>NW_024609835.1:155700665-158100665 GCF_016920785.2 Ixodes scapularis | reverse complement strand
GAAGCGTCCGAATGGTGTGGTGAAAGTACACAGCCGGGAACTTGCATCATCAAGCTGCATGTGATGAAAGGCATGAGAAGCATCCAGTAGAGTGTACACCGTTGATCCATGTCGCTTTGAGAGGAGGGTTTCAAACGCTGGCATTTGGTAATGCGGGCACTTGATTGCTTCATTAAGTCTTCGCGGGTCTAAGCAAATCCGCAGAGAGCCATCCTTCTTGGTTACGATGACAATCGGGCTGACCCAGTCAGTGGGCTCGGTGACCTTAGCAATCACATGCTCATCCTCCAAGCGCTGCAGTTCCTGCTTGACCTTGTCTTTCATGGCTGATGGGATCTTTCGTGGTGCCGAAATGACTGGCTATGCATTCTCTTTTAGAGTTATTGTGAACTCTCCAGGGAGACGACCTGTTCCTTCAAAGACATCCTTCTACTCCTCAATGATGCGCTCTGGTGTGTCATCCCTTCCTGTAGTGCCATCAACTGAGTTGCACTTGAGTCTGTTGAGTTGTATTAGCTTCAGCTCCCGACAGGCATCCAAACCCAAAATGGCAGCTGTTGACATGTCAACTATGCATAACTTCAGTGTTGCCGATGTGCCAGGTACGCTGCATCTTAGAAAGCACTCTCCACGTAGTGGCAACGGCTCACCGGTGTAAGTAGTCACACAAGCACCAGGGCTGTTAAGTGGTGGGGGATCCGGCAACTTCTGGAACTGCTCCGTCGAGATTAGGTTCACATCTGATCCAGTGTCCAGTTTGAACACAATGTCGTGTCCACTGACGTTCACTCTTTGGCTCCATGAAGAAGAGTGCTGAACGGTGCGAACAGTCAGCACATCCAAGGAAAGAGGTGCATCCTCCTGCAGCTCTCGCATGACGTGGGCATGACGCGACTGCAACGGACGAGGCTGATGTTGCTGCTGACACAACGCAGCATAGTGGTTGGGCTTGCCACAGTTGTAACACTTGTCCGAATGCTGGGCACTGTCGTGGCTGGTGAAATTGGCCACACCTGGAGCATGTTCTTTGCGAGTTGTGACGAGACTGCGGTGGCTGGCGGTGAGTGGGCGTTCCTTCACTTGGTTCCCGCATAGCGTCATACTGCCGTGAAGTTGGTGGACCGCGGCGATGTATTGTGAGCACCTCCGGACGCTGTGGCTGCATCTCTTGGGCGTACGTTCTGGAAAGTTGCGCTGCCATACACTGGTCCTTGACTTTGTCGAGTGTAAGTTTCTTCTCGCGCAACAACTGTTCTCTCAGCGAGTTGTCATTTATTCCATGAACGAGGCGGTCGGTGATCATACAGTTGCGAGCTTCACCAAAAGCGCATTGATCTGCCTGCTTTTCTACGGCTTGAGCGAAGGCCTCGAACGTTTGGACTTTCGACTGTTTCAAGTTATGGAAGACGTAGGATGCATGCGTTGTGTTGCGGTACCTTTCAAAGTGCTCGTCGAAACGCTGAAGAACATCGGCGAATTTCTGCTGCGCCGCCGGAAATGTGAATGCGTGGTACTTCTGCACGAGTTCCGTGCCTCCAACATGTAGCAGCAGAGCAATCCGTGTCTCATCGTCTTCCTTGTGGTACTTTGTTGCACGTTCATAGATCGTGAAGCTCTTCTTCCAGTCGCTCCAGTCCTCTGCCGGGTTGGCGGCTGCCGAGAAGGCTTGAATGGGTGGAAAAAACAACGCCATCGCTTCTGTGGTAGATGCTGCTTACTTGCTTATCCCACTTCTGACACGGACCATGTTATGCGTGGGTTCTTTTTACAGTTTTGGATTGACAGGATGGCGCTGGATTTTAAAACATAACGTGTTCTTTTATTGTTCTAATGGCGCCCGGCTGGCTCTGCGACGAGTTGCCAGTAGGGCTAACGCAACATAGGTAGCGCTACCTTTCATTACATATATAACACAGACTAGTCTGACGTTGGATTCAAACAAATTAAAATGCTTGGCTCTAAGAATAATTCGGGCCGGGGTAGATATATCCTTTAGCAAAATTAAGAATGGTGGCTTTTGATTGGATAGGACGACCTTGCGGTATGGGGGGACGGTATTTCTAGTTCATACAAAGGATAAAACTCTGCTTATAAACTTAGTTATAGTGCAAATAAAGGTTTTTCAGTTGTCTTGTTTCACTCAAGCCAATCATTTCTTCTCTTTCGTTGTGATATGTGCACTAGTGTAAAAAAATATATATAATAATAAATAAAAGACTCTGCTTAGCCCAGGATATTGTTAAAATGTTCAGCAGTTTAATTACAGTTTTCAAGATTGACTTGCAGTCAGTTGTCCTCCCTTCGGCTTTAACAGCACATGCAAGAGCTGATTAAAGGGCCGCCGGTCTTTAAACGGTCTTGGAAGCTGTTTTCGAACTGTTGTGCATTTGAAGATTTTTCCAAGTTGGACAGTTTTGTACTTCTCAGACGCTTGCAAGTTACTGATTTCTGTTCTGCTTGACTGTTTGTGGTATGTGCATATGAAATAAATTAAGGAATGTAAAAGACAAATTAAAGTTTTCACACCTCATTGAAACTTGAAAACATAGCAAGCAGGCGACAGTCAACACTTGTTTGTTGGATGGAGCATCGTCAATGCTCCAGCTGCTGCTTTATTTATTTGATCTTATGTTCTTGGTGCTACGTGAAAACAGTTTGATTATATAAAGACCAGTCACCTTTATTTAAAGCACATGTCCAATTTGCCACCCCCGTGCATCTTTTCGAGATGCGGCGACATTGAAGACAAACAAAACTGGCTCAGCCGATATGTTTTCGGGAATGTAGCCATCATTGAAAGGGATCTCCAACATTACATCTCTGTTCTCTAACCTCAGACACAAAAAAAAAAACAGAGCTGCTTCACTGAGCACAGCATTGCATACTGTATCTGGCTATAAAAGCCATGACTCCCAATCTTTTTTAGTGTATGTGTCATCTTTGCACTGAACATCACACCTCTTATTAGTGTAAACCATAGCCCTGCAGTTTAGTATCTCTGGACACTTTACCTCCAGGATGGCATTTCTACTCGATTATGCTATCGGGAGTAGCAGAAAGCCAGGGCTCCTCAGCGCAAACTACAGTTGTGCCGAGGGAAACGGTCAACCCTGTCTCCATGATGAAGGCCTCCTGTGCTACAGGTTCATACGTGTGGCCATGTCTATAGTGGCATCACTTCCATGGAACAAACCGCCTGTTAGGGTGAGAACTGTCTTCTCATGAGGTGTTTTTACCATATTTGGGATGCACTTAACATTAGACGCTGCTACACACAACTTCCACGAATATTTCTACGGTGGCATTTGTAGTGCTTCTCGTTCCAGTTTCAAGTGGTACTGCTGCAGTACTAGTAAGTACAACAGTCAGTATAAAATATGTTGTACGCTGGGCATGATTCTGGCAAAGTTTCTGCCCTGTCATGGTCTTGGTAGCTTGGGGCCCGGTCAGGCACCTTGGCAACGGGTTGAGCCTGCGGCTGACTTGAAGCTTTGAGGGTCTCATGCAAAAAGGTTACTGCAATATAAACGAAATAAAATGAGAAGAAAACATGCTTCATAATAATAAATTACGTTAGAAAAACAAGAACAAATGACAGTACAAGAGAATGTATACAGAATGCTAAAGTTCCACCAACCCAGCTGAGGTCACAATTCCCATGCCCCAAGTCATCATACTCGAACCAGGCCAACACCTCGAACATGCACTGGGCACTTCCATCTTTTTGTTGTTGTCATAGATTCGGAATGGTCACATGACGAGGGGTCAAAAAAGTGTACAACACGACAATGGCCGAGGGGTAAAGGTAATTTCCAGCTAATGCACAGGATTCCGGTTCATCACTCCAAGCCCCTCTACTCTGTTGTACTTGTGCTGGGTGATTTCAGATAAGATCGACCAAAGGATGGCTAGTCGACATTTTCAAATCAACTGATGTTTTTATATGTTATTGTCTAGTGTCTGGTATGAACGAATCCAAACTTAGTTTTGACTAGAAAAAATACTTGGGGACAGGAAAAATCGTTAGGCATGAGGTGGTGGACAGTTGCATTAACGCGCACTGATGGAGGGGGCCCGTTTGAGAGTGAATAACTAAAGCGATAACATTAGGAGAACTCTAATACGTTTTAGGCGCAAACTATGGGTATAGCTTGCTTGTAATATAAAGTAATCATATTTATTTGAAATTTATTTATTTTTCTAAAAATTGACAAACATGCCTGCTCGAACGACAAATGGCAAACTTTGGAGGTCTGTATCTCATGAAATAATTTAATCATTATGATATAATTTGCAGATATTATTCTACTAATATATAGCTAATATTTAAAAAATAACTAAGGTATCTGTGTGATACAATAGTTAGGATATATTTAGTCAAACATGGAAAAAAAATCAAACAAAGAAAAATTCCGATGCGAATAAAAAAAAACACCACCCTCGATTTTTTTTAAATTTAGGTAACCTGTTATACTCTATTTCGGCATTCATTTCCATTAAAAACATGTTGCATCATTTTATTGAGAAAGAAGATACAACTCCCCAAAGTAGGGTCCTTTTTCAAAGCCTACACTTAGCAGTGTTTTATACAAGAACTGACTCTGAGTTCCAGTTTCATGAAACCAGCACACATCTTTTATATATTTTTATTCAGATGAGGCCAATGATAACTAAAGAAATCGTTCACACACTTAAATTAAGGAGAAACTACTGTGTACGAAGAGGTATCATATTACGGACTAGTGATCCGAGAAAAGATCATGCAGCCATCGGCCACTAGGAACTTTGTTTACTTTATTCTCCTGCGACACTATATGCTATTCCCTCTTCCGCTCTACCTTCATCTCTCTCTCTCTCTCTCTCTCTCATATATATTCCTGATATATATCCAGAACAAAAACATGTTCAAGCATTCCCTTTCTGCGTGGTAGTGTTCTGTGGCTAGCAAAAATCATTTCCTCGCTAAGCTCACGATTATGGCAAAATAGTTGCCGGAAACCGCAGACGACACTCGTCGCTAGTTCTGGCAAAACGGCCGATACAATCTTTTTTTCGCATTTCCCCGCTCGCTGTCAAGGACAAGGGGGTTCGCTTCAACCAGCAAAACATGGCCGCCGACGCCTGTTTACTGAGCAGTCATGCCTGTCGCCATCTCACCCGCTGGCGTCACGGGCGATAATATCAGGCACAAAGGGGCACACCAACCGGCAGCATTATCCCCAAATACTCGAGCCTCGCGTAAATACATAGAGTGTAAACGCTGTCGCCATGTTATCGTAGTAAGACCGCCCCCCCCCCCCCTCCCCCAAAGGGGGACTGCAGTACGCTACGGCGTACTAACACAACGGCGACGATATCGACATCGCGGGCTCCGAATTTTCCCATAGTTCTACTCCACGGGCATTTCTCGAAACGCTTGATATTGTGTACGCCCGCCTGGAAGGATTTCAGGCGCGTAGTTAAGATAAGGCGGTTCTCCGCGGCAAAAGAAAGCAATTTCACAAAAGCTTAAAAGCGGCGGCGACGCGTGTGCGGTGAACGCTTGTAGTTTTGGTGTAGACAGGGTGTGTGTGTTCTCGTTGTTGACACCAGCCGGCGATAAGGCACTGCAGGCGGTAGATCAGTACAGCAAGGGCTAATCCGAGTGACCATCAACGTAACCCCACCGCCAACCCCTCGCGAACCGGTCGCCGACATGGCTCAGGCTGTGTCATGAACCACGTGGTAGAAGCTCGGGTGCTTTCATATCAGCGCGTGGAGGGACGACAGTGCGATTCCGGAAAGTCTTTTTCGAAGGCCGCTGACCACAATTTTTTGTCTGGAGACTTTCCCTCTTTCTTCCTTTGACGTGGATCAAGCTTTGCCGACAGCCTCAGTTGTGACCTCTCTTTTCAAATGTACGTTTGCAGTGAGTGAGCTCCTCAGCCTCGGACTTGTCACTTGTGCACCCAGTAGTTCTTTCACTTGGCAATTATATGCCATCAGTTGGGGTTTAATTTCTATTGTTTATGTATACATTATGAAGACGTCCTGGAGCTCCGAACGAGTGTTTTGTGCAGATTACTTTTGCAAACACAAAAAGACTATACCAAAGCAGCGGAATTTTCGAAGTGTTGGCGAGTTGGACCTTAACTCGTTGAAGCAAATTCTTCCGCCTGACTGTTCCACCAGAGTGAGTGCGACGGACTACCTGTGCTACCATTGCTTCATGCACATCACTAAGGAGATCTCGATGCGAAGCTCAGAGCAGTGCCTGACATATTTGTGCCAGCTGAAGAAGCAATTGAAGATCTAAATCGCAGCATACTACCTACAGATGTGTCGCCGCTGAGACAACCAAGCGTCGTAAGAAGTCGGGACAGGCCTGCCTATGTCAAGAGAAAGCAGACAGAACTGGAGCAGGTTGCTGTCAAGAATATACGCTCAAGGCTACGTATTGCGTACGACAGGGACGCACCATCGGGGTCGTCCGAACCAACATGCTCCACATGCACTGAGTGGGTGGACAACTTTCGGCAGGCCTTTGAAACCGCCACCTCTCTCCGGGAACGTTGTCAACTGCTTACACTCCTGCCGTCAACACTGACGAAGAATGAGGTTCAAAAGATGATTCCACAGGCCTCAATGTACCTCATCAGTAAATCCCGAAAACTCAAGGAAAAGCATGGCGTGTGGTATGAGCCGGATCCTTACACGAGGTGCAAGGTGAGCCCTGAGAACCTGTCTGCTGCCCTAGAGTACTTCACGAAAGACGAGCTACAATGTTCGCGCCAAAGTCCCAACCAGAAGGACGTCATCTCTGTCATGCTCAACGGAGAGAAAACGTTCGTGCCAAAGCGCTTCATGACACGCTCAATACGAGAGGCCTTCCGTATATACAAAGACAAGCATCCCGATTCCGGCGTTGGGCTAATGAAATTTTATTCGTTGCGCCCTAGATGGGTCCAATGTATTCCACACCAGGAAGTGTGCGTTTGTGTGCGCTGCGCCAATTATTATCTTTGTATTGCCGCTCTAGAGAACGTTACAGGCTCAACATTCAACACTGGTGAAATGAACTCGGCATTTCTGTGCGACCCAGCAACAGAACTGTGCCTTCAAGGAGACTGTGATCACTGCCCAAAAGGCCAGTTTCTTACACTCCAGGAACTTGATATCCCGGAGGATGAAGAGATTGTGCTTGCAACATGGGAGTCCGGCGACCTTGTGAAAAAAACTTTGGAACCTGAGACTTTCCTAAAAGTCATCCAAGTGACGGTGAGGTGAGGTGAGGTAGACTTTATTGGGTCCAAGACTGTTAGATCCCCGCGTCAACCGAGCCTCTCTTAGGGAGAGACCCTTGACGAAGCGATCCCCTCGGTCGACAGACGAGACGCGATGTTCCCGGCGGCGTCCGAGGCCAGCTGGACTAGAATTTTCTGAGTCGTGGGGTCAGGATCCCGCAGGAAGGATTCCCAGGCACCTGGTTGCCTGGCTTGCTTGATGAACTCCTTATTCTTCGAATGAAGAAGCAGCTCCGGACACCCCCAGAGTATATGGTGGAGTGTGGCAATCTCGCCACAGTTCCTGCAAGACGGGCCGTAGGTATCTGGGTACCACGAGTGCAACTGCGCCGGGTTGAGGAAGGTCTCCGTCTGGACTTGACGGAGGATGGTGGATTCTGCCTTGTTGAGAGTGCTGTGAGCCTCTGGGTAGGCTCGGCGTTCTACTCGGTAGTGGTCCAGCACCCCCTTAAAGGTGTAGAGGTTGTCGTGGTTCCACGTGGCGAAGGTCGAGTGCTCACTTGGTGTGCTAGCCCGGTTGGTAAGAGCGCAGGCTGCGCTGTGAGCACTCTCGTTGCCTGGGAGTGACGCATGGGCTGGAGACCACAGTATGCGGACTGGGTGGTCAATCAGACGATGACCAGTGGCGATCTTGAGGGCTTTGTCAGAGATGTGACCACGCATGTACTGGCGGATGGCCATCTGGGAGTCACTGACGATGACTTTCGTGGTGCTGAGGGTGAGGGCCAAGGCGATGGCTGCCTCCTCTGCCTCTGCACTGTTGCTGGTGTACATGCTGCCTGCCGTGAGGATTTGGCCGGAGCGATTCGTAACTGCAAGGGTCATTCGATCCCTGTCAGCTGAGGCTGCGTCGACATAGGTCACCTCGGAGTCGCCGCAGCCTTGCCGTAGAGTGTTCTCCAGAGCCTTCACTCTGGCCATGCGTCTGCCTGCGTCGTGCACTGGATGCATGTGACGAGGCAGAGGTGAAATCTTTAGTTGCTCGCGTAGCTCGTTTGGAAGCCAGCCTCGCGTACTGTGCCCTGTTGGGTGGTAGTTGATGCCCAAAGATGTGAGGATGGTTCTTCCCGCTGTGGTCAGAGATAGCCTTTCGTAGTGGGCTATCCTCTGTGCCTCAATGATTTCCGAGAGGGTGTTGTGAAGCCCAAGCTTCTCGAGTCGCTTGGTCTCTGTTGAAGGTGTTAGGTGAAGCGCTTTCTTGTATACGCAGCGGATGATGCGATCGATGGCATCCCTCTCCGTGAGTGTCAAGTCCAGGAAGGGTGCAATGTAGGCAATCCGGCTAATCACGAAGGCTTTGATAAGGCGAATGACATTCCGCTCTTTCATCCCGTACCGTTTTCCGGCGATTCTTGCTATGAGTCTTCCTACTTGCTGTGCGTGGTTACGGAGGACTCCGATGCTGTATGTGTTCTTGCCATCCTCCTGCAGCCACAGACCGAGTATCCGAAGTCGCCAGACCCGAGGGACGTCTTTGCCTCCGACCTGCAGTATGATGCCTGAGGGAGTTTTTACCGTGGTGCCGGCCATGAGTAGCAACTCCGACTTTTCCTGAGAGCAGGCTAGTCCGCGCTCCTTAGCGTAGGCTTCCACGATGCGTATAGCTTCTTGCAGCGAGTCTTGGATGGCGCCATCGCTTCCTCCTACCATCCACAGAGTGACATCGTCTGCGTATATGCTGTGGTGAAGGTTGGGGATACCTTGTAGTTTCGTCGGTAAATCTTTCATGGCGATATTGAAGAGAAACGGAGAGAGCACTGCTCCTTGCGGTGTTCCGACTCCGCCCAGAGTTTGCAGGTCAGATTGGAAACCGCCGATCGAGACCTGCACCTGCCTACTTGATAGGAAGTTCTGTATGTATTTGAAGATGCGCTCGCCCACATCAATGGAGTTTAGCCCACGGAGGATGGCTGCGTGGCTGACATTGTCGAATGCTTTGGAGATGTCCAGCCCGAGTATGGCTCTGGTGTCCCTTTTGGGTGCGTATTCCCTTGCCATAATCTGATGATACAGTCGGAGCATCACGTCCTGCGTCGAGAGCTTGGGTCTGAACCCGACCATCGTGTCCGCGAAGACTTTGTTGGCCTCTGCGTACCTGTTAAGGCGATTGAGTACGACATGCTCCAAGACCTTCCCGAGACAGGACGTGAGCGAAATGGGGCGCAGGGCTTCCAGTTGAAGTTTTTTCCCAGGCTTGGGTATAAACACCATCTTCGCAGTCTTCCAGGATTCTGGGATTTCTCCTTTTTGCCAGCAGACGTTGAAGTATGATGTTAGCCGGTCAATCTCTCTGTCATCCAAGTGCCGCAGTAGCTTGTTTGAGACTCCATCAGGTCCGGGAGCGGAGCGGGTCTTGAGCTCTCGGATCGCAGCCATGACTTCGAAGGGTCGGAATTCTTCGTCTAGCGTAAGGTTTGGCTGGCCCGTGTATTCCATCGCAGGTGTTGGCGGAGCTCGTCCGATATACTTGTTTTGTACTTCTTGGACAAGCTCGTTTCCATCTCCCTTGAATGAGCTCAAGATACACTCCATCTGATTTCGAACTGTGGTTCGGCTTTGTCCGGGGTCGAGGAGATGTCGAAGGATGTTCCACGTCTTTGGAGTGTTGGGAGCTCCTTCGAACTCGTTGCAGGTGTCTTCCCATTGCTTAGTTGTGAGATAGGTGGCGTGACTCTCGATGGTCTTGTACAATGTTGCGATTCGCCTGCGTAGCCGACGATTTCCTTTCTTTCGCCTTAAGCGTGCCTCAAGGTTTGTCTTCATTTCCCATAGGTGCAGGAGCCGGCTGTCCGCCGCGGTCAGATTTGCCTCCTCGGGAATGTTTCTTGTGGCTGAGGCCTCAACTTCTCTGATGCCTGCGGTCCACTGATCCAGGTCCTTGATCTCTCCGTCTCGGTCCACTTCGTCAAGCTCCTGCCTGAAAGTGTCCCACTCGACCACTCGCAGAGGCCTTCCCATGGGCTTCGTAGGGCCGCGTCTCAGGAGGATGTTGAGGATATAGTGGTCACTGCCCAGAGTTTCCAGGGTGTTGTGCCATTCTGCGTCCAAGTAGTGACCGAGTGTGAGGTCTGGTGATGTGTCTTTGTATCCGCCCGTGGCTTTCCGAGTTGGCTGCGTCGGGTCTGTAAGTAGGTCCAGTCCCAGGGTGGCAATGTCCTGCCAAAGCTGCCGACCCTTAGGGCTGTCCCGCGGATAGCCCCATGACATGTGTGGTGCGTTAAAGTCTCCAACGATGAGCAGAGCTTTTCCCTTGGCCATGTCTATGGCGGCGCGCAGGAGCTGGTGAAACGAGTGTCGTGCCTTCGGAGGACTGTATACATTGAGGATGAACGTGCTGCGATGGCTCTTCTTCTTGCCCGCCAAGATTTCGATGAAGGTGTGCTCGATGTTTTCGATGCCGGTTGAATGAAGTTGTGCTGGTAGGTTCCGTCGCACTAGCGTGGTGACTCGTACGACCCCTGATGAGTTGGTGTGATTAAAGGCTTGGTATCCCGGAATGGTGATGGCCTTCCACGTTTCTTGTATGGCCAAAACGTCTGGTCTGCGTTCTGGTGGTAGGGATTGTAGGTACTGGTGAAGGTGTCCCCTCTTCGGAGCCAAGCTTCGACAATTCCACTGCCACATAATACAACCTTTACTTGTCCTGGCCATTGTTGGGTTGTGGGAGTCTGTCAAGGATGGTCTTCAAGTAGCGCTTTACTTCGCGCATCTCGCCTTCCAGCTGGTCTATGCGTGTGTCTATGTCTTGGTGCAGAGGTCGATCGCGGTTGATATTTCTCCGCATGGGCGACACCAAGTCTTCGGTATCGGCGGTTGTAGACGTCTCCCGCCGAGAAGGCAGGAGCGGGAACTCCTCTGTCCCTCGGAAATGTGGCTGTGATGATTGAGTGTCTGATAGTTGTCGGGCAGTACTAGTATTTTCCTGTGGGGTTCGGTTTTCGTCGGATGTTCCCTTCATTTGTGGATTAGCCTCGAGCAGACTTGAGAGCAGTTCTTTAACCAGTGGAGTGAAGGTCTGATGAAGGATCATTTCCGTCGCTACACACTTTTGGTGGAAGTCATTCAGCGCCTCCGCGGAATTCCCCGAGTGTCCGCACATGCACCGCGCTGGTGTCGCATGCCCTCTCGAAAGAGTAGAGAAGAGAGGAGGAGGAGCAGCAGCGTGCGCCTCAGGCGAACTGGGAGGGGGACGGCCGCGATCATTTGGGGAGACCGGGAGCCGAGGCTGGTTGGGGTCGGCTGCTAGAGAAGTATGCGGGAGGGTTGGGTGAGTCCCACTAGCTGTTTTGCAGGGGAGGCTGGTTGGTTCCGTGGGATGCCTACTGCTGTTGTCATTCCCGCTCCGGCTTCTCTCAGACGCGTTGGAGGCGGACCCGTCTGTGTAAGGACGTTTTTCTTCCCTCTGGTGTTCTTCTTGGAGCAGCGAAACAAGCGGTGGCCAACTTACTGCCCCCGTCCGTCGCATATCGATGTCACCAAAAGGAGGCTCGCTCCGTGCAGGCCAAAATGCACCGCGGGAGGATGATTCCTGCAAACCAAAGGGCTCGATATGCCGACCTCCAGTCATCGCTCTCCGCAATTGGGACCGCTCACTGGGTGACGGCACGGATCGGCAGCGCATATCTCGTCTGGGCATCCCGCCATCTCCTCGGCTGCACCGCATGAGTGGACGATTGCGGCCGCATTTTGACGATGATAGGGGCCCCCGAGTATCCATGTCTCCACGGATCCAGGTGCCCCCGTGTCTCGAGGAGGATCTCTCTCCCCTGCGTTGCGACACAGCTGCACCGTGGCACCGAGTGGGGGTGGTGGGTTTTTGGCCCACAGAGAGCTCTGCGTTCCGGCTCGGTGTTTCCCGACCTGCATGGAGTACACGCGCAAAGGTAGGTCTGCCTCTCCATGGGTTGTTTTCTGCTTGTGGCGGTTCCGATATTGATGTTGATGTGAGTGGGGGCATCTCCATGGAGGTCTGCCGGTCGTGATGGCGATCCCTTTGAGTCGGTTTTTGTTCTTTAGCCGGATAAACCCTGTACCACCGCGGGCCCAGAGTCACGTGATCAGGCATACTTGGGCCCTCAAAAAAGACGAAGATTGATGTGCCTTTTCCCTTACGGGCGATGTCCAGGATGGTCTTTTTTGCCTCCACCATAGTCCGAATCACCTGTAGAGAGTGTTCGCCGGCCATGCCATGCACTGTTCCCACAGAGGCGTTTGTCGGCGTAGCTGGGAAAGAGCGCACCGGAATTCGGACCAGGTTGCGGACGGTTGGAAGTTGGGTACTTCACAACCATATCCGGCAAACGCAAGGTAAAGCGATCTACGATGAAAAACAGTGCATGCAACGCGGGAGCATTGTCTTTCATTTTGACTTTGCTGAAAACTGGACCATCGTGCTTCCTGACGAAGTGCAAGCATATCACTGGAAAAAAAAAACAAGTTTCGATATTTACATGTGTAGTGACGACAAGAAAATCTACAAACAGCTTTGCCATCATCAGTGAGGACCTGTGTCACGACGCCGCTCACGCTTGCTTGGCTCTAGAAAAAGTGAAGGAGTGGGTTGAAGACAATGTTGCGGTATACTCGTACGTGACGTACGTAAGTGACGGCGCTGCCAGTCATTTCAAGAATCGCTACCAGCTTCACCAATTTGCAAAGGACGATTGCCCACAAGCCCAGTGGTTATTTTCTGCATCTGGACATGGGAAAAATGCATGTGACGGAGTTGGCGGACTCGTGAAGCACCAGGCCATGCTGAACAACCAGAGAGAACGTTCAGTAAGCGCAATTCAGACGGCCAGGACAATGGTGAGCGTTCTATCAAAGAAACTGAAAGGCGTGCATCTTGTATATCTGGACGAAAATGAGGTTGTTCGGTATCGTGAACAAAAAAAAGAAGAGTGGCTGACGGTGCGTGCCTTCCCTGGCATTCAGTCTTGGCACGCGTGGCGGCTCAGCAAGTCATCAACAGAAGGGACCTGTGACGTATATGTAGCACGGACAGTCGGATCTGCTTCGAATTAACTTTATTAAATGGGTACAGCGAGGAAAACCTTAGCGTAAAGTGCCGAATTTGATTTCCCAAGGACTGCTCATTTTGAATGCAGGGACATCTTATTTATCACATTTTTCTTCACGGGGTATTTAACCTACTGTTTTTGTTGGTGGTTACTAATAATTTTTATCTGATCACTATAAAAAAAATCCCAAAATGTTATCCTCGAGCAGGATAAAATATATCGGCTTGCCACGATTCATTCATACACCGAGAGCATCGAAGCTGCTCCAGTTAGGCACTATGGCATCCGTCACCCGAAATTGTTTGTAATCGTAAATACACAGCCAACCTAAATATCTTACTATTATATCTTTGTTTTTGTGTGTGGAAGTAAAGTTATTTATTTTACTCTAGATGTAAAATATACCGGAAGGTACAACTTCACACTGCATCATCTTTTCTCAAATCATTAGTCTCTAATATGATACCACTTTGTACGCTTATGTAAAATGCTGTATATAGTTTCTCCTCCCTTTTACTTTTCTCGGATCACTAGTCCGTAATATGATACCTCTTCGTACACAGTAGTTTCTCCTTAATTTAAGTGTGTGAACGATTTCTTTAGTTATCAATGACCTCATCTGAATAAATGTATTCAGATGAGGTCATTCGTTGTTCATCCGTCGTATGTAACGACATCCGACTTTACTGGAAAGGTAGTTTGGATCAAGCAGCTGCTCGAGAAGCACAGTGTCTGTCTGCCTATGGCGAGAGTAAGGATAACTGGCCCGTTCGGAGAGCTAGTGACAGAGGCGGCTGTCTCGCAAACAGTCCCGTTGGAGTATTCCTATTTGTTTTCTAACCGGTCAGATTTCCTGCTGCGCGAAAGGGGTCAACAACTGGGAGAAGGACTCGTTCAGTCGTGTACGAGGTCCAAATCGCGTCAGCTCGCCCCTTTGTTAACGAGTGATCCAGAGCGAAAGGCAGCTGACGGGGAGCAAGCACTCCCAGAGTTGGAGGCAGAGAAACGGGATGAGGGGGTCCGAGTTGTAGAACAGCCCGACCTCGTAGCACTAGAAAGCGTACGCCGTCGCAACGTGCCGGCGAAAAAGGCGGAGGAAGACGGGATCATTAAAGGATCTCTCGTAGCTCCGGCGTCACGTAACTTTGGTCCTCTGTTACGAGTAGACAGAGTGTCTTTGACAGTCGAGCAGAAGAGCGACCCTAGTGTGTCAGGGTTTCGCGGTACTGCTCAGGAGATTGCTGGGACCGATGTGACGGGGCATGAAAAAGGTGGATTGTTTTATCGGCGCTATAAGGACCGCATTTTCACGTCTAGAAATCACGTGAAAATCGATCACTATGACTTCAGCGTAAGAAAGAAGAAAGGCAAATTTAACAGCAATGCCGATGGGTTGAGCAGATTTTTCTGATATCACCAAAAACAGTAGGGATATGATCTCAGAGGTTTTCGTCATCCACGGGAATGAGGATCAAAGTGGGGACACTTCGTTAAAACTCCAAAATGACCTCACAAATTGCGAAGTTTTGTCTTTTTGTATTTTGTTCATAGTGACCTCTTTGGAGAAATGAGGTTTTTGGCGACAGCGGGTCTCGATACCCGAAATTGTCCTAAGGTTTTAAATTGCATTGTTTTGGCAAATTTTGGTAATCCGTAATCCAGTCTGGCGGGTCTCTGGCGGATTCCGAGCGTTTGACTGCGGTGTGGCGTGGGGGACGTTTCCGCTGATGCCTCCGTTGTGAGAGGTTTGGGAGTTTGCTTAGTGCTTGCAGCGTCTTCTCAAAGCCTACTCCAAGCCCACCTCTTCAGGCCAGCGATAGTACCACCGGCCATTCGAGGTTTCCCTGGCCCCGGAGGGGCTGTTAAGAATGGAACCTTCGGCGACCTTCTTCCGAGTTCCAACGCTGCGGAAACGAGTCAAGACGAGTCCGGGACTGTCGCCTGCGTGACGGGGCCTGCGGCAACAAGTCTCAACGCGCCCGTGACGTTAGCGGGACGTGTGTGTGTGCGTGGTGGTTGGTGCGCTCGGGAAAGGGAGAGAGGCGTGGCCTAACTGCAAAGAACTTTGGCTACGTCGCACTGGACGGCGGACTTTGCTGCATCGCACTTGACGGCGGGTTGCTGCATCGCACTGGCTGCCCTGGCGGGGAGTGAGGGAGAAACGGACCCTATATAAGGCGGAGCGCGAGGCTGCTCCGTTGTTCTCTCGGATTTGACGACTGTATCGCTACCATGTAATTAAACCGTTCGTTACGTTACCAAGTCTCCCACCTCCACTGAACCCCTGGGTTCTTCACTTCGGGAATTGGACGTCGTCGCGAGACAGGAAGCCTCCGGACGTGCAGCCTAAACCCCGCCTCGAACACTGTGAAAACAGGTGTTTGGAGAGTGGCGTCTCCACAGACCCCGAGCCATGCGTTTTCGCCCGCCCACGTCTGGCTGTGCGTGGCTTTCCCGTGTCCGGGGGAAAGGGCATCTTGGTGGTTGAGTCGAGCTTGGGGTAGGTTTGGACCCTTCGGGAACCCCGGGTGAGGCAATACACCACTTTGGCCCCCGCTTCCCGTAGACAGGTGTCCTGGCTTGGCCCAACCAGGATGATTCAGTCAGTCGCCACTTCTACTATCCCCTCCTTTCTTTCAGCCTTGTCTTCTTCTTCTTTTCACTCTTCTCATTTCTCTTCTTTCCTTCTCCAACTCCTTTGGCGGCAAGGGCTAACCGCGGGTGTCGACAGACCTCTTGTCCAGAACCACACTGGGTTATAGAGACTGGGCAGCACTTATAGAGTAACATCTTCAGCCAAGCCATTCTTGTTATGAAGCGCTACCTATTCCCTTGTTGGGCTCGGTGGTGGGCGGTGCACAACAGTTTCCGAACACCATTCCCCTCTTATAGGTTCCAAGCGTAAACCTTCTGATCGGGCCCCCAAAAGGGTCCGCACCGATGCATATCTACCATCTTTGGACAAGAGCAACACTGTCTATGTTACTAAGTTTTTCATTATACATTCTGAAGATGGAGACAAAACCGATGTCAAAACTCTCCCCTTTCCTTGTGGCTAAGGTCTTAAAAGACTTGGCAATGGAAAAGTTTAATGCAAAAAAGACTTTTTCTGGAGACCTTTTGGTAGAAGTATTTGAGAAAAATCAGGCAGCACCGTTGCTCTGCCTCAACCATATCCTTGACACAAAAGTGAGCGTCTCTGCACACCGTGCACTCAACACCATTCGTGGTGTTATATCTGAGGACGACCTGATGGAGAGTCAGGAGGAAGAGATTCTTGAAGGCATGCGCAGCCAGGGTGTTGTTGCTGTAAAGCGCATCACCATCCGTAGAGATGACAAAGAACTTCCTACGCGGCACTTGGTCCTTACCTTTGAGCTCAACAGCCTGCCTTCTTCCGTGAAAGCGGGGTACTTGAATTGTAGGGTTCGGCCTTATATACCTAACCCTGTCCGTTGTTTTCATTGTCAGCGCTTTGGGCACGGCTCGTGATCCTGCCGTGGCCGTGAGACATGTGCCAGGTGCGGTAGCTCTGAGCACAACGCCGATGACTGTCATGAAGATATGAAATGTGCAAATTGTAAAGGCAAGCACCCTGCATATTCTAGGTCATGTGAACACTTTAAAAGAGAAAAGGAAATCCTGACCCTGAAGGTGAAGGAAAACATCTTCTATCCCGAAGCAAAACGTCGCCTCTTAGGTTTTCAGAGAGGCTCTTTTGCCGAGGTGGTGCGCCGGGGACCTGCACCACCTATGGCGTCTGTGGGAACGCAAGTGTCTTATGGGGACCTTGCACAACCACTAAAGTCTTCTGGTCCCAAACTAAAGGTGCAACTTCCAGGGCATGCTATCTCAGCTGCCCAGGCAGGTGCCCCCCCCTAACCGTGCGAAAGGCTCGGATGCATCAACCAAGCAGACGGAGGCCACCTCGTCGCAGAAGAAAGGTACCTCTGGAGCAGTGCACACTGCTCCACCCCGAAATGACAGGGTGGATGCTGGTCCGTCGGGATCCACCCGAGCACAGGGGTCTGCGTTCCCTGCACAGGGTTCTGCACCCCTTGCTTCTCCGTTTCAGTCATCACGAGGTCGGGGACTTGGTCCCTCTGCCCCTGGTGGATCTCGGAAACCGGGGGAGCCATCGAGGTTACAGGCCTCCAAGGAGGAGCGCCTTTTGGCTCTAGCTGAGCCAATGGACGAGAGTGGGTCAAGGTACGACGAGGACAGACTCCACTCGACTTCTGAATCTCTACTTCCGGCCTCCGGTGGCACCACGGGCAGGCCGAATAACATCTCCAAAAAGAAAAATTCTCCGTGTGTAAAGATAGATTTTAAGTCGTAGAAAATTTGCTTACCGTATTTGCACGAATATAACGCGAGTTTTTTTCCGAAATTACGTGCTCCAAAACGCACCTCGCGTTATATTCGGAATCGAGTTCAGCCACGAGGCACACAAGTCTGGAGAAAGGGGAAAAAGCCAGAGGAGAAAGCCATCCCTCTGGCTCAATGCAAAATATCCGGTGGGAAAAGAAGTGGATGTGTGGAAGGGAATTTATTAGCTATTGGGCCATGTGAAGGGGCGAATAGAAAACATAAAAAAGGATTTTTATCGTTTTTTGTGTTTGTACAACGCGCGCACGCCGCAGAAACTCAGCACGCGCCATGCGGGCACTGGCCAATTCGAGCCAAGCCAAGCCGGGCCAAGTCAAGTCAACACAAGTTAAGCCAAGACCACCAACCGCATTTACGCAATCGTGCAACACGAGGCATTTGTTTATGCAGAGGGACCAAAACTAGAAGTGTGATCGTATATCGAATTCAGCAGTCTTTTTTCTACTGCGCATTGTTTAGTTTCTCCTCCAGAGTGATCTGGTGTTTGTGTGTTGGCGCTTCTGCTTCCTGCCTTGTTTGGATTGTGGGCTGCCGAGGAGCTCGCACCGAAGGAAAAGGAACTACCACACAAGCAGGTACCGTGCTGCTGCTTATCTGCGTAGTCGCCAAGTGGATTGTAAACGGAAGGACCTGAGCAGTGAGGATGAGTGCAGTCGAAACATGAACTGATGTTTCTTCTATTTCCATTGACTTTTCACATCTGCTATGCCCCCGAGTGCGAGAAATTGAGGCAGCCTCGGTTCGCGTTATAATAGTAATAATATTTTTTTTTTCTTTTTGAGGGCATCAAAACCTGCCCTCGCGTTATATTCGTGGTCGCGTTATATTCGTGCAAATACGGTACTCTTGACAGTTATTTTTAATTTTATTTTTTATTATAAACTTCACAATGATCCACAATTTTAGCATTATGCAGTGGAATTGTCGCGGCCTTTTTCATAACATTGATGACATACATTTTTTTCTTGATGAGCTCCGTCCTGTGGCCTTGTGCTTACAGGAGACTTATCTGAGTGACACCCACACAAAAGTGCTACATCGTCATCAGGTTTTCCGAAAGGACCACATTTCATCAAACCCTTCGGGTGGTGTAGCAGTGGTAGTACAGAGTGGAGTTGCCTGTGCTTTGGTCCCTCTACAGACTCCACTTGAGGCAGTTGCAGTTCGAATTCTTCTCGACCGCCTCATTACCCTTGTATCGCTCTACTTGCCGCCCAACACTCTGCTGCATTTGCAAGAAGTTCAGGGACTCGTCGGCCAGCTGCCCGAGCCCTTTTTAATTCTTGACGATTTTAATTCCCACCACCCCCTGTGGGGTAGTCCTCGACAGGACTCTCGTGGTGGAGTCATTGAGCGACTTCTATTATCATCCGGGTTATGTCTTTTGAACCAAAAAGAAGCAACGTCTTTAGTGCCACCCATAGCACTTTTTCAGCTATTGATTTGTCCCTATCATCACCATCATTACTCCCATGTTTTTCATGGAAGGTTTTAAACAACCCTTTTGGCAGCGATCATTTTCCCATTATTTTAGAAAGCGTTAAACCGATTCCATTGATTCCGACTCGCCTTCCCTCGCCTTCCCAGGTGGAAGTTAGAGAATGCCGATTGGTCTATTTTTGAATTAGAGGCTGTGATTGATCCATCTTTGCTTCGTACTATGAGCCCCGACAATGCGACAGTTTATGTCACTGAATGTATAATTAGTGCAGCTTCGAATTCTATTCCTCAAACATCTGGACATCTTCCTAAGAGGTGCAAACCGTGGTGGACTAAGTAGTGCACAACCACTCGCAAGGACCAGAATAAAGCCTGGGGAGTTTTTCGTCGGTACCCTACCGATCAAAACCTAATTGCATTCAAGAAAAGTTGGGCTAAGGCGACTTGGACACGAAAACAGGCTAAAAGGGTTTCATGGACCAAATATGCCTCTTCTATAAATAGCCTTGTTCCAGCTAAGGAAGTGTGGGACCGCCTGCGAAAAGTCCGAGGAGACTACCAAACCTCCCGAATCCCTCTTTTTCCCTTGCCTGCCGTATCTCTCAAAGATCAGGCAAATGTTCTTGGTATGCACTTCCAACATGTATCTAGTTCTTCAAACTTTAGTGTAAAGTTTAAAAAGTTTCACTCTACTGCTGAAAAGCAATCAATCTCGATGTCAGGATATGACCGGGCAGCTTACAATAGACCGTTCAGTATGTGCAAACTGGCAGTGGCGCTGGGTGAAAAAAAGCAGTCTGCACCAGGTCCAGATAGGATTCATTACGAAATGCTGAGGCACTTGTCCCCAGCATCGTTAAGTCATTTGCTTGCGTTTTTAATCATCTATGGAAAGTAGCTGCTTTCCCTCGATGCTGGAAAAGCGCCCACATTATTCCTCTTCTGAAGCCTGGTAAAGGCCCCTTTCTCCAGCGAGTTACCGTCCCATTCCGCTCACTAGTTGTCTCGGGAAGACTTATGAAAGGCTCATCAACCGGCGGCTGGTGTATTTTCTAGAGGAAGAAAATATTTTGGACATTAATCAGTGTGGATTTCGGGAGGGACGATCAGCCACAGACCATTTGGTTCGCCCCACAGGGGGCACCTGTGAAAGCAGGTGTTTGGAGAGTGGCGTCTCCACGGACCCCGAGCCATGCGGGTTCGCCCGCCCACGTATGGCTGTGCGTGGCTTTCCCGTGTCCGGGGAAAAGGGCATCCTGGTGGTTGAGCCGAACCCGGGGTAGGTTTGGACCCTTCGGGGCCCCCCGGGTGAGGCAATACACCACTTCGGCCCCTGCTTCTCGTAGACGGGAGTCCTGGTAAGGCCCGGCCAGGATGATTCAGTCTAGTCGCCACTTCTACTATCCCCTCTCTACTTTCACCCTTGTCTTCTCCTCCTTTTCACTCTTCTCATTTCTCTTCTTTCCTTTTCAACTCTTTTGGCGGCAAGGGCTAACCTTGGGTGGCGACAGACACCTTGTCCAGAACCACTCTTGGTTATAGAGACTGGGCAGCACTAATAGAGTAACGTCTTCAGCCAAGCCATTCTTGTTATGGAGCGTTACCTATTCCCTTGTTGGGCTCGGTGGTGGGCGGTGCATCACAGTTTCCGAAAACCCTCCCCCTTTATATGGGTTCCAAACTTAAACCTTTTGATCGGCCCCCCAAAAGGGGCCGCACCGAAGCTCAAGTCACTCTCGAAACATCCAAAGTACTCGAAAAATTTCCAAAATTCCTGGTCTTACACTCTGAAGAAGAAAAACCACTTGCCAAACTGTCCCCTTTCTTAGTCGCCAAGGTACTGGAAGGAATCGTTGGGAAAGATTACTCTGCCAAAAAGGTGCCGTCCGGTGATCTTCTTGTTGAGATCAGCACCAAAAAGCAAAGTGATGCCCTTCTTTCTCTCAGCGCTGTGTCTGAATACAAAGTAAACGTTACTCCACACTGCAGACTTAATACAGTTCAAGGAGTTATCTCGGAGGACAACCTAATGGACTCGTCTGAGGAAGAACTCACTGAAGGCCTTTCAGACCAAGGAGTTGTTGCCGCTCGTCGCATCACCCTTCGTCGTGAGGGTGTAGAACGTAAAACGAGACACATTATACTGACCTTCGACACCACCACTCTCCCAGAGGCCATAAAGGCAGGCTACCTCCGGTGCCGTGTTTGCCCCTATGTGCCGAATCCCCTGCGGTGCTTTAAGTGCCAAAGGTTCGGCCATGGGTCACGGAGCTGCCGGGGAAGCGACACTTGCGCGAAGTGCTCCAGTAAGGAGCATGTTGCTGACAGTTGTGAGAGTGAACCGAAATGTGTCAACTGTGATGGCCGTCACCCAGCATACTCGCGCTCTTGTCCAAAAGGGAAAGAAGAAAAAGAAATACTTACTTTGAAAACCACAGAAAACATCTCCTACCATGAGGCGAAAAAACGTTTCTCCTTCCTATCGAAAGGAGGGTATGCCGAGGTCGTGCGCAGGAGACCCGCACGACCCGTGATGGCATCGGCGGGAACACAGACCCCTCCAGGGGGGGTGTGTCTCCCGCCAGTGTCCCCTCTGAAACCCGCGGGTGCAGTGCCACCTGCACTGCACTCCAACCACACGGTGGACGCTGTTCCTTCAACGTCCACCCTGAAGCAGGGGGCGGCACCTCCCGCCGCCCCTACATCCCTGCCTCCTCGAGGCCGAGGACAACCCCGCGTCTCGACCCAGCAGAGACCTAGTGAGCCGTTAAGGCTACCAACCCCACCGGGTCTTCCTCCGGCTCCCCCTGAAGAGCCAATGGACGAGGGTGGACCCAAGTCCGGCGACGAAAGTTTCCTCGCTGGATCTGACTCCTCTCTTTCTGCCACCAGTGACTCTACTGGCCAGCAGAAAGAGGCTGTAAAAAAGAAAAATGCCCCGTGCAAAAAAATAGATTTTAAGCCATAGTCACCTCATTTTACTTTTTTACCAGTTTTTATATTCACTTTTGCACTGGCTAAGCATATAGGCATTATGCAGTGGAACTGTCGCGGCCTTCTACGTAACATAGATGACATCAATTCATTTTTTGATGAGCTCCGTCCTGTTGCTATTTGCCTACAGGAGACGTACCTGACTGATTCGCACACGCAGGTTTTGCATCATCAACAAGTTTTTAGGAAGGACCGCCATTCCTCAAACCCTTCGGGTGGTGTAGCAGTGGTGGTTCAAAGTGGAGTGGCATGTGCTGAAGTTCCTTTACAAACTTCACTCGAGGCAGTTGCAGTTCGCATCCTTCTTGACCGCCTTATCACTCTAGTATCACTCTACTTACCACCTAATGTTCCGCTGCATCTTCACGAACTTCAAGCACTCATCAAACAACTTCCTAAACCTTTTTTAATTCTTGGTGATTTTAATGCCCACCATCCTTTGTGGGGAAGCTCTCGTCAAGACTCTCGAGGTGGAGTTATTGAAAGGCTTTTATTATCAACTGGAATCTGCTTGCTCAATAAGAAAGAACCAACATTTTTTAGTGCTGCCCACAACACTTTTACATCAATTGACCTATCACTATCATCACCATCTTTACTTTCATGCTTTTCATTGAACGTTTTAAACAATCCTTTTGGAAGCGACCATCTACCCATAATTTTAGAGAGCGTTTTACCAGTTTCATCGATACCAACGCGCCTTCCACGATGGAAGTTGGAAAAGGCCGACTGGTCTATTTTTGGTCTAGAAGCTACACTTCATCCCTCCTTGTTTCTTCATATGACTCCTGAGGATGCAACGCTTTACGTTACAGAATGCATTATAAATGCCGCTTCTGCTTCAATTCCACAGACCTCAGGAAATCTTCCCCGGAGGTGCAAGCCCTGGTGGAATGAGGAATGTACTTCCACTCGGAAAAGCCAGAACAAGGCGTGGGGAACTTTTCGTCGCTATCCAACTTTCCGTAATTTGGTAGAGTTTAGGAAAAAAAGGGCACAAGCTCGGTGGACGCGAAGACGGGCCAAGTGGGCTTCATGGACAAAGTATGTTTTATCCTTAAATAGTTTTGTTACTGCTAAAGAAGTATGGGATCGTCTCAAAAAAGTTCGTGGGCACTACCACGCTTTCAGGATTCCACTTTTTCCTTCAATCTCAGCATCTCTAACAGGACAAGCAGACTTCCTCGCAGAACATTTTCAGCATGTCTGCAGCTCTTCCAATTACAGTACGGAGTTTTTAAAGTACCGGTCTACCGCTGAGAAGCAGAAAATCACTATGTCAGGCTTCAACTCTGTTGCATACAATAGACCGTTCACAATGTGTGAACTGGAAGTTGCTCTCAGCCTAAAAAAGCAATCTGCACCTGGGCCAGACAGAATTCACTACGAGATGCTTAAAGGGATACTTCAACGAAATTTGAAATATTCCCGTCGTGTTCAAAAATAGGTTGAATATGATCCACAATATCCGTAAATGACAATCGCACGTTTGTATTTCGATCCTGGTGGCTGTATTTTTCGTTATAAACGGCCCACTCTGGCAAGCGCTCGGAGAAGGCCCAGCTTAGATCACGTGACATCCAACGCAATCGTGACGTAGGTCGTCTCAAGACGAGCAAAGCTACGGCGAGGCTGACGTAGAGAGGATGGCCTAGTCGTTCCAGCCACCGAAGCGGCTGCTTTTGTACGAATTTTGAGTGACGGGTTAATCTTCTATAATCTTCTAGGGGGACAATAGCGACTTCTGCGACACAGAAAAGGGATTCTCGGGAAGAGGGGAGTTCCTCCTTCCCCTCTTCTCTCGTCGTGGCCGAAGACGAGACAACCTCCGTCACTAGCTCTCAAGGTTCCTAGACGAGCATTACAAACGAGGCGTTAGCGACATCCACCAGGTGCTCTTTGCTAATCGTTTAATTCGTTTTAAAATTCCTTTTCGAGACTTTTTTAACAAGATATTGGTATGTTCCATGTGATACTGCTCTTTTGAACACATATAGACCAAAAAAATGAGCGCCGAAATTTCGTTGTAGTATCCCTTTAAGCACCTGTCTCATGAATCTTCGTCCCACCTGTTGTCTTTTTTCAACTACCTATGGGAAGCTGCTGCTTTCCCACATTCTTGGAGAAGTGCCCATGTTATACCTTTGCTGAAACCTGGAAAAGGTCCCTCTCTGGCTACCAGCTACCGCCCCATAGCACTTACAAGCTGCTTGGGGAAAACTTATGAAAGGCTTATAAATCGCCGCCTTATGTTCCTTTTGGAAGAGAAAAACTTTTTTGACACTAAGCAGTGTGGCTTTCGTGCTGGACGGTCCACCATGGACCATCTAGTCCGACTTGAGACCGTCATACGTGAGGCCTTTGTACACCGGCAGCATTGCGTGTCGGTGTTTTTTGATCTAGAGAAGGCATATGACACTACGTGGAGGTATGGTATCCTTCGAGATCTATACAACTGCGGAGTGCGTGGCCGTATGCTTCGTTGCTTGCAGAATTTTTTAAGTGAGCGTACATTTCAAGTCCGATTAGGCTCGACTTTATCCAATGTCTTCTTGCAAGAAAATGGTGTCCCCCAAGGCGGAGTCTTAAGTGCCACCTTATTTGCAGTTAAGATAAACAGTCTGGCTCAAGTTATACCGTCATCTGTTTCATACTCGCTCTACGTGGATGATGTGCAAATATCTTTTTCGTCCTGCAACCTCTCCAGTTGTGAACGGCAACTGCAGCTCACAATAAACAGAATGACCAAGTGGGCAAATGAAAATGGTTTTAAGTTTTCCCCAGAGAAAACTGTGTGTGTGCCGTTTTCCCTGCGACGAGGTTTGACTTTGGACCCAATCTTACAATTGAATAATATAGAAATATCGGTGAAGCAGGAACATAAATTTTTAGGCGTGGTCTTCGATAAAAAGCTTACATTCAAGTCTCATTTAAAGGAAGTAAAGCAAAAGTGCTTGCGATCCTCAAACATCCTTAAGGTTCTGTCACATATATCTTGGGGGTCTGACAGACGATGCCTCCTACGTTTGTACAATGCTTTAGTTCGGTCACGTCTGGATTATGGAGCGATTGTTTATGGTTCGGCACGACCTTCCACTCTAAAGATGTTGGATCCGGTTCATCACCTCGGACTCCGGCTAGCCACTGGGGCATTTCGCACGTCACCCGTATTAAGCTTGTATGTGGACACGCATCAAATGTCTCTGGAAAAACGCCGACAGTACTTGAGCCTGTGTTATTATTACAAAGTCCTCTCGGATCCCAAAAATCCTGCTTATAGTATTTTACACACCCCTCAGTTCTGTAAATTGTTTGAAAACAAGCCAACAATTGTGCGCCCCCTAGGCTTTCGAGTTCAAAGTATCTGTAACTCTCTCAACCTCCCTGTCCCTTCCACAAGTGGTGTTAACTTGCTAAAATCTATAGAGAGAATTGCCCCTTGGAACGAGCTACCCGTATGTTGTGACTGGTCTCTCACCAAATACAGTAAGAAGACCGTGGCTCCACAGTTTCTTCAGCAAGAGTTTCTATCTTTGCAAGAAAGGATATCTAGCGGTTGCGCCGAATACTACACCGACGGATCGAAATCTTTATGTTCCGTTGGTTGCGCTGTTTATTCTAGTGGCTTTGGAAGAGCTGTGCAGCTTGACTCAATGGCAAGCATCTTCACTGCAGAGCTCTATGGTATTTTATTAGCCATTGAGCATATTCTGGATAACAGTGTATTGAACGCAGTCATTTTTGTCGATTCACAAAGCGTCTTAGCTGATATCTCTTCCAGAGTTTCCACAAAGAATGTACTTACACAACATGTTCGTTTTAAAGTAAACAGAGCTCTGCGCCTTGGAAGTAATATCAAATTTTGCTGGGTACCAAGTCACGTGGGAATTGCAGGGAATGAGAGTGCGGATCGCTTGGCTGCATCTGCCACAGATTCATTAGCATCTTTTGGCCTGCCCTATCAGGATTTTAAACCACTTTTAAAGAAGTCTCTTTTAAAGACTTGGCAGCTAGAATGGGACACTGAAACCAACAACAAACTCCACGTGATTAAACCAATGATAGGCATCTGGGAAAGTTCATTTCACAGAAACCGTCGTCTCGAGGTTATGCTTTGTCGCTTGAGAATCGGCCACTCAGGTCTGACACATATGTACCTCCTCTGTGGCGAAGAAGTTGCACTTTGTGCCCATTCTGGGGAATTACTTACAATTTTACACATTCTATGGGAGTGTAGGTTTTATCATCAACTGCGCGTATCATGTTTTCCTGAACTTTTTAGAGACTATCTACCCTTTCATCCTATGTTTTTACTTGGTGACAGTGCTTTAGTACCACTTAGACGAGTTTTTAATTTTCTTAACAAAACTGGTTATCTACACAAGTTATAAAAATCTTCTCTATAGTCTAGCATCTGTTTTGCTGAATTTTAATAAACATTTTGTTTGGCGCATTATGGCCTCCGTTGCTGCTGCGCCATTAAAACCTTAATCTTACTTACTTACTTACCATTTGGTTCGTTTGGAGACATTTATCCGCGAGGCATTTGTACATCGGCAGCATTGTGTCTCGGTATTCTTGGATCTGCAAAAGGCCTATGATACCACATGGAGGTATGGAATTCTTCGGGATCTGCACAACTATGGAGTACGAGGCCGCATGCTCCAGGGTATACAGAATTTTTTAAGCGACCGGACTTTTCAGGTCCGCTTGGGTTCTACACTGTCTGATGTGTTCCCTCAGGAAAATGGAGTCCCCCAGGGAGGAGTTTTAAGTGTTACTCTGTTTGCTATAAAAATTAAGTCTTGCGAGTGTGATATTAACCTCATGTGTCCCTATCCTGGGAAGGCATCAGATCCCCAGAAGATCTATAACTACAGGTAGGGTGTACAGGTTACAGACAGAATGGTCTATGTCACTCGCAATGTCTCATGGTAATGCTGCAGCAAGTCTAATTTTTATGCAGGCACTCCAGGGCACGGAGAGTTTCAGAGAATTTTTTCGGGGTACTCGCACAGAGGTTTCAGATCCTTCTCCGACCCATTCAGGCTCTTTCCAACAATGTGATAATGTTGGTGCTGGCCTGCTGTGCACTGTACAGCATGCTTCGCGATGAAGCTATCGACCGAGACATCCAGTCGGAGAAGCTATCAAACGTGGGTGCCTTATCGCCCTTGGACAACCATGGAATCAACCCATCGGTGACTGCCAGCGCTGTCAGAGACGAGTTCTGCAGGCATTTCAATCAGGAAGGAACTGTGGCCTGGCAGTCAGACTATATTAATAAGCACTAACACCGTAGTAACAGGCTGGATGTAAATTATTGAGAGTTCAGTGTCCGTTGTTGTACACAAAGCGTTTTATTTTCCACTTACTCAGTCATTCCTTGTACGTCCAGCTCACTGTCCTTGGATAGCACGCAGAAGCGTGCTATCCATGCAAATATGTGAATCCTAAATGGCTCTGGAATATTTTAATTTGAAGTAACCCACGCAATATTACTATAAAGCTATTGGCCCTGGAGTGCATTCTATAAACCTGTTCAACAATACAGGAATGTTTTACCTCGAAAATGAACTGCATAATCCTCATCATCACCATGTCCTTCCTATATTCATCAAGGCCGGCGATTGTGGTTGCCACTGACTCCCCAAAATCATGGTCTCCGTCTTCATGCTTGGCGCTAGACGACAACAGCTCCAGCGCATGTAGGAACACTTGTTCTCTAATGGGCTGGGGCTGACCGTTCCTTTTCCTCTTCGAGACTGGCCGTCGCACCTCAGCTGGCGTGGTGTCCTCGACGATCACCCCCTCCGTCACCATCATAGGGGGCGTTGATGTCTCAGACTGTTCAAAATATAGAAATTAATATTACAGTACTCTTCAGTTCAGCCCGATATGATGCTCAACTATCAGATGGAGCGAAACCAAAGCTGAAGTCACGAACAAGTAGCCTTGTGTGACCGTTGCACTGCACAAGAATGTCTGCACAGTAGGTGCAGCTTGTTTTTGTAGCTTCCACCTCACCCATTAAACTGAGAAAAGGCACATTGCCTCCATGTAAATAAGCAGCATTAACACTTGAGCAATTGTGCTGTTTTATATATGCTGCTGTCTAGCACCTAAATGTTGATGACTGCCCCATTGTTGTACTCATTTTACTGGCATAATGTAGCTTGTTTCCTTCATAAGGTATGCAGTACTGTTTACATGGTGGTTAAGGTACTACACACCTCTTCCACCGGCTCCTCCAAGGACGAAAACGATGGCTGTGGCATCAGACTCGTCTTCAAGAACTTTAAATCCTCAAAAAACTCCCACTTGGAAACATGATCGTCCCCTGGCCGGACTTCTTCGTCTGTGTTTTGGACCATTCCCTATTAAAATATGTTCTCAACGAGTGGAACTTTGCCTTTGTCTCGTCCACTGTGGGAGAAAAAAGTCAGATTAAATAAACTAGTATTAATTTAGAAACTGTATGGTACTAACAAAACCATGTTCTCACCAGTGCATTTCAGCATGTCTGCAAGGATTTGCATTGTGGTTTCCCGGAGTCTTTTCTTTTTAAAGTCGGGGTGGTTTGGCAGGTACAGAAACTGACGAGTACCATATAGAACTCTATCAGAGTCCTCTGGTTAGAAACCGTCCATTGAAACTGGAAAATAAAAAGTCAAATCAAGTCTCAAACATGCAATTTACTTGGTCTTTTTACTTGTTTAAAAAATGAAGCATTGCTGCAAACTGTCCGTGATTTAATTTTGTTTTTCTTCAAACGAATTTAGTATGGGGACACAGTATAATATTAAATAGCATAAATTGCTCCGCATGCATGTATACTGCCGGATGGTACGAATGGCAGCACTGCGTCATAATTAATCACGAAAATGTGTGTTGCAAGCTGTGACACACAAGCTAAATATCGAAGGAGACACTTGCCCCAGTGAAGAGTTGCAAAGGAAAAAAAGAAAGTTCATGTATTTCAATCAAATTAGAAAAAAAGTGTTGTGTGGTTTATTGCAGCATTTCGATTAGCAAAGGTGAAAAAATGTTCTACAAAGCTTGCTCTCATTTCAGTTTTTGTCTATCAAACGTCCCAGGTATCCACAAGAATGTTTTCTAGCTTTGAAAGAATGTCGGCCCAAATATTTTTTTTGTTACTTTTGACTGGGGCAAACACTGATATTTTTACGAACTAAATGCACCACACAGACAAAATTACGTGGTCAATGACTGTGCCGTAGCTAACAAAATGACTTTTTGAGATTTATCAAAACCACTGCCATCCGGACCACCCAGTATTTCCGAACGTGACACACACACACCGATGCACCGTTTTGAGTGAGCTCCGAATCAGATCGCTATTTATCTGGGGACCTGCTTTGCGCATTTTATGCAGTCAATTCACTTAAATTTCTTTTTTTTTTTCTCACATACTGCACTACTTGGAGCGATCTCACATGTGCGCAAAGCCGATTGAGGTGGCAACCTGTACATGCAGGACATGTGCCGGCGCCGAGCCCTTACGCAGCTAATTCATTTCCAAAGCTCCTATCAATGCACATGGTATTCATAGAAACGCTACTTGCCCAATCCGGTTACTTCTCGGTGCCCTTGTCTGCCCCGATTTTACTGTGCCAACTGTTTCAGAGAGCGCACATGGTTTCACGTTCGCTGTAAACAAAGCAAACTTGGTTTCAGTTTACTCGATGGTCTCTTATCCAGTGGTATCGTCGCGACAACAATGCTATGAGCACTATTCTAATCTCGCCAACTCCCGCTGATTGTCTTCGTCCATGGCTGGATTTTTTTCTGATATGCTACTCACTTTTCCTTCAGTGGTGCTTGACGTGCTTGCGGAAGCGCCGGCAGTATCCATCGTTCGTGTTTTCGGTTTTTTTCGGATTTGGCTCCGGTACAACGCCGGCAGTGAAGTGGTCTTCTCAAACAGCTCGCTCCCCCCTCAAAGGCCATGTGAGAGAGTTTCTGAACGGCCATTGGCGGCGCCCTTAGAGTGATTGACAGGACTCGGTAAAGTTTCAGCAAAAGCTTGCTCCAGAAGCGAGGTGTGCGCGCAACCTTTTTTGAGATGCGCGCATCCTTTTCGGACTCGTTCAGACGGCGCAACCATTTCGCGAAACTACATTTCGTGACACTAGATGCGCGAGAAAAATGCATTGTGTGAACGGGCCTTTAATAACATGCCATCAGGGGTGCAGGTGCACATTCCTGCTTTCAGAAAGTTGCAAATGCCAGAGGAGGACATGGCGCACTCCCGCCGGGTGGCTAGTGCCAGAGTAATTGTTGAGCGTGTAATAGGGAGGGTGAAACAGTTTTACACTTTGGATTGCCGGTTCCCGATCACAGTGATCGACATTGCTAACCAGGTCTTTTAAGTTTGTTGTTCCTTAAGCAATTTCCGGGAGCCACTAACTAGGGAAGAGTAGTGTCACAGTCAAAACATGTAAACTTCGCTGTGTAAATGCTGTAAAGCAATGAAAAGTTCTGCGAAAGAACAGATCACTTGCACGACTTGCATGTTCAGATTCTCATTCCCTCTCCCCTTCGTACCCTCGAGGAGGTGAACCAAACCAAGGAGGAGAGAAGGACGGCCGTTCTCTCTCATTCTGAACCGTTCCAGGAGAATGGCCACATCGCATTCTCCTCTCAGTTGCGCTCTTTCTGTCCAAAAACACGGCCATCGGTTCGAGATATTGCTGTATGAGTGATGCCTTGGGGTTCGTAGCGTCCTGCTGAACACGTCTGCGGCCTTATTTTGTGAAATCCGAATTTCGGTTCAGCATTTCTTTAAAGACCCCGTGTTAGTAGTTATTGTGTAATCACTAAATTGCTCCTCTACAGTGTGGACCAGTGTCGCCATAGCAAAGCCAGTCCGACCACTCTTTAAACATTAATTTGATCTACAACTACCGTGCTTCGAGTTTTTCACAACTGTGCACCAGGCCCATCCGATATGATGTATTCATCTTTTTTAGTCATGTCATGAGGCAATCAATTGGCTGCTTATATTATAACTTCATCATTACTATCCAACCAAGTTAGACCCATTGTTTGTGGCACTTTCCTGATTTTAGCTATCATATTTACTAGAACATACATAATTTATGAATATAGGCTGACCCTTGTATTAAAGAAAAATAAATATCTGAGGATAAAAACAAACTAATTAAATATAAACGGACAGTCTGGCCACATCAAGCTTCCTACGACTGCTCTGCGCATTACTATCCAACCAAGTTAGACCCATTGTTTGTGGCACTTTCCTGATTTTAGCTATCATATTTACTAGAACATACATAATTTATGAATATAGGCTGACCCTTGTATTAAAGAAAAATAAATATCTGAGGATAAAAACAAACTAATTAAATATAAACGGACAGTCTGGCCACATCAAGCTTCCTACGACTGCTCTGCGCACACATAAAGCTTCACCGCTTTGCATCTGTGTGCTCGGGAGAAGTAGTTGACTCGCATGGCATACCTCAAACAGCTTTATCCTCTCCGAAATTTTGCTCGCTATTACAGGTCTCTCATTGTTACAAATATACTCTTTTGGCGTATCTCAAAGTATTTATGGTTACAATATTTCTTGCCCCTAGTTTTAAAGAATACTAGAGCCAGAACAATGATCCACCTGTATTGACTATATACAATAACTGAACCAGCTGAACTACTTTCTAGAAATTTGATTGTTTGGCACTTAGTTGTTTCTTTTTCGTTGCAAAAACAAAAGTATTCGAAAGGATGTGCTAGTTAATATCCTGTTTGAGTACAATGTGAGAAAGCGCCGTTGTGCAGTATACAAAGAGCCGTATTTTAACACGTGATTGTTGATTATATGTAAGCCTGAAGTTATCTGGAGATGTGTGCTTTGTTGGAATAGGTTACTGATGGCCAGAGTTGGAAGTTCCCTAAATTTGACTTGGACACCTTGGCCTTGAGCAGGCATGTGCAATTTTTTGTTGCATAAACAGTTGAAAGAAGTGTAAATATGTTTGATAGCCTGTCCCAACCAAACTTGTATACTTGTTTGCCAGCACATTAGGGGGCTGTTAGTTTCAATAAAATGTGAGCGCTAGCTTTGAGACCTGGTTTTCTTTTGCGTATTCGTCAAGACACGACAGATTCCGACACACACAAGAGCCGTTTTGCGTTTTGGTCATCCAGAGTCTCCACTTCGCTTCAGTTTCCTGAATGTTTTCCTCAAGCCAGGACCGTCCTCCGCCCTGTAGGCTCCCTTGCGAAACTTCTTGAAGGAGACATACTTTCCCCTGGCCAGGTCCTTGTGTCGCTGGATGCGCTTAGTGATCATCTCGGGTAACTGCATGCTCGGCAAAATACAGCGAGCCAGGTAGCAGCTCCTTACCATCAAACTCCTCGTCTAGGATGACTGTCTCAATGTGCGTCGAATTGGCGTCAGTGGTATTTTTCCAGAAAACAAAGTCGCACTACATGTGCCCGGCCACCATCATTTGTCCCTGCACCTGGTAGTAGAACACGTGCTCACGCTTCATTTGCATGGTTCCATCGATCAGCACGCAGCAGAGCTTCTTGTCACCACAGGCCTCCTTGGGTGTGAACCCAATCTTTGGGATGGGACACTTCACGTCAAGAAGCCTTTCTTCGCCGTTCTTGACGACGATCCTGTCAGGCGACGCTCCCAGGAAGTTGTAGTGCGGATGGACGTATAGCCCAGTCTCGTACACCTGTACTGGGTTGTCCCTGCAGTTCATGATTGCGACGTAAGCGGCAAGAGCAATGGGCTCCTTTATCCTTCCATAATGCAGTGCCTCACTCTTTGCTTTTTTGCTAGGATACATGATCCGTTTCACAAGATAGTCGGGCTCTCTGCACTTAATCCCAGCAGAAAACTGTGGTGCCATGATCTTCCCGAGTCGCTCACTGTGCCACCTTTGGTTGCAGGCTTGACCGATCGTTGAGGTTAGAATGTCAGCCCTCTTTTCGGCAATCAGTTGTGGCAGTGTCTGCATGTGGTGCTGTGCAATTTTCCGGGCCCCCCGGCTCCACAGATCCTGTTCGTCATCGATTTGAGGGATCACTCTTGTGTGCCTCGCTTGTTTCACTGGCATGACGTTGCCGTACCTCAGGCAAAGAAGATTGGGTCTTATGTTAGCCAGCCTCCTCTTTCTCAGGCACTCTTTCGACAAGGGTCATATGAACGCCTTTTCTTCTGATGAGTCCGCTTGTTGATGAGGAACTTGCAGAAGGTAATACCAAGAAGCTGCGGGCTTCTTGGCTGCAAAGGAAGAGAAATAGGAGATTGGGAGGAGGTGAGGGGAGGTGAGGGGAGGCATTACTTATTAGTAATTCTACCAGTTTCTCTCATTTCTAATATTCATGTACCATGTGGTTTCAAGATGTGTTGACAAACACTTTGCCAACACAGCTCTTTGTGGCTTCATGTTATTGAATACAAAATAACACCTGAATGTGAGAGGTTGCAGGCTTATACAATGTTTGATTGTATGTGTTTCTGAAGCCATCAATCGGAACCAGAGAGGCTGTTTATTTACTAAAAATGGCCATAGTTGACTTAAAAATTAATGACGTAGAAAGGCATATCATGAATGAGACGGTGAGATCAACAATCTTCTACTTTTCGTATGGTACACCGTTAATGATGTAGTACTCAGACATACGTAATGTGCAAGTGCAACACATTTTATGTAAGCATTTCTTCCATACACACCTTGAGCTGGAACAAGCCAAGAACAGGGAACGTCGGTGTAAGAGGTTGTCGTGGTTGTATTGCAGCTCTCCTCTGCATAGAGAAGTAGTGCTACGACGTGCTGGCAGCTCCCGCTTTTCCTAGGAAAGGACATCCTAATTGAACCTCTAATGACTAGATAAATTGCTATGCTAATGGGGCGCTATCAGCAGCGTGCACGAGAAGTGAAAGCAAAGAGACTTCTACAAGCTGTGTGTAGATGTTTACGAAAACGAGTAACTAATCTGGAAATAGTAGTAGTATCGATCACACAATAAAACGTTCGGTAAGAACGTTATTTAGTGCTGTGGCACACGTTTGATACGGGCACTGGAGCACTAAACCAAAGCGCTCGTGCTCTCTCACGTGGTGCGGGACTACATAGACATAAATCAGGTGTGGCCTGGCTGACCCGGCCTGAGAGCCGCAAACGAAACCACGAAACTTCCAAGAGCCGCGGGGGGGGGGGGGGGGGGGGGGGGGGGCAGAGTTTTGTTTAGCGCAATAAACGAAGCTCGAACTACTTTCAATCTGTCCGAGTCAAAAAGCAGTTCATCTGTACGTAAGATAGCAGTAACACGAGACTACCAAACCGCAACCTGTTTCCCGATTTAAAACACGTTCCATTTCTGTTTTTGGGGAAGTGCTCGTGTGACCGGAAGGGTGAGGGGGGGGGGGAGGAGGAGGAGGAGGAGGAGGAGGAGGAGGAGGAGGAGGAGGAGGGGAGGGAACTGCGAGCCGCACTTTAACACTTGAAGAACCGCATGCGGCTCGCGAGCCGCAGCTTGGCCGCCCCTGACATAAATCATTCAGAAACGTAACGGGGTATTGCTCACCCAGCAACACAACTGTAAATGCCGCCTGTGACGGTGCGAGCGTTCCTGGTAAACCACACGAAGACAGTATACGGTGCCTTCTTCATGGAAGGCAGGCGCACGCATCGGACGAGGCACGTTCGAGAATCATCCGACAAGTTCCATCGAACGTTGCGTACGTAGTCTCCCTTCTTGGGAGCTCAACCGCGATGGGCCTGAAGCAGCGTGTTTGGCTTGGTTTGCATGTACCGCCATACTTCGTCTTGCGAGAATTTCACGCACGACGGAGGCCTTTCGACCCAAGCGTCCGGTGGAAATGAGAACGGGACGTTCTCGTCTTCAGTCATTGCTACCGTTTAGTTAGCGGCGGAACGAAATAAACCAAACAGAGGGCGTCCTGCAGCACTCTCATGGTACTGGTGTCCTGGAAGTGGGGACCGTCGGGTGCACTCGCAGCGCCACTGTCGTAAGCTGAAATGAACTAACCCAATCCCCGCAGGGGGCGCCTGTGAAAGCAGGTGTTTGGAGTGGCGTCTCCACGTACCCCGAGCCTTGCAGGGGGCGCCTGCACCTTGTGTACTAGGTGCTTGGTGAGTAGCGTCACCACGGACCCCAGCCACGTGGGCCACCATACCCGCACGCAGGGGACACCTACTTTAATAGGTGCTTGGTGAGTGGCGTAACTACGAACCCCGAGCCATGTGGGTTCGCCCACTCACGTCCAGCTGTGCGTGGCTTAACCCGTGTCCAGGGAAAAGGGGACCCTGGTGGGTTGAGCTAAGCCCGGGGTATGTTTGGACCCTTCGGGGCCCTCCGGGCGAAGCAATACACCGCTTCGACCCCTGCTTCTCGTAGACGGGTGTCCTGGCTTGGCCCGACCAGGATGATTCAGTCAGTCGTCTCTTCTACCCTCTTCTTCCTTCTTTCACTTTTTCTCCCACCTCTTTCTCTTTTTCTTCTACACTCTCTTCCTTCCTTTTTCACCCTCTTAGGTGGCAAGGGCCAACCTTGAGTGGAAACAGGTCCTGTCCCTGCAACCACACTAGGGTATAGTGCCCGGGCAGCACTAGTAGAGTAATTGTGTGAGCCAAGCCCTTCTTGCTATGGCACATTACCTACCCCCTTGTTGGGCTCCGTGGTGGGCGGTGCACCCGGGCACTGAATCTCCTCCCATCTCTCATGGGTTCTAAAGTAAAACCTCCCTCTGATCGGGCCCTGAAAAGGGTCCGCACCGAAGTCCCTCTGAAGGACATGACCTCATCTCCCCCTACATTCCCCAAATTTTTGGTTATTCACTCTGAAGACAATACACCACTCTCCAAGATGTCCCCCTTTCTTGTTGCGAAAGTGTAACTAAAGTCCCTCTATACTGGAAAAGTAGCGACAACCTTTGATCACGCCGCCGAGCTCAGCGGTAGGCCGGTGTGTGGCACGTGACCTTCTCCTAGCGCTCCGCCCCTTTGGCAGCCATGAAGGATCCAGCCAGCAAATTCTCCCGTGTCTCGTGTGTCCCGTCGCCAGCTGCGCCGCAAGCTACGCCGGACTCGCGTTGCGTCGGACAGATCCGGACTTGCTTAGACGTTCGGGCCAGTTTTGCTGTTGTCGTTGGTCTTGTAGCTTTTCGTTTCTTTTTGTAGCTGGACGTCCGTTTCGCATTTCGCCACGTTGTCAGACGTCCGTCGTCGCGTTGTCGGACGGCCGGGGAAGGACGGGAGGCACTCACTTGATCGAATGACGTTTTAGCGAACGTCCGCGTTTCACCGACTGACACTTTAGCGAATAGTCGGACGCCGCGAAGCGGCGTTTTCGGGTCGGCCAAATGGGTTCACATTTTTGTAATGAGTTGCCGTATATATTAGTGTTGTATACATAAATTTCAGATGAGGCTTTTTTGTAATAATACTTCTGTGTACTGTCTTTGTTGTTAAAACTGGCTAGTGTGAGACCTTTTTTATAATTTTATGTTTTGCCTGTTAGATATCTATTGTCTTTGTTGTAAAAAGTATATCTGAGCATGTGTATAAGTGCTTCCATTCACTGCTGTCTTGGCTATGGTAGTCTGTGGTAAAAAAGGGAAACGAATATGAAGAGCGACGAGAGACAAACTAGCCCTGCTATACATGCAGTCACCCGAATTTCGTAAGGCCCCGGTCGAAACCAGATCGACAGTAGGGTGTGTTCAGATAAGGACGGTCATGGTGGTGTCATGCCTATTTCTTGTTTTCAATCAAATTTTTATATGAAGTAGCGAAACCATTCCACACAACGGAACAAACCTTGGTTTTGCAAGATACTTCATAGTATTCGTGAGAAAAATCAAATTCGAGAGGAGGTTGAAAAAACGATTTCCCCAACTGCGCGATGACGCAACTTTGAAGGCCGGAGGAATAAAGAATACAGCTTTCTACACCGTAAAAAATTTTACGTTTAATGCAACAATACTTTTCTGCCAGAATTCGTTAAAGTTATCTTATTTGAGCATATATTTCAAGCGTAATAAAATGTCAAACTTGGCTTCTGGAACAAATCTTACATAATGAGGCATTTTTCGGCGAATTTTTAAGTCGCTTTAAATTTATGTTCTAAAGCTGAAACTTTTTGTGTCGAGTGTTTCATGCTTTGTGAACTTTTAACAAATTAATTAGCGTTATACTGTTGAAAGTGTTTTCTGCATTGCGCCCGAAAATTTCGTCCAAACCGAAAAAGTCAAAATTTTGCGATTTTTGAGCGGCAATTAAAAAAAAATAATCATTCTCGATTTTCTTTAAATTTTACCCGATGGGACCTTGACGACCGGTAATTACAAATCTGCAAAGACATGTTGCATTATTTTGTTTTAAAACAATAAAATAAAGGTGTAACCAGGTCGTGGTCGCATCAATTACAGCTGTGGCGTTTCCGTCTTAACGATTAGTGGTTCACGAGCGACGCATGCCACAGTATTTGTACTTGGTCATATTAATGCCTAGGTGCCATGAAGCACTCTAAAAATAACACGTGAACTTATTTTCATTGTTGATGTGGCTGGTATTGCCAATGAATACTGAGCTTTACGGCGAATTCGATCCTTATTAGTGTGTTCTACTTGGCTGGTTAGATGCTCATCTTGCTACATTTTCAAATTAGTTATTTAATATCAGTACTTGGCTGACAAAATAATTTGCTTCGTCGTTCTAGGCACCGCCAGGTTTGAGCGATGTTACAGGAGCTTTTGGCCCGGCCGATGGAGGGTGTGGCGTGAACGGAAGGTTAAGCCGTTGGTAGATTGTGGCATTGTCACGTATGGCGTAACTGGACTCCAAGCCGGAGCATAATTGAAGACGGCGCCGGAGGAAAACAAGTGTTTCTTGAGGCAGACTTGCCAAAAAATAAGTAATAGCCCGAACCCCCACCCCTTACGGCAGAAAAGGAGGCCGGAGGTTACACCCGCACGCGACGCGCAAAGGCGATCGCACTTCATCGACTCGTGGCGGTGATACGTGACACCGGCGGCGTCCCTGCGCGGTGTAACATAACCGGCCGGGCTTGCGGCTATAGTAAACGAATAACCAAAGTCATTCCTCGTGTGGTGCCACAACAACCCCTCCCCACGGAAGAACAAGCAAAGAGAATGGAAGAGGGGGGAGGGGGGAGGATTCCTGGAGTTTTGCCGGTGCTAGCAGACTGTACACGAATGTACGAAACATGTTTGATGCATGGGTCTGTTGTTGTGTCCGCTCCAGAGCACATTGAGGATTTTCCGCCTATGGTCCAACGCAGCATCTTTACGCGCGGAGCTATGCCGCTATTTGCGACAATCTAACTTATGACAAGGCGCATGCATGCTTAGCCTTGTCAAAAATTAAGGCACACCTCGGGGACAACGCATCAATCTACTCTCGCCTCACTTACGTTAACAATGGAGCGGTCGCTCATTTTAAGAACCGGTACCAATTCCACGAGTTGCAGTACAGTGAGCTCTAGACGACGAAGTGGATCTTTTCGGGAGCAGGAAAAGCAAGAATGCATGCAACGGGGAAGGGGGACTTGTAAAACACCAAGCCACCCTGCAAAATTTGCAGACGCCTGCCTGCCACTGACGCCATACAAGGTGCGAGTGGGTTTGTACGGGCACAGGAAGGGGGGGGGGGGGGGGGGGAATGAAAAACGTCTTTTTGCTCAACAAGGCGGTAAGTTGGGCTAGTTGGTTTAACATCGTCAAACGTGAAAACAGCGCAAAAGATTTAACAAAGGACAAGTGAAAGAAGTGCACGGACTTTTTGCTCTACGTGGATGGCGAGCTTGAGGCATTTAGAGAGCGAAAAGAACTGGAGTAGAAGGACGCCAAGAGGGTGCCTAGAATCCAGTCGCTTCACATGTGAAAATATGAAAGATCAGGAGAATTTCTTGTACGTGGCACGCAGCGCGGACTTTGAGTGGAAGAAGTCCTGAGTCCCCTGAACGTGTTCTAGTAGGTTACTTATTTCACCAAATCTGGCTGCGCCCGGATATATTAGAGACTCCTCTCGTCAAATTTCCCGGAGACCGACCCAGGCGTATACCACAGTTTTTCAAATTCCTATGCCCTTCAATATAAACAAGACCCCGCGGGACAAACGGTTGGAAGGCTTCCCTGCAGCTGGTTTGATATATCGCGCTTCCAATTACGCTCTTTTCGTCTCGTACGAAATGCAACCTGTGTGAACACAAAGTCTGCTCTGAACTTGGAGTCATGAGATTCGATCTACGAAAAGCGGATCGAGCCCGAAAAAAGCGACGGTGGTTGGCCAGGTCTGTGCTGGGGAAGCCTTCGCAAGTGTGTGTGTGTGAGAGTGTTTGGTTGGCTTCATCGAGCTGCCCACTAGCCCACCGTAGAATCCACCGGTACCACCCCCTCAGACAATGCAAGGGAAGGTACCGATGCCGTTACAGATTCGTCTGGCGTCACAGAAGGCTCGAGGAGGAGGAGGAAAGAAGGAGGAAGAGGAGAAAAGAGGGAAGGAGAGAAGGGATAGAGAGAGAGAAGAGGAGGGGGTGAGGAGGAAGCTGGGAAAGAGCCCCCAAAAAGTCAGTTGTGAAAAAAAGAAAAGGAAAGAGGGTATGCGGTTGGGCACGTTCCCCGCCGATTTTTTGTGGGTACTGTAACAGATAATTGGGCCTATTTTTCGGGTTTTCAAGAACCTACTAAATTAATGCCGACACTCCCGGACAATGACAGATTAGACACTCCCTTCACCCGCTAGCTCCTCAGTATTGCAATCTGGTTGGTAGTAATTCAGGATTTTAGAAGTTCAGCTTTCAATTGTCTAGTAATTGTTTTCCTTCTGTGTATTTGCTAGGTAAATTTGTATTTTTCCGCCCGCGCACCGGCTGGGTAAAGTGCTAATACTATTTATTTCCACGCTTCGATACTTGTGAACCCCATTATATTATTAATCTTTCTAATTAAATGATCGCTTTAATTGAACTCCCGTTGTTTAAAAACTTGTGTTACGTTCTCGTTATTGGCAAGGCCTCACCGCGGTGTAGGCCGGTCATCTCGTCAGCAAATTTTTCTTCCTTTTCTGTCTATAGTGAACCACGAACCTGTGCGCGTGTGACGGCTTACGGCACTTGGTGGCGGCGCTGGCTGATTCTCACAAAGAGTGTTCTAATTGAAAATAAACACCTGCAGGTTTTTGCACTATATGACTCTCTTGAAATTTTATAAAAATATTTCCCCAGATCGATAACCCTCTTGCCCTCCTCAACCCAGTCACAGATCATGACTTTTCTCATCGCGCATGAGGTGTCGCAGGAGATCCTGTTGGAGCGACTTGAATATCACCCGAGCGCACACTTGGCTGTTGCCTCGGACATTCAACCGCTTACGCTACCTAAATCTCCCCTAACTCAACCTTGATTTCCCATTCGCCTATATTTTTCGAGACATACACTGTTTTCGTTCCGCCCTAACCATGCGCGCCATCGGTCAAGGAAGAAGTTTCCGCAATGTCGCTCGTTTAAGTGATGCCTAGAGAAATGAATTAAACTATTTTGTCAGCAAGCTTTCGAGTGGGGCCTATAAACACGAATCAAATTATTTTGTCGGTCAGGTACTAATCTTAAAACACTAACTTTAAATGGCAGCACAGTGAACATCTAACCAGCCAAGTATAACACCCTAATAAGAATCGTATACGCGTAGCAACGTTCAGTTTTCATTGGCAATAGCAGCCATATCAGCAATGAAACCAAGTTCGCGTGCTATTTTTATAGTGCTTCATGACGCCTGGGCAGTAATATGACCAAGTACGGATACTGTGGCATGCGTCGCTCGTGTACCACTAGTCGTTAAGACGGAAACGCCACAGCTGTATTTGATGCGACCACGACCTGGTTACACGTTTATTTTATTGTTTTAAAACAAAATAATGCAACATGTCTTTGCAGATTTGTAATTACCGGTCATCAAGGTCCCATCGGGTAAAATTTAAAGAAAATCGAGAATGATTATTTTTTTTAATTGCCGCTCAAAAATCGCAAAATTTTGACTTTTTCGGTTTTGACGAAATTTTCGGGCGCAATGCAGAAAATACTTTCAACAGTATAACGCTAATTAATTTGTTAAAAGTTCACAAAGCGTGAAACGCTCGACACAAAAAGTTTCAGCTTTAGAACATAAATTTAAAGCGACTTAAAAATTCGCCGAAAAATGCATCATTATGTAAGATTTGTTCTAGAAGCCAAGTTCGGCATTTTGTTTTGCTTGAAATATATGCTCATATAAGTTAACTTTAACTAATTCTGGCAGAAAAGTATGCTTGAATTAAACATGAACATTTTGACGGTGCAGAAAGCTGTATTCTTTATTCCTCCAGCTTTGAAAGTTGCGTCATCGCGCAGTTGGAAAAATCGTTTTTTCAACCTTCTCTTGAATGCGATTTTTCTCACGAATACAAGGAAGTATCTTGCAAAAGTAAGGTCTGTACCATTGTGTGGACAGGTTTTGCTACCTCATATAAAAATTTGATTGAAAACAAAAAATAGGCATGACACCACCATGACCGTCCTTATCTGAACACACCCAGTAATGATCGCAATAGTCCGGCGTCCTTGGTAGCTCATGCATGTTTATCTACGGTATGATTGCTATAGCGTTTCAAGCTCTTTTTAGCGCGGAGGCAGCAGCAATTGCAATTCGCGCTTGTAGTCGTTAAGCTCGTGGAAGACTGCAAGATCTAGAAATTTTCGCGATTATGTGGGGTCGAATATTATGAAGGCATTCTTACGTATTTAATCACTGACAATGACGGTGCTTACAACAATCGTGAGAACCATATCGCTGCATTGTTACTCGTGGAAATAAAGCTGTGTTCTATTTTCTATGTACTCAGTTCTGTGAGCTTTATCCGAAGGTTGAAAACGTTGCCGTCACGTTTAACTCATTCTTTCTTGGTGTTTAACACTTGCTTGGCACTATGCAATGTAAGAATGCATCAGAAACCTGCACTTTCAAATACGCAACGCGAAAGATTGTGCGCTCTGAATGCGCAGAGAGGACTCGGCCGTCGTCTGCTAGTTCTCCTTCTTGGTACCCCCTAGGCGGCGCGCGCGGCGCCAAAAGGAGAGAAAGAGAGAAGCGTAAAGGGTGAGAAGGAGAGATGGCGCTACCTTTCCAAAAAACGCTCCTAGGCCGCCGCCATGTTGCTGATGCTGATGCGGCTGGTGCGACTCTCGCGCCCTCTATCAGCTAGAAATTTTCTGCCACTCTCTGGGACTGTGAAGACCCGCTCAGCGCGGTTCTCTACCTACGTTTTTGCGGTTTTGCAATCGACGTTTTCTCGCACCTCTTGAAAGTTTCCACTTATTTATTTTTTTATGCGTGCTGCGTACCCTTTTTGTGTTATCTTCCATTGTGAGAAATAAGGCTGGTAAGTGCCTGCTATTCAAGCTTTTCTGCTCGACATTCACGGGAAACGAAGGAGGTGAAGGACGTCGAACGACCCTCGACGCGATTTTGCGAACATTGTTCTCCCCCCTCCCAGCGATAATCCGCGTAGAATCCTCAGTCATCTCCAAAAATAGTTGTCCGGGTTGGGGTGAGAAACGGGTCAGTCGCGTTTGTTTCTTTGCCTTGGTGCGGTTGTGAAAAAAGGAAGCTCTCCGCAAGACGTGCCCCAAAACGAAGTCATCTCGGATTCCGTCCGATCGTCAAGATATGACTGTCGTCGACTGTGATTGTGTTATTTGAGATCTTTCTCAAATAAATTCTTTTCGGATAACGCTGCATCGTGTGGTACGTACGATATATTGTTCGAATGTTAACACTTCCTCAATTGTATGTCCGTGTCCTGTCCATCGGTAAACACGTTATTTGTGGGCGTGAAAAATGCATGCCTTTCGGCCCTCTTCTGTAGTAATTTATTTTTGACAGTAAAGCGCTTTGTCGTTTCACAAGCGGCGAATCCCGCGGTGCCGTCAAAACTCATCGTAAGAAAAAAAACAAAAAAACTAGAACTATACATTCCAGTCGCATTCGTTCTGTCGCGCGCGTACCCCCAAAAAATAGTTTACAGTTTTGTTTTTTGCTTTTTTTGTTTTTTAAAATGTGGTACAATGCTTTCTCAATGTCCTCGGGAAAATACATGTACCATGAAACACAAAATATAGCTGGAAAAGACGAGAATTTCGCCGCCAGCAGTGTTTGAAACTGCGCCTACGCAGGCTGCGCCTATTGAAATCACAGTCCCCTCAGTTAGGGTTAGGAGGGACGCCGGTGAGAGTCTAGCCTCAAACTCAGTGACTGGGCTCGAAAACGGTTTGTTGCCCCTGGGGTCGAGTGTTTTTTGGAAAGGTGTATAGAGGGACCTTAAGTGTAACAAGTATGTAGCGCCCCCTCCAGCCCGCCCGTCTGCGGCCGCCTGGCTCGGCAGGCAACATTGATCACCGCGCCGAATAAACCAGTGTTGTCAGATGTAGGGACATGTCCCTACTCGTAGGGACATTCGCGGTTTTTTTTACGCTGTAGGGACGTAGGGACGGTTTTTGAGTTTTCGAGGAGTTTGTAGGGACTTTGTGTGACAACCTTCGATTTTTTTTTTTTTTTTTTTTTTTTTGTGGGGCGGGGGAGGGAGGTGGGATGGCGAGTGGCGCGTGTGCTCGCTCGAGTTACGGTAGTCCAAATGTTGGCCTCGGCTGAAGCGTTCTTTGAGGGGCCCGGCTGGCGAAGTCGCCTGTCGTCTTGATTATTGTCTTGGTTTGAGCCTATCGTCTTTATTTTATCTGCCTCGTGCGATGTGTTGTTGAGCTCAGCTGGGCGAATACCTCTGGCATCAGATTGCGCCAACCAACGAATTGTGGAGCGAACCGTCCCTGAATAAAAGCGGATAAGTCATTTTTCTCGACATTTTATATCAATGTTGTCTTTTGTATGTTACATATGTCACTACCGCAAAAACTAAAAAAGCTGGCAAAAATAAATTCTCCGTCATCCACACTTGTAGAATGGTTTGGGAGCAAGTCGGGCCCTGCAAAGGCAGGGCCCAGATTAATGTACGGGCTAAGGGGTCTGCAGCCGAGGGCCCCAGGCTGCCAGGGGGCTCCGTGCTGACCCCGGAAATTAAAAAAAAAAAAAAAATGTAGGGCTGGGCATTGATTAGAAGGTTTCACTCGATTAATCGGCACCCTTTAATCGATTAATTAATCGGTCTCGTTTATTTTTATGCATAACATTACAAAATTTGAGATTAATATATTTTGTTTCCCTTCGCTGAATATGTGATAAAAGGCGCAATATACAACTTGGATTATGAATCGGTCTCGATATGTATACTAAAGAACAACTCAGACACTCCCACTCGCAGATTATTAGTTCAGCTGCATGCGGCAAAAGAGCTTATTTGATATTCTCCAGCAGGAGCAGCCTTCTTTGATCGTTCACAATAGTCTCTGCTGCGCTGAAAGGACACTCGAATAGCGTTGAAGTGGCAGGGACACCTGTAATTTTCTGTACTTGTCTGGAGCCAGAATTTTTGCCAGTACAGTTTACTTTAGGCTAAAATTTGACCTAAAGTTTGCCTTCATACAGGTTTACTCGCTTGTCCACGTATGCGTGGTGGAAGCGTTTAATTTTTACTTTATTTTGGTTCGTCCAAATTTTACTGATTAGGTTAAAAATTTTAGCCGCGATTAAAGCATTAATCGATTAATCTACAAAATCGATAATTGCCCAGCCCTAAAAAAAGGCAAGTTGGTTTTAGTTCAAAACAACTCAGACCTCTGAAAGCCGCTTTCAGTGTCGTCGTCTCCCCCTCCCCCCCCCCTCCCCGCTTTTCCCCAGTTCTTTTTTTTTTTTTTTGTATTGGTGAAAAGAGGGGTGCCATAAAATTCTCTTCCCTGTAGATGAGCTGGTGTTTGTGAGCCCATTGTAAAAGACTGTGCTAGAGCAACAAAATGTGTTGCCTCCCATCCTCCTTGTGGAAGGGAGCAAAGCTGTCGACGCTGGCGGTCCCGTTGAAGTATCTTCTAATTGAAGCCAGACGGAAGGACGGTCACGGAGTTCTCTATTGTACATGCTATGGTGCCCCTCGACGCGTTTTACGGACAATGGTGGGTTGGAAGGCAAGCGAGGGTTGCCGAAGGCTACACGAGCAACATACGCTACACATCATGTTTTGTTCATTTTTGGTCTTTTAGTGTACTTCTCTATGGAAAGTTTCCTCCGAAACGACAAGTTTCAAAACAAGCAAAAATAAATATCGGTGAACCTCCCGAAGCCATCCTTCCTAACCACTAACAGGCGTTTCAAGGGGCTGGCTCTTGAGATGTGCTCCAAAAGTTTTTGAGAAGCAGTGACTACAAGCAACTGCTCTGCAGCCTGTGTCTAATCTGCCAGTACGAGAAAACACTTTTCCTGCCATCGAGTGCTGCAACCTTTTACAAGCCTCTGAGGTATGTCTTATTTATCGTAGCTTGGAGTAATACGTCCAAATGGCTAAAAAAAGCTCTTAATTACTGCAATTAGAAGAAACAAGGCCACTTCCAAAACTAATTGAAACATTTTCGTAGGAGGGGAGTTTAAAAATATATCCTCGATCTTCATGAGAAATGCCTGTGAATATGTCTGAATGACAGTGGTTAATTGATAAATAATCACATTCAGTCTCAAATATTTATTTTATTTTTTTGAATGCAGATTTTTTTTTTAGTTTGGAACACAAGAGTTGCAGTTATTAGAAGAGGGTGAAGCGGTTTGAGCCCTAAATACTGAACCGAAATCTGGATTCCACAAAGCACGCGACAAAAGCGTGCAACCGGTGTGCTACAAACACCAAAACATCACTCACACAGCGATATCCCGAGCGGATCGCCATATTTAAAAAAAAAAAAAAGGAAGCGCATTTGATTGACAGGTATGTTCACGTCTTGTTTCTCCGAGAAGGAGAGGGAACGGCCTCGCGTCTTCTCCGCCTTGAGGGATCGAAGCGAAGAGAGGAGGAAACGAGATATCTTTATGTCACGCGCCTCGCCGGCCTGGTTCAATCTCGACCTCTTTTTCCAAAAATACGGCCGTCCGTTCGAGATATCGCCTTACGAGTAGTGTTGTAGGGATTGTAGCGTCCCGCCTACAGCTCCTGCATTGTTTTTTGTTCTTTTAATCCAAATTTCGGTTCACCATTTCTTTAATCACCAAGATTGCTTTGCATGTTTGTGTTGCTTTACTGGTCAGGTCAATAAGCAATTAAAGGCTAGTTAGACAACCTCCAATCACTGTAATATACACTCTAAAAAAAAAAGGCTGTAGCCCTTACCCCCTTTGTCTCATATAATACACCCCAAAACTTCAATGTACAGCGCACTGACGTCGATCTGACGGCACTAACTTTCACGAGAGGCTTGATAGCCGTGTGCTACGACTTACCAATGTGTGGTACTACAATACCAATGTACGTGCTACTGACTACAAAAAAAAAAAACGGTGTTTTTTCGGTCTGGCTGCAAAACCTCAGTGTTTTCTCTCTGTGATCTTTGACACATACTTTAGCTATTTCATAAGTTATATCGCAGCGTTATCAAGCCCCTCGTAAAAGTTGGGGCCGTTTGTTCGACTCTAATGCGCTGTACATCGAACTGAGGTTTTGGGGTGCATCATATGGGACAAAAGGGTGTAAGACGACACCTTTTTTTTTAGAGTGTAAACGTTCTATTTTCAGGACAGTTTTCTAGTTGCGACTCGCGAAGCATGTATTTAGGGGCAACAAAATTTTTCTTCTTTGTAATGGGAATTTTGCGGGTATTCTTTCGGTTACTGTCGAATGCAATTTGTGCCCATGGAGTTATGCCACTCGAAATGAAGGCGGTCATCTGTGCCATCTCTGTAGCATCATGATGAATTTATGCAAGGCGGCAGAGACACTTACTGCGTAAATAAGGTTGTAAACCTGGTAAAACAAGTCCATAGGAACACGCAGTCATCATTTTCAACTTTTCAACGGAGGTTTACGAGGCCCTCCTCAATGTGCGCGACACTTCTTAACATATCCCCCAATTGTTCATTGCTGTTGCGTTTTGTACCTCATAGTGGTTGATTGAGTATTTACAAAACAGCCTTTAATGCACAGTCGCATCTGCTTCATTTTCACCCAGTGAAACACCAATTTTCTGATCATCAAGTCTACCGATAAAAAAAAGCCTTCTAAGATGTATCATAAAATGAACGATATTTGTATATCATATAAGGTCGTGAAATATACATGATGCCGTCACTGTTGTTACCACCATCCACCATCTTTATCATAGTCGGTATTATCACCATTATTAGGGGCCTCGTAAGCAGCCAATTAGCCCAGGGTTCTAAATCCGGCCATGCGGAAAGGGGAACGTTAAACGTATGTCACATTGATTAGCAAGACGTTAAACTTTTCAAATATTTGTTCTTTCTAGATTTGTTCCTAACCATCTCTTGGGAAATATCTACCGGCATCAATTGCTCCACTGACTCCTCAACATGATGGATCCGGGTGAGGGTTCCTCGTCAACATCGAAGTCAAGAAAGCAAAGATTTCGTGATGCATGGATTGAGCAGCCGGAATTTCAGGGCTGGTTGGCTGCAGTCCCTGGGGATCCGTTCAGGGCGTTCTGCAAAGTTTGCAGCGCTAGTATGGTCGCTGGCAGTAGCGAGCTTAAAAAGCACGCTGAAAGGCAAGGCCACAAGAAAGCCATGTTAGGCCTCCAGAAACAACACCTCCTAACAGGGTTCATCCAGAAAAAGCCAAAAGACTCCATGGATGACAAGGTGAAGATGGCAGAGATCAAGCTTTCTGCGTTTATCACGGAACACTCCCTGTCATTCAAAGCGATGGACCACATGGGCGAGCTCGTGAAAACGGTGTTTCCTGATTCTAAAATCGCAGAACAGGTGAGACTTCACAAGACGAAATGCACATCAATTGTAAAAAATGTGCTAGCAAAGGCAGAAGTGCAGAGCCTTTCCGCCATACTAAGAGAAACGCGGTTTTCTCTTTTCGTCGATGAGGGCACGGATGTCTCGAGCACAAAGCTCCTCTGCTGCGTCGTACGTTATTATTGCGATGCTGTAGATGATGTCATCACGCAGCTGCTTGAAGTTATTCCCCTCGACGCCACGAGTTGCTCCGCAGAGTCCCTCGCAACTGCTGTTGAGCAGTGCTTAAACCACAAGGAGATTCCAATGAAAAACATTATCGCACTGGCTTGCGATAACGCTAGCGTGATGGTCGGCGAACACAACTCTTTGATGACCCGACTGCGCGCGAACGCGGACAGAAGCTTTGTGACCATCAGGTGCATCTGCCACTCTTTACACATCGCTGCCAGCAAAGCTGCAATGAAGCTACCGCGGAATCTTGAAGATCTGCTGAAGAATGTCGCGAGTTACTTCGGGCATAGTTGCAAGCGTCAAGCTCAGCTTGCTGATCTGCAGGAATACCTTAAAACAGAGAAGCATAGAATCCTAAGGCCCAGCGAAACGCGGTGGCTGGCACTGCAAAAATGCGTCGAGCGCGTCCTTCAGGAATGGGACACATTGAAGTTGCTTTTCTTGCAAGCGTCTGTAGAGGACAGAGTTGCAGCTGCAGGGCAGATCTTGGCCGAAATGAACCCAATTAATGAGGCGTATTTGAAGTTCATGGCCTACGTCTTGGGATTTTTCAACAAAATGAACGCTCTGTTTCAGAGCAAAGAGAACCTCATCGCTGTTATGCAGCAAGAAAGCCTGAGGCTCATTCGATGCCTCTGCCAAAATTTCATGCGACCGGAAGCAATTCAAGATGTCGAGAAGCTCAACCCCATGGATCCGCGTTCTCTTCTTCCGCTGGAGGAAGTATATCTCGGAGAGAGCTGCCAAGAGCTTCTTCAAAGCATGGAAGGGGGGAGCTCGGATATCAAGCACCTGAGGCTGCGGTGTCTGGAGTTCTACCAGACGGCTGTCTTCGAGGTGAAGAAAAGGCTCCCAGTTTCCGGACCATTCTACCACGAGGTACAATTCGTCCAACCCAGCACAGCATTGAGCTACGAAGATCGTAAACAGCTGCCCGTGCTGCCAGTCCTGCAAAGGCGCTACACACACTTGTTGCCACGCGCCGATGCTCTGCAAGGGGAATGGCGAATGCTGCCTTCTTTTTTCACTGAATCCGAGAAGGCACTTCTGCGAGAAAAGCCCGCCGCTTCATTCTGGGGCGAAATGTCCAAGCTAAAAAACTTCGAAGGCAAGCCCGAATTCGAAAACATCGCTTGCCTGGCAAAGTTGGTGCTAACACTGCCGCACTCCAATGCTGAAACGGAAAGAATATTTTCCCTACTGACAGACGTGAAGACGAGGAAAAGAAACCGCCTTGCTCCGGACAGCATCAACGCAGTGCTTGTCGTGAAATCTGGCATGACTGCAAGGTCAGAGACATGCACTAATTTCAAGGTGGAAAAGAAGCGCATGAAGTTGTTCACCAGCGAAATTTATAAGGCGTAACGCAAGCAGACCAACTCGTCATCAAAACTTTATTCTCCCATCTCATGAAACAACCTTTCAAATTTTATTGTAGACGGTGGCGACACTATTTCGCGTATCATTGTCCTCAGCTTTTCCAAAGGGTGCTATATTGTGTTACGACTGGCAAGCCATTTTAATCCTTTGTGTATGCGTGCATAAACTGTAAATATAATCATGTCCGTCATGTACTTTTTTATTGGTGTTTCCCGACATTTCGTTTTTCCCTTTTACTGGTTATATACTCGTCAATCTGTGCTTTGTTGTTATACAGTGTTATGCTCTTCGCCTTCCTGAACTGTCTATAAGGGCGAAATAATTAAATAGTTAAAGAAGCATGTTTGTTAACGAAGGGACCTTATAACGTGACTGTTCTTAAAAATGCTATTCAAGTTTTAGTGACTGTGGTATGTTATGCAATAAACACAAAATTCTTTGTTATACTGAATACCTGGATTGACTTCTATTTTTTTTTTGTCCTTTTACATACTCTAAACGACTTAATTTTCGCGAAGACCTAATTTTCGCGAACCGCTTACAATTCGCAAAAAATAAATCGGGCGAACGATTCCGGTAAAATGTAAACAAAATGAAATCTATATTGAGATCCCACCGCGTCGCAAAAATTAGAACCCGCGAATTATTCCAAAACTCCAGCTTTGACCTAAATACAAAATTCAATCGCGTGTTTGTAAAAAAAAAAAAAAAAAAAAAAAAAAAAAAAAAGAAAAGGGAAAAGCTAACTAATCATTTGCAACGCGCTCACGGAGAGGTGCAGAAGGCAGGCTCGCTCAAATAAGCAAAATAAATAAAATACGGCTTTTTTTTCACCTGTAGGGACAACCATAGGGACATTTGCACACTCGGGTAGGGACACAGAGGGACTTTTTGGCCTGCACGTGGGGACTTTCGGGTTCGGCAATCTGACAACACTGGAATAAACGCAGTTGAGCGCACGCCGCTCCGGTCAGTCATCGTTCGACCTCACAACCAGGCTGCGTGTCGTCTCTTCTCGGCGTGTGCTTCGGCCCCCTTCGTCCATCTTCTACTGGGTGAAACAAGGAGACGGTAGGCTCTTTAAATCGACCGGAAAATTCGGTTTCTTAACCTATCGCGCTACGACTTTGTGCAGCGTTGCCCACAGATGGTGCATTTTTTTTGTAAAATTTGCAAAGAGCGAACTTACCTGAGAAAAAAGTAAAGAAAGAAAAAGGCTTAGCTCCTATGGAAACTCAGCGACGCCACCGGTCTTCAAACAACACGGCGCCGTTTCGCACGGGACACAAGAGATGGCGCAACGAACGCCGCCAACGAACGAGCATACGGCCACACGGCGCCGAGAGCCAGCGTCTTTAGCAGACAATCTTTTCGACTCAAAAGCGACGCGCGTTCCGCAGGCGGCGACAGTCGCAGAAACAAAAACAGGCGCAGTAACAACGAGGAACTGCAGTTCCTTGTCTGCTAAATACGCCGGCTCTCGGCGCCGTATGCTCGTTCGTTGGCGGCGTTCGTTGCGCCATCTCTTGTGTCCCGTGCGAAACGGCGCCGTGTTGTTTGAAGACCGGTGGCGTCGCTGAGTTTCCATAGGAGCTAAGCCTTTTTCTTTCGTTACTTTTTCCTCAGGTAAGTTCGCTCTTTGCAAATTTTACAAAAAAAAATGCACCATCTGTGGGCAACGCTGCACAAAGTCTTAGCGCGATAGGTTAAGAAACCGAATTTTCCGGTCGATTTAAAGAGCCTACCGTCTACTTGTTTCACCCTGTAGAAGGATCGTGGCACTGGAGGCCACCAACGTGCACAGTTCGGCCCACGCCGCAGAGAGAGTCGCAACACCGCCCCCCGCTCCTGTCGCCATGCCGCTGTACGGGAGGCTCGAGCCGTTCGAGGGAGATGGGTCCGCCTGGCCTGTCTACGAAGAACAAGTCCTCGTGTTCTTCCGGGCGAACGACACGCCCGAGGCGAAGCAACGGGACATCTTCTTGGCCAGCTGCGGGACCCGCGTCTTCAGCCTCCTGCTTGACCTCCTCAAGCCGGCCACGCCACACGTCAAAACGCTGGGTGAGCTGCTCGCCACGCTGCGCTCGCACTTCAGCCCGGCGCCATCCACGCTTATGGAGCGGTTCCGCTTCAACAACCGGAGCCGCTGGGACGGGGAGACCCTCGGGCAGTTTGTCGCTGCGCTACGAGTAGGGTGACCACCTTCCTGCTAGCGAAATGCGGGACACGGGGGGGGGGGGGGGGGGGGGGGGGGGTTAGAGGAAATTTATTAACGCACACACCAGGAACCGAGGCTTTGTTAATACATTTAACATTGTGTGCTGTTTATCCACCTGCTAATTGTATTGCAGCAATTAAGCTCAATTAATTTGACTAAAAGTAATATAGCTCTTATGGTAAATGTGTTATTAAATGTGTCGAAGTTGAAAACATAAATATCGACTGTAGCAGAACTCAGTGCATTAGATGAAAATAAGAAATATTACATCTCTTTCGGGTTATTGTTTCCTGTCAACGCTTACTTTTATCAACATAGTCAAACACAAAGTTCTAACATTATGTGCTTTTTCGACCGTTCCGAGTTGCAGGCTCTGCCTTTTTTGACTGTGTTCACTAAAACAAAGATCCACAGCAACCCTTTTGCTTTGGCAGAGCGATTTGAAAAATAATTACAATATTTTATATTGAAACTTTTGGAGGGCAATCGTTCTTAGAATAATTTGCCCCCAAGGGGAGAGGCACAACGGAGCATGCGCGTCGGTTCTCCTTCAAGAACGACGGTCGCTTCCCGGAATGCTTGGATAGAAAATGGTGCACTATTGCGATTCACACGATTTCCAACGACCTCCGGGCTTCCCCGTGCCCCATTGTTCGGCAGCGCCATAAGTTGCAGAGTGAATTTTACAACAGTATGAAATGCGGGACATTTTGAAGATTTGGGAATCCGCTTGCGGGACGCGGGACACAAGCCCTCAATGCGGGACAGTCCCGCGAGTCGCGGGACGGGTGTTCACCCTAGCTACGAGGGTTAGCGAGCACCTGCGCCATCGGCGACCAGTTGGACTCGCTACTCCGGGACCGGTTCGTCTGCGGCATCAACAACCCCGCCATGCAGATGCGACTCCTGGAGCTCCCCGACCCCTCGCTGGACGACGCGGTGAAGGCAGCGCAGGCGATGGAAGCAGCAGCTAAGGACGCCAGCGAGATAGCGCGTGCGGCCGGCTCCCCGTCGACGGAAGCGGCGGTGAACAAGATGGCGGCAAGGAGCGGTGCCTGCAGCCGCTGCGGTGCTGCCCACTCCCCCTCACAATGCCAGTTCGTTCAAGCACAATGCTTTACGTGCGGGAGAACTGGGCACCTCGCATGTGTCTGCCGAGGGGGGAGGACGAGCGGCGGCCAGCAGCAGCAGCCTGGTTCAAGCTCGGGTTCCAGCCAAGCCCGCGGCCAGGGTGGTCGTCGCAAGAGAACATGGTGGGGACGAGCGGCACCAGGCCCGGGTCCGTCTTCAGCCAGGGTCCACGTCGTGGCCGAGGAACCACAGATTTTCGACGTGTGGCACACCAATAGAATTTCGTCGTCTGTGCCACCTTACTTGGTGTCTGTTGAAATCTGCGGCCACCCCATCACCATGGAGCTGGACACAGGGGCCAACGTGTCGGTCATGCCCGGGAAGCTGTTCAAGCGGACTGTTAGCGCGTCAGGAAACACAACGCTTTGTAACTCGGGTTCTTTATAGGAGATGAGAAACGTGAATACATTGTTAGGGTACAGGTCACAGACGTCCGACCCTAGTCGGCGTGATGGCGTCGCGGCGGACGACCGTTGTTCCTTTGCCGGAAGAAGGCTGGCGGCTCTGGCCAGGGTTGCCGCTTCCGGCCGCAACACTTCCCCCACACTTAGTGGAATGGTGGAACTACAAGTCAAGCCGCACGGGTGGTCGGCGTTGTCGCAGTGGACGCTGCTCCTTGCTTGGCTCCAGGGTGGTCCTTGACGTCTCTGGAGCCGCTGAGGATTGGCCCCATTCTAACATTAAATCCTCATTCCGCTCACTGGGTTGATGCAGAGGGTCAGGTGTGTTGACCTCGTGCCTCAGGCGTAGCTGGTCATGATGTCTGCGGATCATCCCACCAGGTGTCTGCACCAGCGCCATGCGGTTTCCCAGTTCTTCCATGATGGTTCCACTCAGCCAGCGAGGTCCCTTACCAAAGTTCCTTGCAAAAACAGCCTGACCTCGGCTCCATGTAGGCGACTGGTTGGCTGGCCCTGCCGGCTTGTGACTCTCTGCCCGGGCTGTCAGTAAGTCCAGACGAACTTTCGGCTAATAGGCCAAAAGCATTTCTGCTGGAGACTTAGGACGACCACCCGATGGCATTCTGCGGTGCATGTGGAGCCATCTCGCCAAGCGGGTTGTGAGGGACCCACCAGACACCCTCTTTAGTCCTTCCTTCACCGAGCGCACGGCCCTTTCTGCCAGGCCGTTAGACTGGGGTTGGAACGGTGCGGTACGTATGTGACGTCTTCCATTTTTCTTGACGAAGTCCTGGAATTCGGCTCCTGTGAATGAAGTGCCATTGTCCGACACCAAACATGAGGGCTGGCCAAATCGAGCAAAGGTGGTTCTGAGCAATTCCACTGTCGTTGCCAATGTCGCTGTTGTCGTTGGCAATGCCTCTATCCAGCCAGAAAAACTGTCGACCACCACCAGGATCATCTTCCCCTCTACTGGTCTGGCATAATCCACGTGAACTCTTGTCCACGGCTGTTTAGCCCCTCAGGGGGCACCTGTGGAAGCAGGTGTTTGGAGAGTGGCGTCTCCACGTACCCCAAGCCCCGCAGGGGGCGCCTGCACCTTAGGTGCTAGGTGCTTGGTGAGTAGCGTCACCACGGACCCCAGCCACGTGGGCCACCATACCCGCACGCAGGGGGCACCTACTTTAGTAGGTGCTTGGTGAGTGGCGTCACTACGAACCCCGAGCCATGTGGGTTCGCCCACCCACGTCTGGCTGTGCGTGGCGTACCCGTGTCCGGGGAAAAGGGGACCCTGGTGGTTGAGCTGAGCCCGGGGTATGTTTGGACCCTTCGGGGCCCCCCGGGCGAGGCAATACACCGCTTCGGCCTCTGCTTCTCGTAGACGGGTGTCCTGGCTTGGCCCGACCAGGATGATTCAGTCAGTCGCCTCTTCTACCCTCTTCTTCCTTCTTTCACTTTTCCTCCCACCTCTTTCTCTTTTCTTCTACATTCTCTTCCTTCCTTTTTCACCTTAGGCGGCAAGGGCCAACCTTGAGTGGAAACAGGACCTGCCCCTGCAACCACACTAGGGTATAGTGCCCGGGCAGCACTGGTAGTGTAATTGTGTCAGCCAAGCCTTTCTTGCTATGGCACATTACCTACCCCCTTGTTGGGCTCCGTGGTGGGCGGTGCACCCGGGCACTGAACTTTCCCATTTTTATGGGTCTGCAAAACAAAACCTTCCTCGATCGGGCTCCGAAAAGAGTCCGCACCGAAGCACGTACACTTGTTGTTCCAGTAGTAGTTACTCCGCAGTATCCAAAGTTTTTGGTGCTGCACTCAGAGACTGAGAAACCACTAAGTAAACTGTCCCCTTTTCTTGTCGCGAAAACTCTAGAGGGCGTTGTGGGAAAGACTTTTCAAGCTAAGAAGATGATATCAGGTGACCTCCTCGTAGAGGTTCACACTAAGATCCAGAGTGATGCTCTACTAGCATTGAACTCAATCTCCGATTACAAAGTCACCGTGACCCCCCACCGCACACTGAATACAGTAAAACAAGGCGTAATTTCTGAAGAAGACCTGTTAGAAACTCCAGAAACGGAAATTGTTGAGGCCCTCTCCAGCCAGGGTGTGATCGCCGCACGGCGCATCACACTTCGACGTGACGGCGTGGAACACAAGACAAAACACATCGTACTGACCTTTGCAATGACCACCCTTCCACCAGCTGTCAAGGCAGGTTACCTGCACTGCCGCGTTCGGCCATACGTACCGAACCCGCTGCGCTGCTTCAAGTGCCAGCGTTTCGGCCACGGCTCGCGGAGCTGCCGCGGATCTGACACGTGTGTGAGGTGCTCTAGCAAAGAGCATCTCGCAGATCACTGTGAGAACGATCCAAAGTGCACTAATTGCGAAGGGAAGCACGCTGCATACTCTCGGTCTTGTTCTCTCTGGAAGCAAGAAAAAGAAATACTTACGTTGAAGGTCCAAGAGAACATTCCATACCACGAGGCAAAGAAGCGTGTCTTGTTTGCCTCACGTGGCTCATGTGCAGAGGCTGTGCACAGGGGACCTGCACGGCCAATGGTGTCCACGGGGACGCAGACATCTTTAGGTGACCTGCGTGTCCCGTCGGGGTCCCCCTCCACCTCGGGAGTGGTGCGGCAAACACCGCCCCCGAGCTCTAGGAAAGATGTGGGCGTGCCCACACCCAGTAAGGAGCAGGGCTTGGCGACCCTTGCTCCTCCCACTGCCCTGCCTCCCAATGGACGGGGTATGGCACTCCGCCCTTCTGGTACCCAGAGGAACCCTGGCCTGCCAACCAAGCCAGCGGCATCCAAGGGTCAGCCATTGGTGACAACCACTGACGAGCCAATGGATCAAAGTGGGCTCAAGTCCGACGAGGACAGGTCCATGTCGGGGTCGGAGTGTTCCCTTCCTGGCACTCGTGGATCCACCAGTGAGCAGAAGGGTGCCACTAAAAAGAAAAACACTCCTCGTATGAAGATTGATTTTAAGACCTGAAAATATATCCCTTGTCTGTACGTACTTAAGCTTTCCTTCATTTTTACGTTTTTAGCTTTTTAGATTTCGCCCTTTTTAAAATATGACTTGCATTATGCAGTGGAACTGCAGAGGTCTTTTCTGTAATTGCTGCAGAGGCATGAACCCTCTGCATTTTGCCTGCAAAAAACTTACCTCAAACCTTCCAACAGCAACTTTCTTAGATCATATCAAGTCTACAGGAAGGACCGCGTGACTACCTCTGGCGCTTCCGGTGGGGTTGCTATTGTTGTAGACAATGGCACTCCTGCCTGTGTGGTCCCCCTAGACACGCCTCTGGAGGCTGTTGCGGTGAGGTTGCTACAGCAACCCCTTATTACAATTTGCTCCATTTACATCCCCCCCTCATTTGCCCTGGAACTCGCCCAACTTGAAGCTTTAGTCGATCAGCTACCTGAACCTTTTATTTTAATGCACACAACCCCCTCTGGGGCAGTGTCCGAACTGACACTCGAGGTTCTGTTGTGGCGCGGTTTTTATCTCTCGGAGAGGTATGTGTACTAAATACAGGAGAGCCAACATATTTTAGTTCTGCTAATCACTCCTTTTCTTGCATTGACCTCACTATTTGTTCAGCTGCACTTTTTACATATTTTATTTGGAATGTATTGGATAACCCTTATGGAAGCGATCATTTTCCGGTGTATCTTACTCCCTCGGAAGTCCTGCCCAGGCTGCCTTGTCGTTCCCCCCGTTGGAAGATCTGTTCAGCAGATTGGGACCTTTTTCAGTCAAATATCCCTTCCTCTCTGGATCTTTCGCAAGCAGCCTCCGTGGACGAAAAAAATGCTCTAATAACAACAGCAATTGTTGAGGCAGCCCGTCTGTCCATCCCACAGACATCCGGCAAGCTGCCAAGACGTCCAAAACCATGGTGGGATAACGAGTGCAAAGAATCCCGAAACCGCCAAAACTGTTCTTGGGCAAGATTTAGGAGGTATCCTACTTCCAGAAACCTCTTGGCATTTAAGCAATTACGTGCAAAAGCCCGCTATATTAGGAAACGGGCAAAAAAGAGATCCTTTTGCTCGTATGCATCTTCTATTAATAGTTTCACGCCAGCGAAGATTGTCTGGGACAGAGTAGGTAGAATGGATGGTGACTACCATCCTTTCTCAATCCCCTTGCTGTTAGACGAGAAGGGAGAAGCATTTTCATCATTATATGAACAAGCCAACGCATTGGGTAGGCACTTTGCACAAGTCTCTAGTTCTGAAAATTACACCAGAGAGTTTCTGCAGTTTAAGTTGAAGCATGAGAGACTTCCAATTCGTAGGTCAGAAGATTGCACTGAAGAATATAATTGTCCTTTTTCCCTTGTTGAGCTTCGTCGAGCCCTTGCTGCTGCAAAGCCTACATCCCCTGGGCTTGATCCCCGCAGGGGGCACCTGTGAAAGCAGGTGTTCGGAGAGTGGCGTCTCCACGGACCCCAAGCTCCGCAGGGGGCGCCTGCACCTTAGGTGCTAGGTGCTTGGTGAGTAGCGTCACCACGGACCCCAGCCGCGTGGGCCACCATACCCGCACGCAGGGGGCACCTACTTTAGTAGGTGCTTGGTGAGTGGCGTCACTACGAACCCCGAGCCATGTGGGTTCGCCCACCCACGTCTGGCTGTGCGTGGCGTACCCGTGTTCGGGGAAAAGGGGACCCTGGTGGTTGAGCTGAGCCCGGGGTATGTTTGGACTCTTCGGGGCCCCCCGGGCGAGGATCCCTCTCTGGCTACAAGCTACCGCCCCATAGCACTTACAAGCTGCTTAGGGAAAACTTATGAAAGGCTTATAAATCGCCGCCTTATGTTTTTTTTAGAGGAGAAAAACTTTTTTGATACTAACCAGTGTGGCTTTCGGGCTGGACGGTCGACTATGGACCATCTGGTCCGACTTGAGACCGTCATACGCGAGGCCTTTGTTCACCGGCAGCATTGTGTGTCCGTATTTTTTTATTTAGAGAAGGCATACGACACTACATGGAGGTATGGTATCCTTCGATATCTGTACAACTCTGCAGTGCGTGGCCGCATGCTCCGTTGCTTACAGAATTTTTTAAGTGAGCGTGCATTTCAAGTTCGATTAGGATCTACTTTATCCAGTGTCTTCTTACAAGAAAATGGTGTCCCCCAGGGCGGAGTCTTAAGTGCCACTTTATTTGCAGTTAAAATAAACAGTCTGGCTCAAATTATACCGTCATCCGTTTCTTACTCTCTTTACGTGGACGATGTGCAAATATCTTTTTCGTCTTGCAATCTCTCTAGTTGTGAACGGCAATTGCAGCTCACGATAAATAGGATGAGCAAGTGGGCAAATGAGAATGGTTTTAAATTTTCCCCAGAAAAAACTGTGTGTGTGCCCTTCTCCCTGCGACGAGGTCTATCTTTGGATCCAATCTTACAATTGAATAACACAGAAATATCGGTGAAGCACGAACATAAATTTTTGGGCATGATCTTTGATAAAAAGCTTACATTTAAGTCTCATTTAAAGGAAATAAAGCAGAAGTGCTTGCAATCCTCTAACATCCTTAAGGTGCTGTCACATGTATCTTGGGGGTCTGACAGGCGATGCCTCCTACGGTTGTACAATGCTTTAGTTCGGTTACGCTTGGATTATGGAGCGATCGTTTATGGTTCAGCACGACCTTCCACACTAAGGATGTTGGATCCGGTTCATCACCTTGGGCTAAGGCTTGCCACTGGGGCATTTCGCACATCACCCGTATTAAGCTTGTATGTGGACACACATCAAATGTCTCTTGGAAAACGGCGACAGTACTTGAGCCTGTGTTATTATTACAAAGTCCTCTCGGATCCCAAAAATCCTGCTTATAGTATTTTACACACCCCTCAGTTCTGTAATTTGTTTGAAAACAAGCCAACAATTGTGCGCCCCCTAGGCTTTCGAGTTCAAAGTATCTGTAGCTCTCTCAACCTCCCTGTCCCTTCCACAAGTGGTGTTAACTTGCTAAAATCTATAGAGAGAATTGCCCCTTGGAACGAGCTACCCGTATGTTGTGACTGGTCTTTCACCAAATACAGTAAGAAGACCGTTGCTCCACAGTTTCTTCAGAAAGAATTTCTCTCTTTGCAAGAAAGAATATCTAGAGGTTGCAACGAGTACTATACCGACGGGTCGAAATCTTCAAGTCACGTTGGTTGTGCAGTTTATTCTAGTAACTTTGGAAGAGCTGTGCAGCTTGACTCAATGGCAAGCAGCTTCACCGCAGAGCTCTATGGTATTTTATTAGCCATTGGACATATTCTGGACAACAATGTATTGAACGCAGTCATTTTTGTCGATTCGCAAAGTGTCTTATCTGCTATTTCTTCCAGAGTTTCTACAAAGAATATACTTACACAACATGTTGGTATTAAAGTAAACAGAGCTCTTCGCCTTGGATGCACTATCAAATTTTGCTGGGTACCGAGTCACGTAGGAATCGCAGGAAATGAGAATGCAGATCGACTGGCTGCATCTGCCACACACTCAATAGTATCTTTTGGCCTGCCCTACCAGGACTTTAAACCACTTCTAAAGAAATCTCTTTGAAAGACTTGGCAGCTAGAATGGGACACTGAAACCAATAATAAGCTCCACCTGATAAAACCCATGATAGGCATCTGGGAAAGTTCATTCCACAAGAACCGCCACCTTGAGGTTCTGCTTTGCCGCTTGAGAATTGGCCATTCACGTTTGACACATACATACCTTCTAAGTGGCGAAGATGTTGCAGTTTGTGCCCATTGTGGGGAATTACTTACAGTTTTACACATTCTATGGGAATGTAGGTTTTATCATCAACTGCGCGTATCATGTTTTCCTGAACTCTTTAGAAACCATCTTCCCTTTCATCCTATGTTTTTACTTGGAGACAATGCCTTAGTACCACTCGGACGAGTTTTTGATTTTATTAACAAAACTGGATATCTACACCAGTTATAAAAAGTTTCTCTAGCCTAGCATCTGTTTCATTCGATCTTTAAAACATTTTGTTTGGCGCATTATGGCCACCGTTGCCGCTGCGCCATTAAAATCTTAATCCTATCCTAGCCGGGTCATACTGGATCGGCGCGGCGTAGAGGGTTTGAGCTTGTTCCATGGTGGCCACCGCATCTCCTTTGTTCCCGGGTCCCACCGACGCACCGACTAACACCACTTGACGTTCGCATATTGTCGTTCAGTTTTCCTCTCCTTATCGAGCCTCGTCGCCATTGTTAGCGCGTCAGGAAACACAACGCTTTGTAACTCGGGTTCTTTATAGGAGATGAGAAACGTGAATACATTGTTAGGGTACAGGTCACAGACGTCCGACCCTAGTCGGCGTGACGGCATCGCGGCGGACGACCGTTGTTTCCTTGCCGGAAGAAGGCTGGCGGCTCTGGCCAGGGTTGCCGCTTCCGGCCGCAACACGGACCTTCCCTGGCGTGTCCATCGAGGCGTCGGACGTCATGCTGCGCAGCTACTCCGGGCAGCTTTCCCAGGTCCAGGGTCGGGCCCAAGTCAGCATTCGCCTTGGCGACAGGGAGGCAATCCTTCCCCTTTATTTAACCAAGGGGTCGTCGCCGACGCTGCTGGGCCGGAACTGGATTCACGCACTGGGTGTTCGGCTGCCGGAGTACCAAGAAGCTGCGCTGCACGTGGTGAAAGACGTCCCGAGCCTCCTGACCGACTTCCAGTCCCTGTTCCAGCGGGGGGTGGGCACCTTCGCCGGCACGACGGTCGGCATCCACGTACCCGAGGGAGCCCGGCCTCGGTTCTTCAAGCCGCGTCCGCTGCCGTTCGCCCTGAAGGATGGGGTCACCCAGGAGCTGCAACGGCTGCAGCGAGACGGTATCCTGGTGCCCGTCAAGACCTCCGAGTGGGCCGCACCAATTGTCCCAGTCCTCAAGCGAGACGGCCGCGTCAGGATCTGTGGGGACTTCAAGGTCACCATCAACCCCGTCACTACCGTCGAGAAGTACCCGCTGCCTCGGGTAGAAGATCTCTGGTCGGCTCTGTCCGGGGGACAGAAGTTCTCCAAGCTCGACCTTCGAGATGCCTACCAGCAGCTGGTGCTCCAGGATGCCGCCCGGAAGTATGTCACCATTTCAACAACCATGGGACTCTTCCAGTACACGCGCCTACCGTTCGGCGTGGCCTCAGCCCCAGCCATCTTCCAGAGAGAGATGGATAACCTCTTCAGGGGCATGAGGCACGTGGCGGTGTACTTGGACGACATCCTGGTTACCGGTACCGACGACGGGGACCACCTGCAGAACCTGCGCAAATTCCTGACAAGACTACAGGACGCCAATCTCAAGCTGAGGCTGGACAAGTGCATGTTCCTGACCCCCAGTGTGGAGTACCTGGGACACATCATCTCCCAGGCTGGCCTGGCCCCGGCACCCCGCAAGATCGAGGCCGTGCTCAAGGCGCCAAAGCCCAAGAGCAAGAAGGAGCTTCAGAGCTACCTTGGCCTCGTCAACTTCTACAGGAGGTTCCTGCCCAACCTGTCGACGCATCTGGAGCCGCTGCATCGCCTGCTTCGTGATGGTCAGCAGTGGGCCTGGAAGAAGGAGCAGGACTTGGCCTTCCAGCGCAGCAAGGAGCTGGTCGTTAAGGCTCCAGTGCTGGTGCACTTTGATCCGGCCGAGCCTGTAGTCCTCACCGTACGGGGTAGGAGCTGTCCTGTCGCACCGGGGTCAGGATGGTCAGGAACGCCCTGTGGCGTTTGCTTCTCGTCGGCTTCATGCGGCGGAGCAACGCTACAGCCAGCTTGACAAGGAAGGCTTGGCCCTCATGTTCGGGGTCGAGCCCTCATGCTCGGCGTCCACCAGTACCTGTGGGGCCGGAAATTCGAGGCGGTCACGGACCACAAGCCGCTGCTGGGGCTGCTGGGGCCTGACAAGGCAGTCCCAGTGCAAGCATCGCCTCGTGTGGTACGCTGGGCCTTGACGCTGGCGGCCTACAGCTACAAGCTAGTCTACCGCCCTGGGAAGGACCTCGGACCTGTTGACGCCCTGAGCCGCCTGCCCCTGCCGGTTGTGCCTGTTGCCGTTCCAGAGCCAGCTGACTTTTTCCTGCTGGAGCAGGCCTACCCGGGGGTGCTCACCAGGACTGCGGTGGCGCAGGCGACCAGCCGGGACCTGGTCCTGTCGCAGGTGGTCAAGGCGGTGTCCCGAGGGGAGGAGCTCCGTCACCAGGCGTACAGCCACAAGACCGCCGAGCTGAGCTTCGAACAGGGCTGCCTGCTGTGGGGTTCCAGGGTGGTGATTCCACAGAGTCTCCGGGCCAAGGTCCTGCAGCTGCTGCATGCGGGGCATCCTGGCATTGAAAAGACCAAAATGGTGGCACGGTCGCACGTTTGGTGGCCTGGCTTGGACCAGGACATCGTGCACCAGGTGCAAGGCTGCCAGGAGAACCAGCGAGCCTCGCGCCACGTGGAGATCACACCCTGGCCGTTCCCACAGAGGCCGTGGTCCTGCTTGCACGTGGATTATGCGGGACCCTTCAAGGGCCACTACTTCCTGGTGGTAATGGATGCCTTCTCGAAGTGGGTGGAAGCACTGCCAGTAACCCGTCCATCGGCAAGTGCGACCATTGCGGCGCTGCGGCAAGTCTTTGCGGCGCAGGGATTGCCGGACATTATTGTGTCCGACAATGGTCCCGCTTTCGCCAGCGCCGAGTACCTGGACTGGCTGCAGAAAATGGAATCCACCGGATGCTGGTTCCGCCGTACCACCCTGCTTCCAATGGTGCAGCCGAGCGGCCGGGTGGTCCAGACCATCAAGGACAAGCTCAAAAAGAGCCAGCCTGGGGATTTCCGGACACAGGTGGCCCGGGTACTGTTCCAGTACCGGACCACACCCCAAGAGGTCACTGGCCGTGCCCCCTGCAAGCTTCTGCTGGGCCGGATGGTCAAGACCCCCCTGGATGTCTGTCACTACGAACCCCGAGCCATGTGGGTTCGCCCACCCACGTCTGGCTGTGCGTGGCGTACCCGTGTCCGGGGAAAAGGGGACCCTGGTGGTTGAGCTGAGCCCGGGGTATGTTTGGACCCTTCGGGGCCCCCCGGGCGAGGCAATACACCGCTTCGACCCCTGCTTCCCGTAGACGGGTGTCCTGGCTTGGCCCGACCAGGATGATTCAGTCAGTCGCCTCTTCTACCCTCCTCTTCCTTCTTTCACTTTTCCTCCCACCCCTTTCTGTTTTCTTCTACACTCTCTTCCTTCCTTTTTCACCTTCTTAGGCGGCAAGGGCCAACCTTGAGTGGAAACAGGACCTATCCCTGCAACCACACTAGGGCATAGTGCCCGGGCAGCACTGGTAGCGTAATTGTGTCAGCCAAGCCCTCTTGCTATGGCACATTACCTACCCCCTTGTTGGGCTCCGTGGTGGGCGGTGCACCCGGGCACTGAACTTTCCTCCCATCTTTATGGGTTCCAGTCAAAAACCGACTGATCGGACCCTGAAAAGGGTCCGGACCGAAGCAAACGACATTCCCGAAAAACGTGTTGAATTTCTAAAATTCCCGAAGTTTCTTGTACTCCACTCAGAAGACGAAAACCCACTTGCAAAGTTATCCCCTTTTCTGGTATCAAAAGTTCTTGAAGGTATTATTGGAATGAATTTTAATGCAAAAAAGATGGCATCGGGTGACCTTCTTGTGGAAATTAATACAAAACAACAAAGTGAAGCTCTCCTAGCTTTGAATGCCGTCGCAGACTACAAAGTTAGCGTAACACCTCATCGCAAGCTAAACACCGTACAGGGAGTCATCTCTGAGGATGACTTGCTTGAAACATCCGAGGCAGAAATTGTTGAGGGCCTTTCTGGTCAAGGGGTTGTAGCTGCGCGCCGCATCATTATCCGCCGAGATGGTGTTGAAAGAAAAACCAAACACGTCATCCTGACCTTTGACTCTACCACACTACCTGAAACTTTGAAGGCAGGATATCTACAGTGCCGTGTACGGCCCTATGTGCCGAACCCTCAGAGATGCTTCAAATGCCAACGGTTTGGCCATGGGTCGCGGAGTTGTCGGGGAGCCGACACTTGCGCCAAGTGCTCCAGCAGAGAGCATGCTGCTGACACCTGCGATAACAATCCGAAGTGTGCCAACTGTGACGGTCCTCACCCGGCATACTCTCGGTCCTGTCCATTGTGGAAGCAAGAGAAAGAAATTCTCACTCTAAAGGCAAAGGAAAATATTCCCTACCATGAGGCCAAAAAACGTTTTTCTTTCTTGGCAAAAGGCGGATATGCCGAGGTCGTGCGTAGGGGACCTGCACGGCCAGTAATGGCGTCGGCGGGAACACAGACGTCTCCGGACGATCTGCGGGTCTCGTCGGAGTCCCCACCGAAACCCGCAGGGACGGTGCCAGCAGCACGATGTCCCAAGCCCAGGGAGGGTGCTGGCCTGTCAGCATCCACCCCCGAGCAGGGGATGGCCCCCCCTGCCTCTGTGTTCCCCCGGGGCCGGGGCCGGGGCCAGCCACCCCGAACCACTGCCCCGAGGAAGCCCGGTGAGACGTCGAAGCAGTTGGCCCCTAAGGGTCAGCTGACGACACCACCGGAAGAGCCCATGGAAGAGTGCGGGCTCAGATCCGATGACGAGGCTATCCTCTCGGGATCGGAGTCCTCCCTCGCTGCTCCCACTACCTCTAGTGGGAAGCAGAATGACTGCGCGAAAAAGAAAAACGCTCCGCGCATAAAAATTGATTTTAAACCCTAGTAACCTGTTTTTACCCATTTTTGCAGTTTATAAGTTAAAGTTTATTTTAATTTTAGCACTGCTATGACTAAACAATTAGGTATCATGCAGTGGAACTGTCGCGGCCTTCTTCGTAATATTGATGACGTTAATTTTTTTCTCGATGAGCTTCGTCCTGTGGCACTTTGTTTGCAGGAAACCTATCTGAGCGACAAACACACACAGGTCTTACGCCGACACCAGGTTTTTAGGAAGGACCGCCTTTCTCCTAACCCTTCTGGTGGTGTCGCAGTTGTAGTGCAGAGCGGGGTTGTGTGTGCTTAGGTTCCTCTACAAACACCACTCGAGGCAGTAGCAGTTCGCGTTCTCCTTGACCGACTCATCACCCTTGTCTCTCTCTACCTGCCACCCAACGTTCCACTGCAGCTCCATGAGCTACAAGAACTCATAGATCAGCTGCCTAAGCCTTTTTTAATTCTAGGTGATTTTAACGCCCACCACCCTTTGTGGGGTAGTGTTCGTCAGGATTCCCGTGGTGGAGTTATGGAACGACTTTTATTATCCTCCGGGCTCTGTCTTCTGAATAAAAAGGAGCCAACGTTTTTTAGTGCTGCTCATAACACCTTTACATCAATAGGCCTTTCCATATCATCATCAGCTTTACTTCCATGCTTTTCATGGAAGGTTTTAGATAATCCATTTGGCAGCGATCATTTCCCCATAATTTTAGAAAGTTCAATACCCCTTCCTTCGCTTTCGACCCGCCTTCCAAAGTGGAAATTAGAGAAGGCTGACTGGGCTCTTTTTGGTTTAAATGCCGTACTGGATCCATCGCTTTTTCGCAGTATGTCCCCGGAAGAGGCGACGGTGTTTGTCACTGAATGTCTAATTAATGCTGCTGCATCTTCTATTCCGCAAACATCCGGCGTCCTACCCCGGAGATGCAAACCCTGGTGGAATGAGGACTGCACAGTCACTCGCAGGAAACAGAACCAGGCATGGGGTATATTTCGCCGTTATCCCACTGCTTTTAACCTGATTGAATTTAAAAAATGTAGGGCCAAGGCACGTTGGACACGGAAACAGGCGAAGAGGACATCATGGGAAAAATATATAACTTCTCTAAATAGCTTTGTCCCAGGTAAAGAAGTTTGGGATCGCCTGCGGAAAGTTCGAGGAGATTACCAATCTTTCCGAACTCCTCTGTTTTCTTCCCCCTCTGTATCGCTGAAAGATCAAGCAAATGTTCTTGGGGAGCATTTCCATCTTATTAGTAGCTCCTCTAATTTTAGCGAAAAATTCAAGAAGTTCCAGTCGACTGTTGAAAAGCAGCCCATCTCGATGTCGGAGGGTGGTTTATTTTTTTACAATAGACCATTCACAATGTGTGAACTCAAGGTCGCTCTTGGTGCAAAGAAGAAGTCTGCACCAGGGCCAGACAGACTCCACTATGAAATGTTGAGGAAACTGTCCCCTGAATCTATGAACGGTCTGTTAACTTTCTTTAATCATCTATGGCAAGCTGGTGCCTTTCCTCGTTGCTGGAAACATGCCCACATAATCCCTTTTCTGAAACCTGGGAAAGACTCTTCTATTCCTACGAGCTATCGTCCCATCGCACTCACAAGTTGCTTAGGGAAGCGGCTTGTGAATCGTCGTCTTGTCCATTTCTTAGAAACTGAGAACTTTTTTGATGTAAGCCAGTGCGGCTTTCGGGAGGGACGAGCGACCACCGATCATTTGGTTCGCCTAGAGACCGCTATACGTGAGGCATTTGTACAGCGGCAGCATTGTGTCTTGGTGTTTTTTGATTTACACAAAGCATATGATACCACATGGAGGTATGGAATAGTTCGGGACTCGTACAACTGTGGTGTACGGGGCCGCATGCTTCAGTGCATACAGAGCTTTCTCAGCGAAAGAACCTTTCAAGTCCGATTGGGTTCCACACTATCAGATGTTTTCTCTCAAGAAAACGGTGTTCCTCAAGGAGGAGTGTTGAGCGTTACCCTCTTTGCTGTAAAGATTAACAGTCTAGCTAAGGTTATGCCATCATCAGTAACTTACTCTCTATATGTGGATGATGTGCAAATCTCTGTGTCTTCCTGTAACCTCTCCAGTTGTGAACGACAGTTGCAACTCACAATCAATAGAATGTGTAAGTGGGCAGACGAAAATGGCTTCAAATTTTCTCCTGAAAAAACAGTCTGCGTTCCTTTTTCATTACGCCGGGGATTGTCTCTTGATCCTTCCTTGCATCTTAATAGCATTGAGATATCAGTCCAAGAAGAACACAAATTTTTGGGTGTTATTTTTGACAAGAAACTTACCTTTGTGCCCCATTTGAAGAATTTGAAACGGAAATGCCTGATGTCATCAAGCATCCTAAAAGTGCTATCGCATATGTCGTGGGGTGCTGATAGGCGCTGTCTCCTACGACTGTATAACTCGTTAGTTCGATCCCGCCTCGACTATGGTGCAGTAGTGTATGGGTCAGCGCGGCTATCCGTTCTTAAGATGCTTGACCCAGTACACCACCTTGGACTACGACTTTCTACAGGTGCATTTCGCACATCTCCTGTGAGGAGTTTGTATGCTGATACGCATCAAATGTCCCTTGAGAAACGGAGGCAGTACCTCAGCGTCTCTTATGCTTACAAGGTATTTTCAAATCCAAAACATCCCTCCTACAGTGCCCTTTATGCTTGCAGAAGTTCACAGCTTTTCGAAAACAAGCCGAGCATTGTTAGACCATTAAGCCTCCGTTTGCAAAGTACTTGTCAATCCCTTAATATCCCCCTCCATGAGATTCCCTTGCTTAAAAACACACATAGGGTTGCTCCATGGGATGTTCTACCGATTTTCTGTGACTGGTCACTTGCAAAATACAGTAAGAGGGTCATTTCACCACAAATCCTCCGGCAGGAGTTCCTCTCCTTGCAACAAAAATATGCAGACTACCTGGAGTTTTATACAGATGGGTCCAAATCGTCGTCTTTTGTAGGGTGTGCTTTCTATTCTGCCTCCTACAACAAAGCCACACAAGTTGACTGTAGGGCAAGCATTTTCACCGCAGAGCTTTATGCTATTTTGGTAGCGGTCGAACATATACTTGACAATAGTATAATGAAAGCTGTAATTTTTGTCGAATCACAAAGTGCCTTATTGGCTGTGTCCTCCCTGATGCCCACAAAGAACCGGCTTGTACAACATCTGCATGGTAAGATCAATAGCGCCCTGCGACGCGGTCGGGACATTAAGTTTTGCTGGGTGCCAAGCCACGTTGGGATTTTGGGCAATGAAGAGACGGATAAATTGGCCGTGTCTGCCCGAGGCTCGCCTATAACATTCAATTGCTTACCCTACCAAGATTTGAAACCACTTCTGAGGAAATCTATTTTTCTCAAATGGCAGCTGGAATGGGATACAGAGAGCAACAACAAACTTCACATTATCAAGCCCGTTCTGGGCGTTTGGGAGAGCTCTTACAACAGGGAACGTCGTGTGGAGGTTCTTCTGTGCCGTCTAAGAATAGGTCACTCCCGCGTGACACATCAGTATCTGCTTCGTGGTGAGGATGTTGCACTATGTGAACATTGTGGAGAGCTTCTGACTGTGTTGGACATTTTGTGGCATTGTTCGTCCCATCAACCACTCCGTCAATCATGTTTTCTCGAACTTTTTAGGGATCATCTCCCATTTCATCCCTCTTTCTTGCTTGGTGATAAACCTTTAGTTCCATTTAGCCGTGTCTTAGACTTTTTAAAACAAACTGGATATTTATACCATTTGTAAATATGTAGCCTCAAAGTAAACTTTTGTTATAATATGCTCTAAATATGTTAAGTTTGGCGCATTATGGCCCTCGTTGCTGCTGCGCCTATAAACTCCTAATCATCATCAACCCCTGGATGTCTTGCATCCAGACCTCCGGTCCATGGCGCTCCTGAAGCAGCTGAAGCAGAAGCTGGCTGCTGACCGAGGGTGCCGTCCTGGGCCTTTGCCGGAACCGGGAGCGTCGGTCTACGCCAGGAACTTCCGTCCTGGCCCACCCTGGTCTGCCGGACATGTGGTTTCACCAGCGAGTGCCTCGTCGCTGCTCGTCCGCATGCCCGACGGGACCACCTGGCACCGGCACCCCGAATATGTCAGGCCTCGCTCCGGAATCTGGCTTGCACCCTCGGCCGTTGCTTCAGAGGACCAGCCCGCAGGGGGACCAACGACAGCACCAGTCGCGGCCAGTGGAGCGCCACCCACCACGGAGGCGACAAGCGTCTCCAGTCCTGCGGCACCAGGTGGACCGGTGCCACACCCAAATCCGGTCCCTGCAGCTCTACCGGGTGGAGCGCGGCCGGTTCAGGCAGCGCCCGGCGTTGCCACACCTGGCCCGTCGACACCAGCGACCAGGCGGAGTGCACGGCAGCGAAGGCCACCTGACCGCTACTCGCCGGGCTAACCTTCGCCGTCGACCGTCCAGGACTTGACACGACCAGACGCCTAGTTGGTGTCGGCCGTGTGTGTTTATTCATTTATTTTCTTTTCAGGAAAAACAAACGGGGGGGGGGGGGGGGGGGGAGTGTAACAAGTATGTAGCGCCCCCTCCAGCCCGCCCATCTGCGGCCGCCTGGCTCGACGGGCAACATTGATCACCGCGCCGAATAAACGCCGTTGAGCGCACGCCGCTCCGGTCAGTCATTGTTCACCCTCACAACCAGGCTAGCCGCGTGTCGTCTCTTCTCGGCGTGTGCTTCAGCCCCCTTCGTCCACCTTCTAGAGGGATCGTGACAGAAAGTGCTAGAAAGTGCGGTCGGAAAGAACTTCAAGGCCAAAAAGATGGCCTCAGGTGACCTACTCGTAGAAATTGAATCCAGACAGCAGAGTACTGCACTCCTTGCTTTGAATTCTGTGTCTGCTCACAAAGTGACTGTTTCACCCCATCGTACACTCGATACTATTCAGGGCGTTATCTCCGAAGATGACCTGATTGAGGCCTCTGACACTGAAATACTTGAAGGGCTCTCTGACCAAGGAGTTGTAGCTGCGAGGCGCATCTCCTTGCGTCGGGACAGTCAAGAGCGGAAAACTAAACACATAGTTTTAACCTTTGAATCTACCACACTTCCCGAGGCTGTTAGGGCTGGCTATCTCCACTGCAGGGTTAGGCCCTATGTGCTTAATCCTCCAAGATGTTTTAAATGCCAGAGGTTTGGCCACGGCTCTCAGAACTGCCGTGGTAAGGCCACTTGTGCCAAGTGTGGGAAAAATGACCATTCTGCAGACTCCTGCTCCAACGAAGCCCAATGTGTCAACTGTAGTGATCCATACCCAGCGTATTCTCGCTCATGCAAGACATGGAAAGAAGAGAAAGAAGTGCTTACCTTGAAGGTCAAAGAAAACCTCTCTTACCCGGAAGCGCGCCGTCGCTTTGCGTTCTTGCGCAAGAGTGGCTATGCGCAGGTGGTGCAGCGGGGACCTGCACCACTGAAGGTCGCAGTGGCAACCCAGACGTCCTTTCTTGACTATGGGAAGCCACGGCAGTCCCCCACACCCCAGCTGAAAATTCAGCTTCCGGGGCATGCAATCTCGGCTGGGCGGTCTACGGACCCTCCCAGCAAGAGCGCGAACCCTCGCACTCCAACAGGGCAACAGCCTGTATCTTCTCAGGCTGTTTCCCAAACCCAGGATGGGCCGGTGGCTGCCGCAACCGTCCCTCCTCTGCGATCTCCTTCCAGGGAGAAGGGTCGACACTCTCGCCCACACTCCCTGGAGAGAGCACCATCGAGGGAGCGGCATGGCTCTCGTGCCGCACCTGCAGCGCCTAAGGTAGGGTGACCACCCGTCCCGCGACTCGCGGGACTGTCCCTCATTGAGGGCCCGTGTCCCGCGTCCTGCAAGAAATTCCCAAATCTTCAAAATGTCCCGCATTTCATACTGTCGTAAACTTCACTCTGCAACTCATGGTGCTGCTGAACAACGGGGCACGGGGAAGCGCGGGGGTCGTTGGTATCGTCTGAATCGCAATGGTACGCTCTATCGAAACATTGCGGTAAGCGACCGTCCTTCTTGCAGTAAAACCGACGCGCATGCTCTGTTGGGCCTCTCCCCATGGTGGCTAACTATGGTAAGAAAACTTTCTCACCAAAAGTTTCGATATAAGATACTGCAATTATTTTCAAATCGCTCTGTCAATGCGAAAAGGTTGCCGCTGATTTTTTTTTAGTGAAGACAGCTACACAAGGCAAAAAGCCTGCAACTCACAACAATCGAAAAAGAACATAATGTTAAAAATTTGTGCAGGACCATGCTGATTAAAGATTAAGCGTTGACAGGAAACAATAAGCCTATAAAGATTTATTGTTTCTTATTTCCATTTGATGCATTGAGTTCTTCTACAGTCGATTTTTATGTTTTCGAATTTGACACATCTAATAACACATGTGGCATTAAAAAATATATCACTGGGAGTGCAAAATATTTAAGCTTAAATGCTGAAATGCAATTAGCAGGTGTATAAACAGCACAGGACATTAAATTTGTTACCGAAGTCTTGGTTCGTCCTGTGTGTGTTAAAAAATACCCTCCCCCTCCCCCCCCCCCTTCCTGTCCCGCATTTCGCTAGCAGAAAGGTGGTCACCCTAGCCTAAGGGTCAGGAACGGGTAGACTTGGGCGACGCTTCGCCCAGCACCTCCTCTGCCCCTTTGGCTGGGTCCGGTCGCGGGCGGAGCATGGCGCCCCGAACCTGAAGAAACCTGCAGGAAAATCCTCGACTCAGAAAACTGAGGCCATGGATGAGTGTGAAGTCTCCACTTCTGCGTCTGACCAAGACGACATGGAGTGGCAGACTACTAAGAGTAAACACAAAAGCAAAAAACCGGTGATCCTGCCAACGTGATGTACAATCTTTATTGCCCTGCGCGACTCGACAGAGTTGACGTTTTTACTTTTACTTGTACCTTACTACTTTTACTGATTTACTAATTTTTAACTTAGTTTTAGAATAATGGCTACGTTTACTTTTATGCAGTGGAATTGCCGCGGCCTTTTACGGAATATTGACGATGCTAACTTTTTTATGGACGACCTCCGTCCCATAGCTCTCTTTTTACAAGAGACGCACCTTAATGATCATCATGTGTCTATTTTACGTCGTCATCAAGTTTTTAGAAAAGATCGTTCCACATCAAACTCATCTGGTGGAGAAGCGGTAATCGTCCAAAGTGGTGTTGCTTGTTCTCAGATTCCTCTTTCTACACCCCTTGAGGCTGTAGCTGTACGTCTCCTCTTGGAGCGCTTCATCACCATTGTTTCCATCTATATTCCACCAAATGTTCCACTGCATATTCATGATCTCCATGATTTAGTTACTCAGCTCCCTCACCCCTTTTTACTTTTAGGAGGTTTTAAGGCCCACCATCCCTTGTGGGGTGGCACACGCCAGCACTCGCGTGGTGGGGTCATTGAACGGTTCTTACTGTCATCTAGTCTCAGTCTTTTGAACAGCAGAGAGCCTACCTTTTTAGCGCAGCTCACAGCTCATTTACATCCATTGATCTTTCCATTTCATCTCCATCCTTTGTGTCTTCTTTCACATGGAGCGTTTTAAATAATCCTTTTGGAAGCGACCACTTTTTGGTTGCTCTGGAGAGCGTGAAATCTATTCCCAGTCTCATGAAACGGACTCCACGTTGGAAGCTCGAAAAAGCAGACTGGGCTCTTTTTAGCCAAAAATCCGAGCTTGTTCCCTCTATGTTCTCTTCATTAACTCATGACGATGCCACAGCCTATATCACAAAGCATATAATTGGTGCTACTCTTTGCTCCATCCCTCAAACTTCTTCGATCATCCCCAAGAAATGTAAGCCATGGTGGTATGAGGAATGTTCCACCACAAAGAATAACCAAGATAAGGCTTGGGGTGTCTTTCGTAGATACCCGACATCTGTGAACTTGATTGAATTCAAGAGGCGCAGAGCTTGTGCCCGCTGGACTCGGAAGCAGGCTAAAGGAAAGTCTCCATCAGCAGCTATGTTCCAGCAAAGAAAGTGTGGAACCGACTTCACAAGGTGGAGGGGAAATACCGTTGTTTTACAATCCCCCTTTTACCTTCTTCTGGAGCCTCATTGTTAGACCAGGCTAATGTGTTGGGCACTCACTCTGCTGCTGTTTCAAACTCCGCACATTACTCTCCAGCATTCCTGAAGCGCAAGGCAAGCATGGAAAAGACAAGGCTCTGCTTCACAGGGGGAGCGTCTGCACCTTACAATCAGCCATTTACAATGGTTGAGCTCGAAGTGGCTCACAACTCCCGCAAGAATTCTGCCCCCGGTCCCGATGGAATTCACTACGACATGATCCGACTCTTATCTAGAGAGTCACTCAGTGCTCTTATCACGTACACATCGCGACACTGTTAGCGCGAACACGACATCGGCGCATTTTCGCATTTTACTTCTAAATATTATTAGGGACCACGAAATTTTATCACTTACATTATAGAACTAAATAAGCTCGTTCCGTAGCAATAATAACTTGGATGACATCCCTTGGTTTAAAAGAGAAAAACTTGAAAAACCGGCGATGGCTTGTTCGCACTAACAGTGTCGCGCTCTGTACTTCAGTGGCCTGTGGTGTGATGCCTACTTCCCTGTTGAATGGAAGCGGGCTGAAGTTATACCGCTGTTGAAACCTGGCAAGGACCCTTCCCTTCCTGCAAGTTACTGACCAATAGCGTTGTCAAGTTGTCTGAGGAAAACGTTTGAAAGATTAATTAACAGGCGTCTTGTTTATTTTATCAAGCAGCATAATATCTTGTGCGGCTTGAGACCGTTGTGCGCGAGGCATTCGTCGACAGGCAGCATTGTGTATGTTTTCTTCGATTGCCAAGATGCCATACACCACTTGGAAGTATGGCATCTTGCAGAACCTTTTTATGCACGGAATACGCGGTAGAATGCTTCAGTGTATAAAGAGCTTTTTATGTAAATGCACTTTTCGAGTTCGGTTGGGAACAACTTTATCAGACTGGTTTGTTCAGGAGAATGGTGTTCCTCAGGGTGGAGTCCTAAGCGTCACACCCTTTGTAATAAAAATTAACTCTCTTAGTAAAGTCATTCCTCCTTTAGTATCTTACTCGCTATATGTCGATGACATTCAGATATCTGTAGTGTCATGTAATATGTCTAGTTGTGAGCGGCCGCTACAACTGGCCATAAATAAAATGACTACATGGGCTGATGAGAATGGTTTTAGGTTCTCCCCAGAGAAAACTGTTTGTGTCCCTTTTTCTTTAAGGCGTGACCTCTGTTTAGATCCTACACTTCTTTTAAATGGAAACAACATTGCTGTCAAAACGGAGTACAAGTTTCTAGGAGTTACTTTCGACCGTAAACTTACCTTTGTTTCGCATCTCAAACAGCTTAAGCAAAAAACTCTGCAGGCATCGAACATACTCAAAGTTCTTTCGCACAAGTCGTGGGGCTCGGATAAGAAATGTTTCCTTCGTCTATATTCTTCTCTCATTCGATCCCGCCTTGACTATGGCTCAATTGTCTACGCCTCTGCGAGACCGTCTGCTTTAAAAATGCTCGATCCAGTACATCACCTTGCGCTGCGTTTGGCGTCTGGTGCTTTTCGCACCTCCCCCGTGCTTAGCTTGTATGTTGACTGTCATGAAATGTCGCTTGAAAAAAGGCGACAGCTGCTTAGCCTCACCTATGTTTACAAAATTTGTCGGACCCCAGCTCCCCCACTTATAGTTGTATTCAAAACTCTAGGTTTTCTCGCCTCTTTAACCATAAGCTAACTGTTGTGCGGCCTTTGAGCCTTCGTGTCGAGAGTCTTCGCTCCCCCCTCTATCTGACTCGTGATTTTAACCTCTTGAATAGTTTATACCATGCTGCCCCATGGAATGTCAAACCCATTTTTTGTGAATGGTGCTTCACAAAATTCAGGAAGCAAAGAGTCTCGCCTTTAATTTTACAACAGGAATTCTTTGCATTGGAGGAAAAATACAAAGATTATAATCATTTTTACACTGATGGTGCAAAGTCAATGTATGTTGGTGCGGCTCTATACCCTTCTCGTTTTTCCAAAGTCGCTCGTCTAAACACTCTTGCCAGTATTTTTACTGCCGAGCTATTTGGCGTCATGATGGCACTTGACCATATAGTTCAGAGTAAAATAAAGAAAGCCATCATTTTTGTAGATTCCCAGAGTGTTGTTCGGGCTCTATGTTCTGTTTTATCAACAAAGAATCGGCTGACCCTGACTGTGCATGTTAAGGTGCAGCAGGGCCTACAGGATGGGCACGACATTAGATTTTGCTGGATTCCTAGCCATGTGGGCATTGCAGGCAACGAGGCTGCAGATAAACTGGCCGTCTCTTCGCAAAATCTTCCCGTGTCACATGTCCGCATCCCCCACCAAGACTTCAAAATGCCTACAAGACTTGCATTGCAGTCTTGCAATCGTGGCAGTCCGAGTGGGATGTAGAGGTTAACAATAAGCTTCACACCATCAAGCCAGACCTTGGTACCTGGGAAACATCTTACTATAAAAATAGATTCCACGAGGTCCTCATATGCCGCCTGAGAATCGGCCACACCTACGTCACTCATAGCTACCTGCTTACCGGTGAAGAGCCCCCATCCTGTGAGCGCTGCGGTGAACCTTTGACTGTTCTTCATATTTTATTTCTTTGTCCTGGTCTTTGGCAGCAGCTCAAATTCTTTTTTCCTGATCTTTTCAAGTATCGCATTCCATTTCACCCAGCCTTGCTACTTGGTGAGCGGCCACTGATCTCATTCAAACGTCTTTTTGATTTCCTTGAAAATACCGGATTTTTAAACAAACTATAGAACTGTTTTACTCCCCATAGTTTAATTCTACTCACCCTTTGTTATTGACCTACCTTGTTTGGCGCAGTATGGCCATTGATGCTCTTGCGCCATTAAAACCCTAAACAACAACAACTAACCCAATATGGCGCCATGCTTTGCCACGTTGCGACTCATCGGGCAGTGTAGTAGAGGCTTCGAGCAGCCAGCATCACTACAGAATTCTCTCTGGTGCAAAAATGGGTGCTGTCAGATTCGTCAACCCAGCTGCTATCATCATAATGTCATCAAGGAGTGGCACCATGTTCCACGTGACTTGGGTGCTCAATATCTTAAATATCTTAATCATTTGTATTGCGCATTCTACATGCACTCTTGCAGATAATTTTTTTTATGTTTCAGAGCATCTGCCAGGCTCATTTGTTTCCGATTGTTTTTGAATGGCTGACGGATCACCTTAATAATCAGTCTATCTTCGCAGGCCGAGTCGACTAGGAATCTTCTGTCAATTATCGCAGTATCAATGACCGGAAGGAGCAAATCTATGACTCCACTCTCTTCTAAAATTGCTTATCTGAAGCTCTTCCGCCATAGCCTTCACTGATGTGAGGAATTAGCCCACCAGGCATCACACTTACTATTTACCTGCACGTAAACCCTTTCTTATAATATGAGCATGTGTGCAATGCACATTTCAGGCACTTCGGCTTTGCAACAGCAACCTCCGTGCAGTCCAGCACAAGGCGACTGGTAGCCCGCAAAGTGTTTTGGCATGGTGTTCATTGTCTCACATTTTGATGGTAGCACAACCACTGACAACATAATATTGCCGAGGATTGGAGTCATCGCCACAAGTATGTCAGGGCACATGCTGACAGAGCAGCCAAACAGTTTTCTCAGAAAAGTTGTCGATGTGTTGTGTCTGCAATCTTCATCATTGTTAATATGATGCGCTCCCTCAATGAGAGTTGATGTCTTGCGGAGTCAAAGTGTTCCGCAGTTCTTCTGAAATGAGATTTTAGAGAGCATTGATGATCTGTGCTGACAGAATGTCGACGAACCCGGTGCTAAAATCTCCAGAGCGAACCTCCACCGTTTTGTTCACAAAATCTGCATAGGACAATGTTTGCAACCACATCTGTTTATCTTGATCTGGACGGCTGCGTGCTGCACGGCTGTCCAGCCGAACGAGACCAGTAGACATGCCGCCTCCACCTTACTTGTTGTAGACAGGCAGCAATATAATGTAAGCACTTCTTTTTGTTGACCCCCAGAGTGTTGAAAGTAAACATTTCGGTGGACATCCACCTAGTTAGGAATGGCATTTAGTGTAAAAGCAAAAATGACAATTAATGTAAATTCAAAAAATGTAAAAGACATACATAGTTGCACAATTTTCCTTTCCTCCTACTTCTCTAAATATTCGAGTCTACCAGTAATATATATATATTTTTGCTTTGCCCATCTCGGCACACGTGTTGCGTAATTCTTATAAAAAATGGTACTTTGGCAGACATTCGGTCACAGAGCTTTGTGGTGCAAATGGCACAACTCTTCCATCGATGTATCTACTATATTTATCATTACCACTAATGGAATATAATTTTCAGTTTGGTATTCCTCTAACAGAATGATGCATCCTGCCAATACAGCAGAGTCTCAATGATACAAATCTTGCGGGATTGCAGAAAATATTCATATAATCCGAAATGCATATGAACGAAAAACAAGTCACATAAGTACATGAGAGCAAAGCGGGGGCTACTTGCCATTTATTGGTCAGACTCCCGGCCAAAGAAGTCAGCAATGTTCTGAGTCTTCTTTTTTTCAATAACACCCAGGAGACAGTTTTAGAATGTGTAAAAACGTTCCAAAATTCCTTCGCCAAATCCATGCATTTTCTTTTGGGATCCTCGTCCACTTTCCTCAGAACTTTCGGCTTCTATTTCAAGGACAGCGATTTTCTCTTGCGAGACATGGTAAATCAAGTCTCAACTCACGCTGGACAGACGAGGCAGGATGAGGGATATTCAACCGGCGGACTCTTCCAATTAGGGAGGCTCAAGTGAGGGTGGGTGCAACTCGTAGATCGGGGATCACGGGACATGGACGCCATTTAATTGCTAAATTTTGCTGGGAGTCTATGGGGCAAAGGGTCGTTTTCTTTCATAACTCAGGTCATAGAGGCCCATTAACGTGCTTGAATAATTTACAAAAGGTATAAATGATTACTTTTCCATAGCCACCAGTTTTGTTGCGATAGGTTAAGTATTTTTTTAACGCGAAAAGTGGTAAATTCCGGCATCTTGGACGTTGCTGCTTGTCTGGCAACCCTGCTTTCTCCTCTCGACGTTTGCAATTCTCGGAGCGAGACGGAAGCGAGAGAGGCTGCGCCAAGGCGTTCGTTGCTTGCAATGGGAGGCGAGAGGAGGAAAGGCGCATGGAGCGACAGAGTTGCAACAGAGCGGGCGCCTGCTCTCGTGCAGGCAACATTGGCGCATATCCTTCCTCAAATCCTCTCCCTCAGGCGCCGTTAAATTGCAAACGCTCTCCAGGTTTCGAGTTGCGCCCACGCCACTGATCTCTATTGTAGTAGGCTGGATCGCGGACCGCGGCCTCGGCAGCTGGGGCCGTGTGTCGCCACCAGCGTCCATTGATTGACACCAGCCAATGCATGGGACTCTATGGGAAGAACGCGAAAAAGTGACGTTTTCCCCTGTTTCTAAGCTGTTGTCGGCACTGAAACTTTTTGGATGCTTTTTGATAAGCCCGTCAATTAGCTTGCGTACAAACATTAAAACTGACAGCCCTCGCAGTTCTTACAAATAAATATTTTGTAGTCGAGAGACACTCCGCTGTAGTGCAGCTCAATGAGGCGAGAGTTACCCAGAGTTACCGCGGAGTCGGTGGCGGTTTCGTTGAGCTGGGTTTAGCAGACGACGAGCTCGAAGGCTTTGCTACGCGAAATTCGCTCACTCCCGGAAAGCCGCTGTCGATATGGAACTTCTTTGTCATTCATCAACTTCTGGGCTTCCCCGAGGACGGTCTTAATGACGGCAAGTTCCTTTATTTACTCCACTGCGAGAGCAAGCTTTCCATCTCAGCAGTAGGTGCTCCGGTACGTTTGATTCTTTTATTCGGCGACCGGACGTTTGACAAATACCGATTTGATCTTCAAACACCCGACATAAGGATCGCAGCGCACCATAAAATACTCGCCTCCGAGCACAGCGTACATGCTTCAATATGCTTACTTTTGTGCGTTTCTCCCATAGACTTGCGTGTATTGCCTGGTGTCAAGCAATGGCCGCCGGTGCCGACACCACTGATCTCTATGTCTATTTGCTGGATCGCGTTTGACCAGCTCCGCCTATGGACCGAAATGCGGTCACTGGCGGCCATCTTTAGGTAGAGTTATATCATCTCTAGCCGTCATAGTAATATGGCGGACAGCGCAATGGCGGCCGGGTGCCATAAAATAGCCGTGGATCTAGTACACTGTATCGTGGGAGATAATTCGTGCTTGATTCAAGTTGTTCGACGACGCAGATTCTTGAAACTTGGCGTGAACAGTAGCCTCATCTTTGAGGGCCCCGAGAAAGTTCTACGAAAGCGCAGCACCGGGGGAAAGCAGCGCAGCTCGCATCGAAAGCAGACTCCGTAACGGCGTCTGAGATCAGTGGCGTCTGCTTTCGATGCTTCCTTCGATGCGACTTTCGATGCGAGCTGTGCTGCTTTTCCCCCGGTGCTGCGATTTCGTGAAACTTTCACCGGGTCCTCAGAGATCGCGTTACCGTTCACGCTGGGTTTCAAAAACATGTTTCGTCAAACAATTTCAATCAAGCACGAAATATCATCCACCCTATTTTGACGGCAGCCTGCCACCACACCTGCCAAAACGCTGTCTGCCATGGATGGATTACAGTGGCTGCAGGAGCTGTACCTTGGCTAGAGGTAATATAACTCTACCTAAAGATGGCCGCCAGTGACCGCATTTGCAGAGCGGGCAAACGCGATCCAGCAATTGTCGTTGAGATCAGTGGCCGACACCGACGGGCTCCCGATCCGCGATCCAGCCTACTAAAATAGAGATCAGTGGCCCACGCTCACTAGAGCCTTCCTACTTCCAATTGCAGACGGCAGCGCCAAATCTCCCCTACCGGGCGTTGGGTTTCTCCAAAAGCAATTAGAAATAGACAAAACAATACCCACGCCGTCGTCACGGCAACCGCTTAGTTATGGGAGAGGGTGTGAGAAGTGTGGTCCCTCCTCTCCCTCTCTCTCACGCTCGGCGACAAAATGATGCGAGTTCGTTCGGAGTTCGGAGCAGCCTCCGAACTCCGAACGAATTTGCGTCCTATTGTCGCTGATGTTGAGAAAAAAGGGAACTGCTCCCATTGCCGCCGTCTCGTTCTTCTACAATACAATGTAATCTTTTTTAGAAAAAAAAAGTGTGTTTACCTTTTTTGCGAATGTCCGATTGCACTTGACTTTGCGTCGCTCGATTGAGATCAGCTTGGCAACAGTGCATGTTCAGTGACAGCCAGTCCTCATAAAATTGTCAATCAATGAATGCAAAGTACGCCCAGCCGCTGCTGTTCAGCGGCTTAAGATGGGCGCACATCGCCCGTCCGAGCACAAGTCCAAACTGCTTTTGCAACTTCTCTTTTTATTAGGCACGCTCTTTATACAGAGAAAAAAAAAGTTCACTGCACGGCACAACAAAGTAACAAAATCTACACGAAACTACTATTCAAGTATTCACAGACCTGCAATCACACATTTAACTTTGCGGTAGTTAGCGACAGTGATTCGATCGCCACGTTCTCTCGCGGGTTCCTTCTGCAGCGAGCTACTCCACGCACGAGCTACCGAGCTCCGGTGCTCTCACCGATACCGCCCACACCGCTCATTTTAAGATACATGCGCTGTCCCTTGTGACCTTCTACAATAACTCTACCATAAAGAAGCATGCACCAGCAAGTTTTCGGCAATCCGAAACTGTATAACCAAAAGTATAGCAGCCTGTCTTTACCTTTCGTCACTCGATCGGGAACCCAAAGAACTTGGCAGAGCTGTTGCCACTGGAATTAGAGCACCACTGAGTCAAGCAATAGACAAGGTTTCGTTTGCTCCGTGTACTGGTAGAAAAAATAGACCGATAACCAATAGGTCAACGCCACTGCCCGCTGCCGCAAACGAAAACCACCACCGCACCGCTGGCACAGGCGCCGTCGAGCAGCCGACGCATCCGCGAGCGCGGCAGCCGACGCGCAACTGTTCTCAACGGTCAAAATACAAAAAAAAACGACCGGCCAATGAGAGCAAAGTATGAGAGCGAAGCTTTAGCTAACCAAAATATTTGTTTCATCTTTCCAGGATAATTTTCGAAATCTGTAAGCAGCAACAATAATATGTATCTCATCCTATTAAATAAACTTTCCGGCGTAAACCGGAAGAATTAATAGAATACCATCGGATAAGAGATGGCGCTCAAATAGCTAACCGGAAGTCGCTCGAAGTGTCCGCCGGTTGCTATTACTGTCAGGGTTGCCAGGTTGGGCTATAAATAGTCAAATTGGGCTAGTTTTATTTGCAGTTAGCGGGGAAAAATGGTAGTTGGCTATTTGGCTAGTATTGGGCTTTTTCTAACCTCTGCATTGGGCTATTTCTGACCTGTGCATTGGGCAATTTCTGACCTGTGCTGGAACCAAAATGCCTGGAAGCACTTGGGTTTATAGGTTCGAATGTATTTTTAGAGCAAGTTGCGTGAACATTTGGCGCTTCAGTCCCTTAACCCTGATAAGTTTGCGACAGCAAACAAATTCGTCTTCTTTTTGCGCGCCTTGTGCAATTGTTTACCCCCGAATGGAAGCATGTGCTGTTATTCCCCCATCTCAACAAATGACAGCACCTGTTCACCGCATTCTTTAGGTTGTCTTTCTGACGTCGTCCGTGACGTCGTCCCAATACAGTGGAAGGTATGTTGTCATGCGCTTATACAAGCGTTTCAGGAAGTTCACCGAACGTGCAAGGGACGCCATTTGTGGGGCATTTGATGGAGAAAAATGTATTATGTGTCTTTTCTGCTCAAAATAAACGTTTTAAATGATAAGTTTTTTTTGGCTATTTTTGGGCTATTTTTCTGGATCGACATTTGGCTATTTTTGGGCTATTTTTCTGGATCGACATTTGGCTATTTTTGGGCTATATCTCGTAGACGTTTGGCGGGTTGGAGTCCAAACACCTGGCAACCCTGATTACTGTGCAACGATACTATTTATTACTATACGGCAGGATTTCCTTTAATGTGTCAGGACAAAAAATTATATATTATGGCTTTAAAACAGCGGCGACTAGTTTGGCTCTTTGCCGAGTTTTCCTTTGACGAGTTGCCCTATGACGAATTGGCCTGTTCGACGAATGGGCCACCGACAAGTTGGCCGTCGACGAGTCGGCTTTCGACGAGTTGGCCTAGACCCCCTGTGCACATACCTTCTGCAGCCTACATTTCGCACCGTCGAATTTGTTCTTCTTAGCAAGGCCTGCCGAGAAGAACAAATTTGATTGTGCATAGTGTATGCTGCAGAAGGTAGGGGCGCATGTGCAGGGCATGGAGCAATGGCGGCTGGCACGGTGCCGTATGACGTCACGTGCAAGGCACGTATTGGTAGAAGCCCCGTCACATGGCACTTGAAAGCCATGTAAGAGCACGGTCGGACGGCACTCTGCACACTGGTTTCCTCGCTAACCCGTTTTTCGCTCATGTGTACAGGATAATGCGGACCTACATTTTTGTGCGGTAGCTGATTTACTTTTCTTACCCTGTTACCTTAGAGGCCAATGGAGTATAGAAAGACAAAGTATAGTTGTGTAGTAGGCCTTCGATAAGAAACTGACCCAAACTGTATGGGTGCAGTTGGGTTGCATGTGCATCTACTACCGCAGACTGTGTATTGGGTTGACAAACATGATGCTGCACGCAATAGGGCTTATTAAAAAATGGTGATGTTATCTTCGTTGACAGGTTTTTTCATGAAGGGCCCTTGGATGCTTCGTCTACTGCAGAAGTTCGTCAGATCGTCTTCTGACCCCGTTTGTCAGATCGTCCTTTGATTTTGTCCGTTCCTAGGCCTGAAGGGACACGGTAATTATTCACATAGCAACGTCTCGCAAACGCTAGTTGATTGTCTCTGCTCGATCAGTTGAGCGTATGTGGCAGGCAGAAGCAGACCGCATACTAATTTCGACAGAGGCTAGGAATCCCAACCTCTCTCTCCCGCTCCTCCTCCCCCTCCTTTTAAGCTGGTTGGGATAACGCTCTCGCCCCTATAGCTTCACGTGTTCTGCGGGGTATCAGTTAGAGTATAGGTACAGGCAGATATCTTTGCCAAGGTGGGAAGGGGTTTTTGAAGATTTCACATCGTCTTATTTTGAAAGTCTGCTGGCCAAAGAAAGTATAGAAGGCTACAATTCATTTGAGCGACTATTAGAAGTTGCATGGCAGTATCACGGTCTAAAACAGATTACTGCTAAAAAAACTGCTTAATCATCATCTTGACAAAACATACTTGAACTCAACCAAGAGGGCCATGAAGGCATTGAGCATTGCAAGGCACGGGATCTAGGTGCGGTGTGGTAGTGTACCTTGAACAGTAAGCTCCAGGATCGACACTTTGACACAGTTTGCTCTGTGCAAGTTTATATAGCCGTTCTGATATAGGTCATATGGTATGGCTATCTCCCTGCTGTAGTGTTGTTTGTTACCCAGCAGGTACCTCTCTTAACAATACTAACATGATTCTAACACACTGTCATAAAGGGCACCGCCTCACTGTTACCCCTATTGAAAATTCCATCAAGATACGTAATTTGGGACACTGACTGCCAGTCAGCAGCCTTGGTGGAACGTGCCCTGATGGTTCATCAGATGATGTCTGACTGCCACTGCCAAGGGAATTTCATCAACAAGGGCAGCATTTTTATGAGTAAAGCTATACGCACTCATAAATATCGCCAAATGCCTCGACAAAACAAAATGTTCGTGAAAAAAACGAAAAAAAAACGCAGGTACACCGCGGATCGAACCCGCGTCCACTTGCGTACAAAGCGGACACCTTAACCCCCATGCCATACGATCTTTTTTTTTTCTTTATTGCCTGGTACATGAAATACACAAGAAATAGCCGTGAACGCGGACAAAACGAGTGATAAAAACTGCGTCAGAGTTTGGCTAGCATCTGAGGTTTAAAGTCTCTTCATAGTCACAAGCCCTTCAATGAGTGGTAGCCAGTCAGGAATACATTGCTGGACCTTGTGGGCCTCAACGAAACAAAGGACACTCTCACGAAAGTAGTCTTGTGCTTCGCGCACATCAATGTCAGCGTTACGCACGGCCATTCGTGCCCTCCAGATGCTGTGCAAACACAAGAGCATAACACAATCAAAAGGAACACCCCTTTCATTGTCGACCGATAAGAACCTAATCCCATAAGGGTCGAGGGGGAAGTCTTTTTTCAGGGTCCGCTGGAGGACGTCCCACAGAAATACTCCATCCCAACATTCTATGAAGACATGCTCCACTGTCTCCGGCCTCTTACAAAGAAAACAATGCGTACCCCACAGAACAAACAGGCCATTTTCTTCCATCCAAGTCTTTACCGTTAGTGTCCCGGTGTGAAGTTTAAAGAAAAAAGTCTTCACACCTGGAGGTACCACCATCCTTTTTACCCGCTTTAGTATATCCTGTCCTGGCCCGCTACAGTACAATGCTCTGTACATAGGCACAGGAAAAACGATATCCACGACATCTTTTTACAATTTTTTCCCGGGTCACCACGGTTAAATATTCGAATGAAAAACGCGCCGCTAAAAATTGGCTTCACGCCACTAACTCCTTAAAGTACCCATGAATTTCACCTGGCAAGCATGACGAAGACACAATAAATTCGGGCAATGCCCGCCCAAGTCTAACTTGACACACAGTTCGCAAAAAAGGATCACTAGTGTCTCGAAAAAAAATAAACCGATTTACAATTTGCCGCAGATACAGGTGCACCAAGCCTAGTCCTCCCTCACGTACGCGTCGAAACAGATTCATCCTGCTTGTGCGCTCCCATGAAGAGCCCCATATAAACACCGCAAACACCCGATGCAGTTTCTGCACATTCACTCTGGAGCAATGTAGTACTTGCAACACGTACCAGAGCTTACTAACAAAGAACTAATTACAAACCGTGGTCCGCGCAAAAATAGTAAACCGATTGCCCTTCCATTTTTCAGCTTTGTCCCGGAGCTCCACAACCTGATTACGCCAGTATGGTTCATTATCACGATAGTACTCGAGCGGCACACCCAAGTACTTCACAGAAGTGGTTACCCACTGTACATTCAAATAAACGCTTGGTGTTGCCGCCCACTCTCCATGCCAGAACCCTAGATATTTACCCCAATTTACAGCGCTTCACTTGGTGATACAAAAACTCTTGATTTGTTTTACCGCTGCAACAATGCTTTCTTGATTTGTACAAAACAAAGCGATATCATCCGCGTATGCAAGGACACGCACTTCGGATGCCTCTAGCTTAAAACCGCTTATTTTACTGTTTTGTAAGAATGCTCAAACGAAAGGATTCTATGTATATACAAAAAAAGTAGGGGGGAAAGGGGACAACCTTGGCGGACAGAGCGGTGTACCATGATAAGTTTCCCTACAGATTTATTGACTATTAGGCTAGTTGTACAGCCACTGTACGCCATGCGCACCCCCTCGCGTATAACTTTTACTACGTTAACATGATCGAGAATAGCTAATAGGACGTCGTGTGGTACCCGGTCAAAGGCTTTCTCGAGGTCCACTTGTAGCATGGCCACGCGGCTATGCGTGGCGTCGCAGCATTCCAGGACACTCCGCGCTGTGTGAATGTTAGTAAAAATTGTTCTACCTTTTATCCCACATGTCTGGTGAGGTACAATTATCCAGTGTTGTACGGAACGGCGTTCCTGGAACGCGTTCCTTTTAGGAGGAACGAAGGAACGCCGCCGTTCCATTTTGTATCGCTGGAACTGGAACGGGAACGCGTTACATTTTTACTGGAACGGAGAGAGTAACGGCGTTCCTTTTTTTCGTCCTGTGGGGTAATTTTTATTTTGTTTCGAACAGTTAAATTTTGAAAATACAAAAACAATATCTTTACGAAGTGCAGGATCTTGTTACCTTTTTGGCTACTAATCTTGTGAATTATTTTGTGTGGTCCTCGCTCGCTAACAGTTTCGTGTGCAGGAGAGCTGGTGGACATTGATTCTTTTTTGAGTGCCCGAAACTGCGGTTCAAAAAGCAAGGCTTTTACTCGTAGGAAAAGACAAAGAAAGAGGCTTGTTTCAAGCTCAGCTACTTTCTTTGGTTCCACGAATCCTCATACACCCAGAAATCTAAGGCCGACTACAGCCACTTGTGTACTTCCATAACGAGACCTACAGTTCCAACAAGATCACAGACTGCCAGAGATCGAACGCACCCTTGTATCCCGAACATTGGTCACTTAAGAGATACACAAAAGAAAATAGCCATTATTTCTTCTCTTGTCGCCCCCACCTTCAAAATGAACAACAAAGCCAACCTTACAAAGAAGTATTTGTACTTTTTAAGACTGACCTTCCAAAAACCCTACCCTCTCCTCGACTTGCTCGTCTTGCGGACGGCAACATCGAGAAGCAACTGTTGTGAAGTTCGAACAAGGGACTTTGCTCTATTGAAACGTGTGAGGTTGCTGTAAAACGCTCGTACAATGTTGGGTAAAAGTACATTCGGCTCGTCTGAATCGTCCACTACAAACATGAATATGGTTACATGCTGAGATTTTAACTTGAATATATCAACAAATGAAACCGTGCTTCCGCTTGTTTTCTTCTCCTCTTGCCCTTCCATAACGACATACAAACTCGTATGTTGACTACTAAAGGGATAGATAAAAAAAATCTGCTTGATTAAACTAAATATAGTAATTAGCAATATACGAATGTAACGCATATGTAACGATATGTTCCATTTTTTAAACTGTAACGGGAACGAGTTCCTTTTTCAAAGATGTAACTTGTAACGGGAACGCGTTCCAAAAGTCAGAAGGAACGAGGAACGAGCTTTCGTTCCTTTTTTTGAGGAACGTGTACAACACTGCAATTATCTTGGTTATAACGTTTTGCAATCTTCTGGCCAAGACCTTCACCAAAACTTTGTAGTCGACGTTGGTCAAACTTATGGGACGATACGATGTCACGAGCCTGAGTTTAGCTACATCTTCCGTCTTAGGGATGAGGATGGTGTGAGCCGTTATAAAGACGGCGGAAGAAAGCTAAGATCGAAGGCTTCGTTAAAAACGTCCGCTGAAAACGAAGACAGTGTATGATTGAACGCTTTATGAAAACCCGCACTTAGTCCGTCTAGGCCAGGGGATTTCCCCGGGTTCAAAGTGTCAATTGCCATTTTGACTTCCTCGTATGTAACAGGACCTTCTAGAACTGATTTTGTTTCATCATCTAGTCTAGGCATTAAGGACAAAAATTCACTTTTAAACCTTTCAACATTTACGGGGTTAGATGAAAACCAAGCGTTATAATACTCAAAAAATGCTCGCTCGATTTCCGCGTTGTCGCTTGTGACTGTACTGTCTTTTTCAATTTCTGCGATATCATTCCGTCGCGCGTACTTTTTTTCCATGCTTAAAGCTCGCTTAGTAGGCGTCTCCCCCGCTATCAATCTGTCGGCCCTTGCCCGCACAAGTGCCCCATGATAAAGTTCTTTATCTAGCTGCTCGAGTTTTTCTTTAAGAAATAAAATATCCTCCCTAAAGACCCCCGGCCTTTTGCACTCTTCTTTAACTAGCGTCTGCAAGTTTGAGCGCAGTCACTTTTCCATTTTTCGTTCTTCGTTTTTAATCGCACTAGCTCTTTCTATGGCCATTCTCTTGACATTCTGTTTAAAAATTTCCCATTGAATACCATACCCAGCTGATTTGTCGCCGGCTGTCATTTGCTCAACTGCAGCCTGAACTTGATTCATGAAAATTTCATCTTTCAGGAGCTTTGCGTTTAGTTTCCATAATTCCCAGGAAAACCCTTTTTTAAATTCATTTTTACTGCGAAGAAAAAATCTGACCAAACAATGGTCACTGAAAGAAACTGGGCTCACGCTATACTCAAAATATAAAGGAATCAACTCACTCGACACATACGCGCGATCTAAACGGGCGTGACTTGCCCCTTGAAAATGTGTAAACAAAAAATCGCGGTCGTTCCTTAGACATTCTCCTCCGTCATCTAGGCAGCGCTCGTTAATTATACTACAAAGGCTCTCGGTGCTGGAGTCACGATAGGGCGTCGAACTTGACTTATCGCCCGCGGAGCACACGCAGTTAAAATCGCTAAAAAAATGAGAAGGCGTTCACTTTTACAGTACTGAGGCCAGATTCACGAAACGATCTTACGCCAAAAATATGCGTAAGACAAAACTTCAGAACAAATTCGTATTCACGAAACTAAATTTTTGTAAGTTTTGCACAGGTTACGACGAAATCCTACGACAGCTCCGAAGCTGTCTTACGCACTTCTTACGATCAAATCAGCATGGCCGACAGCGTCGCTCAGTTACGTGGTCGCGACATCCAATGGACGTTTATTTTTCTACGTATGCTTCTCGCGCGTCCCGACTTCAAGCAGCAAGAAAAAAGTAAAAAGTACTTGAAACAGACCACGACGAACAAGAACGCTGGATCCACAAACACCCGGGAAAAGCTCCAACGGCCACGATTCCACCGACCCCATCGGTAGATAGGCCTAGCAGGCACTCCGACGCGGCGCAGGGAGCTCTGACGGTCTTTGGCCAAGAGCGTTTGCCCACGACCGGCTGGCGTGCTGAATGGAATATGCCCGCGCGACCCTTGTGTACCCTTCCCGTATTATAGTTTGATCGCTGACCTCAATTTTAGATTAAGAGGTCAATCTCTTCCTCTTGTCATCTCCTTGTTTTCCGAGGCAGCGGTGACGAACGCTGTCGTCGAAAAGGTACTCTCATCGATTTTGTCTCCATGTTCTGTGTGATATGGAGCTTAAATAAACGCCGTATGGATTACCTTCGCAACACGGTATGTACACTTTGTTATTAGTATGCCATTATTATTTTGACGCGACTGCACGTCACTGTCGAGCTATAACAGTTCGTGGGTCGCAATGCCGGTCCAACCTTTCTTTGCCGAGTGTCATGTCAGTGTCGAGTTGCAATCGTAAAAGATCGGTCCCGAAGCGCTTACTAACTCGCGGTCCAACAGCGCGAATCCAGCACTTCGATCAAACGCGCGCGTCCGCTCCGAGTATGAATATTTACGTGACTCTTGCGATCGACACTCTCGTAGTTCAAACGTATCGTTTTTAACGTCGGCTCTCTCCTGCATCTCCGAGGCCGCGAAAAACGCCGCGGTAATTTGTTTCGATCTACTACGTCGCTTTGCAAACGACTGACACGGGCCGCCTTTTACCAACGATGGCAGTTGTGTTGACTTCGTAGCGATCCAGTTCGTGGCAATCAACGGAGGCGGTTACGCATCCCGGCCTCGGCATTCGGGCGCGTTTAAATCGTGTTAGTGTCGACATAACACTGCACGGACACGAACCGCACGAACCGTAGACAAGTGGTGGCGGAAAAGACGCCCGTGCTTATTATTGAAAATCCACGTGCTCCGAACTGCTCTAAACCATGCCGAGCTCTCCGATTGGTTGTTCGAAATGCCGAGACGCCGTTGCCATAGCAACAGCATCGGTAAGTTCTAGTTTTTCCGTAGGAGAACGTAGCTTTCCTCCTCCCACTTAAGAACGCGTTCGTGAATACCGATTTCTCCTCTTCTTACGATGTTCTTAACTTACGAACTTCTTTGCTAAGTTGTCGTAAACTGAGACGCTCTTTGTGAATCTGGCCTCTGGTGAATAAAATCAAAGACAACCGCCGCTCTTCGACTTTGTTAGGAGCGTACACACAGGTAATTCTCCATTCAGATCCAGAAAACGAAAAATCGCACACAGCGAAAGGACCAGTCGTACAAGTGGTCACCTCCTCTACGGTCGCCTCTAGACTTTGGCGTACGAGCAGCATACAGCCCGCCGACGACCCGACCGCGTGACTAACGCATATGTTATAGCGATCCGTGAAAGGCCGCAGCATAAATTCGGTCCGTTCCTCACTCTCCACCTTGGTCTCCTGCACAGCGATGATGTTGAGGTCCTGCTCGACGACGAGGCGATAGAGCTGCCTCTGTCTCCTACGGTCCGCGAGCCCTCGGACGTTGAGGGTCGCTAGTCGTACAGGACATTCTAAGGAGTCCATGGGCTAGCGAGGACCAGACCAAGCGAAATGGCGCTTACCCCCAGCGGTCGCTGTCGCACAGGGCAGTCCTATCACACGTCGAGTCACTCCGGCCGCTTGTCGCTGTCCTGTGCCGGTGCTGACCGCGCTTGCCGTCTACGCCCTTCCAGCCGGCGACTAGAGCACTATATAGCTCCTACGGAGCAGAGTAGCGCAATCCTTTGAACCCCGTGTTTTGCCGACAACATGGCCGACAGAGCGGCTCGGCGCGAGTCACTTGGTACCCAGGGTTCCAGGAGGCGGCCCGCCCTATGGGAGAATACATGGAGATAGATACAACACGGCTGATTAAAAAATGAACGGCGAGTTCACACTTTTCAAAACTAGTCTGCCGTGAAGTTAGTAAAGCACTAAACACTTTATCAAAGTGTTAATAATATCGAATGCGTGTGCGAGTTTTGAGAAGGCAATTTCCAAGGCAATGGCGTTTGAAGCAGACGATTTTTGCTCGCAGCGGAGATGGGCTTTTCGGGTTGGCAGTAGCGGGTCACGTGAATGGTGTGACGTCGCCGTGTCGTCTGCTGCATGATGCCGCTCAAGCAATTTTTAAAAAAAAGTCAGGTCCTTGCGGGGCGCAAAACTTAGCGCAAATTATTCTAAAATGTTCCATTATTATGTAAAAAACAATTTCCACTCCGTACACCTCCACAATACTTAAGAAACAGCGATTGTCTCACGTTCTCCATGCATTTCTGACCGCAGTTGGAACCTCCGGGCGTTCGCCGCTAGTCGCCGAGAGGCGGCGTTCTAGATTGCGCTACTCTGCTCCGAAGGAGCTATATAGTGCTCTACCGGCGACCATCTTCCACTTGCGCTCGAGCCGGCGCAGCTGTAGTTCCTGCCCAGTCGTGTCCCCGACGTCTTCGAGCGGGCGCTTCGCTGAGCTCGCTTCGACACCCATCTCTGGCTCGGCGGTGACCTCGTCAGGAACCGGGGCCACTCATTTATTCATTCATTCATTTATTTTCACCTTAAGGGCCCGGTTAGGGCATTACATAAGGGGAGGGCAGTAGAACGAAGAATGCAATAGCAGACGCAGTAGTAGAATAATAACAGTAATTATAAACAAGAACATGAGAAATTATACATAATGGGCTAGTAGATTATCGTAAAACACTGTTCTATCAGAGGTGCTGACGATGGAGGATGGCAACTGGTTCCACTGTGTGATGGCATATGGGAGGAATGATTCGTTGAATGAGTTAGTTTTACCAGAAATACGTTTTATTGCACAAGAGTTGTTTAGGCGGGAGGATATTCTATCGGGGGGTGAGAGCAGGGCGTTTTTTAGTTCTGGGCAATGATAATAAATTTTATGAAGAAGGCATAAACGGGAGAGTTTCCTTCGAATGAGTAAGGGTATAAGCCCGAGTTGACTTTTTAGAGAAGAGACACTGGTGAAGTGGTCATACGATGATAAGATAAATCGGGCGGCTCGGTTTTGTACTGACTCCAGGTGATTGATTAGATAGACTTGGTGAGGACTCCAGATTGCAGATGCATATTCTAATTTGGGCCTTACATAAGTTTCATATGCCAACTTTCGGACTTGGGGAGGGGCGTCTCGCAGGTTACGTCTGATGAATCCGAGGGTTTGGAAAGCCTCTGCAGAAACGGCTTCGATGTGAGGTTTCCATGAGAGGTCAGGCGTTAGTCTAAGGCCAAGATATTTATACATTGAAACTGATTCGATCACGTCTTTGTCTATGGTATAATGGAATGGTAATTGAGTTTTCTTGCGGGTAAAATGGATTAGCTTACACTTAGATTTGTTAAGCGACATAAGCCATTTTCCGCACCAGTCGTTAATTTTCATTAGATCATTTTGAAGCAAAAGATTATCAGTGTCTGTTGAGATGGTGTTATAGATGACGCAATCATCGGCGGAAAGTCGTATTTTGCAGGAGATGTCATGTGGGAGGTCGTTAATAAAAATTAGAAAAAGCAGCGGGCCAAGGACGGAACCCTGAGGTACACCTGAAGCGACGTTTGTTAGCTTTGATTCATGCTCGTTAACAACCGTGTATTGCATACGAGACGCGAGAAAGCTGCTAATCCATGAATATACAAGGGGATCTAAGTTTAGGGATGATAGTTTAGAAAGCAGACGTTGATGGGAACACGGTCAAATGCCTTCGAAAAGTCGAGAAATATGGCGTCGGTTTGTATATGGCGTTCTAGGTTAGTCTGCAGTTCGTGAACAAATTCACATAGTTGGGTCTCGCAGGAGAACCCCCTACGAAAGCCGTGCTGGTGCCTGAAGAAAAAATTATTTGACGTTAGGTGAGTCATGATGTTAGAATACAAGATGTGCTCAAAAAGTTTTGACGCAATGCAGGTTAGAGAGATGGAACGATAGTTCGAGGCAGAAGATCGAGTTCCCTGTTTGTGGACTGGGGCGATCCTCCCAATCTTCCAGTCGGAAGGAAGACAACTCTCGGAAAAAGATTGATTAAAGATGAGGCTGAGAATTTCACCGGAAACGTTGGCTGTATTTTTTAAGATCTTTGCATTAATATTGTCTGGGCCTGCTGAGGAAGTGAGCGGTAGTTTTTCTATTTGCTTAACAAAACCGGATGAGTTAACAGTAATCAACGACATGGGATCATAACACTCTTCAGGGACAGTTGGAACATTTTGTGGGGATTCAGTGGTAAACACAGAAGAAAAGTAATCATTAAGCACTACAGGGCACTCCCTCTCCGGTACAGGCTCACCAGCAGTATCCTTCAGATTGATATTTACGTGGCCACTTTTAGGTGACATAAGCTTCCAGAATTTTTTTGGATTATTTTACAAGATTGCGGGCAAGTCCTGGTAAAAAAATTTAATTTTAGATAGCTTAATGGTTTTGGTATAGTTTTTGAGCGTAGTGTAATAAGCGTCCCAGGCAACAGATAAGTTAGTTCGTTTTGCCCTTGCAAACAGTCGTTTTTTCCTATTGCACAATGACCGGAGCGCTTTATTATACCATGGATTCGAAGAGTCCGTCCTAATGCGTAAAGTAGGGACGTATAATCTAACCAGATCACTTATTTTATTCTTGTAAAGTACCCAGTTTTCCTCGACAGATCTTATCGAGAATTCAGATACGTACAAGCTATAAAAATTTGATAAATCATTGTTCATTGCTACGTAATCGGCTTTATTATAATCGTGAATAATTTTACAGATTGGGTTTTTGACGAATACCGGGAACGACAGGTCAACGTGAAGGATACTATGGTCGCTCAAACCGTTACAATGACTTACTGTTTTTACAATGTCCGGTGATGTAGTTAAAATGAGGTCGAGAATGTTACCAGAGCGTGTCGGTTGGTTAACCACCTGCGTCAGATTGAAGGTTTGACACATGTCAAGAAATTCTGTCGATGTGCGTGACCCATCAGATAATACATTGACCCAATCGATTAGTGGAAGATTAAAATCACCAAAAAGCAACAAGTCAGCTTTTGGGAAACGGTTTTTAATATCAACTAATATGGAGTAAAGAGTGATGGTGAACGATGAATCACAGTCAGGTGGTCTGTAACATACAGCCATAACGATTTTATTGGATGGCGTGCAAACACATACCGCAGAAAATTCGATGCTTCTATTTGAAATCGTAACATCAAAACAAGAAATACTTTTTTTTATAGCTATAAGTACACCACCCCCTCTTCAAAAGGCTCTGTCATGGCGAAAAATGTTCCAGTCATCGTTATGGGGGAATACTTCTTTGTCATCAATACTAGGATGAAGCCATGTTTCTGTTAGGACTACGATATCGGATTCACTGTCCGCCATGACGGCACAAAGATCATCGCGCTTCGGTATGACACTTCGAATGTTGGTAAAAAGAACAGAATGTAGTTGGTTTTTATTTCGCGGTTCAATGTGGCGGGAACTGACTATCTTTCCCTTAGCTTTTTGCATTGTTTGCTATGCATTTAGCTCGACAACAGACTGTGAATCTTGATCAAAGAAATTGCGTTTGTTACCGATGTGTAATTTATCAAAGTGCACCTTAAAAGATACGTTAAGGCTCTTTCCGTACTCAAAAAGTTTGGCTCGAGATTGCCGCACTGAAGCGGAAAAATCGTCGCGGACAGAAAAATTGCTTCCTTTCAGCTTAAACCCGGAAGCCAATATACTCTCTTTGTCCTTAAAACGAGAAAATTTGACGATTATAGGTCTGTTCTTGCCATCATCAAATTTACCTAAGCGGTGCGACCGTTCTAGATTGGAGGGGTCCAGCTGGATGCCCAGTTTTTCTGAGCAGAAAGCAAGTACAATTTTTTCTGATTGACTCCAAGTTTCGTTCAGAGCGTCAGGGCAGCCAAAAAATAACAGATTACACCGTCGAAGTCGGTTTTGGTGGTCATCACATTGTTTTTGAATGTTAGCTATCTCAGCCGACATGCCGGCCTTTGGTGCAGCGCCTGACACAGCTTTTGCCTTGGCCAGTTCCGCCTCAATAGCAGTTACTCTCGCTGACAGCTGACCTACCAAAGCACTCGTACTTTTTTGTTCATTTTGGAGAGCCATAACCTTAGCCAGCATGTCGCCCTGAGTAGCCTCAATTCGCTGAACAGTAGATAGAATATTAGCAATAGCTTCGGTATTTGGGCCTGGGTTTGATTCAACGTCTCCCGACATTACCAAAAACATTTGCGAGAGCGAAGCAATGTAACAGCACTCGATACAAAAGCGGGAAAGCAATCTTAAGTAGTGGCGAAAGTCGTCGTTATGGCACGACACCATAATCAAACAGTGGTCGCTAGTGCGAAAACATCGTGCATTGTCGAGGTAACTAACCTGAAGAAACAGAAGGGTGTGCGTCATTGCTTGCTCGACGGTGACGTGCCCCAACTGGCCGGTCAGCGAGAGCTCCTTTTGTAGGCACTGTTCAGCCGGGGCTGTCCCCGGTTGCCAGGTGAAGTGCGGTGATGTGTCCAGATTTGGCGAGGTACACGGTGCAGGTGCTGGTGTCGGTCCGTGCTTCGGGAAACAAATCCCCCACTCGTTGTCGCTGCCATCGGACTCTTCTGCTACGAACGTCGGTGGAAGAACCAGCGCCAGGAGCATCTGAAGAAACAGAAGGGTGTGCGTCATTGCTTGCTCGACGGTGACGTGCCCCAGCCATGTCGCTTATCGTTGAGGTCTCCGACTGGAGCTCGACTTCAGGAGGTGTGTCCGAAGCCGCGGTAGCCGGCGGCTTTGGCGGCGAGCCGCTCTCCCCTACGGGGACAGTGCCAGGGGCGTTGTCCTTCTTGACGTCCTCATTCGGGGCTCCCGCTGGTGCCGCCGCATACTCCGCCTCTTCATCGTCCATGACGTGGTCTGCGTTTCTTCGTTTGTCCCTCGACCAGCGGCCCGGGCGTACGAGCGGACGCAGTCGTCCCGCTCGTGGCCGAAGGCAAGGCACTCAGAGCACCTGGGAGCCCGGCAGTCCCGACGGATGTGCCCCGTCATGCGACACCGGAGGCAGAGGGGTGGCCGCCCAGGCACAACAACGAGCACCATGCCGCCGCCGAGCCGAAGTTGGTGCGGCAGGCGGTCGAGGGTGACGCCCTCTCTGAGAACGACGCGGACGATGCGTGTGGTGGACTTGACGCCATCGAACCCCGGCACCTTCCAACGCTCGTGCGCTACTTCTTTCACCTTGCCGTACTCGGCGAAGGCTCGGTGGATGGCTTCGTTCGTGACTCCAAACGAGACACAATGCAGCTTCACCCTCAGCTCTTGTCTGTAAGGGTCGACGACGAGGCACTTCCTTCCCTCGACGGCGAGCCGCCCCGCCTCGAGGAGCTTCTTCTTGGCCTCGTCGGTCCTCGGGTCGAGCAGCCAAACGTGGGACATCTGGTAGGCCCCCATCTTGACCACCTCCCCGGGGACACCTGCGTCGCCAAGTGGTTTCCGGAAGTCCTCGATGCGATACGGGCGACAGGCCACGTCGCCGTGCAGCACGACGGCGTGCCTCATCGCCTCCCCTGAAGGCAGCTGAGGCAAAACAATCCTGTAGTCTTCGTTTCCGTTCGCGAACGAATCACCGCGGCCGGCGAGGGCCGTTATCGCTGCTCCTTGGGAGGCCATGATTCAGCGCCCGATGCACTCGGCAACCGGAAGAAGAATCCCCCTATGCCATGCAATCGCTTAGGAAAAGTCGATTTGACCATTCGTTTTATACGAGTTTAGCAGAGTGTGTATAGCCATTTCCGTCCGAAGTGCACTCCGGAGTGCGTATAGCTTTACTCTTTATATAAAGCTCAAATTCCGAGGTGGCAATCTTGGATGGCTATGAAACGGTTCACAAGCCGAGGTGGCCATCTTGCATGGCTGTGAAACGGTTCACAAATCCTTAAAATGAATGTAATTCATGACATCAAAAATCAGGAAACGTGTGTACCCGTCCTTTGTTTTTTCTCCTTTTTGAAACTTTTTCGGGCAAAAGGGACATCCTTTTGCAAACGGAACCACATGCACCGTAAGCATGTTTCAAAGAAACGCCCTCGATGTCTGAACCTTTCGGGACGACCGTATACACTTTAATTCACAAAACCTATGCGACTTCGTTGAAGCTAGAGAGCAAGCATGCATGCTACGACAGACAGCCCTGGCTTCCACGGACGAACGCGAGCAGCAGACATATCTGAACTACGCTCGCGGATGCTTTTTGTCTGCACTCTTAATGAAACAATAATAATGAGGTGCGACGCAACGGTAAGGCCAATAGCTCATGCCAGATAGAAAGGTATAAACTTTCTAGGCCAAACCTCTCGGGCCGAGTCAGGAGCATTTTAGTGTTGCAGCGCGAGATTCTGACAATGAGCGCATCGCTCTAAAGAATGCTTCGGCTGCATATGCAATTAAGCCTTCAGCATGTTATGCAAAGCACTCGTACATCCCTCGCCGTACTTCAGTTCTACTCACCTGCCATGTAGAGTACTTTCGCGTCGTAGAACGATCCTTTTGTTCGCGCGTCTCCGGCCCAGTAGACCTGGTACACCTTGTCGTCTTCAACTACACCGCTAAAGTCCCTCACGTCGCTGGAACTCACAACAGGCTGGGTCTTGTCGAGTAGAAATTCTACTAAAACATAAGACATTGTAGAGCCCGGGCAGGATCGACAGGTTGGAGCAAGCGGGCAAACAAAACGAGTCGAGAGCGATCGTTCATGGAAGCTCGGCGAAGCCTCTATGGGCGAAGCGAAAGTGGCGTGTTCGGCGTTTCGGCGGGCTTCTGATCAAGGTTGTCGGTCGGTTGTGTGTCGTATCTCTATCATCAGCGGTTTTATGGGCTCACGTCCCGAAATCGTTTTCTCGTGCATAGATTATTTTTCGTATTCATAGATTTGACGAAATAGTGGTATCCGAACGAACTTTACGTCCTTTGACCGTACGTCTGTCTGCACGTCAAAGCTTTTTGATGTACAGTCAGATACAATCGATGTACCATCAGAATCGCCACCAAGACATCTTGATGGCATTTCACGGCGGCCGACTGCCACCAGGAAACCATCAGAAAGCCGACAAGCGGAGTCTGACTGGAGTTTGACTGTCGGTCAGAGTAACTTGTTGGCCAATCAGACATGCTTGACGTACAGTCAGGCACAGTCAGCGGTCCAGTAGAAAACACTAACTGCCAAACAGGGTTACATTGATGGATTTTTATTTCGGGACGTTTGTATATAAGACGTGAATTAAGGCTGCCACGGGTCTTTGCCCATCCGGCCCAGCTGAGTTCTGTGTGGGCTCGGTCTCTATACGTGCCCCTGGAGTCTGGGTTTTCGAAAGAATACAAATGCCACTGGTAAACCACAAGACCCAGACTGTGAATCTCGGCACCACCGAAGATTTCTTCATTTCGACGGCTTTGGTACAATTATCCTATTGGATCGGTAGGTTCATTTATCTGCACATTTTTAATTATTCATAGGAGATTATTCACCCTGTCCAACAACCTCCCGACCCTCAAAGAAAAGGAAATATTTGTGGCGGATACTCGCAAGTACTTGCTCTCTAGTAGTTATTTTAACCCGAAGAACATAACCTCGTTCAAAATGTCCTATATCATTTCATTTGTTTCAACAGTTAGATGTGGAAGTCCGTGCTTTGATCAAAGCTGTCATGCACACATTTGCACGGTGCTTGCACCTATTAGGATAAAATCCTTATGCTTGTAGTTTCCACTTCACATGCACTTACGATATATAAACTTTAATTTTGAAATACTATCTATGTTTTATTGAGTACCTGATTTCAGCATGTTGCTGGCACTGTCATTAAAGTGTGAAAAATAAGTTGCTAATACATTAGCTTTTTCTTAAGGCTTGTGAAGTAAACATTTGCCTCACTGATGGTGCAGATGACTACACATGTAGAACTTGAACCATTACCTAGCCTTTTTCTGTAGAAAGTGTTTTGTGATTGATCTTGTATGTTAATTTTAGAGTAGCCAACTGATTGGTTAACACATTTTTAAGATTAAATTTCTTTTATTCAGGTATGCTGGAAACAAGACGTGCCTGAGGGACATCGGGGTACGTTTTAACGCGTATAGCTTTACTCTTTATATAAAGCTCAAATTCCGAGGTGGCAATCTTGGATGGCTATGAAACGGTTCACAAGCCGAGGTGGCCATCTTGCATGGCTGTGAAACGGTTCACAAATCCTTAAAATGAATGTAATTCATGACATCAAAAATCAGGAAACGTGTGTACCCGTCCTTTGTTTTTTCTCCTTTTTGAAACTTTTTCGGGCAAAAGGGACATCCTTTTGCAAACGGAACAACATGCACCGTAAGCATGTTTCAAAGAAACGCCCTCGATGTCTGAACCTTTCGGGACGACCGTATACACTTTAATTCACAAAACCTATGCGACTTCGTTGAAGCTAAAGAGCAAGCATGCATGCTACGACAGACAGCCCTGGCTTCCACGGACGAACGCGAGCAGCAGACATATCTGAACTACGCTCGCGGATGCTTTTTGTCTGCACTCTTCATGAAACAATAATAATGAGGTGCGACGCAGCGGTAAGGCCAATAGCTCATGCCAGATAGAAAGGTATAAACTTTCTAGCCCAAACCTCTCGGACCGAGTCAGGAGCATTTTAGTGTTGCAGCGCGAGATTCTGACAATGAGCGCATCGCTCTAAAGAATGCTTCGGCTGCATATGCAATTAAGCCTTCAGCATGTTATGCAAAGCACTCGTACATCCCTCGCCGTACTTCAGTTCTACTCACCTGCCATGTAGAGTACTTTCCCGTCGTAGAACGATCCTTTTGTTCGCGCGTCTCCGGCCCAGTAGACCTGGTACACCTTGTCGTCTTCAACTACACCGCTAAAGTCCCTCACGTCGCTGGAACTCACAACAGGCTGGGTCTTGTCGAGTAGAAATTCTACTCAAACATAAGACATTGTAGAGCCCGGGCAGGATCGACAGGTTGGAGCAAGCGGGCAAACAAAACGAGTCGAGAGCGATCGTTCATGGATGCTCGGCGAAGCCTCTATGGGCGAAGCGAAAGTGGCGTGTTCGGCGTTTCGGCGGGCTTCTGATCAAGGTTGTCGGTCGGTTGTGTGTCGTATCTCTATCATCAGCGGTTTTATGGGCTCACGTCCCGAAATCGTTTTCTCGTGCATAGATTATTTTTCGTATTCATAGATTTGACGAAATAGTGGTATCCGAACGAACTTTACGTCCTTTGACCGTACGTCTGTCTGCACGTCAAAGCTTTTTGATGTACAGTCAGATACAATCGATGTACCATCAGAATCGCCACCAAGACATCTTGATGGCATTTCACGGCGGCCGACTGCCACCAGGAAACCATCAGAAAGCCGACAAGCGGAGTCTGACTGGAGTTTGACTGTCGGTCAGAGTAACTTGTTGGCCAATCAGACATGCTTGACGTACAGTCAGGCACAGTCAGCGGTCCAGTAGAAAACACTAACTGCCAAACAGGGTTACATTGATGGATTTTTATTTCGGGACGTTTATATATAAGACGTGAATTAAGGCTGCCACGGGTCTTTGCCCATCCGGCCCAGCTGAGTTCTGTCTGGGCTCGGTCTCTATACGTGCCCCTGGAGTCTGGGTTTTCGAAAGAATACAAATGCCACTGGTAAACCACAAGACCCAGACTGTGAATCTCGGCACCACCGAAGATTTCTTCATTTCGACGGCTTTGGTACAATTATCCTATTGGATCGGTAGGTTCATTTATCTGCACATTTTTAATTATTCATAGGAGATTATTCACCCTGTCCAACAACCTCCCGACGCTCAAAGAAAAGGAAATATTTGTGGCGGATACTCGCAAGTACTTGCTCTCTAGTAGTTATTTTAACCCGAAGAACATAACCTCGTTCAAAATGCCCTATATCATTTCATTTGTTTCAACAGTTAGATGTGGAAGTCCGTGCTTTGATCAAAGCTGTCATGCACACATTTGCACGGTGCTTGCACCTATTAGGATAAAATCCTTATGCTTGTAGTTTCCACTTCACATGCACTTACGATATATAAACTTTAATTTTGCAATACTATCTATGTTTTATTGAGTACCTGATTTCAGCATGTTGCTGGCACTGTCATTAAAGTGTGAAAAATAAGTTGCTAATACATTAGCTTTTGCTTAAGGCTTATGAAGTAAACATTTGCCTCACTGATGGTGCAGATGACTACACATGTAGAACTTGAACCATTACCTAGCCTTTTTCTGTAGAAAGTGTTTTGTGATTGATCTTGTATGTTAATTTTAGAGTAGCCAACTGATTGGTTAACACATTTTTAAGATTAAATTTCTTTTATTCAGGTATGCTGGAAAAAAGACGTGCCTGAGGGACATCGGGGTACGTTTTAACGCAAGCGACTCAGCTGAGTTCGTGATGGTGCAACGAGTCATGGATTTCCTCTGTGGCGTTGCTCCTGAGGTAATCAAGTTTCCTCGGGACAAAGAGGCCCTGGCTGCTGAGTTTGAGGAGGTAAGGTTGACTAATGGAACTAAGGGGAGAAAATACTAAACTAGGATATTCCTTGAAAGGCTGGGAAGGGTAGCAGAAGTTCTGTAGCGACTGCTAATCCTCTAGGGAAATATCTGCTACCACTGTGAAGCTCCCTGGACGTTTATTTAAAATTTTTTCCGACTTGCTTCTACAAGTTTGATGCTTCTTAATTTTGAGAATGTGTATTGTCAAGTTAATCTAATATTTGTATGTAAAGAGGAAACATAAATAAAACCATTGCTGATACAATCCGTGATACATTTAGGAGGATGGGATAAACTCGAGCTTGAAGATGTGCTGCGGCCTGTTACTGTCGCACTCTCAGACTCGCATGGCCCACGGTATTCTCACCTTTTCAGTTTGAAGCTCTTTACCATGCTTTACCACAAGATTACACAATGCTCTGATGTTCTCATAAAAATATTTGAAGGGGTCGTAAAATATTTCTTGGAAATTCTGGTTTACATGTGTTTTTGGAATTGGAGTCTTTTTTTATATAACCCAAATGCATTCAGTGGATCTATCTACTAGCGTAAAAAAGATAATTTCAGTATTCCGGAGACGTTCCCTCTCAGTTTTTCATATTTGTCACTATACCGTGTGTTAGGTTAAGAAACTCTTTTCACCTGCAGAGCACAGTTGGTCGGTGATATTGTTGTCGTAGCTGTTTCTGGGAACCCATAGCTTTAACGAGCCGCTAATATAGGCAACCAGTAGGAAATTTGTGGTGTCTGCGAAAGATAGTGACGTAGACACGGCTTAAAGGGCAACTGCGTTTCATTTTCGACATTGAGAAATCTCGAATTCATCCTCCCCCAAAAGATGTAAGAAAACCAGCTCAAATAATAAACGTAAGTTGTCAGGACATTACTGCTCGAGTAATCCCGGTGGGTTAGCTCCATCGACTGCACTACTCACCGAGCCCCCGTGCACTGCGGGAAAACACGAGCTTGGTGGAAATTGCTTTCCCGCAGTAGACAGGTGCTCATTGTGAAGCACACTCAACGTGGCTAGGCCGCCGTGATCAACAAATAGTATGAATTAGTGAAAACGCGGTTTCAGTTAAGCAATTTATAAGTGCATTGAAAACATAGCAGGGCGACCAAATTTTTTTAATTCGTTTGAATTAATCGGAGGTATGAAATATCCGAATTTGAATTATCGCGGGTCCACTGTACTCCAAACTAAATGCCACGGCTTGGCCGCTAGACCTACGGGTTCCCAGAAGCAGCTACGACTACAATATCACCGACCGGCCGCGCTCTGCAGGTGAGACGGTCTCGTAGTATAATGACACTTTCGTAGATCCCTTCTGCTCTTCCGTAAAGTTCAAATAAACTTTGTATGAATGACCTTTGCATCATGCGGTACGTGCAATTTACGTTTTAAGATTCCAAATTAACGGTAGTGCCTTTAGCAAGGGTTGAGCTAGAGCATCTCTCCAGAACTATGCAACGCTGCTCATTGCTTTATTTGCCGAACGCCGCGTCAGCACTGAATTGCGATTGTCTATTGTCGCCTCACAATCTGCAAAAGCGAATGGTAAAGACTGGTTTTGAAGCAAGCGGTTATCAAGAAAAAGTCGCACCGGCGTCGTCGGATGTAATAGACAGCGGTGCCGGCAAAGCGGAGCAGGTGAAGCACTCTTGCAGACGACATTTGCACCCTGCCGCCCGCGTGTCCGCTACATGACGTCAATGTAGCACATGCTTCACAATGGCGATAACAGCACAGGAGCAATGCAGTTGTAAATCTTAATTCATTATTTTTTGAAGAGTAAATCAGGATTTAAGTCTGTTAGGTATTGTGATTTATCGTTGCTCGTGCTGCCTAAGAGTCGAAAAGACTGTCTGAAAAACAAATTTTAAATGCGATTCAATATTTTGTTGCAACACTTAGGAGTTGACATTTTTGTGGGCAAATGAATATATAAAAATTAAGGTCAGGGATATGCATTTTCTTTTCATTACTCCTTCAAAAAATAATTGGAGCCGCACTTTGTGCACTTATGGTTTGGCATCATGTTTATTCTAGTCAATGTTTTTATTGCAGATAGCTGGATTTGCAGGAGTCATTGGTTGCATAGACGGATCTTACATAGACACGAAATGCCCCGCAAACAAAGTGAAGTCTACGTATATTAACCGATATGATCAGATGTCTGTGACTCTTCAGGCAGTCTGTGATACCCGCTACAGGTTTTTAGACGTGTTTGCTGGCCCTTCAAGGAAAATGCACGACGCCCGAATATTTCGCTTGTCGTTTCTGTCCGACGAACTGCCGCAACTCTGCGAGACCAGGAAGTACCACCTGCACGGGGATGCTGCATATCCCACAAGAGAGTACGTTATGACTCCGTACAAGGACTATGGCAGCATGACCCCCGAGCAGGTAGCGTACAATAGCCGTCACACCGCTACACGGGTCCGAATCGAAAATTCGTTCGGAATTCTGAAGCAAAGATTCCGGCAACTCCGATACTTGGAGTTTCGCAAAGTCGACAAGATCAGCAAGTTCATTATGGCATGCTGTGTAGTCCATAACCTCTGTGTCGACAACGGGGACTCTCCCTTCGAGCGGGAGAGTGAAACTGACAGGATGAAGAGGCTGCGGGAGGAAGCCGAGAGGCAGCGGCTGCCAGTAGGGGTTGATGTGCGGGATGCGGCGCTGCGCCAGCTTGGTAGCATAAAGCGAAACAGCCTTGCCCAGGCACTTCTGTGAAGCGTGTATTTTTGTGCTATTGTTGGTGATCGTTAGCAATGCTACATTAAAATTTATTTGTACCTTGCAGTTGCCTTAACGAGTTTTTATTTTGTCTGACTTCAGTGATCCACGTGAGCGGGCTCCTCGCTGCACTCCAGCAGCCTGTTGATTGCTGCGATGTGTTCTCGATGGGCACTCAGCAGTTCCTGGTGGCGCTGTTCTTTTCTTGCTTCTCTTGCTGCTGCCACCTTTTCTCTTTCGTCTTTCTTCATTTCTTTTTCCTTCTGGAGCTCTGCCATCTTTTCAAAAAATACATTCATATGCCTCATTCTGTTGGTACTTGGTCGAAGTGACCGATCTGCTGCATTTTGTCGTTTCTCACTGGCCCTTGCAGGAGCTTCCTCCCTGTGGCTGGAAGTTGATGGTGTGGATCCTGAGGGCTCATCGGGTCCCACCGATGCAACATGTGCGCTGGTCGTAGCACCAACAGCCGCCCTCTCTTTTTAGATGACGCTCCTTACCCCTCTCATCACCTCGGGCTCCACACTGTCGTCAAAACCTGCGATTGCAGCAAACTCTTGCTCGTACTGAACGGCGCACCTTGTGGAGCCGGACTTTCTATTTTTTCGACTTGGTTCTTCTTTGTCCTCATTAGCGTCTTGAACCGTGTCTCGCATTGGGTGCCTGTCCTCGTTGTCCCAAGCAGCTCCTTCATTTTCGATGCAATCATGTCGTACATGGCCTTTTTTTGTACGAAACTTTTTCATGGGTCCGATTTGGTGGGTGTAGAGTGTGTGATATTCCAAGAGCACCTTCGTCTCACCCTTATCCAAAAATTTCCTGAAAAAAAGACAATAATTAGACATATGGTTTGCTGTGTATTGATTGTACTGTGCAGGCAAATGAAGGCTTCCAAAATGTGCTGTAGTGGTGCAATGATGAAGTGATTTCTAAACGCATTTAGCCTGAAAAATTTCAGTACCTCAAAATAGAGTCTCTATTGCTCCATCGAAACTTGTTTTGTAGAATCACTCTTCCAGGGCAACTTTTCATGGACACACATTTCGTCAACACTGCAATGTTTTGTGGGAAGTTGTTTCTTACACACATGGTCATGCAAAGTTTTTTTGGCAATACATTTAAAAAAAAATCTAATCTGGAAGTCTAAAGTCTAGCATATGACTCACTGAAGTGTGTTTACTTCCCCCCTCCCCCTCCTCTCTCTCCTCCCCTGTAATCTAGGTGAGAAGCAAAAACAATTGTTGCGAAAACTTCAGGGTTGTGGTCAACGAAACGTTGGAAAGTGCGTCGACGAAATGAAGACGTTTTGATGAAACGTCGTATGTCGACGGAACAATTTGCCGATAAAACATCATGTGACAAACTGATTGCCATCGGGCAAAATAACCAGACATGCACTTACCAGCGTTTGATAAACTCTGGTCCGCTGTCCCATTGGACTCCACCTGGGACTCGAGCAGAGGCTGCAACATTGGGGATAGGGCTGCATGAAAAGAAAGGAAGTTTTAGTACAAACTAGCTATGAACCAGTTCAATAGAGATTTGCAAATGCTGCTCTCATGAATGCCAGTGTCAGTGTACACACATTGGCTGTTTTATAAATGTTGAGGTATTAGCAACAGTTTTAGGAACCGTTTCGCCAGCCCAGTAAGACTCCCGACCTGGGGCTCTAATCTGGACATTTGGCGAAAAAGTCGGCGAGGAATTCGACCGCCGTAATTGACAAAAGCCAAGATCGAGCGTGGCGTCGGCCAATCGCGGCCATCGGGTTCCTCGCCGACTTTATCGCCAAGTGTCCAGCCCCCCCCCCCCCCCCCCCCCCCCGTTTTTCACCTACAACGCGTACAACTACTACTAACTACTAAAGCCCCTGGTCTCTAGCATGCACTGGCAGGAGTGAAATTAGAGCCATTAGTTTCCATAGCGCGCGAGCCTCTACATGCGTAAACGCACCTGGCCACCTTATTCCCTGAAATAACGAGACATTCGGGCATTACGCGCAACGTGGTTAAAAGACAAGTAGGGACAATTACGGTCCGTATTAGTTTCCTTTCCGCGCCTTATACACAAAAGTATGGTTTTCGGGGAATGATGAAACATGTGGCCATCTGTTTCGAAAGTAGCTGTTAATTTTTTGTTTGCGATGCAACAGATTGGGGAAAACAAACTTCGTAGCGCTTTCTTCAATGTTTCAAGTTCGCGGTGCCTTACGTGCGTGTTCAGATATTCCACCCCCAACATTTTAATTACTGCACACAGCTGGGGATAACAGAATGTAATTTTGCACTTCACATTACTCACGTGGCGTCGATCCATGAATGAGGGAAAGCAACAGGCTGTCGAAGTCGGAATCACTTCCCATCCTGACAGTATCCGAAGGGAAAAGGAAAAGACGTGAGCCAGTCGTTCAAAGTGGCGGCGGGCGATGGCGCTCCAGACGGCATTTCTGTCACTTCCGCTTCCGCTGAATCGAGAGCGCTCCGAGACCAACACTCGCAATCGGCTGAGAAGGATTCAGCGCGTCTCCGAGCCAGAGGCGAGAGCGCTCGACCGAATCGAGGTCAGAGGAGAGGAACGACCACGCGAATTCACCATATGTCTATTCGCTCGATCGCGTTTGACCAGCTCCGCCTATGGACGGGAATGCGGCCATAGTCGGCCATCTTTTTGTTAGAGTTATATTATCTCTAGCCATCATAGTAATATGGCGGACAGCGCTATGGCAGCAGGCTGCCATAAAATAGCCGTGGATCTAGTACACCGTACCATGGGTGATATTTCGTGCTTGATTGAAGTTGTTCGACAAAGCAGATTCTTGAAGCCCGGTGTGAACGGTAGCCCCATCTTTGAGGATCCGGCGAAAGTTCTACGAAAGCGCAGCACCAAGGGAAAGCAGCGCAGCTCGCATCGAAAGCAGAAGCCGTACCGGCGTCTGCTTTCGATGCTTCTATCGATCCGACTTTCAATGCGTGCTGTGCTGCTTTTTCCCAGTGCTGCGATTTGGTGAAACTTTCACCGGGTCCTCAAAGATCGAGCTACCGTTCACGCCGGGTTTCAACAATATGTTTCGTCAAACAATTTCAATCAATAACAAAATCTAAACCACCACTATTTTTGCTACAATGCTCTCTGCCATGTATGGATGGTAGTGGCTGCATCAGCTGTACATTGGCTAGAGGTAATATAACTATACCAAAACAATGGCCGCCAGTGGCCGCATTCGTGGATCAAACAAACGCGATCCAGCAAATAGACATAGAGATCAGTGACTAGACCTGAGAGCTACGCCAAGCGCCGCTCGCTCCCGCAGGCCTCCATCGGCCACGCCACACCGTGGCGTAGCTCCTGATGGGCCCGTGACGTGGGACATTCCAACAAAGCTCGGACCTGAACTACCAGGTGGTATTAGGAAATTGTTTTATTTGTTTTAATATTGCTTTTCTTGCATTTACAGACGAGAGACTGCTGTTTGTGAGCTGCTGTAATGAAGCAGACCATGCCTACACAAAGAAATAGGCGCTAAAACAGAACGAAAAACTACTACACTCCCATCCTTTATATTTTTTTAACATTAGCTATAGGGAGACTACAATAATAAAAATAACCAGAACACGACACTTATCTTCCAATACACACAAGTAGTCAACGAAAAATGATATTGGAAAAACTTCATATCAGAGGAAAGTTAGTCATATTTGAGATAGTTGGAGTCAGAGGAAAATCTCGTTTTAACGGCTGCTGCTGAGGTCACAGGCATTCATGATAAAAATGTTTTCTTAGAAGAAAAAACCGAAAGAGAAACAATCAATTTCACAGCACTGCGATTCACCGAAAGCACCCGTCTTGAACGGAGGAGATGCTAGCTCCTCCGCGTACGAGCCGTCTATGAAGCTTCGTGTCGCGTGCTGGTGCACGCTGTTTCTTCGACATAGGGTTTCGAGCAAGGAGGCCAATGAAGACAGCGGCCGTCTTGTAAACACCAACTTCATGGGAGGCCAGAGCTGGGTGGCCACCTTGCGCGCTGACTGTATTCCATTCATCCCTAAGCTGAGACTGCGGTGAAAGCTACGTCCTCAATGGACCAGTCATACATCCCTCTTTCGCCACGTGATCACGCTCCCGCTCATTCCCACAGACCGAGGACTGGGTCAGGTGATGGAGGCGGCTGATTGGTTCGGCGGGCACGTAGTTTCCACTGCAGTCTCAGCCCAGAGATATGTATAGAGAGAGTTTAGTCAATGGGAGGCACGGGCAGAGCCTTGGCGTGCACCAGAAGCAGAAAGTGGGCTTGACATTCTCTCTTGGCCGACCAGAAGCCTTAAAGAATCCCTAGCAGTAGTAGTGAGAACCTGTTTTAACCATAGGTATATGTTGGTATATGGTTTTAATAAGCACGTAAGTGTGAAGTGTAGTGACCCTTCATGGTCGAAAATAGGGTGCATGTGATGTTACGATCCTGATCATGCAGAAAGATGTAAGAAACAAATGCGCGGCTCAACTCTGTTCTGCTCGGGGAGAGTGTGACCGCTTGGACGGTAGATTCCCAGCCCTCGGCTCACGGATTATGTCGATCGTTCCGCCAGTCGCACTCTTCCACCATAATTTTGGATGACTGTGATTGAAACATCACGTGCACCACATTTTCAGTCACCGAGAGTTACTCCGACGCACTTATTAAGTTTGTTTCTCACAACCACCGCCAGGGTATTATTTCCAGCCTCCGATTGGCCACATTCGAATTTGTGAAAACGCCCTAGAACACGCCCGGCCCGCTTTCGGCCAATCGCGCCTCCTCATTTGTCTCCTATACTTCCCAACGAATGGCCAAACTTTCCACATATATGGCTCTGTCTCAGCTTAGGGATGAACGGAGTATAGGGCAGCATGTCTCAATGCAATGGAATTTTGTAAAGTCCAAAACCGGGTACCGCAGAGCGACCGGCCAAGGGGAAGGGATCAGAAGGTTTGAAAGGCCACGTCTTGCAGGGCAGACTAGTAAATTGAACGATCACGAGCGCTGGAACACTGTGAAGAACATCAGGGGCTTATTTACTGTACTTAAAGAACTGAAGAAACACAAGTGTTGGAACACTGCAAAGAACCTCAGAAGCTTATATACTGCCCTAGAAAAAAACTGAACGAGCACGAGCGCAAGAACGTTGTGAAAAACCGCAGTGGCTCTTTGTGCCGAGAAAAGAGTTAAACAGTCGAAAAAACGGGATGGGCCGACAGGCTCGGCCGACGCACCAAAACATAGCGGTAGCTGACGCACCAAAATGTAGTGATTCTCTGGAGGAGAGACGACGATGCGTGTGGTTCGACGATCCGGCTGCTACTTGGCAGCAGGAGACATCCAGGAAGGGCCGGTAGAGCGGCAGCGCTATCGGGTGCCCTGACGGGTGACGAGGCAGAGGTGATTGACTTTTAGGTTTAATAAATCAGAGCAGAACATCAAAACTGAAGAACGAAAACGGCGAAAGAGGCGCAAGTTCGGGCTCGCGCTGGCGCTTGTAAAAGCACAAATAGCGCCCGTGCCGACGCAACAATCTACTGGGTGATATCAAGGAGCGGCCAGGCTCTTTAAATCGACCTCAAAATTCGGTTTCTTAACCTATCGCGTTCCGATTTTGTACAGCGTTGACCACAGATGGTGCATTTTTTCTACAAAATTCGCAAAAAGCGAGCTTACCTGGGGAAAAAGTAAGAAAAAACAAAAAAGGCTTAGCTCCTATGGAAACGCAGCGAAGACACCGGTCTTCAAAACCACAGGGCGCGCGCCCGATGGTTTGAAGACCGGTGGCTTCGCTGCGTTTTCATAGGAGTTAAGCCTTTTTTTTTTTTTTTGTTACGTGCTCCTCAGGTAAGCTCGCTTTTTTCGGAGTTTATAGAAAAAATACACCTCCTGTGGCCAACGCTGTATAAAATCGGAACGCGATAGGTTAAGAAACCGAATTTTGAGGTCGATTTAAAGAGCCTGGCCGCTCCTTGAATCACCCAATAGTAAAGGCCAATTACTACGCTGCCACTGAATTTCCACCTACTACTGAATTGGAAAGTTCGCACACTTCGTAAGTACAGCCAGGAGATCACAACGGCGACGGGTGCAACTCAGAAATTCAACCAATCCGAGATTGATGAAAACAGTATGGGCGACACAGTCACATACCTCTGAGCATGTTTACCCTGCCAATCCTCGATCTCTGTGTTCAATGGTTCAACACGATCAGATATGCAACTAATCATTTTTTTAAATATTATTTGGAATAAAATACGGCAAAAAGATATACTCGCCTCAGTTCGGCAAACACCCACGTCGTTCGTTGTTGTTATGATGCCACTGCTAGTGCATCATACCAAAGTCCACAGCTGTCGAGACCAGTGTTGCTGCTCGCGCTGACAAAATGTTTATTCCACAAATTTACGCGAATTGCACAACAGATGTGATCTTGGCGGATCTTAAAGTATCAGGAAAGCTAAGGAAGAATATAATTTATAGTCTTTCTGTAGTTATTTAAGTTACTAATATCATTTACGACTTCCTGCACGTGAATATCGGATTCGAAAGTGACCACCCCCTGTCGTCACCTGCAGAAAGGTGGTCATTCCACAGCGGTTTGGGGTCGTCAAATTAGCCAAAGGCTAGTAACTCGCCTTTGGGGTAGTCAAAGCCTCCAAAGCGCCATTTGACTACTCAGGGTAGTAATTGTTTCTTAGAGTGTACATCAGAGCAGATTATTGCGTTTTGAGCGGGAAGCCCTCTCGCGGCTTTCGAAAAGTCACAATGCCCTGGAACGGCGCTCAAATACGCACCGCCGGAGGACACCTCATCACTTAGGTTGGGACGTGCACTGCTCGCGTCGAAATTCATGGGGAGACCTATCCAGTCAAGTCGTCTGTGTGAAAGACATCATCCTTGGCATGGAAATCCTGTGGAGTACGGCGCCGTGATCGACCTTCCCACGTAACACGAGAAGGTTCTGAAAACATTCCGGGAATGTTCAAAAGAACATAGGCAACATCATCAGAGTGTTGCAAATTTACGTAAGAACATTCTGTCAAAGTTGTCAGAATGTGGCGCAGGCACTTATCGCTGCATTCGGGGAATGTTTTCTAAAGAACATTCTTAGAACGACATAAAACATTACCAGGACATTCAATCAACATTCAAATAGCATAACAAGGTTCTAAGAACGTTCTCGGGAGACCCAAAAAACTTGTGCGACTTTCTTGAAATGTTGCAAATTTGTGCAGGGACATCCTTTCAAACTCCTCGAGATGTGGCGTGGGTACCTTGCTACATTCAGGGAACATTCAATGAGGACTATTTACAAAGATTTCACAATTACGGCTTGCTTAGGCTACAGTCCCAATGAGCCGCACTACATGTATGAATATAACAAAGTTCCTCACAGGACGATATATTTTAATCGAAACCGATTTTTAGAAGGCGCAAGCACACGCTAGCCGCTTTTCCAGCGCACCAGCCTGAGTACGTACTAAACCCCAGATACTAAAAATCTGGTCCATTCAATACTGCCCCTCCTCATACGCAGCGAGTGCCAAGTTCATTATCAAGTTTTGAAAACCATTGCTTTTTTCCTACAGCTTGTATCAAATTCCTCGGGAGACTCATATAAGATAAAACTGATCCCTTGTTCCTAGGTTTCCATAAACTCCACTTAATTTGCACAATTTAGGCACAAAGTGGCATATAGTGGATGATGTTCTGAACCACAGGTTGCGCGAGAGCTCTGTAAAGTTGGCTTCACCTGCGAATTTTTGGGGAATTTGTTGTGTCGCTACTCTACATAATCATCATCATGATGTGAACATGTGATTGAAAGATGATGAGCGCGTGATTAAAGGCCGTTTGAGTTGGAACGTTGCCGTGTTCGCACGCATTTCTTTACTTGCCGATACAACAGAATTTTGTGTATCGGCAAGTAAAGCCGAAGCAAGAAGTTTTGTTCAAGTTGCAAGCTTGGAAGAACCTCCCTTGCAAGAGGCAGTCATGGAATACCTCGGAGTTTATGCAGAAACACCTCATTCATCCACCGGTTCCACGCCAGCCTACCTCCTGCATAGTCGGAATGTTAGGAAAAAGGTAAATGCTACAGGCTTGGTTCCTTGTCCAGTCATCGGACAATCCGCGGAGGCCAAGCAGGAGCTCAGAGATCAGGTGGAGAGACTTTAAGTGAAAATGAAAAACAAGAAAACGGGACGGGCGACGGGTAGCCGGACGCGTGGATCCCGCTGACTCCTTCGAGAATGATGGCCCCGTCAAAGAATGCACGCGCTAGCGAGAACAAGCTCCTAACTTCGCTTGTGCGAGCTAAACCGTCAATCTGGGACCAGAGATCTATGAACGCGGACCTCCGCTGGAGTGCTTGGAAGTTGGATCTCCTGGGCGGAGCCGAACGGATCGTCGTGTCGCATGCAAGGTCGGAAGCGTGTGTCTCAAACTGTCGCGTGCGGCGATTCGGAGCGGCAATCGGACTGTCGGATCGGACGTCGGATCGGACGTCGGATCGGACGTTTCTGCCGTCCTTGTGTCTCGCGCTTAAGGGTGGCTACTAGCAGATCAAAGTCGACGAACGAGACCGAGAAAAAACTAACGCAGTTCGCACCCTGCACGGCGGCGGCAACTTTCCAGCGTGTCATGGACACCATACTGGCGGCCCTAAAATGGCAGAGCTGTCTCGTTTACCTCGACGACGTCGTGATATTCTTGGCCAACTTCGACGAGCACTTTCGACGCCTTCGGGCCGTTCTTGAGGTAATCAGAACTACAGGACTCACCCTCAAGCCGACGAGGTGCCGGTTCGCCTACGGCGAATTGAAGTTCCTGGGCCACGTAGTGAGCAACGAAGGCGTTCGTCCTGACCCCGAGAAGAGTCGCGCGTAGCGGCATTTCCACCGCCCACCGACATGAAGGCAGTCCGAAGATTCCTGGGACTTTGCGCGTACTACCGGCAATTCGTTCGGGATTTCGCCAAGCTTTCTGCGTCGCTCACGCACGTCACGAAAGACGCCGTGAACTTGAAATGGAGTGGAGAACAAGAACAGACATTCGACGAGCTAAAGCGACGGCTCCAGTCACCACCGATTCTCGGCCACTTCGACCAATCAGCCAAAACCGAAGTTCACATGGACGCCAGCAATACACGACTCAGAGCGGTACTGGTTCAACGACAAGAGGGTGCAGAGCGCGTGATCGCACACGCTAGTCGGACGCTGTCGAAAGCGGAACGCAATTACTCGATGACCGAAACGGAATGTCAGGCCGTCGTCTTGGCCGTCACAAAATTCCGCCCTTACTTGTTCGAAAGTCATTTTCGAGTGGCCGCCGACCACCACTCGCTGTGCTGGTTAGCGAGTCTGAAGGACCCATTGGACCGCCTTGCTCAATGGAGCCTATGACTGCAAGAGTACGACGTCACCGTGGTCTACAAGTCAGGCCGAGAACATAGCGACGCCGACTGCCTGTCCAGAGTCCCCGATGAGTCAGCTACCGGCTGTGCTAAAGACGACGACGACGACGATCACGCTGCCTCTTGACATAGGCCCAAAAGCACTTAGGCTGCTTGAGGACCAAGGCCGCAGTGTCAGACTTACCTTGAAGAGGCCAAACGCCTCCAGAAGGATATTAAAAGGCAAGTCCACATAGCCCACCAGGCATATGGACTTGCCTTTTCATATCCTACTGGGAGCGTTTTGCCTCTTCAAGGTAAGTCTGAGAGTTCTTCTTTTTGGCTTTCGCAAACATCATCCGCTTTTGTCTTGAGAGATTGATTTTCTACTTTGTTCTCATCCGCTTCTGCCTCGAGAGATTGATTATCTCCTTTATTATCTAAGGGGTTTTTCACTTTTGGTGTGAGCGGGTCCGGGAGACGCATTCTATCTCTATGGCCGACATAAAGTCTAGCCAAGCCTCATTCATGTCGTTAGTTGTGGCTTTCTTGAGAATCATGGACCACGGGTCAAGGTGTAAGAGGTTCTGCAGCTGCGAGCTGTCCGTTTTATTGTATTGGTGCACAAGTCGAGCATAGGGTCCGTGCGGTGGGAGTGACGTATAAGTTCACAGAAGGATAGCCTTGTGGTCGTATGTTGGGAGATTCTCCATGACACCGCACTCCACTACTAGAGAAGAGTTCTGTGAAAATATCAAGTCAAGGTACGACATCATTCCGGACGGTGACGTGAATGTGGGCTCAAGGCATACCTGGGTTAAGCCAGCAGATTCAACCAACTCGAGTAAGCAGTTCGATGTCCCGTCTAGGGCGACCGGTCTGACGGGGTTGGTCCAGTTCACATGCACGTTAAAGTCACCCATTGAGTAGACGTTGGCGTTTGCCGCGCGGTCATCAGAAACAAGGTCGAGGGATCTCCTAGAGCACCGTAAGCTGCATCGCGCGTGTCGGGGGGATGGGGGGGGGGGGGGGGGGGGGGGCAGTGAACAGTTGAGACCGGAAACCGGTCACGTCCGTGTTTGATCTCTACAAAGACTGCCTTGAGTGTGTCACCCTCAAAGTCGCTTCGTCGACGGCACGGGAGATGAGCAGGGACTAGCACCATGACAACACCCCTCGGGATCCGAACCGATCCCTGGGGAAAATATGGACCGGGTAGTGTCCGCGATTTGTCCGTCACTTGTGGATGAGCCCAACCAGGTCTCGCACAATGAGAACACGGTATTTGGATAGGTATCAAGCAGAGCATTGAAATCCGGGAGCTTTTTTCTGATCGAGCGGAGATTTGCAGACTAGAAGTTTAGATTGCGGGAGCGTCTCGGCTGAGAAGATCGGGATTGCTGCGTCGATGGGCTGGGATCGGGTGAGCGTTGCGGAGCGACATGAACGGGGCGAGCGTTTAGTGTATCCATGAAATAATCATCATTGATTTGAGGGAGCCGGCAAGCACCGCATTCCCATTGGTCGCTGCGCATCGTGGGTCGACGGCACGAAGGTGGCGTGACCTGTTCGCACTTCCTCTGAAACCACTTTTGGCACGCCTCGCAGCGCAGCGCACCCACACCTCTGCACAACTGACGACAGCAGCGTTGGCAGTGGCACGGTCCAGGGTTTTGGGGAGACATCGCCGGAACAGAGCAGCAGTGCGACGAGTATCGTCCGGGTCTTTCGTAGTTCATTAGGCCTAGCACTCCAAGCGGTTGACGACGACGGCGACGACGTGACGTACGGTAAACGTGCGGCCGAATGGTGGTTTTCAGACAGGGACGGGCAGTTTTCCAGAATCTTACAGCGAATGACGATCGCGAGGGCCGCCAGTAGCGAGGCCGGAACCGTGGACGTAGCGTGTTAGACATGGCGTGTACGCGGCAGCTGCAGCGATTAACCCATACCGTCGTGATAGTGACAGCGAAAGCGCAATACGACATCCAGGATCCCTCGCAGACGTAGAAGTGAACACGGCAGATGAAGATCGAGCGTGAAAGACATCCATAGCAAGCAAGCACTACGACGTTACGTTGGCTATTGGATTTCGCCCGACGCTTCGCCTAATGATTGCCATAAAACGTCTAGTTTTCGTCAGAAATCGAACATATATAAAATTAGTGTGCGCAAATTTCTATCCCTGTTTTCTGTTATATTTTGTTGTCCCAGCAGACAACACAAAATAGTGTTTCATCGCGTTAAAATTGTTTATTAATGCCATGGTTGACGCAAACGTTCTCTGTGTGCCCGTGGCGAAACCTGCAATCGCAACAATCCTAACGTAAATGTCATTTTGAGCTGCCGTCTGGCTAATCCCAACGTAAATGTCATTTGAAAATTTGAATGTCATTTGGCGTAAATGTTACTTTAGGTGTTGTTTGACAGGCGTATTAGATGCTGATGCGCCATAAACCCCAATGAATTTTTAATTAATTAATTAATTAATTAATCAAAAGTATCTCGGACTAAGCAGATAACTGATCACAATGTCAATAAACATAATAATTCAGTTGGTTGAATATTAGATCAAAGTAATCAAAAGCGTCATCACAATGTCAATTAGGCTGAATTACGGTCTATGTCAAAAATAACTTGAAGTAATTAAAAGAGTAATATTAATTTGAATAGAACTCACTAGATCGATTGGTAGTAGTTACTCAAAGTAATCAAGAGATTCACTAAATATTGAATTAGGCCGCATTAAAGTTCATTGAGTCAATAGTTACACAAATTAAAGTAACCGTCACGTCAATTGAGCTCATAATTAACCATTTCGTTGAATATTAGCTCAAAGTAACCAAAAGATTAATCACAATGTCAACTAAACCGAATTAAGGTACGTTGGGTCAGTAGTAACTCGAAGTAGCCCAGAGTAATATAAGTTAATTCAGCTCATAATCGATCAATTGGTTGTATGAAAACTGGAAGTAATAAAAAGCCACCAAAATGACACTTAGACTGAATTGAGGTCCATTAATAGTAAATGGTAAACCATTAATAGTAAACCATTAATAGTAAACCATAAATAGTAACTCAAAGTAATCAAAAGAATAATCATAATGCCCAATCAAGCTCATAATTATTTAATTAAAGTTCATTGTGTCAAAAGTAACTCGAAGTACCGTAATTAAAATACTGGGTGTTTCAAGGAGCGGCCAGGCTCTTTAAATCGACCGCAAAATTCGGTTTCTTAACCTATCGCGCTACGACTTTGTACAGCGTTGCCCACAAATGGTGCTCTTTTTTTCTTTTTTGAAAATTTGCAAAGAGCGAACTTACCTGAGGAAAAAGTAAAGAAAGAAAAAGGCTTAGCTCCTATGGAAACGCAGCGAAGCCACCGGTCTTCAAGCAATACGGCGCCGTTTCGCACGGGAGACAAGAGATGGCGCAAGCGGTCGCGACGCCAACTGCCGCCAACGAACGAGCAGACGGTGCCGAGAGCCGGTGTCTTTAGCAGACGATCTTTTCGACTCAAAAGAGGCGCGCGTTCCGCAGGTGGTGACAGTCGCAGAAACAAAAACAGGTACAGTAACAACAAGGAACTGCGAAGCAGACGACATTTGTACCGCGATAAACACAGTCAAAATATCCCGACAAACCATTTTTTAATCGATTATCTGTCCATTCAATATGTTTTATTCGTAAGGATGATAAAATAATGTATTGGCAACTGATATCAAAAAAGCTCGCGCCGCTTTTGAGTCGAAAGGATCGCCTGCTAAAGACGCCGGCTCTCGACGCCGTATGTTCGTTCATTGGCGGCGTTCGTTGCGCCATCTCTTGTCTGCCGTGCGAAACGGCGCCGTACTGTTTGAAGACCGGTGGCTTCGCTGATTTCCATAGGAGCTAAGCCCTTGTCTTTCTATACTTTTTCCTCAGGTAAGTTTGCTCTTTACAAATTTTACACTCACAAAAAAAGCACCATCTGCCGGCAACGCTGCACAAAGTCGTAGCGCGATAGGTTAAGAAACCGAATTTCGCGGTCGATTTAAAGGACCTGGCCGCTCCTTGAAACACCCAGTAGTAATACTAATTTGGTTAGAGATAATAGATCAACTGGTAGTATAGTGGCTAGAAGTAATCAAGAAATTGACCAAATTGTCAATTAGGCCGAAGAAACGTTAATTTAGGGAATCAAATGAGCAACCATCATGTCAACTAAGTTTATAAAAAAAAACAAAAAACATTTCGTTGAATATTAGTTTAAAGTAACCAAAAGATTCATCCCAATGTCGACTTAACCTAAATAACAATTGGGTTAATAGTAACTCGGAGTATTCAAAAGAATAATATGAATGTTAATTTAGCCCATAAAAAATTGCTTGGTGGTAATAAAGAAGTCCCCGAATATACCAGCGATGCCGAATTAAATTCCATTGGGTCAATAGTAACTAAAAGTAATCCAAAAAGTAATCATAATGTCAATTCAGCTCATAATAAATCACATTATTGAATACTAACTCAAACTAATTAAGGGTCATCAAAATATCAGTGAGGCAGAATTATAGTTCATTTGAGAACAATAAAGGAGAATATAGTCGAAGGAGTAAGAATAATGTTAATTGAGCTAATAATAGATCAATTAGTGATATATTAACTCAGGGTAATCAATAGAATTGTTAATATGTCAGTTTGGCTGAAATAAAGGTTGGTGAGTTAATAGTAACTCGAACTAATTAAAATAGTAATCATAACGTCAATTGAGCTCATAACAAAGTACATGGTTGGTTAGCTCAAAATAATCAAAAGGCATCAAGATGTCTGTTAGGCCGAATTAAAGTCCAAAAGAGTAATCATAATTTGACTTGAACTTATAATAAATATGCTAGTGGATTATTTGTTCAAAGTAATCACAAGAAGGGTCATGATGTCAATTTGGCCGAATCAAACTTCATAGGGTGAATAGTAAGTCAAAGTAATCGAAAGAATGATCATGATGGTGTCTGAGCTGACAAGAAATTGCTTGTTTGGATAAGAAATTCAAAATGGTAAATAGTGAGGAATATATTCGACAAATTTAAAGTCAAACGGGTCACTAGTAACTCAAAGTAATCAAGATTCAATAATACGGATATAAACTTAGTTTTGGGTCTAATATTTCAGATGAAGATAAAAATTAACCACTACGTTAATTGTGTTGATTTAATGTCAATTGTATGATCTATAACACGGAGTAATCAAACTGTCAAATGAGCTTCTACCAATTTATATTATTCCTCAAAGTAATCGACAGAGTAATAAAAAAAATGCTTGTTAAACTTTAATTATAAAAATGGAGTTATTAATAGATTGAAATAATTATAGGTGGAACTCATACGTCAACTAACCTGTAACTAATATCAGTGTGTCAATATTAGCGCGAAGTAATTAAGAGTAATCACAAATTTCAGTTGTACTTATATCATCTGCATTTTATCAATGAAAAGTCGAGTAGTAAAAAAGAGTGAACAAAACGTCTATTCAGTGAGCTAAAAGAAATGCGAGTGTGCCACAATAACTCGGGGTTACGCAAAGAGTAAACAACATATCCATTAGGCCTCCTCAGTCGTGAAACTGGTAACACCAAGTAATGAAGATAGTGATGAAATTATCAGTTTTTATCAACAAAATGTGATTGTGTAAACAATTACTCTTTAAGTTGTCAAAGTTGTAAGCATAACACGACACTAAAGACAAGAGGTGCACGTACATAATGTGGATTAAATTGGCGACTCCAGGGTTAAATTGGGTAGCGCTAGGGTTAAATTAGATGGCGCTTGAATTAAATTGGGTGGCACTTGGATGAATTTGGCCGTCGCTTAGATTAAATTGAGCGGGAAAACCTCTAGTAGTGTTCACTTTGAGGCTTTAGTCAGTCTATAAAAAAAAATGTAGGTGTCCTTTACACAATGCTTCTGGCGCACTATAGCCCCGATGCTGCTGCGCCGAAAAAAACCTTGAAACTAACCCTATTTACTCTCATCTCGGTAATAAGTTTTTAGATTCCGATTCTTTCATTTCACCTTCACAATATGGTTTTCACAAATCACTGTCCTGCGAAACTCAATTGAGTGCCTTTGATTAATCAATTTTGCTACAACATATTAGGCTGCACTATTGTTTACTTTCTAGCAGTAGTGTATCGTTGACCCTTGAATCTTTATTTCTGTGCGACCTCTTTATGTTGTCTTTACCCACACCCCCTGTAGTGTCCTCTGGGTTCTAAAGATATTAAAATGAAAAATAAATTGTGCAATTTCTTTGGACAGACTCTTTTTATCAAGCTCGGCAAGCAGCCGTTGGCTTAGCCAGTACCCATGTGGGTCACTGGGGGCGATATTTCTTCGGCGCATTCAGGGTGGTAGATTTAAACGGACGAGAGTCTGAATTAAAGGCGAGGTGCATAAACTGACACAAAGAAAGTGACGCAATAAGGCCTATGAATTGCATTTGCAACGAACTGCAGCCTTCCTACCTTCCACCAAATGGCGAAAAAAAGGACATCTGTGTGTATCTGTATTTTTCAATAGAATTTTTTTACCATTTTTGTGGCGGAGGCTTTCGGTTTGGAGAAGCTCGTTTTAGCGAGCGCCGTTTTACCGACCCCAGTTTATTGAATCCCTTATAAAGAACCCAGTTTATAGAAAACGGCGATGTGCCTGCTTTTAGCGAATTCGGCCACTGCGAAGCGCCGTGTGCGGGTAAGTCAGGTGAGTTAACATTTTTGTAATGAGCCGCCGCAGGCTGCCGCCGGCGAAGCGGTGGGAGTGCAGCGGGGGGCCTGGGTTAACACGCGCACCAGTGATACACGCGAGAAGTTGGTAGACCTTTTTTTTTTTAAAAGCGTCCCTTTTCGATAAACGGCGTTCCTCTAAACTCAGGCTCTGGTTTCTCTAAACCATACTTCGATAAAACGTGACCATTCTCTAAAACGTGCTTCGATGAAGTGGCATTTGATCAACCGTAGTAAACCCTTTTTGTGAAAGTATTTTGGGGATATCCAGTTACAGGAAAAACAAATGTACAGCTCCCGTCAAAGTAAAATGGAGCGCCGGATCGGCGACCGAACTGCATCGCCGCGCTATCTAGCAGCGCCGGCTGGAACTGATAGGCTATATCTGCGCATGCGAACCTGGCTTCCGCTGGGGCCTCCGTTTTCTTCTTCCCACCCGCGCGTTACCGGTGGTTCAAGCGGCGCAACGCTTTTCCTAAAATCGACGCCTGATAGCACAAGGAGCGGTGCTCATCGACCAACACTCGCCCCTCTCTCCCACTTGCCTTCAGTGTTATCTCCCCGTATGAGCCCGAGCCGAACACCTAGCGGTGTTTATCGGTACTGCGTTTGGCAGCTCGAGACGCCGATAATGCGAGGATCAAACGAGAAAGACGGAGGATACCGCGAACGGCACGCGCGCATGCGCAGACGGCACCTATCAGTTGCAGCCGGCGCTGCTATAGGTAGCGCGGCGATGCAGTTCGGTCGCCGCTCCGGCGCTCCGTTTTACTTTGACGTGAAAAAAAAGTATTTTTTAAACAGCCTAATTGGGACAAGCATGTCACAAAACAAATGTTCCGCGAAAAAATGTTTTTGTTTTTATCAATATTTATGCCACAGGACGTAATTTAGTAGAGTCAGAACCTCTCCACATTTGAAACTCCCGCTCTTTCGACCCCCGCGGAAGAGGAGTACGCCCCGCCCCTCGCTCTCCTTGCGTTGCGGAGTTGAACGACGCAGCGTCTCGACTTCCGGTAAGATCTGGCAACAACGCACAGCGGCGGTATTAGAGAGTTTTAGTAATACGTGTAGGAGCAAACGCAGACCCCATACGTTAACGTTAACGTTGCGTTCTCCACACTGCGCATGCGCCATACGTACGTATACTGCGGCGACCCTTGCGTACGTACGCTCGCTATCGATTTTTGCGAAGGTACGTAGCGGTCCCCTGCGTGCCATCTCGTTGCTCTCGTCGCGCACGGGAGAGCGCGAGACTAGTCCAGTTTGAAAAATGGCGGCGGTGAGGCAAACCAGCGGAAGTGCTACGCGCATTGTACGGGTTCGCTTTACCATTGAAGATGACATCAACCTCCTCAAAGAAGTCAACGCGACGAACCCTTTCGAGCACCCACAAAGATGGGTGTCGATAGCCAAGAACGTTGGCGACGCCGTCGAACCCAAAAAGGTGTTTACCGTGCGGTCGGTACAAAAAAAAAAAAAAAAAGACAAAACACGTACTATCGGAAACAATATGAGCGTGAACGCGCCTCCGCGGGTCGCCGCTACCTGAGGCGCCGCCCTGCGGCGCCGTTGTGAAGTTTTGCGCATGCGTGTAGAAATCCTGTCGCTGTTCTCGCTTTGACTGTCAACCCCCGTCTGTCGTCTGCTATGCGCGCGCTGGCGGCCGCTCGTGCTGTCGTCTGCTATGCGACTCCTGTGTGCGCTGGCGACCGCTCACGCTGTCGTCTCCTATGCGACTCGTGTTCGCGCTGGTGTCCGCTTTTCGTCGTCTGCCGCACAACATTGCGTGCTCAGGCGGACACACGCGCTTTCTACGCGAATTGTGTTTGCCCTGGACAGCTTTAATAATGTTGATTTGCACGAAAGTTCAATGGAACAGAATGCTTTTATTCTTTGAGCACGTGGCCCTAACACATGAAAACATTTGTTATGAAGTCGTCCAAGAGCTCGACAGGCTTATTAGTAGAGTGCTCATACTGCGTCCTTTTTGAACACAACCAAAACTGGTTACCAAAAAAAAAAAAAAAAGAGAGAATTATCGAGGATTCACACTGCCCTTTCTGCATAGAACCAACAATGGCTTTTACAAAAATGTCGGTAGGAGGTTGCATTTTTGCTTCTCTCGGCAATCAAATTAAACAGAACCATAAAAATAAAATAACAACAAAGCATTAGTACGATGTCACCTCGCCTCGAGCATCGACGACGGCTCTCATCCTGGAAGGAAGGGAGCTGAACAGAGCAGAAACGAAATTCCGCTCGTTCCGCAGCTTTTCCCATTCTTCCAGGACGAAGCGCCACAATTCGTCAGCTGTAGCCCTGTGAAGAGGACGCCGCGCCATGGCTGCCTCCATGCACGCCCAGACATTCTCTATAATGTTGAGGTCTGCCCCCTTGGGGGGCCAGGGCAGCTCGATGGCGCAGCGTTCCTCATGGAGGCGACGAACCATCCCAGAGGTGTGAACGGGCGACAGGTCGTGCTGGTAGGTGAAGTCGCCATCGGGAAAGGGACCGTCCAGGACGTAGGGGAGCATGACGTAGTCGATTACTTCGCAGTAAATCTGCGACGTCAAGCTCCCCTCAATCCTGAAGAGTGACCCAAGCCCATCCTTGGAGAGCGCCCCCCAGACGTTGACCATGGTCCTACCACTGGCTGCGACATGTTGGATGAACTGAGGGTCATAGCTGCGTAGGAAAAAAATATTTAACAGTTTCACTTTTATAAAACTGATTGCGCATTACAGAAGACTGCTTCCAATAAAAAAAATGTCAGTGTTTCATACCGATGGCAGTCGGGCCGCCACACTCGCAGCCTCTGGTCCCACATGGTCGTAAATGTTGATTCGTCAGAAAAGACGACAGTCCTCCACTGGTCGACTGTCCACTCTTGGTGGTCTTGTGCAAACCGATACCGTTGAGCCTTGTTTGTGTCGGTGAGCAGAGGCTTCTGGGCCGACATTCGGCTCTTCGACCCCGCCTCAGCAAACCTTCGTCGGATCGTCATTTCGCTGACGTCAAGATCGAAGGCTTCCTTGATGTGTCGTGCCGACTGGAACGGGTCCAGTGATATTGCCGCGACGATATGCTGGTCGTCTTCGGCTGTTCTGGCGCGTGGTCGACGCGGGTGGGGTGCACCTTTAATCCTTCTCTTGTCGTCCATATATCCTTGTATTATCCGGTTCACCGTTTTCAGCGGTCTTCGAGCCATGCTGGATATAGCCCTCTGAGACTAGCCTAGGAGGGAGAGCTCAGCTATGTTGATCCGTTCGCCGTCAGGAACTCTAGCCATTTTTCACTCAACTGAATGTTTTCCTGGCTCAACGTAGTTGAACGCTAAGCTTTGCAGATATTTTGTCTTTATTCCATTTGTCTGTTGTCGCTGTATCTCGACCCAATGAAAGAAGCCTGCTACTTATCACGTATCAAATGTGGGCATTGCGTTATCGCACAGGAAACTCGTGAATCATGTTAAGTCGTTTGTCTGAGTTGTGACGGAAATACACGAGTCGCATAGCAGACGACAGCGCGAGCGGCCGCCAGCGCGCGCATAGCAGACGACAGACGGGGGTTGACAGTCAAAGCGAGAACAGCGACAGGATTCCTACACGCATGCGCAAAACTTCACAACGGCGCCGCAGGGCAGCGCCTCAGGTAGCGGCGACACGCGGAGGCGCGTTCACGCTCATAGTAGGGAATTAGGGAGTTTTCGTAGACCGCGCTGCCCCCTCCGCTAAGCGATCCGCAACGAAGAAGTTGCTACTGCGCCTGCGCGCCGATAGCCTTGACTGTGGAGTTCCCGCTATCGTAGCGTGTTGCGGAGGGCCTTGCGGGACGGCCAAAACGACCTACGAAAACTCCCTATTGTAGTAGACCGTTTCCGCAGCCCGCTAAGCACCCGGATAGCGCTCCGTAATCCGCCACGAAACCTTGAACTATGCAGAGAAGGCTGGCGGCGCGCCTGCGCAGCTGCGGCGTTTCCTTCGGGGATAACGTAGCGGAGGAGAAAAACGATCTACTACAACTCCCTATTAGGGAGTTTTCGTAGACCGCGTTGGCCCCCTCCGCTAAGCGTTCCGCAACGAAGAAGTTGCTACTGCGCCTGCGCGCCGATAGCCTTGACTGTGGAGTTCCCGCTATCGTAGCGGATTGCGGAGGGCTTTGCGGGACGGCGAAAACGATCTACGAAAACCCCCTATTGTTTCCAATAGTACACAACAGCACACGGAAACACGCACTTCCGTAACAAAGCGAGGAGAATCGGGGCTCTGGATTGGCTTGACCGAATACCCGCCTTGGATTGTTTGAAGCAGTTTACAGGAGCACATCTAGATGGCGCTACAAGTCTTTACGTATGCGTTCTTCTTCCGCTGCACTAAAGGGCCATACGCACATTCGCGTTTGAACGCGTTTGAGTGCGTTGCGGAGCCCTTGCGGCCAGGCGCGGTCGCTTGCGGAGCGACGCGCGCCTTCTCGCAACGCTCGGTAGCACAACGCAAGCGAGTAGAGACTCGTTCAACTTTCCGAAGCGTTGCGGTGCGTTCGGGTGCGTTCGACCAATCAGAAGCCGAAAGAGGAGAGGGGGTGACGTGTTCGCTCGCCCCACCGGGCCGACTCGGCGAGACGTATCCGGTTCGCCGGTCGCAGTTCTTGCTTTTTCGTTTTGGGGAGCGGTGGGGACTGTATTTTCCAAGGCTGCGATGGTTCAAGCTAGGGTGCCTACATGTTTCCGCCGCTCCAGCGGAAACATGTAGGCACCCTAGTTCAAGCTTGACAAAACGTCGGGGAAGCCGGCGAGATTCTCCCAAGATCGAACACTTCGACGCTGTCGCCATGCGCCGCCATGTTGCCTTGGATTTCGCTTACTATTGGTGAGCCACTAGCGACGACAGCTTGTTCTTATTGGCTCTTGACTGCGGCTGACTGCGTGTCAACGCAACTGTGCGTACAAGTTTGGCGCAAGCGGTCTTCGCAACGCAACGCGTCCGCTTGCCGCTACGGAACGCACCGCGCTCAAACGCGAATGTGCGTATGGGCCTTAAAAGTGCGTATTCGACGCGCTCCGTAACGTTCCGTCGACGCAACGTTAAAGCGGGAGACACATCTACGACGAAACCTTCCGATCCGACGTGCGGACTGCCGGAATGACCTTGGGGGGGAGAGGGTTTTCGTAGCATCGGAGAGCGTTGAAAACCCTCGCCTCCGACCGTCGTATTGCGCGGTCGGACGTCGGATCGGACGGTTTCGTCGTACATGTGTTTCGCGCTTTACGCTAACGTAGGGAGTTTGCATTTGCCCCTATACGTATTACTAAAACTCTCTATTGTTTTGGTTTGACGCGGTTTGCGAGCACATGTAGCGAAGACTTGACCGGAGAAGTGCCCCCGTGATGTTCCCGAAAAATGGAAAGTATCATTCGTAATCGTCGTGCGTGCTTTGAAAGCGAAGGGAGTCACAGAATCCACGAGTGCGCAACCACAAGCCAAGGTTCACGACAGCGCTGCGTTGGTTTCGGCGATCTCGTTCTGTTTGGTGCAACACGGCGATGCGACAAAGAGTTGAAACGTTCGTGGTGTGTGTAATCCGGTGCTAACACGGAGCGCAAATTGGTTGTTGTGGGGTTGACGTTTAACCAGTTCAGTTTTGTCGTCATCAGCTGATCCAGTCAAACTGGTCCGGTAGGACGCAGCGAATGTTTTTAAAACTAATCTGCCTCGTTCTGTTTCGAAATGTGGAAGTTTCCCGACGCATACCGTGAGTAAACAGGTGCGGGCGTTTTCAACAAAATTACGTCGTTTTAATTGAACAATAGACTCCGAATTGTTGTCCTAAATCTGCCCTAAATCTGCCGTTTTTATGCTTCGTGTTGGACTGCGTTTGCACAGCGACGTGTTGCATCGTGCGGTGTGAATAAATTTGGGCACAATTTCGTACCTGCCTACAGATGCATGAACTGAGACCACTTTTTTACGTAGTGAACATAGTGCTTTTTTATTTCGTGTCTAGTCGCGGACGTTAGGTGCACACGGGGCGAATCTCGACGGCCTCCAGAGCGATATGACGAGAACGTAACTGGACACGTTTGTCGCTACGCGAACGCCCGATTGCCTCCAGCCGATAGCATTCCTTTCGGGGCAAAATGGCTGCTGGAAGGCTCGCTGTCGGGATCCCTCATCTGACATCCCCGAAAAGTCGGTATTTGCACGCGCAAGCAAACAAACAAACAAACAAAAAAGCACGCTAAGCCAGCAAAGAGGAAAACGAAAGAACCGCGCTATGAAAGTCAAAACCCCGCGTCGCTTCCTATCACTAACACCTGCGACAGCTGCTAAACACACACCACTTCACTTCAAGAAGTCTCACTCAAGCACCTGGGTCAGCACGAAACACTTATCATTTCGGCGAAACGATTAGTCGAGGTAGGCGAGACAGGCGGGAGCAGAGACTTCGGCGGTCATGAAAGAATGGCGAAGTTTTTGTTTGTTATGGTGTGAATCCAAACGGAAGTGTCCGTCCTGTAAACATTTTGTAAAGATTAGTAACTCTCATCACATGGGTTATTCTTTAAACGTAAAAATATGCCTTTCAAAAGAAAATTGCAACATATAACAAAGGTTTAACAACCAAAATCTAAGCTGTCAATCAAACTCTTAACCAATGAGAAGTATAGCAGCCGATTCGTATATCAACGTCACAGAATACCGACTTCGTGGCGCGCGATTCAAAACGGACGAAATAGCCCCAAACTAAAATCGGTCTCACGCAATAAATATTGCTGTAAAAATTTTGTTCTCGCGGAAAAATTGTTTTTTGACATGCTTGACCCAATTAGGCTGCATAAAAAAAACTTTTTTTCTTTGCAGTTACCCTTTAATATTTGTATTATGGCCTTTTACACACTACTCTCAGTATTTCTATTTCGGAATACTTCTTGGAGTCGTTCTGTTCAGCTCTGCACTCCATTCTCACGAAAGGGGGCTAAGCGGTAACTTCAATCCCTCACAAGGCTTATTTAACTTGTTTGTATTTTCTTCTCGAGCGAAACGTGCAACACAGAGCGGTTTTCTTTGTCTTTTTTTGTGAATGTCGGCTTTAAATTTTGTTTAGAAAACCGGAATATCTCGCCAACTTGGCCGATTCACAAACGACATTCAAGTGACTTAACGAAGAACGGCGCCGTGTATGGTATTTGCAACTTTAACGACCTATAGGGTGCTCACTTGTTCCTATCAAAATGGCTGTCATAAGGATGATCGTCGCGGAAGTGAGGAATGATTCCTGAATTATTCTAACTTGTAGTGTTTCCCTTGCTGCTCCCCGCCCTGGAAAATGACACAACGCACTGGTTCAACGAAACGCAGTCATGTATTGAGTGTCATCGCCGCTCGCCGCTACCCCAAAAAGATCCGAACATCGCGCCGTTGCTGGCGGGATGCCGACGCTCCTCTTTTTTAAGTTTGCGCGGCCCGGCCGACGGGAAGACCCGACTTCCCTGGCCTTGCGCCAAGATGGCAGAGAAGGGTTTTTCCATAGCTGCGAAAACAGCCGACAAACTCGAAATCTCTGTAAAATGTCGCCCTCGGAGCAACCGCATTAAAAATTTAGGAACACAAACGTACCCTTTGTTCACAAGAACTCACCTGCATCGAATGACATTTCTGCGACTGAATTTGGAATTCGGGCCCTTGGCATTTGGCAATACTACCTGTTTCACGACAAATCTTGCAAAAACGTATCGCTTCAATTTACGTCAATTTTTTTAAATCATTAAACACCGGTGGAGGTAGTCGGCGGTAAGGACGGAAGCTCCGGCAGCTCTGCCCCCTTTTATGAAACCTACAAGTTTGTAGATTTCTTTGTTATAACAAACCCTTCCTCATTCTAAGAAGCAGACATAGTATGCTCCAAACTGGAGACCGGAACAGTGGCTTTTGTCGTGACTCAGAGGTGCAACGGCCCCATGTTTAGAACAAACTTTCACGAGATTTACAGTAAACCTATGTGTCAATACTCAAAGATTTCAAAGGAAACAGAAGGTTCAACTTCTCAGGTCCACGGAACCTATGCTCTCACAAATTTCTTTCACAAATCCCCAATTTCATTTGATTTTATTGCTTTTTATTTTATTATCCTGACCTCGAAATTCTGCGTTTTTTCGGATAAATCCTAATTGACGAAAATTTTACCGGGGAGTGTTTGTCGGATTTATCTGAGAACCCTGCAATTAGTCAACTATCTTTTGAGCTACAAGCTCGCCTGAAATTTGCTCCTCGGCGTGCAACTCGCGAAGGCTGTATACTATCGCATCAATTGCAAACCCTGCCACTGGCCAACTGCAATGCAGCCGATAATGCTTGCCAACTCCGATATCTCTCTGACACTGCGCCAGAATGAGGGAGATGATCTTTGACGCAACATACTTTTTTCCGCTGTGTTATCGTGTGAATCCTGGAAGTAGAACAATCTACAAAGAAAGCACTCAAGGCCCAGCGAAATTGGCCTAAGCCTGCCTGCTCATTGACCGTCGATCGAGGTCGCTGGGCATGTAAAAAAAAAAGAGGGAAAAGAAGAAATAAAAAATATGATTTAAAAAGCGTGTACAGGTTGGTTTTGCCAAATATTTTAAAATCTCACATTTTAAAACGGAAGAAAAAATATGGAAGATTTGAATTTTTAAAAAAGTGCGCAAAACGTAAGAGAGCAAAAAGGGAAAACTTCTAAACTTTTTATTTACCCGATATTAAAACAGACTCGAACCTAACATCTCGTAAGGATATATAGGTATCTACATATGTATGTGTACATGAATATTTAAACTATATAATGGTGCTTGCCTTTAATTCAAAAATTTATTTAAAAAAAAATCCCTGAAATGTACGCTAATGCGGTCTGTACAGCTGAGTTATACGGCAAGAGGGATATAATATAGTACTAGTACACTTTTTGTGTGCTAGGAATATATATTGGTCATTCGTACATACAGTACAAATTACCGCTTTACTACAAATATAATATAGGGGCTAATCCCCAGGTTATGTAAGTTCTTTAACTAAGTAGCAGCTAAAACTTGAAAGACAACGCGGTTTTCTACAAAGAGCGCGTCGTCACACCTTTCCATTTCTTTTGAGCCATGGTTGACGTGCAGGAATTAAACAAAAAACGCACTTATGCCATGAAGTGTGCGCAACCAAATAATTTAGATGGCTTGCGACAGTGTGCACACAGCTACAAAATATAAAAAGGCTCCTTGCAGAAACATGGTGCAACCAAAAAGATAATCTCCTGCTCATACTAAAGTAACCGGCCCAAATCTAGGTTGGAACAAAGAAATACCTTATCAATCATACGATTAAAGAGGTCTGGCTACCCCTTGACGTAACTCACTAAGAACCTGATTAGGCTATAAATCTGAACATAAAAGGCAACGACTGCAAGCTTAGTGCTAGGTCCCGCTGCAACCTGGCTCTCATTCGAGTTTGCCGCCTCGTCTTTGCGGACAGGTAAGGTCGCCTTGGAAGCTAGCTTCCCAAGTGATTATATACGAAGGCTGTTTGTTTTTCAAACTCCGATTTACTGGGTATAAACGAACTCCTCTTTAAGCGGCGCGCTTCGCTTTCCACTGTTTTGTCCGCAAGCGGACACCCTCAGCTTTTCACTGTCATGTGGGTACTAATGCTAACGCATGAAAAAGTCGGCTAACTTAGATCCATGCTAGTAGCCTTGGTGTGCGAGATGCAGATTATTTAGGCTATGCCATCATCCATCGAGTGATAAAGAGTGTTCAAATGGTATTAAGACAGAATGTTTTTTATCACCATATTTTCAGAGTTCGGTTGTAACCGCCCGCTCTAACAGATCTGTAACAGATGTAACATCCGGCTGGAACAGTTTTCACACACGCCATCTCAGGGCGTGTCAGAACTGGAATGAGAGCGGATCTTCGGTAGGTGGTGCCGTTCAGACGCACTTCTCTTCTTCCCTAAAAGGCCTATTCCCAATTTGAGCTTCACTCCTTCTTACCTGTCCAAAATTGCATAAAGGTTTAAGAGCTGGAAACTGGCGAAGTTCTAAGTCACTCAGCACTCCGGCGTTTGATCTTACTTGGTTATCAGACCCCCTTTGCAGACAGGGACGCTCAGCTTTAAAGCCTGCTTCATATATAATCCCTTCATACAATTAAAGTCTTAAGCTACGATTATTTCTCACCAAATCCGTCCCTCTAACGTTTGAAGTGAAACTCAAGACAAGATTGGAGCTCAAGTGGTTTGGGATCACTTCACACTATGGGAGGCCCTAATTGACTCCCACTTTTTTTTTTGCTTCGGCTCACAGGGTTAGGAAAATATGAGCGAAATATAGTGCGCGCGTTAAGAAAAATTATGCGCAACATTTTTCATTTTGCTTCTAAAAAAATAAGTGCTGTGCACACAGAGAAGAAAAATCTATCAGAGTCTAGCAGAGCACATGTTCTTCAGAGGTTCGAGGTTTATTTCGACGAAATGAAAGTTTTTGGAGATCAGCCAGAAAACGAAGTGAAGTGGTACTAGTATAGGCAGAGTATTTAGAGTGAATGTATCTTAGTGCACTGTTTACAATTTTTTCTAGTTCGTTAGAGAGATAATTTTGAAATGGTGACCAAATCAATAATGCGTATTCTAGCTGGGACCAAACCATAATTGTTTAGGCGAGCCTTTTGACTTTGGGCTAACAGAGTTTAAGGTTACGACTTAAGTATCCAAGTGTGCGGTTAGCTTTTAAAACAATCTTGTTAACGTGGTTGTTTCATGAGAGATCGCTGGTGTGGTGAAGTCCCAGGCACTTATACGATGTGCAGTGACCAACGCATTTCATACCTAGGGGTTAAGAAAAATTAGACCAGCTGGTTCGACGAGGGAATGTTAGTGACTTGTACTTTTCTATGTTTAGACTCATCTGCAAATTGTTACGCCACTGTTCATCTATAATCAGGTCATCTTGAAGTGTGTTATGGTCACCTGGCTCTTTAGATGACGCAGTCGTCTGCGAAGAGACGCACGGGGGAGGATAGAAAGTTTGTTAAGTCATTGATGTATGTTAAGAATATTACTAATTTGGTTAAAAGTAACGCCAGCCTATCGGCTGTCAAAAATGAGAAGCCATATACGCCACAATTCACATGTATGCCCATTCTCCAACACGCAAGGTGGCGTGAGCGTGAGCCAGCAGTATACATAAAGGCAGGATCTGTGGCATAATCAGGACAAGAGGAGGTGACGCATGCGCATTGTCAAATGCAGCGATATTTTACCTTCCCATCCACGTCAATGACAGGCCACAACAGGACGTTCGAGATGTTAAAACCTGCCTCTTCGGACGTTGTTGAAAACGAACGTATTGTTTTCCCATATCATCTGTCGAGTGTACATAGGTGCTTCTGTTTTTCGCTCGTTTGTGCATCGCGCATTTATGAACAAAGCACTCATTCTTGGTCGGTTTTGAGGTCTAGGAACAGTGTATGAAATAACAAAAGAAGGAACAGTGTACCATATTAAGGAGCCATAAATTCAACGTAAAAAATGTTATATCTTTGTCGTCAATAAGTGTACACTGCGCAACACCCCTAGCGCAAAGACGACATCGACTAGTCATTTGTTTCTTAAAAACAATCCAAAACAGCTTTGACCCACAAAGTTTACCGCTTATATTGGTGTTCGATGTTAGCACGTCCTTCTTCACTGATAGGTTTATTGGAGCTTTCAAATTTAAAGAAAAACCTTAAAACAAAATGGATCTTTGTTCGCACAACCACCGTCGTGTTACGCAGAATTTCATTTACATGTACGACGTCAGGTTAAAACTAAGTACTACCTTACCTGTCATATCTGAACGAACGTCAGTTGCATTAGTTTTGTATTTTCCCATCTTCCAATAAAAGCGTTTCTCTTGCATTGCAGAAACATGATGGCACTGAAGGTGGCGATGTCGATGGTCTTGGTCTTCTTGTTTGCTGGAATCTGCGTGGGACACCCGGACGGAGCTGACGACGAGGCTTGCGCACACCTTTTTCCGTATCACGGATACATTGCCAAGAGCGCCGCTGAGGGTCGCGCCGAGGGCTACCGTCTCGTCCAAAACAAAAAAGACTACAAGCCCGGCGACGTCATCACAGGTGCGCGTTCACAATTAAGTCTCTAGGTCAAATAAATAAAAAACAAACGAAAAACGAAGGAGTTTTCGAATATGGTAGGGGCCTCTAAAAACATCATGCCGCTGTGTGAATACTTTCACGAATGTACACTGAGGTGTCTATGAAGAACTAAGGAATATCCCATTCTACGCTTTTGGCTAAATAAATTATATACAGGATATTAAAAGTGGTTTTGCGACCGTATTAACTGCCACTGCTATAGTTATTAACTTTCACTGCTAGCAATACATGTTTTGTTGGTTTTTAGGAAAGAAATGAGATTTTTACAGTCCTGAGTGTACATGCAGGGGACTGCAGACGTCAACGTATGCTGCTATTTCCACAAATTGATGATTTTCAGCCGATGACGGACTGCAGCAGCCAATTGAAATAATGAGCACTTCTCCTTCCCAAGTATAATACACGTTCGTAGCACTAAACGGTAAAAGAATAAAAAGGAAACTGGATTTTATTTTTTGTAAAGCTCTGCGCACTTTAACAAGTAACTAAATTTCAACATTTACTCAATCATTAGTTGGTGTTTATGCAAGTCGAAGGAAGAATGTTAGCGTCATCACGAATTGAATCTGCGTCCACAGCGACGGATATAGGAAGCACTGGAAATAGAAGAAGCCAGTTCATTGCATCGTACTATGCGTGGCTGGTAGTTGAGCGTGCAACGAGAGTTGTAGACATTAATGTTCTTCCAGGAAAGAAGCCAATTCTCTCAACGTGACTTCAAAGGCTAATAAGAAATGTTCGCACTGTCATTATTATTAGGCAGGTGAATGCCCTATAAAAGAAAGCTGGATATTCGAGGTGCAAACATGTCCAGCGTATCCTAAAGTGATTACCTTTAGAGTTAATCTGTTGTTTGACATATACTTAATCCAAACAACTGAAATCTTGAATTTTGACTACAAACTAAAGAAGATAAACTTAAAAATAATAAAGTGGAATAAAGCGCGTACACTTTAAAAATAAGTCCGGTATTGAAAGGTTTTTCGACGCCCCAAAAACCGCCTAAATGTGCCAATGACTTTCAGACTGTGACCAGATTATAAAGGAACACGTTTCTCAAAACAAATAAATTTTCGTGATAATAAAATAATTGACGTGTGGTGCTGCTGACACTCGAGAGATGCGGAAGGTATACTTGAAGCCGAGAGGAACTTCGAACATAATTTTATGGCTTTTGTACTCCGAGATTTTCTTCTATAGACCTTTCCAGCGGCAGTCTCGAACGAAGCGATGTACAGCGCGCGTCCCTGGTTTTCAGAGGGTACGTCAGTTTTGTCCGACTGCGCTGAGCTGTGGGTTTTCGCGTCAGTGGGTTGTGGCAGCCTGTGTGGGCGCACTTCGGGACCCTAGGGGACGCTAAATTGCCGCGTTGTATTTTTTTTTTTTATTTTCTGTTCTATGGCGAATGGAATTTTTTTTTTTTTAAAGAATGCATTGTACTATTTTTGAGAACAAAAACAAAGAGATGAAAGCTGTTTTGGTGAGTCTTTGCGCGACAGAACAAATGTAACTGGAATGTTTGTTTGATATTAGGTGGACCTTTTTACGGCACAATACTTTCAGACGTCTGAATCTACAAAGGTCTTAACTGTCGAAAATATTTCACAACACTGGATATCCGAACTGCATGGATATTCCCCGCTCACAACATGAAATTCAACGAGTCTCATCAATCGAACAACATATGCTGTACGCATCGCATGGTGCCGCGCTATCAGAACATGATTTGAGAAAGGTCTCGAATAACACAGCATATCCAATATACAGTGTCGACGATAGTCACTTGACGACGATCGGACGGAATCCAGTGTTTTGGGGCACATGAAGAAGAGAGTTTGCTGTTTTTCACAGCTTCAAAGCAAATGAACGAACCTGATTATTCCGTCCCCACACGTGGAACCCAACCCTATCAGCTATTTTTCGCGAAGACACGGAACACAACCGGGAAGGCTTTTCGGAGATTATCTCAGCAGAAATAATCCTCGAAGAACTTCGAACGGCCGGCGTCGCTGAAAATTTGACGTTCGCTTTCTTCGCTCGTTTCCTGCGAAGGCCGAGCAGGCTACGAGCCCTCGTGTTCCCTGGTCCCCACTGTAAAAGATAACAAAAAAAGGGTAAGCATCCTGAAGAGGCAAATAAAGTAAAAACTTACAAGAAAAAGCGGCGAACCCCGAATGCACAATACAGGTGGGGAGTACCGATGAACGGGTTTCCGCAGCTCAGGCAGGTGACAAAAAATTCTGGCTGATGGCGGTCGCTCGAATCGCGAAATGGCGGTGGCCAGAGAGCTCTTTTTGTAAAGGTCTATACGTGTGTTCTCAATCGCGGGCTTCTTTGTACTATAAATTAAAACCGACCCGGATGCTCTGGCTCGGCAAGACTCTGCGCTACAACCATTACCGTACACTGTGCAATCTGAAGTGTTTTCAAAGGCACATCAGTGTGAGGGTTAAGCATGCTTTTCGTGTGCAGTGACGCTGTCCTCGGAGGCTTCTCCTTTCATGGGGTTTCTCATCAAGGCCTTCGACGAGAACGAGATGGACGTGGGCTCCTTCAGGAGTACCGGACCGGACTCGAGGGCATTCAGCCACTGCTCTGGAATCACGCACACCTCGAAGAACCTGAAGAAGAAGGTCGTGGCGCAGTGGCTGGCTCCAGAGGACAGGTCCGGCAAAGTCCACTTCAAGTAAGTTCGCCTGATATATGTTTGAGCAAGCTGGAAAATAAACGTAGCCGCAGTATTTCAATCGACACCGCCATTTTTGCTGTCCTGTTTCACATTTGCTTACACCGAATGAATGGTTAGAAAAAAAAGGCACTCACTACGGTGAGGGGGCCCGTCACTTTAGTGCAGCCGGCAAGAGTGAGGGGGCCCGTCCTGTGTTGTATGTGGTGGGAACAGTGAGAATTAATAACTTGCATTTTTCAAGCACATTAACCCTCGCCTGGGGGTCCTGTCCCTGTCCCTGTCCCTCCCTGTCCCTGCCCTTTCACGTATTTATAGCGTCTGTGACCTAAGTACGAAATAAAAATTAAAAAAAATGTATGGTCCAGAACGCGATTGGAACCGCCGACCCCCAGCCCGTGAAGCCGACGATTTTTTATTGCCGGTTTGGACATGTACAATACAAAAGGATCACACTGTTAAATTCCCTTAATAAAGATCACTTATGTGGCATCGTAAAATTTAAAATTCTTTCAAGGTCTCAAGTACGTCTAGAATTGACACCCAATCAGGCGCACAAGCCAAAAAGGCGTATACAGATTTTAGTCTGCAGATAGAGTCTATGAAATACATACACACGTATCGGGCATCAACGTCGGCATGACTACTGCCATTCTACTTCTCCATATCGCCTGCAGGCCCAGGAGCATGACTAGATCGACAGGGTTTTCCACTTGTTTCTCCACACGAAGAAACCTAATGCCGTATGGGGTTTAAGGCAAGTCTTTTTTAATAGTTCGATGGAGGAAGTCCCAGAAAAGGAAAGCGTCCTAGCAGTTGAAAAAATACATGTTCGCTAGTTTCAGGCTTTTTGCACAAAAAACAATCAACGCCCCACGGTACGTAAATTTTTTCCCCTCAAGCCAAGTTTTGACAGGGAGTGTATGGCTTGGGGCCAACACATCCATCGTGCCATTACATCCACCACGCCATAACATCCATCGAGCAACTTCGTCCAAAAGCGTGTCATTACATCCATCATGCACGCAAGTTTATTTCTTCGTTTAACTATGCTGTTTGATGGTTCACATCATATTGAAGAGTCATACGCGAAATTAAATGTACTAAACCGAGTAAAAGGACCCTCTGTGCGTCATGCACTTTCCGCGGCCTTCGGCGTCTCCAAAGTCGAACACGCATCGTCGTCTCGTTGTTTGTTTTTTCCACACTGATAAAATTTTAGTTACTGCTTATTTCACCGTCAAAATCCACTAAGTATTAACATTATTATATAGTTACGACGGTGCACAGAGTCACATCTTTTATATCGCTTGAGAAAACAAATCTGAATGTTTTATATAATTGAATTGCGATACAGTAACGTTCTGGGGCTTATGGTTTTCTTCCTGTGGCTCCCAAACCAATGCGGAAAGCAAGTCGTCTGCTTCTCTTGCAGGCGTTGCGGTGACGTCAAAAAGACACGGAGCTTTGATTGCTCTGATTGAAGGATAGTTGGTACACCTCAAAGCAAGCTGCCTTTAGGTCTACCAACTATCCGTCATCCAGAAACAGTCAGAGCTCGGCGTTCTGACGCAACCACAACCACCGCACCACCACAACCCCTGCAAAAGAAGCAGACAAACTTGCCCTCCGCATAAGAATGTGAATGACGCAAAAAGCCCAATGGCGGCCATCTTGGCTTCTATGGATGTACTAGCACGATGGATGTAATGGCACGCTAGGCGTCGTAACAGGATAGATGAGCAATTGCATTCATTGAACAACAACGTCCATCGAGCAACTAGATCCAACGTGTAACTACATCCATCGTTCAGCTACATCCATACACATGTCAACGCATCCAACGCATCCAACGCGCTAGTACATCCACCGTGCCATTACATCCATCGATGTATGTAATGGCTCGATGGATGTACTGGCTCGATGGATGTGTTAGCACGTAATCGGAGTGTATTGGTGTGTAACTAGAAAAAAATGTTTTAATAGAAAGGGCAACGTCATCTTTTTGACTCTAGATAACACATTACGCTTTGGGCCTCCATGAAACATGGAACAATACAACGGTTCAGGAAGAACACTTTCAATAAGGTAACGAGTTAAACGCTTGCGTGTCACTATCGACAAGAGCGCCACGAGGCACTTTCGGAATGGGCGATCCATTGGACATCTGTATCAGTTGCTGTTGCCCCGTCACCGTAATGCCGTTTCTAAAGTGAGGGGCCCCGTCACCGTAGTCAGTTCCTAGAAAATAAATTATGAGCCATTCCACTCCGTGAAATCTGATGACCAGCGAAGCTGCTTAGCACACGACACAGACGTGACAACATTTTGAACAAAGGCACGAGCACATTTATGCACGATCTTCATCGGTTGTGTTTGCCGCCCGCTGCCGCCGCTTCCATTCTCGTTGCCGTTCCCGCGGTTGCTCTTCGTAGACGCATTGATCTTCAGGAGTGCCTACTATACGCGGCCTCCCCATTACGACCAGAAAAGTGAAATTGAAATGAAGAACGGTGTAGTGTTTGTATTCCGATAGCAATCAGCTATGTCATCGCCACGTGTCTAAGCTAGGGCGCCGCCCCCCTTCCCTCTCGTCCGCTAGTCAGCCGTTGTCGGATCTGCAGAGAGCATTACGAGAGCATCTTTCGCCCAGACCATCAGTTATCGCGGAAAGAGCAAAGTTTCACCGAAAAACACTACAAACGGCAACTTGTCTGTCTGGTTGCTTATATACATTCGCGTGGACGACTATCGCCGCCCCGAGGAGCCGGATGAAACTAGACACGCTCGAAGGGACTGGCACCCAGAAGAAAGCAGACAGTGCGACGGGACAGCCTCCCCGCGAACGTGGAAGGAAGCTAGGCACGCGAACGCTTGGAACGACGATAAAGAGAGAACGTTGCCAGTTTTTGTTGACGCATATAAAAAATCCACGGAACCCTAACCAACTACAGCTCCGCTGTAAAAAATAGTTCGTTAGTTATGACAATCATACCGAGTTCTGCGAAAACTTTCAAAAAGTCTTAAAACTGGTTGGAAAAATAAAACTCTTCAGAAACAAACTCCCAGCCATAGCAGACGCCAGAAATTCCAGAAAACACACTAATTGGCAAACTATTTACCTAACATTTACTAGTTTACTTTTAGGTTAAAGCAAATTAAAATATAGTTCAAATAGAAATAAAAATTTAGAAATAAAAAAATGACAACATTTGTAAAATTAAGGAGAATTTCAAGAACGTAGTAAGCATGGAAGTGCTCTAAAATGAACACCAGCACAGCAGGTGCAGGACCGGCGACGAGTTAACGCGGACGATAATATTACTCGCGTTTTCGAATCGACGGCATTGTGCTTGCTGTCTGAGTGGTTACTTCAGCGCATCCCTGCATTCCCCGCGTTCTTGGAATCTTCCTAAAACTGACTGATTCAGGGGTTTTCAACATGGCTCCAATAAGAAACTCAGCAAGTTTCTTATGGGAGCCATGTGTTTATTTTCACCACTTAAAAAAAGTGGGCCGAAATCGCTGCTGCCGCCGCGCTGATTCTCCAAGAAAGGCGTTAGCATTTTGCGCAGCGGTTTTTATAACAAGGCATGACGAATGCAGCCTCTCAGCATTTTCCGCGGGGTGAGCGTTCCCGAACCTTCTCTCCGTAGAACAGGTCATCGGGTCACTTTGCGTGTGCATGCAGGGCGTGCTTGCGATGCGCGGAAAACGACAGAGCCATTTCTTTGTTGTGCATTTGGTGTGTATAAAGGGGTGACGAAATCGTGCGCTTACGGCCGGGTGACTTGGTAAGACGACTGCGCGTCAAGAACGGCGTGGCAGGCCGAAGAACGAAACCGAAGCCCCTGTGCGTCCACGGGTCTTCAAAGTCAAAACCAGGAGATTCCAGGGCGTCCAAAGCGCGCACCCGCACGACGTCCGCGTGAAGTAACAGCCAGCAACCGTGGTGAAGGGGGGGAGAGCGAGTCAAGGGCGCACTTGGACCACAGGTGGGGCGCCGTCAGGTGCCGTGTGCGGGTGGCCCAAGGTAGAGTAACTGCATAGGATCTGCTTGCAGAGCCAGAGTATCACGTTCCTTTTCCTTTCGCCGTCAACTCTCTATTGGCGGAGAAGCGGTCGCGTGCGCCAAGCTGGATCCAAATTTCATGCCGGAAAGAGATCTTGCAGGCGCCGAGTTCCGGGCGGAGGTAGTTTCTCGGTTTTAGTTTGCGATGTATACACCCTACACTAAAATTGAAAGAAGCAGGAAGGTACCTTGACCATTGAACACTATGTGTAGCCACTGGGTGCAGTATACTCGCGTTGTTTTATAACGCAGGCGATGTTTTAAAACATGTTTCCTAAGTCTGTGAAGCAGAGGACACGGCCGGAACATCAGGGCATCAGTGATACCCGACCGGAACATCAGGGCACCTCGGACCAGATAAAAACGCGCGGCTATGGCTTGCGAAGTGCGGACGTTTTCATCGGCCACTACGTTCTATCGAAAGCATAGAAAAAAACGTTCAACTTTTCCACTCTCGTGAAGAAGGAAGACCAGCGGAGCTGTACTCGATGCGCTGCCGCAACGCGCACGCGCCCGTTTCCCGCTTCTTCTAGTCTGACACGCCGCCGATCGTGAATACGTCTTCGGCGACCCAGAGTCGGTCGCACACGGCGCACGTGACACTAAACGGGTAATCCACGAACTCCCTTCGGAACATCGCCGTCGCGCCGGGGAACTGTTCAGCCGGCGTCGAGTGCAGTCGTCGCCGAGCCTCGATCTTGCGCTTGGCCTCCGTGGCACGATCGTCGTCCGTGACGTTGGCCCGCCGGCGCCCATTATATCGCAGGTTCTGTTATCGGCGGCGCCTTTCTAGGCAAGCGATGTGCTCTTTTTTGGCAAGGGAATCTGAAGTGCTCGACGCAGTGGAAGTCGAGGCGACAGCGTATTTGTGGCGTTTACGGACCCATTCGCGCTCCTGCGTACGTCGCCGCTCCTTTCGCAGCCAGTCTTCTTTCCCCGAAAGGGGGCGCGGCCGACCCATCTTCAGTCCAAGCCGAAACTGATAAGAGCGTAGGAAACAGCGCACAAAACAGCCGAGGATGAAGAAACACACGTGACGAGCGCTGCGCTCTTTACGCGTGCTTCTTCTTTGTCGTCGTCTGTTTTTCGCGCTGTTTTCATACGATGAACTCCCACCAACGCGCCGCCCAACTATCCATTCTTCTATGATAGCTGGAAAGGTTGGCGCCATCTACGAGCGGCGGTGGGAGCCGTACTGGCTGTGTGCTTGCCGCCGTCGCTTATAGATGGCAGTAGCTGTCCAGAGGCTTCTTTGTCGACTACTGTTTTGTACCGGACAGGATCCTCGAGAACCTAGCCCTTAACAGCTCAGCTGTAAAAAAAAAAAAAAATAATGAGACAGCGGGCACACGCAAGGCGTGTCGACGCACTATATCTTCTGTGCTCCCCAAGCCACCTCACAACCACGCCATCCGCGCCTCCGGGGTGTCTGCAGAAGCGACGGTCGCTTCCCGCAGTGCCGCATGGTTCCAGCACGGCCGCCCTGTGAGCACCATTGCCAGTGCTCTGTTCTGATCCGCAAGCGGAGCATATACAGTTAATCTAGCCCAAGGCAGAGCCATATATAGGGGAGAGTTTGGCCTGCTGGTGTGGCCTCGTAGACAGCTCGTCAACTATCTCACTGACACGCCACGGAGCGCGCCATGGCCATGCCCATTTCGCCATCTTCGAGCCCAACCGACGCCTCAATCCTGTGCCCATATGCTTGGCTCTTTCTTTCCGTACGCGCCGCGTCACCATCCAGTTCATACGCTTCGCCGACGTGCGTCGCGTCGCGCAAATTACGCTCGAGTAAATTTCGCAATTTTCTGTTCTGTTTGACGCCTCTTGTTATTTCGGCAGTGCGCAACGATGAAATATTGTAACTGGAAGAAGGGGGCTTTACGTAAAGTGTTCAGATAAGCGAGCTTATGCGAGGAAGCCATCGTTGCCCGTGTTTTCGAAGAAAATTATCTGTTCGATTGTAAAGCGAGCTAAATTTCTTCGGCCGAAAGCTTCGCAGAGTTTTGTTTCTTCCCAATTGCATTTCCTCTTGACTATTCGGCATCGGGTCAAACGAGATTGCTTGACCAAAGCGGTCGCTACTCCTGATATGGTATGGCCACGCCGTCCGTGCTTACCGCGGTCCTCTACCGAATTCTGTCGCGAATGGTAAGCTTGCTCGATTTCAAAGATTTAACTCAATTGATTGAGCGATTTTAACGGCACTGAGAAGATTCCAGCATCCATCGTCATATCATTATATTGAAATTAATGGAAAAACAACCAAATTAACCTTTTCAATAAAAAACAACAACAAATATTTATTAGAAGGCATCAAATAACAAATTCATTCACTTCGCGGTTTGAAGAAAACAGAGGGAAATGCTTCACGGATGGGACGTCCCTGTATCGTGCTGTAATTATTCACATTACATGAGAGCTTTCTGTAGCAACAAGTTGGCTATTTTTGGTCGCTACCGCGACGAAAACTCAATTTCATAAAAAAGCTTCAAGCTGAAACTAGCTTTCTTACCTCACAAAGTCGGGAGCCTTCCATGGGCGTCCACAATTGTCGCGCTTGGTTTTATTCAACCAAAGCTTGCGACGTTTTCTTTTCTTTTTTTTAGATAAATAAAATGTAAAACGAAAGCCGTGACGGCTGTGATTAGAACATCCAACCGCACAACAACCGACCATTTTCTTACTGCAAAATCTAAAAAAACCGAGGACACCTAACCACTTCTCATGAGTTGTTGAACGCGAAAGCATAAATCTGCGGTTGAACGCCGATGAGTAACTCTTGGAGCCCTCAGAGAGGAGAGGAGCAGAAGCGGTCGTAGCGCCGGCGGGATTGGGGGGGCGGGGGGGGGGGGGGGGGGGGCGGGGGGCGACACGGCCGAAGGCAGAGCGTAGTACTCGTGATACTGTGCCCCCCCCCCCCCCCCCCAATCCGGGCCTCCGGGACGGCCGCGCAAGCCCCGCCCTCTCCCTCTTCCCGGCGCTAAAAGGGCCTTTCTGTAGGGTGGCGTTCTTTGAAGATGTGCGTTGCACCCATTTAAAAGAAAGGTACGCGGAGGGAATTTTCTGCCGTTTTTTCGCAGTTACGACGCGGGGGGAATTACTTTGCCGGTTTTCGGTGTTACGGACAACACCGGCTCCGCTCCATGGGCCAATTGATACTATGTTTGCATTAAAAGGGTTTGCACGCAGGATAGCATGTGGCCCTGCATGCGCGCGCCTTGGCCTGGGATCGGTAATGGTGGATAGGGCTGCGCCATTACCCCTGCGTTTTCCGTTGCTAGGCCTGACGTCAGTTCTATGGGGGGGGGAGAGTCAGGGAGTGGCGAAGGTACGGCGAGAAGTCAGCGAGGACAATAGATGTCCAGGCTCTTCCCCTTTATATGTTTCTGGCCCAAGGCGGGTTAATATTTTGTAGTGAGTCATCCACAAACTGTCGCGGCGTAGCGTCATGAACGTTCGTGAACGGGGGGGGGGGGGGGGGGGGGGAGGGAGGGAGGGGGGGGAGGGAGGGAGGGAGGGAGGGGAGGGGAGGGGGAGGTTGAGACGTGCCTCAGTGATGCACCCGCCATCCCCCACTGGGCGGCTACAAATTTGGCGAAGGGGGAAGTTGCCGGCAGGGCAATGGCGCCATCCCGTGGCGACATTACGAACTCTATAAATGTCCGCTCCACACAGTCATGGGCACGTTACTGTGTCAATGTAACAGTGATACAGGTACAGTTACTCCGAAAAAAGTAACCCTACTACAGTTATAGTTACACAATTGGAAAAGTAACCCTGCTAGAGTTAGTTACAAAATTGGAAAAGTAACTTCTTACAGTTACTGCGCTAAAGTAACGCCGTTATTTCGTTGCCACTTTACAAAAAAATATTAGAAAACGTTCAAAAGAAACTTTCCTTAATATGAATTTATATTAGCATAGAGTTTTCATAAGACATTGTGTTGTCCACGGTAGTGAATCAGACCTTTTGAGAATCTTAAGTTTTCCCCAATAATCAGTATTAACATGTTTGATTCTTTATATTTAATTTTTACCGTGAATATCTCTCCGAACAATATCATAATTTAATACAGTATTGAGGTAAATTCACTATAAAATAAAGCATTGGTAGATCTTTCTTTGAAAAAATCACATGCGACTTTAGTTTTTCAATATGTTAATCTAGTAGAGACCCACTGATGATCCATGAAGAACTTTAAAACAAGCGCGAACATCATGAGGCCTCCGCGAGATTAAAGAGGCTCGTTACACTGCAAAGCTTTGTGTAAATAATGTGACGGGCCGCGATTCATTCCGTGTGAACGCCGCACAATGGACGCTAAAGCCTGATTCACATCAGGAGATTCTGCACGCTATATACAATCACGACGTCGCTCGTGCTGCCAAAGCGTGGTGGATAACTGCGATGCTCGAAATACTAAAAATCGGAAGCAGAATCGAACCATGTGAATGAGACATAAGATGTCAGTGAAAGCCACCGGTAACCATAATAAACATGCCGTTGTATGCACTTTTTACATCGAGTCCACTTACCACAAACATCCTCCAAATTGAAAAGTGTTTAGAGACCTGTCTTCACTTTTTATCACAGTTACCGCGCAAATGTTAGGTCTACGGGCCGTTGTCGTTTGAACGTCCAGACGACAGTTTGGAAAAGCAGATGACTTCGAAAGAGCAGACGACAATTTGAAGGGCTATCACGGCCCTTTGAGCGTGATAGCGCACTGAACGTGGTCCGCGGGTAGTCCGGACAACGTGACGGTTATTTTGCGTTGGTGTAGGTACAAAAAAAAAAAAAAAATTCTGACGACCACACGAACCCGTGAATTCAACCCAAAGAATTTTCCGCACAAGCAATTGTGGTTTAAAGGCGTCTGGTATTTATCTATTCATGGCACCTATCTACGTTCTCGGACGAACCGGACAGGAAGAAGACACGTGAAAACTGATATTGACACCTTTACCGGCTCTTTTGGTGCAGCCCCAGTCGCGTCGTTTTTACGAAAAGGCAGGTCTGGTTTTTTCCAAAACAACACAGCAATGCCCGGCCCACATGGCGATATCCGCTCATAGGCTAGACCGGAAGTGCGCCCGAAGCGCCACCACGGCGGCGTGACGTAACAGAGTCGAGTTGGTGTATACATTTCTTTTTGCCTCTTGTACGCTCCAATTTCCGGAGTTGCTACAAAAATTTCTCTCGTGTTCGAAAAAAAAAAAGATCTACGCAATGACGCAGGGTAATGTTATCACGCGACAACCACAACGCACGCCGAAGAGGATGATTTTAAAGGTTCAGCGAATATTCGAGGAATCAGTCCCCACACACAGAGACTACATTTTTTGTCGTTCTGTTTCAGGGTCACGGTCGTCAAAGAATTCAAGGACTTCTACCACGCCATTCCAAGCACGTTGGCTTAACCCGGGCCAAAGTTCGTAAAGAAACACCGACGAATAAACATCCACGCTATTTTTTTTTTAACTTTGTGACTGGAAAGATCATTAGGGATGGGCTTGAGAACCATATCTTCTCCCCATTGTTTACAAACATGCAGCAGATGAAATTCACGCAAACAGCAGCGTCTGTATAATCTCACGTGTTCAGAAAGCACACCTTTGGGAGTATGATATAACACCTATTATTCCTTTACGCTCTTGAAGCAGCACGTCGCATGGTGACCCTCTCCCGCCAGTTCTAGCTGGTGGCGGTCCGAAGGTCTTGCAAAAAGGTTCAATGGGACCTGTGATAGCTAATGTGCAAAAACTCTCATCTCGGCGACCCAGAAGGAATGCTACCCCAAGATCTCCTGTGCCGGCCCGTATTTGTTTTCTGGAAATGGGGAGAAGTGTGGGCAGCCTGGTGGTACAAAGCGCAAGGTGAATGCAATGAGTTCGATCAGGTTTCCTGCAAATTAAATCATCTCTGGAAATTTTTCACCACAAGATGGCCAGAACAATCGCTCACACGAGCTGCGCTCCCTCACAAATAAAAGGACAGCGCATATTTATGTTCGGGAGCTTTTTGGGGTCGTGACGAGCGACGATGACAGTCAATAAGTGACTGCGACTTGTTGAACCAGTACGTTGTGCCATTTTCTAGGGCAGGCAGCAGCAAGAGAAATACTACAAGTTGGAAGGATTCAGGAACCATTCCTCACTTCCGCGACGATCATTCATATGACAGCCATTTTGATAGGAACAAATGCGCCCCCTGTAGGTCGTGAAAGTTGCGAATACCGTACCCGCCGCCGTTCTTCGCCACTTCAGTGTCGTTTGTGAATCGGGTAAGTTGGCTAGATAACCTGGTTTTATAAAAAAAAAAAAAAAAATAGAATCCAACATTTAAGAAAACAAAGACGAAAAAAAAAACTATTTGCTGCACTTTTAGCACGAGGAAGAAAAGACAAACAAGATAAGCATTGCGAGGAATCGAAGTTACCACGTAGTCATTTTTCGTGACAATGAAGGACAGAACTGAACAGAAAGACTCCAAGTATTCCGAAATATAAATACTGAGATTAGTGTGTAAAAGGCAAAATACAAGTATTAAGGTACATTTGCGTTTTATGTAACGGTACATCCCCAAAATACCTCCGCAAAAATGGCAAAAATTGATATTCCGAAATACATATACATGAAAAAATCACATTTTTTCTCCATATGGTGGAAAGTCGGAAGGGTGCAGTTCGGGTCGAATGCAATTCATAGGCCTTATTGCGCCACTTTCTTTGTGTCAGTTTATGTCCCCCGGCTTTAATTCAGACTCTCGTCTATTTACATCTACAACCCCGACTGTGGTTAAGAAATATCCCCTCCAGTGACGCACATAGGTACTGGCTAAGCCAACGGCTGCTTGCCAAGCTTGAAAAAAGGAGTCCGCCCGAAAGAATTGCACGGTTTATTATTTTTTTTTTTATTTCGATACCCTCAGGACCCAGAAGGCATTACAAGCGGTGTTTGTAAAGTCAATAAAAAAAGGTCACACAAAAGTAAAGAACAAAGGCAAACAATGCACTACTGCTGGGAAGTAAACAATTAATAGTGCAGCCTAATAAGTTTAGCAACATTGATTTGTCAAAGACACACTTAATAAATCCATTGACGTTTTATTTATAAAAAAATTCGGGAAGGTGGATCAATCGGAAGACATTCTAGGAATAAAGGAGTCAATGTACGTGGAGGTTTTGCAGTGAGGTATGCATACTTTAAAGTTTAAAGTGGTGATCGACGCGCTGAGAAGCAAAAGATGGCATGAGAAAAAATGAGTCCCTCAGTGAGGCGCTAGAATGATAGGTTTTGTAAAAAAAAGCATAGTCGTTATATTTTTCGGCTTAGTGAAAAAGAGGTAGTCATATAGTGGTTTTCATTGATGAGACACTAGCGGTGCGATGATATTTACGGAATATGAAAAGTACTGCGCCGTTTTGCATGGTTTGATCTTATGCACGAGCGTTGTTTGACCGGGATCCCTGATCGCTGCGGGGTAACTTGAGCTTTTAGCGAACAAGGGCTTTGTATAAAATTAGTTTTAAGGACATAAATGGCTGAAGATAAGTTTTCTTTTAGGTAGCCGAGCATATTAGTATTGATGATGGCGTGATTAGTATGATATTTTCATGAGATGTTAGAAGCAATATGTACGACACAAAATGCAGAGGAGTGTTACAAATTGAGTACGATGATGGTGGCGCGTTTCCACGAGACACCCTCTGAGCTTTACATTTTTTAGCATTAAGAGACATTTGTCAGAGGTTACTCCGTTCAGATACTGCACAAAGGTCACCTTGAAGAAGTATGACATCAGATTCGTTAGTAATTTCACGGTAGATTACGCTGTCGCTGGTAATTAAACTAATGAATGGGGATTCACCAAATTGGTATTTTATTAATATAAATCAGAAATAAAAGGGCCCTATAACGGACACTTGGGGAACACCAAAAGTAACAGGGCTGAAACAAGATTCAGCATTATTGCTAGTAACAAACTGCGAACGATCAGTTAGAAAACATTGAATCTATGACAAAACATTGAGTCTATTTTAAGTTTACAAAGTTTAAAAAATAGAAGTTTGTGAGAGACTTTGTTGAACGCCTTGCAAAGTCGATGAAGAAGCAGTCAACCCGGAATCCTCGGTAAAGAATGGAAAGTACCTCATCAGGGAAAGTAAAAACATTGGGTTTCGCAGGACAGTGATTGGCGAAAACTATGTTGTGAAGCGGAAAAGAAGGAATTGGAATCTAAAAAAAGGAATAACTAGATGTAAGTAGATAGGGCTAGTTTTGGTGATTTTTTTTTCAGGCGCAGCAGCATCGGGGCTCTAGTGCCCCAGAAACATCGCCTAGGGGACAACTACATTTTTTATAGATTGACTGAAGCCTCAAAGTGAACACTACTAGAAACTAGACTTCTAAACGGTGTTTATAATTTCCGCAGACAATTAATTTCTTCCAAAACATTAAAAACTTGCTGCAGTCGGACGAGAGGCTCGTCGCCCAGTAAAATAGTATTTGTTCTTGATAAAATATAGAAAGACAAGTCCCACAGGACTCTTCAAATTATTTACAACCTATAAAAACGTGAAGGATACCTAATGGCTCTGAACATAAGCCACGGGTCGGTTCGCTCTTCCTATGCAGGAGGTAACTATGGGCATATGTCGGCATTTTAAGCTGTCCTCACTCAAGCTCACGATCACTTTTTTTCCCCAATCAGGACTCACGCCCACTCACGATCACGATTTATTCAAAATAGGGTCATCACCCGGACTCACCCTCACGGTTTAACGCAAAACCAAAACTCAAACGCCGTCATCATCACGGTCGTCACGCTCACATATCATCACGGTCATCACGCTCACGGGTCATCACAAATCACCAGACTCAAAGGTCATCAGACTCACAGGTCATCACACTCACAGGTCCTCACGGTCCTCACACTCACAGGTCATCACGGTCCTCGCACTCACAGATCCTCACACTCACAGCTCTTCGCGGTCCTCACACTCACAGGTCCTCGCGGTTTTTACACTCACACAGGCCCTCACGTTCCTCACACTCACAGGTCATCACGGTCCTCGCACTCACACGTCCTCACACTCACAGCTCCTCACGGTCCTCACACTCACAGGTCCTCACGGTCCTCACACTCACACAGGTCCTCATGGTCCTCACACTCACAGGTCATCACGGTCGTCGCACTCACAGGTCCTCCCACTCACAGCTCCTCACAGTCCTCACACTCACAGCTCCTCACGGTCCTCACACTCACAGCTCCTCACGGTCCTCACACTCACACAGGTCCTCACGGTCCTCACACTCACAGGTCATCACGGTCGTTGCACTCCCAGGTCCTCCCACTCACAGCTCCTCCCACTCACAGCTCCTCACGGTCCTCACACTCACAGGTCCTCACGGTCCTCACACTCACAGGTCATCACGGTCATCGCACTCACAGGTCCTCACACTCACAGCTCCTCACGGTCCTCACACTCACACAGGTCTTTACGGTCCTCACACTCACAGGTCATCAAGGTCGTCGCACTCACAGGTCCTCCCACTCACAGCTCCTCACGGTCCTCACACTCACACTGGTCCTCACGGTCCTCACACTCACAGGTCATCACGGTCGTCGCACTCACAGGTCCTCCCACTCACAGCTCCTCGCGGTCCTCACACTCACAGCTCCTCAGGGTCCTCACACTCACAGCTCCTCACGGTCCTCACACTCACACAGGTCCTCACGGTCCTCACACTCACAGGTCATCACGGTCGTCGCACTCACAGGTCCTCACACTCACAGCTCCTCACGGTCCTCACACTCACACAGGTCCTCACGGTCCTCACACTTACAGGTCATCACGGTCGTCGCACTCACAGGTCCTCCCACTCACAGCTCCTCACGGTCCTCACACTCACAGCTCCTCACGGTCCTCACACTCACAGCTCCTCACGGTCCTCACACTCAAACAGGTCCTCACGGTCCTCACACTCACAGGTCATCACGGTCGTCGCACTCACAGGTCCCCACACTCACAGCTCCTCACGGTCCTCACACTCACACAGATCCTCACGGTCCTCACACTCACAGGTCATCACGGTCGTCGCACTCACAGGTCCTTCCACTCACAGCTCCTCACGGTCCTCACACTCACACAGGTCCTCACGGTCCTCACACTCACAGGTCATCACGGTCGTCGCACCCACAGGTGCTCCCACTCACAGCTCCTCACGGTCCTCACACTCACAGCTCCTCACGGTCCTCACACTCACAGCTCCTCACGGCCCTCACACTCACACAGGTCCTCACAGTCTCACACTCACAGGTCATCACGGTCGTCGCACTCACAGGTCCTCCCACTCACAGCTCCTCACGGTCCTCACACTCACAGGTCCTCACGGTGCTCACACTCACACAGGTCCTCACGGTCCTCACACTCACAGGTCATCACGGTCGTCGCACTCACAGGTCCTCACACTCACAGCTCCTCACGGTCCTCGCACTCACACAGGTCCTCACGGTCCTCACACTCACAGGTCATCACGGTCGTCGCTCTCACAGGTCCTCCCACTCACAGCTCCTCACGGTCCTCACACTCACAGGTCCTCACGGTCCTCACACTCACACAGGTCCTCACGGTCCTCACACTCACGGGTAATCACGGTCGTCGCACTCACAGGTCCTCACACTCACAGCTCCTCACGGTCTCACACTCACACAGGTCCTCACGGTCCTCACACTCACAGGTCATCACGGTCGTCGCACTCACAGGTCCCCCCACTCACAGCTCCTCACGGTCCTCACACTTACAGGTCCTCACGGTCCTCACACTCACACAGGTCCTCACGTTCCTCACACTCACAGGTCATCACGGTCGTCGCACTCACAGGTCCTCACACTCACAGCTCCTCACGGTCCTCACACTTACACAGGTCCTCACGGTCCTCACACTCACAGGTCATCACGGTCGTCGCACTCACAGGTCCTCACACTCACAGCTCCTCACGGTCCTCACACTCACAGGTCCTCACGGTCCTCACACTCACGCAGGTCTTCACGCTCATCTCAACCAGAGGTCCTCACACTCACAGGTCATCACGCTTACAGGTTGCTTTCTTTGTTTTTCTCTTGTTCCTCGCAAGCCGTTGGTTTGTCTCCGCGTGAGTCGTGCGATGGGAAAACTACCCCAAAACAGTGAACTTCTGACCCGCTTCTCCAATTTGAAAGAAATGTATTATGTTTATGTTTATGCTCCGCACATTTCTACCAAATTTCGTTCACCCGGATTAATTACGAAAGTAACTAAATGCAAGCTGACGAAGGTGGGTGTGCTGAACTTTCGCCTGCTGACAAGGGCAGCGGAAAAACACAAACGCGCCTTCCGACAGGTTACACAGACAACGTCGCAGTGATTAGAGCATCGCCTCGCTGTGCATACCTCGCTGATTTGTACACAAATGAACGATTAATACATATATCACCCCCGTTTGTTTTTTTTGTGCCACCGACACGTACTTCTACGGAAGTTTAAGCAGCATATACATAATAAACATATGCATTGACCAATTTTTTTTCTCTTTTTATTTTTTGTTTTTGTTTTGTTTTGGGGGGGTGTAGGGGGCGGTAATATTAGGTAGGGGGACGTACCTCTGGTTTGAAATCTCACCATAATCCCTGTTGGATGTGTTGGGTGAGGGGTTTCCGCAGTTCTGTGGTGTCCGTCAGTCGTATGCTATTCTATGAGCAGAGACCGTTAGAGGCCGAGTTTTCCTTCTCACTCGAGTTGTTTCTGCTTTTGTTAATCGTCCGTGCTAGCAGTGCTAGCCGAATTAGGCTGCGATTTAAGGAATCATCAGCCTGCATTGTTTTTCAGTCATCTCGGCCTTTATAAAATACTGTCAGCATTTATTATCTTGATACGTGCAGCCGTCCATGGATTGGTTTAATTTGGATTGGTTTGGCATGGCTTTGCTTAATTTGGATTCGAGTGGATTGGGGGTTTGGGGTCGTCTCCGTTTGTCTCTTAGTCGCGCTCTCGATCACGTAGGGTGCGCCACTTTTTATGTGGCAAGCTCTACATTCTTGGCGCGCAGTTCATCGAACAAGGTTTCATAGATAGATCGTTTCATTGACAGTGCGATGTTTCATCGGCAGATCGTTTTTTCGACATTTCATGCTCGACAGGGTTTGCTACATTTCGTCGACATGTCTTTTTTTTTTTTTTTTTTTTTTTACTTGGACGTTCAGACGACATCCCTCTTTCTCTCTCTTTCATCGACGGGGCGTTGGCTTCGTCTCGCGTTCTTCGCATATTCGCAGCGCACTACGGTGGTGTCCGCTACCGACAGGGCACAGGTGGCGCAAGCGCAAATGCTCCTCACTCTTTTGTACGCAGTGCGCTGTGCGCTTACGTTGCTGGAGTGGTGCGTGCGGCGTGGCGGCCTTTTGGATACGTTTGGCTGTACGGGCGCGTGCTCGGCCTGTCTAGCGGCTATTTGTTTTCGTAAGGAGCGTGCCCTATGAAGCTGAGGCTCGGCCCTCGGCAGCCAGACGGCCGGACGTAATTGTTGCTTTCTGTCGTGCTTTTGGCTGCGTGCATACGCGAGGCTCCGTGAGATACATAATCATTTCAAACTTTTTTTAAAGGGGTGTGTCTCGACGCGGTAATGGCCTCGTATACCGCTCTTTTTTTTTTGTAGAATCATGTGAGGCTTATTTTGTGCCCAGTAATGCACGTGAAATACCAAAACTGATGTTTTACATTCTCGTCTTGCAAGTGTTCCGAAAAAGTAGTGACCTAGAGGTTAACCTGTCGGTTTCGGTAGTCTTTAAGAGTCGTTGAACGAGGTATTTACAGCGTTGTAGCTTGTAGAGTCGGAGCTGGCGGAGATTTATCGTCTACGTCGTCTTCTTTGCCATTGAGCAGCTGACCAATTCTACGTGCTCGAGCTCTCGCTGGAAGCGTAGTCCTATTGATATAGTATTCAACAGTGCTCATCCGTGTGTACTGTAGTGAACATTTCAGGCCGACATATCAATAGTTTCTTGTTATCAACCAGGAAAACGCAATATCTGTAAACACCTCCCGACAAAAAAAAAAAAAAAAAGAAAAAATGAAAACCAGAGCTTGCCGTTCGCTTTGACCAATAGACCTATCTCACACACTCCCACGGCTACCACAATGCCGTGAAACGCGAACTTAATCGCGCCGCCGCTTCGCGGCGACGCGACAGACCTGTGTGAGTCGTATGAATCTGAAAGAGACACAACTACCGGCTATAGATTGCGCGCGTCGCTGTTTCCCATGAGCTATGATCTGCCAACGCTCTACTTTCCTCTCCAACTTTTCCCTCACATACGTTGATTGATTGGCACCCTTCCGCATATTTGCGGTCAACTATTTTTAACAAACCCCTCTCACATCTTTCTTTCCCCCTTCCCCGTTGCCTATGCGAGACTTTCCTCTCCCTGGAGGATATCTGCATAGGCATTAAACCCCTTTTCCCGTTTCATACAACCCCCCCCCCCCCTCACCAACCGTCTGGAGCGTCCGTGACGCAGCCATAGTTGTAGTTCACAGGAGGCAGCGGCAGTGCACGAGACGGCTCGTGATCGACACTCGCAAGTGCGGAAAGACTACACTTCCCTCAATGCATTGCGCCGGAGGAGGCGCAGCGAAACTGGCGGTGGGTCGGTCTATTACCTCAAGCCGGGTTCACACATCTGCGTTCCGAGCGACAGAAACAACACGAACGACATGACACCGCGTCGATTCTGTTCGCACTACAGAACGTGACAGAGATGGCAAAGAGCAGCTTTATCAAGCAATCATGTGTCACGGTTGTCCCGGTGTCATGTCGTTCGTGTCACTTCTGTCGTTCCTGTAGCTCGGAACGCAGATTTGTGAACCGGCCTTTACGAGCCTACTCTGATGTTACGCTTGAACGTCACGGAAAATAGGTCTTCCCGCCTTTTCGAGGCGTCGCCACGGGTACGAATACTAGCGAGGTCTATTTAAGTGATTTGTTCGGCACACAAGCGTCAGTACAGGTTATGACTGGGATGCCGCGATCCTCTTTCGAATTGAAGGTTCAATGATCGATTCAAGCGGTTCGAAAGGTTCGAAAGATTTCGAATTTTTGAACTTTCCACATCGAGAAATTCGACGGAAGTCGAATTTTCGAACTTGTTAAACTAAGAAGTTTGACGCTTTTAGAAATTTCAAACTTTACACGTTCAGAAACCCAATGTTTTTCGAACCTTTCGTGAAGCTTGATGACACATTTTCGGGGGATCACAAAATGCCAAAACCTATGGCGACGCCAGTCGAATGAGTCTCATGGATTGGACACAAGCACTGCGTGAGCACTCGACTTCGGCTCGTAACAATCAGTGCCTCGGCGAACGTTCGGGCAGTAACTCGTGTCCAATCGCTGCAGTGATATGAATAGTTGAACTTGAACAATGCTTGGAGATCAGCATGTTCCCTCTGCCATGGCAAAACCAGTGTGCGGCTATGATTCAGGTTGGCGGCACAGAATCGGCACCAGATTACGTGGCCCTTTGTTCTGGCTCCGAGTTGAGGATGTGAGAGTTGTGTATTTACTCTCCATTTTTTTTTCTGCAACCACCATAGTGTAGGGAGAAAAACTAATGTCTTTTTCATAGGTTTTCTGCATCAAGAAATAGTCCCAAGTAGTATTCGGTGAAAGCAAAAAATATTTGCACAGCCCCTTTAAATAAGGGCAACTCTGGTTCATTTTTTGTGTTGAGAAAACAATGCAGTTCTACCTAGTATTCTCTAAAAAGCCTATGCGTCAAAAGTTATGACGCAATTTCACCTAAAAGTTCATTAGACTGGCCAACAAAGCTGGTGCAGCCTCAAGTCACCAAAATCTGTTATATCTAGTGCGCAACGCGTGGCGCAGAGAACAGCTCAGTCAACGCCGCTCTGTTCACGCAGCTAACGCTGAACACTGCACATATGTCAACAACAAAAAGCTTTTTGTTCATTTCTTTTTTTACTCTTCAATGCGCCGTTGCTATTCGAGCATGAAGGCTAGAGAGGAAAAAGGGAGGGGGTAGCGGAAACGAAGGGGAACCCCCGGAAAGCGTATGTGCTATTGAGCCTGCCAGTGCTCTCCACTCGAACGAAAGTCAGCTCTCCCGTTGGTGTATGCACCATGCTATATCCTTGTCACAGCATTTTTGCATGTAGTTTACTAAAATGTACTTTCCACTAATGTTTAACAAACTTCAAGAAATCTTGCCCCTTTCTGCAGTAAAGGGCAACACCACTGAATTCCTAAAATTTCAAGATAATGAGTGATATCACATTAAAAAGCACAAGTAAAAGGCACAATGTAATTTGCTTCCTGAAAAATTTTATGTTTATTGTTAAATCTTACATTAAACATAAGCAGAAATCGAAACAGAAACTCCGCCTTCGTCTGGCAACATTGGCCCAAGGGCGCCAAAAACATAGCTATCACGTGGTATGAGATGTCGCATGATCTCCTACGTAATGATGGGCGGGATTGGGACGGGATGGTGAGCAACCACTCGGGAGGACATGTGCGAGGCGCAAGTGTCATTTTCACCGCACTCTTCACCACGTTTTGGTGTCATGAAATTCGACGACATCATCACAACTGCGGCATCAGTCTGCACACGTAGTGTGAACAAAACTCCGAGAGACAATAATCACGAACGCTGAGACGACAACGGCGGTTGTTACGCGGGAGACGGCGGGACGGCCGGCCGCGGCTCCCAAGAACCTGTCACGTGAACACTGCTGAGTGTCGAGAGGAAATGTTGCCGACGTAACCCGTTACGTTGCCTTGCCCGAACAAGTAGAAACAAAAAGGGGCACTGGTGATGACATTTAGCTCAATGCTGGCTAAGCCAATGCCATAGCCTTGACTGAGCTGTTGGTTGCACCTCAATTCGCCCGCTAGAGTCAGCCGATTTTGGGAACTTGGCTTGTAGCAAAGTTCGCCGGACCGTTTAAGAAGCATTTAGACAGAACTAGGTCATAATATTTGACATGTGGTCTTCTTAGCTGATATAGAAGAGGGCTGCATTGTTTTTTCAAACACAAAAATGAAGCAGAGAGCTGCCTTTAAACGCTGCAGCCGTGGTACGGTAGCCACAGCGTCGTCAGCTCCATGGGGGCATCTGCTCGCGCCTGGGTAATTCTGCCTGCCAAAGTGTTGGGTAGTTGACGTAGCTCTTTGTGCCACATGATTTGCTTAGCTCTCTTGTTTGGCGATGCAGGACCAGAGCCGTATATAAAAATAGTTTGATCAATGGGAGGAGCAGCGAAAGTGGTGCTGCCGTCAGCGCCGCATGCTCTGCTCTCTCCCCCCCCCCCCCCCCGTAATAATCCTGCGAAGTAAAATAAACCCAAGATGACTTTGAAGGAGGCGCATACCTTGGCACAGGTATTTTTTGTTTCTGTATGGGGCTGAAAGTACATTAATTGATAATTCTAAAAGATTGATGGAAATAGGGATTTTCAAGGTGTTGAGTGCATTCACTGAGCCACAAAGGCGACATTCATGAGAAATGTTTCCTGAAACATGAGACAAAACTGCAAACATGGGATGCGCGTTAGGGGTTCTGGTCAAAATTCCCACGGAGCCAAGTCTAATAAGGTCTTTACCGTCCATTCTATCGTAGCCGCTGCTGCGACTGCAATCAAAAGAAAGATTGAGTGCATTCTGAATGTCGCCTTAACAATAACGTCATGTGCATTGCTCTTTAAGCTATGAACAGTTGCAAACTTCAACTCCATGCTGAAATGAAATGCTTAAAACATGCTTACCTACACACTGTGATTGCTAGGTATAGACCTTTTCATCGCAGTAGTTGCCTGATTGGTGGATAGAGGGGACGCTGACACACTCGCCGCCATTATGTTGCTTCATTTGGGTTAGTTTCGGTTTCAACATGCACGCGGCTGTGTTGCTGTTTTATGTAGTTTTTGCTTAATCTTGCGATACAAATGTTTCCCTTGTAGCACACAGCCAGTGAGATAGTGGTACTGAGCCACTCTGAGGACTACAAAGTGTTTAGAAGCCTAAATTGTGGGCTTTCTTACGAACACCTTTGATGTGTCTGACTGTGGTCGGCGGCGAAACAAATTAACTGATATACAGGGCGGATTACCATCGTCTACGGTTGTACCCAACGAAACTAGTTCCCAGAAATATAAACCAATGAAGAGACTCATACATGAATGTGAAGAAACAGGTAGATGGCTAGGTTATCAATGGGCTGAATCGGGAAGAACAGATGAACTTGCTAGTTTATTACTGACTGTTTTGATTTCATGAACACCCAAATTTGAGTGAATTTTGCAGACTAAAAAAGTAGTGTACAATGACGCACATAATTTATAGAAACAAGTGATATTGTCTCGGCCTGTTTTATTTTGAGGAAATTAAGTACCGTACTCGAGAAACATTTAGAGCTAGGCCGAGTAGGAAATTCCTTTAATTATCGGCCCTGCATATGGGTCACAAGCTGCATTTCACAATATTGGCTCTAGGAAATAAACTATTTATATATGGACATTTGCTTATGGCATACACAACATATAAGTGTCAGGCCTGTCAAATTAAGTCTGACATTTGTCTCCTCTAAAATTGGCCAAATAAAATTAAAAGGTACAGGAGAAGTACCTCGAAAGGATTTGCTGAAGTCTAACGCTAGGCAACACTTCATGGACCTGTGTAAACATATGTTTATTTCTTTGAAGAGACGCGCTTTGTAAATTTAGGCGTAGCCAGCCACTAAAAGTAAACCTCTATTCGCCATCAACGTTGGACTCAAGTGAACTTTTTGCAGACGGCTTATTTTCGGCATCAAGTATTGCAAACTTCAGGCACAGGCAGGAGTTAGAACAGCGTACGCAACACTTTTGAGTATGTATGAAAAAAGAAAGGCGTCGTCAATGCTGGGCATGCGCCGAGCCCAAACCGCGTTTAGAATTGGCGCATAGAGATGACACTATTTCTTTGTGTGCTTCCAATTGCAAATGTTCCACAACAATATGTAAACAAACCTGAGTTCTCATAAGGAATTAACCTTTGAGCCCTCGTGCTGACTTCGTCATCTCCATAATTAATGTGGCTGATTGCTAAAAGCGATTCCTGTGCCTCATCGTCACACGCAGTTGGTGTGCCGACAATAAAAATAGTCAAATTGTGCTACAAACTTAACTGCAAAATTTGTGCACATAGAGATGTAACGCATTTAGTTTGTACATATAAGTATTACACCATACTCTAAGGAAAAAGGGAACAAAGTGCAACGAAATGCGACGAAAAACACAAATACAACGCATTTGCCAAGGCACGGAGGGGAGAGCAGACCAACAAGTTGAAGGAACCTAATGGCGGCCGCGCCACGTGATTACAAGGTGGCAGCGTCCACGCGACTGAGGATAGAAAAGGTCTACAAGTTAAGCTCTTTGCTTTCGCTAGGGGATACTCGCTGCTAGTGGTTGGTCACAAAAGCTGTCAATCAATGCGCCCAAGGTTATTGAAACAATTTTCGCCTATGACGGGCCCTTATTCTCACCCTACTCTTACCAATTAATGACCAAACTCTTTACGTATATGGCTCTGCACAGGACCAGTGTTTCACACCGCCGGTAACATTTTGGTTTTGGTTCGTGATTTTCATGTGAAGGAGGATTGCAGAACTACTTAGCTTTCTGAAAAAAAGAATGCAGGACTATTTATTAGTATTTTTGACGTTATAAGCACTAGTAGACAGGATACCTCGCAAGAAAGTGGAGGATGCGTGCTTGTCAGGTTACCAATTTTACCTATATATGTGCTGTGCATATTTTTTCAGACGTTAAAAAATTTTGGGGTGGGTGCCTAGTGCAGAGTGGGCACTCTATTTTACAGTGTTTTGATATCATTTTAACCTTTCAGGAACTCAAGCGGCTCATTGCCGAGCATGGCTTCGGGAGCCTGGATCCGGTATACTTTATGTTAGACTTTGAACAAGCTGCAATCACTGCAGCAAGGGCCGCATTTCCCATGGCCGCCTCTTCCACCTTGCGCAATCAGTAATGAGGCACGTGGAGAGCTGTGGCCTCAGGAGGCGGTATAGGACCGATGAGGCCTTCCATGAGGGAATTAAGAAACTCACAGCACTCGCTTTCCTTCCCCTGGGGAGGGTGCGAATGGTATGTATAAAATTTTTTATAAATGGGTACCAGTAGTTTATCAAGGTAGCAGTGAGGTTGATACACTATTTAAGCAGCACAGCACCACAATGTAGTGTTTAGAACAATTATGGGGATTTGAGAAAGTATTGAGTTGATGCCATTCTTCGCATCGAAAATTCTTCCATGAACTGTAACAAAACCAATATTTGATTTTGTTATGGGAGAGCTTTGCCCAGGTACAAACTGAGCAATCAGAGGGGCCCTGCGGCCTGCTTGAGTTGACACGTGAATCAGTAGAAAAATGTCTAGTAGCGACATGCATCCATTTGCATCTAAAGCTCTTTCTTATTGTTACTTTGTATTATTTCATCCTGGAAGTCTTCAACTCACACCATTGCATACATAAAGTATCTAGTGAAGGAGCCAGAGCTATCGAAGTGCCTAAACTACCACACTACTTTATGTGCACATGCGTCCGGGTGCACTTAGAGCTGTCAATGGCCACACCAGCCAACCCCAATTAGTGTGCCCCTGCATGTCGGGCTAACAAGCCTCTAGCTAGTATATCGACGGCACTTAAAGACCAGAAAGCTATAAGTGGACCATGCTAATAAAGAGAAGAGATGAAAAAAAGTAAGTCGCGGCAGTTCGAGCAGGGTTCATGAACACACCAGAGCCAATTGAGTGACAGACAATGTGGTGGCATCCTGTACACAGTCACGTGCAGGGTGTCGAACCGGAACCGAACCGAACCGAAAACCGGAACAGAACCGTTATTTTTCGCCGAACCGGAACTGAACCGAACCGAAATCTTCGCCGCCATCTTGGAACTGAACCGGAACTGAACCGGAAAAAAATATAACGGTAACCGGTTCAAAACGGTTCACGGTATTTTTTTTTTTGTTAGTATTACAAATTTTATATTTGGGAATAAAAAAGTGGCACGTGTATTCCTCTACGTATTGATCAAATCGTCATATACAGAATTGCAATGTATAATAAATCCTGGGTTTTTGCGGCACTTTCTTATTGGCACTATGATTAGGCATGTGTCACATCGTCACGTGACGTCATGATGTCAAGACATGCTGTAAAGTAATGTCACATCACGTGACCCCGTGAAGTCACGTGACTCACCGCGTTAAGTCGATTCAAATTGAGGACGTCGCTATATCTATTAACGTTGTTGATACCGTGACGTCACATGACATCACAACTTCGCACTGAGAGTCACGTGACACCATGATGTACCCAATTGTCATGATCCCGAGTCGAATGCTCTGGTTCATGACAACCAGCATCGCCAAACATTCGGGTAACGGCTCGTGTTCAACTCAAAGATTATGATGGGCCCGAGTCCCACTAGAGCTAGAAACAGAAAAAAACGACAGCGACAAGCCTCAGACACATGCAGCATGCTCGCAATGGTACGTTTATACGGCTTTGAGTTGTTCGGTGCTCGTAAAGTTAGCACGAGTGTTTCAAGCCTGCAAATGGTACCCTCCTGTGCATGATGCTCGTGTTTGAGCATAGCCTTCTTTATTCTACAAAGCCTGTCAAATCGCAAAATACTCTGGTTTAAGGCTTGCCGCTGTCGTTTGTTTCTGTTTGTCGCTTTAGTAGGGCTCGGGCATTATAGCCCAACTAAAACTGTATCTGAAGATCAGCCCATGCTCTATGCTTTGCCAACCCTCCGTATGACTATGATAAACACTGACGGTGTATATATTAGGATCAGATCACGTGGCTGATAGTTCTAATTGCGAGTTGAGGAGGGGAAAGCTGTTTCATTTCTTTCTTTCGACCGCGTCTACCATTTCGCAGAGGGGCAAACTAATGGATGGTTTTGCAAGTTATCAACGTCAGGGATTACATCTTAGCGGTATTTATTGAACTTAAGGTAAAAAAAAAATGCTGTACGACCCATTTTGCATGTATGCACACCATTGAGGCTCCCAAGCATGCTTTCGTTGTTGCTGAACGGCCTCAGAAAGTTGTACCGGGAATAGAAGTGTTAAAGGGTCTAAATGTAACGTATTAGTCCGACATTACATAGAACTATTAGTGTGTACGGGAGGGATACCTGAAAAGAAAGATCCCACTGGCCTCAGGGGGATAGCTGAACGTTGGCAGCCGCTCTAAGTCTCACAGAAGTGTCGTTCTCAAGTTCTCCGAGTTTCGACCGCCCTGTATTTCGTTTAAACTTCACAGTTTGGTGCAAAGTAAAAGCAGGGAAGAATTACTGTTAACAAGTGACACAAATATAATTGTCGAATGAACACCACCCAATACGGAGCAGGCAATCCCTGAGGAATAAAAAGAATCTTGAGGAGCAACTAAAAAAGAAAAGGGAGTGGGGAGGGGGTGTAGTTTTAAAGCATATTGTGTCGTAAAGAATTCTCTGCCCCGCATTTTCGGCGCAGACTAGAAAGCGTGGCCTGGAAACGATAGTGACAGATGGGTAGTGGGTACAACTTTTATTTGTGAAAACACTCTTGACAGAAAGCACGTTTTCGTCGTGCCAGATACTCGCGTCGCGCCTAACGGCGATGCACCAACAAGAAAAATGTGTGCCTCTCAAATACGTAGCTTGCACTGAGTGCGAACCTTTTGCAGCGTGCATTTTGCCCCACCGGATTTGATTTTTTCAGCAACAACAACTCGCAATGACAACCAGTATATAGTGCGATGACGTCACGTGCAAACCATGTTAAATACTTCAGCTTTTTGGTGAAGTGCGACGTTCGCAACACTAGCACTAGACGTCCAAGGTGTAAAGTGTAGTATTTATAGCAGTCTCGCGATGATATACGGCAGCCTTATGAAATGTTGGAGCACATGACTGATAAAGAACAGAGTCGTGAAGTATGGTCCCAAAAAAAGTGAACGTAAAACCTAAGATAACATTAGCGTCCCGAGGCAGTGTCTCGCGACGTTTCGAGCTGAGGCAAGCTAATGCCCAAACGTGATTTATATTAGGATTCTAAGAATCTTCGTTTGCCCTTCGCGCAATTTATATTTAATTAGGAATATCATTTTATGCATTTCTATGCATCTCTTTTTGCAGTAAAGCATTGTGTAAGGGATTATTTAGAAAAATAACGTGTCATCTCCTTATTTCTGCACATTTCGCGTATGTGCCTTCCGATATACCATGTGACCACAGTGCTTTTTGGCATCCCTGCAACCCAGTATTTTACACTGCAAAACAGCTAACAAAAGCACGTTTCCGAAGACTCAACATGCAGCTGGCGTATTTTCGAGTATCGTCCTTCCGTGTCGGTCTCAGGCGGTTATGTGAACTTCATGAAGTCAAATTTATCGATGATAATAAAAAATATACTTAATTCCTGTCTGAAGATTTGGCAGCATAAATAAAAGATCCTCACCTCAAAGATACACATATAAGTAAACGCACCTTCAAATTATCTGAAAGATGCCCTGCAAATCTTTTTCGGCGCTTTAATCCTCTATGGACACGTTATAGGGGATTTGGGAAAGTTTAAATAATTTTTTTTTTATATTGAAGCTAATTTAAATAACTATGTGTTCCTCATGCATATATAACTTCTCAAATATATACAAGTTTATTATCGCGGCTTTTATCTGTTAAACAGAACGTTTACGTGTCTGTGGGTCGAACCAAAACAAAATACACTGGGACGAATGGTGGAACTATGACGATTACACACGCAAACTGTAAGAAAGTGTCCAATTAAGTAGCTTCCAAATTGAGTAGAGCATGAAATACCACTTTGTTCTATTTAACAAAAATCATCAATTAGCGAGGGTGATGCTTACTTGCAGATTAAATTGACCGGCATCTTGTCAAGAACAAACCTCAACCGGCTATGCCAGTTTATCCAATATAAGAAAATGTTCACATGGGTAAGCACTGTTTTAGGTGAGATTCGATCTCAGTACGAAAGTGCTCATAGATTAGAGTGAACAATTTCAGCCACACCTTTTTGCATGATTCGTCGCCCGCATCATGGTGCTGAGAGCAAACAATGCTGGTTAGAAAAACAAGCATTGTGATTGTCACTTAGTGTATCTATAAAATATAGACTGGAAGGGCTTGTCTCGTGACTTTCGTGACATTTTGAAAATTATATTGCCTTAAGCTCAGTCGTCTCGTCATTATATATATATCTTGTGCAACGTATTCCGTAAAACAGATATCATGATATATATGGCGACGAGGTGCCCATTTCATGATTTTCTTCACTGTAATTAATTCCTTAGTTTAAGGGCAAAACAACGATTCAACTTCTAATACTGCGATACAAAGTTGTACCAATCACGGTTTTTTTAGGCAACCTACTTCACTTCGCGAAAACATTTCGATTCAGGTACAATGTATGTGACTCTGGTAAACGAAGGGATGTTGAGTCGTATAAACACGACGTTTTGTATGTTAATGTAGATTTTCTTTTCTTGTTGTGTAGGAATAAATAACAGAATTTTATAATTTTGGTACCTGAAAATAAAACTGGATTGAACAAACGGTAAAAAAACGAAAACTATATACTGTAAATGACTTATTTTTCGTGGGCTCAATATTTCGCGATTTAGGTCAAAGCTGAAGTTTTAAAATAATTCGCGGGTTGTAATTTTCTCGACGCGGTGGTATCTCAATATAAATTCCAATGTGTTTACATTTTAGCGAAATTGTTCGCGGGACCCATTTTTCGCGAACTGTAGGCGATTCGTAAAATCCTAAAAAAATAGGTCCTCACAAAAATCAGATCGTTTACAGTAGTTAGTTTCACGGCCTAAATAGTTCCTATTGACAGAACAACGCGGAAAATATATTTTCAATTTAGCGGTTCAAACCGGTTCGAACCGGTTCGAACCGGTTTGAACCGTTATTTTTTGCGCCCCGGAACTGAACCGGAACTGAACCAAAAGCCGTGAACCCGAACACGAACCGAACCGATAAAAATATCGGTTCGACACTCTGGTCACGTGGAGTATTACAACAAAACGATCGCATGGCGCTGTAGCCAGCACATTCGAGAAATAAAACAAGGTAGTCTCACAGTGTTATAAAAAAGACGGAGGGCTCTATGTACATGAAAACCACTGTATGTGTTAATAAGTGTCTTGCAAACCCATTCATGTTTTTTATTCACTGAGCCTAATTATTGAATTACTCCTAATCAGCCAACTTTTACATTCCATATAAATACTGTAAATGACTTTATTTTTGCGAGCTCAATATCTCGCCAATTTCTCAAATTGTTGACTTTGGAGATAGCCCACGGATACGCATTTTTATGGTGCAGAGTGCTATGCTTATGTATTCCTCTCCGTGGGATGAATTATTCGGGGCCAAATTTTTCGCATTTATTTTCAAATTGTGAAATTTGCAAAAATTTGGTCTCTGAGAAACTTATGAGCCCTAAAGCTGAGTATCACTGGGGCACGTGCCTGGGTACTCTATCCTGCCGCTCCACGGTTGTTCTATAGAAGAGCTGATGTGTAAGCATGAGACTACACTCGGGGACAAGTCGAGAACGCAGGGCAAGGGGAGAAAGAAAAAGCACACTAAAGACTGATAGGGAGATGAGGTCTCTCCTCTCCCCTTCAGCCTTCAGCGTGCTCTCTCTTTTTCCCCTCGCACGGCGTTCTTAACTTGTCCCCAAGTATAGGCACAAACAATGTTTGATAAGCTGATTTTAAATCTGAGCAAAACAAAAACAGGATGCCGGCTGCCAAGGTGAGCGGCAACTTCCATTCACTGAAGTGTCAGTCAATGAAACATTGTTGGCGAGGCTTCATTCATAAAAAAAATGTGCTTCGATCAAGTGAGTGCCTTTCCTGAGCTTCATGCATATGTATATGTATGTGCTTCAGTATATGTATTGTCAACAATACAAGGGTGAACAAGCAATCACTGCCTGCTCCCATACCTCGGCAAACCTCACTCATGACGGCCCTCACTCACCCTCACTCACCCTCATCTTCACAGGTGAGGTGAGGGTGAGTGAGTTTCTGAACCAGGAAAATTCATGAGTGTGAGGGTGAGTGAGGGCCGTGAGGGCCGTGAGGGCCGTGAGGGCTGTGAGGGCGGTGAGGGCGGTGAGGGCCGTGAGGGCGGTGAGGTCGGTGAGGGCTGTGAGGGCGGTGAGGGCCGTGAGGGCCATGAGGACCATGAGGGCGGTGAGGGCGGTAAGGGGTATGAGGGCCATGAGTGCGTGAGGGGTGTGAGGGCGGTGAGTGGCGTGAGGGCCATGAGTGCGTGAGTGGTGTGAAGGCGGTGAGTGCGTGAGGGCTGTGAGGGCCATGAGTGCGTGAGGGCAGTGAGTGGCATGAGAGGCGTGAGTGCCGTGAGGGCCGTGAGGGCGGTGAGTGCATGAGGTGGGGTGTGAGGGCCATGAGTGCGTGAGGGCGGTGAGTACGTGAGGCCCCCTTCAGATCGAGCATCTTTCTCAGCAAGTTTGGTGTTAATGGCGGGTTGTTCTCTAGCTTTCCCTAGATCGACACGAATTGCTGAGATCGGGTCCGGCTCGAAATAAGCAAGCAACCCGGAGCAATTCGAATACGTTTAAAGCGGCTGCATCCAATTTGGGACGCAAAATTTTCAAGTGATACCTCGTGCCGGAGATGATGACACCGAAAGACTTGGTTCTGGTTTGAAATCGATCGTTTTTTTTAAATAAACTGTTTCAGAAAGGTGCAGTAGTATTCTTAACGAGATTTAAATGCATAAAAACACGTTTATAACGCGTAATTGTGTCTAAATAGTGCAAGAAAAATAAAATTTTATGATGACGATGGCAAATTGCAGCAATTGGTTGCTGCGTGTGATCGCGGGCGGCCCGTGTTGCTGGTGTTGCGACGTAAAGTTTCTGGGCGAAAGTGCCCCATTTGAAGCTGGCCTGAGTGGTGTGAGGGCCATCAGTGCGTGAGGGGCGTGAGGGGTGTGAGGGCCGTGAGGGCGGTGAGGGCCGTGAGGGCGGTGAGGGCCGTGAGGGCGGTGAGGGCCGTGAGGGCGGTGAGGGCGGTGAGGGCCGTGAGGGCGGTGAGGGCCGTGAGGGCGGTGAGGGCGGTGAGTGGCGTGAGGGCTATGAGTGCGTGAGGGCCGTGAGGGCGGTGAGGGCCGTGAGGGCGGTGAGGGCGGTGAGTGGCGTGAGGGCGGTGAGGGCCGTGAGGGCGGTAAGGGCCGTGAGGGCGGTGAGGGCCGTGAGGGCTGTGAGTGCCGTGAGGGCGGTGAGTGGCGTAAGGGCGGTGAGTGGCGTGAGGGCCATGAGTGAGTGAGGGGCGTGAGGGCCGTGAGGGCGGTGAGGGGCTTGAGGGCCGTGAGGGGCGTGAGGGCCGTGAGGGCGGTGAGTGCGTGAGGGCCGTGAGGTTCAGTGAGGGTGAGTGAAGGACTGAAGGTGAGTGTGACTGTGAGGGTGAGGGTGAGTGAGGGGCTGAAGGTGAGTGTAGCTGTGAGTGTGAGGGTGAGTGAGGGGTTTAGGTGAGTGTGGCTGTCAGGGTGAGGGTGAGTGAGGGCGACCTAAAATGCCGACCTCTGCCTGCTCCATACTGGCAGCGTCATGCAGCGGCAGTGGCTTACTCTCCTTATTGCACGCCTTGCTGCGTGAAGAACAAAGAGAGTAAGTTGCTGCAGCTGTTGCTGCATGACATTGCCAGTACAGAGCAGGGGACGATCACCTGTTCACCTTTCTACTGTTGACGGTAGCATATTAGGCGCACCCCTCACTGCACATATAAAAACAAGAGTGCCAGAAGTTGAAGACGCTCTGTTGAATGACTCTGATACTCTTACTAACTCTGATAAAGTTAGATTGGGACGACAAAATATGCAGTAAATTCCAAGTTTGGATGCCATGTGGACACAGTGACCTTGGCAAGCATCGCTGCTGCAGGTCACATAAGGTCACATGACCGGGAGAGAGTCAATCAAAATCGGCTAGTTGATACGCTATGTGACATGAAGTTACATGACCATGTAAGTGTTCTTTGTTACATTTTTTTCTGATGCTCTTGTATGTAGCTTTCCCATAGAAACCAGCAGCTAAAAACATTTTGTGTTCATCAACTAGAATTTGGGCTTGAAATTCCTTGGGACTGGCATTTTGGAAATCTAACATTTGCCTCAAGTGTTTTTTTTTTCTTCGGAAGTTCAGAAGTTCAGAAGTTCTTCATTGGTGCCTCAAATCACCATGACAATTTTTTTTCTAAAGGCATTCCAGATGCTGAAGGTTGAGTTCGAGGACGAAGAGGACGTCATGGCCGTCTTCAACTGGTTTGAAGAGTATTACGTCCTCGGGAAGCTCCGCACGAACCACGTGATCGGGATAAGAATTCCCCCCAGTTTCCACCGGCTTTGTGGACCGTAGAACCTCTAATGGAAAACAACCAACCTCGGGGCACGAACTGCCTTGAGGCATGGCATCGGCGGCTCGGGGTCCTGGTCAGAGAGACGCACCCTGGCCTCCTCCTTTTTCTGCGTCACCTGCGGGCTGAGCAGGATCAGATTGAGGGAGATATGGAGAGCATCCTGCACGGCCAGCCAGCACGTGCGCCGCGCAAAGCTAACGCAGAAAAGGAAAAGCGGCTGCGCGCTGTCTTCTTTCACAGGAGTGAAATGGGAGATGACGAGTATCTGGGGGCCATTGTGTAATGCATGAAGAACACGGCCCCCGTGGACGAGACCACCGAGGTGGTTGCTTAGACAGATGCTGAGCACACCTTTCTTTTTTGCATATGCAGGCTTTGCGATTTCTGTGAATAGTAAGCACTGCATATACTCTGTTTCATACATAATGTACAATGCTATCAAAGCTACTGGCACATACATCTGGCTTTGTCTAGTGCAGAGTTGTAAAAAGTGGGAGTACCGGGGCCTAAGAAAGCTTGTGAAAAAAATGTATGCGCGCCAAACTAGCGGAAGAACGAGATCAGACTGTGCTTGTTAATAAGTACGTTCAACACAGGTTGTGCGTGTTTGGGGGAGGGATGTACCGCCAGATAGTGTTAAAATGCTTTACAGGTCGTCGGTCAAAAAAAGTATGCAAAGCTGTTGTCTAGCCTGTCATTTGCGTGCAAATGAGATGCTAGATAAAAACACATTCATGCCAGTAGCTTTGGTACCGTGGTATATTAAGTGTGAAACAGAGCATAATCAACTTATTGTTCTACACAGCTCTAGTTCATTTGTGTTTTGTGTTGATGCAAAAGCTGTAATTTTTATGGCTCCTACATGACATTACTTTACTCAACCAGGTTTTGAAATGTTAAAAAAAATATATTCTAGTTATTTTTATGCGAAATGTTTGCAATTGTCATTAGTTAGTAAAGATTCTGGCCCTGTGATCTGCATTTTGTGAAGTGTAATATGAAGGCTATATGTGAATCTCCTTCTAACATAGCTTGATTATTTTCATGTTACTAGTCATGGTGTTCCAGTTTGGCTTGTGATAATTTTTTAGTCTAGTTCCTCCTGTAAAAAAAATTGTCTACTCAATGTTTTTTTTAATTAAACTGAGGCAAAGTTTTCCATCACTCCATAATGAATATTTTCTGCATATGCTTAAGTGTAACTATTGTTACAAATGACTGTGAAATTAAACTTTGATGCCCAGACTTTGGTTGCAATGTTTATGTTTTTTAATACCATGTGGTTAGGGTGCTGCTATTGGCAGAGCTTTAATTTCAGAAAAAACGAAAAATGATGTTCACAGTTCATTGCTTATTAAAAGGGAACTCTGCCTATTTTTCATAGTCACAGATCTTCAAACTTGCCTCAGGATATAAAAAGACAAGCTGAATTAGTTTCCCAAATATTAGGACAAATTATTTTTCTTTGTGATGTTATTGAAATGTTTAAACATGCACGTTACCCGTTTTTCAAGCTAAAAAATCTCTACTGGCAACATAAAAAAGTGACATCACGGGTGGGAATAGGCTCACTGTTTGGGTTGTAGGACTTTTTACCACATAATTTTAAGTTTGACGGTGTGAAATGAATGCTAGCGAAACTCAGTCCAGCATGCGCATTCACCAGAACAAAAGAAAATGCGTGGCATACTCTGTTTTTTAGGCCGTCTGCGCGACCTGCAAGCCTGCCCGCCCATGACGTCATGGTAGGGAAAACTGCAGTAAAATTTGGACGTTGGTTTTGGCATCGCGCTTTTCTCAACTAATATGAATTTTAAGATAATAAATACTGTGCCGGGTAGGGCAAAGCCTCTGTATTTGGAAAAAGTGGTATGTTTGGGTAGCTTAAAAAGATGGGCAAAGTTCCCCTTTAATAGGGTTCCATATTTTCAATATATACCGAAAAACTAAGAAAAGAGACATCAGCACCGATAAACCCAGATTCCCAGTCAACAACAAAAATATACACCGAAAAAAATACCCTGAATTTGATAAAAAAAAAAAGGATCACTGAAAATGCACAACCGTACTACAAATATTTAGGTTTACGAAATTTCCACTTGTTTTACTGCAAATCTTCTTAAAGGTACCTGGCACGTTTCTTGTCAATAATAGGTACCTATTACATCAGTTTTGACTGCCTATTAACCTCACAGCAATAGAAAAACGTGAAGACAATTTTTAACCTTCCAGTAATAGAAAAACATGCAGACAACGTTTTTGTGCAGCCGACTGTCACTGATGGTCAGCTGCACAAGAAGCCATTGCTTGCAATTGGCTGACAAGCTAACTTTGTCGCCTGTTTCATTCTATTCAGCTAATCAGATAAGCGGTGTATCGCAATCGCTTGAACATGTCTTTAAAAATGAAAAAAAAAGCGGTGCACGTCTGTACCATAAAATACCAAGCATGCGCTTCTCAAAACTTTAGAAATAATCCAACTATGGGGGGCCCTTAATCAAATTAAGAACAAGACGCAAGATGGCACACACAAAAATGTGGAATTTCGTAAAATGAGAGGGGGCGCTTACACAAGTGAGGGAGCATATTCAGTGCTTTATGGTAATCTCTTTTTTTATGTCAATAACCCTTTAAGTGCCGGGTTTTTTCGGCCCGGCAGTCTCCCTGTGTCGGGTTTTTTTTCTTTTCGCTGCACAAACAAATTGTCTGCGTAACTATTTCATCCACAACATCCGGGGGGAAACAGGACCTCGACGTATTCCAGTTCGCTTGAGGTTTTCGTGATGCCCGAGGTACGGACTCCGGAAGACAGCCAGTCAAAACTGGGTGATTCCACGTCAATTCATGCAATGATGGTCCGGGTCATAATTTAGATATTTTTGTTAAAAATATATATGAAAGTCATGTTTTTGGGAGGAACATTCAGCTAGATATGAACGCCGTAACAATTTTTTTCGCTGAGATATAAAATAGAGAAGCTTGAGGCGTGGAAATTGAGAAGATTTCACAATGCTATTTTGCACAGTCGTCATTTCCTTATCGAACCTTTCACGGCACCATAATTTTTTTAATAGGTTTCACAAAGGTTATACAACACATACATAAAAAATTAAAGATATCAATAAAATATTTCTGTGCAAACAAAAATATCAAACATGGCATAAAACGCGTTTTAGAGACATATTCACAATTTTTTTGCAAATAAACCATCTTTCATAATACTTTACAAAACATATCAAAATACGGGTATTTAAATATTCTTTACGGATATGTAAAAATTACATATCCACCCTTAATTGTCTTCTTGTTATTAACGCGGAAATGCGGCTGATTTCTCAAAATGTGGCAAGATTGGACGTCGATATTTAAAAAACTCCATCTTTTATTTTTTTTTTAACTCCCCGTGGCACTTTACAGTGACTTGAACTAACCTGTGATGGCAAAAGATTGAGTAACATTTGACCACCAAGCGGGAAAAGCTACGACAAACCTTCACTCGGAGCGAGCCGACGTCTTCGTCAAGGCGGCTTTGCCGCACAGCACCAAACGTTTTGAGCGTTAGTTATGCCATGTATTTTATATTATTAAAATTCTTTTTTTCATAAGGGCTGAGTATTAGTGACGCGAAAATGGACTTTGAGCTGGAATACCATTAATTAGCTTACAATTCACAGGAACAAAACGGCCCAACTGTGCGAATTCGCTAACTATGCATAGATAAGCTTAAAACTCTCAGTTATGCGAGTGGCCATGTATACATCCGGCCTCTCGGCATATGATGATTTCCACAGATGAGAAGCCTGGATTCCTCTCACAGGTTTTATGGTGGTCCACTCTGCTTGCTTTACCGCACGAAACTCTCGAACCCGTTCCACAGACAGGTGGAACATGCAGACATTTGTTACTTTTTTACGTAGCACTTCCACAAAGTCTTTAGCGGTGGCAATCGTTGAGTTGAGCGAAGATCTCAACTTGGTGAGCGTTGATTCTTCCACCTACTTCATCAAAAGCGCTTTCTCCGTGTCCAGTGGCTGAAAAGATCCATCTTGCCGAAGAGTGCGGCTTCCGAGACAATTCGTGGAATTGGAAGCATTCTTGAAATGCGCCGCCGCTCCGTCTGATACAAAAATTATTTCAAGAAAGACTGGGAAATGAACATTAACATACTCTTTTATGGCCTATGTGGCTAGAAGAGCGTGGTGCTGTGTCATGTGTCGTGTACCATCAGTGACAACGGCAAAGCTTTGCGTGCCTTGCGTGGACGTAACCAAACTTGTGGAGAGAGACACTTGAGTTTTTTTTCAATGAAAAATCTGCACTTCGGTTGGAAAGAGTACGGTCCATTTTTCCGCAAAATCGAAGTGGAACATCACTGCCTTGGGTGGTAAGGCGGTTCTTGTGTCATGTATCAGGCTTCGTTCAAGGTCAAGGATGTAAGAACGCCTCATATACTTTTCGCTCTCCTATTGCCGCAGGAAGGCAGAAGTGCCCATAACCTTTTTGACGAGTTTGCCAGCGTCCCATAACGCGAAACAGATCTCTTCGTCTTCGTCGAGATGAAGCGACTGCAGCGAGATGCTCTGCGTTTTTGGGCACTTTTCGCAACGGCGCAGAAAGCAATCGTTCTGTGGAGCGCAGAAGAGGTAGATGCGCTTGAGGTCGTCTTCAGTAAATGTCTTCTTTAAGGCATTTGTTATTGCCGTTAAAAGCAACTGAAAATTGACGCAATATATGCATGCGCACACCTCGTGCTCGGGACTTTTTTTATACCCATTTTGGTCGTAGGGAATAAAATTTGGAGATGCCTAGATCGGGATGGTCCTTCCTAAACAGCTGGTAAGCTTCTTTAATAGAGCGGGTCATAAACTTTTTTAAGACTTTGAACATGTCGTTGATCATGGCTTTGACGACGTCCTTTTTGTTGGGGCTTTGAACAGAGCATGCGAGGTCGTCGCGTGTGTAGTACTCAATTGCAACCCTCACGTCTTCGGCATTCGCCTTTTTCCCCATGTAGGGATCAGGGGTTGCCCAAACACCACCTTTGCGCTTCAGTTTTCATGTTTGATCAATCATGTAGGCAGTCGCTTCCGACACCAGACGCAATATTTTTTTCTTCAGGATGATTGGTGGCAGAAGCACGTACAATCGCTTGCGTTCCTGGTGGGAACTACATGCCTTCAGCACTTCACAAAACGCGTCAAACCACTCTGCGCAGTGCTCACAACTGCCTTCGAGTTCGAGAGTTTCGCGCGGTGAAGCAAGCAAAGTGGACCACCGTAAAACCTGTCAAATAAATCCAGGCAACTCATCTGTGAAAGTCATCATATGCCGAGAGGCGAGATGTATACATGGCCATTCGCACAACTGAGAGTTTTAAGCTTATGTATGATGCATAGGTAGCGAATTTGCAGAGCGGGGCCGTTTTATTCCTGTGAATTGTAAGCTAATTAATGGTATTCCAGCTCAAAGTTCCTTTTCACGTCACGAATACTCACCGCTTATAAAAAAATAATTTTAATAATATAAAATACATGCCATAACGAACGCTCAAAACGTTTGGTACTGTGCGGCAAAGTCGCTATGACGAAGACGTCGGCTCGCTCCGAGTGAAGGTTTGTCGTAGCTTTTCCCGCTTGGAGGTCATATGTTAATCAATCTTTTGCCATCAGAGGTTAGTTCAAGTCACTGCAAAGTGCCAAGGGGAGTTTAAAGAAAATAAAAGATGGAGTTTTTTAAATATCGACGCCCAATCTTGCCACATTTTGAGAAATCAGCCGCATTTCCGCGTTGATAACAAAAATATATTTAAAGGTGGGCATATTATCTTTATATATTCGTAAAGAATATTTAAATACGCGCATTTTGATATGTTTTGTGAAGTATTATGAAAGATGGTTTATTTGCAAACAAATTGTGAATATGTGTCTAAAACGCGTTTTTGTGCCATGTTTGATATTTTTGTTTGCATTGAAATATTTTATGGGTATTTTTAATTGTTTGTGTATGTGTTGTATAACTTTTGTAAAACCTATTAAAAAAGTTATGGTGCCGTGAAAGGCTCGATAAGGAAATGACGACTGTGCAAAGTAGCATTGTGAAATCTTCTCAATTTTCACGCCTCAAGCTTCTCTATTTTTATCTCAGCGAAAAAAATTGTTACGGCGTTCATATCTAGCTGAATGTTCCTCCCAAGAACATGGCTTTCATATATATTTTTAACAAAAATATCTAAATTATGACCCGGACCATCATTGCATGAACTGACGTGGAATCACCCAACTGTGAAGAATGGGAGCGAAGTCACCTGTTCTCCACTTGTGGCCAGTGTCGTCAAGTTCTTTTCCTCTTTAAAAAAGCTTGACGACAGGTGGCGCCAAGTCGTCGCTTTCATCACTCTCCAAAGTATTCTCGGTTTCACTGTCATCAAATTCTGAATTCACTAGAAGTTCCTGTATATCAGCATCCGTCAAGGAACGCGAAGTCGAAGCACGTGCGTTCGCCATTGGAAAAGAATGTTGACGCAGAAATGCACATGGAAGTCGCCTTTACAAAAATCTCCACCTGCCGTCAAGAGGCGAAACCACCACTCAAAACTTAAATTCAATTTCTTGGCCATAGATGGCACTTCCTGTTAAGAAGAATATTGTCAGCCTGAGTTTAGCCGGGAGAGGCAGGGAGTAATTTGAAAACCCGAAACGAGTATACTTGGGCGCGGCAGGGAGTGTTGTTGGTGTTGGATGTATCCGACGATTCTGTCACATGTCCAAGGGGCTTGGATCAAGCATACTAAAAGAAAACTCGCAACATTTCAGAAGGCATGGATTAGTCACAGAATTAACGCACAAATGCGGAGATTTATACTGGATCGTTGCCACACTAATTTACAATGAGATAATTTATTTTGCAGCCACAACATCCATTAGTTCAATTGTCATAATACTAGAGTCAGGTATGTATACATGCAAAGGGCTAGAAAAGCCACAAGCGAAATCAAGGACGTTTACATACCTCCTCAGGTGCAGTGGATCGGGAGACAGGAGTCATCGCAGCCTAACAGTACGCTGGGAGCCGATCAAAGTATGCATGCATACGAAGTACATACTCTACAAAAACTGACCATTATGCCCTTCGTATCTTTAGGAAAATAGACTGGACACGTCCGAAGCTATCTCTTAAAAATACTTAAAAATTGTGCCCAATGTATCCTTAAAAAAAAATATGGGCAGGATAAGTTTGTTGTGCCTTTAATAAAATGCAGACGGTCATGGTACAGGGCTTAAAGCTAATCTAATATAAAAAGAAAGAAGAAGAAGAAACTTAGGTGTTTAATGGCACAGCGGCAACTAAGGACATAGTGTGCCAAACACAAGGTAAGTTAAAGGCAATACTCAAAAGACCTATAGTAGGTAGTTCCATCTTAAAACTATGGAAAATGAATGATTAAAATCTTACAAGATACAAGCCTACTAAGGCCTCCAGAAATGTTAACCAATGCTCCACTAACCAGAGGCACTCTAAAGGAATTTCATTCACGCAAGGAAGTATGGAAGATGTGCTGACGATACAAGATCGCCGGCTCTCTGCCACCACTAATCTTCAGGCAAACGTAATAGAAAAGAAAACAAACTAAAATTCATAGCCGATGTAGGATGCCAATGCTATCTATAAACTTAAAAACTTGACGGTGCGGCACACGAGGTTCGTCACCCAATAATAATGCCGGGTGGAACGGGACGCGATTCCGGAAAAAGGTAGAGAAAAAAGTGGTGCGTTCGTGATGGTACTTAGGACATACGATAAGAATATGCAAGGCACTCAAAGACTCGTTACAGTGTTCATATTTCGGAGCTGCCTCTGCCCGTAGGAGGTACCCATGCGTGAGATGGGTGTGTCCCAGTCTCAGACGACAGAGCACAACCTCAAAGAAGCGCTCCCTCTGTCGGCAACTTGCCCATTCCCGCAGGGTAGGTTTCACACAATGAAGTTTGTTGTGTATTTCCGTGTCCCATTCTAACTGCCACTTTTTTTTAATTGCTCTTTTAAGACTTTGTTTGTAATCAGTGTACGGAATGCACTTGATATCCACTTGCCTCTCAATGCACGTACTGGCAGCTCTATCAGCATCCTCATTTCCCTGAATACCGACGTGACTAGGCACCCAACAGAAATTGATGTGTAAATCTGATTTTGCTGCAGTGTGCACAATGTTCCGGAGCCTAGTAACCAAGGTATTCTTTGGTACTTCCAAAGAAGCAAGTGCCTTTAAGGCACTGAGAGAATCTGAGTAGATAACAGAATGCTGGATAGCGTTTTCTATAATGAATTCAACAGCTAAAATTAAAGCATATAATTCTGCAGTAAATATTGAGGCTCTGGCATCAAGACGCCTAACAACCTTCCATGTCTCGCTTATAACAGCACAACCAACAGCAGAGTCACTCTTAGTACCATCTGTGAAGAAACTCCTACAGTCACTGTACGTATAAGCAACCTGGGAAAACTCCTGTTGCAGGGCAGCAACAGGAGTTTGCCGCTTATTATATTTGATCAGAGTATAATTGATTATGGGTGCTACGCACTCCCAAGGAGCCAATGCCAGTGGAAGTTGGGCAACTAGTTTGAAACTGTCAAGGTTGTAAGCCTGTGAATATGTTTTAATTCTCTGCGTAAAAGGGGGTACGACAGATGGCTTGTTCTGGAATGTAGTTTCATAGCGAGAATCCTGAATTGCTTCCTGGATCGGATGAGAAGGGACAGAGCGAATTCTTAATGCATACTGGAAGCCTAAATAAAACCATCTTTTTTCAAGTGAATATTCATTACTCACAGCACATAGGCTAGGAATAGGGGACGTCCGAAAAGCACCAGTGGAAAACCTCAGACCTTGATGGTGGATGGGGTCCAACACCTGAAGGGTTGATTGACGTGCGGATCCATACACTAGACATCCATAATCCAATTTTGAAAGAACCAAGCAGCGATAGAGACGAAGGAGGCATTCCCGATCGCTACCCCAAGACTTGTGTGAAAGCACCTTTAGGAGGTTCATTGACCTTGAGCATTTCTGTTTCAGGTAAAGTACATGACTACGGAAATTCAACTTTTTATCAAATATCACTCTTAGAAACGTGTGTTCATTACGAACAGGAATTGCCTGCCCCCTTAAGGTCAGACTAGGCTCTAGGATCACGCCCCCACGTAATGAAAAGTACACATACTGACTTCTCTGGTGAAAAACTAAACCCATTGGCATCAGCCCACCTCATCAGACTATTAACTCCGAGCTGAAGTTGTCTCTCGCAGACCGAAATGTTACACGAACAGCAAGAGATCTGCAAGTCATCCACGTAAGGAGATTAGGAAAGTGATTGTGGGATAGACTTTGCAATAGAGTTCATTTTTATTAAAAATAGTGTTACGCTAAGAACACCACCTTGTGGAACTCCATTCTTTTGGACAAAACTACGAGAGAAGGTTGTACCAAGCTTGACATGAAAGTATCTGTCTTCCAAAAAGCTTTTGATGAGTGAGAGCATTCGGCCACGAATTCCGTACGAGACAAGATCGTTCAAAATTCCATACCTCCATGTTGTGTCATAAGCCTTATCTATTTCAAAAAAGACAGAAACACAATGCTGTCTATTAACAAAAGCCTCACGAATAGTTTTCTCAAGACGGACGAGGTGATCCACCGTTGATCTGTGGGCACGGAAACCGCACTGAAACTTGTCGAGGAGGTTATTTTCCTCTAAAAAATGGACCAATCTTGAGTTTACCATTCGTTCAAAGGTTTTCCCTAAGGAACTTGTGAGGGCTATGGGCCGGTAACTTGAGGGTAATGATGGATCTTTTCCTTGCTTGAGGAGCGGGATAACCTCAGCTCTTTTCCAAGAATCTGGGAAGACCCCTTCTCTCCAGATCTGGTTAAAAAAGCTTAAAAGCGCCTGCAGGGTATTGGAATGCAAATGCTTGAGCATACAGTAGTGAATTCGATCTGGTCCCGGGGACGTATTTTTACTTTTATTTAATGCTGCCTGTAACTCTCGAAAAGTAGAAGGTTTATTATAGGGTTCTCGTAGTCCTCCAGAGCTATTTATTCTCTTTTTTTCTATAATACTTTTATGCTTTAAAAATGCAGCCGAGTAATGCGATGAACCTGATACAGATGCGAAGTACTCCCCTAGAATATTGGCCTGCTGCTCAAGACTAGGCAGTACACCACCTGGCAGAACAAAAAGCGGTATGGAGAAGGCTCGATAATCCCCGTTAATCTTGTGCACTTTTTCCCAGACAACTTTTACACTGGTGTGACTATTAACGGAGGAGGTGTATTTCTTCCACGTTGTCTTTTTTGATTGACGACGGACATATCGAGCCTTCGCCCGAGCCTGTTTGAAGGCTAAAACATTTGGAGGGGTCGGGTACCGGCGTAGCACATCCCATGAACAATTTTGTTTTTTTCGAGTCTCACTGCACTCCTTAGTCCACCAAGGTTTTGGCTTAGCAGGAAGGCGCGTAGAAGACTGCGGAATAGCTTTATGAGCTGCCTCAATTATAGAGGCAGTAAGGCATTTGCAGGCATCATTTATATACAAGCCAACTAAAGTTTCAGGGTTAATCTAAGATGAACTTTCAAACATGGCCCAGTTTGCCTGGTCTACTTTCAAGCGTGATGAACGTGTCATGAGAGAGGATGAAGGAGCAGTGCACTTTAAAGTAATGGGGAAATGGTCGCTACCATATGGGTTAGGATGCAAATGCCATGAGAAGTTAGGGAAAGGTGTGGCGGTCCCAATAGAGAGATCAGTGCATGATGAAGAAAGGTGTTGACAGCTAAAAAAGGTAGGCTCACCAGTGTTAAAAAGACAAAGTGTTCGAGAGAATAACACAGACTCAATTATTTTTCCTCGGATGTCACGACGTGTACTCCCACAGAGAGGGTTGTGACAATTAAAATCCCCCATCAAAAGGAATGGCTCAGGAAGCTGGTCTAAAAACGAATTAAAATCTGAGGATTTCAAAGTATAGGATGGTGGTAGATACAAAGAGCAAAACTGTCACAGCTTTGTGAAGCATGAACCGTACAGCCACTGCTTCCAGTGAGGTAGACAGTGGGACCTGTACGCAGGGCACTTCTCTCGGGAGAACCACCGCAACTCCTCCAGAAGAACTGACAGAGCACGGACGATCCTTTCGGAATACCTGGTACCGTCTGAGGAAGTAGGTATGGCTGGGATTTAAATGAGTCTCCGGTAAGCAAAGCACACGTGGCTTGTGTTCCTCCAGCAAAAACTCCACATCATCCAGGTTACGTAGGAAACCTCGACAGTTTAACTGCATTAGCACTGAAACCATTATTAAGATATGAAATTATGAGCACATGGATGAACAGTGAAAAAAAGTCATCCCTTTGGAGGGATCACAGTTTTTTTAGTTTTTTGCTTGGTTTTCGGATTCTGCCACTCCATCTCCTCCTGGTCAGACTCAGGGGTAGATGGGGAGGTGGATAGGGCAGGAGCACCGCTCTCCTGAGCTCCGCAAGCAGGCTTGCCTGCCGGCTTGGGAGGGTCGGAGCTGCGAGATCCTAACCTGCGGCCACGACCAGAACTTGACGGGAGGGTGGCAGATGCACTGGGGAGGGATTCAACCCCGTCCATCTTCTCCACCTCCTTCTGTGTTACAGAAGCTGCATGAGGGCCATGCAGCTCCTTGGTTACAGGTGGTCTCTCCAGGGAGTGAGGCCGACGGCCTCGCTTTTTCTCCCTGGTAGGAGACCGTGCAGACTGTACAGGCGCAGCAGGCGCTGGCCTGTCTTGGGATGTGGGAGCAGCCCGCGAACCCTCTCCGCGAAGAGAGGGAGCCTGCTGCCCCTGGGTAGGCTTTGGGGTCCTGAGGGCGGCAGCCAGGTCTTCGAGCAAGACCTGGGTTGCCCTCGACTCCATACGCGGCGCAGGACCCCGGCGCGCCACGTCGGCATACGAGCCTTGTGCAAGGAATGACCAGCGTTTCTTGGCCTCAAGGTATGTAATGTTCTTTTTAGCCTTTAAACTCAGTATCTCCTTTTCCTGCTTCCACAGGGGACAGGCACGGGAGTACGCTGCATGGGTGCCTTTGCAGTTGGAGCAGCACACAGTGTTTTCACAGACGTCTGCGACATGTTCGTTGCTGCCACACTTGGCGCAGATCTCTCTTCCACGGCAGCTCCTGGACCCATGCCCGAACCTTTGGCACCTGAAACACCTTGGGGTTCGGCACATAAGGACGGACACGGCAGTTCAGATAGCCTGCCTTTACTGTCGCTGGGAGACAGTGCCGTTCAAAAGAAAGAATAAGATGTTTTGAGAAAATCTCCTGACCCTCGCGGCGAAGTATAATCTGCTTTACTGCAATGACACCCAAGTTTCGTAGGCCTTCAAGGATCTCATCCTCACTTACATCTAGCAGGTCCTCTTCGGAGATGACACCACGCACAGTGTTCAACGTCCTATGCGGTGTTACCGTGACTGAGGTCTCGAGGATGCTCTTCATCTTCTGAATGGCCACACTTTGCTCTTGTGTGGTGACCTCAACAAGAAGGTCCCCAGAATGCAACGTTTTTGCTTGGTAGGAGTGTCCGATCAAATGCCCAACAACCTTGGCAACAATGAACGGAGACAGCTTGGCGGCAGGGCGTTGATTGTCTTCAGAGTGAACTACAAAAAACTCAACAAAGTGTTCTGTTTCTGGTGCTTTGGCGATGACTTGTTCCGGACAGGGCCGTTTGGATGCCTGCCTGGAACCGGGTTTAGAGAGAGAAGGAGCCATAAGAGGCGGAAAGTGTTCAGAACCTGTGGTGTGCCGCCCACCACGGAGCCCAACAAGGGGATAGTTAACGGACCATAACAAAAAGGGCTTTGCTGGAACCGTTAGACTATTAGCACTGCCCAGGTACTATAACCAAGCGTGGTTTTGGACGAGGAGTCTGTCGCCACCCAAGGTTAGCCCTTGCCGCCAAAGGAAATGAAAAAAGGAAAGAGGAGAAATGAGAAGAGTGAAAAGAAGGAGAAGGCCAAGGTAAAAGAAGGGAAGGTATAGTAGAAGTGGCGACTAGGCTCAATCATCCTGGTCGGGCCAAGCCAGGACTCCCGTCTAAGGAAGCGGGGGCCGAAGTGGTGTATTGCCTCACCCGGGGGGCCCCGAAGGGTCCAAACCTACCCCGGGCTCGGCTCACCCACCAGGATGCCCTTTTCCCCAAACACGGGAAAGCCACGCACAGCCATACGTGGGCGGGCGAACCCGCATGGCTCGGGGTCCGTGGAGATGCCACTCTCCAAACACCTGCTTTCACAGGCGCCCCCTGCGGGGCTAATATAAAAAGAACATTTAAATTTATATTAATTTCTTTTTATATGAATGGGGCTCATTCAGCAAAAAGAAGACTCCTCATATATATTTTCTAACTACATTCTATTCTCGTTTCAGCCTTGTTGGTTGAATGAAAGCACTGTTCATTATTAAGGTGCACTCCTGCGATTTTTTAATGGTCGCTGATTTCCCTCAAAATTGGCTCAACACACCGACGGACATGGCCCTACCAGTTTCCAGTGTTTTATGTGAAAAGGAAAACTTAAGTTATTGAATTTTCTCATTTTGTTCTCCTTGTGTTTCTCAAACCAAGAGCCCCTACTGGCAACACTGAAGTGTGACGACAGGAATGGTACAAAGTGGGCAAAAGTGGGCAGTAAACCAGGTTCCCAGCTGATTACAAGACGTTTGACGGTGGGAAAAGAATGCTTGGGAGCTAATTCACTGAGAAGCATGAAAAAATGCTCGACATACTTTGTTTGTAAACTACCTGCATGACCTGATGGTCTGTACCATTTGTGACGTCATACCACTGGACAGCATGCGGAAATTTGAATGTCTGCTTCGGCACCATCTTCATTTACGATTTTTTTAATAGCTATTTTGAATTTCGAGACAATAAATAGCAAAGCATGAATACTAAAGTCCGGGTATTCAGAAAATGCCATTTGTTCAGGTGGCTCACAAAACGGCCGAAGTCCTTTTCTGTAAGGGCAGTTTCCTGATAAAAGATGTTTAAGAACACACTCTCACCAACTGCCACAGACTCCTTCCTATATTACAGATGGTGTTTTCATTTTCCGGTGATATTTATGCTCACATTTTCTGATAATTGATTGGCATCAAATTCCGTTTTAATCGACATTTATTTTACACGGCGCCAGGCTCTTAGGCATATATTATTAGAAACATGATTGTTCACATGTCTTGTAATTATGGGAGAGGAACAGACGAAAGTATATTTTGTAAAAATATTAACTTCTAACATTAAAAAAAAGTTTGACAAGAAAAAAAATAATTCAAACTTGTTCTCATCATACTGACAAATTCGGAGGCAGAAAATGTGTTGTGAATGAGCTACGCACCTGGCTGTGTATGGTTGAGCAAGCAATTATTTGCTAGGATTTGTTTAGATTTGATATGATTGCCTCAGATTTTTCCGTGTACACATAGCATGTCCCTAGCTCATTCACAACCCATTCTGTGCTTCTCCGAGTTCATCAGTATAACAAAAACAAGTTTTCTTGTTTTTTTCGTTCGAGTCAGTATATATAGAAGTTTCTCCTTTTTCTGGTTGTCATAGAGGTGAAGGTAAAGCGCAGAGTTCTTCAGGCTCTAGGATAGATAAAGCCCATTGTAATAGCTACGGAAGAACGCAGGCTTTTGCGGCTCATGATGCTGAACTGCACGCACTCACTTTGTGACGCTCAAGCGCGGCATCCGAGCGTGTCGGATTTTTCATGAATCAAATCCTAAAACACAATCTGTGTTTATTGCCGGGACGCGTCCCGCGCATCGCTAAAGAACGTTTCCGGTTACTTGCGACGTACATTCAAACAGAGCGTAAAACCGATGCTTTTTATTCTGCTCCACTGCCCCGAGCAAATGCTACACGACCGCACGCACGCCATGATCGACATTCTCAAGTGCCACTGTAATAACAAAACGCATAGCAAGTCCCACTGAAACAGAAACACTTCAGCAACAAATGACCAACAATAATTACCAGATCGTTTACTGTAAAGGGTTTTAAGCGAAACTTACCGAGAAAGAACCCTGCTTCACGACCACCACGGCCGCCATGACAGCAACAACCACTGGCAACAACATAGAGGGCAACAACCAACCTCAACAACGAACGAATAGATAAATAAATTAAAATCTTCCGTTTGTAATGTGCGGTAGCTTGCGCCATCTATTTTATTAGCTTAGTTCGATGACTTTTTTATGAGCTTTCAACTTGATTTCGCCATACCATTGAAATTATTATTCATTATCTTGTTAAATTTAAAAAAGTTGTGCTACAAGTCATAAATAAAAATATTTTAAAGAACACATGCAAAAAGAAAAATAATTTTTTTTATACAGCTAGATGAAAAAAGAATGTCATAAAACGAATTTAGAACGAAGAAAAAAATTAAGAGCTCTATTTATGGCACAAAACGATTGTGAAGTTGGCGCCCGCAGCGCAGCGGCGGCGACGCCGCGCTGCGCCGCGCCGCCGCCGCCGCCGCCGCCGCCGCCGCAAAGTCACACCGCCGCACGCTGAGCTGAGCGTGGTGCGCCGCCGGTTCAACGCATTTCTCCACGCCGCCGTGGCCGCCGCCGGTAGGGAATAGAGCCGTGTACGACTCCGGAAAATATGGCTTCGTTTTTTTTTGCATTTCATACGAAGATGAATACGTAACTTTTAGAGACTAGAGCAGAGTTACAGTGTACTAGAATACTTGGGTAGTGTTGGGACCGGAGCGGCTCGGCAACGGGAGCTCGTGAGGGCGCGTGTATTGACAGTTCGTGGCGGCGCTGTAGTCGAGTTATCCGGCTCGCGCAGCCAGCCTTTTTTTTCTTTTTTTCTTTTTTCTCTTTGAGCGGTGCATGTAGCGAAAGCTAGGAGCGCGAGCTCATAGCGTTGGCAGCTGCCCTTGGTGCACGGGAGCTCGTGCCGCCGAGATGTGCCCTAGAGCAAGGAGCTCGCGCTTGTAGCCTTTCCTGCGGTACAACACAAGGTGAAACAGGGTATAGGGCACGTAAAACAATTGGTATTTTCAAATCGTTTTTTTTTTAATTTTTGCGGTAGGCAAAGGGTTAATGAAATGTTTGATGGGCCATGTTGCAATTGCAGCTTTAAAGGGAGCCATCATTAAAGGCCAACCTAATTTAAAAAGTTCGCGAACAAACAACGAGCTTTGAGCGAAAGTAACAATGCGTTCGTTTTTGCTGTGTTTGTACGTCCATTTTCGTTTCTTCCTCAAGCTTAATTATCTCGACCAACCCGCTCGTTCTGTCTTGAGATATTCATCGCTAAAATTTTGCCTTTCTTCACTTAATTAAAAAAACTGCGCGCTGAAAGCGCGAATGAGGTTGTGCTGATATTGATGCGTAGAAGAATGACGCAGGTTGTTTCTGTCCCCTCGTCACTAACTCGACAGCGTTTCTTCGGTGGACTCGCCGGCGCCACACATCAAGACGACTAAGTTACTATTCTACGTATTATTTTCATAACGCGGTTTCTGAATCAAGCGAAGAAAGGCAAACTTTTACTATTAATTTTGCGAACCTCGTTGCCTTTTCGCGAATTGTCGAAATTGTGTTTGCCTTTAATAATGACTCCTTTTAAAACTGCAATTGCACCATGGCCAATTAAGCCGTTAATAAACAAGTTAACTAACAGATCCTGGTTCATTATTAAACATTGCAACGGTTATTCACCCATTCATTGTCCACCGAGCCCTACAGATATAACGAAAGACGGCATCCACACATCTGCCACATCCTTTTTTGTAAAATATGTAAAGTTCTGTAAAGAATAAAACAAAAAGTGAAAGCCGCTTACAACTCCCTGTAACGTCGAATTAGAGCGCAGCTCTTGAGGAGGAGGAGGGAAGGGCACTGGGGGGGGGGGGTTAAACTAACCAGGGGGGGTCACGTCACCTTGGGACGTGACCCCCAATGCCGATGATGTCATCACTGACGTCACTGATGACGTCATCAGTGACGATGACGATGCGGGTACCGATGACGTCATTAGTGACGTCACTGATGACTTCACCAGTGATGATGACGATGCGAATGTCGGTGACGTCATCAGTGACGTCACTGATGACGTCATCAGTGATAATGACGATGACGATGGGGATGTCGTTAACGTCATCAGTGATGATGACGATGGCGATGCGGATGCCAGTGACGTCATCAGTGTTGATGACGATGACGATGTGGATGCCGGTGACGTCATCAGTGATGATGACGATGACGATGTGGATGCCGGTGACGTCATCAGTGATGATGACGATGACGATGTGGATGCCGGTGACGTCATCAGTGATGATGACGATGACGATGTGGATGCCGGTGACGTCATCAGTGACGATGACGTCATCGGGGGTCACGCGACATCGGCGGGGGTCACGTGACCTCGGGGGTCACGTGACCTCAAGGGAGTCACGTGACTTCGGGGGGTCACGTGACCTCGGGGGGTCACGTGCCCCCCACGAGGTCACGTGACCCCAGTGGGGGGCTCGCGCGGTGCATTATGGGACATTTCCCATGATGCACCGCGCGCCCTATTGAAAATCGCTCTGAGGGGACTTCAGGAATTCTTTAAAGGGTGTGAAGGGGACTTCAGGAATTCTTGTGATGTTTGAAAGGTGAACCGATATTTCCTGGTGGGTTCGTTGGCCCCGTCAGAGGCTCTCCTGAAATGTCTGAAGTCCCCTTTACAATGCCTTGAAATGTCTGAAACCCTGTCAAAAACTTTTCTAATGGGGTCGGGAAAACCTTCAGGCTTCTTGAGATCTCTGTGGGGACACGGCCTAGGTGGAGAAAATACATGTCGCAGAATTAGAACATAGCTACGTATTGTTCACAAAGGGAAAACAAATAATTATATGGAGAATGTCGATCGTATGTCTGTACGGTCAGTTTTTTATTACTGCTCTTCTATCAAACACAACTGGGCTCCTCGACCCGTCTGTCAGTGGCCGGGTGTTCGGTCGCCAATGGGGCTACGGGTTCGATCGCCCCATGTGGAGAATTGACAATTCGCGGGCCGAGTGTTGTTGGCCGAGCGGCGTTTTGAGGAGAACAAGCTTCACTTGTTGCACTAATAATAATAAAAAGGGCAAGACTAGAGCAGCGCGTTGCCCAAATTCAGGGCGCTGCGCTGGGGAGGTTCCGAGGGCGAAGCGGCAGCGACTCGTGCCGGGAACCGGTTTCCCCGCGGGGGACTGTCCCCAAAAAGGAAAAAAAGTAAATAAACAAAACTATTTTGCTTTTCACCAGAGTCGGAAGCCCTCTCTTTTTCGCCGTCGCCAAAAACACGAACAGGCAACTCAAATCCCCCCCCCCCCTTTTACAACGCCTACACACACATACTGCGCTTCTCTCCCCCCGGCAATGGGGAGAGGGTGCAATACCGCCAGTTCCGGACGGCACGCTTCTCCAATGGTCGGCGGGAGAGAGTGGTGTGAGGAAGCCGAAGAAGTCAGGAGGCCGCTATAGCCATTTTCTTTCCGCTCGTGGGCGGTTTGTTTCTCACCGCCATGGAGATCTGGAACGCACCGTTTCCTACATCCAGAAAGGTAAGCGCTGCTTTGAGAGCTCGCCCCTTGGTCTGTTTTAATCCGTGCCGTTTCTTCCTTGGTTCCGCAGGTGAACCCCAGTTCGGCGTTGGCCGCCTTCAGCACCGCTCGAGCACCATCGTGTTCAGCGCATTCAAGGAGATGGTGGCCGGTGTCGGCCTACTCGCAGCAAGCCTGGCAGCCGGGATCAGCGTTCAACCGCATGCAGTGCCTATACGCACCGGGATCATGGCACTGTGGGTCCTGAGACGGCGGATGACGGCCGCTGTCCCGCCTTGTTCTTTGCGCCTCTTCGTCCGACCGGCCTCAGAAGAATCCAGCGAGCGAAAAATACGCCGAAGACGCCGCCCCGACGACATCGTGGACGAAACCGTGACTGTGCTCGGAATTTCTCAACGGTGACGGGATCTGCTTGCGAGTTCGTGGTTTTCGCTAAACGTGCTTACTGAGACTGTGTATGTGTACGTGAGGTGCACCTGCTCAGTTTTATTAGCTGAACTACCGTACATCAGGTATTTACCCAACGGCATTGTGAGTACTAAATATATTTTTCGTTGTGATAAAGAAGTTAGTTGTTCCTATTTTATATTATCTCTTTCGTCGACAGCTGCTTGCGCCCGGGTTTGAACAAGCGTTGGTTTTTATTGTCTTTTTGAGTGTTAATACGCATGTAAAACTCAATGTCCGCAATAAATTTTCAATAACGTTTTGAACTGAATTTTTGTCTATGGTTCACAGTCATTTGGGCGTCTAAAGGGTTGATGGGCTAAGGGGTTGGGGTTGAAGGGCTGTGGGGCTGGAGAGTTTTTTCTGAGGGGTATATCTGAAGGGTATTTTTGAAGGGTTTTGAAGGCCTGTGCGGTCCCATAATCCTTCAAGGCTGATGGGCCCTTTAGAATTATTTTCAATAGGGCGGTTACGCCGACGGCGACGGCGACGGCGACGCCGCTCAAGCCGGAAACGGGCCCCTAAGAGCTGCGCTCTAAAACACACTGAATGTCTGAGTGAACCAGATACGCCCCCTGTGGAACCATGGGTCTTTCCTTTCGAATGCTCCCAGCTCAGGCGAGACTTACCTGGTTGTCAGAAAGCAGCTGTCGGTTAAATGTATTGATATGAGCGTGTGGGTTTCAGATGGTTTTCCCTCAAGAGGATAATGGGCTGCATATTGTAACCATGTATGCGCTGCACATTGTAGCCATTATTTCAATGCCGTGCTGTAAACTATTACAACTTTTTCCTTGCCTGATCTACGTGTGCTCATGTTTTCTGCTCAAAATGATGTGAAATAGTTTCTTGTTTTCTTTGAATCTTATAAAGCATTACTTGTTCAGCCCACATTGTCTCAGTTTTTGAACTTAAGTTAAATGTTAAAACGCGTGATAAAAATTGTCACGGCTTATAAGCCATTTCTTACAAGTGAACGTCGGGTGATTCTCGGATGGGCGTGGCAGCCACGAAGAAATAGAAGATTCTCACCCCTTTGCGACCGTCGCTTGGGTGGTTCGTCGCATAAATGGACACAAGAATGAGTGACAAGTGAAGCGAGCTGATTAAGGTCAAGAAAAAGAAGACGGGCAGAAAAGAAGACAGAGAAGTTAAGCGCCGTTCACACTCTTGCGACCGAGTAAGACCGAGAGAGACCAGACCGGTTTTTAAGCCTTTTGCGACTTCTTAGGACCGGATGCGCTGCAGCGCGGAGCTGGTCCAAAGAGATCGCAAGTGGCTTAAAAACCGGTCTCGTCTCTCTCAGTCGTACTCGGTTGCAAGAGTGTGAACGGGCCTTTAACCTGGGGTATTAAAAACATACTAAAACAATCTGGAACTTTAGCATGTGCCGTTTCGTTCCGTTATAAAATAAGATAGAAAAAAAAAAAAACTGCTTCCGAGTTTTAGATATCCCTTTCAAATATCTAATGTTCGGCATTTGCGACCAAGGAAATGGGCATTTCATTTAAAATGCTCACCATCCGACAAACCGAAACCGCTTCTTTAAAGTCGCAATTGTTTTTATGTAAAGGAAGGGTAATTTAGCTTGTACCGTCCAATACATTGAAGCATCATGTTGCTAACGGTCGTGCCGCAGCGTAATTGATGCCGCGGTACGACCGCTGGCAGGTCGTAGCTGTATCAGAAATCCTATGTGCACTCCACCAAAGCGGCACCAAAGATTCATATTTTCGCGCGTGCAGCCGCGCATGCGCACACCTTCCGGATAAGCTGCGGATAAGGCGCCGGACGCGACACCTGTCGCGATCAATACCACGCGCTTCAGGCGAGCCCCTTCGGTCCCAACACTACCCAAGTATTCTAGTACACTGTAGCAGAGTAGCGCAATCCTTTGATCCGCGTGTTTCGCCGACAAGATGGCCGACTGAGCAGCTCGGCGCGAGTCACGTGGTACTCAGGGTTCCAAGAGGCGGCCCGCCCTATGGGAGAATACATCGAGATCGACTCAACACGGCTGATTAAAAAATAAACGGCAAGTTCACACTTTTCTCAACTAGTCTGTCGTGAAGTTGGTAAAGCACTAAACACTTTATCAAAGTTTTAATAATATTGGATGCGTGTGAAAATTGTGAGAAGGCAATTTTTTAAGGCAATGGCGTTTGAAGCAGACGATTATTTTGGGCAGCGGAGATGGGCTTTTTGGGTTGGCTGGAGCGGGTCACGTGAACAGTGTGACGTCGACGCGTCGTCTGCTGCATGATGCCGCTCAGGCAATTTTTAAAAAAAAGTTATGTCCTTACGTGGCACAAAACTTAGCGTAAATTATTCTAAAATGTTCCATTATTATGTCAAAAACTTGTCGCTCCGTACGTCCCCACAATATTGAAGAAACAGATTTTCCCACGTTCCTCATGCATTTCTGACCGGAGTTGGAACCTCCAGGAGTTCGCCGCTAGTCGCCGAGAGATGGCGTTCTGGATAGCGGTACTCGAGAGCCATATATTGGGAGAGTTTGGCCAGCGGGTGTGGCGACGAGGGTGCCGGAGAGGAGAAAAGGAAATGAAAGCGAGGAGAGCGCCGAAGGAGTGAGAGAGAAAGCAGAGAGCGGAGAGGAGACGACCGCCATTCTTTAGCAACGCTGTCGAAGACTGGTCGGAGAAGAGCACTGCTGAGGCTACGCGTCGTCTGCTACGGGCCGACTTCTTTTTCGCCTGAATAAAACTTTGTGGCCGTACGCCGGAAAAATCTTCATTTATTAGCTTTTTAACCCACCGAGGAATAACAGAATGTCATTTTCTTGCCAGAGCCAGCGATATAGAAGGCAAAAATCGGGATTTAGGTGCCGATTTCACGCATTTTGCCGGGAGAATGATCAAAGATGGCGGCCCTCCCCACTCAGGTGGGAGCAGCCGGGAGTTCACGCGCATGCGCTCATGCCTCTCGCTCTTCGCCGCGTGCCGATTGGCTCACTTGGGAGGAGAGCGTTACGGCGGCGAGATCATAGACTGACCAAACTCTCCCCATATACGACTCTGGGGTACTCTGCTCCGAAGGAGCTACATAGTGCTCCATTAGAGACCATAGAAAGCTTCCGGAAGAGCGCAAGCACCACGTGATAGATAGCGGCCAGTACGCGATAAATAGCGGCAACTTTTTTGCGGCACCCGAGGGCGCCAACCCTCCTTGGCGCTAACTACAAATTCGATTCGCGCCGTAAATATAGCTCTAAGAAATTTAATATCTCGTTGTAAATTCGTTGTATAACTTCCTTTTCCATTCCAAGCTTCTTTTTTTTTTCAACCTTTTTTTTTTGCATTTGTCCTTTAAAGGGTCTTTGCAATCATAATTAAGCGTCAGACTTTTTTGCGGTTTCCACGTCCCCATGGGGTTCGGGCAAGCTAGCGAGCACGGAGAGAGTAAGTAATATCAGTGCGTCATATTTTAACCGGACGACGCGGAAACCTCCTCCACCTACGGGGGCCACCCGAGGTGCCGAAAGTGCGCGAAGTGTGAAGTCTTTGGTACAGAGCCGTTTTAAAACTTCTTCTTAGTCCAAATACAAAATATAAGTGGCGTGAACCGTTTCAATTATTTATAAAAGTAGTTTTTGTTCAGTATTTTAGATCAGAAAAGAAACAAATGCAGTTTATAAAGTACGAAAACAAGAAATGACCCGTCGACATACCGGCCACCAGGCGGTGGAAAAGGCGGCACATATACTAGAAAGGTGTAGTGGTATCAGGCACCGATGAGCGGCGAGGGTGGAAAGGTCCCGGATGTATACGGCAACGCTGTGGTCGTATACCGGCTCGAGGATCCGACCGGTTCCGAGCGTTCCGAAGGCTTTTGCGAGCACGTTTGGCGGTAATGCAGCGCAAAGGTGGCTCCCGTTCTGAACTGATCTTTACCCCGTGTTTGCTGTCGTTTGTGGCCAATGAAGTGTTACGCCGAATCAGTCTTTAATCGCGCAGCAAATGCTATGCGAGCTGCCCTGGCCGCCTGCTTCATACAGCCTATCGAACACATGCTTTAGTGGCGCCCTCTCGAGCCGTCGACACGGAGTGCGGCAGCCGTGAGCGTTCGCTGAGCTCACTACCCCTCCTCCAGTTCACGGCCACTCAAGCCACGACCAACAACGTCATGAAGGAGCTTATTTTTTGCTTGTTTTTGTAATTTTAGTTTGCCTATAACTTTTAAAATAAAACAAAATTCGAGAAAAGACAAGTTTCATTAAGTTACTACGTTCAGGGTGCTCAGGTTCGGTGCAAATTAAAAACCAGGCAAAAAGTTGTTGCAGGGCCCCCTTAAGAAATATTACATGCTGGCTTCCCGTGCTCATCAGACGTAAAACCAAGGACTTTCCTGAAATGAACCGTACAGACGCACAGACAACGTTAGTACCATTTGGTATAGACCGGTACAGGCCACTTATCTTCATGGTACAAAGCAGTTTTTAATAGATTCTGGCGAGATTTAACAGAGAGATGAATAAGATGGTGCTAAAGTAAACGAACCACAAATTTGGACCACTCTGGTGTTTATTTTTAGAAAAATATGTAAATATAATTACACCTGTTTTTAAATCATAATAAACACCAAAATGACCCAAAATAATATTTTAATAGTACCAAAATATAAAAGAAGGCTAAGCGAGGCAAAAGAAAATAAAAATAAAACCAGTTTCTTTCTTGTTTTTTCCCAACTCAGGGGAGTATGTGTTGTACGTGCCTTCATCTTTCAAATAATACATGCACAACCTAAAGACATCTCTATGAATGTTTTCATCGCACTTAGTTTGTAGGCATATTTATACAAATTGTTTTACGACCGAGCAGCACCCGTGGGCCCTCAGTGCAATCCGCAAGGGCGTCAATCAGCGCATAGTTTCGTTTCCTTTGGGCGGTAAGTTTATGGGTTATTTCATGGTGTTTAGCCTGCCCTAAGAACTGAGCAGCTTAAGCACATGCGTGACTAAGCTGCTCAATTCTGAATTGGTGTGTAGGTCTGTGATGTCCCATAATGCAACACTGTGCATTCAACTTCCCCGCTAAATATAGCGGCAAAACTGACGTCACATGACCTCAACACCAATTCAGTTACCCCGCTAAATTTAGCGGGGAATGGAATTGGTTCTGAGGTCATGTGGCATCAGTTTTCCCGCTAAATTTCGTCGGTAAGCCGACCTTGTGTATAAGTCACGTGACATGAAGTGTGACATAATTTTTCTTGCTAAATTTAGCGGGAAATCTGAAGTTGAGGTCACGCGATGTCAATTTCCTTGCTAAATCTAGCGAGGAAACTGAATTTGTTCGTAGGTGACATGACACGAAGTAATGTGACGTCATTTTCCCCACTAAATTTAGCGGGGAAACTGAATTGGTGTTCAGGTCACGTGGCAGCAATTTTCCAGCTAAATTTAGTGGGGAAACTGTGACACTGTGTGACGTCACCTGCCATGGCTTCACGAGATCCGGAGCAACTGGCCAAAAACGTTTCACATTGAAACAAACACCGTGCGCGTTGCATTATGGGGCTCCCACCATACTCTCTTCGTCCTCCTTGGTCTACCCTCAAACAAAAAAAAACATCACTTTGAATAGGAAACATAAGAAATAAACTGATTACAAGAAATCAGTCCGTTTTTTTTATTGTTTTATTATCTTCTTTTGTACCAGGGTTGTAAAATTGTAACTTGAAATCTTAATGAGAAAATGTGACCAGTAAAAGACATATTTGAGGAAAGTTGCTACTTCCTTCGTCAAGTGGCTGATTTTTACAGGCCATTTTAGTGGGCATTTTTTTTTACCCCTCACCATTTTCTTTAACTTAAGTTTTTTTATTACGGGTTTCGATAAACTGGGGTTTCTTAAGTTTTGGTAAAATCCATGCCTCCGGTGCGGAATGATTGGTTTGCACGAGCACTCGCGCATAGAAATCTCTTTAGAAAACCATGTTCTCGTGCCCATGCCTTTACTAGCACTGAAGCTAGCTTGTGAGATTTGCCATGAATTCCTTTTAAATTTATAGTATGTTTACAAGGTATGTGCAATATCAGATTGGCCAAATTCACTCATTATGTTTTTGTTTCCGCTAAATATTTGGTATTTAAGCTTTGCGACTCCTCATAACAGTTTTCACGGTATTTCAGCTCAATATTATTGCTGTGCACATATATTGTGCGCATTAAAACATATCATGCATTAGTTTCTCGCTGGAATTGGCCAAATAACCGTCACGCTGGACTCATCATGGCTCATCGTCATGTAGTAGCGTTACGAGAGGAAAGGTGGAAGGAGGTGGTTGGACGAAGGAGAGAGAAAGGGAAGGGGAGGGGGAGGGAAGAGGAAAGGGAGGAGGAAGCTTGGGGTGGTTGGGGAGAAAAAGGAAGCAGGAGGAGGGAAATATCTATTAATCTTCGTCTACCTATTTGATCTCGTTGGCAGCAGTTGGGGCTCCCACCTGCCACCAATGACACTTGGCAGCAGCGACGGTACTGAGCAACCACGCTCACGACTGATCATCGTTACAGGTTTGCTGGCCTTTTCCTTTCTCTAATCAATTTAAGTAAGGATAACCGTCGCTGCTGCCACAGCTGATATCAGTTGACCTGCATTTATATTGTTTGTTCGTTTTTGCGCTTTGGTTTTGTTTTGGCGTTGTCAAGTGACATTCCATGACGAAGGACATTGCCAAATTATTTAGTGACTTTAAAGAAGAATTTCGACATGAGTGGAAGTCTTTCAGGGTATCACTAGAGCGAGACATTCGAAGTGATATACATGAAATGAAGGCTGACATAAATAGCTTTAAAGACAGTGTAAACTTCATGAACCTCGAGTTCGAAGACGTTAAGGCAAAGTTTGGCACAGTCCTAAAGGAAAATGCCGAGCTTAAGAAAGGAAACGGAAACATTAAGGAAAAAATAATCCAAATGGAAAAGCGCCTAATCGACTACCAGGATCGGCTTTCAGAATCTGAGCAATACTCAAGAAACACCAACCTAGAAATCAAGGGAGTTGTAAACCATCATCACGAAGTACTTCCCGACCTGGTCAAAAGGCTGGGGGAATCAATCGGCGAATCGCTAAAAGTGACATTGCGATCTGTCATCGCGTGCCAACCCAGGACGCCACCAAATCTAACATTATTCTGCAATTTGTAAGCCGAAGCAAGCGTGATGCCATCCTTGATAAGACAAAAAAGATGCACATTAAGAACTCGGATCTTGGCCTTGACACGGATGCCCCTGTCTTCGTAAACGAACACCTATGCCCATCTCTGAAGCGGGTTCTCGGAAAAGCGATTGCCAAAAAGCATCACTGTAACTGGTAGTATGTCTGGGTTTGAAATGGCAAGATTTTTGCTCGTCAAGCAGAGAGGACCTCACTTGTTCAGATTAACAATGAGGCTGATGTAGGAAAGATCTGTTAATTTAGCTATGCTATCTTGTGCAGTCTTTTCCATTTTTTCATTATTTTTTATGGGTTACGTCGAACTTGTGTTGCCGGAAGAACTGAGTCAGTTCTTATCCTCCCAAAATTCTACTCATATCTTTCACTTGAACATGCGTTCTGCAACAAATAAACATGACTGTATTATATCATTTCTGGATCAGTGCTGCGTATCATTCGATATGATAATGTTCACGGAAACTTTGTATTAGCAGGATGCTGATATGCTCGTTCTGCCGGATTACACACACTTCTTTTTAAACCGTAAGCATAAACTTGGCTGCGGTGTCTCAATTCACATGAAATCTTAAATTAAATGTGAGCTGTTGGATATTTTTCTGAAACTACAAGTGATTATGAGATCCTAAGCTTAAAATATGGGGTGAATATAAGAGCTGTCATGTACCGCCCACCTTAGGCGGATTTTGAAATGTTTATCTCTTTTTTGAGCGCGTTCTAGACTATGTATCAGCAAATAACTACACTCTGGTCCTAGGGAGTGATCTCAACGGTAATATACTAGAAGGTTTCGAAATGTTATCACGTCTCCCACTAGAATCACTACATCCACACCTAGTTTAATTGACCTTTTTATTACTAATATTACAACCAATGTCAAAGTAACCGGAACCATAAGCTGCGACATAAGCGATCATATTCCAATCTTTTGGACCTTACATAATCACGACCCATACAAAGGTGCTGTTAAATCTTCTGTAACCTACCAGGAAATGTCTAATGATTGCCTACTTACATTTAGAAATGCAGTATTAAACTGTGATTGGACATCGGGTTTCTCTAAATTAGATGTGAATGATGCATATAATGAATTCCTAAATATTTTTAAAGCACTTTATGCCCTACATTTTCCTTTTGAAACTGTAACCATGATCAAAAAATAAGAAAACCTTGGGTAACCCCAGCACACATAAAAATGATGGGGAAGAAAATGCGCTTGTATAAAACATTTTTAAAACGAGGGACCAAAATAAACTGTCATGTTTTAAAAAACTAAGAACCGAATTGACATCTGAGCTTAGAAAAGCAAAATCATCGTATTACAAGCAATAGTTTCACGAGGCTACTAAACAACGCCCTGACGTCATGTGGAAAATAATTAATGAAGTTTTAAATTGTAGTAAGGTTTCCCACTCTATTGGTGAATTAACTATAGACGGTCGAAACATGTCAGGTGCACTTTTGGCGGAATATTTTAATGCTAACTATTCCAATGGACAGCCCAATGCACAGGCCAATGTAAATGATGAAAATGTCCTCTTTTTTGTAAAACATACTGATGATACGTTTTTCCTCAAACCAACTGACGAAGTAGAGGGGTTTAACACCTTTCTAGGACTAAAAAAAACAGCAAAAGTATTGACATTGAAAAATTACAAATAAAGCCAGTTAAATTTGTAATGGATATAATTGTCCCACACCTAGCATACATATAGAACTTATCATTATCATCTGGTCAGTTTCCCACAAACATGAAGTTGGCTAAAGTCACTGTTGTACATAAAGGAGGCGATATGCATGTTATGAATAACTATAGGCCAATATCAGTGTCACCTGTTTTCTCTAAGGTACTCGAAAAGATTATTATTACGCGCCTCAATCACTTTTTTTTGTAAACATTCTAAATTAACAGACTGTCAGTTCGGCTTTCGCAGAGGGAAATCTACGGAAGCCACCCTGTTATATCAAAAGGAAATTATATTACAAAAAATAGAAAAAAGGTTGATTACTTTAGGTGTGTTCATTGATTTCAGTAAAGCGTTTGATGTCCTAAATCACACGGGACTACTTATGAAACTTAGTCGATATGGCGTCCGCAGTGTACCACTTGCCTTACTTCACTCGTAGCTAACGAATAGGAAACAGTGTGTAGCTATTGACGGTTTTTTCTCTTCTTTCCAAAGTGTTCTCTGTGGTGTACCGCTCGGAAGCATACTTGGACCTTTTCTATGTAGCATATACATCAATGGCCTAGTAAACATCGATAACCAAGTGCAGTTTGTGTGTATATGCAGGCGATACAAGTATGTTTTTCTCTGCGGCCGATGTTGATACACTGTTGTGCCAAGCCAATTCTACTCTTACCAAATTTGCATTGTGGTCTGATACTAACGGCCTTAAGGTAAATTCAATGAAGTCTAAAGCAATCTTATTCAGATCGAAAAATAAACCCATTTCAATAGATTACACTCTCTCACCAGGTGGGTCAGCAATCGAAATAGTCAGCCAGCATAAAACTAGGCGTATTTTTTTCAGAGAATATGACGTGGGATTGTCACGTAAATTATTTGATAGCTAAACTCTCTCGTGTCGTCGGTATTGTTTCTCGTTGCCGCAATGTTTTACCACTCGACATTAAGCTTAAATTTTATTACGCATTATTTCAATCCCACTTAAGTTATTGTCACCTTGTATAGGCTACTACAACAAAAACAAACCTGAAAAACATACTATTACTACAAAAGAAAATAATACAATATATTGCTGTAGTTTCCTACACAGACCACACAGAACCTTTATTTTTAAAATATCATATAATTCCGGTTGAATGCATGTCTGAGTATCGTTTGCTTTGTTCCATTCGTTTCTACTCCACACTATTCATTGATCTCTTATTTACTATTTTTCAGCTTGTAACGCATAACAGTCATGTCAACATACGCCGCAGAGAAGCATTGGTCCTCCCTTGTTCCCGCACAAACTACAACCTACAAACTTTACATTATAATGTACCACTTGTTTTAAATAAATGCCTCACAAACAACATAAATATATACACGATTAGCAAACGAGACTTGCGCTCTTATATCTTCGTTGTTCCCTAACTTAGTGTTATAATGTTCACAAAGTTAAGATTTTTAATATTTTCTGTTTCATCAAATGTTACGCTAGTACAGTGTTGCACTACCAAGCTGCTGCCAATGTAATAAGGGTCTCAGACTGAGTCAAGCTGTCTCTCAACAGCTTTTTGTCTGGGACTCCTTCCAGTGTTTCTGGAAAATAAAGCTTTGATTTGATTTGATTAATTCTGATCATCTTATTCATCCCGTCCGTCTCATTCATCCCATCTCATCTTCCCAGACATAGCAAATGAATTTAAACTTTGATAAGACTGTATTTGTGAGATGTACAAATAAAAAATCGCCCTTTGTTTTTAGCTATGGTATTAATAATGTACCTTTAAACGAAGTTAGCGAGTTTAAATACTTAGGTGTTTTCTTTATGCCCAATCTTAGATGGGATAGACATGAAAGTTAGGATATGTCAAGCACACTCTCAAACGCCCCACCAGGGAAGTCAAATTAACAACTTACTGAACCCTTGTTAGGCCCTTTTTAGAGTATGGATCTCTTTATTTAATTTTTTTAAATATTTTTTAAAATTTTATAATATATAATATAAAAATTTATTTGAAAAAAAGATGTCAATCTACTCGAATCTACCCAGGCTAAGGCTGTATGATTCATTTTTAATAGATGAATGCAATTTCTCCCCTTCATCTGCTTTGTCATCTCTTGTGCTCGAACAACTGTGTTGGAAGCGAATCATAGATCGACTCAAAATGTTCCACAGAATTGTCAATGAAGACTGCAGCATCGAGCAAACTAAGTACATTTCATTTCCTAGTACTATGCACACCAGACCATCTAATTCATGAAATGTTGTTCCATTTCAGTGTCCTATAAATAGTTTTGAATATTCCTTTCTGCTCAAAACTATTGATTGGAATGAAATTGACCGACAGATACATATTGTTTCCGGTGTTGATTTTATTAGCACGATTAACAATCTTTCTTTCCCTTTATGCATGTTCTTGTCAGTGAATCATTTTTAAGGGCATCTTGTTTTTTTTTGTTGTTTTGTTCATATGTCTGTATTTTTCACTCCTGCAATGACCTCCATACGAGGTCGCAGTATCTATAAAAATACATTATCAGTTCCTGCTTTATGGTAGCAGGTCACTGACGTCCAAGATACTTGCTCTGATTTGCGCGATAAACGCAGGGGCGTTTTTGCAGTGAGGGTGTTCCAAAAACAAATTTCCAGGGTTTTTTTATTGCAGAAATATACTATGCATCACCGAATGCTCATTCTCCACCAGAAAGGTAGCGTTAGACGTCTGAACCAGGTGGCAAAGTTTCGGCACAAACAAATATTTTATTCAAAAGTTAGAAATGATTTTCTGAAAATTTCAATAAAAAAATTGGGGCCCATTTTCGCCCGTTTTTGGTTTCTGGCGCCATAGAGCACCATGTATTCGAGGGCTCCGTCGGCGACCATTTTTCCATTGACATTTTCAGAAAATCATTAATAACCTTTGAACAAAATATTGGTTCGCACTGAAACTTTGGCATCTGGTGCGAACTTCTAGCGCTACTTCTGGGCGGGGAATGAGCGTTCAGCGATGTGTAGTTAATTTTCGCGGTGAAAAAGACCCCGTCAATATTTTTCGGGGACACCCTGTACTTCACTTGGTAGTCCCCCACCAAGGCAGACATAGGCACATAGTAGGGATACTTCCACTGAATACACCTGGAAGCACGGCCGGCAGCCATTGATTAGACGGTTTACTGTAGATGAAGAAAATAATGGCATGCCGTAAGATACATGTAGCTCAGAAAGGGATTGCCTAAGATGTACTCATATATGCTTGAGATACAGCTCAGAAAGGGATTGCCTAAGATGTACTCATATATGCTTGAGATACAGCTCAGAAAGGGATTGCCTAACATGTACTCATATATATATATATATATATATATATATATATATCTAATTTAACATTACAGAGGTTTGTAAACGTCTTTATTTTTTTGTTAAACCCTTTTTGGTCTAATAAACACGTGGCAATATACCACAGGTTTCTTCCTGCACAAAAGTAGACTTGTGGATAGCCAACTGAACATAAAGGAGAAAAGCATGAAAACAAAGAAGTGGGCATACACAATGCTGCATTGTGTGTGTCCATTGTCTTTGGGGTTTCGTCCTTTATGTCCAGCTGGCCCTATCCAGAAGCAATGCAGCAATTAGCTCAGCTCCAGCCCTTCACAAGAGTAGACCTCAGCACACCTCCTCTTCCAAAAAGGGGGAAAAAAAAATCTGACTAAGCATATGACCCAAATGAATTTGATGCACTTAAAGAAAATTGTAAAAGTTTGTTTGCAGGGTTATGGTACTGCAATTTATCATAAGGGGGCAGCTGACTGGTGGATTTATTTCGTGAAAATAATAAATAGAGAGCGTACCTCAATCAAAAGTTACAAACAAAAGACAATTATTTTTTTATGGGCTAAGGGGAGTTAGCCTTTTTCATGCCATTGAGGAAAAAAGTGTCCTTGTGGGCCATATTATTTAAAAAAGTGTGTTGGCACGGACAACTTTTTTTCTGCTTGTTTTGCGAAGTTTACAGTGGGACAAATCGTAACTTTCAGTGTTTTTGGTGTGGAGGTAGGCTCATGTCATTTTTCAAAATCCTGTGGACTCAGCACTCTTGCACCACAAGCATGTCAAGGATGCAACAGGCGGACATTGTATAAAAAAACTGCCCATTGTGATTTAACGACACAAAGTTTTGTAGTGGAGAAAAACAACAACATTTTGCCAAAGTCAACTTTTACTGCAGGGCTTTTAATAAAAATGTGGCAATGGCTTTTTAAGCATATTATCTTGTCCTGTGAATGCCACAGGCTGTTACATTCGCTGCTCATGAGTCATGAGTTGTAAACTATGACGCTGAAAAACCGATCGCGAATGCACGCCAGGAAATGAAAAGGGGAGCGCAAAAATTCAAACCTTGCGTAAAAGTAATTTCAGCTTTCTGGAAGTTGTCTGGGTGTCTTAGAAAAGGAATGACCAAATGGAAGTCTGTTAGGGCTGTACGATTATTAGGTTTATAAGTTGAATCGAATAGGATCTATTAGGCAACTTAGAATATTTTCACAGTACTTTGAACCTTGAAAATGGATCTGCAAAAAGTTTTCAGTCCCCTCCAATCCAACCAAGATGCACCGCCGCAACGCACCAGTGCAGAACGGCGAAGCTTGACGCATGCTCAATCTTTTCGCGAGCGCTGCGAGCCGGAAATAAATGTAGTCATTTTATGACTTCCAAAATAGTTTATTCGCTCGCCGAAGCAATTGTCTTTCAAAGTTGTTATCGGAGAGTTTTCCTCTTTTCCTTCTAATGACGTCCTCGGTCAAGCTAAGAAGACGTTCCACCGTGGCGCTGGATGCAAAGACAGCGTTCAATTTCAGAAGCAGGCTGTGCAGGGTTGGGTAAGCGAGTGTCGGCATCTTTGGTGTCCATGACGAAACATGTGAGGCTTGCCTCGGCTAGAGGGTCTTTTATAACAAACTCTCCTCTTGTTTTCTTTTTCCTTCAGCAAGTTGAGATTGTTATGACTGGCCCCTCTTCATTCTCACGACGTTCGGAGATTTCGCCGAGCGAGTGCACCTGACCGTCAAGGGATCAAGTCTCGCGCCACGACGATGAGATCATCCAGACGACTGCGCGTCTAGTTGCAATGTTATAGCTACGCCACTGAAAAAAAAATGCTTTTCGCCGTTGACGTTGGGACCAACAAAAGGATCTCCCAAGGGTGACTCGAAATCCTTGTTGGTGACTACGGTATCCTGACGCGCCTGACACGCCTGACAAGTAAAACGTTTTCAACTAAGAGGAGGTCTCCCTGGCGTGGAAGGTCAGAAGGACGCGAAGGATTACGTGAACAAGCATCGGCGCTCGTACAGTTGCAGCTGGAAGTGGCAACGTGCTCCCATGAAAGGATTATCTGCGTCTGGGTTCGTGTGCGGGGGAGTCCGGCTTTGCAAGGGAGTATGCGCTGACGACGAGGCGACCATGGGAACAGGCGCCCAGCTGCGAGGTCATTCCAGTTACGCAAACCGTGGATCCTACCACTTGAGTCAGAACTCACTAAAGGCACACAACATGAAAACAACAACCCTCGGAGTGTCCCAGTCTTTCACGGTTGGAGCTGGAGGCGCGGCGCTTGCGTGCATTCGCCCTACCATACATTCGCCTTACCCTGTCCTGCAAAAAGTTGGCTGGTGCAAAACTATTAATGGAGGAAGCATGCGAGTGAAAGAACCGCCTTTTCGCTTGTCTCCTGGTACGGCGAGCTTCCGCACGCAGGCGCTTGAATGCTAGAAGGTTGGTTGGGGTGGGATACCGCCGAAACTTTGCCCAAGCGCAATTCTGGCGATTCCTGGAGTTTCGGCGCTAGCTTTCCCACCATGACTTTGGACGCTTGGGTAGCTTACCTGCCGTTTGTGAAATAGCAGCACGAGCTGCGTCAGCAATAGCAGTTGTAATGATTTAATTTTCTTCACCTATATATTTTCCTTCGGGCAGGACGAATGATGTTATAGATTCCCTAGACAGTTCCCAGTTTGCTCTAGAAATTTGCCACCGACGAGGACAGAAGGATAGAATATGTAGGGCCTTCTGTGGATGAGACGGATAGGGAAGCGGTCACTGCCACGTAGGTTGTTTAGGACAGTTCAGGTAAGGCTTGGTGAACATGGATGAAGAAACAATGGACAGGCCAATGTCATGAAAAAAAGTAGTGAGTCGAGTTGAAATATGTGACCTGACCAGCATTTAGGTACCAAGGCACCGCCTTTCCCAGGGCTGCCATGAGTTGGCTTTAGAAGGAGGGAGAGCCATAAAGAGGAGAAGATATATGAAATCCGCGGTGCACCGCCAAGGGCACCGAGCCCAACAAGGGGTTAGGTAACGCACCATAGCAAGAAGGGCTTTGCTGGAGACATTATTCTAACAGTGCTGCCGGGAAACTATGATCAAGTGTGGATCTAAACGAGGGTATCTGTCCCCACCGAAGGTTCCCTCTTGCCGCCAAGAAAGAAAAATAAGAAGGAAGAAGAGAAGGAGAAGAAAGGTAAGGAGAGGAAAGGTGGAGAAAGGTAACTGACTGAAGCATCCTGGTCCGGTGAAGTCAGGACACCCGTCTACGAAAAGCAGGGGTCGAAGCGGTATATTGCCTCGCCCGGGGGAGGGGGGGCAATATACCACTAAGGGGGGGAGGGGGGGGGGGAAGGAGGGAGGGGGGAAGGGGGGACGGGGGGGGGGGTTCTGAGAGGTCCAAACGTATCCCGGGTTCAACTCAACCACCAAAATCTCCTTTTCTCCGGACACGGTTTAAGCCACGCAAAGCAAGGCGTGGGTGGGCGAACCCACATGGCTTGGGGTTCGTAGTGACGGCACTCACTAAGCACCTACTAAGGCAGGCGATCCCTGCACGTGGGTATGGCGGCCCCCGTGACTGGGGTCCGTGGTAACGCCATCCGCCAAGCACCTAACACCTAAGCTGTAGGCTCCCCCAGCGGGGTAAGAGCAAAAGAGTGAGGTACGTACAAGAAACACACAGTGACCACTTTGTGAAGGAGAGGAGCACCGCCAGTGCCTCCAGCCCAGTGGCTAAATCGACCACACAGCAGGGAATGCGCTTGGCAACAATCACTGCGACCCGTTCCGCAGAAACAGACGCGTCGTTTCTATATTTTCTAAAATTTAATTCCGCCTAACAAAATGTGTACGACTTGCATTGATGTAAATTTCTTGCAGACAAAAAGCTCTTGGGCGGTGTTCCTCCAAAAGGAACTTCACATCGTCAAAGTTTCTCAAAGCACCACGGCAGTGTAATGGAATGTTCGCAGTAATTTGTTACAGAAATGCCCCCACTATATGGAGGGCTGAAGGAAAAAAACGTGAATGGGTGGAACAATCATTTCGGAAGAACTAATGTAATTTTGCACTTCTATTTCCGATTGGGTGTCCGCCACTTCATCTCCTCTGGGTCAGTTTCGGACCAGAAAAGGTGGCAGCATCAACTGTCACCACTGCGTCCACAACCTTCTTGGGAAGCCTGCCAGACGACCGTAGGGACAACCGCCGGCCTTTGCCGCGCCCTGCTGGGGGGCGGTCGACGTACTGGGCCGACACACTGCCCCGTTCGTACCCTCCACGGCATGTGAAACCTTCTGCTTCTTAGGCGAAGTTCTTACCAGAGACGAGGAGCGAGGGGCTCGCTCTCCTGCCTGGGTAGACGGCGCAGGAGGAAGGGGCGATAGAATCGTCTGCACTGTTTCAGTAGAGCCTGAGTCCTTCGTACCACACGGTGTGTCAGCGGCTTGTGAAAGTGGGAGTGAATGACATGGCAGATAAATCTTCAGCCTAGGCGTCGGGTACTGCAGCGTTTTTCCATGGTCCGCAAAATACAGCTGGGACGCCACTGACGTCTTGGACGGTGCAGGTCCCCTGCTAGACACCGCCTTGACAAAAGAGCCTCTCTAAAAAACGGAGAGGCGACGCTTCGCCTCCTGATAACTAATGCTCTCCTTCACATTGATTGCAAGAATTTCCTTTCTTTTTTTAAGTGGGCAGGTCCCTAGAGTACGGTGGGTGATCACTATCACTGTTGGCACACTTGTAGATTGGTCCTCAAGCATCAAAAGGGTGGTTATTCCCACCTTATCAGGGGCAGGTCTCACGACCACGGCAAGCGCACGAACCATGACTAGAGCGGAAGTAGTGGAGAGGATTCGGAATGCACGGCCATACTATGCAATGTATGTAGCCTGCTTTCACTCAAAGCGGCAGCGTATTCCTCTGGAAGGTTAGAATTATGTGGGTAGTGGGCCGTTCTTCGCCAACGTGCGGAACTTTTATTCGTTTTGCGGCGACAACACCTTGAGCTTACAAGCTCTTTACAATTTATTCCTTGGAGATGTTTGCCAGATCACCCCTTGGTATCACACCGCGGACGGTGTTTAGTGTGTGGTGAGGAGAATATCACATTGAGAACATGTACAGTTGGATTATTCAGCAGAGCTGTGGGACGAAATTTTCGGAATACCTCCGCAACAAGGTCGACTGCAAAGAGCTTCTTAGCTCATTATTTTGTTCCTTGTGTTTTTTGGAGAACTTTAGCAACAATAAAAGTACATATCTTGGGCAGTGGGCCGTGGTTTAGCAGCTTCTTCAGAACACAGTAAAAATTACCTGGTAGTTTTTTGAGTTTGAGCTCTTTCTGTTGATGAATGTTGGAAGGAATTCGGTGCGGACTCTTGCCGGAGGCCATTAAGGCCCACTAAGTTGGCCTTAATGTGGAGCTGCTGAAAAACATCACGTTTGTGACAGTCCAAGATGCCAGCATTGTAAACGCGCTACAGTCGTTCACGCGACTAAGCTGCGCAGTTTACTTGTTGAACACTGTGCTTCACCACGTGTTCAACTCGGAGTTCATGGCAAATGAAGTGCCAAACCTGAAGGGTTTGATTGAGAGAACAAAGGCTGTCGTGACCTTCTTGAAACAAGCGGGCCTTTTGAATCGCCTGCAAAAGACCATCAATCAAGACGTTGAGATGAGGTGGAATTCGAAATTAGCCATGCTGAAATCGGTCCATGACCAGTACGAGAACATCGAAGTAGTGCTGGACGAACAAGGTAGCCTCCTGATGGAAGGGATCAGCAAGATGGATATGACGCTGCTGATTGATTTTTCTTCAGCCATTCGAGGATGCCAGCAATGTGATGGAAAGGGAGGCGGTTCCAACGTTGCCGTTGTTCATATTGCACTTGTACAGGCTGAAAAGGCACTTGAGCGTATCATGCCTCCATGACTCACGATGAGCTCACACGGATCAAGAAACGAGCGGCAGAATACCTTGAAGCAAAGCTTAAAGCTCGCGACATTCACATGATTTCTACATTTCCTTGGCCCCAGTTTCGTCAGCTTCACATGCTCTCTGGCAGTGATCGCTATGAAGTCCTCGATAACGTCAGGCAGCGATTTAAATGAGATTTAGCTTGTGCGAGCCGAGATTCAGAGCTTCCAGTACCCCAACCAAGAAACGAGAGCATAAACGACGTTGGACGACTTGAATGGGAAGATGTGCGACAATTAAATTCAGGTACTGAAGTATCTGTGGAGTATCAGCGATATTTAAAAGCAGTGACTTTCCAAACGTCAGTGAGAGCGAACTTCTGCCTTTTTGGAAGTGCTATCAAAATGAGTTTCCTGGACTATCTCGACTCGCCAAGCAGCTACTTTGTGTGCCCGCCACGGGTGCTTCCAGTGAGAGGTACTGCAGTGCTGCTGGCTATATTATCCAGGAAATAAAAATTCGTCTAAAGCCAGATATGATAAATAATCTATTTTTGCACGACAACCTTTAAGAGCCCTCACTCTACTCTGTGTTAATATGAAAGTAGCCGAGTGTTGGAAAATATTTTGTGTCTTTTCCATAGGAGTACCGTATTTTCCAATGTATAGGGGCGTTTTTTTTGTTTTTTTTTGTTTTTTTGGTGCGTTTTATAAAACTTATATACGACTTTTTTTTTTCGAGGTGCGACGCCATTCCTTTTTACGCTGCGCGCCATTTTTCGTAGAGCACCGTAACTACGTAGTCATAGGTGGTGTTCCCTTTCCAGGAGGCACTGCTGTCGCCGCACTATTCTGACTCGGAATCTCTTGCCTCCCGTGCGAAACGGCGCCGTATTGTTTGAAGACCTGTGGCTTCGCTGCGTTTCCATAGAAGCTAAGCCTTTGTCTTTCTATATTTTTTCCTCAGGTAAATTCGCTCTTTGCAAATTTTACAAAAAAAAAAAAATAAAATAAAATGCACCATCTATGGGCAACGCTGCACAAAGTCGTAGCGCGATAGGTAAAGAAACCGAATTTTACGGTCGATTTAATGGGTCTGGCTCACTGACCACTATTGTAATAGGATGGATCGTGGATCGGAAGCCCGCCGGTGTCGCCACCGACGGCCATTGTTTGACACCAGGCAATACACGCACGTCCATGGGAGAAACGCACAAAAGTAGGAATATTGAAGCATGTACGCTGTACTCGGAGGCGAGTATTTTAACGTGTGCTGCGATCCTTAGGTCGGGTGTTTGGAGATCGAATCGGTATTTGTCAAACGTTCGAACGCCGATTAAAAAAATCAAACGTACCGGAGCACTTACGGCTGTGCTGGCAAGCTTGTTCTCCTAGTGGAGTAAACAAAGGAACTTGCTGTCAATAAGACCGTCCTTAGGGAAGCCCAGAAGTTGATGAATGACAAACAAGTTCCTTCTCGACAGCGGCTTTCCGGGAGTGAGCGAATTCCGAGTAGCAAAACCTTCGAGCTTATCGTCTGCTTAACCCAACTCAACGAAACCGCCACCGACTCCGCGGTAACTCTAGGTAACTCTCGCCTCATTAAGCTGCACTACTGCGGAGTCACTCCGACCGCCGGTGGCGGTCGGAGTGACTCTGCTGTAGAATGGCCGTCGGTGGCGACAGTCAGCCGTAGCAGCCGAGGCCGCGGTCCGTGATCCAGCGTACTACAATAGAGATCAGTGGTCTGGCCGCTCTTTTAAGCACCCAGTAGTAATACTTCTTTGGATAGAGAGAATAGATCAACTGGTAATATAGTGGCTATAAGTAATCAAGAAATTTACCAAGTTGTCAATTATCGGAAGAAAAATTAATTTAGGGAATAGTAACACAAATTGATCAAATTAGTAACCATCATGTCAACTGAGTTTATAAAAAAGGAAACATTCTGTTGAATATTAGTTCAAAGTGACCAAAAGATCGATCACAATCTCGACTTAACCTAAATAACATACATTGGGTTAATAGTAACTCGGAGTATTCAAAAGAATAATATTAATGTTAATTTAGCTCATAAAAAATCGCTTCGTGGTCTAATAACTCGAAGTAATAAAGAAGTCACCGAAAATGTCAGTTATGCCGAATTAAATTGCATTGAATCAATAGTAACTAAACATAATACAAAAAGTAATCATAATGTCAATTCAGCTCATAATAAATCACATTATTGAATATTAGCTCAAACTAATTAAGAGTCATGAGAATATCAGTGAGGCAGAATTATAGTTCATTCGTGAAAAGTAAAGGGAAATATAGTCAGGAGTAAGAATAATGTTAATTGAGCTAATAATAGATGAATTAGTGATATATTAACTCAGGGTAATGAAGAAAATTGTCAATATGTCAGTTTGGCTGACATAAACGTTGGTGAGTTAATAGTAACTCGAACTAATTAAAACAGTAATCATAACGCGAATTGAGCTCATAACAAATCACATGGTTGGTTAGCTCAAAATAATCAAAAGGCATCAATATGTCTGTTAGGCCGAATTAAAGTCCAAAAGAGTATTCATAATTTGACTTCAACTTATAATAAATCAGCTGGTGGATTATTTCTTCAAAGTAATCACAAGAAGGGTTATGATGTCAATTTGGCCGAATCAAACTTCATCGGGTTAATAGTAAGTAAAAGTAATCAAAAGAATGATCATGATGGTGTCTGAGCTGACCAGAAATCGCTTGTTTGGATAAGACACTCAAAATGGTAAATAGTGAGGAATATATTAGACAAATTTAAAGTCAAACGGGCCACTAGTAACTCAAAGTAATCAAGATTCAATAATGCGGATATAAACTTAGTTTTGGGTCTAATATATCAGACGAAGATAAAAATTAACCACTAAGTTAATTGTGTTGATTTAATGTCAGTTGCATGATCTATACCACGGGGTAATCAAAATGTCAAATGAGCTTCTACCAATTTATATTGCTGTCAATATTTCCTCGAAGTAATCAACAGAGTAATAAGAATGCTTCTTGAACTTTAATCATAAAAAATGAAGTTATTAATAGATTGAAATAATTATAGGTGGACCTCATACGTCAACTAACCTTTAACTACTATCAGTGTGTTAATATTAGCGCGAAGTAATTAAGAGCAATCACAAATTGCAGTTGTACTTATATCATCTGAATTTTTATCAATGAAAAGTCGAGTAATAAGAAAGAGTGAACGACACTAAAGACAAGAGGTGCAAGTACATATTGTGGATTAAATAGGGTGACCCCGGGATTAAATTGGGTAGCGCTAGGATTAAATTGGATGGCGCTTGAGTTAAATTGGGTGGCACTTGGATAAAATTGACTGTCGCTTAGATTGAATTGAGCGGGAAAACCTCTAGTAGTGTTCACTTTGAGGCTTTAGTCAGTCTATAAAAAAATGTAGGTGTCCTTTACACAATGGTTTTGGCGCACTATAGCCCCGATGCTGCTGCGCCGAAAAAAAAACCCCCTTAAAACTAACCCTATTTACTCTCATCTCGGTGGTAAGTTTTTAGATTCCGATTCTTTCGTTTCACCTTCACAATATGGTTTTCACAAATCCCTGTCCTGCGAAACTCAATTGAGTGTCTTTGATTAATCAATGTTGCTACAACATATTAGGCTGCACTATTGTTTGCTTTCCAGCAGCAGTGTATTGTTGACCTTTGAATCTTTATTTTTGTGTGGCCTTTTTTTATCTTGTCTTTACCTGACCCCCTGTAGTGTCCTCTGGGTTCTAAAGATATTAAAATTAAAAATAAATTGTGCAACTTCTTTCGGGCAGACTCCCGTTTTCAAGCTCGGCAAGCAGTCGTTGGCTTAGCCAGTACAAATGTGGGTCACTGGGGGCGAAATTTCTTCGGCGCATTTAGGGTGGTAGATGTAAACAGACGAGAGTCTGAGATAAAGGCGAGGTGCATAAACTGACACAAAGAAAGTGACGCAATAAGGCCTATCAATTGAATTTGCAACGAACTGCAGCCTTCCTACCTTCCACCAAATGGCGAAAAAAAGGACATCTGTGTGTATCTGTATTTTTCAATAGACTTTTTTTACCATTTTTGTGGCGGAGGCTTTTGGTTTGGAGAAGCTCGTTTTAGCGAGCGCCGTTTTACCGACCCCAGTTTATTGAATCCCTTATAAAGAGCCCAGTTTATAGAAAACGGCGATGTGCCTGCTTTTAGCGAATTCGGCCAATGCGAAGCGCCGTGTGCGGGTAAGTCAGGTGAGTTAACATTTTTGTAATGAGACGCCGCAGGCTGCCGCCGGCGAAGCGGCGGGAGTGCAGCGGGGGGCCTGGGTTAACACGCGCACCAGTGATACACGCGAGAAGTTGGTAGACCTTTTTTTTTCAAAAGCGGCCCTTTTCGATAAACGGCGTTTCTCTAAACTCAGGCTCTGGTTTCTCTAAACCGTACTTCGATAAAACGTGCCCATTCTCTAAAACGTGCTTCGATGAATTGGCATGCGATCAACCGTAGTAAACCCTTTTTTGTGGAAGTATTTTGGGGACATCCAGTTACAGAAAAAACAAATGTACCTTAATATTTGTATATTTGCCTTTTACACACTACTCTCAGTATTTCTATTTCGGAATACTTGTTGGAGTCGTTCTGTTCAGCTGTGCACTTCATTCTCACGAAAAGGGACTAAGCGGTAACTTCGATCCCTCACAAGGCATATTTAACTTGTTTGCATTTTCTTCTCGATGTTAAGATGTTAAGATTTTTGGGGTTTTTATGGCGCAACAGCTACGGAGGCCATACTGCGCCAAACAAAATTTAAGAAACTAGCTGTTGTTAACGAGCTACAGAATAATAATTACCGATGTAGGGTTAGATCTTATTAATAAAACCCGCGCTTGTGATAAAAGACAACACACGGTCGAATGGGATGAGGGGGTATTCTCCCAGCAATAGAGCAGGATGGAATGGGATTTGGAAGGGAAACAATTCAGGAAAGTGAATACGACGTTCCTTGTCCAAAACTGAACACAGCCACAAGATATGCATGATGGTAAGCGTATCCACACAATGTTCACACACCGGTGGGTCCTCTCCACTAAGAAGATATTTGTGCGTTACGTAAGAATGACCGATTCGAAGACGGCACAATAGTACTTCATGGAATCGGTTCCTCTGAGAAGAGCTCTTCCCGAGCCCAAGAACCGGCTTTGTAATATGAAGTTCATTATTGCACTCCGTGTTCCATTCAGACTGCCAATAACGAAGAAGGGATGACTTTGTTATAGGTTAAATGTCTTGGTGTGGCAAACAGGCGTGAGACGGGGGAAGATTACCCGAGGATTTAGCGAGTCTGTCTGCTTCTTCATTACCTTTTATTCCCATATGACTCGGCACCCAACAAAATTTTATATCTAGGCCTCCATGTACCGCTTTATTAAGCTTATTTTGAAGTTGCTGCACCAGCGCATTCTTAGTAACTCTAAAGGAGCATATTGCGGTAACCGCACTCCGAGAGTCTACAAATAGGACAGCCTGTTTTATTTTAGCCCGTAGAATATAATCTATGGCCATAGATATTGTATAAACTTCAGCTGTAAAAATGCTAGAGAAAGCATTTAGGCGTTTCACTTTAATGAAACAATCAGAATGCACGGCGCTGCCAACAAATGACGACGTCTTGGCGCCATCGGTGTAAAAATGAGTGTAACCTTCATACTTCTTCTCAAGCTCAGAAAATTCTTGTTGCATGATAAGGGCAGAGACGCTATGTTTATTAAACCTTGCAAGAGCCCAGTCACAAGCAACTGGCACTATGTCCCAGGGGGCGACACAGTCTACATTCTGCAAAAGATTAACTTCGTTCAAACACAGATCAAGTGAGGAACATAACTACTCTACTCGGAAACTCAAGGGCCTCACAATGCTTGGTCGATTCTCAAAAAGGCGGCAAAATCTAGATTTTTGTAGGGAGTGTTAGGTTGGATGATTACGGTTAGCAAGCACCTTGTAGTAATAAGTTAAACTTAGATGATGGCGTCTTTTCTCGAGTGACATCTCATTTGATTCAGCATACAGGCTGAGGACGGGCGACGTCCGAAAAGCACCTGTTGCGAGTCGCAGTCCAAGGTGATGGACTGGATCTAAAATCTTGAGCGCGGACGGTCGTGCAGAACCTTAAACTGGAGCCCCATAGTCGAGACGGGATCGAACAAGAGCGTTGTACAGCTGTAGAAGGCATTTTCTGTCAGATCCCCAAGTTTTATGGGATAAGACTTTTAGAATATTCACAGTTTTGAGACATTTTTCTTTGAGTGACTTGAGGTGAGCAATATAATTGAGCTTTTTGTCAAAGGTAACACCTAAAAACTTGTGCTCTTTCCTGACAGGGATGCAGGTTCTTTGCAGTTTTAGGGATGGATCCAGTGATAGACCACGGCGTAAAGAAAATGGGACACAAACACTTTTCCCGGGAGAAAACTTAAAACCATCTTCGTCCGCCCACTTAGAATAGAATAGAATAGAATAGAATAGTTTATTTCAGACATACATGTGTCATACATATGTCTGGGGGGCTGCAGCAAAAGAAGGCAGAAAAGCCCTCTGACGAGGCCGCTAGCCCCCCCCCCCCCCCCTCCCCGCCCGTAGCAGTCAACAGAGACAGCATACAATAATTTAGCAACAAGATCTAAATAAACATAGGCATCAGTAAACCATTCCAATCAATACATTCTATATAGACATAAGCAATGCGTCACAATAAAAATTAAAAAAAATCATGAAACAAAAACCAGAGAAAACTGTATTCATTGACATTAACATCGTCATTATCAACAAAATCATCCAACGCACGTCTGATATTAACACATCACAACACTTCATAACACCATGAGAGAAGGACATATGAAAGGCACTATATTTGCAATAAGAACACATAAAAGCCACATTAAATAATCTAAGGTAGGCGATCAGCTTCAAGGAAATATGCCCTAACTTTGTTCCTGAACGGGTGGATTGTTCTACACTGCTGTGCTATTTGCACAATGCTTGGGTGTTTATTTAGTAGGTTAGGAATTTGGTAATCTAGTTTTTGAGTTCCATAGTTAGTTCTAACATTTGGTTTTGTATAATTGGTACGCCTAAGATTGTATTCTGCAGGTTTATGAAGATAAGTATCGAGGAAATGTTCCTCATCATGGTTGATCTGAGCAAAAATTACGATTGCCAATTTATGTGAGAGGACATGTTCTATTGGTAGTAACTTATATTTTTCGAATGAGGATGCTGTATGTTCGATGTAGCCTAAATTGTCAATAATTTTTACAGCCTTCTTTTGTAAAAGGAATATTTTCTCAGTGTTTGTTTTCGTTGTTCCCCACACTAAAAAACAATATTGTAACCGAGAATATACAAGAGCGTAGTACAGGTTTAGTTTGAGCCAGTTTGGTAGTAATTCCCTTAGCTTGCGCAGCAATCCAATTGAACGTGAGATGTTACACCTTAAGTTATTTACATGATTAGTCCAACCGAAAAACTCCTCAAACCATACTCCAAGAAATTTGTGTGCCCTAGCAGACTCTATTGTTGAATTTAGAAAGTGGATATGTGGTTTTTAGTGTAATGGTTTGTTCTTTGATCTAAATATTACATATTTTGTTTTCTTTGTGTTTAATTCTAGCTGATTTGACTCTAACCATACAGAAAGTTCATTAAGCCAGCTATTTGCAGTTTTTTTCAAGCTCTTGCAGATTATCTCCGGAAAAGAACACGTTAGTATCATCAGCATACAATATAATATAGGGAGTAAGCGGCACGTTAACAATATCATTTATATATATTAGAAATAACAAAGGTCCAAGGATGGAACCTTGTGGAACACCGTACTGTATGCGGGAAATCTGCGATCTAAAACCATTCAGGACAGTAAATTGAGTTCTATCTAATAAATAGTTTTTGATAAGGTTAAGGGCGATTCCCCTTACTCCATACCGTGGTAACTTTCCTATAAGAATGTCATGTTTTATAGAATCGAACGCTTTGCGAAAATCTAAAGATATACCGAGTGTGTAAAGGCGAGATTCCATATTACTTATTATTTCTTCCTTTATGTTCAACAAAGCCGATTCTGTGGATTTTCCTTTCTGGAATCCATATTGACTAGGCGTTATGATGTTTTTGTCAAAATATATTTAGAAAACCTACTGTTTATCACTTTTTTAGCGACTTTTGAAAATAATGGCAGTATCGAAATTGGCCGATAGTTATTTAGATTACTTAGCTCACCTCCTTTATGTATGACACACACCCTAGCTATTTTCATTTTATGAGGAAATATGCCTGTTTCAAGGATTCTATTACATATATGAGAAAAAGGATAACATATCAGGTCGTTTATTGCTTTGATGGGAGCAACAGTCAGGTCGTCAAAGCCTGACGCGGTGTTGTTTTTTAATGAGATAATTATGTTTCTGATCTCGATGTCAGTGGCTGGTGCCATAAAAATAGAGTTCGTTTGATTCATATTAATAAAAGTTTTATAGAGATCGCTGTGAGTTACTGAAGGAGCACTAGCGCCAGCAGTCAAAAAATGGGAATTAATCTTTTCAGCCAATGACTCGTGCGAATAGGTCTTACCTTCAATTGTTAGTTCGTTTGGAATGACTTTGGGAACTGACGATAATAGGTCTTTAGCTATACTCCATATTTTTTCAGGGCTATCTTGGACAGATAAAAATTTATTTGTGTGATATCTGATTTTTGCTTTCTTTAGATCTGCAGCTAGTTTATTGCGCACTTTTCTGTACTCGGCTAGGACTTCAAAGTCTTTAGTTTTTATGAACTTATCGAAGAGCTTGTTTCTCTTTGTTATTCTCTTGTATAATTCGGTGGTAATCCATGGTTTCTTTGATTTATAGTGCTTGTAATGAACTAGAGGGAACGCTGTGTCATAATGTCCTCTTATCTTGGCTACAAAGCTGTCGTATGCCTTATCAGAGTCCAGTTCGGATAAAACGTCGTCCCAGTTATCACTTGAAACGAGAGTGTAAGATTTCTTAGTATTTTGGTTACTCGTGTCGCGGTATGCCATGCTCTCACGTGGGTTTGATCTCTTGTTTCCTGGGTAGTCGTAGTGTATAAAACAGAATACAGGAAAATGGTCACTTAAATCAACTGAAAATACACCCGCATACGTGTCATCAGTTTGGCAGTTGATAATACAAAGATCAATTAACGTTTCTGTATGTGATGTTATCCTAATAGGCAAATTAATACAGTTTTCACAACCGGAAGACTGCATTATTTCAAGAAGTTCAACCTTTGAGGGGTCTTCAGACAACAGATCTACGTTTAAGTCGCCTACTATGACAATTTTCAAGTTATTGGATGTAATAATCTACTTGCAATGATCCACATGGTGGTCTGTATATTGCAACCACTACCATTTTACAGCATTTGGCAACTAACGATTCATAATTATAGTTGACACACGTGAACTCTGAAACAATTTCATATGTTAGGCCGTCACGAAAATATAGCGACACCCCACCCCCTTTCCGGTTTTCACGATCAATTGCCTCGCAGGTATAATTGTTGAAGCTAACAGCATCGCCAACCCCAGTAAACCACGTTTCCGTAAATGCCAAAATGTCAAAGTTATGATTCAGCATATTCATGAACAGTTCAATTTCGTCATTTTTATTTCTAAGGCTTCTTGCATTTAGGTGAAATAAGGACATTTTTCGCTTGTTATCTAGTGCGTTATTTCTCATAAGTTTATTGAATGTTTCACAGTTGTAATAACAGCAATCCGTGGATGACTTTTCCATTACTAAGAAAGTAAAAAAGAAGAGAAAAAGAAAAAAAAAGTTTTCAGTCTTCAACTTACTTTGTCCGTTCGTCTTCGCTGTTGATCCTGATAGCACTATCACCAGTCTTCTTTCTTACATATATCCGTCCGTTCTTCTGCCATGTGTACTGATAGCCCTTTTCTTTGGCCTCAGTCTTCGCCAGCCACAGTAGCCTTTTGTTCTGTGCCGTCAGATTTTCATAGAATTGCGCCCCGTTTCCCCGAAGCTGGCCTCTTTTCTGAAGCCAACGGTCTCTTGTTGCTCGCGTAGAAAAACGAATCAGCACAGCTGGTGTTCTTTCGGGCTTTGTTGGCAACCTGTGTAGTCCTTCCACTTCTTGTTCAGTTAGTGGCGGTAGGTCGAGCTCTAAGGCTAGGTCGTTCAGCTTCTGTAGTAAATTCTCATTCACCGAATATTGTAGGCCATGAATTTCAAGGTTTTGTAGCCTGTTGTATTGTTCGAGGTCATTAACTCTTCGCTTCAGCTGTTTTGTTTCTTCATTGTCAGTGTTTTCTAACTTTTGTATGCGTTCTTTAAGGTCTGTTATTTCTTGTCTTTGACTGCGCATCTCAGCAAGTAGCCCATCATACTTGTCTGACACATCCTGTACTTTTTTTTTCAATGTTCTCTACAGTGCTTTTTATTTCCATAAGTGCAGCAAGTTTTTTGTTTATTTCCACCAGCATGTTTCCTTCTTCGAGATCTTTAGTTTCTTTACTCTGTTTTGACTTTTCCAGTGCCTGTCCACCTCTCGTTTTAGCGATCTTGCGAGTTGGGCATACCCAAGGATTTTTGGCGGCTGCGTTCTTTGCCTTAGTTGTTTTGGTTTCAGAACAATCACCAAAGTGATAACTAAACTTGCATTCAACACAAGTTAAAAACGAACCGTCCTCGGGAAGTGTCGCATGGCAGGATATACACTCATCGGCGTCATCCGAGGACATAGTATTCAACAACAGTACACTCGAAGGCACTAGAAATGGCAGCAGCGGCAGTAGCAACAACCGCAGAGTGGTCAAAAATGGTCAAATTGGGAGCACCAACCTGTAATGGCGTGAACACAGGTTAGCACGGAGAAGTAGATGCCACTGCCGCTGCTGACTGCCAATAGATGAGCGGTCCCGTGAAGCCCTTTTCTTATATCCCTGCTTGGCGGTGGCGAGGGGGCATGCCGGTGTCGATGACTGTCAATCGCTTGGGCCTTGGCGATGCTCCCGTTCCTGGCTGGAACCGACGCAAGCTTATTTATGCAAGCTTATTTATGGCAAGCTGTAGCTGGCGTTCGCAGCTCGAGAGATTGCACGACGATGCTGAGATTTGGATATCGTCAACATGAAGTGAGTATGTAATGGACGGTGGCAAAACCTGAGCGAGAGAATTCATTTTGATAACAAAAAGTGTAACACTCAGGATACCTCCCTGGGGAACCCCATTTTCTTGAACGAAAGGATCTGACAAAACAGTTCCTAATCTGACCTGAAACGTCCTGTCAGTCAAAAAATCTTTTATGCACTGCAGCATACGCCCGCGAATTCCGTAGCCATAAAGGTCTTGGAGGATGCCATATCGCCATGCTGTATCATAGGCCTTTTCTAAGTCAAAAAAGACTGATACACAGTTCTGTCTATTCACGAATGCTACACGTATGGCCGTTTCTAGGCGCACCAAATGATCCAAGGTGGATCGTCCTCGGCGGAACCCGCACTGATTGTTATCCGAAATGCTTTCCTTTTCTAGAATGTACACCAGCCGCCTGTTAATCAATCTTTCATATGTTTTCCCAAGGCAGCTGGTCAAAGCGATCGGACGGTAACTAGAGGGCAGAGATGGATCCTTACCCGGCTTCAGGAGAGGGATAATGATGATGGAGGATTGAAAACGGGAATCGTAAACCCCCTGTAGTCCCCTTGGATTCTCTTGAATCTATCCGAGACCTCCTTAGCAGTTACAAAACTGCTCAGAGACGACACATATTTAATCCAGCTTTTCCGTTTCGATCGCTTACGGGTCCACCGCGCTTTAGCTTTTCATTTTCTAAACTCAACCAGGTTTCTTGAGGTGGGATACCGCCTGCACTTGCCCCATGCCTTATTTTGCTCCGTGCGCGTCATGGCACACTCCTTATTCCACCAAGGTTTGCACTTACGAGGCAGATTACCGGTAGTTTGGGGGATTGACTGCTGAGCGGCGTTAATTATCTGCTCTGTCACATACAACGTGGCTTCATCCGCAGTCATGGAGGAAAACAAGGATGCATCCAGCGTGGAGCTTAACTTAAAAAGAGAGCAATCGGCTTTGTCTAACTTCCACCGAGGCATTCGTTTTAACATAGTGGGAAGACAAATGTCGCTCTCTAAGGTAATAGGAAAGTGGTCACTCCCAAAAGGGTTATTAAGAACCTGCCAAGAAAAACAAGGCAGTAATGAAGGTGATGCAATAGCTAAATCAATAGATGTAAATGAATTGTGAGCTGAACTAAAGAATGTAGGCTCCCTCCTATTAAAAATACATATTTGAGATAATAGTAAAAACCGCTCAATTACTCTGCCTCGAGAGTCGAGACGAGTACTGCCCCACATAGGATGATGGGCATTAAAGTCACCTAAAATTAAAAAGGGCTGAGGAAGTTGTTCCACGAGTCCCTGGAGCTCAGAGAGATGCAGGGGAACATTCGGAGGCAAATAAATAGAGACAACCGTTACAAGGCGGTCTAAAAGAAGACGTACCGCTACGGCTTTCAGTGGGGTGCAGAGTGGTTCCTCGGAACAGGCAACCCCACTCTGTACAATCACTGCCACGCCCCCAGAAGTGGAATTAACACGATCTTTACGAAAAACTTGATGACGCCTTAAAATCTGTGTATGACGAGCTTGGAGACGAGTTTCTTGTAACGCGAGGACAATAGGCCGAAGATCATTCATAAAATAGTTAACGTCATCAATATTGGGTAAAAGACCACGACAGTTCCACTGCATAAAATGCAAATTCTTCATTTATCTAAAAAGGTGAAGTGTAAAATTAAAAAGAGAGAGGCAATGAACAAATTGAGAGTATGAAATTAATGGTTATTTGGGAGGGACCACTGGTTTTTTCCCTTTACACTTCAAAGTCCGCCACCCCATGTCACCCTCGTCGGATGCAAGAGTGGGTGACTCAGCGGTATCATCCATCGCCTCTATTTCTGGAGGCGAGCCTTTACCTGAAGGTTTTGGCTGGCTTGTTGCACGGGGTGACTTGCCCCGGCCACGACCAGCCGAAGAGGCACCGGAGGTGCTGGGCAGAGTGTCTTTCAACTCGGCCTTCTCCGGCCCCTTGGGTACTAAGGGAGCGGCACGACGGTTGTGCCGCTCTTTCGAAGAGGAGGTCCTCTCTGAGGAGGTCGGGCGGGAGTTTTGCCCCCTCTCCCCGGGAGTGGACCGCGATGTGCGGACAGGTGCGGCATTTGCCGGCCTGTCTAGAACCAGCGAAGCAGCATGAGCACTCCCTCCATGAAGAGGGGGGCACTGCTGCCCTAGCTGGGGGGTTGGGGCCCTGAGGGCTGCCTCCAGAACCTCAGGTGAGACCTGGGTAGCCCTCGACTCCGAGCGTGGCACAAGACCCCTCCGTGCCACGTCGGCGTATGATCCCTTCGACATGAAGGAATACCTTTTCTTTGCTTCGCTATAGCTGATATTTTCTTTGGCTTTAATGGCCATGATTTCCTTCTCTTGCTTCCATATGGGACAGCCACGATAGTAGGTAGGGTGTGGTTCATTGCAATTAACGCAGTGGGCCATATTCTCGCAATTGTCAGAGATGTGATCCTGACCGCCACACTTTGCACAAGTCTCCTTCCCTCGACAGCTGCGTGTTCCGTGACCAAAACGCTGGCAAAGGAAACACCGCTCGGGTTGGGGACAAAAGAACGAATCTGGCAGTTCAGGTAACCAGCCTTCATTGTTTGTGGTAATGTATGCCTCTCAAATGTAAGGATGACGTGTTTTGAAGGGATTTCTTCACCATCTTTTTTGAACATAATCCGTTTTACGACGACAGCGCCGGCACCTTAGGGTCCCTCGAGGAGTTCTTCCTCACTAGTGTGAAAGAAGTCGTCCTCAGAGAGGACTCCACGGATGGTGCTCAGTGTTCGGTGAGGGCTCACCGACACTTTCACATCAAGTATGGTGTTCAGCTTGAGAAGCGCTTCACTTTGCTTTTTGTTATTTATCTCAACCAGGAGGTCTCCTGAGTGGAGTCTTTTAGCCTTGTAGGAAAACCCTACAAGGTGTTCAAGTACTTTGGCTACGACAAATGGTGAAAGCTTTGACACAGGTTTCTGTTCATCGAGGGAATGAACAACGAAAAACTTCGTGAAGTTTTCTACCTCTGGTTCTTTTTCAATAGTCTTGTGTTCAGGGCAGCGCCTTTTAACGGCTTGCCCCGAACGGGGTTTGGAAGAGAGGGGCGCCATAAGAGGGCAAGGAGTATTCGGAATCTGTGGCGCGCCGCCCACCACGGAGCCCAACGAGGGAATAGGTAACACCCCATTACTCTATTAGCGCTACCTAGAAACTATAAACAAGTGTGGATCTGGAATAGAGTATCTGTCACCACCCAAGGTTAGCCCTTGCCGCCAAAGGAGTTGAAAAAGGAAAGAAGGGAAATGAGAAGAGTGAAAAGAAGAAGAAGACAAGGGTGGAAGAAAGGAGGGGATAGTAGAAGTGTCGACTAGGCTGAATCATCCTGGTCGGGCCAAGCCAGGACTCCCGTCTACGGGAAGCGGGGGCCGAAGTGGTCTATTGCCTCGCCCGGGGGGCCCCGAAGGGTCCAAACCTACCCCGGGCTCGACTCAACCACCAGGATGCCCTTTCCCCGGACACGGGAAAGCCACGGACAGCCAGACGTGGGCGGGCGAACCTGCATGGCTCGGGGTCCGTGGAGACGCCACTCTCCAAACACCTGCTTTCACAGGTGCCCCCTGCGGGGATTTTCTTCTCGAGATAAAAGTGCAACACAGAGCGGTTTTCTTCGTCTTTTTTTGTGAATGTCGGCTTTAAATTTTTGTTTAGAAAACCAGAATATCTGGCCAACTTGGCCGATACACAAACGACATTCAAATGACTCAACGAAGAACGGCGGCGTGTATGGCATTTGCAACTTTAACGCCCTATAGGGGGCGCACTTGTTCCTATCAAATTTGCTGTCATATGGATGATCGTCGCGGAAGTGAGGAATGATTCCTGAATTATTCCAACCTGTAGTATTTCCCTTGCTGCTCCCCACTCTGGAAAATGACACAACGCACTGGTTCAACGAGACGCAGTCATTTATTGAGTGTCATCGCCGCTCGTCGCTACTCTAAAAAGATCCGAACATCGCGCCGTTGCTGGCGGGACGCCGGCGCTCCTCTTTTTTTAAGTTTGCGCGGCGAGGCAGTTGGGAAGACCCCACTTCCCCGGCCTCGCACAGAGATGGCAGAGAAGGGGTTTTCCATAGCTGCGACAACAGCCGACGACTTCGAAATCTCTGCAAAATGTCGCCCTTAAAGCTGCCGCTTTAAAAATATACCGACACGGACGTACTTTTTGTTCATGAGAACTCACCTGCATCGAATGATATTTCTTCGGCTGCATTTGGAATTGGGGCCCTTGGAATTTGCCAATACTACCTGTTTCACGACAAATATTGCAAAAAACGCATTGCTTCAATTTACTTAAATATTTTTAAATCATTAAACACCGGTGGAGGTAGTCGGCGGTAAGGACGGAAGCTCCAGTAGCCCTGCCCCCTTTTATGAAACCAACAAGTCTGTAGCTTTGTTATAACAACACCCTTCCTCATTCTAAGAAGCAGAAATAGTATGCTCCAAACTGGAAACCGGAACAGTGGCTTTTGTCGTGACTCAGAAGTGCAACGGCCCCATGTTCAGAACAAACTTTCACAATATTTACGGTAAACCTGTTTGTCAATAGTCAAAGATTTCAAAGGAAACAGAAGGATCAACTTCTCAGGTACACCAAACTTATGCTCTCACAAATTTCTCTCACAAATCCCCAATTTCATTTGATTTTATTGCTTTTTATTTTATTATCCTGACCTCGAAATTCTGCGTTTTTTCGGATAAATCCTAATTGACGAAAATCTTACCGGGGAGTGTTTGTCGGATTTATCTGAAAACCCTGCAATCAGTCAACTATCTTTTGAGCTACAAGCTCGCCTGAAATTTGCTCCTCGGCGTGCAACTCGCGAAGACTGTATACTATCGCATCAATTGCAAACCCTGCCACTGGCCAACTGCAATGCAGCCGATAATGCTTGCCAACTCCGATATCTCTCTGACACTGCGCCAGAATGAGGGAGATGGTCTTTGACGCAACATACTTTTTTCCGCTGTGTTATCGTGGGAATCCTGGAGGTAGAACAATCTACAAAGAAAGCACTCAAGGCCCAGCGAAATTGGCCTAAGCCTGCCTGCTCCTTGACCGTCGATAGGGGTCGCTGGGCATGTAAAAAAAGAAAAGGAAGAAATAAAAAATATGATTTAAAAAGCGTATACAGGTTGGTTTTGCCAAATATTTTAAAATCTCACATTTTAAAACGGAACAAAAAATATGGAAGATTTGAATTTTTAAAAAACTGTACAAAACGTAAGAGAGCAAAAAAGGGAAACTTCTAAACTTTTTATTAACCCGATATTGAAACAGACACGAACCTAACATATCATAAGGACATATAGGTATCTGCATATGTATGTGTACATGAATATTTAAATTATATACATGGTGTTTGCCTTTACTTCAAAAAATTATTTTAAAAAAATCCCTGAAATGTACGCTAATGCGGTCTGTACAGCTGAGTTATACGGCAAGAGGGATATAATATAGTACTAGTACACTTTTTGTGTACTAGTACTGTATTTTTGTGTACCAGTAATATATATTGGTAATTTGTACATACATTACAAATTACCACTTTACTACAAATATAATATAGGGGCTAATCCCCAGGTTATGTAAGTCCTTTAACTAAGTAGCAGCTAAAACTTGAAAGACAACGCGGTTTTCTACAAAGAGCGCGTCGCCCCACCTTCCCATTTCTTTTGAGCCATGCTTGACGTGCAGGAATTAAACGAAAAACACACTCATGTCACGAAGTGTGCGCAACCAAATAATTTAGATGGCTTGCGACAGTGTGCACACAGCTACAAAACATAAAAAAGCTCCTTGCAGGAACATGGTGCAACCAAAAAGATAATCTCCTGCTCATACTAAAGTAACCGGCCGAAATCTAGGTTGGAACAAAGAAATGCCTTATCAGTCATACGATTAAAGAGGTCTGGCCACCCCTTGACGTAACTCACTAAGAACCTGATTAGGCTACAAATCTGAACATAAGAGGCAACGACTGCCAGCTTAGTGCTAGGTCCCGCTGCAACCTGGCTGTCATTCGAGATTGTCGCCTCGTCTCTGTGGACAGGTAAGGTCGCCTTGGAAGCTATCTTCCCAAGTGATTATATACGAAGGCTGTTTGTTTTTCAAACTCCGATTGCACTGGGTATAAACAAACTCCTTTCTAAGCGGCGCGCTTCGCTTTCAACTGTTCTGTCCGCAGGCGGACACCCTCAGCTTTTCACTGTCATGTGGGTATTAATGCTAATGCATGAAAAAGTCGGCTTACTTAGATCCATGCTCAAGTAGCCTTGGTGTGCGAGATGCAGATTATTTAGGCTATGCCATCATGCATCGAGTGATAAAGAGTGTTCAAATGGTATTAAGACAGAATGTTTTTTATCACCATATTTTCAGAGTTCGGTTGTAACCGCCCGCTGTAACAAATCTGTAACAGATGTAACATCCGGCTGGAACAGTTGTCACACACGCCATCTCAGGGCGTGTCAGAACTGAAATGAGAGCGGATCTTCGGTAGGTGGTGCCGTTCAGACGCACTTCTCTTCTTCCCTAAAAGGCCTATTCCCAATTTGAGCTTCACTCTTTCTCACCTGTCCAAGATTGCATAAAGGTTTAAGAGCTGGAAACTGGCTAAGTTCTAAGTCACTCAGTACTCCGGCGTTTGATCTACTTGGTTATCACACCCCCTTTGCACACAGGGACGCTCAGCTTGAAAGCCTGCTTCATATATAATCCCTTCATATAATTAAAGTCTTAAGCTACGATGATTTCTCACCAAATCCGCCCCTCTAATTTGTGAAGTGAAACTCAAGACAAGATTGGAGCTCAAGTGGTTTGGGATCGCTTCACACTTTGGAGGGCCCTAATTGACTCCCACTGTTTTTTGCTTCGTCTCACAGGGTTAGGAAAATATGAGCGAAATATAGTGCGCGCGGTAAGAAAAATGATGCGCAACATTTTTCATTTTGCTTCTAAAAAAATAAGTGCTGCGCACACACAGAAGAAAAATCTATCAGAGTCTAGCAGAGCACATGTTCTTCTGAGGTTCGAGGTTTATTTCATTTCATTTCATAAAGCCGGTGCCATTTCATGGCTGCCAAATTCTCCATAACACCATCTATTTTCTTCTTCTTCTTCTTCATTTCATTTAGTTACCTTGAAGACCCGTGCCCGGGTATTACACAGGGGAGAGTAAGAAGAAACTTGTTTAATCACAAAGATAAACTTAAAAAACAATAAGAAAATTAAAAAAAGAAAGAAAAACGTGGTACAAATGTTAAATGGCCATAACAAGTTAGCAAATCACTGCAAAACTTTTTAACTCGTTCTTTTGATCTAAGAAAACAATGATAAATTCGCAAAATGTAGGGGTGTTAATTTCTACTACAATGCCGTTGGTTAATGAATTCCAATCGTGAATGGCAAGAGGTAGCATGAAATTTGCGAAGAACAAGGATGAAGTGTGGGTGAATTTGATTTTACACACATCGTCAGCCCTAGCAGAAATTTGATCTGTGGCGCTGCGAAGGGCAATTTTCATCGGCGTATTGTGATAATATATTTTATGAAGAAGGGCAAGTCGGGAGAGCCTTCGACGAACTGAAAGTTTTTGGAGATCAGCCAGAAAACGAAGTGAAGTGGTACTACTATAGGCAGAGTATTCAGAGTTCGTTAGAGAAATAATTTTGAAATGGTGACCAAATCAATAATGCGTATTCTAGTTGCGACCAAACCATGGTTGTTTAGGCGAGCCTTTTGACTTTGGGCGAACAGAGTTTAAGGTTACGACTTAAGTATCCAAGTGTGCGGTTAGCTTTTAAAACAATCTTGTTAACGTGGTTCCATGAGAGATCGCTGGTGTGGTGAAGTCCCAGGCACTTATACGATGTGCAGTGACCAACGCATTTTATACCTAGGGGTTAAGAAAAATTAGACCAGCTGGTTCGACGAGTGAATGTTAGTGACTTGTACTTTTCTATGTTTAGACTCATCTGCAAATTGTTACGCCACTGTTCATCTATATTCAGGTCATCTTGAAGTGTGTTATGGTCACCTGGCTCTGTAGATGACGCAGTCGTCTGCGAAGAGGCGCACGGGGGAGGATAGAAAGTTTGTTAAGTCATTGATGTATGTTAAGAATATTACTAATTTGGTTAAAAGTAACGCCAGCCTATCGGCTGTCAAAAATGAGAAGCCATATACGCCACAATTCACATGTATGCCCATTCTCCAACACGCAAGGTGGCGTGAGCGTGAGCCAGCAGTATAAATAAAGGGCAGGATCTGTGGCATAATCAGGACAAGAGGAGGTGACGTATGCGCATTGTCAAATGCAGCGATATTTTACCTTCCCATCCACGTCAATGACAGGCGACAACAGGACGTTCGAGATGTTAAAACCTGCCTCTTCGGACGTTGTTGGAAACGGACGTATTGTTTTACCATATCATCTGTCGAGTGTACATAAACGCTTCTGTTTTTCGCCCGTTTGTGCATCGCGCATTTATGAACAAAGCACTCATTCTTGGTCGGTTTTGACATCTAGGAACATTGTATGCAATAACAAAAGAAGGAACAGTGTACCACATTAAGGAGCCATAAATTCAACGTAAAAAAAGTTTATATCTTTTCGTCAATAAATGTACACTGCGCAAGACCCCTAGCGCAAAGACGACATCGACTAGTCATTTGTTTCTTAAAAAAACAATCCAAAACAGCTTTGGGCACAAAGCTTACCGCTTATATTGGTGTTCGATGTGAGCACGTCCTTCTTCACTGATAGGTTTATTGGAGCTTTCAAATTTAAAAAGAAACCTTAAAACAAAATGGTTCTTTGTTCGCACAACCACCGTCGCGTTACGCAGAATTTCATTTACATGTACGACGTCAGGTTAAAACTAACTACTACCTTACCTGTCATATCTGAACGAACGTTAGTTGCATTAGTCATGTGTCATATCGCTTTGCATTTTCCCATCTTCCAATAAAATAAAACCGTTTCTCTTGCACTGCAGAAACATGATGGCACTGAAGGTGGCGATGTCGATGGTCTTGGTCTTCTTGTTTGCTGGAATCTGCGTGGGACACCCGGACGGAGCTGACGACGAGGCTTGCGCACACCTTTTTCCGTATCACGGATACATTGCCAAGAGCGCCGCTGAGGGTCGCGCCGAGGGCTACCGTCTCGTCCAAAACAAAAAAGACTACAAGCCCGGCGACGTCATCACAGGTGCGCGTTCACAATTAAGTCTCTAGGTCAAATAAATAAAAAAACAAACGAAAAACGAAGGAGTTTTCGAATATGGTAGGGGCCTCTAAAAACATCATGCCGCTGTGTGAATACTTTCACGAATGGACACTGGGGTGTCTATGAATAACTAAGGAATATCCCATTCTACGCTTTTGGCTAAAGAAATTATATACACGATATTAAAAGTGGTTTTGCGACCGTATTAACTGCCACTGCTATAGTTATTAACTTCCACTGCTAGCAATACATGTTTTGTTGGTTTTTAGGAAAGAAAGGAGATTTTTACAGTCCTGAGTGTACATGCAGGGGACTGCAGACGTCAAGGTATGCTGCTATTTCCACAAATTGATGATTTTCAGCCGATGACGGACTGCAGCAGCCAATTGAAATAATGAGCACATCTCCTTCCCAAGTATAATACACGTTCGTAGCACTAAACGGTAAAAGAATAAAAAGGAAACTGGATTTTATTTTTTGTAAAGCTCTGCACATTATAACAAGTAACTAAATTTCAACATTTACTCAATCATTAGTTGGTGATTATGCAGCTCCATGGAAGACAGTTGGCGTCATCACGAATTGAATCTGCGTCCACAGCGACGGATATAGGAAGCACTGGAAATAGAAGAAGCCAGTTCATTGCATCGTGCTATGCGTGGCTGGTAGTTGAGCGTGCAAAGAGAGTTGTAGACATCAATGTTCTTCCAGGAAAGAAGCCAATTCTCTTAACGAGACTTCAAAGACTAATAAGAAATGTTTGCACTGTCATTATTATTAGGCAGGTGAATGCCCTATAAAAGAAAGCTGGATATTCGAGGTGCAAACATGTTCAGCGTATCCTAAAGTGATTACCTTTGAGAGTTAATCTGTTGTTTGACATATACTTAATCCAAACAACTGAAATCTTGAATTTTGACTACAAACTAAAGAAGATAATCTTAAAAATAATAAAGTGGAATAAAGCGCGTACACTTTAAAAATAAGTCCGGTTTTGAAAGGTTTTTCGACGCCCCAAAAACCGCCTAAATGTGCCAATGACTTTCAGCCTGCGACCAGATTATAAAGGAACACGTTTCTCAAAACAAATAAATTTTCGTGATAACAAAATTAATTGACGTGTCGTGCTACTGACACTCGAGAGATGCGGAAGGTATACTTGAAGCCGAGAGGAACTTTGAACATAATTTTATGGCTTTTGTACTCCGAGATTATCTTTTATAGACCTTTCCAGCGGCAGTCTCGAACGAAGCGATCTACAGCGCGCGTCCTTGGTTTTCAGAGGGTACGTCAGTCTTGTCGGACTGCGCTGAGCTGTGGGTTTTCGCGTCAGTGGGTTGTGGCAGTCTGTGTAGGCGCACTTCGGGACCCTAGGGGACGCTAAATTGCCGCGTTGTATTTTTTTTTTTTATTTTCTGTTCTATGGCGAGTAGAATTTTTTTTTTTAAAGAATGCATTGTACTATTTTTGAGAACAAAAACAAAGAGATGAAAGCTGTTTTGGTGAGTCTGTGCGCGACAGAACAAATGCAACTGGAATGTTTGTTTGATATTAGGTTGACCTTTTTACGGCACAATACTCTCAGACGTCTGAATCTACAAAGGTCTTAACTGTCGAAAATATTTGACAACACTGGATATCTAAACTGCATGGATATTCCCGGCTCACGACATGAAATTCAACGAGTCTCATCAGTCGAACAACATATGCTGTACGCATCGCATGGTGCCGCGCTATCAGAACATGATTTGAAAAAGGTCTCAAATAACACAGCATATCCAATATACAGTCTCGACGATAGTCACTTGACGACGATCGGACGGAATCCAATGTGTTTTGGGGCACATGAAGAAGAGAGTTTGCTGTTTTTCACAGCTTCAAAGCAAATGAACGAACCTGATTATTCCGTCCCCACACGTGGATCCCAACCCTAACAGCTATTTTTCGCGAAGACACGGAACACAACCGGGAAGGCTTTTCGGAGATTATCTCAGCAGAAATAATCCTCGAAGAACTTCGAACGGCCGGCGTCGCTGAATCTTTGACGTTCGCTTTCTTCGCTCGTTTCCTGCGAAGGCCGAGCAGGCTACCAGCCCTCGTGTTCCCTGGTTCTCACAGTGGAAGATAACAAAAAAAGGGTAAGCATCCTGAAGAGGCAAATAAAGTAAAAACTTACAAGAAAAAGTGGCGAACCCCGAATGCACAATACAGGTGGGGAGTACCGATGAACGGGTTTCCGCAGATCAGGCAGGTGACAAAAAATTCTGGCTGATGGCGGTCGCTCGAATCGCGAAATGGCGGTGGCCAGAGAGCTATTTTTGTAAAGGTCTATACGTGTGTTCTCAATCGCGGGCTTCTTTGTACTATAAATTATAACCGACCCGGATGCTCTGGCTCGGCAAGACTCTGCGGTACAACCATTACCGTACACTGTGCAATCTGAAGTGTTTTCAAAGGCAGATCAGAGTGAGGGTTAAGCATGCTTTTGGTGTGCAGTGACGCTGTCCTCGGAGGCTTCTCCTTTCATGGGGTTCCTCATCAAGGCCTTCGATGAGGACGAGATGGACGTGGGCTCCTTCAGGAGTACCGGACCGGACTCGAGGGCATTCAGCCACTGCTCTGGAATCACGCACACCTCGAAGAACCTGAAGAAGAGGGTCGTGGTGCAGTGGCTGGCTCCAGAGGACAGGTCGGGCAAGGTCCACTTCAAGTAAGTTCGCTTGATATATGTTTGAGCAAGCTGGAAAATAAACGTAGCCGCAGTATTTCAATCGACACCGCCATTTTTGCTGTCCTGTTTCACATTTGCTTACACCAAATGAATGGTTAGAAAAAAAAGGCACTCATTACGGTGAGGGGGCCCGTCACTTTAGTGCAGCCGGCAAGAGTGAGGGGCCCGTCCTGTGTTGTTTATGGTGGGAACAGTGAAAATTAATAACTTGCAATTTTCAAGCACATTAACCCTCGCCTGGGGGTCCTGTCCCTGTCCCTGTCCCTCCCTGTCCCTGTCCTTTCACGTATTTATAGCGTCTGTGACCTAAGTACGAAATAAAAATTTAAAAAAAAGTATCGTCCAGATCGCGATTGGAACCGCCGACCCCCAGCCCGTGAAGCCGACGATGAACCCCCTGCGCCACGAGGCTTTTTTTCTTTGTTTTTTTTATTGCCGGTTTGGACATGTACAATACAAAAGGATCACACTGTTAAATTCCCTTAATAAAGATCACTTAAGTGGCGTCGTAAAATTTAAAATTCTTTCAAGGTCTCAAGTATGTCTAGAATTGACACCCAATCAGGCGCACAAGCCAAAAAGGCGTATACAGATTTTAGTCTGCAGATAGAGTCTATGAAATACATACACACGTGTCGGGCATCAACGTCGGCATGACTACTGCCATTCTACTTCTCCATATCGCCTGCAGGCCCAGGAGCATGACTAGATCGACAGGGTTTTCCACTTGTTTCTCCACAGGAACAAACCTAATTCCGTATGGGGTTTAAGGCAAGTCTTTTTTAATAGTTCGATGGAGGAAGTCCCAGAAAAGGAAAGCGTCCTAGCAGTTGAAAAAATACATGTTCCATAGTTTCAGGCTTTTTGCACAAAAAACAATCAACGCCCCACGGTACGTAAATTTTTTCCCCTCAAGCCAAGTTTTGGCAGGGAGTGTATGGCTTGGGGCCAACACATCCATCGTGCCATTACATCCACCACGCCATAACATCCATCGAGCAACTTCGTCCAAAAGCGTGTCATTACATCCATCATGCACGCAAGTTTATTTCTTCGTTTAACTATGCTGTTTGATGGTTCACATCATATTGAAGAGTCATACGCGAAATTAAATGTACTAAACCGAGTAAAAGGACCCTCTGTGCGTCATGCACTTTCCGCGGCCTTCGGCGTCTCCAAAGTCGAACACGCATCGTCGTCTCGTTGTTTGTTTTTTCCTCACTGATCAAATTTTAGTTACTGCTTTTTTCACCGTCGAAATCCACTAACTATTAGCATTATTATATAGTTACGACGGTGCACAGAGTCACACCTTTTATATCGCTTGAGAAAAAAAATCTGAATGTCTAATATAATTGAATTGCGATACAGTAACGTTCTGGGGCTTATGGTTTTCTTCCTGTGGCTCCCAAACCAATGTGGAGAGCAAGTCGTCTGCTTCTTTTGCAGGCGTTGCGGTGACGTCAAAAAGACACGGAGCTTTGATTGCTCTGATTGAAGGATAGTTGGTACACCTCAAAGCAAGCTGCCTTGAGGTCTACCAACTATCCGCCATTCAGAAACAGTCAGAGCTCGGCGTTCTGACGCAACTACCGCACCACCACAACCCCTGCAAAAGAGGCAGACAAACTTGCCCTCCGCATAAGAATGTGAATGACGCAAAAAGCCCAATGGCGGCCATCTTGGCTTCTATGGATGCACTAGCACGATGGATGTAATGGCACGCTAGGCGTCGTAACAGGAAGGATGAGCAATTGCATTCATTGAACAACAACGTCCATCGAGCAACTAGATCCAACGTGTAACTACATCCATCGTTCAGCTACATCCATACACATGTCAACGCATCGAACGCATCCAACGCGCTAGTACATCCACCGTGCCATTACATCCATCGATGTATGTAATGGCTCGATGGATGTACTGGCTCGATGGATGTGTTAGCACGTAATCGGAGTGTATTGGTGTGTAACTAGAAAAAAATGTTTTAATAGAAAGGGCAACGTCATCTTTTTGACTCTAGATAACACATTACGCTTTGGGCCTGCTTGAAACATGGAACAATACAACGGTTCAGGAAGAACACTTTCAATAAGGTAACGAGTTAAACGATTGCGTGTCACTATCGACAAGAGCGCCACGAGGCACTTTCGGAATGGGCGATCCATTGGACATCTGTACCGGTTGCTGTTGCCCCGTCACCGTAATGCCGTTTCTAAAGGGAGGGGCCCCGTCACCGTAGTCAGTTCCTAGAAAATAAATTATGAGCCATTCTACTCTGTGAAATCTGATGACCAGCGAAGCTCCTTAGCACACGACACAGACGTGACAACATTTTGAACAAATGCACGAGCACATTTATGCACGATCTTCATCGGTTGTGTTTGCCGCCCGCCGCCGCCGCTTCCATTCTCGTTGTCGTTCCCGCGGTTGCTCTTCGTAGACGCATTGATCTTCAGGAGTGCCGACTATACGCGGCCTCCCCATTACGACCAGAAAAGTGAAATTGAAATGAAGAACGGCAACTTGTCTTTCTGGTTGCTTATATACATTCGCGTGGACGACTATCGCCGCCCCGAGGAGCCGGATGAAACTAGACACGCGCGAAGGGACTGGCACCCACAAGAAAGCAGACAGCGCGACGGGTCCCCCCACGCGAACGCGGAAGGAAGCTAGGCACGCGAACGCTTGGAACGACGATAAAGAGAGAACGTTGCCAGTTTTTGTTGACGCACATAAAAAATCCACGGAACCCTAACCAACTACAGCTCCGCTGTAAAAAATAGTTTGTTAGTTATGACAATCATACCGAGTTCTGCGAAAACTTTCAAAAATTCTTAAAACTGGTTGGAAAAATAAAACTCTTCAGAAACAAACTCCCAGCCATAGCAGACGCCAGAAATTCCAGAAAACACACTAGTTGGCAAGCTATTTACCTAACATTTACTAGTTTACTTTTAGGTTAAGGCAAATTAAAATATAGTTCAAATAGAAATAAAAATTTAGAAATAAAAAAATGACAACATTTGTAAAATTAAGGAGAATTTCAAGAACGTAGTAAGCATGGGAGTGCGCTAAAATGAACACCAGCACAGCAGGTGCAGGACCGGCGACGAGTTAACGCGGACGATAATATTACTCGCGTTTTCGAATCGACGGCATTGTGCTTGCTGTCTGAGTGGTTACTTCAGCGCATCCCTGCATTCCCCGCGTTCTTGGAATCTTCCTAAAACTGACTGATTCAGGGGTTTTCAACATGGCTTCAATAAGAAACTCAGCAAGTTTCTTATGGGAGCCATGTGTTTATTTTCACCACTTAAAAAATGTGGGCCGAAATCGCTGCTGCCGCCGCGCTGATTCTCCAAGAAAGGCGTTAGCATTTTGCGCAGCGGTTTTTATAACAAGGCATGATGAATGCAGCCTATCAGCATTTTCCGCGGGGTGAGCGTTCCCGAACCTTCTCTCCCTAAAACAGGTCATCGGGTCACTTTGCGTGTGTGCGCAGGACGTGTTTGCGATGCGCGGAAAACGACAGAGCCATTTCTTTGTTGTGCATTTGGTGTGCATAGAAGGGCGACGAAATCGTGCGCTTACGGCCGGGTGACTTGGTAAGACGACTGCGCGTCAAGAACGGCGTGGCAGGCCGAAGAACGAAACCGCAGCCCGTGTGCGTCCACGGGTCTGCAAAGTTAAAACCAGGAGATTCCAGGGCGTCCAAAGCGCGCACCCGCACGACGTCCGCGTGAAGTAACAGCCAGCAACCGTGGTGAAGGGGGGAGAGCGAGTCAAGGGCGTACTTGGACCACAGGTGGGGCGCCGTCAGGTGCCGTGTGCGGGTGGCCCAAGGTAGAGTAACTGCATAGGATCTGCTTGCAGAGCTACAGTATCGCGTTCCTTTTCCTTTCGCCGTCAACTCTCTATTGGCGGAGAAGCGGTCGCGTGCGCCAAGCTGGATCCAAATTTCATGCCAGAAAGAGATCTTGCAGGCGCCGAGTTCCGGGCGGAGGTAGTTTCTCGGTTTTAGTTTGCCGATGTATACACCCTACATTAAAATTGAAAGAAGCAGGAAGGTACCTTGACCATTGAACACTATGTGTAGCCACTATCTGCAGTATACTCGCGTCGTTTCATAACGCAGGCGATGTTCTGAAACATGTGTCCAAAGTCTGCGAAACAGAGGAAACGGAGGACGATCGCGTTGCTCGCGTCTGCGGCGCTCGCGCAGTGATACGCGACCGGAACATCACAGCACCTCGGACCAGATAAAACGCGCAGCTATGGCTTGCGAAGTGCAGACGTTTTCATCGCCGTCCGTGCTTACCACGTGCCTCCACCGAATCCTGTCGCGAATGATATACTTCCTCGTTTTCATAGATTTAACTCAATTGATTGAGCGCTTTTAACGGCGCTGAGAAGATCCAAGCATCCATCGTCATATCATTATATCGAAATTAATGGAAGATAAAAAAGACAACCAAATTAGCCTTTTCATTAAAATAAATTTATTAGAAGGCATCAAATAATAAATTCATTCACTTCGCGGTTGTTAGAAAACAGAGGAAAACGCTTCACGGATGTGAAGTCGCTGTCTCGTGCTGTACTTATTCACATTACCTGCGAGATTTCTGTAGCAAGAAGTTGGCCAATTGAGTTTTCATGGCTGTAGCGACGAAAACTCAATTTAATAAAAAAGCTTCAAAATGAAACAAGCATTCGCGCCTCACAAAGTCGAGAGCCTTCCGTGGGCGTCCACAATCGTCGCGCTTGATTTTATCCAACCAAAGCTTGCGACGTTTTTTCTTCTTTTTTTTTTTCTCTTTTTAGATAAATAAAATGTAAAACGAAAATCGCGACGGCTGTGATTAGAACATCCAACCGCACAACAACCGACCATTTTCTCACTGCAAAATCGAAAAAATCCGAGGACACCTAAGCACTTCTTATGAGTTGTTGAACGCGAAAGCATATATCTGCGATTGAACGCCGATGAGCAACTCTTGGAGCCCTCGGAGATGAAAGGAGCAGAAGCGGCCGCAGCACCGGCGGCAGTGTGGGGGGCGACATGGCCGAAGGCAGAGCGTAGTACTCGTGATACTGTGCCCCCCCCCCCCCCCCCCCCCCCCCAATCCGGGCCTCTGGGGCGGCCGCGCAAGCCCCTCCCTTCCCCTCTTCCCGGCGCTAAGAGGGCCCTTCTGTAAGGTGCCGTTCTTTGAAGATGTGCGTCGCAGCTAGAAAAGTACGGAGAGGGAATTTTCTGCCGTTTTTTCGCGGTTACGACGAGGAGGGAATTACTTTGCCGTTTTTTGCTGTTACGGACAACACCGGCTCCGCTCCATGGGCCAATTAATACTATTTTCGCACTAAAAAGGTTTGCACGCAGGATACCATGTGGTCTTGCATGCGTGCGCCTTGGCCTGGGACGGGTAATGCTGGACAGTCCTGCGCCATTGCCCCGGCGTTTTCCGTTGCTAGGCCTGACGTCAGTTCTATTGGGGGGGGGGGGGGGGGGGGAGAGGGGAGGAGGAGGAGTCAGGGAGTGGCGAAGGTACGGCGAGAGGTCACCGAGGACAATAGATGTCCAGGCTCTTCCCCTTTATATGTTTCAGGCCCAAGGCGGGCGAATATTTTGTAGTGAGTCATCCAGAAACTGTCGCCGCGAAGCGTCAATAACGTTCGTGAACGGGGGGAAGGGGGGGGGGGGGGAGGAGGGTTGACAGGCGTCTCAGTGATGCACCCGCCGTCCCCCACTGGGCGGCTACAAATTTGGCGAAGGGGGAAGTTGCCGGCAGGGCTGTGGCGCCATCCCGTGGCGACATTACGAACTCTATAAATGTCTGCTGCACACAGTCATGAGCACGTTACTGGTTCAATGTAACAGTGTTACAGGTACAGTTACTCAGAAAAAAGGTAACCCTGCTACAGTTACAGCTACAAAATTGGAAAAGTAACCCTGCTACAGTTACAGTTACAAAATTGAAAAAAATAACATATTACAGTTACTGCGGTAAAGTAACGCCGTTATTTCGTTGTCACTTTACAAAACATATTATAAAATATTCAAAAGGAACCTTCTTTAATATGAATTTATATTAGCATAGAGTTTTCATAAGACATTGTGTTGTCCACGGTAGTGAATCATACTTTTTGAGAAGCTAAGTTTTCTCCAATAATCAGTATTAACATGTTTGATTTTTTATATTTAAAATTTTACCGTGAATAGCTCTCCGAACAATATCATAATTTAATACAGTATTAGTGTAGAATCACTATAAAAAAAAAGCATTGATAGATCGTTCTTTGAAAAAATTACATGCAACTTTAGTTTTTCAAGATGTTAACGTAGCAGAGACCCACTGATGATCCATGAAGAACTTTAAAATAAGCGCGAACATCATGAAGTCTCCGCGAGATTAAAGAGGCTCGTTACACCGCAAAGCTTGTGAAAATAATGTGATGTGCCGCGATTTATTCCGTGTAAACGCCGCACAATGAACGCTAAAGCCTGATTCACATAAGGAGATTCCGCACGCCATATTCGTGCTGCCAAAGCGTGGAGGATAACTGCGATGCTCGAAATACTAAAAATCGGAAGCAGAATCTGACCATGTGAATCAGACATAAGAAGTCGATGAAAGCCACTGGTAACAATGCTAAACATGCCCTTGTATGCACTGTTAACATCGAGTCCACTTACCACAAACATCCTCCAAATTGAAAACTCTTTAGAGACCTATCTTCACTTTTTATCACAGTTACCGCGCTAATGGGAGGTCTACTGGCCGTTGTCGTTTGAATGTCCAGACGACAGTTTGGAAAAGCAGATGACTTCGAAAGAGCAGACGACAATTTGAACGGCTATCACGGCCTTTTGAGCGTGGTAGCGCACTGAACGTGGTCCGCGGGCAGTCCGGACAACGTAACGGTTTTTCTCCGTTGGTGTCGGTACAAAAAAAAAAAAAAAAGAAATAATAATTCTGACGACGACACGTACCCGTGAATTCAAACCAAAGTGTTTTCCGCACAAGCAATGGTGGTTTAAAGGCGTCTGGTTTTTCTCTTTTCACGGAACCTATCTACGTTCTCGGAGAAACCGGACAGGAAGAAGACACGTGAAAACTGATATTGACACCTTACCGGCTCTTTTGATGCAGCCCCAGTCGCGGCATTTTTACGGAAAGGCAGGTTGAAGTCTGGTTTCTTTCAAAACAACACAGCAATGCCCGGCCCACATAGCGATATCCGCTCATGGGCTAGACCGGAAGTGCGCCCGAAGCGCCACCACCACGGCGTGACATAACATAGTCAAGTTGGTGTACACTTCTTTTTGCCTTTTGTACGCTCCGATTTCCGGAGGTCCTACAAAGATTTCTATCGGGTTAGAAAAAAATATAATCTACGCAATAACCAGGGTAACGTTATCACGCGCAGCCACAACTCACGCCGTATTGTTTTTGGCGCCGAAGAGGATGATGTTTAAGGTTCAGCGAATACTTCGAGGAATCAGTCCCCACACACAGAGACTACATTTTTTGGTCGTTCTGTTTCAGGGTCACGGTCGTCAAAGAATTCAAGGACTTCTACCACGCCATTCCAAGCACGTTGGCTTAACCCGGCCCAAAGTTTGTTCAGAAACACCGACGAATAAACGCCCAGGCTATTTTTTTTAAACTTCGTGAGTGGCAAGATTATTAGGGATGGGCTTGAAAACCATATCTTCTCCCCATTGCTTAGAAACATGCAGGAGATGCAATCCACGCAAACAGCAGCGTCTGTGCTCACGTGCTCAGAAAGCACACCTTTGCGAGTATCATATAACACCTATTATTCCTTTACGCTGCTGAAGAAGCACGTTGCTTGGTGACCCTCAGCCGCCAGTTCTAGCTGGTGGCGGTTCGAAGGCCTAGCAAAAGGTTCATGGGACCTGTGATAGCTAATGTGCAAAAACTCTCATATCGGCGACCCAGAAGGAATGCTACCCCAAGATCTTCTGTGCCGGCCCGTATTTGTTTTCTGGAAATGGGGAGAAGTGTGGGCAGCCTGGAGGTACAAAGTGCAAGGTCAATAAAATCAGTTCGATCAGGTGGCCCGCATGCTAAATCATCGCTGGCAATATTTCACCAAAAGATGGCCAGTACAATAGCTTACACGAGCTGCGCTCCCTTGCAAATAAAAGGAGAGCGCATAATTATGTCCGGGGGCTTTTTGAGGTAGCGACAAGCGGCGATGATAGTCAATAAATGACTGCGTTTTGTTGAACCAGTACGTTGTGTCATTTTCTGGGGCAGGCAGCAGCAAGGGAAATACTACAAGTTGGGATGATTCAGGAACCATTCGTCACTTCCGCGACGATCATCCATATGACAGCCATTTTTATAGGAACAAATGCGACCCCTACAGGTCGTGAAAGTTGCGAATACCGTACCCGCCGCCGTTCTTCGTCACTTCAGTGTTGTTTGTGAATCGGTTAAGTTGGCGAGATATTGCGATTAAAAAAAAATTAAAAGCCAACATTTAAGGAAAAAAAGACGGGACACATTGCTATTTGCTGCACTTTTAGCCCGAGGAGAAACGACAAACAAGATAAGCATGGCGAGGGATCTAAGTTATCACATAGGCATTTTTCGTGACAATGAAGTGCAGAGCTGAACAGAAAGACTCCAAGTATTCCGAAATATAAATACTGAGATTAGTGTGTAAAAGGCCAAAATACAAAAATTTAGGTACATTTGTATTTTATGTAATGGGATATCCCCACAATGCCTCGGCAAAAATGGCAAAAATTGATATTCCAAAATACATATACATTAAGAAATCGAATTTTTTCTCCATATGCTGGAAAGTAGGAAGGGTGCAGTTCGGGTCGAATGCAATTGATAGGCCTTATTGCGCCACTTTCTTTGTGTCAGTTTATGCACCTCGCCTTTAATTCAGACTTTCGTCTATTTACATCCACAACCCCGAATGCAGTTAAGAAATATCACCTCCAGTGACCCACACAGGTACTGGCTTAGCCAACGGCTGCTTGCCAAGCTTGAAAAAAGGTGTCTGCCCGAAAGAGTTGCACGGTTTATTTTTTTTTTTTTTCATTTCAATACCATCAGGACCCAGAGGGCATTACAAGCGGTGTTGGTAAATTCAACTTAAAAAAGGTCACACAAAAGTAAAGAACAAAGGCAAACAATGCACTACTGGTGGAAAGTAAACAATTGAAAGGAAGATGGGGCACTTCTACATTTAAGAAAAAACGCTCGAATTGCGTTCTTTTGGCCTTTAGAATAACAGATATCAAAATTATATTTCAATGCGACGCGCCGGAGAGCCATACGAGCAATTTCAAAATAGGACTGAAGCCCCGCCTCCCTAGCCTTGGACAGCCAAAGGATCCGTCGATGACGTCACGTACAGCGACTGTCTTTCGCGTTTGTCTCGCGTTTAACAATACTTGCGCAGCCAATGGTTTGGGTATTCGGGTTCACGGGGTACAAATACACTAGAATTCACTTCTAACTCATTTTTTCCAAGAAGCTCCGTAGCTTCCCTTTAATAGTGCAGCCTAATAATATTATCAACATTGATTTGTCAAAGACACTCTAAATAAATCAATTGGCGATTTATTTACAGAAAAATTGGGAAGGTGGATCAATCAGAGGACATTCTAGGAATAAAGGAGTCAATGTACGGCGGAGGTTTTGCAGTGAGGTATGCATACTTTAAAGTTTAAAGTGGTGATCGACGCGCTGAGAAATAAAAGATAGCTTGAGAAAAAATGAGGCCCTCAGTGAGACGCTAGAATGATAGGTTTTGTAAAAAACAAACATAGTCTTTATATTTTTCGGCGCAGCGAAAAAGAGGCAGTCATATAGTGGTTTTCATTGATGAGACACTAGCCGTTCGATGATAGTTACGGAATATGAAACGTACTGCGCCATTTTGCATGGCTTGGATGTTATGCACGAGCGTTGTTTGACAGGGATCCCAGATGGCTGCGGCGTACTCGAGCTTTTAGCAAACTAGGGCTTTGTATGAGATTAGTTTAAGGATATAAGTGCCGATGAGAAGTTTCCTTTTAGGCAGCCATGCGTACTATTAGTATTGATGATGGTGTGATTAGTATGAGATCTCCATAACATGTTAGAAGCAACATGTACACCAAGATATTCATAAAACCACACAAAATGCAGAGGAATGTTACAAATTGAGTACGATGATGGTGGCGTGTTTCCACGAGACACCCTCTGAGCTTTACATTTTTTAGCATTAAGAGACATTCGTCACACGTTACTTCATTCGGATACCGCACAAAGGTCACCTTGAAGAAGTATGGCATCAGATTCTTTAGTAATTTCACGGTAGATTACGCAGTCGCTGGCAACTAAACTAATGAATGAGGACTCACCAAATTGGTATTTCATTATTAAAAATCAGAAATAAAAGGGGCCCTAGAACGGACACTTGGGGAACACCAGAAGTAACAGGGCTGAGACAAGATTCAGCTTCATTGCTAGTCGCAAACTGCCAACGATCAGTTAGGCAACATTGAAGCTATGACAAAACATTGAGTCTATTTTAAGTTTACAAAGTTTAAACAATAAATGTTTCTGAGAGAGTTTGTTGGACGCCTTGCAAAGTGGAGGAAGAAGCAGTCAACCCGGAATCCTCGGTAAAGAATGAAAAGTACCGCATTAGGGAGACTAAAAAAATTGAGTTTCGCAGGACAGTGATTTGCGAAAACTATGTTGTGAGGCAGAAAAGAAAGAAAAGTAAATAAGGGAAGTTTTGGTGTGTTTTTTTTTTTTTTTTCAGGCGCTGCAGCATCGGGGCTATAGTGCCCCAGAAACATCGTCTAGAGGATAGCTACATTTTTTATAGATTGACTAAAGCCTCAAAGTGAACACTACTAGAAACTAGACTTCTAAACGGTGTTTATAATTTCCGCAGACAATTAATTTCTTTCAAAACAGTAAAAACTCTGGAGTGGGACGAGAGGCTCGTCACCCAGTAAAATAGTATTTGTTCTTGATAAAATATAGAAAAACAGGTCCGACAGTGCTCTTCAAAGTGTTTACAAACTATAAAAAGGTGACGGATACCTAATGGCCCTGAAAAGAGCCACAGGTCGGTTCACTCTTCCTCTGCAGGAGGTACAGTCGGGGTCAAATGTCCCCAGGACGCGCGAGCTGCGACTGAAACGCATTGCTCTGCCATCTGCCGGCGGGTCGCCTGGTTTCGAGATCGCACAAAAGCGCATGCGCGTCCTACTGTGCCTACAAACATGTGTGCTTTCACTCTCTTGTGCGGCGCGGCGCCTAACTCAGAATCGGGCGCGTGGTGCCGCCTCGGAGATAGCGCTTAGTGACATGGCACCTATAAAGTAAGAAGTCCCGGCAGCTCAAGTGAGCGATAAACTCAACTGGTTCTAAACAAGGTACGCTGACACGGCGAAATGCGGCACAATGCCGCAAGCGGTATCTCCAGTTTTGGAATATGTAGCAGACGCAAGTCATCCGCGAGCGCTATCTCTGAGGCGGTACCACGCGCCCGATTCCGAGTTAGGCGCCTCGCCACAGAAGAGCGGGAAAACACACAAGTTTGCAGGCACAGTGGGACGCGCATGCGCTTTTGGGTGGTCTCGAAACCAGGCGTCCCGCCGGCAGATGGCAGAATAATGCGTTTCCGTCGGAGCTCGCGCGTCCTGGGGACTTTTGTCCCCGACTGTACCTATGCGCAACCTGCTGGATGTGTCCTATTCTCAACCGCAAAAAGTCTATCTCATAAAGACACTCTCGGTGTTTGTCACTGCGCCACTCACTGAGGATGGGTTTAATTAAATGGAGTCTATTTTGTAGATGGGAATCCAATATCCTTTGCCATGTGAACTTTATTTGCCTTTTTAGTGGAACTCAATAATCAGTAGCAGGGATACTGTCATGGTCAATTGTCCGTTCTACACATGCACGAGCTAAGCGGTCAGCTGCCTGATTCCCATCGATGCCGATATGGCTAGGAACACACCAAAATATAATCTATATTTTCTTTATCAGCGCTTTTGTAAGTGCACTACAAAGGTGAACCAGCAGAAGGTGCTTCCAAGAGGTTGAAGAGTTGAGTTTTTGGAGTGAGCTAAGAGAGCCCGAAAAAATAGCAGAATTTCTATATCAATCTTTGACATTGTGGTCGACTGCAGTTACCAGACCATAAAGCTCAGCAGTAAAACTCGAGGCATTTTCGTTTAACCGTTTTACATATTTGTAGCCCTGACTAATAGCAGCGCAGCTTATTCTATCGATAAAGAAGTGCTAGCTTATAGCCACTGTGGGAGCTGTGTAGCTATTGAAAGTCTCGCCTGAGAACACTAGGGATAACTGTATATTTTTCCTGCTTGGTCAAAGAAAAATTACAAGGAATATCGGCAACTTTCCATGGTGCAGTTCTTTGTTGAATTCCGAGAACAAGAGAAAGAGCATCAAAATTGCATTTTTCCGTGGCAATTCTTGCAAGTAATGCAAATGGAGGGGTTTCAGATGGTATGTGCTAAAATAAGCGCTCATATCTTATGTTTTCAATTATTTCGTGAGCAGGATTTTGTAGAATAGAACGGATTCTTAGAAAGCACTGAACGGCCAGATGAAATCTACGCCTCTCGAGTGGGCACTCATGCGATTCAGCAGACAGGCTAAGTACCGGTGACGTACGAAATGCCCCCCTTGCCAAGCGAATCCCCTGGTGGTGAATGGGATCAGCCATTTTGAGGGTAGATGGTTTCGCAGATTCGTAAACCAGGCTTCCCTAATCCAGGGTAGAGCGCACTACAGCCCTGTAAATCCGTAAAAGACATACCCGGTCCGAGCACCAGGTGCGATGTGAAAGAACTTTTAAATTGGTTAGATTCTGCTCGCATTTCAGCTTCAGTGCCTTCATATGGTTGCCGAAAGGGGGAGCTTGTTGTCGAACGTCACACCGAGAGACTTGTGTTCCGGTTGAACAGGAAGGAGTATGCCATTTATGTCGATTGATGGTTCGGGAAACATTCCCCTTCTCCGGGAACAGCAAACAGCCTCGGTCTTCTCAGCAGAAAACTTCAAACCATTCTCATCAGCCCACTTACTCATTATATTAATGGTTACTTTGATTTGGCGCTGACAGATAGATAGCTATATTACATGACGAAAAGGAAACCTGGGCATCGTCAATATAAAGTGAGTAGGAGACCGAAGGTGGTATTGTTCGGGGCAGGGAGTTCATTTTAATAGAAAAAAGTGAAAGCCGTTTACAACTCCCTGTAACCTTGAGGAGGAGGAAAAAAGGGTACTGAGGGTCACTTGACGTCGGCCCCCCCCCCCCCCCCGACGTCACGTGACCCTCAGTACCCTTTCCTCCTCCCTCCCTCCGAGTTCACGTGACCGGCCCACGTGGGGGGGGGGGGTCCCGGGACACCCCCCCCCCCCCCCGAGGTTATGTGGCCCCCCACGTGACCTCGAGGAAGAGCCCTCCAGAGAAATTTTTCTGTTAGATGTAGCGGGGAAACTTTTCGCGGGGAAATCTTCCCGCTAGATTTAGCGGGAAAATTTTTCTGCTAAATTTAGCGGGGAAATTTTTCCGTTAGATTTAGCGAAGAAATTTTTCCGCTAGATTTTGCGGGGAACTTTTCCCGCTAGATTTAGCGGGGAAATTTTGCCACTAGACTTAGCGGGGAAATTTTTCCGCTAGATTTAGCGGGGAAATTTTTCCATTAGATTTAGCGGGAAAAATTTTCCGCTAAATTTAGTTTCCGCTAGATCTAGTGGGGTAATTTTTTCGCTAGATCTAGCGGGGAAATTTTTCCGCTAGATTAAGCTGACAATTTACCCATAATGCACCGCGCGGTTACGCCGACGGCGACGGCGATGGCGACGCCGCTCAAGCTGGAAACGGGCGCCTAAGAGCTGCGATCTAAAAAGGGTAACGCTCAGGACTCGTCCTTTTAGGACACCATTCTCAAAGGTGAATGATGATGAAAGTGGTGTTCCCAATCGCACCTGAAAGATGCGATCCGGCAAAAAATATTGTCACGGGTGGTGACTAAAAAACAATAAATAAACAGGAAGAAATAAACGTTTAATGTGGCGAACTTGAGCCAAAAATAAAAAAAAGTACAAAAGATAATAATAAAGCGTCGCGGGCGTCGAAGTCGGCGTGGCAGCAGAGTCGAGCGCTGGGGCGAGACTGGCTTCGGCCTGCCCGCGGAGCCGCTTTTGTACACACGTTGGCTTCTGGAGCATTCGACGTAGAAGGTTCGACGCGTAGAACATTCTGACCTCGAATCAGCTAGACGGTTCTCGATTTCACCAGAACATCACATTACAGTGTTAACAAAAATGCATAGTCGCGGCCAGGAATCGAACCCTGGCCCTTCGCGTGGGAGGCAAGCGCGATAACCGTTAGGCTACGGCCGCGCTGCCCACTTGGCGCGCGGCATTACTCCCCCCTTAAAAAGTGCATCGCCCCGATGCATCCCAAATCAAAACGAAGCACATAAAAAGAACGGCAAACTAAAGAGTCACTTGAAACACATAAGATCCACAGTCCTATCGAGCGTAGTACGGCTTCAGGCGCACGACGTGGACGACTTCAGGTCGTGGTGGGCGGCGTGATGATGTTCTTGTTCCGTCGGGCATCAGCTCGTAGTTCAGCTCGCCGAGGCGACGAAGTACCTTGTATGGTCCAAAGTACCGTTTCAGCAGTTTCTCCCTGAGGCCGCGGCGACGGATGGGCGTCCACACCCACACCCTGTCTCCGGGCTGGAAGTGAACGTCCCTGCGACGAAGGTTGTAGCGGCCCGCGTCGACGCGTTGTTGGTCTTGAATCATGAGTTGGGCGAGCTGGCGGACTTCTTCGGCGCGTTGAGCAACCGCCTGGGCGTCGTCGCTCTCATTGTCAGATGGCTCATGGGGCAGCATTGCGTCCAGCATGGTCGTTACCTTCCGACCATGCACCAGCTGGAAAGGGGTGAATCCAGTGGTCTCTTGAACCGCCGTATTGTAGGCAAACGTGACGTAGGGCAACACCTCGTCCCACGTCTTGTGCTCTACGTCGACGTACATAGAAATCATATCGGCGATTGTCTTGTTGAGTCGCTCGGTGAGCCCGTTGGTCTGTGGGTGGTATGCAGTGGTTCGACGATGGCCGGTGCCACTGAGACGAAGGATCTCTTGCGTCAGCTGGGCCATGAACGAAGATCCGCGATCTGTAATCAGAACTTCGGGAGCGCCGTGCCGGAGGACGATGGACTCGATGAAAAACTTGGCGACTTCCACAGCAGTCCCTGAAGGAAGGGCTTTCGTTTCTGCGTACCGCGTGAGATAATCTGTGGCGACGATGATCCAGCGGTTCCCCGACATCGAAGGCGGAAAAGGACCAAGTAGAGCCATTCCGATCTGCTGGAAGGGTGTAGTTGGAGGAGAAATGGGCTGCAGAAGTCCGGCCGGCCTCGTCGGCGGTTTCTTGCGTCGCTGACACTCGTGGCATGATCGTGTGTATAGGTGGACGGTTTGGGCAGCTTCGGCCAGTAATACTTATCACGAATAGGGGCCAGTGTCCGGCTGTAACCAAGGTGTCCGGATGTCGGGTCGTCGTGGCAGGCTTGGAAGATCTCCTCTCGAAGGTCACTCGGGATTACCAGCAACCACGGTGTGTTGTTGTCGCCGAAGTTCTCTTTGTAGAGTACACCTTGTCGGATGGCGAAGGTCGGCAGTACTGGTGAGAAGACACGTGGCACGGTACTCCTGCCCCCTTCCAGGTGCTCGATTAATGCGCGCAGCTCAGGATCGTCCCGTTGACGTCGTGCCATATCGTCGGTGTTCACTGCTCCTAGGAAGCACTCGTCGTCATTGTCGTCGCTGCAGCCGGAAGGGGTTTCGACGGGGGCTCTGGACAGGCAATCGGCGTCGCTGTGCTTGCGGCCTGACTTATAGACCACTGTCATGTTGAACTCTTGTAATCGAAGACTCCATCGAGCGAGGCGTCCTGACGGGTCCTTCAGGTTCGCAAGCCAGCAAAGCGAGTGGTGGTCCGTGACTACACGGAACGGGCTCCCGTACAAGTACGGACGAAACTTCGTTATTGCCCAGACGACCGCAAGGCATTCTTTCTCAGTCGTGGAGTAATTTTTCTCCGCCTTGGACAATGTCCGACTTGCGTAGGCGATGACTCGCTCGATGCCTTCTTGCACTTGGACTAGTACTGCGCCCAGTCCCACGTTACTTGCGTCCGTCTGAATTTCTGTTTCCGCATCCTGGTCGAAATGTCCAAGCACAGGAGGAGTCTGGAGTCGTCGTTTCAGTTCGTCGAATGCCTGCTGTTGCTCCTCGGCCCATTCGAACTTCTCGGCGTCTTTCGGGAGATTCGTAAGACTAAAAAACAATAAATAAACAGGAAGAAATAAACGTTTAATGTGGCGAACTTGTGCCAAAAATAAAAGAGTACAAAAGATAATAATAAAACGTTGCGGGCGTCGAAGTCGGCGTGGCAGCAGAGTCGAACGCTGGGGCGAGACTGGCTTCGGCCTGCCGGCGGAGCCGCTTTTGTACACACGTTGGCTTCTGGAGCATTCGACGTAGAAGGTTCGACGCGCAGAACATTCTGACCTCGAATCAGCTAGACGGTTCTCGATTTCACCAGAACATCACATTACAGTGTTAACAAAAATGCATAGTCGCGGCCAGGAATCGAACCCTGGCCCTTCGCGTGGGAGGCAAGCGCGATAACCGTTATGCTACGGTCGCGCTGCTACTTGGCGCGCGGCAATATACCATATACTTAAACCTATTGCCATCTGTACTCATTTCGATAAGGTCTTGGGAAATACCCTAGCGCAAAGTGGTATAGTAAGCCCTTTCAAGGTTAAACAATACTGAAATGCAAAACTGTTCGTTTATAAAAGCCTCTCGGACGGCTGTTTCCAAACGTACAATGTTGTGGTCAGTGGACATGGCAGCACAAAAGCCAAACTGCAAATTGCTTAAAAAAGTAGTTTCGTTCCAGAATGGAGACAAGCCCTCATTGTTGACCAGCCGCTCGTATGTTTTACCCAGGCAGCTAGTCAGTGCCACAGGCCTGTAGCTGGAGGCTTTATTTCTGTCCTTTCCAGGTTTGAAACTTGGGATGACAACAGCCCTTTCCACACGCTCGACAGTTTCCCTGCTGCCCAATCTGTATTGCAAAATTGGAGGAGAATGACAATGAGTGTTTCAGGTAAATGGGATGGCATAGTGTATGGAATGTAAACAACCCCGGGGGTTGTAGCTTTTGCTATGACAATGAAGCGACGCAGCTCAGTGGGAGTAAAGGGCCGTTCATATTCTTCGATTCAGGTATCAGATCGGCGGAGTGGGACATTCTCGGCTTTGGTTTTAAAGCGAAAACAATTTTTGTATATTTCCCAGAGCTGGAGACTTGCGCGAAATGTCTACCCAGTGCATCGGTCTGTTCTTGCAAAGATGAAAACGCGTCTCCATTGTCAGCTGACAGTAGGGAGATTGAAAAATGGGAGCAATCACCATACATTCGCCTTACCCTGTCTTAGAAATAGTTGACTGGTGCAAAACTATTAAAGGAGGAAGCATGCGAGTGAAAGAACCGCCTTTTTGCTTTTCTCCTGATACGGCGAGCTTCTGCACGCAGGCGCTTGAATGCTAGAAGGTTGGTTAGGGTGGGATACCGCCGAAACTTTGCCCAAGCGCAATTCTGGCGATTTTGAAGTTTCGGCGCTAGCTTTCCCACCATGGCTTTGGACGCTTGGGTAGCTTACCTGCCGTTTGTGAAATAGCAGCACGAGCTGCCTCAACAATAGCAGTTGTAATGATTTAATTTTCTTCACAAATAGATTTTCCTTCGGGCAGGGCGAGCGATGTTATAGATTCCCTAGAAAGTTTCCAGTTTGCTCTAGAATGTTGCCACCAACGAGGACAGCAGGATGGAGTATGTAGATGCCTTCTGTGGATGAGACGAATAGGGAAGCGGTCTCTGCCACGTAGGTTGTTTAGGACAGTTCAGGTAAGCTTTGTGAACATCGATGAAGAAAAAATAGACAGGCCAATGGCATGAAAAAAAGTTGTGAGTCGAGTTGAAGTATGTGACCTGACCAGTATTTAGGTACCAAGGCAGCACATTTTCCAGGGCTGCTGTGAGTTGGCTTTAGAAGGAGGGAGAGCCATAAAGAGGAGAGGACATATGAAATCCGCGGTGCACCGCCCACCACCGAGCCCAACAAGGGGTTAGGTAACGCAGCATAGCAAGAAGGGCTTTGCTGGACACATTATTCTAACAGTGCTGCCGGGAAACTATGACCAAGTGTGGATCTAAACGAAGGAATCTGTCCCCACTGAAGGTTTCCCCTTGCCGCCAAGAAGGTAAAATAAGAAGCAAGAAGAGAAGACGAAAAAAGGTAAAGAGTGGAGTGGTGGAGAAAGGTAACCGACTGAAGCATCGTGGTCCGGTGAAGCCAGGACACCCGTCTACGAAAAGCAGAGGCCGAAGCGGTATATTGCCTGGCTCGGGGGGGGGGGGGGGGGGGGGGGGGGAGGGAGGGAGAGGGGAATGGGGGGGGGGGGGAGGGGGGGTTTCGAAAGGTCCAAACGTACCCCGGGCTCAACTCAACCACCGACATCTCCTTTTCTCCGGACACGGGTTAAGCCACGCTAAGCCAGGCGTGGGTGGCCGAACCCACATGGCTCGGGGTTCGTAGTGACGCCACTCACTAAGCACCTACAAACGCAGGCGATTCCTGCACGTGGGTATGGCGGCCCCCGTGACTGGGGTCCGCCAAGCACCTAACACCTAAGCTGTAGGCTCCCCCAGCGGGGTAAGAGCAAAAGAGTGAGGTACGTACAAGAAAAACACAGTGACCACTTTTTGAAGGACAGGAGCACCGCCAGTGCCTCCAGCCCAGGGGCTAAATCGACCGAACAGCAGGGAATCCGCTTGGCAACAGTCACTACAACCCGCCCCGCAGAAACAGACACGTCGTTTCTATATTTTTTTAAAAATTTAATTCCGCCTAACAAAATGTGTACGACTTGCATCGATCGAAATTTCTTGCAGACAAACAGCTCGTGGGCGGTGTTCCTCCAAAAGAAACTCCAGATCGTCAAAGTTCCTCAAAGGACCACCACGGCAGTTTAATTGAATTTGTTATGGAAATGCCCCTATTATAGGGAGTGCTGAAGGAAAACACGGGTATGGGTAGAACAATCATTTCGGAAGATCTAATGTAAATTTGCACTTCTATTTTCGTTTTGGTGTCCGCCACTTCATCTCCTCTGGGTCATTTTCTGGAGCAGAAAAGGTGGCAGCATCAGCTGTCACCACTGCGTCAAGAACCTTCTTGGCAAGCCTGCCAGACGACCGTAGGGGCAACCCCCGGCCTTTGCCTCGCCTTGCTGGGGGGGCGGTCGACGTACTGGGCCACACACTGCCCCGTTCGTACTCTCCACAGCATGTGAAGCGTACTGCTTCTTAGGCGAAGTTCTCCCCAGAAAGGAAAAGCGAGGGGCTCGCTCCCCTGCCTGGGTAGACGCCGCAGGAGGAAGGGACGATAGAATCGCCTGCACTGTTCCAGTAGAGCGTGAGTCCTTCGTACCACAGGGTGTAGTGCGAGACTGACCACGGGGTCAGTCTCACCCCAGCGCTCGATCCTGCGGTTCCGCCGACATCGACGCCCGGACGCTCTGCGGTTATCTTCTGGTTCCTTTTTATTTTTGGTCGCAAGTTCGCCTCATTAAACGTTCAGTTTCTTCAGTTATCATCGCCTCATCATTTGTCATTCGTGACATTTTGGTGGAGGTGCTGGGTACCGCATGTCCGTGCAGCGCAGCCCTCCGAGTTCCCGCAGTACAAGTCCGAACCCAGCCTCCCGAGGACCCAACGAAGATTAGATCGAGACCCGATTAAGTCGCCGCCCCCAAGGTCTACCCCCGGAATACGGACTTCTGCCACCCAGAGCCAAGCAGCCAACGAGGCCGACGATGGACAACCAGTCGTCGCAGAACCCGCCCGCCGCCGCCGTCGTATACCTTTCCGTCGCACCCGGTCTCCGACGCCTTTCCACAGGAAGGTCCCCGAGGACGTTGGAGATTGGCTGCAACATTACGAGCGAGTGGCCCGACATAACAGATGGACACCGGAGCAGTGCCTTCAGAACGTCTACTTCGCTCTGGATGGCACGGCACACACCTGGTTCGATAACCACGAAGCGTCGATTTCGTCGTGGGAAAAATTCCAGGCCGACCTGCGACGCACCTTTGGAAACTAGCAGCGACGACAGCGTGCCGAAGAACTCCTGCGAGCGAGAACCCAAGGGCCGAACGAGAACGTTACAAGCTTCGTCGAAGACGTTCGTCACCTGATGAATCGCGCCGACCCAAACGCTCCCGAAGAAAAAAAGCTGCGGGTCTTGATGCGCGGCGTGAAGGAAATCATCTTCGGTGGCCTTGTGCGAAGCCCGCCTTTCACCGTTGAAAGTTTCATCACTGAGGCAACCAACATCGAGCGCGCGATTCAGGCGCGCGCTTCCCACTACCAGCGACATCCAGGCTTCGCTGCCCCCACGCTGCTTAACCGCGAAAACACTCCGGGTACGCCGGACATCCGGGAAGTTATCCGGGAGGTCGTCCGGGAGGAACTGCGAAGGTTGCTGGCAACCGCCAGTCGTCCGCCAACCCTTTCCATCGGCGAGGCTGTCCGAGAAGTGCATCGGGTGCTCCGACCAGAGGTTCCTGTCACCACGGTGGCACCGGACGAACCGATGTTGAGCTACGCCGCCATGGCCCGACGTCCGCCGCACGCTCCCCGCGGCGCCACCCCTAAGTGACGCCCCAGCGCCGCTGTACCACCGACGACAGGAAGAGCAGACGCACGTTCGCCCAGAGCAACCGGCGCCGAGAAAGACAGATGTCTGGAGGACGGCCCACCGACGACCATTGTGTTACCACTGCGGGGAAGCTGACCATGTGTACCGCCGATGCCCATATACCGACGACTCGGGCTGCGCGAGTTCCACCCAAATGACCCGCGCCCCCGTTATGGTGAACGCGGGAACGCGACAGAACAGCACACGACAAAACAGCATGCCGCAAAACAGCACGGTCAAAACAGCACGCGTCAAAACAGCACAGCGTCAAAACAGCACGCGTCAAAATAGCACGCGACAAAACAGCACGGCGTCAAAACGGCACAGCGACAGAAGAGCACGTGCCAAAACAGCACGGCGTCAAAACGGCACAGCGACAAAACAGCACGCATGTAAAAAGGCTGTAATAGGTAGCGTTTTTTGAAAACAAAACAGAACGTAAAGCAAAAGCGTTGGACATCGCATAGCATTATTTAAAAGCTAGTGGAGAAGCAATAAAAAAAAAAAAGTACGCTGACGGTGACGGGATCGCACTCCAGTCAGTGTCCCGAATGCTGCTGCTGTGTGATTGCTAAGAACAAATAAAGTTAGCAGTAGTTACTAGACTACTTAGCTACGCTAATCTCTGAAGAGATTAGGTAGTTAGAAAGAATACCTTCGCGTCGATGTTGGCTGCGTTGTCTGGTCTTTTTTGAAGTATCAGAAGAAGAAGGTAAAGGCAGTAGGAGAAAACAGAGAGGTTAACCAAGGCGGCCTGCCTCGGTTGGGTACTCTGAGTTGGGGAAGGGGATGAGGGGATAAAAGAAGGAAGAAAGGAAAAGTAGAGGAGATAAAGGTAACATACTAGCACTCACGTTAACACTGTGAGGGCAGAACCAATAATTAAGAGAATGACGCAGTTTCCAATATGACTCTAAAACTAAGAGACTGAAAGTGCGTGCTGGATTGTCACCAATGTTCACCCAAAACACACGAGTTTTTGTACCCGCCAGCGCGAAGTTCAGTTGCGCACATGTACATTTACAGGAATTATAAAAGTCGGGGAGGAAACAAAGTTATCGGGAAAATATATCCATAAGTTCAAGTTATGAACTGCCTGGTTTGTGGCGGTCCGGTGAGGTTCCGTAGTACTCGTCGTTTCGTAATTACCGCCTAAGCGTAAAACATCGCCCCCTCCACCAAAAAAAAAAAAAAAAAGAAGCGGGAGATGCGTTGATTATAGATGCATTGATAGCATCGGTAAGATAAGGTGACTTTAATGTGGAGCGTATTCAAGTTGTACCATGGGCACCGATTCTGCGGGGTTCATTCGCCGTGAATAAAATCTCCTGGAAACACGCGGCTGGAGCTTGCAGGCGAGAAGTTGTACGTTTTGAGTTAAATTCACAGATTATTGCCGACGAAGGGCCTCGATCGAGTGGATCCGGTGAAGCAGTAACATGCCGCGGCCTCAATGCTGTGGCCTTACACTGCAGCATGGGTTGAACACACCGTTACCGCACACGCTTTTTTTTTAACAACTAACGACAGCACATTGCCGTGCGATTGAATTATTTATTGTAGACGATATCACCAGCAAACTTGCGCGTCAAAAAGAGCAAAACTGCTGAAAAAAATTGCGGTGGCTTAGCTCGGCTGTGCCAGGATATACGTAGTGTGAGCTTTTGCGCACAAAATTAGAGGCGCTATTAAGCGGCTCTAGTGCAGCGTCAGACTTGGCTACTGCGCAATGGAGGGGCACAGCTGGGCACGCGGTAGCGCCAGTGCGTCTGCGCGGCTAGGATGTCACTCCTCTGGAATGCGCAGACCGGCGAGGCGGGCGCGGCGGCGGCGGAGCGCGCGGCGGCGGCGGCTCCGGCGCGCCAGCTGTGCGCCGTGTGACGTCACTGCTCCTCGCGCATGCGCAGCACGGAGCACGACTCATTATGCGAGCCACGCGAAACTGCTCAACTTCGGCCAGTGTAGCTCACGCTACAAAATAGCCATAATACGCACCAGCGGGAGCTTCGGTACTGCCCAGGGAACCGTTATTCGCGCATCGAGTATACTCCCCACTCCGAATCTGCTTCCAAAAAAACAGATTCGAAAAATCGCCGTCGACGAGTTGGCTTTCGACGAATTGGCCTAGAACCTCAATTCCTTTACAGTGCCTAATCTGAGACGTGCATTTTTTAACTTCAAACGCTATATTTAGGGTTCACCGGTGAAAGTGCGCCCGATTCATTTTTCCATATTCGGTCTTAACTGAAAAAGTTCATTATTTTCGAAGGCGTTTGGAGTGGTGCGTGTGTGTGTGTGTAGGGGAGGGGGAATGTGACTCATAACTAGGGTTTCCTGTTTTCCAATAAATTCGAGAAACACCAGCCGGTAAATGTTTCGTCTCTACGGATTTATCTGATAAACTCTGAATTTCCATGTGCCGATCCCCTCCCCCCCCCCCCCCCCCGCCCACACACAAATATGTTTTTCAATTAATGGTTTAATCAGCGTGTAGAGTAGATTGTCCTGGGAATATGCCACCACACATATCTTTCAAATTTTGGTCAGGACAACAGGTCATTGTACTATAGGGTGAAGAAAAAAGTCACTGTTTATGTTTCCGGTTTTGGTCAAACTGTTCGTGCCTGAAAGGAAGGAGAGGTTGTGTTTTTGTAACCGTGAAAGCTATGGACCATAGAAATTATATAAAGTGGGGAAGAGGACAGTTGAAACTTCTCTATTTCACCCTTTTCCACTCTACCTCTTGCGGCCGCGCGGTAGGTTGATGGAATAGCATGAAATGAATACAGGCTTCCGAGCGACTACCTCCAGTAGGTTATTGATTTTAAGGTATCGAGTTTTATCGAAATAACACTTTTGTGCCACTTTTGTTCTAGGAAAAATTAGTATTGCCAGTAATAATGGCACCAACGCCAAATCCAAATAAAGAAAAAATAATTGATACAATCGCGTTTTTCTTTCTTTGTTGTCCAGCATACGTTTACATATGTATATTATCTGCTTATTTTTAATAACAAACACTGCGAAATTGACCTCCGAATTTCGGAGAATTCGGAACCAAACAAAAATAAAATCCGATAAACTCCAAGTTTTCGGCAAAAGATAAACTCAGAAAAACACCCTCTGAACTTGACGAAAACTAAACTCCGGTAACATGGAACTCTACTCATTACTGACCATATGACCACTTCCTTTCGCAGTTTTCAGCTTGTCTGCGAGGTCGGTTCAACTTTCAACAAAAGCTCCGGGGGCGCTGGGGTCTTCAGGACGTAATCTGGGTTTTTGGGGCGAAGCTCCTTAGGGTCTAGCCTTCTCCGGCGTCCGTGCTCACATCGATTGCCATCCCATCTGTTTTCTTAAAAAAAAAAAAAATAAAAAAAAATGTTTGCGCAGTCGATTCGAACCTGTGCGGGGAGACCCCAACAGATTTCTACTCCATCGCCTTGATGATGATGATGATGATTGGGGTTTTATGGCGCAAGAGCAACTAAGGCCATATTGCGCCAAACAAAGGTTTTTCCAAAGGGCTTAGAGGTGTAATCTAAAAGAACTGCAAGCTACAGCTGGTGTAAAAGGCCAGTGTTATGAAGGAACTTTAAAACTCGATCGAATGGTATAAATGGTTGATCGCCAAGCAGAAAATATGGATGAAAGGGAAGGTGATCTCGAAAGAGTTCTGGAAAACATGATCGGCGCTCCTGGTTTAAAGCTTTGCAATGCCACAGGATGTGCAAAACAGTCATAGCTTTCCCACAGTTGTCGCAAAGTTTAACATCCTCACCACAGAGCAGGTGCAAATGAGTCAAACGGGTATGACCAATTCTTAAACGGCAAAGGAGAACCTCAACCCGACGGACTTTATGGAACGAACTCTCCCATACTCCCAGTTGGGGCTTGATATTGTGAAGCTTGTTCTCTTTTTCAAAATCCCAATCCAACTGCCATGAGTTGATAATCGATTTCTGTATGATCGGTTTCAGGTCTTGGTGTGACAGGCCAAGAGGCAGTTTGGGGCATTCCTTTGCAGAGGCAGCAAGCAAGTCTGCCTTCTCATTGCCAGAAATGCCCACGTGGCTCGGGACCCAGCAGAATTTGATCTGGTGTCCTAGATGAAGTGCTCGGTTTAGTCGTACCCGAAGACATTGCACGAGAAGGGTTTTGTTGTCTGCTAAGGACGAAACGGCTAGAAGAACGCTCTGGGAGTCGACAAACAGAACTGCTTTCATAATATTGTTCTCTAATAAGTATTCAACAGCCATTAAAATACCGTACAATTCAGCAGTAAAAATATTTGTACAAGTGTGGAGTTGTCGAACTTTCCTGAAGGTGGTGGAGTAAACCGCACACCCCACGAAGGTTGATGTTCTTGATCCGTCAGTGTAAAAGTGTGAGTAGTCCTTGTATTTCTGTTCCAATTCGGCGAACTCCCGCTGAAGAACGAGTGGAGAAGTAGCTCTCTTTCTGTACTTGGCCAGTGACCAGTCACAAGACATTGGCAGAAGGTCCCAAGGCGCAACTCTCTCATTGCTCCTCAGCAAAGCAGCTTCACTAAAGGGGAGATGGAGCGATGTTGCCATGCTCTGCACTCTGAAACTCAGGGGCCGAACAATGCTCGGCTTGTTTTCATAGAGTCGGAACGATGTAGAAGGTTGAAGGGCGTCGAAAGTGGGATGTTGAGGATAGCTGTATATCTTGTAAGCATAACAAAGACTCAAATATTGCCTTCGTCTTTCCAAGGACATTTGATGTGTATCAGCATACAAGCTAAGTACAGGTGATGTTCGAAACGCTCCCGTGGCAAGTCTGAGCCCCAGATGATGGATGGGGTCCAACATTTTTAGGGCAGACGGACGCGCCGAACCATAAACAATTGCGCCATAGTCCAGGCGGGACCGCACCAAGGAGTTATAAAGTCGCAAGAGGCACCGTCTGTCAGACCCCCAGGACGTATGCGACAGGACTTTGAGGATGTTTGATGAACGTAGTAGGCATTTATGTTTCAAATCTTTCAAGTGTGGTATAAAAGTGAGTTTTTTATCAAGTATTATTCCTAAAAATTTGTGTTCTTCCTTTACAGATATAGCAACGTCATTCAAGTGCAACACTGGATCTGGAGACAGGCCACGGCGGAGTGAAAAGGGAACACAGATTGACTTTTCGGGAGAGAACCTGAAGCCATTTTGATCAGCCCACCTGCTCATCTTATTGATAGTGAGCTGCAATTGCCGTTCACAGCTGGACAGGTTACAAGAGGAAAATGATATCTGCACATCGTCAACATACATTGAATAGGATACAGATGGTGGTATAACCATAGCCAGACTACTAATCTTCACGGCAAAAAGTGTAACGCTTAGTACTCCACCCTGAGGGACGCCGTTCTCCTGGAGAAAGACATCCGAAAGGATGGAGCCCAAACGCACTTGGAAGGTCCAACCCGTCAAGAAACTTTGAATGCAGCGAAGCATGCGACCTCGGACACCATACGAGTACAAGTGTCGAAGGATTCCATATCTCCAAGTCGTGTCGTAAGCCTTTTGTAGGTCAAAGAAGACAGAAACACAATGCTGGTGATGGACAAATGCTTCCCGAATAGAAGTTTCCAGGCGGACAAGGTGGTCAACCGTGGAGCGGCCCGCTCGGAAGCCGCACTGATTCCTATCAAACACACCCTCTGCCTCTAAAAAGTGGACAAGACGGCGATTAATAAGTCTCTCATAGGTTTTGCCCAGGCAGCTTGTCAATGCAATCGGGCGATAGCTCGTCGGTAAGGAGGGGTCTTTGCTGGGTTTCAGTAGAGGAATTATGTGTGCCATTTTCCAGCAGTCAGGAAAACAAGCAGCATCCCACAATAAATTAAAAAAGGTGAGCAAACTGTTTACAGATTCAGGCGATAGTCTCCTTAGCATCTCGTATTGAATCCTATCCGGCCCAGCTGCAGATTCTTTTTTGACACCAAGAGCCAACTCAAGCTCACACCGTGTAAATGGCTTGTTATAAGGAACACCCTGGGCACCAGAAAAAGAAATAGCTTGTTTTTCTGCTGTTGCTCTAAACCTCTTAAAGGATTCACTGTAGTTGGCTGAGTTAGAGACTTCCTGGAAGTGTTCACCAAGAACATTTGCTCGCTCCTTAAGGGATGTTGCTGATGGAAAAAGGAGTATCCTGAAAGACCGATAGTCTCCCCTAATCTTCCTAAGACGATCCCACACTTCCTTTGATGAAACAAAACTACTCAGAGATGTGACATACTTTTTCCAAGAACTGCCTTTAGCTTGCCTTCGCACCCAGCGAGCTTTGGCTCTGCTTTTCTTGAATTCAAGCAGATTCTGTGGAGTGGGATATCGTCTAAAGATGCACCACGCCTTGTTTTGCGATTTTCGTGTTGTGGTGCAGTCATTGTTCCATTACGGCTTGCACTTTTTGGGGAGTCGTCCAGAAGTCTGGGGAATGCTATGTGATGCGGAATCTATAATCGCTTCAGTAACGTACAGCGTGGCATCTTCGGGGCTCATATTTACAAGAACAGATGAATCAATAAAAGCCTCCAAACAAAAAAGAGACCAATCAGCCTTTTCCGATTTCCACCTTGGAAGTCGTGTCGGAATAGAAGGAATTGGCATCGTGCTTTCTAAAACAATAGGGAAATGATCACTCCCAAAAGGGTTATTTAAAACCTTCCATGAAAAGCATGGAAGTAAAATTGGTGATGATATAGAAAGGTCAATAGATGTAAATGATTGATGAGCTGCACTAAAAAATGTGGGTTCCCTCCCATTAAAAAGGCACAACCCAGATGATAATAAGAACCGCTCTATGACACCTCCGCGTGAATCCTGGCGAGAACTACCCCACAAAGGTGGTGGGCATTAAAATCGCCTAAGATTAAAAAAGGTTGAGGTAATTGTTTTACAAGTAACTCAAGTTCACTGATATGCAGTGGAGAGTTCGGTGGCAAATAAAGAGAAACTACAGTGATCAAACGGTCAACAAGAAGGCGCACCGCTACAGCCTCTAAAGGCGTAGAAAGGTGGACCTCCGAGCAAGCAACACCACTCTGCACCACTAGTGCCACTCCTCCGGACATGTTAGGGGAGAGTCTATCTTTTCTAAAAACTTGGTGCCGACGTAAAATTTGTGTATGAGTGTTATTTAAATGTGTTTCTTGCAGGCTGAGTGCAATGGGTCACAGCTCGTCCATAAAATAATTTACATCATCTATATTTCTGATTAGGCCCCGGCAGTTCCACTGCATAAAATGACAATTGGTCATCGTTTTAAAAAGGAGTTAAAATACGAATAAAGAAGAAACACTGGGAAAATAAATAAAAGCCCTAAAGCTGCCGCATGTGGCAAAGATTAATTTAAAATGTCACGTTGGAGGGATCACAGGTTTTTTACTTTTGTGTTTACCCTTAGAAGTCTGCCACTCCTTGTCGTCCTGGTCAGGCGCATGAGTGGAGACTTCCCTACACTCATCCATGGCCTCAGTTTCCTGAGGCGAGGCTTTTCCTCTAGGTATGTTTGCGTTTGGGGAACGGGGCGCCATGCCCCGCCCACGACCAGCCAAAGGGGCAGAGGAGGTGCTGGGTGAGGCGTCACCCAGGTCCATCCGTTCCTGCCCCTTAGGCGCTGCAGGAGCGGCACGAGAGCCATGTCGCTCTTTCGATGATGCTCTCTCCAGGGAGCGTGGGCGAGAGCGTCGAACCTTCTCCCTGGAAGGAGACTGCGGAGGAGGGACGGTTGCCGTAGCCACCGGCCCATCCTGGGTTTGGGAAACAGCCTGAGAGAATGAAGGCTGTTGTCCCGTTGGAGTGCGAAGGTCCGCACTCTGGCTGGGAGGGTCGGTGGACCGCCCAGCTGAAATTGCCCGCCCCGGAAGCTGAATCTTCAGCTGGGGCGTGGGGGACTGCAGTGGCCTCCCATAGTCCAGAAAGGATGTCTGGGTGGCCGCTGCTACCATCAGTGGTGCAGGTCCCCGCTGCACCACCTGCGCAAAACTGCCTTTACGCAAGAATCCAAAGCGACGGCGTGCCTCTGGGTAGGAGAGGTTTTCCTTGACATTGAGTGTAAGTATCTCCTTCTCCTCCTTCCACGTTCTGCAGGATCGAGAATATGCAGGGTGGGGATCACCGCAGTTCACACAGTGCGCGTCGTTGGTGCAAGTGTCTGTGAGGTGGTCATTCTTGGCACATTTCGCACAAGTGGCTTTTCCACGGCATTGCTGGGAACCATGGCCAAACCTCTGGCATTTGAAACACCTTCGAGGATTAGGCACATAGGGCCGAACCTTGCAGTGGAGATAGCCAGCTTTCACGGCCTCTGGAAGTGTGGCGGACTCAAATGTTAGGACTATGTGCTTTGCCTTGTGTTCTGTGCCATCACGACGAATTGTGATTCGTCGTGCAGCGACAACTCCTTGGCTAGAGAGGCCCTCCACCAGCTCTGTGTCAGATGTGTCTAGTAGGTCATCTTCGGAGATTACTCCTTGGACGGTGTTCAGTTTCCGGTGAGGGGCGACACTGACTTTATAGTCTGACACAGAGTTGAGACCCAAGAGGGCATCACTCTGCTGCTTTGTACTGAAATGGTCTCCAGACGCCATTTTCCTTGCATTGAAGTTTTTGCCAACAACTCCCTCTAGAGCCTTAGCTATAAGGAAGGGGGACAGTTTGCCCAGTGGCTTTTCATTTTCAGAATGAAGAACAAGAAACCTTGGAAATTTTTAAGAAACAAATGACTTTTCAGACTAGAGCGGTACTTCGGTGCGGACCCTTTTCGGGGCCCGATCAGAAGGTTTTTTAGTTTGCAGACCCATAAAGATGGGGAAGAAACTTCAGTGCCCGGGTGCACCGCCCACCATGGAGCCCAACAAGGGGGTAGGTAATGTGCCATAACAAGAAAGGCTTGGCTGACACAATTACTCTACCAGTGCTGCCCGGGCACTATACCCTAGTGTGGTTGCAGGGACAGGACCTGTTTCCACTCAAGGTTGGCCCTTGCCGCCTAAGAAGGTGAAAAAGGAAGGAAGAGAGTGTAGAAGAAAAGAGAAAGAGGTGGTAGGAAAAGTGAAAGAAGGAAGAAGAGGGTAGAAGAGGCGACTGACTGAATCATCCTGGTCGGGCCAAGCCAGGACACCCGTCTACGAGAAGCAGAGGTCGAAGCGGTGTATTGCCTCGCCCGGGGGGCCCCGAAGGGTCCAAACATACCCCGGGCTCAGCTCAACCACCAGGATCCGCTTTTCCCCGGACACGGGTTAAGCCACGCACAGCCAGGCGTGGGTGGGTAAACCCACATAGCTCGGGGTTCGCGGTGGCGCCACTCACCAAGCACCTACCAAGGCAGGTGCCCCCTGCGTGCGGGTATGGTGGCCCACGTGGCTGGGGTCCGTGGTGACGCTACTCACCAAGCACCTAGCACCTAAGCTGCAGGCGCCCCCTGCGGGGCTCGGGGTCCGTGGAGACGCCACTCTCCAAACACCTGCTTTCACAGGTGCCCCCTGCGGGGCTCCATCGCCTTAACCACTCGGCCACGACTGCAGGACGAGTAGGGGTCTCTGAGATGTAATAACTCAAGAGCGGGGGATGTCATGAATGAAACGTTGCATGTAGCCACTCAACGTCTATACAGGAGAGGGCGCTGCGGTCAAATGCTCAACTGCGTATATAACAACGATCCATACCACACATTTTCTTTCTTGCATGGACCGTTGACTTAAGCGGTGGAGATGCGTTCCCGCGGCTTCTACCGGATCCAAGCTAATCCTCTAGAGGAACCACTAGCTCTGCATTTCACCGACCATAAAGTAGTAATAATGAAGTCAAAACGGCCACCCGGAACTCAGCACAACCCATGAGCAATAAAAAAAAAAATCAGCACCATCAGCACCACCTTTAAACCAAATCAGTATCATCAGCACCACCAGAGCTTCGCCCCAATCAGCATCATTCACCACGTGGAGATGCAATAATTTTTCACCTGATAGGGATTGTGCCGAATTCTTTGATAAAAGGAGAAAGTTTAATCATGAATTAAAACAACGGAAATCAAGAGCGTCCATAAATTCTGCACATTGTTTAACACCCCTAGCTTCCATCTATTAGAGGAGGGCATAAATACGAGTGTTTTATTGTCATTTCTGCCGTCGGCGCGAATTTATCACCTCTCGCAGTCTTGAAAATGCGGGAAAACGCACCGAGTACAATGCTTGCTAATTTCTTCATTTTGATATTTGCCTCTCCGACCGAAGTGGTACTGAAGCTCCTGCTAGTCCTGTGTACAAATACGAGCACACGATGATAATGTCAGAGGACGATAAGGCCCCAGTACGTCTTACAGAACAGGTCGCGTCGGCTGCCAAAGACGGCAACAAATAAGATCAGAACCTGGTACTCAATATACATTTTATTCAAACGCTTTTAATTATTGCATTTTCATTAGTATACTGTTTTTCGTCAATCAACCTAATACAACTGAGAAGCTTATGAGTCTACAAATATTCACAGAAATAAACCGAGAAGTTTTGTTTGGAATAAAAACCGAAAAGTGCGCGGAATTTCAAATAATACAAACCGAAAACGCCGAACCCTAGCTATATTGCCAATGTCATGTTTTGACGCTGTGCTGTTTTGTTGCTGTGCTGATTTGACGTCGTGCTGTTTTGACGCCGTGATGTTTTGGCACGTGCTCTTTCGTCGCCGTGCCGTTTTGACGCTGTGGTGTTTTGTCGCGTGCTATTTTGACGCGTGCTGTTTTGTCGCCGTGCTGTTTTGACGCTGTGCTGTTTTGACGCGTGCTGTTTTGACCGTGCTGTTTTGTCGCGTGCTGTTATGTCGTGTGCTGTTCTGCTGTGGTGCCGGTGAACGCCCTTGGGAGATCGACGAGTACCTGCAACGACCTCAGTCCACCGAGCCTGCGTCCCGCCGAGAGTTCCGATCGTCGTCGCCACGACGTCCAGCTTCGCCAATGCACCGACCTTGAAATGAAAGCCTGTCACCCCCGGTCCTCGCCGGGGAAACTAGGCACGGCAACTCCTGGAGGTGGTGTTGCCGAAGACGACCGACGCCAAGATCCTCCACGAACGTCGGAGGTCCCCCACTCGAACGCTACCAGAGATCTAAACGACGCCCCTGCAACGGTGTTCAATAACCTAAACGTCGTCATCGACGGCCACGACGCATCAGCACTCGTGGACACCGAAGCAGACTACTTATGGTGAATTCCGCTCGCAGATCTCGAGCGCTCCAAAAGCGCTCCATTTGGAGCGCGCATATTCCGCTCGCAGATCTGGCTCAAGTTGGTCATCTTCAGCTCGTAGATCTCTGGCAGCGCCCGCTCCACGGAGCGCCCCGAACTCCGGCGGACTTGCTCTGCGGGATTTCACAGATCTCTCCGGAAGTTGACAGAGCGGCCCACGTGATTTCCGTCTAAATCGGCGCCGCGCATGCGCACCGATGCCAAGCGGCGGAAGTCGGAACGAAAAATCGAGGAAGTCCGGAAGGAGGCTTATATCAGCGAGTAGAACACGTAACTGCAGCATATATATAATTGTGTTACACAAAAACAGAACGTCGACGGAACGGAAAACACGACGTTTGGGTGGACGCGACGGATGCCCCTCTTTAATGTCGCGTTGGGCAGGCGCCGCTGCTCAGAGAGCAAAGAAACTGGTAGCGTAGCTCCCATTATCGATTGGTAGTGCAGGTAGGTCACTTCCTCGATTTTTAGTTCGTGCAGACACCGCCTGGTGCCGTCGGTATGTGGAAAAGGTCCATTACAGATACTGACATGGGAGCACTTCAACGAGACAACCCCGAACTTCGCGCCGTGATCGACCATCTCGAACGTCAAGGAAGTTCAGTTCCGCGAGTCTTCGCCCGAGACTTGCCAAGCTTCGTTCTGCGGCGAGGCGTGCTCTTCAACAAAAACTTCGGAACGAGTAACCCTGCCTGGCTGCTGGTGGTTCCGGTCAGCCTGCGAGAAGAAATCTTTCAAGCATGCCATGACGACCCGACGGCTGGACACCTTGGCTACAGCAGGACGCTCTCCCGGATTCGTAACAAGTACTACTGGCCGACACTCCCGAAAACAGTCCACCTGTACAGACGGTCGTGCCATGAGTGCGAACGATGTAAGAAGCCTCCAACGAAACCAGCAGGACTCCTGCAGCCGATACCTGCCCCGACTACGCCCTTTCAGCAGGTCGGAATGGATTTACTTGCGCCGTTCCCTACATCGACGCAAGGAAATCGGTGGATATCGTCGCGACTGATTATCTTACACGATACGCCGAGACGAAAGCCCTGCCATTGGGAGCAGCCGTAGAAGTCGCAAAAGTTTTTGTCGAGTCCATTCTCCTTCGACACGGCGCACCTGAAGTGCTGACTACAGATCGGGGGTCATTCTTCATGGCACAGCTGAGTCAAGAATTTCTTCGGCTCAGTCATACCAGCCATCGACGAACAACCGCTTATCATCCGCAGACCAACGGGCTGACGGAGCGGCTCAACAAGACGATCGCCGACGTGATTCCCATATGCGTCAACGTAGAGCACAAGACATGGGACGAGGTGTTGCCGTACGTCAGGTTTGCGTACAACACAGCGGTTCAAGAAACCATGGGAATGACACCGTTCCAACTGGTACATGGCCGGACGGTTACCACAATGCTCGCCGCCATGCTGCCTCACGTGCCGGCCGACGATGGCAACGACGATGCTCAATTGATCTCGCAACGCGCGGAAGAAGCTCGCCAACTGGCAAGAATCAAGATTCATGACCAGCAGAGATTCGACGCACGCCGCTATAATTTTCGTCGCCGGGACGTCCACTTTCAAGCCGGAGACCGGGTATGGCTTTGGACACCAATACGGCGCCGCGGTCTCAGCGAGAAGCTTCTGAAACGCTATTTCGAACCCTACAAGGTCATCCGACGCCTCGGCGATTAGAACTACGAAGTCCCTCCCCGACGGAGCGCGCCCATCTGCAAGACGTCCGCCGCGACCCGAGGTGGTGCACGTCGTCCAGCTGAAACCGTATTACGAACGATAGAACTTTCCACTCTCGTCGACGAGTGAATTGTGAACTGCGGCTAGCGATTCTGCTGTCCTTTTGTTGTGGATTTTTTTTTTTTCGTTTTGTGCAGCATCGGGACGATGTGCTTTTTTAAAGGGGGAATAATGCCGCGAGCGCAGCCGACGAAATAGGCAGCGCGCCCGCGGCCTAGCGGTTATCGCGCTTGCCTTCCACGCAGAAGGCCAGGGCTCGATTCTTAGCCGCGGCTGCACATTTCTGTTGACACTGTAATGTGATGATCTGGTGAATTGGAGAACCGTCTTGCTGATTCGAGGTTGGAATGTTCTACGCGCCAAACCTTCTACGCCGAATGCTTCAGAAGCCTACGCGTGTACAAAAGCAGCTCCGCGTGGCAAGCCGGGGTCAGTCTCGCTCCAGCGCTCGCTCCGGCGGTTTCGCCGACATCGACGGCCGCGACGCTCTACTTTCTTCTGTTCCCTTTTTATTTTTGGGCACAAGTTCGCCTCATTAAACGTTTAGTTTCTTCAGATATCGCCTCATCATTTGTCATCCGTGACAATATATGCAAAACAGTGAGACTGTCACCACACTGACTACACACTGGTGGAGTTTCCCCCCAAAGCAGATACCTCTGAGTTCTAAAATAATTTCCGATTCCCAGACGGCGCAAAAACGTTTCATAAACTCGGTTATTGCACGCATAGCTGTGACAAACTCCCAAAGCAGGCTTCTTTACATAGTGCTTGTTTTCGCACTTTGTGTTACATTCCAACTGCCAACATTGAAAAATCGGGAATTTCACCAAAGTCCTTATAACATGATAGGGCAAACAGGAGAGCGATTTGGGAAGGTTACCTCCAGACCCTGCGTGCTTGTCGGTGTCTCCGTTGTCTAGTATGCGGACGTGACGGGGTACCTAACGAAAGTTTATATATTAACCACTATGCATCCGAGACTGATGAACTGAACAGAAAATTTTCCGTAGAGTGATTTCAAGGTGACGACAGCAGCATGCAATTTTACTCTGGACTCCCAAGTTACGGCCATTTTTAGACATTGCTGCAATATATAGCGTCACAAAATGGCAGCGCTAGTTCAGACCACCCAACCAAAGAAGCAAAGGGTCGTCGGTACAAGCTCTCGTAAAGACCAGCATTTCAGGCGCTCGTCAAGCTGAGGCTTCGTGTTTTTGACATGCTTTTTTGGCGCACATCTTTGATGTTTCCACCAGCACTGTGACCAGTATCTTAGCATACGTTAACCTGTCGTATGTCAGGCTGACAGAGCTGACGTGGTGGCCACCACGTGACTTTGAGGACTCGACCATGACTGAAGAGTTTAAAGCACGGTAGCCAACGACACGCGGGATTATTGATGCGACGGCAGTTCAGTGAAGTATGAAGTTCTCTGGTTCTGCAATCACGAATATACTCTCCGTATAAATCAACGAGCACATTCGAAGGGTTAATAGGAATGTAATTTAACGTACTCGTAAGCTTTGTCTCCCAGCTGTTCATGGGGTAGGCTTCAGACAAGAGCTTGTGATCAAGAGTGGATTCCTGGGACAAGAGTTCGCTCCAGGTGACACAGTTATGGCAGACAAAGGATTTAAACTCGGGGATCTTTTGGAAAATAAAGCCGCTGAGCTGAACCTGCCGCGGTTTCTAACAAATAAAAGTTGAGTACCTCAGAGGTGTATGTAAAAGGGCAGACATTGCTTCCTTACGCATTCGTATGGAGAGGAGAATTCCACGGATCAAGATTTGTTACATATTTGACAGTATGGTTGTTCTCTCTCTGGATCACTCGGTCAACAAGATGTAGACTGTTTGCACACGTGAGCAACATTCAGACTATGGTAATAACACTGTATTCTATGGTTTCATGGAATACGTACATTTCGAAGCACAGCGTCTAATTGCGTTCCATCGTACTCCATGGAACACACAGTTCTCAAACCAAAACCGAGATGGCACTTCCAACGACGGGAGGCGGACTGAAGTGATTGAAGGGGGGACCCCCTTCAGTGAAAGTTCCGCAACTGAGGTAATCTAGTAACGTTGGCTCCATGTACCGCCGCTTTATGACGGCAAAAATGTCTCTGTGGTCTGGGTCCCGGTAAAGCACCTTGATGCGCCTGTGCTCGTTTTAAAAGCTCCTTTAAATGCGCCAATGCGCAAGGCCCGTGCCACGTGCAGCTCTATGAAACAAAAGGCGGCAAGGAACAGAAATAAACGGCTCTTTAAAAGAAAATGGCGGCGGAGCATTCGCTCAAAGTTCGTGTCAAGAGCGTTTCGAGAATAATGTTGGCGGTGCTTCTAAGAAACGCCAATCGCAAATTTTATAGAGGGGCTTTACATCCCGTATCATTTCTGCCCGAAGTGGTGTGGCGTGAAGCATCTCCTCGGTATTACTTGTTCACTAAAGTTGTGTGCGCGAGCGCGCAGGGCACGAGAGCGTCTCGAACTCCGCATTCTAATGCAGGACGCACTTCTACGCCGAGCCTTCTGAACTGAAACTCTATTTGTTAATAGAGAGATTTTGTGAAGCGTACTGCATTTCCGAGCGGTACGGATAGGATTGATACGGTCGCCAAACGACGTGCGCAAAAACGCATCGTTGATTCGATCGCAAAAAAAGTAATTTTGCTCGCCGAAACAAGAGAAAGAGGCTGGAAATCTGACTAATATGAGCCATTGTTTCCGACTTCAGGAGAGATGGCTAATGTTTTGGCCGAGTAACATTGTAGTAAACGAAAATTAACAAAAACCTAAAAAGCCCTAGGTGTACATCGGCCAAATACGTTTATATAAATCCCATACAAAGGGAAATAACGTCTGCATAGTGGCCGAGTGGTCTGGGTCGTCGCCGTCTGGAGGCAAAGTACGCGCAGTTTAAGTTTCGATTCCTCCGAAGGGCACGTCTTCTTTTATTGCTTTCATTACGTGTATGTTTTTGCTACTAACGCACAAGCGCAAGCTTTATTAACTAATTCACCTTCAGAAGCTTTTATATTTAGCATTTCCTATTTCAGCATTTTATTCCCAGAACATTATTTACTTCCTAGAACCAAAATATGTCATGAGAAACACCATTAGCATCTTTTACGCTCTGGCAGGCTCTCAAGATGTCCAGTTGGCCTTACTCGGACGAAATCAAAATGTTTCGATGTTCCGTCATGTCACCACCAGAAACGTTTTAAGGGTCTATGAGTTACCAATTAATCCATTTTGGTGTTTTTTTCACCAGAGTCAGATGCCTTTAATGGTCTGCCAGCCATCTTTAGAAAATGTTTGATGGTCCATCAGTCAACATCAAGTAAGCCAATAAAGAAGTTTGGTGGGACGTCAAGAAGGTCTGACGGTCTTTCACAGAGGTCTGATGAGCCGTCGAGAAGGTGTGATGGGCCGTAAAAAACGTCTGATCGGCCGTCAGAAACGTCTGATGGGCCGACGATTAAGTATGTGGGACCATCAAAGCATTTGGTGAATATTCACAAAGTTCTGATAGTTTATTCGATCGGGTTGCCAGTGGAAAAGGAGCGATGCGTCCACAATTGGTGGGCGCGCCGGATAATCTTCCGCTGCTCGATGGTGCTGGGTTCCGTCAGGCGGTGCCAGCATAAACAATGATACGGCGTCTCTCAGGTAAGGGTCATGATCAGGAACAGGGTTTGTATGTACAGCAACTGTATCTGTGTCACTCTGGTGGTGTCACGCCGGCTCCTTTACTAACAGGACGGCTACGAATACTACATGGTTGCGGCGGTTCTAATGATAGTTATTAACCGAAGACATCGGCAAGCGTCTCCAGCAGGCATAAACACTGTACAGTCCACAGACGTCTAGGCGCTAGTCAACTAAGCGAGAAACTACAAGGAGCCACCGACAACCGCTTCGCCCAAGATAGGTACCGCCCCTATGTTTGCCTGTCAACCGACAGAACCGTTCGACTTCGCTAATCTGAAGACTGGCCTCAGTGAATTCAGCGCTTTGTGGAGAGTTGTGGAGAGTTCCAATCCGCGCGATTCTGACAGTAACCAGTCGGATCCAGGGAGACGCAACGCACTGGAATCCCACGGTGTTCGGTGGATCCGATCCGCTCCCCTTGTTCCAGTAGAGTCAGCTCCCAGCCAGCGGACGCGCACATGCTAGACTGGAGGAGGGGAGGGAAGGGCTGGGTGTGGGAGGGGGGCGGGGGGGGGGGGGGGGGGGGCGGCGGAGAATTTTTGCGGTTTCTCGCAGGTCATTTGTTAGGGACGGGCACATCCGCTGCGGAAGCGCTGCGAGCGGGCGTTCTCCGCGCGCGCGCCTGGCTTTGTTGGTTGTCTGTTGCAGTCGGCGGCAGCGCAGCGCCGAGAGCATATAGTAATACAGTCATGTCTCATTAATATGGACCCCGTTAATCGGGACACCCCGCAATATGGACGAAATTTTCGGCGACCGGTCTCCCGCCATGCAATTCTGTCCCGTTAATACAGAAACCCGCAGTCCGGACTATGGACGACTATTTTGGGGACGAAACGGGAAAATACAGGCATTTTTGTCTCGTTAATATGGACACGTGTCCACGAAAAAAAATATTAGTGACCCCAGTGTGTACTACTCGGAATTCACCATTGCCTTCTTGTTCCCCGTCTGGTTACTTTGAAGGCGAGTCCACATACCCGACAGAAGAAAAGGTTAGTGAATCGTAGAGGTCACAGTTTGTACCCGGAATTCACTATTGTCCTCCGCCCTTGAGATAAGACCTGCGCGCCTGAAGGTGGTCGTTTTTTTTTTTTTCTTGTCTTTTAAGCTTAAACGTATGCCATCTCCTTCCGGGTTGGCATACGTGATGAATCACATTCGTTGTGCATAAGAGGCAAGAGGCAAGGCTGGACGCTTCTCCGGTCATTTCGGAGGTGGAGACGATGGCAGGTGTTAAGCGTAAACGGACAGAGCTTTCTGCTCAGCTGAAAAAGGAGATATGCAAATTCAAAATTGAAACGCCTTCAGCGTCTGTTCAGTACGTGAAAGAGTGGAGTGGAAAAAACCTTGGCGTTGATCTCGGAAAATCGACAGTCCACGCAATTCTAAAAGAATCAAAGAAATGGATGAGCGTTCCCACAGCCAGCTCCAGTTCCTGCCGGCAGCGACCCCCAAAGTTTGAGAAGTTGGAGGAGGCCGTCAACATCTGGTTTGCGGAAATGCGCTCCAGAGGGGCCGCCGTCAGCGACGAGATGCTGCAAGAAAAGGCGAAGGAGTTCGGCACAACGACGGGTAAGTGAGTTCTGAGCGTATCTTTTTAAGCACTGAGTTTGAAAATGTTTTCTCAAAATGTTACGCATTCCTCCCCAAAAATGTTGTTTCTTCTAATGATTTTTCTAGTTGCTCGTTCTTGTGCAATTACGCATCTACGTTAAAATAACTGTTCTCTCTTCAGTGGTGTTATTTTAATGTCTGCAATCTTCATGTCTTTATGCAGACATTCATGACCTGAACTACTCAAGGGGTTGGCTCAGCAGGTTTAAGAGAAGGCATGGAATTTCAAGCCACCGTATTCATGGAGAGAGTGGAAGCGTGGATACAGCCGCCGTTGCCAGCGCTCGGAAACAACTTGCGGAAACAGCATGAAGAAGAGAGACCAACCGTTACTCGATGTGAAGCTCGCCGTGGCTTGGAGACAGCGATCGCCTACCTTGAGCAGGAGGGGGACGGAGTGGCTTGGAGACCGCGATCGCCTACCTTGAGCAGGAGGGGGACGGAGAACGTACACTTCAAGTGGCCGAAGTGTTGCGCTTTTTGGACACTAAAGTGGGATCGAAAGCGTCAGTGCAAACTCATATCTCCTCGTTCTTTAGCGAAATAAACAATGCTTTTTTTTTTTAACAATTATTACCTAATGTTTGTGTTTTTGACCTTGATTCGTTATTATGGACGATTCACATTATGGACGACTTTTCTGGGGAACGGAGGCGTCCATATTAACGAGACATGACTGTATAGTAAACGTAAAGAGGTGGACACAGAAGCCGATTCGCGGCTCAGATAGTGCGTTTAATGCCCTCCGCTGCGTGGCGCTTTCCTGTAATTTGGTTAAATTAGTTAAAACTCTTTCTATGAGAAGTATTCTTTTTTTTTAAATTGTTATGTCTTAGAATGTTTTAAAGTACTTAAAACGACTAAGAAGTGTTGATTAAATACGTCACAAAGACCACGTGATGAATGGCGCCTGCCTGCCTGCACGCCGTCTCCTCTGCTCGTCCGTGCCTCGTTCGTCCGCGCCGTGCGTGCCGTCCGTCTGTGCTTTCTGCTGCATCATGTTCGGTCGACTTTGCATCAACCAAGGTGACGCATGACCGCCCGCGTGCTCGCATGCTCGGTGTGAATTAATGGAGCCGATCTGTTTGGAGTTTCTCGCGGTGCTGTTTCCGCCGGGCTGCCTTGCTGAACTTGCTCGCGTGTGCATCTTGATTTTCGATGAGATTGTTTAAAAAAAAACAACTTAACTCACGACCCTGCACACGACATTGTCCATGGACTTACCGATGACGGTGTTGAACGAATCTCTAACATTGGAGATAGAGCCTTGGTTGTTGTGCTCTCTGGAATTTCCAGGAGGTGGGGTGGGCTTAGCCCTTAGCCCCTTGCATACACGGTTGGGCACACTCCAACAACGTCTTCTGTTAGACGCAGTCTCCCCAGTTCTCTCATTCGGGAGCTGAAAACTGTTGGCTTCACAGTAAAGGCTGTGGTCGGTGATTAGAGGGCTTCAAACGTAAGCTTGACCAACCAACTTGGTGTGCGTGTTGATAAGCCATTTTTTGAAGCTGACAACGAATATGTTTACTTTATTTTTTTTTTGTTCCGCACCTCCGCGAAAGAAACCAAGAGCTATCTTCAAGCACACAATTTTTGCATTGGAAATGAGGTCATTGAGTGGTCCCATATTGTTGAACTTTATCGTTCTACTCATGAGATGAGCTTGCAATTGGCTCCGAAACTTACTAAAAGACACATTTAAAAAAAAAGAAAAAAAAAACATTTAGTAACATGGAAGTAAATCGTGCCGCACAGGGACTGAGTGCCTCACTCTTTCTTGCAATCATATCCCTTGTTTATGCCAAGGAGCTTCCTGAGGCAGCCATGGCTACAGCCTATTTCTGTGATAGGAAGTACATACGTTTTGATTGTCTAAATAGCTCACAATTCAAGAAGACAGGGCAGAAGTTGCGTCATGCCGGTCTGAAGGGAGAATCTGAAATAACCGATTTCCTTCGCCAACAACTCGGATGGATTTTAGCATGGCAGTTCCAAAGTAGGAGGCAGCCACAAGCCATCATAGGGTGGCAAGCTACTATAAAAAGTATCCTGACGCTCTGGGATGAGCTTTCAAACAGTCATGACTTCAAGTTCTTCCTTACACGACGCCTGCAGCAAGACTTGAGAACATTTTGGAGCTATATATGACAAATGCTGGGCTGCAACACAAACCCAAATGTGCATTAGTTCATCTTAGGACTAAAACACATGGGGATAAAGAAACGGTTTAAACTGCCGAACAATGAAAACGTGGAGGATGACAAGGCTGACCTCCTCAAGAAGTTGCCAATATCTTTGCACCATGAAAGTTCAATTTCAGACAATGTGGAATGTCTTCCAATTGATAACTTTCCGCCACCAGAGGATATCTCTGAGCTGGCATCAGACATCAGGTCTAACGTTATAGATGACTCGTCCACTTATTACGTTTGGGGCTATTTGATCAAGCTTGTGTTTGAACAGACAGCTGACCGCTGTGGCTGTTCTCAGCTTCTATGGGATGAGTCTGATAACTTGACCAGGCCTCACTAGTACTTTCTTGTGCTTAAAGCGTACCGTGCCAGGAAGACTCTTCGGGAACTTAGTAGTACCGTCACAGGCTGCCATTAATTTCATTCAGGAACTAGAAAATCACTTTCTTCATATAACAAAAAGTGTGGCGCATGTTCGAGGAGTGTATGTTGCTTTGTATCGCACGCTTTGAGGTCTTGGTCGTTTTAGCCTTTGTTCAGAGGGGAACGACAAAAATTTTAAAACAGTATTGCAGAATACGCTTGGGTGGGCGTGTTCGATTACTTAACCGGAATTTAGACAAAGTTCGGTTGCAGTTTTCAGTGGCTGGCAAGCAACTACACAGGTTTAACTGTTAATAGTGTATTAGCGGAGGCGGTTGCCAACCAAAACAGAAAGTTCTTATTAATTGTGAGGTGCTGCTTGTACTCCAAACATATTTCTATTCAATTCATTTTATTTCCTCCCATAATACAAAATAAGCGATGGAGGCAGGAGAAAAAGCTGCAAAAATGCAGCTTGACGAAGCGCCTGCCCCCTACAGGTAGATCGGACAGCGGGATACAATTGCATCATTTGAAACAAAAAAAACAAAAAAAAAAAATCAACAAAAGAAGAACATTTATGCACCACACCGGAAAATATGTTATTAGGAAAATAATATTTCACGCAATCTATTCTTGTTTACATTTTTAATCAAGACACCTTTTCTTTGAAAAAATTCAATACTGTTGGAAGTGTGTGCTGAAACATCTTTAGACCGTAATTAGTTCTTGGACGTGGTACTCTCAAGGTTCCGGCGCTGCGCATATCGTATGCAATATTTTTGCTAGTCAATTTGGAAATTTGCCGTAATGGATGATTTGGAAATTTAAGTGATGCCATGTACATAGTTGCTAGCTTATATTTAAAATATTCTTTGATTTTCATTACTTTATGTTTAGAAAAAAGAGGTTCAGTATGTGCGCAGTAAGACTCATTAGTTACGATGCGAATTGCTTTTTTTCTGCAGCAAAAACAATTTATTAACGTTAGTACTTGTCGTAGTTCCCCAAACTAGATGACAGTATGATATACGAGGATTAAATAATGCATTGTAAATTAAAAGCTTTACACGAGATGGTAATATAAAGCGATTCTTATATAGAATACCTACGATGCTTGAAAGTTTCATAGTAAGATTTTGAACATGCGAGTCCCATAACTTATGTTCGTGAAAAATCACGCCTAATGTTTTAACGGTAGTTACAAACTTAGCCTCCGAGGAATTCATCATTAATTTTGTGGTGGCCTTACACACTGTACCTTTCGGTCTGAAGATAATTGCATTTGTTCTACTTTCATTAATTTTCAGAGAATTGGAGACAGTCCACCAACTAAGTCTTTCAAGGCATATATTTGCATCGGTAATTAAACTATCAATGTCTTTTCCTGAAAAAAATATACTGGTATCATCTGCATAAATGACAAATGAAGCTTTTCTTGTGATAGTAACTATATCATTTATAAATAGGTTAAACAGCAATGGCTCCAAGACACTTCCTTGAGGTACTCCTGCCTGAACTGCTTTCAGTATTGAGGAATATTCGTTTATTTCAACAGCTTGATGCCGGAAACTCAAGTAGCTTTCTATAAGAGCCAGGGAATGCCCTCGAATTCCATAAGAATATAGTTTTTCTAACAGAACTTTATGACTCAGCCGGTCAAAGGCTTTAGAAAAATCAATAAATATTCCTAAAGTTAGACACTTATTTTCAAAATTGTTTAAGATAATTTCTTTTTGCTGTAAAAGAGCCAGTTCAGTAGAGCGACCTTTCCGAAAACCAAACTGAGAATCTGTAAGTAGCATATTTTTTTCACAAAAATTATTTAGCCTAACATGAATAACTTTCTCTAAACCCTTGGAAAAAAACAAGCAATATTGAGATCGGTCTGTAGTTGGACATGTTATTTTTGTCTCCGGACTTGTATAAGACAGACACCTTAGCTATCTGCGTACCTTTAGGAAAAACACCAGTCGAGAGCGACAAATTAAAGATATGTGTAAGATAAGGCGAGATAATGTCAAGCACGTATTTTATTGGCTGCACCTGCATCCATTAAAATCGGTACATTTACTGTTTTTGAGGTTCAGAAATGCCGAGCTTACCTCCCTCTCGTCAGTAGGAAACAGAAAACAGTTTTGTGAACTTCCTTGAGTTGAACACGGGGAACCGCTTGTTGGCGCAGGGGAGAACAAATTCGTGAAATAATCATTAAATTTATTTGCTAGTTCAACTCCACTCAACTTATTACCTTCTATTATAAGTTCCCTTATAACGTTATCGTGATCATTCCGGTCTAATAAAATATTAACTTTTTTCCAAATTACGTCAGTTCTATTTTCACTGTGAAACATTCTGTAATAATATGAACATTTTACTTTCCTTAGCATGCTGGTTATCTCGTTTCGACACTTCTTAAACTTTTGAAACACATCTAGGTCTCTAGTGCTCAAAAAACGTGCGTAGAGCTTGTTTCTTTTAGTTATCATTCTTAATATTACTTTGGTGACCCACGGTTTCCTAGACTTTTTAGATATAGTTACTTTTTTAGGCTTAAAACATTCTTTATATATAGCATCAAATTGATCTATGAAGTAATCGTACGCTTCATCAGCCGAGTTCCTTGAGAGCACCACATTCCAGTTTTTAGACGCCACGCAATGCCTGAACATTTCTAGCGTTTGAACGTTAACAACTTGAGTATAATATATGGTATCATAACTAGGGGCTTTCCTTAAATTATCTAAATCAGCAAGAAAATAAATTGGAAGATGGTCACTGATATCAGAACACACTACACCAGCAGAGACCCGAGTGCAAGTTATGTTTGTAATAAACAAGTCCAGTAACGTTTCACTGAAAGAAGTAACGTGAGTAGGACAAGTGATTACATTGAAGAGACCAAACGACTGAAACAAAGTAGAAAATTCAACTTGACGAGCAGAAACAGAATTCATATCGATATTGAAATCACCGCCTAAAATTATTTTATAATCGTTGTCACCAACAAATTGAAATACAGTCTCAATAAAACTAAAAAAAGCTGATAAATCACCACTTGGTAGTCTATACATTAATGCGAACACAATGTTACCGTACTTTACACATAAAGCTTCATAATTATTAGTCATTACAGAATAATCTGCTATGAGATTGCATTGAATATCTTTCTTAATGTACATAGCTAATCCACCACCGCGCCGAGAAGTACGATTCAGATAAAATATGTTATAATTCTCGAAGCGCAAAATATCAGATTCTTGATGGTACCATGTCTCGCTTAGCATGATTACATCAAAAGAAAATCCAAAATCATCAAGAAGGATACCAAGCTCATCACTTTTATTTCTCGCCAAGCTGACGTTTAAGTGAAAAACAGAAAGTGGTTTATTTGTTTTATCATTGAACAACCTTATCACACCTGAAGGAAAGCGAAGTTCTGCGACGGTCATGTGAACAAAAAATATACACAAAACAAGCTCCCCTGGCCTTATCTTGTACAGCTTGTCAAGATCGTCCAGGCATTTGATCTTAATGGCCCGTGCGCCTTCCGTCCTCCGAACAAGAACTTTCCCATTTGCGTACCACGCAAAAGCGTAGCCTCTTTCTTCCGCCCGGGCTGCCCGGAGAAATTCCCTGTTATGTCGAGTGAGATTATCTTGGATACGTGGTGTACATTTCTTTAGGTTGCTTTTCTTTTTCATCCACGTGTCTTTGATTTGTTGTCTTACAAAATGAACAATTATTCCAGTCTTGTTTTGCGGGCAGCCTGTGTAGAGCTACAACGTCAGATTCTGCCAGACGAGGAACCTCTAGTTTCTCGGCAACTTTGTTTAATGTCTCAAACAAGTTTTCACCCTGAACCTCCGGGATACCATGAACTTCCAGATTCAGTCGCCGACTTTGAAATTCGAGGTCGTTAAAGGGGCGGTGCAACAATTTGCGGACTTTGGCTAATTAATTGCGGGAATTGATCCCGGCGACATATAAAACGAAGGACCGAAAACTATTCTTTCCTGCTTGCCCTAGATTTCATTAAAAAAATAAAAGAAATTGGTATCTCTGGCACCCCTCCACTCAACATTGAAGCGGCATCAGCTTCGCCTGTGACGTCATTCGGAGTGGCGTTGGTTTCCGGTTGGGTGCTTCTGGCTTCCGTTTCCCCAGCGCTCGCCGGCTCGCCAGGCTCGCCAGGCTCGCCGCTCTCCTGTCGATTCCCGACCAACTTGGCGGCATGGGCGGACGGCCTGAGCGACGTCGAGCGCAAGATGCTCTCGTATATTAAGTCAGTTGGACTTGTGCGGCGGGCAGTCGAAGTCGAGTTCGAGACACCAGGAACAATAACGATACCACGATACTACGGACCACGACCAACGCACTCCGTCGAGCGAGGGAAAGACAAAACGTCCGGGTTGCTCGTGCAGCCGCCGTAGGCGCCTCGGATGCCTCGGACGTCGACGGATGACGGCGACGACAGGTTTGGTTGACTTGCGGTAGATGGCGCCACAAATCTTTTAGCGGCAATATTAGGCTTTTGAAGCGTTTCTGCATGCCTAAACAACAATATTTTTTAAACTTAACCTTAAATAAAGCTTACAATTGCCTAACACTATCACTTACAAAAAACACTCCGAATGACGTCACACCACAGGTTCCATTTGCGGCCACCATGTGGCCGCAGGTTGGGAAAAAAAGCGTTGTTTATTTTGCGATTACGCAGCGAAATAGAGGTATTTTGGGGTATGGTGGCACTTTTTCTCTCACTTATGCTGAAGTAAACAATATAAGAAATACAAGCTGCACATTCTTTCAGTGTTCAAATCATTGCACCGCACCTCTAACCTCTTTCTGGAGTTGGTCATTTGCTGCCCTGCTAAGTTCGTCTTTTTTCTCTAGATCTGTCACCCTCCTTTTTAGTTCCTTGATTTCGGTATCGTGGACCTTGATTGCCTTCTCGAAATCATCAAATTGTTTCGACAAAAACTGGACAGACCGTTCCATGCTGTCCACTTTCTCTTTTAGCTCGGGAAGACCGGCCAGTCTCTGGTTGATGGACGCGAGGAGGGCTCTGATATCAGACTCAGATTGATCTTTCCCACTATTGCTAGCGCGCGACCCGGTAGCTCTGCATGTAGGACATCGCCATGTCGCCTTTGAGTCTTCACTTTTCCCACTAAAGGATTTCTTAGTGACTCCTGCACACTTCCCAAAATGATACTTACATGCAAATTCACTACACTCTACCGGCCCGTCATTCTTCTCGAGGAAGGGTGATTTACAATACGAACAGGAGTCAGACATTGCTTACAGAGGACACCAATGTAGCAATAAATACTACTGTAATAGTAGTGACAGTGGCAGCGGCAGCAGCGACGGCATAGGTTCAATATATAAAAAGTATCTCAGAATTACCAACCTGTAACAGACGTGTTGTCCAAATTAGCCATGTTGGCGATATGCTGCCGCCGCTGCCAATGACCGCTGCACGGAGGAACCCGTCCTTATCTGCCCACGACGCAGGAAGAGCTGCGCTTGCGCGGAGAAGTCCGTCGCCAATCCGAAGCAGGCAGAAAACAGCAGCGTAATACCACCAACGATGGGAAGCGGAAACTCGCCGAAAGCAGTCGCCAAGAAGCGAACAGCAGGACTGAAGGAGCAGACGGTCGAGACGAGCACAACTTCCAAGGTGGAAACTGTAACAGACGTATTGTCCAAATTAGCGATGTGGGCGATATGCTGCCGGCGCTGCCAATATGTTTCCCCTTTTTGCAGCAAATATGTTTCACATCTCCCTAACAAAAATATTTATACAATTTCTGCAGAATTTTTAGAAAATAGTGTATAGAGGCTAACAATATTCAAAAGAAAATGTATCCACTTTTGTATCCAATGTTCATAGTTTTTTAGTCGCTTTTTCTGACGCCATACTTCTTTCCTAAACAAATTTGGGGAATGTTGAGGGACATTGAACCTTGTCAGATTTCGAATAGAGCTTTCATTGTTTGGTAATAGCTTGCCCGCAGTGAGTTTGAGGCTATGCAAATTGGTGTTGTCATATTAGCCGGAAATTGGGAATTTGTACTATCCAGTATGTGCTTCGCACTCTTATTATATACTCTTATGACTGGTAATGATAGCGATGCGTTATTTATTTATGCACTTATTTCCCCTGCCCGAGTCGGCATGAAAGTGAATGGATCATTCAGCAGGTTCTCTGTGGAAAGTTTTTGTTAAATTGGTTCCGCTAAGAATCTATTACGAAGTGTACGATATGCCGAGCTCCTTCATACTAATCTATTTTTGTGAGTATCTGTTTAGTATAAAACATACAGAGCTTCTGAAGTAAATCGTGTATACATAAATGTGGTCCAATAAAATGTTTTCGAACCACTTACTGTTGTTGACCCCAAAATGCTCCATCAGCCCGGAGGCAATGTGGCGATTGTGTAACTTAAATGTTTTACAATAGGAAAAAAACAAGAACTACATTCCTGATTTGTGATGTAAGTTGAAATATTGTTCAACACATTTTGCACGGATTCTATCGTAAAAATTAAACTAAAAGTGTGTCAATATTAGAAAAAGAAACACACCAAATAACTGCGGCTTCGGGAGTCGAGCTCCCGAGAGCGGAGCGAGGAGCGAGGCGGGGAGGAAAGAGACAGAGAACAGAACCAGAGCAAAAACTCCCAAACCGAAACCGAAACTAACTTGACCGGAACCGGACTAAGATTATGCTTACTGCCGCCCGCTAGGAGCGCTACCTGTCACTGGTCTATCTGGGCCGCTGGGGCCTATGGCACTATGGCGGTGTCCGCTCTTTACCTTGTGTATATTCCTCTATACCGAGAGTTTACTCAGTTTAGTCCACTGATCTCTATGACAATTGCTGGATCGCGCTTCCCCGCTTGTTCGCTACAGCGCAAGTGAAGCCACCGGACTTCACTCGCTTGGGATACGATTTGCCGTTTTTGCTAGCCTTTGCTGCGGTTTTCCAGCGTGCTGTGGACACGCTTTCTACTCGTTCGTCGTCATTCGCCGAAGAAGTTTTTTGAAGACTCTGTGTATTGTTGAGACTTGCCGTTGTGAACACGTGGAAAATTTTACGAAAGTGCAGTGTCGCAGGAAAAAGGCACAACGCGTCGAAAGGAAGGGCTGGCGGCGTGTTCAAAGCTTCCTTGGCACGCCGAAGTGCCGTGTCTCTGTGCCTTCGCACGCTTGGATACCGACCAAGAACCGACGCCGTGTGTATGTGTCTAGCGAGTGCAATGTGCGTGAAGCTGTTCGTGCCTCTGGATCAGCCTCTTTCCCCCTCGCGGTTTAGGAACGAGCTTAATCCAGCGTCCACTAGCGACGGAAGATGGGGGGAAGGTACGTCTTTTTTTCGTCCTTAGACGATTTACACAATACCGTGCACAACAGCTCCTCATCACTGATCAGTGCTGGCTTATTATCAACCTACTTAATTGCACTTGACGTTTGAGCGCGGCTCGCCTAATTGTAATTGGTCAGCAGATTGCACACGACCATATCGGCCGCGCTTCAAAGATTTTCATTCTCGCCGTCTTGTACCTTTGCTTTCGAAAACCCCCCTGGCTCCACAACGTTGCCCTATTCGTGCTCCCACGGAATCTATTAGAGTAGATTTGGGACATAGCCATGGTTAATATAGTACATAAGAACACGTACAGATTCCCTTTTATTGATAGCAACTCACCGGAACAGCTGGACGATCCAGAACTCCGTGGCCGATATATATAAATGATCTAAAGGCTTCTACGCGCGACACACGTTCAGAACTTTGGCGCGGCGTCAATTCTTGACCGGTATCCAAGCGTGCGAAGGCACAAAGATGCATCACTCGGCGTGCCAAGGAAGCTTTGATCACGCCGCGACACCGGCGACACTTGTTTTCGACGAGTTGTACCTTTTGATACGGCTTCACGCACATTGCACTCGCAAAACACATCCACACGGCGTCGATTCTTGATCGGTATCCAAGCGTGCGAAGGCACAGAGACACGGCACTTCGGCGTGCCAAGGAAGCTTTGAACACGCCGCCAGCCCTTCCTTTCGACGCGTTGTGCCTTTTTCCTGCGACACTGCACTTTCGTAAAATTTTCCACGTGTTCACGACGGCAAGTCTCAACAATACACAGAGTCTTCAAAAAACGTCTTCGGCGAATGACGACGAACGAGTAGAAAACGCGTCCACAGCACGCTGGAAAACCGCAGCAAAGGCTAGCAAAAACGGCAAATCGTATCCCAAGCGAGTGAAGTCCGGTGGCTTCACTTGCGGGAGCGGCAAGCGCGATCCAGCAATTGTCATTGAGATCAGTGGTTTAGTCGGTTTAGTTCTTCGCTCTCTTCGAACTGTCAGTCGGCGCTCGCTCGGCGGCGACGTTCGCGCTGCGGGCGCACGGATACTGATGCGCCCATCGTTTGCCTGGATGGATACCCACTGACTTCGGCTTTGAATCTTTATATAGTGTGAAGCTGCCGACCCATTCCGCTTCGGTTCGGCATCTGGATGCGCTTGGCACTGGTGTGCTTGGTGACAATACTTGGACAACTCGGATACCGCTTGCCCGCCGGAACTTCCCGATGCACTCCAACACTGGATACTGTGCTTGCGCGTGCTGTGTGTGTGTGTGTGTGTTCTGTGCACCGTGTTTGGTAACGACGCGCGCCTTGCATTGTCTGCTGCAGTCGGCGGCAGCTCTTCGAGAGTTTCGGTTCTTCTCCCCTCCCGTCGGACTACCTGCCGTCCGGCGCTCGCCCGGCGACGACGTTTGCGCTGCGGGCGCACGAATACTGACGCGCCTATTGTTTCCCTAGATGGATACCCAGACCTCGGCTTTGAATCTTTATATAGTGTGAAGCTGCCGACCCATTGGAGTTTGGCTCGGCATCGGGATGCGCTGGTGTGCTTGGTGACAATACTTGGACAACTCGGATACCGCTTGCCCGCCGGAACTTCCCGATGCACTCAACACTTGATACTGTGCTTGTGCGTGCTGTGTGTGTGTTCCGTGCACCGTGTTTAATGACGACGCGACGACGCCTGGACGACCGTGTGCGCCGCCGGATTTACCGCTGCGCTCGCCACTGGACTCCACAAAAGTCTTTCGCGCGATGCCCTCAGCCGTTACAAGCGAGAGATCGTCGCAATTTGAGACCCAGTCCGCTTGGGTCAGAAATCGCGACGATCTCTCGCTTGTAACGGCTGAGGGCATCGCGAGACATTCTTTTGTAAAGTCCAGTGGTGAGCGCAACGGGAATTCCGGCAGTGCACCGCCTGGTTTTAAAATTGGGGCTGGGAATGCGCGGTTCCCAGACTGGATACAAACTGGTGCCCCAATTCTCGGTCTAGGCGGAACCGGTGTTTTTCATTCCGGCCTGAACCTGACATTTTCGTACGGGTACGTTGATATATTCCATGGCCGAAGAAACAAAAAGCATTCGGCCCTCCCGTTTACTCCAGGGCTCTTATTGCAATACGAAGTTGTCAAAAAGGCTTTCGAAGATTAATTTATCATCTGACGCAACATCATTTATTACAGAAGCAAATTTATTTAAAGGAAGTAAGGATAATACAAGTCCATGGGGAATTTCATCACTGATCCACATTCTCTAGCAAAAATCGCGTGAAGAAAATGAATGGAATTCGGATTACTAACCAGAAGAGAATTAGTCAAATCAGCAGCAGGACCACCCCAATTTACGTAGTGGAGATACTTAGAGGAAAAGTGAGGAGCAATCGATTTTATTTGGTCCCGATGAGAACACCCGCAGATAATACTCAAATACTGCTAGAAATCCCGGGAGTCCGAAATTGTCTCGCAAAATGACATCGCCTTCCGAACCTGCAACCACGACATGGGAGCGAAAAGTAGGACCCGTGCAAAGACCGAACCAATAGATGATTCAAGAAGAAAAGTGGGAGATGTTGATAAGCTTTGGGGCTGGGGAATAAAAAAACACGAAGTTGAGCACACATCATGAATGGCATAGAGTGCCTTCATACAAACACGTGCTTTTGATTGAGCGGTGACGTCTCAACCTTTTTTCCACCCGATCTTTTTTTTTAATGTTTCTTGAGGTGCGCAGAATCCAATACGATTCAGCTTGAGCGCGTAGCCTTGGCAAATGTTTAAACACATTTTAAGTGGGATCGGTGGCCGAGTGGGCTAAGGCGCACACCCAGCTCGACACGCGTGGAGCGAAGGCGCGTGCTGCAGAACCCAGGGATCCTGGGTTCGAGCCCCACTTCTGCCCGTTTCGATCTGGATGAGCACCGTACCGGCGTGCGGTCGTGTATCACTACTGCGTGGTGCACATTAAAGACCCCACGCTAGCAGTTGTATTGCACTGGCTAAATTGCTCATCTACAGCGTGTGATTCGTCGCAACTTTAATGGCTGACCAACTGCACGCTGTGTAATTATCCACACAACCCAATTTTTAAACGCATTTAGCCGTAGAAGTAGCGCACTGAGCGTACCACCGGATCACGCTCTGGCCCACTATGCCTAATTAAAGGAGCTGTGCAACGACATTCAATTGGAATGTTTTTTTCTCTCTACACAAGCTTACTGGCACACCTGGGACTCAAGGATGCTCACACGCAACGCCATTGGCCAAGAAACTCCTTTGTTGCGCTGTAATTTCAAGGACAAAAGCGATCATTTTCATTCAATCTCTCCTTTGCAAAATTTGATGATGTAACTCGGGGATCACAGTACACCCAAGTGACGATATTTGGATGCGGTTCATAGATTGGACCCGAGCATTGCGTGGGCACTCGACTTGGGCTCGTGACAATTACTAGCTCGAGAAGCATTCGGGTTGTGACCCGTGTCCAATCGCTGCAACGACGACAACAGCCGAGCCATAACAATGTCTGGAACTCGGCGCGTGTCCAGCGCTTTGCCAACCCTAGCGCGTGGCTATGATCAACACTGGCGGCATATAATCGGCTCCAGATCACGTGGCCGCTTGTTCTGGCTGCGAGTTGAGGGGGTGAACGCTGCTCGTTTTCCTTAAATTTTTTTCTGGGACTTCTATTGTGTGGGGTGAAAAACGAACGCGTGTTTCATAGGTCATTAACGTTAGGGATCCGTTTTAAGCGGTATTTACGCAAAGTACAAAAAATGTTGCATCGCTCCTTTAAGAATGCTTTCGCCGTCAGACAGACGGACAGACATGTAGGCACACTAGAGTGACAGCCACTCCATAACACGCCGGCTACATTGACCGGATCGCCAGACAATAATATGGGACCTGTGTGTGGTAGCATCAGAAAGAAACGATCTTGCATCATCTCGGCAGAACATTTTGAAGTTCGAAAAGAGCGGATTAGCAGAATCACCGGGCTATTCAAGCAATGGAAAGAACTGAAATGGTTAAAATATAATCGAATATGGTCGGTAAAGCAACTCTAAAGAATTACAAAGAAATTGCTCTTAATTGACCGGGTGGGGAAAGAAAGAAGAGAAAGCTGTGCATAATCATATAACCGTCGCGCACATCAAAGAGATCGTCACGAATCCGGAGATTACTATGCTGACGAGTGGTAACACCGATACTGCATAGAAAACAATGCGAAATGGTTCGGAAGAGGCAAAAGTGTGCACTGTCTTTCGCACCCACTCGTACTCACCAGATCTTCGTGACACGAAATGGAGGTTGGCCAAGAACTGCGAAAGGGAAACGAATACACAGCAACCTAATCTGCTGAAGAAAAACACCGCAACAGAGCAGACATGTACAAATTACTCAAAAAAGGTAGTTAAGTTAAATTACTGAGTATCGACGTCAAAAGTAATTGGAATAAAGTAGAAATTACGCATTTGTAATAGTAATTGAGTAAAATACTAACTACTGTAAAAAAGTAGCTAGTTACTTTGAAGTTACTGTCGAAGTTATTTCTTAAATTTTTGTGGTAGCGAAATGAACACCAATTTTGATTCGTGAAAAACCCAGCGAGCCTAAAATAAATGCAGTCACTTAATGGCTTGCGTTTTCACCAAAATAGATTATTCTCCCGCAGAAACAATTGACTTTCAAAGTTCTTGATACGGGAGTTTTCCCCTTTTCCTCCTAAAGACGTCCCCAGCCAAGCTAAAATGCGTTCCAACGACGCGCTGGATGGAACGGCAGCGTTGAATTTGAGAAACAGGCTGTGCAGGGTCGGGTAAGCGAGTGTCGATATTAGGTGTCCGGGACGAAACATTTGAGGTTTGCCTCGGCTAGCGGGTCTTTTATAAGAAAATCTCGTGCTTTTTCTTTTTTCTTCGGCAAGTTGAGATTGTTATGAATGGCCCTTCTTTATCCCACGACGTTCGGAGAGTACGCTGAGCGAGTGCATCTGACCGTCAAAGGTTCAAGTCTCGTGCCACGACGATGGGATCATTCGGACGACTGTGCAGTGCTACGCTACTGAATAAGAAAATTGCTTTGGTTTGACAGAAGATGAAACGAAGTATATTACGCCGCTGATGTCGGGTACAACAAAAGGATCTCCCAAGGGTGACTCGCAATCCTCGCCGGCGACTACGGTATCTTGACGCGCCTGACACGCCTGACAAGTAAATCGTTTTCAACAAAGAGGAGGTCTCCTTAGCGTGGAAAGTCGGAAGGACGCGTAGTCGAACTACGTGAACAAGCATCGTCGCTCGTACAGTTGCAGCTGGAAGCGGGAACGTGCTCCCATGAACGGATTATCCGTGTCTGCGTTTGTGCGCGGGGGAGTCGGGCTTCGGCACGGGAGCACGCGCTGACGACAAGGCGACCATGGGAACAGGCGCCCAGCTGCGAGGTCATTCGAGTGGCGCTCTCCGTGGACAACGTGAAAACAACAATAACCCTGGGAGTGTCCCCGTCTTTCACGGTGGCAGCTGGAGGCGGGCGCCTGCGTACATTACCGGATTAGGTCAATACCCGACCAAGGCTTGTTAAAGTGACCATGAAATGACCTTTTTACTTTTTCCAGAAAACTTTTACATAAAACCGTCAAAGTTCACTGAATGCCGAACAGGCATCCGTTTTCGTTTCAGTTTATTAACGTCTACACAAAAAAATTAATGAAATATCGACTTTTTCTTTCTCTCCAACTGACCGCAAAACAAGCCGTGACGTACGCTGTTTCCGGAACCGGAAGTTCTCTCGGCAGTAGGAGAATGGGAGCGTTAGCGGCGACGAGTTGGGGTGCGCCGGTAGGTTTTACTGCGCTGATGCCACCGACGTATTTTCTGAATCGGCGTCTCTCATCGCCGCATCGCAGCTAAGCGAAATTCAATGAGATATGTTGTGCTACAGCAACAGCATGTGACTAGTCCCATATGCCGGTATGCCTGTTGGGAAGTTCAGCTAGTCTTCCGGTGAAGACTCCAGAAGTCAACCCAACTGTCATTGTTGGTAAAAGGCGGCCCGTGTCAGTCGTTGGCAAAGCGACGTAGATGGAAACAAATTGCCGCGGCGTTTTTCGCGGCCTCGGAGATCTAGGAGCGAGCTTACGTTAAAAAAGATACGTTTGAACTACGAGTGTCAGCAAGAGCCACGTAAATACCTGTTCACACTCGGAGCGGACGCGCGCGTTTGATGGAAGTGCTGTATTCGCGCTGTTGGTAAGCGCTTCGGGACCGATCTTTTACTATTGCAACTCGATACTCACGCGACACTCGGCAAAGAAAGGTTGGACCGGCATTGCACGTATACCTCCCACGAACTGTTATAGCTCGACAGTGACGTGCAGTCTGTCAGAATAAAAATGGCATACCAATAACAAAGTGTACATACCGTGTTACGAAGGTAATCCATACGGCGTTTATTTCAGCTCTATGTAACACAAAACAAGATGATAGAATCGACGAGAGTCTTTTTTCGACGAGTGTTCGTCAACACTGCCTCGGAAAACAAGGGGAAGAGATTGACCTCACCTCTTAATCTAAAATTGAGGTCAGCGGTCAAACTATAATACGGGAAGGGTCCACAAGGGTAGCGCGGGCATATTCCAATCAGCACGCCAGCCGGTCGTAGGCAGACGGTCTTGCGACGAAGCAACGCTGCGCCGAGTCGGAGTGCATGCTAGGCCTATATTTTGAGTAGCTCGCTTCATCGGAGTCGGTGGATTCGTGGCCATTGTCGCTTTTTTCGGGTGTTTGTGGATCCAGCGTTCTTGTTCGTCGTGGTCTGTTTTAAGTACTTTTTTTCTTGCTGCTTGAAGTCGGCACGCGCGAGAAGAACACGTAGAAAAATAAACGTTCGTCGGTCGTTGCGACCCAAGTACCTGAAGTCGGCCCTGCCCTACTGCGCACGCGCAGTAGTTGCTTCGTTTACCACACGATAGATGGCGCTTGGCTCTCAGCATTATCAAATTTGGCAATTTTCGCCACACATCTCTAATTATGCTACAAAATGTGGATCTGAATATTATTTAACAAAACTTTTAGGAAACGTTCGCCGGCTATTTATTGTTTACGATCGCGGTGCTGGTGAGGTAGGGTCTTACCCAATAGGCGACGTGGATTCGGCTGACGTGCTCTGTTTCCGCGGATGCATCGTAGTGAAAAGGCGAAGGAAAGAAGGCGCAAAAGAGTCCAGTTTTCTTTTAAAAGTTCTATAGCAAGTAATTTTTTTGGGTCCCTATTTTTGTGTGTTTGTGTTTCTTTTCACACCTTTTATGACGTGCGGTGGATGAAATTCGATTTTAAAATCATTTCATGGTCCCTTTAAGCATCTTTGCCTGCGTTCGTGCGCGCCGGTGTTATGTTTTGGCTGCTCGTCACCACCTTGTCCCAAGGACGCCTTTGATGCAGTTTCTGGAATGGGAGGGGGCCCCTTGTTCCGGTATGCCACTTCATCTGCTGGCGTCTTATTTATTTCTGCGCTCAAACGTTTGTGATGAGCAAAATTAGCGCTAGATTTCGGAAGTAGTTAGTAGTTTGAGTAGAAGTTACCTAAAAATGTAGTTAAGTTAAACAACTAATTACCCAAATAAAGTTGTAATTGAAAGTTACCAAGTTACTCGGAAAACTAGTAGAACTACAGTAGTTTGAGTAGAGAGTTGAACTACGTCCAAGCCTGCAACAGAGACGAAAAAAAAAAACACAAGAAAACGCTGCTGGTTACGGACCGAACAACCGCGCAGCAAAATGTAACACCTCGACAAGAACCAGAATGAAGTGAAGCGTTTAAGTTCGATAAGCTTTAAACGAGAACAGCGACGTGCGACTGCGCTTCGGTGTGTTGCCAAGAAATCGAGTGTTTTGAAAAATTCTTCTTAAATACAGTGTGCCTCAAAACGCCATGCAATGAATAAGCGTTTAATATAGCGCTCGTTTGGGGTACAATCTGTTCTACAACTGTGTAGTTTTCTAAAGGCATCTCAGAGTGTCGCGACAAAAGGACAAGGATGAAGAGAGGATTGATTGCAAGAGCGCGAGCAGACCATCAAACATTCTCTGTATACGAGAATGTAAATATAACGCAGTTACATTCAATAAAAGTGTTTTGTTGTGGCATCCTGACCGTGGCCGATTAACTCCGCAGCTACTCAAGCAAGCTTGTTACCGAAGATTTCCCCAGAAGGGCTTTTGTTTTTCCTCCCTCTCATGTGGCCTTTACAGCGCCGCACAAACTGGCAAAAACTATTGCTGCGCGGACCTGCGCAACAAACGACCCCTCAAGCCCGACCTTCCTCTTCCCCTCCCCACGCCCTTTCTCCCCCGTCTCGCCTTTGGGCGTCTGCGACAGCACGTGTGCGACAGTGATAAGGCATCGAATCGGGTATTTTTCCATCAATTAATCATATCGTCACGAATGACAATTGATGAGGCGATAATAACTGAAGAAACAAAACGTTTAATGGGGCGAACGTGTGCCCAAAAATAAAAAGGGAACAGAAGAAAGCAGAGCGTCGTGGGCGTCGAAGTCGGCGTGACAGCAGAGTCGAACGCTGAAGCGAAACTGACTCGGCAAGGTCGCGGGCGGCCTCTTATCTACACTGAGTCACTATCGCGAAGATGCGGCGAAAGCGGCTCGAGCGTGGCGCGCTCGGGGCGAGAATGAGCACGCACTTTCTGGAACAACAAAAGCAGGAATAAATGGTAGAAGTTACGCCCGGAACAAGAATAAACGAGAACTTTCTAGAGGTCCGCGACCGAGCGTTGCTTTCTCGGTTTTGTGCGTGGCATTATCCCCCCATTTAAAAGTGCATCATCCCGATGCAACATAAAACACAAAGCCACAACAAAAGGAGAGCAAAATTGCGAGTCACAGTTCACGGTGTGACGAGAGTTCAAAGTTCTATCGTTCATGATACGGCTTGAGGAGCACGACGTGGATGGTGTCCCAAAATTCGAGAGTTTTGTGTGTTTGGTTTTGTGTTGATTTTTTTTTTTTTTTTTGTTTTTGCCGTCTACCCCATTGGCCCGGCGCGTTGAGCGGCAGGGTTCGGGCCCCGTCCACTTTCTGTTTTATGGCCCCTGGCCCCCTCGTCGGTTGAGCGGGAGAGTTCGGGCCTCGCCTGCTTTCTGTTTTACGGCCCCTTGGCCCCCCTCGTTCCGAAAACGTTTCTTGCGGGGTCGTTAGTTGGAGGCGATGGGCCGACTCGCTTCCCGGAATGTTGGGAATAGCTTCCAGGGCCCGTTTGCTCGAAGCACTAACCGCGGCTAAAGTTAGCCGCAGTACCTAGGAGAGGGATTTTGAGATCACGTGACTGGCTCGGTAGGGATGCGGGGAAACATGGCGGTGCCCCAGTTAGTGAGCGCCGCTCGCTTCGAAGCTAATGTGTCGGTCGCTTTGGAACTAATATGTCGTTGTAGCTGGAATATCGGGCGCGTTCGTCAGCAACGTATGGTGCAGGAGGCTTTCGCTTTGCCTTACTTCACTTAAACCGCAAAGCATGGGCAATGACATCGCCACATTTTTTAGATAGTGTTTCGATTCTGGGTACTCCTAAGCCTAAATGAACGCGATAATTGTCGGCATAGCAACGTCTTTGGAAAGCGGATTGTTGATAGCACACAAAAGCAGACGGCGTCCCAACCGAAATTTTTTTCTAAAGTATCCAAGCACCGAGGTGCATGCTACGACTGTAGTTGCACGCGTCGCACGTGCTGGCGTCTGCAGTAGTAACCGTTCTAAAGCAAAAAGTATAAAACAAATTTTGCCTTGTACGCGCGTTCGTTAAAGCCTTATTATGATTTTTTACTTCAAATCTTTTATAAGAGGAAGGCCAGCGCGCGTGAACCGTAGAATTACACTTCCAGCGTTCTCCTCGTGATGCTTGGATATTTTAGAAAAAGGTCTGTCGGGACGGTGTCTGCGTTTGTGTGCTATCAACAATGCGCTTTCCAAAGACGTTGCCATGCCGACAATTATCGCGTTCGTTGAGGCTTAGGAATGCCTAGAATCGAAACACTATCTAAAAAATGCGGCGATGTCATTGTTCATGCTTTACGGTTTAAGTGAGGTAAGGCAAAGCGAAAGCCTCCTGCAGTATTCGTTGCCGACTAACGCGCCCGATATTCCAGCTACAACGACATATTAGTTCCAAAGCGACCGGCGCTCACTCACTGGGGCACCGTCATGTTTCCCCGCACCCCTACCGAGCCAGTCACGTGATCTCAAAATCCCTCTCCTAGGTACTGCGGCTAACTTTAGCCGCGGTTAGCGCTTCGAGCAAACGGGCCCAGATGTCCGAGTGGGGGTGCGCTTCATGGTTCGCTGGGGTAGGCTCACTGCGGGGCTTGCCAGAGTGACGTGTTTTTTTTTTTTTTATATGTATTTTTGTTGCAGAGAAACTATTTTTTTGGGCAAGGGAGAGTGGTGTCTGCCGCTGGAATTCGGGAAAGTGAGGACCTCGGCTTGATTCCGTGCCGAGTCAAGGCAGTGTATGCGAAGACTGGACCGGTGGGTGGACGCGACGCGAAAGTTGGGAGCGACAGCGGGTGCGGCGGAAGGGGGAACGCGGGAAGAGCTCGGAGCGGCTCTGCAGGCCCCCCAAGTGTGTGTGCTCGTGGGTGAATGTGGTGCCGAGGAGCATCTCACGGAGCATCCAAGCACGCACAGACTTCCCCGTTTCGACCAGCGCCGCAACGGGCCCGCGTCACCCACACCACTCTCCGGACCCAGGTTCGCTCACTCACTTTAGTAGAATTGTATAGCATCTAGAGTCATTTTTGTGTTATACATTTTTGTTCGTTTGTTCTTGTGTACTATCCACTGTGGACAAAGCTTTTAAACCCCTGCTCTGCCGGTTAATTTTGTTTGTTTGTTCTGTGAGTAGCGCCTGCGCGATAAGAAAAGCGGTGTGATTTTTTTTTCTTGAATTTCATTTTGTGTAAAAGCGCCGCGCGCGAGAAGGGCAGAGTTAGTGTGTGATTATTATTTTGTTTGCGTTTGGTGTATGCGTTGAGTCTTGAACGGGATTCAAGTAAATCCTTTGTTATTTTAACGCAACGTCTCCGCCTCGTTCCTCGCCCCTCACAGTGAGTGCGTCCACCAGGGCGTGGACCTATCGTCCGGTCAGCGGTCCTAACAAAATTATAAATTTTGTTTGCATGGGGATCATTTAGATCTATTATTGTTAATTTTCCGAACCTGTGACGTTAGCGTCGTCTTGATGCTCTAGTTCCGTCGGTAAGCATCTCGTAGTTTAAGTCCCCGAGACGGCGAAGAACCTTGTAGGGTACAAAGCAGCTCTTGAGAAGTTTCTCGCTGAGCCCACGTCCCCGAATTAGTGTCCAGACCCATGCTCTCTCCCCGGGACGAAAGTGGATGTCAACGCCGGCAAGATTGTATCGGCCGGCGTCGACATGTTGCTGGTCTTGAATTAATTCGTAGTCTTGCTAGCTGGCGGACCTCTTCTGCCCGTTGAGCAACCACCTGGGCGTCATCGCTTCCGTCGTCGACTGGCTCGTGCGGCAACATAGAGTCTAGCATAGTCGTCACCTTCCGGCCATACACCAGGTGGAAGGGCATCACTCCTGTGGTCTTTCGTACGGTCGTATTGTAGGCAAATGTGACGTACGGCAATACCTCGTCCCATGTCTTGTGCTCCACGTCGACGTAGATGGAGATCATGTCGGCGATAGTTTTGTTTGGTCGTTCCGTTAGTCCATTTGTCTGTGGATGGTACGCAGTGGTTCGATGGTGGTTCGTCTGGCTTAGACGAAGGACCTCCTGGGTGAACTGTGCCATGAACGATGACCCTCGGTCTGTGATCAGGACTTCGGGGCGCCATGCCGGAGGACGATGGACTTGATGAAGAACATGGCGACTTCGACAGCAGTCCCCGACGGAAGGGCTTTCGTCTCGGCGTAACGTGTAAGATAATCTGTGGCGACGATTGTCCAGCGGCCTCCCAGCGTCGACGGTAAAAAAAGACCCAGCAAATTAATTTCAATTTGCTGGAACGGTTTGGTTGGAGGGGTAACCGACTAAAGGCGACTTGCTGGCTTTGACGGCGGTTTCTCGCGTCGCTGGCACTCATGGCACGATCGCGTGTAGAGATGAACAGTCTTCGGGAGTTTTGGCCAGTAGTACTTGCCACGAATGCGGGCAAGGGTCCTGTTGTAGCTAAGATGCCCGGCCGTTGGGTCGTCGTGGCACGCTTGAAAAATTTCTTCTCGGAGGCTGTTCGGGACAACCAGTAGCCAGGGGGTTTCGTTGGTTCCGCAATTCTTTCTGAAGAGCACGCCTCGCCGCAGGACAAAGCTCGGTAGGTCCTGAGAAAAGACCCGTGGGACAGAGCCTCCTCGACCTTCGAGGTGGTCGATCACGGAACGAAGTTCTGTGTCGTCGCGTTGCAGTGCCCTCATGTCGGTAGCGTTAAGTGCGCCTAGAAAGCGGGCGTCGTCATCGTCGTCGGCGCCGGAGATTGGAGATTCGACTGGAGCCCTACAGAAACAGTCAGCGTCATTATGCTTGCGGCCGGATTCATGCGCAATGGTTACGTCGAATTATTGCAGTCGGAGCCTCCAGCGAGCGAGGCGTCCTGACGGGTCGTTAAGGCCACGGTCCCACTGAATGTGGCAGTTTAGGTACTTTTTGGCAGGTCATTACTCATCTCCTCTTAAATACTGTTTTGTGGGATTGATGTCATTCGAAAGGCAATGCAATCCTCTTTCATTCGATATTATGTATGTGTTAGTTTTTACTGTTCATGCGCGTTTGTAGCGTTGCGAATATGATGGCGCGGACCCTCACTTCCTCCGCTAGTTCATGTTTTATGAACGATCCATTAAAGATAGCGCGGTTCCAATATAGCAGTTTTGTTAAGATGATGTCGGAGAAGAATATAACGATACACTTTTTTGGTATTTGCACTACTTTGTTTTTTTCATCCCTCCAAATATTGTCCTAAAATTGACATTTTTCAGCACAAATATGTTTTTAATGACAAGCGCTAGGGCTACGAAATTAGCTACAGATGTAGTGCTTATACGGGTGGTGACGAAAAACAATAAATAAACAGAAAGAAATAAACGTTTAATGTGGCGAACTTGTGCCAAAAATAAAAGGAGTACAAAGAATAATAACAGAGCGTCGCGGGCGTCGAAGGCGGCGAAGCAGCAAGGTCGAACACTGAGGCGAAACTGACTCGACAAGGTCGCGGGCGGCCTCTTATCTAGAGTGCGTCGCTATCTCGAAGATTCGGCGAAAGCGGCTCGAGCGTCGCGTGATCGGGCGAGAATGAACACGCACTTTCTAGAAAACAAAAGCAGGAATAAATGATAGAAGTTACATGCGGTACATGAATAAACGAGAACTTTCTGGAGGTCCGTGACTGAGCGTTGCTTTCTCAGCCCTGGGCGCGGCATTATCCCCCCCTTTAAAAGTGCATCGTCCCGATGCAGCACAAAAACGGAAAACAAAAAAACAAAAGGACAGCAGAATTGCTAGCCGGAGTTCACAGTCCACAGTTCACTCGTCGACGAGAGTGGAGAGTCCTATGGTTCGTAATACGGCTTCAGCCGGACGACATGCACCACCTCGGGTCGCGGCTGACGTCTTGCAGATGGGCGCGTTCCGTCGGGTAGAACTTCGTAGTTCAGATCGCCGAGGCGTCGGATGATCTTGTAGGGCCCAAAGTAGCGCTTCAGCAATTTCTCACTGAGGCCGCGGCGACGGATGGGCGTCCATACCCACACCCTATCTCCGGGCTGGAAGTGGACGTCCCTGCGACGAAGGTTGTAGCGGCCGGCGTCGACGCGTTGCTGGTCTTGAATCAGGAGTCGCGCGAGCTGGCGAACTTCTTCGGCGCGTTGAGCAACCGCCTGGGCGTCGTCGCTCTCGTTGTCAGATGGCTCATGGGGCAGCATGGCGTCCAGCATGGTCGTTACCTTCCGACCATGTACCAGCTGGAAAGGGGTGAATCCAGTGGTCTCTTGAACCGCCGTATTGTAAGCGAACGTGACGTAGGGCAGCACCTCGTCCCACGTCTTGTGCTCTACGTCGACGTACATAGAGATCATATCGGCGATTGTCTTGTTGAGTCGCTCCGTCAGCCCGTTGGTCTGCGGGTGGTACGCAGTTGTACGACGATGGCTGGTATGACTGAGTCGGAGGATTTCTTGGGTCAGTTGTGCCATGAACGATGATCCGCGATCTGTAATCACAACTTCTGGAGCGCCGTGCCGGAGGACGATGGACTCAATGAAAAACTTGGCAACTTCCACAGCAGTCCCCGAAGGAAGAGCTTTGGTTTCGGCGTACCGTGTGAGATAATCTGTGGCGACGATGATCCAGCGGTTCCCCGAAGTCGAAGGCGGAAAAGGACCAAGTAGATCCATTCCGATCTGCTGGAAGGGTGCAGTTGGAGGAGAAATAGGCTGCAGGAGTCCGGCCGGCCTCGTCGGCGGTTTCTTGCGTCGCTGGCACTCGTGGCATGATCGTGTGTATAGGTGGACGGTCTTGGGGAGCTTCGGCCAGTAATACTTTTCACGAATACGGGCCAGTGTCCGGATGTAACCAAGGTGTCCGGATGTCGGGTCGTCGTGGCAGGCTTGGAAGATCTCCTCTCGAAGGTCATTCGGGATTACCAGCAACCACGGTGTGTTGTTGTCGCCGAAGTTCTCTTTGTAGAGTACACCATGTCGGATGACGAAGGTCGGCAGTACTCGTGAGAAGACACGTGGCACGGTACTCCTGCCCCCTTCCAGGTGCTCGATTAATGCGCGCAGCTCAGGATCGTCCCGTTGACGTCGTGCCATATCGTCGGTGTTCACTGCTCCTAGGAAGCACTCGTCGTCATTGTCGTCGCTGCAGCCGGAAGGTGTTTCGACAGGGGCTCTGGACAGGCAGTCGGCGTCGCTGTGCTTGCGGCCTGACTTATAGACCACTGTCATGTTGAACTCCTGTAGTCGAAGACTCCATCGAGCGAGGCGTCCTGACGGGTCCTTCAGGTTCGCAAGCCAGCAGAGCGAGTGGTGGTCCGTAACTACACGGAACGGGCTCCCGTACAAGTACGGACGAAACTTCGTTATTGCCCAGACGACCGCAAGGCATTCTTTCTCAGTCGTGGAGTAATTTTTCTCCGCCTTGGACAATGTCCGACTTGCGTAGGCGATGACTCGCTCGATGCCTTCTTGCACTTGGACTAGTACTGCGCCCAGTCCCACGTTACTTGCGTCCGTGTGAATTTCTGTTTCCGCATCCTGGTCGAAATGTCCAAGTACAGGAGGAGTCTGGAGTCGTCGTTTCAGTTCGTCGAATGCCTGCTGTTGCTCCTCGGCCCATTCGAACTTCTCGGCGTCTTTCGTGAGATTCGTAAGTGGTGCGGAAATCCTTGCGAAATCCCGAACGAAGCGTCGATAATAGGCACAAAGTCCAAGGAATCTTCGCACGGCCTTCTTGTCTGTCGGCACTGGAAATGCCGCGACGGCGCGAGTCTTTTCGGGGTCTGGGCGGACGCCTTCGTTACTAACGACGTGGCCAAGGAACTTCAGTTCGTCATAGGCGAACCGGCATTTTGACGGCTTGAGTGTGAGTCCGGCGGTCTGAATGGCTTGAAGAACAGCTCGGAGTCGTCTCAAGTGCTCGTCGAAGTCAGCTGAAAATACTACGACGTCGTCAAGGTAGACGAGACAACTCTGCCACCTCAGCCCTGCCAGTACGGTGTCCATGACACGCTGGAAAGTTGCTGGCGCCGTGCATAGTCCGAAGGGCATCACCTTGAACTCGTACAGTCCATCCGGCGTGACGAAGGCTGTCTTCTCTCGGTCCCGTTCGTCGACCTCGATTTGCCAGTAGCCGCTCTTCAGGTCCATCGATGAAAAGTATCGAGAGTGGCGCAGCCGGTCTAGAGTGTCGTCGATGCGGGGGAGTGGGTAGACGTCTTTCTTCGTAACCATGTTGAGCTGCCGGTAGTCCACGCAGAACCGAAGAGTTCCGTCCTTTTTCTTAACCAGCACGACTGGAGAGGCCCATGGACTGCTTGACGGTTGAATTATGTCGTCATTCAGCATCTCTTGAACTTGCTGATGGATCACCTCCCTTTCCTTAGCGGAGACTCTGTACGGCGATCGATGCACAGGGCGCGCGTCGTCCTCGGTAACGATGCGGTGCTTGGCAACCGCGGTCTGGCGCACCTTCGATGACGTCGCAAAGCAGTCGCGGTATTCGGCGAGGAGGTTAACCAGCTGACGCCGTTTAGGGTCCGGAAGCTTAGGGTCAATGTCGAGCTGCGCTGGCGACGTACTGTCTTGCTGGGGCGGCGAGGATTCGTCAGCAATCGCGGTGATTTCGGCGGGGTTTCGGAGTTTCTCGACGTGGCCCACGGCTGCACCTTTCGTGAGGTGTTGCGTTTCGTATCGGAAGTTCGTCACGAGGGCCACAGTCCGCCCATCCTGAAGTTCAGCTACTCCCCTTGCGACGCCTATGCCTCTTCCCAGGAGCAATTGGAGGCTTCCCTCGAGAAGAACTTCGCCACAGGAAGCTTCATCCATCCCGACAAGTACGAAAACACTCGACCGCGGTGGTAGGTTTACGTGGTTTGCGAGGACTCGGACCGTGGGTGACGTCGTTTGGGGTTCCTCCGCTGGTGGAGCTGGTTTTCGTAGCGTCAGCCGGTTTGTTCCGAGGTCGATGACGGCGTCATACTCGCAGAGAAAGTCCATTCCGAGAATAACGTCCCTCGAACAGTCTTGCAGAACGACGAACTTGACAGGGCACGTTTCACCGTGGATCTCGACGCGAGCAGTGCATCTCCCGACTGGTGTGATGAGATGTCCTCCGGCGGTTCGTATTTGGGGTCCTTCCCACGGCGTCATGACTTTTCGAAGGCGGCGGGAGAGCCTCCCACTCAAGACTGAGTAGTCTGCCCCGGTGTCCACAAGTGCCGATGCGTCGTGGCCGTCGATTATAACGTTTAGGTTGTTCGACACCGATGCAGGGACGTCGTTGTGATCCGTAGCGCCGAGAGAGTGGGAGCGCTCCGTCGTTCTTGGAGGCTCTTTACTACGGTCGTCTTCGGCAACGCCACCTCCAGGCGTTGCCGCACTTAGTTTTCCCGGCGACGCAGGGGAGACACGCTTTCTCGGCGGGGTCGTGACACTGGGGACGCTGAACGTCGTGGCGATGGGGAGCGGGCTCCACGGCGGAGAGACGACACTGGGGAGGGCGAGCGTCGGAGGTACTCCTCAATGTCGCGAGGGCGTTCGCCGTACCTCGGGCGTGGGTCGTTCGGGTGGAAACCGCGCAGCCCAAGTCGACGGTAGGGGCAGCTGCGGTAGATCTGGTCGGCTTCCCCGCAGTGGTAGCAGAGCGGGCGTCGATCAGCCGTCCTCCACACGTCGGTCTTTCGCGGCGCAGCTTGTTCTGGGTGGACGTGCGCCCGATCTTGTTGGCGTCGGGAATACTCCGGCGCTGGAGGCTCACGTCGGGGTGGCGCCGTATACTGGTGAGCTGGGGGCGATGGTCGTCGGGTAACTGCGGCGTAACTCAGCGTGGGCGGTTCGGGAGTGGCGCCGACGAGAACTTCTGGCTGCAGCGCCTGATGAATTTCGTCCCGGACAATCTCGGCGACTGAGGCCGTAGCCGGGCTTGTGGCAGCAGGTAGCAGCTTCCTGATTTCCTCCCGCACGACGTCCCGGATGATGTCGCGGATGTCCGGGATGCTGCAGCTGGACGTCGAGAGGGCAGCGAAGCCGGGAAGTCTCTGGTAGTGCGAGGCCCGTGCGTGAAGGGCACGTTCGATGTTGGTGGCTTCAGTGATGAAACCTTGGACAGTGGTAGGCGGGCTCCGCACGAGGCCCCCGAAGATGTTTTCTTTCACGCCCCGCATTAGGATCTTCAGCTTCTTTTCTTCTGGGGCGTCAGGATCCGCGCGGCTGCTCAGTCGAAGAACATCTTCGACAAAGCTAACGACGCTCTCATTAGGGCCCTGAACCCTCGCTTGAAGGAGGTCTTCGGCGCGTTCTCTTCGGTGTTGCTTGGTAAATGTTCTTCCCAACTCAGCCTTGCATTGCTCCCAGGTGGTGATTGATGCTTCATGGTTCTCGAACCAGTTCCGCGCGGTTGCTTCCAAGGCAAAGTAAACATTCTGGAGGCACTGTTCCGGTGTCCACCCATTATGGCGAGCCACTCGTTCGTACTGTTGCACCCAGTCGTCGATGTCTTCGTGGCTTTCGCCGTGGAAGGGAGCCGGTGTCCGAGGAGCGACGGGTAGGTAGACGACGGCAGGAGCGGCGGGGCTCTGCGACTGGTTGGCCATCGTCGGCCTCGTTGGCTGCCTGGTCCGGGGTGGCAGAAGTCCGTGTTCCGGGGGTAGACCTTGGGTGCGGCGACTGGATCGGGTCTCGATCTGGTCTTCGCTCGGTCTTCGGGAGGCTGGGTCCGGACTTGCACTGCGGGAACTCGGAGGGGAGCGCTGCACGGGCATGCGGGTACCCCGCACCTCCACCAAAATGTCACGGGTGGTGACGAAAAACAATAAATAAACAGAAAGAAATAAACGTTTAATGTGGCGAACTTGTGCCAAAAATAAAAGGAGTACAAAGAATAATAACAGAGCGTCGCGGGCGTCGAAGGCGGCGAAGCAGCAAGGTCGAACACTGAGGCGAAACTGACTCGACAAGGTCGCGGGCGGCCTCTTATCTAGAGTGCGTCGCTATCTCGAAGATTCGGCGAAAGCGGCTCGAGCGTCGCGTGATCGGGCGAGAATGAACACGCACTTTCTAGAAAACAAAAGCAGGAATAAATGATAGAAGTTACATGCGGTACATGAATAAACGAGAACTTTCTGGAGGTCCGTGACTGAGCGTTGCTTTCTCAGCCCTGGGCGCGGCAATATGCAGAAAAAAATTTAATGTTGTGTCTAATGTTTTTGTTAAGATATTTTATATCAAACGTAGCACTTTTTTGTGCTTCGAGTCATGGTAATTCAAATGCCGTTGAGGAAATAATTAAACTATAATAAAATATTTTATAACATTTAGAGCTACAATGGTTGCCCAAGAGGTGGACGATGGCTTTTTTTCATTTTCATAGTCATAACGCTCCAGGAGCCCTTCAAACTTACCTGTTTTTGACGCATATCTTTTTTGGACATCAAACAGATTTATTGGCATCTAATAACATTTATTGTTTAGAATAGATATACATTGCGATGTATTAAATTTTAACAATGATCTTGCTTTGGTTTCTTAATAGGTGTAGAGCTTAGCTAATTTTAAAAACAATTAAAAACTGTTTGGGTGTTTTGTTGCGCCACCTGGCGGATGGCAGAAAAAACTGCTGACTTCTAGTGTTCAAAAAATTTTCGAGGGCGGCGTTGGCGTGTGTATCATCATCATTCTCCGCGTTTTTTTACCTTCACATTTAAAAAATATATTGGAAGATTTACTATCGACAAATGAATGGTTTGAGTACTGGGTCAGGTTAATAAATCTAAGACAAATAATTACACACGCGTATCGTGATATAATGTGTTCATTATTCGATATAATTGAAATCAATAAACAATAAAGACGAAGAGGAAAATAATACGCCCGAGCTTAGCGCATGCCTAGAGTCACTAAATGAGCTTTAGAGTATCGGCACTCCGTTCTCCAAAATTGTTTTGGGCGCCGTCATTTTGGGTCTTGTTCAGAGCAAACGCAACTGCCGATCGTCATGATCCAAAAGTACGACTTCCTCATCATTAGATGCGGTGCTAGGAAGCTGATGCAATATTGCAATGCTCTGTCGCGGGTTGTTTAAATATTTGTTGGGGACGGAAAAGCGTTTCCTGTGATTTTAGATAAAGCTTCAGGTAACTGGCAACAATGACTTTAAGCCACAATATGGCCAAGTGTTGTTACTCTGAACCGTAGCTAATTTACTGGCAGAAGCGGGAACAATGAGGAAGAGGCAGCTGTCAAAAGGTAGTGGCTTGTGGAATCCACGGGGCTTACGTCATGGCCCCTCCAGGTATTACAAGCCTCTTGAACAAGAGCATGAATAGTGTCATTAAATAAGCTACGCGTCAGAGTAGCGACACTTGGCCATATTGTGGCTTAAAATCATGGTTGCCAGTTATTTGAAGCTTTATCTGAAATCACAAGAAACGCTTTTCCGTCCTCCACTTTAAACAGTGTGCGACAAAGCAAAGCAACATCATAAGCTTCCTAACACCGAATCTAATGCTGAGGATGTCGCACTTTTGAATCATGACGATCGGCAGTTGCGCCTGCTCTGCACAAGCACCGGAATGGCGGCGTTCACAACACTTGTCGGGGAAGAGAGTACCGATACTCTAAACGCAGCTAATTTGTTTGCTCTATACTCCGTTTCACCTGATGTTGTACCGCAGACAAGGCTGGAAGCGCGAGCTCATAGCGTTGGGAGCTACTCTGAACGCACGAGAGCTTGTGCCGCCTTGATGTGCCCTAGAGCAAGGAGCTCGCGCTTGTAGCCTTTTCTGCGGTACATCATAAGGTGAAACAGAGTATAGTTCCCGCGAAACTCCTTTTCTCTGACTGAAACTGAAAGTAAATATGAATAATACACCATTATTATAGCTTATTTAGTTATAACTAACTACACATAATGAGAGGAGGAAGTGGCCGGGTAGGAGAAACGCGGGTTTTATGTGCGACCGTTCTAACCGTCTCAAAAGAGGGAATGCGCGAGGTTGCGCTGGTTTAAAAAAAGGCATCCAAAGAAAACAGGCCGCACGCCGTGCTCTTTGTTATTTATACAGCCGGAAGTTAGTCCGCCTTAGTGGGCGTCTGACTCCCAGCTGTAGATGAGCAATTTAGCCAGTGCGGTACAACCGCAAACCTGGGGTCTTTAACGTGCACCACGCAGTAGTAGGGAGTTGTAGTGGATCGTTTTTCTCCTCCGCTACGTTATCCCCGAAGAAAACGCCGCACCTGCGCAGGCGTGCCCCCAGCCTTGTCTGCATAGCTCAAGGTCTTGTGGCGGATTACGGAGCGCTATCCGGGTGCTTAGCGGGCTGCGGAAACGGTCTACTACAATTCCCTAGTGATACACGACCGCACGCCGGTACGATGCTATTCCAGATCGAAACGGGCAGGGGCGGGGTGGCTTCTGCAGCGCGAGCTTTCGCTCCAAGTGCTCCGAGCTGGTGTGCGCTAGACCATGCACTCAACCACCGACTCCCCCCCCCCCGCCCGTTGTACTTCCTCGCGCACAGCCTCGGCAATGGAAAGTGTCGCTGGACGACTTGCGGCTGGCAGCAACTGGCGGAGTTCCTCCCGGACAACCTCCCGGATAATTTCGCGGATATCCGTACCAGGAGCGTGCTCGCCGCCAAGCAGCGTGGTTGCAGCGACACTTGGATGTCGTTGGTAGTGGGAAGCGCGCGCTTGGAGGGCGCGCTCGATGTTTGTCGCCTCGGTGACGAAGGCTTCGACGGTGCCCGGCGGGTTGCGCACGAGGCCTCCAAAGATGTCGTCTCTCACCCCGCGCATGAGGACCCGCAGCTTCTTGTCGTCTGTGGCTCGTGGGTCGGCACGGGCGCTCAGGCGGAGGACATCTTCTACGAAGCTTGTGATGCTTTCGTCGGGGCCCTGCGTTCGAATTCTGAGGAGATCTTCTGCCTTCTCCCGTCGGTGTAGGGTGGCGAACGTCCGCTGCAACTCGGCCACACAGATGTCCCACGACGTAAGCGTAGCCTCGTGATTCTCGAACCAATGCCTCGCAGTACCCTCCAGCGAAAAGTAGAGGTTCTGGAGGCACTGCTCCGCAGTCCATCCGTTGTGCCGCGCCACACGCTCGTAGTGCTTGATCCAGTCTTCGACATCCTCATGGATCTCGCCGTGGAAGGGAGTCGGCGTACGGGGAGCGGCGGGCAGGTAGACGACGGCAGGTGCGGCGGGGGTCGGCGACTGGTCGGCCATCGTCGGCTTCGTTGGCTGCTTGGTCCTGGGCGGCAGAAGTCCGAATTCCGGGTGTAGGCCTTGGGTGCGACGACTGAACCGGATCTCGGTAGTGCCTTCGTCGGTTCTTCATGAGCTTGGCGTCGGACTTGCACTGCGAACCCTCGGAGGGGAACGCTGCACGGGCATGCGTTACCCCGCACCTCCACCAAATGCCGCGCGCGCAGCTGGCCAAGTAGGCAGCGCGCGCGTGGCGTAACGGTTATCGCGCTTGCCTCTCACGCAGAAGGCCAGGGTTCGATTCCTGGCAGCGGCTACTCATTTTTGTTGGGAGTGTAATTTGATGTTCTGGTGAATTCGAGAACCGTCTTGTTGATTCGGGGTTAGAATGTTCTACGCGCCGAACCTTCTACGCCGAACGATCCAGAGACCCACGAGGGTACATAAGGGATCCCGCCAGGCGAGCGCAGTCAGTCTCGCCCCAGCTCTCGATCCTGCGGTTTCGCCGATTTCGACGCCCGCGACGCTTTGTTATTATCTTTTGTACTCTTTTATTTTTGGCACAAGTTCGCCACATTAAACGTTTATTTCTTCCTGTTCATCTATTGTTTTTTGGTCACTACCCGTGACATATTGGTGAGAGGCAAGCGCGATAACCGTTAGGCCACGCGCGCGCTGCCTACTTGGCCAGCTGCGCGCGCGGCATTATACAGGTATAAGTATTTGAAGATCGACGATGGGCGTCGATCGTCTCGAGGTAATGTAACGTAATAACCTTATATAAATAATAAACTTGTTGAAGGACTGAACGACTCAATTTTTCAATTCTTGGATTGTAATATGGCGGTAGCCTATTGTACTTACTGTTGATGAAGAGCAATATGAGGTGACGAGGTAATGATTAAATGATGAGGCTCTATAAGGACGACGACATTAGTGGGTGTCGAACCACAACGTACAGTGCCAGACTTGTTTCAAGTATCGTGTACCCAAAGACTTTCTTCACACGCAACAGAATATGGTAGAATCAATGAGGATGCTGCTTTACAACTGTATGTGGAACAGGAAAACTGCACTGTACAGAAGGGCGGCTTATTCGTTAATAGGAGGGACGGATTTCTAGCAGGATTTCCTGATTGACTACTTGGAACAAATGGCCTCGTTGACGTAAAGTGTCCCCGTTCCAAAAGATTCTTGAAGCATACTTAAACCGCAAAGGAGTATGAGGCGAAAAATAAGAAAAAGGAGCCTGGTGTCAAAGGTCCAAATCACCACCATAAATTCTACTATCAAATACAAGGGCAGTTACACAATACACAAAGAGAGTTTTGTGATTTAGTTATATTTACGGTCAAGGGCATTGATATCCAGCGTATTCAGAGAGATGACACGTTCTGGTCAACCAACACAGAGCTTTTTCTACTCAAGTTTTACATGGAAGGCCCGACTTCCGCTGAAATTCCTTACGTAGACGAGTTGTCCGACCGAATAAACTGCAATTACTCTCGATCTGGGAATCTCTCGATCTTTTTTCGTAGGACATAGTATCACGAGATCGAGGGGTGTGGCTCTTCGTCCGCCGAATATTGCTTCGGCGGGTGTTTTTACCGTGTAAGATGAGACCGTCGGCGTGCTGCCGGAACAACAACCTGGCGATTCTTCACTGAACTGCTGCTTCCGCAAGCTTCAAAAGGTTTTTTTTTTGTTTCGCACACCATCTGTTCTGCACGCCCGTTAGTTGCAGGAGGGTATGGTGCACTAATGTGATGCCTGATGCCGGTTTTTTTCTTCAAAAACTTGTTTATTTTGGAAGCAAGATTTGGCGCGTTATCAGAGAAAAGTATTTTCGGTAGGGCAAAAGTAGGTAAAAGAGACCGTAGAACGTCAATGACGTGTTTGGACGTCGTGGCAGGCATCGCGTAAACTTCCAGCCACTTAAGAGTGCGCATCGCCCATGACTCCGCAGATGCGGATACGTTTCGCCACCCACCGATTGAATAGTGGATCGTTTTCAGTTATGTTCATGATGGCGTTGGACTCAAGGAAGACTTCGAGTCTTTCCAGAAAGTTAGCCTAGGTGCCAGGACTTTTGTCGAAAGCGGTAAGTGTTCGAAACGTTGACAACGTCGGTAGCCACGTGTTGTGCTTGACAGAGTAGACTTACCATTCGCTGAGAAGAAACTTGCTTGTTCGTCTGCCACGAGTCGTCCGATATCAGGTCATCACCGCAACACCATCTCCCGACAAAACTGGTCTTTATTTTCCGCATGTCCATAGTTGGCAATCACGTGAACTTATAAATTCCCGAACGCTCATAACTTGCCGTCGCTAAACGCCGTTCATTCATAGCGTCTTCATTGCAAATAAACGTCTTCCTATTTCTTCTGGTGGTTTTCACCATATTCCTCCTAAGCTGTACTTACAACATTATGTACGTCGGTACTTCCGAAAATATTGCAACGGCGTTTGTTTTCTTGGAACTATATAATGTAACAACCTTTACAATATCTTCCGCACCCCGTGAAACACAATATTTCGTGACGTTATTTTAGTCGTCAATAAAATGGTGAGGTAAATCGCGAAGCAGTTTACGTGACGTCCGCTTCTACTGGTGTCTTGGAAGATTGAGTCTACGGAGCGTGCATTTCTGCAGAAGAAATTTTCATTGATAGAATATTGACACGTCAATCAACATTTGATTCCTTCTTGGTAAGATTTATTGCTAAAGCCCGCTACAACCGCGGAACCGCATCTCCCTATAGACGCTTTACACACGCGCAAAATTACAGCCGCCATTGCTGTCCTTCTCTTATCTTACCGAGAGGCCGAGCAACTGAAACGGTAGTTGACGACCCTCTACAAAGGCCGATGCTTTAGAAGAGGACACAGTTGAATCTAATATGGCAATAACCTGGCCTGCTATGGTAATGAGGAAGTGAAATAAACGAAATAAGAGGAAATAAAAAACTGAAGGTCAGTTATGGCGGCGTCCATGCACAGCTGCTTGAAAGCGTCTATATCAGAGAACAATTTATACCCAGCCTGACATTCTCGCGTACATGCGTTTGCTGGGCCACACTACTTGAGCCAGGCTCAGCCAGCTGAGCACAGCTTGCAGCGGCGCGAGCAAGGCCGCGAGGGGAACGTGATGGTGCTCGAGCCATCCCACCGTGAACCAATGTTTCGGCCTCCCCACGGGTGCGTGTCGCCATCTATTGGTTGAACTAACGCCTTGTTCAAAATGGAAGCCGTGGGACCGCAGCCTTAAGGTTGGCGAGCCAACAGAGAGCGTGGTGGTCCGTGACAACGTGGAGCGGGATCCCGTGCAGGTACGGTCGGAACTTGGTTAACGCCAAGATGACAGCGAGGCATTCCTTGTCGGTCGTTGAGTAATTTTTAGAGCGCAGCTCTTAGGCGCCCGTTTCCGAGTTGAGCTGCGTCGCCATCGCCGTCGGCGTCGCCGTCGGCGTAACCAAGGTTATCCCAAGGTCACGTACCCCCAAGGTCACGTGACCCCTCCCAAGGTCACATCAAAGTCACGTGACCCCCAAAATGACCCCAGTGACCCCCTGAAGGTCACCCCAAGGTCACGTGACCCCTCCGAGGTCACGTGACCTTCGAGGTCACGTGGTCCCCTCCCCAAGGTCACGTGACCCCCGAGGTCACGTGACCCCTCCCAAGTTCACCTCAAGGTTACGTGACCCCCACGTGACCCCCCAAGGTTACCCCAAGGTCACGTGAGGAGAAGTAGAAGGGGTCTACCCACCCCTCAGTACCCTTCACTCCTCCTCCTCAAGAGCTGCGCTCCAATTCGGCGTTACAGGGAGTTGTAAACGGCTTTCACTTTTTTTTCTGCCTTGGACAGTGCCCGGCTTGCGTAAGCGATCACCCTCTCTGCTTCCTCTTGTCTTTGGACGAGTACCGCGCCGAGTCCGGCGTTGCTGGCGTCCGTGTGAACTTTCGTGTCCACTGCTAGATCAAAGTGTTCGAGGATAGCGGGCGACTGGAGTCTTTCCTTCAGTTCGTTAAACGCTTGTTCTTGCTCCTCCCCCCTCTGAAAGTTAACGTCGTCCTTCGTCAGTTGCGTGAGCGGTGCAGAAATCTTGCCGAAATCGCGAACGAAACGCCTGTAGTAGGCGCACAGTCCAAGAAATCTTGCGGCTTTCTTGTCTGATGGCTTCGGAAATGCGGCGACAGCGGATGTCTTTGCCGGGTCAGGGTTTACACCCTCAGCACTCACGACATCGCCCAAGAATTTAAGCTCGCCGTAAGCGAACTGACATTTTGACGGCTTCAGTCTCAGTCCAGCAATCTTGATAACCTGTAGCACGGCTCGCAGACGTCTCAGGTGCTCGTCGAAGTCGCTTGCGAATACCACGACGTCATCGAGGTAGACGAGACAGCTTTGCCCTTTCAAGCCTGCGAGGACGGTATACATTACCCGCTGGAAGGTCGCCGGTGCTGTTCACAGTCCAAACGGCATCACTATATTCGTACAGTCCGTCCGGCGTGACGAAGGCAGTCTTCTCACGATCCCGTTCGTCGACCCTAGATCTGCCAGTACCCACCCTTCAGGTCCATAGACGAAAAGTATCTGGCGTGGCGCAGCCGGTCCAGAGTGTCGTCGATGCGGGGCAGCGGTTGGACGTCCTTTTAGAGCGCAGCTCTTAGGCGCCCGTTTCCGGCTTGAGCGGCGTCGGCGTCGCCGTCGCTGTCACCGTCGCCGTCGCCGTAACCGCGCGGTGCAATATGGGTAAATTTTTCCGAAGGGACCCGAGGACTCCCGAAGAAACCCGAGGTCGTCCCGAAGGAACCCGAGGTCCTTCGGGAGGACCTCGGGTTTCTTTGGTAGGACCTCGGGTTCCTTCGGGAGGACCTCGGGTTCCTTCGGGAGTTGCATGCCATTGCAACTCCCGAAGGATTACTCGTTGTATGCCATTTGTATGCAACAGGTTGCATGCAACCTGTTGCATACAAATGGCATACAACGAGTTGTATGCAACCTGTTGTATGCACTCCAGGTTGCACGCAATCCAGGTTGCATGCAACCCAAGTTGCATGCAATCCAGGTTGCATGCAACCTGATGACATCATCGTCATCCGCATCGTCATCATCACTGATGACGTCATCAGTGACGTCACTGATGACGTCATTGGCATCCGCATCGTCATCGTCATCATCACTGATGACGTCATTGGCATCCGCATCGTCATCACTGATGACGTCATCAGTGACGTCACTGATGACGTCATCAAATCGTTATCGTCAAGGTCACGTTACCCCCCGAGGTCACGTGACCTTAGGGGGTCATGTGACCCTTAAGGTCACGTGACCCCTGAGGTCACGTGACCCCCTAAGGTCACATGACCCCACTGAGGTCACGTGACCCCCCCGGAGTCACGTTAACCCCCTGAGGTCACGTGGCCGCCTGAGGTCACGTGATTCTCCTGAGGTCACGTGACCCTCTGAGGTCACGTGACCCCCTACCCCGAGGTCACGTGACTCCCTTGACGTCACCCGACCTCCCATGAGGTCACGTGACCTTAAGGAGTCACCTGTCCCTCAGTACGCTTCCATCCTCCTCCTCAAGAGCTGCGCTCCAACCGGCGTTACAGGGAATTGTAAACGGCTTTCATTTTTTTTTGTTACGGCGTTCAGTCGACGATAGTCCACGCAGAACCGAAGAGTCCCGTCTTTCTTTTTCACCAGGACCACCGGTGAAGCCCACGGACTGTTTGAGGGCTGGATGATGTCGTCGTCGAGCATCTTTTCAACTTGCTTTTGGATGACTTCTCTCTCTTTCACTGAAACACGGTACGCCGATCGATGAACGGGAAGTGCGTCGTCATCAGTTATTCGATATTTCTCAACCGTCGTTTGGCGTACCTTTGACGACGTGGAGAAGCACTCACTGAACTCGGCGAGAAAGTCACTGAGTTGTCGCCGTTGTGGGGTAGGCAGGGTTGGATTGATGTCGAACTGCGAAGGCGGCGTTGTCTCGTGTGGCCACGAAGAGAGGTCTTCTGATACTCCGGCGATAGCGGCTGAGTCGGGGAGTTCCTCGGCGTGACCCACGGCGGTGCCTTTCGTAAGGTGCTGAACCTCCTGTCGGAAGTTCGTTACGAGTGCAGTAGTGCGTCCGTATTTGAGCTCCGCGATGCCTCTTGCGATGCCGATCCCTCTTGCTATGTCGCAGTTCGACGCTACCTTCCAGCAAAGCTTCTCCGCAGAAGCCTTTTTCGGTCGCGACAGGCACAAGTACACTCGAGCGTGGTGGCAAGGTCACGTGGTCGGAGAGGACAGGCACTGTAGCTGACGTGGCTGCCGTAGTTTTGTGATCCTCGGGCACTACGACAGGTTTCCGAAGCTCCAACTCGTTGGCTTCCAGGTCGATGACGGCGCCGTATTCGCACATGAAGTCGATTCGGAGTATAACGTCTCTTGCACAGTCTCGTAGAACGACGAACTTTACCGGACACGTCTCGCCATGAATCTCGACGCGAGCAGTCATCTTCCGACTGGCGTGATAAGATGTCCCCCTCACTGCCGACGGTGGTGGTTGAAGAACGTTCGCTTCAACTCGGCGGCGCAGGAATCACACCTAGTGAAGTGGTTTCGAAACCAGTGCCTCGCAGTTCCTTCAAGCGTAAAGTAGAGATTGTGGAGGCATTGCTCAGGTCGTCCATCCGTTGTGGCGGGCTACTCGTTCATAGTGTTGCAGCCAGTCTTCAATGTCCTCGTGGACGTCTCCGTGGAAAGGCGTTGGAGTCCTGGGTGCGACTGGCAGGTACACGACGGGAGAAGTGGCCGGGTTCTGCGCCTGGTTGGCCATCGTCGTCTGGGGCTTGGTCGTGGGTGGCAAAGTCCGTGTTCCGTGGGTAGACCTTGGATGCGGCGACTTGATCGGGTCTCGATGTGGTCTTCGTCGGGTCCTCCGGAGCTTGGGTTCGGACTTGTACTGCGGGAACTTGGAGGGGTGCGCTGCACGGACCATGCGGTACCCCGCACCTCCACCAAAATGTCACGAATGACAATTGATGAGGCGATAATAACTAAAGAAACAAAACGTTTAATGGGGCGAACTTGTGCCCAGAAATAAAAGGGGAACAGAAAAAAGCAGGGCGTCGCGGGGTTCGAAGTCGGCGTGACAGCAGAGTCGAACGCTGAGGCGAAACTGACTCGACAAGGTCGCGGGCGGCCTCTTATCTACAGTGAGTGACTATCTCGAAGATTCAGCGAAAGTGGCTCGAGCGTCGCGCGCTCGGGGCGAGAATGAGCACGCACTTTCTAGAACAACAAAAGCAGGAATAAATGATAGAAGTTACGGCCGGAACAAGAATAAACGAGAACTTTCTAGAGGTCCGTGACCGAGCGTTGCTTTCTCGGCTCTGCGCGTGGCAATATAATGCTTTCACTCGGTGGAGAACTCAGAGCGGACTGAGAGATTCCCCTTTGTTCTAAAAAATTGACGGCTAGCCATACAACAGGTTTACTTGGAAAGTAATCCATAGAAGTAACGCATTCCTTATAATCTATCACTTTTTCAAATGACTGTGATTGCAACGTCGAAACAAGGTCGCGGTTGTAGTTTTTAATTCAACACAAATTTTGTTTTGTAAATACTCAATTCTTATACAATATATGAGCATATTGTAGTACTACCTTGATCCCAGATAATATAATTAAAAATCTATAGCCCAGTATATGCGGCAAATGTAATCCAAATTGAAGTGTTTACTAGAGCTGTGATTCGCGTGCAAAACATAACGATGCATGCAGCATGGTCGGTTCTATTTTAGAATGCCCCATTCCTTTTTTTGTATTTTGAAGAAATCTGACAAATCCACAAACGAAGAAGCGGCAATCAAATAGTTCTAAGTTAATCGATGCACTAGTGGAGCTTGTACCACTGTTATTTCTCTAGTTGTAATTCGCCTGTTTACGCTTTGGATGACTACACCGAACTTAACTTGTATGAAAAGCGGCAAGATTGGACTATGATTATAAGTATAGGATTACGTGTTTTCGGAGTTCATTTTTGGCGAAGTCCATTGGTGTTTTTCGGAGTTTATTTTTCAGTGGAAATCGGAGGTTTATTGAAATTAAGTTTTGTGATATAAACAATTTTCTGAAATTTGAAACTTATCTTATTATGTTTCTTGTTTTTTAAATATATATATATATATATATATATATATATATATATATATATATATATTAATATTAATATTATTTGAGTGTCATGACCAGTGTTCCTGAAAAAAAACTTTCTCAAGCTAAACGGCACACTCCGAAGTCTGTACTTCAAGATTTCAAGGGAAATTGAAGCGGCGTCTCCTCAGGTCCACTGACACTGCTGTTCTAAAATTAATCTTTAAAAACCGTCGTTTTTGCTTTTTATTTGTTCGTGGTGCCCGCAAAATTCGTCGTTTTTTTTTTTTCTTTTTTATATAAATTCAAACTGGGAAAACGTTTAACGGTAAGTGTGTTTCACATATTTGTTTTCGGATTGATCCGAAAACACGGAACTCTAGATCATAAAGACCAGTGTCCGAAATCTTAGCCCCCAGAAATACAATATTGAAGTAATCACCTGAAACGTAGGATCTTTTGAAAGCCCGGCGGCGCATAAAACATTACTATTTTTTCTCCTTTTTACAGCACTCGCGGCATCGGGGCTGTTCTTGAAGCTTCGTGACTATGGACTTCTGACGTTCTTGCGCTGGAATATATGCGGTTTCTAGAAAAAAATAAAGAAAAAAAACACAGAGTCTCGGAAAAAGCGCCGTGTCATGGCGCAAGCATAAACAAACATGGCGGCGCCCTTGGAACAGTGCAGACAGTGGTCTATAACCTATTCACACCCCTTTTGTATTAATTTATTGTTGTTCGAAAGATTAGTTATATTCATTTCGGGGCCAAATGGGCACGAGCGTTTTTCATTAGAGAGCGTTCTAAAGTGCACAAGCACCAGCGCACCAAAAGCTCCTCTAAAAACTGTGCTTTCCTACCCATCATTTTTTACAATATTGTTTGGGTCCTAATATACATAGGTAAATTACTTCCAAAATGTAATTTCATTACAATTACAATTAACTTTGCTCGAAAGTAGTTTAACTGCAATTACAATTCCTACGTCTGCCTTCGGTGCCGGAGGAAAGGGCACATCCGTCGTGATTGCCGTGCCCCCAGGTGTACCGAGTGCCGAGCTTATAGACACGAAAGGATTGACTCCGTCCGCTCGTACGCCCGAGCTGCGGGGGGCACGGCCGACGACCAGAACGAGCTGGTAATGAATGAGCACGAGGCGCAGCTAGCAGCGGCGGCTGCCGTGACCACGACTGAGCAGCCTGGCAGCGACTGGGAAGTTGGCAAGTCTGACACCGCCCCCTCGAAACACAGCGGACCCCTACCGTCGCGGGAGTTGACCGGAGCTCCTGCTCCGGCGGTCGGACGCTCGTCAACAACCGAGGCAAGAGACAGTGGTGCAGGAAACGACGCGGGGCCGGTCGACCATCCTGAGCTAGCGGATATGGGTGCTGAGGCGGCTTCAGTAAACCGCCGTCATGAAGATGACCTGGAGGTCTCGCAGGAACACCGGCTACGCCCGCTCCAAAGGCAGTGGCAGGTGGTAGGAAAGAAACACGTCGCCAGCCAGCCACGGGCGTCTTCGCAGCAGTACGGCGACAGGCTGTCCCAGGAGGCAACTGCGCGGAATGACACCCTGCACGGTGTAGCTCCTCAAAAGTAAGCACCGTGCGCTCGGTCTGGTTTGACTAGTCGATGATTACGCTTACAAAGCCTGTGCGAGTTGCGACCTTAAACGTTCGGGGCCTTGCGGATCAAATACGACAGCGGCAATTATACCGCCTAGTCACAGAGCAGGATCTTGATGTTGTTGCCTTGAAAGAGACCAAAGTCGAAAATGAAAACCAGACAGAGCGCATGGTGCGTCCGCTTACGGCGCGTTATTGCGTTTATGTCAGTCACGCAGGGGGGGTGTCTACTGGGTGTCTTTTGTCAGTCCGTCAAAGTATTGGGGCGCTGGTTGAGTCCGTTACGTCCTGTCAGACAGGGCGGCTGATTGTCTGCGATATTACCTTCGGGTCGCGTGAGTGGCGGATCATCTGCATCCACCCGCATACCGGTGAGGAAGAACGGAAATCTCTGTTTGAACGTATTCGGTCCTTATTTGACACGAAACGTATGATCATCATCTTTGGGAATTTCAATTGTGTGCGCTCCGCACGTGATAAATCGAGTGCAACTCCTTTCAGAGACGGCAGCAAACTAGTGTTAAATGATAACATTAATCAATGCGGGTTAGACGATGTAGGTGACATTTTGGCTGGCACGACAAATGGCCAATTTACACATTATCGGGGCTCTAGTCTTGCGCGTTTAGACAGATCCTACATTTCACTAGAGCTACTTCCACTCTGTGGGCATTATCATGTGTTGCCTGTATCATTCAGTGACCATTGTCTAGTGTCGTTCACCCTTGCTGGTGATAAACGAAGAAGGAATTTTTTTTTTGAGGAAGGGGGGGTTTGGAAACTGAATAGTAAGTTAATCGTGGATAACGTTTTCACATATGGTGTCAAAAAAACTTTGGGAAAGGTTTTTGACGGATACAGTAAGGATCTTGGTGGGAGTTGGGGACTGTTTAAGCAAGAAGTTAAAATGGAAGCATTAGAACGGGCGAGTGTTATAATAGCGAAAGAAAACGCGAAACCTTTCTGAGACGGAACCTGGCGATTGATGAAGAAAGTGGATCGCCTGGCGTTTTTAAAAGAGTGACATATGCGCAGTGAAATCGCAACTTCAAGTTTTAGATAAAAAGCGTTATCATGGCGCGCTTGTCCGCTCGCGAGCGAGAAAATCGTTTCTGGGCCAAGAAAGCGAGCACTCAGTGCGAAAAAAAGATACGCCAATCGTGACGAGATAGCCGATATAGAATATCGAGGGGTTGTCACCCTTGACTCTGAAGATATAGGACGCGCGTTTGGAGACTTTCCTAGAACACTCTGTTCTTATCATCCGGTAGATATAAATCGGTATCAGAGACAGTTTCTGTCCTTAATACCGCAGTTGGGCAGTGAAACAATTACAATTTTATAGGACGCTATCACTGTAGAAGAAGTCTAGAAAGCTATTGATAATTTGAACCCTGGAAAATCACTCGGCCCAGATAATCTGACGGCTGCCTTTTACAAAGCGCTTAAGCACGAAATCAGTCCTGTGTTATGTGGTGTATTCCAAGAAGCTTATGAACTTAAAGGACTGCCCCCGTCGTTTTCCCGCTCGCATACTGTTCTCATTCCTAAAGCTCAGTGGTAGAGCTTCCTAATGTACAATCATTTTTTGATGAAATTATGTTATTGTAGTCGGTTCGATGATTTTTGTGCGACTCCTTTATGTTGTTAATAATTTTTTCATATTATTGCAGTATCTATTGGCATGTTTCTCCACTTTGACTTGGTTATTTCGCTGTTATTCATTTTCTAATATTATTGCAGTATATATTGACATGTTTCTCCTGCTTGCCTTGTTATTTGTTGCTGTTCTTCTGCTGTTCGTTTGGTTTTGTAAATTTCTTTCGTCCCCCCTACTGCCATGCCCACCGGGCGATGAAGGTACCAAATAAATAAATAAATAAATAAAACTGCCACAGGTATCGTCGTACCGACCTATCAGTTTGACAAATGTAGATTACAAAGTACCAATAAAAATATTAGCTACGCGGCTGCAGTCGGTGATCACAGTCATAGTTGGGGAGCATCAGACATGTGGAATTAATGGAAGGACAATAGTAACTAACATTCATGTAGCTCGGTGCGTTCTCAAGTGTTGAGACAGTATGCATCGTAGTGTTGCAATTCTCCAGATTGATCCGGTAAAAGCGTTTGATAGGATGTCAAATGGATTCCTTTGACCCATACTACAACATATTATAGGTCCTATTGTTTTGGAAGGGGTCCGTATGGCCTACAAAGGGTGATCTACGACTTTAATTGTTAATAAGCCTGTCACCCAGCGCATTCATGTTATTCGTTCCGTTCGTCAAGGTTGTCCTCTGTCGCCTCCTTTCTTTTGCATATATATTGAGTCATTTTGGCAAAGTATAATTTAAAACCAAAACATTCGTGGATTAACACTGAATTCGTGTGAGGTTCGCGTATTATCGTACGCAGACGATATTGCTATTTTCTGTGTAGATACAAAACGTATTAGTGAAACACTGCCGATTGTCAAACGCTTTTCCGAGTATAGTGGAAGCGCCGTAAATTGGCAGAAGTGTTTAAGTTTTCGGCATGGTGAATGGGAGCCTACACCTCGAGTGTTTGAAAACATCAGCTGGGTAACTACGCCAGTCAAGTACTTAGTGGTCCCCTTAGAAAACTATCGTGAGAGTGATTCGTACTGACGGAGGGAGGTTGTTGAATTATGCGAAAAGGCGGAAAAGTGGAAAGGAAGCAATTTGTCGATGTTCGCGCGTGCCACAGTGTACAATTAGTTTTTTGTCTGGAAGGCGTTGTACGTGATGCAGGTATTGTATTGCTCGCGCATCAGCATACAAAAACTACACCGGATTTTTGTTGTATTCATTTGGGGATCGTCCTGGGAACGATCAAGCCGGACGAACCTCTTTCGGCGCGTGCGTGTGGGGGGCATATCATTGGCACATTTCTTTTTGAGGCAGGTTGTAAATCGTTTGACTTTTTTTGTGACATGAGTGATCTATTTTTGCGCACAGTGTGTCAGGTAGACCTAGGTAGAGCCTAACCTGATATTGTTGTGTCTTCTCAATGTATTTTGTTTGGAGGGATTCATGCGTATTTTCGCGAGGTTGCAGAAGCGACAAAGTTTCTGTGCACTCGTTTTTCTTTAGAGTACTTAGGTAGTGTAACTCAAAAGCTATTGATAGAACCCTTGTTGATGCTGCCTTCCGCGTCCCGCTGTACGGATCCCTATACTCTATGGGCCCAGGGCCCAGGACAGAACGTGTTTCCGCGCGTCAAGAGAATGTCTGTCCCGCCGGTTGTAAAAACATTTTTTTTTTAATTGCACATGGAGTTTTACTGGTTGAAACTTGGAATAAAGACAAGCGTATCTTTGCAGCCTGGAGTGTAAATCGTTTCTTGTGTAAAAAAAGTGAAAGCCGTTTACAACTCCCTGTAACGCCGAATTAGAGCGCAGCTCTTGAGGAGGAGGAAGGAAGGGTACTGAGGTTCACGTGTTCTCGGGGGATGGGGTCACGTGACCTCGGGGGGGGGGGGGTGCTCACGTGACCTGGGGTGCGGTCACATGACCCCCTCCCCAAGGTCACGTTATGGTCACGTGACCTTGGTGGGGTCACATGATCCCCTCCCCAAGGCCACGTGGGGGTCACGTGACCTAGGGGTCACGTGATTTGGGGTGTCACGTGACCCCCAGAGAAATTTTTCCGCTAGATTTAGTGGGGAAATTTCCACTAGAATTATAAGGGAAACTTTTTCCGCTAAATTTAGTTGGCAAATTTTTCTGCTAGATTTAGCGGGGGAATTTTTCCGCCAAATTTAGCGGGGAAATTTTTCCGCTAGATTTAGGGGGGAAAGTTTTCCGCTAAATTTAATGGGCAAATGTTTCCGCTAGATTTAGTGGGGAAGTTTGCCCGCTAGATTGAGCGGGGAAATTTTTCCGCTAGATTTAGCGGGGAAATTTTGCCGCTAGATTTAGCCGGGAAATTTACTCATAATGCACCGCGCGGTTACGCCGACGGCGACAGCGATGACGACGGCGACGCCGCTCAAGCCGGAAACGGGGGCCTAAGAGCTGCGCTCTAAAACCAGAGCCAATTGGGCATGTAATTCTAGATTGTTGGGATGGGGTTTTCTTTTGGAATGTATTACAACGAACACTGCAAAAAGGATCCACCTCGGGATGCCCATGGTGTTAGGTACTTAGCCATAGATAAGGAATATGGTGTATCGTATGGTCTCGTCAAGCTGTTGGGCCTAGACAGCTTATGGAAATCTCGCATGACTGTCCGTCATGCAGATCTAGTTGTCCGTCCGGTTCATGAGTACTTTGGAGAATCTGTTGGACGTATGGTGGAACTGTGGAGGGCTCATCCTGAGGTTCCTGATTCGGTATCTGTACTGGAATGTTACACAATTAAAGCACTGTTAACCAAGTCGCGTTAATTGTAATGAGTGATGTGAGTGTTTTGTCATTATTGTAACATTTTTGTTAATGTCTAAGAAGCAATAAAGCAAAAAAAAAAAAGAAAAAAGAACGCGGTTGGCCGAGTGGTTACCGCGCTTGACTGTCACGCGGAAGGGGTAGGTTTGATTCCAGTCAGTGGACTGTCCTTTTATTTATTCTTTCAAGTCGGCGTTCTCGTAAGTTTGAGAACATTCTCGTCTGATGAAATTCCGAATGTTCTACGCACCGGAAATTCTATACCGAATAATCCAGAAAACCCACGAGGGTACATAGGGGACTCCGCATGGCAAGCGAAGTCAGTCTCGCCCCAGCGTTCAATCCTGCTGTTACGCCGCTATCGATGCTCGTGTCGCTCTATTGCAATCTTCTGTTTCATTTTTGTTTTGGGCACGAATTCGCCGCATTAAACGTTAATCTTGTTTCAGTTTTCGTCGCCTTATCATTTGTCAATCGTGACATTTTCGGGGGAGGTGCTGGGTATCGCTTTCAATGCCCGTGAAGCGTACACCGGCGAAGACACCCCGGCCAAGTGAAATGCTCAGCCTCGGAAGGCTACCATTCGCAGAAAACGCCGACGCCCGAGCAAGCCGCCGTACCAAAGGCCAACCTCCGGAACTCGGACCCCTGCCGCAGAAAGCAAAGAAGACCGCGACGATGACCACTCCACCCGTCGTTGTCCTACCCGTCGCTGCCCGTACGCCCGCGTCCTTCCGTGGTGAGCCTTATGAAGACGTAAAAGACTGGCTACAAAAGTACGAGCGAGTGGCCCAGCACAACCGATGGACGAACAGCGCCTGCAGAATCCTTACTTCGCGCTCAAAAGAACGGCCAGGCACTGGTTCAAGAATCGCAAGAGTTCGTTGATCTCATGGGCCGCCTGCAAGCATGCGCTGAGACAGACATTCGCGAACCAATATTGGCGGGAGAGGGCTGAGGACCTTCTTCGAATGAGGCCCCAGGGCGCAAACGAGACTATCACGAGTTTCATGGAGGAAGTTCTGCGCCTGGTCGCTTACGCCGACCCTCAAACACCGACGAAAAGAAGCTGCGGATCCCGATGCGTGATGTAAAGGATGACATCTTCGGTGGTCTTGTCCGCAACTCCTCATCCATCGTCGAACATTTTGTCAAAAAAGCCACGAACATGGAGCGTGCCCTTTTCGCCAAACCCAGCCACCACCAGAGGCTACCCGGCGTCAGTGCGGTTTCTCAGTCCATTAGCGACCTTGCCCATGGCGTTCCGGGCATTCATAACCTTATTCGTCCGGGACGAGCTTAAGAAGCTTCTGCCGACTGTTGAACGCCCGGCCCCAGTCTATATTGCCGACATCCTTCGAGACGAGGTTCAGCGAACGTTCCTACCAGATGCCCCTGCCACCATGGCCGCACCCGAAGAACCGACGCTCACCTACGCCGCCATGGCCCGGCGACCGCCGCAAGCTAACCGCCAGGTCACGGCACCACCCCGACGAGACCCGCCGATTCCGCAGTAACCTTGACGCCAGGAACGTCAAGTTCAGTAGGTTCGCCCGGAGCAAACCTCGCCGAGGTAGACCAACGTGTGGAGGACGGCCGATCGACGCCGGTTGTGCTACCACTGCGGGGAAGCCGATCACATCTACCGCCGTTGCCCCTACCGGCAAACGGGGCTGCACGGCTTCCACCCGAACGACTTCCACCCACGCTACGGTGAGCAACCACAAAAAATATTAAAGAGTACCTTCGACGACCTCAGTCACCCCCGCCTGCACCTCGCCGCGGGTCTCGGTTGCCGTCACCACGACGTCCAGCTTCGCCGATGCACCGAACTCGTCGTGAGAACCTGTCGCTCTTATCCCGCCAGGAAAACTACTCGCGGCAACTCCCGGAGGTGAAGTTGCCGTGGACGGACGACGTAAAGAGCCTCCACGAACGCCGGAGCGGTCTCACTATCCCGACGCCACGCCTCGCAACAACGTTCCGGCAACGGCGCCCAACAACTTAAACGTTTTTATCAGCGGCAAGGACTTTCAATTTTGACAGGGGGGGGGGGGGGGGGGGTGCTTTTCCGAGCATTTTTTTTACACCGGCAATTATCAGTAGATTATTTTAGGGGGTACATTTTACAGCGTATGTATATCGCCATGTGTCTGTCGCTGTATGTCAATGTCAATCACCGTGCAAGCATAGCTGTGTGTTCATCGCCGGTAGCCCGGCGCAGGCGCCATTGAGCTCAAATCTGAAAAACAAAATGCTTGTGCCACCTGTGAAGTTGTGGGGGTAGAACCCAGGCCCCTCTGCTTCAGAAGCAGTAATCCACCCGGCCACGAGTCTTTTCTCTTTAATACGTAGAAATAAAGCCTGCGGCTGCAGAATATCTGGTCAAACAAGATCCAAAAAAAGGGGGGGGGGGTGCAGAGGCAGGGCCCCCCTCTTTTAGGATCTCATTTCAGATCCAAAAAGGATCCAAAAAAGGAATCAAATCCGGCTCCACCGGATTTGATTAGGGGGGGGGGGCACAAGCCCCGATGCCCCCCCCCCCCCCCCCCCCCTGTAGTCTTTGCCTAACGTTGTCATCGACGACCGCAAGGCATGGACACTCCTCGACACCGTAGCAGATTACTCCGTGTTGAATGGGAGGCTCTCTCGCCGGCTTCGAAAAGTTACGACGCCGTGGGATAGACCGCAGATACAAATCGCTGGAGGACACCTCATCACGTCTGTCGGAAGGCGCACTGCTCGTGTCAAAATTCACGGCGAGACGTGTCCAGTGAAATACGTCGTTCTACAAGACTGTTCCAGAGACGTCGTTCTCGGCAAGGACTTTCTGTGTGAACTCGGCGCTGTCATCGACCTTGGAAAAACAGATTGACGCTGCGGACACCTGTTCCGCCTTCAGAGAAACCCCAAACTGCGTGTACCACGTGAATCTGCCGCTGTGATCAGGAGTTGCCGTACCCGTCGTGACTGATGCAGCTACCTCCGGCGAAGTTCTTCTGGAAGGTAACCTGCAATTGCTCCTGCGAAGAGGAATAGGCTTCGCAAGAGGAGTAGGTGAACATGAGGATGATCCAGGCTTGTACAAGATACTCACCAAAAGTATTTAAGTTAAGTTACTGAGTACCACGAAAAATAGTAACTGAGTAAAGTAGTAGATACACAAATTTGTACAGTAATTGAGTAAAGTACAAAATATTTCGAAAAAGTAACTGGTTACTTCCAAGATACTCTCAATTTACAATTTGTATAGCATACCCCCCCCCCCAAAAAAAAAAAAAAAAAAGAAAAAAAAATCGCGTTTTTATTTTTTTATTTTTTTACGTTGTAGTCCCTACAACGTAAAAAAATAAAAAAATAAAAACGCGATCGTAGGGACGGATTTTGACTTTCGAGGAGTTTGTAGGGACTTTGAGAATGGAAAACTCGAAAGGCTGCTACGCTAACATTGTCGCTCAATGCTGTTCTTTTTTTTTGGAGGGGGGGGGGGGGGGGGTATAGGGGGAGGTTGTTGACTGCAGGTGCACTTGAGCCCGAACGGGGGCCCTGGCCCCGAAGCGTCGAGTTGCGCTTGCTACACTCGCTCGAGTTACGGTAATTTAAATGTTTGCCTCAGTGCAAGCGTTCATTGGAGGCGCAGCGCTCGGCTCGCGATGCCACCTATCGTCTTGATTATCGTCTTCGTTCGAGCCTATCGTCTTGATTATATCTGCCTCGTGTGTGCTATTGAGCTAGGCTTGGGGAATACCTGTGTCATCAGACTGCGCCTACCAACAAGTTGTGGGGCGGACCGTCCCCGAAAAAAAGTGGGTCTATAGACCCTTCCATCGCTTACCACCAGAGTAAAAAATGCAGAGTAACTGAGCTGTGGAGGCGTGCACACCGTCTTATATACCGCACAGAAGAGCAAAAGCGCATGCTCAGAAAGTGCTCTACAGCACAGCAGACAAAGATGGCAGCGCGGAGGCACTTGTTGCAAATGTTTGTCAACGTGAGGTCCTAATAACCTGGGTGTTCTTGAAAATGCTGTTCAAGTTTTAGTGACTGTTGTATGTTATGCAATAAACACAAAACTTCTTAATTTGCTATACTGAATGCCTGGATTAACTTGTATTTTTCCTTTTACATATTCAATCTCGTGTTTTTAAAACAAGAAATAGCTAATTAATCAGTTGTAACGCGTTCACGAAGAGGTACAGAAGGCAGGCTCACTCAAATAAGCAAAATAAATAAAATACAACTACTTTTCCCCTATGGAGACAACCGTAGGGACATTTGCACACCCGGGTAGGGTCAAACAGAGACTTTTAAGCGCGGACGGGGGACTTTCCGGTGCGGCCATCTGACAACACTGCCGTGGTGGGCGCCGGCGGTCATTCGTGCAGCACGAATGACCGCCGGCGCCCACCGCGGCAAACGCAGCATTGTCTTTGGTAGAGCGAATCGTGCTACCGAGGACAATGATGCGTACGCCGCGAGTGATGGCCGCCAGATTGGAGCCGCGTAGTCGCGTCTTACGAATCTTGTGTGCTCAGAGAGCCTTGTGAAACGAACGAGCGGCGTGTGCGACTGCGTGCGGATGCAAAGGTAGTTCTGAAGCTGGAAGGCTTTCTTTTATATACTTTCACTCCATAACATAGAAAAATAAACTCCGGTGTACTGCCCACTCTTACCAGACACTTGTGGAACCTACCCCCTCTCCGACACAAGTGCCCTCCCTCTGGCTTGTAGCTTTGAACACATCTTATGCTTTCACCCGCATGCCCTTCTGCTTCGGAATCTCTGTTGTTCTTGGGCTTGGCCACAGCCAAATTGTAAGAAAATGTGCTTTGACGTTTTGCCCAGTTAGAACGGTGCGGTCAAGGGAGCAATCGGCTTCAGGAGACCTGCCGGCTTCGTCGGCGGTTTCTTACGCCGCTGGCACTCGTGGCACGATCGTGTGTAGAGGTGAACGGCCTTCGGGAGCTTGGGCCAGTAATACCTTTCACGAATTCGGGACAGCTTACGGCTGTAACCGAGGTGTCAGGACGCCGGGTCGTCGTGGCAGGCTTGGAAAATCTCTCTCAGATCGGTAGGGATTACCAGCAGCCATGGCGAGTTCTTGTCTCTGAAGTTCTTGTAAAGTCCACGTCAGGGATCTCGAGAAGACACGGGGGACAGTACGCCCTCGTCTTTCGAGGTGATTGATTAGCGCGCGCAACTCAGGATCGTTCCTTTGACGTCGCTCCATGTCGTCGATATTCACTGAGCCTAGGAAGCACTCGTCGTCGTCGTCGTCGCCGTTACCGGAAGATGTCTCGACAGGGGCTGTGCACAGGCAGCCGGCGCCGCTGTGCTTGCTGCCTGACTTGTAGACCAGTCATGTTAAACTCCTGCAGTCCATCGAGCGAGGCGTCCTGAAGGGTTCTTTAGGTTCGCGACCCAGCAGAGCGAGTGGTGGTCCGTGACAACGCGGAACGGGCTCCCGTACAAGTACGGGCGAAACTTCGTGATTGAACAGATGACTGCAAGACATTCCTTTTCAGTAGTGGGGTAATTTACCTCCGCTTTGGACAGTTTAAGCGAGATGTATAAAATGCAACACAATTGTTCATGCCCTGCCCCAATTTTCGAGGACACTTATGCATCCTGCATCAATGTCAGGTATTGTACTTTTCATTTATTAATTGTGTTAAATTCGTAACATAACTTGACAGGTTGGGGCAGTGAAGTACTACGTTCTTATATTTAAAAAAAATATATTAATCAATTAGTGTAGTTTATACGCTGGAGGACGCTAGATCGCCAAAGAAAAAAATGGGTTGACAGAGTTTTGTTAGCCAGGCAAATAAAAATGCGACTATTAGTCATATATAAATATTTGACAAATGTTAATATAAAACTAAAATCCACACGTGCCATACGACCACAGTCATATACAAGTATCATGCTAATGTAAATTATTTATATCTAGTTGAAAATATAATGGTGCAGAAATATATGAGAACCGAATTCGAGCTTCCGAAATATCGGTGACGATATTCACAGGTTCGAGATCAGTCTCCAAAATGCTTATGCAAATAATATCTGAAGTAAAACCAACAAGAAACAAACTTGAAAATAGTACAAAAATACAAATATGTGACATTACTAAAAAAGCGACGAAAAAACTGGAAAAAAAAACTTTATAGACACTTAAAATCACCAACCTCGGCTAAAAGCTGAAGCTCAATATTTTTGTGTTTTCTTTTTCAATATTTTGGCATGTTTACGCCATTGTTTTCTGTTTGTACCGAAGACGGCACTACACGGCGCCGTTGAGGTAAGCTCTGAAGAGGATTGTCTCTCAGCCCGCAATGTAAGCGACGAAAAAAAACAAAAAAACAAAAAACACTACACTATTTTTGTTATACGTGCGTGTGCCTGGGTGTCCATGTGTGCGAGCGTGTCACCGAGGTCTAGGCCCCTAGTGCGAGCGCTGAGGCTTTCAGGGAGGAGTCTCGCAAAAGTGACTGTAATTGTGCCTTTCATTTCGGAAATACTGACACTAGAATGTAATTAAATTTCAATTAGAATTTATTTTAGCCAAAAGTAATTTTTTGCAATTACAAGTTACCGAAACATCAATTCAGTTATGGTATTTCAATCATTGCAATTGAATTACAACCCAAGTATGGGTCCAATGAGATGAAATGTAACGACTGCAACGTTCAACTGTGGAGGATCAACAGACGTCTTTAGAAAACTATCTGCACGCAACACTGTGCGTGTTGCAGAATAGCGACTGGTTGACTATGGAGAGAAGTGGCATGGTTTTGATTTCGACTGCCCGGTGTACGAAGTAGTGCATCTCACTACTGCGAGCATATCAAGTCAGTGTTCGCTTTCATTGTAGCCGGCAATGTTTGTGAGAGCCCTAATCAAAAAGCGAACCTCTAGCGGCTGTAAGAACCATGTCTAGGATAAGAGAGGAGTACGAGTACGGCCTGCGGCGCCCCATACCTTTCTGGCGGATGGGCTGCCGCTCCAGAGCCAGCATGACTTTCCCAGCTCGCGATTAATATAAGAATTTGAAGAAATCGATAATGACAGCTAGCCTAATGTACTTCTCTCATGCGTCATCGTCCTCCTGTGTTTACCTGTGTTCAAACTCCGGCACGCCGGGAGCTCGAACGAACGAGCCCCAGCATTCCCTTTCTATTGGTGAGCAATATCTACAGTATTAAATTCGAAAACAAAAGCACTGTATTTGGTCGTGACGGGATGTTCCAAAGTGAGGTTGGCCAATAGAAACCGAAACTTAGAGGCCAAGCACTATCCAAGGTGCTTCGCGTGGCATCTGGCCGCTAGGATCGCTTCGGCTCTGCGAGAGGACTATGGGGCCTGTGCAGTACAACCGGTAATTTAGTTACCTTTTTTAGAAACTTCACAATACAGTGGCAATTTGGGAATCGAAAGAGGTAATATAATACAATATGTAGTGTTGATTTATTGCTTCAGAAAGAACCACGAGTAGAGTTACGAACTACTTTTTACGGAAGTAATTAGGAATGCTACTTGCTTAAAGGTATGTGTGGGCTAGTTGTTTTACGAGCATCCTGGTTTAAAACAGCGCGACAAGACGAGGACAAAGTCTTGTCAACCATCCGCCGGGATGGTTGGCGGCGTACCATATCTGTGCTGCCTGTGCTAACCGGGTCGACTTTTGTCTGCGTTGTGGCGATGGACAGAACCTTAGAAACCTTCTCGTCTTGCAGTGTCACCGAATAAACTTATTTTGTACCGCAGCCGTGGCAGGGTCCCAGTAGCTTCGACAAAGCGCTGGTGTAGCAGACGACGGTGCCGGTACAAAGAAGAGGGTCGAGAAAGGGGATGCTTCGCAAACCAGCAAACGTGATAACCTCTCCCCTTTATTCGGTGGGCTCGTCCGACTCGGCTGGTCAAGCGTTGTTGCCTCCGTTGCCTCCGCCTGCTCGTGTATGTCACGTGGCAGCGGGAGGCAACACAATGAGAGAAACGTACCGAAGATTCCCATAATTCGTAGCGCGACGCGCGCGGCCTTTTGGGATTTTAGCGAGGTGTCTATACGCACCAGGGACAGATGTAGGCACGGAGCGATGCGCGCCAACGCGAGGTGTCGCTATCGGGGGTGAAGAGAATGGCATTAAATAAAGACGTTTCCTCAACTAACCTCTGAGTTAAAAACGTGCCTCCAGGTTGGGCGTTTAAACAACTGTGGCGTTCGGTCCGGTGTCAAGCTGCATTCAGAGTAAAACACTTAGCATATTCCCGTCAACAAACAAAACTTCAGCGCCGACTTTCTCTCTATTCCTTTTCGGTAGAATTTCGTGTTGCGAAGTATATTTTTTGTGCAATTCGGAAGTATTTTTTCAAAGTTTAGGTTTCGCTAAAATGCGGCGCCTCTCACATTTTTTTTTGTCATTTAGATCTTTAATTTTATTTTTAAATTCAGTGTGCAATTTTACTGAGTTTGTAACATCTTAAATTAAGAATAAAAATAAATGTTCAGAATGTACGAAGGAGTAAAAGCGATAGCTGCAGCATGGTTGTGTAACGCGTATGAAATGGTGTTGTCACGTACCCGTGGGCTGAGGTTCGACGTGGCTAATTCCCATTGCCGTCGTGGTTGTCGTCGTGGATGCCACTGACGACCGCCACGAGTGCTCAGTGATCCGTAAAGGAAGTGGGTAAGCGCAGTGGAAGTGTATAAAGCCATACAACATTACCCGTAGCAACTGAATACTGCCATAATGGTATTTCGTATAATGCGAATAATGTTTGAAAACAAGTGTTTGAAGCAAACGACAGAAAGACTGTCCCTTCATCGCGCCGTTACTGGCGGGACGCCGGCGCTCCCATTTTTTTAAGTTTGCGCGGCGAGGCAGTTGGGAAGACCCCACTTCCCTGGCCTTGCACGAAGATGGCAGAGAAGGGGTTTTCCACAGCTGCGACAACAGCCGACAACCTCGAAATCTCTGCAAAATGTTGCCCTTAAAGCTATCGCTTTAGAAATATACGGGCAGGAACGTACCCATTGTTCATAAGAACTCACCTGCATCGAATGATATTTCTGCGGCTGCATTCAGAATCGGCGCCATTGGCATTTGACGATTCTAATTGTTTCATGACAAATCTTGCAAAAACGTATTGCTTCAATTAACGCCAATACTTGGAAACTGCTAAACACCGGTGGAGGTGGTCGTCAATAAGGACAGAAGCTCCAGCAGACCTGCCCCCTTTTATAAAACCTGCAAGTTTGTAGATTTCTTTGTTATAACAACACCATACCGCGCTCCAAGAAGCAAAAAATAGTATGCTTGCAGCTGGAGACAAGAACAGTGGCTTTTGTCTTGACTAAGAAGTAAAATGGCCCTATGTTCAGAAGAAACCCACACGAGATTTACAGTAAACCCGTTTCTCAATAGTCAGAGATTTCAAAGGAAACTGAGGTTTGCACCTCTCAAGACCACAGACCCTATACTCTCACGAATTTCTTTCACAAAACACCAATTTCCTTTGATTTTATTGCTTATTATATTACCATCCTGACCACCAAATTTGAGTTTTTCGGATAAATTCAAATTCACGAAGACGTTACCGGCGAGTGTTTGTCGGATTTCTCTGAAAACGCTACAATTGTTCATTTATGTTTGGAGCTACAAGCTGGGTCGAAATTTTCTCCTTGGCGTGCAACTTGCGAAGATTGTATACTATCGCATCAATTGCAAACTCTTTCACCTGCCAACTGCAATGCCATCGGTAATGCTTGCCAACTCCAATATATGTTCTTGGGGGAATCCTGGAGGTAGAACAGTCTACAAAGAAAGCACTCAAGGCCCGGCCTAATTGGCATAACCTGCCTGCTCCTTGACCGTCGATTGGGGTCGCTGGGCATGTAAAAAAAAAAACGGTTGTAAAAGAAGAAATAAAAATATGATTTAAAAAGTGTCTACAGGTTGCTTTGGTCAAATATTTTAAACTCTTAATCCTAAAACTGAACAAAAATATGGAAAAATTGAATATTTAGGCAAGAAGACAAAACGAAAGACAGCAAAAAATATAAAGCTGCTCTTTAAACTTTTTTGTTATCCCGATCGTGAAACAGACTCTAACCTAACATCTGATAAGGATATATATATATATATATATCTGCACATAAATACTTATACATGATGTTTGCTTTTAATTCGAACAAATTTATTTTTAAAAAATCTTTGAAATGTTCGTTATTGCGGTCTGTACAGCTGAGTCATACGGCCAGGGGGATATAACAAAGGAGGTAATCCCCACGTTGTATAAGTTAATTAACTAAGCAGCAGTTAAAATTGAAAAGACAATGCTCTTTTCTACGAACAGCGCGTCGCCACACCTCCCTAAAAGTGACAACGAACTGTACCCGTGAATTGTTAAGGCTTCATAGCTTTTGTGTCATGCTTGACGTACAGCAATTAAATTTTAAAAAAACGAAAAAAACGCCCTCATTTCATGAAGTGTACGCAACCATATCATTTAGATGGCTTCCGACAGTGTGCACACAGCTACAAAATATAATAAAAACTTTTTGCGGAAACATGGCTGAACCAAAAAGATAAGCACCTGCGTTTAGATTAATATTTTAAAATTCACGTAACAAAGCAAATGGCCCTAATCTTGGTTGGAACAAAGGAGTACCTTATCAATTTTACGATTTAAGAGGTCTGGCCGCCCCCTTGACGTAACTCACTAAGAACGTGATTAGGCTATAAATCTGAACATAAAAGGCAACGACTGCCAACTTGGTGCTAGGTCCCGCTGCAACCTGGCTCTCATTCGAGTTTGTCGCCTCGTCTCTGCGGACAGGTAAGGTTCCCTTGAAAGCTAGCTTCCGAAGTGATTATATACGAAGGCTGTTTGCTTTTCAATATCTGATTAACTAAACAAAAAGAGCGACACAATGGTCTAAGGTTCGCGAACATTTAGATCCACACGCTAGCTGCTCCTCCACGTAATCACCTCACAGATTTAAACGCTAATGATGATGTAGAAGTAGCTTTCGTATGCCTTCCTCAAAAAAGGTGTCCGCGTGGGTTCCCCCACTCATTTCATCGCGCACCAGCACCCGCCACTCATCAGTCAATCACAGGGAACTTGTAACCTGTAAGGAGTAAATTACATGACGTTTCTGGGAAGGTGAACACAGTCAGTGATGTTGGAGGTCACGGAAAAATGGCTGTGACGATTGCAGGTCTCATTGAACATGGGACGGAATGACTGAGAACCTAGGCGGCAGTCTCCTTTGAGAACGACACCTGAGAGTTTGTGCGACGTCCTCACAAGCGTAGATATATGCGGGGTGATTGTTTGTAGAAGTAGCTATTGAATTTATCTAAATGTTGTGTACATTAAATCATTTTTAATCAATCCTATTTGGTTTAGCCAATTTATCGGAAGATAAAAAGTAACAACAGATCAAATAGACCTAGCATAAAGCACCGATCGCCACAAATAAATTGTTCATTCTTAGGATGTGGCTTTGGTCCATTTAGTCGGTATCATCCAATGCAGCCAATACGAAGCATTTCAAGAGCAACCAGTTTTAATTCGGAAGGCGGCATTTTCGCTCTTGTTAGATATCACATTTCAGAAGTCCGAGGGACTAGAAAGTATTCCAAAAGCATTATTAAAGGGAAATGTAGAGCGGGTTTCAATATATTTTACGCTAATCTGGAGCTTTTGTCACAAATTACAATTTCACTTTCTTATATTTGCTGAACCGCTAAAGTCGTGCGTACTTCAAGGCTCCAATAAATGATGCGAAAATAATTACTCACTTCACACACATACACAAGTTGTAAAATAACGTTACACGTGGTATCAAGATCATGATATATGACTGGTTGGTAAATAATAGCTTCTTCTACAATAACCAACATGGCTTTAAACAAATACTTTAAGCAGTCATGGAATTAAGTTGTTGTTTTTTATGATTTTCGAAATGCAATAATATGGGGGGGGGGGAACTGAAATAAAAATATTTCTATATATATCGCAAATGCTTTTGATAGAGTTCCTAGTCCCCATCTAAAATTTTTAATTGATACTAGCTATCACAAAATTGGTTCATTAGGTAAGAGCATTTCTTTCAAAGAAAGCAGTTCCTTGAAATACTGGGTGATATTTCGTATTCGAAAGAGTATTTTTAAAAAAGAGTTCAGACTGCTAGCAGAAGCCATATTCGCAGGGTGTTTGTCGAGTTCGACGGACATTAGAAGAGCGAATAACTGCCACAAATTATCTTTTTAATTAGTAAAAATTAACATCTGTTTTTTTTTAGAAACCTGCTGAGCACCACTGAAAACCACTAAACCAATCAAGTTTAGAACTACTAGAAGCACGTGGGAGACGCGCGGGGGACACCAGAGTTACGACTTGCGAAGCAGGCGCAAAGCTAGTGGTGGGGAAACGCTGATGGTATCTTATCATCCGCGTTTTCCCACCGCTAGCTTTGCGCCTGCTGCACGAGTCGTAATATTAGTGCACCCCCGGGTTTCCCATGTGCTCTAAGTTGCTCTAAAGTTGATTAAGAAAGGTTCTGGGAGTTTATGGCGCAAAAGCTACGAGGCCATTTGCGCTAATCTAATTAAAAAGATAATTGTACTATACTAAGAATTTCACAACAATATAACTAGAAATTCTAGAATTGGTGTCAAAGACCAGTACTACCAAGAGAGTCTATTACTTGTTCAAACGAGACGAGAGGATGTTCTCTTACAAGGAGAGCAGGATGAAATGGGAGGTGGTGTTGGAAAAATTCTGGCAAATAAATGCGGCGCTTGGGCTCAAGTTTGGGACAAAACCACAAGGGGTGCAAAACAGTGAGCTTGTCACCACACTGGTCACGTACTGGTGGATCTCCCCCCAAAGCAGATACCTATGAGCTATAAAAAATATTAAATTCTCTATATCCCATCCCAACTGCCAAAAATGAAAAATCGAGGACTATTAATAAAATCAGAACAACGCGCGGTTGTGTCCCGATTTCAAAACTAAGTCTGTGAAGTGTCATATCTACACAAAAAATCTTAGTGAAGGTCCACCCGATTTCAATAAGATCTAGGTGTCGGATCCGAGTACAAACAGGAACAGTGTACCACGAACATAAGCTTGAGCATCGCAATGCTGGAACTATAGTTGCTGCCGTTTGACAGACGCCGCAATGTCAAAAGACGACAAGGGAATCAATTATGTCATGAGAGTTTTCAACACCACAACTCCTGATCGTAATCCTCCTCTTGTCAGCTGAATAAACATATCTCTAATTTTGACCTCCAGTCTGACACTTGACACAATCATCTTTCGCGAAAATTCTCGGGATTCGGTGTTGTGATAGATATAGTTTTGTTCGTTTACTTTATGTATGCTTCCATCTGTTAGTATATATAGGTCGATTCACAAACCTGGGTTTATTTCTCTGGGTTTAATTACTAACTAGATGCTAACAGTTATTTAAAGCCTAACCAAAAATGTGTCGCAAATTTCGCTACTAAACAATTTTTGTTATATGTGAGTCGCCGCCCTGATAACGGCATTGGTTTGCTATCTCCTTTTCTCACAATTCATGTAACGCGTATCATATGAACGTCGTGGAGGGAATAAAACTTAAACGTAATTTTGATTCGTGCAAGATTACTTCAAAACTACAACAGGGTGATATAATTCTTTTTAATAATTACGTATTGTATATTGACGAAAAAAACCACCCACATTTTTGCTATCTCTAGAATAATTCTATGTTCAATATGTCATGTTTTTTGGACGTCCTGCTCCGCCTAATGGCTGTTAGGCAGCAGTGACGAAAATGCAGCAAGAGCGTTTTCGAACCTTTGAATAAGTAACATAATCGACATGTCCACTTTTTGGCACACAAGACAAACACAGGGTAGAACGTTAAAAAGACGACAAAAAAGTAACTATAGCATTTATATTTCCTCTATCACCAGTTGAGTGCAGATACCTGTTTCGTAAAACGTTTATTGCGATATCAAAGGGGCTGTGTGAGAGTATTCGTTCGGAATACTTTTTTTTTCCCTTTTCATGATATTACTGACACTAGTGGGACCCTAGTATACTCGCAAGCAACGCCATTAACCAAGAAGTATCTTTCTTGAGGTGTAAACTCAATATTAAAAGCGAGCGTTTTCTTTCAATCTCTACATCGCAAAACTCGATAACGTGGTCTGGAGGTCGCAGTGTCCTCCAGTGGCAGACTTGTACGTAGTCCAACTACTCTACTCAAGTTGCCGTAGTTTAACTACTTTTTTTAGTAGTTTAGTAACTTTGAATTACATTTTTATTTCGGTAAATGGTAGTTTACTGTAATTACTTTTTCTGAATACCTTCTACTCAAGTTACAAATTACTTCTTACAGACATTCCTGCACGAAGGAGATAAGATGGTGGAAGATCAGCTGATATTTGCAAAGGGGGGGGGGGGGGGAAGGGCGTGGCGTAGGAAAGGGGGGTCGAGAAAATGGTTTGGAGAGTCTAGGATTTTAATAATACTAAAGAACAAATGGCGCCACTACCAGAATACGCCAGGAACACTACCAAGCGTTCGAGCGGCACGGGAGTACATTCGAACAGCCCCACAATTCCCCTCGTTGCAAGGTTTCCCGGGATTTTCCGGGAAGGTCTATTGTTTCTGCGCCTATCAGTTTAGGCCAAGATATATCGTAGCTAAAACAAACATCCGTATATTTCATATTAGCAATATTTCACACGTTCCTCGAAAGAACTAATCGATTATTGTTACAATTACTGTCGGTTAAAAGGTCTCAAATTGGATTGCTCGATTGCTTACAAAGAAAAGTAATTGGTCGTTACTTTAAAAAGTAGCCATTACATTTTCGATTAATTCTGATTTTCAAAACGAAAAATGTTATGCTGGTTTGAGAACTAGTCTCTCGTGTATAATATTATTTTATTAAAATCAACCAATTATCAGCTACTTATATTATTATATCACCAGTTTTGGTAAACCATCCACTTCTCGGAGACTTCGTTTGATTATTTTTTGGTGGGAAACTTCTGGAAACAAAGGGGGCCTTTAGAAAGGAGAGGGGAGAATAGGAAAAGTCACAAGATATGTTAGTACTTCCAAAACTAATCAAATTTCTGTTCCGATAATTTTTAATGAAAGTGATCAAATTATTACAAAATTACTCTTAAATGTAATCGATTACAAGTAATTTGATTACTCCTAATGAGAACTTTACAAGTCTGGATATCAGTAGCCTCATTTAGGGCAACGCCGTCCAGTTCTTATTTCGATAAAAATGGATGGCTCTTGTTTCGTGAATCTAACATAATGGGGTTTATTATTATTTAGAAATATTTCCCACTTTCCACGTCATGTCATTCCTTTTTATAGGTCTAATTGATGTTGCAAATTTTAGGAATAGGAAAAAAAATAAAAGCTGTGATGGAAAAAACCTATGGTCATTGAATTTGTAGAAAGAAACATTTAATTCCGCAGTGTCTAGGAATTTTGTACTTTTTTTTCTTTCTGGTACTCCGAAGAACGAACAAAAGAGTCTAAATTATATTCAAAATGACAAACGTAAGTAGCCGGTTGAGATAAAAAAAGAGATGTGTTAAGGCATTATATTATAACGAGTCCTTGAGTTTTGCGCCCACTTTGACCTGATGTCGGACTGGTCGTATCATTTTCTGATAGATGAGGCAGAGAACTCTCCGTAATGCATTAAATTAGGGGTCCTCGATTAATTATGAAAGCCATGGATTCTCTTAGTTGAATCCATGCTCAAGTTCCCTTGGCACATAAAATGTACATTATGTACGCTAGACCATCACGCAGTCAATGATGAAAGGGTTCGCAGAGTAAATAAGAGCCTGTGAAGTTCTAGGTCAGCGGCAACCCGACATTCGATCTACTTGGTTGTCACGCCTACTTGGCAGACAGGTAAGCTCACCTTCAGAGCCAGCTTTATACATATTCCATTCGCCTGATTAGAGTCCCAAGCTATAAATATTTCTGACAAATCCAGTTCCTCAAATGTCACTTGAAACTTATGCAGAGGCTCGATCTTAAATGTTCAGCCATTACGTGACACTCTGGAGGTCCGTGATTGGCTCGCACTGCTTCTTGCCTAGGTTCCCATGGCTAGGAATATATGAGAGAAATATTGTGCGCTACATTTCTTTTTTCGCATCTAAAGAAATGAGTCTGCTGTGGTAAGAAAAAGCATCTAAAGTCAACCACAAAACCCCAAGAGGGTATATGCTCTTCCGGGGTTTGGCGTATATCAATTGGATAGAAGAAAAGGAATGCTATCATGTTACCAAAGATCAATAGTGACATACGCCACACTTTACCAGGTATGTTCAATCTTCAACATGCAAGGTGACGTTAGCGTGAACCAGCAGCACACATAGCGGGAGCTCTTGCATAGTCAGGACAAGGGGAGGTGACGTGTGCACATTACCAAATGCAGCGATATGTCATTTTCCACTGGCCTTCGTACTGGTTAAGAAGAAAGACGGAACGCTTAGGTTTTGTGTGGACTACCGGCAGATGAAGACTGTAACAAAGAAAGCCGTCTATCCACTCCCCCGCATTGAGAACACGTTAGACCAACTGCGCCATTCTCGATACTTTTCATTGATGGACCTGAAGAGCGGCTACTGGCAGATCGAATTTGACAAACGGGACCGAGAGAAGACAGCTTTCGTCACGCCGGATGGGCTTTACGAGTTCAAGGTGATGCCTTTCGGCCTATGCACGGCGCCAGCAACTTTCCAGCGTGGTATGGACACCGTACTCCCAGGACTGAAGTGGCAAAGCTGTCTTGTCTACTTCGACGACGTCGTAGTCTTTTCCGGCGACTTCGACGAGCACTTCCGACGATTCCGAGCTGCTCTCCAAACCGTACGGACCGACGGACTCACCCTCAAACCATCAAAGTGTCGCTTTGCTTATGACGAACTGTAGTTTCTAGGTCACGTGGTTAGTTACGAAGGCGTTCGCCCAGACCTAGAGAAGACTCGGGCTGTCGCGGCATTTCCAGCGCCGACAGACAAGAAGGCCGTACGCAGGTTCCTTGGACTATGTGCCTACTACCGGCGCTCGGTTCGGGATTTCGCAAGGATTTCTGCACCGCTCACAAACCTCACGAAGGACGCCGAGAAGTTTGAATGGGCCGAGGAGTAGCAGCAGGCATTCGACGAGTTGAAGCGTCGGCTCAAGATTCCTCCTGTCCTTGGACATTTCGATCAGGACGCGGAAACCGAGGTTCACACGGACGCAAGTAATGCAGGACTTGGCGCGGTACTGGTTCAAGTGCAGGAAGACACCGAGCGAGTTATTGCCTACGCAAGTCGGACACTGTCCAAGGCGGAGAATCAGTTCACGACTGAGAAAAAATGCCTTGCGGCCGTCTGAGCAATCACGAAGTTTCGTCCGTACTTGTACGGGAGCCCGTTCCGCGTAGTCACGGACCACCACTCGCTCCGCTGTCTTGCCGAACTTAAGGACCCGTCAGGACGCCTTGCTCGATGGAGACTTCGACTAGAAGGGTTCAACATGATTGTGGTTTACAAGTCAGGCCACAAGCACAGCGACGTCGACTGCCTGTCTTGACCACCCGTCGAAACACCTTCCGGCTGCAGCGGCGACGATGAAGACGAGTTCTTCCTAGGCGCAGTGAACACCGACAACATGGAACGACGTCAACGAGACGATCATGAGCTGCGCGCACTATTAGAGCACCTGGAAGGGCACGGGAGTACCATGCCACCTGTTTTCTCACAAGCCCTGTCGACCTTCGTCATGCGACAAGGTGCACTCTACAAAGAGAACTTCAGGGACAACAAAATGTCGTGGCTACTAGTAATCCCAACCGACTTTCGAGAAGAGATCTTTCAAGCTTGCCACGACGACCCGACGTCCGCACACCTTGGTTACAGCCAGACACTGGCCCGTACTCGTGAAAAGTATTACTGGCGAAACCTCCCCGAAACCGTTCACCTATACGCACGATCATGCCACGAGTGCCAGCGACGCAAGAAAGCTACGACGAGGCCGGCCGGACATTTGCAGCCCATTTCTCCTCCAACTGCACCTTTCCAGCAGATCGGAGTGGATCTACTCGGCCCTTTTTCGCCGTCGACGTCGGGAAACCGCTGGATCATCGCCGCCACCGATTATCTCACGCGGTACGCCGAAACGAAAGCTCTTCCTTCAGGGACTGCTGTTGAACCTGCCAGTTTTCATCGAGTGCATCGTCCTCCGGCACGGCGCTCCCGAAGTCCTGATCTCAGACCGTGGATCATCATTCATGGTCCAGCTGACGCAAGAAGTCTTTCGTCTCAGCCACACCAGCCATCTTCGCACAATGGCGTACCACCCGCAGACCAACGGGCTGACGGAGAGACTCAACAGAACCATCGCCGACATGATCTCCATGTACGCCGACATGGAGCACAGGACATAGGACGAGGTGTTGCCGTACGTCACATTTGCCTACAACACGGCCGTGCAAGAGATTACCGGGGTTACACCCTTTTAACTGGTTTGTGGTCGCAAAGTAACGACAATGCTGGACGCGATGTTACCCCACGAACCGGCTGTCGACGTTAGCGACGACGCCCAGATGGTTGTCCAGCTGGCAGGATAAGTCCGTCAGCTTGCCATACTCCGGATTAAATCCCTACAAGGTGTCTACACACGGCGCTACAACCTTCGTCGTCGGGGCCTCCACTTCTAGTCCGGAGACAGAGTATGGGTCTGGACACCGATTCGGCCGCCGTGGTCTCAGCGAGAAACTCCTGAAGCGGTATTTCGGACTTTACAAGATACTTCGTGGACTTGGAGATCTGAACCACGAGGTGATTCCCGACGGAACAAGAACATCATCACGCCGCCCACCACGCCCCGAAGTCGTACACGTCGTGCGTCTGAAGCCGTACTACACTGGATCAAACAGTGGACCTTATGTGTTCCCAATGACTCTTTAGTTTACCGTTTTTTAATTGTTTGTTTTGTTTTGTGTTGCATCGGGGCGATGCACTATTTAAAGGGGGGAGTAATGCCGCGCGCGCATCTGGTCACGTAGGCAGCGCGCGCGTGGCCTAACGGTTATTGTTCCTGCGTCCCACGCGAAAAGCCAGGGTTTCATTCGTGGCAGCGACGCACCTTTTGTTTGTTCCTGCAATTCAGCGTTTTGGTAAATTGGAGAATCCTGTTTGGGGGGGGGGGGGGGGGGGGGCTGTTCGAACCCCGAATGTTCTACGCCGTGGAACTTTCTACGTCGAATATTCCAGATGCCCACGCGTGTACATAAGGGGCTTCGCGTAGCGAGCTAAGGTCAGTCTGGCCCCTGCGTTGGATCCTGCTGTTACACCGACTTTGACTCCCGCGACGCTCTATTGTTCTCTTCTGTTCACTTTTTTGGGGGTACAAATTCGCCCCATTAAACGTTTCAGTTTCCTCAGTTATTCTTTGTTTCGTTACATTGTCAGTCGTGACAATATTCAGTCAGATCGATATTGGTTCCCAGAAAATGGAAGTAATCTATAAAGATAGCCGAATGTGAGGCCCGGGGGGGGGGGGGGGGGGGAGAAGAAGAAGAGGAGGGGATAGTATGATCCGATAAAAAGGCTGAACTTACCAGCGGAAGTTACCTCCACCCAGACCGATTCTTGATAAGTTTCTAGATCGTGACGTCCCTGTGCGTTCAAAGATCGCGCAATACACCACCGCCGTATCAAATCCCGGAAGTATATTCACAGTCTCTCTGACACACAAGAAAAGGAAGAAAAATAGTCACTACTGGCGATACCGTCATAAAACCAGGGTTCCAAAGATGAAACAATGTCACAATCTATGCCTAGTATGATAGACATAAATTTATCAGTTTTGGTTCTAAGACCACGGATATTTTTGCAGTATACGCTAAGATTTCGAGCCATGATCAGCTTGACTTAGGCTATTCGGAACAGCAACGCTATGCCATGATAAATCAACCTCCCCAAAAAACGGCGAAAAAGAGAGCCATCCGGCCACACATCGAATCTGTTAAACGCCACCAACGCTTCCTCATCAATGCAAGATGGAACGGATTGTAGGTCGGATGTACTGGCTTTAGACGCCTGCATGTCACTAATTTGTCACCGAAGACGATTCTTGGGGTAGCTTCGATCTCTGCGACCGTCGTGGCTGTCTCCATACCGGTTACAAACAAGCTTTTCGAAGGCGGTGCACGAGGAACCGCTTTAATGTTGCAATTTTTAGCGTGACCAAATGAGCCCCGAGGCCTTGGCCAACGAGCCTGGTTAAAGCGAGGATGATCACTCGCGTTGTGAGCCGTGTTGGCCGACTCACGGTTGCTCAGATGTGCGAACGATGACGATATCCCACGAGTCTGCATTTATGAGAAAATAACGAGCTTGTCCCTCCTTGCGTCAGGCGTCCTGAGCAACAGAGGCGTAGGAGGGCGCCGTTCGTTTCGGGGCGACGGGTGACGAGTTTTTGGAAGCAACCGCTACAGTCTCTTTTCAAATTGCTTGACGAAGTTGAGATACTTCCACTCGTAGGACACTGTTGTCACCTAGAAGCTTTATCGCGGCAGTCAAAATGTCGAGCCGAGACGACAGACGGACGAGTAGACGAAGAATTTCCAAAGAAGCCGCCGCAAGTGCAGATTCACTGTTGTCCCCTTCGCCGATGTTGGATTCCGTGTTCCCAGCGGTGGGTGTGGCCCCGCCATCAGATTCGGCACTGATAAGAGTCCTTGTGGAAGGATCGGCGCGCCTTGAATAGCCTCTGCAATTGTAGCTGCTTTTTCTGGACTGCATAAAGATTCCGTATTCTTCGGCCTGAATATCTAAGCGCTTGCTGTGGAACCGGCAAGTACATGACGTACAGTGTAAAAATTGTTGCCTGCCGAAAAACTGAGCACAGCAGCAATGGCACACGTCCTTGCTTCTAAAAAAAAAATCTGTGCGTCTACTTTCACGCACTACCCTCGGAGAGCCAATCACCGCAATTTACGGAGGCAGCTCAGCGAACGACAATGCAGAAACGTATGTTCAGACCAAAAAACGCAGTCTGAGTTGTGACATTAAGCAATGCAAGCGTGACGTTTAGCATTTCTTAATGTCACAACTCAGACTGCGTTTTTTGGTCTAAACATATGTTTCCCCATCGTCATTCGCTGAGCTGTATCCGTAAGTTGCGGTGATTGGCTCTCCGAGTGTTGTGTTAGAAAGCAGACGCATGGGCTTTTTTTAGAGTGTTGTTCCCAGGTCATACGCTACGCTTTTGACGGGGACCAAGGACGTGTGCGATGATAACATTAATTTAATATTACTGTTAACATTATTAAAGATATATCAAATTAATCAATTAACCAATCAGTGTTTATTATAGTGTCTAGGAACAACATATCGGTGTTAGTGCTAGCACACTTAAAAATACAAGCAAAAACACACACACATAGAAACACACATGCAAACACACATACATACGAGTGCAGAAGGAGAACGTAGTTCACTAGTCTTAGACTAAAAATATTCACAGGTACCAAAGACTCAAATCAACAAGGGAAGTCAAAAGCAGAAAACAGACACATCAACAGGCGTGAGGGCAAAAAGCAAAAACATGGATATCGTACTGACAAAGATCAACCGTTCAAGTGCTCAGCCCTTTTATTGCAAGAGGAAGTTTCGAACAGCGTTTCCAAACTTGCTCCCGCATGACTTGAAGATATCAACTCTATCAGAGTAGCAGTTTTAGCACTTGGCCGACCTTTCGACCGGGTTTAAGTGGCTAAAATGTCGAGCTATATAAAAACACGATTAAATACATGTAGGCGCACGTGGAACTCTATGGCTCACTTCTAACAGAAGGCTGGGAGAGCTAATCAAGCCGTGCACGGTCTTAAACAAACACAACAGATCTGCCTTCACCCGACGTTGCTGCAGGCTGAACAAGTTGACGAATTGCGAGTTACGCCCAACGTTTGAACAATGATAATTTTTCTCAAGGTAACAATATTTGAAGATAGAAATTAATTTCTTTTGCAATCGCTCCACAGATAAACTGTTAGTTTGGGAAATGCAGTTCCTAACCACCAAGGCGTACTATAGGGGGATCTAACTAGGGAACAGTACAGCGTGAAAAAGCGGACGGGCATCTGAATTCATTCGTTATGCGAGACGTGGCACCTAACATGTGTAAGGCCGATTGAACCACGCTGGTAACGTAAGTGTCGAATCTCGGGGATTAATTAAAAACAACACCAAGGTCCCTCAGTTCACTTACACGTGACAGCAGTTCGCCATGAAAACTATATGGAAAAATATATCGTGGGTTTTACGAAAATATGTGATTGCTTTTGTTGTAGAATGATTCAAATAGAGATCATAGTTTAAACTTGAATGACCGAAAAAATATGCGCCATCCTGAAGTCTGATGCAATTCTCTAAGGTCAATATTTTTGTAAAGATTTATATAATCAGCGTTTTGGAGAAATTAAGAGTTTGATATAACCTGAGAGACATCATATACAAAAATATTGAAGAGGAGTGGGCCCGAGACAAACCCCTGAGGCACACCAGAGCTTGCCTTGTACAAAGACGAGGTAGTATATTTGACACGGACATACGCTTGCCTATTGGACGGATAGCTTTTTAACAAATTACATACCGAACCACAAACTCCGTAAGAGGAAAGCTCGTGTAAAAAGATGTTTTGTTTGACTACGTTGAAAGATTTACTCCGGCCGAAATAAAAAAAAAAAAAAAAAAAAAAAAACGTCAAGCTAACCTTTATTACAAACTAATTCGGAAGCAGCAGACGTAAAAGACACGAAATTGGTAGATGTCGATCTTCCGGACATAAAGCCATGCTGGATAGGAATGATTATACTACAAAACGTAAGGGAGAGGAATCGATGGATGACCATTTCAAAGAGTTCGGAAAAAGAAGAAAGAAGGGAAATCGATCTGGTAATTGAGAACGTGAACACCATTTCCAGATTTCAGGACCAGAAGAACCGCTGCCACTTTCCTATCGTCCGGCATTATTCCTGACGTCAAGGAGTTATTACAAATTGTCCACAGTATAGGCGTCAATAGTGCATTATAACCCTTAACAATTGCGGCGGGTATCCCGTCATGACCTGCAGACAATGTGGGTATCATTTTCTTATTACGTAGCCTAACACATCCCTCGTCGACGACAACAGAACCTAATGGGGCAGCAAACCCATCCTAGTGAGGTAATATAGGTGAGTAGCAGTTAATATTATCATTGTAGATTGACGCAAAGTGATCCGGAAACAACCCAGGCGTGCCCTTCGCACTGTCGTTATGCTGATTCAAGATGATTTCGGACTCAATAGTCTTCCCCAAGCGGGATTTAGCGTACCTCCAGAATTTCATCCGATTCTACCGAGTCTCGCCTGGCGATCACGGTTTAAAATTTTCTGATATTGACTTCTGCAAATGTTAAACTAAACTTCCCACTTTGAAAGACCACTTTCGTTAAACCTCCTGTGCAAAAAAAAAAATCTTTCCTGTTAAAAAGTGTCCCGAGTTCACAAGAGAACCAGTGAGGGAAGCGAAATTTATTAGATGTTTTGAGAGGGATATATATGTCCATGGCCTCCTGAAGTACACTTGGGAGGAGATATACTTGGTCGTTGAAGTCAGACGACTCCAAGATAAAAGCCCAGTCAACACCCGACAGATGGTGATACGTTTCAGTGTTGTCCCCCGCTGAATACTGATACAGTGTGTGTGGGGAAGGACCATTAAAGAGACTGAGGAACGGAGGGTCAAAAATAGAAAGAACTACATCAAGAGCATGATGATGTCTATACCCAGGAACCATATAAAGTTCACTTCGAGCCACACGTACACCGTCCGTGTTTGAAAAGCATAAATCTAAAGAATTACCTTGGTCGTTTAGAATGTTATTGTGCTGTCTAAGATCTGAAAAATAAGTAAAGTTGAGGAGATAGTTGCACTTTTGCTTACAATAAAAGCTCTCAGTAAGGACGTTGAACTGTGTCCAGTTAATATTTGGAGCGTTAAAACCCCCCAAGACTAAGGTCTTGCTTCGCTGTGAGTCATTCATTGTATTTTCAGTGTGAGCGAGACATCTTCGGAAATCATCTGGTGTCGTCTGTGGTGGTAGGTAAAACAGACCTATTAAAATACTTTCCCTTCTAGAACACTCAATTTCTACCCACGGAGACTGATGAGACCTTTTCAAATCATCTCGCCTTCGTGAGCTATATTGTCTGTTAGCTGCTACCGATACACTGCCTCCTAATCGGCCCCAGGAAGAGAAATCACGATCGTGATGGTAGACATCCCACTCGGGCGGAAAGTAGTCGGAGTAACTAGCACTAGGACATAACCAAGTTTCCCAAGATCAATCACTATAAACGCATGCATCACACGAATACTTTGTGAGACGTAAGAGGCAAAACAGGACCCCATAATAGCCCTACAAACTGACCTTAGTAGGGCGTTTGACAGGGTGTCGCACTCTTTTCTGCCTGCTCGAGCGTTGCGGCCTTGGCGAACGTTTAATAAACTATGTCAAAGTTTGCTATAAAGCTATAACTACTCGAATGCTAGTCAAGGGGAGCAACACTGCTCCGATAAAAGTCAAATCATCCGTCAGGCAAGGATGCCCGATGTCACCATTATTGTTTTCATTATGTTTAGAACCTCTTCGTAAAACGATTATCGCTGACGGCGATATTTGCGGTATGAATCTAGCTGCGGGACCAACGCAAATATTGGCCTATGCTGAAGACATTGCGCTTGCTTGTTAGTCTAAAAGTGAGCTACAGTTGGCTGTTCAACAGATGTATAACTACTGTAAGGCGTCAGGGGCACTAATGAATAATACCAAATTGACTGGCTTTTGGCTAGGTCCATGGACAAAGACTCCTGAAAATTACATGGGAATGATATGGTCGTACTAAGTATACAGTTATCTGGAGGTTAAGTTAGAGACATCGCGGCTCAGTACTGCCTCGACGGCATTAATTTGAATAGTGTCCAAGCGAAAATTAGGCGGTGGTACGCTCTAAGAAAAAAGGGAGCGCGACTTAGTCCCTCGGGGGACCAAATGCGCTGCCACCACCATTAGTCCCCTAGGGGGAGCAACTGTCACGGGAGCAACTGTTGCGCCCCGTCAGTTAGTCCCTCGCACTAGCACCGTTGGGACTAACTGTTACACCGTTTCAGTTACACCTCGAGGACTAGCTGTTAGGCGCTTACACTTGGTCCTTTGGGACCAACTGTTACACCGTTTCAATTGAACCTCGAAGACGAACTGTTAGACCCTTGCGCTTGAACCCCTGGGACTAACTGTTACACCGTGTCAAATGAACCCCGAGGACTAACTGTTAGGCCCTTGCACTTGGACTCCTGGGTCTAAACGTTGCGCCCTTGGATTTAGGCTTCTGGGACTAAGGGTTTATCCTTTACATTTGGTCCCGAGCCACACATCTCCGAAACGAAATTGTGGAGTTCAGGTTAAACGTAGCTTTATTGCCTCGTAGATACACATCGCATTCAAGGATGACTGAAGTCGAAGTTCCTGGGCGGTAGAATCCACGATAAGGCCAAATTCCGAAGAGTGCGCTTGCGTCGACGATGGCTTGGACACTGGGACGTCTGTCCAAGCCGGTCGTGGTCCCAGCACCGTTTATTGGGGCACCGGCAGCTTCTTGCCTGTTTGCGGGGAATTTGGATTATTAGTAACAGGGCAGCGTAAACACCCAATCGCTTGACAAATATATGAGATATAGACGCTTTACACACGCGCCAAATTGAGCCGCCATAGCCGCCCTTCTGTTGTCTTAAAGAGATGCCGAGCCACTGAAGCGGGTGTTGACGGGTCTCCACAAGGGCGTATGCTGGGGAGAAGGACACAGTAGTACTTAAAGTGACAATAACCTGGCCTGCTGTGGCAATGGTGAAGTGAAGCGAATGGAATAAGAGGAAACAAAAACTGAAGGTCAGTTATGGCGGCGTCCATGCACAGCTGCTGCAAAGCGTGTATAAGTTATAACACAGGCATAATAAAATAACAAATAGGCTGCATAAGTGCTACAATGGTTCACATCCAACATGCGATCTGTTGACATCAGAGCAGCGCAATATTAGATTTTTAGTAGACCGTCCGCTGTGAACTACAGACCCAGCGCGTGCGTGCTCGAACTATGCTTCAATGCGACGGCACGATCTCCCGCCATCAACGGGAAAGTCTAGTGTACAATCGAATAAATGTCTCAATTAATGCCGGTTCTCACACGCAGCGAAGCGCTGATGTAGCGCTGCTCACGTGTCATGAGCTACTTTTCGTCTGCCATGAGCAAGAGTTTTGTCGGTGCGATACAAAGCGGGTGACCGATCCCGTCAGCACGCGCTTAGCGCAAGGTTAGCGCTATGCCTGTAGCGCTCCGCTGCATGTGTGGACAGGCGTTTATGGTCAAGCGATCCTGCCATGGTCTGCGAAACACACACACACACACACAAAAAAAAAGCCATAGGTAGAACTGGCGTTTCGCTCGATACGATTGAATATGAGGTCTCTGTGCTGCATAACAAAATCAGCAACTATGGTGCCAAAAAGAATAGAGCATGGCGCACGCTTTGCAAGCTAGAGAACGCGCTCAAAATGAAACACTTTCTGAAGCCGCAGTTCATAAATACACCATAAACAGAAGCACTTCGACATACCTTAATCGAGTTCCCTTGACTTGTGACTTCAGAAGAGATCAAGTGCAGTGCATCACCACCGCGAATCCAAACCGGATCCCGCCATGATCGGAGACGACACAAGGCGACTGCCCTCCGACGAAGGCTGTATTTCGACTTTCAACTTACTTAAAGGGGCCCTGCAATGACGTTTTGACTGGTTCTTAATTTGCACTGAACCTGAGCGTACTGAACGTAGCAACTTAATCAACCTTTTCTTTACTCAAAATTCGCTTTATTTTAAAAGTTATAGGCAAATTAGAATTACAAAAACAAGCAAAAAATAACCTCCTTCATGACGTCGTAGGTCCTGGCTTGAGTGGCCTTGAACCAGAGGAGGAGTAGTGAGCTCATCGAGCGCACACGGCTGCCGCACTCCGTGTCGACGGCTCGAGAGGGCGCCACTAAAGCACGTGTTGGAAAGGCCGTATGAAGCGGGCGGCCAGGGCAGCTGGCATTGCATTTGCTGCGCGACAAAACACTAATTCGGCATAACACTTCATTGGTCACAAACGACAGCAAACACGCGAGGGACCCCAACCCCTCGCGTGAAAAAGTTGCAAAGTATGCGGGGTAGGGGTTGGGGGGAGGGAGCAGTGCGCGCAGAAGATAATCTCTTTTCCCGCTCCCACTACACACGGACACCGAAGAGCTCCAAGGACGGCAGGAGGTCGCCACTCGCCACTTTCAACACGCCGGTCGACCGACGTACAAGCAAACACTTTTTTTTTCTTTCTTTTCTCGCTCTCTCTCTTAAGCATTTTCAGCTTTCTCGGGTGGCCTTTTTCTTTTAGTTTGCATTTGTTTTGTATTAGTAGGGTGCTGCCAGGTGTGACGTTCCGGGCGTGGTTCGTTCTTCGTTGTTCATCTCGATTGTTATCGGAAACAGCGACGACGATGACATGAAGGCGTCTGGATACTGCCCCTGAATGTGCTCTTTAAGTGGAACGTGCCGTGCATCAAGTGTGTCGTTGCGGATTTTGAGTTCGACATTGGACTACCCAGAAAGGTTTGTCACGCAGAGACGGAGGCGCGTTCCCACCGGCGATGCGATCTAGTCGCGCAATAACTTTCATCGCAAAAGCGACCATCACGGGCAAAAAGCGACGCGATTTGAGCAGTCGCTTCTCGACCCGACTTTTTTGCGATGCGATCTAGTCGCGGAGCGGCTGAGCTAATCAACGGCGTTCGGAGCGAGAGTTTTCGAAAAACGACACGCCAACGAAGGCGTTGGACTCGCTCATCGCGCACGCCGGTGTGACCATCTAATTTTTTTTGCGATGCGATCCAGTCGCATCGCGCGACTGCTTATATCGCCGGTGGGAATGTTCAATTTTAGCGATTGAAGTGACCATTTATTCTGACTTCTACAAACTGTTAAGTTTGATTGTAAAAAGAAAAAAAAAATTCAATATTTGGAGGTGTTGCGTTTGGATAAATGCACATTTTTTGCGCGAATGCAAATTACGTAAATGGGACTTGTGGAATGTGTCAACAGATCATTTTTGACGAGATAATTGGGTGAAGTAGATTCAACACGTTCGTTCACTCGCATTCGCACAACGCGCGAAGCTCTACAATGTAATGTCTGAACGTTCGTGGCACATTAAACAACTTCGCCGGTCTCGTCCGAGTTTTGTCAACACTTTCAGCCGTGCTGGGCTGAGTCTCGCCGATCCCCAACACAAGCGAAATATCACCCGTCCTCCTGGCGAACATTCCGTTTGCCTTCGGGGACTAAATCATACAGATGCACCCTGTCTGAGGGGGACTAATGGATGCTTTTGCTCGCACACGCCTATCGGTTGGTCTCAGTCGAGCGCAGTTAGTCCCCAGCTTTTGCGCACGGTACCTAGCTTGAACCAGGTGGTCCTTTCGGGGAGCAACTGGGAGTTTAGAGGACCAAATGCTGCCGTTAGTCCCTTGAGGTCAACTTTTTTCTTAGAGTGTATGAAAGACACCTCTCGCTTTTCAATAAATCGTTTGTCTGTAACTGGTTTTTTTTCTAGCTTATGGTACTCAGCACAAATTGTACCCTCTCGCCAAGCCAATATCTACAAGTTCCTCCGACTTTGTGCTTTATTCATTTGGCAATCCTTGTTTGAGAGGACACGCAGGTGCAATCTGTTTTCTGGACTTTTCGGAAGGCGTGCTAGGGCTCGTGAACCTGGAGATCAAAATCCAAGTTCAACGTTTCTTCTTCTTTTTTTCGTGACCAAATGAATTCGGTCATGGCAAAACCGTTCAAATGTTTAGGTGGGCACTACTTAACGGCATGGCAAGTAAGTTCTGTCGAGTCGTTGCACGCACACCGATTCTCGGATATTACACCAAAAAATCAGAAGCCGATACTTTTTTTCGAAACCGATTCTCCTGGGACTATCTAATGCAAGTGAATATATTATGAGCCATTCCGCTCTGTGAAGGTGGATGATCAGCGAAGCTGTTTAGCAAACGACACAGACCCCCCCCCCCCCCTCCCCCCGGGACGAGCCGGAGGAAACTAGACACGCGCGACGGGACCGCCACCCCGGGGGAGCAGAAGGAAAGGAAACTAGGCACGCAAGCGGGGCTTGGAACGACGATAAAGGGAGGGAGGTGCGAGCGTAGACTTAGCCGACGAGGGTCGCACAGCGGCAAATCTTTGCAAAACCTTTATTATCTGCCTCAGAGTCTAGTGGTCTTGAAAATGGTGTGTGTTGAAAACTAATCTACTGAATAGACCTATTGCTAACTTACGCTAGCGTCAAGTAGAAGGAGGGAAATGGTGTACTGCGCACCGCGCGTGCAGGCGTCTGCAGCAGGAACTGTTCTAAAGCAAATTCCTAACACAAATGGCACCTTGCACTCGCGTTTCTAGACGCTTTATTTTTGGTTATTTCCTTCGTATGTATTATACGCGGAAGGCGTGCGCGTATGGCGCCAGCGCCTGCAGTAGTAACTGTTTTAAAGCAAAAGCCTAAAACAAATGGCATATTGCACGCGCGTTCGTCAACGCTTTATTTTAGTTATTTACTTCGAATCCATTATACGGGGAAGGCGTGTCAGCGTGCGGCGCATGTGGCGGTGCGTGCGTGCTGTTTTTAGTCACTGCACACAAAAAACCCACGGCCATAAACAGGTTCGCTGTTAAAGAAAAGCTTTTCTGGGACACAATCGATCAGCTGATCCCGTCCCTGTTGTGACGTGCAATACTTGGAGCTTGGGAAGAATAACCCGTATTCACTAAAACACTTACGAAAATACCCCGTACAAACAGGCACCAAAAACATTTTTGCAAAATTTCATTTAGAAGTGCTGCCAGTCAAGACTTGACTTGAAAACAAACGATTGTTGGTGCTGTGGTCTGTCAATTTCGCTCTTTGTCGGACGCCAGAGACGTTTCAACATGTATTTTTATACTGCACATATGCTGAAATTTTCTGGCCTGAGCTCCGACATGTTTTTTACATCAACCCTCAGCCAGACTGGGTCACTCTGGAATTTCTGCAGGTTGAAAAGGATGCAAACCAAAAATGTGTACAAGTGTTATTTATGCATGGGTTGCATGGAATTTGAAAATCCCGGATGGATCATACGTTGGTAGTGGAAAAGGGCAAACGCGCCTAGAATCACTCCGTCGATGGCGTTGCTTACACGTGCACACTACTCGAGCACATTGAAATATTATGCTTCGAGCAATGGCCCGTGATCCAGTCCCGGTTAAAAGCGTGCATAATGAAACTAGAGCAATATATAAATAGAAATTGTATAAGATGAAATGATTTCTGCCACCAAATCATGTGTACTGTGTGCTGTTTATGTGACGACGTGATGCGCTATGTAAAGACTAGTTGTAATCGAGTGAAACCTAACTAGCGGCGTTTTTAACCTGTAAATGAACATGTGTTATTAATAAAAAAAAATACCGGATCAGTGGATGAGTGGTCTAGTGCACACCAGCTCGGAGCACGTGAAGCGAAAGCTCGCGCCACAGAACCCCGGGATCATGGGTTCGGTCTGGATGAGTACGGCACCGGCGTGCGGTCGTGTATCACAACCGCTAGCCTGGTGTCGTTAAAGACCTCAAGCTAGCGGTAGTACTGCACTGTTTAAATTGCTCATTTACATCTGGGAGGCAAGTCACCCGTTGAGATAAATTTTAGGTTTTATGAACACACACTCTACACAATATTTTTAACCTTCTAAGCTCTTATTGCCTGAAGGGACGATTGACTCGTGGTATGTTGGTCGTACGAATATTTGCAGGAGTAAAAAAAAAAACACTCTAGTTAGCGAAATGGCTAACTAATTAAATTTCTTATTAGTGAAAATAAACATACGGTACCAATTGGAAACTTGCTGAGCGTTATGAGTAACTTCATAAATCGGTCAATTCTAGGACAACTTGAAGAACGCGGGAAGCATAGGGGTGCAGTCAAGCTACCAGTCCTGTCACAGGCCCAAGGCCAGCGATACGAAAACACAGACGATAAGGACATCCGCGTCCTTATCGGCCCTGCACCCGTAGCACGAGTGGCAACTTCGCGCCCTTCCGCGCTCCCCACGTGTCGCCTTAAATCTCAACTAATTTAAGGGGTTTTCTATGACGCCTCGCAAGTTTCTAACTAAAACTATATGTATATTTTCAATGGTTAGAAACTTGATTAGTCAATTCTAGGTAATTATTTGGCTAATTAGTAAGTTCTTTGCAGTCCCTGACCGCCGCCGAAGCTTGCAGTCTGATCTAAACCACCCTAGTTTTAGAAATTCTCGAAGGTCATCGCGGAAACACCCTGTATAACTTCATTTTGTGTTGTGCCTGAGCGTATCGAAGGCTACAAGCTAATGGAGTCTATCAAACGGGCGACAAAAGTGCAGCATCAGGGCATTCGCCCTCTTTCCGTGTCTGTGCTATCATCGGCTAGATAAACCTAGCAACCGTAGTAAACGCACCTTGACCTTGCGCTTTTATACTTCGTTTCAGCTTCGGTCCGAGCGCGGCCGATGTTATGAGCCAAAGGGCCAATCAAACAGCGGAAGAGGCACAACGTCATGGCGTGCTCTCTGCTGTTGATAGGACCAGCCGGTATTCGCCGTCTCTCTGTGCGCGCTCCTCCGCCGGCTAGTCCTATCAAGAGCAGGGAGCACGCCATGACGTTGCGCTTCTGGCGCTGTTTGATTGGCCCTTCAGCTCATAACATCGTCCGCGCTCGGACCGAAGCTCAAACAAAGTATAGTGTGTGTTTGTGTGTGTGTGTATGTGTGTGTGTGTGTGTGCGTCTGCCTGTTCGTGTGTGTGTGTTTACTTGTACGTGGTTTAGCCTTGACTGCGCTCGGGCGTGTGGTGAGACGGAGCGTATATAGTAGTTTTTTCTTTGATTAATAGACGCCTTTCGGACGTTGCGCACATTATTAAATGTCGGAACCACTGCACAGTGGCGAAACAACTGAGCCATGCTATAAGATAGCGAACATGAAAGCACTGCCAGCGCTAGAAGCCGACGAGTCAGTCAAACCTCGTCGAAAAAGCAACGTCGCTGCGTTCATCACCTTTTCCGGGGTTGGGTTTTTGCCTTCTAACCCAACTAAACGCATAAATTGTGCCGTGACGTTACCGTTTTACTCCGCCATTGTGCAGGGATTCCACAGCTGCCAAGAGAGGGCAGTCATTCGGAAGGGGGTCTGTTTTGCGTCGCCTTACGGATGCCTCCCCTCATTCAACGTGCATCGTTTTCCAGATAGACCATGGTTCCACGCGCCGCCACTCTGTCGGCCGTGCTGCTCCTTTGGGTGGGCAGTGCAACGGCCACGACACCGGCGCCGACGGCGAGGCCTGCAGAAACCTGTTCCCGTCCCACGGATACAGAGCCAGGAGCGCTGCTGAGGGCTACGCCGAGGGCGACCGCCTCGTCCAGGACAAAGTGGACTACAAGCCGAATGACATTATCACGGGTAAAACCAGCTAGCCATGGACCACAGACGGGGAGCAAGTAATAAACACTTCTCGAACCTGTGCGCCCTATTCTTCGTTCCAACTTAAGTGCAGATGTAGCCGATGCCCGAAGCTTATAGGACCAATCAAACAGGGTCAAAAGGGCACCATCATGGTCTTCGTAATGTTTCTGTATGTTTCCTTATCATCGCAGAGCCAATCATAAACAGAAAATGCCTGGTGACTGCCGGTTTTGACGCAGCTTGGTTGTTCCCTTTAGCTCGTAGCGTCGGATGCCTCTGGACGTAAGCTGAAACGAAGTATACTAGAATCTGCTCCGAGGCTGCCATGTTTTGAGCACGCTCTTTGAGCATGCGTTGAATACGATTGCGACGTCAGCGTTCGGCGTACGGGTTATTATTATAAGTATGTGATCATCAATTGTGATTATGACGAGTAGGCTACTGTCCCGCAAGCCTTAAACTCTGACAGACCAGTGTGCCTACTTGAAGAACTACCTGCACGCATCAATATACTATTGTTATTATGAGTATTATTAGTATTCATAATTTTAGTATTTTTATAGTAGTGTTGTTAGTAATATTATTAAAGTTGGTGCACAAGACGTGTTGAACTGACGCAGTATTGTTCACCATCCTGTTGAACTCATTTTGTAATAAATTTAATTCGGAACTTCCAGTACGGGTTCAGAAGGGCAGGAGAACAAAAACATTGCTTGAACATTTCTTTTTGTTGATTAACAGAGCTCCTGAGCAAAGTAACTTCTTTTTGTTTTTAGATCTATCAATAGAATTTCATACAATGGGCAGTATTCATAATACCAGCGCCCCTAACGGTATAGATGCACTTTGGGAGCACGAGATTATCAATGGGTAGTTTCTGTTTTGACGCGCTGTGCGTCTGTCGTCTGCTATTTTCTCCGCGCCGCCAATGCTCACGTCGTCGTGGATTACCCCCCTGGTAAAAAATCTAATTTCTATGAGAAATTTCTGTGTGCAATAAACACATAGGAATCATACAAAATATATAAGAACTATATATGTAAGACATGTAAGAACCATATAAGAACTGTATAAGAACTAGATAAGGTATACAATAACGTATAAAAACCATATAAGAAACTTTGAGAAGTTTTTTTATAAGTTTCTGCTAGGGTTCATATATGTTCTTGTATATCTTATATAATTCTTACATGGTTCTTATATGTTCTAAAATATCTTGTATGATTCATATGTGTTTTTTGGACATAGAAGTTTTCTCTTACAAATGGCGTTTTCTCTAGGGTCCACACTACGCACGATGCAGTACCCTTTTATTCTCGTCGCTACGTATCAGACTCAGCGAATAAAAAAAAACAATCAGCATTTTGCTGGCACGGGCTCGGCGAAGGTACGAGTGCTACCCTAACGCGTGCGAGGTTGCAAGACGGGAAACAGCTGCCGATAAACTATCCTATAAACGCAAACTTCATCAAACGCGAACTGCTTGGGCTAAAAGACGTAAGCCCAAAGAACTTGTACATTCAACGATACGGGCACACTAACACCGCAACTGTGTTTCGATCATTCCCGTGGTCAATTTCCTCACAACAACGTTGCAAGAAGTGCATGTCTGCGCTTGGACGCACTTTAGTACAGCGAGATTCGTCAAGTACCGCGCTAGCCTGATTGAAAATAGCGATCGGTGAAGCAAGGGTGATGTAAAGCTGGAGCACTAGTCTCAATGTCCGTTTTCGAGGTTGCAAACAAATGCAGGAAAGAGCTCGCACGGCGGTCACCAGACGCAGATCTGCGTTCACTTGACTTCACCGTTGCGGCGTTTTCGCTCACTCGCCTTGCCGGCAAAATTGTAATTGTTTCGTTATTCGCTGTGTCTGAAATGTAGCGACGAGAAGAAAAGGACACTTACCGCATCGCGCGTAAGTGTGGGGCAATCTACGACGACGTGAGTAGTGGCGGCTCAGAGACGATAGCAGACGACATATGCACAACCCGGCGAAGCCGGAACCGAACTACACGTTGACAGTCTCCTGTTCCCAGCGTGCACATGAACAGCTAGGGGCACTGCTATTTTGCATATTTCTCATCGAAAACTCACAAATTCTTGATAAGTTAATGCATAAAGTTTAGGGTACGTTTTCTTTTTTTTTAAGAACTATTTTTTTTTATTGAACGCTATCAGTTAAAGTAAAGCAGTATCAAGGTACACTGTGCATATAAGTTGTGGCAGTCCGCAGGAACCATCGTGGGCTCAATTGTTATTTAATACTTATATTAATGACCTGGGAAAACAAATATTAATCTCTCTTATTTTAGTATGCTGACGATACGGCCTTAATTCTTACACAGGAGAACTTCGAGATAGTGGTAGCACTATTGCAAAGTGATGAATAGTAGACTGGTATGAAAAAAAAAATTATATATATTTCTGTGAATCCGAAAAAAGACAAAATTAGTGTTTCAGGAATCCGCATAAAAAGTAGTCCTAAACCGTTCGTTGTTTTTATTTGGAACAAAATAGGGGCATCAAAGTAGCGATAATTTAACTTTTGAAGCTAGTACAAGATATTTCGAATTACGGTTTGACAAACGCATGACATAGTTTACACAAAGAAAAAGTAAGGAATCGTTTCGTCATACATATTGACGCGCGCGCAGCTGGCCAAGTAGGCAGCGCGCGCGTGGCCTAATGGTTATCGCGCCTGCCTCCCACGCGAAAGCCAGGGTTCGATTCCTGGGAGCACCGCATCTTTTGTTATTCCTGCAATTTAGTTTTCTGGTAGATTCGAGAATAATGTTGGCGTATTCGAGGTCCGAATTTTCTACGCGTCGAACATTCAACTCCGATTATTCCAAAAGCTCACGCATGTACATAAGGGGCGCCGCGTGGCGAACCGGACGGAGTTTTTTCGCCTCAGCGTTCGATCCTGCTGCTTCGCTGCTTTCGACTCCCGCGACGCTCTGTTGTTATTTTCTTTTACCTTTTATTCCTGGGCACAAGTTCGCCCCATTAAACGTTTTAGTTTTCTCAGTTATTTCGTTGTTTTGTCACCTTGTCATTCGTGACATTTTGGTGGAGGTGCGGGGTAGCAGGGCCCGTTCCATGTTTGTCGCCTCCGTGACGAACTTGTCGACTGTTGTCGGGGGATCCCGGATGAGACCGCCGAAAATCTCGCTTTTCACACCCCTCATCAGGTGGTGCAGCTTCTTCTCCACGGTAGCTTGAGGATCGGCGCGGGCGCTCAGGCGGAGAACATCCTCGACGAAGCTGGGGATGCTCTCATTTAGGCCTTGGGTGCGACGACTGAACCGGATCTTGGAAGTGCTTTCGTTGGTTCTTTGAGAGCTAAGCATCGGACTTGCACTGCAGGCCCTCGGAGGGGTACGCGGCAGGGGCATACGGTACCCCGCACCTCCGCCCCGCACTGCTCGCGTCGAGATCCACGGTGAGACGTGCCCTGTGAAGTTTGTCGTTCTGCAGGACTGTTCGATGGACGTTATCCTCGGGATGGACTTCCTCTGCGAGTATGGCACCGTCATGGACCTCAGAGCAAACCGGCTAACTCTGCGAAAGCCTGTTTCACCACCGGAGAAACCCAAAGCGACGTCATCCGCGGTCCGAGTCTTCGCAAGTCACGTAAACTTACCGCCGCGGTCGAGTGTTTTCGTAACTGTCGGGATCACCGAAGCTTTCTGCGGCGAAGTTCTGCTCAAGGGGAGCCTCAAGTTGCTTCGGGGAAGAGGAATAGGCGTCGCAAGAGAGGGGTAGCTGAACTTCATGATGGCCGCACTCTGGTCCTCATGACGAACTTCCGAAACGAAGCGCAACACCTCACGAAAGGGGCAGCCGTTGGCCACGTCGAGGAACCCCGAAACTCCGCGGAAATCGCCGTCATTGCTGACGAATCCTCGCCACCTCAGCAAGACAGTACGTCGAAGCTTCCGGGCCCGAAACGACGTCAGCTGATTAACCTCCTCGCCGAGTACCACGACTGCTTTGCGACGTCGTCGAAGGTGCGCCAAACCGCCGTTGCGAAGCACCGCATCGTTACCGAGGACGACGCGCGCCCTGTGCATCGATCTCCATACAGAATCTCCGTCAAAGAAAGGCAGGTGATCCAGGAGCAAGTTCAAGAGATGCTGAACGACGACATAATTCAACGCTCAAGCAGTCCTTGGGCCTCCCCAGTCGTACTAGTTAAGAAGAAAGACGGAACGCTTAGGTTCTGCGTGGATTACCGGCAGCTGAACGCAGTGACGAAGAAAGACGTCTATCCACTCCCCCGCATGGACGACACATTAGACCGGCTGCGCCATTCTCGATACTTTTCATCGATGGACCTGAAGAGCTGCTACTGGCAGATCGAAGTCGACGAACGGGACCGAGAGAAGACAGCCTTCGTCACACCGGATGGGCTGTGCGAGTTTAAGGTGATGCCGTTCGGACTATGCACGGCGCCAGCAACTTTCCAGCGTGTCATGGACATTGTAGTGGCAGGACTGAAGTGGCAGAGCTGTCTCGTCTACCTCGACGACGTCGTAGTGTTTTGCGGCGACTTCGACGAGCACTTGCGACGACCCCGAGCTGTTCCCCAAGCTATACGGACCGCCGGACTCACCCTCAAGCCGTCAAAGTGTCGGTTCGCCTATGACGAACTGAAGTTCCTAGGTCACGTGGTTTGTAACAAAGGCATTCGTCCAGACCCAGAGAAGACTCGCGCCGTCGCAGCATTTCCAGTGCCAAGAGACAAGAAGGCCGTGCGAAGGTTCCTTGGGCTATGTGCCTACTATCGGCGCTTCGTTCGAGATTTCGCAAGGATTTCTGCACCGCTCACAAACCTCACGAAGGACGCCGAGAAGTTCGAATTGGCCGAGGAGCAGCGGCAGGCATTCGACGAGCTGAAGCGACGACTGCAGGCGCCTCCTGTTCTTGGGCATTTCGAACAGGATGCGGAAACCGAGATTCACACGGACGCAAGTAACGCAGGACTTGGCGCAGTACTGGTTCAAGTACAAGAAGGCACCGAGCGAGTCATCGCCTACGCAAGTCGGACATTGTCCAAGACGGAGCGAAATTACTCCACGACTGAAAACAAAGGCCTTGCGGTCGTCTGGGCGATCACGAAGTTTCGTCATTACTTATACGGAAGTCCGTTCCGCGTTTTCACGACCACCATTTGCTCTGCTGGCTTCCGAACATCAAGGACCCGTCAGTACGCCTTGCGCGATGGAGTCTCCGACTACAAGAGTTCAACATGACCGTAATCTACAAGTCAGGCCGCAAGCACAGTGACGCCGACTGCCTGTCCAGAGCTCCCTTCGAAACGCCTTCCGACGGCAGCGACGACCATGAGGACGAGTGTTTCCTCGGCGCAGTGAACACCCACGATATGGCCCGACGACAACGAGACGATCCTGAGCTGCGCGCACTAATACAGCACCTGGAAGGGCGTGGGATTGCCATACCACGTGTTTTTTCACGAGGCCTGCCGACCTTCGCCATTAGACAAGGTGTTCTCTACAAAGAGAACTTCGGCAACAACAACTCGACGTGGCTGCCTGGTAATCCCGACCGACCTTCGAGAGGAAATCTTCCAAGCCTGCCACGACGGCCCGACGTCCGGACACCTTGGTTACAGCCGGACACTGGCCCGTATTCGCGAAAAGTATTCCTGGCCTAAGCTCCCCAAAACCGTCCATCTATACACACGATCATGCCATGAATGCCAGCGACGAACGAAACCTCCGACGAGGCCGGCCGGAGTCTTGCTGTCAATTCCTCCGCCAACGGTACCCTTCCAGCAGATCGGAATGGATTTACTTGGCCCTTTTCAGTCGTCGACGTCAGGAAATCGCTAAATCATCGTCGCCACAGATTATCTCACGCGGTACGCCGAAACGAAAGCCCTTTCTTCCGGAACTGCTGTGGAAGTTGCCAAGTTTTTCATTGAATCGATCGTCCTCTGGCACGGCGCTCCCGAAGTCCTGATCTCAGACCGTAAATCCTCGTTCATGGCCCAGCTGACACAAGAGGTCCTTCGTCTCAGCCACACCAGCCATCGTCGCACCACGGCTTACCACCCTCAGACCAACGGGCTGACGGAAAGACTCAACAAGACCATCGCCGACATGATTTCCATGTACGTCGACGTGGAGCACAAGACATGGGACGAGGTGTTGCCGTACGTCACCTTTGCCTACAATACGGCCGTGCAAGAGACCACCGGAGTTACACCCTTTCAACTGGTTCATGGTCGCAAAATGACGACAATGCTGGACGCAATGTTACCCCACTAACCGGCTGTCGACGGAAGCGACGACGCCCAGGTGGATGCCCAACGGGCAGAAGAAGTCCGTCAACTCGCCAGACTTTGGATTCAAGCCCAACAACGTATCGACACTGGCCGCTACAACCTTCGTCGCCGGGACGTCCACTTCCAGCCCGGACACAGGGTGTGGGTGTGGACACCGATCCGCCGCCGTGGTCTCAGCGAGAAACTCCTTAAGCGCTACCCTACAAAGTGCTTCGTCGACTCGGGGATCTGAACTACGAGGTGATGCCTGACGGAACACGCACTTCATCACGCCGCCCTCCACAACCAGAAGTCGTCCTCGTCGTGCGCATGAAGCCGTACTACGCTCTATAGGACAGTGGACCTTACGTATTCCAAATGACCGTATTTTGTTTGCTTTGTTTTGTTTTGTGCTGCATCGGGGCGATGCACTTTTTAAAGGGGGGAGTAATGCCGAGCGTGCAGCTGGCCAAGTAGGCAGCGCGCGCGTGGCCTAATGGTTATCGCGCCTGCCTCCCACGCGAAAATCCAGGATTCGATTCCTGGGAGCACCGCATCTTTTGTTATTCCTGCAATTTAGTGTTCTGGTAGATTCGTGAATAATGTTGCGTATTCGAGGTCCAAATGTTCTACGCGTCGAGTATTCTACGCCGATTTTTCCAGAAGCTCACGCATGCACATAAGGGGCGCCGCGTGGCGAACCGGACGGAGCTTTTTCGCCTCAGCGTTCGATCCTGCTGCTTCGCCGCTTTCGACGCCCGCGACGCTCTGTTGTTATTTTCTTTTGCCCTTTATTCCTGGGCACAAGTTTGCCCCATTAAACGTTTCAGTTTTCTTAGTTATTTCGTTGTTTTGTCACCTTGTCATTCGTGACAATATATTGATTAAGAACGGCAGCAAGCACTGTTATTAAGGAAAACGTTTATCAGTCATTGGGTATAGGGCATTACAGTTTATGGGTGCTCATCAAACAGAATACAAACTGTAAACAAACTTTAACTGAGCCTGGTAATGAAAGAAGACGACGATTAAGACTGCACGGAGAAGAATAACGAAAACGTAAGATAGATTAAACTGGTTTGATTAACTTCCCTATTAGGGCAATAATTTGTTGACCCTTACAAGCTTGGCCCAGCCGACAGGATCAAAAAAATGTGGGTAACCTTCAACATAGATGCAAGTTCTCTTAAAGAGTCTGTATTTTCGAGTTACAATACTCAGGATGATGTCACGACAGATCTTCCTCGACATATCAGTTGGTTGGGCTGGTCACAAAGAGGGTAAAAAAGTAAACCACGAAACTTCTCAGCTCCTGATCCGTCAAGGGAAACCTTCAACTGTTAGTTTTCGAAGAAATAGTGCTACACATGTCGGCATAGGCGTAGACTTCGGGGGGGGGGGGGGGGGGGGGCATCGGGGCTCGTGCCCCCCCTGGTGAGATCCACTGGGGGCAGAGCCCCTCCCCCCCCCCCCCCCTCGGGCCCGGGCCGTGATCCTTACCGAGACGCTGTTTACGTGCCATGTAATGCGCTTCTAGTAGTGGAATGTAAACAAAATAACGCCCAAGTTGCCTGTATTGACAAAATACATGGGAAATAGATCCCAGCATGCTTTCGTTAGCTTCAGTGTCCTGTTCTGGCATAAAAATAAAGCTCAGCACCGCCCCCCCCCCCCCCCCCCCCCCCCCCCGGGAAAATGAAAAGTCCACGCCGCTGCATGTCGGAGATTATCGGAAAAGGCTCCGATATTTACTTCGAGCACCGCAATGATGCTACGAGCCCTGCAGCTACAGCAACAAATAACCCAGCAAAATGAGCTGCTCCAGGCTATCGTTTCTTCCATGAAAGAAAAGGAGAAACGTAGATTTGAAACAGTGAAACCAGACATGTTTGACGGATATTCATCGAGTCCGGAAGGGTGGCCTGACTTCTATGAGAATGCTTCAGAGACGAACTTCCCGAACTCGGAGCAGGATCGCATCAAGAACATGCACCTTTTTTGACGGGCGTCGCAAAGCAGTACTTTGAACTTCGCCTAGTGAACCACCGGGAGCAAGTTGGAATGATTAGAAGAAAAGTTTTCTCACCAGTTTCCAGACAAATATCGTAGATAAATGGGATCAAGCTATCTTCCACAGGTAGAAGACAGGTCTGATCCTCGAATATTATTTGAGCAGAGAAAGCTCCTTCAACTTGCCGAACCCCACCTGCCAGAGTCAGCAGTAATATCATTGATACTTCATGGGCTTCCACGTGAAATCCAGAAACAAGTACAAGCTCTAAATCTCAAATCTGTGAAAGACGTGCTTCAGAGCTTGCAAAACATCAACATCTCCGGCAACCACATCGACAGAAGTTTTCCACCTTCAGCTGTCGCGCCCATGACACCAAACTCCAGCCATGCCATAGATAGAAATTTCAATGTAACGCTATAACGCAGCGTACAACACCAAACGATATGCGTCAGCAATGGCGTCCGTGGGAACAGCCAAGTTACAACTCTAACCGGAACCAGGCGGTACGCTTCACGGATGCCGAGGAGCAGCCGGGATGTTCAGGACAAGAAACAGAAAAAGAATAAAGGAGGGTCCTCAGTCTCACCCGAAGATGCCAAATGAGCCTGTGATCTTCAAGCCAAATAATCTTCAAGCCTCTTACATATCCCCGTTGATATTGATCGGCGTAAGACGCGTGTGCTTGTTGATAGCGGCGCTTCGATATCGATTATCGAGAAGACAAAAACAGATGTATTGAAGACCTACATAGGAAAAACAATTCAAGTTTAAAGTTATGACGGCAAGAAAATCTTTTATGAGGAATGGACGACTGTTACCGTTAACTTCGAGAGTCAAAGTATTGAAAGTGCTGCTCTGGTGATTGGTAGAGTGGATTATGGCTTCCTACTCTCACGGAGTCATGAAACGGCTAAAAATAAACATCTCCCCTGATGATGAAGTCACAGTCAAAACGACGGCTGACCGCAGATATTTGGCCAGCAATCACCTAGATACTCCGCCGCCAAAGCTTACTACTGTAGCTGAAGACATTCCAAGTTATACCCTGAATTGTTCAGCATTGGCAGCTACCCTCTAGCTAAACCCAAATTCACGGTGCCCTTCAGCATCAGGGACAAAAGAGTGGTGCGTAAAAAGCCCTAAATCATGACCAGAGAAAAGAAGGTGTGGCTCAAGCAGGAGCTGCAAAACATGCTAGATGCAGACATCATCAGGCCGTCGGTGTCTCTGTTTGCGTCACTTATCACCATTGCACCCAAAAAGGACGGGACCTTCAAGCTCAGCACGGATTACCGTGCTTTGAACAAGCAGACTCATCTAATCCCTTTCTCAATGCCACGAATCGAAGCCGTCATAGATGAAACACGAGGCTTTTTATACTTTTCGCGGATTGACTTCTATAAGGGATTTCGGCAGATGGCCTTATAAGAAAAAGCCGAGATGTATATACCGTTCACCCCTCTTGACTTGTATGACTATAACCGCCTCCCATTTGACGGGAAGAATTCTCCTGCTTGGCTTCAGAAGATAATGAACAAGGTCCTAAATTTGTACCTGGGACATTTTGGCATTGTCAACATCGACGACATCATCATCTACTGCAAAACAAAGGAACAACACCGGCAACACTTATCACAATTGTTGTCAGCGCTTAGCCCCGCAAAACTGAAGGTTGATTTCAAAAGGAGCGACTTTTTCAAGATCCAAGTAGTTTTTCTCGGAAGAACTTTTAACGTCTCTAGAAAAAGCACAAAAAAAAAAAGAGTCTGTGGTAAGGATTTCCCAACTTGTTAAGCCGTATGACGTACACTCCCTCCGAGTGATCCTCGGTCTGACAGGGAACTTCAGAGCATTTATTAAAGGCTACGCTCTCAAGACGAAATGGCTAACTAGGCTCACGCAGAAGGACGTGATCTTCGATTGGAAGGAAAAGTGTGAGAGAGCGTACCAAAATATGGTTCAAGCTATCTCTTCGGACCCTATTCTATCTTAACCATATTTTACACTACAATTCCAACTAAACACGAACTCCTCTCATCATGGGGCAGGAGCCGTGCTTTACCAACGACACGCAAAGCAGCCCGCTTACCAAAAAGTTTTGGGTTGTGGGGTACCACAGATATACGTTAAACAAATCAGTGTTGAATAGTACGACCACAAAAAAAGAGGGAATGGCAGTTCTTAAGGCTGTCCATTATTTTCGATCGTATGTGGAAGGGGCTCCGTTCAAGTTGCTCACAGACCACCAAGCCCTGACTCACCTCCTTAATATGACACAGCCAAAAGGCCGACTTGCGAGGTGGGTCAATGGACTCCAGCAGTTCAAGTTTGACATTATACACCGCTCTGGTTCATTGTTAACGGACGCTGATGCTTTTTCACGCCCTCTTGTTCCTCCAAGTGACGGAACTCAAGGAACTGTCAACCGAGCAAAGCTGTGGGAGGGAACTGAACATCTATTTTTGGAAAAGGGCCAGTTACAAGTACCTCCTTCAAAGATCCCTACAGTTTTACAAGAGTATTCCGACAGCCTAAAATCCGGTGGACACGATGGCGTTCGGCGAACCTACAAAGAGCTCACCAAGAGTTTCACGTGTTTAAACATGAAGCAGGACAAAGGCAAATACTTTTAGGCTTGTCACGAATGTAAACTTCACAAGTCAAAGCTCAAGCTAGCTACAGACGCAATGACAATTTCGGAGTACTCAAAGGAACCATTCGTGGGTTGTCCACTGGGACTTTGCAGAGTTGAAAAAGAAGAGCGAAGGAGTAAAACAGACGCAAGCGTTTCTTATCATTAGTGATGAATGTACAAGAACGGCAGTCACACGAGCTGGAAGAGAAGATGCGAACAGCGTTATAGATTTACACAACCAAGAAATGTTCAAGAACGTCAAGATAATCAAACCCGACAATAGACCAGCCTTCAGAAGCAAGAAACTCGAACAATGCGCAAGACAGTGAGGTATTTCACTGAAGTTTTCTTCACCAGATCATCCAGCAGCCAACGTTCTTGTTGAACGAGTAATAGACCTATTGCTAAATTACCCAAGCATAAAGGTGAACGCAGGGATTGGTATTCCACGCGCCGCACGTGCTGGCCTCAACAGTAGTAACTTTCCTAAAGCAAATGCCTAAAACATATTGCATCTTGCACGCGCATTCGTCAACGCTTCAGCTTGGTTATTTTCTTCGAATCTTTTATACGGCGAAGGCGTGCGTGTGTGCCGCGTGGAACACCAATCCCTGCATTTTTTTTTATGCTTGGGTAATTTAGCAATAGGTCTATTTCGGACATTGATTCATACATGAAAATGTACCCAGGTTTTCCAGGAGGCTAGAAGTCCTGGTTAGAAGCAGTTGTGTCTCAGCAGAATGTATCGTACACGAAAGGCCTAAAACGTAGCCCGATCTTTGCGGCCACCGAGAAAGTTCCCTTTCTATTGGCCCATCATAAGCTGAGGTTAACAAAGCAATTGCGTCTCACGCACATACCCGAAACAGACGCTGCAAAACAAAAGTATCCGGGCAACATGAAACAAAACTTTGATAAAGGTCACAAAGCCGCGATACCGAACCTCAGGGTTGATAATCTCGGTCTCGTCAGAAAACGAATTTCAGGGTCAAGCGCAAGTTTTTCTGGGCCTTACCGCGTTCTGAAACCAGCTGTAGAGCAAGGCATATTGCCGCGAGCTTAGCTGCCTAACTAGGCAGCTCGCTCGTGGCCTAACGGTTATCGCGCGTGCTTTTCACGCAGGAAGCCCCCGCAGGGGGCACCTGTGAAAGCAGGTGTTTGGAGAATGGCGTCTCCACGGGCCCCGAGCCCCGCAAGGGGCGCCTGCGCCTTAGGTGCTAGGTGCTTGGTGAGTAGCGTCACCACGGACCCCAGCCACATTGGCTGCATTACGGACCCTGAGTAACAAGTAGGTAAGACCCACCCACGTCTGGCTGTGCTTGGCGAGCCCGTGTCCAGGGAAAAGGGCATCCTGGTGGTTGAGCCGAGCCCGGAGTAGGTTTGGACCCTTCAGGGCCCCCCGGGCGAGGCAGCACACCACTTTGGCCCCTGCTTCCTGTAGACGGGAGTCCTGGTAAGGCCCGGCCAGGATGATTCAGTCTAGTCGCCTTTTCTTCTACTATCCCCTCCGATCTCTCACTTTTACCTTTCCTGTTTCCTTTACTTCTCTCTCACTTATCTTACTCCTTTTTCACCCCTCTTTGGCGGCAAGGGCTAACCTTGGGTGGCAATAGACCTCTGTCTTGACCCACACTTGGGTATAGTTTCCCGGCAGCACTGTTAGCGTAACGTCTCCAGCCAAGCCCTTCTTGTTATGGTGCGTTACCTAACCCCTTGTTGGGCTCGGTGGCGGGCGGTGCACCGTGGATTCTGAACATTCTTTGCCATCTTATGGCACCCCACCGTTCTAAACCCTCTGCTCGGTCCCTGAAAAGGGGTCGGACCGAAGTAAAACTGAATGATAAGTCTTCACCGGTACAGAACACTTTTAGCCGATTCCTTGTTATGCACTCTGAACAAGAAGACAAACATCTCGCGAAATTGTCACCTTTTCTGATAGCAAAAACCCTAGAAACCCTTGTAGGCAAAAACTTCAAAGCAAAGAAGCTAGTATCTGGTGACTTGCTTGTTGAAGTGGAAAATGGCACGGAGAATGCTACCCTCTTGGACCTAAACAAGATTTCTGAGTATAGAGTCTCCGTCACTCCACATCGAACACTAAATATTTGCCAAGGAGTAATTTCCGAGGATGATTTGCTAGAGTCAAGTAACGAGGAGATTTTGGAAGGTCTTTCCAGTCAAGGAGTAACGGCAGTACGACGAATCCTGCTTCGTAAAAACGGAAACGAGCGACCAACAAAACATGTAATACTTACATTCTCCTCCATTGTGCTGCCTCAAAGTATCAAAGCGGGCTACCTCCACTGTAAGGTGCGCCCATACGTCCCGAACCCAAGACGCTGCTTCAAGTGTCAACGGTTTGATCATGGCTCTGCCACCTGCCGCAGAAAAACAACCTGCGCAAAGTGTGCATGCACAGACCACCCAACAGATACGTGTGGCAGCTCAACCCCTAAGTGCATCAACTGCACTGGTGCCCATCCTGCTTACTCGCGATCGTGTCCAAAGTTTAAAGAGGAGAAAGAAGTTTTAACCTTAAAAACAAAGGAAAACTTGAGCTACCATGAAGCACGAAAACGCTTTTCGTTCCTTCAAGGAGGAACGTACGACGAGGCGGCCATCAGGGGGACTAGGTCGCTGTCAAAGGCATCAGTGGGTGGTACCCAGTATAGTCTTCGAGACACTGAGTGCCCACCCAGTCCCCTCACCCCTACAGAGACTTTGATGGGATCTCAGACGCCTGAGGCCCCACAGAAGCTCACGAAGTCCAAGGCGTTTCCGCAACGCCTGGCCCCGAAGGTTCGGGTGGTGCTTGACCCCACCCGTTCCCAAGTCCGAAAGGGATCCCCTCCTTCCTCTACACAGGGGGTGGAGGAGGTCATGGAGGTCAATGTCGCATCCACCGAGGGTAGCATGGAAACTGCCACCCCTGTGCCTTCATGCTCGAAGGCAGGCAGTGTTACCTCTGCACCCCTAAAAAATCAGCGCAGGCATCCCAGGTGCCTGCCGGCTCGTCAGGCAGAGGCCGGGCACAGCCCACTCGCCTGACCGACAATCCGAGAAAGCCGGGTCACTCTGACGAGGCAGTCTCGTTGAAGGGCCCAGAGGTATCAACAGAAGAGAAAATGGAAGAGGCCTGTCTAGCTTCAGATGATGACTTGCTTCCTTCGGGAGCGGAGTCCTTGTCGTCTTCTTCGGGTGAGCCCGTAGAACAACAGAAGGACAATGCTAGAAAGAAAAGAAATATTCCTCGGATTTTAGCTCCAAAATAATATTAGCTGAACTATATATAGGTATCTTTTTAACTTTTTATACGTTTTTAGGGAATTTCACTAAAAGGCAACCACACCGATATTTTTATGCACTTTCGCCCACGACTTTTTATCGATTTTAAATAATTTTTATGGGTCATCTCTCGTTTATGCAATGGAACTGTCGAGGTCTCCTACGCAACATTGATGACATTAGTTTTTTTCTTAGTGAGCTACGACCGATAGCTCTGGCTTTGTAGGAGACTCATTTGAATTGCAGTCATTCAAATGTTTTACGGTCCTATCACACTTTTCGTAAAGACCGCCCATCATCTCATTCAGCCTGTAGTGTAGCAGTTGTTGTGCAGAGAGGGGTGGCATGTGCCGAGGTGCCCCTGGACACTCCGCTCGAGGCAGTGGCTGTGAGGGTTCTGACCGACCGTTTAATCACCGTTGTTTCATTGTACCTTCCGCCACAGATCACAGTGCACATGCGTGAGCTTCAAAAGCTCATTGCCCAACTACCACAACCCTTTTTAATATTAGGGTATTTTAATGCTGATCACACCATGAGGGGAAGTGCACGAGTTGATTCGCGTGGAGAACTCATAGAACGACATTTATTGTCATCGAATCTTTGTCTTTTAAACACGAAATCTCCAACCTTTTTTAGTGATGCTCATAACTTCTTCACCTGCATCGATTTATCTTTATCATCGCCACCTCTGCTTCCTTGTTTTTCTTGGAAGGTTTTAGAAAACCCATTCGGGAGCGACCACTTCCCGATTGTCGTAGAGAGCCTTGCTGCTGTTACTACGCTTTTAGAATATACGCCGAGATGTCGCCTTGACAAAGCGGATTGGGAACTCTTTTGCTCGTCTGCAACATTTGATATTTCTTTATTATCAGTCTTGTCTCCAGATGATGCTACAGCCTATGTTACTAAGAAGATAATTGAGGCTGCAGAAAAATCTATTCCTCGCACCTCTGGGAAATTACCAAAAAAGTGCAGGCCCTGGTGGACTGAAGGATGTTCCACGACAATGAAGAAACAAGACAAAGCTTGGGGCATATTTCGACGGTACCCCACCGTAAATAACAAGATCGAATTCAAAAGTCGAAAAGCTCAAGCCCGCTAGACTAGAAGGCAAGCAAAAAAGAAATCGTGGACGAAATATGTCTCCTCACTGAACAGCTTTGTCCCCGCAAAGGAGGTGTGGGACGGTTATCGCAAAATCAAAGGGGATTACTGCTGTTTTATTATGCCTCCATTGTTCAAGAATGTTCCCACATCACTGAAAGACTTAAGCAATACTCTTGGCGTTGACTTCCAGAGCGTTTCGATTTCTAAAAGCTACAGTGCCACTTTTAAACAGTTTAAAATGAAAGCAGAATGCGAGCGAACAGTTCTGTCGGGGGCAACCTCTACACCATACAACCAGCCCTTTACGCTCCGTGAACTGGAGTTGGCTCTTGACATCAAGAAACAGTCTGCCCCAGACCCTGATTTCATCCACTATGAGATGCTTCGTAAGCTGCCCCTACAACATCTGCTTAGTTTTTTCAACCTTCTCTGGGAAAGAGCTTACTTCCCTGAATCCTAAGAAAGAGCACATGTTATACCCCTCTTGAAAGCTGGCAAAGACCCCTCTTTTTGCTCGAGCTACCGCCCAATTGCCCTTACGAGCTGTCTTGGTAAGACGTACGAAAGACTTATCAACAAACGGCTGGTGTTTTTTCTTGAAGAACAAAACCTATTTGATAACAATCAGTGTGGTTTCCGCCAAGGCCGGTCTACTCTAGATCACCTCGTGCGCCTCGAGACGAGGATCCGGGAGGCTTTTGTAAAGAGGCAGCACTGTGTGTCTGTATTTTTTTACCTGAAAAAGGCGTACGACACGACCTGGAGATATGGAATCATGCGAGACCTTTATGCCTGCGGAGTACGGGGCCGCATGTTACGTTGTATAAAGGCTTTTCTGACTGGGCGGACCTTTCTGGTTCGACTAGGCACCACATTATCGGACACATTTGTTCAAGAAAATGGGGTTCCTCAGGGGGGCATCCTGAGTGTCACATTATTTGTTTTAAAGATTAACACCCTAGCTCAAAGACTGCCACCTTCCATTGAACATTCATTTTATGTCGACGACTTACAGATATCATTTTCCTCTTGTAATCTGTCCAGCTGTGAACTCCAGCTGCAGCTAGCAATTAATAAGATCAGTAAGTGGGCCGACGAAAATGGCTTCAGGTTTTCATTCGGAAAAACGGTGTGCATTCCATTTTCTCTACGACGAGGGCTGTCCCTTGAGCCAGTGTTGGAATTGAACAGAGCACCTATACCAGTTAAAGCCGAGCATAAGTTTCTGGGAGTCATATTTGATAGGAAGTTGCATTTTATCTGTCACTTAAAGGAACTGAAACAAAAGTGCCTGAAATCCCTAAACATCTTGAAAATTTTGTCACATAAAACTTGGGGCTCTGACAGACTATGCCTGCTATGCTTGTATAACGCTTTGGTACGATCCCGTCTTGATTATGGTGCCGTCGTGTACAACTCAGCGCCACCATCCTCCCTGAAGATGTTGGACCCGGTACACCACCTTGGCTTGCGCCTTGCTACGGGTGCTTTTCGGACATCGCCTGTTTTAAGCTTGTACGCGGACTCCCACCAGATGCCCCTTTCCAAGCGACGGCAGTACCTGGCCTTGAGCTATACTACCAGGATTTTGTCTGATCCTCACCATCCAACCTTTTTTGCTCTCCAGCAATCTCAATTTGCTCGCCTTTTTGAAAATAAACCAAGCATTGTGCGGCCATTGAGCTTTCGTGTTCACAGTGACCAGTCATCTCTCGGTCTCGACCTTCATGGCATTAACCTTCTTCAAAAGGCCGAGAGTATTCCCCCTTGGAAAATGCTTCCAGTATCATGCGACTGGTCATTCACACGGTATAGCAAGCATAATGTCTCCCCTCTGCTTATTCAACAAGAATTTCTTGGCTTACAGAATAAATATGACGACTATACTCAATTTTATACAGATGGCTCCAAAACTTTTTCTGCAGTGGGATCGGCTGTTTATTCTGAGGTTTTCATACAGGCCCAGCGGCTTAGCTGCATGGCTAGTATTTTTATTGCGGAGCTATACGGTGTTCTCCTTGCAATCGAGTATATCACCACCAGCAAAACAGTGAAGGCAATTCTTTTTGTAGACTCCCAAAGTGTCATCGTTGCCCTCTGCTTTCTAAGAGATACAAAAAACATGCTCGCTAAGCTAATACGCTATAAAATCAATCGCTGTTTAGAGCGTGGGTTCGTTATCAAATTCTGCTGGATCCCAAGCCATGTTGGGATCAAAGGCAATGAGAAAGCAGACCAGCTGGCTACCTCCGCAAGCAATCTCCTAGAAATCCGACGGGGCATACCCTTTCAAGATATCAAACCCCTCCTTAGGAAAGCTCTCCTCGATGCTTGGCAATCTGAGTGGAACCTAGAGAGTGCAAATAAGCTGCATGCTATTAAGCCAGTTTTGGGGTTGTGGGAGAATTCATCTCGTAAAACCGTTTTCATGAGGTTCTCTTGTGCCGTCTTAGAATCGGCCAAACCTTCCTGACTCATGGACATCTTTTTTGTGGAGAAGACGCTCCAAGCTGCGAGCATTGCGGTGAACCTTTGACAATTTTGCATATTTTGTGTGCCTGTCCAGGCTTTGAGCAGAGCCGGCTTGCCTGTTTTCCAGAGCTTTTTACATATCAGATTCCTTTCCATCCAGCACTTTTGTTAGGCCGAGCATCCCATCATTCCATTCAATCGGATCCTCAACTTTTTGCAAGCGGCCTTCTACACAAAATTTAAGTACTGCATTTTCTGTTCACCATAAATATATAAAACATCAGCTTCATGAGTGCTTTAATTTACCATTACTGTGAGTCGCATTAGTCTTGTAGTCTTGCGCAGCATGGCCTTCGTCGCTTTTGCGCCATTAAATCGTTAATCATCATCATCATCATCACGCAGAAAGCCAGGGTTCGATTCCTGGCCGCGGCTACACATTTTTGTTTATACTGTAATGTGATGTTCTGGTGAATTCGAGAACCGTCTTGCTGATTCCAGGTTAGAATTTTCTACGTGCCGAACCTTCTACGCCGAATGCTCCAGAAGCCGACGCGTGTACAAAAGCGGCTCCGCGTGGCAAGCCGGGGTCAGTTTCGCCCCAGCATTCGACTCTGCTCATTCGCCGACTTCGACGCCCGCGACGCTCTGCTGTTATCTTCTGTTTCCTTTTTATTTTTGGGCACAGGTTCGACCCCATTAAACATTTAAGTTTCCCCAGTTATTCTTTGTTTCCTCGTTTGTTCCGCCGAAACAATATTGAAGACGATATGGAACTTCGGCCCTAACGAGACGACGGAGACTGCCTCATATCGAAATGTTTTCAATATTCTCCCAGGAGGGATAACTTCTAAAGTCCGGAGAAGTGAAGTGAGCCTGGTAATGAAAAAAGACGACGACGATCAAGACTGGCGGGGAGAGGAAGAATGAAGTAAAATAGAATAAACGGGTCTGATTAACTTCCTCAATGTGCAATAATTTGTAAACCACTACATAAGAACGGCAGGCAGCGCTCATATTAAGAAAGAGAATTTATCAGTCATTAGGTATATGACATTACAGTTTATGGATCCTTCTCGAAAAGGATATAAACGGTAAACAAACTGATATGCAGGGAAATAAATAACGTTGCATATACTACACGTCATCAAGAAGCGCTCACTAAACTTGAAGCATTTGGTATCATGCCGTTAGACTACCGCGTTTACTTTCAACAAACAGAGATTAAATTACCCAAAAAAGACAGACCGCTTAAAAACACATATATGTTTTTCTTACCAGGAATACATACTCTGTTGGCCTTGAGATCAACTTAGAGGTGGCGTTACTGTTGCGATATTATCATCATCATCAAAGCGGGGATAGAAGCATTGCCGCCTTATAGGCTCTCCACGTTCGCGCGCGAGACGGTGTAGATTCTTGCGTTTATTTTGTCGCATATTATCGGTGGGAAAACGATTTTAGCGGAAAATGACGCGGTACCGTTCGGTGTTTCAGTGAAGATCGAATTGTGTTACCAACGTACAACCTAAATTTAAAAAAAAAAATATCGCTCGTGTGAATGCTTCGTTTGCCCTAGGAAGACGTTGAGAAGCATGGACCACGAGCAATGCCTATCTCCAGTTGAACTGCACTATTTATGTTAAGGCATAGGAATTCTCCAAAACATCGAATTCCAACCCGGATAACATAGTACTGGCACTGTGGGCTCTACAGAAATCGCAGGTTCTATGCATATTTTTATTTCTTTTTCTTTACTTTTAGTTTCTGCAGTAGCAAAAAAAAAAAAATAGAATAAAGAGAAGTTAGTTTTGTATTAGAAATTATCGTGCTATTTAGTTCCTCTGCCGCCAATGTTTCCTTTTACTGCGCCACGGTGTGGGTACGTTTTTTGGAGTCGGATTAATTTCACTACGTTGCGATGAGGAGAGAGCCTCTTCTAGTTATAATCCGCAGACTTTTCGTTACAGGACATCTGAAAAAGGCGAAACAAACTAATTTAATGTATCTGCCGCGAGTGGAACAAACGAGTGTAACCGAGCGTGCGCGTAATTAGATGGTTTTCTCGGAATTGTGGGTTCACCTGCTTCAATTTTCTCGGTGAGGGCTGCGGATGTCAAAAGGCTAATATTATAAATATTCTTACGAAGATGAAGGAAATGAAGGCGGGCGATCTGGCAGGAAAAAGGAAGAAGTGTCCGACCGCCGGATTCCTCAAGTTCGAAGCAAGCACCTCATCCTTCTCCTACAACCCTCCTTATTCTTCTGTAAATAAAGCATCTTTCACCGTAACATTCTTTGGTGGAGGTGCGGATTAGCCCGGCCTGGATACATAAAGCAGACGTAGCCAACCTCCTGTAGTGGGCGCTACTGAAGTGATGGTGTTTTTTCCTATTGCTCACCAGAGGACACCATCATATATAGAGGATTATATAAGGAGCGGCGCGTGAGATTAAAGGGCTTTTTTGGTTGTGGTCACGAGCGGAGCGGCTGTCACTTGGCCGTCGTCCGTTCCGAACGTTCCGAACATGGTGTCAGAAGCTGGTTAACGCCGTCACTATGGCGGAAGGTGAACCCCGTATTCAAGTGGTTCGCGTCGGAGCGTCGGGACTTCATCCTCCGGCTCCATTCACTTTCACCAGCCCGGCGGAATGGCCGACATGGATCGCGACTTATCAGGACTACGCCTTCGCAGCCGGTCTCGATACTGCCAGTGACGAAGTGCAGGTACGCACGCTCTTGTACTGCATGGGACCACAAGCCCGAAGCGTCCTGTCATCGTTGGGAGCGCCAACTCCAGAGACCCTGTCGTTCGCGGTCGTCAAAGAGAAGTTGGCCGGGCACTTCGTGCATCCCTACAACGAAATATACGAGAGTCGCCGGTTCCACCGTCGGACGCAAGAGCAAGGCGAGTCTGTCGACGACTTCTTCACGTCGCTTCGTAACCTGGTCAAGCGCTGCGGTTACAACAGTGCGGACGTCGAAGACCGCCTGGTACGTGACAAATTCGTCGTGGGGTTGCGGGATGACAAGCTCTCTGACCAGTTGTGTCGTTCGACGAGGCTCTCTGCGGAAGAAGCGCTCTGTCAGGCCCGTGTTCATGAGGACGCCGAAAAAAAGCGGCTGTCACGCTCCAGCGTTGCCCGCGGGAATACCGCCCCCGAAAACCTGAACGTCGACACCGCGAGACGCAAGAAGATAGCGACCAGTCAATCGGCACGCTATCACGGCAAATCTGAGCAGTCCGCCAGTTCAACTTGTGAGTATTGCGGACGTCACCCTCACCTGCGGTAAGATTGCCCAGCACGGAAATCGTCTTGCCATTTCTGCAAGAAGCAGGGCCATTTTGCAGAAGTTTGCAAAGCTAAGAAGAGAAAAGAACTCTTGGGCTCCGTGGAGCTTCACGCAGTCAGCACACGGCATGCAAGATACACCGAGGTGCGCGTGAATGGTCATCTTTCCAAGTTCAAAATTGACTCGGGTGCGGAGGTCACCGTTGTTTCACCCTCTTTTCCGAGGCTTCCTATTGTCCTGGACGAAGCCGACGGCGAGGTGTCGGGTCCCGGCAACCTACGTCTGAACGTTCTGGGGACTTTCAAGGCTACCTTGGAGTGGCGTGGCAAGTTCACGGTCCAGCGTCTCTACGTCGTGCAAAATCAGCACACGTCTCTTCTCGGACTGCCTGCCATTGAAGCTCTGGGCGTTATTCAGTTCCTGGACTCGACGGAATACGTTCCATCAACTCAAGCCAAGATTTTTCAAGGCTTGGGGGAACTCCAAGAGGAGTATCACGTCTGTCTCCAGCCGAATGTTCGTCCATTTTCTCTGAGCGTTCCAAGACGGATTCCAATCACTCTGCTAGGTGTCGTGAAAAAGGAACTGGGTGACATGGAGGCCCAAGTTGTCATTCGAAAAATCGACACGCCAACTCAGTGGTGTTCCGGTCTAGTCGTTGTTCCCAAACCATCAGGCGGGTACAGACTGTGCGTGGACTTGACAAAGCTGAATCAAGTGATTCAGCGAGAACGTTACGTCTTGCCCACTGTCGAATACATACTGGGTCAGTTGGGTGAAGCTCAGATATTTTCCAAGCTCGATGCTAGGTCCAGCTTCCATCAGGTGAAACTTAGTCGTGACAGTGAAGAGCTCACGACGTTCATCACTCCCTTCGGCCGGTATTGCTACAAGCGTCTTCCATTTGGCATCGCATCGGCACCGGAGTACTTTCAACGCCTGATGTCAAGACTTCTTGAAGGTCTCTCGGGTGTCGTCAACATGATTGACGACATTCTAATCTTTGGGAGGGATCGTCGCGAACACGATCAACGTCTGGCCGATGTCTTGAGTCGCCTGGAACAAGCTGGGGTTACACTGAACGAGAAAAAGTGTGAATTCTGCGTCACCTCTGTCAAGTTCCTAGGCGTTGTCGTGGATGCCGAAGGAATTTCGCCAGATCCACACAAGATCAAAGCCATCAAGAATTTGATGCCACCAGAAGATATCAGCGGTGTACGCCGGTTGCTTGGGATGGCTAATCACATCGGACGGTTCATTCCACACCTTGCTGACGTTACCACACCAATTCGCTCTCTGTTAAACAAGAACAGCGTCTGGATGTGGGGTCCTAGCCAAGAGGAGGCTTTCGCCCGCCTCAAGTCACTGCTTAGCTCTGAAACATGCATGGCAAAGTACCACCCGCGCTACCCTACCGTAGTATCTGCAGATGCCAGTTCTTATGGTTTGGGAGCCGTGCTGCTTCAAGAGCAACCTTCGGGGACTCGGCGGGCTGTCGCCTTTGCTTCCAGATCCCTCACTCCCACGGAGGGTCGCTACAGTCAAACGGAGAAGGAGTCTAGCCGTAACGTGGGCCGTCTTACGGTTCGACCAGTATATTCGTGGTCTGAACTTCGAGGTCGAGACAGATCACCTTCCTCTTGTCGCCCTTCTCGGAGGAAAGGACCTGGAGCTTTTGCCACCGCGGGTGCAACGCATGCGAATCAAGCTGATGCGTTATCAGTACAACATGAAGTATGTACCGGGAAAGCTCTTGGCGACTGCCGACTCACTCTCACGAGCACCTTGTGACGCGCCAGCTTCGAAAGAAGTAGGGAGTGTGGAACTCTTCATTGGCGAAGTCTTCAAAGACCTGCCGCCAGCGGTGGCGAGTCGACTGGAAGACGTCCGCCAGCACCAAACGCAATATGGGTAGTGTTCCATGGTAGTAACTTACTGTGGAAGAGGTTGGCCCAGCAAAAACAAAGTGCCAGCTCACATTGCTCCGTATTGGAAGGAGAGAGAACGATTGAGCGTCTACAAAGGCGTACTACTTCTAGATCGCCGCATCGTCATTCCGTCCGCTCTCCGACAGAGTATCCTGGCCTTACTGCACGAAGGGCACCAGGGCGTTCGCCGCTGTCAAGAACGCGCCAGAGAAAGCGTTTGGTGGCCGAACTGCAATTTACACATCGAACATCTTGTAGCCGAGTGTGCCAAATGCGCCGAAACTCGTGTGGTACACTCTGAGCCGATGATGCAGACTCCAACGCCAGAAAGACCGTGGCAGCGCCTCGGGATAGACCTTTTCCAGCTAAAAGGACGTGATTACGTTCTGATTGTAGACTACTACTCAAGGTTTCCTGAGGTCATCTCTCTCGGATCTACATCTGCGCAAGCAGTCATCTCGGCTGTCAAGAGTTGCATGGCTCGCTATGGGATTCCGGACGTCGTGCGGTCAGATAACGGACCGCAGTTTGCATCTCACGAGTTTGCAAACTTTGCTCAGGCGTACGGATTTCGCCATGAGTCTAGCAGCCCGCGGTACCCCCAGAGTAACGGCGAAGTAGAGCTTATGGTGCGTACCGTGAAGGACTTGTTCGGAAAAAGTTCTGATCCGTACCTGGCCCTCCTAGCGTACCGAGACACACCTGTTGTCAATGGCGTGTCTCCTGCGCAGTTGTTAATGGCGAGAAAACTCCAAACTCGACTTCCTGGTTTACCCGAACGACTTGAGCCAGCATTGCCCAGCCATCAGAACGTTAAGGCGAGAGATGCCGCAAACAAGTTATACCAGGCAAAGAACTACAATCGCCGGCATAGTTCAAGTCCTCTGACTCCCTTGAAGTTGGGGGAGGACGTGTGGGTTAAGGACGTCAATTTCCGAGGCCGTATACTCAGCCCCGCTCAGCGACCACGGTCATATGTGGTGGAAACGCCCAGGAGCACTCTGCAGCGAAACCGTCAGCATCTTGTCCCCTTCTCAAACGGCCAAGCAGAAGAAGAACCGTCGGCTAGTTCACAGCAGTCTATGCCTGTTGAGGGTCAACGAGTATCATCGCAAGAGCCTCAGCAAGAAGGACTTCGGCTGAGACGCACACGTTGCGGTCGTGAGATTCGACCGCCAAGGCGATTGGACTTATAGATCTTAAGAGGGGAGATGTAGTGGGCGCTACTGAAGTGATGGTGTTTTTTCTTATTGCTCACCAGAGGACACCATCATTTATAGAGGATTATATAAGGAGCGGCGCGTGAGATTAAAGGGCTTTTTTTGGTTGTGGTCACGAGCGGAGCTGCTGTCACATGGCCGTCGTCCGTTCCGAACGTTCCGAACACCTCCGACCGACATGGCTTCCAGTTCCGAAACACCACCAGAAGGCGCTCAAGCTTCGCCGCAGCCTTCACTGGTTATCGCCAAACCGCGAGATCCTGGCTTTTTCACCGGCACAGGAGACCAGGAGGTTGAAGACTGGATACACCTCTATGAAAGAGTAAGTTTCCACAACCGCTGGGATGGCACTATCATGCTGGCGAATGTCATATTCTACTTGCGTGATACCGCCCGAACATAGTTTGAAACACATGAAGAGGAACTAGCGTCGTGGGACCTCTGCAAAGCCAAGCTTCAGGACCTCTTCGGACGTCCAACCGGTCACACGCTCTCGGCCAAGCGAAAGCTGGCATCCAAGGTCCAAAAATCGACCGAGTGATATGTGACCTACATCCAAGACGTCCTATTTCTGTGCAGGAAAGCTAACCCGAAATGCCAGAAATTCAACGGATCGAACACATCTCTCAAAGGCATCGCCGATTATGCCTTTCAGCTACTTGTCATTAAGGATTGCTCGACTGTCGATGACGTCCTGAAAGAGTGCCGCAGGTTAGAAGCTGCAAAGACTCGCAGGATAGTGCACAAGTTCGACCGTTTGCCAAACCCCCCGGCAACATCATCTTGTGAAGACTCCGATACTAACAAAGAGCGCATCACGGAAATCGTCCGCCGAGAACTGGAGGCGATGATGCCCGCGGACAGTGTTTCCCGGTTGTAGTAATCTCTTCTATACGGCGGTACGAAAGGAGAGGACGCTAACAGCACTCACATGATGTGGCCGGGTAGGAAGCCGCGGCCCCGCGCGTTCGGGGCCTACGAAGAATGAGACAAAGACATGTTGCCTGGTGGGTGTCCCGTAGTTCTCTGACGTCGCTGACGGACGGCGGCTCTTTTATTAACATATATCCCGTGACATCATTGATGCATAAACACACATAACACAAGATAAGACAACCCGATAAACCCACCATCAAAGCATACTAGACAGAACACACGTTGCGCCACCTGGTGGCAAAATCACTTATCACAGACCACTACACTGGTCTCCCCGCTCATCGACTAGCGAGTTATCCATCGCCGCCGTTAAAACTGTCGTTAGGCAAGAAATGGAGAAGTTCTGCGGCTCGCCGCGTCCAAGTCTCCGACCATCATTTGATCAACAGGCACATACACCCGAATGCTGCGCCTGTGAATCTTCAACTGTGACGCCATCCTTCAGATCGTACCGCCGACGTGATCCCGCCACGTGGAGGACCCCCGACAACCGACCCATTTGTTTTGCTTGCGGTATGGCTGGTCATGTCGCCCACTACTGTCGAAATCGCTGGAACAACCGACAACCAAGCAACCGGACGTTTCTACCCACCAATGACGGTCGTTATTACAATAGAAACTTCGCTTCTCCCTCTGATGACCTCCCAAGCGAAGATGCAACATTCTATCGCTCATCGTGGAATCTTCGCCCTCAGTCCCCGCGTCGCCGCCAATCATTGTCTCCACTCGTTCGCCGCCCCGTTTCGCCGTCCCAGGATCTTCGACCCTCGGAAAACTGAACCATGCAGCTTTAGGAGGTGGGGCTGCATCACAGTTTATAGCCGCAATTCCTCTACAGAATATCGTCGCTACATCTCATGATCGACTTATGGTTCATATTGACGGTATTCGCGCATTAGCCCTTGTAGATACTGGAGCCGCAATTTCTATTATGCGCAGAGATCTCCGACGACGCTCACGAAACGCACTCACGCCACCTGCCACGAAAACGCTCCGCGGTGCAGATGGCGGCATTATCTCACCTCATGGCATGTGCGGCGCTCGCATAATTGTTAATAACAAGACTAACTTCATCCGCTTTACAGTCCTTATAACCTGTCCCCACGAGATCATCCTCGGCTGGGACTTTCTCTCCTCACATTCGGCCCTCATCGACTGTGCCAAAGGTGAGATTGAGCTCTATACCAGTGAGTCCTGCGACGTTTCTGACTCAGTTGTGTTCAGATTATGTTGTCTTGAGACATCACGCATTCCTCCCTTGTCTGCTGCCGCCATAAATGTTACAACGACCCACTCGATCCAAGACGGTGACTATTGTTGAAAAAAACCCCGAGACTGCGGGTTAACGACACAACACTAAAAAGTCTCTAACACAGCTGAAATTTTTATTTTCCAAACCTGGTTATATAGGCACTTCGATACAAAAAAAGGGGGAGAGGGTGAGAACCCCAACAATGTGCAATCTACTCGTTTGCGCCCTTACATTTTGTTCACGGTTACTAAATTATCACACCGAATATCAGCATCTTGCTTGAAGGCAACTTGCACTACCACACTGCGTCGCAACTTTACAAAGTGGTGTCACAGATTTATGGGTAGTCAATATTGGTCAGAGTCATCAAATATTCCCGAAAGGTATGACTATTGCGCGAAGTTTCCCTACAATCAATTGTGTCGTCGCAGCCATTTCCGAGGAACAATCAGAAGGCACCGTCGCTACGCAACTATCGAGCCCTGCCTTGGCCAGCATTACAACCATGATTGATCCGACTTTGGACGAGGATAAGATCCATCAAATTCAAGACTTTCTTTCCAAGTACCGCTCCATCTTTGACTTTCCAAGTCGTCCTCTTGGCCAGACAAAAGCAATTACTCACCGAATCGACGCCGGTATTTAACCTCCAATCCACCACCGTCCGTACCGAGTATCACCGAGCGAACGCCGCGCTATCCAACAGGAAGTTAATAAGATGCTGTCACAAAACGTTGTCCACTCCTCGTCAAGTCCTTGGTCTTCTCCTGTCGTCTTAGTAAAAAAGAAGGACGGATCATGGCGCTTCTGCGTCGATTACCGCAAATTAAACAAGATAACAAAAAAAGATGTGTACCCTCTGCCCCGTATCGACGAAACTCTCGATTGCTTATATTGCGCTGAATATTTTTTCTGCATTGACCTACGCTCTGAATATTGGCAGAGCAGCATCGACGAATCGGACCGCGAAAAAACTGCGTTCGTCACACCTGACCGACTCTTCGAATTTAAGGTGATGCCCTTTGCCCTTTGTAATGCGCCAGCCGCGTTCGAAAGAATGATGGACCGTCTCCTCAAAGGCCTAAAATGGGTAACCTGCTTATGCTACCTCGATGATGTAATGATTTTCTTTGATTCATTCTCGAAATACCTCGAACGTGTGCAGCAAGTTCTTGAAGTTGCTGCATCCGACAAAAATGGTATCCTCCCAGACCCAGAAAAAATTCAAGCAGTCAAAGATTTTCCAAAACCTTAATCAACGAAAGACGTTAGGAGCTTTTTAGGGCTTTGCCCCTACTTTCGCGGCTTCGTTCGAGATTTTGCACACATCGCACTACAACTGTCATCTCTCCTCAAGAAGAATCAACCTTTCGAATGGCACCATCAACACCACTCGTCGTTCGGGTATCTCAAGGCTGCTTTGACATCAAGCAGCATTCTTGGACATTTCGACGACACGGCACCCACGGAAATTCGAGCCGACGCCAGTGGTCACGGCATCGGAGCTGTTCTTGCGCAACATCAACTTGGTACAGAGCGAGTAATTGCCTACGCCAGCCGCCTCGTTTCACCTGCTGAGCATAATTACACCATCTCTGAGAGAGAGTGCTTGGTTGTGGTATGGTCAATTTCTAAATTTCGGCCATACCTCTTTGGGCGTCCCTTTCGTGTCATAACTGATCACCACGCGCTCTGCTGGCTGTCTTCCCTGAAAGATACTATTGGCCGCCTCGGCTGCTGGTCGCTTTGACTTCAAGAATATGACTTTACCATCGTATAAAAATCTGGAAAAATGCACCAAGATGCTGACTGTTTGTCCCGCTACCCTGTGAGCCCAGTCGATTCCTCAGATGACACTGAACTGCCTGTCCTTCTAATCTCAGACCTCCTCAACCTTGCCCAGGAAAAACGCCGTGACCCAGCTCTTCGAGCTCACATTGAACATCTAACGTCAAACCTAAACCAGCCATACCCAGGACTCTTTCGCAATCAAAACGACATCCTATGCCGGCAAAAATTCTGACCATTTGGATTACCGTGGGTAGTTGTTGTTCCTAAACACCTACGGACAACTATTCTTAACGCACTACATGACGTCCCTTCATCAGGTCATCTCGGTCTGCTTCGCACCTACACAAAGGTTAAGGAACGCTTTTATTGGCCTGGCATGTATCAAACTGTAAAGAAATATGTCTCCCCATGCGACCCTTGTCAAGGTCGAAAGAAACCGCATAGTCGCCGATCTGGACTCCTTCAACCACTGCACCCTGCGCTCAGTCCATTCCAGCGACTCGGTGTTGATTTCCTAGGACCATTTCCTTTGTCACGCACTGACAACCGCTGGATCGCAGTTGCAATAGAACACACCACTCGTTAAGCGATCACCCGCGCCCTTCCAACCAGTACTGCTGTTGACCTAGCCAAATTCATCTTGGAGGACGTCATATTGAGATACGGAGCACCCCGAGAACTTCTCAGCGATCGTTTACGTTCTTTCCTCTCGCGCGTGGTGTCAGAAGTCCTACAATTCTGCTCCGTACGCCATTAAGTCACCACCGCTTATCATCACAAACAAATGGATTGACCGAGCGATTGAACAGGACATTATCCGACATGCTGTCTATGTACGTCTCGTCCGATCACAGCAATTGGGACGCCGCCTTACCCTATATCACTTTGGCATATAATTCTTCACGCCACGACGCAACGGGTTTTACCCCATTTTATCTACTCTTTGAAAGTTAGCCTCCCTTAATGACTGATTCTCTCCTTCCACTTCAACCAGACGCTTCGCTCACAGCTTTCGCATCTGATGCAGTAAGTCGAGCCGAAGGCGCCCGCCAATTAGCTCGTGTACGCACACTCGATTCTCAAGAGCGCCAGTGCACTCGGTATGACAGTTCCCACCAGCATGTTAGTTTTTCTCCCGGAGATCTTGTCCTTCTTTGAACACCGCAGCGCCATGTCGGATTGGCCGACAAGCTACAACATCGTTACATTGGACCCTACCGGATCTGCCACAAATCCAGTGACGTCACCTATGTCATAGAACTCCTTCATGAACAAAATGACGGACGCCGCAAACAACAAAACACAGTGCACGTGCTCGGTCTAAAGCCATACATTGCACCGTAGGCCCTGTAGCTCAACGACGAGACGTCGTTTCCTTCGCGAGGGGGGTAATCTTACGAAGGAATCGAAGACGGGCAATCAGGCAGGAAAAAGGAAGAAGTGCCCGATCGCCGGAATGCCTCAAGTTCGAAGCAACCATTTCATCCTTCTCCTACAACCCTCCTTAATCTTCAGTAAATAAAGCATCTTTCACCGTAACAATATATTGCTAAATAATCTTTTATTTATACATAATAGACTCATCAACTCTGCGGATGTCAAAAGACTAATATTATAAATATATTGCTAAATAATCTTTTGCTCTTACATAATAGACTCAGCAATTCCAACAAACGACTCGCATCACGACACCGACAGCATCGGCCGCAGCGACACTCTTTTACTGATGAGGGCTATCGACTCTCACGAGACTTTCCGATCACCCTCCGCCCTCATCGCATATCGGGACTGCGCAGTTCATCCGTTAATTTTTATATTTTTCGAGTGGTGCTTTAATTGCGATTTCATTTTTGCCATCGGAATCTTGTGGTAAAAAAAGTCAGGAGAAGGTAAAAAAAGAATGAACGGAAGAACAGAAAAAAACAAGGACGGACAAGAAGGTTGCCAACTGTCAGCAAACGTTCTTCCCTTTGTTTCTATTGCCCTTACCAGCACGCTCCCCATTCCAGGTAAGTGAAAAATGCCTGCTTTAATATTTCTGACGTATTTCTTTCTTTTAGGACGCAGGCTTGCATGGTAAACCATTTTACCGTGCTCGTGATTGCCATCGAGGGTGATTATACTGTGTAAATAATAACTTAAAAATTAATTTACTTTAAAAGGCTTCCCGTGTTCACATTTCTTTGGGCGTCACAACGTAAAGTTTAAAATAAAAATGCAATATACCATTTATGACTTGGTAAAATAGTAAAATCAAAGTGTAGTTTTAACGTTTTTCATGTAAAACGACTGAAGAATAATTAATTAACAGATTTATAAAATGCTTAGTTTATTAAAGGGTGGCGATCAGTTGGGTTAATTTGTTAATAAAGACCCAGCTCCAATCAAGATTCAGTTTTATGAAAGCTACGGATTGTGAGAGATAAAAATATGTAGGACCAAACGTTCGACTAACCACAGCATTAAAATTATGGAAGCATCCGACTTAATATTGATCGCTTTGCTGGATTTCCACGCGTGTGAAACGATACAACACAGAAATAACAACAAGAACATCAAACATTTAATAAGGAGGGTCCAGTTCAGCCGGAAACGGGCTTGCGTCGTCCAGATCCATGCTTCTGAACGCGCGCCCGTAGCAGACGACGCACGGCGGTATCCTCGCTTTCGCATGTTTCCAATTTCGGCCGCACGGTGGCGACACGGTTCGATCTCGAGGCGATTATGCCAAGATATCACTTTTGTATATTCCACGTATACTTAACGATGTACCGGATGAAGTTATGAATCTGGTATTTGCAAAATAAATTGAAAATATGGTGTTTACAAACATTACATTTGAAGGCTTGTTTTGATGCTGCGTAAGCGCTTTTTTTTAAGCAGAACTTCACACTTGCGTAATCTTTCTCTGTGTGTGTACACCAACCAACGTTACTAGAATAACTCAGTTGGGAAACTGCCATAGAGCCTGCATTAAAAAAGTGGCTCCGATCCGTACTCCAGAACCGAGCTAAAGGCGATCGCAACGCCGTCATTTCTCCTGCAGCGTCCACTCTGGGAACTGCACAGCTGCACGTCGAGTCGGGCAAGGGCCGGTAGCGCCATCTCTCAGGGCCATCTCACAGTAGCTATGTAAAGCAGCTTTCATGTTTAAACTCGTCACTAAAGGGAGGCGCTGTTATCGTATTTAGCTTAGAGTTCCCGTATATAGCTACCTACGGTAGCAGAGTTGCGCATTCAGCCTCGCCGGGTGGCCGTAGCGTCAGCTTTCCTGCACGCCCTGGATACTCTGCTCGTCACGTGACTAAATTTGGCGAATAGCGGCGCCGAGCGCGCCGCCGCGCATGGAAAACGGAAAAAGAGGAGAAGGAGGGCAAAGCAGGGGAACATACGCCGGGGAGCGAGCAACGTCGGCGGAGCGACCATGAAGGTGGCTTTCTTGCACGGCACCGGATGCTTTGCTCCTCATGTGATGGGTCTCGGCGAATAGCGGCGTGGCGGCGCGGGGAAAACAAATGCGCAACTCTGCTCCTTCTCCGGAGGAGCATATCAAGGAACTCTAATTTAGCTCGGTCTCGGTGGACGCCAGCGGCCCAGGTTTCAGAGGTCAGTTTCCCAACTGAGGGTTTTAGTAACCTTGACAGCAACTCATGTTTGCAAACAAACCAGAACGCCCCTGGTGGCACACCACCTGCGCCGCGCATGGGCGAATGGTGTAGGCAAAAAAGCGCCGCGTCCCGCATCAACAAACCTTTAGAATGGGATGTTGTCGGTGACGGTGTGAGTCCCCGTGCACCATTTCGCGTTGCAATTGCTGATTCTACGCATTTCTAGCTATGGCCTACTACCTTAGAGGCCTGAGAAAAATGAACGAGGGTGGTTAAATCGCAAAAGTTCGTGTAAATAATGTGACGTGCGACGATTCGTTCCGCGTGAATGCCGCAGAATGGACGTAAAGCCTGATTCACGTGATGAGAGATCTGCTCACTGTTTGTTTAGTCGCGACGTTGCTCGGGCTTAGAAAGCGTGGACGGTAACTACGATGCTCGGCGTCGACACTTAAAAATGCAAACAGAATCGGACCAAGTGAATCAGGCATAGAAAGTCGCTGATGGCCACAGGTAATAATGGTCAAGATCTCCTTGTATGTACTGTTTACACCGAGCCTACTTACCCCAAACATCCCTGAAACCTAGAAGTATCTTGAGGCCTGCACTTACTTCTTATTGCAACGTATGGTCTACTGGCCGCTGTCATTTGAACGAACAGACGGCAGTTTGAACAAGCTTGAAAGAGCAGATGACAGTTTGAACGATCAGACGGCCATTTGAACGTGAAGACGCACTGAACGTGGTCCGCAGACGGTCCGGACAACTTGGCGGTTTCGTCGCGTTCATGTTGTAAAAAGCAAATAAATCTGACGACAGCAAGTATCCGCGGATTCAACCGTAAGTGCTTCCGGCACAAGCAATTGTGGTCCGATAGTCTCTGGTTTCCAATTTTACGACACCTATCCACGCTCACGGACGAACAGAGCAGGCAGAAAACGCGTGAAAACTCATCTTTAAATCTTTTCCGGCTCTTTTGAAACGGCCCCAGTTGAGGCGTTTTGACGAGAAGGCAGGTTTTTGCCTGGTTTCTACCAAAACAACACAGGAATGCCCGCCCCGCACGGCGATTTCCGCCCACTGCCCCAAACCGCTAGTGCGTTCGACGCGCCACCACCGTGGTGTGACGCAACAGAGTTGAGTTGCTTATAGAATCGTCCTGTACAGACCTCACATTGTGAACATACCTGTAACTGTTTATTATACACCTGCTTGAGATTACAGTTTACGAATATTATTGTTGTATTTCTATTTTGTGACGCAGTTTTGTACGCTTTGGATCAACAAACAGAGGAAACTTCATGTGTTGTGGCGATAGCATTGTTGAATAACATACTGTATTGCTAAACCAGAGCGCTTTGTATTATTTTTGTAATATTTCATAGGGACCTTTTTTATACCTTTTACTGTCTGCTAAACCAGATATATCATGTGTTGTCTTTTTTTTTTTTTGTCGCAACTACGGTGTGTCAATGAAATCATGTTTCACGCGGCTGCCGGTCGAAGTCATGCAAACCTGACTGTCGGAAACGATACCGCTTTGACGGGTTCGACTATCGTTTTTGAAGATATACACAAATGAACGAATATACTTATTCCGTATGGCATCCATCCGGATTAGTAAACTTGCACGATATCACTTTTTATTCTCGCGCGTTATTGTGCTTACTGCGGTATATCAGCCTAACTTCCGTATCTCAATAGACCCTTTAAACAGTTCATCAAGCAACATTCGCGGTCGCCATTTTTCTGGCTTGACACGTGTGATTGGATCCAAGTCCCCGCCGAACGCTGACGAAACACTCGTTTTCGATGCGAGCTGAGCCGAGTTTGCGCCAAGCGCTGACGGAGTCCTCGTGCCCAATAGCCGCTCATGGTACCCCCCGGACAATATGAGCTGAAACATTCAACCCGATGTTTTTATGCGTCGGAAGTCTCTTCAATTTGTTTTTCTTAAGGCGAATTCTACTGGTCGTTTTGGAGCGCGCCGGGGCCGACATTTCTGGAGCCCGCCTACTTCACTGGTCGATCGGGATCGAGACGGACGCGTTCCACTCGTCTTTTTGAATCAGCTCCCAATTTTGATCTCGATTCGGATCCGAGAAGAGTCGCTCCGCCGATTTCGGCGGATTCGGCCGGAAGCAAGCCTGGCCAGAACTCGGCGCGCACGCGTGACTTACTTTGTCGCCGGGCATCTCGCCTCAGAAAAATTCTTAATGGCCGCTGGCGAAGTGCCACCCGCTTTACTGCTGCTTCTGCTTGATGACAGTTCGTCGTCAAGTTGCTCGAGCAGCTCGTCCAGCAGCAGGGAGTCGTATAGAAGCGACGAAAAGAGTTTCTTCTATGTCCAGCATGAATTTGGCTGCCTCTTCGGACCTCCGCAGTAGAGGCCGAAAATCGAGTGGTACTTGGGCACCGTTCACCAGTACTCCGATGAAGAGGCAAGTGAGCTACACTGATGCACATCGCTTTTCGACACGCATATTTCACATCATGATTAACTTAGCTCGTGCGTTCAACATGTGTTGTTAGCGCACCAATTGCGGAATCATGCGCTTCGACATCCGGGATCGCGGTAAGGAAATTCCCGGGAAGCGAATGACGGGAAGTCATCCGCCGTCTCCGGTGGAGTGGTCATGTATTACAGGAGATCCGGAGGCGGAGCGACTTCGTTCGGATCGCAAGCTCCATCTGGGATCTGCTCTGCTGATCCCGGCGCACTCCAAAACAACCAATGGAATTCGGCGTCAGTTTGTTAACTAGTACGAAGTGTGGGACCTGAACTTCGGATTCCATCCCTGGTTCGAAGCACAGCTCTCTCAAAAACTAACAGCCACGCCAAAAAAGCGTGGAAGACATTTCCAGTTAACATGGTCCGCGATACCTGGCCAACAAATTGCCGATTTTACAATTAGCGCAGCAACTCCTAGGGGGTGCGCAATTTTGGAAAGGGTCAATTGAAACCATGTTTCCATCCTGTTTCGTATTTTACGCGCAGTCACCTTGTACACGGTGGGGGTGCCCTTCAAGGCTTTCCTGATCAAGGCCGTCGACGAGGGCGAGAAAGACGTGGGTCAGTTCGTGCAGCTCAGAGCCCACTCTAGGTTGATACCCAACTGCTCCGCGATCACGCACACACGCTCCGAAGAGAGGACGAACTTCCTGGCTCGCTGGCAAGCGCCCAAGGACCGTCGAGGAAAGGTCCACTTCAAGTAAGGCTCACTCGTTCGATATGTTTGTTTGGAAGGGCTCGCAGCCTCTACCTTCCAGACGTTACGTTCGAGGACGCTCGAGAGTTTTACTGGCTGCTTTTGTAGGTCGGGGTTCATCAACTAGGCCATATACATTACAGCAAAATCCAAGAGGGCTTCGCGTCAATCCCAAATTGCAGCTCGAGAGGCAAGGAATTGTGGGGCTTGTCCCATGTACGCGTTGGCTGGCTTGGGTGCTTCGTATATTCTGAAAGCGGCACGATCCATTTCCTCTTATTTTTTACACTTAAAAACGCAAAAAAAAAAATAAATAAATAAAACGAACGCGAAACAAGTTCAATATCCCACTAGGTTTTCTTATCATCCTGGTTTTTTCGCGTTCTGAGAGCGTGAAAAACAAAACCACCATAAACTTCGTCTTCTATGCCTGAACAATCTTGCGCGTGTTGTACATCGTATTGTCATAATGCACTCAGTAGACAGTGAGGGCGCCACAAGTTTCTGGAATGGTATATTTGGGCATATGCCTCGTACTGCAATGTCGCTGATGTCAGGTTTTTGGAGGAGACTGGCTAGGAGTGCGTGGAGTTGTTTTGGAAAGTAACAATTATTTTTTAGGAAACAAAGATCGGGCCTTAAACAAAATTTTAAGTTTGCAAATAAGTAGAAAACCATTGTGTTACATGATTGAGAAGGCGCTCTTTTCATATTGTCGACCAGCAACAGCGCAGTATAGCAAAATGTCCAAATCTTGGAGTAAATACGGAAATGTTGGTCCCTTTGGCCCTTTAAAGGAGCCCTGCGGTCCTATTTAAGCGTCTATTTTTTTTGCGGTTTCCAGGTCTCTTTTAGTTTGGACAACTCAGCGGGGACAGAAAGAGTAACTAAATATCACTGCGTCAAATTTTAACCGGACGCCGCGGGAACCTCCTCCTCCTACGGGGGCGCCCCGTGGTGTTGAACGCGCGCGGCATGTGACGAAATCGTGACGCTTTTGGTCCTGGTCAGCCGAGGAGAAAGAGGTGCCCTGGATCTGGGCAGCTGTCTCTCCTCGGCCTCACCTCTTTTCCCCGTCTTCCCCTCCCTCCCCACATTCCTCAGTCACCGCGGCCCGCTGGCGGGGGAAAGGGGGAGGGGAGGGGGGGAGACAGAGGACCAAGGACGTCATGAAGGAAGTCATGCTTTGCTTGTATCTGCAATTTTAATATGCCTATAAATATTAAAATAAAACAAATTTTGAGAAAAGAAGAAGTTCATAAGTTACTACGTTCAATGCGCTCAGGTTCGGTGCAAATTAAAGAACAGTAGAAAGTTGTTGTTTTTATGCTCCTTCGCATAAAACGGAATGAAACCGCTCATTTGCTGGCACTGTCGAAGAACCTTTAGCATGACGAAAGAGGTAATTATGAGCGTTACTGAAAGCTTCGACGTTGCTTTGCTATACGTGATGTTATTTGGTGACAAGTGGTCGAATTACCCCCTCACAATAATACGGCATGTATACCTACTGAAGAAAAAAACACATTTGGTTTGTGTTGCGATAGTTGTTTAAGGCGTACTGCAGTGCGTACTTTCGCGTGTATAGACGCTTTAAACAAGTGCCTGATTGAGCCCCCATTGCCGACCTTACCGTGATGCAGAGCCACTGAAGCGTGCGTTGACGAGCCTCTACAAAGGCATACGCTGGGGAGAACACAGTAGCACCTAAAGTGGCAATAACCTGTCATGCTGTGGGAATGATGAAGTGAAGCGAACGGAATACGGGGAAACAAAAACTGAAGGCCGGTTATGGCTGCGCCCATGCACAACTACCTGAGAGCGTCCATAGCGCGGAGGAAATCCGCTAGGGTTTCGTTTCTACATCGATATTTCAGGAAGCTCACGTCGTACAATCTGCCTGGGCTTGCACTTGCGGGTTGGTCTTGTGCATAGAGTTATTATAATGTAAGCTGGAGGTTCAACTGGCGCTAGTGTCTATGCGACTTCCGTGACGCAATTTGAAGCAGACAGCAACCAGTCTACTTTTGCGGTGCTCCTGTGCATTCCTATAGGAAAACGCGCGTGCATTTTTTTTTCTTCGCCGATAATATCTCATTTGAGTCGTACCGAATAGTATGCACCTTTCTTAACACTGTAAAAGTGTAATTGCTTTAGTTAGCGCATTTTTCTTCATCGGTGGACGATGTTTAACTTCGCTACATTTGAGTCCCAAACGTGTGTTCCGCAAAAGGTGTGTAAAAACAAGCGACGATTCACAGCAAAATTACAATCAAAAGGAATATAGAGTGTGTTCAAGGCTCGCCAGCATTCCGGTAACACTTAAATATTGCTAATATGCCAGACCTGTCACTATATGGAAATGACCCCGTGGTGCTTGAACGGATAAAAACAATTAAAACGTAAACAGTAAAGTACGTGGGCGATGAAAGGTGTCTCTTCGTATTCTCTTCTCTGCCGGGCAGCTTTTATTAGTGACTTGTGCCCGATAAATTTTTGAGAACAATTGTTCTGAAAGATTTCGAGCGTGCGAGTGATGTTTTGAAGGTAGAACGCGTATTTTCGCACAGAGCAGAAAGAATAAAGCAGTACTTATTGAAAATCGAAATATATTACGTGGCTTTTAATTTATTTTGATTGTACATGCACGGTTAATTACTGATCCAGTGTTACTGCGTAGTTCTTGCCGTCTCTCTTAATTTCCAAATGCCCTTCGTTCGTTTGGCATGTACAACCCTCATGCTAAAAAAATTGCAGTGGCTTAGCTCGGCTATGCCAGGATATAGGTAGCGTGAGCTAAGGTTCAGCTGGTTATTCTTAGCTTTCCTGGTTGTCTACGATTAGCTTGATTATCATGCTTACTGCTGCTTCAATGACACACACACGGTATACGCATTATGTGACGAATGTATATTTTTTTTTTTTTGCTCAACGTCTGGTTGTTTCTCTATTGCCACAAAGACGGCTCGGCGGTCAGTGTAGTAACACGCTGCCGTCTCTATGGCCCCAACGCAGTATTTGGAATTGATTGTCTGTCTCTGATGCACAAGATCAATGATGGTTCCCGATTGGATAGGCGACGCCGCTAAACTCAACGTTTCACGCATGGCACTACTTACCGGCGTCAAGTCTTTCACACACGTCGCACACATATTCAAACGGATTGTTTACGAAGTACGTCTCGAAGGTCCGAGTCGCACTGGCGCTTTCGCTAAATTACACCGTATAGTCAGTCAATCGGCGAGCCTTGACGTCATCGACGGCGTCTTGTTGTTGCTGCTGCTAAGATGGTCGGGCACGTCGCTCAGCCTCCTGGCGACGCCGCTTTGCTAGACGTTTCTCCCTTTGCTCCGATGTCTCCGCAGCACGATTAGCCTTCTTCTTTTTGGTCTTCCTACGCTCAACCGCTAATTGCCGGGACCTACTTCGGAATCCGAGTTAAGCTTCGCCGCTCTTCTGCGCCGCTGAGGAGCAATTTCGCTCTCCTTCTCCATGGCTATTAGCCCCGAGAAGTTCGCGCGGCGCCCCTTACGGCAAACCGGGGTGACATCACAACGAGGAAAGAATTTGTCCCCGACTCGCCCCGCTCGCCCTGTGGAGGCTGTGACGACGCTAGCTGTCTGCGCGCTCCTTTCTATTTAATTTTTTTTCGGCGTGTTTTTTGTAGGAAGGGTAAATTTTTATATGCGCCTTTATTGAGGTATGGCCTGTAGCTACAGGCGAAACTTCAACCAACATTTTAAGCATGGTTGACAGGGCAGGCAACGCATGAATCGGAGCTGGTATATGAAAATAAAAAAAATTCGGCCGCAATTGCAGGAGCATCACTATAGATTTACATCTCGCGCAATAAATGCTGTTGATGGTCTGAATGAATTGGCAGGTTATGTATACTATTTTTTTGTATCTCTGTTTTTAAACAAGATCGCCGAAGCAGAAAAGCTGCATGCTGCTCGAGCAACATGCTAAATACAGTCTGGGCCATGGGGAGAGAATCACAAGTAAGACAGCCTAAATGCAAAGGCAAAGTAAAAAAAAAAAAAAAAAAAGCAAGGAACATTTATTGTATAGATTGCTGGCATTTGACCTTTGCTGGATTCGGATAGTATTTCAATGGACTACACGGGTGGTATTTGTGGATTTGTTTATATCAGCCCTCAAGTAATGTATAACAAACGTAGGTGAAGGTGTCTAGCTCATTATTAGTCTCTTAAGCCCTAAAATTGAGATTTTACTTAAATCGAATTGTCCTGAAGCTAAAATACTAGCAGCTTTTTTCACGCAGACTGTCGCTCTTCACAGGATCCACATTTTCTGCTACTAGTGCTGCATCTACCACTGGACAGACGTTCGAATGCTTGCTTTTAATCCTGTTTTCCTATGTTTTCAGAGAGTCTAGCTGTAGGGAGTTTAGAGGCTGAGAAAGCTTTTGGAGACCTGCAGCAGGGTCTCTTTTAATTGGAAATGACAATTCTGACTAAACGGTGTATTTTCCGAATACCCAAGGCTGGAAAAGAAATGTCAGGAAAAAGTGTAAACATTCCAAATTACGGCACTAATGCTGTGCATATTTTGGGCAGTTCAATAGACCTAGGGTGCCTTCATGCGCGCTTTGCTTAGGGTGGAGACATGCGGCCATTTTGTCCCACACTTTTATTTTTCTTTTTTGTTCAGCAGCGCGTGAAAGAGCGTGTCCCTGCACGCGTTTGTGGCGCTGACTGTGCTATGGCGACATTTTGTTTTCGTCGATTTCTTTGTATTTTCCCCGTGAGCGCGTGCTGTCGGCATTGGGTACTACAAAGGGTGGCATCACCCTAAACAGAAGGACATTAAGGCACCCTAAATAGACCTATTGCTATATTACCCAAGTATCAAGGAGAATGCTGGGATTTCTGTTCCACGCGCCGCACATGCTGGCCTCAGCAGTAGTATTTTTCTAAAGCAAATACCTAAAATAAATGGCATCTTGCACGCGCGTTCGTCGACGCTTTATTTTGGTTATTTACTTCGGATCTTTTATAGGGGGAAGGCGTGCGCGTGTGGCGCGTGGAACACCAATCCCTGCATTCTCCTTGATGCTTGGGTATTATAGCAAATGGTCTATATCTATCATACAGGCAACTGGGGGCGTTTCGGCCGTCTTTGGTGCTACCACACAAACTAATTTCCAATAATAGTGTATCTTCTAAGAAATATGCCTGCATACATGTATACACTATATAATTAATTCGCGAAGAAGCTACATTTATCTAAAACAACCCTGTTCCACGAGCACTTCAAAGATAATCAGACGCAAGGTCTTTAAAACATATGCGAACCAGCGCATGCAGAGTGGCAACCCATGCAGAGTGGCAGCGCAAAGTCGGGGTCGCGAGCTAATTTGCCGACCACCCAAAGGCCCATGATATAAATGCCACTTCGAATGCCTTGAAAGCGGGATGTAATATTGTCCTAAATCATGAACATGCAAAGAACAGAATTCCAGCGTCTGAAACACTTGCGGCACCGCTTCACCGATCCATCGCAAAATTGCCTTGTGTCGTGTGGACGGACGGGGAGGTTCATCGGCGGAATTGCCTCCGCCGATAGCTTTCGGGATTTGTAACCCAATTTTAAAGGTAAAAGGGACGAGCAGGCTTATAAAATGTACGGAAGCACGTCAATATCGGCCTAACTCAACGTATTGTACACCGGGTAAACGAAGTCCAGCTCCTTGAAGAACTTGTGGCACACAACGCCAAACCAGGAAACCGGTGCTGGGAAGCGAGCCGATGCGAGATCGCGGAGCGGAGTCATCGCCCTGACGTCACGGTCCACCTCACCCAATCAGGGCGCGGCGACCGCAGCGACGCTTGTGTTCGCTCTCGGGGCTAATAGGTCTCTTCCTCTCGGCCTGGGGGAGCCGTAGCGTTCACTGCTCTTCGCGCTTGCGCAGCACGGAGCACGGCTGATTAGGCGAGCCACGCGAAACTGCTCAACCTCGACCAGTGTAGCTCACGCTACAAAAGCGCCTACGTCGTGTTCGCGCTAACAGTGTCCGGCAGTGCACATAAATACACGTGCGAAGCCGTTTTAGCACCGTTTTTGATGCGACGAATTTGAAAGAAAAACGTCGTAACTGATCAATTATTTCGTCGGCCTGACTGAGAAATGTCCCAAGCTACCTAGCACGTACCAATAATTCGGGATATTTGCTCTTATGATTGAGCGCAGTGAGAAAATTCTCTCACTATTTCCCATAGAAATGCATTACCCGGAAGTCAGTTTTCGACCGGTTGCTGTCTGCTTCAATTTGCGTCAGCCCAGTAGCGCCACTTGAACCTCTGGCGTACATTATAATAACTCTATGGTCTTGTGCCATCATGTGTGATCATGAATACTTGTTTCTGCCGTTTTACTATTTCTTCGCTCACACTTTTTTTGTTATTTTTTTTATTCTTTCTTTTATCTTATTCCTTTGTTTAGGGCCACCGTCCTTTAGGACTTTTCCCACTTCTACCACGCAATGCCAAGCACACTTCCCGAAGAAGAATGACGAAGCCCTGACGTAGCTGCATTGGCTCCTGTAACATACTAACAAATAAAGTCGAATATAATTAAATGCGCTGTTTTTGTTTGAATAAGGCAAGTGCAGTGTGATGTGTATATGCTAAAAATCATGTCAAGACATTAATTTGCGGCAAGTGTTGTACATGAATATCCTTTCATGATCTCACATGCTGTAATAACTTTTTTTTTTAATTCTGTCGCCAGGTAATCTACAGAATATGGTTTGAATAAGCAGTGTCAAATAAAATGTATCTCAATTACTCCTCCGATTTTACCTCGTTGCTTCGGTGGGGCTGTGCGCAGTGTGCTTGTGTTTCAGCATCGCAAAAAGCACAGCAAACTCGTATACTGAATAACGGTTAAGAGTTGAGCTTGTTGGTACATACTTGTAAATATATCAGCTTGAACTTTAGAATTAAACGTGTTCTAGTTTAATTCTAAAGTTCAAGCTGATCTGTTTACTTGGATACTGATTTGGAACAGCATCGTCGTTTGCAACGTGGAAAAGCGATACTTGGCCCGAGCGCAAAAGCACACGCCTCATGCCAATGTATGCATACCAAGACATTACGCATGTAAGAAGAAAAGACAAAAAAAAAAAAAGTAAAAATCAAAGAGGGCAAAAAAAGAAAAACACGTTTTTAGTTTTTTTTTATTTGCTTGGTGAAGCCATTTGTCGACAGCATTGTGTTTTAAACTCGGACCAAGTTCGCCGTTGTGTCAATGACTTCGCTAGTTTTGTAATAGCATTGTGAATACTACTGATGCATCCGACTGGCTGAGCGATTAGTTTCTGGCCGTCTGGTATGTTCGCGAGATGTATGACGCAATAAAACTTTGCTTGGGTCTAGTTGGTTCATATCACTTAAAAGGTTAAAAAGCGCGAACTGAAACACGGACGAAATAAAAAACGACACGCATTTTTTTTCTTTTTTATCGAACATTACTACTATCGGTGTTGACTCGGTAATTGTTTGCCAACCAGGTAGGGATTGAAGACAAAACTCGAACAGCTGCTGAAATGTCGCTCGTTCGCACTATATCAGAGTTTTATATCGTAATTTATATCCACAATTTTACAATAAAAATTTAGATCAAACTTTTTACGCAAAAAAAACAAATTGCGGAAATATATTTTCTTGGGGTTTGTCTATGAAATAAAACTTTGTATGCACATTTGTTTTGTGTTTAAAGCATAGAATCACCTAGCAGACAAAATTTATATAATGCTGAACACAAGCAAAAAGAATAGCTCTCCCGAGGAAATCGGAGCGCTGAGGTTGTTTCCTAGCTCCCATTTTGTTCGTCAGCTTCGTAACGTCCCACTGCAACAAAATCGCAACGAAGAAAAACCCCAAAAAACTAGAAAAGTAATGTCCTGTTGCATATCAAGTCAGAACACGAAAGAAAAAAAAAAGCAAGCAAAGCTTTATAACTGATTAAAGAAATCAAATTATTTTTGTGCTAGTATGACGTAAATTACAGTAATTAGCAGTAAACTCAATTTCACTTTACATTCACAGTAATATTTCAGCATTCTTATCAGTGATCGGACGAATAGATCAATTATTCTGATATATTGAAAAATATATCTATAGTTGTCAAGAGTCACTATTTCCTAGCTACGGTGATTTAAACCAAATGAACACGATTTAAGGGGGAATGGAAGGGTAAATAACAGGTCATCTTGGTGCTCATTTTGTACCTCAAATACTACTGCATATGTTATTGCGACATTTTATGGATTGAATGGCTACATCCTTGGAAGTAACTTTCCGTTGTTTTTTGCTAAAGAATTTTTTTATATTTTAGTAACTAAGTCAAATTTTAGGCCGAGTTTTAGTTTTTAATTTACCTTTTCTCGGCAACAAAAGCTAGGATACTCATTTAATGCGGTAGATATTTTCCACGTATTACTGTCTTTCAACTGAACCCGAAGAAAACTAAAATTGAACATGCAGCACGTAAGAAAAATAAAATTCTGACTTGTCATGAGCCATAAAAGTGTAGCTTTTTATTTTAATTTTTTTAACATCATAATGTTATAAGTGTTTGAAATTTTAGGTTCGAATTTTTGTCAAAATATTTTACTTTAAGCTGTACACTCCTTAGTGTAATCGCGTGAGTAGTTTTATTAATAAAAGTGCAGCAAACATTAAACAAAAATTGCTAAAGTTTCCGTTTGAGAAAAACGCAATTTTGTCTTCACATTTGTCACACGAAGATTCAAAAGACTCCAGCGGAATACAAGTCCTTTCTTACTTTCTTTTTATTCTCCCCTAAACCTTTGTTCGTGTTCCTCTTTCTTCTGTGTTGTTCCTAACTTTCCCTATGATGGGGCCTTCGAGGTGTCAATAAATAAATAAATAAATAGAAGCGAACTTACGTGCCTGCCAATTTTAAGTGTCAAGGGGCGTGAACTTTGACACCATATTTAGTAAGTGACTTTGAGCATTCGTTCGCGCTCATGGCTTTCTAGTTTCGTTCCTCAGACTGAATATAATTTTTTGGCACTAAAGCTGCAAGATTTATTTCCTGGTTGGTTTATTCATATACCATCCTCCTTACTTAAAGCAATACTCGTTTAAATCAAATTAATCTTTTTTTTTTAATAAAATGATATTGTTTTTTCACTGTGCGTAATACTAGCCTCAATAATAACTCAGCTTTCTTCCGTTAGATAGCTCTGGAGGACTTCGGAGCCGCGCGCTCACTTAAACTTTATCTTATCATCCGTAACTGTACTTGTATCTTCCATCGATGGTATAATTTTCCCTTCTTTGGTCAGTTACTGGCTCGCACTGTGTTTTAAATTGAATAAATAAACTTTATAATAATTCACGTTATTAAACGTTTTGACGTGGTGGAGTTTTTTTACTTCCTCCGACACTTTGTCTCCTTGGACATTTTTAATACATCCGGTATTTTGTTAAGCTGGCTGAAGAGTTAGGCATAACCGAAAATGATGCAATGAGTAAGCCTGAAATCGTAGAATATCCAAATGCGAGGTAGCAGACGACAAAATGGAGGAAGGCTGGCAGGTGGTCTCAGTTCGAATAAGAAAGCGGGGAGTCGATATGAGTTTAAAGGAATTTCAGCTCCTCCAACTATAAAAGCAACTAACGACAAGCCGCGTGTCTTTATACATGCGGGGATATTTGAAGGCTTCTATTGCTGAACAAAAAGACTCAAATGGGACTAGTTTTGTGAAACCAGCCGAGAGGGTGGCAGCGCAGAACCCAACGGCCAAGCGAGATGAACCGGAAGGTTGCAAATTTAAAGAAAAACCGCCGTTGTTTTGTTACAGGAGCCAACAACCGGCGCATATCCCCGCGGACGGCGGGCATGCCAATGTGTGTAATTTGATAAGTGAAGAAAGCTGTGCAACCAAAGGGGTCGAGATAGTCAAGGGTGTTTCAGGCACTCCTGAACTATCTCCAGATACACCCTAAGGACACACCCTAGCGTTCGCCGTCCAAACCCGAGCTGATAACCACGGCGAGCGAAAGTTTGTAACGTCTCGTCGAACTTGAGAACACGCTCTATCAAGAGAAAGCGGATGATATGTCACCGCAGACACGCTCGGGCAAAGCAAAGCGTAAACAGAAAGGAAAAACTTCTTTTAGCGTAAGACTCTTTTACACAAGCAGCTTAAACAAAGAACAGCCGGTATTTCAAACAGCTGCACATACCACAACGGAAACGTACAGTACATTTGCGCTTAGTTTAGTGAACGTTGGAATACCCTTAATTGGTACACGTACTTCAAAAAGTGGGTTTGATACGGCAGCTCAAATTTAACCGGCAAGTACGCATACAGCACTACATATATGCAGGTTTTATCTTTTTTGAGAGTGACACTAATTGATTGATTGATTGTGGTTTCATGGCGCAAGGGCTACTAAGGCCAAAATGCGCCAAGAGTGAAACTATTGTATGACTAAGGGTTTGGAAGAAGAAAGAGCTATAGTAGCTGATGATGTAATAAAACTATGTATATGAGATTGTATAAGTGTATACAGGATGAAGGTGAGTTCGGACTACTAATTAAAATCATGTCGGTGTATAATGCCGATGTCCTTAAGAAAATAAAACACACAAGCATGTGGAATCAGCGGCTGTTCGCCACGTAAGATAGCTAAGTGCAGTGGAGTATGTTCTTGATATATTTGCAAAACCTTTTTGGAACGATCTTGGTCATACTTCGGGCACTCAAGTAGGATGTGTGATATTGATAGAAGAATGTTGCAACGTTCACACTCTGGAGCATCCTCCCCGCGCAAGAGATGCCCATAGGTGAGACGCGTATGACCAATCCGTAGCCTGCACAATAATAATAATAATAATAATAATACCTTTATTTTTTCCATCAAAATACAATGTGGAAAAGGTGACAAGGGAAAAAAGCTGTAAAAACAGCTTGACGAGCCCCGGGCCACCTATACCAGTAGTCGCGATGCAGGCGCCAAAGATTTATACAAAATTAAAACATGACATTTGTACTACATGTTTGACGAACTTCACAACATAAAAAAAAGAGTTGACGCTATACAAGATAAGTAGCATATTGATACAATTTACAGAATAGTGAAAGCATACACAGAACGTTAGGACATCACTGAAATAAACGCGAAAGAAAACATCGATTCAAGAGTTTTTAGTGCTTATTGCGGACAATGTGGCTCGAAATAAACATTTGAAATGAACATTTCCCGTAAGATGCTCACCGATATACTGCTAACCTCAATGCCTTGCATGCTTACTAAGCTGGTTAAGTGTAGTCGGCAAAGTATATTTTAAACTTTGGTGGCCGTAGTTTGTTCTAAAAAAGGGTACTTCTCAAGGTTCCTTAATTCGTGTCGGGTATCTATAAATTTTATCTGTTAGCTTCGCTAAGTTTTTAATGTGATATTGGGATAAATTTGTTTCTATTTTATACCTTGCACATAAACGATATTTATATAAATCAAAAATTTTCATCACACAAATTTTACTAAAGAGATCTTCGGTTGGATGTTCTAGTGGCACTTTAGAGATACTTCTTAATATCTCTTTTCGTAACATAAAGATTTTCTGGAGGTTGGTATAGGTAGTAGTGCCCCATATGAGTTGACCATAATTTAAATGTGAATAAAATTATTAATTATATAATATTAACTTTGTTCAAAGTGGTAGAGTGTGTTTATGACGGTAGAGAATACCGACGATGCTAGATAATTTTGATACAATATGATTAATATGGTCGTCCCATGACAAGTTTTCTTGAAAAATAACGCCCAAAGTTTTAAACGGGGGAACAATTTCTTTCCGAGAAGAATTTATAAAAATATCCTTGGTAATATTAATATGTTTATTCTTAGGTCGGAATATAACTGCTTTTGTCTTAATGGCGTTTATTTTTAATGCATTATGTCTACTCCATCTACTAAGCTTTTCTAGTGTTTCGTTCGTGTACTCAATAAGCTCCGACGCATCATCACCATCAAACAATAAGCTTGCATCATCTGCATAAATAAAAAAATGAGTTGAGTGACTAATATTTACGATATCATTTATATATACCACCTCGTAAAAGCGTTCCCGACGCCGAGCGTTCTCCCACTCATTTAGAAAAGGTTTTACACCATGCAATTTGATATGTGTTTCATTATTCCATTCACGTTGGCACTTAGTTCGAATGCAACACTTCAAAGGGATGTGGTAGTGTTTGTATGTTATTTTATGCCGGTCTATTTGTCTCTCATTTGCAGAATTTGCAGCACTATCGGCGTTTTCATTACCTGGGATGCCGACGTGGCTTGGGACCCAGCAGAAAATTATCTCAATCTGCTTGTACGAGGCAGCGAAAACTTTATTTTGTAATTCTAGAACAAGTGGATTTCTAATGCGCTTCAGTGATGTAAGTGCTCTTAATGAGTTCACGGAATCTGTGGAAGCAATTGAGTGGCGAAGCCTTTTTTTCGTTGCATAATCAACAGGTACCAGCAGGCCATAGAGCTCAGCTGTCAGTATAGTGGCTGCATTTTGGATTTTCTTGATCTGTTTCACAGATAGCCCTATCATAGTACAGCCAACCACAGAGTCTGTTTTAGTCCCATCTGTATACAGACCTGCGTACTGTTCATATTGATTTTGTAGCTGATAGAAATTCTGCCTCATGACTTCATTGGGTGTATTTTATTGGAATGTTTAGTCAGTGTAAGATTACAATTAATGATATGATAATTCCACAAAGCTATAGTGGTTAAGCATTGAACTACTGGAGGCCTATGATCTAGTTCTACAGACGCAGCATAATTCATATTCCGAATCGCAAAAAGAGGAACAACGGTTGGTTTATTTTCAAACGTTCTCTTGAACCTGATGTTTTCGAGGTTATCGCGAGTAGGGTGCTGAGTTGCACAGCGAACTTGAATAGAATACATAAACCCTTCTACTTTCAAGAGATGGCTCATTAGCTTCTGCACACAGACTAAGTACCGGGGAGGTGCGAAATGCTCCAGTAGCCAATCGCAGTCCCTGGTGGTGAGTGGGGTCCAACATCTTTATTTATTTATTTATTTATTAGTACCTTGAAGGCCCTAAAACAGGGCATTATACAAGGGATGGGCAGCTCATATTCGTAGGACAATAAGAAAAGCATATAAGCATATACACTTTGTAGGACAATAAGAAAAGCATATAAGCATATACGACTGATGCTCGGGCAGAGCCATACAGAATGCTCCCATAATCAAGCCTGGAGCGAGCGAACAACTGCCGGTATATGCGTAACAGACATAGTCTATCGGAGCCCCATGATACATGTGATAGAACCTTAGGTACAGTCTCCGGCAATATGAAAGACCCACTGGGAGCGCGTGGCCGAGGCGGTGGCTGGCGGGGGCGCTGCGAGCGCTCCGGGCAATTCCATTCTGCTTCGAGGAAAAGACGCTCACTCGGGCTCAGCTAAAGCGAAACGCGCTTATCAGTTTGTGCTGAGCCCCGAGTGAGCGTCCTCCCCTCGAAGCAGAGTGGAATTGCCCGGAGCGCCACCGCCAGCCACCGCCTCGGCCACGCGCTCCCAGTGGGTCTTTCATATTGCCGGAGACTGTACATTCAGTGATTTGAGACATTTAATTTTTAAGTTCCTAAGATGTGTAACAAAAGTTAATTTCGAATCAAATACAAGTCCCAGAAACTTATGTTCACTTTTTGTGGCTATTGGTATTTCATACATTTTTAAAAAAGGCTCTTGCAGAACTCCAGGCCGGCGAGAAAGACACACACACGCAGTTTTTTTTTTCTGGCGAAAATTTCAAACCGTTTGTGTCAGCCAATTTTTGTAACTTGTTAATTGCCAGTGGGACCCGACGTTCACATATTGAAGGATTACAGGACGAGACAGAAATTTGAATATCATCTGCATATATAGAATATTGCACGGAAGAAGGTATATCTCGGGCAATAGAATTCATCTTTACAATGAAAAGGGTTACGCTAAGGACACCTCCCTGGGGAACTACATTTTCTTGAAAAAAACTCCCTGGAAAGTGTTGTCCCCAATCTTGCATAAAAAGTGCGACATTGCGAGTAACTTTGAATAGCGCCTAGCATTCTACATCGGACACCAAGACCAAACAAATCCTGCAAAATTCCAAAACGCCAGGTTGTATCATATGCCTTCTCTAAATCAAAAAAGACAGAAACACAGTGTTGCTTATTTACAAATGCCTCCCGCACAGTGGTTTCATATCAAACCACGTGGTAGAGCGTGGATTGAAACGAGCGGAAGCCGCACTGATATTTGTCTAGAAAGTTGCTTTTTCCAGGTAATACATAAGACGTTTGTTTATCACTCTCTCCAGTGTTTTTGAGAGGCAACTCGTTAGTGCTATCGGTCTGTAACTGGAAGCACATGAAGCATCTTTGCCTGGCTTAAGCAAAGAAATGACAGTGGCCACCTTCCAAGACGACGGGAAATGACCCTCAGACCAACACGGTTGAATAAATACAAAATGAGTTCAAGCGTTGAGGGATGTAGGTGGCATAGCATAGCGTAGTGGATAACATCAGGGCCAGAGGCAGTCTGTTTGGGACCATGCAGTACTGCCTCAAGTTCATGCAGTGTAAATGGTACATTATAAGGTTCTTGAGTGCCTCCTGAGGTACTTAAGATATTTTCTCGGCTGGAGTTTATGCCGAATGAAAGCTGGCGATCAGAGCTTGAGACAGACACAAAATGCTCTCCTAGTAGATTAGCTTGCTCCTCAATACTTTCGGGGCAGAGTCCATGTTTAGTCAAAAGAGGGATAGAATATGCACGGTAGCAGCCATTGATCTTATGCACTCCGTCCCATACCTCTTTGCACGAAACACTGCTGTTTATGGAAGATGTGTATCCCTTGAAGGCTATTTCGCTTATACATCCTGCGAATAGACCAAGCGCGAGATTTCATTAACCTAAAGGTAATGAGATCAGTTTGTGAAGGGTATGGGCGGAAAATTCCCCAAGCTTTCTTTTGTTTCTTTTTTGCTATGCGGCAGTCGTTATTCCACCATGGTTTCGGTTTCTTTGGAAGATGTGTTCATGTCATGGGTATGGCCATGATTGATGCTTCTAAAATAGGCTTGGTGATATGCTCAGTTATGCGATCAATGGAGAGCTCATGGAGAGATTTACACGCTAAAAGGGATGCTTGTCTAAAAACTGACCAGTTTGCTTCGTCAAACTTCCAACGGGGAGTTCGCATTGGAAGTGTAACCGGTCGTCCAATGCGATTTAAAATTATGGGAAAATGGTCACTTCCAAATGGGTTAGGATTAACCCCACATGAGAAGAAGAGAGGGAACAATGTTGGGTCACAAAGCGACAGGTCAATAGAGGTGAATGAGCGGGTTGGAGCAGTAAAATATGTAGCCTGCGAGTTGTTGAGCAAGCATAATCCCGTAGAAGAAATAAATCGTTCAATCATTGATCCTCGCGTATCAGATCTTCCACTACCCCATAAGGGGTTATGAGCATTACAATTTCCAAGGATTAAAACTGGTCGTGGGAGTTGGTCACACAGACACTGAAGTTCGTCCCGAATTAGAGGATGATTAGGAGGTATGTAAATGGCGCAAACTGTCACCAAGCGGTCAGACAAAACACGAACTGCCACAGCCTCCAATGTAGTATTAAGGGGTACCTCAATACATGGAGTAGACCGCTGAACTATTATTGCTACCCTACCTGAGGTGTGGGAAGAGGGTTTGTTAGGTTCAGAGGTCGGAAAAACATGAAAGTGCCTTAAAAATCCAGAATGGTTGTGATTCAAATGGGTTTCTTGAAGGCAAAAGGTTAATGGGTGATGATGGTCTAACAAATAGCACACATCAATATAGTTATGTAGCAATCCTCAACAGTTCCGTTGGAGGAGGACTTTTTCCATCATATCTAGGGCGGTATTTTTTAGAAACTGTCTAGCTAAACTTTGAAGTCAATTTTAATTCGAGGTGCATTTTTCTTTTTTGACGTATCTTTCGGCCTACCTGTAGTATCACAGGTGGCCGAGGATAAGGACTCTGAACTAGAGTGGGGCCTGTCCTCCCTGGACTGGGGCCCGCTCTCGTCCATCGGTTCATCAGGAGCCTCTGCTGGAGGACCCTTTGGGTTCTTCAGCCCAAGCGGCTGGCCAGGTATACGGGAGCCACCAGTGGCATGAGAGATACCACGGAATTTAGGCGTCTGGGCTGCAGGGGGTGCACAAGGCACAGTCCCATTTGCTTGGTTTTTAGTGGATCCTGACGGACCGGTATCCGGTATTCGAAAGCGGAGCTGCTAGCACCGCTCCTGCTGAGGTTGAGGGGGACAAAAAAGGGTCGCACAAACCGTCCAAGGACGTCTGTGTTCCCGCTGTAGCTGTTGGCCGTGCAGGTCCCCGGCGCACGGCATCAGCATAGGAGCCCAATGATGGAAACGAGTAGCGTTTCTTGGCCTCTGGGTAACTGGTGTTTTCTTTTGTTTTGATAGTCAGGTTCTCTTTCTCCTGCTTCCACATAGGGCATGCACGTGAGTATGCTGGATGGGGTTCTTTACAGTTTGCACGATTACAGTGAGCTTTCGCACGCATCAGCTACATACTCCGTGCTCCCACATTTTGGGCATGTTTCTCTTCCACGGCAGCTGCGCGAGCCGTGCCCAAACCACTGGCACCTGAAGCACCTTTGGGGGTTTGGGATATACGGCCGGAGTCGACAGCTTATGTAGCCAGTTTTTACAGAAGCAAGGAAACAATGACGCGCAAAGGTGACTATGAGATGATTTAGTGGGCGTTTCTGATCCACCTTTCTGGAACATGATCCTTCTTACGGCAACTACTGCAGCAGAGCGGAGGCCCTCAAGGATCTCTTCTTCGCTGCTGTGCAGGAGGTCGTCCTCAGAGATGACCCCACGAATGGTGTTTAGGGTGCGGTGAGGAGACACTGTGACTTTTACATCTCCAATGGTGTTCAAGGTGAGCAAAGCAATGCTTCCACAAGCAGGTCTCCGGAATACAGTTTTTTCGCATTATAATCGTCTCCAAGGCACGAATCAAGGACTTTTGCAACAGCAAAAGGTGAGAGCTCGGACATTGGACGCTGACCATTTTCTGAATGAAGTACAAATATCTTCGTAAACATGTCTGATTTCGACTCTTTAGCTATGACAAGAGGTTCGGGGCGCAAGTGCTTGCCTAGTCGCCACGAACCGGGTTTTGGTATAGGAAGGCAGCCATAAAAAGGCAAAAAAACTTCGGCACCTGTGGCGCACCACCCACCACGGAGTCCAACAAGGGAACAGGCAACACCTCATAACAGTTCGGGCTTGTCTGAGTATGCTGCTCTGCCAGTGCTACGAAGATGCTATAACCGAGTGTGGTTTAAACGAGAATATCTATTGCCACTCAAGGTTAGCCCTTGCCGCCAAAGAGGGGCGAAATACAACTCCCTGTAACGCCGAATTAGAGCGCAGCTCTTGAGGAGGAGGGAAGGGTACTGAGGGTCACGTGTTCTCGGGAGGGGGTGGTCACGTGACCTGAGGTCACGTGACCTTGGTGGGGTCACATGACCCCCTCCCCAAAATCACGTGGGGGTCACGTGACCACCCAGAGAAATTTTTCCGCTAGATTTAGCGGTGGAAGTTTTCCACTAAATTTAGTGGGGAAATTTTTCCGCTAGATTTAGCGGGGAAATTTACCCATAATGCACCGCGCGGTTACGCCGACGGTGACGCCGACGCCGCTCAAGCCGGAAACGGGCGCCTAAGAGCTGCGCTCTAAAAGGAGCAAGAGAAATGAGAAAGAAATGAAGGAAACAGGACAGGTAAAAGTGAAAGATCGGAGGGGATAGTAGAAGAAAAGGCGACTAGACTGAATCACCCTGGCCGGGCCTTAGCAGGACTCCCGTCTACGAGAAGCAGGGGCCGAAGTGGGGTATTGCCTCACCCGGGGGGCCCCGAAGGGTCCAAACCTACCCCAGGCTCGGCTCAACCACCAGGATGCCCTTTTTCTCTGACACGGGAAAGCCACGCATAGCCATACGTGGGCGGGCGAACCCGCATGGCTCAGGGTCCGTGGTGACGCCACTCACCCAACACCTGCTTTCACAGGTGCCCCCTGCGGGGAGTGACACTAATTAAAGAAGAAAACAAAAGCTGCGATAGCTATATTTGTGCGGTTTGTGCAGGTGCGTTATACGGCCAGGGGGACATAGTATAGGGGGCTAATGGTAACGATCAGTCGTCTAATTAAGTACAATTTAATTAACTTTTTATTACTGAAAATAGACATGGTGCCAACTAGAAACTCGAGAGCGTCATGGAAAACCACCAAATCAGAAATTTTCAAGAGACTGAGATCGCGAGAAGCATAGTAGTGCGCTAAAGGTACCACTCGTGAAGCAGGAGTAAGGCTACCGGTCTGATAAGGCGCTCGCGTGATTTTTTCGTCAGATACCTGACAAGACACTCGCGGGTACATGATTGTTTGTTTTTGTTTGTTGGTTTGAGTTCTTTTGGCAACAAACTCAGTGGCGCCATCTATAGCCCCGATACACTTCCGGTTCACGTATATTTTCTTATCTGTTTCTACTCATCATCCTTTTAACGAGGCACGGGCCAGGGAGACGCTGATCTCCCTATGGGGGTTCGCGCGCTCGACAGGAGTGCACCGCCGAATGTAAACTTTTCCTATTTATGTTTCCCTTCCCCCAATGAGGCCATGGCGCCGCCCTTTTTGAAAATAAAGTTAATCATAATCATCATCATCGTCATCATCATCATAGGGGTGAACTAAGTCTTCCTCAAAGCGTTTCAGGGCACGTTCATTGCTATGTTTGTATGTTATGCACGTGTACTTTCTGGCTGTCCACAATTGCGCTCGAGCTGTGGGTGGACTCTGATATAGAACATGTAAACTGTGCTTTTGCAAACTGTGGAAACGTCTATATACCTTTCCACAGTTTGCAGGGCTCGTTGATTGCCCTCGGTTTGTGTTATGCACGCGCACTTTCTGACTGGCCAAAACTGCGCGCGAGCGCCGGCTGGACTATTATTTAGCACGTGTGTACTGGTGATTTTTGCAAACAGTAGAAACGCGTATACTGCGAAACATGCCATCTAGTTAAGAACCGGATGTGGTTGGGGGCCATTTGCAAACAGTGCCACCACGTTTCAACTTACGCGAGAAACAGCGAATACACAGTGGACATGACCGGGCGGCGCGAGAAGCTCACGTGACGGATTTAAGAACTCGCCCGCTACCAGATTGTCGCGTCGGGCAGGAACTCAGTTCTCTCAAGAGAGGCATGTTTTTGTGGAGTGGCGCCACCTTTTGGCGCCAAGCAGTAAGGAGATACAAATAATAAATATAAAAACTTCTGAAGGTCAATTAGTTTATAAATGTTGCACTTGTGCGTTAGTAGTAAAAAACACACAGACATAAGAAAGCAATAAAATAAGACGTGCACTTCGGAGGAAACGAACCTTAAAATACGCATACTTTGCCTCCAAACGGCGACGACCCAGAGCACTCGGCCACAGTGCAGACGTTATTTCCGTTTGTATGGGATTTATATTAACTTCTTTCTCCGATGTACACTCAGGGCGTTTTAGTTTTTCGTTGATTTCCGTTTATTACGATGATACTCGGAACAATCATTACCCGTCGCTCCTGAAGTCGGCAACGGCGGTTCATAATTTGTCATATTTCCAGTCACTTTGTCTTGTTTCGGCAAGCAAATTGCCTTTTTTTTGCGATCGAATCGACGACATGCATTTGCGCACGTCGTTTGGCAATCGTATCAATCGTATCCGTACCCCTCGGACATGCAATACGGTTCACTATACTCTGTTTCATACTTAGTGTGCAACGCTGTCAAAGCTACTGGCGCGAGCATGGGGCTTGATCTCGTTGATCATTTGCGCGCGTTCTCATGCGAACAAAAACAATAGATGAAGCCACGCGCTCGCGCTAGTAGCTTTGACAGCGTTGCACGCTAAGTATGAAACAGAGTGTCAAATCTCTCTATTAACAAGTCGGGTTTCACTTCAGAAGTCTCGGCGTAGAAGTCCGTCCTGCATGAGCACGCGGAGTATGAGACGCTCTCGTGCCCTGCGCGCTCGCGCACAGCACTTCAGTAAACAAGTGATACCGAGGAGACGCTTCACGCCACACCACTTCGGGCAGAATTGATACGGGATGCAAAGTCCCTTGATAAAATTCACGCTTGGCGTTTCTTACAAGCACCGCCAACCATTGCTCTAGGAACGCGCTAGACACGCGCGGTGAACAAATACTCCACCGCCATTTGCTTCCAAGAGCCGTTTATTTCGGTTCCTTGCCGCAATTTGCTTCATTGGCCGCACGAGGCACGGACCTCGTGCATTGGCGCATTTGACGCCGCTTTTAATACGAGCACAGGCACATCAAGGTTTTTTACCGGGATTCGTGCCACAGAGACATTTTTGTCGTCATAAAGCGGCGGTACGTGGGAACCAACGTTACTAGATTGCTTCAGTTGCGGAACTCCAGCTGAAGGGGGTCCGCCCTCAGTTACTTCAGTCCGCCTCTCGTCGTTTGCAGCGCCATCTAGATTTTGGTTTCAGAACTGTGTGTTTCATAGAGTACGGTGAAACGCCATTTAGACGCTGTGCTTCAAAATGTACGAATTCCATGAAACCATAGAATATACTGTAGTTACCATAGTCTGAATGTTACTCACAAGAGTGCAAACAGTCCACATCTTGTACACCATGGCATCAAGAGCGAGAGCAACCATTCTGTCAAATGTGTAATAGGACTTGATGCGCTGGATTTTTCTCTCTACATGAATGCTTAAGGAAGTAATTTCTGCCGTTTTAAAAACACACCTCTGGGGCACTCAACTTTTGTTTTGTTGAAAACGGTGGCAGGTTCAGTTCAGCGCCTTCCTTTCCCAAAAGATTCTTGATTTTAAATCCTTTGTCTGCCATCACTGTGTCACCTGGTGTGAACTTTTTTTCCAGGAATCCACTCTTGATCACAAGCTCTTTTCTGAAGCCGACCCCATGAACAGCTATGCGACAAACCTTAAGAGTCCGTTATGTGACATTCCTATTAACCATTCGAAAGTGTTTATTGATTTACACTGAGAGTATATTGATGTCTGCAGAACCAGAGAACTTGATACTTCGCTTCGAACTTCCGTCGCATCAATAATCGCACGTGTTGTTGGCTACCGTGCTTTAAACTCTGCAGGCATGGTCGAGTCCACAACGTAACGTGGTGACCACCATAGCAGCTCTGTCTGCCTGACAAACAGCAGATCAACCCATGTGAAGATTCTGGTCACAGTGTTGGCGGAAACATCAAAGATGTGCACCAAGTGCGTGTCAAGAACACCGAGAATAAACATGACCAGCGTCATGAAAAGCTCGTCTTCACGAAGCGGCGTCTTCAGCTGAGTCCGGGGTATGTTTAAACCGTTCAGGGAGAGGGGCGATGCAATATACGACTTCGGAGGATGCTTCTTGTAGACAGGCGTCCTGGCATTGCCCAACCAAGATGATTCCGTCAATTGCATTCCCCCACCTCTCCTTTCTTTATCTTTCTTCTCCTCCTTCTTCTCTTTCTTCTTATTTCACCGTCTTTGGCCTTGAGGGCTAACTTTGGGTGGTGGGAGATCCCACTCTATACTTCGTTTCAGCTTCGGTCCAGACGCAGCCGATGCTACAAGCGCGAGCGTGTGGCCCGGAACAGTGCTTGCACTGCACGAGCGCGCGTGCTTGGCAGGGATGCTGAAAGCCCGGAGCTCGCGCTTGTTGATATGGCTGCGTCTGGACCGAAGCTGAAACGAAGTATAGACTTACACTGGGTTACAGTCTTTTGATAACCCTGGTGGCGTAGTTGTGCTAGCCAAGCATTTTTTTGTTAAAAAGCCTCTGACACGCCAAAATTTTTTTTTTTTTATGCTAGGCGTTGAAATGGCATGTCAGGACATTACAAAATAATTGTTTCACTATAGAGGTGCGTAGTTTTTTTTATAAAAAATAGAAACAGGAGGCCCAATTCAAAGTTCCCGCCAGTGGACTGTGACGTAACAGTGTACCGCAAGGTGTTGGGGCGGTCAGAAGGGAGGCATCGACATGCGTCACTAAAAGCGGGTTCGCAGGAAGTCACGTGAGTTTCACTCCTCGTGCTCTCCGCGACCGTGCCTATGACTCTTTTAAATTTTCTGTTCTTTGTACGAGCGATTGTAGAAAACGAAGTTTCAGTTCCACTAGCTCTTTATCGCTGTAGCGTTGGTTAGTTTGCGTGCAGTAAAAGTTGAGGACGAAGACTCAGTGGATCGACGTGATGGAGGTCAATGATGAAAGCGTTGTGAGTACAAGCCAGTGTACGAGTGCGTGCCGTCAGTCCGATGATACAGAGCTATACTGGGCACAAAAAAAAGCTATAAAGTTTTGAAAAAAATTTTTTTTTAAAACGCTCGCAGAAATTAGAATTGCTTGCGTACGACACATCCAATTGCATTGCTGAAGCTTCGGACACCGAGGTCGCCGAATCATCGTATATTCTCCAGGCTGAAGATGCCTACCGTCTCTCGGAAATGCATGCAGTATGATCTCTTCTTCAGTTGATGAAATACCGGGACAGTCCCTCACACAGCACCTTCTAGGCACTTTAGTTGATCACGTTAATTCACTGACTCCTCTTCTTCTACCTTTACAGCAACATTAAAAGGACCATGAAGGCAATTTTATTTTTTTCAAAAAATAAGGTGTTTCCGCAAGCATTGGGGTCCTGGCATGCCACACAATATTTTCTAGAACAATTGTCACTCTTATTTCTGTACCTGCACATAAATTTGCGAAACCGAAACAAAAATTCAGTTTTCTTTCCTTTTTCGCCTCTGGAAAGAGAAGTGACGTCAGGGAGCATTGTCGGCATCGGTAGGATTTAGTGAACACTCAGTGTGGTTCCCGTGGTTCGCTCTAGTGTACGGCGGTCTGTGAAGAAATTTGGAAGAAATGGACGACAGCGCCGCGCTCGCAAACGAGTTTGAGCTCCCGTTCAGCGGCCTCACGCCGACTAAACGCGAGATGCTGCTAAGGACGCAGAACTCTGGCTTGGCGACCGATGCAGCAATGCGCAGCATTGCTGCATCGGTCGGCAGTTTATGCAAACTAACGTCCTTTCGCGCAACCTACTACTGCACATAAACGCGGCATGATTGGTGAGACACCAGTTCGCAAAGCGAACACGAGACGACGCACGAAACCAAAGCCAAAAGTCCGCCGCCTCCGGCGCTCGTACCTCTTTTTCTTGTTTTGTCCATGGTTGCTCGATGCTTGTTACGCGCCCGAGGTAGCAGTGCGGGATGCGTTCAACCTGTGAAAAACGGAGGGATCGCTTCAGATTATGCTTTTATACACGGTATGAAACCTATTAATTCCCAACTACAACTTCAAAATATTATCCATCGTTCAAATAAACTTTTTTCATCACATCTCACCACCGAAATCAAAACCAAGAGCGCGTCTATCGTTTGAACCAATCGCCAGACGAGGAGCCCGTTGTCGTCACGCTTCGGTGCACTTTAGTTCACCTTTCTGCCGCCGCCTCGGTGGGGTCTCAGGCATCGTTCCCGGCTAGAGCAAAAGCGCGCGTGTGTATGAAGGCACTCTATTCCCGGCGCTATTATTACCGCTCCTGTTTGCTCGATTGGTGCGGCACCCAAACTTCTGTTGTGACTAAAACTTGGTCAACAGTATCTGAGACGTGCCTGACATCCATTTCAATCGTCGAATAAAACTTCGAAACCGCCTTCATGGTCCCTTAAAGCGATGAAAAGCAAATAAAAGAAGCCTTGTCTGTTTGGTTATCGCTCGTGGAGGTGCGGAGAATAACAAAATATTAAAAAAATATTACACGCGCTCGCGGTAAGCACGAGGAGGGATACAACTCACGTGACTTCCGGCGATGCCTCCCTTCAGAGCTCTTTTTCCCTTCTGACCGCCCCGACACCTTGCGGTACACTGTTACGTCACAGTGCACTGGCGGAAACTTTGAATTGGGCCTCGTATTTCTATTTTTTATAAAAAAAACTACGCACCTCTATAGTGAAACAATTTTTTTGTAATGTACTGACACGCCATTTCAACGCTAGCATGAAAAACGAAATTTTTTTGGCGTGTCAGGGGCGCTTTAAGCCACATTACCTATCCCCCTGCATACGTCGGCAAACCTCTCACGAGGGCCTTCACTTACCCTCACTCACCTTCATCTTCACAGGTGAGGTGAGGGTGAGTGAGTTTCAGAATCAGGAAAATTCATGAGTGTGAGGGTGAGTGAGGGCCGTGAGGGCTGTGAGGAGCATGACTGCGTGAGGGCCGTGAGGGCGGTGAGTGCGTGAGGGGCGTGAGGGGTGTGAGGGCCAAGAGTGCGTGAGGGGCGTGACGGCGGTGAGTGGCGTGAGGGCGGTGAGTGGCGTGAGGGCCATCAGTGCGTGAACAAATTGGGTTGTGGGGATATTTATACAGCGTGTAGTTCGTCAGCCATTAAAGTTGTGACGAGTCACACGCTGTAGATGAGCAATTTAGCCAGTGCAGTACAACCGCTAGCCTGGGGTCTTTAACGTGCACCACGCAGTAGTGATACACGACCGCATGCCGGAACGATGCTCATCCAGATCGAAACGGGCAGGGGTGGGGCTCGAGCCCAGGATCTCTGGGTTCTGCAGCGCGAGCTTTCGCTCCACGCGCGTCGAGCTGGGTGTGCGCTTTAGCCCACTCGACCACCGATCCCCCATAAGTGCGTGAGGGGTATGAGGGCCGTGAGGGCGGTGAGTGCGTGAGGGGTGTGAGGGTCATGAGTGCGTGAGGGGCGTGAGGGATGCGAGGGCCGTGAGGGGAGTGAGTGTGTGAGTGGCGTGAGGGCCATGAGGGGGTGAGTGTGTTAGTTGCGTGAGGGCCATGAGTGCGTGAGGGGCGTGAGGGCGGTGAGTGCGTGAGGCCTCCTTCATACGGAGCAACTTTCTCAGCAATTTTGGTGTTGCTGGTGAGTTGTTCCCTAGCTTTCCCTAGATCACCGTGCCCTAGACCGACACGAATTTCTGAGATTGGTTCCGACTCGAAACAAGCGAGCAACTCGGAGCAATTCGAAGACGTTTGAAGCGGCTGCATCTAATCAGGGACGCAATATTTTCACGTGATACCTCTTGCCGGAGATGATGACAACAAAGGACTTGGTTCTGCTTTGAAATTTATCGTTTTTGGAAATAAACTGTTTCAGAAAGATGCATTAGTATTCCCAACGAGGTTGAAATGCATAAAAACACGTTGTAGCGCGTAATTGTGTGTTTAAATAGTGCAATAAAAATAAAATTTTATGATGATGACGGCAAATTGCAGCAATTGGTTGCTGCGTGTGAATGCGGGCGGCCCGTGTTGCTGGTGTTGAAACGTGAAGTTTCTGGTCAAAATTGCCCCATCTGAAGCGGGCCTGAGTGGCGTGAGGGCCATGAGCGCGTAAGGGGCATGAGGGGTATGAGTGCGTGAGGGCCATGAGGGCGGTGAGTGCGTGAGGGGCATGAGTGAGGGAGGGGCGTGAGGGCGGTGATTGGCGTGAGGGTCATGAGTGCGTGAGGGGAGTGAGGGTATGAGTGCGTGAGGGCCGTGAGGGCGGTGAGGGGCGTGATGGCCATGAGTGCGTGAGGGCAGTGAGTGCGTGAGGGGCGTGAGGGCCATGACTGAGTGAGGGGTGTGAGGGCCGTGAGGGTGAGTGAAGGGCTAAAGGTGAGTGTGACTGTGAGGATGAGGGTGAGTGAAGGGCTAAAGGTGAGTGTGACTGTGAGGATGAGGGTGAGTGAGGGGCTGAAGGGGAGTGTAGCTGTGAGGGTGAGTGAGGGGCTTAGATGAGTGTAGCTGTGAGGGTGAGAGTGAGTAAGTAGAGTAGACAGTTGGGCGAGTTGGTAGTGAGTGCGCTTGTCTGTCGTCTACGTGTTCCTCTTCTCTGTCCTTGTCCCTGTGTGCGCAACGGTCACTATGTTCAGAGTGAGTAAGGGTGACCTAAAATGCCGACCTCTGTCCCTGATGGCCTCAGTGGTGGGCGGTGGGCCATAGATTGTGAACACCTTCCGATCTCTACTGGTGCTAAGCAAAAACAACGTGATCGGACTATGACAAGAGTACGCACCGAATTCCTTTCAACATTCCTCAACAAAAGCAGCTCAAACTAAAAAGGCTACCAGGGTTTTTGTACTGCGCTCTGAGAACACTGCTAAACCACTGCCCAAGGTGTTTCGTTTATTGTTGCTAAAATTCTTCAAAACACACTAGGAGAGAAATATGAGTCTAAGAAGCTCTTTTCAGTCGATCTTGTTGTGGAGGTATTCCAAAACTTCCAGGCCACACCTCTGCTGAATATTCGAGATGCACATGATCTCAAGGTGATTTTCTCCTCAGCACACACTAAAAACTGTCCGCGGTGTGCTATCAGGGGGTGATCTGGCAAACACCTCTTAGAAAGAAATTGTAGAGGCTTGCAAGCTCAAGGTGTTGTCGCCGCAAAGCGAACCACATTCCACGGGTTGGCGATGAACGGCCCACTACAAATATAATCCTAATTTTCCAGAGAAATACGCTGCCGCTTCCAGTGAAAGCAGGCTACGTAAATTGCAGAATGTGGCCGTACATTCCGAATCCACTCCGCTGCTTCCGCTCTCGTCATGGTTCGCGCGCTTGCCGTGGTCGTGAGACCTGCTCCAGATGAAGTGGCAATGACCACCCTCCTAATGCTTGAGGAGCCATCTAAAAGTGTGCCACCTGTGATGGTGACCACCCAGCGTTCTCTAGAGCTTGACCCACTTTAAAAAAAGGAAATTATTGCGATCAAGGTGAAGGAGAACATTAGTTATCAGGAGGAAAAGCGTCGTGTCTTCGCTTTTCAGAGATGCCCTTCCGCCGAGGTGGTGTCCAGCAGGGGACCTGCACCGTCCAAGGCAACAGTGGCGACACAGGTGTTCTTTTCAGACCATGAAAAACAGCTACAGTCCGCCACCCCCAAGCTAAAGATTTATCTGCCTTGTACATGGCTAAAATTGCGCACAAATAGACAGGAAGAGAGAAGAGGGAAGAGAAAAGAGACAAGCGCAAACTCACAACTCGATGTATTGAAGGAAGACAAAGGAACAGCCCTCGGTATCAGCTCGAGCCGAGACCACACTCGCACGGGGGTACCCGAGCACGCGGAGGACACACACCATCAACCACACTCAAACGACTGTAGAAAGGATATTTTCTTGTCGGTTAAAGCACGGCCACTCGATTCCCCCCTGTTGGTGCGGCCTGCCGAAGTTTTTCCGAAAACAAAAGAGCGCGCGTGAAAGGAGAACTTCTCCCATTTTCCGTGGGGGCGCTGCACATCGGTGAGCGGTCTTGTGAGCTGAAAGTACTCTGTTTCACCTTATGTTGTACCGCAGGAAAGGCTGTAAGCGCGAGCTCCTTGGTCTGGGGCAGATCTCGGCGGCACAAGCTCTCGAGCAGTAAGGGCAGCTGTCAACGCTATGAGCTCGCGCTTCCAGCCTTCGCTGCGGTACAACATAAGGTGAAACGGAGTATAGAGAAGGCGCCCAACGCGCTCTTGCTCCGCTACCCAGATAAAATATCTGCCTGTCATTGGCTTCGCCTAGGGTGCCTACATGTCTGTCTGTCTCAGGGTGAGGACATCCATTGTTGTCCTGAATGTGCCAGCGCGTAACGCTCTCGCGCACTCGGTGCGTGACTTGGTCGGTAAAATGGCGTCTGTGCATTAGCCAAACCTACGCGCTCGAGCGAAGTGACACCGGATAGCGTGCAGTTCAAAATTCATAAAAAAACGAGTGGGCGGAAAAATGGCTGAGATGTCACCACTCAAGCAAAAGCGCGCGTGTTTATGAAGGCACTCTAGCTTCGCCGATACCGAGGCGTTGCCGCGGTTGCGGAAGGCAGCAAAACTCGCTTTCCCCCCACCTATGCACCGCTGTGCTTGGCGAAAATATCGTAGTGTCACTCTGCGCTCGCGTATGTGGTTTGTGTTGGCATTATGGAAGCTGCCGGAAATGTAAATGCGCGTTCTAGTTCTGAGTGCCAGACGGCGACGAAATGTGCCAACTCCACTCGTGAAACAGGAAATCCTGCAGTTGATGAAGTACAATGAAGTCTCTTCCGAACTTGAGTTCGCACCGCTGACTTACGTGGTTGGCTACTTGGCCTTCGTTTGCGAACAAAAGGTGAGAATTTTTATTTGTAGAAATTGTCGTCATTTCAAAGTAATTAGCTGAAACATTCAACCTAGCAAAGCATTAAGCATTTCTAAATGAAAGCAAGGAAGGCTAATGTGTAGAACCCTCTAAACTTTGCAGATGACGTGTCCTGAATGCAAGCGCAACTTAAGGGAAATGCATCACATGACGGATCATATCAGTCCATGTTTAGCCTTGACCAAGGAGGACTCAGCTATCCACGACGTGAAGCTGTCTGGCTGTGCAAGCTCGCGTGCACCTTTGTCGAGAGGGCTCTACAGTCGGCAGAGATTCGTGGTTGTGGAAGGATTTGCAAGGTCCTCTCGAGCGCTGTGCTTCCACACCTTATGGACTGCCCGCTGATGTGGTGTGTTAACTGCCGAGACCCCTACCACAGCAAAGTGCTCTGCGAGCTCTTTCTCAGGAAACTCCTCAGACCTTTTTTGGCAAACTGGGCTGGTGACCTAAACAGCCCACTAGAGAATATATTGAGGCTTTCGCGGAAGCCTCTTTCCCGAAAGGTACTCCGCGCTTGTGAACTATATGACTCCCTTGGACGGTTTCTTGTGAACGATGAAGTTTATTTTGCTGAAGTTATGCACGCGGAATTCGATATTATATTGTCTTTCGCAGATGAATAAATGGCACAGCTCGCGCGTGCTCGAGCGTCGGTTAAAACCGGAAATCGTACGGCCTAGCTATATCCAACTATAACTCCTATATTACAGTGGTAATAGAAACGGTGCATCAGTTACGGGAACAAGAAAACGAGAATTCGCTCATACTGCCAGCAGAATAAAGCTTTAACGCGCAGCCTGCAGCTGAGTGAGGTTTTCGCAGAAAGAATCATGTGCTTTTATTCTACACAGATTTGTCACATCATTCATGCAATCTGGCACTCGTTTCAATTAAGACTTGCGGCTTCACGAAAAAAAAAAATCTAAATAGCCACACCGGGCCGGGCCGGGCGTACCGCTCCTATCTCACTATATTTCGTCTTACCTTAGCATGGACTAACCGCGAACGCTGTGCTAGCGCGAGCGGCTAGCCTTTACTGCCTTGACTGGAGCACTCGCTGGACGAGCGCTTATGCAGCCGCCGAGGCTTCCTTCGAAGCAACTATCTCGCGCTTTTAGCACGCGCGGCTAACAAGTACATACTGACGTGAAACGAAGCATAGAGTTCCTCGATATGCTCCTCCGAAAGGAACTCTCTCACCAGAGCTCTGTCTCTCACCGATAACGAGCGCCACGGCCGGCGCTGCGGGGTAAAGTAGAACTATCGTTCTCACCGGCGGAGTGAGGCATACGGCAGGCCGCTCCCAAGGGGAGTCCTAAACGAGTGGCCGTGGTTAAAGCCACAGAAGGATGGCTGACACAACGCTCGCCTAAGCGGAGTATACTAAAAGCTTCAAAAATTACCCGAGTGTGTTTTTCGGTGAATCTGCCAATTATCGAGCTTTTGTGAAGGAGGTGTATACTTACACGCTTGACAATGCAGAGGTAGGTGACCCCCCACCGTTGAATTTAGAGGAAGATTGTGCTCCCTTAACCGGTCATTAATGCACCGCCTTGTCTGTCCTACGTAGGATCTACCACAGGATACACTGGACGGTGTATTAATGACCGGTTAAGGGAGCACAATCTTTCTCTAAATTCAACGGTTGGGGGTTACCTACCTCTGCATTGTCAAGCGAGTAAGTGTACACCTTCTTTAGAAAAAAACCTCGATAATTGGCAGATTCACCGAAAAACACAGTGGGGAAATTTTTGAAGCTTTTAGTATACTCCGTTTAGGTGAGTGTTGTGTCAGCCATCCTTCTCTGGCTTTAACCGACAAGGAAATAGCCTTTCTACAGTCGTTGGAGTGTGGTTGATGGTGTGTGTCCTCCGCGTGCTCGGGTGCTTTCGTACGAGTGTGGCCTCGGCTCGAGCTGATACCGAGGGCTGTTCCTTTGTCTTCCTTCAATACATCGAGTTGTGAGTTTGCGCTTGTCTCTTCTTTCTTCCCTCTTCTCTGTTCCTTTCTATTTGTGCGCAATTTTAACCATGTTCAATCATTACCAACTCGCCCAACTAACCACTTTACTACTATCTGCCTTGTCATTCACTCCACTTGCAAAAGCAGCTGACACACTTCGTGGTACGAAGGACCCAGGTGCCACTGAAGCGATGGAGGCGATTCTATCGCACCTTCGTCCTGCGACGTCTCCCAAGGCAGGGCAGTGAACCCCTCGCACCTCCTCTCTGGGGAGAACTTCGCCTAAGAAGCAGAACGTTCTACTTGCAGCGGTGCATACGAACGGAGCAGTCTGTCGGCCCAGTACATCGACCGCCCCCCAACAGGGCGAGGCAAAGGCCGGGGGTTGCCCCTACGGTCGTCTGGCCGCCTTGCCAAGAAGGTTCTGGACGCAGAGGTGAGACCTGTCGCTGCCACCCTTTCTGCTCCAGAAATTGACCTAGAGCAATGGAGTGGCGGACACCAAATCGGAAACAGAAGCGGCAAATACCAACAGTTTTTCCAAAAAGATTATTCTACCCATTTGCCTTTTTCCCTTCATCCCTACCCATATTAGGAGCATTTCCATGACAAATTACTGCGATCATTCAATGCAACTGTCGTGGTCTTTAGTGGAACTTTGACGACGTGGAGTTCCTTTTGGAGGAACACCAGCCACGAGACTTTTGTCTGCAAGAAGCTCACATCAATGCAGGTCGCACACATTTTCTTAGTCGCAATTCAATTAAAAAAAAATATATATAGAAACGACGCTTCTGGTCTTGGGAGACGGGTTGCAGTGATTGTTCTCAAGCACATTCCCTACTGTGCGGTCGATTTAGCCACTGGGCTGGAGGCAGAGGCGGTGCGCCTCCTCCTTCACAAAGTGGTCACTGTGTGGTCCTTGAACATCCCTCACTCTTTTGCTCTTACCCAACTGGGGGAGCCTAGAAATTAGGTGTTTGGTGATTGGTGGATGGCGTCACCACGGACCCCAGTCACGTGGGTTGCCATACCCACGTGCAGGGGGCACCTGCGTTAATAGGTGCTTAGTAAATGGCGTCACTACGAACCCCAAACCATGTGGGTTCGCCCACCAACGTTTAACTGTGCGTTGCTTAACCTGTGTGCGGGAAAAGGAAATCTTGGTGGTTGAGTTGGACCTTTCGGGGCCCCCGGTACTTTATCTGCATTCGAACATGAGTGTGAAGTTTTGAAGCGATGTATCTGCACATCTGGTCGCCTGGCGGGCGAGTGTTTTAATCTGTTTGTGTTTAATCTGTTTAACAAGTTTCTTCGGTTCACTTTTCTTTCAATAAACTTCAGTGGCGAGTCAGCCGTTGTCCTGTCGTGTTCTTTACCCGTTCTTCGTGCCTGTTTATCTGAGGCTGTTTTTCATAATGTTTAACTCTTACCAGCTGGCCCAAATCACCACCCTACTCCAGCTACAGGCCTATTGCCCTGCCTAGCTGCATGTGTAAGACATCCGAATGACTGGTAAACAAAAGGCTTATATTCATTCTTGAACAAAACTCCTTTGTAAGCACTTCGCAGTGTGACTTTCCTGCTGCCAGGTCGCTGCCAACCACTTCGTACGTTTGGAAGCAGCCCTCCGAGAGGCCTTTATAAACATGCAGGTTTGCCTTACAGTATTGTTTGACCTTGAAAAGGCTTACGATACTGCTTGACGATATGGTATTCGCTAAAACGTTCTCGAGGTGAATATAGATGGCCATATATTTAATTGTATCGCGTGCGTTTTGCAGGATCGCATCTTTCAGGTGCATTTGGGAACAATCCTTTCAGCATCTTTCATCCAGGAGAATGGTGTCCCGCAAGAACGTGCCTTGAGCGATACCCTTCCTTTCGTCATGTAATTTAGCTAACCGTAAGCGCCGAATTCAAGTAACCATTCATTGAGTGAATAAATGGGCTGATGAGGATGGTTTCAAGGTTTCTGCTGAGTAAACCAAGGATGTTTGCTTGTCCCTGAGAAGAGTAATGTTTCCCGAACCATCGCTTAACATAAATGGCACACTCCTTCCTGATCGACCGGAACACAACTTTCTCGGTGGGACGTCCGACAACAAGCTCCCTTTCGACCCCCCCTATGAAGGCGCTGCAGCTGAAATGCGAAGAGAAACTAAACATACTAAAAGTTCTTTCACATCGCACCTGGTGCTTGGACAGGGTATGTCTTTTACGGATTTACAGGGCTGTAGTGCTCTCTGCCTTGGATTAGGAAAGCCTGGTTTACGAATCTACGAAACCATCTACCCTCAAAATGGCTGATCCCATTCACCACCAGGGGATTCGCTTGGCAAGGGGGGGCATTTCGTACGTCACCGGTACTTAGCTTGTCTGCTGAATCGCATGAGTGCCCACTCGAGAGGCGTAGATTTCATCTCGCCGTTCAGTATTTTCTAAGAATCCACTCTGTTCTGCGAAATCTTGCTCATAAAAAAAATTGAAAACATAAGCTGTGAGCGCTTATTTCAGCACATACCATCTGTAACCCCTTCATTTGCACTACTTCCAAGAATCGCCACGGAAAAATGCACTTTTGATGCTCTTTCTCTTATTCTTGGATTTCAAGAAAGAACTGCACCATGGAAAGTTGCCGATATTCGTTGCAATTTTTCTTTGACCAAGCACTAAAAAGATTCAGTTATCCCGAGTGTTCTCAGGCGTAAATTTCAAGAGCTACACAGCTCCTACAATGGCTATAAGCTAGCACTTCTTTATCGATAGATCAAGAACCAACGACTAAGCTTTGCTGCTATTGGTCAGGGCTACACATATGTAAAAGGGTTAAATGAAAATGCCTCGATTTTTACTGCTGAGTTTCATGGTGTGATAACTGCAGTAGACCACAATGCCAACGATCGATATAGAAATTCCGCTATTTTTCGGGCTCTCCTAGCTCACTCCAACCGCTCAACTCTCCAACTTCTTGGAAGCACCTTCTGCTGGTGCAACTTTGTAATGCACTTACAAAAGCGCAGATGAAGAAAATACAGATTAAATTTTGGTGGGTTCCTAGCCATATCGGCATTGATGGGAATCAGGCAGCTGCCCGCTTAGCTTCTGCATGTGTAGAACGGACAGTTGACTATGACAGTATCCCTGCTACTGATTACTGAGTACCACTAAATAGGCAAATAAAGTTCGCATGGCAAAGGGTATTGGATTCCCGTCTACAAAATAGACTCCATTTCATTAAATCCGTCCTCAGTGAGTGGCGCAGTGACAAACACCGATAGCGTTTTTATGAGATAGAATTTTTTGCAGGTTGAGAATAGGACACACCCAGCAGGTTACTCATAGTTACCTCCTGCATAGGAAGAGTGAACCGACCTGTGGTATTTGTTCAGAGCCACCAGGTATCCTTCACATTTTTATAGCCTGTCAACACATTGAAGAGCGCCGTCGGACATGTTTGTTTTATATTTTATCAAGAAGAAATACTATTTTACTGGGTGACGAGTCTCTTGTCCCACTCCCGCAAGTTTTTATTGTTTTGGAAGAAAGTAATTTTCTGCGGAAATTATAAACACCGTTTAGAAGTCTAGTTTCTAGTAGTGTTTACTTTGAGGCTTTAGTCAATCTATAAAAAATGTGGCTGTCCTCTACACGATGTTTCTTGGGCACTAGAGCCCCGATGCTGCCGCGCCAGAAAAAAACACGAAAACTAGCGCTATTTACTTACACCTCGTTAATCTTTTTTTAGATTCGAATTCTTTCTTTTTTGCCTCACAACATTCTTTTCGACAATCACTGTCCTGCGAAACTCAATTTGTTTACTTTCCCTGACGAAGTACTTTCCATTCTTTACCGAGGATTCCGGGTTCACTGCTTCTTCCTCGACTTTTGCAAGGCGTTCAACAAAGTCTCTCACAAACGTCTATTTTTGAAACTTTGTAAACTTAAAATAGACTCAATGTTTTTTCATATATTCAATCCTTTCTAACGGATCGTTCGCAGTTTGTTACTAGCAAAGAAGCTGATTCTTGTCCTAGCCCTGTTACTTCTGGTGTTCCCCAAGTGTCCGTTCTAGGGCCCCCTTTATTTCTGACTTATATTAATGAAATGCCCATTTGGTGAGTCCCCATTCATTAGTTTAATTGCCAGCAACTGCGTAATCTACCGTGAAATTACTAACGAATCTGATGCCATACTTCTTCAAGGCGACCTTTGTGCGGTATCCGAATGGAGTAACGTGTGACAAATGTCTCTTAATGCTAAAAAATGTAAAGCTTAGAGGGTATCTCGCGGAAGCACGCCAACATCATCGTACTCAATTTGTAACACTCCTCTGCAATTTGTGTCGTTTTATAAATATCTTGGTGTACATATTGGTTTTAACATGTCTTGGAAATCTCATACTGATCACAGCATCATCAATACTAATAGTATGCTTGGCTACCTAAAAGGAAGCGTCTCTTCAACACTTATGTCCTTAAAACTAATTTTATACAAAGCCCTATTTCGCTAAAAGCTCGAGTAAGCCCCAGCAATCTGGGATCCCGGTCAAATAACGCTCGTGCATAACATCAAAGTTATGCAAAATGGTGCAGTACGTTTCATGTTCCGTAACTATCATTGCACGGCTAGTGTCTCATCAATGAAAACCACTATATAACTACTTCTTTTTCACTACGCCGAAAAATATAATGACTGTTTTTTTTACAAAACTTATCATTCTAACGCCTCACTGAGGGACTCATTTTTTCTCAAGCCATCTTTTATTCTCAGCGCGTCGATCACCACTTTAAACTTTAAAGTATGTATACCTCACTGCAAAACCTTCACGTACTTTGACTCCTTTATTTATACCTTCCTGAATTTTTTTAATGAATCGTAAATTGATTTATTTAGTGTCCTTGACAAATCAATGTTGCTAAGCATGTTAGGCTGCACTATTGTTTACTTTTCAGCAGTAGTGCATTGTTTGCCTTTGTTCTTTACTTTTGTGTGACCTTTTTTATGTTGACTTTACCAACACCATCTGTAAGAGCATCAGGACCCCTCTGGGTCCTGATGCTCTTGAAATTAAAAAATAGTAAACCGTGCAATTCTTTCGGGCAGACTCCTTTTTTTCAAGCTTGGCAACCAGCCGTTGGCTTAGCCAGTACCTGTGTGGGTCACTGGAGGTGATATTTCTTAACCACATTCGGGGTTGTAGATTTAAATAGACGAAAGTCTGAATTAAAGGCGGGGGACATAAACTGACACAAAGAAAGTGACGCAATAAGGCCTATGAATAGCATTAGCCGCGAACTGCACCCTTCCTACTTTCCACCATATGAAGAAAAAATCTGATTTCTTCGTGTATATGTATTTCGGAATACCAATTTTTGTAATTTTTGAGGCGGTATTTTGGGGATATCCCATAACATAAAACACAAATGTACCTTAATATTTGTATTTTGGCCTCTTACACTCTAATCTCAGTATTTATATTTCTGAATACTCGTTGGAGGCTTTCTGTTCAACTCTGCACTTCATTGTCACGAAGAATGACTACATGGCAACTTCGATCCCTCACAGTGCTTTTCTTTTTTGTCTTTTCTCCTCGGGTTCAAAGTGCAGCAAATAGCAGTTTGCTTCGTCTTTCTTTTCTTAAATGTCGGCTTTGAATTTTTTTTCCATAAAACCAGATTATCTAGCCAACTTACCCGATTCCCAAACGACATCAAAGTGACGAAGAATGGCGGCGGGTACGGTATTTGCAAATTTCACGACCTATAGGGGGCGCATTTGTTCCTATCAAAATGGCTGTCTTATGAACGATCGTCGCGGAAGTGAATGGTTCCTGATTCATTCCAACTTGTGGTATTTCCCTTGCTGCTGCCTGCCCTAGAAAATGATACAACGCACTGGTTCAATAAGACGCAGCCATTTATTGACTGTGATAGCCGCTCGTCGCGACCCCAAAAAGGCCCCGGGCATAATTATGCGCTGTCCTTTTATTTGCGAGGGAGCGCAGCTCGTGTGAACGATTGTTCTGGCCATCTTGTGGTGAAAAATTTCCAGAGATGATTTAACATGCGGGAAACCCGATCCAACTCATTTCATTCACCTTGCGCTCTGTACCACCAGGCTGCCCGCACTTCTGCCCATTTCCAGAAAACAAATACGGGCCGGCACAGGAGATCTTGGGGTAGCATTCCTTCTGGGTCGCCGAGATGAGAGTTTTTGCACATTAGCTATCACAGGTCCCATTGAACCTTTTTGCAAGGCTTTGGACCGCCACCAGCTAGATCTGGCGGGTGAGGGTCACCAAGCGACGTGCTGCTTCAGGAACATAAAGGCATCATAGGTGTTATATGTATGATACTCGCCAAGGTGTGCTTTCTGAGCACGTGAGATTATACAGACGGTGCTGTTTCCGTGGATTGCATCTGCTGCATGTTTGTAAACAATGGGGAGAAGATATGATTTTCAAGCCCATCCCTAATAATATTTCCAGTCACGAAGTTTCATAGCTGGGCGTTTATTCGTCGGTTTTTCTGTACAAACATTGGGCCGGGTTAAAACAACGTGCTTGGAATGGCGTGGTAGAAGTCCTTGAATTCTTTGACGACCGTGACCCTGAAACAGAATGACAAAAAATGTAATCTGTGTGCGGGGACTGATTCCTCGAAGTATTCGCTGAACCTTAAACATCATCCTCTTTGGCGCTAGAAACAATACGGCGTTCGTTGTGGTTGTCGCGTGATAACGTTACCCTGCGTCATTGAGTAAATCATATTTTTTTCGAGCCCGAGAGAAATCTTTGTAGCACCTCCGGAAGTTGGAGCGTAGAAGAGGCAAAAAGAAATGTATACACCAACTCGACTCTGTTACGTCACGCTGCGATTGTGGTGCTTCGGGCGCACTTCCGGTCTGCATTATGAGCGGATATCGCCATGTGGGCCGGGCATTACTGTGTTGGTTTGGAAGAAACCAGACTTCAACCGGCTTTTTTGTAAAACCGCCGCGACTGGGGCTGCACCAAAGGAGCCGGTAAAGGTGTCAATATCAGTTTTCACGTGTCTTCTTCCTGTCCGGTTCGTCCGAGAACGTAGATAGGTGCCATGAATAGATAAATACCAGACGCCTTTAAACCACAATTGCTTGTGCGGAAAAACTTTGGGCTGAATTCACGGCTACGTGTGGTCGTCAGAAATATTTCTTTTTTTGTACCGACACCAACGCAGAAAAACCGTCAAGTTGTCCGGACTACCCGCGGACCACGTTCAGTACGCAATCACGCTCAAAGGGCCGTGTTATCGTTCAAATTGTCGTCTGCTCTTTCGTAGTCGTCTGCTTTTCCAAACTATCGTCTGGATGTCCAAAAGACAACGGCCCGTAGAACTCACATTAACGCGGTAATGGTGATAAAAAGTGAGGACAGGTCTCTAAAGACTTTTCAATTTGGAGGTTGTTTGTGGTAGGTGGACTCGAATGTAAACAGTGCATGCAAGGGCATTTTTAGCATTGTTACCAGTGGCTTTCACCAACTTCTTATGTCTGATTCACATGGTCAGGCTCTGCTTACGATTTTCAGTATTTCGAGCATCGCAGTTATCCTCCTCGTTTTGGCAGCACGAGTGACGGCGTGATTGAATATAGGGTGCAGAATCTTCTTAAGTGAATCAGGCTTTAGCGTCCATTGTGCGGCGCTCACACGGAATAAATCGCGGCACGTCACATTATTTACACAAAGTTTTGCGGTGTAACGAGCCTCTTTAATCTCGCGGAGGCCTCATGATGCTCGCGCTCATTTTAAAGTCCTTCAGGGATCATCAGGGGTTCTCTGCTGGGTTAACATCTTGAAAAATTAAAGTCACATGTAATTTTTTTTAAAGAACAATCTGTCAAGGCTTTATTATATAGTGTATTTACCCCAATACTGTATTAAATTATGATATTGTTCGGAGAGCTATTCACGATAAAAAGTTAAATATAAAGAATCAAACATGCTAATACTGATTATTGGGGAAAACTTAGGTTCTCAAAATGTCTGATTCACTACCGTGGACAACACAATTTCTTATGAAAACTCTAGGCTAATATAACTGCAAATTAGGGAAGGTTCCTTTTGAGCGTTTTCTAATATGTATTTGTAAAGTGATGACGAAATAACGGCGCTACTTGAGCGCAGTAACTGTAACAGGTTACTTTTCCAGTTTTGTAACTGTAATTCTAGCAGGGTTACTTTCCAATTTGTAACTGTAACTGTAGCAGGGTTACTTTTTTTTCTGAGTAACTGTACCTGTAACACTGTTAAATTGAACCAGTAACGCGCCCATGACTCTGTGGAGCGGACATTTAGAGAGTTCGTAATGTTGCCACGGAATGGCGCCACAGCCCTGTCTGCAACTTCCCCCTTCGCCAAATTTGTAGCCGCCCAGAGGGGGGCGGCGGGTGCACCACTGAGACTCGCGTCAACCCTCCCTCTCCCCCCCCCCCTCCCCCCCCCCCCCCCCCCCGAGTACTACGCTCTGCCTTCGGCCATGTCGCCCCCCCCCCCCCCCCCCCCCCACACACACACACACACTCCCGCCGGTGCTGCGGCCGCTTGTGCTCATCTCGTCTCCTAAAGCTCCAAGAGTTGTTCATCGGCGTTCAACCGCAGATTTATGCTTTCGCGTTCAACAACTCATGAGAAGTGCTTAGGTGCCCTCGGATTGTTTAGATTTTGCAGTGAGAAAATGGTCGGTTGTTGTGCGGTTGGATGTTCTAATCACAGTCATCAGGGTTTTCGTTTTACATTTTATTTATTTAAAAAAGAAGAAAAAAAAAAGACAAACGTCGCAAGCTTTGGTTGAATAAAATCAAGCGCGAATATTGTGGACGCCCACGGAAGGCTCCCGACTTTGTGAGGTAAGAAAGCTTGTTTCAGCTTGAAGCTTTTTAAAAAATTTAGTTTCCGTCGCAGTAGCAACGAAAACTGGCCAACTTGTTGCTACAGAAATCTCGCATGTAATGTGAATAATTACAGCACGAGACAGAGACGTCCCATCCGTGAAGCGTTTTCCTCTGTTTCCTTCTAACAGCGAAGTGAATGAATTTATGATTTCATGCCTTCTAATACATTTTTTTTAATGAAAAAGGCTAATTTGGTTGTCTTTTTTATCTTCCATTAATGTCGATGTAATGATGTGCCGATGGGTTCTTGGATTTTCTCAGTGCCCTTAGGAGCGCTCAATCAATTGCGTTAAATCTATGAAAACGAGCAAGCTTACCATTCGCGACAGGATTCGGTGGAGGTACGCCGTAAGCTCGGACGGCGTGGCCATACCATATCAGGAGTAGCGACCGCTTCGGTCAAGCAATCTCGTTTGACGCGATGCCGCATAGTCAAGAGGAAATGCAATTGGGAAGAAAAAAAACTCTGCGAAGCTTTCGGGCGAAGAAATTCAGCTCGCTTTACAATCGAACAGATAATTTTGGCAGCACCAGTGACGTCGTGATTAAATATAGCGTGCAGAATCTTCTTATGTGAATCAGGCTTTAGCGTCCATTGTGCGGCGCTCACACGGAATAAATCGCGGCACGTCACATTATTTACACAAAGTTTTGCGGTGTAACGTGTCTCTTTAATCTCTGGGGGGGGGGCCACATGATGCTCGCGCTCATTTTAAAGTCCTTCATGGATCATCAGGGGGTCTCTGCTGGGTTAGCGATGGCTTCCTCGCATACGCTCGGTTATTTGAACACTTTACGTAAAGCCCCCCTTCTTCGAGTTACAATTTTTCATCGTTGCGCACTGCCGAAATAACAATAGCCGTCAAATAGAACAGAAAATTGCGAAATGTACTCGAGCGTAATTTGCGCGCCGCACCGCACGTGTGCGAAGCGTATGAACTGGCTGGTGACGCGGCGCGTACGGAAAGAGAATCGACCGGGAACCAAATAGATATCGCTCTTGAATAAACACGACACATCCCAAAAACATTCATACGTTGGATGAAGCCGAGAGCCAAGCATGTGGGCACAGGATTGAGGCGTCGGTTGGGCTCGAAGATGGCGAAATGGGCATGGTCATGGCGCGCTCCGTGGTGTGTCAGTGACGTAGTTGACGAGCTGTCTACGAGGCCACACCAGCAGGCCAAACTCTCCCCTATTTTTGCGACTCCAGAAAAACGGACGCCACCAAGCGGGAAAACCGGGAACCAGCTGGACCAGGTCGCTTTGCGCCCCTCCGTGTCTCTGGTGTCTTTCGCGGATACGTGTTGTCGGCGCGGTGGCGAACAATGTAATTTGACGAAAGTCCGAATATTTCTTAAGTTTGCCTGAGTATTCATTGGTGTGGTGATGCCTCAGTAGATTGTTTCCTTCCATCACGTGTTTGAAAGCTCGTTTACTCCACTACATGCGGTCGCGTGCTTCCGATTTCTTGGATGGGGAGGAATCACGGAAAAACATTTTGATTTCTTGTCTGTCTCGAATCACATTCAAAGTGACGACTACTTGGTGACTGATAAGGGGTTTCTTTGTGAGGTTGTAGACCAGTGGACTGAGGAAGACAGACGAGGTGTTTCACTGGAGGGTACTCCAATGTTGCACTCAAGTGAATGGGAAGGTTCGATAGCTGCTTTTCTTGAGTTTTGTTGTGTTCGTTTAGCTTCAAGTTTGAGTTACCCACGCCGGTGGTGCGTTCGCTATTCATCTTGGCTGCTTTTCGGCGAAAAAGCCTCTGGACCACACTGAAGGAGTTGGGCTGATTTCGCAATTACTTGATTCAGGAAAACCTGCTCGCTGCACACGATTAATGAGGGAAATTATCTGCTTTCAAAAGGTGGGGGCGCGTCTCGCAAAGTTAAAAGCTGTCACGGCGTTATGATATATCTATCTACCCCCGTCGAAGCCAGCAGCAATATACGTCTACATTGCTCAGGTAGAGCGGCCACAAAAGATACTAATTTTCTCCGTTCAGGATTCGAAGTCAAGTTCAATGCAGAGGGGTTATGCGTGAATCTCCCATGAAGACTCTCTTCTCTTTTTCCGCATTCGTCTCCGTGCTACCGGCTAGAACCATTTGGCTGAGTTTAAGTAGTATCGCTCTGTCTGTCAAATAAAGTTTTGATCAGCAGTTCACTTTATAGCTAGTCAACTAAGCTCATATTTCAATTCGAAGAATATACTAATATCGCTTTAGTGGGACATAGTACGTAAAAATGACTTCTCGAATTGAAATACGAGTATCCGCTGCTTAATGGGGCGCCAGCGGGTTAACGTGCTCCTTCGCTCAAGAAGCGCTTGTTTAATTTCCGTAATTTTCCTGCAGCTTGCGTTCTTGACCGAGCAGACGACTAGAGCTTTTTCTTGAGCGCAGATACGCACAAAAGCTCGATTTGGCGGATATGTCGCATGGTCGAGGCATGCGGGTTAGCTGGAAATTTCTCTCGGTGGAACAATTCTGTAGTCATCACCGCTTTTCTTAGATGCTTAGATGATCAAAACAGATTAGAGTCTATTACCGTCTCTCTGTTTCGGTTTTGAACAAAATCTCGGAAACGAAAGTTTGACATAAAAAGAACAAAAAAATGAAAGCCGCTTACAACTCCCTGTAACGCCGAATTAGAGCGCAGCTCTTGAGGAGGAGGAGGGAAGGGCACGGGGGGGGGGGTAAACTAACCAGGGGGGTCACGTGACCTTGGGGGTCACGTGACCCCCAATGCCGATGATGTCATCACTGACGTCACTGATGACGTCATCCGTGACGATGACGATGCGGGTACCGATGACGTCATTAGTGACGTCACTGATGGCTTCACCAGTGATGATGACGATGACGATGCGAATGTCGGTGACGTCATCAGTGACGTCGCTGATGACGTCATCAGTGATGATGACGATGACAATGCGGATGCCGGTGACGACATCAGTGACGTCACTGATGACGTCATCAGTGATGATGACGATGACGATGCGGATGCCGGTGACGTCGTCAGTGATGATGACGATGACGATGTGGATGCCGGTGACGTCATCAGTGATGATGACGATGACAATGTGGATGCCGGTGACGTCATCAGTGATGATGACGATGACGATGTGGATGCCGGTGACATCAGTGATGATGACGATGACGATGGGGATGCCGGTGACGTCATCAGTGATGATGACGATGACGATGCGGATGCCGGTGACGTCATCAGTGATGATGACGATGACGATGTGGATGCCGGTGACGTCATCAGTGATGATGACGATGACGATGTGGATGCCGGTGACGTCATCAGTGATGATGACGATGACGATGGGGATGCCGGTGACGTCATCAGTGATGATGACGATGACGATGTGGATGCCGGTGACGTCATCAGTAATGATGACGATGACGATGCGGATGCCGGTGACGTCATCAGTGATGATGACGATGACGATGTGGATGCCGGTGACGTCATCAGTGATGATGACGATGACGATGTGGATGCTGGTGACGTCATCAGTGATGATGACGATGACGATGTGGATGCCGTGACGATGACGTCATCGGGGGGTCACGCGACATCGGCGGGGGTCACGTGACCTCGGGGGGTCACGTGACCTCGAGGAGGGGGTCACGTGACCTCAGGGGAGTCACGTGACCTCGGGGGGGTCACGTGACCCCCCACGAGGTCACGTGACCCCGGTGGGGGGCTCGCGCGGTGCATTATGGGACATTTCCCAAGATGCACCGCGCGGTTACGCCGACGGCGACGCCGACGGCGACGGCGACGGCGACGGCGACGCCGCTCAAGCCGGAAACGGGCCCCTAAGAGCTGCGCTCTAAAACACCCGGAAAACAAAACTATGCGCTGCAAGTTTATATGCACCAGCTACACTTAACCGTCTCAGTTCAAATACCAAAATAACTGGGCATTAAACAAAAAAAAAGTTGTTAAATTGAATGTGCCACCCGTTCAGGCGGCCCGGCCGAGCCGATGAGACCTGGACCCAGCCGCCATGTTTGTTTGGTGGTGGCGCCCCCTATAGGTCGCTGGAGTCGCGAATATGGCTCTGCCTTGGGATAGAGTAACGGTATATGCTCCGCTGGCGGAGCAGGAGAGAGCACTGGCAATGGTGCTCATAGGGCGGCCGTGCTGGGTCCAGGCGATATTGTGGGAAGCGACCGTCGCTTCTGCAGACGCCCCGGAGGCGCGGATGGCGTGGTTGTGAGGTGGCTTGGGGAGCACAGAAGATATAGTGCGTCGACACGCCTTGCATGTGCCGCTGTCTCATTATTATCTTTTATTTTTATTTTTTTTGTACAGCGGAGCTGTTAAGGGCTAGGTTTCCGAGGATCGTGTCTGGTACAAAACAGTTGTCGACAAAAACGCCTCTGGACAGCTACTGCCATCTATAAGCGCCGTCGCTCGTAGATGGCGCCAACCTTTCCAGCTATCATAGAAGAATGGATAGTTGGGCGGCGCGTTGGCGGGAATTCATCGTATGAAAACAGCGCGAAAAACAGACGACGACAAAGAAGAAGCACGCGTAAAGAGCGCAGCGCTCGTCACGTGTGTTTCTTCATCCTCGGCTGTTTTGTGCGCTGTTTCCTACGCTCTTATCAGTTTCGGCTTGGACTTAAGATCGGTCGGCCGCGCGCCCTTTCGGGGAAATAAGACTGGCTGCGGAAGGAGCCGCGACGTACGCAGCAGCGCGAATGGGTCCGTAAACGCCATAAAGCCGTTGTCGCCTCGACTTACACTGCGTCGAGCGCTTCAGATTCCCTTGCCAAAGAAGAGCACATCGCTTGCCTAGAAAGGCGCCACCGAGAACAAAACCAGCGAGGTAAAGGGCGCCGGCGGGCCAACGCCACGGACGACGATCGTGCCACGGATGCGAAGCGCAAGCGCGAGGCTCGGCGACGACTGCACTCCACGCCGCCTGAACAGTTCCCGGGCACGACGGCGATGTTCCGAAGGGAGTTCGTGGATTATCCGTTTGGCGCCACGTGCGACCAGGGTGTTGGAACGAAATGTTTTTCGTTCCGTTTTCATTTTCGTTCCATACAAAAAAGTTCCGTTCCGTTTCCGCTCCGGAACAAAAAAATAATGCTCCGTAACGGTTCGTAACGGTTTCTTTCTATTAAAAAAAGAAAAAGAAAATATCGCAACAAAAATTAAAAGGAACGTAACGTTTATTTTTACACAAAAATAGATAATTCAGGCGCTCTAGAGGAATCCGCGGAAACGACATTGCTTCTGAGATCATGTTCATTGCCTTGAGCATGAGATCATGATCAAGGCACAGAGCATGATCTCAGAAGCAGCACGTCATCAAGTGTGCTCGGTGAAAGGCAAGACCTCTGGTCCGATAAAATAAATTTCAGCGCCGAGAAGGCCCTGAAGGCCCATAGGGATGAAGAAGTACACTTTTGCAACAGTGTCTCAGACTGCCATATCCGTAGAAAAACAAAAGATGGACTTCTACAACGCCGGGTCACAAACTTCCCTCGATTGCCGTGATCTGTTGTCTGTCTGTGTCGTCCGAAGAAAGCATGGAGAGAGAGGGCGCAAGCAGAGCCGTATATGTAGAGAGTTTGGCCATTCGTTGGGAGGTATAGGAGTCAAATGAGGAGGCGCCATTGGCTGAAAGCTGGCTGGGCGTGTTCCAGGGCGTGTTCCAGGGCGTCTTCAGAAATTCGAATGTGACCAACCAGAAGCCGGAAATAATACCCTGGCGGTGGTCGCGAGAAACAAAGCTGATAACTGCATTGGAGTAACTCTCGATGACTGAAAATATGATACACGTGATGTTTCAATCACGCTCATCCAAAATTATGTGGAGGAGTGCGACTAGCGGAACGATCGACATAATCCGTACGCCAAGCGCCGAGGGCCGGGAATCCGCCGTCCGAGCGGTCACACTCTGTCCGAGCAAACCAGAGTTGAGTGGCGCATTCGTTTCTTACATCTTTCTGCATGATCATGATCAAAACAACACGTGCACCCTATTTTCAAGCATAAAGAGTTACTACACTTCACTCTGACGCGCTTATTAAAACCATATACGAACATAGACCTTTGATCAGAACTGTTTCTCGCTACCACCACTAGGGGATTCTTTTCGGCTTCTGGTTGGTCAAGAGAGCATGCCAAGCCCTCTTTCCGAGTCTGCCGCACGCCCTGGCTCTGCCCGCACCTCCCATTGACCAAACTCTCTACATATACGGCTCTGGGCGCAAGAGCCATGGAGAGCATTGCGAGCGTGTGGAGGCGTCGCGCCACCGCGCTCTCATTGGTGGGAAGCAATGGCGCCTTGCGTCATGTTTTTTTGTTTCTCGTTGTATTTTTGTCTTTGTTTTTGCTATGCTTGTTCGCCCGGAGTTAAGACGTGGGGGCGATGGCTTGCTTGTCTTCTCTTTAATTATGGTACAAACCAACGGCTGTCTCTTCGCTGCGCGAAACGAATTACTGAAATACCTGATATTTTCCCTTGAACCGAAAACCGATAAGAAAATTTTTCGGTTTCACTCCGGAACAAAATAATAAATAACGTTTCGATTACGTTTCCGTTCCGCCCAAAAATATCGTTTTTTTCGTTTTTCGTTTTTGGTTTTCGTTTTGTTCCGATACCCTGCGTGCGACTGACTCTGGGTCGCCGGAGACGTATGCACGATCGGCGGCGTGTCGGACGAGAAGAAGCGGGAAACGGGCGCGTGCGCGTTGCGGCAGTGTATCGAGTACAGCTCCGCTGGTCTTCCTTCTTCACGAGAGTGGAAAGGCTGAACGTTTTTTCTATGATTTTTGTAGAACGTAGTGGCCGATGAAAACGTTTGCACTTCGCAAGCCATAGCTGCGCGTTTTTATCTGGTCCGAGGTTTCCTGATGTTCCGGTCGCGTATCACTGCGCGAGCGCCGCAGACGCGAGCAACGCGATCGTCCTCCGCGAGCATACTGCACCCAGTGGCTACACATGGTGTTAATCGTCAGATTGTTTTTGACCTTCGTGCTATTTATTTCGAAAAAAGTACCTTCCTGTTTCTTTGGATTTTGGTGTAGGGTGTATACATCCGCAAACGCAAACCGAGAAACTAGCTCCGCCCGGAACTCGGCGCCTGCAACATCTCTTTCCCGCATGAAGTTTGGATCCAGCTTGGCGCACGCGACCGCTTCTCCTCTGATAGAGAGTTGACGGCGAAAGGAAAAGGAACGCGATACTGTAGCTCTGCAAGCAGATCCTATGCAGTTACTCTACCTTGGGCCACCGCACACGCCACCTGACGGCGCCCCACCTGTGATCCAAGTGCGCTCTTGACTCGCTGTCCCCCCTACACCTCGGCTGCTAGCTGTTACTTCACGCGAACGTCGTGCGGGTGCGCGCTTTGGACGCCCTGGAAGCTCCTGGCATCGACTTTGCTGACCCGTAGACGCCCACGGGTTTCGGTTTCGTTCTTCGGCCTGCCACGCCGTTCTTGACGCGCAGTCGTCTTACCAAGTCACCGCGCCGTAAGCGCACGGTGTCGTCGCCCCTCTATACACACCAGATGCACAACAAAGAAATGGCTCTGTCGTTTTCCGCGCATCGCAAGCACGTCCAGCATGCACACGCAAAGTGACCCGATGACCTGTTTTAGGGAGAAGAGGGGGTTCGGGAACTCTCACCCCGCGGAAAACGCTGAGAGGCCGCATTCATCATGCCTAGTTATAAAAACCGCTGCGCAAAATGCTAACGCCTTTCTTGGAGAATCAGCGCGGCGGCAGCAGCGATTTCAGCCCACTTTTTTTAAGTGGTGAAAATAAACACATGACTCCAATAAAAAACTTGCTGAGTTTCTTATCAGTCAGTTTTAGGAAGACTCCAAGAACGCGGGGAATGCAGGGATGCGCTGAAGTAACGACTCGGGCAGCAGGCGCAATGCCGTCGATTCGAAAACGCGAGTAATATTATCGTCCGCGTTTACTCGACGCCGTTCCTGCACCTGCTGTGCTGGTGTTCATTTTAGCGCATTCCCATGCTTACTACGTTCTTGAAATCCTCCTTAATTTGACAAATGTTGTCATTTTTTATTTCTAAATTTTGATTTCTAATTTGAACTATATATCAATTTACTTTAACTTAAAAGTAAAGTAGCAAGTGTTAGGTAAATAGTTTGCCAATTAGTGTTTTCTGGAGTCTGCTATGGCTGGGAGTTTGTTTCTGAAGAGTTTTATTTTTCCAACCAGTTTTAAGAATTTTTGAAAGTTTTCGCAGAACTCGGTATGATTGTCATAACGAACCAACTATTTTTTACAGTAGAGCTGTAGTTGCCTAGGGTTCCGTGGATTTTTTATGTGCGTCAACAAAAACTTGCAACGTTGTCTCTTTATCGTCGTTCAAAGCGTTCACGTGCCTAGCTTCCTTCCACTTTCGCGGGGACGCTCTCCCGTCGCGCTGTCTACTTTCTTCCGGGTGGCGGTCCCGTCGCCCGGAAGTTCTAGTTTCCTCCGGCTCCTCGGGGCGGCGATAGTCCTCCATGCGAATGTATATAGGCAACCAGAAAGACAAGTTGCGTTCTTCATTTCAAGTTCTCTTCTCTGGTCGTAATGGGGAGGCCGTGCATAGTCCGGACTTCCGAAGATCAATACGCCTACGAAGAGCAACCGCGGGTACGGCAACGAGAATGGAAGCGGCGCCGGCGGACAGCAAACACAACCGATCAAGATCGTGCATAAAAGTGCTCGCCCCTATGTTCAAAATGTTGTCACGTCTGTGTCGTGTCCTAAGCAGCTTCGCTGGTCATCAGCCTTCACTGGGTGGAATGGCTCATTTTCGTTTCTTTTCTAGGAACTGACTATGGTAACAGGGCCCCTCACTTTAGAAACTGCATTACGGCGACGGGGCAACAGCAACCGATACAAGTCCGAAAGTGCCTCGTGGCGCTGTGGATTCAGCGTCGGCTTCACGAGTTGCGGGTCGGCGGTTCGAATCACGTTCTGGCCGATACTTTGTTCTTCACTTTTTTTTTTATTTAGGTCACAGACGCTATATTTACGTGTAGGGACAGGGACAGGACCGCGTGGCGTGTGTTAATGTGCTTGTAAACTACACGTTATTAATTCTCACTGTTCCCACCGCATACCAACACAGGACGGGCTCCCTCACTCTTGCTGGCTGCACTACGGTGAATAACGAATAGTCGGACGCCGCGAAGCGGCGTTTTCTGGTGGGCCAAGTGGATTCAAATTTTTGTAATGAGCCGCCGCAGACTGTCGCCGCGAAGCGGCGTAAGCGCAGCGCGGCGGATGGGTGAACCCGCGCCCCCGTTATTCGCTAAAACGGGGCCCCCTCAGTTTTGCCGGCTGCACTACAGTGACGGACCCCCTCACCCTTGTGAGTGCCTTCTTTCTAACCATTCATTCGGTGTAAGCAAATGTGAAACAGAACAGCAAAAATGGCGGTGTCGACTGAAATATCTGCGGCTTCGTTTATTTTCCAGCTTGTTCAAAGATCCATCGGGTGAACTTACTTGAAGTGGACCTTGCCGGACCTGTTCTCTGGAACCAGCCACTGAACCACGACCCTCTTCTTCAGGTTCTTAGAGGTGTGCGTGATTCCAGAGCAGTGGCTGAATGCCCTCGAGTCCGGTCCGGTACTCCTGAAGGAGCCCACGTCCATCTCGTCCTCGTCGAGGGCCTTGATGAGGAACCCCATGAAGGGAGAGGCCTCCGAGGACAACGTCACTGCACACGAAAAGTATGCTTAACCCTCAATGTGATATGCCTTTGAAAACACTTCAGATTGCACAGTGTACAGTAATGGTTGTGGTGCAGAGTCTTGCCAAGCCAGAGCATCGGGGTCGGTTATAATTTATTGTGCAAAGAAGCCCGCGATTGAGAACACACGTATATAACTTTACAAAAAGAGCTCTCTGGCCGCCGCCATTTCGCGATTTGAGTAACCCTATTAGCCAGAATTTTCTGCCACCTGCCTGAGCTATAGAAACCCGTTCATCGCGACTCCCCACCCGTATTGTGCATTCGGAGTTCACCACTTTGTCTTGTAAGTTCTCACTTTATTTGCGTGTTCAGGAAGCTTACCCTTTTTTTTGTTATTTTCCACTGGGAGAGCCAGGGAACACGAGGGCTCGTAGCCTGTTCGGCCTTCGCAGGAAACGAGCGAAGAAAGCGAACGTCAAGTAGTCAGCGGCGGAAACATGTAGGCACCCTAATGGCGCATTCACACTGGAAGCGGATCCGCGCTTGCAAAGCGGTTGCGGATGCGGTTCGCTAGCGACCCCGTTCAGACACACCGACAGGCGGTCGGCGGTTTCTCGGCGATCACGCGTGATCTTTTGAGGCTTGCCTTTGGCAACCCTGTTTTACAATCCAAAATTTACTATAATCAACGAGTCGAAACCGAACTTTTGCTATTTTGACACTGTGAAGATTTTTCTCCGGTATGTTCGCATGCGTCACGAGTTCAGGCAGCGAAAAAAGAAGTAACTCGGCTGTGATTCGCTAGACTTCGCCGACCAGGAAAGCCCAGCTAGGCCCGCCTTGCTGACTCAGAACAGGATGTCCCCGACCTTTTCTTCGAAGTGGACCCTTCCCGCATGAATAGCTGACCTTGTTTTCGGGATAGAGGGCCAGTTTCCACCCCTCGTTGTTCACTCTTATCATTTTCGAAGTTGCGAGCGGTGGGGTGGACCGTGGTGTGGGGGAATATTTTCGGTGCTAGCTGGTCGTGGCTTCGTTGGTGGCGGACTTTCCTCTCGTCACTCGCACGCACGTCAATGGAGCCTACTGTTTGTTTGACATTAAGCTCAAATAAACGCCGTATGAATTAGCTCTGCATCGTCTGGTACGTACACTTTATTCCTCGATGAGGTTCCCTTTATTTCTTTTGTTGGTAGTAAACGTTGCAGGTCGAGCTAGCGCAGGTACCCTGCCCGCTCCGCAGTAGTACGTTGGCTACGCAATCAAGCTCATGACGCCTCTAACGGCCTTCGTGGTGGTCATGCCATGCACGGTATCGAAAGCTTTCAATAGTTCACACGACTATCTTACGGCGAATTCCACTGGGCGTTTTGGAGCGCGCCGGGATCAGTTGACTAGATCCGGATTGGAGCACAAGATCCGAACGGGGTCGCGCCGCCTACGGATCCTCAGTGGAACATGACCACTGCTCCGGGATCGGCGGATGCCTTCCCGTCATTCAACTGCCCAGGAATCCTCTTTCGCGGCCGCCGCGGTCGTTTCGAAGACGTTTTCGCTACGCGGAGCTAACACGTGTTCGACGCACGGGTGGCAGGAATGGCTCAGGCGCTTCTAGCAACGATTGCCGGAATGCCCGCAGCGTCGGCAAATACCTTCTCTTCTTCTTCCTGGAAAACGAACCGGCTGTCGAGCCAATGGGTAAGCAAGCGGTCATTAGGAATTCTTCTGATGTCGAGACAATCTAGGAGCCCAGCCCGTGACGTGCTTCTTCTTCTTCTGAGGCGAGATGGGCGAGATCAGGCGAGATGCCTTACGAGCAAGGAAGTCACGTGTGTGCGCCGAGGGCTCCGAAATCGTGGGAGCGACTTTTCTCGTGGCGAATTCCACGGGTCGTTTTGGAGCGCGCCGGGATCGATTTTTCCGGAGTGAGCCTATTTCACAGGGCGATCGGGATCGAGACGAACTTGTTCCACTGGTCGTTTTGGATTAGCTCCCGCTCCAGATCTCGATCTGGATCAGGGAAACGTCGCTCCCCCGATTTCGGAGGATTCAACTGGAAGCCAGCCGGGTCAGCCCTCGGCGCACACACGTGACTTCCTTTCTCGCGGGCATCTCGCCTGATCTCGCCTCAGAAGAAAGGGTGATGGCCGCTTGCTTTCCCCTTGGCTCGACAGCCGGTTCGTTTTCCAGGAAGGAGAAGAGAAGAGAAGGGTTTTGCCACCCTACGGGCATTCCGGCAATCTTTGCTAGACGCTCCTGAGCCATTCCTGCCGCTCGTGCGTCGAACACGTGTTAGCGCCTCGATCTCGAAAACGTTGATGCTTGGAGCTTGGAACTTGGAACCAGCCGCTACCAGACACCTGATTTGTTTAAAAAAAAACCAGAACGTTTTGGGGGAATGAATCGATCACATAGCAGGCGGTAGACAAATAGACAGCGTTGAAAACTATTTATTCCACCGATTGTTATGAAGGCCGATGGTGTCGGTGTCGCAGTTTTGAAGCACTGTCAGTTCAGCTCAACACCACGTTACAAACGACGGTTTGGGGTACTGCCGGTGCTAACGCAATTTCACAGTAGAAATAGGAATTGCATGAAAGAACCGGACAGAAACACTTCATACGGTGGCGTAAATGCCGAACATATATCAGCGATGTCACTTTCCTCGGTTAGGGCTATCTGCTTTGTCAGCGAATGAAGAACATCTTGATAAAATAAAGAGCGGAAAATACTCCCCGTGTCAAGTTTTCTAATTACAGCCACTGGTTGATGTCGTACCGTGGTAATTCCCGGCCCTTCGGACGCACTAGCGCTTTGTAGAGTCACATTTCCAGCGATTCCGCGCCGTACACGAACGAAGGCAAACAATCAAAATGACGGAGTGTTCCCCGTGTTGTCCTCGCCGTCAGCACGGTGTGACAGGGTTGTCGGACAACAAATCGGGCAACACTGTTGCCGGGCAGCAGCAACATGTTGCCCGACTGTTGTTGAACACGTGTTAGCACCGCGATTGCGAAAACGTCTTCAAAACGACCGCGGCGTCCGCGGAAAGGGGATTCCCCGGCAGTCAAATGACATGAAGGCAAATGCCGATCCCGGAGCAGTGGTCATGTTCCACATGGGGATCTATCGCCGGCGCGACCCCGTTCGGATTGTGAGCTCCATTCCGGATCTGGTCAACTGATCCCGGCGTGCTCCAAAACGCCCAGTGGAATTCGCCATCGGATCCAGATCAAGATCTGGAGCGGGAGCTAATCCAGAACGACCAGTGAAACATGTCGGTCTCAATCCCGGTCGCCCAGTGAAATAGGCTCGCTCCATAAAATTCGATCCCGGCGCGCTCCAAAACGACCAGTGGAATCCGCCAATTAGTGAGTAGAAAAGCTGACTTTTCGTCGATCAGGGACGGGTTCCGACGTTCTACGGGCAGAGACTAGCGAGCTTGGGGTGTGCCACCCGGAATAATAAACAAACTCTTACCCGAACCAAATCACCGGTGCGAAGCCCGTTAAAATTACGGATCAATTCTTTTCGCGGCGGATCCAAGTGACGGACGTGAACATCATGTTTCTCCGTTAATTTGTCGAAAGCTAGGACTACAGCGCCTTGGACGCCTCACCAGCGAAGGGTGCCATCTTGTTATAAAACAACACTGACGTCACGTCAGCGTCGCGTTGTGATTGGTTGCCGCTTTGCGTTTCGTAAAAGCGGTTGGGAGAAGTCGGTCTCAAAGCGGTCGGCAAAAACGCGCTCCAATCGCTCGATTCTAGCCGCTTTGCGGTTGAAAACGCGCGGATCCGCTTCACGTTTGCGGATCCGCTTCCAGTGTGAACGCGCCATAAGTCAGCGACGAAGCCTTTCGATGTTCTTCGAGGATTATATCTGCTGAGATTATCTCCGAAAAGCCTTTCCGCCTTTGTTACGGGTCTTCGCGAAAAATAGCTAATAGGGTTGGGTTCGAGGAGTGGGGACGGAGTAATCACGTTCGTTCATTTGCTTTGAAGCTGAGCAAAACAGCAGCTATCTACCAATTGTGCCCCAAAACACACCGGATTCCGTCCGATCGTCGTGAAGTGAATATCGTCGACACTGTATATTGGATATGCTGTGTTATTTGAGACCTTTTTCAAATCATGTTCGGATAACGCGGCACCATGCGGTACGTACAGTATGTATTGTTCGATTGATGAGACTCGTTGAATTTCATGTTATGAGCGGGGAATATCCCGTGCAGTTCAGATATCCACGGTTGTCAAATATTTTTGACGGTTAGGACCTTTGTAGATAGACACGGCTGAGTGTATTGTGCCGTAAAAAGATCAACCTCATATCAAACAAACGTTCCAGTTGCATTTTTTCTTTCGCGCACGGACTCACCAAAACAGCTTTCATTTCTTTGTTTTCGTTTCCAAAAATAGTACAATGTATTCTTAAAAAAGCCAGAAATTCTATTCGCCATAGAACAGAAAATAAAAAATAGAACGCGGCAGTTTAGCTTCCCCTAGCGTCCGGTAGTGCAACTACGCAGGCTGCCACAGCCCACTGACGCGAAAACCCGCAGCCCAGCGCAGTCGGACAAGATTGACGTACCCACTGAAAACCAGGGACGCGCGCTGTAAATCGCTTCGTTTGAGACTGCCGCTGGAAAGGTCATTAGAAGAAAATCTCGGAGTACAAGTGCCATAAAATTATGTTCTAAGTTCCGCGAGAAACGAGTTCCTTTATAATGAGGTTACAGTTTGAAAGTCATTGGTACACTTAGGCGGTTTTTGGGGCGTCGGAAAACCTTTCAATACCGGACTTTTTTTTCAAGTGTATGCGCTTTATTCCACTTTAATATCTCTAAGTTTATCTACCTTTCTTGTTGTCAAAATTCAATATTTCAGTTATTCGAATTAAGTGTACGTCAAACAACAGGTTAACTCTCAAAGGTAATCACTTTAGGATAATCTGGCCACGTTTGCATCTCGAATATAAAGCTTTCTTTTATAGGACGTTCACCTGCCTAATAATAATGACAGTGCGAACATTTCTTATTATTCTTTGAATTCACATTGAAAGAAGTGGCTTCTTTCCTGGAGGAAAATTAATGTCTACAACTCTCTTTGCACGCTCAACCACGAGCCAAGTATAGCACAATGCAATGAACTGGCTTCTTCTATTTCCAGTGCTTCCTATATCCGTCGCTGTGGACGCAGATTTAATTCGTGATGACGCCAACTGTCTTCCTTGGAGTTGCATAATCACCAACTAATGATTGAGTAAATGTTGAAATTTAGTTACTTGTTAAAGTGCGCAGAGCTTTACAGAAAACACAATCCAGTTTCTGTTTCATTCTTTTACCGTTTAGTGCTACGAACGTGTATTATACTTGGGAAGGAGACGTGCTCATTAGTTTATTTGACTGGTGCAGTGCGTCATCGGCTGAAAATGATCAATTTATGGAAATAGCAGCATACACTGACGTCTGCGGTACTCTGCATGTACACTTAGGACTGTGAAAATCTCATTTCCATCCTACAAACTAACAAAACATGTATTGCTAGCAGTGGAAGTTAAAAACTAGTAGTGGCTGTTAATATGGTCGCGAAACCACTTTTAATATTGTGTATATAATTTATTTAGTCAAAAGCATAGAATGGGATATTCCTTAGTGCTTCATAGACACCCCAGCGCACATTCGTGAAAGCATTCACGCAGCGGCAAGATGCCTTTGGAGGCCCCTACCATATTCGAAAACTGCTTCGTTTTTCGTTTGCTTTTGATTTATTTGATCTAGAGACTTAATTGTGAACGCGCACCTGTGATGACGTCGCCGGGCTTGTAGTCTTTTTTGTTTTGGACGAGACGGTAACCCTCGGCGTGACCCTCAGCGGCGCTCTTGGCAATGTGTCCGTGATGCGGAAAAAGGTTTCCGCAGGCCTGGTCGTCAGCTCCGTGCGGGTGTCCCACGCAGATTCCAGCAAACAAGAACACCAAGACCATCGACATCGCTGCCTTCAGTGCCATCATGTTTCTGCAGTGCAAGAGAAACGCTTTTATTGGAAGAGGGGAAAATACAGAACGATATGACACATGACTGATGCAACTAACGTTCGTTCAGATATGACAGGTAATTTAGTGGTTAGTTTTAACCTGACGCTGTACAAGTAAATGAAATTGTGCGTAACGCGACGCTAGCTGGTTGTGTGAACAAAAAAACATTTTGACAAAGATCAAAGAGCGTGTTGGTGAATGTGCTGTTTCTTCTTGTCCCGAAGTGTTTGTATTATTTCTTTTACTTTTGGCACCATTTTGTTTTGAGGTTTCTTTTCAAATTTGAAGGCTCCAATAAACCTATCAGTGAAGGAGGACGTGCTCACAACGAACAATAATATAAGCGGTAAATTTTGTTGGCCAAAGCAGTTTTGAAGTCAAATCTAAGAAAAACGATTACTTGTCGATGTCGTGTTTGCGCTGGGGGTGTTGCGCAGTATGCGTTTATCAACGACAAAGATATATTTTTTTTTACATTGAATTTATTATGGCTCGTTAATGTGGTACACTGTTCCTCCTTTTGTTATGGCGTACACAGTTTCTAGAGCTGAAAACCGACAAAAAATGTGTGTTTTGTTCATAAATGCGCGATACACAAACGAGCGAAAAACAGAAGCACCTATGTACACTCGAAAGATGATATGGGAAAACAATACGTCCGTTTTCAACAACGTCCGAAGAGGCAGGTTTTAACATCTCGAACGTCCTGTTGTCGCCTGTCATTGACGTGGATGGGAAGGTAAAATATCGCTGCATTTGACAATGCGCATACGTCACCTCCTCTTGTCCTGATTATGCTACATATCCTGCCCTTTATGTATACTGCTGGCTCACGCTCACGTCACCTTGCGTGTTGGAGAATGGGCATACATATGAATGGTCGCGTATATGGCTTCTCATTTTCGGCAGCCGATAGGCTAGAGTTACCTTTTACCAAATCAGTAATATTATTAACATACATCAATGACTTAACAAATTTTCTATCCTCCCCCGTGCGTCTCTTCGCAGACGACTGCGTCATCTACAGAGCCAGGTGACCATAAAACACTTCGAAATGACCTGATATGAATGAACAGTGGCCTAACAAGTTGCAGATGAGCCTAAACATGGCAAAGTACAAGTTACTAAAATTCACCCGTCGAGCCACCTCGTCTAACGTTTCCTAACCCCAAGGTATCAAATGCGTTGGTCACTGCAGTTTGTATAAATGCCTGGGACTTCACCTCACCAGCGATCTCTCATGGAACAACCACGTTAACAAGATTGTTGCAAAGCTAACCGCACACTTGGATACTTAAAGTGTAACCTCAAACTCTGTTCGCCCATAGTCAAAAGGCCCGCCTACACAACCATGGCTTGATCCCAACTAGAATAAGCATTATCGATTTGCTCATCATTTCAAAATTTTCTCTCTAATAAACACTCTTACAAATGTAAAACAGTGCACCACTAAGGTACATTCACTCTGAATACTCTTCCTATACCAGTACCACTTCACTTCGTTTTCGGGCTGATCTTCAAAAACTTTCTTTTCATCGGAGGCTCTCCCGACTTGCCCTTCATAAAATTTATTATCACAATCCGCCGATGAAAATTGCCCTTCTCAGCGCCACAGATCGAATTTCCGCTAGGGCTGACAATGTGTGTAACATCAAGTTCACCCACACTTCATCCTTGCTCTTCGAAAATTTCATGCTACCTCCTGCTGTTCACGATTGGAATTCACTACCCAACGACATTGTAGTCGAAATTAACATCCCTAAGTTTTGCGAACTTATCAATGTTTTCTTGGGTCAAAAGAACGAGTTATAAATTTGTGCAGTGATTTGCAAACTTGTTATCGCCATCTATTGTTTGTACCGCGTTTTTTTTTTTATTGTTTTTTTATGTTTTCTTTTGTGTTTAAACAAATGTCTTCTTACTCTCCCTTGTGTTATACCCGGGCACGGGTCTTCGAGGTAACTATATAAAAAGAAGAAGAAGAAGGAGAAGAAGAAGAAGAAGAAGAAGAAGAAGAAGAAGAAGAAGGAGAAGAAGAAGAAGAAGAGAAGATTGTTGGTGTAGGGGACTGGACGCACCGACAAGCGAGTCCAGTGTCTGCACTGGAAAAAGAGAAAAAGACGCGCGCTAGCTATGGACCGATACGCGGAGCGGCTCTGGTTACCGACACGGCCGGAAGGCCGCGCATGCGCGGTAGCTATGTGGGCAAAAGCGGCCCGGCTCCCCGTGTTATCGCAATTGCGTGTATGGCGTGCGCTCGTTATTGATGTTGCAGGGATGCTTGTAGCTTTATTTGTGCGTCGTATTTTTTGACAACGTATGTCGTATGCTATGCCCGACTATCTGAGCTCGCTACTCGAGTCTGAATGGCAGCGGTATCGAGACAAACTGTGCGTGGACGGCGTTACCTACGAGGATCCCTACGCCGTTAACAAGGCCTACTGGACTTCCGACGTGAAGTTGGTACCACCGAAGTCGACGGCTCACGTCGTCGTTTATTTAGTTCTTTCGCCAAGCCAGTTCATGGCCGACACGGTGCAGGCGTACAAGTCTCTCAAGGCCTACATTTACTTCGAGTCGGTTACCGCACTGCCAGCGGGATCCGCAGACTATGGGTCTGCGGAAGTGTATCTATTAATTGATTAAATACACAGAGCGTCTTCGAGTCAAGGTATGATATTTTTCCTACCCTCTTGACCACAAGGCACGACAAGCAGTAACGCTTTGTCCGTTCTGCGGTCTTGGCTGTAACACGTTACAACTAACGGCGTTGCCAGTAACGCGTTACTTTTTTAAGTAACGTAGTAACCTACTCGCCACGTTTTCGACACAGTAACGGGTAACGTACTTACGTTACTAGGGAATTGTAGTAGTCTGTTTTCCTCCTCCGCGACGGTATCCGGGAAGAAAACGCCGCAGCTGCGCATGCGCGCTGCCAGCCTTGTCTGCATAGTTCAAGGTGGTGTGGCGGATTACGGAGCCCTATCTGGGTGCTTAGCGGGCTGCGGAAACGCTCTACCAGACGTGTACGTTATCCGTTACAAGTAACGAAATTACTTGTAATTCCTTACATTTATAAGTAATTTTGTAACGGAATAATTACATATTTTCTAGAGTAATTTTAAAGTAATTCCTTTACATTTTTGACGTAACGGATTCCTTGTAATTCGCTACATTTTTTTTTGTCAGAACCAACCGCCTCCCCCCGCCCCCCTTCTAAATAAAGATTTTTTTTTTTTTTTGCATTTTTGCAAAGTCGAGCACAGTGACACTGTCACGCAATCGACCAGCGCAAAGGCAGGCTTGACACTCTTCAGTTTCGCAAAGCCTTTTTTTGCAACACCAAGCCCCTGAATCTATCGTTTTTTAGACCCTAACATCAATGTAAAAAAATTCAAATGAACAATTCACGAAAAAAAAGGGGGGGGGGGGGGGGAAGGAGGCAAGTTATTTCCGTTTTTTTTTTTTTTTGTTCCTTTGAACGAAAAAAAAAGAGGTGGACACCAGGTGATTGTGCGCCTCTTCGGGAAGCTCAGGGCGGTAAGTGCGCTGAAATGAATTAACAATGTCCTTCTCGGCCTACGGCCATTTTCATAATGTCACAACAGGAGACAACGCTCCTTCTACCCTACCCTTTTTATGAGTCAGCTTTTTGCGAGCATTTAGAAAATTGTAATAGTCTTCCCTTCTACTTCTTCCTGTCTTGCCCCAGCAGGACGCATCTTATCTCAAGCAAATATTTTTTCAAATAAAACATAATGGCGGCTGACGTAGACTTGATATTCTGGGCTTCAGGAGAGAGTGAAATTCGTGAGTCGGGCCATAGCGCGGCTTACTTAGTACTCTACACTTTGCTGTTCGTGGCATCAGTGGACGTCTATCTGGAGAACACCGAAGTAAACTGCAGTCGGTTCGTTCTCCGTGCGTTTTTGAACGGCACCAAGAAAGGTACACACGGCGAACGTGCGTTTACATTTCCCTGTTTTAACCAACGTTCTAATTAATTGTTGTTATGAGTGTCCTTTTTCTTTTATTACTTAAATTTATATACTGGAAACTTTTTTTTATTCACCGACGTCTCAAGTGAGGCTCCAACTGTTCAGAATCAAAGGAAGAAGAATATCGAGCCAAACCTTATTTATTATTTAATTATCACCTTACTGTCACAACTATGTTTTGCTATTGATGCTTCTACAGCTTCGCGATTTGGAGAATGGAGAATTTTAGTAGATCGGTCCGATGACTCCGATAACGATATCCGGTACTTCGCCGCCATATTTGCGTATGCATCATATCGTTATCGGGTGCCGTTATCGCGGGTATCAGAGGTATCGGAAGGATCTACTAAATCTCTCGAATAGCAGGCAACGGCTGCAACGACGAAGCTTTGCTCTACATTCGAGGTAAATAGTACTACCCTTGCTTCGCTGAAGAAGCTCAATGTAGAGCATGAAGCATTCGTGAGGAACAATATGGCAGTCCCATCCAGTGCCTCAACTTAAATGGTATTCAGCGTAGCAGTCGACATATTGAGTAAGAGATAATGCAAAATGTCTGACGAGACACTTGAGGGCCAGCTGTCGCTCAAAATACTCAAGGTTATAGAATGAAACAAGTGGTAAGAAAAATAACTTGAATAACCCTTTCACCTTTGTTTCTTACTTGAGGACAATAATGTTAAAAGTAATGCCACGAAATTAACGGATTACTTTTTGGGGTAAGAATCAGTTACTTTCATGGGAGGGTAATTGTAATTGTAATAAATTACAATCTAGCCTTGAGTAATTGTAAATGCAATACCTTACTATTTTTCAGTAACGTGTACAAGTCTGCGGTCTACTACAATTCCCCACTATTTCAAGTAACGTAGTTACGTTACTCGTTACTGCTTCTCAAGTCTTAAAGGGATACTGAAGCGAAACTTGAGATACACCTATTATGGTCAGAAATAGGTTTAATATGATCAATGATATCCGTAAATCATAATCGGGCGTCTGTATTTTGAACGGATGACTATATTTTTCACCCTGAAGGGCCCGATTGGGCGCGCGTCCAAAAATCAGTCATCGGAGAGCGCGATGCGTCTTGGGATATTCGGCGCATTCGTGACCTCACTTGTGCCAGCCGGGAAAGGCTACGGCGTGGATGTTGTGGTTACGAGCGTTGCCACTTGGTGGCGCGTCGACGATTTACGACCTGTGACAACGTGGCCGTTTGAGATGTGCAAGGGCTGTACGCACGCTGCACCACGGCAAGTCGGCAACCACGGCACCACTGAGAAAACCAGCTCTGAGGTCGGATTTTCAAAGCGAACTTACGACGAAAAAGTGCGTACGACAAATTTGAGAGAAAACCCGTATTCTCGAAACGAAATTGTCGTAACTTTTGCGCAGGTTACGACAGAATCCTACGACGGCTCCGCAGCTTTTACGATCAAACCAACATGGCCGACAGCGTCGCTCAGTTACTTGGTAGCGACGACCAACGGACATTTATTTTTCTACGTGCTCTCCTCGTGCGTCCCGACTTTAACCAGCAAGAAAAAAGGAAGGAGTACTTGAAACAGGCCACGACGACCAAGAACGCAGGATCCAAAACAAACCCGAGAAGAGCTACAACGGCCAGAATTCTACCGAACAAGCGAGCACGGCAGAATATAGTAGGCCTAGCAGCAACACCGACTCGGCGCACCGTTCCTCCGGCGGTCCTTGGCCAAGACCGTCTGCCCATGACCGGCTGGCCTGCTGAATGGAATATGCCCGCGCGACCCTTGTGGGCCCTTCCTGGATGAATAGTTTGATCCCTGAACTAACTTTCAGAGGTCAATCTTTTCCCCTTGTCATCTCCATCCCCTTGTTTTCCGAGACAGCGGTGACGAACGCTGTCGTCGAAAAGGGACTCTCATTGATTCTATCTCCTTGTTTTGTATGATATAGAGCTCACATAAACGCCATACGGATTACCTTTGCAACACGGTATGTATACTTTGTTATTAGTATGCAATTTTTATTCTGACACGACGCTAGGTCACTGTCGAGCTATAGCAGTTCGTGGGAGCTACGCGATCGTCGGTTCAACCTTTCTTTGCCTAGTGTCAGGTCAGTATCGAGTTGCAATCGTAAAAGATCGGTCCAGAAGTGCTTACCGAAACTCGGTCTAACAAAGCGAATCCAGCACTTCCATCAAACGCGCGTGTCCGCTCCGAGTGTGAACAGGTATTTGTGTGGCTCTTGCTGACACTCTCGTAGTTCAAACATATCTTTTTTAACGTCGGCTCGAAACTCGCAGCAACTAATACCGGCCGTGCCAGAAGCACGCTCGGGTCGTGTCGTGCAAAGAGCCGCAACGAGAACGAGCTCAATGTGGCCAACTACGCTTTGGCTTTCTCCGCCAAGACTTTGCAAAAGCGTTCAGGCCTAGGCTAATTCTGCCGGCATGCCGTATTGCCGCAGAACGGCGCTGCTCCTATGCCACAAGTGATGTCACGAAAACTTCCCACCATCCACCAGATGCGAATTTGAAATCGTTTAATTAAGTTTAAAATTAGTTCACCTCTGTTTTACAGCGCGATATTGACATTTCCGAGGTGGTGCCTGTCCCTAGCCCATATTTATGCAGAAAGATCTGCGCTAAAATTTCGTTTCCGTACCCCTTTAAAGAAAGTACACTTAAATTTTTTCTGTGCTTTAGGCGTCGAGCCAAAACACGGAGTCAAGTTTTTCTTCGCGTCTTTTTTTTTTTTTTGTGACATTTAGGTGAAACCGTAAAAAAATGATAAAGAAATTATGTTCAATTTCCGCATGAACATAATGTTTCTTGATATATGAGCTTATGCATACCTGTATCGTCAAAACCGTAAAAGGTGTAACATCAGAGTTTAAAAACCAACGCAGAAGTGACGTGTGTTACTTTTTATCGGTAGCGGTAACGCGTTCCTTCTATTTTTGGGTAACATAGCTCGGTAACGCGAACCTTTTATTTGCAAGTAACGAGTAACGTATTTCGTTACTTTTTTGTCGGTAACGCCCACAACACTGCCCTTTTGTCGCCGATCCCCTTCTGCTGGGTAGCACGGGCGTAGCGAGCCTCTGACGAGCGCTTGGCCGATGCTTTGTGCGCGAACACCATGGGAACAAAATCCGGGTGGTCCCGATCAGACGACGGTTTCCCTGCACATAAGCAAGCCTCGGGACGGAGTTTGAAATGGAACCCGCACTTGCTTTCAAGAAAGTGCTTGCCACACAAACAGTCGTTAGCGCTAGGCGACCATTATTTTCGATCCACGGATATTATACACCTACTATGCCTTTCAGAGTCTGCCGGGAACTTGTGGAAACTCACTCCGCTACTTTTCTTGCACATTTCGGTGCAATTAACTGCAACACAGCCTCGCGGCATGCTGAAATGCTATGACGGCCATGCGAAACGTGCGTCGTTTTGCCCAGACGACCCGGCTCCGGCGCGATCGCAGCGCCACCGCAGCTCCGTGATGTGAAGCCCGCGTGTCGGTCTATACGCTCACTTGCTCACGAAGGGCAGTTCTTAACGAGACACCACTGAAATAGAACGTTGTTTTGGAACGTCCGTCTTCTGCCTGTTTCTTACACCACATTTGTTCTATTTCAGTGGTGTCTCGTCAGGAACTGCCCTTCGTGAGCGCGCGAGCGCGTGAGCGTATAGCTATACTCTGTTTCACCTTGTGTTGTACCGAAGGAAAGGCTACAAGCGCGAGCTCCTTGCTCTATGTCACACCTCGGCGGCACAAGCTCTCGTGCACCAAGGGCAGCTGCCAACGCTATGAGCTCGCGCGTCTAGCCTTTGCTGCGGTACAACATAAGATGAAACGGAGTATAGCGCGCGCGTGTTTTTCTCTTTTTCCAGTGCCGAGACTGGAATCGCTTGTCGGTGCATCCATTCCCTACAATAGTGTTATAGAGAATTTGGCAGCCTTGAAATGGCGCCGGCTTTATGAAATGAAATAAGCCTCGAACCTCAAAAGAACATGTGCTCTGCTAAACACTAATAGCCTTCTTTTTTTTTCTTTTTTTTTTTTTTTTTGTGAGAAGCACTTATTTCTTTAGAGACAAATAGAAAAATGCTGCGGATACGTTTTCTTACCGCGTGCACAAGATTTCGTTCATATTTTCTTAACCCTGTGAGCCGAAGCAAAAAACAGTGGGAGCCAATTAGGGCCTCCCATAGTGTGAAGTTGTGCCAAACCACTTGAGCTCAAATCTTGTCTTGAATTTCACTTCACACATTCGAGGGGCGGATTTGGTGAGAAATAATAGTAGCTTAAGACTTTAATTATGTGAAGGGATTATATATGAAGTAGGCTTTAAAGCTGAGCTTACCTGTGCGCAAAGGAGATGTGATAACAAGTAGATCAAACGCCGGGGTGCTGAGTGACTTACAACTTCGCCAGTTTCCAGCTCTTAAACCTTTATGCAAGTTTGATCATGGTGACAAAGACTGAAGCTCAAATTGTGGATCGGCTTTCCAGGGAAGAAGAGAAGTGCGTCTGAACGGCACCCTACCGAAGATTCGCTCTCATTCCAGTTCTGACACGCCATGAGATAGCGTGTGTGACAACTGTTTCAGCCGTATGTTACATCTGTTACAGATCTGTTACAGCGGTCGGTTAAAACCGAACTCTGAAAATATGGTAATAAAACATTCTGTTGTAATACCATTTGAACACTTTTTATCACTCGCTGCATGATGGCATAGCGTAGATAATCCGCATCTCGCACACCAAGGATACTTGAGCATGGATCTAAGCAAGCCGACTTTTTCATGGGTTAGCATTAGTACCCACATGACAGTGAAAAGGTGTGGGTGTCCGTCTGCGGACAAAACAGTTGAAAGCGAAGCGCGCCGCTTAGAGAGGAGTTGGTTTATACCCAGTCAATCGAAGTTTTAAAAACAAAGAGCCCTCGTATCTATTCAATTGGGAAGCTAACTTCCAAGGCGACCTTACCTGTCCACAAAGACGAGGCGACAATCTCGAATGAGAGCCAGGTTGCAGCGGGACCTAGCACTAAGTTCGCAGTCGTTGCCTTTTATGTTCAGATTTGTAGCGTAATCAGGTTTTTAGTGAGTTACGACAAGGGGTAGCCAGACCTACTTAATCGTATGATTGATAAGGAATTTCTTTGTTCCAACCTAGATTTCGGCCGGTTACTTTTGTATGAGTAATCTGAAACATTCATCTAAACGCAGGAGACTATCTTTTTGGTAGCACCATGTTTCTGCAAGGAGCATTTTTATATTTTGTGGCTGAATGCACACTCTCGGAAGCCATGTAAATTATTTCGTTGCGCACACTTCATGGCATGAGTGCGTTTTTTGTTTAATTCCTGTACGTCAAGCATGGCTCAAAAGCAATGGAAAGGTGTGACGACGCACTCTTTGTAGAAAAGCGCGTTGTCTTTCAATTTTTAGCTGCCACTTAGTTAATGAACTTACATAACCTGGGAACTAGCCCCTATATTATATCTGTAGTGAAGTGGTAATTTGTACGATATTTACAACTTACCAATATATAGTACACAAAAATATAGCACTAGTACACAAAAGGTGTACTAGTACTATATTATATCCCTCTGGCCGTATACCTCAGCTGTATAGACTGCATTAGCGTACATTTCAGGAATTTTTAAAATAAATCTTTGCATTAAAACCAAATACCATGTATATATTTTAAATATTCATGTACACATACATAAGCAGATACCTATATACCCTTATGAGATGTTAGGTTCGAGTCTGTTTCAATATCGGGTTAATAAAAAGTTTAGAAGAAGTTTTCCCTTTTTTGCTCTCTTACGTTTTGTCCACTTTTAAAAAAATTAAAATCTTCCATATTTTTTCTTCCGTTTTAAAATGAGAGAATTTAAAATTTTTTGGAAAGACCTGCCTATATAAACTTTTTAAACTATAATTTTTATTTCTTCTTTTACCTCTTTTTTTTTACATGCCCAGCGACCCCGATCGACGGTCAATGAGCAGGCAGGGTTAGGCCGATTTCGCCGGGCCTTGAGTGCTTCCTTTGTAGACTTTTCTACCTCCAGGATTCCCACAAGAACACAGCGGAAAAAATTATTTTGCGTCAAGGTCCATCTCCTGCATTCTGGCGCAGTGTCAGAGAGATATGGGAGTTGGCAAGCATTACCGACTGCATTGCAGTTGGCAGGTGAGAGGATTTGCATTTGATGCGATAGTATACACTCTTTGCGAGTTGCATGCCAGGGAGCGAATTTCAGCTCAAAAGATAGTTGACCAATTGCTGGGTTTTCAGATAAATCCGACAAACACTCGCCGGTAAAATTTTCGACAATTGGGATTTATCCGAAAAAAAGCTCAGAATTTCGAGGTCAGGATAATAAAATAAAAATAATAAAATCAAATGAAATTAAGGTTTTTTGAAAGACGTTTGTGAGAGCTTAGGGTTGGTGGACCTGAGAAGTTGAACCTTCTGTTTCCTTTGAAATCTTTGAGTATTGACACATAGGTTTACTGTAAATCTCGTGAAAGTTTGTTCTAAACATGGGGCCGTTGCACCTCTGAGTCACGACAAAAGCCACTGTTCCGGTCTCCAGTTTGGAGCATACTATTTCTGCTTCTTAGAATGAGGAAGGGTTTGTTATAACAAAGAAATCTACAAACTTGTAGGTTTCATAAAAGGGGGCAGAGCTGCCGGAGCTTCCATCCTCACCACCGACAACCTTCACCGGTGTTTAGTAATTTCAAAGCGTTAACGGTGATTGAAGCAATACTTCTTTGCAAGATTTGTCGATAAACAGTTAGTATTGCCAAATGCCAAAGGCGCCAATTCTAAATGCAGCCGCAGAATTGTCATTCGATGCAGGTGAGTTTTTATGAACAAAGGGTACGTTCCTGTCCGTGTATTTTTAAAGCGAAAGCTTTAAGGGCGAAATTTTGCAGAGATTTCGAGCTTTTCGGCTGTTGTCGCCGCTATGAAAAAACTCTTCTCTGCCATCTTGGTGCGAGGCCAGGGAAGTCGGGTCTTCCCGTCGGCCGCGCCGCGCAAACTTAAAAAAGAGGAGCGCCGACGCCCCGCCAGCAACGGCTCGATGAAGGAACAGTCTTTCGGTCGTCTGCTTCAAACACTTTTTTTCAAACATTACTCGAGTTATACGAAAACTCACTCTGGCAGTATCCAGTTGCTACGGGTAATGTTGGATGGCTTTATAAACTTCCACTGCGCTTACCCGCTTCCTTCACGGATCACTGAGCACTCGTGGCGGTCGTCAGTGGCATCCGCGACGCCAACCACGACGGCTATGACAACTAACCGCGTCACACCTCCGCCCACAAATACGTGACAACACCATTTCATACGCATTGCACAACCATGCGACAGCTATCGCTTTCACTCCTTCGCATATTCCGAGTGCTTATTTTTATTGTAAATTTAAAATACTGCAAACCGAATAAAATCAGATTTCGGATTTAAAAAATGAAAGCCGTTTACAATTCCCTGTAACGCCGGTTAGTGCGCAGCTCTTGAGGAGGAAGATGGAAGCGTAGTGAGGGATAGGTGACTCCTTGAGGTCACGTGACGTCAAGGGGGTCACGTGACCTCAGGGGGTCACGTGACCTCAGGGGGTCACGTGACCTCAGGGGCTCACGTGACCCCCTGAGGTCACGTGACCCCAGAAGTCACGTGACCTCAAGCGGGTCACGTGACCTCAGGGTGTCACGTGACCTCAGGGTGTCACGTGACCTCAGGGGGTCACGTGACCTCAGAGGGTCAACTGACCTCGGGAAGTCACGTGACCTCAAGGGGGTCAGGTGACTTCAGGGGGTCACGTGACCTCAGGGGGTCACGTGACTTCTAGGGGTCACGTGACCTCAGGGGGTCACGTGGCTACTGGGGGTCACGTGACTTCTGGGGGTCACGTGACTTCTGGGGGTCACGTGACTTCTGAGGGTCACGTGACCTCAGGGGGTCACGTGACCTCGGGGGGTCACGTAACCTAGGGGGGTCACGTGACCTAGGGGTGTCACGTGACCTGGGTGGGTCACGTGACCTCGGGGGGTCACGTGACCTCGCGGTTACGCCGACGGCGACGCCAACGGCGACGCCGACGCCGCTTAAGCCGGAAACGGGCCCCTAAAAGCTGCGCTCTAAAATCAAACTTGGAATCTAGAAATAAATCCTCCAAGAGACCCCGATTTTTTTTGCGAAAAATAAAGTTGGCGAAACGGTCATCATATTTCACACAAAAAAAAAAATCAACTTCGTAACACAAAATCTTAATGGTAAGAAAGAGAGAGAGGGAGAGTTCGTCCTAAAGTTTCAGTATCAGAAAGTGCACGCTAAAAAGATAGACTTCTTTTGTTGACGGGAACATGCTAGGTGTTTTATTCCGAATGCAGGTTGATGCCCGACCCAATTAATTTGCTCCCACTCCCGGCCAAGGTAGATGAACTATTGTTTCTTAAGCCTGCATTGGAAGAACTTAAAGATTAAGTAGGTGACGTACAGACCTCAGTCAAATTCTGTTCTGGTCAGTACGATGCACTTTTGGACATGGTGAAGGGTAACGAAGAAAAAACGGGGAACCTAAAAAGTGAGCTGGGGAATGCGAAGGGGATAGTCGGCGAGCAGTCACACACCATTACGCAACTTCAGAGTGATCTAAGCGACATGCAAACATCTGTGAATAAGTCGTCTTTGGAAATCCACGGCATACAGTACGGCCAGAATGAGGATCTGTGTTTGCTGCTCATTAGCATTGCCACAAAACTTGAACTACCAGTTCCCCACCCCAGCAAAGTGATTTGAATGAACTCTGTCGTCTCCCGTCGAACAGGGGTACCGCTGCCCCAATTCTAGTAACGTATGCGTCGTGCGACGTGAGAGAAAGGTGAATGAGCTACCGTAGTCGCCTGCGGAAACTGCCAAAGTCGGATGCACTCTTAGGTGTATTTTCTAACGAGCACCTGTCCAGGATCTGCAGGAAACTGTTCTGGAAGGCGAGAGTAAGAAGAAAGGAAATGGCTTACAAGTTTGTCAGGGTTAAGTCAGGAAAAATCTACGCAAAGAAGGCGGAAGGCATGGACATCGTCCCTGTAACCAATCTTCAAGATCTGGAAAAAATACGCTACACTATGGCATTGACCTTAAACAGGTGTAAGGATTTCAAAGAGTTTGAGCAGTACACCTTTCAAATCATTTTCTTTTGTACACGTTAACATTAGAAGTCTGATGAACAACTGAGAACAGTTTAAAGTTTTGGTAAATAAAGTTTCATCTCGTATAGTCGTGTTTGTCTTTTCTGAATCAAACGTTCGAGAAACACTGTGGGATCTTTTTCAGTTCCCTGGGTACAATTTTTTTTTGGTTCTCTCCACAGTATTCTACCCGAGGGGGGCTCGTAGTTTACGTAAAAAGGGAATGGCTTGTTTAAAGACATGAAGTGGCTTTCAATTACGTAGAATGTATTTTTTTTTTATCGAGAACTCCTGTCACTTCCTTTCTCTCTTAGCCTGTTATGGGCCCCCGTCCAAAAGCGTCAGACAATTTTTTCAGGAACTCTCGGAGATCCCAGCCGCGAGTTCCAGTCGGGGGTTTCTTTTCATTGTAAGGGATATCAACATAGATTTGCTGAAAAATGACAAGTCTGAGGTTTGTGACTACCTCAACACACTTGCTAGTGCGGGTATCGAAAGTACTATGAGTTCCCCAACAAGGGAGGAATTTATGGCTGGAAGGCTGATATCTTCGCGTATCGACTGTATTCTGGTTAGGACTTTAGACACAAGGGTGAGGTCGGCAGTAATTTTGCAAAAGCTGGCTGACCACCTTTTTTGTTGGATGCCAAATGGTTTGGCAACGCACGTCGGGATGTGCCAACATCTTTCGACCAACTTTAGACATTTTCGATAGACAAATTATAGACTCACTGGCGTCGTCTTATGATTCGAGCTCGTTTCTCAAAACGGTGTCGTATTCTGATGTTTACCAAAAGTTTGTTGTTCTCCACGACTCTTTGAAGTCAAAGGCACGGTGAAACGTTGTAGTGAAAAAACGTAAGCCAGATTGCGTTTGGTTAAGCGCAGATATTTTGTCTTTAATGGCGGAGAAAGAAAGGTTATGGGCGCGTTGTAGGCGATCACCTGCAAATGCTCAACTGCGCGGAGTCTTTCGTGCAAGCAGAACAAAGTTAATCCCTTGTTCGCTCTGCTAAAAGGATCTACTTCCAAAAGGAATTTTCAAAAAATCGTTTTAATATCGCGAGAACCCGGTCCCTTGCAGACGGTCTTCGAGGGTACCACCGCCAGCGCTCCCTTCATAACGTCATTGCTAAGAACTTTGGTGACGATACTAAGGGGACGGTGGAGAAATTTAACACCTTTTTTGCTGCGTCATCCGAGCAAACTATCAGTGGGAGCGTGCAGGAATTAACCTTGACGGGTACGAATTGTGTGACCGCTTTTCTTTATGAGATTGATGAAGAGGGTTTGCGTTCTGCCGTGTTCAGTATTAAGTGGACCAGATCACCAGGCGTTGACGGAATCACCGTTGGTTTTCTACAGAGGAACATTGATTCGTTGAAACATTTGCTGCTTTGTATGCTCAACGGTTTCATTCAGACATGTTTGATTCCCGAAGCTTTGAAAGTGGCTATTGTTAGCAGAGGTCGGCATTTTAAGTCGCCCTCACTCACCCTCACCCTCACAGCCACACTCACCTAAGCCCCTCACTCACTTTCACCCTCACAGCTACACTCACCTTCAGCCCCTCACTCACCCTCACTCAACCTCACGGCCCTCGCGCCCCTCGCGCACTCCTGGCCCTCACCCCCCTCACGCACTCACCGCCCTCACGGCCCTCGCCGCCCTTACGGCCCTCACCGCCCTCACGGCTCTCACGCCCTCACGCCACTCACCGCCCTCACGCCCCTCACTCACTCATGGCCCTGACGCCCCTCACACACTCACCTCCCTCACTGTCCTCACGCACTCATAGCTCTCACGCCACTGACCGCCCTGACGCCCCTCAAGCACTCATGTCCCTCGCACGCCTCACGCACTCACCGCCCTCACCGCCCTCACGGCCCTCACGCACTTATGGCCCTCACGCCACTCAGGTCCGCTTCAGATGGGGCAATTTTGACCAGAAACTTGACGTCGCAACACCAGCAACACGAGCCGCCCGGGTTCACACGCAGCAACCAATTGCTGCAATTTGCCATCATCATCCTGGAATTGTAGTTTTCTTGCAAAACGAGTTTTTATGCAGTTTAATCTTGTTGAGAATACTAATGCGCAGTTTATTTCCAAAAACGATCAATTTCAAGCCAGAACCAAGTTTTTTTGTTGTTATCATCACCGGCACGAGGTGTAACGTGAAAATATTGCTTCCCTGATTGGATGCAGCCGATTCTAAAGCGCCTTCGGATTGCTCCGAGTTGCTCGCTTGTTTCGAGCCGGACCAGATCTCAGCAATTCGTGTCGATCTAGGGAAAGCTAGGGAACAACCCGCCATCCACACCGAAATTGCTGAGAAAGTTGCTCCGTCTGAAGGGGGCCTCACGCACTCACCGCCCTCATGGCCCTCACACCCCTCACGCACTCACCACCCTCACGCCCCTTACGCACTCATGGCCCTCACACCCCTCACGGATTCACCGCCCTCACACCCCTCACGCACTATGGCTCTCGCACCACTCACCATCCTCACGCCCCTCACGCACTCATGGCCCTCACATCCCTCATGCACTCACCGCCCTCACGGCCCTCACGGCCCTCACGCACTCACGGTCTCAAAGCCCTCACGGCCCTCACTCACCCTCACACTCATGAATGTTCCCGGTTCAGAAACTCACTCATCCTCACCTCACCTGTGAAGATGAGGGTGAGTGTTGAAATAACAGCGCAAATACGACAGGAAGGAGCCATTTGCGCTGTTATTTCAACAATATGATCAACCAACTAGCCCACCAGATGACCGTGATGAGGGTGAGTGTGGGTGAGTGAGGGCCCGCATGAGTGAGGTTTGCTGAAATATGATTGTTAAACCGATTTCCAAGGGGGGTCAATCAAAAGCAATAGAAAACTACCACCCCATATCTATTCTGCCTGTTTTAGGACACTTGTTGGAAAAGCATCTCTTTGTGGTGAGGAAGAGTTTTCTGGACCGCCACCCATAATGTCAGCCTCGCAGTATGGTTTCGTGCCTGGAAAGGGCACGCAGTTGTCAATAGATGACGCCGATTTTTTTAACTCCGCGTTCGATGACAATATGTTTTCCTGTGCGCTGTTCATAGACGTTGCAAAAGCCTTCGATACCGTCAACCATGATATCTTGCTGCGTAAACTGCTTAAGATAGGGTTTCGCGTGCCCTTTTTGCACTTCTGGAAAAATTTCTATCAAATCGATCACGACGAGTTCAAGTGGGCAATGAAACAATCTCCGTTTATTATCTACAAGGGGGTTCACCAAGGCTCTGTGTTATCGCCGCTGCTTTTCAATATTTATGTCAACGACCTTATCTCTATCATTTCGGGTTGTAAATGTTATCAATATGCCGACGACACTGCTGATTTCCAGACATGTGACTTTCGACAGTGCATGTAATAATTTGCAAACGAATGCCAGTAGAGTGGTGGACTGGTACGCCTCCAATCTTGTAAAAGTCAATCCAGTAAAAACTAAGTAGATCTGTTTCCGCAATCCGCTAAAACATGGTTTCATAGATAAGCCTTTCTATTTACCCGGGGTCGATAGCGTATCTGGCAGTAGTGTTCCTGTTCAATGGGTAGGCAGCACGAAGTACATGGGTATTAATTTTTAAAGCGACATGTCCTGAAAGAAGCAGTTAGCCTACATATGTCGTGTCTCACGGAATGTAGTTTGTCTGTTACACAATATTAGAGTTGTTGTTCCTTTCCACGTTAGAAATATCGCCGTTCATGCCTTGGCGTACAGAGTGCTAAGCTATGGTGTGACAGTGTTCGCGCACAGTGCAGGACTCTGGCACGAGATTGTAAACAGTGTTTTGAAGTGTCTTTTAAAAGAATATGGCGTACAATTCAAGTTTTTCAAACAGCACGAACCTCTTCGCCGATCTAGAGATATCGAATTTATTTTCTCTGTACCAACAAACAGTAATTGTTTTTTCTTTTGGACGGACAGTTACAAGATCCCACATGTATCATCTCGTATTCTTAGGCAGTCGATCAGATTTGGGAAACCACGCTGTTTCACGAGATACGGAGTGAAAACACGAGACTACTACGTTCCCGACACCTTCAATTGGCTACCCGCCTGTGCATTTTCCCTATATTCCAAGACGAAAGTTAAGACATGGCTCCGCGCAGATATGTCGGACGGAGTGTAAACAGTTTTAAACATTTGTCTTTTTTTTTTTTGGGGGGGGGGAGGGGGGAGGGGGGAGGGGGGTTAACCAGGCTGCCTTTGAATCAGCCTTGAGTACAGTAGAGTTGAGTTGGTGTGTGTGTGTATATAGTACCTCTTGTTGATTATATTTCCAGCTCTTTTGTGTTCGCTCATATTTGGCGACTTGCAGGGCCCCGTCCCACAAGCCATCATAGGCTTTGACGGCCCCGTAAACACACTTGTACCTCAACGTTGACAATAAAATTATTATTATTATTATTACTATTATTATTATTAATATTATTATTATTATAGGTGAAGCTCAATCTTGTTTTCTTTCGGAATTTTGGCATGTTCACGTTATTGTTTTCTTCTCGCACCGCAGACGGTACACGGCGCCGTTCAGATAGGCCCCAAGGTGGATTGTCTCTGAGCCAGCAGTGCAAGCAACAAAACAACAAACAATGCAACGCTATTTATGTTGTGCGTGAGTGTGAGTTTGTGTATGTGTGTGAGTGTTTCACTGAGAGCTAGGCCGCTTGTGCGAGGGCTGAAGGTTTCACAGAGGTTCCGTCGGCGCCGCAAAGGTTTGCAAAAGGAATTGTAATTGTGCCTTGAATTTTGCAATTACTGACGCTAGGAAGTATTTAAACTACAATTACAATTCCTTTTAGCCAAAAGTAATTAATTATATTTATAAATTACAAAGAAAAGTAATTAAATTACAGGTATTCACTTACATTAATTGAATTACTACCCCAAGTATGGCGCGCTCGCACGCATAGACACCCACGTACACGCGCGCACAACCGAAATAGTGTCGCGTTGTTTGTTTTTCGTCGCTTACACTATGGGGTGGGAGACAATTCTCTTTAGAGGGTACCTCAAAGGAGCCGTGCAGCGGCGTCTGTGGTGCGAGAAGAAAACTATAGTGTAAACATGCCGAAATATTAAAAAAAAAAGAATAAAACATTGAGCTTCAGTTTTCAGGCACGGCTGGTAGTTTTAAGTGTCGATGCGCCTATTTTCCTCTTTTTTTACAGTTTTTTTATGTTCCTCACTTACTAATGTCCTATATTTGTATCTTTCTACTTTTTTCAAGTTTATTTCTTGGTGGTTTTACTTCAGATATTATTTGCATAAGCATTTTAGAGAGTGACCTCGAACCTGCGAATATTGCCACCGACGATTTGGGAATCCCCGATTTGGTTCTTATATTTTTCTGAGCCGTTATAATTTCAACTCACTGTAGATAATTTACAAAAACATTTTGTTTTTATGAGACTTTGGTCATATTAGCATCCGTGGATTTTAGTTTTATATTTACACTTGTGAAATATTTATATGTGACCAATTGTCGCATTTTTATTTGCCTGGCTTACAAAAGTCTGTCAACCCAATTTTTTTCTTTAGCGGTCTGGCCTCTTCTAGCTTATGAACTAATTTGTTTATATTTATTAAAAAATATAAGAACGTAGTACTTTATTGCCTCGTACTGTCAAGTTGTAATATGAATTTAACAAAATTCACAAAAGAAAGTAAAATACGTAATATTTATGCAGCTTTTTACTTTTGCCCAGATAACTTTTACATTAAACCTTCAATGTTAACTGAATTTCGAACAGGCATCCGTTTTCATTTGGGTACATATCTATGAAGCGAGCGGCTTTAATGTGCCGAAATTTACAATGCTGCAAAATGGGGCCATAGAAATAAGTTGTAAGCTTGAAGAGCAATGTCAAACTGCCTAAGTTTGTTTTATTTAGAGAAAGCAATATCTAGCTTCACAGTTTCTAACAATTGGCACATATATTTTTTTAGATCGGACGAACGAAGAAAAACGCCTAAGTTACTTCATTTCGTTTATTCATTTAATACATTATTAAAGAACCCAGTGCCTTACATAAGGGTGGGTGGGTGGGGGGGGGGGGGGGCATACACAACAAATATTCAAAAAATAAAAAAAACACAGAGGTATGAGGTTGCTAAGCATTAACAAAAGTGGCAAGTGCAGCTCTGAAACCGCATGATTCGTGAATATTGACACTATTTTCTGGAAGTGAGTTCCAATCAGAAATGGATAACTGAAGCGGTAAAAATATAAAAAGGTTCCTTCTTGGTGGGGTGAAATTAAGTTTTTGAGAGTTGTCCGTACGTAGTGAAATGTAATGTTCCTCCGGGCAACACAACTCTCTCTTTGATGGGCTGTGGTAATGCAAAGCATGCAGGGAGACTAGTTGGGCAGCTATTCTTCTATCTGCTAGTAGCGGAAGGCCGAGTTCTTTTTTTAATGTGGTAATCATACTACGCGTATAGGTTTTACGGAGGAAGCGAGTGGTTCTATTTTGTACTCATTCTAATTTTTATATAAGGTAAGCCTGGTGGGGGTTCCATACTGTAGATACATACTCAAGCTCCCGTACTTGTACTAGAGCCCGTTCCGCGTTGTCACGGGCCACCACTCGCTCTGCTGCGTCGCGAACCTCAAGGACCCTTCAGGACGCCTCGCTCGATGCAGCCTCCGACTGCAGGAGTTTAACATGACTGGTGTACAAGTCAGGCCGCAAGCACAGCGACGCCGGCTGCCTGTCCAGAGCCCCTGTCGAGACATCTCCCGGTAGCAGCGACGTCGACGACGACGAGTGCTTCCTAAGCTCAGTGAATATCGACGGCATGGCACGACATCAAAGGAACGATCCTGAGTTGCGCGTGCTAATCAATCATCTCGAAAGACGAGGGGGTACTGTCCCCCGTGTCTTTTCGAGATCCCTGCCGACGTTCATTTTCCGACAACGTGGACTTTACAAGGAAAACTTCAGAGACAAGAGCTCGCCATGACGGCTGGTTATCCCTACCGATCTGGGAGAGATCTTCCAAGCCTGCCACGACGACCAGACGTCCGGACACCTTGGTTAGAGCCGTACGCTGTCCCGAATTCGTGAAAGGTATTACTGGCCCAAGCTCCCGAAGGCCGTTCACCTCTACACACGATCGTGCCACGAGTGCCAGCCGGGTAAGCGACCGCCTCCTGCTACGGTTTCAATGAGCGTCGATACGTTGTGGTCGTCGATAACAACCGTAGGCGTAGACTACGGGGGGGGGGGGGGGGGGCATCGGGGTCGTGCCCCTCTAATCAGATCCGGAGGGGGGGAGAGCAGAGCCCCCCCCCCCCCCCGGATTTTGTTTGACCGGATATTCTGCAGCCGCAGGCTTTATTTCCACGTATTAAAGAGAAAAAAATCATGGCCGAGTGGATTACTGCTTATGAAGCACAGGGGCCTGGGTTCTACCCCCACAACTTCACAGCTGGCACAAGCATTTTGTTTTTCAGATTTGAGATCGCCGGCGTCTGCGCCGTGGTACCGGCGATGAACACACATCTATGCTTGCACGATGATTAACATTGACATACAGCGGCAGACACATGGCGATATACATACGCTGTAAAATGTACCCTCTAATATAAACTACTGATAATTTTCGGTGCAAAAAAATTGCGCGGAAAAGCAACCCCCCCCCCCCCCCCCCGGAAAATTTGTGAACCTGCCCCCCCCCCCCCCCCCCCCGGGAAAATGGAATCTCCACGCCGCTGATAACAACATTTAAGTTGTTGGGCACCGTTGCCGGAGCGCTGTTGCGAGGCGTGTCGTCGGGAGAGTGAGACCGCTCCGGCGTTCGTGGAGGCTCTTTACGTCGTCCGTCGACAGCAACTTCACCTCCGGGAGTTGCCGCGAGTAGTTTTCCTGGCGGGACAAGTGCGACAGGTTCGCACGACGAGGTCGGTGCATCGGCGAAGCTGGACGTCGTCGTGACGGCGACCGAGACCCGTGCCGAGGTGCAGGCGGGGGTGACTGGGGTCGCCGAAGGTACTCTTCAATCTCTTGTGGTTGCTCACTGTAGCGTGGGCGTAGGTCGGTTGGGTGGAAGCCGTGCAGCCCCATTTGCCGGTAGGGGCAACGGCGGTAGAAGTGGTCGGCTTCCCCGCAGTGGTAGCACAACCGACGTCGATTGGCCGTCCTCCACACGTCGGACTACCTTGGCGGGGGTTGCTCCGGGCGGACCTACTGAACTTGTGGTTCCTGGCATCGAGGCTACTGCGGCACCGGAGGGTCTCGTCGGAGTGGTGCCGTGACCTGGCGGTTAGCTTGCGGCGGTCGTCGGGCCATGGCAGCGTAGGTGAGCGTCGGTTCTTCGGGTGCGGCCACCGTGACAAGGGCATCTGGTAGGAACGCTCGCTGAACCTCGTCTCGAAGGACCTCGGCAATATAGACTGGGACCAGGCGTTCAACAGTCGGCAGAAGCTTCTTAAGCTCCTCCCGGACGAATAAGCCTATGAATGCCCGGAACGCCGTGGGCAAGGTCGCTTGTGGACTGAGAAACCGCACTGACGCCGGGTAGCCTTTGGTAGTGGCTGGCTTTGGCGAAAAGGGCACGCTCTGTGGTCGTGGCTTTCTTGACGAAATATTCGACGATGGATGAGGAGTTGGGGACAGGACCACCGAAGATGTCATCCTTTACACCACCCATCAGGATCCGCAGCTTCTTTTTGTCGGTGTTTGAGAGTTGGCGTAAGTGACCAGGCGAAGAACTTCCTCGATGAAACTCGTGATAGTCTCGTTGGCGCCCTGGGGCTTCATTCCAAGAAGGTCCTCAGCCCTCTCCCGCCGATACTGGTTGGTGAATGTCCGTCTCAGCGCATGCTTGCAGGCGGTCCATGAGATCGACGAGGTCTTCCGATTCTTGAACTAGTGCCTGGCCGTTCCTCCGAGCGCGAAGTAAAGATTCTGCAGGCGCTGTTCGTCCATCGGTTGGGCTGGGCCACTCCCTCTTACTTTTGTAGCCAGTCTTTTATGCCTTCATAAGGCTCACCATAGAAGGACGCGGGCGTACGGGCAGCGACGGGTAGGACAACGACGGGTGGAGTGGTCATCGTCGCGGTCTTTTTTGCTTTCTGCGGCAGGTGTCCGAGTTCCGGAGGTTGGCCTTTGGTACGGCGGCTTGCTCGGGCGTCGGCGTCATCTTTTAATGGTAGCCGTCCGAGGCTGAGCACTTCACTTGGCCGGTATGTCTTCACAGGTGTACGCTTCACAGGTATTGAAAGCGATACCCGGCACCTCCACCAAAAATGTCACGAATGACAAATAATAAGGCGACGAAAACTGAAACAAACTAAACCTTTAATACGGCGAATTTGTACCCAAAACAAAAATGAAATAGAAGATTGCAACAGAGCGATGCGGGTGTCGATAGCGGCGTAACAGCAGGATTGAACGCTGGGGCGAGACTGACTCCGCTCGCCATGCGGAGTCCCTTATGTACACTCATGGGTTTCTGGAACATTCGGCGAAGAATTTTCGGTGCGCAGAACATTCGAAATTTGATCAGACGAGAATGTTCTCGAACTTACGAGAACGCCAAGTGGAATTGAATAAATAAAAGGACAGTCCGCTGACTGGAACCAAACCTACCCCTGCCGTCTGTCAGTCAAGCGCGGTAACCAGTCGGCCAACCACGTTCTTTTTTTTTCTTTATTGCCGGCTTAGACATAAACAAAAATATTACGATAACGACAAAACCCTCACATAAGCCGCTCTACAATTAACGCGACTTGGTTAACAGTGCTTTAATTGTGTAACACCTTCCCGTACAGATACCGAATCAGGAACCTCAGGATGTGCCTTCCACACTTCCACCATCCGTCGAACAGATTCTCCAAAGTACTCATGAACCGGACGGACATCTACATCAGCATGACGGACAGTCCTGCGAGATTTCCATGTGCTATATAGGCCCAGAAGTATGACGAGATCATACGGTACACCATTTTCATTATCTATGGCTAAGTACCTAATACCGTGGGCGTCCAGAGGTAGATCTTTTTTCAGTGTTCGTTGTAATACATTTTTAAAGAAAACCCCATCCCAGCAATCTATAAATACATGCTCAACTGGCTCTGGTTTTTTTACACATGAAACGTTTTACACTCCAGGCTGCAAAGATACACCTGTCTTCAATCCACGTTTTAACCGGTAAAACTCCATGGTGCAATTAAAAAAATGTTTTTACACCCGGCGGGACAGACATTCTCTTGACGCGCTGAAACACGTTCTGCCCCGGGCCCATAGAGTATAGGGATCCGTACAGCGGGACGGGGAAGGCAGCATCAACAACGGTTCTATACAATAGCTTTCGAGTTACATTACCTAAGTACTCTAAAGAAAAACGTGTGCACAGAAACCTTGTCGCTTGTACAGCCTCGCGAAAATACCCATGAATCCTTCCATACAAAATACTCTGAGAAGACACAACAATATCAGGTTAGGCTCTACCTAGGCACACCTGACTCACTGTGCGCAAAAATAGATCACTCACGTCACGAAGAAAAGTCAAACGATTTACAACCTGCCTCAAAAAGAAATGTGCCAATGATATGCCCCCCACACGCAAGCGCCGAAAGAGGCTCGTCCGGCTTGATCGTTCCCAGGACGATCCCCAAATAAATACAGAAAAAATCCGGTGCAGTTGTTGTATGTTGGTAGACGAGCCATGCAGTACCTGCATCACGTACCACACCTTCAAGACAAAAAAAACTAATTGCACACTGTGGCACGCGCGAACATCGACAAATTTCTTCCTTTCCACTTTTCCACCTTTGTCACGATAGTTCTTTAAGGGGACCCTAAGTATTTGATTGGCCTAGTTACCCAGCTGATGTTTCCAAACACTCTAGGCGTAGGCTCCTATTCACCATGCCGAAAACGTAAACACTTCTGCCAATTTACGGCGCTTCCACTATACTCGCAAAAGCGTTTGACAATTCGCACTGTTTCACTAATACGTTTAGTATCTACACAGAAAATAGCAATATCGTCTGCGTACAATGATACGCGCACCTCACACGAATTCAGTGCATATCCACGAATGTTTTGGTTTTTAATTATACTTTGACAAAATGACTCAATATATATAAAAAAGAGAGGAGGCGACAGAGGAAAACCTTGACGAACGGAACGAATAACATGAATGCGCTGGGTGACAGCCTTATTAATAATTAAAGTCGTCGAACACCCTTTGTAGGCCATACGGACCTCTTTTAGAAGAATAAAGCCTACAATAATATGTTGTAGTACTGGTAAAAGGAGTTCATGTGACATCCTATCAAACCCTTTCTTCAGATCAATCTGGAGCATTGTAACACTACGATGCATACTGTCTCAACACTTGAGAACGCACCGAGCTACATGAATGTTAGTTACTATTGTCCTTCCAGTAATTCCACATGTCTGATGCTGCCCAACTATGACTGTGATCACCGACTGCACCCGCGTAGCTAATATTTTTATTGGTACTTTGTAATCTACATTTGTCAAACTGATAGGTCGGTATACGACGATAGCTGCCGCAGTTTTATTTATTTATTTTGTTTCTTTGGTACCTACATCGCCCGGTTGGCATTGCAGTAGGGGGGACGAAAGAAATTTACAAAAGGAAACGAACGGCAGAACAACAGCAACAAATAACAAGGCAAGCAGGAGAAACATGCCAATATATACTGCAATAATATGAGAAAAAATGATTAACAACATGCAGAAGTCACACAAAAATCATCGAACCGACAACAATAACATAATTTCATCAAAACACGATTGTGCATTGTGCTCTACAAGTGAGTTTTAGGAATGAGAACAGTATGCGAGCTTGAAAAGGACGGGGGCAGTCTTTTCAGCTCATAAGCTTCTCGGAATACACCACATAACACAGGACTGATTTCGTGCTTAAGCGCTTTGTAAAAGGCAGAAGTCAGACCATCTGGGCCGGGTGATTTTCTAGGGTTCAAATTTCAATAGCTTTTTCGATTTCTTCTACACTGATAGCGTCCTATAAAATTGTCATTGTTTCACTGCCAAACTGCGGTATTAAGGACAGAAAATGTCTCTGAAAAAATTTATATCTACCGGATGATAAGAAAAGAGTGTTCTAGGAGAGCCCCCAATGCGCGTCCTATATCTGCAGAGCCAAGGGTGACAACCCCTCGATATTCTATATCGGCTATCTTGTTACGATTGGCGTATCTTTTTTTCGCACTGAGTGCTCGCTTTATTGGCGCTTCGCCCAGGAACAATTTTCTCGCTCGCGAGCGGACAAGCGCGCCATGATAACGCTCTTTATTTAAAAATTGAAGTTGCTATTTCACTCTGCATATGTCACTCTTAAAACGCCAAGCGTTCCACTTTCTTCATCAATCGCCAGGTTCCGTCTCAGAAAGGTTTCGCGTTTTCTATCGCTATTATAACACTCGTCCGTTCTAATGCTTCCATTTTAACTTCTTGCTTAAACAGTCCCCAACTCCCACCAAGATCCTTACTGTCTCCGTCAAAAACCTTTCCCAACGTTTTTTTGACACCATCTGTGAAAACGTTATCCACGATTAACTTACTATTCAGTTTCCAGAACTCCCCCCCCCCCCCCCCCCCGAGAAAAAAAAACACCTTATACTTCATCATCAGCAAGGGTGAGCGACACTAGACAGTGGTCACTGAATGATACAGGCAACAAATGATATTGGCAACAGAGTGGCAGTAGCTCTAGTGAAACGTAAGATCTGTCTAAGCACGCAGGACTAGAGCCCTCAAAATGTGTAAATTGGGCATCTGGCGTGCCAGCCAAAATGTCACCTACATCGTCTAACCCGCATTGAAAATGATATCATTTAACAACAGTGTGCTGCCGTCTCTGAAAGGAGTTGCACTTGATTTATTATGTGCGGAGCGGAAACCATTGAAATGCCCCAAAAAGATGATCATACATTTTGTGTCAAATAAGGACCGAATACGTTCAAACAGAGATTTTTGTTCTTCCGCACCGGTATGCGCGTAGATGCAGATGATGCATCACTCACGCGACCCGAAGGTAATATCGCAGACAATCAGCCGCCCTGTCTGACAGGACGTAACAGACTCAACCAGCGCCCCAATACTTTGACGGATTGACAAAGGACACCCTGCAGACAACCCCACTGCGTGACTGACATAAACGTAATAACCTCCCGTAAACGGACGCACCATGCGCTCTGTCTGGTCTTCGTTTTCGACTTTGGTCTCTTTAAAGGCAACAACATCAAGATCCTGCTCTCTGACCAGGCGGTATAATTGCCGCTGTCGTCTTTGGTCCTCAAGGCCCCGAACGTTTAGGGTCGCAACTCGCACAGGCTTTGTAAGCGTAATCATCGACTAGTCAAACCAGACCAAGCGCACCGTGCTTACTTTTGTAATAGAAAAACTGGGTGGTTTATTTGAGAACAATTAAAACGTAATTTGGGTACAAACTCGAAAACTTGGGTGCGAGCAGGATGCCCATCCGACCGCCTCGATGGTCTCGATCGTCTCCATAAACACAATATGGCGGATACTCAAAAAAAAAAAAAAAAGGCACGATGTCCATCACGGATGGCCGAGTGTTAGCTGGCGCTAACACTCGGCCATCCTGCTTCTTTAACTGTCCTCAGTTAACGTAGTCCTTTGACCACACAGGTTTACGCTCTGCGCGTTTTGACTGACGCAGGGTACGCCGGGGACTACTTGGTTGGTCTATATCACTTGCTTCTTCACAGCTGGAGTATGAAGGGTTGACCTTTCTCCACCACTGTCCATGCTGGTGTGACCGTCTGGGCACTCGATTGAAGCTTTCTCTTCTGAGGCCAGTTCAAACAGCTTCAGTTTACTTGCATGGGCTGTTGTCGTGTACTGGCTGTTTTTTGGATGTTCGGAAGGCATGTTGCTTACGCGGTAGGTATCCGATGGAAGTACCTCTACAACCGTGTAGGGTCCTCAGTACTTAGACTGCAACTTGGTGGACTCTCCAGTAGAAACAGGTGCTCGTTTCACCACTACCACGTCGCCTACTGCATAGTGGAGTGCATCACAGTGTCTCTGGTCATACCGTCGTTTAGCTCCAGTCTGAGAATTCAGAATCGCCTGCCTGGCTTCCTCCCGTAGATTCTGGACACTCCGTTGGTGCTCTGTGCCAGGTTGGACCAGTTCTTGGAGGTTGCTTCCTAACGTTGCCACAAATCCATGCAAAAGTTCAAATGGGGAACGGCCTGTGGTTTTGCTGACATGCTGTTGATGTCTGCTTGTAGCATCTGCGGGTGATGAGCCCAGTCACGTTGGGTTTGGTACTGTGTTGATGCCGCAACTGCTGGGATCAGCATTCGGTTGATCCGTTCGACTTGGCCGTTTGCCTGAGGTCGCTGTGTCGAAGTCAATGTGTGCTTGATCACTCTCGTCAGACAGTAGTCCTCAAAGCCTCTTGAGGTAAAGCAACTTCCTCGGTCAGTTTTGCCCCGGCGAGGGGCACCGTAGTCGCAGATGAACTCGTCCAGGAACCTGAGCACATACTTAGTTTCCGTGCTGGGGTATGCACGTAGCCGAACAAACTTCGTGAGGTTGTCGACAAGCACCAGCAGGACGTTGTTGCAATGTGTACTCTTTACAAAAGGACCCAAGTGATCCATGCGGACGATTTCGAACGGTCGCAGGCCTGGTCCGATAGGGTTTAGCTTTCCCTGTACCTTACCACCTGGTTGCTTGAGGAACAAGCATTCGATGCACTGTCGTACATGTTGCTGCACATACGCCACCTTTCCGGGAAACCAGAACTTCTCGCGGATTTTAGACACACTCTTGTCAACAGCAAAGTGACCACCAGAGTCGTGGAACTTTACCGTGATGAACTTCCGCATACTTCGTGGGACCACGAAAAGCTTCCGTGAGCTTGGTCCGCTTTGGAGCTGGTAGTACAAGATTCCCTGGCGCACTTCGAAATTGTGCACTTGAGATTTTTCCGACGAGGTACGCTCACTTGTAGGTTTGTGCAGTATCTCAAGTAGAGCTCTCAACTCTGGGTCTTGTGCCTGAATCATAGCTACTTTGTCTTCAACCGATACTGTGTGACAGGTGCGATGCACAGTTATGGGTTTTTGTCCTCATCACCATCTGCTGTTAGCTCGCGCTCATCACTTGGGCACGGCTGAGCGCATCCACATGTTCCATTTGAGCTCCTGGTCTGTGCCGTATGGCATAGTCATAGTCACAGAGTTCTTCGAACCAGCGGGCAATCTGAGGTTTCACGGATTTCCATGTGTTTAAATACAGCGTAGCACTGCAGTCTGTGACGATAGTGAACTTCACTCCAGCAGGAGACAGCGCAGTCGTCCCACTGACCACACAACTGCCAAAAGTTTCAGTCGGCTAGAATGATACTTCTGTTCAGTCTCACTTGTACGGCGACTAACGCAGTACACCAGGTTCCAAGAACCTGTATCCCCTTTTTCCAGGAGCATGCCTGCAAGTCCCTTGCTGCTCGCATCAGTGTGAAGCTCGGTCTCCTTATGGTGGTCAAATAGTGCCAGCACGAGAGCTAACACCAACTTCTCCTTGAGCTTGGTGAAGGCTTCATCTGCCTCTGGGCACCACTCGAAAACTGCTCCGGCTTTTAGCAGCCTATGGAGGGGTGCGGCGATGCTTGCATGCTGCGGTACAAACTTTCGAAAACAGCTCACGAGCCCCAAGAAACGTCGAAGTTCGGTCACACTGGTAGGTCTGGGCATATCGATGATCGCCGAGAGTTTTCTGCTTCCTGGTCGGATCCCCTGAGGTGTCAACACCACTCCCAAGTACTCGACTTCTGTCTTCCCAAACTCACACTTCGACAGTCTCAGAGTTAGACTGGCCTTGGAAATTGTGTCCAACACCTGCTGTAGCTTCACCAGCATCTCTGGCCAGTCCTTGGCTGGTACCAGTATGTCATCTAGGTAGCAGGTTTCTACATTACAGCCCAGTGGTCCTAGCACCCTTGAGATGATTCGCTGATAGACAGGAGGTCCGTTAGCTAGCCCAAAGAATAGACGCAGGGGCTCAAAATGTCCATCTGGAGTTGTGAAAGCAGCCTTGTGGATGGACGATGCATCCATGGGGATTTGGGAGTAACCATGGGCCATGTCCAGAATACTAAAGAGAGTGTTTCCAGCGAGTCGGTCCAATACTTCATCAACCCGTGGCAGTGGAAAGCTGTCCTTGACGGTTTGGGCATTCAGGCGACGGAAGTCGAGTACGATGCGATATTCACCAGTCTGTTTCCTCACCAAGAGAACAGGGCTACTGTACTCCGAGTTGCTGTCCCGGATGAGGCCATTAGCCTTGAGGTCGTCTGTAATCTTGCGCAGAACCTCGCGTTCAGTCCAGGATGCACGATACGGCGGCCTTTTAGCAGGCTCACTTCCTGGCTTTTCATCGATTTTCATCGTAACCACATCCGTACGTCCCAGTTCAGTCATGTTCTGCGCGAAACATGTTCGGTGCTCGTTGATGACTTTGCACAGTTCACGTTTCTCGCCTTCGGTTATGGCGGGACCAACATTGACCTCTTCTGCTGTTATCGGTGCGAGTCTCTTCTCCCGTTTTCCAGGCTCGCTTTCGATGACCTGCTGCAGCGCGCTGTATACATCAGGTACGTCAGGATTCATCGGTGAAGACTGGCATCGTGACACGACTTGTCCCCTCTTCAGAGTGACGTTGCAGTCCACAGCACCGACGACGGGGATGTCTGTCTTGCCTCGTCTCATTTGGCAAAGAATATCAATTTCCCCACCCGTTGAGAAGACGTGGGGTCCCTCAATTGTCTCATTCCCAGTCGTAACTGTGACCTACTGGATGCAGTTCTTTGGGACTGTCACGGTCTCTGATGCACGAAGCACTATTCTTTTGTCCTCCAGCTCCACGTGAAAATCCCGTAGAAATGAATTGGCGACGTGCGCGACCGAAAGCGTCGCTGTGGTCGGCCTTTCACGATTGGCCCAGAAGCTGACTATGACGTCGGAAAGGGTATACCATCGACGGAAATAAGAAGAATGAAGGAACTTTAATTTCGACGGTGTTGGCAGTGTTCCTTTGAGAGCGCAATGATTTCAGGCTTCCACCATGCTATTTACAAACACCATCGAACTTGTTGTTCGCAAGGTAATGACGTCACAAGGGGGAACCATAGGAGGGCGCCACCAAAACATCTCGCCGCTAATAGCGACGCTCATCCACCAGTGCAGTTTGTCCATGCTTCCTGATCAATACGAGGTGAGGGTGGTCAATGATGTCAGTCCCTATAATTACGTCGGGTCCAGTGAAAACGTTGTCGCCGACAACGCGCATTGTGGTCTCATCCACCTCGTGCTCATCGCAGCGAATCTTGACACGCACCTCCCTCAGTGACATGCACTCACCGCCCACTCCTCTTAGTACTTCTGTGTTGCCTTGAATCTTCTTACCGAGACGCTTGGCACACTGCGCCTTCATGAGACTCACTTTTGCTCCCGTGCCCAGAAGGGCGATCACTGGTTCTCCCTCGATTTCAATCTGCTTGAAGCTTTCCGACGAACAGGTCTTGTTTTCACAACGCACTGTGATCACTTGCAGTGCATCCGACTCACGTTTGGGTCAGTTTCTCGTACCGTGGCCCTCTCCTCCGCACCTCGTGCACACTCGTGGTCGAGGGAGTTTGTCACAATTCTTCGCGTAGTGTCCCAGCTTTTGGCAATTGTAGCACTTGACGCCGCGTGTTGTCGCTTTGTTCTGTTGCGGCACGGATGGTGGCTCCGCTGATGGCTTGGGTCTCGAGGATCCAGTTGACGCAAACTTCGCATCTCGGTTCTTCTCGAAGTGCTCGTAGCTTTTTATGTCACGCAGGAGGTCGTTCACAGAGTGGTGTGTTCGATTCCGCATAGCGTAACTCAGCTCTCTCGAAAGTAGTCCTGTGATGATCTCGTCCTTCGTTTCGTCCACGTTAAGCCCGAGGCGTACGCAGAGTTTTTCTTTCTCGCGAACGTATGTTTCATGACACTCGCCTTTCCTCTGAACTCGTTGCTCCATGATCCGCCACTGTTCCGTCTTGGTAGGTGGGCGCACGAACGCGTCCCGAAACGCGGCCTCCCAGGTAGACCGGTCTTTCCACGCCATACCCGTTGACTGCTGCCAATCGCACGCGGGTCCCGACAACTTGAGCTTCGCCACAGTAATTTTCTCGTCGTCGTTCCATCTTGCCAACTCGGCGACCTGGACGAATTCCGTGATCCACTCGTTGTCCACGATATCACCCTGAAGTCCCGTGAACTTGGGAACCGCTGCCGACGCATCCGGAGACACCCGCATGGCGACGTCCGAAGGCGCTGGTTGCCTCATCTGCGACAGCGTCAGGCGTTCGAGGAGTTCTTGATTCTGGCGCAACACTTGAGCCATCATCTCTATCACGGCCGTAGCATTGTCCTGGACTGACGGGTCGTGCTTGACGTCCTTCCTCGACATCGTAAGTCACTCTTGGACTCACTGCGTCACACGTGGTTTGCGCTTAGGCTTCGCAGCGTTGTTGCTGTTGACGACCCACCGGAACTCGTCACCGATCGATGTAAGCGGTAGTTGCATCCCACTTCTGATTGTAATAGAAAACACTGGATGGTTTATTTGAGAACAATTAAAACGTACATTGGGTACAAACTCGAAAACTTGGGTGCGAGCCGGATGCCCATCCGACCGCCTCGATGGTCTCGATCGTCTCGATAAACACAATATAGCGGATACAAAAAAAAAAAAAAAAAAAAAAGAAGCGCGATGTCCGTTATGTTATGCTGGCGCTAACACTTTTGAGGAGCTTCACCGTGCAGGGTGTCATTCCGCACAGTTGCCTGCTGGGACAGCCTGTCGCCGTAGTGCTGTGAAGACGCCCGTGGATGGCTGGCGACGCGTTTCTTTCCTACCACCTGTCACTGCCTTTGGAGCGGGCGTAGCCGGTGTTCTTGCGAGACCTCCAGGTCATCTTCATGACGGCGCTTTACTGAAGCCGCCTCAGCATCCATCTCCGCTAGCTCAGGATGGTCGACCGGCCCGGCATCGTTTCCTGCACCACTGTCTCTTGCCTCGGTTGTTGACGAGCGTCCGACCGCCGGAGCAGGAGCTCCGGTCAACTCCCGCGACGGTAGGGGTCCGCTGGGTTTCGAGGGGGCGGTGTCAGACTTGCCAATTTTCTAGTCGATGCCGGGCTGCTCAGTCGTGGTCACGACAGTCGCCGCTGCTAGCTCCGCCTCGTGCTCATTCATTGCCAGCTCGCTCTCGTCGCCGGCCGTGCCCCCCGCAGCTCGGGCGTACGAGCGGACGGAGTCAATCCTTTCGTGTCCATAAGCTCGGCACTCGGTACACCTGAAGACACGGCAATCACGACGGATGTGCCCCTTCCTTCCGCGCCGAAGGCAGATGTAGGAATTGTAATTTGAGTTATACTACTTTCGAGCAAAGTTAATTGTAATTGTAATGAAATTACATTTTGGAAGTAATTTATTTATGTATATTAGGACCCAAACAGTGTTGTAAAAAATGATGGGTAGGAAAGCACAGTTTTTAGAGGAGCTTCTGGTGCGCTGGTGCTTGTGCACTTTAGAACGCTCTCTAATGAAAAACGCTCTTGCCCATCTGGCCCCGAAACGAATATACCTAATCTTTCGAACAACAATAATATAATAATAGAAAAGGGGTGTGAATAGGTTATAGACCACTGTCTGCACTGTTCCAAGGGCGCCGCCATGTTTGTTTATGCTTGCGCCATGACACGGCGCTTTTCCAAGACTCGGTGTTTTTTTTTCTTTTTTTTTTTTCTAGAAACCGCATATATTCCAGCGCAAGAACGTCAGACGTCCATAGTCACGAAGCTTCAAGAACAGCCACCGATGCAAAAAGTGCTGTAAAAAGAAAAAAAAAATTGTTTTATGCGCAGCCCGCCTTTTCACAAGATCCTGCGTTTCAGGTGATTACTTCAATATTGTATTTCTGGGGGCTAGGATATCGGACACTGGTCTATATGATTTAGAGTTCCGTGTTTTCGGATAAATCTGAAAACAAATATGTAAAAAACACTTGCCGTTAAACGTTTTCTCAGTTCAATTTTATATTTAAAAAAAACGACAAATTTTGCGGGTATGACGAACAAATAAAAAGCAAAAAAGACGGTTTTTAAAAATTAACTTTGGAACAGCAGTGACAGTGAACCTGAAGAGACGCCGCTTCAATTTCCCTTGAAATCTTGAAGTACAGACGAATGGAGTGTGCCTCTTAGGGCCGGTTGCACCAACGTCGCTTAGCGCAAAGCGGAGCTTAGCCGGGAACTTAAGCTTAGTTTCGGTTTCGTTCGGTTGCACCAAACTCGCTTATCGCTAAACCTAGCACTAAACTACGCTTAACTTAAGCGCTCAACATTGGGCGCTTTGCTTCTGGTTGTTTCTTAATCCTGGATTAAAAACATGGCGGCTGGTTTGTCACGGTCGACGCGGTGGACGAAATTGGTTGTGCAAAGTGTTTTAGGCTACATCAGCGTGAAAGTCTCGACAAAATGACTTTCGATTGTGACAAGGATGCAAAATATTGGCGTGTGAAGTGTTTATCGACCCCTGTTTTCAAGTTGGCTCTCCACTTTCAGGGCGTGTTAGCCCTAACCGAGAAACGTACGGAGCTGTGGGGCTCACGTCTGTATTCCCGTTGGTTCTTCTGTCAACGAGCTTATTCGTATGTACTTACTTATTTTTGCATAGCTGTAACGTATTGTTATTTACCACCTTGTTTATTTACACTTGCAGCGCGTATCCTTCAATCTGATCAGCGCGTTGAATAGTGGCAGTACATGATCTCGGCGATCAGCTGATTGTCGACACCTCTGCCGTTTGCATTAGATTGCGGCGCTTTTAAGTAATAAAACAGCGAAAATTCAATTTCTTTCGTTTTCTGAGTTTTGAGACGATCTTCAGTGAATTTTCCTTATCTCGCGAGTAGAATCTTGGCTTCAGAAAACTGTATCGTTCCATAACTGTAACTTTTTTGGTGATTGCATTTTTTTTATATACTTTGCTTTATATCTTCCATTCGTTTCCCGAGAACGAGATACTGTTGTTTCCGAGTTGTGCTCTGTGATGGTGTTTTCCCTTTACTTTTTTCGTTTGTTGTCATTGTGACGATGGTTGAGACTATATACCGGAACACGTTTTCAATAAAATTCAGTTGAAAGTTGCGCCTTGTTGTGTCCTCCGTAACTTTTTTGGTGATCGCGATTTTTTAGGAATATTTTGCTTTATATCTTTCATTCGTGGTGACGACAAATCGTAACGACTACTATGTTAGATTCGTTCATTGCTGTATCGGGGCAGGCTGGGGCAGGTGATGCGAAGAGACGACCGTTCTTATCGGCACGATGTAATGTACTAGTGGGAGTTTTTTTTTTTTTTTTTTTTCTGAACTTGACAGTGTGAAACTGAAGTCCGTTTGAGGCTGCAGCGGATGTTCAACGACGGTACAGTGCAGTTCTGGCACATTGCTGATAGCAACGAGTACCGTCGATGCAAGGACTCTTGACCTGACCTCTCGACGACTTCTATTCGAAGATTTCCGGGCATTTTCGCAGCTGCCGTGGCGAGTTCGTCACTGTTTTGAACTTCATCGGTCTCAGGCTTGACTTAGTTTTAGTAGTCATCTTATCTGCCTACTTATATCCATGATGTTTTGTCTTCAGCGATGTAGCGAGTAGAGTGTCCTTCTCGCGTTCGGTGAGATTTGGGGCCCCCGATGGCTCCTTCGCCTCAAAATGTGAGCACGAAAACTACTACCACTGTCAAAATATCCTGTTATCAACCAATATTAAACACACAATCAAAGATGTAAAGAGCATTCGTGTTTATTTGAAGCTTTGACTTCTGTTATTGAAAGTTAAACGAAAAAATGATTGAATTTGGAGGCCTTTAATTTGTTACTCACCGAAGAAATACAGCGAAAAGCAGACGCCGACGACGACTACTACGGCAGTTTTTCTTTTTTCTTTTTTTTTGTTTACATCACGTGATTCCTCTCCGCCAATCGTATTCGTCGCTCTGAGCGTTCCCTAGTTTGCTCTGTTTGTCCCTAGATTCCCTACGCAAATCCAGCGTTTAGCTAGGGGCGCGTCTGTAAAGCCGGCTTAACGTTGGTGCAACCGGAATTTAAACCCGTGCTTACCTAAGCTCGGTTTAGGGCGCTAAGCCGGCTTAGAAAAGCGCCGCTTTGGGTTAAGGTAAGCGGCGTTGGTGCAACCGGCCCTTAGAGTGAGAAAGTTTTTTTCAGGAACACCTCTCATGACACTCAAATAGTATATATATATATATATATATATTAAAAACAGGAAACATAAAATAAGTTTCAAATTGCGAAAGATTCTTTGTATAACACAAAATATTTTCGATAAACCTCGAATTTCCACTGAAAAATAAACTCCGAAAAACGCCCTTTGCACTTCGCCAAAAATGAACTCCAAAAACACAGAATCCTAGACTTACATCACAGTCCAATCTTACCGCTTTTCATACAAATCAAGTTCGCCGTAGTCATCCAAAGCGTAAACAGGCGAATTACTATTAGAGAAATAACAGTGGCGCAAGATCCACTAGCGCGTGTGATTAACTTAGAACTATTTGATTACCGCCTCTTTGTTTGGGAATATGTCAGCTTTCTTCAAAATGCAAAAAAAGGAATGGGGCGTTTTAAAATAAAACCGACCATGCAGCCTGGATCGTTATGTTTTGCACAAGCGAATCACAGTTCTAGTAAACACTTCAATTTGGATTACATTAGCCGTATATACTGGGCTATAGATTTTTAGATATATTGTGTGGGATCAAGGTAGCACTACAATATGCTCATATATTATAAAAGAATTGAGTATTTGGAAAACAAAAATTGTGTAAAATTAAAAATTACAACCCCGACCATGTTTTGACGTTGAAATCACAGTCATTTGCAAAAGTGATAGATTATAAGTAATCCGTTACTCCTATGAATTACTTTACAAATGAACGTGTTGTATAGCTAACCGTCAATATTTCAGAACAGAGCGGAATCTCTGAGTCCACTCTGAGTTCTCCTCCGAGTGAAAGCATTATATTGCCACGCGCAGAGCCGAGAAAGCAACGCTCGGTCACGGACCTCTAGAAACTTCTCGTTTATTCTTGTTCCGGGCGTAACTTCTATCATTTATTTCTGCTTTTGTTGTTTTAAGAAATGCGCGTTCATTCTCGCCCCGAGGGCGCGACGCTCGAGCCGCTTTCGCCGAATCTTCGAGATAGAGACTCACCGTAGATAAGACGCCACCCGCGACCTTGTCGAGTCAGTTTCGCCTCAGGGTTCGACTCTGCTGTCATGCCGACTTCGCCCACGACGCTGTGCTTTCTTCTGTTCCATTTTTATTTTTGGGCAGAAGTTCGCGGCATTAAAAGTTTCGTTTCTTCATTCATTATCGCTTCATCAATTGTCATTCGTGACATTTTGGTGGAGGTGCGGGGTACCGCATTTCCGTGCAGCGCACCCCTCCAAGTTCCAGCAGTACAAGTCCGAACACAAGCTCCGGAGGACCAGACGAAGACCAGATCGAGACCCGATCAAATCGCCGCATCCAAGGTCTACCCGCGGAACATGGACTTCTGCCACCCACGACCAAGCCGAAGACGACGATGGCCAACGAGGCGCAGACCCCAGCCGCTTCTGCCGTCGCGTATCTGCCGGTCGCACCCAGGACTCCAACGCCTTTCCACGGAGACGTCCGCGAGGACATTGAAGACTGGCTGCAACACTATGAACGAGTAGCCCGCCACAACGGATGGACGACTGACCAATGCCTCCACAATCTCTACTTCGCGCTTGAAGGAACTGTGAGGCGCTGGTTTGAAAACCACGAAGCGTCCCTCACTTGGTGAAAGTCCTGCGCCGCCGAGTTGAAGCGAACGTTCCTCAACCACCACCGTCGGCAGTGAGCGGAGGACCTTCTCCAAACAAGGGTGCAGGGCGCCAACGAAAGCGTGATTAGCTTCGTAGAGGATGTCATGCGCCTATGTGCCCGAGCCGATCCGGAGGCAGCCGAGGAGAAGAAGCTTCGCGTCCTTATGCGTGGCGTGAAGGCTGAAATTTTTGAGGGCCTTGTCCGTAATCCCCCGACAACCATCGACGGTTTTGTGGCTGAAGCCACTAACATCGAGCGAGCGCTGTCGGCCCGAGCAAGCCATTAGCATCGACTCGCCGGCGTGTCTGCTCCTCCAACCGCCGCATCCTGCCGACTAGACCTGAACACCACCGTTGTCGACGGCCTTCGGGAAATCGTCCGCGACGTCGTCCTTGAGGAGCTCCGAAAGCTGTTACCCGCCGCTGACCGACCCGCTTCGCTCTCCATCGCCGAGGTCGTGCGGGAAGAGGTGTAGCGAGCCATTCAGCCAGAGGCTCCCAGAAGCGTAGCAGTCCCTGAAGAACCGACGCTAACTTACGCCGCAGTGGCCCGACGGCCACCGCCTGCTCCTTACACCTATGTCGCGCCGCCCCGACGTCAGTCTCCTGTGCCGCGGCACGACCGATACCACGACGACCAGGTCCAGTACGCCTGCCAGGCGCCCCGCACACCCCGGAAGACCGACGTGTGGCGAACGCCCGACCGACGCCCTCTGTGCTTCCACTGCGGGGAAGCAGACCACACCTACCGCCGATGCCCATACCAAAGACTCGGGCTGCGCGGATTCCACCCGAACGACCCGCGCCCCCGTTATGATGAACGCCCTCGGGAGATTGACGAGCACCTGCGACGACCACAGAACCCCGTGTCTGTGCACCGCCGAGTCCCGGTCGCGGTTACCACGACGTCCAGCTTCGCCGGTGCACCGACCCCGACGTGAAAGCCTGTCACCCCTAGCTACTCGCCGGGGAAACTAGACGCGGCAGCCCCTGGAGCTGGAGTTACCGAAGACGACTGACGCGAAGGTCCTCCACGAACTTCAGAGGGCTCCCACTCAAACACCACCAGAGACCGAAACGACGCTTCTGCGACGGTAAAGAATAACCTCAACATTGTTATCGACGGCCACGACGAGTCGGCTCTCGCCGACACCGGAGCAGACTACTCCGTCCTGAGTTGGAGGCTCTCCCAACGCCTTCGGAAAGTGACGACGCCGTGGGATAGCCCACAGATACGGACCGCCGGAGGACATCTTATCACGCCAGTCGGAAGATGCACTGCTCGCGTCGAGATTCACGGCGAGGCGTGTCCGGTAAAGTTCGTCGTTCTACGAGACTGTGCAAGAGACGTTATACTCGGAACGGACTTCTTGAGCGAATACGGCGCCGTTATGAACCTGGAAACCAGCGAGTTGGGGCTGCGGAAACCTGTCGTAGTGCCCGAGGATCACAAAACTACGGCAGCCACGTCAGCTACAGTGCCTGTCCTCTCCGACCACGTGACCTTGCCACCACGCTCGACTGTACTTGTGCCTGTCGCGACCGAAAAAGGCTTCTGCGGAGAAGCTTTGCTGGAAGGTAGCGTCGAACTGCGACATAGCAAGAGGGATCGGCATCGCAAGAGGCATCGCGGAGCTCCAATACGGACGCACTATTGCACTCGTAACGAACTTCCGACGGGAGGCTCAGCACCTCACGAAAGACACCGCCGTGGATCACGCCGAGGAACTCCCTGACTCAGCCGCTATCGCCGAAGTTTCAGAATACCTCTCTTCGAGGCCACACGAGACAACGCGGCCTTCGCAGTTCGACATCAATCCAACACTGCCTACCCCACAACGGCGACAACTCAGTGACCTTCTCGCCGAGTTCAGAGTGTGTTTCTCCACGTCGTCAAAGGTACGCCAAACGACGGTTGCGAAACATCGAATTGTTACTGATGACGACACACTTCCCGTTCATCGATCGCCATACCGTGTTTCGGTGCAAGAAAGAGAAGTCATCCAGAAGCAAGTTGAAGAGATGCTCGACGAGGACATCATCCAGCCCTCAAACAGTCCGTGGGCTTCACCGGTGGTACTGGTGAAAAAGACAGACAGGACTCTTCGGTTCTGCGTGGACTATCGTCGACTGAACGCTGTAACAAAAAGGACGTCTACCCCTTGCCCCGCATCGACGACACTCTGGACCGGCTGCGCCACGCCCGATACTTTTCGTCGATGGACCTGAAAAGTGGGTACTGGCAGATCGAGGTCGACGAACGGGATCGTGAGAAGACTGCCTTCGTCACGCCGAACGGACTGTACGAATTTAAAGTGATGCCGTTTGGACTGTGCACAGCACCGGCGAACTTCCAGCGAGTAATGGATACCGTAGCCTCGCAGGGCTTGAAATGGCAAAGCTGTCTCGTCTACCTCGATGACGTCGTGGTATTTGCAAGCGACTTCGACAAGCACCTGAGACATCTGCGAGCCGTGCTTCAGGCTATCCAGAATGATGGACTGACACTCAGGCCGTCAAAATGTCAGTTCGCTTACGGCGAGCTTAAATTCTTGGGCCATGTTGTGAGTGCTAAGGTTGCAAGCCCTGACCCGGAAAAGACATCCGCTGTCGCCGCATTTCCAAAGCCATCAGACAAGAAAGCCGTAAGAAGATTTCTTGGACTGTGCGCTTACTACAGGCGTTCCGTTCGCAATTTCGCCAGGTTTTCTGCACCGCTTACGTAACTGACAAAGGACGACGTGAACTTTCAAGGGGGGGAGGGGGGAGGAGCAAGTACAAGCGTTCAACGAACTGAAGGAAAGACTCCAGTCGCCCCCTATCCTCGTACACTTCGATCTAGCAGCGGACACGGCAGTTCACACGGACGCCAGCAACGCCGGACTCGGCGGGGTACTCATCCAAAGACAAGACGAAGCAGAGAGGGAGATCGCTTACGCAACCCGGGCATTGTCCAAGGCAGAAACAAATTACTCAACGACCGACAAGGAATGTCTCGCTGTCATCTGGGCGTTAACCAAGTTCCGACCGTACCTGTACGGGATTCCGTTCCGCGGTGTCACTGACCACTACGCCCTCTGTTGGCTCGCCAACCTCAATGACCTGTCATGACGCCTCGCTCGCTGGAGTCTCCGACTTGCAAGAATTCGACGTAACCATTGTGCATAAATCAGGCCGCAAGCATAATGACGCTGACTGTTTGTCTAGGGCTCCAGTCGAACCTCCAATCTCCGGCGCCGACGACGACTACGACGCCCGTTTTCTAGGCGCAGTTAACGCTACCGACATGAGGGCACTGAAACGCGACATCACGGAACTTCGGTCCGTGATCGACCACCTCGAAGGTCAAGAAGGCTCTGTCCCACGGATCTTTTCTCGGGACCTACCGAGCTTTGTCCTGCGGCGAGGCGTGCTCTTCAGAAAGAATTTCGTAACCAGCGAAACTCCCTGGCTACTGGTTGTCCCTATCAGCCTCCGAGAAGAAATTTTTCAAGCGTGCCATGACGACCCAACGGCCGGATATCTTGGCTACAGCAGGACCCTTGCCCGCATTAGTGACAAGTACTACTGGCCAAAACTCCCGAAGACTGGTCATCTCTACACGCGATCGTGCCATGAGTGCCAGCGACGCAAGAAACCGCCGTCAAAGCCAGCAGGTCGCCTTCAGCCGATTACCCCTCCAACCAAACCGTTCCAGCAAATTGAAAGGAATTTGCTGGGTCCTTTTTCACCGTCGACGCTCGGAGACCGCTGGATAATCGTCGCCACAGATTATCTTACACGTTACGCCAAAACGAAACCCCTTTCGTCGGGGACTGCTGTCGAAGTCGCCATGTTCTTCATCGAGTCCATCGTCCTCCGCCATGGCGCGTCCGAGGTCCTGATCACGGACAAAGGGTCATCGTTCATGGCGCAGTTGACCCAGGAGGTCCTTTGTCTAAGCCAGACGGACCACCGTCGGACAAGTGCATACCATTTGCAGATAAACCTGTTGACGGAGTGGCTCAACAGGACCATCGCCGACATGATATTCATGTACGTCGACGTGGAGCACAAGACATGGGACGAGGTTTTGCCGTACGTCATATTTGCTAACAATACGGCCGTAGAAGAGACCACAGGAGTGACGCCCTTCCTGCTGGTGTATGACCGGAAGGTGACGACTATGCTAGACTATGTTGCCGCACGAGCCAGTCGACGACGGAGCGATGACGCCCAGGTAGTTGCTCAACGGGCAGAAGAGGTCCGCCAGCTAGCAAGACTACGAATTCAAGACCAGCAACATGTCGACGCCGGCCGATACAATCTTCGCCGGCGTGGCATCCACTTTCGTCCCGGGGACAGAGTATGGGTCTGGACACCAATTCGGCGACGTGGGCTCAGCGAGAAGCTTCTCAAGCGCTACTTCGGACCCTACAAGGTTCTTCGCCGTCTCGGGGACTTAAACTACGAGGTGCTTCCCGACTCAACTAGACCATCAAGACGACGCCAACCACGACCCGAAGTAGTCCACGTCGTGCGTCTCAAGCCGTATTATGAACGATAGAACTTTGAACTCTTGTCACACAGTGAACTGTGACTTACGATTCTTCTCTCCTCTTGTTGTGGCTTTGTGTTTTATGTTGCATCGGGACGATGTACTTTTAAATTAGGGGGATAATGCCACGCGCAGAGCCGAGAAAGCAACGCTCGGTCACGGGCCTCTAGAAAGTTCTCGTTTATTCTTGTTCCGGGCGTAACTTCTATCATTTATTCCTGCCTTTGTTGTTCTAGAATGTGCGTGCTCATTCCCGCCCCGAGCGCGCGACGCTCGAGCTGCTTTCGCAGAATCTTCGAGATAGCGACTGAGGCCTGGTTCATACTTGCGAATCGGCGGGCGAATCTGCAAGAATTCGGCCGCCGGGCGTAGCGTCCACTCTGCATTGCCGCGGCCAATTCTGCTTCGGCGGCAGCGGATTAACTGTAAGTGTGAACCAGGCCTCACTGTAGATAAGAGGCCGCCCGCGACCTTGTCGAGTCAGTTTCGCCTCAGCGTTCGACTCAGCTGTCACGCCGACTTCGACGACCACGACGCTCTGCTTTTTTCTGTTCCCTTTTTATTTTTGGGCACAAGTTCGCATCATTAAACGCTTTGTTTCTTCAGTTATCGTCGCCTCATCAATTGTTATTCGTGACAATATGATTAATTGATAGAAAAATACCCGATTCGATGCCTTATTACTGTCGCACACGTGCTGTCGCCGACGCCCAAAGGCGATACGGGGGAGAAAGGCGGAGGGGAGGGGAACAGGAAGGTCGGGCTTGATGGGGTCGTTTGTTGCGCAGGTCCGCGCAGCAACAGTTTTTGCCAGTTTGTGTGGCGCTGTTGAGGCCACATGAGAGGGAGGAAAAACAAAAGCCGTTTTGTGGAAATCTTCGGTAACAAGCTTGTTTCAGTAGTTGCGGAGTTAATCGGCCACGGTCAGGACGCCACAACAAAACACTTATATTTAATGGAACTGCGTTATATTTACATTCTCGTATACACGGAAGGTTTGATTGTCTGCTCGCACTCTTTCAATCAATCTTCTCTTCATCCTTGTACTTTCTTCGCGACTCTCTGACATGCCTTTAGAAAACTGCACAGTTGTGGAGCAGACTGTACCCCAAACGAGCGCTATATCAAACGATTATTCATTGCACGGCGTTTTAAGGCACACAATATTTAAAAAGTATAATTAAAAAAACTTGATTTCTCGGCAACACTACGAAGCGCAGTCGCACGTCGCTATTCTCGTCTAAAGCTGCAGTCCTCGGCCGTGAACCGCAGACGCAGGCCGGCTCCACCCAAACTCGGACCCGCAGCCCTCTACAGAGATCCAAACTATCAAGGCGACGAACCCTGATACCCAGGCGGGAAATTTCTCGGAGAAAAACCTGGGCCACCTCCAACAGAGCCCGGAATTACCTCGGCAGCGACCCCTGGTAAAAGCAACTGGCTCCGGCGAGAATCCATCATCAAGTTTCAACAGACACTGGTGACCCCAACGCGGGAGGTCATCAACCTGAACGGGGACGTGAGAGTTCAAGACATTTCTAACTGTACATGTGTAAATACTTAGGCAATAGGCATCTTTTCTATTTACGTATGTCGCTGTGTTATATAAATTGATTTATACCGTCCGACCGTGCACTCTCCTATCTAACTCAGACGGTTGACCTGAACCACGACAATATTGGCGAGCCTGCCAGGATACAACCCCTGAGTGAGAGAGGATTGTTTCACGTGTCAGCAGTTACCAGCCTGAGATTGTCAGAATAGATTTAGAAAACAATATTGACGATGAGTAGTTCTTTGGGGCTGACGAAATAAGAAACAATGACTCTCTTTGAGGAGGAGAAGAAACGCGTTAGAGAGGAAAGGTTGCTAGCTAGAGAAGATGCCAAACTCGAAGATGAACGAGAACAAGCGAGGGCAGAACGAGAACAAGCGAGGGCAGAACGAGAACGAGCTTGTTTCGAGCGTGAGCGAGAGATGATAGAACTAAAGATTCGGCTAGCACAAGCTGAAACTTCAAATGATCGGCCAACGGACAACGAAGGAGGGGAGGTACCACCGCGAAGAAGTGCATGTTTGAAAAAACTAATGCCGCCTTTCGACGAGAAACGAGACGACCTCGATGCGTACTTGCACAGGTTTGAAAGAATCGCAGTAGGCCAAGGCTGGGCAAAGGAGGAGTGGGCGACATCCTTGAGCCTTTGTCTAGTGGGAGAAGCACTGACAACGTTTGGTCGTATGCCAGCACCAGATTCGTTAGATTACGAAAAAGTGAAGATTGCGCTACTTCAAAGATTTAGGCTTACCGCTGATGGCTTCAAAGAGAAATTCAGGAAACGTAAACCCGAAGAAGCTGAAACTGGGTTACAATTTTGCTCGAGACTAAGCAATTATTTTGATAGGTGGCTCGAAATGTGTGAAACAGCGAAGACCTTCGACGGTGTAAGAGATAGAATAATAGGCGAACAGTTCCTACACCCTAAAAATGGTCACGCAGAGCAAGCGTGACGCAAAGCGACTTTTTGCACGCTTGTTCTAAGCGTGGTGTTTTTCAACGCTTAGAATTCACGCTCCCTAAGCGTGAACTGAGCATAGGTCTAACGCTTGCAGGCGTGACGCAAAGCGATTTTTTACACGCTTGTTCTAAGCGTGCTGTTTTTCAACGCTTAGAATTCACGCTCGCTAAGCGTGAACTGTGCTATGGTTTAACGCTTGGCAGGCGTGACGGGGCCCTTGTGTTTACACTCTTATTACGGCGTGCGTTTTCTCCACGCTTAGATAATGGTGCCTCCTAGGCGTGTGAAATGTGCGTCGCGGTGGAGACCCCTGGCCGTGGGCATTGGGCTTTCTCGCATTTAATATATCATCCCAATAACTAAGATTATTGGGACGATATACTAAATGCAAGAAAGCCCAATGTCAGCCGCCAGAGGTTTACACCACGACACACATTTCACGAGCCTAGAAGGCGTCATTCTTTGAGAGTGAAGAAAACGCACGCCGTAATAAGCGTATGAACACAAGGGCCCCCATGCTTTGTTATCGGATATCGTTATAGGAGCTATAAAACAATCTACAATCTCTCCAAGTACTCCTTTGGGCGAATTTAGTAGTGCAAGAAAGATCAACGTGCTGCTTCATGTATAATCACGCACATATACGAATGGAAGTTGTGAATCATGTTGCGCCTGGTACATTGCGCTAAGTAGCTGCAAGCTGTTCACAGCTGTGCAACTTGTATAAAGATTTTAGGAAATTTATCTTTGGCGTCTAAAAACCCAAAGAAAGAGAGAGAGAGAGAGAGAGATCTCGTTAGGCTCCAGTTACAAGATGGAACAGTCCAAAAGGAACTAAATAGAGAAAGGCAAACAAATTTCAGCTTCGGGGCTAAACTCTTTATTAGAAAACCGTTTTTTTTTTCGCAAATAAGCCGTTAAAAAGTATAAAGCCCACTAACTGCTAAGGACTGCAACAACTATGAGTATCATAAAACAACTATGAACGAATGTCAATATTTTGAATTTTTAGCGGGTTTGAATCAGGATATTTTTCAGTAAGTGTTAGTAAAAATATCAATATATAATTCGTTGCTATATGTTTTTCAGCTACAGTGATAACTGTGTCGTGTCATACTTCTTTGCGGTTCATTTTCTACAACATACAACAATTGGTATATTATAACAATTATGCTTGGTGGCAAGTTTGTGATTTTGTAAAAGAAATTAACCACAAAATAAGAAGGAGGTCTTTCCTTCTAAAAAGGTTCGTAACGAAACACAACCAGTTTAAACAACGTCAACACTTCGCTAACAAAGGTAAAACTGGCATAAATATTAAATGAGTTCAAATGAGCAAAGTGTTGACTTTGTTAGGAAAGTCAACATTTGCTAACAAAATTGAATTGTCGTAATGACTAGATTTAGTTTTGGAGCATTCGACCATGTGGCACTTGAAATATTTTTCTATATATCTTAGTTTTTTCATTATTAAGGGCCCTTTCGTTCACTAGACTAGATCTATTAATATATTGACGTACATAACTCTCCTCCAATCATTCCTCAAAAACAAATATAAAAAAATAAAATGCATGTGCGAGAAAGTGCAGCTTTGAGAGAAGATCACGCAACCTTTTCTGGGCCCACGCTACCTCAGACCTGCTTGCTGGTTTCACTACTCTCTATACAAAACCAAGCATCTGCCCAAATGCTGCTGGGTATGTTACGTTCTTTAAGTAGTAAACACAGAGGCATAACACCAGCCCTTTCTCGAGAGACGTCTCTGGTTGCAGATCGATTTCATTTCGTGATTCGTTGCCGCAGACTAGCCGTCTCGTTTCGGCCCACACAATGCAAGGTCCCAGAACATCCGTCGGTGCAACCTGTTAACAATAAGATTAAGATATTATGGCCTAAAAAGCTTAGTATTACAAAAATGAGTATAAACACTTGAACGTTAACATTGTCCACGTTGCACTAACTGAAGCGCTCATAACAGGCTGTTCTTAGTTTGTAAAGCTGTGTAACATTAAGTGCACTTTGAGCGTGCTTGAAGTATTCTCTCTATTGCGAAAGTGCTCTACTCGCTGCTGAAATCAGTGCGTTTTAGAGCGCAGCTCTTAGGGGCCCGTTTCCAGCCTGAGCGGCGTCGCCGTTGGCGTCGGCGTCGCCGTCGCCGTCGGCGTCGGCGTCGGCGTCGGCGTCGGCGTAACCGCGTCCCTCCCCCTCCTCCTCCTCCCCCTCCTCCTCCCCTCCTCCTCCTCCCCTCCTCCTCCTCCCCCTTCTCCTCCTCCCCTCCTCCTCCCCCCTCTTCCTCCTCCCCCTCCTCCTCCTCCCCCTCCTTCTCCTCCTCCTCCCCTCATTGTCCGTCTTGAGCGGCAAGGAGGAAAGCAGTACGAAGGTGGAGGAGGGGGGGAGGAGAGACGAGGAGGCGGAGGCGAGGGGAGGGGAGGAGCTTGAAGGACGAGGAGGTGGTAAAGGAGAGGGAGGGGGAGCAGGAGGGGAGGAGGACTAGCAGGCATGATAACGAAGGAGGAGGAGGAATATACCCTCCACTCCTCCTCGTCAAGAGCTGCGCTCCAATTCGGCGTTACAGGAAGTTGTAAACGGCTTTCACTTTTTTTTTGCGAGCGTCACAAAAAAGCGTTACACCGACGCGTTATGGTTGCGCCGACGGCGACGCCGCTCAAGCCAACTCGATATTTCTGCAAAGCTTTATCTCAAAGAAACGATTGGGTTGAGGCCGATTAAAACCAAAATCAAACATGCCTGCAAGCATCGGAATATGCAGATTGACGCGGCTGCCTCTGATGTTACTCAACCTCACCCATTCTCTCCTCCACCCATATTCTGGGTGTTCGTCGATTCCGAACCGTAAAGCGCCGTTCACACTCTTGCGACCGAGTAAGACCGAGAGAGAACAGACCGGTATTTAAGCCTTTTGCGACTTCTTAGGACCGGATGGGCTGCAGCGGAGCTGGTCCTAAGAGATCGCAAGAGGCTTAAAAACCGGTCTGGTCTCTCTCGGTCGTACTCGGTTGCAAGAGTGTGAACGGGCGTTTAACTTTCAACACGGGAGACCGACGCAGACGCGGGACTTATGGCAAAGTATGCTTTTGAAGTTTTTGCGACAGCAATGCAACAGTTGGAATAACAAGCTTATTTATGTACTGCAGTGTCTACAGCCGAGAACAAACCCGCCCGACTACCTCAACTACGCCCCAACATGCACGGTTAATTCCTTCACCTTTCCGAATAACCAACATTTGTTTCAATTCCGCGCTCAATCACAAGCAGCAAAAACTGTTTCCTAGATGTGGCAGTTATGGTGAAAATTCGAGGAAAGCAACGTGGTGGAGATTGTGCTACTTGATACTTGCGCTTTCACAACAAAAGAAAAAAAAACAGCGGATTAAGACACTCATGAGGGACAAACGAAAACAAGGTTCTTACCCAAATATTGCAGTCTTTCATGAATCACTGGCGAATGGCAGCAGTAAAGGCACCAGCCAAATGGGAAGCCCTTTCCTTGGCTGGCATTTAGATGCGTCTCCCGCATGAATTCGCGGCACTCGCACTCGCTCTGTTTGCAGCGACTTCGCGGCACTCCACGCATGTCAAGTCCGGTAAACATGGCACCCGAACTCACGCGCCGTCTCCCGCTAAATCTCGCAAGTCGCAGTCAGTCAAGCTGGTCCAGCCACCAGCCCCAGCCACAAACAAGGCGTGTCGGGAACTAAATGAGCGAGCCAGGGAGCAACGGGAACAGCACAACGGCTTTCTCGCTTTTCCCGCCAAAAAAGAGGACGCATGCGCCCTCTGTGCTTCCAAAAAAATAAAAAGCTCACGTCAACAAAAAATCTACAAAAAAGCACGCGCGGGTGCATCTTCAAGAGGTTCAACCCATTCGGATATATATTAGCGTGACGATCAATGGAGGCGCCCGCGTTTCTCCAAAAATCTAAGCGTGTGTTTTGCGGTCGTCACGCTAACGCTGTTGATCACGTCCGGAAAAAAGGCCGAGCGGAATTCCTCAGACTGCTCTAACGCTTGGACACAGAAAACAAACGCTTATTCTCGATCACGGGGTGCTTAAAACGTCATTCCCGTCGTATTGACGTCGGTTCCACGCTTGAAACTCGCAGTTAGCGTGAGGTTCAGCGTGACAGTTTTTAGAGTGTAGCTTGCTGTAATTCTAAGCTAGCCATTTTTTTTAAAGAACGCAAGGTTGATTCTACACAAGAATTGTCGAGATTAGCGGACCAGTACTTAGAAGCACAAGGGAAAGGGAATCTGGGAAAAACAAAGGAGGATGCTAATACAGGAGAGGACCCGGACTTCTGTAAAGGAAAATCCATGATTAGCGCTCGAGCGGGAGGAGCAGTAAGAACAGCTCCCAAATGCTTCCTATGCAATAAGTTAGGGCATAAAGCTAGTGAGTGCAGAAGCGGGTATCGAAAAGCACAGGCGGGAATTCGCTGTTGGGAATGTGGAAAAACTGGACACAAGGCTGAGGAATGCAGAAACGTGCCGAGAAACAAAGTGGCATGTTTTTTATACCAAGGGGAGGCATCATCGACCGAGCCCAAAGAGGGAAACCAGTACCAAGAGAGGACAAAAAACGAAGTGAAGGCGAGCACTGACGACCTTGATGCAAAGTATGGTTTGCATTTAATGATGCCAGTGGTGGAAGGTCGATTTCATGGCAATAAAATAGACGTGCTCAGAGACAGTGGTACAAACATGGAATTAATAAGAAAAAGCCTGGTGCACGACAATGAGCTTACCGGGGAGTCCACGGGGGTAATTCTACTTGACAGGACTGTGAGGATGATGCCTGAAGCCATCATATACATCGAGACGCCCTATTACACAGGACAAGTAAATGCAAAATGTGTTGAGGATCCACTCTACGATTTAATATTAGGTAACATCTCGGGTGTGAGAAAAGTAGACTGTCCCGACCCAGAGTGGTTAACAGAAACTAACGAGATGCATGGTCGTGAAGACCACGTTGTGGGCAAGACAGAGAGCCGTCGTGAAAATGATAGCAGGTTTTCAGCCGTGAACAACTGCTCTGTGCCAGAGCCAAAAGGTGGGGAACACCTAGTTACCGCAATGGAGAAGATACCCAGCCAACCTGCGCAGATTGATACTAACATCTCGTTTGCAGTACGATCTAAGATGACTAACGAAACGGCAGAGAAACCGTTACCCCGACTAAAAACGCCGGTCATAAGGTTGTTAGAGGTCACGGCACAAGAAATAACCAGAGACCAAAAAGAGGATGATAGTCTCCAGCGATGTTACGGGAACCTCGACAGGAAAACACGGAAATGGAGATCGGGCGTAACGACGCAATACACTATGAAAGGGGATATGTTGTTTCAGAGATGCGAGTATGATTCGGGCGTCGTGATAGATCAACTCATCGTGCCAACAATGTATCGGGAGAACTTATTAGAGTTGGCACATGATTCCGTTATGTCGGGTCATCAAGGTGTGAAGAGCACAATTGCTCGAGTATCAAACGACTTCTTTTGGCCCGGGATGCAAAGCGATGTCAAACGCTATGTAAGATCTTGTGACGTGTGCCAACGTACAATTCGGAAAGGAGCTGTCAAAAGGGCACCAATGATACCCATGCCCATAACTGAGACACCGTTCCACAGGGTAGCTATTGACATTATCGAACCGATAACACCAACGTCATGTAAGGGCAACAGGTTTATCCTTATGATGGTCGACATGGCCACCAGATACCCTGATGCGGTGGCGCTAAGAACGATTGACACGCCACATATAGCAGAGGCGCTTGTAGAGATGTTCTCCAGGTACGGAATACCCAAAGAGATCTTGAGCGACCGAGGATCTAATTTCACTTCGGACCTCATGAAGGAAGTCAGTCGTCTATTATCATTTAGGCAGTTGTTGACAACGCCATATCATCCCATGTGCAACGGACTGGTGGAGCGATTTAATGGAACAATCAAACAGATGCTCAAGAGGATGTGTCAGGAGCGGCCCACCGACTGGGATCGGTATATTCCAGCCCTGCTCTTTGCTTACAGAGGGGTACCCCAGGCCACGTTGGGATTCGCAACCTTTGAGATGTTATACGGGCGGAATGTAAGAGGCCCCTTGACTATACTGAAAGAGTTATGGTCAAATGAGACTTTGGACGAAGAGTTAAAAACATCGTATAAGTATGTGTTGGAACTGAAACACAAGCTAAAGAAGACGTGTGAAGTAGCACACGAGAGCGTTGGAGAAGCTCAAACAAAACAAAAAAAGTACTACGATCGCAAGAGCCAGACAAGAAGATTCGAACCAGGAGATTTAGTGCTCATTCTGCTGCCAAGCGATCGCAACAAGTTGACCATGCAATGGAAGGGCCCATATCAAGTTACCCGGCGGAAAGGAGAGGCGAACTACGAATTGCTCGTTGGTGGAAAAAGGAAAACGTTCCACGTGAACATGTTACAAAAATACGAAGATCGCGCACCCAAGAATAAAAGTTGCGTTGTGATAGTTGATACATACACGTCGGACGATCTAGGAGAAATCAAGTCTAAGCGAGCAACATGGAGCACAGAGCGTGCTTATTAACCCTAAACTAAGTCCACTACAAAAACAGAACCTGCGTGACGCGATAACACAATATCAAGATATATTCTCCGACCTACCTGGACGAACGGACGCGCTGCAATATACGTTACGACTAAGCACTGAAAAACCTGTGTGCGTCAGACAGTATCCTCTGCCGTTTGCAATTCAAGACCAAGTGGAAAAAGAAGTGCAGGAAATGCTAAAATTAGGCATCATTGAGCGATCAACTTCGGCATACAATTCCCCAATCGTAATGGCGAAAAAGCCCGATGGATCCAATAGGCTATGTGTCGATTTCCGAAGCCTAAATACGGTATTGATTAACGACGCCGAACCAATACCGAGGGCAGACATGGTATTCACCAAAGTGGGTCAGAAGAAGTATTTTTCAATAATAGACTTAGCGAAAGGGTATTGGCAGATACCTCTGGAAGAATCGGCAAAAGAAAAGACTGCCTTTTCCACAACTTCCGGACTGTATCAATTCAAATTCATGCCTTTCGGGTTAAAGACGGCAGCAGCAGTGTTCACAAAGTTAATGAGACATGTGCTTGAAGGAGTCCCGAACGTATACCATTACATTGATGGCATATTAGTAGCCACGGATTCATGGGAAGAGCACTGGCAAACGCTAAAGGGAATATTTGCACGCCTCAGAAGAAACCAGCTCACGGCAAAACCAAACAAGTGCGAGCTCGGTTTTGATTCCATAACATTCCTAGGCCATAAGCTAGGTATGGGACAAATTGCTCCAAAACCAGAGATACTGGAAAAGATACAGAAGGCACCGGTCCCAAAAACAAAGAAACAAGTAAGAGCCTTCCTAGGTCTCGCTGGATATTACAGACAGTTCATACCAGGCTACTCGGAAATAGCGGCACCGCTGACCGAGCTCACAAAAAAGGGACGAAGTAACGTCGTCGCGTGGACGACAGAACACAATGCCAGTTTTGAAGAACTGAAGAAGAAGTTGGCAGAACCACCAGTTCTGTTGGTGCCGGATCTGTCAAAACAGTTCCTGTTGCGTACAGACGCATCTGACACGGCAGTAGGAGCAGTGCTCCTGCAGGAGCATGAAGGTATGCTCCATCCTGTGTCATATGCTAGTCGTAAGCTAAGTGCGAGCGAGAGAAACTTCGCAGCCATAGAATGGGAGTGCCTTGCGTTAGTGTGGGCAGTAGGTAAATACGCTGTGTATCTTTATGGGAAAGAGTTTGTGGTAGAAACTGATCACCAGCCCTTAGAATACCTGAACAAGGTGAAGTTAAACATCTCTAGGGTGATGAGATGGAGTCTGGCATTACAAGAGTTTGCATTCCACGTGAGATACATAAAAGGAAAAGATAATATCGGGGCGGATTATATGAGCAGGGTATAGCTAGGCACATGTGAAGTTCATTTAGTCGACATATGTTGAGGGGTGCTCACCGAAATAAGGGGTAAACCAGGAGCAGGTAGACAACAGCTACTGAAAATGGTTGATTTTTTTTTTTGGTGAAATAATAGGTTAAGGTTTTTGCTGCCTATGTGATTGTGGAGTTCGTACTTTTGTTGCGCGGAAGGGAAGAAAAGTGGTGTTATTTTTTTGCGTGTATGCGAACTTGTGCACCGACAAAGTGAAAACAGGTAGAGAGCCGCGTAACCTAAAGGAATGAGAATTTAGATAAACTAAATACTGAAGAGGGGGGTTATTGTCACGTTACGCGGTGAAAAAAAAAAAGAAGAAAAGGAAAGAAGAGGTGCCAGGCTAGGCGGCGGAAAGTGAAGAAAAAAAAGAAAAAAAGGAGAAGCTCGAGAGAGTGGGGCTCGAGCAGAGGGACAGATTCGACGGTGCCCCGAGAACGCTGCCTACCTCGGCCGCGAACCGCAGAGGCAGATGAATTCGACGGTGACCTGAGAAAGCTGCAGTCCTCGGCCGTGAACCGCAGACGCAGGCCGGCTCCACCTAGAGCCACTCTATATGGCAGCGTAGCTGCCAGAGTAGCGACACGACGCAAAATTATCTAGATGCACGACGTCAGAAGCGCCTATAGTGAACTCCATTTTGGGCCTGGGAGGTTTCTATAGTAACCGTACTGTTAGCGACACCGGGCGGCAACCGTTATCTAGTTGATATCTCTTTTCGTTGATTGAAAAGTGGTAAAAGACCTAAAAGACGCTTTGCATGGCGGTACGGCACGGGCCTCTAGAGGAGCGGTGCCTGATTCTTCTGTGAAATAAGACGATTTGCAGCGTGCACGGTCAAGGCGAGTTGTTTTCCGCGCCGCCGGGATGGCGGCCGCTTCGTGGGACGAACGTACCGTCCTTGCACTTTCGGACTTCGCTCCTATGGAACAAAATCCGATTATGCCGGCCATGACAGGACGATTGCCTTGGAACATGACTGCTGCTCGACTGCCCCATAGTAAGAGAATGTATGTTTAGCACCATACTTCAAGACCCAATCATTCATTCAAGATGAGATTATCTCACCGACTGGCGAGGAGCGACGTCAACGACGGTATCACCCTCATTTTGGGCGATGAACAGTCGACGGGGTTAAACCAGGAAGGACAGCACGGTGGTCTACAGAGGATTGTTAACGTCATCAAAAGAGACGGACGCGGGATATGAGGTGTTCTTGCCGACAGGCCAAGGGGTCGTCCGGAAGTTTACCGGCATGCAAAATGTCAATATTTTTATCTGGTGTAGCACGCATACCCGTGCTAAAGGGGCCATGAAATGATTCTTTAACTTCTTCTTCCTTAGCTTTAATCCTCAACTCAAAAAAGAACAGTGGAATCACGCGGTCGTGACATGCTAGGGCTCCGGTGCGATGACCCCAAGCTTCCACCGTGCTTTTTATGCACACCATAGAACTTTTCATTCGCAAGTGCACTCATGTGCACTCATTGGCCGCAAACGCGAATTCAAATATTCATCGACGAATTGATTGTTGACGAGCGCATACGTCCGAGTGACGCAGTTTTCATGTCAAATGCGTGAGCTGCGGTAGGCTGGCGTCATTTTGGCTCTTGTAGGCATTGCAAAGAGGATATTAAGAACCATTCACACATGATGATAGCATCATGGCACACGGACATTAATGAGTACAAAACAGGCCCAGCTACAGAAAATAAATATTACACTCGTAAAAAATAATTGTCTGTAACTTGTTAATTACAAAGACGAACACACCTCTGAGCATATAAATTTAATAGTGTGTTGATGCATTCTTATAGAGCAGGTCATTTCATGTACGTCATTAGAGCAAACGCCAGCTTGTCACTTGAAAAAAAAAACCCCAAAAAACACTGCGATCAAATGCAAGCTATTGCAACGAAAGGACGTTTATCAAAGTCTTCAGAATAGTCGATTCGTAAAATCGTCGATTAGTACAAAAGGTGAAAGGTCGCAGGCGCTTCCTCACTTAAAGTTGCTGTGATTATTCGGTGACCCAGGTCTGAAACAACTTCCCCTAGGTCCTACACACGACGTATACCTTTCGCTTCGATACTCAGAAATTTCAACATTCAAAGGAAGCTAGAAAATGCGAAAATGTTATCCTAAAAGCTATATCGTAAGATCGTTGATTAGTACAAGACGTAAAGATCGCAGGAGCTTCCTCGCTAAAAGTTTGAGATTACGCCATTACCTGGTGCTGAAACAACTCCCCCAAGGTCCTACATGCGACGCATACAATTCACATTGATTCTCAGACATTCCAACGTTCAAACAAGGCTAGGAGTATGCGAAAATTCCATGCAAAATGTCTTATCGATCCTCGAAGACATCCAGGAATAGGAGCACCGCAACGGCGATATGACTGAGGCTGTCGCACAGGTGCTAATATCCAGAGTGATCTTGCACAGAAAAGGTATAAAGTCACATTCTTTCAGATTTTCACGTTATACCTGCGTCAGAGAGCACGAAGAAGTCCGTAATCGTCGGCAAGCAGCGGCACATTACGACTACCGCGCACCGAACAAACTCGTATCCACCAGCTCTGGGCGCTGCCATCTTACCGGTAACATCACGGCTCTTGCGAGGTCACGTGACGAGTAGTCACTCGGTTACTAAGGAAACCGAGCCAGCTCAGCTCGTTGCTATGGCACCGCGTGTGACCAATCACGGTGAGAGGCGGCACAGGGAAAAGCGTGGCGCTACTCTGGCAGCTACGCTGCCATATCGAGTGGCTCTAGCTCCACCCAAACTAGGACCCGCAGCCCTCTACAGAGATCCAAACTATCAAGGCGACGAACCCTGATACCCAGGCGGGAAATTTCTCGGAGAAAAACCTGGGCCACCTCCAACAGAGCCCGGAATTACCTCGGCAGCGACCCCTGGTAAAAGCAACTGGCTCCGGCGAGAATCCATCATCAAGTTTCAACAGACACTGGTGACCCCAACGCGGGAGGTCATCAACCTGAACGGGGACGTGAGAGTTCAAGACATTTCTAACTGTACATGTGTAAATACTTAGGCAATAGGCATCTTTTCTATTTACGTATGTCGCTGTGTTATATAAATTGATTTATACCGTCCGACCGTGCACTCTCCTATCTTACTCAGACAGTTGACCTGAACCACGACAGCAACTCCTAGAGGAGGTCAGCCTTGTCATCCTCTAACTTTTCATTGTTCGACAGTTTGAACAGTTTCTTTATCCCTATGTGTTTTAGTCCTAAAGTGAACTAACGCACATTTGGGTTTTTGTTGCAGCCCAGCATTTGTCGTATATAGCTCCAAAAATATTCTCAAGTGGGTCTTGCTGCAAGCGTCGTGTAAGTCAGAACTTGAAGCCATGGCTGTTTGAAAGCTCATTCCAGAGCGTGAGGATACTTTTTATAGTAGCTTGCCACCCTATGATGGCTTGTGGCTGCTTCCTACTTTGCAACTGCCATGCTAAAATCCATCCGAGCTGTTGGGGAAGGAAATCGTGTATTTCAGTTTCTTCCTTCAGACCGGCATGACGTAACTTCTGCCCTGCCTTCTTGAATTGTGAGCTATTTAAACAATCAAAAAGTATATACTTCCTATCACAGAAATAGGCTGTATCCATGGCTGCCTCAGGAAGCTCCTTGGCATAAACAAGGGATACGATTCCAAGAAAGAGTGTGGCACTCAGTCCCTGTGCGGCACGATTTATTTCCATGTTACTAAAAGGTTTTTTAAAAAAAAAAAGTGTCTCTCAGTAAGTTTCGGAGCCAATTGCAAGCTCATCTCATGAGTAGAACGATAAAGTTCAACAATATGGGACCACTCAATGACCTCATTTCCAATGCAAAGTTTGTGTGCATATAGATAGCTCTTGGTTGTTTCCGGGAGGTGCGAGCATTAAAGATAAAGTAAACATATTCGTTGTCAACTCCAATAAATGGCTGATCAACACGCACACCAAGATGGTTGGCCAAGCTTACGTTTGAAGCCCCCTGATCACCGACCACAACCTTTACTGTGACGCCAACAGTCTTCAGCTCTCGAATGAGAGGACTGGGGAGGTTGCGTCTAACAGAAGACGTTGTTGGAGTGCGCCCAACCGTGTATGCAAGGGGCTAACCCCCCCCCCTCCCCCTCCTCCCCCCCCCCCCCCTGCTGGAAATTGCGGAGAGCACAACAACCAAGGCTCTATCTGAAACGTTAGAGATTCGTTCAACACCGTCATCGGTAAGTCCATAGACAATACCGTGCGCAGGGTCGTGAGTTAAGTGCCTTTTTGAAACAATCTCATCGAAAATCAAGATGCACACACGATCAAGTGCAGCAAGGCAGCCCGGCGGAAACAACTGCGGGAGAAACTCAGACAGATCGGCTCAACTCATTCACGCCAAGCATGCGAGCACGCGGGCGCTCATGCGTCACCTTGATTAAAGCAAAGTCGACCGAACATGATGCAGCAGAAAGCACAGACGGACCGCACGCACGGCGCGGACGAACGACGCACGGACGAGCAGAGGCCATGCAGAATGATGCAGAGGAGACAGCGTGCAGGCAGGCAGGCCATGGCAGGCGCCATTCATCACGTGGTTTTTGTGATGTATTTGATCAACACTTCTCAGCCGTTTTAAGTACTTTAAAAAATTCTAAAACATAACAATTTCAAAAATGAATACTTCTGATAGAAAGAGTTTTAATTAATTTTACCCAAATTAGAGGAAAGCTCCACGTAGCGGAGGGCATTAAACTCACTATCTGCGCCGCGAATCGGCTTCTGTGCAGGGGTGTCGCGAACTTTTGTCGAACCGGATTTTTAGGTCGAACCTTCGGGGTTCGACTGGTCGAACCGGGTCGACCAACCTTCGAACTTTTCACCATATTCGACCGGTTCGACTTTGTGGACACTGTGGCCAGACCTTGATACAAGGATGTCTAGCTTTGCAGAATTTTTTTTATGCAAAGGGTTATTTTATTTTATGAACAGTTGCAATTAAAAGACACCAGTTGTAATCACTAAAGACGTTATTAACTTACTTTTTTGTACTGTGTTAACTGAAATAACCAATCAGTGCTTCCCTTAATTCATCCCTCAGGCATCACCATCCAATCCGAATCCAACTGGCCAGCCTGCAGCGCATGCGCACACGAGTCGAACCTCAATACAAGGTTCGTCGAAGTTTGCACTAAAATTTCAAAAAAGTCGAACCTGGTCGAACTCAAACCTCGGCCGGTTCGCGACACCCCTACTTATGTGTCCTCTCTGTACGTCTACTATATTACTCTATGCTCTCGGCGCTGCGCTGCTGCCGACTGCAACAGACAACCGACAAAGCCGGGCGCGCGCGGAGAACGCCCGCTCGCAGCGCCTCCGCGGCGGATGCGCCTGTCCCTAACACGTGACCTGCGAGAAACCGCGGAAATTTCCTGCTCACTGCCCAAGATGTGTACTTCTATTGTTTCTAAAGTTCTCCAAAACACACAAGGAACAAAATAAGAAGCTAGGAAGCTCTGTTCAGTCGACCTTGTTGTGGGGTTATTCCGAAAATTTCGTCCCACAGCTCTGCTGAATAATCAAACTGTACATGTTCTCAATGTGTTCTTCTCCTCACTACACACTAAACACCGTCCGCGGTATGATATCAAGGGGCGATCTGGCAAACACCTCAAGGGAAGAAATTGTAAAGGGCTTGCAAGCTCAAGGTGTTGGCGCCGCAAAACGAATAAAAAATCCGCGCGTTGGCGATGAACGGCCCACTACACACATGATTCTAAACCTTCCAAGAGATATACGCTGCCGCTTTCAGGGAAAGCAGGCTACATACATTGCAGAGTATGGCCGTACATTCCGAATCCTCTCCACTGCTTCCGCTCTGGTCATGGGTCGTGCGCTTGCCGTGGTCCTGAGATCTGCCCCAGATAACGTGGCAATAACCGCCCTTCTGATCCCAGCGGAGCAATCTACAAATGTGCCAACTGTGGTAGTGATCACCCAGCGTACTCTAGGGATTGTGCCCACTTAAGAAAAGAAAAGAAATTATTGTAATCAATGTGAAGGAGAGCATTAATTATCAGGAGGCGAAGCGTCGCCTCTCCGCTTTTTAGAGAGGCTCTTTTGTCGAAGCGGTGTCTAGCAGGGGACTTGCACCGTCCGAGACGTCAGTGGAGACCCAGGTGTATTTTGCAGACCATGAAAAAACGCTGCAGTACCCGACGCCTAGGCTGAAGATTTATCTGCCTTGTCATTCACTCCCACTTTCACAAGCCGCTGACACACCCTATGGTACGAAGGACTGAGGCTCTACTGAAAGAGTGCAGGCGATTCTATTGCCACCTTCTTCCTGCGCCGTCTGCCCAGGCAGTGGAGCGAGCCCCTCGCTCCTCCTCTCTGGGGAGTACTTCGCCTAAGAAGCAGAACGTTCCACATGCTGTGGAGGGTACGAACGGGGCACTGTGTCGGCCCAGTACGTCGACCACCCCCAGCAGGGCGAGGCAAAAGCCGGGGGTTGCCCCTACGGTCGTCTGGCAAGCTTGCCAAGAAGGGTCTGGACGCAGTGGTGACAGCTGATGCTGCCACCTTTTCTGCTCCAGAAAATGACCTAGAGGAGATGAAGTGGCGGACACCAAATCGGAAATAGAAGTGCAAAATTACATTAGTTCTTCCGAAATGATTGTTTCACCCATACACGCTTTTTCCTTCAGCCCTCCCCTGTAACAGGCGCATTTCCATAAAAAATTACTGCGATCATTCAATTAAACTGCCGTGGTTTTTTGAGAAACTTTGACGATATGGAGTTCCATTTAGAGGAACACCGCCTACGAGCGTTTTGTCTGCAAGAAATTTACATCAATGCAAGTCGTACACATTTTGTTAGGCTGAATCAAATTTTAGAAAATATAGAAACGACGCGTCTGTTTCTGCGGGACGGGTTGCAGTGATTGTTGCCAAGCGCAATCCCTGCTGTGCTGTCGATTTAGCCACTGGGCTGAAGGCACTGGCGGTGCTCCTCTCCTTCACAAAGTGGTCACTGTGTGTTTCTTGTACGTACCTCACTCTTGTGCCTGCAGCGTAGGTCTTAGGTGCTTGACGGATGGCGTTACCACGGACCCCAGTCACGTGGGCAGCTATAACCACGTGCACGGATTGCCTGCGGTAGTAGGTGCTTAGTAAGTGGCGTCACTGCGAACCCCGAGCTATGTGGGTTTGCCCACCCACGCCTGGCTTTGCGTGGCTTCACCCGCGTCCGGAGAAAAGGGGATCTTAGTGGCTGAGTTGAGCCCGGGGTACGTTTGGACCATTCGGGACCTCCCCCCCCCCCCCCCCCCCCCCTCCCGGGGCGAGGCAATATAACGCTTCGGCCCCTGCTTTTCGTAGACGGGTGTACTGGCTTCACCGGACCAGGATGCTTCAGTCGGTTACCTGCCTCCACCTCTCCTCTCTTCACCTTTCTTCTCCTTCCCTTCTTCCTTCTTATTTTACCGTGTTGGCGTCAATGGAAAATCTTCGGTGCGGACAGATGCCCTCGTTTAGATCCAGACTTCGTCATAGTTTCCCGGCAGCACAGTTAGTATAATGTCTCCAGCAAAGCCCTTCTCGCTATGGTACGTTACCTAACCCCTTGTTGGGCTCGGTGGTGGGCGGTGCACTGCGGATTTCATACGTATATCCTCTACTCTTTATGGCTCTCCCTCCTTCTAAAGCCAGCTCACGGCAGCCCTGGAAAAGGCCCTTGCCTTGGTACCTAAATACTGGTCAAGCCACATATTTCAACTCGACTCACCACTTTTTTTATGCCATTGGCCTGTCCATTGTTTATTCATCCACGTTCACAAAGCTTACCTGGACTGTCCTAAACAACCTACGTGGCAGAAACCGCTTCCCTATCCGTCTCACCCACAGAACTCCCCTACATATTCTATACTGCTGTTACCGTCGGTGGCAATTTTCTAAGACAAACTGGGAACTTTCTAGGGAATCTATGACATCGTTCGTCCTGCCGGATGGAATATTTATTGGTGAAGAAAATGAAATCATTACAACTGCTATTGCTGACGGAGCTCGTGCTGCAATCTTACGAACTGCAGGTAAGCTACCCACTTAAGCTTCCAAAGTCAAAATGGGAAAGCTAGCGCCGAAACTCCAGAAATCGCCAGAATTGCGCTTAGGCAAAGTTTCGGCAGTATCTCACCTCAACCAACCTTCTAGCATTCCAGCGGCTGCGTGCAGAAGCTCGTCGTATCAAGAGACAAGCGAAACGGCTTTTCTTTCACTCGCATGCTTCCTCCAATAATAGTTTTGCACCAGCCAACTTTTTGTAGGACAGGGTAAGGCGAATGTATGAGTGATTATTCCCAGTTTTCAATATCCCTACTGTCAGCTGACGATGGAGATGCGTTTTCATCTTTTCAGGAACAGGCCGATGCACTGGGTAGACATTTCGCGCAAGTCTCCAGCTCCTAGAAATGTACAAAAATTGTTTTCGTTTTAAGAGCAAAGATGAGAATGTCTCACTCCGCCGATCTGATAGCTGAATCGAAGAATATGACCGGCCTTCTACTCTCATTGAGCTGCGTCGCTTCATTGCCGTACCAAACGCTAGAACCCCCGGGGTTGATTACATTTATTGCACTATGCCATGCCATTTACCTGAAGCACTCGTTGTCATTCTCCTCTAATTTTGGAACACACACTAGGCAGCAGGAAAACTGCCAAGCGTGTGGAAAAGGGCTGCTGTCATCCCAATTTTCAAACCGGGAAAGGACAGAAGTAAAGCCAACAGCTACAGGCCTATGGCACTGGCTAGCTGCCTGGGTAAAACATCCGAGTGGCTGGTGAACAATAAGGGCTTGTCTTCATTCTGGAACGAAACTACTTTTTTAAGCAATATGCAGTGTGGCTTTTGTGCCGTCATGTCCACTGACCACAACATCGTACTTTTAGAAACGGCCGTCCGAGAGGCTTTTATAAACGAACAGTTTTGCCTTTCAGTATTGTTTAACCTTGAAAAGGCTTACTATACCACTCTGCGCTATGGTATTTTCCAAGACCTTATCAAAATGAGTATAGATGGCTATATTGCCGCGAGCGCAGCTGACCAAGAAGACAGCGCGCTCGTGGTCTAACGGTTATCGCGCGTGCTTTCCACGCTGAAAGCCAGGGTTTGATTCCTGGCCACGGAGGCGTATTTTTGTTGACTCTGTAAAGTAATGTTCTGGTAAATTCAAAAACCATGTTGGCTTGTTCGAGGTCAGAATGTTCTACACGCTGAACCTTCTATGCCGATCATTCCAGAAGCCCACACGTGTACATAAGGGGCTCCGCGTGGCGATCTGCATTTAGTCTCGCCCCAGGGCTCGATCCTGTGACTTCGACGCCCGCGACGCTCTGTTATTATCCTTTGTACCCTTCTTATTTTTGGCACAAGTTCGCTACATTAAACGTTTATTTCTTTCTGTTTATTTATTGTTTTTTGGTCACCACCCGTGACATTTTGATGGGGGTGCGGGGTACCGCATGCCCGTCCAGCGTTCCCCTTCCAGGGCCCGCAGTGCAACCCCGATTCCAAGTCCGGCGAGAAGACCACTCAACTCGGAACCTGAAACTCGGACCAGTCGCCGCACCCAAGGTCTACACCCGGAATGCGGACTTCTGCCACTCAGGACCAAGCAGCCAACGAAGCCGACGATAGACGACCAGCAATCGCAGTCCCCGACCGCCGCCGCCGTCAACTACCTGCCTGTTGCCCAGCGAACCCCGACGACCTTCCATGGCGAGACCCACGAAGACGCAGAGGACTGGCTTCTGCACTACGAACGTGTAGCACGCCATAATGGATGGACCACTGAGCAGCGCCTCCAAAACCTCTACTTCTCCTTGGAGGGTACCGCGAGGCAGTGGTTCGAGAACCAGGAAGCGTCGCTTACGTCGTGGGACACCTGCATCGCTGGCCTGAAGGAGACATTCACGAACCAGACACGACGACAGCGAGCGGAAGACCTCCTTCAAGTACGAACTCAAGGGCCCAACAAAACGGTCACCAGTTTTGTTGAAGACGTCCTCCGCCTGAGCAGCGGCGCCGACCCTCAGTCCACCGAGGAGGGGAAGCTGCGCGTCCTGATGAGAGGAGTGAGGAGTGACATCTTCGGTGGCCTTGTTCGCAACCCACCAACTACTGTCGATGAATTCGTCGCCGAGGCAACTAACATCGAGTGGGCCCTGTCAATCTGAGCCACCCACTGCAACCGACTTGCCGGCACGCCTGTTGCTTCGACGCTGACGTCTTCCCGATTCGACGAGGGCGGCATCAGCGCTGACAATCTTCGTGCAATTGTCCGCGACATCGTCCGGGAAGAGCTCAGGAAGCTGCTGCCTACTGCCAACCAGCCGGCTTTGCTGTCGATAGGCGAAGTGGTACGCTAAGAAGTTCAGCGGGCAATTCAACCGGAGACTCCTGCCAGCGTGGCCGCAGCCGATGAGCCGACAGTGACCTACGCCGCAGTGGCCCGACGACCGCCGCCAACTGCTCAACCTTACCCGGTGGCGCCACGACGAGACCCACCAACGCTGGCGTACCCGCGACGCAATGACAAAGTACGTCAGTACGACCGCCGAGAACAGCCCGCACCAAGCAAAACCGACGTGTGGAGGACAGCGGATCGACGACCCATCTGCTACCAATGCGGGGAGGCCGACCATATCTACCGCCGTTGTCCTTACCGGCAAATGTGCCTGCTTGGGTTCCACCCGAACGACCCACGCCCGAAGTACGGTGAACACCCTCGCAACATCGAAGAGTACCTCCGACGCTCGCCGTCCCTAGTGTCGTGTCTCCGCCGTGAAGCCCGCTCCCCATCGTTACGACCATCAGCGTCCCCAGTGTCACGACCCCGCCGAGAAAGCGTGTCTCCCCTGCGTCGCCGGGAAAACTAAGTGCGGCAACGCCTGGAGGTGGCGTTGCCGACGACGACCCCAGTTAAGAGCCTCCAAGAACCGCGGAGCGCTCCCACTCTCTCGACTCTACGGATCACAACGAGGTCTCAGCTTCGGTGTCCAACAACCTAAACGTTATAATCGACGGCCACGATGCATCGGCACTTGTGGACACCGCAGCAGACTACTCAGTCTTGAGTGGGAGGGTCTCTCGCCGACTGCGAAAAGTCATGACGCCTTGGGATAGACCCCAAATAAGAACCGCCGGAGGACATCTCATCACGCCAGTCGGGAGATGCACTGCTCGCGTCGAGATCCACGGTGAAACGTGCCCTGTAAAGTTCGTCGTTCTGTAAGACTGTTCGAGGGACGTTATCCTCGGAATGGACTTTCTCTGCGAGTATGGCGCTGTCATCGACCTCGGGGCAAACCAGTTGACGCTGCGAAAACCTGTTTTACCGCCGGTGGAGACCAACACGACGTTAACCGCGATCCGAGTTATCGCCGACCATGTGAACCTACCGCCGCGGTCGAGTGTTTTCGTCACCGTTATAACCGACGCAGCCTGCACGGTGAAGCTATTCTGGAAGACAGCGTCCAACTGCTCCTCGAAAAGGAATTGGTGTCGCAAGAGGCGTGACGGATCTCCAAGAAAGACGTACAACTGTTCTTGTGACGAACTTTCGAGAGGAGCCGCAGCACCTGACGAAGGGCACCACCGTGGGCCACGTCGAGGAGCTTCAGGCGCCAGCCGTGGTTACCGCAATCTCGGAGGAAACCTCGTCGCCACAGCAGAGGAGCACGATGCCGCCGCCGTTCGCCATCGACCCCGAGCTTCCAGCTACGAAGCGCCGGCAACTGGTTGATCTCCTTGCCGAATACAGTGACTGTTTTGCCACGACATCGAAGATTCGCCAAACATCAATGGCGAAACATCGCATTGTTACCGACGACGACGCACTTCCTGTCCACCAGTCGCCGTATCGAGTCTCCTTAAAGGAAAGGAAAGTGATTCAAGAGCAAGTCCAGGAGATGCTCGATGACGACGTCATTCAACCCTCAAGAAGCCCATGGGCGTCCCCAGTCGTCCTCCTGAAAGAAGAAGGACGGAACCCTGCGGTTCTGCGTGGACTATCGTCGACTGAACGATGTGACGAAGAAGGACGTCTATCCGCTCCCCCAAATCGACGATACGTTAGACCGACTGCGCCACTCCCGATATTTTTCGTCAATGGACCTGAAGAGGTGTTCCTGGCAGATTGAAGTCGACGAACGTGACCGGGAGAAAACTGTCTTCGTCACTCCCGACGGACTGTACGAATTCAAAGTGATACCGTTCGGACTTTATACAGCACCAGCCACCTTCCAGCGCGTCATGGACACCCTGCTGGCAGGTCTGAAATGGCAGAGCTGCCTCGTCTACCTAAACGATGTCGTGGTATTCTCACGAGATGTCGACGAACACCTCAGACGACTTCGAGCCGTGCTTCAAGCAATCAAGACCGCCGGCCTGTCACAAATGCCAACGAAGTGTCGGTTTGCCTATGGGGAAATAAAGTTCCTTGGCCACGTCGTGAACAACAGGGGTGTTCTACCTGACGCCGAGAAGACCCGCGGCGTAGCTGCATTTACGCCGCCGTCTGACAAGAAGGCCGTGAGAAGATTTCTCGGACTCTGTGCCTACTACAGGCGCTTTGTTCGAGACTTCGCCAAGCTATCCGCACCGCTGACACACCTCACGAAGGACGCCGTGAAGTTCGAGTGGACAGAAGAACACCAGAGGTCATTCGACGAGCTGAAACGAAGACTCGAGACGCCCCGATTCTTGGTCATTTCGACCAGTTTGCTGAAACCGAGATCCACACCGACGCCAGTAACACCGGACAGGGTGCAATACTAGTCGAAGTGCAGGACAGAGCAGAGCGAGTTATCGCATACGCAAGTTGGACGCTGTCTAACGCGGAGAGAAACTATTCAAGGAATGAAAAGGAGTGCGTCGCTGTCGTATGGGCAATAACAAAGTTTCGCCCATATTTGTATGGAAGTTATTTTCGCGTGGTCACGGACCACCACTCGCTCTGCTGGCTGGCGAATCTGAAGGACCCCTCCGGACGCCTCGCTCGGTGGAGCCTACGACTGCAGGAGTTCGACATGACCGTGGTGTACAAGTCCGGCCGGAAGCACAATGACGCCGACTGCTTGTCAAGGGCTCCAGTCGAGCCCGGTCCTGCCTGCACCAAAGACGACGACGATGAGTGTTTCCTCGGCGCTCTGGATGTCAGCGACATTGCAGCGCTCCAACGAGACGACCCTGAGCTGCGAGCACTCATCGAGCACATAGAGGGACAAGGAAGCGCCGTTCCCCGCGGTTTTGTACGAACACTGCCAACGTTCTCCATCCGACAAGGCTTGCTGTACAAGGAGAACTTCAGCGACAACAACACGGCGTGGCTGTTGGTGATCCCTTCCAGTCTTTGAGAAGAACTTTTTCAAGCCTCCACGATGACCCGACGGCGGGACACCTTGGTTACAGCAGGACTCTTGCAAGGATACGCGAAAAAGTACTACTGGCCCAAGCTTGCGAAGACAGCACACCACTACACCCTATCTTGCCACGAGTGTCAACGACGGAAGAAGCCACCGACGAGACCGGCAGGACTTCTTCAACCTATTGCGCCGCCATCTGCCATATTCCAGCACATCGTTATGGATTTACTCGGACCTTTCCCACCGTCGACGATAATCGTCGCAACCGATTATCTCACGCGGTACGCCGAGACAAAAGCCCTTCCATCAGGAACGGCTGTTGAAGTCGCCAAGTTTTTCATCGAGTCCATCGTCCTCTGACATGGCGCTCCCGAAGTCCTGATCTCAGACCGTGGATCATTATTCATGGCCCAGCTGACACAAGAAGTCCTTCGTCTTAGCGACACCAGCCATCGTCGCACCACGGCGTACCACCCGCAGACCAACGGGCTGACGGAGAGACTCAACAAAACCATCGCCGACATGATCTCCATGTACGTCGACGTGGAGCACAAGACATGGGACGAGGTGTTGCCGTACGTCACATTTGCCTACAACACGACCGTACAAGAGACCACCGGAGTGACACCCTTTCAACTGGTGTATGGGCGCAAGGTAATGACAATGCTGGACGCTATGTTGCCCCCTGAACCTGCTGTCGACGTAAGCGACGACGCCCAGGTGGTTGTCCAAAGGGCAAAAGAAGTCCGTCAGCTCGCCAGACTCCGGATTAAAGCCCAACAACGCGACGACACTGGCCGCTACAACCTTCGTCGCCGGGACGTCCACCTCCAGCCCGGAGACAGGGTGTGGGTCTGGACTCCCATTCGTCGCCGTGGTCTCAGTGAGAAGCTTCTCAAACGCTACTTCGGACCCTAACGAATCATCGGACGCCTCGGCGATCTGAACTACGAAGTTCTACCCGACGGAACGCGCCCATCTGCAAGACGCCAGCCACGACCCGAGGTGGTGCACGTCGTCCGGCTCAAGCCGTATTACGAACGATAGAACTCTGGACTTTCGTCAAAGAGTGAACTGTTAAGTGTGACTCGCGAGTCTGCTATCCTTTTGCTGTGAATCTGTGTTTTCGTTTTGTGCTGCATCGGGACGATGCACTTTTTTAAAGGGGGGGGGGGGATAATTTCGCGAGCGCAGCTGACCAAGAAGGCAGCGCGCTCGTGGTCTAACGGTTATCGCGCGTGCTTTCCACGCTGAAAGCCAGGGTTCGATTCCTGGCCGCGGAGGCGTATTTTCGTTGACTCTGTAAAGTAATGTTCTGGTAAATTCGAGAACCATGTTGGGGGGGCTTGTTCGGGGTCAGAACGTTCTATTCGTCGAACCTTCTACGCCGATCTTTCCAGAAGCCCACACGTGTACATAAGGGGCTCTGCGTGGCGATCTGCATTCAGTCTCGCCTTAGCGCTCGATCCTGCGGTTTCGCCGACTTCGACGCCCACGAATCTGTGTTATTATCCTTTGTACCACTTTTATTTTTAGCACAAGTTCGCCACATTAAACGTTTATTTCTTTCTGTTTATTTATTGTTTTTTGGTCACCACCAGTGACATTTTGATGGGGGTGCGGGGTACCGGATGCCCGTCCAGCGTTCCCCTCCCAGGGCCCGCAGTGCAAGCCCGGCGAGAAGACCACTCAACTCGGAACCTGAAGCTCGGACCAGTCGCCGCACCCAAGGTCTACACCCGGAATGCGGACTTCTGCCACCCAGGACCGTCACCGGTACTTAGCCTGTTTGCTGAACCGCATGAGTGCCCGCTCGAGAGGCGTAGATTTCATCTCTCCGTTCATTACTTTCTAAGAATCCGTTCTGTTTTGCAAAATCCTGCTCATAAAATAATTGAAAACATCAGCTATGAGCGCTCATTTTAGCACATACCATCCGTTGCCCCTACTTGCGAGAAATGCCACGGAAAAATGCGATTTTGATGCTGTTTCTTTTGTTCTTGATATTCAACAAAAAACTGCACCATGGAAAGTTGCCAATATTCGTTGTAATCTTTCTTTGACCAAGCACAAAAAAGATACAATTATCTCTACTGTTCTCGGGAGAGAATTTCAAGAGCTACACTGTAAAAAATCTTTTGTAGAAAAAACGAGAAAATGCTTGGCAGTTCTATTAAGAGGGCATGCCCATTAAAATAACGTGCCCCCATATTCTGAAAATATGTGAAAAAGTCGTTAATGCGACGGTACCCATTTTTCAAAAGTATAAGGATGCCAATTAAAACTATGCACGCACATAATTTTAACGAGCGGCCTTGTACTTTGGTAAAACGGGTACCGTCGCATTAACGTCTTTTTTCACATATTTTCACAATATGGGCACATTATTTTAATGGGAAACCCCTCTTAATAAAGCTGTCAAGAGATTCATCTTTTTGTTTTACGAAATATTTGTTTTTACATCTCTCTTTAGCTGAGGCACTGAAGTAGCTCATGTTCTGCTGTCTAACATTTTTCACTTACTTAAGTCTCTGTGCAATGATATTCTGAAGTATAACTTCAGCATCCTTGATGCACCTGAAAATATGAGCTATATATTAGGGGGATTGCAATGCAATGAAATAGTGAATTCATGCACTTTAGAGCAGCTCTGTTTCTTTGCCTAAAATGAGGAGAAAATAATTTGGCACAGAAACTTTAAAATAAGTGAAATAGGGTGCAGCGGAACAGCAGCTAGCTACAGTGTTTCTCACGGGATGCACCTGCAGACATAGCTGTCAGCTGCAAAAATATGTTGCAAGCCAAGAATAGTAGGTAAGTGGAGAGAAGGAAACCACCATTGCACCATGATTGTCCTGCTCTCCAGCCTCCGCTCTGCTCATGTTGAAAGAATGGCGGGCTCTGTGTTAGGGGCTTGCTCCTGCTGTTCTTGAGTTGCAACAGACCATAGCGACCTGGAGGTTTTCGAAAGTGCAGCTCAAGCTGGCCGGAGCATATTAATGTGTCATATCGGCAGCAAATTCTCACAACATAAACACAATTGAGAAAGGGTCCAGAATTGAGACCGCAGCGAAAACACAAAATAGTTTGGTCGGTTGTTTGTAAATTATTTTGCCTTAGCGCTCTGTAGTTGTTTCCTTCGAGCTCACTGTAAACAACAAAAAACGAGTGAAATTATAGTAGCTCTTTATTATATCTGAAATTCCTCCATGGGTGCTTCTTTCGAAGTGTAGGGCTATCTCATTGCTCTCTGCACATGCAAAAGAAATATGCATGTAGTCATAAGCTAAGCACAAGGCTGTCAAAACGATACAAAACAACCTAGGCCTGGCATATACACAATACAAATAATCCTGCTCGATCTGCAAAGAGGGACCACCTCACCTAGATGAAAGCAACTGGTCTAGATCATAAGGGAAGGGCAGCACGTTTCGGCGCCTGGTGCTTTCCTCTGAGGAGACCTGCGATTATCACAGAAAATGCGGTTTTAGTTGAGAACCAATTGACGCAGGAGAGGCATGAAATATCTGATTTAGCAAGTAATGTCCGTGACAAAAAAGACACAGACCACTTTTAAAGGGACCAAAGCTCACCTCCAGTAAAACTCCGTGCCTTGAACATCGCGCGATTAACAAAACAAAAAAACTTGTCTATGTTGAATCTTGCGCTTTACGTGCAGAAAACCTGTAATTGCCAGCGAAAATGCAGATTTAGTTGAAATCCGACTGCCATTTTAGAAGAGAAGAAAGATCTAATACAGCGCATAATGTCTGTGACGAGTAAGGCTGGTAGGAAACCATAGCTCACTTTCAATGAAGCAATGTGTCTGGGCCGGTTAAAAAAAAGTAGCTTGTCCCCACCTTAGCTTACGCTTTCGTCGGAGGAAACCTGCTCTTATCAGGGAAAATACAGTTTTAGTTGATATTGCGGAAAAGGAGCAACACAAAACCTGATGCTGTAAATAATGTCTGTGACAAATAAAACACGGATCACTTGTAACGGGACCATAGCTTACCTTCAGTAAAACACCGCGCCTGGGACGATTAACAAAACAAAAAAACTTGTCCACGCTCAGCACAGTTGCCAGTTGTAAATTGAGCTGTGCATGTGTGCGTCGGTCATACAGTCACTGCACAGTAAATATTATGAATATCATTGTGTTACACCAATGATTTGGAAACTAGTCATTTCATATAAGTTTGTGAATTAGTGACTTTCCCTCTTAAATAAGGAGCATGCAGGGTTTCCCAAGAGACTAGCTCACCTTGTTCAAAGAACACCATTTTGGCCGGAAACGCAAACTGCCCCTTGTTCAACGGCAGACTTCTGTTGTAGGTGCCTCTGCATATCAGAAGCTCTATCTTAGTCTGACTTCACCCTTGCGGTGGCTATGATCAACCTGGTCTTAGTCTAACACAGACGCTTCGGCCGGACAGGCACACAAAGGCCTGATACAAGACCACTATAAAACAGGAAATCGAGTGTCTGTGATGAATGAAACACACAACTTAGATAGGCATCAATCAATGAAACACACAACTTAATTAGACATCAATCACTCCCCTTAAAACACTTGCCATGAGCGGCCAAGAGCAAACTTCTGTCCTTGATTGGCCGGTGCTTGCTGCCAAGACCTGCGTATATCAGAAATAACAGTCTTATACCTAATTCACACGGCAGCGTAAAGGTACCTTTAGCTTAGGTCCATTAGCGGAAGGTACTTGTAGTAAACGGCGTTCTGAATCAAGCAATAAATAAACGGAGCACTTTGATTTGATGTCAATTGCATTCCTGATAAACCGCGAAAGGAGCATGTGATAAACAATTATTCCTCGAAATAGGTTTGATACGCAGTTTTTGATTATCGTATGTGAAATATAACATTTAAGACCTGAATATTATTTGTGTTTGCTTTTGCGGCACTTTATTCTTTTTTCTCTAAGTCTAAGGGCGCACCTAAATTAGTCTTGCTTTAAAACGTCCAATCCGTCTGGCCACACTGGCCCTAAATCATCTGCGGTTACGAGTTTCGATTCCGAGGTGGGCGACTTTTTTCTGTTTAGCTGCTCCATTTTCTTGCAAAGTTCTCAGTGAAGCAGCTAAATAGTGCTTGGCAGAAACGAACCACGTCGGAGTCTCACGGTTACCCCAGTCAAGCCATCGAAAGGGATGGACGACGAGGATAAAAGGTCTGGGCGGGAGGGTCGGACGACCTGTCTACAACCTTTTAAAAGAGCTCACGGTGGTGCATCGCGTTAGGGTTCGTAGCATACATTGCTTTCCACGTACTGCCGCCGCCGCTACCTGCTAGCTGGAGTATGCGTTCCTCGTTACTGCAATATTCCATCACAGTTGTGTTCACAATCATTTCATAATTTAGCACTTATATATATTAATTGTGTTATAATGCATTAAACAAGATATATTTCTATATCTGTCATTTTTATTTTGAGTTTGTCGGTCCGAGGCTACTCCCTGTAGCTGTAAAGGGAGCTTGCCGAGCTCTCTTTAAAGGGGCCCTGCAATGACTTTTTTACTAATTTTTAATTTGTACCGAACCTGAGCGCACTGAACATACTAACTTAGTAAATCTTTTCTTTTCTCGAAATTCCCTTTATTTTAAAAGTTATAGGCAAATTAAACTTACAAAAACAAGCAAGAAATAACTTCCCTCATGACGTCCTTGGTTGCTTCAGAGTGGCCGTGAACTAGAACAGAAGTAGTGAGCTCATCGAGCGCTCACGGCTGCCGCACTCCGTGTCGACGGCGCGAGAGGGCACCATAAAGCGTGTTCCGGATAGGCTGTATGCAGCGGGCAGCCAGAGCGGCTCTCATTGTGTTTTCTGCGCGATTAAATACTCATTCTGCATGACACCTCATCGGCCACAAAAGACAGCAAACACAGGGTAAAAATCGCTTTAGAATGGGAGCTGCTTTGCGCTGCCATACAGCGAAACGGCCAAACCGCAAGACATAGCTTCTCGCCGAAGGCCTTCGGAACGCTCGGAGCCGGTCGGATCCTCCTGCCCATACGACCGGAGCGCCGCCGCGTACATCCGGGACCTTTTCGTGTCGGCGCCTGATCCCACTATTCCTTCCTAGTATGCGCCGTCTTTTCCACCGCTTGGTGGCGGGTATTTCGGCGGGTCATTTCTTGTTTCCGTACTTTATGAACTGCATTCGTTTCTTTTTTGATCTAAAATACTGAACAGAAACTACTTTTATAAATAATTGAAACGGTTCGTGCCACTTATATTTTGTATTTCGACTAAAAAGAAGCATTTAGCGGCTCTGACCAATGGTAAGCCTAGGACCAAAGACGTCACATTTTGCGCGCTTTCGGTACCGCGGGTCGCCTCGTCGGTGGAGGAGGTTTCCGCGTTGTCCGGTTAAAATATGACGCACTGATATTTAGTTACTCTCTCCGTGCCCGCTGGCTTGCCCCAACCCCAAGAGACGTGGAAACCGCAAAAAAGGTAGACGCTTAATGATGATTGCAGGCCCCTTTAACACAGAACCTTTCTCAGCGAAAGGGACCTTTAAGCGCCGTGCGATTACGATCTCCAGCTCCCTTTACAACAGGTACCTGTGCCAAAGATACCTTTACGCTGCCGTGTGAATTGGGTATTAGTTGAACTCAGGTGTTTTTGAATAAGAGAGAGAACAAAGTACTAATGCAAGACCACCACACATAGGAAATGGCATCCAAGAGAAATGGAACACAAAACTCGTATAGGCTTGCAGTGGCTTGCCTTGAAAATACTTGCTCTTGGTGGCCGAGAGCAAACTCGGTTCCTGATTGTCAGCCCCTCGCAGCCAAGAAAACCTGCGCATAGCCTAAAAAACCCAGTCTTAGTCTAACACAAATGCTTTGGCCGAACAGAGACACAAAACCCTGACACAAGACCACTTTAAAGGCAGGAAATGAAGTGTCTGTGAGGAATGAAACACATAACCCCAATAGGCATCAATCACTCACCTTGAAAACACTTGCCATGAGTGGCAGAGGGAAAACTCCTGGCTTTGTTTGGCTCGTGCTTGTCACGAAGACCTGCATGTATCAGAAAAAAACCGGTCTTAGTCGAACTCGGGTTTTTTTGCAGGAGAGACAACAGGACTAATGCAAGACCACTACACATAGGAAATGACATCCGAAAAGAATGGAACACAAAACTCATATAGGCGGGCAATAACTCACCTTTAAAATAATTGCTTTTGGTGGCCGAGAACAACCTCGCTTTCTTGATTGGCAGCCACTTGCTACCAAGAATCCCTGCACATATTCGAAAGAACTCAGTGTTAGACGAATAAAGATCGGAGTGTCTAGCAAATTATTATTTTTTTTAAATTTCCTGACTTTTCCAGGTTTTCCCTGACTACTGTAGAGGCGGTTAAATATACACCAACTCAACTCTCCTACGTCACGCCGCGGTGGTGGCGCGCCGGACGCACTTCCGGTCTAGGGCGGTGGGCAGAAGTCGCCGTGCCAGACATGCATTCCTGTGTTCCTTCGGGAGATACGAGATAAAAAATCTGCCTTTTTGTAAAAATACTGCGACGGGGGCTGTACCAAGAGAGTCTGGAAAGGTTTGAAGATCAGTTTTCATGTGTTTTTGCCCCCTCCGTTCGTCCGAGAACGTGGATAGTAGCCGTGAAAAGGGCAAACCAGACGCTGTCGAACTACGATTGCGTGTGCGGGCAACACTTTGTGGTCGCCAGATGTATTTGCTTTGTTCCAACATGAACGAGAGAAAACCGCCAAGTTGTCCGAACCACCCGCGGGTTCAGTGCGTCTTCAAATTCACACGGCCGCCTGATCGTTCGAACTCTGATCTGCTCTTTCAAACTTGTCTGCTTTTTGTCGTCTGCTCGTACAAACAAAAGCGGCCCGTAGAACAAACTTTGACCCGGTGATTGCAATAAGAAGTAATTTCAGGCCTCAAAAGACTTAAGTAGGCTCGGTGTAAACAGTAGATACAAGATGTTGATCATTGGTACCGGTGGCCATCACCGACTTGCTACGCTTGGTCTGTTCCCGCTTCCGATTTTCAGTATCGACGTCGATCTTCGCCCCACCTTCTACACTTTTGCAGCACGAGCGACGTCGCTACCTAAAATAGCTAGAAGAATCTCATCATGGTTTTGGCGTCCATTCTGCGGCGTTCATGCGAATGAATCGCCGCACGTCAAATTATTTACGGAATGTTTAGCGGCGTAACGAGCCTTGATAATTTTGCTCAGGCGATTAAAGTGGCAAGACATTGCGATGAGGACGTAGAATCGATAATTCCAACGCGAAAAAGAGTATGCAGACTCACACAGACGCCGACAACGTGACATTCGAATGGTTTGTTGACGCGGGACGTGATGCTTCTTGCCCGTACTCCATTACGCATGCGTTCGAACTGTCGTCTGCTCTTTCAAACTTCTCTGCTTTTTGTCGTCAGCTCATTCAAACGACAGCGGCCCGTAAACCAAACGTTGACCCGGTAATTGCGATACGAACTAAGTGCAGGCCTCAAAACACTTTTGAAGTTTGGTTGGGGTAAGTGCTAAGTGTAAACAGATACAAGAAGATGTTGATCATTATTGTTACGAGTGGCCATCACCGATTTGTAATGCCCGATTCTACTTGCGGTTTTCAGTATCGACGTCCACCATCTCAGATACGGTCCACGCTTTTGCAGTCCGAGCAACGTCGCGTCTGAAAACAGCAAGCAGAATCTCATCGTGGGAGTCAGGCTTTAGCGCCCATTCTGTGGCGTCCACGTGAAATGAATCGCCGCGCGTCACATTATTCACGCAAAGTTTTGCCTCGTCAGTTTTGCTGAAGCCGCTCAAGTAGTCAGACATTGTTAGGAGGACGTAGAATCAACAATTCCAACGCGAAAAAGAGCACGGGGACTCCCACCGACGCCGGCAACAACGCAATTCAATGGTTTGTTTATGGGCGGCGGCGGGCTTCTTGCCCACCATCCACCGCGCATGCGCGGCGCCGGTGGCGTCCGCTAGGGGCGCTCCGGTTTGTTTGTAAACATGAGTTGGTGTATAAAAGATTATTACAACACGAGGCACTGAACATTGAGAGAATCATTTAGTACGGGCTTAATGCAACTTGCACATTTCGAAATATTCGGGTTCGTCTAGTCCGGATTAAACGAGTACTTTCTTGTCGGTGACATCGTCAGTGAAGAGGCTCCAAGAAACATGATGAAAACACGACGCTCAACCACACACGTCAATGACTGAAAGACAGATGGCCGCCAGTTGCACACTTTCGGATACTTCGGCTTAAGGCTTGGATTGGATTGGGGTCTGCGGCTTTCCCATTTGTTACTAAATCTAGTAGCTCTAACTGGATCTAGCCTAGTGTCGCACCCCCAATCCATTCCTATGTAATTTAATGTTTGGACTGGATTTGTCGGCTGTTCCTTTTGCATCGGGTAGCACACTCTTCATCAGGTGAGCACTCAGCAGAGCTCGAGCTCCGCTCTAAGAATGTATTGCCTATTTTTTTTTGCCCCGGAGTCTTCAAGCCTTTGCTCAGGGCAGTCGATGGCGTTTCCGGCTCATTTTCCCTCACTGGGCTCACTTTTTTGACAATATCCCTGACAATTTCCTTACTTTTCCCTGAAATTAAGATTTCCCTGACAATTCCCGATTTTCCTGGTCGCTAGACACCCTGCAGATGCTTTGGACAGACACGCAAAAGCCTGACACAAGACCACTATAAACACAGAAAATAATGTATCTGTGAGGAGTAAAACACAACCCAGATAGGTATCAATCACTCACCTTGGACCACTTGCCAGGAGTGGCAAAGTGCAAACTTCTGGCCTTGATTGGCGGGTGCTTGCCACCAAGACCTGCATGTATCAGAAAGAACACAGTCTTAGTCAAACTCGGGTTCTTTTCGCAGAGGAGTGACAACAAGACTAATGCAAGACCACTGCACATAGGAAACGGCATCCGAGAGGAATGGAACAAAAAACTCATATAGGCGGAAAATTGCTCACCTTGAAAATTCTTGCTCTTGGTGGCCGCGAACAAACTCGTGTTCCTGATAGGCAGCCATTGGCAGCGAAGAATACCTGCACATATCCAAAACAACCCAGTCTAAGACTAACACAGATGCTTTGGCCGAGCAGAGACACAAATGCCTGATACAAGACCACAGAAGGCAGGAAATAGTGCCTGTGAGAGATGAAAACAGAGCCAAGTGAAGAGGCTCGTTCTCTGTTTTTCACCCTAGTCAAATAATGTGGCTCATCATGCTAAAACAATGCGTCTTTGCTAAAAAAGAAAAACATTTTATATATTTTGCCTCATTTAGCAGAGTTTACTGCCAAAAATACCTGTACATCAGAAAGTGCCAGACTTAGTCACGGTTATTTTTCTTTTGATGAGCGGAAACGGAATCCTGCACAGGTAACGAAACAAAATATAAGCTTAGCAAGCCAGGCTAGTTGGCCTTGATGCATGCACAGTGCCTCGGCCGACACATGATGATCTATTCTTGGTGCCTTGTCAGATTTGGTGGAAATAGTCAAGTAAATGAAAATAAAGATATCTCTCTTGCAGCCGGCAACTGAGAAAGAGATTCATATGCCTCGATAAACAACCTGGAAGTAAGATCGGGGTGGTGGTTGAGTGGTTTGAGGTGTCAAATTTCGAACTTACAGACTGTTTTGTTCTGGTTTAAGTACTCCTGATGTATTTTTGGCCTTTATTTATTATATTTAACTTGTTTTTCTATTTTTGAGGCACAAGCACATAATGTATACACTAATTCACCTTTATAAGCGTTTTAATTATACTCTGTGGCTTCCTAGCACTCGTAATAGGTTCTCGGTGAGAGTGGTGTTAAAATATTTTTTTCTGGCTGTCGCTGCTGTTTGCTTATTCACCTTAAAATGCTGATAACTCAACACAAAAGTAACGAAAAATGTGTGTCAAATGTAACGAATATCAGCATTTCCAAGTTGTACCCCTGCTTCATGCCCGGCCATGCCACTATACCATAGCCGAGTACTGTGACGAATGGTCCCAGGCGCTGCGACCCGAACGGGTATGGTTTTACGGTGTGGCATGAATTATGCAGCACACATGCTTCGTGACGGCGCCAGCGAGAGAGGTGCGACCCGCTGGAGCTGTGTGGTACGCCACAGGTTTACGGACTGCCAGGGATGAGCAGTATTTCAAATACAAGTATTTTAAATGCGTATTTCAAATACTTCGTGTATTTTGCGTTTGTATTTAATTACAAATTAGGTAATGTATTTGATGTGTGTATTTAAATACTAAAACTTGGGTAATTTAAATACATTTGTAAATAAATACAGTTTTGTGGGCGAAAATACATCCCTCAAATTTATTATCACTGTCCAGAGCAGGAAGAAAACTACGTTCTGCACCGAATGCAGTGTCTCTCAATCAAGCAGAAGCGTTCAGTGACTTTGTGATTACGGTGCTATACTCTGTTTCATACTTACTGTTCAACGCTGTCAAAGCTAGTGGTACGAGCGCGTAGCTTCATCTATGGTTTTGTTTGCGCGAGAACGCGTGCAAATAATCAACGAGATGAAGCCCCATGCTCGCGCCAGTAGCTTTGAGAGCGTTGCACTAAGTATGAAACAGGATATTATCCGGGGCAAGAATTGTGACGAAATCGACGTTAACAGGCAGACTGGCTAAATAATTGCCTGTGACAACTTGTGTTGCTTTCCAGCCTGATTTCCATCCATATTTTTGCCTGGAACATTCTAAATTCGCGCGTCGTCCAGATTTTCGTAACTGGTGCGAGTTGCAACAATAAAAATTTCTCTAGCTAGTGCTGCGCGTATTGGTCGTCTCGGTTCTTTGCTGGTCTATACCAAAATGTAATCGACAAAAAAGTTCAGACTCAAACTCAAACTAACTCTTTATTTCTCTCCGTTTGAAGAGGGGAGACAGAGACAACTCAGTTGTTGTTTGAGGAGCCTCTCAGCCCTGGGTTCGAGCCCCACCCCTGCCCGTTTCGATCTGGATGAGCATCGTACCGGCGTGCGGTCGTGTATCACTACTGCATGATGCACGTTAAATACCCCAGGCTAGCGGCTGTACCGCACTGGCTAAATATCTCATCTACAGCTGGGAGACTCGTCGCCCCTATGAGGCAGACCAAGTTCTAGGCTGTATAAACACACCCACAACCGAATTATTAGTGACGAGCCTCTGCCTCCCCACAGCAGCGAAAGAGGACAGCATGTACATATAAATGTTTTTTTTTTCACCATCACACTTATAGCACAAAACTAAACAACATTAGATGGGGGAGGGGGCAAGGGGGAAAAGTAATCGATTTAGCCAAGTTTACAAATTCCAGGGGCACTTTCTCACAAACATGGAACGTACATTTTTTATGGTTTCATTCAAAACTTTTAGATTCAACTCACTCAGGCGATTTAAAAAACGAGGTACTATATATTTCAATGTCTGTTTTCCGTAGTTTGTTCTGGAGTGCGGCACTAAGCATGCGTCTGTAGACCTAGTTTCATAGGTAATCTCCCTCATTCTAAGGTTGGAAATAGATACGAATATATTTTCTTTTTGGCAAAAAGATCTTTTCAATGCAAGAAAAAGTTTATAATAATACTGATTAGGAATCTGCACAATATTCAATTTATTAAATAATGGACTAGTATGATTATTATACTCAGTATTACATATAATACGAACCGCTTTTTTGTAGCGTATGTAGCAGTTTTATGCTCGTAGTGGTCGTATTCCCCCATACCAAGAAGCAATAATTATATTTTGAGTAAAAAAGGGAATTATATATAAGAAGCATAACCGAAATCGGGAGGATGTGGCGATATTTGTACATAATACCTACAACTCTTGATAATTGTTGACATGTCTGTTGTACAGTTTCGTCCCATGACATGTATTCACATGTAAAGCTTCTTGAAACTCTGTACTTTTTCACCTATTACGTCCAAGCTGATTACATTTTTTTTGTGATTATATTTCTATTACGTTACTAGAGCCTCGCACACTAACTCCCGAGTGTGCGATGCAATATTAAAATCAGATACCCAGAAACCCGTTGCAGGTGCCTTAAAGTCGCTGACACAAATTTTGAGGAATGTATTTGGAAAAGTATTTGGAAAAGACCAAATGCATTTGGTTGTATTTCTATCTTGTGCCTAAATGCTTTTTTGGAAATGTAATTAGATTTGTAATTAAATACATTTTTGACGAAGTATTTTGTATTTGTATTTCGATACATATTTGCGTGTATTTTGCCTATCCCTGCGGACTGCAAAGGGCAGAAAGATGCCCCTCCCTTTGCAGAACTTGCAATAGCTCACCGAGAAGCTGTTGCACTAGGGAGCCATAGAGTGTGAATAAAAGCACTTTTAAATGTGAATTAGTGTGGAATTATGTGTCTATATGTTAAAATTAAAAAAGTATATCTCTGTGTATTACAAATGACACAAAGAAAAAAAAAAAAAACCTCTCCAGGTGGGATTTAACCTGGAGCTCCACGGTCCATGAATTCAGTTCTCTAAGGCACGCTTCAGACGGGGCAACTTTCTCAGCAATTTTGAGGCCGCTGGCGGGTTGCTCCCTAGCTTTCCCTAGCTTGACACGAATTGCTGAAATCGCGTCCGGCTCAAAACAAGTGAGCAACTCGGAGCAATTCGAAGACGTTTGAAGTTGCAGCAGGCCAATCAGGGACATAATATTTTCACTTGATACTCTGTGCCGGTGGTGATGACAACTAAAAACTTGGTTCTGGTTTGAAATTGATCATTTTTGGAAATCAACCGTTTTAGGAAGATGCATTAGTATTCTCAAAGACATTTAAATGTATAAAAACACGTTTATAACTCATAATTCTGTGTCTAAATAGTAGAAGAAAAATAAAATATAACGATGATGGCAAATTGCAGCAGTTGGTCGCTGCGTCTGAACGCGGGCGGCCAGTCTTGCGACGTCAAGTTGCTGGGCGAAATTGCCCTGTGTGAAGCGGGCCTAAGACACCCTATTGTCCGGTACCATTTAGGAATGTTTGGGTGTTGAAAAGTCGTACACACTAAAAATTTCAACACCCATGTTCGTGTTAAAAGGGTGTTTTTCCGAGCTCACACCCTTCCTACACCATTCTTACATGATTTTTGAATATTCAAGGGTGTACGGAAAGGCCTACACCCTTCGTACATCCTTTTTACACCCTACGGCTACCGAAATCGTGTTAAGAGGGTGTTGCGGCGGTACACCCATGATTTCCGAATCGTCGAACTCGGAAACCGCCGAATTGCAGACATACGCGCCGACAGCAGAAGTCAAGAAGCAGCCTGCTCAATTTAGAGGATTTCGTGAAGTTCAAGTAAGCACAATGGGCAGCTGACATCCAAGCCAAGCCAACGCTCAAGTTGTTTTCAAGCCAGATGAATGCCGGCGTTGTGTACAAGCTCCTTGGTTGTTTACGTGCAAGCGACCACGAAAATAGCATCGGTTACTCACGCACTTCTGCTCAGAATGGTGAGACCACATCGGTTCTATTATGATACATTCCGTCTTATCCTGAGATGTACTAAAGCGAAGGCTAGACGTGCGAGACGGTTCGGGCTCACAGCTTTACTGTGAGCCTGTACCGTAAAGGTCGGTTCCGACACTTGCGTTTGAGTGTGTTTGTCTGCGTTGCGTTTAGAACCGAAAACGAGTCACCGGCACATATGTGCTTCGTATGAAGCGTGGATTCAATTCAAAGAATCATCTTGGCACGCGATATAAGCAGCAGGGATGTCCTGGTTTCTCGCAGCCGCAACGCGGTCAAACGCAACTGTTGGAACCAGGCTTTACGTGGTTGTCCTGTGCTTGTCCCTCGCGCTTTATTCTTTCGATTTTAAGTATTCATTTTCAACTCGCTCGCTTTTAACAGTACTAGTAGATACTCAGGCTGCACGAGGGTTCGTGCAGTGCGACCATCTAGCGATGCTATGAGCTTGTGCTCGAACCTTGGCTTTAATGGGCAATCATCGGGGATATATGACACACGATGATGCCAAGTCTGTTCACGGCGGACTCTCGTGCTGTTCTGATTGGAGGAGAAGGGGCGTGTAAAAAATTGGCACATGGAACATGGTTAGCGACAGCGCAAATATATGTTGGAAAAAGTTCAGAACATTGAAGTGCAGCAGCCTGAAACTTTGGAGTTAAGCAATTAGAGAATCATTTGAAGACATCTTTAGAGGTTCAGCCTTCTCTCCCCCCACACCAATATCGAAGGCTGCTAGGATATTGGTTCAGGCTAAGCCCTCTGTCTTTCAGTCAGTGAACTCGAGCCGTTCCACCTGACCTTGTTGTTTCATAACAGATATGTTAGAAAATGGAATGCAGATTTTCTTTACACGGCCAAAACATAAAGTGTTATCATATAATACCTGCCATGTTCATATTCTACATTTACAGACCGGGGCTGCCCCGCCTGTGGAGGGTGAAGATGCGAGCAGCCTCGAAGCCCACCAACAGTGGCTGTGTGCTGACAGCGAAAGCTGGTGCCTGACGAAGGCCAGATTGATCTTCAAAAGGATGCGACTGCCTGCAAATGGCTACATGTGTTGACATTGATGGGCATATGGACTGCACAGAATGCTTATCCCTACCTGATGGATGCTAGGAGGGTATGCGTTCCATATTTTTTTACTGATCTCTACGACAATTGCTAAATTGCGCTTCCCCGTTCCGTGATTGCGGCTGCCGGACGACCATCTTGGGACACGGAAAATTAACCTTTTGGAGCGTTGCAGAGGCTGGCCGGCAGCGTGCTGAAGACATTTTTTTGCTCGTTTGTCGTCATTGGGAGCGTTAAAGTGGCCCTGCAATAACTTTTTGACTGGTTTTTAATTTGGACCGAACCTGAGCGCATTGAACGTAGTAATTTAAAGAAACTTTTCTTTTCTCAAATTTCGCTTTATTTTAAAAGTTATAGGCAAATTAGACTTACAGAAACAAGCAAAAAATAACATCCTTCATGACGTCGTAGGTCCTGGTTTGAGTGGCCGTGAAGTAGTGAGCTCATCGAGCGCTCACGGCTGCCGCACTCAGTGTCAACGGCTCGAGAGGGTGCCACTAAAGCACGTGTTGACTAGGATGTATGAAGCGGGCGGCCAGGGCAGCTCGCATTGCATTTGCCGCGCGATTAAAGACTAATTCGGCATAACACTTCATTGGCCACAAACGACGGCAAACACGGGGTAAAGATCAGTTCAGAACGGGAGCCACTTCGCGCTGCCATACCGCCAAAGGGTCAAATCGCCAGCCAAGCCCGCGCCGAAAGCCTTGGGAACGCTCGGAACCGGTCGGATCCTCGAGCCGGTATACGACCGCAGCGCCACCGCGTACATCCGGGACCTTTCTAAGCCCATTGTTCGACGAAGCCTCATCCCACTACGCCTTTCTAGTACGCGCCGTTTTTTTCACCGCTTGGTGGCGGGTTTGTCGACGGGTCTTTTCTTGTTTCCGTACTTTATAAACTGCATTTGTTTCTTTCTGATCTAAAATACTGAACAAAAACTACTTTCATACATAATTGAAACGGTTCGCGACACTTATATTTTGTATCGACTAAAAAAAATGCTTTTAGCGGCTCTGACCAGTAGTAAGCCCAGGACCAAAGACGTCACATATTCCGCGCTTTCGGCAACGCGGGTCACCCTCGTCGGTGGAGGAGGTTTCCGCGTCGTCCGGTTAAAATATGACTCACTGATATTTAGTTATTCTCTCCGTGCCCGCTGGCTTACCCGAACCCAAAGAGACGTGGAAACCGCAAAAGAGGTAGACGCTTAAGTATGATTGCAGCTCCCCTTTAAGTCCACACTCCTTTACTCCTACTCTGACGCTCCGAGTTTCATACTCCAGGCACAGCAACTAAACGGCGCATGGCGTACACACCAAATCTATTGACGAGCCGCACAAGCTCCTTCCCACCGCACGGTTATGACGAACCTGGCATCCCGTGGATACGGGTGGGAGAAGCCAAAATTATTTCGGTGGTAAATTAATTAAAGCCAGTGTAGAGCGGCAGGGTACAAAGTAAAAGAGACGGCGACGTTATGAAGTTTCTACGAACGTTTAAGTATTTCTGAGAGGTTTGGAGACTCGCTTCGAGCACGTGCGGGAAAAGGCACCTTGGCTGATCTATTTATTGACCGTGCAAGCTGTTTATATTTGACCGTGCAAGCTGTTTTCAGGCGAGATGCACGAACAAACCTTTCCCGCAATGCTAACTGATGCTTCGGCTTTCCAATCTAAGTATCTTTATTCGCTGCAGCTGGACTAAGCAGTTTAAAAAGGGCAGCCGTCCCACTGTCTTCTCGGCAACTTTTCTGTCGCCGAGCTATCAGCACGCTCGTTCGATAGATCACTTTGTTCTCAGGCAAGGCACATGAACAAACCTTTTCCGGAATGCTAATTGCTGTCTTGGCTTTCAAATCAAATTGTTTTTACCTGCTGGATTAACCACTAATGGACTGAAAAGGAGCAGCTGTCCGGCTACGCCTTTTGTTTCAACAATCTCAACAATGGCACAGCCATCTTGTTTGTGGACGTGACATCACGGAGCGCAAAGAAGTCACTTGTGCTCCAAGAAATGCTCGGAGCACGAAGAGCATGCTCGAGTGTCAGTCTCCGGCGGCGCTCCCCTCTGTTTAGTGAAAGGAGCGCCAAACGCTCGCAATGTGTAAACAATAAGAATTTCCTTTGAAAACGCATAAAATATTTTGCAACAGCGCGGCACCGCAGGAAAAAGGCACAACTTGTCGAACGTCGAGTCTCGCCGGTCTTGCAGCGTGATCAAAGCTTCCTTGGCCTGCCAAACTGCTGCGTCTCTGTGCCTTTTCACGCTTGGATACTTATCAAGAATCAATGCCATGGCAGAGCTTTGAAGGTATGTCGCACATAGGCGTCTTCTCTATCACCCAGCTGTTCCAGCGAGTTGCTATCAATAGGAAACGAAATTGGTGGTTGCTATTATGGATTAACCATGGCTATGTTCCAAATCTACTCAAATGGATCACATGACAGCACAAATAGAGCAATGCTGTGGAAGAAGGTAGGTTTTCGAAGGCAAAAGTATGAAGCCCGTCCATATAGTTGTGTGCAATCTGTCGCCGTCGCCATAGCCTCCTACCCCTCCTTTTTCGCCACTGGATCATGCCCGCTTCTGGACTGCAAGTGCCGCAAGTTACAAATACAGTCGTAAGAGTAAAGTAAAATGCTGCTCCAGAGGCACATGCATCTTCATGCTCTTTGCACTCACGAAACAAATCCACACGGCGTTAATTCTTGATCGGTATTCAAGCGTGCGAAGACAAAGATGCAGCACTTTGGCATGCCAAGGAAGCTTTGATCATGCCGCCAGAACGGTAAGATTTGCGTTAGACGAGTTGCCCCTTTTTCTTGCGGTGCTGAGCTTTCGTAAAAATTTCCACGTGTTCTCAAACACAATTCTCACCGTTCGGGGTTTTAACAAACTTCTTCGGTAAATGACAACGAACGAGCAGAAAACATGTCTTCAGCTTACTGCCGCCCAGCCTCCACGACGCTCCAAAAGGTTGACTGATAATCTTTGTCCCAAGGTGGCCATCCGGTGGCCGCACCTGAGCTGCAACGACCAAGCGGAGACACGTGATCCAGCAAATTGTCGTGGAGATCAATGGTATTGCTTGCACGGCGTACTATTAGTCTTCAGAGCAAACACAAGTGTCGCTGCGGTCGCCACGTCTTGATTGGGTGAGGTGTACCGTGACGTCTGGTGACGGACTCCGCTTCGCGTTCTGGCATCTAGCTGGCATCTAGCTGGCTTCCCTGCGCCCGTTTCCTCACGATCGGAGGTTTGTGATCATGCTGACCTACTGCTCAGCGCTGCAATGCAATTTCCAAAAAGAAGCTGGTATCATATTCTACCACCCGAAAACTTCGAGATTAAAAAGAGCATGGACAGTCAGACTAAGGATGGGAAAGGCACCGTCAACATCGGCCGTTGTGAGCTGTAGGCAGGTTGAGAAGCGGGGCTTCGTTTACCCAGTGTACAAGGCGCTGGGTGAGACTTATGCCGACAGAATTTTCATAGCTTTTCCAACCATGTTTGTCACGTTTACCCTTATAATTGGGTTATAAGTATGGAAAGCTATCGGTGGAGGCAACTCCGTCGATGAACCCCCCCGCCCCCTCCACACGATATAAGGCGGTTGTGCAAGGGGTTGTGGAAGCGGCGGTGTAAGTGTTTCAGACACTGAAATTCTGTTCTTTGCAGATTCATGAGTTAAGCACGAGACACATGCGCGAAAAATCCATCCGATCCGACGTCCGATCCGACAGTACGACTGCCTGATCCGAAAAATTTGGTCGCTTCAGGCGTCAGATCGGCGATCCGACATGCGTCAAACGCGCCAGATAGTTTCGCACGGCGGACGGATTGTCGGATGCGTCCAGCCAATGACAGCACAGCTAGCGCGAACGTCATGATGACATACTTGGTCTGTCGGGACGAATAAGAAAACGGGACGGGCGACGGGAAGCCGGACGCGTAGATCCCGCTGATCCATTCGAGAAAGATGGCCCCGGCAAAGAATGCACGCGCTAACAAGAACGAGCTCCTAGCTTCGCTCGTGCGAGCTAGACCATCAATCTGGGACCTGAGATCTATGAACGCGGACCTCCGCTGGAGTGCTTGGAAGTTGGATCTCCTGGGCGGAGCCGAACGGATTGTTGTGTCGCTTGCAAGGTCGGAAGCGTGTGCGTGTGTCTCAATTCGGAGCGGCGTTCGGACTGTCGGATCGGACGATTCTGCCGTCCATTTGTCTCGCGCTTTAGGAGAACATCAGACCCCGCTTTGCGGGCATACAAATGGCATCTAAGTCAAAGGCCTTTGGGTGGTCTCACTTGTAATTTTCTCCCCATGGCCCAGAATATATTTAACATGTTGCTCGAGCAGAGTGCAGCTTTTTCGCTGAGACGTTTTCGTTTAGAAACAAAGTTGAAAAAAACCTCTTAATTTATTCAAATCATCAGCAGCGTTGATTGTGCGAGATGTAAATATACTGTAATGCTCCTGCAAGTGTGGTGGCATTTCTTCCTTTTCATATACCATCTGTGATTCATGCACTGTCTGCCCTGGAAACCATGCTCGGAATGTTGGTTGAAGTTTCGCCTGCAGCTACAGACCATACCTCAATAAGGCCGCATATAATAATTAGCATTTCCTACGTAAAATGCGCACAAAAAAACCAAAAAAAAACGAAAGTAATATGCCGACAGCTAACGCCGTCTCGGCCTTTGTAGGGCGAGTGAGGGGGTAAATTTTGTCCTCAGCAGGACGTCACCCCGGCTCGCTGTAAAAGGTCGCCTCCCAAACTTCTAGGTGCTAATACTCTCACCATACAATGCACCTGTTATTTGTTTGGCCCCTGGTCATGAAATCATTCTCAGTTTGCCATTCCATCTCACCGAGAGCCCGATTTTAGTCATTGAGGTCTCAACCGGCTTACACTGAAGAAGTATTAGCGAGTTCGTTTCACGGCACCCGTAGCGTGGAGCGGGTTTGTTTCAGCCGGCACTCCACAAGTGGTTGCACTCTCCGAGTTCGTTTCATTGCTGACACCCCACGCGTGCATGCACTCGCTGCACCGAGAAAATCGAGATTGCGCCAAAATGCAATCCCGTCGTGCCTCGCTCCGGCTAGGCCGGCAAGGTGCTGGAGCAGATGACGAAAGTTTGTCTGCTACGATGTGTCGCAGAACTGAAAGGAGAAAAAGTAGATTTCCTGATAGAAATTGCGTCCCGCGGGCAACGGAATCAAACGCGAGCTTGAACTGTGAGCGTCTCCTATTTCATGAAGGAAGCAGTTGACAAACCGTGCTTTATTTGGAGGTTTTAAGTCACTCTGTTGCCGTAAAAACGCTGAAATATACCAGTGTGTAAAGAAATGCTAAGAACAAATGCATCAGCGGCCCCCGAGATATTTATCACCAACTTGTACGGGTGAAAAATTGAACATTTGTCGACAAAACTGCCCCAGCAGAAACTTTGACTGCCCAATAAGCATCAGAGAAAGCTAAATTTAGTGATCTTACCCGAGGCTTGGGCAACATCATCATGTTTAACATTTACCTACTTCAGCTAACTTGCCCCGTCATATTTTGTTCGAGAAAGCTCTCGTTCTCGACACCCTCACCAAAGCTAATATCTGATCCACCTGTAATGACGATCGAAATCGAAAAGTTTTGCTGGGTATTCCAGCAGACTAGTTTTAAGGCGTACCCTTTAAGTGGTCCACGCATAATGCCATGCTGAAATGGATCAAGCTTCTGCTCGGACAGCATCATCCATTTTCTTCAGTGTAAACGGTTATGAGAATTGAAAGATCGCAACCAGCTGCTTTGTAGACAGCTGGTTGCGGAAATTTACGCCGTCTGTAACTATCCCTATGACAGCCGAGTTGCTTGAAGTCATCGCAACTATAAACTACAGGCTGCAGCGACCAACGTTTGTAGATAAACGTTGGTAGCGACTGTACTCTCGCATTCCCACCCATCACTCCGAACAGCAAGGCGCCAGTTTCGGTTTGAGGTCGGTATTCTTTCTACAACATAGATGGCGGCAGCATCAGTCTTCCGCACTTGGTGCATTTGGCGAATTCGTCCAGTTCTCAGTGCAACACTCTGCGAGTGCGATGCATTCTGGGAGAGAACTCGAACGGTGCCAGTGCGTGTGAAGCGAACTCGCTATAAAATACCGCTACCAGACGCATCGTCTGCTAACATGAGGGAATAATAATGAGTTTGTTTGCTACTAGGTAGGTATTCTCTGACAGAAACAAAACGACGAACAGACTGGCAAGTCTGTTCGTCGTTTGACGAACAGACTTGTTCGTCGATTGTCCCTTTTTGGCTCTGCGAACAGAGCCAAAAAGGGACAATCGTCTGCTATGAATTGTGTGCTGCGCAGAGTGAGATCAAAAACTAATTGAAATATGGAACATCGGCTATTTTACGGATGCAATTGTCCTGTGCTTCGTTTGGCTATGCTGATTTGTTTTCTGGCTGTGTGTAACTTGACACCCACTGGTGCTAAAACAAGAGCTTGGGACAAGCACCCACCTTACCACGATATCAATCTCACTATCCGAAAGAGTATTGGATTTAATTACTGAGTGCCTTTTCCATTGACAAGAAGGCCCCAACATTTTCTAAGAACTCCAGTAGGGTTTTGTTGTTGCATCTTTATACTCGCAACTCATTCACTTTGCCAATTTCGTTTTTCTAGCCTGGCTCAGCTGGCAAGCTGAGTGGCGAGTCTGAAACTGTACCAATATTGTTTCCGGTCAGACTGTCCATTATTATTTATTGTTCTTCCCTGCTATTGTGATATGTCTGCACTGTAGTCATGACAGGGGCTTGAATGGTGGCTCCTACTTTCTACACATGGGTCCTAGGAAACATTTTGTAAGTGATGAGGTGCCCACAATCATGGGCGTCAGCAAAGTGGCGGAAAAGGGGGGGGGGGTGATTATTCTGAAGGGGTGTAGCTTTCAAACCTATAACTTTGAAAGAAAACAAAGTTTGCCCCCCTCCCCCTCCTTTTCCTGCAAAACGTACTGCAGATGCCCATGCCCGCAATCTAGGCCAACGGTTCTGGAAAGAGGGTTTGTGGAATCTCTCCGTAAAGGCATTTTAGGAGTCCGCAAAACTCTGCCGGCAATAATTTTTTTTTTTTAAATATGATTTGGGGCATTGAGTTGAGCCCAGTCCGGCCATGGCATATTCACAGCTCCGGGAGAAAGAGGAATCTACAGAAGAATACCTCCTTTCACTCTTCCCCCTTTTTATTACTGGTAAACACGTTTGCAGTCCACCCCCTTCCCCTTTTTTTACACTGCCTGGCGTCTCCCATCACTTCTGCCAGTCCAAAAAGGGTTTGCTTGCCACGATTGGCGGTTTCCTTCTTTTCTCTATAGCATCCTTTATGCTAAAGTGGAAAGAGTGTAGACGGAGCTTCTTCCCCTCACCGTACCGTCTTAACCTGCAACATACTATACTCTCGGGAACAAGATAATAGCCTTGTATCTTTTCTGCCGCCACAAATGCTGTGCTTAGCATATTTTTGGCAGAGCCTTTTGCTGCCACCACATGCCACGCTATGAAGTGGAGTGCCGCGGTGTGTGCGTGCCACCTGTCGCATAAAGCAGTGCACTTTCAAGTTGCGTGGATGCAATGACGGCAGAAAAAACACCAGCAGAGCGGACAATACAGAGCATGTTATTAACAGCACTGGTTAATTCCCAATAAATCACAATCTGGATCATTACTGTAAAACCATTTATTTTTGCAAATCGGTCACAGAGGACATAATCGCGGCCACTAAATTTTGCTAATTCCAGACGCCTGCATTCAAACTCTTAAAGAGATTATAAAAGCAATTTCGAAATTTTATTTGATGTCTGAAATGGGCGTCGGGCTCATCTCAGACACTGTTGATTAAGTTCCAGCCCGAACAGAAGTTTGTGTGCCGCACCAATCAATTAAACAGTTGTGGTAATATTTGCGCGGGGACAATGCCTGAGACCCCCCCCCCCCCCCCCCCAAGACGGCGGCAGAAAGGTGAACTAAAGTGCGCCGTCAAAGCGTGACGACAACGGGCTCCTCGTCAGGCGATTGCTTCAAACGGTTTAAACGAATGATGCGCTCTTGGTTTAGAATTCGGTAGTGAGATGTCATACAAAAAAGTAATTTGAATGTTGGATAATTTTTTTAAAGCTGTAGTTCGGAATTAATAGGTTTCATAGTGTGTATAGGAATAGGTTCCATAGCATGTGTAGCCTGTGGGATGACAAGGAAGATGACTTGTGGAAATAAATGACAGCTGTATGCTGTGCTGGTTTTGAGACGGTGGTGTGTATGTTCCTTTTTGTTTTCCTTGTCTCAAGGAAACAAAATTTTGACAGCAAATTTTGAACCCTGCTAGTGTACACGTTTCTGATCCAAAACTGGCTTCGAGACCCAGTAGGTTTCAAAGAAGAAAACCAACGCAAAAGTCAACTTCGAAACCTGGGATGTTTTGAAGTGATTTTTGGCATTAGTTCCCGAAAAGATATGTCATCAGTTTGGTGGCCGGGAGCTAAAAGCATTTCATGCTTAAAATCATACTCATCAGTGCGGCCTTTATTATTGTCTGACTGAATCAATTCTGCTTTAATATGCAGGAGGGAACCATTTGGCTTTTCGAAGGCTTTACTGTGGTCATGGTGGCCTACTGGCTTTTCGGCTTCGCCCATGGCCAGAAGACGTACAATACGAGCTGCCTTCTTGAGAGGCTTTGTCTTATTCTAATCTACTCACAGCTACGGCCAGTTGCAATCAAGGTGATTAATACAATCAAGAAAACACCTGTAGCCTGATTGCTGATCACATAGTGCAATCGCCAAAGTCTGTGAAACTCCTGCCAGGATTGTTCCGATTTTCGAAATCATTAAAGGCTTTGTTTGTTTTTCTTGAGATGGCAGCTGCAAGTTGTGTGGCTCACATACCTAAGTATGCTTCAATTCATGACCAGCTTTATTCATTTATATTCATCACATTTCTCTAGTCCTCCGTGTTGTTTCCTAGTCATCAAACTATTAGGCACCTGTATGGAGTAGTTACATTTTGTTTTTACGTTTTTATCAAAACGGTTTGTGTCACCCTGTCTGGAATTCATCACCCTTGCTACGAAATGTCAAATTAATCTCACGTTGAGATACTTTTTAAAAGTGGAGATGACCGGCATTAAATGTTGTGTTTTTTTATCACTCCTGTTCATACTTTGTATATTACTTCAGTCAAAAGACACCACCAGTGTTCAATACGCCCCGTCCGAGCACAAGCTTTTCAGCCTGGATAAGGTGAGCGTGAGTGAGCACGTACTAAGCAGTACCGAAGGTAATGAGCGTGCACTGCTGCATTTTCAAAGTTTCATAAATGCTCTTTTTTAGAAAAAAATAAAAGCCAGGCATTGTTGTGGTATATTCATAACATTGTGGCTTTCTTGAAGAATGCGGGCATTCTGAAGGTGTTGCCAAAGGCTTGCCAGGGTGACAGCGCGGTCGAAGGCGACAAATGCGAGCTAGTACACGCTCTATCGCAAGCTCTTGTTCTGCGACAGCGCTTCTCAAAGTCGCTCTTGCATGCCTGTATAGCCTTTGCTGCCCTACAGTGGTAAGGGTAGGCAACTCCGGCTGACACAAGAAATCATCCCATCGCTGCCACACTCCGTTTCCCTTTAAAGGGCTGGTGAACCGAAATTTGGATTTCAGAAAACGATGCAGAAGCCGTAGGCGGGACGCTACAATCCCTAAAACACTACTCGTAGTCACAAGGCGATATCTCGAATGGACGGCCGTATTTTTGGAGAAGGAGGTTGAGATTGAACGAGGCCGATGAGGCGCGTGACGTCAAGATATCTCGTTTTCTCCTCTCTGCTTCGCCCCCTCAAGGCGGCGAGGCGGAGAAGACGCGAGGTCGTTCCCTTTCCTTCTCGGAGAAACAAGACAAACAAATCTGTCAAATGTGCCTCCTATTTTTAAAAGTAAGGTCATCCATTCGAAATATCGCTGTATGAGTGATGTTTTGGTGTTTGTAGCATCTTGTTACACGCTTTTGCCGCCGTGTTTTATGGAATCCAGATTTCGGTTCAACATCCCTTTAAGTGCAAGTGAAACTGAAATGCCAAGAATGAGCACGTTGTCCTGAACGACAGTTGCACTGCACAAGCGCGTATGCTTAGCAACATTCAAAGCATGGAGCTTGCTCTTAGAGCCTCTGCATCAGGCTTCCTGTTGCAGCTCGTGGTACCGAAGCAAGCTTTTGGGCAGACACTTTTTTTATAAGCAGAAACTTCACCTGGCACCGCAGAGCTCCGACCGGTACTCGGAGTACTTAGTTGCGGTACTTTAGATAAAACAGAAGGGCAACATGTGAAGTAGAAACTTCACCTGCACCGCAGTGCTCCGACCAGTACTCGGAGTACTTAGTTGCGGTATTTTAGATAAAACAGAAGGGCATTGAGCAGTGCAAACTACGATTATTGTCAGGTAAGAAGTATTCAGTAGCAGTAATTGTTTTGCTTTACATACAAAAAGGCTGGAGTATGCTTAAATGTTGGGCTAGCAACCGATTGCTACCAGGGGCCCTATGCTACACGACGGGACCAAGCGGAATCAAGGGACCGGGAGCCATCCAGCGACCTGGATGCAAAGATGGGTTCAGCTTTCACGGGATTGGTGCCACCTGGATCTTGTCCCAAAGGGCCAGCAGCAGCTGGATAGCCTCGCATTGCAATGCGGGGATGGGGATGCCGAGCGAGCTCGGGGCATGCCGCCCACTCAGTGTGAGGGCCAGGTGCTCCCACTGACTGGCTAGGTGCATGTTGATGAGTTCCTGGAAGGTGTTGTTTACACTTAGCCGCCGGAGCTTGGCGTTCGACGCGTACGGCGGCACCCCCAGTGCCAGCTAGTACCCCTTGCGAATAATCACGTCCATCTTGCCCTTACCTCTCGACAGCAGGTCAGGTTGAGATACGGATTTGCACAGGCGATGTGGCTCACGACGAGTGGTTGGGTCAGCCGGATCAGGTCCGACTCTTAGAGCCCATGTCTGTGACTCGTTATCCTTCTCACCATGCGCATGACTTGCGTGGTTGTCTTGACGAGTCGGTCGACCGTGTACTTGGCTTCGCCGTCCCGCTGGAGGTGAAGATCCGAACCCGCTTCACCACCGGCACGGGGGTACCATCCTTTAACGTGAGGCGGATGTCCGCCTTCTTCTTCTTCGGGAATTGGCTTGCCCGCACGGAGGAGCAACAGCTGAGACTTATCGGGGGCGCGCTGGAGGTTGCCGGCCTCGAGGTAGTTCTGCACCGTCTCAATGACTTCTTCGAGGAAGTCTTGCCTCCCGCTGTCCGATCCCGACGTAGCCCAAATCGTCAGGTCGTCCACATAGAGTGGCATAGAGTGTATGCTTCATCCGGGGAATCCGTTCCAGTAGAGGAGGCGGCTTGCACATCGCCAGGTAACAAGGTGGGTGACAGGACCGAGCCTTGCCGGTTGCCCTTGCTCGGTATCGGGATGGTGTTTGTGCGGATGGACTCGATTCCGATGGTGGCCATCCAGTTGCTCAGGAAGTCCCGCACATAATCATACATCCGGGGCCCGCACCCAGTTGAGGCCAAGTTCTCGAACACCAGCGTGTGACTGACGTTGTCAAAGGCGCCCTTTATATCCAGGGCCAGGACCGCCCGCGTTGTCGTACAGGAGATTCTGTCAAGGATATCCTCCTTGATCTGAAGCAGGACATCCTGCGTGGAGGTGTGACCAGAACCCGAAAATGGTGTTCATGGTGGCATTGAGTTCAATACAGGATGGTCCCCTCAAATATCGCTGTAAACAGCTCATCAGGGCATGGGCATTTAAAAAACTGAAATGGAGTGTCCAGGTCTGTGACGCTCGGCGGTATACCTGATAACCTCTATTTCTTTTGGATCCTTTTCAAGGGAGTATATTTTCCACTTCGGGGCACTTTTCTTGTTTCTGGCACTTACTACTGCAGGAACTGTTTCACCCTCACTTTCTTCTTTGCTTTCACAGCACTCATTTGATGTTAATGTGGAAGGGAATTGGCCGGATTTCACTCTTCGTTCCTACGTAAAATGTGCTGGCGTCCAATACTTGCCACAAAAAGGGTACTTAAGATTCCAAAAATGACAAAGAGTGTGTAAACATATGATGCCAGCATTTCTTTTTTTTATTTCCAATGAGCAACATTATATTATGCCAAAACTCTCCCTAAATGCACACTGCATTTCACAGCGCGCTAAACTCTGCCGGAAAAATCGGCGCCTGCACGCACACGGGCGTCGTTTCCTCAGCAGTGTATTTTACCTTGTGAAATTTTAAGGCGCTCCTTTCTTTTGCAGCTAGAACATCCTTAAAAATACTAAAAATGCGTTCGCCACGGACGACCGAGTCTTCCGCTGGCAAACGCTGTCGTTTGCGTACGATACGCCATGAAATTTTCACCGCATGGTCGATCAGGCGCCGATTTTTCCGGTTGCTTTCCCATACCTTGAGCCACCCAGAAACACCGCGCGCCCCCGTAAAAAAAAAAAAAAAAAAAAAAAAAAAAAGAATGGAACGGCATTGAGTGTTTTGTTTACTTACCGACTTTGTGCGTGGACCGCGCCACGTTGCGCTGCCTGATGCACCCGCGTTTTGCTTCCCTCCGAAGATGAAGCCACTGAAGCCACGGCGGTAATCGTACTGGTAGGCTGTTCCCTTTCGAACGGGCGGAAGAAGACTACGAAGAATTCGGTAGCGAACGGGCGGAAACTCGATTACGTACAGCTTCAGTAGTCGACGCTTTGTTTTCTCGATTGCGTTCGCGGCGTTCACCGTGGACTCGCGCACTCGGCCGTAGCCGAACCAGCCGAACGGCCGAACCAGCTGGACGGCTGCCGGCGCGCGTACCGACAGCGTCGCCATAGCAACCACGCCGCGAGTGTGGTTGCCAGACAGAATTCACGCGATTGTTTTTTTTCTCGTCACTCACGTTGAGTTACTAGAAGTTAGGCGCGTATCATTATAATACATTATGCTGTAAGAAGTTATTAAGGGATATGTGTACCTACCTAAGACAAATGCAGAAAAAATATTATTGAAAAATAAAATTGGCGTAATCTTTTCATATCTTGATTAAGACTAGCGTGGTCACTGGGCTAACCGATGCGCGAAATAGGAGGGCATATATACCGCTCGGGGCACTTCTTGGTGTGTATAAGTAGGATGTATGTACTATTTGTTGTGTATTGTGCAATTGATCAGTGATTGTGTCCCCGTGTGTATGTACAGTGTTGTGTGTATGTCGATGTCGTGAGTGAATGTAACCGCGCGGTGGGCAGCAAAAAAACTGCTGTTTTCTTTTTTTCAAATGTTTATCACATTTTGTTTTCGTCGCTAGATGGGGGTTGTCGCCGCCCAATTTGAAAAGTGTGGCGGTTGGTGATCTATAACTATTAGAGGGCTGGATGCCATTAGTCCATCCGTCGTGTTGATCGCTCCGAGCACTGGCTCCGACTTGTTGGGTTCCGCTGGCAGCTGTGTCGCCGTGTTATGCTGCCTGATTGCAACAAAAGGAGGTTAGGCGGCTTCCCCAGCGCGTGTTCTAGGTGCTGAATGCCGCTGTTCACGCACAAACGTTCATGAGTGGATAACGCACGTAACAGAGGTGAGCACAGGCAATAGTTAATCGAGAGCCACACGGAGCGCGAGTGCGATACCTCCTAGCCGCTGTCGACAGAGGGTGTCTGAGCGATTCGTTATCAACTTGTCCACGGCAAGTGGGCGTTTTGTTCAATAAAGCCAGCCTGTCAGTGTTTTGTAAAGCTATCCCTTCTTTATAAGCGCTTCTGATGCGATGATAATGCGACCGGCATTGAGCAGGCCGAGCGAGACTTCGGCGACAGTCTCGGCTGTTCAGTCTCCAGCGGTTTCGGCCTTACTCGTATTATTTGCGGTGTTGGCGCTTGGACATAGAGATGTTTGGAAAGTTTTTTGCGCCTACAGATGACACCAAACGAGCGTGCGAGCCGTATGCTCTTGCTCCGGCGAGAAGCCGCGTACGGCTCGCCAGGCTCGTATCGCCTGTCGCATACTGGCCGCCATATTGTTTTTAGGGTGTTAGCAGTTAACACGATTTTCACCACCTCCGGCGGCTAACACCCTTACACGAATAAAGGCGTTAGCCAGAGGACGAGCCATTTACACGAATAAGGGTGTAAAAATTTTAAGTGTGTACTACCCTTTTAACACACATTTCAAAGAGTCACGGAAACGGAATGTACCACTAGGTTCAGTAAAGTTTGTTGGCAAGACTCTGGACTCGAATGCCGTTAACCTTGGTGTGAGCCCAGGAGACTGTCTTGGTGCCCTTGCTTGGGTTTATCTAACAGAAGCACCTGTACGAAAAGTGCAAGACACACACGTGCATAACACTCACTATTCATGAGAAAATCTGTCCAAAGCGATCCATGGAGAACGTTATGCGAGGAATTTTTCGGCTATGTTGGCCGAGTAATTTCTCGTGGTTTCATTGCAACCTTAATTTAGTGAACAATTAAAAGGCATATCACAAACAAAATGAAATTTGGTTTTGAATGAAACAAACAATACGGCACTCTAATATAGTATGTTGAGGTACCTCTGAACAAACTCCAGGGTGCCGTCTTCGGACACCTGATGTTGAAAGGAATATGTTCACCCAAAAGTGAGCAAGCAGTGACTTCCAATTTGTTTGTCTCAAGCACGAGTGACATTTAGACAAGCAGTGCAACGTGAAGAAGGTCGTCTAGAAGTGTGCATCCTAGGTAAAAAAAAAAGCAAGATGTAACGATCATCGCAATAAAATCACACGAAAGAGGCTCCGTTGTAGTGGGAATAGGGAGTCAACCGACAGCCAAGATTCACTATGCGCTGACTGATGTGAAACATTACAGACAGACGGGAAGACAGAAAAACGCGTGCCGTTTTCTTCACACCATTCGCTTTGCCCAGCCGACAGCAGGGCAGTTGGGCCGTGACACGAAAATCTGACACGCTCGCTAGCGTTTCTCAACTCTTTTCGGCGCCTGTCGGCACAACAGATCAGTGGTCGGCACTCATGGTCTACCCGGGTCTCGGAAAGAAAAAGTACGAACGCAGAGCAGAGCGCCGAACGCGACTTTCGTAAAAAGAAGCTCCGGTAACACTTCGGTGACTCTTGAGTTTCAAACAACGAGTCTTCAAACGAGCCGGCGCATCGAATGCGTCAAACAGTTGCGGCGGCCAAGCACGCCGGAATCCAGGGGACTGGAGGCTTAATATCCGAAAGAGACGCGGCGGCCTGGTTTCTGCGTGAATCGCATTTAGCACAAAATATAACAGGAAGCGAAGCTACGCGAGTGTGAACACTGACCGACGTTACGTTGGAGTACACGGAGTCGAAAGGACGCCTGTAACAGATCACACCTAGAAGCTTTCAAATAAGCTGCGATTTCAAAACTTGATGTGCGCTTTTTGTCCTTCGATGTTTACTTTGATCTGTGAATACCAAAGCACTCAACGCTGCTGGTAATAAAGTCACGTATGCGTACCTTTCGAAGTGATTGCAAGCGCGTTGGTTTCGTTTGGAGCCGACGAGCAAAGAGCGCGAGGAACTGTCAACAAGGCCTCAGACAGGGCGCTGCGTTAACTGCGTCCCTTCGTTGGTTGCGTCAATCCGTCGTTCGCGCGACGAGCACGACGAGGCTGACGAGGCCTGCCGCGGGCTCGGTTTCACTGCGCATGCGCGGCTATGGCGCAGGCTCTCTGCGCGCTGCTCGCGAGCTGGCGCGCGCGCGGGATGAGGATGAAAACTTGTCTTCTCGAAAAACGAGGCTGCAACGTATCGTTTGATGGCGCAAATGCATGTATTTTTTACGTCATTTTTTTACGGTGTACACAACGCCTACAATAGCTCTAAGCTAGCACTTCTTTATCGATAGATCAAGAACCATCGACTACGTTAGCTGTGCTGCTATTGGTCAGGGCTACAAAATATGTAGAACGGTTAAATGAAAGTGCCTCGATTTTTACTGCTGAGTTTTATAGTCTGATAACTGCAGTCGACCACAATGTCAAATATCGATACAGAAATTCTGCTATTGTTTGGGCTCTCTTAGCTGACTCCAACCACTCAACTCTCCAACTTCTTGGAAGCATCTTCTGCTGGTGCAACTTTGTAATTCACTTACAAAAGCCCGTCTTCAATGTCGAGACCGTAACACACTCATAAATAAAATACAGATTAAGTTTTGGTGTGTTCCTAGCCATATTGGCATTGATGGCAATCAGGCAGCTGACCGCTTAGCGTCTGCATGTGTAGAACGGACAATTGACTATGACAGTATCCCTGCTACTGATTACTGGGTACCACTAAAAAGGCAAAGTTCGCATGGCAAAGGGTATTGGATTCCCATCTTCAAAATAGACTACATTTAATTAAGCCCGTCCTCAGTGAGTGGCGCAGTGACAAACGCCGAGAGCGTCTTTATGAGATAACTTTTTGCGGTTGAGAATAGGACAACCCAGGTTACTGATAATTACCTCCTGCATAGGGAGAGTGAACCGACCTGTTGCTTTTGTTCCGAGCCAATAAGTATCCTTGATATTTTTATAGTTTGTCAACACCTTGAAGAGCACCGTCAGACTTGTTTTTTTTTAATATTTTATCAAGAACAAATACTATTTTAGTGGGTGACGAGCCTCTCGTCTCACTCCCCGCAAGTTTTTAGTGTTTTGGAAGAAATTTATATTCGGCGGAAATTATAAACACCGTTTAGAAGTCTAGTTTCTAGTAGTGTTCATTTTGAGACTTTAGTCAATCTATAAAAAAATGTATCTGTCCTCTCCACGATGTTTCTGGGGCACTAGAGCCCCAATGCTGCTGCACCAGAAAAAAAAACACCCAAACTAGGCCTATTTACTCACACTCGTTAATCTTTTTTTAGATTCGATTTCCTTATTGTCTGCCTCACAACAAAGTTTTCGCCAATCACTGTCCTGCGAAACTCAATTTGTTTACTTTCCCTGATGACGTACTTTCCATTCTTTACCGAGGATTCCTGGTTGACTGCTTCTTTCTCGACTTTTGCAAGGCGTTCAACAAAGTCTGTCACAAACGTCTATTTTTTACACTCTGTAAACTTAAAATAGACTCAATTTTTGTCATGGATTCAACGTTTTCTAACTGATCGTTCGCAGTTTGTTACTAGCAAAGAAGCTGATTCTTGTCTTAGCCCTGTTACTTCTGGTGTTCCCCAAGTATCCGTTCTAGGGCCCTTTTTAATTCTGATTTATATTAATAAAATACCAGTTTGGTGAGTCCTCATTCATTAGTTTAATTGCCAGCAACTGCGTAATCTACCGTGAAATTACTAACAAAGCTGATGCCATACTTCTTCAAAGGGGCCTTTGTGCAATATCCGAACGGAGTAACGTGTGACTAATGTCTGTTAATGCTAAAAAATGTAAAGCTGAGAGGGTATCTCGGGGAAACACGACTACACCATCGTACTCAGTTTGTAACACTCCTCTGCATTTTGTGTCGTTTTATAAATATCTTCCCCCCTCCCTCAACCCCCTTACCCCCCCAGCGGCCTTGTGCCATCCTCCCTCCCAAAGGATCAATAAATAAATAAAATAAATATCTTGGTGTACATATTGCTTCTAACATGTCATGAAAATATCATACTAATGACGCCATCATCAATACTAATAGTATGCTTGACTACCTAAACGGAAACTTCTCTTCGGCACTTATGTCCTTAAACTAATTTTATACAAAGCCCTAGTTCGCTAAAAGATCGAGTACGCCCCAGCAATCTGGGATCCCGGTCAAACAACGCTCGTGTGTAACATCAAAGCCATGAAAAATGGCGCAGTACGTTTCATATTCCGTAACTATCATCGCACGGCTAGTGTCTCATCAATGAAAACCACTATATGACTACATCGTTTTCACTACGCCGAAAAACATAACGACTGTTTTTTTTACAAAACCTGTCATTCTAGCGCCTCATCGAGGGACTCATTTTTTTTCAAGCCATCTTTTATTTCTCAGAGCGTCGATCACCACTTTAAACTTTAAAGTATGCATACCTCACTGCAAAACCTCCTCGTACGTTGACTCCTTTATCCCTAGAATGTCTTCTGATTGATCCACCTCCCGATATTTTTTGTAAATAAATCGTGAATTGATTTATTTAGAGTGTCCTTGACAAATCAATGTTGCTAAACATATTATGCTGCATAATTGTTTACTTTCCAGCAGTAGCGCATTGTTTGCCTTTGTTCTTTACTTTTGTGTGACCTTTTTATGTTGGCTTTACCAACACCGCCTGTAATGCCCTCTGGGTCCTGATGCTATTGAAATTAAAAAGAAATAATAAACCGTGCAAATCTTTCGGCCAGACTCCTTTTCTCAAGCTTGGCAAACAGCCGTTGGCTTAGCCAGTACCTATGTGGGTCACTGGAGGTGATATTTCTTAACCACATTCGGGGTTGTAGATATAATTAGACGAACGTTTGAATTAAAGGCGAGGTGCATAAACTGACACAAAAAAGTGACGCAATAAGGCCTATCAATTGCATTCGCCACGAACTGCACCCTTCCTACTTTCCACCATATGAAGAAAAAATTTTATTTCTTCATGTATATGTACTTCGGAATATACTTTTTCTAATTTCTGAGGCGGTATTTTGGTAATATCCCGTTACATTAAATACAAATGTACCTTAACACTTGTATTTTGGCCTTTTACACACTAATCTCAGTATTTATATTTCTGAATACTCGTTGGAGTCTTTCTGTTCAGCTCTGTACTTCATTGTCACGAAAAATGACTACATGGTAACTTCGATCCCTCACAGTGCTTTTCGTGTTTGTCTTTTCTCCTCGGGCGAAAAGTGCAGCAAATAGCAATTTTCTTCGCCCTTGTTTTTTTTTAAATGTCGGCTTTTAATTTTTTTTATATAATATCGGAATATCTCGCCAACTTACCCGATTCCCAAACGACACCAAAGTGACGAAGAACGGCGCCGGATATGGTATTCGCAAAATTCACGACCTATAGGGGGCGCATTCGTTCCTGTCAAAATGGCTGTCATATGAATGATCGTCGCGGAAGTGAGGAATGATTCCCGAATCATCCTAACTTGTAGTATTTCTCTTGCTGCTGCCTGCCCTGGAAAATGACACAACGTACTGGTTCAACAAGACGCAGCCATTTATTGACTATCATCGCCGCTTGTCGCAACCTCAAAAAGCCCCCGGACATAATTATGCGCTCTCCTTTTATTTTCGAGGAAGCGCAGCTCTTGTAAGCGATTGTACTGGCCATCTTTTGGTGAAAAATTGCCAGAGATGATTTGGCATGCGGGCCACCTGATCGAACTCATTTCATTGACCTTGCGCTCTGTACCACCAGGCTGCCCACACTTCTCCCCATTTCCAGAAAACGAATACGGGCCGGCACCAAAGATCTTCGGGTAGCATTCCTTCTTGGTCACCGAGATGAGAGTTTTTGCACATTAGCTATCACAGGTCCCATTGAAGCTTTTCGCTAGGCCTTCGGACCGCCACCAGCTGGAACTGGTGGGTGAGGGTCACCAAGCGACGTGCTGCTTCAGGAGCGTAAAAGAATAATAGGGGCTATATGACACTTGCAAAGGTGTGCTTTCTGAGCACGTGAGATTATACAGACGCTGCTGTTTGCATGGATTGCATCTCCCGCATGTTTCTAAACAATGGGGAGAAGATATGGTTTTCAAGCCCATCCCTAATAATCTTTCCAGTCACGAAGTTAAAAAGAAATAGCCTGGGCGTTTATTCGTCGGTGTTTCTGAACAAACTTTGGGCCGGGTTAAGCCAACGTGCTTGGAATGGCGTGGTAGAAGTCCTTGAATTCTTTGACGACCGTGACCCTGAAACAAAACGACAAAAAATGTAGTCTCTGTGTGTGGGGACTGATTCCTCGAAGTATCCGCTGAACCTTAAACATCATCCTCTTCGGCGCCAAAAGCAATACGGCGTGCGTTGTGGCTGTCGCGTGATAACGTTACCCTGCGTCATTGCGTGGATCATACTTTTTCGAACCTGAGAGAAATCTTTGTAGGACCTCCGGAAATTGGAGCGTACAAGAGGCAAAAAGAAGTGTACACACCAACTCGACTCTGTTACGTCACGCCGCGGTGGTGGCGCTTCGGGCGCACTTCCGGTCTAGCCTATGAGCGGATATCGCCATGTGGGCCGGGCATAGCTGTATTGTTTTGGAAGAAACCAGACTTCAACCTGCCTTTTTGTTAGAACGCCGCGACTGGGGCTGCGCCAAAAGTGCTGGGAATGGTGTTAATATCAGTTTTTACGTGTCTTCTTCCTGTCCGGTTCGTCCGAGAACGTAGATAGGTTTCGTGAAAAGAGAAATACCAGACGCCTTTAACCCCAATTGCTTATGCCGGAAACACTTTGGGTTGAATTCACGGATACGTGTGGTCGTCAGAATTATTTCTTTTTTTCCGACACCAACGCAAAAAAACCGTCACGTTGTCTGGACTATCCGCGGACCACGTTCAGTTTGCCATCACGCTCAAAGAGCCTTGTTATCGTTCAAATTGTCGTCTGCTCTTTCGAAGTCGTGTGCTTTTCCAAACTGTCGTCCAGGCGTTCAAACGACAACGGCCCATAGACCTCACATTAACGCGATAACTGTGATAAAAAGTAAGGACAGGTCTCTAAAGACTTTCAATTTGGAGAATGTTTGTGGTACGTGGACTCGATGTAAGCCATGCATGCAAGGGCATGTTTATAATAGTTACTGGTGGTTTTCACCGAATTCTTATGTCTGACTCACAGGGTCAGATTCTGCTTCCGATTTTTAATATTTCAAGCATCGCAGCTATCCTCCTCGCTTTGGCAGCACGAGCGGCGTCGTGATTGAATATAGGGTGCAGAATCTCCTGGTGTGAATCACGCTTTAGCGTCCATTGTGCGACGTTCAGATGGAATGAATCGCGGCACGTCACATTATTTACACAAGGTTTTGCGGTGAAACGGGCATCGTTAATCTCGCAGAGGCCTCATGATGTTCGCGCTTATTTTAAAGTTTTTCATGGATCATCAGCGGGTCTCTGCTAGGTTAACATTTTAAAAAACTAAAGTCGCATGTAATCTTTTCAAAGAACGACCTATCAATGCTTTATTATATTGTGAATTTACCCCAATACTGTATTAAATTATGATATTGTTCGGAGAGCTATTCACGATAAATATTTAAATATAAAGAATAAAACGTGTGAATACTGATTATTGGGGAAAACTTAGGTTCTTAAAAAGTCTGATTCACTGTTGTGGACAACACAATGTCTTATGAAAACTCTATGCTAACATAAATGAATATTAAAGAAGGTTCCTTTTGACCATTTTCTAATATATTTTTGTAAGTGATGACGAAATGACGGCGCTACTTTAGCGCAGTAACTGTAACAAGTTACTTTTCCATTTTTGTACCTAACTCTAGCATGGTTACTTTTCCAATTTCGTAACTGCAACTGTAGCAGCGTTACTTTTTTCTGAGTAACTGTACCTGTAGTACTGTTACATTGAACCAGTAACGTGCCCATGAGTGTGTGGAACAGACATTTATAGAGTTCGTAATGTCGCCACGGGATGGTGCCACAGCCCTGCCGACAACTTCCCCCTTGCCAAATTTGTAGCCGCCCAGTGGGGGACGGCGGGTGTATCACTTAGACGCGTGTCAACCCCCCTCCCCCCCCCCCCCCTTCCCCCCCGTTCGCGAACGTTATTGACGCTTCGCGGCGACAGTTTCTGGATGACTCAATACAAAATATTCGCCCGCCTTAGGCCAGAAACATATAAAGGGGAAGAGCCTGGAGATCTATTGTCCTCGGTGACCTCCCGCCGTACCTTCGCCACTCCATGACTCCTCCTCCTCCCCCCTCCCCATAGAATTGACGTCAGGCCTAGCAACGGAAAAGGCCGGGGCAATGGCGCAGGCCTATCCAGCATTACCGATCCCAGGGGGGGATCGGTGGCCGAGTGGTCTAGCGCACACCAGCTCGGAGCACGTGGAGCGAAAGCTCGCGCTGCAGAACCCAGGGATCCTGGGTTCGAGCCCCACCCCTGCCCGTTTCGATCTGGATGAGCATCGTACCGGCGTGCGGTCGTGTATCACTACTGCGTGATGCACGTTAAAGACCCCAGGCTAGCGGCTGTACCGCACTGGCTAAATTTCTCATCTACAGCTGGGAGACTCGTCGCCCCTGTGAGGCAGACCAAGTTCTAGGCTGTATAAACACACACACAACCCAATTTTTTTTACCGATCCCAGGCCAAGGCGCGCGCATGCAGGGCCACATGGTACCCTGCGTGCGAACCCTTTTAATGCTCAAATAGAATCAATTGGCCCATGGAGCGGAGCGGGTGTTGTCCGTAACAGCGAAAAACGGCAGAAAATTCCCTCCGCGTACCTTTCTTTTAAATGGCTGCGACGCACATCTTCAAAGAACGCCACCCTACAGAAAGGCTCTCTTAGCGCCGGGAAGAGGGAGAGGGTGGGGCTTGCGCGGCCGCCCCGGAGGAACGGATTGGGGAGGGGGGGGGGGGGGGCACTGTATCACGAGTGCTGCGCTCTGCCTTCGGCCGTGTCGCCCCCCACACTCCGGCCGGTGCTGCGGCCGCTTCAACTCCTCTAGGCTGCGATGCGCAGGGTCTTCTACAAATGGTTTGAAAAGGGACGGGTTGAAACGCAAAGGGTATGTCGAGTATCGGTTGAAACGGGACGGGTTCAAATGAGAAGGGCAAAGGGAATGGGACGAAACGGGACGGGTTCAGACGGGAAGGTCGTTTCGGGAATGGGTCGAAATAGGACGGGTTCAAACGGGAAGGTAGATTCGGGAATGGGTCTAAATGGGACGGTTTCAAACGGGAATGGGTTTTTTCGGGCTACACCCGCCTAGCTTCCTTCCACTTTCGCGGAGAGGCTGTCCCGTCGCGCTGTCCTCTTTCTTCCGGGTGCCGGTCTCATCGCGCGTGTCTAGTTTCCTTCGGCTCCTCGGGGCGGAAATAGTCGTCCACGCGAATGTATATAAGCAACCAGAAAGACAAGTTGCCTTTCTTTATTTCAAGTTCTCTTCTCTGGTCGGAATGGGGAGGCCGCGTATAGTCCGGACTCCCGAAGATCAATGCGTCTACGAAGAGCAACCGCGGGAACGGCAACGAGAATGGAAGCGGCGGCGGCGGGCGGCAAACACAACCGATGAAGATCGTGCATAAATGTGCTCGTGCCTTTGTTCAAAATGTTGTCACGTCTGTGTCGTGTGCTAAGCAGCTTCGCTGGTCATCAGCCTTCACAGGGTGGAATGTCTCGTGATTTATTTTCTAGGAACTGACTATGGTGACGGGGCGCCTCAATTTAGAAACTGCATTACGGTGACGGGGTACAGCAACCGATACAGATTTCCAATGGATTGCCCATTCCGAAAGCGCCTCATGGCGCTGTTGTCGATGGTGTTAAGCAAGCTTTTAACTTGTGACTTTATTGAAAGTGTTCTTCGTGAACCGTTGTATCGTTCCATGTTTCATGCAGGCCCAAAGCCTAATGTGCTATATAGAGTCAAAAAGATGACGCTGCCCCTTCTAATAAAACATTTTTTTTTTCAGTTACACACCAATGCACTCCCTGTCAAAACTAAGCTTGAGGGGAAAACAATTACGTACCGTGGGGCGTTGATTGTTTTTTGTGCTAAAAGCCTGAAACTATCGAACATGTTATTCTCAACTGCTGGGACGCTTTACTTTTCTGGGACGTCCTCCAACGAACTATTAAAAAAGACTTGCCTTTAACCCCATACGGCATTAGGTTTCTGTGGAGAAAAACTTGAAATACCTGTCGATCTAGTCATGTTCCTGGGCCTGCATGCCATATGGAGAAGTAGAATGGCAGTGACACATGCCGACGTTGATGTCCGACCCGTATCTATGTATTTCATAGAATCCATCTGCAGACTAAAATCTGTATACGCCACTTTGGTTTGTGCGCCTGGTAGGGTGTCAATTCTAGACGAAATTGAGACCTTGAAAGAATTAAAAATTTTACGACGCCACTTAAGTGATCTTTATTAAGGGAATTTAAGAGTGTGATCCTTTTGTATTGTACATGTCCAAACCGGCTATAAAAAAACAAAAAGAAAACAGGCCCCTCGTGGCGCTGTAGAATCATCGTCGGCTTCACGAGCTGAGGGTTAGTGGTTCGAATCGCGTTCTGGACATTGTTTTTCACTGTCTATTTTTTTTTATTTAGGTCACAGACGCTATATTTACGTGTAGGGACAGGGACAGGACCGCGAGGCGTGGGTTAATGTGCTTGTAAACTACAAGTTATTAATTCTCACTGTTCCCACCGCATACCAACACAGGACGGGCCCCCTCACTCTTGCCGGCTGCACTACAGTGAATAACGAATAGTCAGACGCCGCGAAGCGGCGTTTTCGGTTGAACCAAGTGAGTTCACATTTTTGTGATGAGCCGCCGCAGACTGTCGCCGCGAAGCGCCGTAAGCGCAGCTCGGCGGATGGGTGAACGCGCGCCCCCGTTATTCGCTAAAACGGGGCCCCCTCACTTTTGCAGGCTGCACTACAGTGACGGACCCCCTCACCGTAGTGAGTGCCTTTTTTCTAACCATTCATTCGGTGTAACCAAATGTGTAACAGAACAGCAAAAATGGCGGCGTCGATTGAAATATCTGCGGCTACGGTTATTTCCCAGCTTGTTCAAACATATATCAGGTGAACTTACTTGAAGTGGACCTTTCCGGACCTGTTCTCTGGAGCCAGCCACTGCACCACGACCCTCTTCTTCAGGTTCTTCGAGGTGTGCGTGATTCCAGAGCAGTGGCTGAATGCCCTCGAGTCCGGTCCGGGACTCCAGAAGGAGCCCACGTCCTTCTCGTCCTCGTCGAAGGCCTTGATGAGGAACCCCATGAAAGGAGAAGCCTCCGAGGACAGCGTCACTGCACATGAAAAGCATGCTTAACCCTCACTGTGATATGCCTTTGAAAACACTTCAGACTGCACAGTGTACGGTAATAGTTGTAGCGCAGAGTCTTGCCGAGCCAGAGCATCCGGGTCGGTTCTAATTTATTGTACAAAGAAGCCCGCGATTGAGAACAAGCTCGGAGTACAAGTGCCGTAAAATTATGTTCTAAGTTCCTCTCGGCTCCAAGTATACCTTCCGCATCTCTCGAGCCTCAGTATCACGACACGTCAATTATTTTTGTTAACACAAAAATTATTTATTGTGAGAAACGCGTTTCTTTATAATGTGGTCACAGTCTCACAGTCTGAATGTCATTGGCACATTTCGGTGGTTTTTCGGGCGTCGAAAAACCTTTCAATACCGGACTTTGTTTTTAAGTGTACGCGCTTTATTCCACTTTATTATTTTTAAATTTATCTTCTTTATTTTGCAGTCAAAATTCAAGATTTCAGTTATTTGGATTAAGTGTATGTCAAACAACAGATTAACTTTCAAAGGTAATAACTTTAGGATACTCTGGCTATGTTTGCATCTCGAATATCCAGCTTTCTTTTATAGGACGTTCACCTGCCTAATAATAATGACATTGCGAACATTTCTTATTATTCTTTGAAGTCAGGTTGAGAGAAGTGTCTTCTTACCTGGAAGAAAATTAATGTCTACAACTCTCTTTGCACGCTCCATTACGAGGCACGTATAGCACGATGCAATGAACTGGCTTCTCCTATTTCCAGTGCTTCCTATATCCGTCGCTGTGGACGAAGACTGAATTCGCGATGATGCCGACTGTCTTCCTTGGAGCAGCATAATCACCAACTAATGATTAAGTAAATGTTGAAATTTAGTTACTTGTTAAAATGTGCAGAGCTTTATAGAAAACAAAATCCAGTTTCTGTTTCATTCTTTTACCGTTTAGTGCTACGAACGTGTATTATACTTGAGAAGGAGACGTGCTCATTAGTTTATTTGACTGGTGCAGTCCGTCATTGGCTGAAAATGATCAATTTGTGGAAATAGCAGCATACACTGACGTCTGCGGTACTCTGCATGTACACTCAGGACCTTGAAAATCTTTCCTTTCTACAAACTAACAAAACATGTATTGCTAGCAGTGGTAATTAATAACTAGCAGTGGCAGTTAATACGGTTGCAAAACCACATTTAATATCGTGTATAGAATTTATTTAGTCTAAAGCGTAGAATGGGCTATTCCTTAGTGCTTTATAGACACCCCAGCGCACATTCGGGAAAGTATTCACGCAGTGGTATGATGTTTTTAGAGACCCCTACCATATTCGAATACTCCTTCGTTTTTCGTTTGTTTTTGTTTTTAATTGACCTAGAGACTTAATAGTGAACGCGCACCTGTGATGACGTCGCCGGGCTTGTAGTCTTTTTTGTTTTGGACGAGACGGTAGCCCTCGGCGCGACCCTCAGCAGCGCTCTTCTCATTGTATCCGTGATGCGGAAAAAGGTCTTTGCAGGCCTCGTCGTCAGCTCCGTCCGGGTGTCCCACGCAGATTCCAGCAAACAAGAAAACCAAGACCATCGACATCGCTACCTTCAGTGCCATTATGTTTCTGCAGTGCAATAGAAAAGGTTTTATTGGAAGATAGGAAAATACAAAACGATATGACACATGACAAATGCAACTATCGTTCGTTCAGATATGACAGGTAAGGTAGTACTTAGTTTTAACATGACGCCGTGCAAGTAAATGAAATTGTGCGTAACGCGACGCTAGCTGGTTGTACAAACAAAGAACCATATTGTTTAAAGGTTTCTTTTCAAATTTGAGGGCTCCAATAAACCTATCTGTGAAGAAGGACGGGCTAACATCGAACACCAATATAAGCGGTAAATTGTGTTGGCCAAAGCAGTTTAGAAGTAAAATCTAAGAAAAAAATGACTAGTCAATGTCGTGTTTGCGCCAGGGGTGTTGCGCAGTGTACGTTTATCGACGACAAAGATATAAACTTTTTACGTTAAATTTATGGCTCCTTAATGTGGTACACTGTTCTTCCTTTTGTTATTGCATACACTGTTTCTAGAGCTCAAAACCGACCAAAAATGGGTGCTTTGTTCATAAATGCGCAAAGCACAAACGAGCGAAAACCAGAAGCACCTATGTACACTCGACAGATGATATTAGAAAACAATATGTCCGTTTTCAACAACGTCCGAAGAGGCAGGTTTTAACATCTCGAACGTCCTGTTGTCGCGTGTCATTGACGTGGATGGGAAGGTAAAATGTCGCTGCATTTGACAATGCGCATACGTCACCTCCTCTTGTCCTGATTATGCTACAGATCCTGCCCTTTATTTATACTGCTGGCTCACGCTCACGTCACCTTGCGTGTTGGAGAACGGGCACAGATATGAATTTTGGCATATATGGCTTCTCATTTTTGGCAGCCAATAGGCTAGATTTACCTTTAACCAAATCAGCAATATTATAAACATACATCAATGACTTAACAAACTTTCTATCCTCCCCCGTGCGTCTATTCGCAGACGACTGCGTCATCTACAGGGCGATAAAAACACCATATGACCATAGAAGACTTCCATATGACCTGAATATAGATGAACAGTGGCGTAACAATTTTCAAATGATCCTAAACATGGAAAAGTACAAGTTACTAACGTTCAGCCGTCGAACCACCTCGTCTAACTTTTCTTAACATCTAGGTATCAAATTCGTTGGTCACTGCACACTGTATAAGTGCCTGGAACTTCGCCTCACCAGCGATCTCTCATGGGAATACCACGTCAACAAGATTGTTTTAAAACTAACCGCACACTTTGATACTTAAAGCGTAACCTCAAACTCTGTTCGCCCAAAGTCAAAAGGCTCGCCTACACAACCATGGCTTGGTCCCAACTAGAATACGCATCATTGATTTGCTCACCATTTCAAAATTTTCTCTCTAACAAAATAGAAAAATATTTAAACAGTGAACTAAGGTAAATTCGCTCTGAATACTCTTCCTATACCAGTACCTTTTTACTTCGTTTTCGGGCTGATCTCCAAAAACTTTCTTTTCGTCGAAGGCTCTCCCGACTTGCCCTTCCTCATAAGATATATTATCACAATCCGCCGATAAAAATTGCCCTTCTCAGCGCCACAGATCGAATTTCTGCTAGGGCTGACAATCTGTGTAAAATCGAATTCACCCACACTTCATCATTGTTCTTCGCAAATTTCATGCTACCTCTTGCTATTCACGATTGGAATTGATTACCCAACGACATTGTAGTAGAAATTAACACCCCTAAGTTTTGCGAACTTATCAATGTTTTCATGGATTAAAAGAACGAGTTACAAATTTGTGCAGTGATTTGCAAACTTGTTATCGCCATTAAACATTTGTACCACGTTTTTCTTTTTTTTTTCTTATTTTTTTTTCATGTTTACATTTGTGTTTAAACAAATGTCTTCTTACTCTCCCCTGTGTAATACCCGGGCACGGGTCTTCAAATTGACTATATAAAATGAAGAAGAAGAAGAAAATTGATTGTGTTATGAAGAATTTGGCAGCCTTGAAATGGCGCCGGTTTTTTTAAATGAAATGAAATTAACCTCGAACCTCAGAAGAACATGTGCTCTGCTGGGCACTGATAGCTCTTTTTTTGTGTGTGTGTGTGTGCGCAGCACTTATTTTTTGAGGCAAAAAGAAAAATGTTGCGCATACTTTTTCTAACCGCATGCACTATATTTCGTTCAAATTTTCCTAACCCTGTGCGCCGAAGCAAAAGCAGTTGGAGCCAATCAGGGCCCTCCATAGTGTGAGTGATGCCAAACCACTTCAGCTCGAATCTTGTCTTGAGTTTCACTTCACATATTAGCGGGACGGATTTGGTGAGAAATAGTGGTAGCTTAAGACTAATTATATGAAGGGATTACATATAAAGCAGGCTTCAAAGCTGATCTGACCTGTGTGCAATGGTATGTGATAACAAGTAGATAAAACGCCAGGGTGCTGAGTGACTTTCAACTTCGCCAGTTTCCAAATCTTAAACCTTTATGCAAGTTTGATCATGGTGACAAAGACTGAAGTTCAAATTGTGGATAGGCGTTCCAGGGAAGAAGAGAAGTGCGTCTGAACGGCACCCTACCGAAGATTCGCTTTCATTCCAGTTCTCACACGCCATGAGATGGCGTGTGTGACGACTGTTTCAGCCGGATGATGCATCTGTTACAGGTCTGTTACAGCGGGCGTTTACAACCGAACTCTGAAAATATGGTGATAAAAACCATTCTCCGGTATTACCATTTGACTTTTTATCACTTGCTGCATGATAATCCGCATCTCCCACACTTGCTGCATAATCCGCATCTCCCACACCAAGGGTACTTGAGCATGGATTTAGGCAAGCCGACTTTTTCATGGGTTAGCATTAGTACTTACATGACAGTGAAAAGCTGAGGGTGTCCGTCTGCGGACAAAACAGTGGAAAAGGAAGCGCGCCGCTTAGAGAGAGTTGGTTTATACCCAGTCAATCGGAGTTTTAAAAACAAACTGTCCTCGTATCTAATGATTTGGGAAGCTAGCTTCCAAGGCGACCTTACCTGTCCACAAAGATAAGGCGAAAAACTCGAATGAGAGGCAGGTTGCAGCGGGACCTAGCACTAAGCTGGCACTGGTTGCCTTTTATATTCAGATTTATATCCTAATCAGGTTCTTAGTGAGTTACGTCAAGTGGTAGCCAGACCTCTTTAATCGTGTGATTGATAAGGCATTTCTTTGTTCGAACCTAGATTTGGGCCGGTTAGTAAGTGATGAGTAATCTGAAACATTTGTCTAAACGCAGGAGATTATCTCTGGTTGCACCATGTTTCTGCAAGGAGCTCTTTTATATCGTGTAGCTGTGTGCAAACTGTCGGAAGTCATCTAAATTATTTGATTGCGCACACTTCATGGCATGAGTGCGTTTTCTGTTTAATTCCTGCACGTCAAGCATGGCTCAAAAGCAATGGAAATGTGTGGCAACACTCTCTTTGTAGAAAAGCGCGTTGTTTTTCAAGTTTTAGCTGCTGCCCAGTTAAAGAACTTACATAACCTGGGGATTAGCCACTATATTATATCTGTAGTGAAGTGGTAATTTGCACGATATGTACAAATTAACAATACATAGTACTAGTACACAAAAATATAGTACAATTACACAAAAAGTGTACCAGGACTCCATTATATCCCGGATATCTCGTATAGTTATACAGCCGTATAACTCAACCGTACAAACAGCATTAGCGTTTTTTATTAAATTCAAATCTTCCATATTTTTCATTCCGTTTTAAAATGTGAGATTTTAAAATATTTGGCAAAACCAACCTGTATACACTTTTAAAATCATATTATTTATTCCTTCTTTTACCTCTTTTTTTTAAAGTGCCTAGCGACCCCGATCGACGGTCAAGGAGCAGGCAGGCATAGGCCAATTTCGCTGGGCCTTGAGTGCTTTCTTTGTGGACTGTTCTACCTGCAGAATTCCGACAAGAACTCAGCGGAAAAAATTATTCTGCGTCAAAGACCATCTCCTGCATTCTGGCGCAGTGTCAGAGAGAAATATGGGAGTCGGTAAGCATTACCGACTGCATTGCAGTTGGCAGGTGAGAGGGTTTGCATTTGATGCGATAGTATACAGTCTTTGCGAGTTGCATGCCAAAGAGCAAATTTCAGCTCAAAAGAGAGTTGACTAATTGCTGGGTTTTCAGGTAAATCCGACAAACACTCGCCAGTGAAATTTTTGACAACTAGGATTTATCCGAAAAAAAAAAACTCAGAATTTCGAGGTCAGAATAATAAAATAGAAAGCAATAAAATGAAATGAATATGGAGTTTTGTGAAACAAATTTGTGAGAGCATAGGGTCGGTGGACCTGAGAAGTTGAACCTTCTGTTTACTTTGAAATCTTTCACTATTGACACACAGGTTTACCGTAAATCTCGTGAAAGTTAGTTCTGAACCTGAGGCCGTTGCACTTCTGAGTCACGACAAAAGCCCCTTTTCCGGTTTTCAGTTTGGAGCACACTATTTCTGCTTCTTAGAATGAGGAAGGGGGTTGTTATAACAAAGCTACAGACTTGTTGGTTTCATAAAAGAAGGCAGGGCTGCTGGAGCTTCCATCATCACCACCAACAACCTTCACCGGTGTTTAGTAATTTCAAAGCGTTAACGGTGATTGAAGCAATACTTTTTTGCAAGATTTTCGATAAACAGTTAGTATTGCAAAATTCCAAAGACTCCGATTCCAAATGCAGCCGCAAAAATACCTATTCAATGCAGGTGAGTTCTTATGAACAAAGGGAACGTTCCTGTCCGTATATGTTTAAACCGATAGCTTTAAGGGTGACATTTTCCAGAGATTTGGAGGTTGTCGGCTGTTGTCGCAGCTATGGAAAAACCCTTCTCTGCCATCTTGGCGGGAGGCCAGGGAAGTGGGGTCTTCCCGTCGGCCGCGCCGCGCAAACATAAAAAAGATGAGCGCCGGCGTCCCGCCAGCAATTGCGCGATGAAGGGGCAGTCTTTCTGTCGTGTGCTTCAAATACTTGTTTTCAAACATTACTCGATTTATACGAAAACTCACTCTGGCAGTATCCAGTTGCTACGGGTAATGTTGGATGGCTTCATAAACTTCCACTGCGCTTACCCACTTCCTTCCCGGATCACTGAGCACTCGTGGCGGTCGTCAGTGGCATCCACGTCGCCAACCGCGACGGCAATGAGAATTAACCACGTCACACCTCCGCCCACAGGTACGTGACGACATCATTTCGCACGCATTGCACAACCATGCTACAGCTATCGCTTTTATTCCTGCGCACAATCCGAGTGTTGATTCTTATTATAAATTCAAAATACTGCAAAACGAGTAAAATCAGATTTCAAATTTAAAAATAAATCTTGGAATCTAGAAAAAAAGTCTTCCGAGAGACCCCGACTTTTTTGCGAAAAATGAAGTTGGCGCAACGGTCTCAATGAACTTCGCAACACAAAATCCTACTGACAAGGAAAAGAGAGAGTCCGTCCTAAAGTTTCAGTACCAGAAAGTACACGCCAAAAAGATGGACTTTTTTTGTTGAAGGGAATATGCTAGGTGTTTTATTCTGAATGCAGGTTGACACCCTACCCAACGCCACATTTGTTTAGATGCCGAACCAGGTGGCACGTTTTTCACGCTCAGTTGAGTTGACAAAACGTCTTTATTTAATGCCATGCTCTACACGCGCGGCAGCGTCACCTCGCGTTGGTCCGCGTCGCTCCGTGCCTACATCTCTCCCTGCTGCGTATAGACCCTTTGCAAAACTCCCAAAAGGCCGCGCGCGTCACGCGATGAATTATGGGAATCCTCGGTACGCCCCTCCCATTGTGCTTCCTCCGGCTGCCACGTGAGATACGCGAACAGGCGGAGGCAACCAAGGCAACAACGCTCGACCAGCCGAGTCGGACGAGCGCACCGAAATAGGGGAGAGGTTATCACGTTGGCTAGTTTGCGAGGCCGCCCCTTTTTCGACCCTCTTTTTTGTACCGGCGCAGTCGTCTGCTACACCAACGCTTTGTCGAAGCTACTGGGACCCTGCCACAGTTGCGGTGCAAAATAAGTGTATCCGGTGACACTGCAAGAGGAGAAGTTCTGTCAATTTATGTCCATCGCAACAACGCAGACGAGAGTCGACCCGGCTACCACAGGCAGCACAGATTCTGCACGGCGCCAACCATCCCGGCGGATGGCGGGGATGGTGAATGGCTGCGACAGCTGCTGGCGCGCGTACTCACGCGCAGTCGCAAGGAGAAGGCTCGTGATCTGTACGGAGGGATCCCCGAATCCCCTGCTGTCGTGGCATTCTACGTAGTGCAACGGGTTTACCTTGTTGTGAGTGACCTCGAGCGACGAGCAGCGATTCTGACATGGGCGAAGCGCGTGAAAAAACGCAACATGTGGTTGGCCCTTAGAGGAATGAAAACTCTGGTAATATCGCACAAACGCCTTTTCTGGCGTTCCCCGAGCTCTTTCACGGGATAAATGGCGTGAGCCACTGCTTCACGTGAACTTTCATTGGATGCTTTGTATGCAACGAATTGTACGAGTTAGTGTCGCCGACATATTTTGAGAATGCATCTGGATGTGTTGATCTCAAGGCAGACGGACAGCTTTCAGGCACCTCACATGATCCCCGCAAATTTGTGTTCGTTCCTTGAAATATTTACTGCATTACGAGCTAACAAGCATTAAAAGTAATCATTGGCCATTGCTTGTTTAAAGCAGCGCGACATGAGAAGATTGTCGTTTTCTTGTCGCGCTGTTTTAAACCAGGAAGCTGATCAGCAAAGTGGCATTCCTTATTACTTTCGTAAAGACAAACTCCTAAGTCTACAAGCGGTTCTCTCTCAAGATATAAATCAACACTACATATTGTATTACATTACTTCTTCCAATTCTCACATCGCCACTGTAAAGTGAAGTTTCTAAAAAAGTAAAACCAACTTACCGGGTGTACTACACAGGCCCCATGGTTCCCTTGCGCAACCAAAGCGATCCTAGCGGCCAGATGCTACGCGAAAGATACTGATTGGTCTCAAAGTTTCGATTTCGATTGGCCAACCTAACACTAGGACATCCTGACATGACCAAATACAGTGATTTCGTTTTCGAATTTAATACTGTAAGTGTTGCCCACCAATAGAAATGAAATACTGGGGCCCTCTTTTTTGAGCTCCCGGCGTGTCGGAGTTTGTGCGCAGGTAAGCACGGGACGGCGTACATTGGGTTGTCATCCTCAATTTCCTTCAGTTCATAAAGGATCCGTGAACTGGGAAGATCATGCTGTCTCTGGAGCGGCAGCCCAGCTGCCAAAAACGTAGGGGGCGCGGCAGGCCGTACTCGCACGCCTCTTTAGTCCTAGACACGGTTCTTACTGCTGCTGGAAATTCGTTTTTCAATGAGGGCTCTAACGAATATGGCCGGTTGCGATGAAATAGAACACTGACTGGATTTGCACGAGGTGGTGAGATGCACTTCTTCGTCAACCGGACATTCGAAATCGAAACCATGCCACTCCTCTCCATGGTCAACCAGTCCCCATTCTGGAACGCGCGCAGTGTTGCGTGCAGAGATTTTTGAAAGATGTCAGTAAAAGTTTCTTTTTTGGTTCTTAGTACTTCTTTGATGAAGATGGTCCTCGGCGTCTTTTGTTGTTGAAGCCGAATCCAGAAGCCGCTAGATGGTTGACGTTTTCCAGGTGTTTATTTGTCAGAATAATTACTGACTCTGTACGTTTGTTACAAAAATTCAGGGATTCGGCATCATTGCTGCGCGCCTCCAAGTCTGCGCGCGCGCACAGCTCATACGCCAAAATCGTCATTCTCTCGCCCGACACGGGCCATTGCAGGAAAGGTCCTTCTCTCCCTCTGGCCAGGACCGACCAATAATTTTAAAACCGAAAAAGATCACGTAGTATACACCTGTCCAATAAATGCCCGACAGCAAATACAACACCCCGTCAGTACTCCAATCGCCACAACCAAATTCCTTGTCTAATCGTCCCATGCATTGTTCGTCGCCTGGCTGGCGCCTGAGCGTCGACTGCCCGGATCGGGTAACACGCACGCTCCGAACACTGGGGCCGACGGCCGTCGGAAGCAAAAAATAAGAAAAGAACACACCCCCGCCGGCGCAGCAGCCACATGTACACCACGTGCTCCGAACACTCGGGCCGAATGCGTCGGCAGCAGAAAAAAATAATAAAAGAACACGCCCCTGCCGGCGCAGCAGCCACAACATGTACACCACGTGCTCTGAACACCCGAGCCGAATGCGTCGAGAGCAGAAACAAATAATAAAAAAACACACCCCCCCGGCGCAGCAGCCACAGCATGCACACCACGTGCTCTGAACACCCGAGCCGAATGCGTCGAGAGCAGAAACAAATAATAAAAGAACACACCCCCGCCGTCGCAGCAGCCACAGCATGTACACCACGTGCTCTGAACACCCGAGCCGATTGCGTCGAGAGCAGAAACACATAATAAAAGAACACACCCCCGCCGGCGAAGCAGCCGCAGCATGTACACCACGTGCTCTGAACACCCGTGCCGAATGCGTCGAGAGCAGAAACAAATATTAAAAGAACACACCCCCGCCGGCGCAGCAGCCACAACATGACAACCACGTGCTCTGAACACCCGAGCCGAAGGCGTCGAGAGGAGAAACAAATAATAAAAGAATACACCCCCGCCGGCACAGCAGCCACAGCATGTACACGACGTGCTCTGAACACCCGAGCCGAATGCGTCGAGAGCAGAAACAAATAATAAAAGTACACACCCCCGCCGGCGCAGCAGCCACAGCATGTACACCACGTGCTCTGATCACCCGAGTTGAATGCGTCGAGAGCAGAAACAAATTATAAAAGAACACACCCCCGCCGGCGCAGCAGCCACAACATGTACACCACGTGCTCTGATCACCCGAGTTGAATGCGTCGAGAGCAGAAACAAATTATAAAAGTACACACCCCCGCCGGCGCAGCAGCCACAGCATGTACACCACGTGCTCTGATCACCCGAGTTGAATGCGTCGAGAGCAGAAACAAATTATAAAAGAACAAACCCCCGCCGGCGCAGCAGCCACAGCATGTACACCACGTGCTCTGATCACCCGAGTTGAATGCGTCGAGAGCAGAAACAAATTATAAAAGTACACACCCCCGCCGGCGCAGCAGCCACAACATGTACACCACGTGCTCTGAACACCCGAGCCGATTGCGTCGAGAGCAGAAACAAATAATAAAACAACATACCCCCTCGGCGCAGCAGCCACAACATGTACACCACGTGCGCTGAACACCCAAGCCGAATGCGTCGAGAGCAGAAACAAATAATAAAGGAACACACCCCCGCCGGCGCAGCAGCCACAGCATGTACACCACGTGCTCTGAACACCCGAGCCGATTGCGTCGAGAGCAGAAACAAATAATAAAACAACATACCCCCTCGGCGCAGCAGCCACAACATGTACACCACGTGCGCTGAACACCCAAGCCGAATGCGTCGAGAGCAGAAACAAATAATAAAGGAACACACCCCCGCCGGCGCAGCAGCCACAGCATGTACACCACGTGCTCTGAACACCCGAGCCGAATTCGTCGAGAGCAGAAACAAATAATAAAAGAACACACCCCCGCCGGCGCAGCAGCCACAGCATGTACACCAAGTGCTCTGAACACTCGAGCCGAATGCGTCGAGAGCAGAAACAAATAATAAAAGAACACACCCCCGCCGGCAAAGCAGCCACAGCATGTACACCACGTGCTCTGAACACCCGAGCCGAATGCGTCGAGAGCAGAAACAAATAATAAAATAACACACCCCCTCCGGCGCAGCAGCCACAACATGTACACCACGTGCGCTGAACACCCAAGCCGAATGCGTCGAGAGCACAAAACAAATAATAAAGGAACACACCCCCGCCGGCGCAGCAGCCACAACATGTACACCACGTGCTCTGAACACCCGAGCCGAATTCGTCGAGAGCAGGAACAAATAATAAAAGAACACACCCCCGCCGGCGCAGCAGCCACAGCATGTACACCAAGTGCTCTGAACACTCGAGCCGAATGCGTCGAGAGCAGAAACAAATAATAAAAGAACACCCCCGCCGGCAAAGCAGCCACAGCATGTACACCACGTGCTCTGAACACCCGAGCCGGATGCGTCGAGAGCAGAAACAAATAATAAAAGAACACACCCCCGCCGGCGCAGCAGCCACATCATGTACACCACGTGCTCTGAACACCCGAGCCGAATGCGTCGAGAGCAGAAACAAATAATAAAAGACACACCCCCGCCGGCGCTGCAGCCACAACATGTACACCACGTGCTCTGAACACCCGAGCCGAATGCGTCGAGAGCAGAAACAAATAATAAAAGAACATACCCCCGCCGGCGAAGCAGCCACAGCATGTACACCACGTGCTCTGAACACCCGAGCCGAATGCGTCGAGAGCAGAAACAAATAATAAAAGAACACACCCCCGCCGGCGCAGCGGCCACAGCATGTACACAACGTACTCTGAACACCCGAGCCGAATGCGTCGAGAGCACAAACAAATAATAAAAGAACACACCCCCGCCGGCGAAGCAGCCACAGCATGTACACCACGTGTTCTGAACACCCGAGCCGAATGCGTCGAGAGCAGAAACAAATAATAAAAGAACACACCCCCCCGGCGCAGCGGCCACATGTACACCACGTGCTCTGAACACCCGAGCCGAATGCATCGAGAGCAGAAACAAATAATAGAAGAACACACCCCCGCCGGCGAAGCAGCCACAGCATGTACACCACGTGCTGTGAACACCCGAGCCGAATGCGTCGAGAGCAGAAACAAATAATAAAAGAACACACCCCCGCCGGCGAAGCAGCTACAGCATGTGCACCACGTGCTCTGAAAACCGGAGCCGAATGCGTCGAGAGCAGAAACAAATGTTAAAAGAACACACCCCCGCCGGCGAAGCAGGCACAGCATGTACACCATGTGCTCTGAACACCCGAGCTGAATGCGTCGAGAGCAGAAACAAATAATAAAAGAACACACCCCGCCGGCGAAGCAGCCACAGCATGTACACCACGTGTTCTGAACGCCCGAGCCGAATGCGTCGAGAGCAGAAACAAATAATAAAAGAACACACCCCCGCCGGCGAAGCAGCCACAGCATGTACACCATGTGCTCTGAACCCCCAAACCGAATGCGTCGAGAGCAGAAACAAATAATAAAAGAACACACCCCCGCCGGCGAAGCAGCCACAGCATGTACACCATGTGCTCTGAACACCCGAGCCGAATGCGTCGAGAGCAGAAACAAATAATAAAAGAACACACCCCCGCCGGCGAAGCAGCTACAGCATGTGCACCACGTGCTCTGAAAACCGGAGCCGAATGCGTCGAGAGCAGAAACAAATGATAAAAGAACACACCCCCGCCGGCGAAGCAGGCACAGCATGTACACCATGTGCTCTGAACACCCGAGTTGAATGCGTCGAGAGCAGAAACAAATAATAAAAGAACACACCCCCGCCGGCGAAGCAGCCACAGCATGTACACCACGTGTTCTGAACGCCCGAGCCGAATGCGTCGAGAGCAGAAACAAATAATAAAAGAACACACCCCCGCCGGCGCAGCGGCCACAACATGTACACCACGTGCTCTGAACACCCGAGCCGAATGCGTCGAGAGCAGAAACGAATAATAAAAGAACATACCCCCGCCGGCGCAGCAGCCACAGCATGTACACCATGTGCTCTGAACACCCGTGCCGAATGCGTCGAGAGCAGAAACAAATGATAAAAGAACACACCCCCGCCGGCGCAGCGGCCACAACATGTACACCACGTGCTCTGAACACCCGAGCCGAATGCGTCGAGAGCAGAAACAAATAATAAAAGAACACACCCAAGCCGGCGCAGCGGCCACAGCATGTACACAACGTGCTCTGAACACCCGAGCCGAATGCGTCGAGAGCACAAACAAATAATAAAAGAACACACCCCCGCCGGCGAAGCAGCCACAGCATGTACACCATGTGCTCTGAACACCCTAGCCGAATGCGTCGAGAGCACAAACAAATAATAAAAGAACACACCCCCGCCGGCGCAGCAGCCACAACATGTACACCACGTGCTCTGAACACCCGAGCCGAATGCGTCGAGAGCAGAAACAAATAATAAAAGAACACACCCCCGCCGGCGCAGCGGCCACAGCATGTACACAACGTGCTCTGAACACCCGAGCCGAATGCGTCGAGAGCACAAACAAATAATAAAAGAACACACCCCCGCCGGCGAAGCAGCCACAGCATGTACACCATGTGCTCTGAACACCCGAGCCGGATGCGTCGAGAGCAGAAACAAATGATAAAAGAACACACCCCCGCCGGCGCAGCAGCCACAACATGTACACCACGTGCTCTGTACACCCAAGCCGAATGCGTCGAGAGCAGAAACAAATAATAAAAGAACACACCCCTGCCGGCGAAGCAGCCACAGCATGTACACCACGTGCTGTGAACACCCGAGCCGAATGAGTCGAGAGCACAAACAAATAATAAAAGAACACACCCCGCCGGCGAAGCAGCCACAGCATGTACACCACGTGCTGTGAACACCCGAGCCGAATGCGTCGAGAGCAGGAACAAATAATAAAAGAACACACCCCCGCCGGCGCAGCAGCCACAGCATGTACACCAAGTGCTCTGAACACTCGAGCCGAATGCGTCGAGAGCAGAAACAAATAATAAAAGAACACACCCCCGCCGGCAAAGCAGCCACAGCATGTACACCACGTGCTCTGAACACCCGAGCCGGATGCGTCGAGAGCAGAAACAAATAATAAAAGAACACACCCCCGCCGGCGCAGCAGCCACACCATGTACACCACGTGCTCTGAACACCCGAGCCGAATGCGTCGAGAGCAGAAACAAATAATAAAAGACACACCCCCGCCGGCGCTGCAGCCACAACATGTACACCACGTGCTCTGAACACCCGAGCCGAATGCGTCGAGAGCAGAAACAAATAATAAAAGAACATACCCCCGCCGGCGAAGCAGCCACAGCATGTGCACCACGTGCTCTGAACACCCGAGCCGAATGCGTCGAGAGCAGAAACAAATAATAAAAGAACACACCCCCGCCGGCGCAGCAGCCACAACATGTGCACCACGTGCTCTGAACACCCGAGCCGAATGCGTCGAGAGCAGAAACAAATAATAAAAGAACACACCCCCGCCGGCGCAGCAGCCACAGCATGTACACCACGTGCTCTGAACACCCGAGCCGAATGCGTCGAGAGCAGAAACAAAAAATAAAAGAACACACCCCCGCCGGCGAAGCAGCTACAGCATGTGCACCACGTGCTCTGAACACCGGAGCCGAATGCGTCGAGAGCAGAAACAAATAATAAAAGAACACACCCCCGCCGGCGCAGCAGCCACAACATGTACACCACGTGCTCTGAACACCCGAGCCGAATGCGTCGAGAGCAGAAACAAATAATAAAATAACACACCCCCGCCGACGCAGCAGCCACAGCATGTACACCACGTGCTCTGATCACCTGAACCGAATGTGTCGAGAGCAGAAACAAATAATAAAAGAACGCACCCCCGCCGGCGAAGCAGCCACTACATGTACACCACGTGCTCTGAACACCCGAGCTGAATGCGTCGAGAGCAGAAACAAATAATAAAAGAACACACCCCCGCCGGCGCAGCAGCCACAGCATGTACACCACGTGCTCTGAACACCCGAGGCGAATGCGTCGAGAGCAGAAACAAATAATAAAAGAACACACCCCCGCCGGCGCAGCAGCCACAACATGTACACCACGTGCTCTGAACACCTGAGCCGAATGCGTCGAGAGCAGAAACAAATAATAAAAGAACACCCCCCCGGCGCAGCAGCCACTACATGTACACCACGTGCTCTGAACACCCAAGCCGAATGAGTCGAGAGCTGAAACAAATAATAAAAGAACACACCCCCGCCGGCGAAGCAGCCACAACATTTACACCACGTGCTCTGAACACCCGGGCCGAATGCGTCGAGAGCAGAAACAAATAATAAAAGAACACACCCCCGCCGGCGCAGCAGCCACAGCATGTACACGTGCTCTGAACACCTGAGCCGAATGCGTCGAGGGCAGAAAGAAATAATAAAAGAACACACCCCCGCCGGCGCAGCAGCCACAACATGTACATCACGTGCTCTGAACACCCGAGCCGAATGCGTCGAGAGCAGAAACAAATAATAAAAGAACACACCCCCGCCGGCGCAGCAGCCACAACATGTACACCACGTGCTCTGAACACCCGAGCCGAATGCGTCGAGAGCAGAAACAAATAATAAAAGAACACACCCCCGCCGGCGCAGCGGCCACATGTACACCACGTGCTCTGAACACCCGAGCCGAATGCATCGAGAGCAGAAACAAATAATAAAAGAACACACCCCCGCCGGCGAAGCAGCCACAGCATGTACACCACGTGCTGTGAACACCCGAGCCGAATGCGTCGAGAGCAGAAACAAATAATAAAAGAACACACCCCCGCCGGCGAAGCAGCTACAGCATGTGCACCACGTGCTCTGAAAACCGGAGCCGAATGCGTCGAGAGCAGAAACGAATGATAAAAGAACACACCCCCGCCGGCGAAGCAGGCACAGCATGTACACCATGTGCTCTGAACACCCGAGCTGAATGCGTCGAGAGCAGAAACAAATAATAAAAGAACACACCCCCGCCGGCGAAGCAGCCACAGCATGTACACCACGTGTTCTGAACGCTCGAGCCGAATGCGTCGAGAGCAGAAACAAATAATAAAAGAACACACCCCCGCCGGCGAAGCAGCCACAGCATGTACACCATGTGCTCTGAACACCCAAACCGAATGCGTCGAGAGCAGAAACAAATAATAAAAGAACACACCCCCGCCGGCGAAGCAGCCACAGCATGTACACCATGTGCTCTGAACACCCGAGCCGAATGCGTCGAGAGCAGAAACAAATAATAAAAGAACACACCCCCGCCGGCGAAGCAGCTACAGCATGTGCACCACGTGCTCTGAAAACCGGAGCCGAATGCGTCGAGAGCAGAAACAAATGATAAAAGAACACACCCCCGCCGGCGAAGCAGGCACAGCATGTACACCATGTGCTCTGAACACCCGAGCTGAATGCGTCGAGAGCAGAAACAAATAATAAAAGAACACACCCCCGCCGGCGAAGCAGCCACAGCATGTACACCACGTGTTCTGAACGCCCGAGCCGAATGCGTCGAGAGCAGAAACAAATAATAAAAGAACACACCCCCGCCGGCGCAGCGGCCACAACATGTACACCACGTGCTCTGAACACCCGAGCCGAATGCGTCGAGAGCAGAAACGAATAATAAAAGAACACACCCCCGCCGGCGCAGCAGCCACAGCATGTACACCATGTGCTCTGAACACCCGTGCCGAATGCGTCGAGAGCAGAAACAAATGATAAAAGAACACACCCCCGCCGGCGCAGCGGCCACAACATGTACACCACGTGCTCTGAACACCCGAGCCGAATGCGTCGAGAGCAGAAACAAATAATAAAAGAACACACCCCCGCCGGCGCAGCGGCCACAGCATGTACACAACGTGCTCTGAACACCCGAGCCGAATGCGTCGAGAGCACAAACAAATAATAAAAGAACACACCCCCGCCGGCGAAGCAGCCACAGCATGTACACCATGTGCTCTGAACACCCTAGCCGAATGCGTCGAGAGCACAAACAAATAATAAAAGAACACACCCCCGCCGGCGCAGCAGCCACAACATGTACACCACGTGCTCTGAACACCCGAGCCGAATGCGTCGAGAGCAGAAACAAATAATAAAAGAACACACCCCCGCCGGCGCAGCGGCCACAGCATGTACACAACGTGCTCTGAACACCCGAGCCGAATGCGTCGAGAGCACAAACAAATAATAAAAGAACACACCCCCGCCGGCGAAGCAGCCACAGCATGTACACGATGTGCTCTGAACACCCGAGCCGAATGCGTCGAGAGCAGAAACAAATGATAAAAGAACACACCCCCGCCGGCGCAGCAGCCACAACATGTACACCACGTGCTCTGTACACCCAAGCCGAATGCGTCGAGAGCAGAAACAAATAATAAAAGAACACACCCCTGCCGGCGAAGCAGCCACAGCATGTACACCACGTGCTGTGAACACCCGAGCCGAATGCGTCGAGAGCACAAACAAATAATAAAAGAACACACCCCGCCGGCGAAGCAGCCACAGCATGTACACCACGTGCTGTGAACACCCGAGCCGAATGCGTCGAGAGCACAAACAAATAATAAAAGAACACACCCCGCCGGCGAAGCAGCCACAGCATGTACACAACGTGCTCTGAACACCCGAGCCGAATGCGTCGAGAGCACAAACAAATAATAAAAGAACACACCCCGCCGGCGAAGCAGCCACAGCATGTACACCATGTGCTCTGAACACCCGAGCCGAATGCGTCGAGAGCAGAAACAAATAATAAAAGAACACACCCCCGCCGGCGCAGCAGCCACAACATGTACACCACGTGCTCTGTACACCCGAGCCGAATGCGTCGAGAGCAGAAACAAATAATAAAAGAACACACCCCTGCCGGCGAAGCAGCCACAGCATGTACACCACGTGCTGTGAACACCCGAGCCGAATGCGTCGAGAGCAGAAAAAAATAATAAAAGAACACACCCCCGCCGGCGCAGCAGCCACAACATGTACACCACATGCTCTGAACGCCCGAGCCGAATGCGTCGAGAGCAGAAACAAATAATAAAAGAACACCCCCCGCCGGCGCAGCAGCCACAGGATGTACACCACGTGCTCTTAACACCCAAGCCGAATGCGTTGAGAGCAGAAACAAATAATAAAAGAACACACCCCGCCGGCGCAGCGGCCACAGCATGTACACAACGTGCTCTGAACACCCGAGCCGATTGCGTCGACAGCAGAAACAAATATTAACAAAACACACCCCCGCCGGCGATGCAGCCACAGCATGTACACCACGTGTTCTGAACACCCGAGCCGAATGCGTCGAGAGCAGAAACAAATAATAAAAGAACACACCCCCGCCGGCGCAGCAGCCACAACATGTACACCACGTGCTCTGAACACCCGAGCCGAATGCGTCGAGAGCAGAAAGAAATAATAAAAAACACACCCCCGCCGGCGCAGCGGCCACAGCATGTACACAACGTGCTCTGATCACCCGAGCCGAATGCGTCGAGAGCACAAACAAATAATAAAAGAACACACCCCCGCCGGCGAAGCAGCCACAGCATGTACACCACGTGCTCTGAACACCCGAGCCGAATGCGTCGAGAGCAGAAACAAATGATAAAAGAACACACCCCCGCCGGCGCAGCAGCCACAGCATGTACACCACGAGCTCTGAACACCCGAGCCGAATGCGTCTAGAGCACAAACAAATAATAAAAGAACACACCCCGCCGGCGAAGCAGCCACAGCATGTACACCACGTGCTCTGAACACCCGAGCCGAATGCGTCGGGAGCAGAAACAAATAATAAAAAAACACACCCCCGCCGGCGAAGCAGCCACAGCATGTACACCACGTGCTCTGAACACCCGAGCCGAATGCGTCGAGAGCAGAAACAAATAATAAAAGAACACACCCCCGCCTGTGCAGCAGCCACAGCATGTACACAACGTGCTCTGAACACCCGAGCCGAATGCGTCGAGAGCACAAACAAATAATAAAAGAACACACCCCCGCCGGCGAAGCAGCCACAGCATGTACACCACGTGCTCTGTACACCCGAGCCGAATGCGTCGAGAGCAGAAACAAATAATAAAAGAACACACCCCCGCCGGCGAAGCAGCCACAGCATGTACACCACGTGCTGTGAACACCCGAGCCGAATGCGTCGAGAGCACAAACAAATAATAAAAGAACACACCCCCGCCGGCGCTGCAGCCACAACATGTACACCACGTGCTCTGAACACCCGAGCCGAATGCGTCGAGAGCAGAAACAAATAATAAAAGAACATACCCCCGCCGGCGAAGCAGCCACAGCATGTGCACCACGTGCTCTGAACACCCGAGCCGAATGCGTCGAGAGCAGAAACAAATAATAAAAGAACACACCCCCGCCGGCGCAGCAGCCACAACATGTACACCACGTGCTCTGAACACCCGAGCCGAATGCGTCGAGAGCAGAAACAAATAATAAAAGAACACACCCCCGCCGGCGCAGCAGCCACAGCATGTACACCACGTGCTCTGAACACCCGAGCCGAATGCGTCGAGAGCAGAAACAAATAATAAAAGAACACACCCCCGCCGGCGAAGCAGCTACAGCATGTGCACCACGTGCTCTGAACACCGGAGCCGAATGCGTCGAGAGCAGAAACAAATAATAAAAGAACACACCCCCGCCGGCGCAGCAGCCACAACATGTACACCACGTGCTCTGAACACCCGAGCCGAATGCGTCGAGAGCAGAAACAAATAATAAAATAACACACCCCCGCCGACGCAGCAGCCACAACATGTACACCACGTGCTCTGATCACCTGAACCGAATGTGTCGAGAGCAGAAACAAATAATAAAAGAACGCACCCCCGCCGGCGAAGCAGCCACTACATGTACACCACGTGCTCTGAACACCCGAGCTGAATGCGTCGAGAGCAGAAACAAATAATAAAAGAACACACCCCCGCCGGCGCAGCAGCCACAGCATGTACACCACGTGCTCTGAACACCCGAGGCGAATGCGTCGAGAGCAGAAACAAATAATAAAAGAACACACCCCCGCCGGCGCAGCAGCCACAACATGTACACCACGTGCTCTGAACACCTGAGCCGAATGCGTCGAGAGCAGAAACAAATAATAAAAGAACACCCCCCCCCGGCGCAGCAGCCACTACATGTACACCACGTGCTCTGAACACCCAAGCCGAATGCGTCGAGAGCTGAAACAAATAATAAAAGAACACACCCCCGCCGGCGAAGCAGCCACAACATTTACACCACGTGCTCTGAACACCCGGGCCGAATGCGTCGAGAGCAGAAACAAATAATAAAAGAACACACCCCCGCCGGAGCAGCAGCCACAGCATGTACACGTGCTCTGAACACCTGAGCCGAATGCGTCGAGGGCAGAAAGAAATAATAAAAGAACACACCCCCGCCGGCGCAGCAGCCACAACATGTACACCACGTGCTCTGAACACCCGAGCCGAATGCGTCGAGAGCAGAAACAAATAATAAAAGAACACACCCCCGCCGGCGCAGCAGCCACAACATGTACACCACGTGCTCTGAACACCCGAGCCGAATGCGTCGAGAGCAGAAACAAATAATAAAAGAACACACCCCCGCCGGCGCAGCGGCCACAGCATGTACACAACGTACTCTGAACACCCGAGCCGAATGCGTCGAGAGCACAAACAAATAATAAAAGAACACACCCCCGCCGGCGAAGCAGCCACAGCATGTACACCACGTGTTCTGAACACCCGAGCCGAATGCGTCGAGAGCAGAAACAAATAATAAAAGAACACACCCCCGCCGGCGAAGCAGCCACAGCATGTACACCATGTGCTCTGAACACCCGAGCTGAATGCGTCGAGAGCAGAAACAAATAATAAAAGAACACACCCCCGCCGGCGAAGCAGCCACAGCATGTACACCACGTGTTCTGAACGCCCGAGCCGAATGCGTCGAGAGCAGAAACAAATGATAAAAGAACACACCCCCGCCGGCGAAGCAGCCACAGCATGTGCCCCACGTGCTCTGAAAACCGGAGCCGAATGCGTCGAGAGCAGAAACAAATGATAAAAGAACACACCCCGCCGGCGAAGCAGCCACAGCATGTGCACCACGTGCTCTGAAAACCGGAGCCGAATGCGTCGAGAGCAGAAACAAATAATAAAAGAACACACCCCCGCCGGCGAAGCAGCCACAGCATGTGCACCACGTGCTCTGAAAACCGGAGCCGAATGCGTCGAGAGCAGAAACAAATGATAAAAGAACACACCCCCGCCGGCGAAGCAGGCACAGCATGTACACCATGTGCTCTGAACACCCGAGCTGAATGCGTCGAGAGCAGAAACAAATAATAAAAGAACACACCCCCGCCGGCGAAGCAGCCACAGCATGTACACCACGTGTTCTGAACGCCCGAGCCGAATGCGTCGAGAGCAGAAACAAATAATAAAAGAACACACCCCCGCCGGCGAAGCAGCCACAGCATGTACACCATGTGCTCTGAACCCCCAAACCGAATGCGTCGAGAGCAGAAACAAATAATAAAAGAACACACCCCCGCCGGCGAAGCAGCCACAGCATGTACACCATGTGCTCTGAACACCCGAGCCGAATGCGTCGAGAGCAGAAAAAAATAATAAAAGAACACACCCCCGCCGGCGAAGCAGCCACAGCATGTACACCACGTGCTCTGTACACCCGAGCCGAATGCGTCGAGAGCAGAAACAAATAATAAAAGAACACACCCCCGCCGGCGAAGCAGCCACAGCATGTACACCACGTGCTGTGAACACCCGAGCCGAATGCGTCGAGAGCACAAACAAATAATAAAAGAACACACCCCCGCCTGCGCAGCAGCCACAGCATGTACACCACGTGCTGTGAACACCCAAGCCGAATGCGTCGAGAGCACAAACAAATAATAAAAGAACACACCCCCGCCGGCGAAGCAGCCACAGCATGTACACCACGTGCTGTGAACACCCGAGCCGAATGCGTCGAGAGCAGAAACAAATAATAAAAGAACACACCCCCGCCGGCGAAGCAGCCACAGCATGTACACCACGTGCTCTGTACACCCGAGCCGAATGCGTCGAGAGCAGAAACAAATAATAAAAGAACACACCCCCGCCGGCGAAGCAGCCACAGCATGTACACCACGTGCTGTGAACACCCGAGCCGAATGCGTCGAGAGCAGAAAAAAATAATAAAAGAACACACCCCCGCCGGCGCAGCAGCCACAACATGTACATCACATGCTCTGAACGCCCGAGCCGAATGCGTCGAGAGCAGAAACAAATAATAAAAGAACACACCCCCGCCGGCGAAGCAGCCACAGCATGTACACCACGTGCTGTGAACACCCGAGCCGAATGCGTCGAGAGCACAAACAAATAATAAAAGAACACACCCCGCCGGCGAAGCAGCCACAGCATGTACACCACGTGCTGTGAACACCCGAGCCGAATGCGTCGAGAGCAGAAACAAATAATAAAAAAACACACCCCCGCCGGCGAAGCAGCCACAGCATGTACACCACGTGCTCTGAACACCGGAGCCGAATGCGTCGAGAGCAGAAACAAATAATAAAAGAACACACCCCCGCCTGCGCAGCAGCCACAGCATGTACACAACGTGATCTGAACACCCGAGCCGAATGCGTCGAGAGCACAAACAAATAATAAAAGAACACACCCCGCCGGCGAAGCAGCCACAGCATGTACACCATGTGCTCTGAACACCTGAGCCGAATGCGTCGAGAGCAGAAACAAATAATAAAAGAACACACCCCCGCCGGCGCAGCAGCCATAACATGTACACCACGTGCTCTGAACACCCGAGCCGAATGCGTCGAGAGCAGAAACAAATAATAAAAGAACACACCCCCGCCTGCGCAGCAGCCACAGCATGTACACAACGTGCTCTGAACACCCGAGCCGAATGCGTCGAGAGCACAAACAAATAATAAAAGAACATACCCCCGCCGGCGAAGCAGCCACAGCATGTACACCATGTGCTCTGAACACCCGAGCCGAATGCGTCGAGAGCAGAAACAAATGATAAAAGAACACACCCCCGCCGGCGCAGCAGCCACAGCATGTACACCACGAGCTCTCAACACCCGAGCCGAATGCGTCGAGAGCACAAACAAATAATAAAAGAACACACCCCGCCGGCGAAGCAGCCACAGCATGTACACCACGTGCTCTGAACACCCGAGCCGAATGCGTCGAGAGCAGAAACAAATAATAAAAAACACACCCCCGCCGGCGAAGCAGCCACAGCATGTACACCACGTGCTCTGAACACCCGAGCCGAATGCGTCGAGAGCAGAAACAAATAATAAAAGAACACACCCCCGCCTGCGCAGCAGCCACAGCATGTACACAACGTGCTCTGAACACCCGAGCCGAATGCGTCGAGAGCACAAACAAATAATAAAAGAACACACCCCCGCCGGCGAAGCAGCCACAGCATGTACACCACGTGCTCTGTACACCCGAGCCGAATGCGTCGAGAGCAGAAACAAATAATAAAAAAACACACCCCCGCCGGCGAAGCAGCCACAGCATGTACACCACGTGCTGTGAACACCTGAGCCGAATGCGTCGAGAGCAGAAAAAAATAATAAAAGAACACACCCCGCCGGCGGAGCAGCCACAACATGTACATCACATGCTCTGAACGCCCGAGCCGAATGCGTCGAGAGCAGAAACAAATAATAAAAGAACACACCCCCGCCGGCGAAGCAGCCACAGCATGTACACCACGTGCTCTGAGCACCCGAGCCGAATGCATCGAGAGCAGAAACAAATAATAAAAGAACACACCCCCGCCGGCGCAGCAGCCATATGTACACCACGTGCTCTGAACACCCGAGCCGAATGCGTCGAGAGCAGAAACAAATAATAAAAGAACACACCCCCGCCTGCGCAGCAGCCACAGCATGCACACAACGTGCTCTGAACACCCGAGCCGAATGCGTCGAGAGCACAAACAAATAATAAAAGAACACACCCCCGCCGGCGAAGCAGCCACAGCATGTACACCACGTGCTCTGTACACCCGAGCCGAATGCGTCGAGAGCAGAAACAAATAATAAAAGAACACACCCCCGCCGGCGAAGCAGCCACAGCATGTACACCACGTGCTGTGAACACCTGAGCCGAATGCGTCGAGAGCAGAAAAAAATAATAAAAGAACACACCCCGCCGGCGCAGCAGCCACAACATGTACATCACATGCTCTGAACGCCCGAGCCGAATGCGTCGAGAGCAGAAACAAATAATAAAAGAACACACCCCCGCCGGCGAAGCAGCCACAGCATGTACACCACGTGCTCTGAGCACCCGAGCCGAATGCATCGAGAGCAGAAACAAATAATAAAAGAACACACCCCCGCCGGCGCAGCAGCCATATGTACACCACGTGCTCTGAACACCCGAGCCGAATGCGTCGAGAGCAGAAACAAATAATAAAAGAACACACCGCCGCCGGCGCAGCAGCCACAACATGTACACAACGTGCTCTGAACACCCGAGCCGAATGCATCGAGAGCAGAAACAAATAATAAAAGAACACACCCCCGCCGGCGCAGCAGCCATATGTACACAACGTGCTCTGAACACCCGAGCCGAATGTGTCGAGAGCACAAACAAATAATAAAAGAACACACCCCCGCCGGCGCAGCAGCCATATGTACACAACGTGCTCTGAACACCCGAGCCGAATGTGTCGAGAGCAGAAACAAATAATAAAAGAACACACCGCCGCCGGCGCAGCAGCCATATGTACACCACGTGCTCTGAACACCCGAGCCGAATGTGTCGAGAGCACAAACAAATAATAAAAGAACACACCCCCGCCGGCGCAGGAGCCATATGTACACCACGTGCTCTGAAGACCCGAGCCGAATGCGTCGAGAGCAGAAACAAATAATAAAAGAACACACCGCCGCCGGCGCAGCAGCCACAACATGTACACAACGTGCTCTGAGCACCCGAGCCGAATGCATCGAGAGCAGAAACAAATAATAAAAGAACACACCCCCGCCGGCGCAGCAGCCATATGTACACAACGTGCTCTGAACACCCGAGCCGAATGTGTCGAGAGCACAAACAAATAATAAAAGAACACACCCCCGCCGGCGCAGCAGCCACAACATGTACACCACATGCTCTGAACACCCGAGCCGAATGCGTCGAGAGCAGAAACAAATAATAAAAGAACACACCCCCGCCTGCGCAGCAGCCACAGCATGTACACAACGTGCTCTGAACACCCGAGCCGAATGCGTCGAGAGCACAAACAAATAATAAAAGAACACACCCCCGCCGGCGAAGCAGCCACAGCATGTACACCACGTGCTGTGAACACCCGAACCGAATGCGTCGAGAGCAGAAAGAAATAATAAAAAACACACCCCCGCCGGCGCAGCGGCCACAGCATGTACACAACGTGCTCTGATCACCCGAGCCGAATGCGTCGAGAGCACAAACAAATAATAAAAGAACACACCCCCGCCGGCGAAGCAGCCACAGCATGTACACCACGTGCTCTGAACACCCGAGCCGAATGCGTCGAGAGCAGAAACAAATGATAAAAGAACACACCCCCGCCGGCGCAGCAGCCACAGCATGTACACCACGAGCTCTGAACACCCGAGCCGAATGCGTCTAGAGCACAAACAAATAATAAAAGAACACACCCCGCCGGCGAAGCAGCCACAGCATGTACACCACGTGCTCTGAACACCCGAGCCGAATGCGTCGGGAGCAGAAACAAATAATAAAAAAACACACCCCCGCCGGCGAAGCAGCCACAGCATGTACACCACGTGCTCTGAACACCCGAGCCGAATGCGTCGAGAGCAGAAACAAATAATAAAAGAACACACCGCCGCCTGTGCAGCAGCCACAGCATGTACACAACGTGCTCTGAACACCCGAGCCGAATGCGTCGAGAGCACAAACAAATAATAAAAGAACACACCCCCGCCGGCGAAGCAGCCACAGCATGTACACCACGTGCTCTGTACACCCGAGCCGAATGCGTCGAGAGCAGAAACAAATAATAAAAGAACACACCCCCGCCGGCGAAGCAGCCACAGCATGTACACCACGTGCTGTGAACACCCGAGCCGAATGCGTCGAGAGCACAAACAAATAATAAAAGAACACACCCCCGCCTGCGCAGCAGCCACAGCATGTACACCACGTGCTGTGAACACCCAAGCCGAATGCGTCGAGAGCACAAACAAATAATAAAAGAACACACCCCCGCCGGCGAAGCAGCCACAGCATGTACACCACGTGCTGTGAACACCCGAGCCGAATGCGTCGAGAGCAGAAACAAATAATAAAAGAACACACCCCCGCCGGCGAAGCAGCCACAGCATGTACACCACGTGCTCTGTACACCCGAGCCGAATGCGTCGAGAGCAGAAACAAATAATAAAAGAACACACCCCCGCCGGCGAAGCAGCCACAGCATGTACACCACGTGCTGTGAACACCCGAGCCGAATGCGTCGAGAGCAGAAAAAAATAATAAAAGAACACACCCCCGCCGGCGCAGCAGCCACAACATGTACATCACATGCTCTGAACGCCCGAGCCGAATGCGTCGAGAGCAGAAACAAATAATAAAAGAACACACCCCCGCCGGCGAAGCAGCCACAGCATGTACACCACGTGCTGTGAACACCCGAGCCGAATGCGTCGAGAGCACAAACAAATAATAAAAGAACACACCCCGCCGGCGAAGCAGCCACAGCATGTACACCACGTGCTGTGAACACCCGAGCCGAATGCGTCGAGAGCAGAAACAAATAATAAAAAAACACACCCCCGCCGGCGAAGCAGCCACAGCATGTACACCACGTGCTCTGAACACCCGAGCCGAATGCGTCGAGAGCAGAAACAAATAATAAAAGAACACACCCCCGCCTGCGCAGCAGCCACAGCATGTACACAACGTGATCTGAACACCCGAGCCGAATGCGTCGAGAGCACAAACAAATAATAAAAGAACACACCCCGCCGGCGAAGCAGCCACAGCATGTACACCATGTGCTCTGAACACCTGAGCCGAATGCGTCGAGAGCAGAAACAAATAATAAAAGAACACACCCCCGCCGGCGCAGCAGCCATAACATGTACACCACGTGCTCTGAACACCCGAGCCGAATGCGTCGAGAGCAGAAACAAATAATAAAAGAACACACCCCCGCCTGCGCAGCAGCCACAGCATGTACACAACGTGCTCTGAACACCCGAGCCGAATGCGTCGAGAGCACAAACAAATAATAAAAGAACACACCCCCGCCGGCGAAGCAGCCACAGCATGTACACCATGTGCTCTGAACACCCGAGCCGAATGCGTCGAGAGCAGAAACAAATGATAAAAGAACACACCCCCGCCGGCGCAGCAGCCACAGCATGTACACCACGAGCTCTCAACACCCGAGCCGAATGCGTCGAGAGCACAAACAAATAATAAAAGAACACACCCCCGCCGGCGCAGCGGCCACATGTACACCACGTGCTCTGAACACCCGAGCCGAATGCATCGAGAGCAGAAACAAATAATAAAAGAACACACCCCCGCCGGCGAAGCAGCCACAGCATGTACACCACGTGCTGTGAACACCCGAGCCGAATGCGTCGAGAGCAGAAACAAATAATAAAAGAACACACCCCCGCCGGCGAAGCAGCTACAGCATGTGCACCACGTGCTCTGAAAACCGGAGCCGAATGCGTCGAGAGCAGAAACGAATGATAAAAGAACACACCCCCGCCGGCGAAGCAGGCACAGCATGTACACCATGTGCTCTGAACACCCGAGCTGAATGCGTCGAGAGCAGAAACAAATAATAAAAGAACACACCCCCGCCGGCGAAGCAGCCACAGCATGTACACCACGTGTTCTGAACGCTCGAGCCGAATGCGTCGAGAGCAGAAACAAATAATAAAAGAACACACCCCCGCCGGCGAAGCAGCCACAGCATGTACACCATGTGCTCTGAACACCCAAACCGAATGCGTCGAGAGCAGAAACAAATAATAAAAGAACACACCCCCGCCGGCGAAGCAGCCACAGCATGTACACCATGTGCTCTGAACACCCGAGCCGAATGCGTCGAGAGCAGAAACAAATAATAAAAGAACACACCCCCGCCGGCGAAGCAGCTACAGCATGTGCACCACGTGCTCTGAAAACCGGAGCCGAATGCGTCGAGAGCAGAAACAAATGATAAAAGAACACACCCCCGCCGGCGAAGCAGGCACAGCATGTACACCATGTGCTCTGAACACCCGAGCTGAATGCGTCGAGAGCAGAAACAAATAATAAAAGAACACACCCCCGCCGGCGAAGCAGCCACAGCATGTACACCACGTGTTCTGAACGCCCGAGCCGAATGCGTCGAGAGCAGAAACAAATAATAAAAGAACACACCCCCGCCGGCGCAGCGGCCACAACATGTACACCACGTGCTCTGAACACCCGAGCCGAATGCGTCGAGAGCAGAAACGAATAATAAAAGAACACACCCCCGCCGGCGCAGCAGCCACAGCATGTACACCATGTGCTCTGAACACCCGTGCCGAATGCGTCGAGAGCAGAAACAAATGATAAAAGAACACACCCCCGCCGGCGCAGCGGCCACAACATGTACACCACGTGCTCTGAACACCCGAGCCGAATGCGTCGAGAGCAGAAACAAATAATAAAAGAACACACCCCCGCCGGCGCAGCGGCCACAGCATGTACACAACGTGCTCTGAACACCCGAGCCGAATGCGTCGAGAGCACAAACAAATAATAAAAGAACACACCCCCGCCGGCGAAGCAGCCACAGCATGTACACCATGTGCTCTGAACACCCTAGCCGAATGCGTCGAGAGCACAAACAAATAATAAAAGAACACACCCCCGCCGGCGCAGCAGCCACAACATGTACACCACGTGCTCTGAACACCCGAGCCGAATGCGTCGAGAGCAGAAACAAATAATAAAAGAACACACCCCCGCCGGCGCAGCGGCCACAGCATGTACACAACGTGCTCTGAACACCCGAGCCGAATGCGTCGAGAGCACAAACAAATAATAAAAGAACACACCCCCGCCGGCGAAGCAGCCACAGCATGTACACGATGTGCTCTGAACACCCGAGCCGAATGCGTCGAGAGCAGAAACAAATGATAAAAGAACACACCCCCGCCGGCGCAGCAGCCACAACATGTACACCACGTGCTCTGTACACCCAAGCCGAATGCGTCGAGAGCAGAAACAAATAATAAAAGAACACACCCCTGCCGGCGAAGCAGCCACAGCATGTACACCACGTGCTGTGAACACCCGAGCCGAATGCGTCGAGAGCACAAACAAATAATAAAAGAACACACCCCGCCGGCGAAGCAGCCACAGCATGTACACCACGTGCTGTGAACACCCGAGCCGAATGCGTCGAGAGCACAAACAAATAATAAAAGAACACACCCCGCCGGCGAAGCAGCCACAGCATGTACACAACGTGCTCTGAACACCCGAGCCGAATGCGTCGAGAGCACAAACAAATAATAAAAGAACACACCCCGCCGGCGAAGCAGCCACAGCATGTACACCATGTGCTCTGAACACCCGAGCCGAATGCGTCGAGAGCAGAAACAAATAATAAAAGAACACACCCCCGCCGGCGCAGCAGCCACAACATGTACACCACGTGCTCTGTACACCCGAGCCGAATGCGTCGAGAGCAGAAACAAATAATAAAAGAACACACCCCTGCCGGCGAAGCAGCCACAGCATGTACACCACGTGCTGTGAACACCCGAGCCGAATGCGTCGAGAGCAGAAAAAAATAATAAAAGAACACACCCCCGCCGGCGCAGCAGCCACAACATGTACACCACATGCTCTGAACGCCCGAGCCGAATGCGTCGAGAGCAGAAACAAATAATAAAAGAACACCCCCCGCCGGCGCAGCAGCCACAGGATGTACACCACGTGCTCTTAACACCCAAGCCGAATGGGTTGAGAGCAGAAACAAATAATAAAAGAACACACCCCGCCGGCGCAGCGGCCACAGCATGTACACAACGTGCTCTGAACACCCGAGCCGATTGCGTCGACAGCAGAAACAAATATTAACAAAACACACCCCCGCCGGCGATGCAGCCACAGCATGTACACCACGTGTTCTGAACACCCGAGCCGAATGCGTCGAGAGCAGAAACAAATAATAAAAGAACACACCCCCGCCGGCGCAGCAGCCACAACATGTACACCACGTGCTCTGAACACCCGAGCCGAATGCGTCGAGAGCAGAAAGAAATAATAAAAAACACACCCCCGCCGGCGCAGCGGCCACAGCATGTACACAACGTGCTCTGATCACCCGAGCCGAATGCGTCGAGAGCACAAACAAATAATAAAAGAACACACCCCCGCCGGCGAAGCAGCCACAGCATGTACACCACGTGCTCTGAACACCCGAGCCGAATGCGTCGAGAGCAGAAACAAATGATAAAAGAACACACCCCCGCCGGCGCAGCAGCCACAGCATGTACACCACGAGCTCTGAACACCCGAGCCGAATGCGTCTAGAGCACAAACAAATAATAAAAGAACACACCCCGCCGGCGAAGCAGCCACAGCATGTACACCACGTGCTCTGAACACCCGAGCCGAATGCGTCGGGAGCAGAAACAAATAATAAAAAAACACACCCCCGCCGGCGAAGCAGCCACAGCATGTACACCACGTGCTCTGAACACCCGAGCCGAATGCGTCGAGAGCAGAAACAAATAATAAAAGAACACACCCCCGCCTGTGCAGCAGCCACAGCATGTACACAACGTGCTCTGAACACCCGAGCCGAATGCGTCGAGAGCACAAACAAATAATAAAAGAACACACCCCCGCCGGCGAAGCAGCCACAGCATGTACACCACGTGCTCTGTACACCCGAGCCGAATGCGTCGAGAGCAGAAACAAATAATAAAAGAACACACCCCCGCCGGCGAAGCAGCCACAGCATGTACACCACGTGCTGTGAACACCCGAGCCGAATGCGTCGAGAGCACAAACAAATAATAAAAGAACACACCCCCGCCGGCGCTGCAGCCACAACATGTACACCACGTGCTCTGAACACCCGAGCCGAATGCGTCGAGAGCAGAAACAAATAATAAAAGAACATACCCCCGCCGGCGAAGCAGCCACAGCATGTGCACCACGTGCTCTGAACACCCGAGCCGAATGCGTCGAGAGCAGAAACAAATAATAAAAGAACACACCCCCGCCGGCGCAGCAGCCACAACATGTACACCACGTGCTCTGAACACCCGAGCCGAATGCGTCGAGAGCAGAAACAAATAATAAAAGAACACACCCCCGCCGGCGCAGCAGCCACAGCATGTACACCACGTGCTCTGAACACCCGAGCCGAATGCGTCGAGAGCAGAAACAAATAATAAAAGAACACACCCCCGCCGGCGAAGCAGCTACAGCATGTGCACCACGTGCTCTGAACACCGGAGCCGAATGCGTCGAGAGCAGAAACAAATAATAAAAGAACACACCCCCGCCGGCGCAGCAGCCACAACATGTACACCACGTGCTCTGAACACCCGAGCCGAATGCGTCGAGAGCAGAAACAAATAATAAAATAACACACCCCCGCCGACGCAGCAGCCACAACATGTACACCACGTGCTCTGATCACCTGAACCGAATGTGTCGAGAGCAGAAACAAATAATAAAAGAACGCACCCCCGCCGGCGAAGCAGCCACTACATGTACACCACGTGCTCTGAACACCCGAGCTGAATGCGTCGAGAGCAGAAACAAATAATAAAAGAACACACCCCCGCCGGCGCAGCAGCCACAGCATGTACACCACGTGCTCTGAACACCCGAGGCGAATGCGTCGAGAGCAGAAACAAATAATAAAAGAACACACCCCCGCCGGCGCAGCAGCCACAACATGTACACCACGTGCTCTGAACACCTGAGCCGAATGCGTCGAGAGCAGAAACAAATAATAAAAGAACACCCCCCCCCGGCGCAGCAGCCACTACATGTACACCACGTGCTCTGAACACCCAAGCCGAATGCGTCGAGAGCTGAAACAAATAATAAAAGAACACACCCCCGCCGGCGAAGCAGCCACAACATTTACACCACGTGCTCTGAACACCCGGGCCGAATGCGTCGAGAGCAGAAACAAATAATAAAAGAACACACCCCCGCCGGAGCAGCAGCCACAGCATGTACACGTGCTCTGAACACCTGAGCCGAATGCGTCGAGGGCAGAAAGAAATAATAAAAGAACACACCCCCGCCGGCGCAGCAGCCACAACATGTACACCACGTGCTCTGAACACCCGAGCCGAATGCGTCGAGAGCAGAAACAAATAATAAAAGAACACACCCCCGCCGGCGCAGCAGCCACAACATGTACACCACGTGCTCTGAACACCCGAGCCGAATGCGTCGAGAGCAGAAACAAATAATAAAAGAACACACCCCCGCCGGCGCAGCGGCCACAGCATGTACACAACGTACTCTGAACACCCGAGCCGAATGCGTCGAGAGCACAAACAAATAATAAAAGAACACACCCCCGCCGGCGAAGCAGCCACAGCATGTACACCACGTGTTCTGAACACCCGAGCCGAATGCGTCGAGAGCAGAAACAAATAATAAAAGAACACACCCCCGCCGGCGAAGCAGCCACAGCATGTACACCATGTGCTCTGAACACCCGAGCTGAATGCGTCGAGAGCAGAAACAAATAATAAAAGAACACACCCCCGCCGGCGAAGCAGCCACAGCATGTACACCACGTGTTCTGAACGCCCGAGCCGAATGCGTCGAGAGCAGAAACAAATGATAAAAGAACACACCCCCGCCGGCGAAGCAGCCACAGCATGTGCCCCACGTGCTCTGAAAACCGGAGCCGAATGCGTCGAGAGCAGAAACAAATGATAAAAGAACACACCCCGCCGGCGAAGCAGCCACAGCATGTGCACCACGTGCTCTGAAAACCGGAGCCGAATGCGTCGAGAGCAGAAACAAATAATAAAAGAACACACCCCCGCCGGCGAAGCAGCCACAGCATGTGCACCACGTGCTCTGAAAACCGGAGCCGAATGCGTCGAGAGCAGAAACAAATGATAAAAGAACACACCCCCGCCGGCGAAGCAGGCACAGCATGTACACCATGTGCTCTGAACACCCGAGCTGAATGCGTCGAGAGCAGAAACAAATAATAAAAGAACACACCCCCGCCGGCGAAGCAGCCACAGCATGTACACCACGTGTTCTGAACGCCCGAGCCGAATGCGTCGAGAGCAGAAACAAATAATAAAAGAACACACCCCCGCCGGCGAAGCAGCCACAGCATGTACACCATGTGCTCTGAACCCCCAAACCGAATGCGTCGAGAGCAGAAACAAATAATAAAAGAACACACCCCCGCCGGCGAAGCAGCCACAGCATGTACACCATGTGCTCTGAACACCCGAGCCGAATGCGTCGAGAGCAGAAAAAAATAATAAAAGAACACACCCCCGCCGGCGAAGCAGCCACAGCATGTACACCACGTGCTCTGTACACCCGAGCCGAATGCGTCGAGAGCAGAAACAAATAATAAAAGAACACACCCCCGCCGGCGAAGCAGCCACAGCATGTACACCACGTGCTGTGAACACCCGAGCCGAATGCGTCGAGAGCACAAACAAATAATAAAAGAACACACCCCCGCCTGCGCAGCAGCCACAGCATGTACACCACGTGCTGTGAACACCCAAGCCGAATGCGTCGAGAGCACAAACAAATAATAAAAGAACACACCCCCGCCGGCGAAGCAGCCACAGCATGTACACCACGTGCTGTGAACACCCGAGCCGAATGCGTCGAGAGCAGAAACAAATAATAAAAGAACACACCCCCGCCGGCGAAGCAGCCACAGCATGTACACCACGTGCTCTGTACACCCGAGCCGAATGCGTCGAGAGCAGAAACAAATAATAAAAGAACACACCCCCGCCGGCGAAGCAGCCACAGCATGTACACCACGTGCTGTGAACACCCGAGCCGAATGCGTCGAGAGCAGAAAAAAATAATAAAAGAACACACCCCCGCCGGCGCAGCAGCCACAACATGTACATCACATGCTCTGAACGCCCGAGCCGAATGCGTCGAGAGCAGAAACAAATAATAAAAGAACACACCCCCGCCGGCGAAGCAGCCACAGCATGTACACCACGTGCTGTGAACACCCGAGCCGAATGCGTCGAGAGCACAAACAAATAATAAAAGAACACACCCCGCCGGCGAAGCAGCCACAGCATGTACACCACGTGCTGTGAACACCCGAGCCGAATGCGTCGAGAGCAGAAACAAATAATAAAAAAACACACCCCCGCCGGCGAAGCAGCCACAGCATGTACACCACGTGCTCTGAACACCGGAGCCGAATGCGTCGAGAGCAGAAACAAATAATAAAAGAACACACCCCCGCCTGCGCAGCAGCCACAGCATGTACACAACGTGATCTGAACACCCGAGCCGAATGCGTCGAGAGCACAAACAAATAATAAAAGAACACACCCCGCCGGCGAAGCAGCCACAGCATGTACACCATGTGCTCTGAACACCTGAGCCGAATGCGTCGAGAGCAGAAACAAATAATAAAAGAACACACCCCCGCCGGCGCAGCAGCCATAACATGTACACCACGTGCTCTGAACACCCGAGCCGAATGCGTCGAGAGCAGAAACAAATAATAAAAGAACACACCCCCGCCTGCGCAGCAGCCACAGCATGTACACAACGTGCTCTGAACACCCGAGCCGAATGCGTCGAGAGCACAAACAAATAATAAAAGAACATACCCCCGCCGGCGAAGCAGCCACAGCATGTACACCATGTGCTCTGAACACCCGAGCCGAATGCGTCGAGAGCAGAAACAAATGATAAAAGAACACACCCCCGCCGGCGCAGCAGCCACAGCATGTACACCACGAGCTCTCAACACCCGAGCCGAATGCGTCGAGAGCACAAACAAATAATAAAAGAACACACCCCGCCGGCGAAGCAGCCACAGCATGTACACCACGTGCTCTGAACACCCGAGCCGAATGCGTCGAGAGCAGAAACAAATAATAAAAAACACACCCCCGCCGGCGAAGCAGCCACAGCATGTACACCACGTGCTCTGAACACCCGAGCCGAATGCGTCGAGAGCAGAAACAAATAATAAAAGAACACACCCCCGCCTGCGCAGCAGCCACAGCATGTACACAACGTGCTCTGAACACCCGAGCCGAATGCGTCGAGAGCACAAACAAATAATAAAAGAACACACCCCCGCCGGCGAAGCAGCCACAGCATGTACACCACGTGCTCTGTACACCCGAGCCGAATGCGTCGAGAGCAGAAACAAATAATAAAAAAACACACCCCCGCCGGCGAAGCAGCCACAGCATGTACACCACGTGCTGTGAACACCTGAGCCGAATGCGTCGAGAGCAGAAAAAAATAATAAAAGAACACACCCCGCCGGCGGAGCAGCCACAACATGTACATCACATGCTCTGAACGCCCGAGCCGAATGCGTCGAGAGCAGAAACAAATAATAAAAGAACACACCCCCGCCGGCGAAGCAGCCACAGCATGTACACCACGTGCTCTGAGCACCCGAGCCGAATGCATCGAGAGCAGAAACAAATAATAAAAGAACACACCCCCGCCGGCGCAGCAGCCATATGTACACCACGTGCTCTGAACACCCGAGCCGAATGCGTCGAGAGCAGAAACAAATAATAAAAGAACACACCCCCGCCTGCGCAGCAGCCACAGCATGCACACAACGTGCTCTGAACACCCGAGCCGAATGCGTCGAGAGCACAAACAAATAATAAAAGAACACACCCCCGCCGGCGAAGCAGCCACAGCATGTACACCACGTGCTCTGTACACCCGAGCCGAATGCGTCGAGAGCAGAAACAAATAATAAAAGAACACACCCCCGCCGGCGAAGCAGCCACAGCATGTACACCACGTGCTGTGAACACCTGAGCCGAATGCGTCGAGAGCAGAAAAAAATAATAAAAGAACACACCCCGCCGGCGCAGCAGCCACAACATGTACATCACATGCTCTGAACGCCCGAGCCGAATGCGTCGAGAGCAGAAACAAATAATAAAAGAACACACCCCCGCCGGCGAAGCAGCCACAGCATGTACACCACGTGCTCTGAGCACCCGAGCCGAATGCATCGAGAGCAGAAACAAATAATAAAAGAACACACCCCCGCCGGCGCAGCAGCCATATGTACACCACGTGCTCTGAACACCCGAGCCGAATGCGTCGAGAGCAGAAACAAATAATAAAAGAACACACCGCCGCCGGCGCAGCAGCCACAACATGTACACAACGTGCTCTGAACACCCGAGCCGAATGCATCGAGAGCAGAAACAAATAATAAAAGAACACACCCCCGCCGGCGCAGCAGCCATATGTACACAACGTGCTCTGAACACCCGAGCCGAATGTGTCGAGAGCACAAACAAATAATAAAAGAACACACCCCCGCCGGCGCAGCAGCCATATGTACACAACGTGCTCTGAACACCCGAGCCGAATGTGTCGAGAGCAGAAACAAATAATAAAAGAACACACCGCCGCCGGCGCAGCAGCCATATGTACACCACGTGCTCTGAACACCCGAGCCGAATGTGTCGAGAGCACAAACAAATAATAAAAGAACACACCCCCGCCGGCGCAGGAGCCATATGTACACCACGTGCTCTGAAGACCCGAGCCGAATGCGTCGAGAGCAGAAACAAATAATAAAAGAACACACCGCCGCCGGCGCAGCAGCCACAACATGTACACAACGTGCTCTGAGCACCCGAGCCGAATGCATCGAGAGCAGAAACAAATAATAAAAGAACACACCCCCGCCGGCGCAGCAGCCATATGTACACAACGTGCTCTGAACACCCGAGCCGAATGTGTCGAGAGCACAAACAAATAATAAAAGAACACACCCCCGCCGGCGCAGCAGCCACAACATGTACACCACATGCTCTGAACACCCGAGCCGAATGCGTCGAGAGCAGAAACAAATAATAAAAGAACACACCCCCGCCTGCGCAGCAGCCACAGCATGTACACAACGTGCTCTGAACACCCGAGCCGAATGCGTCGAGAGCACAAACAAATAATAAAAGAACACACCCCCGCCGGCGAAGCAGCCACAGCATGTACACCACGTGCTGTGAACACCCGAACCGAATGCGTCGAGAGCAGAAAGAAATAATAAAAAACACACCCCCGCCGGCGCAGCGGCCACAGCATGTACACAACGTGCTCTGATCACCCGAGCCGAATGCGTCGAGAGCACAAACAAATAATAAAAGAACACACCCCCGCCGGCGAAGCAGCCACAGCATGTACACCACGTGCTCTGAACACCCGAGCCGAATGCGTCGAGAGCAGAAACAAATGATAAAAGAACACACCCCCGCCGGCGCAGCAGCCACAGCATGTACACCACGAGCTCTGAACACCCGAGCCGAATGCGTCTAGAGCACAAACAAATAATAAAAGAACACACCCCGCCGGCGAAGCAGCCACAGCATGTACACCACGTGCTCTGAACACCCGAGCCGAATGCGTCGGGAGCAGAAACAAATAATAAAAAAACACACCCCCGCCGGCGAAGCAGCCACAGCATGTACACCACGTGCTCTGAACACCCGAGCCGAATGCGTCGAGAGCAGAAACAAATAATAAAAGAACACACCGCCGCCTGTGCAGCAGCCACAGCATGTACACAACGTGCTCTGAACACCCGAGCCGAATGCGTCGAGAGCACAAACAAATAATAAAAGAACACACCCCCGCCGGCGAAGCAGCCACAGCATGTACACCACGTGCTCTGTACACCCGAGCCGAATGCGTCGAGAGCAGAAACAAATAATAAAAGAACACACCCCCGCCGGCGAAGCAGCCACAGCATGTACACCACGTGCTGTGAACACCCGAGCCGAATGCGTCGAGAGCACAAACAAATAATAAAAGAACACACCCCCGCCTGCGCAGCAGCCACAGCATGTACACCACGTGCTGTGAACACCCAAGCCGAATGCGTCGAGAGCACAAACAAATAATAAAAGAACACACCCCCGCCGGCGAAGCAGCCACAGCATGTACACCACGTGCTGTGAACACCCGAGCCGAATGCGTCGAGAGCAGAAACAAATAATAAAAGAACACACCCCCGCCGGCGAAGCAGCCACAGCATGTACACCACGTGCTCTGTACACCCGAGCCGAATGCGTCGAGAGCAGAAACAAATAATAAAAGAACACACCCCCGCCGGCGAAGCAGCCACAGCATGTACACCACGTGCTGTGAACACCCGAGCCGAATGCGTCGAGAGCAGAAAAAAATAATAAAAGAACACACCCCCGCCGGCGCAGCAGCCACAACATGTACATCACATGCTCTGAACGCCCGAGCCGAATGCGTCGAGAGCAGAAACAAATAATAAAAGAACACACCCCCGCCGGCGAAGCAGCCACAGCATGTACACCACGTGCTGTGAACACCCGAGCCGAATGCGTCGAGAGCACAAACAAATAATAAAAGAACACACCCCGCCGGCGAAGCAGCCACAGCATGTACACCACGTGCTGTGAACACCCGAGCCGAATGCGTCGAGAGCAGAAACAAATAATAAAAAAACACACCCCCGCCGGCGAAGCAGCCACAGCATGTACACCACGTGCTCTGAACACCCGAGCCGAATGCGTCGAGAGCAGAAACAAATAATAAAAGAACACACCCCCGCCTGCGCAGCAGCCACAGCATGTACACAACGTGATCTGAACACCCGAGCCGAATGCGTCGAGAGCACAAACAAATAATAAAAGAACACACCCCGCCGGCGAAGCAGCCACAGCATGTACACCATGTGCTCTGAACACCTGAGCCGAATGCGTCGAGAGCAGAAACAAATAATAAAAGAACACACCCCCGCCGGCGCAGCAGCCATAACATGTACACCACGTGCTCTGAACACCCGAGCCGAATGCGTCGAGAGCAGAAACAAATAATAAAAGAACACACCCCCGCCTGCGCAGCAGCCACAGCATGTACACAACGTGCTCTGAACACCCGAGCCGAATGCGTCGAGAGCACAAACAAATAATAAAAGAACACACCCCCGCCGGCGAAGCAGCCACAGCATGTACACCATGTGCTCTGAACACCCGAGCCGAATGCGTCGAGAGCAGAAACAAATGATAAAAGAACACACCCCCGCCGGCGCAGCAGCCACAGCATGTACACCACGAGCTCTCAACACCCGAGCCGAATGCGTCGAGAGCACAAACAAATAATAAAAGAACACACCCCGCCGGCGAAGCAGCCACAGCATGTACACCACGTGCTCTGAACACCCGAGCCGAATGCGTCGAGAGCAGAAACAAATAATAAAAAACACACCCCCGCCGGCGAAGCAGCCACAGCATGTACACCACGTGCTCTGAACACCCGAGCCGAATGCGTCGAGAGCAGAAACAAATAATAAAAGAACACACCCCCGCCTGCGCAGCAGCCACAGCATGTACACAACGTGCTCTGAACACCCGAGCCGAATGCGTCGAGAGCACAAACAAATAATAAAAGAACACACCCCCGCCGGCGAAGCAGCCACAGCATGTACACCACGTGCTCTGTACACCCGAGCCGAATGCGTCGAGAGCAGAAACAAATAATAAAAAAACACACCCCCGCCGGCGAAGCAGCCACAGCATGTACACCACGTGCTGTGAACACCTGAGCCGAATGCGTCGAGAGCAGAAAAAATAATAAAAGAACACACCCCGCCGGCGGAGCAGCCACAACATGTACATCACATGCTCTGAACGCCCGAGCCGAATGCGTCGAGAGCAGAAACAAATAATAAAAGAACACACCCCCGCCGGCGAAGCAGCCACAGCATGTACACCACGTGCTCTGAGCACCCGAGCCGAATGCATCGAGAGCAGAAACAAATAATAAAAGAACACACCCCCGCCGGCGCAGCAGCCATATGTACACCACGTGCTCTGAACACCCGAGCCGAATGCGTCGAGAGCAGAAACAAATAATAAAAGAACACACCCCCGCCTGCGCAGCAGCCACAGCATGCACACAACGTGCTCTGAACACCCGAGCCGAATGCGTCGAGAGCACAAACAAATAATAAAAGAACACACCCCCGCCGGCGAAGCAGCCACAGCATGTACACCACGTGCTCTGTACACCCGAGCCGAATGCGTCGAGAGCAGAAACAAATAATAAAAGAACACACCCCCGCCGGCGAAGCAGCCACAGCATGTACACCACGTGCTGTGAACACCTGAGCCGAATGCGTCGAGAGCAGAAAAAAATAATAAAAGAACACACCCCGCCGGCGCAGCAGCCACAACATGTACATCACATGCTCTGAACGCCCGAGCCGAATGCGTCGAGAGCAGAAACAAATAATAAAAGAACACACCCCCGCCGGCGAAGCAGCCACAGCATGTACACCACGTGCTCTGAGCACCCGAGCCGAATGCATCGAGAGCAGAAACAAATAATAAAAGAACACACCCCCGCCGGCGCAGCAGCCATATGTACACCACGTGCTCTGAACACCCGAGCCGAATGCGTCGAGAGCAGAAACAAATAATAAAAGAACACACCGCCGCCGGCGCAGCAGCCACAACATGTACACAACGTGCTCTGAACACCCGAGCCGAATGCATCGAGAGCAGAAACAAATAATAAAAGAACACACCCCCGCCGGCGCAGCAGCCATATGTACACAACGTGCTCTGAACACCCGAGCCGAATGTGTCGAGAGCACAAACAAATAATAAAAGAACACACCCCCGCCGGCGCAGCAGCCATATGTACACAACGTGCTCTGAACACCCGAGCCGAATGTGTCGAGAGCAGAAACAAATAATAAAAGAACACACCGCCGCCGGCGCAGCAGCCATATGTACACCACGTGCTCTGAACACCCGAGCCGAATGTGTCGAGAGCACAAACAAATAATAAAAGAACACACCCCCGCCGGCGCAGGAGCCATATGTACACCACGTGCTCTGAAGACCCGAGCCGAATGCGTCGAGAGCAGAAACAAATAATAAAAGAACACACCGCCGCCGGCGCAGCAGCCACAACATGTACACAACGTGCTCTGAGCACCCGAGCCGAATGCATCGAGAGCAGAAACAAATAATAAAAGAACACACCCCCGCCGGCGCAGCAGCCATATGTACACAACGTGCTCTGAACACCCGAGCCGAATGTGTCGAGAGCACAAACAAATAATAAAAGAACACACCCCCGCCGGCGCAGCAGCCACAACATGTACACCACATGCTCTGAACACCCGAGCCGAATGCGTCGAGAGCAGAAACAAATAATAAAAGAACACACCCCCGCCTGCGCAGCAGCCACAGCATGTACACAACGTGCTCTGAACACCCGAGCCGAATGCGTCGAGAGCACAAACAAATAATAAAAGAACACACCCCCGCCGGCGAAGCAGCCACAGCATGTACACCACGTGCTGTGAACACCCGAACCGAATGCGTCGAGAGCAGAAACAAATAATAAAAGAACACACCCCCGCCGGCGAAGCAGCCACAGCATGTACACCACGTGCTCTGTACACCCGAGCCGAATGCGTCGAGAGCAGAAACAAATAATAAAAGAACACACCCCCGCCGGCGAAGCAGCCACAGCATGTACACCACGTGCTCTGTACACCCGAGCCGAATGCGTCGAGAGCAGAAACAAATAATAAAAGAACACACCCCCGCCGGCGAAGCAGCCACAGCATGTACACCACGTGCTGTGAACACCCGAGCCGAATGCGTCGAGAGCAGAAAAAAATAATAAAAGAACACACCCCCGCCGGCGCAGCAGCCACAACATGTACATCACATGCTCTGAACGCCCGAGCCGAATGCGTCGAGAGCAGAAACAAATAATAAAAGAACACACCCCCGCCGGCGAAGCAGCCACAGCATGTACACCACGTGCTGTGAACACCCGAGCCGAATGCGTCGAGAGCACAAACAAATAATAAAAGAACACACCCCGCCGGCGAAGCAGCCACAGCATGTACACCACGTGCTGTGAACACCCGAGCCGAATGCGTCGAGAGCAGAAACAAATAATAAAAAAACACACCCCCGCCGGCGAAGCAGCCACAGCATGTACACCACGTGCTCTGAACACCCGAGCCGAATGCGTCGAGAGCAGAAACAAATAAAAGAACACACCCCCGCCTGTGCAGCAGCCACAGCATGTACACAACGTGATCTGAACACCCGAGCCGAATGCGTCGAGAGCACAAACAAATAATAAAAGAACACACCCCGCCGGCGAAGCAGCCACAGCATGTACACCATGTGCTCTGAACACCCGAGCCGAATGCGTCGAGAGCAGAAACAAATGATAAAAGAACACACCCCCGCCGGCGCAGCAGCCACAGCATGTACACCACGAGCTCTCAACACCCGAGCCGAATGCGTCGAGAGCAGAAACAAATAATAAAAGAACACACCCCCGCCTGCGCAGCAGCCACAGCATGTACACAACGTGCTCTGAACACCCGAGCCGAATGCGTCGAGAGCACAAACAAATAATAAAAGAACACACCCCCGCCGGCGAAGCAGCCACAGCATGTACACCATGTGCTCTGAACACCCGAGCCGAATGCGTCGAGAGCAGAAACAAATGATAAAAGAACACACCCCCGCCGGCGCAGCAGCCACAGCATGTACACCACGAGCTCTCAACACCCGAGCCGAATGCGTCTAGAGCACAAACAAATAATAAAAGAACACACCCCGCCGGCGAAGCAGCCACAGCATGTACACCACGTGCTCTGAACACCCGAGCCGAATGCGTCGAGAGCAGAAACAAATAATAAAAAAACACACCCCCGCCGGCGAAGCAGCCACAGCATGTACACCACGTGCTCTGAACACCCGAGCCGAATGCGTCGAGAGCAGAAACAAATAATAAAAGAACACACCCCCGCCTGCGCAGCAGCCACAGCATGTACACAACGTGCTCTGAACACCCGAGCCGAATGCGTCGAGAGCACAAACAAATAATAAAAGAACACACCCCCGCCGGCGAAGCAGCCACAGCATGTACACCACGTGCTCTGTACACCCGAGCCGAATGCGTCGAGAGCAGAAACAAATAATAAAAGAACACACCCCCGCCGGCGAAGCAGCCACAGCATGTACACCACGTGCCGTGAACACCTGAGCCGAATGCGTCGGGAGCAGAAAAAAATAATAAAAGAACACACCCCGCCGGCGCAGCAGCCACAACATGTACATCACATGCTCTGAACGCCCGAGCCGAATGCGTCGAGAGCAGAAACAAATAATAAAAGAACACACCCCCGCCGGCGAAGCACCCACAGCATGTACACCACGTGCTCTGAGCACCCGAGCCGAATGCATCGAGAGCAGAAACAAATAATAAAAGAACACACCCCCGCCGGCGCAGCAGCCATATGTACACCACGTGCTCTGAACACCCGAGCCGAATGCGTCGAGAGCAGAAACAAATAATAAAAGAACACACCCCCGCCTGCGCAGCAGCCACAGCATGTACACAACGTGCTCTGAACACCCGAGCCGAATGCGTCGAGAGCACAAACAAATAATAAAAGAACACACCCCCGCCGGCGAAGCAGCCACAGCATGTACACCACGTGCTCTGTACACCCGAGCATAATGCGTCGAGAGCAGAAACAAATAATAAAAGAACACACCCCCGCCGGCGAAGCAGCCACAGCATGTACACCACGTGCTGTGAACACCTGAGCCGAATGCGTCGAGAGCAGAAAAAAATAATAAAAGAACACACCCCGCCGGCGCAGCAGCCACAACATGTACATCACATGCTCTGAACGCCCGAGCCGAATGCGTCGAGAGCAGAAACAAATAATAAAAGAACACACCCCCGCCGGCGAAGCAGCCACAGCATGTACACCACGTGCTCTGAGCACCCGAGCCGAATGCATCGAGAGCAGAAACAAATAATAAAAGAACACACCCCCGCCGGCGCAGCAGCCATATGTACACCACGTGCTCTGAACACCCGAGCCGAATGCGTCGAGAGCAGAAACAAATAATAAAAGAACACACCGCCGCCGGCGCAGCAGCCACAGCATGTACACAACGTGCTCTGAACACCCGAGCCGAATGTGTCGAGAGCACAAACAAATAATAAAAGAACACACCCCCGCCGGCGCAGCAGCCACAACATGTACACCACATGCTCTGAACACCCGAGCCGAATGCGTCGAGAGCAGAAACAAATAATAAAAGAACACACCCCCGCCTGCGCAGCAGCCACAGCATGTACACAACGTGCTCTGAACACCCGAGCCGAATGCGTCGAGAGCACAAACAAAAAATAAAAGAACACACCCCCGCCGGCGAAGCAGCCACAGCATGTACACCACGTGCTCTGTACACCCGAGCCGAATGCGTCGAGAGCAGAAACAAATAATAAAAGAACACACCCCCGCCGGCGAAGCAGCCACAGCATGTACACCACGTGCTCTGAACACCCGAGCCGAATGCGTCGAGAGCAGAAACAAATAATAAAAGAACACACCCCCGCCGGCGAAGCAGCCACAGCATGTACACCACGTGCTCTGTACACCCGAGCCGAATGCGTCGAGAGCAGAAACAAATAATAAAAGAACACACCCCCGCCGGCGAAGCAGCCACAGCATGTACACCACGTGCCGTGAACACCTGAGCCGAATGCGTCGAGAGCAGAAACAAATAATAAAAGAACACACCCCCGCCGGCGAAGCAGCCACAGCATGTACACCACGTGCTCTGTACACCCGAGCCGAATGCGTCGAGAGCAGAAACAAATAATAAAAGAACACACCGCCGCCGGCGCAGCAGCCACAGCATGTACACAACGTGCTCTGAACACCCGAGCCGAATGTGTCGAGAGCACAAACAAATAATAAAAGAACACACCCCCGCCGGCGCAGCAGCCACAACATGTACACCACATGCTCTGAACACCCGAGCCGAATGCGTCGAGAGCAGAAACAAATAATAAAAGAACACACCCCCGCCTGCGCAGCAGCCACAGCATGTACACAACGTGCTCTGAACACCCGAGCCGAATGCGTCGAGAGCACAAACAAATAATAAAAGAACACACCCCCGCCGGCGAAGCAGCCACAGCATGTACACCACGTGCTCTGTACACCCGAGCCGAATGCGTCGAGAGCAGAAACAAATAATAAAAGAACACACCCCCGCCGGCGAAGCAGCCACAGCATGTACACCACGTGCTGTGAACACCTGAGCCGAATGCGTCGAGAGCAGAAAAAAATAATAAAAGAACACACCCCGCCGGCGCAGCAGCCACAACATGTACATCACATGCTCTGAACGCCCGAGCCGAATGCGTCGAGAGCAGAAACAAATAATAAAAGAACACACCCCCGCCGGCGAAGCAGCCACAGCATGTACACCACGTGCTCTGAGCACCCGAGCCGAATGCATCGAGAGCAGAAACAAATAATAAAAGAACACACCCCCGCCGGCGCAGCAGCCATATGTACACCACGTGCTCTGAACACCCGAGCCGAATGCGTCGAGAGCAGAAACAAATAATAAAAGAACACACCGCCGCCGGCGCAGCAGCCACAGCATGTACACAACGTGCTCTGAACACCCGAGCCGAATGTGTCGAGAGCACAAACAAATAATAAAAGAACACACCCCCGCCGGCGCAGCAGCCACAACATGTACACCACATGCTCTGAACACCCGAGCCGAATGCGTCGAGAGCAGAAACAAATAATAAAAGAACACCCCCCGCCGGCGCAGCAGCCACAGGATGTACACCACGTGCTCTTAACACCCGAGCCGAATGCGTCGAGAGCACAAACAAATAATAAAAGAACACACCCCCGCCGGCGAAGCAGCCACAGCATGTACACCACGTGCTCTGAACACCCAACGAATGCGTCGAGAGCAGAAACAAATAATAAAAGAACACACCCCCGCCGGCGCAGCAGCCACAGCATGTACACAACGTGCTCTGAACACCCGAGCCGAATGCGTCGAGAGCACAAACAAATAATAAAAGAACACACCCCCGCCGGCGAAGCAGCCACAGCATGTACACCAGGTGCTCTGAACACCCGAGCCGAATGCGTCGAGAGCAGAAACAAATGATAAAAGAACACACCCCCGCCGGCGCAGCAGCCACAGGATGTACACCACGTGCTCTGAACACCCGAGCCGAATGCGTCGAGAGCAGAAACAAATAATAAAATAACACACCCCCGCCAGCCTACACCGACGGGAGACGGCAGAAGATCTCCTCCGGATTCGAACGCAGGGCCCCAACGAAAGCGTCACAAGATTTGCAGATGTCCTCCGCCTGAGCGCCCGTGCCGACTCACGAGCCCAGGGATTTCCCTAGACCCCCCCTAGTTTTCCTGGACACCCCCCTTTGAATCTAAAAAAAGAAAAAAGAAAATAAAATTCTTTTTTTCAGATTAAGTAGAAAACACCACCTCTCATGTGTATACATAGAGAAAGGGAAACATACATTACGGGTATGAGCATTCGGTTAATAGACGTCTGTAATTTAGCTAGTGGACTAAAAAAGAAACAGTTTTATATTTTATCTAGCCTCGCCTCGCATCGCATTGCGTCCCCCCCCCCCCCCCCCCCCCCCCCCCGGAGCCATTGGGACACCCCCCCCCCCCCCCCCCTCCTTGATTAGAATCCTGGGAAAACCCCTGCACGAGCCGCAGACGACAAGAAGCTGCGGGTCCTCATGCGCGGGGTGAGAGATGACAGCTTTGGAGGCCTCGTGCGCAACCCGCCGGGCACCGTCGAAGCCTTCATCACCGAGGCGAAAAACATCGAGCGCGCCCTCCAAGCGCGCGCTTCCCACTACCAGCGGCATCCAAGCGTCGCTGCAACCGCGATGCTTAGCGGCAAAAACTCTTCTGGTACGGACATTCGCGAGATTATCCGGGAGGTCGTCCGGGAGGAACTCCGCCAGTTGCTGCCAGCCGCAAGTCGCCCAGCGACACTCTTATTCGCCGAGGCTGTGCGCGATGAAGTACAACGGGCGGTCTACCCTGAGGTACCCATCAACACGACGACACCGGAGGAACCGACGTTAAGCTACGCCGCAATGGTCCGCCGAGCACCATCAGCCCCGCGTCCGTACATGGCACCTCCCAGACGTGTGCCTCCAGAGCCGCAGCATTACCGACACCAGGAAGGTCGGGCGCACGTTCGTCCAGAACAAGTAGCGCCAAGGAAGACCTGTGGAGGACGGCCGATCGACGCCGGTTGTGCTACCACTGTGGGGAAGCCGACCACATCTACCCTCAATGCCCCTACCGCCAGCTGGGCCTACGAGGGTTTGCGCCCAACGACCCTCGACCACGTCTTGGGGAGCGACCTCGGGACATCGAGAACTACCTCCGCCGCTCTTCCTCACCTGAGTCGTCTCGCCGCCGAGGATTCCGTTCACCAACTCCCCGACGCTCGCCATCGCCCTTCCGCCGGTCCTTCCGAGAAAACCTGTGCCCCCTGCCTCGCCGGGAAAACTGAGTGCGGCAATACCGGGAGGTGGTATTGCCGGTGACCGAACGACGCCAATATCCTCCACAAACGTCGGAGGGCTCCCACACTAGCGACGAAACGGATAGGAACGACGCTTCTGTGACGGTGTCGAATAACATCGACGTTACCATCGACGGCCACGACGCGAAGGCACTCGTCGACACCGGAGCAGACTGTTCGGTTTTAAGTGGGAAGCTCTTTCGACGCCTTCGGAAGGTGATGATGCCGTGGGAAGGCCCGAAAATACGAACCGCCGTTGGACATCTCATCACACCAGTAAGAAGGTGTACTGCGCGCGTGGACATCCACGGAGAGACCTGCCCCGTGAAATTCGTCGTCCTCAAAGACTGTTCCAGAGACGTCATCCTTGGCATGGACTTCCTCTGTGAGTACGGTGCGGTGATCAACCTTGGAGCAAACACGTTGACGCTGCGAAAGCCCGTGCTACCTCCGGAGGGATCCAAAACGTCGCCAGCCGCCGTCCGAGTCATTGCGGACCACGGGAACCTGCCGCCACGGTCGAGTGTTCTTGTGCCCGTCATGACCAATGCAGTGGCCAGCGGGAAAGTGCTTCTGGAAGGCAACGTCCAACTGCTTCTCAGAAGAGGAATAGGCGTCGCAAGAGGCGTAGCAGAGCTGCAGGATGGACGTTGTGTGGTCCTCGTGACGAACTTCCGACCGGAGGCGCAGCATCTCACGAAAGGTGCCACTATAGGACACGTCGAGGAACTCCGGGCCGACGCCGAAATCGCCGCGATCTCCGACGAGCCCTCGCCATGTCAGCCGTCCAGTACAGTGGCGCCTCAGCTCGACGTTAACCCCAAGCTCAGCGCCACGGAACGACGACAGCTCGGAGACCTCCTCGCCGAGTTGGACGACTGCTTTGCGACGACGTCGATGGTGCGCCAGACAACAGTTGCGAAACACCGCATCAAGTGGCAGAGCTGTCTCGTTTACCTGGACGACGTCGTGGTATTCTCGGCCAACTTCGACGAGCATTTGCGACGCCTTCGGGCCGTTTTAGAGGCAATCAGGACCGCAGGTCTCACCCTCAAGCCGACGAAGTGCCGGTTTGCCTACGGTGAACTGAAGTTCCTGGGCCATGTTGTGAGCAACGATGGTGTATGTCCTGACCCTGAGAAGACTCGCGCCGTAGCGGGCTTTCCACCGCCCACCGACAAAACGGCCATCCGAAGGTTCCTTGGACTTTGCGCATACTACCGGCGATTCGTTCAGGATTTCGCCAAGCTTTCTGCGCCGCTAACGCACCTTACGAAAGACGCCGTGAACTTCGAATGGGGTGAAGAACAACAACAGGCATTCGACGAACTAAAGCGACGGCTCCAGTCGCCACCAATTCTCGGCCACTTCGACCAATCAGCCGAAACGGAGGTCCACACGGACGCCAGTAATACAGGACTCGGAACGGTACTGGTCCAACGACAAGACGGTGGGGAGCTCGTGATCGCGTACGCTAGCCGGACGCTGTCGAAAGAGGAACGCAATTACTCGACGAAAGAGAACGAATGTCTGACTGTCGTCTGGGCCCCCATCACGAAATTCCGCCCATGCTTGTACGGGACTCCTTTTCGGGTGGTCACCGACCACCATTCGCTGTGTTGGTTAGCGACCCTGAAGGACCCATCGGGACGCCTCGCTTGGTGGAGCCTACGACTGCAAGAGTACGACGTGACCGTGGTGTACAAGTCAGGCCGAAAACACAGCGACGCCGACTGCCTGTCCAGAGCCCCTGACGAGTCATCTACCGCATGCGCCAAAGACGACGACGACGACCACTTTCTTGGCGCGGTGAGCCTTCACGGCATGGCAGCGCTCCAGCGGGACGATCCTGAGTTGCGTGCACTGATCGACCACTTGAAGGGACGAGGGGGTACGATTCCCCGAGCCTTCTCGCGTGACCTGCCAAGATTCGCCGTCCGGAGAGGTCTCCTCTATAAAGAGAACTTCGGGGACAACAACTCGACGTGGCTCCTGGTCATTCCTGCTAGTCTTCGAGAAGAGATCTTTCAAGCCTGCCACGACGACCCAACATCTGGTCACCTTGGCTAGAGTAGGACTCTTGCACGGATTCGAGAAAAATACTACTGGCCCAAGCTCCCGAAGACTGTCCACCTCTACGTCCGTTCGTGCCACGAATGCCAACGACGCAAGAAACCACCGACGAAACCGGCAGGTCTCCTGCAACCGATCACGTCCCCGACTGCACCATTCCAGCAGGTTGGAATGGATCTTCTCGGACCTTTCCCATCGTCGACGCAGGGAAACCGGTGGATAATCGTGGCAACTGATTATCTCACCAGGTACGCCGAGACAAAAGCACTCCCGTCGGGGACCGCCGTGGAAATAGCCAAGTTCTTCGCGGAGTCCATCGTCCTTTGACACGGCGCTCCCCAAGTCCTGATTACGGACCGAGGATCCTCGTTCATGGTGCAACTGACACAAGAGATACTCCGCCTAAGCCACACCGACCACCGCCGGACCACGGCATGCCACCGGCAGACCAACGGGCTGACGGAGCGACTAAACAAGACCATCGCCGACATGATTTCGATGTGCGTGGACGTGGAACACAAGACGTGGGGTGAAGTGTTGCTTAACGTCACGTTTGCGTACAACACGGCGATTCAAGAGACTACCGGCATTACACCCTTTCAGCTGGTGCACGGCAGAAAGGTGACGACGATGCTCGACGCCATGCTGCCCCACGACCCGACGGACGACGGCACTGACGACGCCCAGCTGGTCACCCAACGAGCAGAAGAAGCACGCCAGCTAGCCCGTCTTCGGATAAAGGAGCAGCAACGTGTGGACGCTGGCCGGTACAACCTTCGCCGCCGCGACGTGGAGTTCCAGCCCGGAGACAGGGTATGGCTGTGGACGCCCATTCGCCGCCGCGGCCTCAGCGAGAAACTGTTAAAACGCTACTTCGGACCCTACAAGGTCATCCGCCGCCTTGGGGACTTGAACTACGAGGTGCTCCCCGACGGAAGTCGCCCATCAGGACGCCGCCAGCCACGACCCGAAGTCGTCCACGTAGTTCGACTCAAGCCGTTCTACGCGCGTTAGGATTGTGACACAGCATGTTTGTTTTGTTTCGCCGTAATTGTTTTAGCCATTTCCGTTTTCCTTTCGTTTTGCATCGGGGTGATGCACTTTTAAAAGGGGGATTATGCCGCCCGCAGAGCCGAGAAGGCAACGCTTGGGGCCCTTAGCAGGACGCTTGGCGAAAACGACGGTGAGAAATTTGGCGGCCGCGATTGGCCAACGCCACACTTGACATTGGTGCCGGCCAATCAGAGCCGCGGGATTTCTCGCCGACTTTTTCGCCAAGTGTCTAGGGGCCCTAATCTGGACACTTGGCGAAAAACAACAACACCATCTTCCCGAAGGGAACCATGGGGTGATGCGGAGTACCGTTCCATCACACTTCATCGGAAGAACGGAATGAACTGGAGTCAACAGCGGTGAACAGAACGCGCGTAGAAATTGATTTGCTCTTTATGTTTACACAGCCTTGATGGAGATGCGCCTCAACGGGTAATCGGTCTCTTAGCTGCAGATGAGAAATTTATCCAGTGCAGTACAACCGCTAACCTGAGATTCTTAGCGTGCATCACGCAGTAGTCATCACACGAACGCGTGCCGATACGAAACTCATCCAGATCGAAACGGGCGGGGGTCGGCGGGGACTCGAACCCAGGGGGTTCCCAGCGCAAGCTTTCGCTCCACGCTCCGAGCTCATTTCCCGAGGTACCAGTGAATCGGTCCAAACTTTTTTAGAGCTCAGCTCCTAGGCGCCCGTTTAGGGCTTAAGCGGCGTCGCTGTCGGAGTAACCGCGCTTGCATTATGGGACGTTTCCCATAATGCACGAGGGTCGCTCGTGATGTCGCAGCGCGTTGTATTATGCGTAAAATTCCTTACTAAATTTAGCGGAAAATTTTCCCCGCTAAATTTAGCGAAAAAATTCCCCCGCTAAATTTAACGAAACAAAACTCCCCACTAATGTTAGAGTGAAAATTTTCCCGCTAAATTTAGCAAAAAAGTCTCCGCTAAATGTAGCGGAAAAAATAGGGAATTGTAGTAGAGCGTTTCCGCAGCCCGCTAAGCACCCGGATAGCGCTCCGTAATCCGGCACACGACCTTGAACTATGCAGACAAGGCTGGGGGCGCGCATGCGCAGCTGCGGAGTTTTCTTCAGGGATACCGTAGCGAAGGAGAAAAACGATCTACTACAATTCCCTACTGCCCCGTTATAGTTAGCGGAAAGAAGTCTCCTCTAAATTCAAAGGAAAAATTCCCAACTAAATGTATCGAGAAAAATTCACCGCTAAATTTGGCGGAAAAGTTTCCCCGCTAAATTTAGCAGAAAAATTTCCCTTTCCCGGTAAATTTTGCGTAAACATTTCCCCGCTAAGATTAGCGGGAACATTTTGCCCGCTAAATTTCGCGCGAAGAATTCCCCGCTCTATTTAGCGAAAAATATTCCCTTCTATATTTATTGGAAAAATTCCCCGCTAAATGTAGCGTGAAAAATTCCCCGATAAAATTAGAAGAAAACATTTCCCGCTAAATTTTCTCAGAAACATTTTTTCGCTAAATTCAGCATAAGATTTTTTCACCTAAATTTAGCGGAAAAATTTCCTCGATAAATTTAGGGGGAAGAATTCTCCGCTCAATTTAGCGGAAAAAAGTGCACGCTAAAATTAGTAGAAAAATTCCTCGCCACATGTAGCGAAAACAATTTCTCACTAAATTTAGCGGAACATTTTCTCCGCTAAAATTAACTGAAAATTTTCTCCCCTAAATTTAGCGGAAAAATTCCCCGCTAATTTTTGTGGCAAAAAAATTCCCTGTTAAATTTATCGGAAAAAGTTTCACGCTAAGTTTAGTGGAAGAAAGTTTTCCTCAAAATTGATTGGAAAATTCCCCAAAATTTAACGGAAACTTTTCACCGCTATATTTACCGGAACAATTTCCATATTTAGCGGGAAAAGTTCCCGCTATATTTAACAGAAAAAAATTCCCGGCGGTATTTAGTTGGAAATTTTACCCGCTAAATTTTGCTTGAAAATTCCCTGCTGAATTTAGCGAAAATTTCCCACTAAATGGCAGGGGAGAAGGAGAGGAGGCGGGGAGGGTACGGATGAGGAGGAGGGGCATACCCTTCTCTCCGTACCTACCCCTCCTCCTCAAAAAAGCTGCGCTCTAATTCGGCGTTACAGGTGATTGTAAAGCTGTTTCACTTTTTTTTATTGGTGTTCATAATAATGATAATAATAATAATAATAATAATAGTAAAATTATTATTATTATTATTATTAACAATAATAATATTAATAATAATAAAAATCTTTTATTTTCCTTTTTTTCATTACAAAACAAAAAAAGGTGGAAAAGAGGGCAAAAAGCTGCTACTGCAGCTTGACGAGGCCCTTCTTCCCATACAAACCTTGGCGGAAAAACAGCGGAAAATAAAAATACACCAGAGCCAAAAAATGAAAATTACACCAGAACAACACTCCATTCATTATACTTGTTTATATAGAAAGATAACTAAAAGGCGTTTAAATACTTGTTGTTCGCTTTTTTTCATTCCTGTCTTGCATACTATACTCTCTTTTATACTTAGCCTGCAAAACTGTCAAAGCTACTGGCGCGAGCGCGTGGCTGCATCTATGGTTTTGTTTGCGCGAGAACGCGTGCCAATGATCAACGAGATCAAGCCCCACGCTCGCGCCAGTAGCTTTGACAGGGTTGCACACTAAGTATGAAACAGAGTATAGCTCGGCTTCATCGTACTTTGCCCATGCAGAAGGAGCCAACCACGATTTGGCTATTTTATATAATCTTTGTTTTCTTATTGAATCGTATTTTAAGACGATTCGAAAGTCATGGTTTTTCAAAAGAAGACCGGATATTTATTGAAGGAACGAACTGATCACAGGGATCTAGTAGCTTTGTTTAAATACTCTCCAGTTTTCATGAACAGTTCTATATTCAAAGACAGTAATGCATGCACTTGAAAAGGATTGTAGGCTTCGACAGAAGTCATCTATATGAGCTCAAGAATAGTTGTAGATGCATTTGTCCAGTGGACTGTGTTTTTCTCGGGGGTAGCAAATTCGACGTTTATGAAGACATGCTCACTTAGTGGTTTCATGAAACTTAGTCCAACTACATAGTCAAGTTCTGAAAGAAAATAATAATAATAAACACAAACAAGACCGCAAAGTTACGGGTTGGGTTGTCAGCCATTTGAAAAAGAAAGAAGGCATTTATCATGTCTACATGTAAAGTCACGACTTTGCTTAGAAAGTTTATGCCATGCCTCAAAGCATATGAGATTGGCAGTTGCCTGGCCATTTTATTTCGAGATAATAAAAGCCTCCGGAAAGAGCAATGAGGTCATTTAGATAAGATAAGTAAGAAACAAAAAAAATGTATTGAGCCGATTGAGCTAAGGGGGAAAAATGTTGATGCATTACATTAGGAGGAGTACTTGACTTCTTGCGTACGCTTTGACCTAATTTCGGCCTCCTCGTTGTCTTTTATGATCGATTATTCAATGTAGACTTTGGATTATCTCCGATTAGGGCTCCTCAATAAAAAGAATAAATGATCGGCTTCATTTAATCTGGGCTCCAGTGGCCTCGCTACTTGACACGGAAGTTATCTACGGTATGTTCTCGCGCAGCCTGTGACAAAAAGGGTTCAGGTGGTATTTAAGAGCTCGAGTCTGGCGAAGTTCTAAGTCACGCAGCCACCCGGAATTCGATATAATTGGTTGTCGCCCCTCAACTGCAGAAAGATAAGCTGCACTGTAGAGACAGCTTGACGCATATTTTTTTGTGTGATTGAAGTCCTGAGCTTGGAGCGTTTCTCTCCGATCCAGTTCCACTAAGGTGTCACGTGACACATTGGAGACCCGTGATTAGGTTGACCCGTTTTTTCCTTCGGTTCCATGGGTTAGGAAGTGTTGAGCAAAATATAGTTCCTACGATAGGGAAAGTCATGCGCTTCATGTCTCTTTTCACCTCTAATTTTCCAGAGTCGACCACGCATTCAACAGGAACACAATTTGTTTATACCGTCATTATCCCGAGTATAAAGGTAAATCAAGCCTATAAATTGGAATTACCCGGTAAAAATATGCACAACAGTGTACCTGAGTATGTCCGTTCTTCAACATGCAAGGTAATGTCAGACTGAGCCAGCTGCATGTGTAAAGAGCTTGCACTATGCGTGATCAAAAACAGGTGACGTGAGCACATACTGATTTGCATTCATGTCTCCTCTTCCCATTCATATTGAAAAAAAGGTAACGTCCCATCGTTTTACACCTTAAAACACGCAGCTTCGTCCGTTTTCGACAATGGTTGAACTTCGGTTCAACGTTAATGTGTTGCCCTAAACACAGGGTGTCACAAAAGAAAATTTACAGGGTTTACTTTACCGCAAAATTAAACTAGGCATCGCCGAACGCTCATTCTCCGCCCAAAGCGCTAGATGTCTCCACCAGATGCCAAAGTTTCAGCCCGATCCGATACCTTATTCAAAAGTTATGCGTAATTTTCTGAAAATTTCAATGGGACAATGGCGGCCGACGGAGTTTTCAAATACATGGGGATCTATGGCACCAGAAACCGAAAACGGGCAAAAATGGGCTCCACTTTCTCATTGAAATTTTCAGAAAATCACATAACTTTTGATTAATTATCGGATCGGGCTGAAATTTTGGCATATGGTTGTGACCTCTGGCGCTACCTTCGGGTGGACAATGGGCGTTCGGCGATGCTTAGTTTATGTTTGAGGTGAAAAATATAGTGTAATTTTTTTTTGTGATACCCTGTATATCAAAGCCCTCAATCAAGCCATACGATCAAGATGTTTCCTCTTAAAGGCTGGTTAAGACATCTGCACAGAACGCGTCGGCTACGAATGCGTGCCTTGCGGCCAGAGCGACTAGAACGACCGCTCTGCTGCGCGTACACACTCTTCCAACAAACTCAGCAATTAGGACAAACATGACACAGCACTCTCCGCAGCACTAGTAGTTTTGATGTCAGCTCCCTACCCCCTATGCAGAAAAAAAATGAAAGCCGTTTACAACTCCCTGTTACGCCGAATGAGAGCGCAGCTCTTGAGGAGGATGAGAGAAGGGTACTGGGGGGGTCAGTTGACCTAGGAAGGGGGGGGGTCACGTGACCTCGGGGGTCACGTGACCTGGGAGATCACGTGACCTCGGGGGGGTGGTCACGTGACGATGACGATGACGATGCGGATGCCGATGACGTCATCAGTGACATCACTGATGACGTCATCAGTGATGATGACGTCATCGTCACGTGACCCCCAGGTTCCGTGACCGCCCCCCCCAGGTCCACCCGAAGGAACCCGAGGTCCTCCCGAGGGAGACCGAGGTCCTCCCGAGGTCCTCCCGGAGGAACCCGACGTCCTTCTGAGGTCCTCTCGAAGAAACCCGAAGTCCTCGCGAGGACCTCCCGAAGGAACCCAAGGTCCTCCCGAGGTCCTCCCGAAGGAACCCGAGGTCCTTCGGGAGGATCTTGGGTTCCTTCGGGAAAATTTACCCATAATGCACCGCGCGGTTACGCCGACGGTGACGGCGATGGCGACGGCGACGCCGCTCTAGCCGGAAACGGGCGCCTAAGAGCTGCGCTCTAAAACAAAACATGAATGAAACGCCGATTGCCTGTCCGCGCTAACACTGTCGCGCTATGAAGCACAAACGCCATTTTATCTATTTGTATGACGTCAGATTTAAACCATATTTGTCAAATTCATAAGGACGTTAGTTCCATTCGTCGTGCTTCAAGTCGTTTGTATTCCGTCGTCCAAAAAAAAAAAGCATTCCTCTCCTGCAGAGCAATAATGGCACTGAGGGTAGCCATATCGTTGATCTTGTTCCTCCTGTCTGCTGTGATTTGCACGGGACATCCTGACAGAGCTGACGATGAGGCCTGCAGAGACCTGTATCCGTCCCACGGATACACAGCCACGAGCGCCGCGGAGGGCCACGCCGAGGGCTACCGTCTCGTCCAAGACAAAGAGGACAACTAGCCGGGCGACGTCATCACCGGTGGGCCCTCGCATTTCTGTTTCCTTGTTGGACATAAAAAAAAGAACTACAAAATTTTCGAATATTTTGAGTGCCTCTAAAGAAATCTTGACAACGCGTACCCACTTCGTTGTCGAATTTTTACCGATGGTGAGATGTAGCATTGTGAGATACCGTGTCATACGCCTGTCCACCTAAAACATTTCGCTTATGGTCTCAAAGGGATTGAGCGGTTCAAATAGCTACCTATTCTATCCAGACATTTTAATATTTCAGATAGGAATGATGCTTTCACAGTGATCAAATTAAAACATGTCCATTGAACGGTACGGTTTAGCACATCCGAGTATTTGTTTCAAATTGTTCATGTCCAGGCGCTGACGGGTTACTGCAAGAAGTGAGAGCAAATATACGCGGGCACTGAGTTTCTCTCTATACCTTTCCGCTATACGAATTATGGAAATGGAAATATATCTGGATTTCATTAAAGTTTTAGATTTTTATCAATAATCCCTTGAATACAATCTGGATTTTATGTTTCCAGAAACAATTCCAGGTAGATATCACCTCACAAAATCAGTGAAGCCAACGGTGCAGTCCCGTCCAGTCCAGTCTAGTCCAAACCAATGACGGCTGCATGCCCCAGCGCAATAAATGCCAACAGATTTAAAAAGAACTTGTATATGCCTTGTGTTAGAACGCAGACGTTTTAACCGACAATTTAGAGTTTTGGTTGAAATCGTTCTGCTCAAGACTTTGGGTTTCAATGATTATTTTGCTATGTGAGATATCTTAAAAGCCGCACCACTGGGAGGGTTAAGCATACATTTTGTGTACAGTGACACTGTCGTCGGATGCCTCTCGCTTTAAGGGGTTCCTGATCAAGGTTTTCGACGAGGACGAGAAGGACGTGGGCTCCTTCAGAAGCACCGGGCCTGACTCAAGGACATTCAGCCCCTGCGCCGGAATCACGCACACCTGGAGGGACCTGAAGAAGAGGGTTGTCGTCCAGTGGCTGGCAATAGAGGACAAATCCTGCAAGGTTCACTTCAAGTAAGTTTGCCTGATATATGTTTGGACAAGCTGAAAAATGAATGTAGCCGGAGATATTTCTCAAGCCATGGTCTTCGCAGTCTCCACGACCATTTTGCTCCAATTCGTATAACAAGTATAACCCATAGAGTGTTCTAGGTATGTTCCTCAAATGCAAAAAAAATGCCCATTAGGTGGGTGCTCTTCCTTCCTAGATCATCTTTTTGTCATAATTGCTTAATCGCCTATTTCATCCATTCCAACATTTATTTCTAATAAGAACTTCCAATCATACCAGAATATACCAAATATTAAAGTCATTCATCAGTCATAATTAGCGGTCACCTGGTTGCTGTGTGTGAAAGTTTCCAAATATTTATTCAATAAACTTTCTGAACATTCCTGCAATTAATCCATATGCAGTATTGGGTCGACTTTCTAGTGCCATCTTCTATTTGGGGTATCAGCTTGGCACAAAGAATACATTGTAGTGCGGAAGGAAAAACATCTCTACTAAGCTTCCCTACCGAAAAACCTAGTTTAACTTTTCACTATCTGGATTATGGAACTTTCAATCTATCTTGGTTCTCTCTGGATTTCAGGTTTCCAGAAACGATTCGAGTTATATTACCAGTTTCATAATCTAGATGGTAAATATTTACTGTTTGTTTTCGGTAGGGTCGTCTTGAATAAAATGTGTTTCGGACCCACAAGTGTAAACATAGCTTTGAGGTTTAACTCCTCGCCACTGAGAAACACGCCGTCACTGGCAGTAAGACAAACGTACATATATGCAACCAGTGGTAAACGCGAACAAAAAGGAAAGTGCGTAACCAAGTTGTTGGTAAACTAACTAAAGTGACACAGCGAAGCTTCATCGAAGGCCTTACAGGTGTACAGAAGGAATGCGGGCTAATGATGTTAAAATATTAACATAAATATTGGTAATAATATATTAGACAAGCTTCAAGTTAAACACAATGAACATTTCTATAAGATTTTGATAAGCCAATATTTTGTTCACAGACTCAAGCGAGGATATACCCCCCTCATGCGAGAGCTACAGCAGTATTTTGGCACGAAGCGAGAGCTACAGCAGTATTTTGGCACGAAGGTTTAAGTTCAGCGAATACCTAGCGCGGTATCAGCTCCTACTACAGTGTGAAAACATTTATTTTCTTTTTGTTCCAGGGTCACAGTCGTCAAACAAGTGAAGGACTTCTACCACACCATTCCAAGCACGTTGGCTCGAACCGGCCCAATGTTTTACGACAGAAGAACGAAATAAAGAGTATAAACGCTCAGGCTTTTTTTTTGTAATTTGTGTAATTCAAAACATTACCGGGTATTGGATTGAACCCCACCCAATCTGCGTACCTACGTGCGCAACGTGTACGGACAATGATCGCAGTGTTTTTTCTTTGACTGCACGTGCCGTGCAAATACAGATTCTTGAGTATATGACATAAAATCTATTATTCATTTGAATTATACAGTAATGCAGTATTTGTTGTACTTTTGCAATTGTATTTATGTTCGTGAGTATGTGTTTTATTTTGTGTTTCTCTGCTATAATGCTTTGGCGCTGCAGGTTGTTTCTGTAAATAAATCATAATAACAAACAAATACCACCCGAAGCCCCAAGTCGTGTGATCTCCGTCGCCCTTCAGCCTTATTTTTGTCCCTGTGACTTAATCGTCATGGCCACAATACTGTCCTTTGAGTCGGTGTTGTAACTACCTTTGATTTCCCTATTGAAAATTCGGATTTGTATGAGAAATTTCTGTATCTAATAAACATATATGACTAAGAAATTGAGGTGGGCTAGGCGCTTGTCCTGTCTACATGTTCTGTCCTTTGTCTAATCTTTGCGCTATTTAATTTTTATAAAACACATATGAATCATACAAAATATATAAGAACATATAAGAACTATATAAGAACCATCAAAGACCTATATAAGACCTATATGAGATATATGAGAACATACAAGCGCCATATAAGAGACTTGTGAGAAGTTTCTTATATGTTTCTCATATGGTTCTTATATCTCTTATATAGTTCTTATGTGGTACTTTTATGGTTCTTATATGTTCTTATATATCTTGTATGATTTATATGTGTTTATTGGACATAAGAAATTTCTCATACAAATGACTTTTTTCACTAGGGTTGGAGGCCCAGAGATATCTGGGTTTCATTATAACCACCACCGTTCAGTTTATTATTAGGTCTGAGACTTAACAATGAGTTTTGGGATTTCACAAAGATCGGGATATTCTTGAATGTCAAATGAAGATGTGGAATATTTTCTTATTTTTAGAAAAAACACATACATAATTTTGCCTCAGCCAAATCATTTACCTCATTTTAATTGGCCCTGTTTAAAATATTGTTGATGGGCAGCTAAATCATTCAGGCAGAGGAATGACTGGATGCAATAAATTTCTTTTTGCCGACAAATAACATAACACTAAGTCTACCTCCCTGCGGTATGCCGCTTATAACCATTCTATACTAAGAGTTGTGGCCATCTAAACGCAACACTTGTATAAAAAGCGGTCATGTTAGATTATGTTACATCCTATTTAAACCCCTCGTATTAACCTGCGCGACTTTAGACAAATTCTAGCCTTGTGGGTTGGATGAATCAACATGACTTCCTCACTGTTCCATTCAATCTCGTTTACCATGTATTAGTAAAAACCTTTAACTGCAACGATTTTGCATATATTTCTCGTTATTTGCCAAAGAAGATATCCTTAATTTGGGGAAGAGCATGGACTCAATCGCATGGCATTAGAGAGCGTTCTGAAGTGCACAAGCACCAGCGAACCCGATACTTTGCTGAATCCTGTGCTCTCTTTCCCAAGTCTTTTCCAATACTGTATGCATCCAATGAGACCAAATGTAGGGACCACCATCGTCAACTGTGGAGGATCAATAAATTCTTCCAAAAATAAGTGCGCTTAAAGGGATTGCCCGGTCAAATTTTGTATTCGAGAAAACAATTGAATATCATTGTTATTGCCTCGAGACGCATCGTACGTGCAATATCTGAATTATATATGCCCCTCTGCATGAGTAATTGAATTTATATTGCTCCAGTCGGATTCCAGCGTAAACGCTGCTTTCATTGGCAACATTGAATCTCTGACGTCACACAACACAAAAGCGAGCATTTCTGTCTCGTCGTTTGCCTGTGAGTGGACACCTCAGTGTGCTTCGTTTTTGTTGTTGCGCTCGACTTGTTTCCTGGTTGGGTGAGATCTTTCTTGCGCGGTTGGGTGCCACAACCACCGGGCAGCACATGCGAGCCAAGACGTGACGTCCCACATTTTTCCGCGAGACGTGCAGTGACGAGCAAAGTGGATCGTCGCCGTGCGGAGGGACTTGGTTCCCGTCAAGATCGACATCACGCTTATGCAGCAATCATTGCACAGAAGAGAGCTACGAGCTAAACTCTAAGCGGACGGAAGGCTCGTAATCTGAGGTGTGATGCTGTGACAGCGATATTAAACTACGTCTATCCACTTCTCGCCGAAGTCGGATCAATCAATTTGATTATGCAGCGAAACCGAAGTCAACATCTAGGCCATCTGGAAACGATACCAGAAGTTGTATTTAGCACGTGTGCCGCCAAATTGTTTGTTCCGCATGTGAAAATTGAGCGCGACTGCGATTCACCCAGCTCGTCCGTGTGAAGTGACGACATGCATTTGAACGATTCGCCGTTTGCCTTCGACTCGCGGACATCGGCCTCTGGGGGAACGACCCGCTGCCTCATCGCCGATCGAGTGGATCCGCCGACATGTGTACCCAGATGTCGCTTCGTGTACCTAGGTGTCGCTTCAGAGGCGAAATTTGTATCCTTTGCTTTTCAACTGCTCCTGGTGCTCCTAGTTCGATCGGTGGCCGTCGCAGATGTGTTTGCGCGAAACGGCACACGTTTGCTCCAAGTACTGGTAAAAGCGAGCGAGTTGAATATGAATACTTAAATTCAAAATAATAAAACACGGAGGAGAAGCTCAGGACTACCACGTTCTTTCATTTCGTAACGACGTTTATTTTGGGTAGAAAAATTGCACGATAAACGCGACCCCAAATAAAGGGTGATAAGGGGGAAGGCAAACTGGGAGATGAAAAGGGGCAGAACTACCGTGATGGTGTGGTGATTACGGGGAGTTGCGAAATTTTTCAAGTTTAGGCCTGATGAATTCTATTTCCCGTCTTGATAAGGTTACTGAGGCCGATGAAACGTTGTTTTGTGCGTTCTGGACGAGGAAGGATTTGTTGATCTCGCGTCCGTAACGATTGTGGTGTCCTCCCCTTGTCTTGGTCCTTTACATTCTGATAGAACCTTCGCTGCAGCCTTCTTCAAAACAGGTCCAAGCATCTGACTGAACCGACAACAGTCAGCATATAATTTGAGAAAGACTAGCTCATATTTCCCAATGTGGGTGTCAAAATTTGAAGAAGACAACGGTACTACTGCATCCCCAGGTGGGACTTTTGCCACTCCACCATCAGATGATACTTGTGTAGAGCGTTAGAGCAACAGGAAAAAAAGGATGATTATAGATATGCTAAGTATTCTTACAACCTTACGACACATTGTTCATGACATAAATACGGCACCCAAATTAGTAAAACTTAAAGGCTAAGCTTCCCATACACTGATTACATTGCCATGAAGCCACGAACGTTGGTACGTGTGTTTTCTTTCCCCCTTATCACCCTTTCCTCTTCCAAGTTTTCCTTCCCCCTTATCACCCAATCTTAGTCGGGGTCTCGTTCATTGTGCAATTTTCCTGCCCAAAATAAACGTCGTTGGTAAATGAAAGAATGTGGTAGTCCTGTGGGCTTGTCCTCCGTGTTTTATTCTTTCGATTTTAAGCATTGCTCGAAGCTTATGGCTGTTTTCGAGTAATATCCTGCTAAAAGGGGTGAATTTTTTTGCACATGCTTGGGTACTGCATTAAAAGAATCGTATTTCAGTAGGGCACAGCCTAGGAGACTATATAATTCGAAGCAAAATACAAGACATGCATCGAGCAACGCTTGTTATCCCGACCATCTGACAAACTTTTGCATTTTGTGACGTCATGCAGCAGCTACAGATGTCAGCCATTGACACTAACGAAATTCGGCTTGCAGTTTCGTACATACGCTCATGAAAGGTTTAATTAAAAACGGGAGATCATACATCAAAAAAAAAATATGACGTTTGTCTACATGAAGGCTCCTTCGACGTAACGAGCGAACGAGCGCAAAAAATTAAGCACTTCCGGTTTCGACCGGACGATCCCTTTAACACTGCAGCGCGGCGCATTATGGGACCTCGTTGGCCATAGAGAGGAGTGGCATGGTTTCGGTTTCAAATGTTTCTTTGACGAAGTAGTTCATCTTAGCACGGCATGAAAATAAAGTCAGCGCTCGCTTACATTGGATTTGGTCATCTTAGTGATAGCCCTGGTTGAAACTCGGACCTCCAGCGGCTTAAGGGCCTGCCTGGGCTTAGTGAGGAGTGGTAAAATAGCCTGCCGCGTCCCATACTTTTCTGGCGGCCCGGCTACCAACCCCAAGTGCAGCATGACACCCTTCTCCCGGCGTACGAATAATGTAACAAGTTTAGGACAGAGAGGAGACGATGAAGGTGGATTACCGGCCCAATATATTTCTTCCATGTGTCATCGTAGTCCGGTGTTTACCTGCGCACAAACTTCGAAACGCCAGGAGCTTAAAAAAACAAGCCCCAGCATTCCATATCTATTGGTAGGCGACACCTACAGTATTAAAATTCTAAGGAAAGTCCCATATTCAAAAATGCATCCACTTTATTTGATCGTGACAGAATGTCGTAACGCGAGGGAGGTTGCCCAATCGAAACATAGAGGCCAGGCAGTATTTAAGGTGCTTGGCGTGGAATCTGGCCGCTAAAATCGTCTCGCTTCTTGAAGAGAACTGTTGGACCTGTACAGCGCGGCTTGTAGCTTGGGCTTTTATCTACTGTTTTTCTTTTACGTAGCTATACATTGGTGATCGGGGAATTGGAGAAAAGTTAATGGAATACAATATGTGCAAATATTATATTTGTTTTCATTTATTTATTGAAAAATAACCCTGAGCAGACTTACCAATCAATTTTATACACAAGTAATTAGTAATCGCATTCCATTATATTTAAGGCTGATTAACTTGTGATGTAATAAATATCTTAAGGAAGGGTTACAAGTCTCTTAGATCACATGTGGTCTTTGAAAGCTTTTCGTCTGCCTTGAAAGCATCAAATCCAAATATGTATTCTGAAAATACGTCGGCAACAACAACTCATGCGATTCGTTGCATACCGGAATTGAATGTAAGTTCGCGTGACACCGTCATTGACGCCATTTATCTTGTTAAAGTGCACACTTAAAACCAGGGAAGGCATTTGTACGATATAGGACCTGTTAGACTGAGAAAACACGGCAGCGACAGCAACTGAATGTCTTCTTCAACAGTTAGTCAACTTGGTTCTTGGTCGCCCTGTTGCCTGACAAGCCTGTCACATTGCAGGAATATCAGCACGACACGAGCAACAGTAACGATGTTTCCTCTATGTGACATCTTTTTGCAACAAAAACAGAAGATCCTTGTGTTCAGTGACGCGTGTCGCCCAAATTTGTGAATGAGCGAATTCTGTGCCGTCAACACCACGACACTTATTGCTTCAATAGAACTGTTTTCTGTGAATTATGTGTTTTTTCTAAGAGATTACTCAACTAAAGGCCTGGAAAATACTACGCAACAATAATTAAGGCTGCTGCGCAGCTAAATTATTATGAACTGTGTTTTATTTCGTAGTTACGGAAACTGATTGTAGAAATGGGGACAACTAAGGTCGTGAACGCTCGGACTATTGTTGAAATTAGAACTTCCGATAGACCAGCTCGCATTATTGCCAGAGAAATAAAATGGCATGCCTACTAACCCGTTGATAAAATTCAATAAAAAATTATAAAAGAATGCGAGAGATTAAAACATCGACGGGTGAAGACGACCGCTCTAATCATGATTGTTGATGCTTAAAACGTGAAAACAACCGCTGCAAGACACTTGAATTCTTAAACAAATCCCAGAACGTCTTAGTGAATAAACCAATGACAAAGCAGGCAGTAAAGTTAAATAGGCAGTGTTTAAAATATTTATCTCACCGATTGTTATAAAGGGCGATTGTGTCAGTGTCTTAGTTTTTAATACGAAAGCATTAACTGTCCCCATGGAGCGAACCGACGTCATCAGCTTTTGAAGCCGCGCCAAACGGCACCTTCCTCTGTCTCAATGGAGCGAACCCTGTCGTCTGTAGCAGAAATCTGATGAGTAGGCTCCCATTGGCTGGCGCGTGTTATAGTTTCAAGGAACGAGGCTCCTATTGGATCTCACGCGGAGTAGTTCCAAGGAACGCCACCAGAGGTGTCCTGTACATGGCGGCGCAGCGCACACAGCGGCCCGGCCGCCAGTAAGAGTTGCGGGCCTGGCCGTAGAGCTCGCACTGGCAAGCTCCGGAGAAGCTTCATGGCCGAGCTCAGCGCGGCGAAGCCACCTCACGACAGACCGCGCTCGTCCGTCGGCCGCTACCTCGGCAGTAGCGAAACGTGGCCGTTTGCGCCAGTACGTCGCAGATGAACTAAGGGAGCGGAAGACCGACATTTATGCTTTCGCACTCACAACTCATAAAACCTGCTTAGATGTCCTCGGAATTTGTTTTAAACCCTGTCAGCCCAACTCAGCACTACGCAACAAAAAAAAAGAAAAAAAAAAAGCTGGTGTACTGTTGGCGTTAACTCCACTTTACACAAGAAAGACTACCTGTATGAACGACAAAACCGGAGAGAGCTACTTCATCAGGTGGCATAAATCATGAAAATAGCGGCGATCTCATTTTCTTCGGTTAGGGCTACTGCTTCATCACCGAATGACGAACATTTTGAACAAATCAAGGGTAAAAAAATACTCCTCTTTTGAATATTCTAATCATATTTACATGGGTGATACCGTCCCGAGGTAATTCCCGGCCTTTTGAAGGCCCTAGCACTTTGTAGTCACATTTCCAGCGACGCCCCGCGACACCACCTGGACACAAGGCCTCCGCATGGTTTCCTATCCCTCTATGAAACGTCATCAGAGTCGGATCGCGCTAACTCGGCTATTGGTCTCGAGCCCGACCTTCGACGCGCTGATTGGACACGAGCCCCAGCCGAACACTGACACAGCACTCGTGCCCAGTCACGCGCCTCGATTGATCTGACTGGGATGACGCGTGCGGAGGCCTTCTGTCTAGGTGGTGTTGCGCCGCGCCGTACACGAAGGTAAACAATTAAGATGGTGGAGTGTTGCCCGTCCTGGTCCCGCCATGAGCGCAGTGTGACACGGTGTTCTCCGGCTGTCAGACAACAAATCAGCGAACACGGTTGCTGGGCGACAAAAAACGTGTTTCCCGACAGTCGATGCAGCCTCAATGTGACAGGGTCGCCGAAAACATGCTTCTCTCGTTTTAGTGGAAAGAGTTGTCCAACTGTTTCCGCAATGTGACAGCATGTCTTATTTCACTCTCTTCGCCGCGTCAGCTTTGGCGCGCGTCGCTCGATGTCACTGCCAACAATACGACACGCAGGCCGACGCCGAAATCTCAATACCCCACCGGGACCGATGTCCGCACGGAGCGACACGCGCCAACTCGAGGTGGGCCTTTGGGCCTTGAAACGAAAGTGGCGTTGGCTCCAGTATCAACCAGAATTCTGAAAACTCCTTGCATGTTTCCGTCTGAAAAAAACAAAACAAAAAAAAGTCCATTTTTGTCGACGCGTAGCGTCTCAACCTGAAACGTTGGGATCGATTCTCCCTCCCTTATCAGATACGTTTTGATGAGCAAGCTCGGCTGAAATTTTCTTCTTGGCAACACGTAAAGTCTGCATCCTATCGCGTCATTTGCAATTCCTGTCACCTGCCAACTGCAATGCAGTCAGCAATATTTGCCAACTCCAATATGTTTTAGGCCGCAGCTCAAGGCTACGGGAGATGGTCTTTGATGCTATTGAATTTTGGTCACTGCTTTTTACTGGGGATCCTGGAGCAGATCGGTCTACAAAGGCAGCACTGGAGACCGGGCGGAAATGGCCAAACCATACCAGCTCCCTGACCGTCGGTAGGGGTCGCTGGTCATTTCGAAAGAATCAGCAGGTTGAAGAAAGAAGATAAAAAATAATCATAGAATCTATTTAAAAATAAAAATCTGAAAAAATTGAAAGAAGTACTTAAAAAAGGCAGAGCGGTATAAGAAGACTCATATAAAAAAATCGTTCATGTACTTTGTTATTTTTTCGATCTTGAAACAGACTTTGACCTAACATCTAGCAATTATGTATTTGTAATATGGGTATATTTATCTGTGTGTATATATACAGGGTGTTTCACAAAAGGTAACAGTGATAAAAATTGAAAACTTGAGATAAAAGAGAGAAATTACTTTACTTTGGGTCAAATAAAAACACCCGAGGTGCTCCTCCGCTAAACGGACCACAGCCAGCTCCTCGGTGTTAGCCGACGAGGCCTGCCACACCCGCCACTGTGGAGGAGGTAATTGGGGCGGTAGGGAGATCGGATGGCTGTGGGACAAGCCGAGAGGAGATGCTCAATGTTCGCGTAGAGGCAGGGGCAATTGGGGCAGGAGGGATCTAATCTGAAACGATAGAGGAAAAGTCAAAGACACGATTCCTTCGCAATAACCTTGTTCATTATAGCGGACGTAAGGGCGCAAAAGTCTAAAGTTCTCATTGAAGCCTTAATTAACGTAAGGTCACTATATTTGTAGCATATTGCTTTAGCTAGAATGTTTCAATTAGAGATTCGCAGCCTGTCGTTTGCTGAGGCAAAATCAGTTGAGACATTGCAGAAAAAAAATTCTACGTTGAGTTATCAGGTAAATTTGGCAATCACGGAGCGGGAAATCAAAACAAACTCCAAAAGTCGCGCCCGGAGCGGATACAGTTCCGCTGCCGAAAAGGCGTCAATCTGTGACGTGGGATGACGCGCAAGTTTCTGTAAATTTTTATGTAAATAACGTCAAAATGTATAAAACTAACATCAAAACGAACACTCCGATTCAAAAGTGACAATAATCGCGAGCATCTTTCATATACGATGACTCGCGCTTCTGGTTGACTTTGATACTTTTGACATCAATGGGAGAGATATCTCTCCTCCTTCGATACGCTCTGCCTCTTGCGAGCCGATTTGGGGATTGGGCCAAAGCTTTTAGACAGGTGTCCACAGCAGCTTTCGCGTTACCAAACATGCCAGTCTAACGCATCTCCGGCAGCGAAACTGTTCCTGCTCCTGGCACACTTTCGAGGAGTAAGTTTCGATTTCCCGCTGCCCTGATTGAAAACATTCGCCCCGCAATAACTCGAAGTTGAATCCCCTTCGAAGGTCTCTTTCTGCCTTCAGCCTTAGTAAACGACGGGCTGCTAAATTCTAATTTACACATATTGGCCAGAACAAAAGGCGAAAAAGTAATTAGTGAATTTTTGTTAATCAAGTATACTAATGAACAGATTTCAATTGCTTTCTTACGTTCGCCGCCGTGAACAAAGGTGATACCGAAGCAATCGTGTCTTTATTTTAAGTTTCCTTTTTTTTATTTCTTACTACAGTCATCCTTTCGTAAAACCCTGTATATAGATATCAAACAGCATTGCCCTTGATGTATTAAGTTTTCTTTGCCGATCCCCACAGAAGAATTAAACTGTCAAGGAAGTATTTTGTTTATTTATTACTCGCGAGTGCTTGCTTTTCTTTCCAGGTTAGGTCATCAAAAGGGACACATACACACTTATATATATATATATATATATATATATATATATATATATATATATATATATATATATATATATATATATATATATATATATATATATATATATATATATATATATATATATGGGACCCTTCTTCCTCAAGCGGGGCTTGAAAAGTGAGTTATATATATATATATATATATATATAAAAACTAAGATAATTGTGGGGTCGGGCAAGGGTGCGGGACACGCTTTTTATGTAGCTATTTTTCAGACCAAAACATCTCGAAAACCGCAATACCTAAATGCGAGCAGGCAAGAATCTAAACAACCAAATACAAAGACAAAAAGAAAACAAACGGAGAAAATCAAAAGCAATACAAGGAGTGCGGCGATTTTCATTCAATTTAATAACAATTGCTGCCCAGGTCAGTTTTGCGCTTGAGGTATCACTATCTATAGTTTTTCCCTCTAATTATAATCTAACAATTCGGTTGTAAATTGCGTCAGTTAGTAACAGTTAAATATGATCAAATATAGCTTTAGTAAATGCGAACGAATAAAAAGAAACGAACAGGACAGAACAACGGCTGACTTCAACTGAAGATTACGAAGTGGAAGCCAAGGACATTTCTTATACAGATTACACACACACACAGATTAAAACACACGCCTACTATGCCTACTAAGCAACTGGAGGCCACACAGATATCGCCTTGCAAATGGGCACTCTTGTTCGATCCGAGGTTATCTCCTTTTCGCATAACGCCGCTGATTGGTCACTGACACATTTGTCTGCCAACAAAGAAATAAAGAATTATTCAATTATCTCTCGAGTCTATCTCTCTCGGTGGCTGCTCACTAGAATCAGGTCACAAAAAAAAAAGGGCGGCTTGAACCATCCCTGCAATCTAGGGTAGGAGTACCCGGACCATATCTCCAAGGCATGAGACGGCAATACCCCTTTGTGCAATTTATGAGTGGGCAGATCTGTAGACAAGTATCACCTTCTTAGATCGCAGACAAAAGGGCCATCAAACTTGTTTCCCTTTCTCTTTGAGGAAGAGGGACACATCCAGTAGCTAGATAACCGCTGAGCAATATCGCTTAGTGTCGGGCCACACACGACCATATACACACACTTTTTTTATATAATTATAACTAGGGGTGTGCGAATATTAATATTTTCGAATACGAATCGAATACGAATAGTTAGCTTCGAATATCCTATCGAATATCGAATAGTCGAAGGCACGGTGCATTTATTCACAGTATTTTTTTTATTTTCACATGTCAGAACTGCAATTCATTTTTCTTTTAATTATTTTTATTTTTGAATTGCAGATTTGCAGTAGATTTTTTTGCATGACAACTTGTGATCTTCCCTACGACTAGAATTTTCGTTTTTGTATTTTATTCTCGTTAGCACCAGTGCCTCAGTAGTGGTAACGAGAATAAAAACACAAAAATACTAGGTGTAGGGAAGATCACAGCTTGTCATGCAGAAAAATCAAGTGCTGCAAATGGTCAGGTAGGAGGTGCTCCCTTCGAGCGGAAACTACACCTCCAGCCGCAAAAAAAAAACAATTATTTTTTGGCATTGATGTAGCAGGTATTGCCCGGTATTTGATGCAAAGCTTCGCCAGACTCGGATATCTTGTTAAGCACCCGACAGTTCGCCCTCAGTCACACGGATCACTTTCTCTCTTTAGCAGTGCCTCGTACGCATATGCTACAACTTCCCATTCTGAAGCTGAAACCACTTTGCTTTCCATTGCACTTTTGGTCAAACGCTTGCCAAACTTTGCTCACGGCGTTGAGTCTCCTTCCTCATTTGACTGCGTTGCAGCTTCCGGCAGGGTTTCTTCAGTAGCATCACAAGAGGCTAGCTCTTGCAGAACCAGAGCTTTTAGCCATACTAATTTTTCCTTTTCAGCTTTAAAAATAGTGGACTGGAAGCGTGGGTTCAAGAACACAGCAAGATATGCTTCCTTGTCCTCCTTATACAGAGTGAACCTTGCCTTGATGGATCTTATTCGTTCTGCGGGAAATTGTGATGCCCCAGCACAGTTACCTAGACAGTGGAACATACCGAAAATCGTAGGAACTTGGGAGGACGAAGGCGGATACGTTTTAGCACTGGCAATAACAGTGGCATCAAATAATGGATTCAATGCTTGTAAACCCGCCGGCAATATGAAGGTGAACGCCGGACCTTCGACCGCTCCGTGCTATCAGCGCGATGATGCGGCTGCCGTGACGCCTCGCTTTCTTATCGCAATATGAAATTGAACACCGGACCGTCCGCCGCTCCGTACTATCAGCGCCATGACGTGGCTGCCATGGCAGCCGCGTCATGGCGCTGACAGCACGGAGAGGTCGACGGCCTGGCGTTCACCTTCATATCCCGCACGACTGTACGTATTCAGAAGCATCTTTCCACTCTCATGAACCAAGTCCATCGATGTCACAGTCCGAGGTAGCAAGCTTCACAGTGACTGCTTTTTTTTTTAGTTCCAGAAGGAGAAACAACATCAGATACTGACTATTCCATCTCGTCTCCACGTCTTGCACCAGACGTAGTGTGTCCTTTCCCACCTTCTTTTGGCACTCCTCAAACCTTTTCTGAGCTGATGAACTGTGCTTGTGATGTCCCATAATACGCCTCACTTTCTTGCACAGGCGATCAATGGCCGGCAAACGGGATCTCGCGTCATTAATCACCAGTGGATGCGTATGCATGAAGCACGCTCTTTCAGTCCACGGAAGTCTCCTTACAGCAGCACGGATTTTGCGCCCGTTATACGTTACGATGAACTTCGCACATTCATCGGGTATCTCCCAGTCACGGCACATTTCGTCCGGCATAGTTGCAATGTTCTCAGCACTGTGACTGGCAGCCATGTGTCGAGTGTTCAATGAGAACCGCTTCATCGTGAATTTTGGAGTCAGAAGGTGGCAGGTGAAGCTCACGTAACTTTCGTTAGCGTGCGATGTCCACGTGTCGCTTGCGAAGGCAACAGCGGTTGTGCCATTTTCAAACACACTGTTGAGCTCTGCTTTCACCTTCTCACGTGACACATCCGTGACACAGGCACGCGCGAGAGTGTAGAGCGGGATGGCAGGCGATAGTTGGGAACGGCTTCTGTCAGAAGTTCTCTGAAGCCGCGGTCTTCCACAATGCTGTAAGGCTGTAAATCAAGCGGCACCATGGCGGCCTTTTTGTTATTTAGCGCTCGCACCCTCTTTTCTGGCAGGCGCTCCGTGCAGCGCACGAAGTCCGTCAGCGTCGGATGATCTTTTCCTGGCGTACCAGCGGAAATCCTACGATACCCTTTCGACAATACTGGATGTACTTTGACATGCTTGACAAGGGGCGTTGTCGTACCTGCGGGTTCTTTAAACGTTGACTTACGTGCAGTACATTTCACCATTGATGCCGTCACCCTCGCAAAATATTTCCAAATAGCGCTCCTCTCTCTTCGTCCTTGTGTCGTTTCCCGTTCGTTTCTCCGCTTCGCAGACAGTTCTTCGCAAACACCTCCATCCGCCATAACACGGGTGGGTAAACGCGAAAGTGAGCAGTTTAAGAAGTCAGGAGTCACAAGGGAACAGAAACTCGCAGATTACCGCTACCGACACCGAGCCACCAGTTTAGGTTGAAGCCGCCATGTAGCTATGTCTTTGTCAATGGGCTTTACTTACCGAAACCGAAGACGAAAGCAAAACTTACGCTTGCGAATGCGATCTGGAATATTCGTTTGATTTCGAATATTCGTGTTACGACGAATATTCGAAAAATACCTAAGATTTAGTTTACAAATCGAATATGAATAATGAATCTATATTATTCAATTCGTATTCGAAATTTCGAATATTCGCCCACCCCTAATTATAACGTATTCTGCGAGCCCACAACCGTCGAGTTTTTGTACAAATGTGAAAGTTCTAGGAAACATTCAAGAGACACACGGCTTAAGTTCTTGAACGCGATTTCACCAGTGGCCTTGATAGACGACCTTACCGAGGAAAGCAAATGGTTATTTGGTAGAGAAGAAAACATGTATCCGACACCCACACTAAACGCCGAGCAATCACCATGATCAATGCATTAAAACAATTCTGACACCACATCATAGTTGGCAACCCTAAACAGATCCGCAACAATTAAACATGACATCTATTGTAGAAGGTATGAAGCCATCTGTTTTTGTCATGAACCCTTCCCAGTCATAATAGCCCTAAACGGACTGGAGTCCTTGTCTGTTTTTGCGCTGAAAATCGCTTCGGACCTCTTGACTCTCGCTTCCCACTGACCCAAGGCTAAGTTTTCGCACAACTTTTGTGCCCGACCCCTATTGACTTTTTCAGTACGAATTTCACACCTTTGAAGTTCTGATCAATAACGGCGTCGGTTTTACAAGGAAGCTGTTAATGGCTAGGGTTCCTTGAATTGTTCGAGTGCGTGACCAAAAACTCTACGCTCGCACTGCCGCACGCTCCGCACGCGCACGCCTTTCCGAAATAAAAGATTGCAAGGTTCCACGCGCAGACGCCGGAACGTGCTGCGCGTGGAACACCATTCCCTGCGTTCTCCTTGATGCTTGGGTAATTTAGCAATAGGTATTTCTCACTTCTCTTCTCTCGTTGTAACGGGGAAGGCGTGTAGAGTCCGGACTCCCGAAGAGCAACGCGCCTACGAAAAGCAACGACGGGAAGGGCACCGAGAATGTCAGTGTCGGTTACGGGCAGCTAACACCAACGATGAAGATCGTGCAAAAAACGCCAAGCGCATGCTGCAAACCAGAGAAGACGACGAACGCCGAAGGGCGGAGAACCCATCAAAAAGATGCAGGTATCATGATGCTAAATTGGACATCTTTAATGGAGCATACGCTAAATTCTTTGTCACGTCTACGTCGTGTGCTAAACAACTTCGCTTATCATTCACCTCACGAAGTGGAATGGCTCATACTTTTTTCACAAAACGTGCCTTCTGGCAGCACTGCAAATGCCCCTTATTTCTCTAACACCAACTCACGCAACTCATTGTCAATTATGTAATTGACCAAAGGTTACAGTTATTCCACCTGTCCTACTGATGTTTTCAAACCATCAAGAGCACCCCAACTCGAAATCTGGCTCTTGTTAAGCTTCCTGATTGATGATGTGGAGTGAAACTGGAAAGAAAGCAGTCAACATGCCTGAACACTTCACCATCAATAGTTCGATATAAAGCCGCATATCTATTTTGCAACATGTTATTCGTGAAAAATTGGAAAGTAATATATAATGTGGGCCTTATAAAAGTATACTGTAACTTTAACAACTGCGGGCACAACAACAATGATTATCAGGGAGAACTCAGATCAGCCGAAATTCTAGAATGAAGCAAAACAACGCATTTATTAAAGACGCAGTGTGAGCGAGTTGGTTAACCGCAAGTTGCTTAAACACCTATTTTAAATAATTGTATTGCAAATACGGCCCATCTTTGTGCGTATTGAAGAACAAACAGTTGACGTTATTGCTTTCTCATGAATAGTGCTGTCTTGTTATTTAGACGCGGTGCTCAACTTAATGGTTCATTGGCAGCCTTGAGTGCAGATGCAGCAAGAGCGGTTTCACTGCCTTCACTAAGCAACGGAAAAGGTACGATAACGTTTGGCCAGGCAGAACAAGCTTGATGCCAAAATTCACAAACATTTTATATCAATCGTTTATATTTAATCACCATCACTTGAGTGCCGCGACTATTTTGTTTAACTGATGATAATAGCTTAAATAATCTTTATGAACGCGAGCAGTTTTAATTTGTCAAGCTTTACGATGCTACAAAATGGGCGATAGAAATAAAGTGTAAGCTTGAAGAACAATGTCGAACTGCCAATGTTTGTTTCATTTATAGAAAGTAGTATCTAATTTCACAGTGGCTAACATTTGGCACATAATTTTCACCTCTGCTGAACCAACAAAAAAGCCTAGATTACACTCGCAAATAAAGAAAAATGTAACTTACCGATTCAGCTAAAGAAGAAAAAAAAATGTTGCATCAAAAGGAGTCCATGACTTTCTGCGTAAGCTTTGACCTGATTTCGGCAAGCTCGGTTTCCTTTCCGACTGATTAGTCGATAGAATTGTTGGCTTATCTCCGATCAGGATTCTTCAATAAGGGAATTAAATTATCATCAAAATTAAATCTTTGCTTAAGTGGCCTTGCAATTTGACACGCACGTTATCTACGGTATGCTCTCGCGCAGCCAGTGATAAAAAGGGTTGAATGGTATTAAATTGCTCGAACCTGGCGAAGTTTTTAGTAACGCAGCAACCCGGCATCCGATCCACATGGTGGTCGACTCTCCATTGCAGAAAGGTAGGCTCACCTCTAGAGACAGCTTTACGCTTAGAGTGCGAAGATAGTTGTGAACTTCATTCGAAAGAGAGGGTGCCATCCCAACCTGGCGACAGATAATCACGACGAATATTGACACTATCTTTTTTTAAGAAATGATCAAGCACTTTTCAAAAGAAAGTCACAAATACAAGACGGAACTGGAACGGGGTCTTGTTAACTCTTCCTTATTTATAGTCATGTTAGAGTCCGCTTTCTATTTCGAGCTTTAAAATTTCCTGTCACAAACCCGAGCGCCCTTAAAGAGAGAGCCTAGAGACCTGGGCAGTGAACTGAGGGATAATCGTTATAAATTACTCAGTGATGGATCTTTCACACAAGAAAATAAAGTGAAGAGACGACAAAAAACAGGGTCACCAGTAAATAAAATATACACTGTAAAACAGCTGAGACAGCCTACATACAAATATCGCTTAAATGTACCAATATTGGCCAAAAGCTGCGAAAAACGGTATAGGAAAACGACTTACCTAATAAATAAATATTAATAATAATTCCTTTTCAACGTTTAAGATCTGAACATATAGCTTAATATTTCGTTAAAAAAATAATTCCGAAAATGATACCTTCGCAGTGATTTCAGTATTCTCGACGAAATACGTTAGCACTTTGCGAAAGCTTCTAAAAAATTTTATAACTTTTTGCTATCTGGAATTTTGGAACTGTAAATTTATCTGGATTCGGTCCGGATTTCAGATTTTCAGAAATTACTCCTTTGCCTGCAATCTGAATTTCAGGTTCCTAAAGACCATTCCAGACAGATTTCCAGTTCCATCATCCAGATAGTGAAAGTTACGTATACTGGGTTTATGGGTAGCAAGGGGGATCCGACTAATCGAAGGATGGGAATTCCAACCTTGCAACAATCCGCATACTGTTGCCTTCAAGAGCCAGTTTGTTCTCCCGGGTGTCGACGGCATTGTGCAAACGGCGTCGCCGCTTCTCCCCGGTTTTACGTTGTCGCGTACGTTGTGGATACTGGGCGAACGAAACCATGTACCTACGCTACGACACCTTCGTAACAGGACTTCGCTTGAACAGCGGCGCGTCATTGGAAGCGTGCTAGAAGACTCTCACTCTTACGTAAAATAAAATGTGGACGTAACGAGCGAATGAACACAGCGAAAGTGCAAGGTAAGCAGACATTTTAACCGACAATTTATAGTTATATTTAAGAATCCCACACTTGTGTCATGCTTAAGGCTGCGTTTTATTAAGATTTTGCTATTTGAGATGTTTTAGAAGCGGCACCACGGTTAACCGTACTTTTAATGTACGGTGACACTGTCCTTGGAGGCCTCCCCCTTATTCGTGTTCCTGATCAAGGCTTTCGACGAGAACGAAAAAGACGTGGGCTCCTTCAAGAGCACCGGGTCCGACTCGAGGGCAATTAGCCAGTGTGCCGGAATCACGCACAAGTGGAGGGATCTGAAGAGGGGGGTCGTCATTCAGTGGCTGGCACCAGTGGACAGATCCGGCAAACTCTACTTCAACCAAGTTTGCTTGATATATGTTTGGAAAAGCTGCAAAATCAACGTAGCCGCAGATATTTTTCTCGGCATGGTCTTCGCAATCTCCACGACTATTTTGCTCTAATTCGCACCAAAAATATAACCAATAGAGTGTTCCACGTAGGTTGCCCAAAGTGTGCCCTTAATTGTTAGACATAAAATGCTTTTGGGCGGGCGATCTCCCTTCCAAGATTGTTCTTCTGTCGTAGCTGAGTAATTTCCTATTGCATTCCATTCATCAATTTGTAAAATAAATCTTCTAATCATGCCACCATATCAAAGTCAGTAATGAGTCATAATTAGCGGTCAACGGATTATTGTGTATCATGGTTTCCAATTACGTATTCAAAAAGTGTCTAAACTTTTTTGCAGTTAATCCATAATCAGCATTATGTCAGCGTTTCTATATCATTTCCGACTTGGTGTATTACCTTGACGCAAAAAATACATTGTAGTACGGAGACGATAAAAAGAAAATTACCTAGTAAGCTTCTTTATCGAAAAATTCAGTTTACCTTTTCGCTATCTGGATTACGGAGCTGGAAATATATCTTGGTTCTTTCTGGATTTCAGGTTTTTAGATATTAATACTTTGTCTGCAATCTGGATTTCACCTTACCTGAAACAATTTCAGTTAGATTTTCAGTTTCATAATATATATAGTGAATATTTATACTGTTTTTTCCGGCAGGGTTGCCTTCAAAAAAATTGTGTTTCGAATCCACAATTCCAAACATAACTGGCACGTTTATCTCCTAGCTACTTAGAAATACGCTGTCAGTGGTAGTAAGACGCACATGTATAAGCTTCCAGTGGTGCACGCCAAAGAAGGGAAAGTGCCAAGTCAAGTTTTTGGTACATCAACTAAAGTGACACAGCGAAGCTTCATCAAAGGTTTTGGGGGTCCAAAGTAGGAATGTGTACAATTGATGTTGAAATACAAAACTTAAATATGAGTAACCATATATTAGGCAAGGTTCAAGCTGGGCACAATAAACATTTATGCAAGATTTCTATAACCCATTATTTTATTCACACACTCAAACGAGGATATACAGCTATCACGCGATAGACAACAACAGAATTTCTGACGCGAAGCAGGTGAATCTTGAAGTTCAGCGTATGCGCTTCACGGTACGAGCCGCTACGGGGTGACTACATTTCTTTTCTTGTCGTTCCAGGGTCACCTTTGTCAATCAAGTAAAGTACTTCTGCCACGCCATTCAAGCACGTTGGCTTATACCGGCCCGATGTTTTAAACTGCGTGACCTAAGCTTACTTTCGTACACCGGGAAGAAAGTTAACGTCGCCGGTGCCTCGGACGTCGAGGTAGGTAGCGATGATGGGAAACATGTGCTGCCGTTAATGGTGGCGAGAAGCGGCACCATTAAAGGCTTCCAACGCTGCTTGGTAGAAACTTGCTGCAGCATGTTAAGCTAGACTGGAGGTCAGTTTTCGCTGTTACAGCAAAAGAGGAAATTCCTGAAATGTTGAAAGTGACATTTCCGTCAGTGTTCAAGAAATACTCCGGAGGCATAACAGGATTCACTGCAAGCCTTTTTTTCAAGGAAAGTGTTCAGCCAGTGTTCTGCAACCATCGTACAGTTCCCTTTGCGTTCAGGGACGCTTTTGAAGGCGAGTTGAGAAGTACGATTGACGATAGTATATTGTCTCCTGTGAAGGCGAGTGACTGGGCAACTACGCTAGTCTTTGTTCCGAAGCCCGGCAGAAAAGTTCGTATCTGTGGCGATTACGAGTTTTTTGCAACGTTCACGGAATGCCGCGTGCTCGCGGTTCTTTACCTGCGCGCTTCGTATTTGCAACTGAAACTTGATAGCAACTCGAGCAAAGCGCTGACAGTAAACTTTCAGCTCGGTCTTCTTGAATTTTTGTGGTTCCTTACCGGCGTGTCCAGCGCTCCTGCTATTTTTCAGGCTTCAGTGGATAAGATTTAGATTGGGTTGCCGAAGGTTGCATGTTACACTGATGATCTGTTGATTGGAGGAAAAAATTATGATGAATGTTTTGACAAGATTAAACGGCTATTAGAATGATTTGGCAAGCATTGTGTTGGCTTCAACGTGAAAAAGAGCAAGTTTTTTAGGGAGAAGTGAAGTACCATGGGGTCCGGCCTAGCCCCGACAAAGTGAAAGCGATCAAAAGCGCTACGCCTCCTACCAGGGTTCATGAGCTTCGTAGTTTTCTAAAAATGTTAAACTTCTACGCGACGTTTCTTCCAGACTTGGCAGCATTGTTACGGCCTCTGTATGATTTTATAGAAAAAGGAGCTGAATGGTTGTTGTTAAAAGAATGTGAGTAGTGTGTGAGGAAAGCTAAAGAGCTTCTGTGTAGTGCTGATGTCTTTACTTTGTACAGTCCAAGGAAACTCATTAGGTTGACTTACGATGCTTCTAATTATGATGTAGGAGCAGTTTTGACTCATGAAGTGAGCAAGACAGTTTACAGACCGGTTGAGTGCGCTTCAAGCACATTGACGGCGGCCAAACAAAACTGATCTCAAGTAGAAAAGGAAGCACTTGCCATTGTATTGGGCGTTAAGAGGTTTCATACGTACCTTTGCGGGAGGAGGTTTACATTGGTCACTGACCATTACCCTCTCATCGCTCTTTCGAGGCAAGGTCATAAGTTAACCGGCATGGAGCTGCACGTATAGAGAGATGGCGACTTCTGTTAGCTGAGTACGACTTTGTGATTGTTTTAGCGAAAGGTAACAGCATTGGTCATGCCGACGACCCTTCAAGGCTCCCCCTCCATGTAAAAACAGAGGATTGTGACCAGATTAAATACTTTTCGCCGCTCGAGCAGGTTTCGGTCACCACCTGGACAGTGCACGAAGTGACTAAAACAGATCTTCTACTACCTCGGATTGTCAAACTCACGAAACGAGGATGGCTCAAAAGAGTAGACGATCCAGACTTAACTCTTCTTCCATATAAGAGAGGCGTTTTCTACTGACCGGGACTGCTTGGCATGGGGAACGAGAGTGTTTATCTCGAAAGCATTGAACCAGATCATCATCCATATTTTATATGAAGGGCCCCCAGAAGCATCTAAACTGAAGATGCTTAATAGACAGCATGTCTGGCGGAATGAACTAGACGCTGCTCTCGAGAATCTGGTGCGAACGTGCGACGTCTGCCAAGCCACGCAGAGCAACTCCCCCCATGCTCCCGTCCAACGCTGGCCGTTGTCTACTAGGATGTTCGAATGCGTGCACCTGGACTTCGCACAGAAGGATCAATCGAACATACTGATATTGGTTGACGACCACTCAAAATGGCTGTAAGCCATTCGGATGTCTTCTACGACCTCATGGCACACCATCGACAAGCTGCCGATGATATTCTCGCATTTTGGGTTGCCAAAAGAAGTCGTCACAGATAATGAACCACAGCAGGTGGCTGAAGAGTTCAGATCCTTCATGCAAGAAAAGGTAATCTTGCACAGGACAACTCCTCATTATCACCCGGCACCCAATGGACTTGCGAGCGTGCAGTTCAGACGATGAAAAAATCATTTCTGAAACAGGTGCTGGAGGACAGGCAGCAGGGTAAGAAGAGAAGCATGCAGTTCGAGCTGTCAAACTTTTTGTACCAGTACAGGACATTTAGTCACGGGGTAACGGGAAAGATGCCTGCAGAGCTCTTTCTAGGGCGCTTACCATGGACGCGTCTTGCTTTGCTGAGACCCGGTTCCGCTACATTTCAGCGAGAAAAGCAAAATGAAGCCAAGAACATGGTTGACACTTAACAGGCAAGGCCAGGGGAGTTCAAAGATGGGGACAAAGTGTGAATGCGAGACATGAGAGAGGAGGAAACTGGATGGGCGAGAGTAAAAGCGACGAAAGAAGTCAGTACTCTCACATACTTGGTGCAAGATATTTGTAGGATTTGTTTTGTACAACCTGATCACCTGAGGCCAAGATTTCAAAATGGCTTTGATGCTGAAAGGAGCTCGCCGGTGGATCAAGGTGAACCGGCAGTATCCATGGATTCAAATGACTTGGACTCGGAGCCTGAGAACCACTTTGATAGTCATGGCTATGACAAACCTTCCGTACCCGGTCCTTTTGTAAGCCACAGCTGGCGAAGAAGCAGGCAATCGGACAGGCTTACTGATTAACTGGTTGGCAGACCCAGTTGAAGTGGTGCTGTTGTGCTGTATATTTATGTACGTGTGTTTTGGATTAGTGTGGCGAAATAGAAAAAAAAAACTGAATTAATTTCTTCCGCTAGAAGGCCGATCCGCTACTTGTCTTCTTCTACAAAATAATTACCTCAACCATAACATTAAATTATCGGTTAAAACGTCTGCTCACCGAAACAAGGCATATACAAGTTATTTTCAAATATGTGGACATTTATTGCCCTGGGGCATGCAGCCGTCGTTGGTTTGGACTGGACTAGACTCGACTGTGGGCTGGACTGTTTTTTTTAAGTGAAATTTATCTCGAATTGTTTCTGGAAACATGAATTCAGATTGCAGATAAAAAATTATTGATAAAAAATCTTAAAATCTGATAGAATGCAGACAGATTTTTATATTCAAAATCCATACAGCGAAAAGTTTAACATGGAGGCTTAGTGCCCGCCCGCGTATATTTGCTCTCATTTCTTGCAGTAACCCGCCAGCGTCTAGATGTGGACCATTTGAAACAAGTACTCGAATGCACTATACCGTACATTCAAATGAAAACGTTGTTATTTGAGCACTTTGAAAGCGCCGTTCTTATTTTAAAATATTACAATGTCCGGATAGAATATGTAGCTATTTAATCAACACATAACCTTTGAAACCATGAGCGGATTTAATTAGGTGAACAGGCGTACGACACTTTATCTCACGGTGCTACATCTCACCCTTAGTAGAAATTCGACCACAAAGTAGTCACGCGCTGTCAAGATGTCTTTAGAGGCAGCCAAAATATTCGAAAAATGTGTAGTTCCTTTCTTCATGTCCGTCAAGGAAATAGAAATGCGAAGGCCCACCTGTGATGACGTCGCCCGGCTTGTAGTCATCTTTGTCTTGGACGAGACGGTAGCCTTCGGCGTGGCCCTCAGCAGCGCTCCTTGCAGTGTATCCGTGGGACGGATACAGCTCTTTGCAGGCCTCGTCGTCAGCTCCCTCAGGATGTCTTATGCAAATTGGAGCAGACATGAGGACCTAGATCAGCGACGTGGCTACCTTCACTGCCATTGCTCTTCTTTAGGACAAGAGGAACGCCTTTATCGGACAACGGAAGGCAAAACGACTTGAAGCATGACAAATGGATCTGACGTCCTTCCGGGTTTGACAGATAAGGCTTAAATCTTTCGCCATAAAAGTTATAAAACGGTGTGCGTTCTAGAGAGCGCAACAGTATCAGTGCGGACAGGCAATCGCCGTTTTATTTTCGTCTTCTTATTTTAATGTAGATGGTTGAGGGTGTTGGTTATTAATTTACAACAAGGAAAGAGGGCCATTAAAGACAAACAGACAAGACAACAGACAAGACATTAAAAAACTGGGATCAAAACTGTTAGTGCGGCGGAAAGTGTTGTGCCATGTTAGCACAGTGTCGTAGCGTTTGTTGCAGGAGTGTGTACTCACAGCTCAAAGCAGTCGTCCTAGTCGCTTTGGCCGCAAGGGACGTAGTCGTAGCCGATGCGCTCGGTGCAGACGTCTTAACCAGCCTTTAAGAAGAAAGGGCTTGGCCGTATGGATTCATTGATAGCTTTTGATATACTTCAGGCAACACGTTAACGTGGAACCCACGTACAACAATGAAAGAAAACCTACGAAGGTGGGTGTTTTAAGGTGTCAAAAGTTTGGACGTCAGCTGTTTTCGATATGGATGGAAAGGTGAGATATCAATGCATACGAATACGTGCTTTCGTCACCTGTTCCTGATCATGCATAGTGCCTGCTCTCAACACACGCAGCTGGCTCACTCTGCACTCTAAAAAAAAAGGTGTCGATTTAACTCTTTTTGGAGTGTAACTGGCTTGTCACAGAATCCACTCTTTTAAAGAGTAACTATAACTCTTCGGAGGCAAGTGTATGTTTAACTCTTCCATACAAGTGTTCATTTAACTCTTCTATAGAGAGTCACGCCAATACCTTTGAGAGAGTCAGGGCTACTCTTTTGATTTGTAAGTGTAAGTGTTACCTTCACTCCTTTGTGTAGAGTAACTATAACTCCATGACAAGTGTTGCCTAAACTCTTTGATGAGAGTAAATTTCACTTTTTTGTGTAGAGTGACTATAACTCTATCAGAAGTGTTGCCGAAACTCCTTGTTGACGAGTGAAGGATACTCTCCAGGAAGGGTTACCTTCATTCCTTCGTGTAGGGTAACTACAACTCTATTACAATGTTGCCTGAACTCTGTATTCAAGAGTTACGCGTACTCGCCAGGAAGAGTTACCCTCACTCCATCGTGTAGAGTAGCCACAACTCTATTAGAAGTGTTGCCTAAACTCTGTATGCAAGAGTTAAACATGTTCTCCGCGAAGAGTTGAATCCACTCGTTTGTGGAGAGTAATGACAACTCCATTAGAAGTGTTGCCTGAACTCTATATTTAAGAGTTAAGCACGCTCTCCAGGAAGGGTAGTTTTAACCTTATTGTGGAGTAAATACAACTCCATTTGAATTGTACCTTGAGTCCGTATTAAAGAGTTAACTCTGCTCTCTACCAAGAGTTAATGTCACATAGCAGCACACTTGAGCAGTTTGTATGACCCCTCCTTAGATAGTACTTAACTCTTTAATACAGAGTTTAGGCAACACTTGAATGGGACTGTAATTACTCTACAGAAATAATTGTGTACAGTAAGTACAGACCCATCGGATGTGTTCCTTAAACTCTGTATAAAAGAATTAGCACCCTCTTCAGGAAACCCTAAAATCTAAAAGCAGCTATGTACATGTTCACAAGGAGATGGGTGCAAAGGAAATGTGGAACTGCAGCTTAAAAATGACAAAATATAAAGCATGAGCCTGCACAGAGGCTATAGGTTCTCATAAAAAGTCAGCACTGAAATAAAACAGTAGAATAGATTTTAATAAACCAAAATTTTAATTTCAGCACATGGCAAAAAAGACAAAAACCAACACACAAATGTCCTCTGGTTAACAGTTTTTTTTTAACTTCGTGATCAAGTCTAAAGCCAAGACGGACTTTATTTGTACTTCAAACTAATGAAGTGCCCAATCACTGCGAGTGACTGGCTTGCTTTTTGACGGTAAGAAATATCGTCGACTCCGTGCGATGCAAGAACGAGCGCTGCACCAGCCCGTCACCTCAAAGGAGTGGTCCTCCAACACCACAGTTATGGCACTTGAGTCCTCTTCGTCAATTCTCGTCACCGGATAGGTCGATCGGCCGTGTCCCTCCTCCTGTGAAGAATGAATGCTTAAATGCAGAGTCAGCAATATTAAAAGAGAGGAAACAGCTCGCGAAGTGCTTTTAGTTAATACCAGTGCACTCATTTGCGAGACAATAGACCATTTTCGAAAATCCCAGGAGCCATTCATAGGATGCGCTCCAATAATTGGCTGGGGCTCACTTTCTTGCCGATTGAATAAGAGTCCCAACCAAATACTAAGGCAGCACTGATTGTAGCTCGCTCAGCCGCAAAAATCCAAAACCGTTCGTATCCCCTGCTATGAACACCTAAGAGAAAGATAAACCACACCCCTCGCTCTCTCTCTATTTGTTTCCTTTGTATGCAATAGCAGCCATAAGCGGTTGCATTCATTTATGGTATCCTCAAGTTTGCACCCCATCAGAAAAAGGGGGCAAGGAGAGGGGGCAGTTCCCCTCCCCCTTCTCCCTGACTTTTGGAACAATTATAACAGGCAATATGGGAGTGAGGGACAGAGTTTCGCTTCCTTGCACATCACTCCTCCACCTTCCAAACAGTAGCAAATCAGCTGGCCTCTGCCCATAGCGGTGCAAGACATAGCTTTATTATATAGACACAAGACTGAGGGGTAGGACAAATGCAATTTCTTAACATCTGCATTTGTCCAAGTGGCATACAATATGTTAGGAACATTTTTATAGATAAATTAGTGTAAACAACGTTTTGCGTTTAAGTGCGGACTGCCATATATTATAGCTTATTTCACAACTTTAGAAAGGCAGCTAACGAATGCAAGTAACATCTAAGCTTGGGGAGACCAATCATTAAATATTGTAACTACAGCTCTACAAGGGGATAATTCGCCATAAAGTACCATTGAACCTTAATAAAGAAAAAGTTGTGCCTACTAAAATTCACGAATTCTAAACAAAACAAAACAAGAAGAAAAAGAAATTTAAAATTAGGCCATACCAAGAACATACAAATTAAGATTGGCGAGTATTAAAATAACTGATAAATATGCTACATGTCAAAACAGAACATGCATCGCGGCGAGCTTAACTTCTACCACAACCGACACTACTAGAAAGTCAGCGAGCTGCTCATGTGTGCCAATTCATCGTGCTGCTGCGCAATAGATGTGGGCTCTATGTTTTTTATTGCATGCGGATGAACTGGTTGCACCACTCTGAATGCAGGGGCAGGCACATGCATTGAAAGGTCGAATTTAGAGCTATTTTTTTTCCACATAGTAGAAAGGTTAATCTATAAATTGCTTAGCCCTACTCTGGCAGCATCACAGCGTCTCTCAATCCGTCATCCAAACTTAAAACATGTTTATTGCAATCTCGACATTTAAGTTCACACCTATATTTCTCCGTTGATTTGAAAGAAAAAAAGAAACAGTTTTAAGGAATTGCGGTGTTTGCGGCGCAGAAATATGTAGTTATAAATGTACGCATATTGGGGGGGGGGGGGGGGGGGGGGGCCTTCTATATTTTTTACAAGTTATAAATCAAATCGCTGGCCTCCCCTTCAGCTCACCAGTGTCAAATGTACTTTTAAATTATCAGTCCAATAAATACCCTGTTATACAAACAAAATATGACAGTCCAACGAAACATGATGCTTCAATCAATAAATCACTCACGTAAAAAAAAAAAAAAAAACTTGCAAAGTAAAGACGATTAGTGGCAAATACGCTCGCATAGCGCAGTGACATAGCTGACACTCCACAACCACCCGACTAGCTGAATCTTGGCAAAGAAGGACTACTCAACGCCCCGTGCAATTCGGCTTTGGACATACTGGGAGGACTTTACTACAGCACACATCTACCTTCAAGAAGACAGCCATATTTTAACTGAAAAAAATGAACTAAATGACTTTAAACACGAAAATACCCAATCAGAACGTCTCTCACAGACTATTGGAATAAAAAGCATTTACAAATAACGCTGTACAGGACCTTTCAGGCCGATCGCTGTGGACTACACGCGGGACTCGTCGGAGACTCTCGGCCCAGAGTTAGACACGGTTCAAACGAATCGGATCATGACAAAACGTACATTACGTAGCAAGAACACATGTCCCCGATGGTCAAGAAGAAGGAGAGGATCCTCTCTTTGTCACTCACGTGCAAAAGAAAGCGGTCCGTCGTGTCTTCGGTCCGTCGAAGCTGGTGGTGACATGTATGGCCACAACAAAGGAAGATCACCGGTGTGTAGGCGCTGCCGAGAGAATATCCAAGGTCTTGACATTCCGCATGTTGAAGATCGCGCTTGGCAATAAACCATCGTTCTTACCGGTTCCAGTTGGGGAAGCGTGGATAAAAGAGATGCCGAGCCGGTTCACCCGATAAAAAAATATAAAAAATAAACGTCCGCTAAGCAATCAAATGAACCTAAACAACTTAAGAAACTGACACCACGGTGTCCTGATATGAGCATGTTCATCTTGCCATTCTTGAAAAGAGCTATCTCTGCCGGAAAAAAAACTCCATAAATTGCGAAGCGCCTCTGCCCCTTTCCAGTTCGCGGATGCGCGTGTTGGACATTGAGGGGACCGTCCCCACCGTCGTCCAGTCCCTACCTTATCGTTAGGCCTTGGTTCACGCGACTCCACTTTCTGTGAGTGTGTGTGTGTGCGCGCGCTTCGCGGGCTGGACTCCGTCACTCCTAAGCTGAAAGTAAAGAGGAAGCTAAGGTGTTCGGTGAGCCAATCGTACATTTGGCTTTAATCACATGATCACGCTCCCTCCCGTAACCACGCCGAGAGAGCGGAGCACGCGATAACTGGCATGGCGGGCTCGACGGTCCTCCGACACTGTCAGCTTAGGTATCAAGGGAGCCCTCCTCCTTCAAGGACGCGGACGCCGAGTCCCCTAGGCTCACAAGAGATTTGGAGGGATTAGTGATGGTGGGTGGGGAAAACGGGAGGGAAATTATTTTCTCAGCACCTTCTCTCGCCCTTTTCGAGGGAGAGATAGAGCTCTTGCGCCAGGCCGAGGGACCTTCGTAAGTAACCCGTTTCGAGGCCATCGGCGCGCCCCTCCACTACGCTCTTCCCTCTCTCGAATTCGTCGGTTTGTCTCAGCTGGTATTTGCTATCCGGGTAACCAAAAAAACAATATAGTAGAGATTGCTTACACATGATAACTCTAGAACAAGGGGACAAAAAGGAACTGACAGACACGAAGCACTGAAATCAACTTGAAGCATCGTCAAAAAAAAAAAAAAAAAGATAATGATAAATCAAATGTTTCCCAACGAAAAGAAAAGGGATGATATAAATTGCAAGAAGATTGTCGGCCACTTGGCGTTCCCTCAGAGCACCAGTGAAGCTAACTAGCTTATGCCTCAAAATAAACAAAACAGGAGAGCATGCGCTCAAAGAGACATGCACACAAACATGAAGGATGCGCCACATCGGTAGTCTAAAATATCAACGACATGTGGGCGGTCGTACGGGTGTAGTATTATAGCCCCACGTGCAGAATGTTTGCACACGTTTGAACCGCCGTTGTTTCATGTCATAACCTAATATCTTGAGGGTCTACAAATGACGGCATGATTACCTTCCACGCGCTCGCGTGCACACTAGCTGTCTCTTAAAGGGAAGATGGGGCACTTCTACATTTGAGAAAAAAGGCTTGAATTGCGTTCATTTGACCTTTAGAATAACAGATATCAAAATTATATTTCAATGCGACGCGCCGGAGAGCCACAAGAGCAATTTCAAAATAGGGCTGAAGCCCCGCCCCCCTAGCCTTGGGCAGCCAAAAGATCCGTCGATGACGTCACGGACAGCGACTGTCTTTCGCGTTTTTCTCGCGTTTAACAATACTTACGCAGCAAATGGTTTGGGTATTCGGGTTCACGGGGTAAAAATACACTAGAATTCACTTCTAACTCATTTTTTCCAAGAAGCTCCGTAGCTTCCCTTTAATTAAAAGCAGAATGCTCCGCCGTCACAGCGAGGACCAGGCCACATGATCTGGGAATTCGCGTCATGGGCTTCTGATAAAACTAGCCCTTTGAAGGCAGGGCAAAAGGGCGGGTGTCAGTCGTGGGGCATTTGATATCGGGTGCTTTCGTGCACCACCCGATCGCACATAGAGCATGAACTTTCTATAAAGCGGTCTTCTTTAGGTAACTTGGCAGTCCACTGTGATAAATGTTCGTACGACCCTTTGCTGGATAAACCACAGATTCCGGGCAAGTAGGAACAGAAAACAGAGGGGAAAAATTTCAAGGTGTTCAAAATCAGTGTAAAGGAAGATGACAGTTGCATCAGTGCGTCGTCGCTCGTTTCATCAAATAAGAAATTCAGATTCATTTGGCTTGAGGTATAATAAAGTGTGTATCAGTGGCGTAGCCAGGGAATTTTTTCATGGGTGTTTTTCTTTGCTTAAGCTGTTTGAAAGACAGAAAGAAAAGAAGAGACTGGGAAAAGAAACTGCCCAAACACAATTTTGTTTGCTATTTTCCTGTTTCTTAGACGACAAAAGTCCAACCTTCTTTTCCACCATCTCGTTCGTCCAGTATTTAAAAAAGGAGAATTTAATGTTAAACGACGAAAGAACGCAGTCAGAAAATATTATAATTGACTTCGAGCAAAAAAGTCTAAACAGGCTCACAAAAAATTACGGTGCGTGCACTTCAATGCGGAACACTCGGGTATCCAATGACTGAAAACTATGGAAAAGTGCCAGAGAATAGCGAAGTTTAGAATACGATTAAACACAAAAACTGCAATGCGCAGAGGGGCAATGAGTGAAGTGAATAGTGAAGCGTCACTCTCATTGCTCCTGCGCGGATCACATTTTTTCAGAAAATATTGTTGTATAGTCATGTTTTAGGCTATTTACGTTCTTCGTTGTTGTTTTACGAGAAAGTGTGAGAAAAATACCAGTTTCGATCATTTTGTGGGGTCTAAACATTTAGTGGAAGCCGCCGTCGGTCGATTGGAAGAAGTGAGGCCTGGTTCACACTTACAGCTAATGCGCTGTCACCGAAGCGGAATTGGCCGCGGCAATGCACAGGGGACGCTACGCCCGGCGGCCGAATACTTGCAGATTCGCCCGCCGATGCGCAAGTGTGAACCAGGCCTGAGAGTACCCTTTCCGTGCTGATTTGCATATTTCGGTGAATGTTCAAAAGCGCAGCCCCTATTAGCGGCGAGATATTTTGGTGACGCCCTCGTATACGGTTTCCTCTAGTGACGTCATTACCTTACCGACAACAAGTTCGACGGTGTTTAAAATTAGCATGGTGGAAGCTATTGCGCTAAGCAGGCGGGTTAAGCTAAGCAGGCGGGTTACATTAGGATACAAAGCCTCTAGGCAAATGCAAGTTGCCTGTACCGCCGAGACGCGCTACGCGGTGCGGTCCCTCCACATCTGTGTCAAAACCAGTACTTCCCCAGGAAGTGCATTTAACAAAACGAATGCTCCGCACAGGCCGCCGATTTAATCGAAGTCGAGGCTTGCGACATAGAGACCGACGTCGTTGGCCACAACATCGCTCTCGCCTAGGACGGACGATGCTGCCTGACGTGAATGTGCCGACTCTAGCTGTTGGAGACGGTGATGACACGCTTAAAGTTGTAGGTCAATAATCATTCTTAAAAAAAAGAAAAAAAAAAGAAAGAACGTCAAGAACGGCTTGGCTTTTGAACTCATTTTTGAAAAAGTTCCACGACTCACGTGCTGAACGCAAGCATGTAAACATTACCCACTTCGGCGATTAAAGAAGTCAACTAGATACGCTTTCAAACCAAGTGATTATGAGCATTACAAATATGCTTGAACAGTGCATATGCTGTCGCTTTTCTCTGTTGCTTCTTTTCTTTTTTTTAACGATGGGGATATTTGTGTTTGTGTTTTTTGCATTTTTGTGCCATATTGAAGCTAAATAAGCGCAGGCGAGTGAACCCTAAAAAAAAAAAAAAGACGGAGCAAAAAAAGAAAAAAGTGAAAGCCGTTTACAACTTCCTGTAACGCCGAATTGGAGCGCAGCTCTTGAGGAGGAGGAGTGGAGGGTATATTTCTCCTCCTCCCTCGTGATCATGCCTGCTGGTCCTCCTCCCCTCCTGCTCCCCCTCCCTCTCCTTTACCACCTCCTCGTCCTTAAGGTCCTCCCCTCCCCTCGCCTCCGCCTCCTCGTCTCTCCTCCCCCCGTCATCCACCTTCGTACTGCGTTCCTCCTTGCCGCTCAAGCCGGAAAGGGTCGCGTAAGAGCTGTGCTCTGAAATATAGAGTCAGGACAAATAATTTGGAGGGTTGAAATTTTATTGATTGGGGAAAAACCGTGGTGTATATTGGAAACTGCGTTGCATATCCGGCCAAGGTTTACGCTAATAACGTACAAAGCCAACGTACGCAATTGTTATACCAATGTACCTTAAAGTTTGCTCCGCGAGTTTCCAATTTACGTCCTGGATGAAAACCCCATTATTAATTTAACTAAACCGCCATGATCAGCCGCCGTGGCATGATGTTCAGCAGCCTCTCCAGTGTAGCAGCCAACCAGGACATGAAAAAAAAAAAGCATGTAGTTAAGCAGTGGGCAAATCTTCGCAGGGTTTATGCTTGACATCCACGCTTAGACAGTTGGAAGTTAAAATTCTGCCTACCTTTTTTTGTCTGCTGTGCGTAAGCAGCAAAACTTTTCAGTTCTAAGCTTACACGGGTTTCAAGGTGACGTGATCACCAGACTAAAAGTGTGATGGACACTGGAAGATGGGCACTCGGCCGAGTATAATATAAAAAAGAAAACACTTATAATAAGTGAAACAAGCGTAAAAAAAGACACTTTAGAGAAGCTACAGGCAGGCACACCATCTTAAACTTGATAAGGGACTTACCCCAAACATGGTGTTGTGATTTGTTTAGATCTGACGCAAGATGAACTTCAATACTTGATGATGAAACAGGGTCATGAAAGTCGTCACATGCTTGGAACACACCTATAATAAATGTAGGGAAGCCGGTCTGAACTGTGTTAATGACGTTTACAATGTTTTCGTCGAACGTCTTAACAATGCTGTCGGCCATGTTAAATTCGAATGAAAAATATTCAAGCTCTAGATACTTAGAGTGTGTAGTTCCAGTAGCAAAGGAAGGAAGAGGCCCCGAGCTATGACATTCCCTAAGTTCCAAATGTGCTCCAAGCAAGGGGGGGGGGGGGGGGGGCGGGGGCGAGAGAGAACGGAGGGGTGGGTATGCCCCTCCTCCTCATCCGTACTCTCTCGTCGTCCCCTTCTCCTCCTCCTGTGCTCCTCCTCCTCTTTTGAGGTATCTCAATTTTGCGATATACCGCACTGAACTATGTAATATATTGTGGTATTTTTGCTCACCGCTTGTACGGAGAAAGGGAATATACTTGTCAGATCTGGAAGCTCCAATGTGATTTACGATTGATGAGACCACTTGCTTGCACAACACGTATCTGGCATCTCCTCTCCTCCTCCTCCTCAACCTCACCGTCCTCCTCCTCCTCTTCGTCTTGTACGACTTGCACGCTCCAACTGATAACGAAGCTGGTAGATGCTCCTCCGAGTGGCCCGCCTAACACCTCTCAAGGTACGCAAGACCGTCGGAGGGAACAATTTCCCAGCTTTCGTTCTTCTCCTCCTCCTTTCTTCCTAGCGTGCAGTGCATATCGTCGCCAAAGTTCGGCGTCCAAAATCCCCACAATATATACAAATATAGAGCAAGCTCCTCCTATACTGGTGCTTTAAATAGCACTCTTATCCCAGTCCTTGATTGTTATGAAGGAAGCCTTGTGATCTGAGAAGTGGCAGGATATGTGTTCCAGGTGATGGACCAAAGGCTGATTTTGAAAGACGAGGTCTATGCACGTGTTTCGAGAGGTCGTCACAGCGGTGTGAGCTGTTACGAGGGAGAGAAATGGGAGGTTTTCCTGCATAAGTGGTATGAAGTTCTTATCCTTCTTTAAGTCTGCATTAAAGTCCCCCACTACTAACATGGGTGTGGACCCACGTGTGCTTAACGCAAGTCGCAGAAAATGCACGATATCTTTGGTGAGTGCTGTAGGCGAGATATACAGAGCCACCACTACCAAGCCGTTGTCGAACTTGGCGCCACAAAGTTCTCCAACTTCGTCTGACGTTCCAAATATCTCGATGGGTACGGCAGACAGACCCTTACGCACGTAGATGGCCACCCCTGCCGCTCTGTTGTGCTCTCTACTGACGCCGCAGCAGTACTGGTAGTCCATGATTTCTACCGCCTGTTTTGGATCCATTCACGTTTCCGAGAGGCAAAGTACAGATGCATGGCGTAGGACGGGGTCGTGGTGCACGTCCTTGGAATGCGCCGGCAGAGAACGAACATTAAGTGCGGCGACCGAGAACAAGTGCGGTTGCTTAATCATTGCGTAGCACTTAGCAGTGACAGTTTGGAGTTTGTGTGACTGCAGTCGACGAAACTCATCAAGTAGTACCCTGTCGGGATTGGGCTTGCGGTGGTAGAACGTAAAGTCATTGTCCACATTGGTGAGGTAGAGCCCGTTGATGTCTGTAGCACGACTCAGTGCCACGTATACCAATTTCTGTGGATGACTTTTGGCATACGAGTACACCACGTTTTCATACGTGCCTCCCTGTGATTTGTGAATGGTGATAGCACTTGCTTGCACAACGGGTAGCTGGCATCTCCTCAGGGATATCCTTGACTTCTTATCAATGACGCAAGTGACTGTGCGTCTTTCGATAGGTGTCCAATTTTGCTGAATATTTCTGTCGAGTGCCCGTAACTGCCGGGATTTTGCGGCCGCCACGGTTCCAATCGCAATTTTGGAACCAAGCTCACCGAAATGCAGCCAGATGCGTTCCGGCTCTCGGAGCGTATCGTATTGTATGTACTGCAGTATTCCAACAGAGCCATTGACCAGACCATCGGAAACATCGACATTGAGTGTGAGCATATATGGTTTTCCAATGCATAGCATTATATTAGCTGGCAGGTTTCCGAGTTCGGCCTTGGGCAGCGTTTCGGCCTTGCGCATTGCCTCTGTCTTTTCCTGCATAGACCTGAATCCAACGATTGTGTCCCGTGCCGGACAAGCCACACAATTATCTTCGGTTGCAATGGCCGTGTTCGTATTGTAGTAGTCCGATTCCTTGTTGGAGTAGTACAAGCGGATGCCACCGGGACAACACGTTTCTGCTTGTTGTTGCGTGACGAACCGACTCTGGATCAATGCGATTTCTTCGGAATCCAATTCTGCACCGTCTCCAATTTTGGTAAGTATGGTGGAAAACCTGAGATCGCTTTGCCTTACGACCTTCGTGAGGACAAAGTATGACAAATGGTGCCATGCGATTTCCGTGTTAAACACACTGGTCGTCTTGACGTGCTTGAAAACCTCGGCGGCACGAACGGGGGGAAGCTGGCGCAGGTCTCCGCAGAGGATGATGTCTAACCCGCCGAAAGGCTCTAGATATTTGCAAGTGATGATGCGGAGTCGCGAGTCCACTTTCTGAAGGATGTCGGCGGACATCATGCTAACCTCATCGATAATCACGCACCTGACGTTCCTGAACGCATAGCGGAACGTGTTCAACTCGTTGTCCCGGAGTCCGCCATCCCTATTGATGGTAAGTCTGAACGCTGCATGTACAGTTATTCCACCAAGCGCGACCGCCGCTTTTCCAGTTGTAGCACAGGCAACATAGGCGTTTACATTATCTGAACCAGCAGGGTTGCAATATCTGTTGTAGACGTCCATGATGAGACGCAGTACAAATGTCTTCCCACATCCAGCCACTCCCGTGAAGAAGATTTGTAGTGGCGGAGAGTCCGGTATAGTGAGTCTATGCACGACTTCTCGGACGATCTCGTACTGCTCCTCATTCGTCTTGCGCATTGTGTCCAGGTATTGATCTCTGCTCATGACGTCTTGGCGCGTGCACACGGCGGGGCACTGCTTAAACGGGGCATTGGATTGGACCATACCGATGTCTAGGAGATCGGAGTCGTCGTTTTCCATGGCCATCGGGTGCAGTCTCACATCTGGGAGCTCAGAAGTGGCACAATGTTCCCCGTCATTTGACTGGAGCATGGAATTACAAACGGCACGAATTTGCTCAATGTCTACGTCACTGTGGTACCGTGCCTTGTTCTCTAGAATGACGTCGATGTTTTGCTCATACAGACGCTCGAAACAGTTTTGGTCTAAGATGTCAACTTCTTTGCGGAATGGATAGAAAAGCAGGACATGTTCTCGCTTGAAGTTGACTGAATCGTCTACGGAGTAACCGCGGTAGCGAAGTATCCGTCGCTGATTCCTCTTTTTGTAGGTATATATGTTGTACTCGGTAGCGAACTCTGCTAGAGTAACAGGTTCCAATTCGGGAATGCGGTCTTCGTAGCGCTCGATCATCGTCCGTTTCCATACATCAGTGCTTGATTCTACTAAGCCTTCCTGCGCCATCTGTGCGTTAGACTTCCGAATGCGCGTCCTTTCCTCGGGCCATGCAGAGTTCACGAAGACAACTTTGCGACTCGCCTCCGACATATCCTGGTTGAGCAAACACCATGCGGCCTCCTGTGCGGACAGTTCAATGGCATTCAACATTTTCACACCTAGATGTCTCAGTGCCTGAGAATAGGCCATATCCCCCTTCTCCTTGACAATTTCTTGCACTGCTCGATTGAGGTTCGACATACCTCGGTTGGCCTTGTTTACATATTCCACCACGTAGGCAGCACACGCGTACGTGTCGAGGACGATCTGAAGATCCATGTTAGAATCGAGAATTGATGCAACCCGAAGGAAAAATCCATCAATGTAACGCTGTTTGACAGTCAATGTTTTCTAGTGGACCGCTGACTGTGCCTGACTGTACGTCAAGCATGTCTGATTGGCCAACAAGTTACTCTGACCTACAGTCAAACTCCAGTCAGACTCCGCTTGTCGGCTTTCTGATGGTTTCCTTGTGGCAGTCGGCCGCCGCGAAATGCCATCAGGATGTCTTGGTGGCGATTCTGATTGTACATCGATTGTCTCTGACTGTACGTCAAAAAGCTTTGACGTGCAGACAGACCTACGGTCAAAGGAGGTAAAGTTCGTTCGGATACCACTATTTCGTCAAATATACGGATACGTAAAATCATCTATGCACGAGAAAACGATCTCGGGACGTGAGGCCATAGAACCGCTAATGTTAGAAATACGACAAGCAGGGCACCCGACAACCCTGATCAGAAGCCCGCCGATACGCAGAACGCGCCGCCGACGCCGCTTCTACTTTCGCTTCCAGGTTCGCCGAGCTTCCACGCGGTACAATCGCTCTCGACCTGTTTTGTTTGTCCGCACTACAATGTCTTACGTTTTCGTGGAATTTCTGATGGACAAGACTCAGTCTGTCGTGACTTCGGACTACATAAGGAACTTTAGCGGCGTAATTGAAGACAAGGTGTATCAAGTCTTCTGGGCCGGCGACGCTCGAACGAAAGGCGGATTTTATGACGCGAAACTACTCTACATGGCAGGTGAGTAAAATTTAAGTACGGCGATTGATGTACGAGTGCTTGGTTTAACTGCATATACAGCCGAAGAACTCTTTAGAGCGATGCACTCATTGTCAGAACCTCGCGCTGCAATACTGAAATGCTCTTGGCTCGGTCCGAGAGGTTTAGGCAAGAAAGTTTATACCTTTCTATCTGGTGTGCGCTATTGGCCTTACCGCTGTGTCGCAGCTCATTATTATTGAATTAGAACGGCGAGTTGGGCTAGTTGGTTGTACATGCTTGAAGTGAGGCGCCAAAACAACGAGGACAACTGTCTGCTTCTCTCCTTGTGTCCTCGTTGTTTTGGCGCCTCACTTCAATTATTATTATTGTTTCATGAAGTTCGCAGACAAAAAGCATCCGCGAGGGTAGTTCAGATATGTCTGCTGCTACCTTTCGTCCGTGGAAGCGAGGGCTGCCTGTCGTAGCATGCATGCCTGCTCTCTAGCTTCAACGGAGTCGCATACGTTTTGTGAATTACAGTGTATACGGTCGTCCCGAAAAGTTCAGACATCGAGGGCGTTTCTCTGAAACATGCTTTGGGTGCGCGTGGGCCCGTTTGTAAAGGAATGTCCCTTTTCCCTAAAAAACGCAAATTTCGAAAGTGAAAAAAAAAAAAGAGATAAGGACGGGTACACACTTTTCAGATTTTTGGTGTCATGAATTACATTCACTGTAAGGACTTGTGAACCGTTCCATAGCCATGCAAGATTGCCACTTTGGCTTGTGAACCGTTTCATAGCCATCCAAGATGGCCATCTCGGAATGCAAGCTTTTATATAAAATGCTCCTTTGTTGATGAAATTCCCTTGTTAGAATTTAATATGAACACCTGTCACCATTGCTGAGAAACCCTCAGCACCGGCATAAGGTTCCAAATTATTATAGCATTTTTGAACTTCTGCATTGGAAATGACGCAATAACATTGGTCAAGTGTTGTATATTTTATTCGAAATTGAGCATGCGGTAATGGCCCACAATGTAATATAAGATTGTACATTTTTCAGACTCTGAAGAAGATGTACAGAAATTTAGAACGGAGGAGAAGCGTCGTCTTTGTAAGAGATCAAGAGAAAAAAGAATGGTTTGTGCTTTTGCATTATCTCTGTATTCGAAGAAACTTGTTGTGCACTCCTGTTAGGCTGAAAACCTTTTAGTGTTGCTATAGATTCGGATACCAGCTAGGTCCATGAGTTTAAATTATATTTAAACCAATTTTTCGGTCAAAAGGCTGCGGAAAGTTTTGTAGAATTTTCCTAACCCCTTGTTTTCTGAGGTATCCCCTCTTCAATGTTTTTACACGATCTGGCAAAATAGGATGCAATGCGTCAGGGTTTACGCATCTTTTTTTGCGGGATTGTGCAGAAAGTTTGAAGAGCAATATTTCGGAACACAGCTTTTTAGGATAAAGCTACACAAAATCAAACAATTGGTAGAACACTTGTGCGTCGAAGTTTTCGATGGAAACACATACTTTTATTACGCTAATTAAACCGTCCCTTACTGAATTCTAGTTAATACTTTGTTAGGTAATCAGCGTGTTTTTTTTTCCCCCGCAATTTCTGACGTCTGTTGCGGTAAGTAATGTTATTCCAAAGGAATAATTTTTTTCTCAGTCTTTTGTTTAAAACTATTTTCACTCAGAGGTTATATTCTCTTTATATATTGTCACAAATGACAAGCGGTAAGGTGGCAATTACTGAAAGAATAAGCGTGTAATATAGAAAACTTGTGCCTGCAAGCAAAAAGGACATAACGTGCATCGGGGAAGAGTCGGTAGCGGCGTAACAGGAGGATCAGGTGCTGGCGATACACTGGCTGCATACAACCACGCAGAGGCGCCCTTTTTTAGCTGCTTGCTTTTTTGAATACTCGAACTATAGTGAGTGACAGGTCAAAAATGATCTATGACCTGGAGAGGAAGCAGCAGACAAAAGCTTGGATTGAATGGAGAGTTTTCGTCTCCACTTGCTTTGCTCTCTTTTCGCCTCTCCCCCTCGTACGCAATTCTTGAGCTGTGACTGACTATTCCATCGTAGAACATTTTTTTGCTCAAAGAAACATCAATGTTCTCGAATTTACTAGAACACATAAACTTGCAATTTAACAGAAGATTCATCTGCTCCCAGGATTCGAACCTAAGGTCTTTGCGCGAGAGCCAGACTAAAAAAAATGAAGTACTTATATTGGTACGTCACAGAAAGTGCCCATAGTATGGCGCAACCTAAGAATACAGGAGAAGCCCCTCCCACCGAACCTTACACTAGTCATGATTGGCGATTTCCTCCTCTCCAGAGTCCTTCTGCTAAAGTGGAAAGGATTGAGGGTTTCCTCACCGTTTTCTTATTCTGCAACACACTATACATACCCATTTCCCGTAACTTGTATGCAGGCAGGCATGGGTAGGTTGGTCCAAATAAGTCTGGTTGTCGCAAATGCTTGCTCAAGTCAAATTGTTTTTAAGTGCACTAACACTTAATCTAGTTAATATTTCCAATTTCTTCTCAACAATGTCTGCGACAACCCAATGAGTTAATCAAAACTGTGCTGCTCAAAGCACAGTCTTTGTGTCACGGTGAGGCAACATTTAGCACAGTGACAGTACGGACAACTTTCCTCGCCTTCCTTAAATCACAATAGAGGTAAACAAACCAACTGTTGCACCAGGTGCAAGCTCACTCTGTGATCTCAAGTGGATGATACATATCAGTGGCATACACATTTTTCAAGCATGCAGTTTGTTATCAACTGTCTGTAGTACAAATAACTACCCTTACTAAATGCATCATTCAGATAACTGTCATGGCTGATGATGGTGTTTCAACCACTTACGGTTAAAACGAAAAAATGCCTTTCCATCGAAGGAGCCGGCATCTGATGCTAATATCTAGTGTCCTTCTTTCAGCCCAAAGATCAGGAAAAGTTCAGACAGCAACTAGTTAAACGAAAGAATGACACAGACCTGGTATTTGAATTGGAGACTCAAAAACGGAGAGATGTTACAGAGGAACTGAAAGAATTGCGAAGGACCAACGCACTGCTACAGAGAGCACTTTGCTCCAAAGTGTTTGAGCTCGGTAAGCCAGCAATTTGACACATGGGATTTGTGACCGCTCTTAGTGGAATTTTGCTATTGTGAAATGTGGGTTGTGGTATTCTATTCCAAGTTAATGTATGTTCTAGAGTCAAGACTCCTGGAGCAGTGGCCTGGCAGCAGCACACCTCTATGTAAGTCGCAATGCGTAATCACAGCTTATTTTTGATAATGCGGTGGCTCAAAATTAAACGATGTACACTGTGGTATACGCTTATCTGAAATACGCAATTGGCAGTTCTGTGCAATATTCTCGTGTACGTGAAAGGCTGCTTTCACAACTATTAATGTCTTAGAAAGTGCATCTGGACAGCGTCAGATTAAGAGAGTACCTTTATTTTTGGATACTCACGAGTCAGATCCAAGAGAACGACGTTAGGCGTTCCAACTAAGCATGTCCCTGTGTGCATGCAAAAGCTCTCACAGGCTGCTTCATAATGACTTGACATTGCCCTGCATATGAGGCTACCATTTGTGTCTTCAAGAGAAGGAATGTTTCTGGTGAGAAGAAACATCTTGCTGCTGTCTTGTGTGCAAAGGGTCATCAACTAGTGGTGCTGCATGTACAGAAAGACCCAGTCGGTGTGAATGGGCAATGATATATTGGATGCAGCGGTCATGCATAGTTTGCAGCCCATTTTGGTTAAGACTACATTATATTATTCGGGGCCAATAGAACTTTAGTTTATTCCCAGGCTATAAATTAGGTTACTCTAGAGTTCGGGGAAAGTAGGCTCATGCCCGAAACAGATTCAGTAGCACACTTTTTGTGGGTCTTCCATATTGTGGCAGAATTTACTGCTCCTGCATCAAGTCAGTGTTTGTTTTATTTCTCGGTAACACTATATGTCTACACACTTTGCATACATTTTCTGTGTCCTTCAGCGCATCTGACTGCCACTTCAAGTGCCATGTTGCCCGAATCTCCAGAAAATGAACACCTTGAAACTGGTACGTACCACTTTAGAAGAGAATGGTCTTTTGTAGTTAATTGCAAGAGATAGTACCTTTCTTCCATCCATTACCTTGTTCATTTGATTGTGTTTCAATAAGATCTTAAACATCAAGCACAGGAGAAGAGAATGGTCTTTCGTAAATTGCAAGAGATAGTACCTTTCTTCCATCCATTACCTTGTTCATTTGATTGTGTTTCAATAAGATTTTAAACGTCATGGACAGTAAGTTGTGTTCACAAACAAACTGTATGTCTTAGCAAAAAAAAGAATTAATACATTTGCTGCTGTTTCAAACAGTTTCACCAAAGAAAAATACGTTGACCAGTTATATAATGCCCGTGGTATGATGCACAGTTAACAACAACAAAAAAGTTAAAGGGGATGTCAAGAGACCTACATAACAGCTTGCTGCTGCCTTGTGTGCAAAGAGTCGTCAACGAGTGGTGCTGCATATACTGAAAGACCCAGTCGGTGTGAATGGGCAATGACATATTGGATGCAGCGGTCATGCATAGTTCGCAGCCCATTTTGGTTAAGACTAGATTACTTTATTCGGGGGCAATAGAACTTTAGTGTATTCTCAGGCTATAAATTAGGTCACTCAAGAGTTCGGGGAAAGTAGGCTCATGCCCAAAACAGAATCAGTGGCACACTTTTAGTAGGTCTTCCATATTGTGGCACAATTTACTACTACTGCATCAAGTCAGTGTTTGTTTTATTTCTTGGTAACACTATATGTCTACACCCTTTGCATACATTTTCTGTTTCCTTCAGCGCATCTGACTGCCACTTCAAGTGCCATGTTGCCCGAATCTCCAGAAAATGAACACCTTGAAGCTGGTACGTACCACTTTAGAAGAGAATGGTCTTTTGTAGTTAATTGCAAGAGATAGTACCTTTCTTCCATCCATTACCTTGTTAATTTGATCTTGTTTCAATAAGATCTTGAACATCATGAAGAGTAAGTTGTATTCACCAACAAATTGTACATCTTAGCAAAAAAAAAAGTAATACATTTGTTGCAGTTTTAGACAGTTTCATCAAAGAAAAATGCATTGGCCAGTTCTGTTACATAATGTCTATGGTATGATGCACAGTCAATAACAACCAAAAAGTTAAAGGGGACGACAAGAGACCTACAGTGAGGGCAACGAAAGTATCACATATGGCTCCGCAAGGCTATCACACTGCCCCGCAACTATACAAAGCACTTGCCATTGCAAAGAGAAATTTTCACACAAACTGGTGTCCTTTAAAAAAAAAACAAATCGAACCTGTTGAGAGGAGCCGTGCACGGAATCCTTTCTAGGATGCATGACTGCAAGCTCACATGCGACATATTTGCTTGCCTGGCTGCCAATCAGTTGTCTGTTATCTGGTATGTGATCTCCTGTAGATCACACAGATTACTCTCACAATATGGAAAGCAGGAAAATTCCACCCTGTCCTGGGGTTTAGCGCAGGGATAGTTTCTATCATGGCAAGTATTCCGCCAACCGAATGATCTATTCTGGTGTTTGCCATTTATAGAACGAGCAGAGTTTCTCAACATTACAGATATGACTTCTATAACCGGCCTTAGGAGCAATGAGTTTGGTAGTGACATGAGGATTTAATGAACAACTGTTAAGAATGTCCCCAATTTAGGAAGTTAGACAAAAAGAATGCGGTGGTACTTTCTATAAAAAATGGAAACTAAAATGGCTGAACACAGAGCGGGGCACTTTCTACGAAAGAAAATAAATGTTTGATTGTTTCCTATATGTGATGTCTCCATCAAAATTTCATTTGAATTATCAGTCACATGCTCTTACCGTGAATGTGTGTTACCACGGGATTGCTTCGCAGGTGAAGATTGCAGCACTTCTTATGAAGCCTGTGGACAAGGATCGAAAAGCCCCTGCAATGATGCTTTTGTGGCCACTGCTTCAGACCAAGGTGAAGTGCCCAGTCGTATTGCAGTGATGTGATTGCTGCGCCAAACTGCTTACCCTGCTACATTCTACCAAAATGTGAGGAATTTGCGCCAACGTATACTGAAAAGATTATAGCTGCAGGCCTCACTTCTGGGTCTGATTGTTAGGGTAGGCTTGTGCGGGTTTTCAGGACTTTCGATAATTGCCTTGAATAATGTACTGTTCGATTGGATTTTGCAACAAGCACTGACAGTACTCTGAAGTTTTGCAACAAGTCTTGTGGTCTGTTATGGTGGGTTAGTTAGCTTTGTTGAGTGCACTTCTCCCCGCATATCGGTGTACTGCAGTGAAGCGACAATTGCAAACTAAGCGTCGTGACGTTGCGTGTCTTGCTTTGCCGTACTTCTCCAGAGCGAGACGTGGTGCAAGAAGGTATATATGGACCCTTTTGTAGGTTTATCTTTTATGCTTTGTTTTTTGTCTGAATTAAGAGTTGCAGCTTTGTTACAACCCCCCTCCCCCTAGAACTTGAAGGACCCATAAATCTATGTGCTGAAAATGATTGTTTCTTGACATTTGTTCAGTATGATTTCATACCTTAAATAATCATTCACGGCAGTTTGCGCTGTCCTTCATCGGTTGTCTTGTTACCGTGTCTGGTGCTTCCACACACAACTAAACAGCTAATGTTTGTTCTCCTAATATTTGCAGTCTTTCCTCCTCACCGTATGCAGTAATATAAATGAAAATAAAGTGTGCAATTTTACTCCACAAGCTCTTTTTGCTTCTCCAAAATGAACTCTTGGCTGCTCTAATAGCTGCTCCAAAATGACTAGGACCAATCGCATCACTGTATTGTAATAGAAGCGTGTAATGCTTAATTGTGCATGTATTATTTTATTACAGAGAGAAACTCAAACGATTACCATGGTGAGCAAAAAACAGCGGTGGGTCAACAAAGAGAGGATGGCAAGGTAAGCTATATCCTTGCAGAAACATGCCTCAATTTTCTGAACATCACAAACCTATGCAATCCTTGCAATTGGTCTGGCGTTTCAGGTGTGCGCAGGTCAAAACGTGTGGATTGACATGGAAACCTGGGAGTCCCTAATGGAGCAAGAGACAGACTCCAAGTTCTGCAGACTGGCCGCAGTCTCACTCTGGCCAGCCGACGTCCTTGCCAAGAGGAGCGTAACAGGCACGCTCCCCAACTCAGTGCTCTTCCGAGGCTATCATGATCCATTTCCAGCACTCACTCCAGCGAAACTGAGGGCATTCAAAGGTACTCATGATTTTATTTAAGCATTCCAGTTATAGTCCATTTACTGTTAACTCTGTCTGGAGGCCAAACCCACAAACTTTTCGGGCCAATCCCGTTGCTCTGAGGTGACACATGGATCACACCAGCTCACTGTCCTGCTGCATTATCGCCAGCCTGGCGAGCTTGCAAAGTTCTACCTATGCCACTATTTTTAATTTTTAGCAGAATATTTATATATTTCTGTGATAGCACTATCTGATATTCAGAACTGTTTCAAATTTGTGCTGGAATACCAAGTTTGGAATCAGGGAAGCCTCGTAAAGTTGAGTTCAGGCCGGCAGAAACTCTGTAGCAGACAGCAAGGTTGTCTGCCTCAGCTGGTAGTAGTGCATAGCACGGGAAGGTGGTGAGAGAAGAGGTGATGGATGCAATCGGTGATACGGAGCATGTCGGACGGTGAACGTGTTGGAATACCAAGAAAAGGGACAATGAATAAACATTCGTTACATTTTATAGGTGTTCATATAAAATGCAGTGGCTTTTGATTTGTATCTGAATACCTCCCATCAATACAACTGGGTGTTTTTTCTTGCAGAACTGTTTGGTCACTACCTTGACAAGCGCGGTGCTAAAGACAAGGAAAAAAAGGGTAGGCTCAAGAAGTTGCGGGTGCACCTTTCGCGCAAGATATCCGACCTCAGGCGCCCAAAGTCCCAAAGGAACATCTTTCCACCAGCTGATGCTAAACAAAGCACTGAATGACACTTGAAGGTGCTTCGAAAAGAACTGTGCGCTTTATCCAACCTTGTGAAGCCATTATTTTTTAAGGTTTATGTTGCCTACAGAATCACTTTTTTTTTGTGTTGCATTTTTACATTGAGTGATTGACTGGTTTTGCTCCTGCGTGAAAATATTTTTAAATCAAAATGTTCTGGAAAAACTAAGTTTTAAAACAGATGTGTATGTTTTTGTGAGCTTTAGTCACATTCCAGGGGCCCTAATCTGGACAGTTGGCGAGAAAGTCGGCGAGAAATCCGGCGGCTATGATTGGCCGGCGCCAAAGTCAAGTGCGGCGACGGCCAATCACGGTCTCCAGATTTCTCGCCGACTTTTTCTCCAAGTGTCCAGATTAGGGCCCTAAGAGGAGCTTGTTTGATTTTGGTGTTGTTTTTCTGCTGTTCTAGTCACTCTAGCTTGTGAACAAAACCAACGATCCTTCAGGAGCGCGTGGCATTGGACTGCCTGTATGCCGCAGCACAGAGGCAAGATATCACTTGCACCGAGCATCTGCCAGCTCCGAGAGTGTAGGGCTACCACAGCCTAGCTTCTCGTCCTGCCTATTGTCACCGCTTTGATGCTGCTGTGGTGTTTGCGCCAAAGCAGTGATAACATAAAGCTTAAGCAGCCGGATGTTGGCCACCCTTAAAGAAATGGCAAATGCTCAGGGCAAATGTTTTCTCTTCGTTGTGCTGTGGCACGTGCTTCGTCCGAAACCACTCCCTCCTGTGGCTTCATTAGCTTTGTCTGACACTGTGCTTGATGTTAAATCTTTTCATTATCTGAATTTTTTTTTCTCCGATAGGCTCAATCAACTGGAGCATTGACTGTCAAAGTTTGGTTTGTCCCATAAAACATGAGTACAAGTAGCTTGTTTGAGCAACACTGTTGCTTTCAGTGTTTGCTTGTTTATTTCCAGTTTTAATCGAAACTCTCATAACTACATAAAAGGACTTCAAGCCTTGCATACATTCTAGTAGGAAGTAGTTCAGTCTAAGAACAAAGACATGTTCTCGTGTTTCAGTTCAGAGGAATAAAGATTTTTAAGCAAAACAAAACAGTGTAGTATCTCTTGTAACAGCTGAAGCTCTTTTATGATAACTGCTCATTAAATCTAAAGTTCTGTTTTCTTGAAGCCAAATGCATGGGAATTGAAAGTCGAGAGATTAACAGGAATGTTTGCTTAACAGATGAGCATTGCTCCCTGTACCACGGCCCTTCGTACAGTGGTTTTCTCGCATTAGTGTGATACTTGTGGAAATCGTGCACATTCAGATATCTACTGGAATTTCAGCAATAATTGCCTTGTTCCAGTTTCTGGATATGGCTCTTATATTAAAGACAATATTCATAAATTAGCTCTAGCTTGCTAGTCCTTCATATCTGTTTGGAATTTCAAGCAGAAAAGTTTTTTGACCTTGCTGGGCCATGACACATTGAGCAGATACATCATCTGCAAAATAAAGTACAAGGTTTTCAAAACCTGGTGGACAAGCAAATTCTACGATATAGCTTGCACTTCCCAAGCCTTCAGTTATGACAACGAGCTCTGTGCAAAGTAATGCAAGCTCCCGAGTTTCTTGTCCTAGTGAGAGGATCTTTCGAATTGCACAGTATGTGCCATCCTTCATTTTCAAGTAGCACGAACATGTCTTCTGGGCACGACCATAGCTTGTTCTACTGAACACAACACCATTAATCTGGGCTCGTTCATATGAAGTCGTTCGTGGCAAGAAGCCAAATCTTTCAGAGAGCAGGTTTAAGTGGTTTTCAGGTAGGTCTTCAATTTGTGATGTGCCTAGTGGTTTTGTTCCTCGCACTTCCTTTCGTGTGTGCAACATCTGCCGACAGAGAGTTTTAAGGCGGGAGGCAGCGTAATCGCTTCTTTGAGATATCCCAGTGTTGCGTGCATTACACATCGTTCTCCAATTTGATACGGCACATACCTGGAAGCACTTATTTGACGCAGAATACTTCCAATCTTGTTCTCGTACGGGAAAGTAGAGGTCCCCCAGAGAGGGCCCAGCATTTGGACACTTTTGGGGAGATGCAACAGAATGTGCACATTGAATGTAGCTGCTGGTTCTTTGTAAAGCAAAGCACATTTCCTTACGAATTCTGTGAGCAAACCCTCACTGGCATGTACATCTTGTTCTGTTACAGCTTCTTTTAGTAACAAAAACACTGCTTGGGATAGCATAGAAAAGTGTCTGAAAAACTGGGGAGGTAGAATGTCTGACAAGCAAGGCAAAGCATAAAAAAGAAGGAACGCTTTCCACTCGCTTGCTTTCCACAATGCTCGCTCGGTTAGAGGGCGGGGGAGGCGGGGAAATCCAATGGGTGGTCTGATCTTGCAGATGCGAGCATTGATCTCTCTTATCTGGGCTCCGATATAGAAAGGTCCAGTGGTGCAGGTTAGCCACAGCTCTGTTAGTTGCCTTGTCACACCTTCCAGTACAGCATGCATATAATCGGGCGAAAATCCCCACACAAGATCCATTCCCTTCAGTTGAATTAAGGGTGTCGGGCCATTGATTCCATTGACCACCCTACTCTGCGTGCAGGCTTCTATCATGTTGTCGCATACATCTTGATGTGACCGTTCTTGCGCAGGACCGCTGTAGGGAAATTTCACCGTACCTGAAATTCAAAGTGAAGTTAACCCGTTAACTTCAGCACCTATACATGAGGATAACGTTTTGTAGCAGTGCAGTGGAAAGTGGACAGGTGATTAGGGGGAATTGGTGGCCGAGTGGCCTAAAGCGCACAGCCAGCTCGACTTGCAGGGAGTGAAATCTCACGCTGCAGAACCGAGGAACCCTTGGTCCGAGCCCGACCCCTGCCTGTTTTGATCTGGATGGGCATCACGCCGGCATGTGGTTGTGTATCACTACTGCAATCGTACTGCACTGGCAAAATTGCTCACCTACAGCGTGAACCAGTGTCACATCATACTGGCAGACCCAGGGCCGTATATGCAGAGAGTTTGGCCATTCGTTGGGAAGTATAGGAGACAAATGAGGAGCCGCCATTAGCGGAAAGCGGGCTGGGCGTGTTCTAGGGCGTCTTCATAAATTCGAATGTGGCCAACCAGAAGCCGGCAATAATATTCTGGCGGTGGTCGCTACAAACAAACTTGGTAAGTGCATCGGAGTAACTCTTGGTGACTAAAAATATGGTGCACGTGATGTTTCAATCACGGTCATCGAAACTCGTGGAAGAGAGCGACTAGTGGAACAATCGACATAATCGGTACGTCAAGCACCGAGGGCCGGGAATCTGCCGTCCGAGCGGTCAAACTCTGTCCGAGCAAAACAAAGTTGAGCGGCGCATTCGTTTCTTACATCTTTCTGCATGATCATGATAGAAACATCACGCGCACCCTATTTTCAACCACAAAAGGTTACTGCACGTTACTGTTACGCACTTATTAAAACCATATAGAAACATATACCTTTGATTAAAACAGTTAATTGCTACCACTGCTAGGGGATTCTTTTAGGCTTCTAGGTGGCCAAGAAAGCATGCCAAGCCCCACTTTCTGCATCTGGTGCATGCCCTGGCTCTGCCAGCGCCTCCCATTGACCAAACTCTCTGTATACACGGCTCTGGGTGGGACAACCTTAAGCTGTATAAACACGAACGTCCAATTTGACTTTTTACAGCGGAGCTGTTAAGGGCTAGTTTCCTCAGTATGGTTTTCGCGGGCAAACAAATGTTGACACAATACTCCGGACAGCTACCGCCATCTATAAGCAGCTGCGGCAACCAACAACCGGCTTGCCTGTTGTCTGGATGCCGCTTTAGTCATAGATGGTGTCAACCTTTCCAGCCTTTCCCCTCTGCCTTGCCGACATGCAGCCGGCCATTACTTCATTGTACCATAGTACAGCTTCGCTGGTCTTCCTTCTTCACCAGAGTGGAAAGGCTGAAAGTTTTTTAGGAGGGTTGTCAGATGCAGCGTGCTCGTAGCTGCAATTTGGATGCATGTGTAGGCGTATCAGCCACTTTTAAAGACCATATGTGCCCAAATGAGGAGTTCCATGCCATGATTATGAGACAACAGCTTACCTTCTACAAGGGTTCCAAACTCCATGCACCATGAACAGCTCTGGTATCCATTATACTGTTTCATATTTAGGAGCACTGCTCTTGCTGGAGAGTCAACGAAACAAAAAATGGTGTAGAGGAAAGAGTGAATCCTCTCGCTGCCATGGCACCAGGTGATGTGGCCAATGTTGTTGAACTCCTTGACAAAACTTTTGATGAGTAAGTGTAACGGTGGATGTTTCTTCGAAAACCAAAGTCCTCCAAGGAGTATATGCTGCCATCGAGTCATCACGGGAAGTTCGTTTACAGTCAGTTGGATTGGCCACATTGAATGTTTAGCCGACTTAAATGCCACTGCCCCATCCGTATTGAAGCTCATTGTGATGTCGCTCCATGATAAGGCAAGGCTTTGTCTTACTCGTTGGTACAGTTTGCCATCTGTAATGTCTGTGTAATGGCTGTGCAACGTTGATTGCCATTCCTTTAGACTCTTGTACAGTTCTTCACTTGTTTGTGCTATGACGCGCTGAAGCTGGCTGCGAATGTCAAATATAAAGTAAAAGGAACCGTTTGACACAAGTTGCCCAATGGTGAAGCTTTGGTGGCAAACCTCGCATTTCAATTTTTTGTCTCGCTTTGTGCTGAAGAAGCCTGCTCCTAAATAACTTGTACATGTTTTGCAGAAATAATGAAACTTGAGAAAACGGCTTTGCTTCAAGTTCCAGAGCTTTCGGAGCATGTACTTGGTGGCAGGAAGGACTTCACAACCGAAAAGACCGTTGACCAGTTTCAGCAGTCCGTCAACCTGGTTCCAGGAAAGTCTAGCAGCAACTACATAAGTCAGAATGAGTAGAATTGCTTGTGCTTTAGTTGTCTGCAAGTTGGGGAGTGTTTGGTCAGCAAATTTTTGCAAAAAAGACATGATGCTTTCCTCCTCATGCTCACCAGAGGAGTCGCTTTCCTCATCGTGCTTGCCAGAGCAGTCACATTTCTCATCGTGATCGCCAGTGGAGTCACTTTCCCCATCATAGTTTCCAGACGGGTCGCTTTCTTCGTTTTGCTCACGAGAGGGGTCACTTTCCTCGTCATGCTCATTTGAGGAGTCACTTTCGTTGTCGTGCTCAAAAGAGTCTTCGTCGTCATTATGGTGAACCCTATCTGGCAAGTGCCTTTGCATGCCTCCGGTGTAATCATCACTTGCAAATGTTTCGGGGTCAGCTTCCAGGAGTTCCGCTTCAGAGAAGTTCTCATCTACATTTTCTGGAGCGAAATGGTCGACATGCCTACTCGTGCTTGGTCCACTGGGCACCACAGCTTCATGGTGAGGATTGTCTCTTTCATCCGGCACTACAGTATTCGCCTTCTTTGACCGATTAAAACGAGTCTGCCGAGGTACTGGAGTATCATTTCCAGGTTCCATGTATCGGCGATATCGTTTACGACGACACGGTGATGCCATTACACTTGTTTTACTAAACCAAGCGCAGCGGACGTAGTGCGGTCGGTGCGGTTTGCGGGGCTGCCGGAGCTGCTCTGAGCTGGTCTATCCGGCACCCATCCCATGATCCCTATGCCCGTCCCGCATCACACCAATTATTTACTTCTTTATTTCGATGCCGAGACGCACAGGCCCGTCGGCAGCGAAGAAACGGAATTGTTTACCGAAAGAAATCGTAAGTCATGACCAGTGGCAGCGGGCGTTGACAGTTGCAAAACACAAAACCGAAACAAAGTCGGAACTTTGAACAGAGTGAAAACAGTTTTAATACGCAAAAGTAATTATTTGCAGACATATATTTTTGGGTTTTTTTCAGTAAATTTAACCACATTTATTTTCTTTTAATACAGTAATCACTCAGATACGCAACTACAGTTGCCGTTGTTTTGCTCTACTCAGTCTCAGTTGCCGTTGCTTTGCTCTACTCAGTTCCCTGCACGCTACTGTCGTTACTTTTTTGTTCCAGAGTCTTTAACATGAGTATCGGAGACCAGCAGCTCGCCTGTATGTTAACTGTGTTAAGTTGGTCTGCATTCGCCCCCTGTATCGCCGATGTGTGGGTGCACGGCGCTCCCGGTGCTTCCGTCAATCGCCTTCGCTTGTTAGGCCTGCTGATATGATAAGCCTAGCTGCCCAAGGGCTTTGCAAGGAATGAAGGTAAGTTCCCACAACAGGGCACGTGTATAGAAAAGTTGCAACCTGAAATGGCGCGCTTCGGTTTTAGTCCTGTGTCTGTCCGACACTCGCTACCTTCTGATTTCTTGTGCGAAACGACGTTGGGGTTTAGCGAGGCTCAACTTAGCTCGGCGTCCGTCGGCTGTCGAGTATAACATGTGGCGAAATGCAAAGGGAATCCGCTCGTTTTCGTGGTCAAATGCGCGTGCTATCGCACTAAATCCTTAACATCTACAGCGTGAATGAAGCAGTGGTGGGGCTGTGCGCGAGCGACGCTGCTCTACGCCGGCCAACATTTTCTCGCACGTGAGATTATGTGGCAGCAAGAGTAAAGCTATAAGCACTCCGTCGTGTACCTCGGCCTTGAAAGGGCTATACGCACTACGCGAAACCCGCTGCAGGCGGGGCAATTTCGTCCAGCAACTTGACGTCGCAACACCAGCAACACGGTCCGCCCGCGGTCACACGCAGCAACCGAATTGCTACGACTTGCCATCATCATCATGCAATTTTGTTTTTCTTACACTATTTAGACGCACAGGTACGCGCTACACTACTTAGACGCACAGCTACGCGCTAAAACAATGTTTTTGTATCTGAATAGCATTGAGAATACTGTCTCATTTTTTTAAAAGGTTTATTTCCTGAAACGATCCATTTCAAACCAGAACCAAGCCTTTAGCTGTCATCGTCACCACCAGAGGGGTGTCACATGAAAATATTATGTCCCTGATTGACTGCTACCGCTTCAAACGTCTCGGAGTTGTTTGAGTTGCTCGTCCGTTTTGAGCCGGGCCTCATCTCAGAAATTTATGTCTATCTAGGGAAAGCCAGGGAACAACCCACCAGCAACCCCGAAATTGCTGGAAAAGTTGCCGTCTGAAGCGGGCCAGACCCGCTTCAGACGGGCGATTTTCAGCAACTTGACGTCGCAGCACAGGCAGCCCGCGTTCACATGTAGCAACCGAATTGCTACGACTTGCCATCATCATCATGAAATCTGATTTTTTTTTTTGCACTATTTAGACGCACAGCTACGTGCTACAAACATGTTTTTATATTTTTGAATGACGTTGAGAATACAAACTTATCTTTTTGAAAATGTTTATTTCCTAAAACGGTCCATTTCAAATCAAAGTCTTTAGCTGTTATCATCACCACCACAAGGGTGTCACGTGAAAACATTGCGTCCCTTATTGGTTGCTGCCGCTTCAAACGTCTCAGAGTTCGAGTTGCTCGTCCGTTTCGAGCCAGACCCAATCTCAGGAATTTGTGTCGATCTAGGGAAAGCTGGGGAACAACCCCCCCAGTAACCTCAAAATTGCTGGAAAAGTTGTCCAGTCTGAAGCGGGCCTAAGCGCAGTGCAGGTGTGGCCAGACTGACCCAGCCTAAGACCCGCAAGCAAAACCACGAAATTTCCGAGAGTGGCGGGGGGGGGGGGGGGGGCAACTTTTGTTCAGGGCAATAAAAACTCGAGTGGCTTTCAATCTATCCAGGTTAAAAGCAGCTCAACTGATGTAAGGAAGTAGTAGCAAATGACTACCAAACCCCAACCTGTCTTACAATTTAAAACTCGTTCCATTTCTCTTTTTGGGGAAGCACTCGTGTAACTGGGAGGGAGGCGGGAAGGGGGGAGGGGTGTTAGGGGGGAAGACGCGAGCCGCACTTTAACATGCAAAGAGCTGCATGCGGCTCTTTGCATGCTGCTCGCGACACCTTACACTATGCCACCCCTGGCATAGTGTAAGGTGTCCGCTTCATACGCAAGTGGACGTGGGTTTGGGTCTAGTCTTTTTCTTTTCTTTTTTTTTTTTCAAACATATTGTTTTGTCGAGGCATTTGGCGATATTCACAACATTTCTTTTTTTTACGATCAACACTAAAAAAAGAAAAAAAAAACTGAATGTTGTCGACGAAACTTTGCAGAACTAAATGGTATGGGACTCCCTTTCCCGTGGTGCAGTCGGGGACAGCAGGGCTTGGGTCGCTGCGGAGTGGCGGCCCAAGCCCCGCTGTCCCCGATTGTTGCGGCGGAGTGGTGTGAACGCAGGCGGGGCGGGGGGGGAGGGGGGGGGGGTGTTAACGAGCTTCCCCATGAAACGCGCGTCATTCGAAAAAGGTGACTCAAATGGCATGAGCTCTCCGCATAGAGCATATAGCCATTTCTGGTCGAGCCACACTACTTAGTGTGCATAGCTTTACTCAGGCAGCAAACTTGGCAGAGAATGCTGACTCTCGCTGACGTTACGTTGGGGTATAAACAATCCTTAAAAATCCGGTTTGGAGGGTGGCTGATACGCATATTCTTACGCAGTAAAAACTTCAATTTGCACGAGCAAAATGTGTCAAACTACCGATCGGGCATTATCTGGCAGAGACCCGGTGGTTTTACAGTGTAGTCTTGCATCATTTGATTTTTTGGTGAAGCTTATCGCAGAGCATATTCAGGGGCCCTCTGTTGCGGTTTTTGGGCTCCCACGGCGACTAAGGAGAAGGAAGTGACGTCAACAACCCAGCAAATACAGATTGGATGTTGATTGGTGAGAGTCGCTGATGGCGAATTTCCTCTGAAGAAAACAAAGAAAAAGTGAGCTTGGTTTTCAAGCACCCCTGATCAAGCCGGCATTACCAGAGGGATAGCGGGGAAGGTTGCAGCGGGGCAATGTCCATCCACTACAACCTGAGGGTTAAAACGTGCACCAGTGACTCGCATGGCTAACCACTTTTCTCATCCCATTACAGAATGCCTGCTCACTATCGTGGTTGCGCCGAGGAGGCTACACTGCCAACTTGGAGGGGGCATCGACCAAGGAACGAAGTGGCATGGGCACGATTTCAGTCTCGGTTCACCTGGGCAGGGTGGGGCCCAGCACGCCTTGGGTTCGTCCTACTCCCCTGCCGACTTGCAACACGACTTGTTGCAAGTCGTGTTGCAAGTTGCGTCAGGGAACGGTGACACAATAGCACGGTAAGACAAGAGGTTTAATATGGCGATTGGTTTAGAGCCGGGTATGTTTTACGCACGGGCACGAGGCATGAGTTCATTCGCACGAGCCACGAAGCTCTATCAGCATGGCTGCTCAGTGTAGCGCTGTCCAACAGATCTGACCTGATGAAGATTCCCAGAGTCCTTGGCGCTGTAAAATGGCCACCAGATTCGTCACTTAACCTTCGTGCCATGATTCCCATACCTGTCTCTCCTTGCTGCAGATTGGGAAACAGCTAGATTTAATTACATGTCAGAGCTGAAATTAAAAGGAGAACTGGTATTTCTAGCACCCCTCTACTCTGGCTGTAGAGGGGTGCTACAGGGGAGTGAGGGTTTCCGTGCGCTTTCTCCTTGGACGCTTAATCTCCCTCTCTTTGCTGTCATTAGCGGGCGTTATGCTGCACTATTCCCCCAAGCGATGTCGTGTACCTTGGTGCTGTGGTTCCCATAGTAGTCGCTGCAGATGGTGCAAGAAGTTAGATTTTTGCTTCAATTATTTATGGAATTGCAACATTTTGGAGGAAGATCTTTCCTATCCTTTGGGACAAGACAAACAATATAAAAATTACAAGATGCAAATTTTTTTAAATGTTAAAATCGTTACACGGGCCCTTACTGATCTTGCAGGCATCGATTTTCCAGCTTGGTGAGCTGAGAGTTTAATGTGTGCGCATGAGCTCATGCGCATTCTGACCTCGCTTGTTGAACTCGCTGAATAATTTGACACCCATCCGATCAGTGCAAATGTATGCGATGTGCCCATGCCACAGGGCAAGTGAGGCAGTAATTCCAGACAGCAATGACAAACCGTAATTACAACAAATGGTAAGCCATTCAGAAGCAGTTAGAGGGTGAATTTCACGAGGAGTGGAACGATACGGTCGGTTGTAAGACGGTTCCTGAGCTGGGCTTTTCTCAACAATAGATTGTGCAACTTGTTCATATACAGTGGCTTGAAGCATCATTATCTTGAGCGGCCCTCTTGCATGCCCTGGTGCAGCCAGGAACTTCCCTTAAACGGTCAGTTACAAACTTTACACTAGACTAAGGACGAAAAAGGGCGAAAATATGCAACGGTCTCCAACTCTGTTGCAAATTTTAAATATTTATTTTATTTATCTATATATTTGGAAGATGCTGCCGGCCAACTTTTTATGTTCTAGGCATGGAGTAGACGAAGCAGTTAGAAAAAGTCAGTAAAGCAAGTAAATACTTATAAACATAGAGTAAAACGAGCAAGCAGCTTGGTCTGTAAAGTTTGTTCAAACAAAGAAAAGTTCATCAATGGCACTAAAGAATGAAGCAAAAGAGACAATGTCCGTCACGCTGCGGGGCAACTCGTTCCACCCACAAACGGTACACAGAAAAAGAATATTTTAAAACATCTTTCCTGCAGCGAAACTTGGGAATCAGTCTCTTTAGCTTCCGCCTCGTATCTCGGCTCACGTTAAACTGAGGATAGGCACTAAGCTTTGAACAAGTTTTATGTGTAATATTGTGTAAATATTTTAGGCAATTTACGTTCCTTTGACATGACAACTCGGGCAGTTCAGATGCAGTGTACAATGGTGAAACATGCGATTTTTTGTCACATGAATTCTGGTTCAGAAGAAAGACCCAGTTGCAGTGGTTGAAACTGCTGCGCTAATTGCGCCGAACTGCACCAGAACTAGGGATGCCGCGAACTTTTTCGAACCGAGGGTTCGATGATCGAATCAAGCGGTTCGAAAGATTTCAAACTTTCCATATAGAGAAATTTGACGGAAGTCGAAATTTCAAACTTGTTAAACTAGGAAGTTCGACACTTTTTGAAATTTCAAACTTAATACGCTGCAAAAATCTATGCTTGTCAAACTTTCGAACTTGATAGACTAAAAAAAATCAATGATTTTCGAACTTCTTGCACTAAAAGGTTCAAACTTCCCAAGCTAAGAAATTCAATAATTGTTGAACTTATTAATCTAAAGAATTCGAAAATTGTCGAACTTTCGATTCCTGAGGAGTCAGAAGTTCGATGAACTTTGACTTTTCAGTTGGATTAAAGCAGTAAGGTACATTCGTAAATTTTTTTTTTTTTTTTTGGCATTTGTACATGCTGTGTTGCATTTCTTGCAAAAGACAGTGCCATTTATTCCAGTCATCTGGCATGCTGGGGTTTTAAAGAAGCAGATTCCTGAAGGAGTGAGGAAGGACGACGGGTTTTTGATAATTGTTTGTGCCATATTTGAAGCGCGCTATAGCCGAAGCTATTTATGGTAGAGTTGTTATACTTTTTAAGAATGATCTATGTGTAGCCTAGATAAGTGTCGTCTTAAGATATGATTATTGTTGTTCAAGACGAGTTTCGAAGAAATATCCAAAGCTGTATCTATGGGCAATTATGCTCTAAACTTAGTAATTTTCTTCTTCTAAATTGTATGAGGTACCACATTTAAATTAACACCACAAACAGTATCATTACCATCTGCAGAATACAAAATAATGTTTTTTTTTTTTCACGTTGAGGAATAAATCAACTCATGGGAAAAAATTTTTTTAAAATTGTTCAGCATGTCATAAAATTCTTTTTTTTTCTCATTTCACGTTCCTGAAACGTGTTTCTATTAGCCTGTACAGATTTTGGTAGGAGAAACTTGTTTCATAGTTCTGGGCCTCTGAATATGTAGGAATAGAACACTTTCGGCGGGTTCTTGATAGTTTTTTTTTTTCCAGCTTTTTATTATTGCATTTATTGTTATGTTTATTTATTCATTATTTTTTACCAATGGCACAGTTATTTAGGTCGAAAAGACGCAGCTTTGAACTTCCGAACCACTAAGCATGCGACGAGTAGTGCCTTCTGACAAGTTTCTAACAATGACCATCTACGCAATCTTTTATGCAGTGTAGAGCGACAGTAACTACACATATGCATAAATAATTTTAGATTAAAATAAGCTTGACCATGCCCTCTTTCCCTGTGTTGTTTTCCTAACAGTCCGAAATATCTAGAAGGGGGGGGGGGGGGACTGGAGCCCCCTTCCCCCCCTTGTTTTTGACGCCACTGGTATGGTAGAACGCTCCTCGACCTCAAGTTGTGTCAGCTTCTTTTCTTTTTGCTCGGCGTTTCTTTCGTCCCGAAAAATAAACCTCCAAAGCAATTACAAACTAAAAAATTGTCAAGGTGCAGGTGAGCTGGTTTATGTTGATAATGATGCAAAATCCGGAGACAGGGAATGAAATTCGAAAGAAATAGTGTAAGAAGAAAGAAAAAAGGGGACAGGACAACATCTCAAACTGAGCTGAGTTGAGTTTGAAACATTGTCCTGAGCCGATCATAGATGAAGAAAGAATAAAACAATTAAAACAGGGACAAACACAACCACATCTTTCAACTAGCAACAGACAAGTAAACTTTCAACAGCGAGCAGCTGACTATACCCAGGAGGGAAAGGGGGAGAAGGGGAGATAAAAAACGCGAAGTGCAAATCAGAGTGGTGGGTTCATCTCGGAATTCAACCTCAGTTTTCGTCAACAGGAGGGAAGGGTTTGACACATTGTTTTTTGCTGTGGTCATGGCGAATGGCTCTATGATTTCCCTGCCATATCCGCTGTCATGCCCCCCCCAGGATTTTTGTTTCATCAAAGAGGGGAGGACAACGCAAACACGAACGGGCATGTATGACTATGGGATGATACGAATTTGGAGAGGCCTTAGAAATTTTGTTGTGATGTTCGCGGAGTCTGTGATTGGTGCATCTGCCGGTCTGACCTATGTATTGATGGCCGCAGCTCAAGGGGATGGAGTAAACTTTCTTCTCTTTACATGGAATGAATTTCTTTTCGTGTTTAACAGTGCAGCCAATCGGAATCCGGTTGTTGTTCACTTGTTGATAGAGTTGTTTAAGACGCATGCGATACGAGAAGACAACATTCGTGTCGAACTTTGAGGCAATGGATTTTATCCGGTGGGCTGAATTGTGTATGTAAGGAATGACGGCGAATCAGGGTTTCTTTTTTGTGGCTGGTGACTGTGGTGGTGGCCTGATCGGCAGTCACCAGCCACAAAAAAGAAAGCCCGATTCGCCGTCATTCCTTACATACACAATTCAGCCCACCGGATAAAATCCATTGCCTCAAAGTTCGACACGAATGTTGTCTTCTCGTATCGCATGCGTCTTAAACAACTCTGTCAACAAGTGAACAACAACCGGATTCCGATTGGCTGCACTGTTAAACACGAAAAGAAATTCATTCCATGCAAAGAGAAGAAAGTTTACTCCATCCCCTTGAGCTGCGGCCATCAATACATAGGTCAGACGACCGGCAGATGCACCAATCACAGACTCCGCGAACATCACAACGAAGTTTCTAAGGCCTCTCCAGATTCGTATCATCCCATAGTCATACATGCCCGTTCGTGTTTGCGTTGTCCTCCCCTCTTTGATGAAACAAAAATCCTGGGGGGCATGACAGCAGATATGGCAAGGAAATCATAGAGTCATTCACCATGACCACAGCAAAAAACAATGTGTCAAACCCTTCCCTCCTGTTGACGAAATCTGAAGTTGAATTTCTAAAATCAGAGATACACCCACCACTCTGATTTGCACTTCGCGTTTTTTTTATCTCCCCTTTCCCTCCTGGGTATAGTCGGCTGCTCGCTGTTGAAAGTTTACTTGTCTGTTGCTAGTTGAAAGATGTGGGATGTGGTTGGTGTTGTCCCTGTTTTAATTGTTTTATTCTTTCTTCATCTATGACTTAAACCAACACGCTCTTCTCCCAAGCATCCTGAGCTGAGTTTTTAGCTGAGTTGAGTTTGAGACTTTGTCCTGAGTTGAGTTTGAGACGTTGTCTTGTCCCCTTTTTTCTGTCTTACACTTTTTCATTCAAATTTCATTCCCAGAGCTGAGTTTGAGGCGTTGTCCTGTTCCCTTTTTTCTGTCTTGTTACAGTTTTTCTTTCGAATTTCATTCCCAATCTCAGGATTGTGCATCATGTACAAACTAAAATTACTATATGGCAGCGTCACTCGGGCGGCGTTCGAGCCGATTACTACCAGCGTGCAAGGGGGTGGGGAGGCAGTTTGCCAGGTCGCTTCAAGGTTTTTCTGAGCCTCAACCACCTGCCTGCCCCCGGCCGTTTCGAACTGGATGAGTATCGTCAGACAGTGCGTTCGTGTGATCACTACTTCGTGATGCAGATTAATGACCCCCCGGGCCGGCGGTCACAATTACTGATCTATGGTCACACGTCACTATGCGCTGGTAAATATTACAGCACATTCGGGACACTCGTCGTCTCATTTAATTGCCTCACCAACTTCGGGGAGTCTAAATGTCACACCCAAACTTTTCTAAACCCGATTTTGTGAAAACCAGTGAGGCGTGAAAACATTATTTGAAACTGAAACTGGTGGAACATGAAAACCGGACTTCGAACTTTGTGCACTTAAACTTGAAAGAAATTCGTAACCTTCAAAGTTTTTTTTCGAATTCAGCCCTAAAAGAGAATTGAAACTTTCAAACTTTAGTAGAAATGAATTCGAAATCTTTGAATTTATCGACCTTTAATGTCTATAAGAATTGGAAACAATAGAATTTTCGAATTTCAGTTCCAAATAAATTTGAAACATTCGAATCTCTCGAATTTGAAGTTAGGAAAGTTCGAAATCTTCTAATTTCTCGAACTTCACGTAAAGATATTCAAAATAATCGAACCCAAACCTATAGAAACTGTGAAAGCTTCGATCTTTCGAAATCAAAACTCTGCAATTTTTGAAAGTTGCGAATTTTTCTAATTCGAATTTCCGTACGGTCGAAAATATTGAAACCTTTCGAATTCAATCATCAGTTCGGTTCGGTTCGAAAATATTGAAACCTTTCGAATTCGAACCTAGGGTGGTTCATGGCATCCCTAGCTAGAACAAATAACCTGCTACATGCTGCTCCAAAAGCTGTATATTTGCACAATTTGCCCCATGTCTGCGGCGAAAAGGAGCTGTTTCCGAAAAGGAAACTGAAAGTGTCTTGCACGTGACATTGTTGATGACAATGAAAATTAAGAAAAGTACAGTTTTCTTTTTTGATGCCTAAGTGCTATGTGCGAAGAGTAGAGCTGCGTGAATATTCTAATTTTCTAATCGTAGTTTCAAATAATACGTTATCTGATATTTGCTTCGAAATGAACTGCGATATTCATACTTTTTGAAGTGTTGAAATCGACGGGTTGGCCCCCTTCAGTGCGCTTTTCTTCAAGCACAGGTGCACTGCGGAGAAGCGATACTCACGGAGCGGACACAGTGATCTTTCGACTCTCTTCGCCACAGCTGTGGGAGCCGAGGGTGAAAGACGAGGCAGAGGACATGGGACAGGCGGTTGGCAGAGAAGTCACGAGCTAGCGCGAGAGAGTGCAAGTTGAGCAAGGCTGAAGCTGGTACCAGGAACGTCGGAGCCGGGCTGCCTGGCCTGGCCCATGGCGAACCTTGGAGCAGTCCACCAGCGAGCCCTGGCCATATGACCTGGGCTATGACGATCCCGGGGTGGTTCCGCAGCGAGACTCGGGCATTGATAGCCCGGGACAGCCAGCCTACGCAGTGCTGGCATGGGAAAGGTGATCCACAGGCCTGGACACAAACTCCGACTGTGAGCTCTGATCGACGGGCGACAACAAGGGTCGGCGTGCGTGGACTGTCGGTTCTCAACGACGGGCAACCGAGAGGTACAGTAAACCCATTCGCTGTCTTCTCGTTGCAGTGTGTAACTCCCTGGGTGACGGGTGGAGCGCATACCGATTGGGCGGCGATTATTAATAGAGGGGCCTCTAAAAAAACTCCACATTAAAAGGCGCACCCAATGTCGGGCTCGTTCGGTATACCTCTACTTCTAGTCGTCCCCAGGGTGTCCCACAGATTCGTTGAGTGGTTTGTTCAGTAACGCTAACGACACCCGTTGAGGCAAAGTATGTTGGAATTCTGGCGAGTTGTCTCACAGCAGAGCTCGGCACGTGTCTCTTCGAGTCGAGTACTTAAAGGGCTTGAAGGACGAGGTTGCGGTCGCGCTTTCTCCGGTACCCCATTATAATGGTTGGCAGGAGACGTGGATCACAGTTAAGATGTAGGAAAGTCGTCTTCGGAGGCAGAGGAGAGCCACGACATGTTCGATGGAAGGTAGGATAGCGACTGGCAGGAGGGAAAACACCCAGGACTCATTGCACATTTAGGATTTAGGCTTGGGGTGATGCGGTAGGCAAGTAAGCGCTTGTCGAGTCCCGGGGTGCGGATGGATTTTTTTCAGTGGGTGTGGGAAGGACTGCAGGAATAGCAGTTGACACCGGGAACACTGGCGGACGAGATTGTCAGCGGGTGTCGGGTAAACTGGCGGAAATTGCGGTTGACACCGAAAACGCTGGCAGGTGAGTTAATGAGCACTATGATTTGTAACCGCTGGGCCAAGACGGCTAGTTGCTTCGCATCACTCCAACAACCGACGAAGGGCAGAGGGACGACTCTTCCTTGAGTGGGGTCGTTCCAAGAAAGCTACGAAATGTTTTAAATGATTCTTTCTCTGGCCGGTCTTGGCTGTGACAGCAAGACTTTTAATAAGTTATGTCGCGTCACGACCTGGCCGGGGATGAGGCGGTAGATATTTAGGTGGCTTGCAGCTGTCCAGCTTGCCTTGAGGCGTGAACGGTTTAAGCGGGCTTGCTCACTGAGCTGCTGCCCCCTCTGAAGGCCGATAAGTCCCTAGAGCTCTTCTGCACGTGGACAGAACGGGACGCTGACACTTACATCGGGTAGCTCACGGTATATGTAGTAGTTGCGGAATGCGGGTGTAGTATATGGCCATCCTGCCACAGGCTTTATATTCCTTCGCTTGCGCAAAAGATGGACTAGGTTTACACCATCGTTACCTGTTCTAAAGGAAACTCGCGCGTTGAGCAACGCAGCTAGTGGTTTTGCCGCATCTCTTGCTCCGGGGTGAGAAGGGCACCCGAGGTCTAAAGACGCGACCGTCGTGTCTTACTGCTATTCTTACTCGGCGAGATAGAAACGAGGAGGCTTGCCCGGTTCACATCGCTGACTTGAAAGCATACTACCGTTGTCGCGATGGGGAAGACGTATTACATGAGGTTGCGGCAGGACACAAGAAATCCCCTGTTCTTGGCGACTTAGGAGCGAGCTTTGGAATGCGGACTTGCTGAGTTAGCCGCATGGTGCATGAACCCGTCAGCAAGCAATTTGGCGGTGGAGGCTAGGGCCACTGCCACAATCTGCGGCAGAGAATTTGTTTGTTTTGTGTTGTTTTAACACTTTGTTCTGCGCAGAATGGCTTCTTGGAAAGACGGCCTCTAAAAAGAATCCCACCGATCGGGACCCACGATGGGGGCCATTTTAATGTGGGGTTCTTTATGGAGGTCGCTCTACTAATAATCACCGCCCCATTGGTATGCGACCCGTCTGTCACCCAGGCAGTTACATAACAACAAGAAGACCGCGAATGAGTTTACTGCATTTCACGGTTGCCCGTCGTTCAGAGCCGGCAGTCCGGGCATGCCGACCGTTGTTGTCGCCCGTCATTCAGAGGTCACAATCGGAGTTTGTGTCCAGGCCTACGGATGGTCCTTCCCACGCCAGCGCTGCGTAGGCTGGCTGTCCCGGGCTATCAATGCCCGAGTCTCGCTGCGGAACCACCCCGGGATCGTCATAGCCCAGGTCATATGGCCAGGGCTCGCTGGTGGACTGCTCCAAGGTTCGCCATGGGCCAGAAAAGCAGCCCGGCTCCGACGTTCCCGGTACCAGCTTCAGCCTCGCTCAGTTCGCACTCCTCGCACCAGCTCGTAAGTTCTCCGCCGACCGACTGTCACGTGCCCCCTGCCTCGTCTTTCACCCTCGGCTCCCACACAGCGCAGCTGCGCGCTTAGGCAAAAAGCACACCTTAAGGCTAGTATGGTGCATCTGTGCCTGGTGTCTAAAAATACGCAAAAATTTGTGATCGTTGATATTACATTGTAGTGAAATCTTCAAAATTTAACTGTGGCTATTATGCAAGGGTATACGTTAGGCAGCGATGTTCTAAAAGCCTGTGTTCATTATTTGTGCTTTTCCTTTAAATTAAGAATTGAAGAAAAAGTTTTCGTATAGGAAGAAGATATATAAATCCCCTCAATTAGGTATGACTGGGTTCCTTTATAGGTTAATTTTATGTCAAATCAGTCATTTACTTTATCCCAATGTAGGTACTGGACGTTCTGAGGCCGCAGTCTATAAATATTGCTAGATTAAATTTAACAGAGCTCATGAGTGGGCAATTAGGAACAACCTTCGCGAGTCCAGCTGAATTTTTGTTTAAGCATGGTGTAACAGTAGGAAAAGGCGTGGCGAAAGGTGCATAAAACTCTTCAATATTCAATTCAAAATTATTCGGCCAAAACCACTGTTCACTTTGAATTTGCTTCAAACCCAACAAAATTCATTATTTGCACATGCCTAACGAAGAGTTGTCGGATTTTGTGAAAATGGTGCTCACATTGATATCACTGAATAGCTAGCGCTACTCGTGATCGGTTAGAGTAGCTATGTGCTCCGCTTAGCGGCGGGTTCTATGAACAGCAGCAGGTTAAATACTTGCGAGGGCAGTGTCAGACATGTTCAACACAGAAGTGTCCGTTTGATGTCGAACTCGCGGCAATTTTGTCACCGTGATACAAACTCTCTACAAAGTAGCCCAGAACATCTTTTTACGTCTAACACAGATTGAAGACACCATCAGTACTAATAAGTTAATTGAGACGTCTACAAAATTGCCGGCGTATGATTGTTCAATGGATAAATAAAAATGTGTACAGGCCAGGTCTTCTGTAGGCATAACACTTTAGTCTCCCAATGCTCCAACCACTGCAGTTCTTTCTACGGGCTAACTTTTAAAGAGATTGAATAAAAGTTTTTGACTCGAAAAGTGAGAATGTCTGCTCAAAAACCAGTTTTTGCCTGCTACAAGAGCTTCAAATCACCACTTGTCAGTTCCACCATTGCAGTTACCACTTGCTTTAACTTAATTTATTCTAACAGTGCTGTTTGTTTTATCTTTTCAGATCGAGCATCGCTCAAGGCAGGTGTTTTCTGTGACCTAATAAAAATACAACAGGTTTGATTTTGCATTTTACTTGTCATTTTATTGGCTGTTCTCCTTGGAGTTAACTTGCAGTGATCCTGTGGCAGTCGAAAGTATGTAATAGTTTCTCTGGCAGCGCTGCAATCTGGTTAGCCTATCCTATCAGCTCGGCAGTGATCACAATCACACCTTCCATCAGGTATGTTCCATCAAAGACCACCACAATACGTTCCATCAAAGACCACCACAATACGTTCCATCAAAGACCACCACAGTACGTTCCATCAAAGACCACCACATACGTAATTTGGGACATTCCATCAGTGGCAGTCAGACGTCGTCTGATGGACCATCAGGGCACGTTCCACCAGGGCTGCTGACTGGCAGTCAGTGTCCCAAATTACGTACCTTGATGGAATTTTCAATAGGGAACCCATGGGTTAAAGTAATTCACCCACTTTTGCTGCACAGTACGGGGTAGCATGATGGTGGCACGAGGAGTGCCTGCTCGGAGAACAGAAATGTACTCCGCCTTGTCCGCGACACCGTGATGTTCCCAAAACTGCTCCATGGAGTCATAATTTGTCGTTTCCAGGGCCTGATGCATGGCCTCGTACTTGTTTAGGAGGCTCTCGATTTTCTTCTTCTGCGCTTCATTGTCCACAGTGGGGAAAGGCACTACGACCATACATTCATCGATGGGCATAAAAGGCGCGTTAAAGCGGCATCTGGTGGTGTTGTGCTTGTAGCAGGTATGCGTGTGTTGGTGCACCTGAGTCCGCTCCCGCTTCAAGCATCCGTTGTCGATGGAAAGCAGAACGTTGGCTATTTCAAGAGTCTGGGGCATGAGCATCGAGAGCTCCTCGTTGGGCGCGTTATGAAGCCAAAGGAGAATGTGCGCGTGTGCCGACCCGCGGTGCTGAAATTCGATCCGCTTATAGTAGTCGACGACTATGTACGGCCTAAAAGGCGATACACGGGTGTTGCGGAGAATGTTGAGAATGACACGCACCAATCGGTCGAAATATATGGCACAGACCACGGGATCGTCATTTACTAGCTGTGCTCGATAAATGCTGTTCATTTGCTCCAGTGGTACTTCGATCTCGCCGGGCTTCAACCGAAGGCGTTGAAGCAACTGCAAAAGGTCGGGCCAGTGCATTTCCGAGGCAGAAAGAGTGAGGAACGCGGTCGGCTTACCCAACTGCCGTATCATAGCAAAGAGGTCTTTCTTGCGTTTTGTCCAGTACTGCACGGTGTTGGGAATACCATGCATGAAAGCCATGTCGTGCTCGACCGCTTGCTGCACAAAATCCTTGTCGAGCAACTGTTGCTTCGTTAGTGTTTCCAGTGCCTTTATGTTACGGAAGGCCACACACATGTCACCGGCTACTCGGTGCCTAAACACTTTCATGGCCATGTACAGTACGTGCTGCGGGGTGGCCCCTCGACGGTCTGATCTGCGGATCTCACTCATGGCGTGTGTGAAGACTGTCGGTTTTGCGCTGGCATCTACTCGGCGCGGCTCACCGAGATAGATCTGTGGGAACGAAAGCTCCTCTGAGTGTTCGTCATAAAGTATGCTCACGGGCCTTTTTCCCTCACCTGGCGCAATCGCTAGAAACTTGTCTTCGTCCCATACGAGAGTGTGCTGAGCCAGAGTCATGGCTGTAGCCACTTGGATCGGATCGTTGAGGTCTGAGCATTGCGGGAGCAACTCGATCTCGTCGTGTTCGTCCACTTCTACGATATCGCCCAAACGGGCAAAATCACACTTTATATTATAATGCTTGTACAGCGTGCTATCACACAGCAGCTTAAGCCACGGCAGCAGATCACATTTTTTTACTGCCCCTGCCAGGTAGGTCGTCTTCGCAAGCATGCGCCGCTTCAAATGTACATTGAGGGCTCGGTCTTGTTCGATGGCACGAGGTAACATTGTCACCATGTCGTCCACATCAACACAGACGTTCACTACTGGTCCCTTAATGCCGTGTTGACCTGCACCGTGCATCAGCCGTCGCAGTTTCATGAAAGGAATTCGTGGAGATATGAGTCTCTCACTCACCGCGTTCAATTGTGGGAGGTGGGCTGGCTTCGGGGGATATACATAACCGTTACTTGAGGAAAGATGAGGAATATGACCCTTGTGCACTGATTGTATGCAGGTCGAGCACAGTTTGAATTGGGTTAGGTCCGAGTTTGGAAATGATTGCTCTAGGGTCTCGTGACATCTGTCCGGTAGCGGTTGCAAGTCGTTTTGGAACCAGAGCCGGTCACAGACTGAACATACGCTCCCAAACGGGTTGTCTCTAAACAGCCGTTGGAAAATTTTTGTTGCACCGTCAGGCTTAGCGATCCTTGCCTTTTGCTTGGCTTCCGCTTCGGCGGCGCTCACTCCTGGCTGCTCTCGGCGGCGGCGATGAGCCTCTGCCTCGGCGTCGCGCACTTCCGGGTCCTCTCGATAGCGGCTTCTGGCTTCCGCTTCGGCGGCGCTCACTCCTGGCTGCTCTCGGCGGCGGCGATGAGCCTCAGCCTCGGCGTCGCGCACTTCCGGGTCCTCTCGACGGCGGCGCTTAGATTGAGCTTCAGCAGCGCTCACTTCTGGCTGCTCTCGGCGGCGGCGATGAGCCTCTGCCTCGGCGTCGCGCACTTCCGGGTCCTCTCGACGGCGGCGCTTAGATTCAGCTTCAGCAGCGCTTACTTCTGGGTGCTCTCGGCGACGGCGATGAGCTTCTGCTTCGGCGTCGCGCACTTCCGGGTCCTCTCGATAGCGGCTTCTGGCTTCCGCTTCGCCGGCGCTCACTCCTGGCTGCTCTCGACGGCGGCGATGAGCTTCTGCTTCGGCGTCGCGCACTTCCGGGTCCTCTCGATAGCGGCTTCTGGCTTCCGCTTCGGCGGCGCTCACTCCTGGCTGCTCTCGACGGCGGCGATGAGCTTCTGCTTCGGCGTCGCGCACTTCCGGGTCCTCTCGATAGCGGCTTCTGGCTTCCGCTTCGGCGGCGCTCACTCCTGGCTGCTCTCGACGGCGGCGATGAGCTTCTGCTTCGGCGTCGCGCACTTCCGGGTCCTCTCGATAGCGGCTTCTGGCTTCAGCTTCGGCGGCGCTCACTCCTGGCTGCTCTCGACGGCGGCGATGAGCTTCTGCTTCGGCGTCGCGCACTTCCGGGTCCTCTCGATAGCGGCTTCTGGCTTCCGCTTCGGCGGCGCTCACTCCTGGCTGCTCTCGACGGCGGCGATGAGCTTCTGCTTCGGCGTCGCGCACTTCAGGGTCCTCTCGACGGCGGCGGTTAGATTGAGCTTCAGCAGCGCTCACTTCTGGCTGCTCTCGGCGGCGGCGATGAGCCTCTGCCTCGGCGTCGCGCACTTCCGGGTCTTGTCGACGGCGCCGTTTAGCTTCAGCTTCGGCGGCACGCACTGCAGGATCTTGGCGCCGGCGGCGCTGAGCCTCTGCTCGGGCAGTGCGTTTAGCAGCAGCTGCTTCATCTGACTCGCTCATTTTGTGAGAAAGAACTGCCTGATTACGTCTCGTCGTCGTCGTCTTTGTGATATCACTCATGCTGGATCACGGCGCCGGCGGTGCTGACCCTCTGCTCGTGCAGCACGTTTAGCAGCAGCTGCTAAAGCCCCTCCATCCTGACAAAAGTGGCTGCATTGATTGTTGTGGGAATGCTGGAGACACGTGCCGTGCACCAATTCTGGGAAGAACATGGCCAGTGTAACATGGCATCTGAAATCTAGTTTGAATATGCACTGTGCCGCCATGATCTTTCCAAAGTCTGCACGTTGCACGTGCCTTGTGCATCGACGCACCGTGCGCTACTTTTAAGAAATGAACGCACTTTAGCAGCTTTTAGCTTCTCTTTGTTCTATTATTTTTCTGCTGCAGGGTTTTTCAACCGTGCAGCAGGAAAGCCGAAGCCGGCCGAGGGATAAGAGATAAGAGTCTTTTAAAATAATTTTTCGGAGAAATGAAAATTCGGATTTGTCCGCCCTGCTCATCCTCCCTGCTCCCCTGCGTTCTCCTCTTCCCCTCGCGGGGGCCACGTGATCTCGGGGGGGGGGGAGGGGAGGGGGTAGTCACGTGACCCTCCCGAGGCCACGTGACCCCCCGCTGAAGTCAGGTGACCCCCTCCCCCCGAGGTCAAGTGGACCCCCTCCCGAACCATACTAGACAATGAGGGGAGGAGGAGGAGGAGGGGGAGGAGGAGGGGGAGGAAGAGGAGGAGGGGAGGAGGAGGGGGAGGAGGAGGAGGGGGAGGGGCGCGGTTACGCCGCAGAGGCTGGAAACGGGTCATGTGACCCCCTCCCGCCGAGTTCACGTGACCCACCCGGACCATACTACACAATGAGGGGAGGAGGAGAAGGAGGGGGAGGAAGAGGAGGAGGGGAGGAGGAGGGGGAGGAGGAGGAGGGGGAGGGGCGCGGTTACGCCGACGCCGATGGCGACGGCGACGGCGACGGCGACGGCGACGCCGACGCCAACGGCGACGCCGCTCAGGCTGGAAACGGGCCCCTAAGAGCTGCGCTCTAAAACAAAAAAAAAAAACGCTTAGCTGTTTGTTATTTTGTCGTCCGGTTTTCTCCGCATTGTCGGGTTCGTAAAGTCAAATCATTGCTATTTTGGAATTTTGTTGTGCTGCCCTGAGATTGTCGTCGAGTCCTTGACACTCAAAGGGTAGGGGAACTTTAGTTAAGCCGCCTGCATTCCCCGAAGCGAGGCCAGCGTCTTTCGAGGTCAGGATTTCGCGGCTTTTATGACGTCGGGAGCTAAGCCATTCGCACCTGCGAGCCTGAAGAAAGGCTTCGGTTACAAACGTGGCCGAGTTTAGAGAGGGCTGTTCGAAGAGCCGGAGCCGGAGATGTGTTTTTCACGCAGTCCACGGACAGCCTCGTCTTTTTCGTTTTGCTTCGGTATGTTGTGGGCATGCACCACCCCTCGCCGTAGTGGATTGTCGAAACGAAACACACACACAAAAAATACTGACATTGGAAAAGCGGAAGGGGTAAAGGGGGACAACCATGAAACTTCGGCGGTGTTCCGACCCTTCAACACCCAACACCCCGTCCCTAGCTACGCCGCTGGTGTGCAAATATGTTCGTGTTTTCCAAATAAAATTGAGCTGCCGGTAGCCGCTCTGAGTTTGCACTACTACTTCTTTCAGTTAGGTTGTTTGTTTTTTCTGGCGCTTCTAAGTATACGTTTGTTGCAGCTGAAGTCACTTCCGGCTAAACTGTAGGTCAAAACCAACATTGTCGTCTACTATCAGTGCCTTGTCACCATGTTGGAGGCAAAAAATGTTCTTCTCCTGACACGAAGTGCAGTCCATAAACCCCTAGTTAGGGTACGAAGCTTTTCTATCAAGATCATAAGTCTACATAACAATCTAAAGCGAAAGTCCCATGCGTTTGGCCGCGACGGGAGGGCGATGCATAGATGCGGACATCAGCGGCCTCATTTGGTGGTCCCTATAGCCTCCGAGCAATCGAGTTTGCCCTGACAGGTCGCGCCATCTATCGCCCAATTTCGAAAGCAATGGGAAGTCTGCCTCGCTGGCCTCGCCAGCTTCGCCATTTGCATCGCTGTACGTACGCGTTGTTTACGTTGGGCGCGTTCTACTTCTGCTACGGTCCTTTGCTCGTGTTAAGTCTGCGTACCAAGTTTCATGGCACCGGTCAAAAGTAAGCACGCCGATAATGAACCCTCTGACGACGAAAATCGCCGTACCAAGACGAAACGGAAGACGTACCGGTACTGCTGTGTGAAGAACTGTCATAACAACGAGGGACTCGGACACGTGAAACTGCACCGCTTTCCTTCGCAACCGTGGGATAAGGAACGGCGTAAGAAATGGATCTCGGCTGTCAGGCGTGTAAAGTGAGTATAACCGTTCAATGGTGTGTTCCAACAAGCCGAAATAATGCAGTGTTCGAGTACGCTGTCGCTTGACGCTTAAAATTGGGTTTTGGTGAAGAACCCTGCGGTCGTACTAAGTATACGGGTTGCTATTCTTGTAGTTTGCTCTCCGAATTCATCGGTGCAAAAAAATATATAACTTAGAAAAACTGAGGCAACCCGAGGAAGACTTCTGCCGCAAACAGAGCGGGGTGAAGGAAATTCGTAACACATTCGAATTGAGACGTTCCTGTTTTTTCGGTTCCTTGCCGCCTTGACGCAGTACTTTGTCACTTTGCGATGTCTTTAATCGACACCAAATTGGTTAAAATGGTCCTACGGAATTTTTTCCCGAAGAAAAGGTGGCTTTTGTGTAAATTTTTTCTGTGTTCATCTGAATTTTTTTTTTCTACTAAGTTTATGAAAACAAGAGTTACAAAAAGATATTCCTTGTGCCGTATTTGAGTCCTTACGAGTGTTAACCTGCAATGAAAATATTAATGTGACTATGTATTTGGATTACTCTTGCAGCACAGATGGCTCAGAATGGGTACCAAACAGCAGCTCCAGGATCTGTTCAGAGCATTTTGTCAATAATGCCAAAAGCAACATCGCAGCCCATCCCCCCGCAGGGGGCACCTGTGAAAGCAGGTGTTTGGAGAGTGGCGTCTCCACGGACCCCGAGCCATGCGGGTTCGCCCGCCCACGTATGGCTGTGCGTGGCTTTCCCGTGTCTGGGGAAAAGGGCATCCTGGTGGTTGAGCCGAGCCCGGGGTAGGTTTGGACCCTCCGGGGCCCCCCGGGCAAGGCAATACACCGCTTCGGCCCCCGCTTCTCATAGACGGGAGTCCTGGTAAGGCCCGGCCAGGATGATTCAGCCTAGTCGCCACTTCTACTATCCCCTCCCTTCTTTTACCTTTGTCTTCTCCTTCTTTTCACTCTTCTCATTTTCTCTTCTTTCCTTTTTTCATTTCCTTTGGCGGCAAGGGCTAACCTTGGGTGGCGACAGACTCCTTGTCCAGAACCACACTTGGGTATAGTACCTGGGCAGTGCTAGTAGCGTAACGTCTCCAGCAAAGCCCTGTTTGTTATGGTGCGTTACCTATTCCCGTGTTGGGCTCCGTGGTGGGCGGCACACCACAGGTTCTGAAGACTCTCCGCCTCTTATGGCTCCCCCCTCCTCCAAACCAAACACGGCGCGTGCCCCTAAAAGGGGTTGCTCCGTACTTACTTTCGAAAAAGCATCCGAACCGCCAAAGTTTCCAAGATTTTTTGTCATTCAAGCTCTAGATGAAGAAAAGCCACTGGCTAGGCTCTCGCCTTTTCTAGTTTCAAAATGTCTTGATGCCATTGTTGGCAAAGCTTTCAAGGCAAAAAAGCTTTCTGGTAACCTTCTTGTCGAGGTTGAAACAGAAGTTCAAAGCAGGACGCTTCTAAAACAGACATGTCTAGGCGAACACCAGATAAAAGTAAGCCCACATCGGACACTGAATAGTGTTCGAGGTGTTATCTCTGAGCCTGATCTGATAGATTACACTGAGGATGAAATTCTGGCTGGACTCCAGAAACAGGCAGTGGTGGCCGTCAAGCGGATCACCATCCGTAAAGACGGGCAGGAGCAGCCAACCAAGCATTTGATCCTGACTTTTGAACTGCATACGCTTCCTACGACTGTTAAAGCTGGTTACCTACACTGCAAAGTCCGGCCTTTTATCCCCAACCCACAAAGGTGTTTCCGGTGTCAGCGCTTCGGGCATGGCTCGCGAAACTGTCGGGGCCGTGAAACTTGTGCAAACTGTGGCAGCAACGACCATGTTGCTGACATTTGTGAGAATACTCTCAACTGTGTTAACTGCCAAGGCAACCATGCTGCTTATGCTAGAACATGCCCACAATGGAAGCGGGAAAAAGAAATCCTAACCCTTAAAGCACAAAAGAATATTACCTACCAAGAGGCAAAACAACAGTATTCCTTTTTCGCAAAAGGAACGTTTGCGCAGGCGGTGCAGAGGGGACAAGCACCGCGAACAGAATCGAAGGCCACTCAGGTCTCTCCTGAGGTCCTGGCAGTGGCTCTTCAGTCCCCAACCCCCCAGCAGTGGCAGCAGCTTCCCCTGGTTTCTGGAGGAAGCGCACCAGCTGCCTCTCGACCACGGGACAGGCAGGGAGCCCCCCTAGCTGTCTCCACTCCAAGGTGTCCCCCCAGGGAGAAGGAGCGAGAGTCTCGCCCCAACTCACGGGAGAGGGCCTCGTCTAAGGAGCGGCATCACGCCACTCCTTCAACAGCTGAGGGGCGGGGACGGATGGAGTTGGGCGACGTTCAGCCCAGCACCTCCACTGCTGCCCCTTTGAGTGAGGGCGGTCGTGGCCGGGGAGTCCGGCCCCGTACCTCGACTTTGCCCAAACCTACACAACAAGCCTCGTCTCAAGAGGTGGAGGCGAGGGACGAGGCCACCGAGCCTTCCGCTCTTTCGTCCGATCAGGACGATATGGAATGGGAGATTTCTAAAACAAAGAAAAAAACGAAAAAACCAGTAATACCTCCAAAGTAGTTTCCTCTGGGAACGTCATCCCAAGACCAGAGTAGTTGATTGTATATTTATACTTGCATCTCTTTTACATAATAATGCCTCCACTTGTTCTACAATGGAACTGTCGAGGTCTTCTTGCAAACTATGATGATATTACTGATATACTAGAGGAACACAGTCCCATTTCCCTCTGTTTGCAAGAGACTCACCTAAAAGAGAGTCACACAAATGTCCTCAGGCATTTCCAAGTGTTTCGGAAAGATCGGCAGCATTCAAGCCATCCATCTGGAGGTTCTGCTGTCGTTTTGCAACGCTCTGTACCATGTTTGGAAGTACCCTTAAACACTGAACTAGAGGCCGTTGCCACCCGTATACTGACTAACCGATTGATTACTATTTGTTCAGTATATATACCTCCAAACTACCAGCTTAAATATGAGGAACTTGAATTACTTTGTGATCAGCTTCCTTCTCCTTTTGTGCTTGTGGGTGATTTTAATGCTCATAATCCTCTCTGGGGAAGTGGACGAAAAGATACACGAGGAGCACTTATTGAACGTTTTTTACTGTCATCAGGATTATGTTTGCTCAACTCGAAAGAATCTACACATTTTTCATCAGGAACACGTACATTCACATCAATTGATCTTTCAATTGTGCATCCCACATTATTTCCTTTTCTAACATGGAAAGTCATTCCTAATCCTTATGGCAGTGATCATTTTCCAATTATTTTAGATTTTCACAATCGCCCTATTACAGTCCCAACTCGGACACCTAGGTGGAAGATTGACAAAGCCAATTGGACACTTTTCAAACAATCCTCTGTTTTAGCTATTACATCTCTCCATCAACTTTCTATTGAAGAGGCAGTAGACCATATTACAAAGCACATATTGGAAGCTGCTATGATAGCAATACCCATGACATCCACTCACCTTCCCAAACGACCGAAGCCATGGTGGAATGAAGATTGCCAAAAGGCCAAAAAGAAACAAAACAAAGCATGGGGCATTTTTAGGCGGTACCCTACACCGAGCAACCTTGTTACTTTCAAGAAAATGAAGGCTTCTGCGCGATTTGTTCGCAGGCTGTCTAAAAGACATTGTTGGATGAAGTATTCGTCATCTATAAATAGTCAGGCGACACCAAAGGAGGTATGGGATCGAGTCCACAAAATAAATGGGTCTTACCATGCTTTTTCCATTCCTCTTTTGACAAAAAATGGAATATGCCCTGAAAGCCTCGAAGAACAGGCAGACATTCTTGGCGAACACTTCGAGTTCATTTCCAGCTCAAAGAACTACACGCCTACTTTCCTCCGACACAAAGTACAGGTAGAAAAAAGGTCAGTAAATAGTTCGAGTGGCTATCAAGACCCATATAATGCTCCACTTACGTTGCATGAACTTGAAATGGTTCTTCATTCCCCTAAGCAGACTGCACCTGGCCCAGATGGAATTCATTACATTATGCTACAACATCTTCATCCTTCAACTGTTCAACTCATTTTATATCTTTTCAATAGAATTTGGTCTGAAGGCCACTTTCCAACTTCTTGGAAGGTGGCCTTTGTAGTACCCTTGCTTAAACCAGGAAAGGATCCTTCTAGTGCTTCTAGTTATAGGCCTATTGCATTGACTAGCTGTCTATCAAAAACTCTGGAACGAATAATTAACAGAAGGCTTATGCATTATCTTGAAACTCACAAAATTCTAGACAGGTATCAATGCGGCTTTCGGTCGGCACGATCCACAGTGGACCACCTGGTTCGCTTTGAGACAGCCGTGAGAGAGGCATTTGTGAACAAACAGCACTGCCTTTCTGTGTTCTTTGATCTGGAGAAGGCTTATGATACTGCCTGGCGATTTGGAATCCTGCAAGACCTCATCAACATCGGTATTTGCGGGAGCATGTTCGGCATCATTAAAAGCTATTTAGAGTGCCGCTCATTTCGTGTGAAACTTGGAACAACTTTCTCTCGGGATTTTGTACAGGAAAATGGTGTGCCCCAGGGTGGTGTACTTAGTGTCACTCTTTTCATTATAAAAATAAATTCCATTGCCCGAGTAATACCTCCTTCAGTTCAGTACTCTATTTATGTTGATGACATCCAAGTTTCAGTATCATCATGTAACCGCTCCATATGTGAAAGGAGAGTTCAACTGGCAATCAACAAATTGACGAACTGGGCTGATACCAACGGTTTCAGGTTTTCCACAGAAAAAACTGTGTGTGTATGCTTTTCTCGCCAGCGAGGAATTTTTCAAGATCCTTCATTAACCATTTATGGACTGCCTATAGCTGTGAAGAGTGAACATAAGTTTTTAGGTCTTCTATTTGATTCAAAATTATCTTTTGTTTCTCACATTAAGCAGTTGAAGTTGAAATGCACAAAAGCACTTAATATCCTAAAAGTATTGTCTCATCAATCTTGGGGTTCTGATAGACTGTGCCTTTTACGCATTTATCGTTCAGTGGTTCGCTCCCGTCTAGATTATGGCAGCTTTGTGTATGGCTCAGCTAAAGCATCAGTATTGAAGATGTTAGACCCTATTCATAATCAGGGGCTACGGCTGTCTATCGGAGCATTCCGCACATCCCCGGTTCCCAGCCTTTATGCGGAGGCCAATGAGGTCTCTCTTGAGAAAAGACGCTTTGCTCTAGGATTTATGTATTCACTCCGAGCAAGGTCTGTTCCTCTCCATCCTGCTCATGATTCTGCGGTAAAAATTAGGTTTCAAAGGACTTTCCAAAATAAGCCAAGTTTTGTTCCTCCTTTTGCCTTGAGAAATTCTACAGCAGCAGAACTCTTTGGTCTGGAGCCCAAACCCTGCGTGACACAGCACAGAAACACTGTAGCTCCTTGGGATTACTCCCTCGTCCATTGTGACTTTACACTGACAAAACACAGCAAGAAAGACACTCCGGACGAAGTGCTGAGGCAAGAGTTCTTCGAACTACAGAGCCACTATCAGCACTACACAAGCTTTTATACAGATGGTACTAAAACTGAGTCGTTTGTAGGCTGTGCAATGGTTGGACCATCTGTTTCCAAGGTAAAAAGACTGAACCCCTTTGCCACAATTTTAACGGCAGAGTTGCATGGTCTACTTCTTGCTGTTGAACATATCGTTGAGAAGAGGCTACGTCGCTCCGTAGTATACTCAGACTCTTTAAGCTCATTGAAAGCCCTTGTTTCCCTGAATATCCCCACAAACCCGTTGGTTTCACACCTGCAGAGTAAAATAATCTGTGCGATCAAAAACAAATGTGATATTGTGTTCTGCTGGGTGCCAAGTCATGTTGGCATCCCGGGTAATGAGGAGGCAGATCAAGCTGCGCACTCTGCGGCCACACAAATTGTGCACCTTAAAGAAATTCCCCACAAGGATTATCACAAGGTGGTTAAACATTGCATACTACAGAGATGGCAACATGAGTGGGATACTGAGATAAACAATAAGTTGCATATGGTGAAACAACTCTTGAAGGAATGGGAGAGTGCTCGGCACCGTGAACGATTCTACGAGGTGATACTCTGCCGTCTAAGGATTGGCCATACACGGCTCACGCATGGGCATCTTTTGCGGGGTGAAGATGCCCCACAGTGCGAACATTGCCATTGTCCTTTGACTATACTTCATATTTTAATTGAATGCAATGCGTATGGCCTAGAACGCCGTAACCACTTTTCAGAGCTTTACAAAGAGCATACTCCCCTACATCTGATGATTTTACTTGGCAATCAACCCCTCATGCCACACTCTTGTGTTTTTAACTTTCTCAAAGCAATCGGCTTTCTACACCGACTGTGATTTTACTGTTTTGAACTCATGTCCATTCCTTTTACACTTATACATAGGTCATGTCCATTGTTTTATCCTATCATCTGCTACTAAAGCTCTTTCTTCTCCTTAACCCTCTCCCGACAATAGTTTATGTACTTGGCGCAGTATAGCCTTAGATGCTTTTGCGCCACTAAAACCCAATCAATCAATCAATCGCAGCCCATCCTGCGTACCTCCCCACACTCTTTCCAGCAGTGTACAAGAGGAGTTCAGTGATTCCGCAGGACCAAGCGTCAAGGTTTGACAGGTGAAGTTTTGACCAGCTTTAGTTATAACTTCAGCGGTTATTGTATCATTGAACTTCAGTAGTTAATTTGATATCCTTGTATATTTCTCCGAAAAAGTCACTATTTTTGAATATTTTAATTGCAGATATTTTAATACATTGATTTCGAAGTCAACAACATCTGTACTTAAAGCTAACTGTTATTATGCTACTGCAGTGTTTCTCAAACTTGAGCTGGGGGTCGTGAAGCGCCTCGAGAACTGAAAAGACATATGTACTTGGCTTCTCTGTGATGGCGTGGACGAAAACAAAGTACAGGTCACTGCTCCGCATCGAACCGGAACTAAGATTTGCGGTGTCCAAGATCTGCCCTCGTTATGAGAAACTGCTAAAACAAACAAGCTTGCTCTTGCCATTATAAACAGTCATTCCTCGTGGCTTGCACTATTTTGTGCCAACGGCTTCTTGCCCGGCTGATTCGCTTTTGACCATATTAACCGCAATTGAAATTTGAACACCAATTTTGTAGATTATTGTTTGTACATCGAAATCGAAAAGCCTGTGTCATTGCAAAAATCTGCAGGGGTTCGGGGCACCGCTCAATATTTGATGTTTCTAATGGGGAAGCAGCGTGCTACCGGGTTAGGCGATCGTCCAGCTTATGATCGTGATTTCATGGGCACTGCATGAATAGCTACAGGACGTTCTGTTTGTGACTCGCATCAATCTAATATTGTTTGCAGATGGCATCACAGAGTAGCAAGCAGACAAGCATCGAGTCTGGGGGGTCCCGCTTCATCTTTGACTGGAATCCCAAGCACAAGCAGGGAACGAACTAGCAGCGGCAGCCGAGGTGGGCATGAGGGCCTGCACCTTTTATGTACAGCCGTTGAATTCAGAGAGGAGAGACAACCTTCCGTGGTAAGGCTTTTGCATCAACAAGTGTCAAATGTAACATTAGGATTTGTCAGACCCAAGTCAGTGAGGCGTGGGCACTTCTGGGGGGCACAAGTGGGCTGTTGTTATTTGAACTTAGCTGAAAGCTCTTCATGGTTGTTTTGAAAAAAACAAAAAAAACAACAAATGTGCTCACTGTAGTATTCAAATTTTTTGTTAAAGCGTTCTACACGACATAAATGGTGCCACAAACCAACCACTGGCGCCCGTGCGCTCAGGCTGGCCGCCCCCCAGGGTGCGCAGCCCCATGCTGTTGACCATTAGTAAATCAGTGCGGCTCGAAGTGTCACTCGTGTCAGACGGGTCTCATTCCGGGGCTTTTCTCGCCCCAGGCTCCACCGGTCACCGCCTCATCGGCATGCGAGATCCTCGTCATTTCCGCAGGCCTGCGTGGGCTCTGCTCATCTACTTTATTTTTTGCATTTTTCTTTTTTTGTAATTACTACACTTACATGTTAGGTTCACAACAGGTGTTGAAGCGACACTAGTCTGAAGTCTTGGGGTACACAGTCTTGCTCATTGTTTGTCAACTTGGCTCTTTGTCGCATCACTATGGTATTCACATGGATTATGGGAAACCTCTCTGCTTTTTAGGAAGATCAGACTGATGACCCGGAGATTAGTGTAACAGATGGGATCCTCCAGGACCAAGCATCAGGGCTTGACAGGTAAAGTCTCAAAATAGTTTCAATTATCGCTTCAGTGCTCAGTTTACCTCCTTAGCTCTCTTACCCTTCCCTCGCAGTGACCGAAGTGGCACCTGGCCTGTGTTTCGAATTGTTGATATTTACAATATGCAAACTTATGCAGTAAATATTCCAGTGAGGAAAGAAATTAGACTCCGGATGTGTTTTCTACCGTGATGTTTGACTGCCGACTTAAGCAAGCTGCTTATTAATTTTCATGATGCTTATGCAGCCCAGGCCCAGCTTGGCATCAAAACTCTATCGGCACACAGGATCGGCAGGACGGCCTGCTAGAAAGTGCTGCAGAATCCAGTGAAACAGCACAGCGTTCAGTGGTAAGATTTCTGTATCAACCAAGTTGAAGTTACTAATAGAATTTCTTGAACTCTAATCAGCAGAACGTGGAATTCATAAGGGTACACATACATATTGCTTTTACTGTGGCGTGCGAAAATGCCCTAACAATTATCTAAAATATGTGCAACCAGATATCTAAAACAAAAAACCAACAAATGCGCATGCACATTGTGGTTTACAGGACCTCATGGGACACTACTCCGTTTCACCTTACGTCCGGACGCAGCGGACATAAGGTGAAACGGCCTTGGATTGGCACCGATGGCTCGAAGGATCCGCTGTGCCCGGACATTAGGTGATACCAAGTATAGCGCAAAGACTTCTGCGGCAACGTCTTGTAGATTTAAACATGAGGAAGATACATAGAAAAGGGGGGACAGTTAGTCGCTGAAGCTCCAGTGTTTATTGGGGATGTTGCATTTTTGGGACATCTTTTGCAGTTTTAAAATTTTGAAATAATCTTGTCAATTTCACAATTAAGTCCACCTAAAATAAACACCATGGCATACGCAAAGGGTGCAATCGAGCTGGCGAGTAGGTACATATGCTCACTTTCAAGTAATTGTACATGATTTTCGAAGAGACTGTTTGGTTGTGCTCTACGTTTGCTTTCGGAGCTCTTGAAAAAAAGCCCCTCATTTTAGTTTGCGCAATGCCTGCCAGTGGCAATTTCATGTGTATGTAAAGCAGTACAACGACAACAAGAGACTAGGCAATGGCCTTCAAGGTGCCATTTTACCAGTTATTTGCGTCTATTGAAATACACGGTCTACAATGTCGGACCCGTGATGGCGGCCGCGATGCCCCATCAGTCCGAGGAGATCAAATGCGTCGGAATAGTGCAACAGCACGGATTGGCGAATCATTTGTAGACAAACCTTTCGCTTCGAAACAATACCACAGCTTCTTTGGGCCGTGTTGAGATGTTCATTCCATTGCTCGTCCTGCTTCATCCGCCATGATGCAAGGCAAATCTTCATCTCTTACGCTAGTTCACGTACCGCTAACCGTGACGATCCAGTCAAACTATTCCAGAGTTGACTGCAATTTCCGCACACATTCACAGTTGCATTAATGAATGGGGGGGGGGGGGGAAGGGGGGGAGGGAACCGTTTGCCTCATAACGGCTCACTAGAACTCCCAATTGTTATGAACTTACTCTTTGTCATGCCACTTTATTATTTGCACCAATGGTGACAAATGCATATACTTCTAGGGTTCTCAGACCGACGACATGGAGATCTGCAAGGGGCAGTTTTCGGTCTACATTTCTACCCCGCAAGATGGCAACGGCTCAACACAGATTACACACCCCAGGGTGCCATCTGTGTCGTCACGGCAATCTGGTCCTGACCAAAGAACAGGGTGCTTCCAAGGCTACGAGAGTGTCCGTCATTCTCCTACGTCATTGGAGGACTTGTGCAGTGTGACCACAACCGTGTTTGCCCTGCTTCTGAGCATGCTTCCTGTAGGTTCAGAACGATCGGTGGACACATCAATGGCAAACAAGCTCCTCTTGTTTCTGATGAAAATGAAACTAGGGATGAGCTACTCATCACTTGCAGTGTTGTTTTGTATACACCGCACCACAGCATCACGGCATTTTCGTACTGTGCTTGCATCACTGTCTGCTGCAACTGAAAAGTGGATTTTTCGCCCACCATCTTCAATCATCCTGTCCATGCTGCCCCAGTGCTTTAAGGCACACTACCCAGAATGCAAAATGATCATTGATTGTACCGAAGTTCGCACAGAGGAGCCGGGCTCTGTGGCTCAACACCGTGCCTTGTATTCTGCATACAAATCAGGGTACACTCTGAAGTTTCTGGTCGCAGTGACTCCAAATGGGATGATTTGTTTTCATTCCAAGGCCTATGGCGGACGCTGTTCCGACCTCCATATTACTGTAGATTCCCAGTTTTTGAACTTGGTTGAGCCAGGTGACGTGATATTAGCAGACAAGGGCTTTCCGGGTATTAAGGCTAGCGTAGAGGGCAGTAATGCTGTGCTTGTCATGCCTCCTTTTTTTTCAGGGGCTGGGCAGTTTAGTTGCCAAGAGGTAGAGGAGACGTACAACATTGCTCAAGTCCGTATTCATGTGGAGCGAATGATTCAACGAATCAAAGTGTACAACATTCTGAACACTCGGGTACCAATTTCCCTCATACCAGTAATGAGCGATGTTTTTCATATGTGCTGCATTCTGGCGAACTTGCAACCTGCCATAATTGCATCACAGCCATGAGCCCGAGACTAAGTGTGAAATCAGGTTGTTTCAAACCTATCGCCGGCTACAGTCTAAGCTCATTATAATAGACCTGGTTACGACAGACACTTGGATATAACATAACATACAGATTTGTAGAGTTTGGTTGGTTTTCCTCTATGCGGCCATTGACTCAACTTCATATCTGCATACAACATACTCCTTTTACAACAGACCGAAATCTTGGTCGAAACCAAGGTCTGTAATAACGAGCTTAGACTGTATACACCTTTTCCAAAAAGGCGCAGCCGTCTTGAATGGCGTCACTTCTGGTATGCGGTGAAACATTGTTTTGATCTCTCCGCACCGCTGGAAGTTGTTTACAAAAAATGCATGATTGTTACTCCTTGTTTTGCCTCACCTATATTTTCTCGCATATTCCAGCTTGAAATGTGCCATTTTTTCGTTCCACCAAGCAGATATGGAACCCACGTAACCACAAGAAACGGAAAACATCTATAGGCCAGGAATTGAATGCACTAACAAACTACATCTGATATTTTGTTTCGAGTCATTGAAATAGACCTGGTAGTTGCCACCAAAATTTGTTTATTTGTATTTGTTTTTGCAATACTAAGAATAAAAGGGCTTCTCAAAAGAATGGCATGAGCTTATTTCATGACAAGCAATACAAGAAAACTCTTATCTATCCTATTTTAAGTACAAATAAGTAACACGGGTTAATACTCCTCTACATGCAAGATGGCACTCTTTATTGAAAAAAATGTCCCCCCTTTTCAGCAAATGACTATAAAAACGACTCGCTTCCAAGTTGATGTTACATGTGATAAAAAACAACTACAAACACACTTGGAGATGGGGAAGATTATGTACAGTACTTCTTAACAATTGCTGGCAAGTAATGAGAAAAAAAGAAGCCTTCCAAGTGCCGGATGGCTGTCTCCAAGAAAACATTGTCTCTCTCCACAGCAACAATTACACTGTCCACACTCGTGTACACAAAGAAAAAGCACTCTCCCAGGTTACAAACGTACATGAGGACTTGAATTTGAGTATAGTACTTGTGAGTGCGCCGTAAACACAGCCTACCCTCTTCGTACACGAGGTACTTCACGAAGGCAATTTCAGCGGTTGAATCTATGACCGCAGAGTCTTTGATGGAGTGCGGACACTTGATCTCAAGGAGAATGGTTCCTTCACCGGTCGCAAAAAGGCCATCAGGGCTGCCACACAGCCATGGCTGCTGGTTGTGCACAAGCAGCCCCACCTAGAATGGACACAGAGCATTTATCACATCTATCAAACAATTAGGAGATTAGAATTATCATACAATGGTGCCACAAAAGTCACATATTGTTTAGCAAGCCGCCTTGCATTTGTAGGCTATTGACACTTCCAAACTTGTGGTCATATACTCAAAGACTATATATAAATGCCGTACCTCCACAACACGGGCCCCGACTTTCACTTCAAATGCACTCCTCGCCACTGGCTCGGTCCGCAAGCCTGCATGGGAAATGTTGGTAGAACCAGGTCTTAAAAGTTCAGAGCACTCCTATTGAAATTGGAATATAACTTGCCATAACGTGTAGCATCACATGAAAACCATTTTGCACCAAGCAGGCTCTTGGAGAGGTCCTCGGGGGTCTTCCTGGATCTCAAAATGGTGTGCGCCATGGAGCTCGTGATTCGCACTTTCCGCTCCTTGTACCACCTGTAGAGGTGTGAAATGCATTTTTATTAGAATTGCAAAAGATAAGGATTTGTTGCAGGCTTCTTATGGCTTGGAGTGTAAATAACAATTGAGTTGCCTTATGCCTGCTATAGCAAAGAAAAAAAATCATTGAAGACACTAAAAGACCTTACCTAGCACACTTCGACTGCTGCAGTGTGGCCATACACAAGCTCAGGGGGCTGGAGCAGACAACATTATTATAAAAAAACGAGGCCTCCAGTCGACTCATGTGCGCCGAGTGGTCGATCGGGGCCACCCGAAGTACGGGATATGTCCCGGTCACCTCTAGGGTATGGTACGCTGGCATCTCTGCACTTGGGAGAAGCTCCAGCACGGTCAGTTCCTCCACTATCCCAACGGCTGCACCCACCATGTCCTGAAGTAATCTCTCGCACTCCAGGTCCACTTGGCACCTGTTCATCTGTTTTAGCACATTTGTGAACGGTGAGTTTATGCCGTCGAAGTGGCTTATAATATAAGCTGGCGGGAAACGAGCTGGTGGCCTCCCTCCAGCAAACACCCGGTCTTCTGAAAGGCAAGAGGTCGAGTGGTGAAGCAGACATCGAATGCATTTAGTTCAAACACGCAAGCGAGTCACGCTAAGAACCAGGGGAGGGGTCTTTGGGGGGCTGCAGCCCCCCTTCCCCCCTCCCCCAAATTGTAGACGGGGGGGGGGGGGGGGGGCATGTAAGCAATTTAGCGAGCGACGAGCGACCTCAACAAGTGATGAGAGTCAGCGACGAGCGACGGAGATTTTTCACTGCCGCTCGTCGCGCCGCTTGATTTTTGGATTTCTAGAAAACGCCGCTTATCGCATTGGTCACTTCCTCCAGTCGCTTTCATGCCGAGCGAAAGCGGGTCCTCGCCGCCGTCGCGTCGCTCGCCAAATCGCTTACATGCGGTTTATGTTCCTGGCTACGCCACTGCTAAGAACACACCTCCAAAAAGTTCACTGATGGGAGCCTTGTCCTTCAGTGTTGGCTTTCCCAACGGCTTTCCCCAAGCTTGAGGAAGACTCGTGCACGTCGCAACTTCATCCTCGCTGACGAACAAGGCGACCGCGGCGGCGTGTTTACAGTCGCCGCGGGCGCCGTAGCGGCAGTTGCAAGTGCTGTCGACGATCTCGCGCGACACGGGATTCAGCTGCATAAAAAGAAATAAATCATAGAACATTTGCTGCAATTATTTAGCAGCCGTTATCAAATGAAACTGCATTCAATCGTTCCTTTACCTGAATCGTGATGTCGTACATGTTCTTGCCTTGCTGCGAATGGCACTTAGCCGAAATGTCACGGCCATACGTCTCTTTCGCCGCATACACATGCTTGCTTTCGAGAAGCTTTCTACCTTTTTTCAACCCTTGTTCACGAAAAAAGGAGTCAAGCGCATTAATAGGTTTAAAACCGCAAAACAACACGATGGGAGGCATCCTGCCGCTACTGATCCTGACTGAACGACAGCACCGTGCACTCCCGGATGTCCACCCGCCGCGACTTCCCACCGGTTGGTATTATTGCCGCCAGAGGCGCTGACGATCGTATGACAGTGGTGCCACCTAGTAACCTGCTCAGGGGCTATAAGCTCGTTTCGCTGGCGACGCATATGCACAAAGGAGCAGCAAAAAACCACCTTAAATTCTGCACTTTTTTTTTAATTAGCAGAAAAAACATTTGAATTGCGCGTTGACAAAATTAAGTAAAGGTAGGCTGTATCAACTCACTTATTAAAATATCCTTGCCCATCTTCCCCCCCCCCCCAAAAAAAAGAAGTGGGTAGGGGAAAAAAAAAAAAACCTTCCCCGGAAAAAGAAAAACACAACAACAAAAATCTGCGCCGAGCAGCGTCGAAAATGCGCCGACTAGGGTGCCTACATGTCTGTCTGTCTCAGGGTGAAGACATCTACTGTTGCCCTGAATGTGCCAGCGCGTGGCGCTCTCGCGCACTCAGTGCATAAGTTGGGCGGTAAAATGGCGTCTATGCATTAGGCAAAGCTACGCGCTCGAGCTGAGTGACACCGGATCGGACGCACTTCAAAATGCATAAAAAAACGATCGGGCGGAAAAATGGCTGAGATGTCACCACTCAAGCAAAAGCGCGCGTGTGTATGAAGGCACTCTAGCGCCGACCCCATAGCGGCGCCATCTGTTGACAGCCCGTGATATCGCGAGGAGAAACTAACTCTAGCTACAGTTACTCTAGAGTTCGAGTGAGGGTTAAGGGAGAGTATCATCGAAAGAAGCGGTCGCGAAAGAGTAACTTGGATGAAGATAGGGTTAAAGGAGGGTAACTTAGGGCAGTTACTCTCCCTTGACACCTTTTTTTTTTAGAGTGTGACATTAGCTTCCATGCTGAGGAAGTGGCATACTTATCTGCACCTTAGAGTATATGGCTACTGCGTCATGACAATTTACATTCCTGCTTTATCTTTATACTAGGGATTGTGGTGGTATAAACAAACTGTGTTCTTGTCGAATTTGTGGCTGACTTTGGACAATTAGAGGCGAAAAGAGACACGAAGTGCATGCCTTTCCTTATCGTAGCGACTATCTCTTGCTCAACACTTCTCAACCCTGGAAACCGAAGAAAAAAGCAGAGCAACCCAATCACGGGTCTCCAATGTGTCACGTGATAATTTAAGGAAACTGGATTGGGAATAAATACTCCTAGCTTAGCACTTCAATCAGATCAAGGAATATGCGTAAGGCTGCATTTAGAGGTGAACTTACCCTTCTGCATGGAGGGGCGACAGCCAAGTAGATCGAATTCCGGGTTGCTACGTGACTTAGAACTTCGACAAATTCCAGCTCTAAAATACTGTATGAACCCTTTTTATCACTGGTTCCAAAGCGTCATTTGACTGACTTATCACGAAAGACACCGAGCTGGCCGATGTCATGTCAAAGCGAGCACAAAAAGTTAAGGACTTCTGATAATATATTGCATCAACATTTGTTTGCTTTCTAAGCTCAATCGGCTAATCACATTTGTTTTGTTTATGAATATAACCTAGGCGTTTCTTTGTTAATTCGTTCGAGCGCAAAAAATATGTGTCAATTGTTAGACACTGTAAAAGAAGATATTACTTTCTATATAAAAAGGGAACATTGGTTGTTTTACATTGTTCTTTAAGCTTATAATTCATTTATATCGCGCTATTCTGCAGCATCGGAAAGTTTGACAAATTAAAAACGCTCGCTTTCATATAGCTTGCTTAGGATATTATCATAAACATTTTACAAAAAAGGTTATCGACTCACAAGTGGTGGTGATAAAATACAGCCAAGTTACTAACTGTTTGTGACCTCTTCGTCTCAAGCTCTTGCTGCGTTTGCATTCAAGGTTGCCAAACAACCATGAAGCTGAGCAGCGCGTCCAAATAACATGACATATCCAACATACAGCTTTTCTTGAGGAAGCAATATTGTCCACTGCTTCTTGTTCAATACACACAGGAATGGGCAGCATTTCCAATACAATTATTTAAAATACATGTTTAACCAATCGCCCGTTAATCAACCCGCTTACACTGCCACATTAATTTAATGTACTGGTTCGCTGTTATGCTACAATTTTGGCTACTTTGAGCTCTCCCTAATATTAATTTTTATTGTGCCGGCATTTGAAAAAGTTACAGTAGACTTTTAGAAGACCCACAATATATATTATTTTCTGTCTTTTCATTAATAGCATGTTGCAAAAGGGATATGAGCTTTTATATTGCACCACTGAAGCCGAAGTGTTCAGGCATGTTCTCTGCTTTGTTTTCAGTTCCACTCTGCAATATAGATCTGCAGGCTTACCAAGATACAGATTTTGAGTTAGGGTCGTCTTTATGGTCTGAAAACTTCAGGAGCACAGGTGGCTCGGCCTTTACTGTGGACGGCAAAGACATGTTTTATGCCCCACCACATAACCAGGGGCTTTCCTTGGTGAGGTATTGTATCAAGGCCAATGGTGAACTCGCGTTCAGGAACTTAATGGGTGTGTGTGTCCATTGAAAGTTTTCTAGAGCTTTTATTTTGTACCCGAACTGGATGGTGATCGGCTGGCGAGATAAGTTATATTTAAAAAAAAAGTGTGTTTAAATGGGCGTGTGTCGCCCCGATTCTTCGCGATATTTTTCTTGCAGAAGTGGACAGTCTTGTTGCGCTGCTCTTGAAGCTACCTCAGTGAGGAAGGTGTTTGGCTACGCGGATAAATTTTTGGTCTAGTACCAGCGCGCTGATGGGGTTAATACTAGGGTTAATATGTTATGGCAGTTCTTGAAAAGTGTGTGTGTGGGGGGGATATTTTTACGTTTGAAGAACCTAGTGAAGGGGTTGTCTAGTTAGTGGATGTGTCGCTGTCCCTCAAAGAGAAAGGAAAATATGTTTGCTGGTCCTTTCGTCCGCGATTTAGGAAGGTGATACTTGACTACAGGTTTGCCCACTCATAAAATGCACAAAGGGGTATTGCCGTCTCATACCTTGGGTCGGCTCTCGCGAGGTCGTGCTTTCACTCGATGGGAAACCGTTTCACGGGACAGGTGAACAGACTTAGGATGTGGGAGTTTCCGTGCGGCATTTTCGTTGAGGTAGCAGGGTCTCTTAAAACAACCAAAAGTGTAGAGAAGAGAAATACAGGTACGGAGAAAAGTTGAATGGTGGTAGAACCTCACTTTCATCGGCTTTTCGAGAACCAAAATAGGTCGGAGGTTGGTGCAAAATCTCTGTTGTGCTCTCTCCACAAAAAGGAGCCAGGTATGCTCGATAGTCAGTGCTGGCTCTGAAAAATGTCCGCAAGCTAAGTGCACAAAAATCATTAAAACCGTTTGTTCGTGACCTGTTTATCGGGTGTCGTCTACCAAATAGCCTTGTCGAGTTGAAGATTCTAAGTATACGCTAGAAACGAATCTGTTTGAACGAAAGGTTTGAGAGCCCGCTTACTTCCATAGGTATACGGTCGGGGTACTCCTACCGCTACATTGCAGATATCGTTCATGTCGCCCGTTTTTTGTGACTATATTATTTTAGGGCAGACACCGAGACAGAATGAGTCGAGAGATAATTGAAGGGTTCTTTATTTTTTTGCTGGCAGACAGATGTGTTAGTGACATATTGGCGGCGCTATTCCAAAAAGAGGTAATCTTCGATCGAACAAGAATGCCCATTTGTAGGACGATATCAGCGGCCTCCAGTTGCCAAGTAGGCCTAGTAGGCGTGTCTTTTAATCTGTGCGTGTGTAATCTGTATAAGAAGTGTCCTTGGTTTTCTCTGCATAGAATAAACTGCAGTTGCAGTCAGCCGTCGTTCTGTCCTGTTCGTTTCTTTTTCTTCGTCCGCATTTACTGAGGCTATATTTCATCATGTTTAACTATTACCGACTGACCCAATTACAACCCAATTTCTAAATCAGAATTAAAAGAAAAAACAATAGCTAGTGATACCTCAAGCACAAAACTGACCCGGGCAGCAATTGTTACTAAATTGAACGAAAGTCGCCGCCCTTCTTGTATTGCTCCTGATTTCCTCTGGTTGTTTTGAGTTTTTTTTTTTTTTTTCTGTATCTGCTTGTGTTGATTCTTGGTTGACTGGTTGTGCTCTTTCTCCGCGAGGCGCGGTACCGTCGGGGCCGAGATGCGCCCCGATTGCAAACCGAAACTTAAAAAATCGTCGAATTAATACGGTTTTTTAGAAAGCTCTAAAATGCCTCGCGTGCCTCCAATCGTTCTGCAATTTGTTGATTTAGTGTTTTTCAATCTTGCTGAGCAATGTTTTGATTGAAACCATGCCCTCACCCACAGTATTGAAAAAGTTAATTACGCAAAAATAATCAACAAAAAAGTTAATTACGTAAAAATAATCAACAATCTAATTATCCCTACTTTATTAATTTCCCTAAATAGGCCCCTGGCCCAGGACCAAAACGACACAAGCCTATTTTTGTTGCGACGCGTGCAATATCGAATTTGTCAACTTTTCGTGAAACACCCTGTATATATATATATATATAGTGAGATAGAGGCAGGTCGGTCAGACAACGGTTTTTATCAGGCTGGTGTCTATGGAACCTTTCCCAAGAAAGGTGCCAGCAGACAGATGAAGACGCCGATCGGCCCACCCACAGCCAAAAGTGACGACGACGATGTCCGTGGGCAGTGCTACGCATAAGCGCCCTCACAGATTTCCCCCGGTTGCGGAAAAATGGCCACCTGGCCACAGAGGGAAGGAAGGGGGGCCGTTGAGCGGGGGGTGAAAGGTTTCAGTCGGGAGACGTGAACCAGTTCGCGACCGCGGTAGCGGCATCGTTGGGTGGTTTTACTGGCTCCACGAGAAAGCTGACAGGAGTTGTTTCAACAATGACATGGCAGGGGCCGATGTAATGAGCCAGTAATTTTTCAGAGCAGCCGGTTTTGCGTGCTGGCAACGATACGAGAACAAGGTCTCCAGGTTGAAAGCTGACATTTTGTGGGTGGAGTCGTGTCGGGTGTTTCGTTCCTGTTGGTGGTGAACAGTGCGAAGTCGCGCATGTTCACGCGAGTCTTCAGTACGGGATACGATGTCATCGAGGATAGTTATATGGAGCTGAGTTGGAGTATACTCGAGTACTGTCTCCAGGAGCGATGTCGGTTGTCTTGCGTGGACAAACTGAAATGGCGAGTACCCAGTTGTACTTTGAATGGCGTTTATAGGCGTATGTTACGAATGGTAAAATTGCATACCAGTTGGTATGATCTGATGATACGTACATTGCGATCACGTGCGGAAGGGTACGATGAAAGCGTTCAGTGAGCCCGTTGGTCTGTAGGAGTTAGGAGGATGTCGTTTTGTGGATGACTGCACAAGCAGCTAAGAACTCTTGCACTGTTTGCATGTGACAAGAAGGTGCGACCTCTGTTGCTGAGCAGCACGCGGGGAGCTCCATGTCGGAGGAGTAGCTGGTGGACAACGAAATCAGCAACCTCGATGGTGGAGCCAGTTGGAAGAGCCACTGTTTCTGCGTATCGTGTAAAGTAGTCGACAGCGGTTACAACCCATCGTTTGCCATTGACTGTGCGTGGTAGCGGTCCAAACAAGTCAATTCCTACGATCTCGAAAGGTTGCGACGGGCAGCGGGGTGGCATTAATTGGCCAGGGGGTGCAGTTGTGCGACACTTATGTTGTTGGCATACGAGACAAGAAGAGACGTACGTTGTCACCGCGGTGTACATTCCGGGCCAGAAACGTTGTTCTCTGACACGGCAGTAAGTTTTGGAGAGTCCTAAGTGGCCGGCTGTGCGATCGTCGTGCAGAGATTCAGGGACCAAGGCATGTAAGGTACGGGGAATAACCAGAAGCCAAAGATTTTCGTATGATGAGTAGTTTCGGCGGTACAAAACATCATGTCAAAGCTGATAGTGCAAAAGCTGGTGTCGGGAGCGAGCGTTTGTCGTAGGTGAGATTCCCTTCATTTGGGCAATGATATTACGTAGCTGGGGGCCCTAGCGTTGTTCGGTGGCAATCTCTATTCCATCAAATAGCTGTGTTGGTGATGGGCTCATCTCGTTATTTAGTATAGTCGTAATTGTTGGGGGTGAGGTAGCGGACATCTAGAAAGGGCGTCGGCTTCTTGGTGTTTCGGCCAGTTTTATAAACAATTGTAAAATCGTATTCCTGCAGGCGCATAGCCCAGCGTCCGAGACGACCTGAAAGGTTTTTGAGGGAGGGTAGCCTACAGAGCGCATGATTTTCGGTGAAGACGGAAAAATGACGGCCGTATAAGTAAGGACGAAACTTTGCAAACGCCCAAACCACCGCGAGGCATTTCTTTTTTTGTCATTGTATAATGTTGCTCTTGCTTGCTGAAAGATTGACTCACATAAGCAAAAGTTCTACGCACTAGTCGTCCGGTTGTAGAAGATTTGCTCCAAGGCCGTAACTGCTAGCGTCTGTGTGGAGAATTGTGGCGGAGTTATTGTTGAAGTGTCGGAGGACAGGATTGAAAGTCAGGGATGCTTTTAAGGTTGTAAAGGCAGATTCGCACTGAGGAGACCAGGTAAATGTGGAATTGTTCTTAAGAAGGCTGCTAAGTGCAGCGGCCGTGGTTGCAAAACCACGAATAAAACGACGGAAGTACGACGACCGACCTATAAAGCTTCGCAATTCCTTTTGGCGTTGTGGTCGAAGGAAGTCTGCAATCGCTTTTATTTTGTCGGGGTCAGGTCTGATACCGTGTTTGCTGATGACATGCCCTAAGATCTTAATTGTTTTGCCGCAAACGCGCATTTCTTAGTATTAAGCTGGAGGTTGGCGGCAGACAGACAGGACAGGACCTGGGAAAGCCGTTCAAGGTGTTCCTTGAAGTTGGAAGAAAAGATTATAATGTCATCTAAGTAACATAGGCATGTTTTTCTTAATTTTAAGCCTCAACTGATGTTGTCGATCATGCGTTCGAAAGTCGTTGGCACGTTGCAGGGTTCGAAGGGCATCATGTTGAACTCATAAAAGCCATCCGGTGTGGCGAACGCTGTTTTTTTCCTTTTCCTCTTCGGTAAACGGGATCTGCCAATCACCATACCGTAAATCAAAAGATGAAAAACATTCAGTTCTTTTCAAGGGAGCTGAATATTGCGTCGTCAATTCATGGCACAAGGTAAAGGTTTTTACGAGTAATTTTGTTCAGTTCGCGGTATTCGGTACAAAAGCGAATGCTTCCATTCTTCTTTTTCACCAGGGCTACCGGTGGCGAGAATGAACTGCGTGAAGGACGACGAAATACACCCTTTTTTTAGCATATCAGTGACATGGTCCTCGATTATAGAACGCTCTGAGTGGGGAACCCAGTACGGACGACAATGAACAATAGCAGAATCTTCAATGTGGATCCGATGCTCTGTCGTGCGGGTTTGACCAACGGCAGATGACACGATGTCGAATATTTTTTTGTTGTGCTCTACCAAAGTTAGGAGTCGACTTTTGTTTTTATTCCTCAAGATATTGGCTAAGTGTTGTATGCAGAGACAAGGTTTTACAGTTCTGGGCAAGCGAAGATTTGGTTTGAAGGGCGGATATAGAACACAGAAATCGATGAGTGTGGTGTCGCAGTCACAACAACTGTACCATGTGGAATGAGAGCGGACTCCGTACTAACATTAGAGACAGCTATGAGAACTTATCCATGAAACGGGTAAGTGCGTGCGGTGCAACTATGCCTCTCGCGAGAAATGTGTTCGATGCTTGTAGGACGACATAAGTCGTGTAAGCGGTTGTTAAGACGAGTTGTAATATGTGTGTTGTGAATGGGGAAGTAACCGAATCGGTTTCAACTGAAATGTTTGCATTGTGATCAGTAACTGTATCACATACGTCAAGAGTGGTCTAAAATAATTCTGGATAACTACTGTGAATTACTGCGGAGTTAAATGAAAGGACGTCTCAGCCAAGGATAAGTGAGTGTACAATTCAGTAAAACAACAACTCTCTGTCAGTGGTTCCCAGCCGTGGATGTGTCGGGGACCCCTTGCGGACCGCTTTCAGTGATGGGGGACCCCTTCCAGCGGGGGGGGGGGGGGGGGGGGGGGAGGGAGGGAGGGAGGGAGGGAGGGAGGGGGGGGGAGTTAGTAAGTTAACACATCTGGAGCATGAAACAGGTGCCTTTTATTGCTACGTAACAGTAAAACATAAAACAAAGGTGCCACATCACTTCATTCTCGTCAGTTCATCAATACGTGGCACACTCGCGCTTCAAACTACAAAAAACGTGCCAACTAAAAAAAGAAAAAACATTTTGTTGAGGGTCTCGCGGACCCCTATTGGGGAACCACTGCTCTATGTGATAGCACATATCTTGTATTACAACCCTCGCGGTGCACAGCCCGGAGGGATACATCAAATTGGTTTCCGCTCCTCGTAAACAAGTACCGTGAGGAGTTCGGACTTTTCTTAAGGTTTTGCAGACATCTTCGCTTATAACTGAAATTGCGGCGCCGGTATCAACTAGAGCAAGAGCATTTAAACGTTCTACACTTACGTCAATTGAATTGGATGGGATTAGAGGAGGTCTCTGGTTCTGTTGGTTCGCAGTTCTCCCCCCAAGAACTGCGGTTTTTAGTTTTCCGTTGTTTATTTAGGATAGGTTTGGGTAGATGAAATTATCCGAGACCCAGAGCGTGGAAGTGGGGAAGGGGAATGACGCCCAGAATATGTGCGGTTTTCAAATCTCGACCTGTGAAGGGAAGTACTTCCTTGACAGCCGGAATTGTTTCGATCTACAATGTAGGTCCCTTGATCTCGGCGAAAGTGAGGATGATAAAAGTGGTCGTACCTCTCGTCATCTCGGCGTTTCCTGCAGTAGCGGACAATATGACCTTTAAAGCCGCAGTAATAGAATACTGGGCGGATGGGTGGTCTCCAAGATGGGTACGTCGGGGTGAGTGTGGCTGGAGTAAATGTAGCCAAGGAAGGTGGGGTGTGGAGTTGTTGTAGCGAAGCCACTTGAGGGGAAGGTACCCTAATGGCAATCTCGGCGTAGGTTGGTGGTGCGGGCGGGGGGAGAGGAAGAGTTGCAGGAAGTAGAGCTGCTAACTCGTCTCGGACAAGGGACCCCAAGTCGGGAGAACTTGCTGCCGGTTCAGCGCTGCGGTTGTACCGTTGAACATCTGCCGGAGCTCTTCTCGAACGATAAAGGGTCCGGAGTTTAGAATTTGACGCTTTCGGTTCCCCGAGATTCTGAGCTGGGTAAGAGACTCTGATGGTCCGCATTTCATCGAGGTATTGGCAAACAGGTGTGACGTCAGCTATCGATTCGGGCTTTCGGACCAGAAAAACATTGAAGGCCGGCTCCCCGATTCCCTTCAGAAAGCTACGTACGCGCTCACTCTCTTGCATTTCACAGTTGACGCTACACTTTTAGCAAAAATAGCACACCCAGACGTGTAAACCGTTGTCCCATAGCAGACACGTCAAAACGTGTTCGTTTTACACGCAGCCATGCGTGTTATTCGCCTACACACGAGGTGCCGTGTAAACTTAACACGCTACACCGTGTCTGCGTTTCGCTAAACACAGTTGAGCGTGTTGGCTGAGCGTGCTCATAAGGGTGTATCTCGGAACAACCCATTCTGATTTGTACCCTTCTCGTTTGAGCCCATTTGCAAAACGCCCTTCGCGTTTCAACATTTCGCGTTTCAACTCTTTCTCATTTGTACCCGTCTCATTTGACCCCATTCTCATTTGAACTTTCTCGTTTCAACCCATTCCCAAAACGCCCTTTGCGTTTTAACCTTTCGCGTTTCAACCCTTTCTCATTTGAACACGTTCTCATTTGAACACCGTATTTCAAACCAATCGCCTAAAGCTCTTTGCGCTTTCACCTTTTCTTACTATTTTATGCCCTTCTCGGTTGAGCCCGCGTACTTATATCGTTATTGTTTAGTTAAACTCCGTCTCAAAACACGTAAGTGGCGTTTCAACCTTTTTAGAGTGCTCTTGTAATTTCAACCAGTCTCCTTTTCTGTGCTAAAAATAAATGAATAAAAATAATGGAGATGTTGGCACTGTTAATAACACTGCCGGCTACTCCATAGCAATTGTTATTTGATACAGAAAATAACCAGATCTAAAACAAAACAAGCACGCAAACAAAAATTTCGCCAGAGTTGCCATTGTACATATTATTACAATTCTAACATGTCCGTCGATCCATTTTCATGGACTACCTGTGCCATTGTGCACCGATGCGAACACTTATGTAATGTTCCACACCAAGGCTAACTGGCGATCACTTACCACCCGCATTGGCAGCTTCTCAAAGCAACAGCTGCGACAGGTCTCTTGCTTTACTATGCACCTCGTCGTCCTCAAAGCGCCACCGCCACCACTCAAGAGCCTCTCCAGCAGGGATCGGCAAACAATCCTCTGCCCACCCCCGCATGAATCATTTTAACCCTTTTGCATAGGACACACTGCATATGAAATATGTTCACAGAAATATTCTGTTTTCGATACCGTCACCTTACATTTAAGTGATTCACAAAGCATCATTCAAATCGTATGGCTGATCGTTAGGCTACTGAGCGGCTCTTCTCGAGACGCATAGTACAAAACGTTTTTTTTTTTGCCGCAGAATCAGTCATCGCACTTCAATGTGATCCCATGCTCAATAAAGCTTTATTCTGGAGCTTTGTTCCCACAAGATGGTAATTGGTTAAACTATCTAAGATGACCGCAGCAACAAAACACGCTCCATTCAAAGGCCAGAGAATGCCTTCACCCTCCTTAGATAGTCGCAATGGGATATTCTGCCATTAGCAAACTGGTCCTGCGGCGATTTTTTTTTCTTCTTTTTTTTTTTTAATGTGCGGGTGCGGTGATGCGTGGCTTGAGGGCTTTCCTACCAGGTACCGATTTGTTTCTTCATTTCAGTTGTGAATCATCGGATGCAAATTCTGCTCATCTGGCATGCTCTGTGAGGATATTGAATTATTTACAACCGGTATCGGAGTGATCGTACATATCTACGATCATTGTATATTTGCCTATGTGTCGTCCGTCATGACGTGGATTAGCATGCACTCTAGATGTCATTCTCCAAGTACCATTTCAACGCGTAATAAAGCTTCAGGTGCCTGGACTTCATAATGTCGTTCGTTCCTTTATTTCGCTTTCCTGTAAGTGTATGCTGAAGTCATTGCTTTTCGCTAGCCTGATCATGTACAAGGTTAAAATGAGAAAAGGGGTTTTCAGAATGGTCAAAGACAGAGAGTATATTTTTAGTAAGTTTGAAATGGGAGAAAGTTTAAAATGAAAAGAAAAGTCTTTTGAGAATGGTCAAAACTAGAAAGTATGTTTTGAAAAAATTTCAAAGGAGAAAGGTTAAAATGAGAAGAGTCATTTTGAGAATGGTCAAAACGCGAAAGTTCGTTTTGAGAACGGTTTAAGTGAGAAAGGTAGAAAAGCGCAAGTCGTTTTGCATAGGGTTGAAATGAGAAGCTTAAAACGAGGAGGTAGAAATGCGAACAGGTTCAAATGAGAACCACCCGCTCAATAAAACATGGCGGCCAGCAGCCGAAAACAGGCGCGAGACGAGCCCAGCGAGCCGCGCGCCTTTCAGCCGAATTGAGAGCACACAGGACGTGTTTGTTCTCGTTCGATGTCTTTTATACACAGTAAACAGTCTCCAAGCGGCGCAAGTAGCTACGTGCAAAGGTACGTACGTCCGTGGTCGGATGTCGGTGGCGTCGGTAGCTACGACGGGACTGCTAGATAGAGAAACGAATACCAAACTTTCATGGATAAGTAACTCGAGCAAACTATTTAGAGTCGGGCGGTAACTTGCGCCACCTATTGAGGTTTCTAGCTGCCAGTGAACAAAAAAAGGAGGAGTCTGTTAATACGCTGAGAACGATCACGAGTAGACGGCAACCCTACATGCATCGCAGACAACGCGAGTACCACGTATCACACAGCACCGACACATACACAAAGACAACAACCGACTCTGGGCCGAACACTTCCTACTAGCATCCTTCTCTCCTCGCTGTGTATATAAGCTTGACATGTGCGGGTGAGCTCTTTGGTCGCTGTCCGTTACAGATTTATAGAAGAAGACACAAAACACGGCACACTTGGACAGCCGTATGTAAGAACTGTTTGCATTTAACAAGTATGGAGGCAAAATTTATTATGATAATCCGTTGCGAAAAACAACGGTGTATTAACATAAATCTTACACCGGCCATGAAAAAGTTCAAATTTATTGTTATTTTCATGTACGAGCAGTGTTATGAGCAATCCGACTAGATTGAATGAGATTGAAAAACAAATTATTTGGATTTTATCATTATGTATTTAATAATCAATGGAAATTATCCTTGCGCAAAGCATTTTTTTATATATTCTTGTAAAGGACATCCGCCCAACACTTCACTTCCGCTAGTTGCAGTACGCGTACGGGAGCAGACGCCTTCACTTTTGGGGCGTTTTGATGCAGTTTGTTGTCGTATGTCGTGTCAGTGTCGAGAAGAGCGGTGGGGTTTGGAAATTTGTGATCATTGTTATTCGTGATCACTAATGTGGCGCTGATTCGTTTTTTTTATATATTTTTTTATACCGCCATTACCCCGAACATTCAAAATTCACGGACCCATGGCACTGCATTATACTGAATCGCGAGCTCCTTCCCTGTTGACGCCGTTTTCCTGTTTCCACTCGTGGATACTGCAAGCGTTTAAACAATGGGCACCGTCTCGCCTACATCTGCGGTGACGTACTCGACCTATTGAAACTTATTGCTTCCGTCATTTTGAAGTACGCAAGGCAGTTATCTCGCTGCTCTGGTTTCGGTAATAAAAGCAAGGCAAAACGCTTGTAGTTCCCGCCCTCAGTACACGTTGGACATCTTCCACACTTTGACACCGGATAACTGGATAAACGAAGATTTACATTTACTTCAGAGGTCACTCTTACCGCTTCCTCACCGTCGAGCAGCAGGATCAGCTGGCTACCAGCCGCGGATGAAAGGCTTGAGCATCAACAGCCCAAGTGCACTTGGTGCCAATGCGGGCGCTGTGGGTTTCTGTCAACCGGTAGCCCAGCACAAACCGCGACCGTTCGAGCCCTTCGTCATGACACGGTGTTGCAGAGAGCGGGGTATAATACAACTACACGGACCGCCGAAGCAAACTCACTGTTATCGTAAATCTTGGCTTGTGATTGTGCCTTTGTATATCATCTTATTCGTTTTGCTGGAGACGCAAATGACGGGCATAACAAAATCGTTTGCATATTCCGCATACCTCGCAAAAGCATTTACCCAGTCACCTTGCGAAAAGCGCAAAACACGGAGTCCGCATCGTCCTGACTTCCTCTGTCTTTTACCTCCTTTAAAGCAGTTTGTACCTGCTAGTAGGTATGCTTACTAAAACTGAAACTTCAAACTAGGGGCAGTGCCAGCGAGAAAAGAGACAAAGTTGGGATAGCTTGCTAGCTCTCCCGAATTTCTCAACTCTCAAGTGATTGTACCATAATAAATGCACCAACTCCTCTCCCCAAAATAAAGAAAAAGCACCATGTTCACTACGTCGAAAATGGTCTCAGTTCATGCACCTGTGGGCAGGTAGGAAATCGTGCCTTAATTTATCCACACCGCATGATGAGCGCAACAAACTCACACGAGATTCACAGGAAAATATCGGTGGTGACTTAAGTTTCCCTGAAATTCTGTATAACCGGTTGTTTACAGGACCGTATCATCTACTGGAGTGGTGTGCGTCTCTGTGCAAACACGTCGCTGTGCAAACGCAGTTACCATAATAAATGCACCAACCCCTCTCCCCAAAATAAAGAAAAAGCACCATGCTCACTACGTCGAAAATGGTCTCAGTTCATCCACCTGTGGGCAGGTATGAAATCGTGCCCTAATTTATCCACACCGCATGATCAGCGCAACAAACTGACACGAGATTCACAGGAAACTATTGGTGGTGAGTTAAGTTTCTCTGAAATACTGTATAACCGGTCGTTTGCAGGACCGAATCATCTACTCGAGCGGTGTGCGTCGCTGTGCAAACGCAGTCCAACAACATGAAGTATAAAAACGGCAGATTTAGGACAACAATCCGAAGTCCATTGTTCAATTAAAATGACGCAGTTTTGTTGAAAACGCCCGCAGCTTGTTACTCACGGTATGCATCGGGAATATTCCTCATTTTGAAACGGAACGAAGGAAGGTTTACTTTTAAAAACGCTCGCTGTGTCCTCCCGGACCAGCTGGACCGGATCAGCTAACGACGACGGGACTGAACCCGTTGAACATCAACCCCACAACAACCTATTTGAGCTCCGTGTTAGTGTGGGTTTCTACCTTTAAGCACCGCACCACTCACAAGGAACGTTTCGGCTCTTTGTCGCATCACCGTGTTGCCCCAAACAGAACGAGATCGCCGAAGTCAACGCAGTGCTGTCGTGAACCTTGGCCTGTGGTTGTGCACTCCTGGACCCGTGAGTCCCTTCGCTTTCAAAGCACACACGACGACTTCTCCGGTCACGTCTTCGCTATGTGCTCGCAAAGCTTATCGTACTCCCGTCCCCTCAAACCAAAACAATAGCTGCGCCATGCTCTGTTGCCAGATTTTCTCCGGTCAAACAAAAACAACGAAAGCAAACCGGCTCTAGCTTTTAGCGTACATCGGCGTTGCGCCGTGGCCAGATTTTCTCTGTCAGCTCCTATTCAAATGCAGCAATACTATGGCCACCACGGAGCACCGTAAATTCTGAGGAGGGAGCATAGCATGGGAGGCGGCGGCACCTTCCCTCCCTCCTGGTGTTACACGGTCGTTTGGCTTGCAGTGGAAGGTTGAAGCAAAAACGAAACCAACTGCAATGTCGCGCGTTCAGATCGAGGACACGGTTTTCCTATCCATTTTAACTGTTTAGAACGAGTAATTAGACCAATAACTTTATTTTTGTGTGTAAGAAACTACATTCCTAAAATAAATACAAACATGGGCGACATGAGGGAAGCCGCATTGCCATCGGCCAGAAAATGGCAGCGAGCACGGTAAGCGCGAGCTTCGCCCCGTCCCGCGACATGGCGTAATTGCTTTTTGTGCGTATCGGTCTCCGAGACGTTTATTTCCGCGGCCTTTGTCTCCACGGTCCTTTCTAGGTGTGTCCCCAAGCATTCCGATGCTTCGATAGCCGGCAATGCTGCCGTCGTCGCCGGGGATGATGCGTGTTTTCGAGGTCGGCTACACAGTAATGCGTGTGTGACCGAACCAAAACACGTTTTTTAGAACCTCGCATGATTTTTGAACAAATTATCTGTTACTCAAAGTGTAAATTTATTTTAATTTGTGTAAATTGTGTGTTTTTCACCCCAAATATTCACCAAATACACGGGACTTGCTAAAAGTGTACGGCAGAGCGCGAGGACGTCTTCAATATAGGAGATGTACGTCTCTTCTTCTTGTCGTCGAGTCTCGAGTTTCTTTTTCGCGTTCTCTTTGCTGCTAGTTGAAGTGCCCAATATGCCTTTAAGCTTCGTGGTAAAAACGTCCCAGTCTGGAATTCCTTCTTCGTGGTTCAGAAACCACGTTTTGGCAACATAAGTGAGGTAGAATACCACGTTGGCGAGTTTAGTGGGATTGTCCCATGTGTTGTAGACGCTCACGCGGTCGTAACTTTCGAGCCAGTCCTCAACATCTTCGTCACGAAGTCCAGCGAAAACCTCTGGGTCTTGTTGGCGACTGAGAAGGCATTGAGAAGGCTTCAGCAGCCGTCGCCGTCATGGTAGCCAGCGTGCGGTTTCGGAGCTTCAGGGTTTTAAGCGGAAGCTCGAAGCGTAGGTGGTTTTGGTACGGGGTCTAAAAGCTCACCTCTACCACGTTGTGAGATAGAGACAGGTCGGTCAGACGACGGTTTTTATCAGTCTCGTGTCTATAGAACGTTTCCCAAGAAATGTGCCAGCAGAGAGATGATGATGCCGATCGGCCCACCCAATGCCAAAAGTGACGACGACAATGTCCGGGAGCAGTGCTACGCGTAAGCGCCCTCACAATATATATATATTTATATATATGGGGGACACAGACTTGTTTTCTTGCACGCATAACTTACCTCGCCAGCCGATCACCATCCAGTTCAGGTACAAAAATAAAAGCTCCAGGAAACTTTCAAGGGACGCACCCCTTGAGTTTCTGAACGCGACATCACCATTAGGCTTGGTTCAAGACCTCACCGAGGAAAGCAACTGGCATAGGTAAAAAAGCCACTATCCAAGTTTGCTTGAACCTCAGTGGTCCTTTTACTTATATGCGAACGCCTTCGAGTGCCCAGAACTTAAAGATAACATTTTCTGCACACACACACACATATATATATATATATATATATATATATATATATATATATATATATATATATATATATATATATATATATATATATATATATATATATATATATATATATATACATACACGGTGTTTCAGAGAACGCAGGCCAAATCGCTTCTGCGAAAACTACTCATTGCAACGAAAAAAGGCTTGTGGCGTTGTGATCCTGGGCCAGAAGCCCATTTAAGAAAATATTAAAGTCCGGGGTAATTAACTTATTAAATATGTTTGCGTAATTAACTTTTTTAATATCGTGTTTAAGGGCATGGTTTAAATTAGAAAATTGCTCAGCATCACCGAAAAGCACTAAATCAACAAATTGCAGAACGATAGAAGGCACGCGAAGCATTCTACGGCTTTCTGAAAAACCGCACAAATTCGACGGGTTTTTAAGTTTCCGTTTGTTATCGGAGCGCATCTCAGCCCTGGCAGCACCGCGCCCCGTGAAGAGATAGTGCAACCAGCCTCTGCTGCGTCGCGCGATGACAGCTCAGCAAAGGTTGGTTGCACTATCTCTTCGCCGGGGGCGGTGCCGTCGGGGCCGAGATGCGCTCCGATAACAAACCGAAACTTAAACACCCGTCGAATTTGTGCGGTTTTTCAGAAAGCTGTAAAAAGCTTCGCCTGCCTTCTATCGTTCTGCAATTTGTTGATTTAGTGCTTTTCGGTGATGCTGAGGAATTTTCTAATTTAAAACATGCCCTTAAACACAATATAAAAAAAGTTAATAACGCAAAAATAATTAACAACTTAATTATCCCTACTTTAATAATTTTCCTAAATGGGCCCCTGACCCATGACCAAACGCCACAAGCCTTTTTTCGTTGCGATGAATAGTTTTCGCAGGAGCGATTTGGCCTGCGTTCTCTGAAACACCCTGTATATATATATGTATATATATATATATATATATATATATATATATATATATATATATATATATATGCAGGGTGTTTTTTTATTCTTACACATTTGTTCAAAAAAACGTGATAGCTACACTAATGCGGTTTGTGCAGGTGGGTTATCTTGCCAAGCCGACATTACGTGGGTGGCTAATCTTTGCAATAAGTTGGCTACTTAATTAAAATTCGTTAATTGACTTTTTAGCTAGTGAAGATAGACATATAGTTCCAATTAGAAACTTGCTGAGCATCATCGAAAACCATTAAATCAACTATTTTTAGAAGGACATAACGCCTGGCAGCATTTTACGGCGTTCTGTAAAAACGCCTCATTTGGACGCGTTTCGAGATTTTGGTTTATTATCAGAGGGGCATCTTTGCGCCCGCAGTCCTGCTCCCCGGTGGTCGCGGCGCGAAGCCACCCCCTTGCCTCCCTTGTAGAATAGAGGGAAGTAGGGGGCACGTGTGTTGCGCGTCTCAGTCACTGGGGAGCAGGACCGCGGGCGCGGTGATGCGCTCCGATAAGAAACCGAAATCTAGAAACGCATCCAAATGAAGTGTTTTTACAGAACGCCGTAAAATGCTGCCTCGGCGTCATATCCTTCCAGAATAAGTTGATTTTGTGGTTTTCGATGATGCTATACAAGTTTCTAATAGGAACCACATGTCTATTTTCAGTAATTAAAAAGCTAATTAACACATTTATTTAATTAGCCGACTTATCGCAAAGATTAGCCACCCACATAATGTCCGCCTGGCCTTATAGCATACCTGCATAAGCCTCATTAGTGTAGCTTTCACGGTTTTTTAAACAAATGTGTAAGAATAAAAAAAAAACCGGTATATATATATATATATATATATATATATATATATATATATATATATATATGTGTGTGTATATATATATATGTATATATATATGTATATATATATATATATGACATATTTATAATTTGGCAGCACGGTCTTAGCGATCTACTTTCGCTTATTGAAAATTTTAACCAGTTTCATCGTACTATAAAATTCACAAGATCTTATTCCCTCACAAGTATCAACTTCTTAAATGTCTCTGTGAAACTCGTAGATGGTGTACTTAGCACCACGCTCTTCCGAAAACCACCGATTCACAGCAATATCTCGTTCAAAAGCTCGCACCCCTGACATTCCAAACAGCCATCCCCTATAGTCAAGCCCTCCGATGCCGCTGAATCTGTTCAAACGATGACGATCTAGACAGAAATCTAGAACGACTCAGGGAGGCGTTCAAGAGACGTGAATACCCAACGGCCTTAGTTGATAACGCGATAGACAAGGCACGTGCAAAAGATCGTAATTTAATACCCCCTCCGGGCACCACGCGAAATGCCCCCAAAAATCCTGTGAACCTCACACTTACCTACAGCAATAAGGAAACATGAGTATTTGATACAGCAATCGACTAAAGTTTAGTCGATTGCTGTATCAAATACTCATTAGTTCTTTAAGTTTAGTCACTAAACTTTAAGAAATATTCCCCGACGCGCCCAGAGCGGTTTTAGATGACCTCGAAACATTCGCGACAATCTCGTGCATGCAAAACTAACTAAGCGAAGTGATTCAAAACCAACGGGATGTAAACCATGTGGAAAATCCCCTTGTAAGATATGCCGTCAAATGCTTTCCACTAACAAATTCGCACTTCCGTTAAACGATTAGCAGTGATGTCGACTGTGACTCAGAGAATGTAATATGCTTTATTGAATGTCACAAATGTAAAGAGCAGTACATTGGACAAACTAAATTCACGTTTCGTAGAAGATACAACATCCATAAGTCCGACGTTAGGTGCAAACCAATCCTTCCAGTATCCGAACATTTCAGCCAGGATGGACATGTAATAACGGAGGCAAAATAAGTCACCATGCAGAGTGGCTTAAAGACTCAAACAAATAGAGAAATTCGCGAGTCGTTCCTAGTTCATAAATTCCAGTGCAAAATTAACAAAGATTTGGGTATTTTGTCAACAATGCACAGCTTAAACAACCATCTGTCGCGACCCACCGGCTCTGTTTAATTCTCCTTTTTTTTCTTTTTTTTTTCTTCCTTTATGGGTCTGGACGAACCAGCCTCGGGGAATAGGAGGAAGATGGCCCCACACGACCCGGTCATACAAGAGCGCCACCACTCACTCACTGCACCGCAATTACCCAGGAATGCACCTCCCGAACAGAATCCACAACTGTAATCCCTCACCGCGACAAAAGTGGACTCATCCTCCTTAGCGCTTCCCTTTCCCTACAAGCCCCTTCTGCTACCAATGCACCTGCGAACAGAACCTACAACTGTCATGCCTCATCGCGGCAAGAGTGGGCTCATCCCCTCCATATTTCCCATTCTCTGCAAGCTCCTTCATACCACCTATGCACTTATGAACAGAACCCACAACCGCCTCCCTCACCGCGACAAAATTGAACTCGCCCCCCCCCCCCCCCCCCCGTGCTTTCCTTTCCCTACAAGCTTCTTCGAAATTTCGCGTCAACAAACCCTCTCCCTAGATATTTTATTAAGCTAACCCACTACTACGGCATGTGGGCTCCCGTCCTGAAGAAGGCAGTGCTACTGCCGAAACGTCGACGGTCGTCAGGTCCCTTTCTTATTTTTATTATATTTTTTTTATTTTTTAATATTTATTCTATTTTGTATTTAACATCTTTTTTTTTGTAAGTTCTTATGTTTCCAAACTTTTATTCCGTCCCTTTCTAAGTTTGTTGCTTGCGTAACTAGTGTTCTTGTGCCCAGTCTTGATTATTCCCGTAAGCTGATACAACTTTTTTTCGGCACTTTACCCTCGTTTCTTGCGTGACTTTTTCGCCATTAAATTAGAATTTTATTTTTATCATCCTACGGCTGCTCTGTCCGCGCACCTTACTTTTGTTTATGTATCAACGGAAGCATTTGTAAATATTCGCCACGTTATATATATATATATAGCTATTTTTCAGACAAAAACAACTCCAAAACCACAAAACCCAACTCCGGGAGGCGAGAATCAAAACAATCAAATAGAGAAACAAACTCAAAACAAGCGGAGAAAATCAGAAGCAATACAAGGAGGGCTGAGACTTCCATTCAATTTTATAACAATTGCCGACCAGGTCAGTTTTGTGGTTGAGGTATCACTAGCTATAGTTTTCTCTTTTAATTATGATTTAGAAATTGGGTTGTAAATTGGGTCAGTTGGTAATAGTTAAACATGATGAAATATAGCCTCAGTAAATGCGAACGAAGAAAAAGAAGCGAGCAGGACAGAACAACGGCTGACACCAACTGAAGTTTGTCTTATGAAGAGGAAACTGAGGACACTTCTATACAGATAACACACAGAGAGATTAAAACACACGCCTACTAGGCCTACTTGGCAACTGGAGGCCGCTGATATATCGCCCTACAAAGGGGCACTCTTGTTCGATCGAAGGTTATCTCCTTTTCAGATAACGCCACAATGACTCGAGTCATTGCCTCGCTGTCTGCCCTAATACAATATAGTCAAAAAAAAAAGGCGAAATGAACAATCTCTGCAATATAGCGGTTCGAGTAGCCCGGCCGTATCCATATGGGAGTAAACGTGCTCTCTCAACTTTTCATTTAAATACATTCCTGTCTGGCGTACTTAGGATCTTCAACGCGACAGGAGTATTCGGTAGACGACACCCGATACACAGGTCGCAAACAAACGGTTTTTATGTTTGTTTTTTCACTTAGTTTGCGGATGTTTTTTAGTGTTTTTCAGTGCCAGCACTATCACGCATACGTGGCTCCTTTTTGTGGTGCTGAGAGCATAACAGGGATCTCAGACCTACCTCCCACCTGTTTTAGGTTCTGAAAATTCGATGAAAGTAGAGTGCTACCACCAAATAGACTTCTCTACACACCTGTATTTCTCTTCTCTATATTTTTGCTTGTTTCAAAAGAGAGCCAGCTACCTCAGCCAAAAAGCCACACGGAAACTCCCACATCCTAAGTCTATTCACCTGCTCCATAAAACTTTGCCATCGAGTGCGCGCACGAGGTCGTAATGGCCGATCCAAGGAATGAAACGGTAATATCGTTTGTGCTCTTTTCGAGTGGGTAGACTTGTAGTCAAATATCACCTTCCTAAATCGTGGACGAAAAAACCACTAAACATGCTTCCCTTTCGGTTTGAGAGACATCGACACATCCGGTAACTAGGTTCATTAGGTTCTTCAAACGTAAATCAACCCCCCCCCCCTCCCCCTCGAACGCACACACACACTTTTCAAGAACTGCCATAACATATTAATCCTAGCAGGAATGGGCAGTATTTCAAATGCTTTGTGTATTTTGCATTTGTATTTAATTACAAATTGGGTAATGTATTTGACGTGTGTATTTAAATAGTAAAACGTGGGTATTTCAAATACAATTGTGATTGAATACAATTTTGTGAGCGAAAATACATCATCCCTCAAATTTATTGTCACGACTCATTTTGCTCATCCTAAGACGTGTCCAGAGAAGGAAGAAAACTACGTTCTGCACCGAATGCAGTGTCTCTCAATCAAGCACAAGCGTTTAGTGACTTTATGATTACGGTGCTAGTCCAGGGCAAGAATAGTGACGAAATCGACGTTCACAGGCAGATTGGCTAAATAAGTGCCTGTGACAACTTGTGATGCTTTCCAGTCTGATTTCCATCCATAATTTTCCCTGGAACATTCTAAATGCGCGGGTCGTCCAGATTTTCGTAACTGGTGCGACTTGCAACTATAAAAAATTATCTGGCTAGTGCTGCGCGCCTTGGTCATCTCGGTTCTTTGTTGGTCTATACCAAAATGTAATCGACAAAAAAAGCTGCTTGAAGCTCTATACTGTAAAAACCTATTTCGTCCAAGCTGATTACATTTTTGTAAATATATTTCTATTACGTTACTAGAGCCTCGCACACTAACTCCTGATTGTGCGATGCAAAATTAAAATGAGACACCCAAAAACCCGTTGCAGGTGCCCTGAAGTCGCTGACGCAAATTTTGAGGAATGTATTTGGAAAAGTATTTGGAGGAGACCAAATACACTTGGTTGTATTTCTATCTTGTACTTAAATGCTTTTTTGGAAATGTAATTAGATTTGTAATTAAATACATTTTTGACAAAGTATTTTGTATTTGTATTTTGATACATATTTGCATGTATTTTGCCCATCCCTGAATCCTAGTGTTAATCCCGTTACCCCACTCGTAATAGACCAGAATATCATCTGCGTAGCGAAACACCACCCTCTAGGAGATAGCCTCAAAAGCACCGCAGCAGTACTATTCACTTCTCCACGAACAATTTCGCTTAGAATCGGGACCACACACGAACATATACACACGCTTGTTGTTCTCTCCGTGTGTGTGTGTTTGTGTGCGTGCGCGCGTGTGTGTGCGTGTATGTGTGTGTGTGTGTGTGTTTTAAATATGACTTATTTTGTTAGCCCATCAGCATCGAGTTCGTTTACAAAATTAAAAGCTCCAGAAATCTTTCAAGGGACACACCGCTTGAATTCATGAATCCGAGTTCGCCAGTGGCCTTCATAGAAGACATCTCCGAGGAAAGCAAGTGGTTATTTGGTAAGGAATAAAACATGTCTTCAACATCAACACTGAACACCGCCAATTACCACGACCAATGCCTTAAAACAATTACGACACCAAATCAAAGTTAGTTACCCAAACCAGATACGCAATAATCAGTCATAATAGCCCTAAAGCCGACAGTCATAATAGCCTTAAACCCATTGAAGTTCTTGTCTGTTTTTACGCTGAAAATCACTTTTGACTTCAAATCTTGGGACTTCTTGATCCTCAGGCCCCACTTACCCAAGGCTAAGCTTTCACACAGCTCTTCTCCCCCACCCATTGCCTTTCTCATTACGACAATCACACGCTTGAAGTTCTTATCAGTAGCGGCATCGCGTTTACAGCGAAGCTGTTTATAGCTAAGGTTCCGTGGAGTTTTTGTGTGCATGACCATATCCTTCTGGGTGGTTTCATTTGAAATCGAACACGCTTGTCGGGGTGGGTCTTTAAAATTTTTTTAAATATATGTAATTGCCCCATTTCTGGAAAGAACAAAACCGCTTTCCAAAATTAAAAAAAATATATATATTTCGCTTCACTAAAAATTATTTAGTGGAGCAGGGTGAAAATCTGTTTTTACTCCGTGATTTTTCTACCCACTTCTGTACGCAGGTACGAATACGGGAAGCATACAAAACTCACAGTAAGTTTCTGTGCTTTTGTATGTTACTTGGACTCTATTTTTAGTTTAAAGAGAAATACATTTGTATTTTTGTTTATTGAGGTAAAACATGTCAAATATCGTCTCGTTGACAATCCAGTGACATCTTCAGAGCCTTGTAACTCATGAGTTGTTATATTTGTCACTTATTAAATACTATGCGGGTGTAGCCCTACATATGAGCTATCGACGGACACAATTTAGTTTATTCTTTTTCACTTTTTTTTATATAAAATTTGAAATATCGTCGAAAATGGCCTTAACCAATATTTTGAACCCACTTTATCGAAAAATGCCGTTTTTCATTTCGTTCAATTTTTTTATTATTGCTGCCGATCATTAGAACTTTCGATTGGCTTGATGCGATTTTACCCTTTTTTGTTGTATCTTCTCTAGAAGTGATAGAAATCTCTCCCACGTGACAATGCGGTGACTAATCCAGAGCCTTGTAACTCATGAGTTTATTTTATTTGTCGCTTACCAAATACTCTGCGGGTGTAGCCCTATACATGGAATATCGACGGGCATAAGTTTAGTCTATTTTATTTTCACTGATTTTTTATATAAAATTTGAAATATCGTCGAAAATGAAATTAATTGATATTTTGAACCCAATTTATCCAAAAATGCCATTAATTACTTCGTTCGATTTTTTTTTATTATTGCTGCCGATCATATGAACTTTCAATTGGCTTGATGCGATTTCCCCCTTTTCTTGTTGTATCTTCTCAAGAAGTGATTGAAATCGCTCCCACGTTCTCTGAACGGCCAAACGCAGTTTCCGCAGGTCGGCTTCGCTAAGACTATACTGGTTATTTGTGTTTTCAAATGCTGCGGGTTAATTAATTTCGATTGAGAACACTCGTGCTTGGGTACATTGTATTTTATTAATTTTTGATGATGCCAATTGACATTCCTTAGTCTGATATTTAGCAGTGCAGCGGATGTTCCATTATCCGATGTTTAAAGCCAGGGCACAAAGGGCGGAGAAAACGGAACGAGCTCTTCGTGTAGCCAGACCGGGGTCATATACCTGTACAATCTTTGCATTAAGCTCGGTGCGACAAAGTGGAGAAACTAAAAGTCTACAGAGACATTAAGTGACTGCTTTCGCTGCGTTCTGTTCATGTAGGAATCCTTGCTTTTTGGCTTCAGAGATATCGATGAATCTTGAACAAAACCCAACACTTTAATTTTTAACTGCACACACTCGTAAAAACAAAACGGCCGCCGTCTTGGGTTCACCGCTCGCTCGCTTTGGCTCCAGTTTTCGTTTTGTCCGTCTCGACTTACCACGCTGTTGTACGTCTCGGGTGCATCCGACCGCTGCGGTGCAAAGTTCAGCTCGCCCCCGCGCTCGATCGTCTCCACAGGCAAGACGATGCCGTTGTCAAAAAGTTCCAATATTGCATTGCTCGTGAACTGGACTATTTAAAGCACAACAACATATTTTTTACAAGTGCATCCTAAATATATTAGCGTTAATTAATAAAAGTGACTATCTATCGCCAATCAGTGTTTGGGTTCTGTAAAAAATTGTCTTCGCTTCATGTAAACTCAGTCCGTTTTCTTCACTTTTTTTGTACAAACTGCGTTTCCTTCTTATAGAGGGGCATGTGATATTACATATTTTTGATATACACGCTGACAATAAAGAACAGGCGATTACATGGTTATTTCATCGCACGCGACAAGACACATCATGGATTGGCGCCCGTGCCGGATGTTTCCTGGGTGTAACGAAGATGGGCCTATAGCGCGAAGGGCCGGGCGTGCTGTACGTGCCTTACAAGCTGTGTATAGCACAAAGAGATATATGACCCCGGTCTGGCTACATGAAGAGCTCGTAACGTTTTCTCCGCCCTTTGTGCCCTGGCTTTAAACATCAGATAATGGAACATCCGCTGCACGCTAAAAATCAGACTAAGGAATGTCAGCTCCCATCATTAAAAATTAATAAAATACAATGTAGCCAAACACGAGTGTTCTCAATCAAAATGAATTTAACCGCGGCATTTGAACACACAAATAAGCAGTATAGTCTTTGCAGCGAAGGCGACCTGCGGAAACTGCGTTTGGCTGGTCTGAGAACGTGAGAGCGATTTCGATCACTTCTACAGAAGATACAACAACAAAAAAAAAGGGGGGGAAATCGCATCAAGCAAATTGAAATTTCATATGATCGGCAGCAATAATAAAAAAAAAATTGAACGAAATAATAAATGGCCTTTTTCGATAAAGTGGGTTCAAAATATCGGTTAATTTCATTTTCGACGATATTTCAAATTTTATATAAAAAAGTCAGTGAAAATAAAATAGACTAAACTTACGCCCGTCGATATTCCATGTGTAGGGCTACACTCGCATGGTATTTGGTAAGCGACAAATATAATAACTCATGAGTTACAAGGCTCTGAAGTTGTCACCGCATTGTCTCGTGGGAGCGATTTCGATCACTTCTAGAGAAGATACAACAAAAAAGGGTGAAATCGCATCAAGGCAATTGAAATTTGATATGATCGGCAGCAATAATAAATAAATTGAACGAAATAAAAAAATGGCCTTTTTTGATAAAGTGAGTTCAAAATATCGGTTAATTTCATTTTCGACGATTTAATTGCATTTAATGCATGCATTTAATTGCATTAATTATAATGGTAATTCAAGTTTTATATAAAAAAATCAATGAAAATAAAATAAACTAAACTTTTGCCCGTCGACAGCCAATGTATAGGGCTACACCCGCATAGTATTTAATAAGCGACAAATATAATAACTCATGAATTACAAGGCTCTGAAGATGTCACCGGATTGTCAAAGAGACGATGTTTGGCATTTTTTACCTCAATAAACAAAACCACAAATGTATTTTCCTTTGAACTAAAATATTCCAAATAACATACAAGGGCACAAAAAATTACTGTGAGTTTTGTATGCTTCCCGTATTCATACCAGCGTACGGAACTGGGTAGAAAAATCACGGAGTAAAAAACATATTTTCACCCCGCTCTACTCGATAATTTTTTGTGAAGCGAAATAGTTTTTTAAAAAAATTTGGAAAGCGGTTTTGTTCTTTCCAGAAATGGAGCAATTACATATATTTAAAAAAAAAATTAAAAGACCCACCCGACAAGCCTGTTCGATTTCAAATGAAACCACCCTCCTCTATACTGACAAAGCCTGGTAGATCGCCAAGAGAAGCGGCCGCCGAAAATGAAAATTTAGAGCGGCAGACAACGGATGATAGAAGAGCCACGTGACGGGCGCCCCGCTGCGGCGAGACGCAGAAGCACACTTCTCCTTAGTGATGGAATTATGTCCGCCTGTGCTCCTCGCGTTCCTGGCGCTACTGCTTTTTTTCTCGCCGTCGTCGAAATGCCAGATTTTGTGAATATAGAGGAGGCCATTCATCTCTATTTCAGCAGGCTGAACCGCAGAGCGCGGCCTTGACAGCTGGGGACGAATGTCGCCACCGGCGGCCATTGATGGACACCACCAAATGAATGGGAAGCTATGAAAAAAAAAGTGTCGTTTGCTCCGTTTTTATGGTGTTATCGGCACTGAAACGTTTTGGCTGCTTTTTGAGAAGTCTGTCAAATGGTATGTATGTGCACAGACATTCAAACGGACAGACCTCACAGTTCCTATAAATAAATGTTTTTTGGCCAAAAGTGACTCCGCTGGGGGAGAAATGTAGTGAAGCTCAATGAGGTGAGAGTTACCTAGAGTTACCGCGGAGTCAGTCGAGGTTTCGACAAGTTGGGTTTAGCAGACAACAAGATCACCCCCGGAAAGCTGCTGTCAACATAGAACTTTTTCGACATTCATCAACTTCTGGACTTCCCCGAGGACGGTCTTATTGACTGCAAGTTCCTTTGTTTATTTCACTACGAGAGCAAGTTTGTCAGCGCACCCGTAGGTGCACCGGCACGTTTTATTTTTTAATTGGCATTCGAACGCTTGACAAATACCGATTGGACCTCCAAAAGGGGGGGGGGGGGGGGGGGGGGAAGGTGGCCGAGGGGGCTAGCGCACACCAGCTCGGAGCTCGTGGAGCGAACGCTCGCGCAGCAGAACCCAGGCATCCTGGGCTCAATCCCCACCTCTCCCCGTTTCGATCTGGATGAGCATCGTACCGGCGTGCGGTCGTGTATCACTACTGCGTGGTGCACCTTAAAGACCCCAGGTTAGTGGTTGCACTCAGTCTTGGGTAGTAACGCGTTACTAGTAATGCGTTACTGTAATTTCGTTACTTTTTTGGTAACTTGTAACTGTAACGAGTTACTTTTTAAAAATGTAACTTGTAACTGTAGTTCTGTTATTTTTTTTGAGGTAATGATGAAAGTAACGGCGTTACTTTCGTCGTTACTTTCCAGTTTTTTTATGAATAATATATAATTGAACGAGTACAATCAAGCTATTCGTTGCACTTTCCATATTGTCTGTTCCGACATTTCGAGTGTCATGTTGGCCTTGCACAAACTTGTGAATACGTTCTTTCTCGCGAGTCATAACCCGAATATAGCCACGTGTAGATTTGATGAAAAAATATAATTATCTTTACGCACGCGCTTGTACTTTATGACTGAACACTTACATCTAAGTAACTTGAAGCACTATCTATGTTGCGGTTTCTCTTTTTTCTGCGCAAATACTTTTTAATCCGGTGAATCAATCGTAAAACAACAATTCACGCGGAGGGCGCCGCCCATGTTTCGTATTTTGATTAGCGCCACTACTCCGCACTGCGCATGTTTCGTATCTTGATTTGCGCCACTACTCCGGCGTAAGGTCAACAGTCAAGATTTTCTGCTGTTTGCGCGGGGTTTATTTCTAAGTTGCCGGGTTCGAGCAGAAATATTTCCAGGAACTTTACAAACCCAGCGAAACCGTCAACTAGCCAGGAATGTGCTAGCGCCGCCAAGGATAGGGATGTTGATGAGAACAAAAAATAACTACCATGGCCGGCGTACAGGGAATATTTCGCTGTATTGAATGTGGTCGCTAACAACTTGACCGCAGTATGCAAACTTTGCACGAAGGAGTACTCTACCAACAAGTCGTCGTGTTCAAATCTGAGAAAACAGCTCGAGGTGAGTTTTGGCGTTTATTCTTTTTCCAGCTGAACTATAACGTTTGAATTTATCGCTATGGCGGCAGCCTGACTGATTCGTGTGTATACTTTTTTCTTTTATTCAGAATTGTTTTTCGTTTTCCACGGAATTTAGAAAAAGCATTACTTCGCACTTTAAGAAATTGACACCCGCAAGCGCAAATGGGATTCTTCAGCACCCTCCCCTTCAGCAAAAAAAAACTGCAAGTGAAAATAAAAAAACTCGGGACTTTCTTGTTTGCGGACAACAGCAAAGCTCGACAACGAATTCCATCTCATTCGGAAGTAGACCATTTGGTGCTCAACTTTGTTATTGGAAACGTGCAGTGCTTTTCCTTTGCTGAAAGCAAGCCACTTCAAGATCTTGTACACGGCTTGCAACCAACACGAGCTGTTATGACCCGGAAAACTCTGGTAGCTCACATTGACAGATTGTACAAAGAGAGGAAAGCTGCTTTGGTCAAGGACCTTGAGGAAACCACCGTCGTTTGCTGTACAGCAGACTGCTGGATGGCAGCAAATCGGCAAATTGTCTTAACTCCTTAACTCGTCCTCGGAATCTCATCCGCAGTCCTTTTCATGTTTTTTTTTAATAATATTCTTCTTTATTTTAGAAGCTTCCTTGGCGTGACAGTTACTTACCTTGACGGTGAAACCTTGGCCAGAAATTCAGCTGCACTGGCCTGCCGACGACTTCATGGCCGCCACACATACGACAACCTCGCTTCTTCTCTGCGTGATATTTTTGCGGAATATAAGCTCACAAAGAAGATATGTGCAGTCGTTTTCGACAATGGCTCTAATTTTATTAAGGCTTTCAGGTAGGCTGAACTTGCAAGCAGAACATATAACGGTTTTGTTGCTTTTTTGTGCGATATATCGTGCGTTCGTTGCTTGCTTGCTTTCAAGGCACTTCGGGGACAGTTCACAGGACAGTGAGGATGAAGGCGGTGTGGTGGCCCCCTTGAGCATCACAGAGGTACTAAACGAAGATCCTGCAGAGAGTGCTTCTATGGATGTAATTTATTTGCCAGCTCACCGAAGGTGCGCCGCCCATACTCTGAATCTTATTGCAACTGTGGACGTTGAGAAGGGGTGCAGTGATGGTTTCTACTGCAGCATTGCAAGTGCCGCTTTTGCTAAACTTAAATCTATGTGGAACAAGCAAGCACAGTCTGTCCTTGCAGCTGAATCTATCACGGAAGAATTAGGAAAGTACTTTCCAGTCCCTAACACGACAAGATGGAACTCTCTGTACGACGCCATGAGGTTCATCAACGACACTCCGAAATTCAAGATCGACGCTGTGTACGATATCTTATCGTTGCCGCGACTGCAAAGGAACGATACTGTTTTTATTGCTGAGTACTGCCAGGTATGTTTACGGTGTTTATTTTCAATTATTCGTGTGAATAACCCATTACACCTTATATCTCTTTATCAGACCATGAAAGGAGTCGCCAGAGCCCTGGACATTCTTCAAGGAGAAAAGTTCATGTGTATGGAAGCTTTATTGCCAACTCTGCAATCCTTGCAGCACCTACATTCATTGCCTGAATTAATGTTCTGTGGGCCGCTCGTGAAAGCGCTCAAGCTGGCTGTCAAGACAAGGCAAGTGTTATTTTAAGTTTCTTATTAATGCGGTATTGTATAGCTCACTGTGACGATACGGATATACTCTGCTTCCCCTTGCGTCCCACGGAAGCAAATTCTGTCCTGTATTTCATACCGTTCGTAACCCTCTCTATTTTTAGGTTCGCTGAAGACCTCAACTGTGACGAACTTCTTCTGGCTGCCATAGTACACCCCAAATTTAGGTTGTCATGGATGGATGACAACGACCAACGTGATTTCGCACTCAGAATGTTAGGTGACGAATGTAAAAGAGAAGGCGCTGCTGTCAGCGCAGATGAAACATTGAGAAAAACGTCAACCGACGATAATGACGACGATACTTTTTTTCAACTACGCCCCAACGTTGTGTCTACCAGTGAGGCGCAACGGTGGGGAAATGAAACTTCGGAGGAAACGACACTCTGTTGCCTCAACGCCTACCCGGCAATCAAAAACCTGTTCCTGCGACACAACACAGCAATTCCATCCAGCGCGCCAGTTGAACGCCTGTTCAGCAAGGGCAGGGACGTATTCGCCATCAAACGAGGGAAACTTTCTGACACAAATTTCGAAAAGCAACTGCTCCTAAGTTATAATGTGAAGTAAAAAGTGTACTTTCTTAATTTTATGCAATAAAACTTGGTGAGGGCCTTTTTCAACTTTTTCCTAAATTTCTTGTGTTATAGAAAAGTAACTGAAAAGTAACTGTAACTGTAACGAGTTACTTTTTTGTTACAGTAACTGTAACGGTAACTTAACTACTTTTTCTGAAAGTAACTGTAACTGTAACGAATTACTTCTTAAAAGTAACTTACCCAAGACTGGTTGTACTGCACTGGCTAAATTGATCATCTACAACTGGGAGACTCGTCGCGCTTTGAGGCAGACCAATTTCTAGGCGGTATAAACATACAACCCAATTTTTTTTTTCGACTTCAAACACCCGATGTAATGATCGCATCACATCATAATATACTCGCCTTCAAGCACAACATGCAAGCTTCAATATTTCTTCATTTGTCTGCTTTTCCCATAGACTTGCGTGTATTGCCTGGTGTCAAGTAATGGCCGCCAGTGGTGCCATCGATGCGCTCGCCATCCGCGATCCAGACTACTACAACGGAGATCAGGGCAGGAGGCTATGGTGTGGCCAAAAACTCTACGCTCGCACCGCCGCACGCGCCGGAAGCGCACGCCTTCCCCGTATAAAAAAATTCGAAGTAAATTACCAACAAGATTTGACGAACACACGTGCCAGATGCCATTTGTTTGAGGCTTTTGCTTGAGAACGGTTACTGCTGCAGACGCCGCTACGTGCGGCGCGTGGAACACCATTTTCCTTGATGCTTGGGTAATTTAGAAAAAGGTATATTCCACTTCTCTTGACGTAACAAGGATGCCGCGTAAAGTCCGGACTCCCGAAGAGCAGCACGTACGCTTACAAAGAGCAAGGGCGGGAACACTACCGAGAATGTCAGCGGCGTCGACGGGTTGCAAACATCACCGATGAAGATTGTGCACAAAACGTGATCGCACTACAAAAGACCCTTATTTCTCTAACACCAACACACGGAACTTATTGTCTATCATGTAATTGAGCAAAGGTCTCAGTTATCCCACCTGTCCTCCTGGTCTTTTCAGAACCTAAAGGCGACCCAACTCGAAACCCCTGATATAAGGCCGTATGTCTTTCTTGGAACATATTATTAGTGAAAAGTCGGAAAGTAATATATATTTCCGGCACAATGCGAATTAATATCAGAAAGAACTCAAAGCCGCCAAAATTGTAGCATAACAGTGAAACAGTACATTGAATTAAAGTGACACTATGAGCAGGTTTATTAACAGGCGTTTGGTTAAATAGGTATTTTAAATAATTGTATTGAAAATACTGCCCATTTTTGTGTGTATTGAAAAACAAACAGTGGACGTTATTGCTTTCTCAGGAAGAGTTTTATGTTCGACATGTCTTGTTATTTAGACGCGCTGCTCAACTTGATGGTGCTTTGACAGCCTTGAGTGCAAATGTAGCAAGAGCGGTTTCGCTGCTTTGTCTAAGAAACGGAAAAGGCACAACTTTTGGCCAGGCAGGGCAAGCGTAAGGCCAGAGATCACAAACATTTTAGTTAAACTAGATGTATTTTATCACCGCTAATTGTGGGCCAATACATTTTTTTGTAAAATGTTTATGATCATTTACTAAACAATCTATATGAAGGCGAGCGGTTTTTAATTTGTCAAACATTCCGATGCTGCAGAATAGGGAGATATAAATAAATCGTAAGTTTAAAGAACAATGTCAGACATATTTTTCTTTTTTATATAGAACGCAATATCTCATTTTACAGTGTCTAATATTTAACACATAATTTTTTTTTTGCTCTCGGACGAATTAATAAAAAAAAGCCTAGGTTATAGTACCAAAAAAAGCAAATGCGATTAGCTGACTCAACTAAGGAAGCAAACAAATCTTGATGCAATATACTATAAGAAAACCTTGACTCTTTTGTGTTCGCTTTGACCTGATATTGGCCAGCTCGTTGTCTTTCGTGATAGATCAGCCAACGAACACTTTGGATTATCTCCGAATAGGACTCCTCAATAGAAGAATGAATTATCGGCTTAATGAAATCTATGGTCAAGTGGCCTCGCTACTTGACACGCCCGTTATCTACGGTATGTTTACGCGCAGCCAGTAATAGAAGGGGTTCAGATGATATTTAAGAGCTCGAATCTGGAGAAGTTCTAAGTCAGGCAGCCACCTTGCATTCGATCTACTTGGTTCTCGCCCCTCAATTGCAGAAAGGTGAGCTCACCTCTAGAAACAAATTTGCACATATTCATTCATTTGATTTAGGTCCTAAGCTAGGAGTATTTCTCCCCAATCCAGTTCCCCTCAGGATTCACATGGCACAATGGAGACTCGTGATTGCGTCGTTCTTTCTTGTCCTTCGATTGCCAGGGTTTGGACGTATTCAGAAAAATATAGATGCTACTATAAGAAAGGCATGCGCTTCCTGTCCCTTTTCGCCTCTCATTGTCTAGAGTCAACCACGCATTCGACATGAACACCTTTTGTTTATACCAATATTATCCCTACTATAAAGGTAAATCAAGCATATAAATTGCAATAACCCGGTAGCCATATACGCCACTGTGCAGCTGAGTATGTCCCTTCCTCAACCTGCGGGGTAATGTCAAAGTGAGCCAGCTGCATGTGTAGAAAGTAGACGCAATGGCGTGATAAGCAACAGGTGACGCAAGCACATTTTCGTATGCATTGAGGTCTCGCCATTTATATCGAAGACAAGTGACGTCAAAATGTTTCACATTTTAAAACACACACCTTTCTATGTTTCCGACCGTTGTTGTACGTCGGTTCAACGTTAACGTGTTGCCCAAAATATATCAAAAGCTATCAATGAAGCATTCGGCCAAGATGGTTCCGCGTAAAGGCTGGTCAAGACCTCTGCACCAAGTGCGGTGGCTACGACTGCGTGCCTTGCGACCAGATCAAATAGAACGACCGCTTTGTGCTGCGAGTACACACTCCTGCAACAAACGCTACGACACTGTGCCAAAATGTCACGTCACTTTCCACCGCACTAGCGGTTTTGATCCCAGTTTTTTACTCTTGCCCCCCCCCCCCCCCTCTTCCTATTGAAAAACAAGACATGAATAAAACGGCGATTGCCTCTCCGCACTAACACCGTCGCGCTCTGTAGAACACACACCGTTTTATAATTTTATGACATCAGATTCAAACCTTATTTGTCAAACCCGAAGAGATTTAGTTCTACGAGTTCTGCTTCAAGAGTTAGTTCCATGAGTCGTGCTTCAAGTCGTTTTGTATTCCGTCGTCCGAAAAAAGCGTTTTTCTAGTCCTGCAGAAAAATGATGGCACTGAAGGTAACCACGTCGCTGATCTTGGTCCTCCTGTCTGCTGTAATTTGCACGGGACATCCTGACGGAGCTGACGACGAGGCCTGCAAAGACCTGTATCCGTCCCACGGATACACTGCCAAGAGCGCTGCTGAGGGCCACGCCGAGGGCTACCGTCTCGTCCAAGACACAGAGGACTACAAGCCGGGTGACGTCATCACAGGTGAGGATTCTCATTTCTATTGCCTTGACGGACATGAAAATAGGAACTACACATTTTTTTATATTTTGGGTGCCTCTAAAGACATCTTGACAGCAGCACGTGACTAGTTTGTGGTAGAATGTCTACTGCGGGTAAGATGTAGCATCGTGAGATATAGTGTCGTACGCCTGTTCACCTAATTAAATTTGCGCATGGTCCCAAATGCTATTGCGCGGTTTATATAGGTACATATTCTATCCAGAAATTTTATTATTTTGAGATAGGAATGACGCTTTCAAGGTGCTGAGATTATAACATGTCCATTGGACGGTTCGGTATAGTCTATCCGTGTATTTGTTTCAAATGGTTCATGTCCTGGCGCTGACGGGTTTCTGCAAGGAATGAGAGCAGATACACGCGGGCACTAAGCCTCCTTTTTAACTTTTAACTTGTTGGATTATGGATCTGGAAATTTATCTGGAATCTATTAAGATTTCAAATTTTTATGAATACTTTCTTGTCTGCTTTCTGGATTTTATGTTTCCAGAAACAATTCCAGATAGATTTTATCTCACAAGACCAGTCCAGTCCACGGTCCAGTCCAGTCCATTCCAAACCAGCGACGGCAGCTTGCCCTAGGGCAGTAAATGCCTACACATTTAAAAATAACTTGTATATGCCTTGTGTTCGCGGACAGACGTTTTAACCGGCAATTTAGAGTTATGGTTGAAAATCCCACAGGGGTGTTCTGCTCAAGACTTTGCGTTTCAATGATTATCTTCCTATATGAGATGCTTTAGAAGCCGCACCACAGGGAGGGTTTAGCATGCGTTTCCTGTACAGTGACACTGTCCTCGGAGGCCTCTCCCTTCATGGGGTTCCTGGTCAAGGCTTTCGACGAGAACGAGAAGGATGTGGGCTCCTTCAGGAGTACCGGGCCCGACTCGAGGGCATTCAGCCACTGCGCCGGGATCACGCACACCTGGAGGGACCTGAAGAAGAGGGTTGTCGTCCAGTGGCTGGCACCAGAAGACAGATCCGGGAAGGTCCACTTTAAGTAAGTTTGCCCGATATATATTTGGACAAGCCGGAAAATTAACGTAGCCGCAGAAATTTCTCTCGGCATGGTTTTCGCAATCTTCATGGCGATTTTGCTTCAATCCACATAACAAATATGACCCATAGACTGTTCCACGTAGGTTCCTCAAGGTGTGCTCTTAATCTTTAGACATAGGATGCTATTAGGCGGGCGCTCTTCCTTCCGAGATTGTCCTTCTGTTATATGTGCTTAATTGGCTACTGCATCCAATCCAACATTTATATGTAACAATAAGAATATTCAATCGTACCAAAATATCAAAGTCACTCGTGAGTCATAATTAGCTATCACCTGAGTGCTGTGTATGAAGGTTTCCCAATATTTTTTCAATAAAGTTTCTAAACACTCCTGCAGTTAATCGATATTCAGCATTACGCCAACGTCCTAATGAAATCTCTGACTTCGTGTCTCAGCTTTGCAAAAAAGTACATTCTAGTGTGGAAATAAAAATCTCTCTGGTACGCTTCCCCACCGAAAACCCTAGTTTAACTTTTCGCTATCTGGATTATGAAACTGTAACTCTATCTGAGCTCTTCCTGGAATTCAGGCGTCAAAAATTAGTTTTAGTCTGCAATCTGGACTTAGGTTTCCATAAACATTTGCAGTTAGATTACCAGTCTCATATTCTAGACAGTAAAAAATTGCTGTGTTCATTTTTCGGTAGGGTTGCCTTTAATAATATGTGTGTTTTGGATCCACAAGTGTAAATATAGCTCCCAAGTTTATCTCCTCGCTACTGAGAAACGCGCGCTCACTGGCAGAAACTCGATGGTACATCGGGTTCAAATGAAATTCGAACAGCGACGGAACTTTGAGCCCACTACCGGGGCAGCTTACAAGCTTGCGTTGTGCATGACGATGTTCAAAAATATCCGAGTAGAACGCACAACCTCGCAGCGCCCTACTTCGGTGTGTTTGAACATCGTAAAGCACAATCCAAGCACGGAGGCTGCGCTGGTAGTGGGCTCGAAGTTCCATCACTGTTCGCATTCCATTTGAACCCGATGGTACACAAGCAACCAGTGGTAAAAGAGACGAACCACCAGGCAACCAGTCGTAAAAGCAAAGTGCGTAGCCAAGTTGTTGATAGATCAACTAAACTAACACAGCGAAACTTTATTAAAAGCCCTAAATTTACGCCGGAGGAATACGTACTATTAATGTTGAAATAAGTTCAAGTTGGACACGATAAACATTTTTGTAAGATTTCAATAACCAAATATTTTATTGACACACTCAACTGAAGATGCAGACCAATCACGCAATATCCACAACAGTATTTTTTCGCAGGGCAGGTGAAGGTTGAATTCCAGCGAACACTACACAGTGACATTTATTTTTTTCTTACAGGGTCACAGTCGTCAAACAAATAAAGGACTTCTACCACGCCATTCCAAGCACGTTGGCTTAAACCGGCCAAATGTTTTTACAACAGAAGAACTAAATAAAGACTATAAAAGTTCAGTTTTTTTTTAATTTGTGTAATATTAAAGATTACCGGGGATTGAATTGAATCCCTCCCAGTTTGCGTATAAACATGCGTGACGTGTGCGGCTAATGGACACAAAATAGCTTTTGCTTGATTCCATGTGCCGTGAAAATATATATGTTCTTGAGTCCATGAAATAGCATCTTTTACCTCTTTGAACTCCGGAAGCGCTAATTCGCGCAGTCTCCGTCTCCCATCAGCCTTATATTTTTTTTTTTCCTCTGGTTTAATCATCATGGCCACAATACTGTTCCCTGAGCCGGTGTTGTAACTACCTTTGGTTTAGAGGCCCAGATGCATCTTGGGTTTTAATATAACTACCATAGTTCAGTTTATATTTAGGTCCGAGACATAATAATGCGTTTTTGGATTTAACAAAAATCGACATATCCTTGAATGTCCAATCAAGCTCTGCAATAATTGCTTGTTTTGGAAAAGAAAAATACACATAAGTTTTGCTTCAGCCAGATTATTTAACCCATTTTCATTGTCTCTGTTTACAATATTGATGATGGGCAGCTAAATTCTTCAGGCAACAAAATAACAGATGCAATAAGTTTTGTTTTGCGAACAAATTATTTAGAACTAGCTTCGTCGTCTAACTTCGCCTCGGTGGGTACCGGCATTGAGACAACAGGCAGCCGGCTCCAATCGCACCCTGGTTCCAACTGCCACAAGGCGTTTTATTATCAATCAAAGCCGAAGACAGCGGCAGCCTCCCAGCGGATGTATTTAATTCAGTGAGTACATTTTGCACACTTCAAAATGCGCGCATATAAATATACAGCACGACAGTACCACTTCAAGTGGGTCTGCTTCCAGGTAATAAATAAGCCTGCTTTTTGCGCTGCGTCTTACAGAAGGACCGGACACAGAATGTTCGTCAAACTCATGACTATCGAAGTGGTTCTCAGGCTCCGAGTCCGAGTCATCTGAATCCGTGGATGCTGCGGGTCAACCGCGATCCACCGCCGAGCTCCCTTCTCAACTAAGCCATTTTGGAGTTAATCTTGGCCTCAGAGTGATCGCGATGTATAAAACAAATTCTACTAAAAATCCGCGCCAAGTATGTGAGAACACTAATTTCCTTCGTCACCTTTCCTTTCGCCCATCCAGTTTCCTCCCCTCTCACGTTTCGCACTCACGCTTTGTCCTCAACTTTGACCTCCCCTGGTCTGGCCTGTTGAGTGTCAATAGTCTTCTCGGCATTATTTGGATTTTCTCGCCGAAAAGTAGCGGCACTGGGGCTCAGCAAAGCAAAACCCGTCCGTGGTAAGCGCACAAGAAAGAGCTCGGCCGGCGTCTTTTCCGTTACTCCGTGGCGAGTTGTCCTGTACTGCAACAAAAAGTTTGAAAGCTTCTGCTGCGTGCTTCTCTTCCCACCCCGCGTCCTGTCCTCCAAGACCTGTCTCAGAAGGGCTGCTTTGCCGTCGGCCAGCTCGTTGTCTTTTCAGACAAATTACTCAATGGACACTTTGGCTTGACTAAGGTCAGGATTGTTCAATAAGGGAATAAAATTATCGTCAAAATGGAATGTTTCCTCAAGGGGCCTTGCTATTTGACACCCTCGTTATCTACGGTATGCTATCGCGAGTCCACTGATAAAACGGGTTCATATGTAATTTAAGAGCTAGAAACTGGTGAAGTTATAAGTCACGCAGCAACCCGGCATCCGATCCACATAGTTGTCGCCTCTCCATTGCAGAAAGGTAAGCTCACCTCTAGAGACAGCTTTACACTTAGAGTGCAAAGATAGTTGTGGACTTTATTTGAAAGAGAGGGTGCCATCTCGACCTGGCGACAGATAATCACGACAAATATTGACACGATCATTTTCAAGGAATAATCGAGCACTCTTCGAAAGAAAGGCACAAACACGAGACAAAACTGGACGGGGGTCTTGTTAACTCCTCCTTATTTCTTGTCATATTAGTGTCCGCCTCTCTATCTCGATCTTTAAAAACTTCTATCATAGCACGAGTGCCCTTAAAGGGAAAGCCTTGAGACCTGGAAAGTGAAGTGAGGCATAATCGTTAGAAATGTCTCTGCGATGGATCTTTCAGAAGAGTCAATAAAGTAAAGAGATTACAAAAACGGAATCATTAGGAATTAAACACTGTAAAGCAGCTGAGACAGCCGACATACAAATGCCGCTTAAATGCGCCAATATTGGCCAAGAGATGCGCAAAAAAGTTCAGAAAAATGACTGACCCATTAATAAACAATAATAATAATTTCTTTCCAACTTTTAAGATCCAAACATATAACTTAACATTTCGTTAAAAAAAATGATTCCGAAACCGCTGCTTTCGCAGTGATTTCAGTATTCTCGACGAAATACGTTGCCATTTAGCGAACGCTACAGAGAACCTACAACTTTTAGATATCTGGATTAAAGACCTGTCAATCTATCTGGATTCTATTGCACGGCGTCGCAGCTGCGCCTCGGTTTTACGTTGTCGCGTGCGTTCTGCGTACTGGGAAAACGAAACCATGTATCTACACTCTAAGAAAAAATGACGACCCTGTGTAGTCAAAATGGCGCTTTGAAGGCTTTGACTACCCCAAAAGGCGAGTGACTAGCATTTGGGCAATGTGACGACCCCAAACCGCTGTGGAATTACCACTTTTCTGAAGGTGACGATAGGGGTGTGGTCACTTTCAAATCCAATATTCACATGCAGGCAGTCGTAAATGATATTAGTAACTTAGATAACTATAGAAAGACTATAAATTATATTCTTCCTTAGCTTCCGTGACCCTTTAAGATCCGCCAAGATCACATCCGTTGTGCAATTGGCGTAGATTTGTGCTATAAACATTTTGTCAGCGCGAGCAGCAACACTGCAGGTATCGACAGCTGTGGCATCAAAACAACAACGAACGGCGTTAGTGTTTGCGGGAATGAGGTAAGGATAATTTTTTTTCTTTTAGCCGTATCTTATTCTAAAGAATATTTTAAAAAATGTCTATTTGTATATCTGATCGTGATGAACCACTGAACACTGAGACCGAGGGTCCGCAGAGTAAACATGCTCAGAGGTATGTGACTGTGTCGCCCGTCCTGCTTTCCTTAATCTCGTACTGGTTGAATTTCTGAGCTGCTCCCGTCGTGGTTGTGATCTTCCGGCTGTACGTACGTAGTGCGTGAACATTCCAATTCAGTAGCAGGTTGCAGTTCAGTGGCACCGTAGTAATTGGCTTTTACTAGATTGTTGCGTCGTCACGTTCGCTATTTGTGTTGTTACAAACGCCGGCGCGAGCCCGAGCTCGCGCCTCTTTCGCCGTTTGCGCTCTTCAGTTTTGATGTTATGCTCTATTATTTATTAAATCTAAACCAAAAAGTCAATCCCCTCTGCATCGTCACCCGCCAGGGCACCCCCTAGCGCTGCCGCTCTACCAGCCCTTACTGGATGTCTCCTGCTAGCAATAGCTGCTTGATGTCGAACCACCAATATCGTCACCTCTCAGCCAGAGAGTCACTACGTTTTGGTGCGTCAGCTACCACTATATTTTGCTGCATCGGCCGCTACTACGTTTTAATAAGTCGGCCGAGCCTGTCGGCCCATCCCGTACTTTCGACTGTTTAACTCTTTTTTGGGCAGAAAAAGAGCCCCTGCGGTTTTTCACGACGTTCTTGCGCTCGTGCTCGCTCAGTTTTTTTAGGGCAGCATATAAGCTTCTGGGGTTGGTTGCAGTGTTCCAGCACTTGTGTTACTTCAGTTCTTTCAGGACAGTAATTAAGCCTCTGAGGTTCTTCACAGTGTTCCAACGCTCGTGATCGTTCAGTTTACCAGTCTTCCCTGCAAAACGTTGCTTTTCAAACCTTCTGATCTTTTCCCCTTGGCCGGTCGCTCTGCTGTACCCGATCTTGTACGAAATTTCATTGCATTGAGACCCCCATGCTGCCCTATGCTCCGTTCACCCCTAAGCTGAGACAGAGCCGTACATGTAGATAGTTTGGCCATTCGTTGCAAAGTATAGGAGACAAATGAGGAGGCGCCACTGGCCGAAAGCGTTCTGGCCGTGTTACAGAGCGTCTTCACAAATTAGAATGCGGCCAATCAAAAGCCGGAAATATTACCCTGGTGGTGGTCGCGAGAAACAAACTTAATAAGTGCGTCGGAGTAACTCTCGGTGACTGAAAATATGGTGCACGTGATGTTTCAATCACAGTCATCCAAAATCATGGTGAAAGATTGCGACTAGCGGAACAATCGACATAATTCATGTGCCAAGCGCCGAGGGCCGGGAATTTGCCGTCCCAGTGGTCACACTCTGTCCGAGCAAAACAGAGTTGAGCTGCACATTCGTTTCTTACATCTTTCTGCATGATCACGAGCGAAACATCACGGGCACCTTATTTTCAACCACAAAGAGTCACTACACTGCACTCTTACGCACTTAGTAAAGCCACATACCAACATATACCTATGATCAAAACAGTTTCTTGCTATTACCGCCAGGGGATTCTTTTAGGCTTCCGGATGGCCAAGAGAGCATGTCAAGCCCACTTTCTGCGTCTGGTGCACGCCCTGATTCTGCCCGTGACTTCCATTGACCAAACTCTCTCTATTTACGGCTCTGCGTTGAGACTGCTGTGGGAACTACGAGCCCGCCGAACCCATGAACCGCCTCCCTTTCATCGCCTGACCCAGTCCTCGGCGTGTGGGTATGAGCGGGAGCGTGGTCGCCTGGCGAAAGGGGGGTGTATGACTGGTCCATTGAGGACGTAGCTGCCACCGCAGTCTCAGCTTAGGAATGAATGGAATATAGTCACCGTGCAAGATGGCCGCCCAGCTCCGGTCTCCCGAGAAGTTGACGTGTGCTCTAGGCAGGCACGTAGCCAGGGGGGAGGCCCTGGCCACGTGCTGGGACCTCCTCTCCCCCTCCCCCTCATACATCATTTTGTCATGGGCGCCCCCCCTCCCCCCCCCCCCCCCCCGAAACAAAATCCTGGCTACGTGCCGGGCTCTCGGTGAATCGCGGTGCTGTGAAATTTCTTGTTTTTTTTTTGTCTAAGAAAACGTTCTTATCATAAATGTCTGTGACCTCAACAGCAGCCGGTAAGCCGACATTTTTCTCTCACTGCAACTACCTCAAGTATAGGGGGGCACTCACTTGATCGAAGGACGTTTTAGCGAACGCCCACGTTTCACCGATTGACACATTAGCGAATAGTCGGACGCCGCGAAGTGGCGTTTTCGGGTGGGCCAAATCGGTTTACATTTTTGTAATGAGCCGCCACAGACTGTCGCCACGAAGCGGCGTAAGCGCAGCGCGGCGGATGGGTTAACGCGCGCCCCGTTATTCGCTAAAACGACCATTCGCTCAAATGTCACTGTTCGCTAAAGCGTCATTCCCTCATGTGATATGTGCCCCTCAAATATCGCTAACTCTCTACGGATATGAAGTGTTTTTCAATATCGTTTCTCATTGACTGCTTATGTGGATTGGAAAATAAGTGTTGTGTTCTCATATTCTAATTATTCTAGTCTCGCTGTAGCTTATATTAAAAAATATATATATATGAAGAAAGGGAGAGCAGTCGTTTTTCGTTCTTCTTTAATGGGGTACGGAATTGAAATTTTAGCGCCTTTTTCTTTGTGTAGACAAGGTCTCCTTCATGACAGCAGCTCACAAACAACAGTCTTTCGTCAGTAAACGCAAGAAAAGCAATTTTAAAACAAATAGAATGATTTCCCAATACCACCTGGTAGTTGGGGTCCGAGCTTTGTTGGAATATATCACGTCACGGGCCCATCAGGAGCTACGCCACGGTGTGGCGTGGCCGATGGAGGCGTGCGGGAGCGAGCGGTGCTTGGCACACAACTCAGGTCTAGTACACCGTACCTCCGGCATTCCCACTTGGCAGAATTGTAACGCGCTGACGATAAAGCTGGCGCCACCTTGTGACGACGATCGTAATTACTGTACACTTGGCCTTGTATGGGCCTGTGACGTTGCGAGCGTGACGTCACGGGCAAATATCCCTACATGCTTCGTGCCGACTATGACTGATTTTGAAGCGCTCGCCAGAATCTGTCGGTTGGAACAAAAAATATAGCCATCTGCTGAAAATACAACCGTGTGATTATCACTTACGGATATCATAGATTCTATTTCACTCATTTCGAAGTTTTCCGGGGATATTTCAAGTTTTGATTCTGTACCCCTTTAATGTCTTTCTTCAGGTTTTCTTTTAAAAAAATAAGGAAAGGAGAATCTAATTATTGGCTTTCACTAGTTTGTTACGTCATCACGGAACAATTTGTAGTATTATGAGTGCAAGCTCGAGCCCGAGCTAGCGCCTTTTTTGCATTCTTGATCTTCAGTTCTTCAGATCTGCTCTATAATTAATTAAACCTAAACCTAAAAGTCAGTCAGCTCTGCTTTGTCACCGGCAGGGTCCGCGTTGACTGTAAACCCCGGCCACTACTCGTCTCCCATCAGGGTACCCCATCACCTGGCCGCTGTACCGGCCTTTTTGGGATGTCTCCTGCTGCCAAGGAGCAGCCTGATCATTGAACCAGCGAACTATCAACATTGTTGTCTTTCCGTCAAAAAATTACTACAAGCAGGCCGGTCCACTTCTGGGGAAGCTGTGCCCAGAGCTGATCCGCCTGCTGTTGGTGCTATCCTCTTGGTGTGCTTATTGTTGTCATTCGTATACCATCAAGTGAGCAGATAATTTTAGGTGTTCACCATAGGCCTAAACTACGCGCCCACACAGTCTGGCCCGCACCAAAGGGATGGTTGCTTCCCTTGTGCGGGGACGAGTCAAAATGCATATAGACGAAAATTAGTCTGGGATCTGATGTGGTAGCCGAATAACAGTTCGGAAGAGTACTTACTATATTTTGCTGAGGTTCTGTAACAGCGGAACTTCAACAACAGTGGGGAAGTGCTTGCCATCCTGGTTCCAAGAGTGTGAGGTTGAACCTCATGAATGCCCCCCTCGACTCGACAAATCACATGCTTGGCTAACCCGATGAACTGCGGGTGATACAAAGTGGTGGTAGGGCGATGTGCACGAACGTAGCAAAAATTGTTTAAAAAAAAGTGAAAGCCGTTTACCACTCCCTGTAACGCCGAATGGGAGCGCAGCTCTTGAGGAGGAGGAGGGAAGTGTACTGAGGGCCACGGTTTCTCGGGGGTCACGTGACATAGGGGAAAGGGTTACACATGACCATCCCCCGAGGGCACGTGACCTTGTTGGGGTCACGTGACCTCAGGGGAGGGGGTCCACGTGGAGGGGGAGTCACGTGCCCCCCCCCCCCCGAGGTCACGTGACCTCGGAAGGGGGTCACGTGACCCCCCAGGTCACGTGACCAATATTTCCCCGCTAGATTTAGCGGGGAGATTTTTCCACTATAGCGGGCAAATTTTTCCGCTAGATTTAGCGGGGAAATTTTTTTCCGCTAGATTTAGCGGGGAAATTTTTCCGCTAGATTTAGCAGGGAAATTTTTCCGCTAGATTTAGCGGGGAAATTTGTCCGCTAGATTTAGCGGGGAATTTTTTCCGCTAGATTTAGCGGGGAAATTTTCCCGCTAGATTTAGCGGGGAAAATATTCCGCTAGATTTAGCGGGGAAATTTTTCCGATATAGCTGGGAAATTTTTCCGCTAAATTTAGCGGGGAAATTCTTCCGCTAAATTTAGCGGGGAAATTTTTCCGTTAGATTTAGCGGGGAAATTTTTCCGCTAGATTTAGCGGGGAAATTTTTCCGCTAAATTTAGCGGGGAAATTTACCCATAATGCACCGCGCGGTTACGCCGACGGCGACGGCGACGACGACGGCGACGGCGACGGCGACGCCGCTCAAGCCGGAAACGGGCCCCTAAGAGCTGCGCTCAAAAACAGTGCTATTCATCTGGGTCCGTTGTCAAACACAAGAGTTCTTACCTGTCCCAATGGACCAAAAATGTCGCACTGGGCTTCACTGTGGTCTCGGCCGATGCTTCTATCCGCTTTGTGTCTGAGTGGACCAAGATCAGAATTCCGTAACTCTCCAGCAGTATGTCATAATATAAGCCATGTTTAGCGTTGCTTGCTATCCAACCTGCTGACTCGAACCTGCACCAAGGGCATTTAACAGGACTGGGCACATGTCCTTGCAACTTCTTACATGGTCTTAAATGTCTCTGTCAACACCGGGGTAGCAGAAGATAGTGTTTGCCAAGCTCTGTATGAGTGACGTGTCTGGATAGGTGTCGTGGGGCATAGCCTCCTGTATAGTGATAATGACTGCTCAATCGCCGGTTGCCAGCTATCACCACAATGGTGCGTCGCTTTCCTACACAAGGCAGAAAATGTGAACGATAGGAATAAGCGTCTCTCGTGCGTTCTTGTATTGTTGGTGCAGATTTGGGAATTTGTCGTGGAACCTGTGGGCAAAAACCTGCCGGGGCTGTCATTTCGCGAGACCCCCAGCAACACCCGGGATCATGGAATGTGTCTGAAGCTTATTTTGAGGGAATACTGCGTCCCAAATTCTACCTCCTATATACTCAATAGTGTGCGGTAGGCAACTTTTTGTGGCGGACATTAAGGACGGCCTGTCTGGTCCCTCTTTGTGCATTCTGCTGAGGCTCCACTCAAAGCCCAGCTTGGCTCATGCCTCCCTGGCGTCAAAGGTAAATGAGCCCATGTACCCTTCCAGGTCCTATTTTGGTGCTCCTTGACTGGCTCTCCCTGCTTACCTACCCACACCTTTCTCGCGCTGCTCGAGGTATGTAGTGACGGGCGCCTGACAACAGGCACAGTGCGTTATTACAAAACGTGAGCCCCGGCACAGCTAACAACCTCAACACTGCTTGCGTGACTTCGTAGCGGTTGTTTCCCCAAAAGTCCCTGGCCGTTCCAATTCCTCTTCACGTCGTGAACTTTAAAGCAAAACCAATTATGCAGCAAACCCGAAGCATGCACTACCTTTTGACATTTTAGCACCGCTTCTCGGCATTATTGTCGTTGTTGCGATCCTGTTTGTTTTGTAATTGAGATGGTGATATCACAACATCTTCATTGTTACTCATTGTGCTTCCAGTAACTTCGCAGAACATGAGAACATTCAAACTGCATACATCTGACACTGCGGTGGAATGACCCACATTATGCGGCTGCAATTTCTGCTTGCGTCGGCCAGCTCACCACAATGCGACATCAGAACCTGCCATGTCACAGTCTCATAGGACGCCAGCTAGGATTGATGTGAGAACCATTGTATAATGCCTGTCTTTGTCGTGCATGTGTTTCACATTTACTTTGCCAACTGATGCAATGAAAAGAGTTTTTGTTGAAGGCTATCGATTTGGCAGATTATGACCGCCTCAGCATTCAGTTAATTGGTGATTTTACTGGGCTACTCGTTTCAGTTGAATGTCTAATCTTGATTTTGTTTGTCCATAACCTATTTATTGGCTGGTTTGCTCGAAAGTAACTCAGTCGGTCTATCTAAGGAAGCCTCAAGAAAAAGCTGCACTAGCCTTGACAATTTTTTTTCTTGAGACCGAGATAAGACCGACTGATTTCATTTTGAGCAAGCGAGAATGGCAGTCGACACCGGGAACAGTGGCGGACGAGATTGTCAGCGGGTGTCGGATAAACTGGCGGAAATTACGCTTTACACTGGGAATGCCGGCAGGTGAGTTCACAAGTGCTATGATTTGTAACTGCTGGGCCAAGACGGCTATTTGCTTTGCGTCACACCAACAATCCAGAAAGAGCATTGGCGATTTATAGGATAATTTTGCGACTTCACTCTGGCCGGTCGTGGCAATGACAGCAAGACTTTTAATAAGTTATGTCGCGTCATGACCTGGACGGGGATGAGGTGGTAGACATTTAGGTGGCTTGTAGCTGTCCAGCGTGCCTTGAGGCGTGAACAGTTAAAGCGGGCTTGCTGGCTGAGCGGCCGCTCTCTCCGAGGACAGATAACTCCCTAGAACTCGTATGCACGTGGACGGAACGGAACGCTGACGCTTACATCGAGTAGCACATGCTAACGTAACCGTTGCGGAACGCAGTATACGGCCATCCTGCCGCAGGTTTTGGATTTCTTCGCTTGCGAAAATGATGGACTAGGTTTACACCATCGTTACCTGTTCTGAAGGAAACTCGCGCGTTGAGCAACGCCGCTAGTGATTTTGCCACATCACTTGCTCCGAGGTGAGAAGGGCACCCGAGGTATAAAGACGCGAGCGTCGTGTCTTGCTTCTAGGTTTACTCGGCGAGATACAAACGAGGAGGCTTGACCGGTTCACATCGCTGACTTGAAAGGATACTACCGTCTTTGCGATGGGGAAGACGTATAACATGAGGTTGCGGTAGGACACGAAAAATCCTCTGTTCTTGGCGACCCAGGAGCGAGCTCTGGAATGCCGACTTGCTGAGTTAGCCGCATGGTACTCGAACCCGTCGGCGAGCAATTTGGCCGTGGAGGCTACGGCCACTGCCACAATCTGCGGCAGAGTATTTGTTCGTTGTGTGTTGTTTTAACATTTTGTTCTGCGCAGAATAGCTTCTTGGAAAGACGGCCATACACGACGTAACCCAGGAAGCCCACCGGGAGGGAAGACGGGCTCATTGGTTTCCCCAAGTGGTCAGAGCGGCTGACAGTTGTTCGGAATGACGAACGCTTCAGGCGGGCAGTTCTAAGCCCGCTGCGACCTCTAAATGGAAAGGGGCAGGTCCGTCCGCGTCGGCCGACCCAGCTTAGAGCAGGCCCCATGTTGCATTGCGGTGAGTCACAAAGTCCAGTCCTTGAATGGGGGAGAGTGTGGGAGCCGAGGGTGAAATATGAGGCAGATGGCACGTGGCAGGCGGTCGGTGGAGAAGTCACGAGCCGGCGCGAGACAGCGTGTGCAGAGCGAGGCTGGAGCTGGACAGGAACGCCGGAGCCGGGCTGCCTGGCCTGGCCCATGGCGAGCCCCGGAGCAGTCCACCAGCGAGGTTTGGGGGCGGACCGGTGAAAACGGCGAGCCCTGGCCATCTGGCCTAGGCCACGACGATTTCGGGGTGGTTCCGCAGCGAGACTCGGGCTGTGATAGCCCTGGACAGCCAGCCTACGCAGCGCTGGCGTGGGAATGGCGATCCGCAGGCCTGGACACGGACTCCGACTCTGAGCTCTGATCGACGGGCGACAACAAAGGTCGGCGTGCCTGGACGGCCGTCTCTCGACGACGGGCCACCGGGAGGTACAGTAAACCCTTTCGCTGTCTTCTCGTTGTGTTATGTCACTCAGTGGGTGACGACCCTATTGCAAAAGGCCAATATGAACTCGGCTTATTGGAAATATTGTATTCCAATGAAGTTGATGGAAACCAATAAAAATGTATTGTTATCCAATTAACCCAATAGGCACGATGGGAATTTATATCGGAGCACAATATCCCGATATAGTATGTGGTTATTGGTATACAACAGGATATTGGAGCACAATATCCCGATATAACTTGCGGTTATTGGTATACAACACGATATCGAAGCACAATATCCCGACAGAACTTACGGTTATTGGAATAGAATACGACACCGCGTGCATATTGGTGACCGACATGGACATACTGTGCGGCCACACGATATATAAATATCGGTCGTCGATCACGGGCCCAAAGGAGAATACAATATCGCGTGAATAAATCTCAGAACGAATTCCAAGTTACCAACATGAATTACGTCGGCATATACCGCGGACTAAGAGGATACGTAACACAGTATTGATCGCCCGTGAAGCAACATGTGGATATCGGTACGCCCACATATACGACATCGCGTGAATGATATCGTAGAACAGCAGGAGTTACCATACGGCAATACGAGAGAGACCGATATTGGAGGTGGATACACACAGAACACAAACGTTCCGCGTTGCAAGCACATTCACATTGATCGAAAGCGCAAGTGTACGTACGGCACACAGTACACAGAGCCTCGAGCGCTTGAAATGCTAGACAACCACCAAACCATCCAGAATAACTAGCTAATACACTCGCGACCTACCTTTCAATGAGAAAGCCCAATAACGACGTGCTCATTGGAGTGATCGTTTTCAAACAAATGTTTATTGCAGTTTTAATGCAACAAAAGTTAGGTTACCGATGTTGGAACCCAAATCGAACGCGATACGCGACAATGTCAGTTCGCGCGATAAAATAATAAGGATTAATGGGCTTGACAGGTCACGTGCTTCTTACCCGCACATTTATCGATATTGACCCACCTTTCTGGGTAATCTTAGGTCGTACACAAAATCCACAACCACACACGAGCACATTTCACCCACCACTCTACGTCGCCTGTTTCGCAAGATTCACACACTGTAAAAAACGACGGGAAAAATACGTGCATTTGCGCCATGAAACGGTACGTTACAGACTCGTTTTATGAGAAAGGTTTCCATCGTCAGCCCGCGCGCGCGAAAGCTCGAGCGCTCGAGCTTCGGAGGCATTTCGAATTCCGAAGGGAGGCGAGCCGAGCGAGCCGCTGAGTGGCCGAATCCGCCGATCCAGCCAAGCCTAGCCGAGCCGCGGAGAGTACGCTGATTACGCCATTGCGCAGCGACCGCGACCGCGCCAACCCGGCGAGACAGCGAGACAGGGGCGATGGCGGGACCGACAGATAACGGCTCGTCAAGTTCGTCGCACACTTTGCTTGTGAATTCCAAGTGAAACCAACCCGCTTTCAATCGCTTCGAAAGGTACGTATAGACGACTTTATTACTTGCAGCATTGAGTGCTTTGGTATACACAGATCAAAGTGAGCACTGAAGGACAGAAGGGATACATGATGTTTTGAAATCGCAGCTTATTTGAACGCATGCGTCCCCTGCTGAAAGCGTCTGGCTGTGCTCTGTTGCAGACGTCATTTCGACTGCGTGTACTCTGATGTAACTTAAGTCAGTGTTTACACTCGGCTAGCTATCACTCGGCTTGTTATCTCATGTGAGAAATAGGCGTAGAAACCAGCGCCTCGTCTTTTTCGGATATTCAACCTCCAGCCCCCTGGCTCCCAGCGTGCTTACCGGCGCAAACCGTTCGACGTGTTGGATTCGTGGGCTCGTTCGAAGAAGCGTTGTTTAACGCTCGCGAGTCGCCGAAGTGTTACCGGAGCTTCTCTTTACGAAAGTCGCGATCGACGCTGGGCTCTGAGCTCGTACTTTTTTCTTCCCTGGTAGACTAAGAGTGCCGACCACTGATCTGTGGTGCCGACTGGCGCCGTACGAAGTTGAGAAAAGCTAGCGAGTCTGTCAGATTTTCGTGACGCCGCCCAACTGCTCTGCTACCGGCTGCGCTCAAAGAATAAGGTAAAAAGAAAACAAAAGAAAACAAAAAAAAAACGCATTTTTTAATTTTTACATTTTTCTTTGCCATGTTTCATTTCAGTCGCCGCAAAGTAAATCGCGGCCGTACGTCTGTTGACTCCCGATTACTGTCTCTACATCGTAGATTGTCTCACCACAATGGTGCCTCGTTGGTGTTATCTTATTCTGATATCATTACATCTTGCTTTTTCATCTTGGCACACTTCTAGACGACCTTCTACACGTTGCACTCCTTGTCGACATGTCGCTGGTGTTAGAGACAAATCTGAAGTCGCTGTTTGCTCACTCCTTGGTGCACATATTTCATGTTCAACATCAGGTATCTGAAGGAGGCGCCATGAAACCCTAAAGTTTGTTTAGAGGTACCTCAACATACTGTATTCAAGTGTCGTTTTGTGTGTTATAGTTTCCTACAAAACCAAATTGCACTTTGTTCGTAATATACCCTATAACTGTTCACTACAATTAAAGTTGCTATGAAACATTGGCCACGAGAGGTGACTCGGCCAACGCAGCCTGAAAATTCCTCGCATAATTTTCTTCATGGGTGATTTTGGACATTGACAAATTTTCTTGTGAATAATGAGTGTTGTGCACATGTGTTCTACTTTTCGCACAGGTACTTCAGTTAGATAAACCCCAGCAAAGGCAGCAAGACAGTCTCATGGGGTCACACCAAGGATAACTGCATTCCTGCTCGAGTCCCGAGTCTTGTCACCAAACTTCACTGAACATAATGGTACATTCTGTTTCCTTAACTTTTTCTTCTGAAATGTCTTTTTTTTATTGTTGCTTTTTTCTATTGAAAAAGGGGTAGTACAACGTTTAAACACCCAATGTTTTTTTTTTCTTTTTGTAAAATGTGTAGTACATCGTTTAAACACCCAAGCGTTCATAAATGGTCTCTGTACCATACTTAGCGTGCAACGCTGTGAAAGGTACTAAAGCGGTGCGCATGAAAAAATAGAAAAAGTGTTACTCCGCGCGTTTCGTGGACGAGTTGTAGAAGGCGCTGCTCTGGCGATATTGACGTCTCGGTGGCCGTGGTTTGAACACATTTTACGCGCAAAGTTTTTTGGCTTTTTTTTTTTTTTTCTTTTTTAGACATACTTTTTGTGGAAGATTGTGCGCAATGACGAAGTGCATATTTCAGTTCCTCCTTCTTGATTTTTATTTATAAGTCGCCGAGAGGCCAGATTTCTACCATCTGGTCTGCCGCTTTGCAAGTGTTATTTGCCTCCAGCACCGAGTTATATTTTCTTTCGTGCAGCGTGGAATGAGGAATCGCCCTGATAGCGGCCTTGTCCCAAAATTTATAATAAAACGTTAATCGACAATAGTTGTGGCCTGTACAGTTTATTTTGAAATAGCTGTCAAGATTAGGAATCTCCCTCTTGGAGCACTTGCGATGCACCTTCAGGCGAATGGCGTTCTGTGTGAACTCGTCATGCTTGACGGTCCCCGGGCTCGAAACTTTCACGTTGCGAGGTCTTTGCTTCGGGGACGCCACCTTGCCAGATAGGCACTGCGCCTTGCACTTCGCGACAGTACAGGGCACACTCCAGTGTCGTTACTGGCCGTCTCCAGGACTTCACGACCGAATTCTCCGGGGAATGTGTTCTTATACTCCCGTATACATTGGCGATCATGTGCTTGCACTCTTTCAGGATTTTCGCACAACGAATCTTCGAAAACATCCGAGCAGGAGAGGTACTTGAGCTTGCTGCATAAGACGCCATCTTCTCAAAACCATCCAGTGCCACACAACCCGAAAACTTAGAGCGGCTGCCACGCGGATGAACACGAAAACAATTTAAGGTGGTTTACATTATCTTTTCCTTTTTCTTGAAAAACATTTGTGCTCCGTTGAAATCATAACGCCACTATCAGTTACTAGCCCCCAGGAGGCACATTTTCCGACTTTTAAAAGCTTTTTCGCAGGGGACGCACTATCTTATGGGGCGAACGTAGGCACGGTCAGCAATGCAAACCGGTGCGCTAGCTTTGACTGCGTTGCACTCTATGTGTGAAACAGAGTATAGGATCGCTTCAGACGGGGCAACCTTTCCAGAAATATTGGGGCTGCTGGCGGGTTGTTCCCTAGTTTTCCCTAGATCGACACGAATTGCTTAGATTGGGTCCGGCTCGAAGCGGACGAGCAACTTTGAGTACTCGGAGATGTTTGAAGCGGCAGCAGCCAATCAGGAATGCAATATTTTCACGTGGCACCCCTGTGGTCGTGATGATGAGAACTGAGGACTTAGTTCAGGCTTGAAATGGATCATTTTTGAAAATAAACTGTTTCAAAAAGATGAGTTAGTATTCTCAGCGCAATTTAAAGATATAAAAACATGTTTTTAGGATATAACTGTGCGTCTAAATACTGTAAGAAGAATAAAATTTCATGCTGATGATGGCAAGTCGTAGCAATTCGGTTGCTGCATGTGAACGCGGGCGGCCCGTGTTGCTGGTGTTGCGACATGAATTTGCTGGGCGAAATTGTTCCGTCTGAAGCGGGCTTTAGGGAACTGAATTCAAGGGCCGTGGAGCTCTGGGTGCAAGCCCACCTGGAAACATTTTTTTTTCTTTTTTGCCTTTTTTAGTATTTAAATAGATATATATATATATACATATATACTTTTTTTTAAGTTTTAACATATAGATGCATAATTTACACACTAATTCATTTTCAGAAGCGCTTTTATTCACACTCGGTGGCTTTCTAGTGCTTGCAATAGCTTCTCGGTGAGCTAATGCCAGCTCTGCAAAGGGAGAGGGATCTTCCCGCGCTTTGCAGGCTGTAAAGCTGTGGCTTGCACAGCTCTAGTGTGTCACACCTCGCTCACTGGCTCCATCGCGAAGCATAGGTGCTTCATGAGTCGCGCCACACCGTAAGCCCAAAAAACGGTCGGGTTACAAACCTGGGATCATTTGTCCCTGCACTCAGCTATGGTATGGTGACATGGTCGGGGCATGAAGCAGGGGTACAGCTTGGAAATGCTGATCTTCATGACAATTTGAACACATTTTTCATTACTTTTGTGTCGAGTTGTCAGCATTCTAAAGGTGAGAAAGCAAGCAGCAGCGACAGCAAGAAAAGAAAAATTTATGACCGCTTTCACCAAGAATCAATTACGAGCACTAGAAAGGCATGGAGTGTAATTAAAACGCTTCTAAAGGTGAATTAGCGTATAAATTAAGTACTTGCGCCTCAAAAATACAAACAAACAATGTAAATATAGTTATAAGGATAAAAATATACACCAGGGGGACTTAAACCAAAACTGCATTCTGTAAGTTTAAAATTCGACTCCTTAAACCACTTGGTCACCACCCAATTTTATTTCCAGGTCGTTCATCGAGGCATATGTATTTTGTTTGCAGCTGCCGGCTAGAAGAGAGGTTGCCTTATTTTCATTTACTTTACTATTCCCACCAAATATGACAAGTGATAAAGGATAGAACCTCAATTGGTTGGCCGAGGCACTGTGCTTGCATCAAGGCAAACTAGCCTGTCTTGCTGGGTTCATATTTTGTTTCATCACCTGTTTAGGATTCTGTTGTCGCTCATCAAAAGAAGAAAAAAAAACTGACTAATTCTGACTTATTCTGGTGTGCAGGTACCCTTGGCAGTAAACTCTGCTAAATGGGGCAAAATATAGATACTTTTTTTAGCAAATATGCATCGTTTTAGCAAAATGAGCTACACTATTTGACTAACGTGAAACAGAACGAGCCTCTCCACTCTGGTCTTTTTTCATCTCTCGCAGACACTATTTCCTGCTTTTTGTGGTTTGTATCAGACTTTTCTATTCTGTCCGGCCAAAGCATCTGTGTTACACTAAGACTGGGTTCTTTAGGATATCTACAGGTATTCTTCGCAACAAATGGCTTCCAATCAGGAACACGAGTTTGTTCTCGGCCACCGAGAGCAAGTTGTTTCAAGGTGAGCTATTGCCCGCCTATATGAGTTTTGTATTTCATTCCTCTTGAATGCCATAACCTATATGTAGTGGTCTTGCACTAGTATTTTGTTGTCTCTCTTCTGCAAAAGCACCCAAGTTTAATTAAGACCGGGTTTTTTCTTATACATCCAGGTCTTGGTGGCAAGAACCAGCCAATCAAGGCCAGAAGTTTGTTTTTTGCCGCGCATGGCAAGTGTTTTCAAGGTGAGTGATTGATGCCTATCTGAGTTGTTTGTTTCATTCCTCACAGACACTCTACCTATCTGTATAGTGGCCTTGTTTCAGGCTTTTTTGTCTCTGTCCGGCCAAAGCATCTGTGTTAGACTAATCTTTAGGATATGTGCAGCAATTCTTGGCAGCAAGTGGCTGCCAATCAGGAACACGAGTTTGTTCTCGGCCACCAAAAGCAAGTATTTTCAAGGCGAGCTATTGCCCGCCTATATCAGTTTCAGCTTTCATCAAGGAACGCAAAGTCAAAGCCCGGGGGTTGGCCATTGCAAAAATGTTGACTCGGAAGTGCATAGGGAGGAAGCTTTATAAAAGTATCCACCTGCTTCTACAAGACGAACCAAAACTAAGAATGTGGGTTCCATTTGAAAAAAAAAAACATTGTCAGCTTGAATTAACTTGGGGGCGGCATGGAGCAAACAAGCCACGGTACGAGTATGCTTGGTTCAGGCGTTTGTAGGGGTGGTAGATGACTCTGTGTTTTCTAAAAAAAATATTTTTTTTCTAAAAGTGTGGAGGTCGAATATTCAGGGATGGGCATTGAGTCGGGATGTTAAGGTAAAAATTTCATCCACATGCCGGGATTCATGTGCCTTGTCCCCCTAGCGAGGGGGACAAGGCCTTCAAAATTTTGGGTTCGCAAAGGGGGTGCGTCAGTATCGACGTCTCATTTTACATCATGCGTCTCAATTTAAAACGCACTATAAATGACATGCCTGAGATTCGTTTGGGTGTACTTCCTCTCGGCAAGTATATGGTTCTGTCTCAAAAAGGTCTAATCTGATGTTGACCGCTCCTCAGGTCTCCACCGACGATTCATCAGGACCAGACCCAACCGGGACACTAGGAAGGAACGGTTTAAGCAAGGGAGGCTACATACACGACAGCTTCTTGCGGACAAGAAATGAAAATAGATAGATGGTGGGTGTTTTATTTGCTATGCCTTTTGGCGTGCACATTATGTTTGTTATGTTTCAAGGTTCCTGCAGAGTTCGGTTTCAACTATTGTAAAATACCGAGCATGCGCCCAGGTCGCAGAAGCGCCTACCCTCTGATTCGGAACGATTCGCAAATAAGCAAAGGGCATACCAGACACCCATCCACCTGTTTTGAGCCGTGCTCAAAATATTGAAAGAGCACATCAAGCGCCAGGTGCTGTGGCGTCTTTGCCACAATAGCGCCAGTCGCAGAGCTGACAGATCCGTGACTGGCGCAAGCCATGGCATGGCCTTTGGGAACCAGGGAATCGAGATTAAAGAAGTAGCGCAGAAATTGGAGGCGAGTGGTGAAGGTGAGCAGAGTTAACAGAAAACAAGGACGAAGGGAGTTCTGTCGCATGAGGCATCTGTGTCCCGTGCATGTAATTTTGAGTGTGGTGTAGGTGGCTACCCAAAAAAATTGTTACTTGGACGTAACTAATCGCAAACCTCTCTTGCAGTTTCCATGGCCCACAAGCCAGCCGGCGCCAGTTCGTTCTCGTTCAAAGGTGAGGATTCTAGATTTTCTAGATTGCTCTTAAGCAGCAATACGGAAGCCAGACAAGGGGTACGGCATATTTAATTGACAGAATGACTGGGGACGCTTTCACTGAAGCTTGTTTCGCTGCAATACACGTGTGTATTGCAGCAAAACAAGCTTCAGTGAAAGCGTCCCTACTCGTTCTGAGCTCCGTCAGTTAAAGGTGCCGTACCGCTTGTCTGTCTGGCTTCAGTGTTGCTGTAGGCGACAAAACGTGTGCCCAGTTTTTTCACAAGAGGCATATTATGTCACGCACATGTAATTTTGAATTTATCCGGCTTAGTGTGCTGTACGTGGCTGGTCAAAGAAATTGACACTTGTACGCAGCTAATCGCAAATCTTTCTGGCAGTTTCCACAGCCTAAGAGCCAGCAGGTCCCAGTTTGGTTTTCTTCAAAGGTGAGAATTCCAGATTCCCGAAGCAGGAATACTGAAGCCATACGACCGGTACAGCATTTTTAATTGACGGAGCTCAGAACGACTGGGAGCTCCTGCATTGAAGCTTATTTTTTTGTAATACAAGCGGGCGACATTGACACGTGCCCAGTTACGTCGCAAGAGGATATCTATGTCCCACGCATGTAATTTTTAATCTTTCAGACTTAGTGTACTTTACGTGGCTACTCAAAGTAACTGCTACTTGGACGCAACTAACCGCAAATCTCTCTTCCAGTTTCCACGGCCTACAAGCAAGCAAGCACCAGTTCGTTTTTCCTCAAATGTGAGCATTCCAGATACTCTAGTTAGGTGCGAAGCAGGAATAGTGAAGCCAGACAAGCGGATACGTATATTTAATTGACCGAGCTCAGAATGACCTGTTGCAGTGGCATTGAAGCTTATTTTTCCACAATTAAACGCAGACATAATTTTGAATCTATCCGGCTTGGTGAAGGATTGCTACTTGTCGCGAACTAATCACAAATTTTTATTTTGCAGTTTCTATATGGCTACAGCTAGCAGGTGCTGTTTTCATTAAGGTGAGGATTTCACATTCTGTTTTCAAACATCAAGATTTGAATGAGAGTCCTAAACAATTAACTTTCTTTTGCAGTAAATGCCAGATCCTCCAGTTCAGGAATATGTTAAATATATTTGGTATGGATAAGTCCAGTGTTTTGCTTCTTTATTCACAATTTCACGACAGCAACATTTTTTTAAATTTATCACTCAGAAATACACACAAGAAGAGACTGCGTTGCAGAGAAATGTTGCGCTGAACGTGATATTCCAACTCGTATATAGTTTTATTGGTAGCCGATATAATATATTGGATTCCAATATCCATAATACGCTTACTATATTGGAATCGTAAACCCTTATTGGATGCCCATACGACACATGGGGATCCAATAAGGGTTTATACAATATTGGATTCCAATATTTTCAGCGTATTATGGATATTGGAATCCCATAACAAATCCTTATTGTAATACAATACAATAAATGTAATGTTTTCCAATACACTGTCTATATTGTATTGCAATACAATAAAAAAATATTGTTTACCAATATCCATAATACGCTGTTCATAGTGGGGTTTTCCAATAGGGTGGCCCCAGGTAGGCTGGAACTTGTCGGATGCTTTGTCGGTTGTCGTTCGTCTCGGCAAGTTTATTTCAGACGCCGAAGCCGTCATTTGAGGCCGGTCGAAAGCGACTTAGGAGTTCAGCGTGGTCTCTCAGGTAGGTATAACGTGAAAATACAGAGCAACGGTGTGCATTTTGCTGGTGATCGACGGGGATAAGGCCACGAAAGACACAATCGGCCCTGCTTTGCTCGGATCATGGTGGCGCGGATTTTGGATTGATTCGGATATCGCTATGATAAATATTAAGGCGACGTTTCTGTGCTCTCTTTGACCACTGGAATCTTCGAGGTTTGCAGTGAAGCGTGTGTAAAGCCTGTGAATACACAGTTTAGCTACGGAAATCGCGTGAGTCGTGCTTGGCAGTGTACAATCGTGGTGTCGCTTCGTTCAAATAATCGAAGGCTCACTTCGGTTGCGCGGCGCACCGAAGACCTGCCTTTTAGCTGGTAGTTCCTGTATCTTGCTTTAGGTGATCCTGTGCTGCTTCCTAAATTTTGCTGGCGTAGACATGCACTTTCACGGAGCACAGGTGTTGCTGTTGGTATTGAATCCGCAGGTCTGTTGCACGTCTCGTCGATACAAACGTTTCATCGACACTGGTTACGCGAATCGTAAGCTGTATGGACATTTTATCGAGCGTGTTACCTACCCAGCTCACCCGTTCCCGCTGCTTTGCGGCGGCAGTCTGCGGTGGCTCATTACGAGAAAAGTGGTCCCACATTTATTTCAGTTCATTTCGTCCACGGCAGTCACCAAACCCCGAAGGAGAGGATTTATTCGGATAGAATGCCACTAAACTGATGCAGCTTCTTTAGGGATGAAGATAGACTCTCTTCTGTCAGTTTTGTTATATTGTCACGGATGATTGTTCCTTTCCTATCTTCTATCAATATTTACTATTCTGGAAAGTTCCAGACTATTCGCGGCTGTCATCATTGTACGTTCTGGTGGAGGTGCTGGGTACTTTACCCATAGCCCTTCACTTTGTGTGCACCCTGGAAGCTCCTCAGCTGAGTTGCCCGATAGCGGGACACGGGTGGCGGACTATCTCCGCGTCTTAAACTTCCGGCAAACCGTAAACCCTGTCCTATCCCGAGAACGGCAGAAAAACCGCAAGACGAGCGAGCACCACAAGAACGAACCTCACAAGTGCACCTAGAAAATACCAAAATCCGAGCCAGTCGCTGCTACCAGGAAGAACCGTCGGTAATGGGCCTGCTGCCCCCCCCCCCCCCCCCTCAAAAAAAAAAGACGAAGCTGACTGAGCCAACAATGACAAACGTGTAGCAGCAAACCATATCCGCTCCCACCATTGTTTGCATGCCCGTCGCACCTCATACTCCGTCGCCATTTTACACAAGGTGTATAGAGACGTCGAGGGCTGGATCGAAAAATATGACCGTGTCGCCCGCCACAATGCCACAGCTCCTGCAGAACCTATACTTCTCGTGAAGATACTTCCAGGCACTGGTCTGAGAATTATGAATCCTCCTTGACGTCGTGGGAAGTTTGCAAGATCAAACTGAAGCGCACGTTCATCAGCCAACATCGACGTGAGAGAGCCGCATTCCTGATTCTGTCCAGGACACGGCCCCAATAATAGCGTGACCGCTTTCGTGGAGGATGTTTTTCGCCTGATCGAGCGCCCACGCCAACCCTGATGCTACAGAAGACAAAATGCTGAGAATCCATGTCTCTCATGCAAGGAACAACACCTTCAGCAACCTTGTCCGTAACCCGCCGACAACAGTCGAAGGGTTCATATCACCGAGGCTTCCAACATTGAACGTGCACTGCATGCCCGAGCCTGTCACAATCAACAACTTCCCGGCGTCTCGACACTCGAGTCGTCCAGCTGTAACTTCGACGCCAGCCTCCCAAGCATCCGCGACATCATCCACGACACTGTCCGGGAGGAGATCTGGTAGCTACTTCCTGACATCAGTTGCCCGGCTTTTATTTCGATTGTCGAAATTGTTTGGGAACAAGTTTGACAGGCATTTCAACCGGAGACTTCAAAGAGCGAAGCGGCATCTGACGAACCAAGGGCGACTTACCCCACAATGGCACGAAGACCGCCACCGGCTTCCCCTTAGTATTTGGTGCCAATTTAATGAGACACCCCAAAGCCGAAGCATTCCCGACATCGGGTGTAGGTCTGCACTGAACAAAGTGGATCGTCGAAAATGGAGGTGTTGCGAATGACCGACCGAAAACCACTCTGCTACCACTGCATGAGGCTGACCATGTCTACCGGAGCTGCCCGTACTAATGAATTGGCCTGCAAGGGTTCGTGCCGAACGACCTTCAACCACGTCTCGAGGAGCGACCGCGGGACATTGGGGATTATCTTCGGCGGGCTTTGTCCCTGGTACCGACATTACCCCGAAGCTCCTGATCCTTATCTCCTCGACGGGAGGTAAGTACGACAAAGCAGGTGAGTGGCAATGCAATGACAGATGATTTGATGTGTAGTCGTCCAAGGAATATACCTAATAATTTGCTGACACCAATTATCTGTGTCCTCTCCATGAAGCACACAATTTCCAACTTTTAGTAAGAATGCCGCTCAGTGACTTGAAGAAATAGAATGTTTGGTCGTTCTCATAAACTCAACACCAAGCGTCACCCAACTTTACTTTGCCACACGAGACTTACACAAGTTGCAGTGGTCCTTTGATGGAGAAGAAATCGCAATCACGGAATGGAAGTGAAACGGCTTGGATAGCAAACAAACTTTGTTGCCAGCCATCAGGTCAACGCTACAGCAAAAGGCACAGTCACGTAAGGAATACATGTCCTAGCTTGCTGCATCGACGCAAAAAACTACCAGGAAAATTTGCGGATTAGAAGCCAGCCCTGCAGCTCAGTTCATCAGATGTCAGTGGCAGCACATTACGTATGATTACAAGACGGCATCAGTCGGTCAAAGTTGCCACTCGACCATGCTGAACACCGACGGGCCAGGAGCGTCATCCGACAACAAGGAGCATAGGTACTACGACTGCCCGCCTGACACGACTGTCGCGGAAAGAACTTGTTGTGGAACAATATGCTAAGCATTTGTGATTATGGAACCAAGTGGAAATAAATGCATACACTAACCAAATAAACATATATCCGGATGCCTTTACGCTTTCAGAGTCTACGCCAAGAATTGTGTTCACTGCATGCGCTGGTCTTATGAGGAAACTCGCCTCTCTGACCTTTCAATATTAATTAATGGGACATACCAGACTGGCAGACTTGTTGCATTGGGCTGCACTTGTTCCACCTCTCCTGAACATGTGGCGCACCCGAAAACCGATTTGAATGATGTGAAAATGTTATTAGGTATTCCCGCCAGGGGCCTTTGTAGGCATTGCAGAGAGGATACTTAAAACTACACACATGGCAATAACATCAAAGCACACTGACGAGCACAAAACGGGCCCAGCTACCGAAGGTAAGTACTACACTCGTAAGAAATAATTATTGCTGTAACTTCATTTCAAAAACAAGCACACCTCTGAGCATCTAGTTTAGTAGTATCTGTTGATGCATTGTTAAATAGGAGGCCACTTCCTATACGTATGACACAATAGACCCTTTGCAAAAGCCCCTCAAGCAACACAACGGTCACAATTTTTTTTTTTTGGCCTAAAGCACACAAATGGGTTTCAGTTCACGTCGAACGCTAATGCAGCTTTCAAGTCCAATAGGCGCTAAGCCGAGTTCACGGTGATGGCTGGCATAACATTCTTGTCGAAAAGATGCCCAAGGTATGAACGCCTTACGTAATTAGAGTAGTAGCTACTGTAATTCGTTTCATCACAATTCGGCAAGCGGCGAGAGCTACAGTCTCAGTGAGTCAATATGCACGTTGGAGAGAGGCACATGACAACACAGATTTGTCACACACCTTCACCCCGTCTCTCTGATTGGCTCAAGGGGGCTGTGATGGTTGCCCTTTTCCAAGTTACGATGAAACGAAGTATAGGCAGGTCACACTTTTGGAAAAGCTGTATTGAAGAGACTGAAAGGAATGGTCGTCACCATTTTTCACCAAGACTGCTCTTCATGCAAGGAATGAACACAGATATGAATCATCTTGTCCGGGTAATTGGAACAATTAAATAATTGACCGACTAATACAATGCACTCTTGATGAAAACTATTGCTGCAATAAATCCTACGAAAGAGAAAAATGTGTAATTAATCTTTTATTTCCGAGTTGCATTACAGTTAATGAGTGGGACTGCATTTTTTTAAGATTCTAGATGTCAAAATTATTGAGTAGACAACCATCTAAGAGGAGTATGATCATACACATGGAGGTTACTGTGGACTATTGATACCGATCGGCAAGGTAAAGAGTCTACTAACACTAATTTCTAAGGGACATTGGATGCAACATCTCGTGCACTGACCAACCAAGAATGTAAAGACTTGCCGTGTTTCGATTTCCAAGGGGACAAATAAACTGTTTGATGAACATAAGTAATGAGTTCGCCTGCACGTCAATTAAGCAAGCGCCAGCTCTTCACTTCAAAAAATATTGCGATCGAATGTAGAATCGCCGATAAGTGCAAAAGGTTAAAGATCGCAGGAGCTTCCTCGCTAAAAGTTCCTATGGTTATTCGGTGACGCAGTGTTGAAGCAACTTCCCCTGGGCCCTATTTCAGACATTTTAACGTTCAAACGAACCTAGAAAAATGCGAATATTTTATGCTGGAAGTTATATCGAAAAACTGTTGATTAGTACGAAACGTAAAGATCGCAGGAGCTTTCTTGCTAAATGTTGCTGTTATTATGCAGTTACCAAGGGCTGAAACAAATTCCCTTAGGCCCTACGTTCAACGCATACATTTCGCGTCGATTCTCAGACATACCAACGTTCAGACAAAGGTAAGAAAATGCGAAATTTTTATGCTAAAAGTATTCAAAGTTCTATCGATCCTCGAACATATCCGGGAATCCGAGCACCGGTACGGCGATACGGCTGATACTGTCTCACAGGCGTTAATATCCAGATTATCAAGAGTGATCTTGCGGAGAAAGGGTATAAAGTCTCATTCCTTTATATTTTCACATTATATCTCCGTCACCGAGCACGAAGAAGCCCGAAGTTGTCGGAAACCAGCTGCACATCACGGCTACCGCGCACCGAACAAACCCGCATCCGCTAGCCATGGGCGCTGCCATCTTACCGATGACGTCATCGCTCTTGTGAGGTCACGTGACGAGTGGTCACTTTTGTGTACAACATGGCGGCAACCGGGGGGGCGCCACTTCCGAACTTCCGGTTTATCACTCCAAGCCCCTCTACCTCGTTGCTGCCACCACAACTGCCAAAACGCTATCTGCCAGAGATGGGTGTTTGTGGCTGCACCAGCTGTGCTTTGGCTAGAGGTAATATAACTCTGTCAAAAAGATTGCCGCCAGAGGCCGCATTCACCGAGTGGGCAAACGCGATCCAGCAAATAGACATAGTGATCAGTGGTGTTCGGTATCTTGGTTGGTGTGTGTGTTGGCGTATGACTAGTTGTACGTTTAGTAAGATATGAGTTGGTGCATGAGTATTTTTAGTGTCATCTAGCGGTAACTACTACACTTCCTAGGTGGCGCAAGCTGCCGCTTGATTGAATAAGCTGAGTGTTGAGCAGTCCTGTAGCTAGTGATTACAAACAACTGGCATGCGGTCCACTGGTCTCCCCACGTGCCTCTCTGTTTGATAACAATCGTAATGATTCTGCCACTCAGCCACCTAAATGATAGTTCTGTGACGAAGAGCTGCGAAGTGCAGGCTGCAATGGATAACCACGTCAGTTGAGGAAGGCACGAACAAGAAGAGAGAGAAAAAAACAGCGGTGCGTTGGTGCGAGTTGAACGCCTCTCGTCGCCGTCAACGAAGGTGCCCAGCGATTCATCGTCGCATACGACAAACATACGTTGTGTTCAATAAGTCTTCTTGCCCATTCCTCGCTTAACGCTTTCTTTTTTGAGCTTTCTTCGCCAGCGGTAAAAATACAGTCAGTCTAGCGAGATGCCGTCGGGGGCAATCGCGGCGATTCCGGCGCGATTCCTTCCGGCTTGTAAGTACGGCATCGGTGTCTAGAGACGGACGTTTAGAGTGCCTGATGGCGCTTGTAAAACGTCGAATAGGCGTGTGCGCAATGTTTTCTCACTCAGCCGAAAAGCCGTGCTGTTCGCTAGGCCTTACCGGGGAATTCGAGCCTCGCTAACTGGCCGCCATGTTGCTTTAGGGAATAGTCAAATTTTACTATCTGCTTTTTGACTACGTGTGCATCGTCAGTTTTACCCTAGGAGTCGTTATATTTGCTATAACTTGTTACCACCCCAAAGGTAGTCACATATGACTACCGTTTTTTCTTAGAGAGTAAGCTCCGATGTCTTCGCAAGAGGATTGCGCTTGAACAGCGGCACGTCATTAGAAGCATGCTAGAAGACTCTTTCAGTCTTACGTAGAAGAGAAAGTGGACGTAACGAGCGAATGAACGCAGCGAAGGTACACGGCAAGCAGATATTTTAACCGACAATTTAGAGTTATCGATAAGAACCCCACACGGGTGTCGTAATCAAGAATTTGGGTTTGATTATGATCCTGATATTTTAGATGTTTTAGAAGCGGCACCACAGCGAGGGTTAAGCATACTCTTGCTGCACAGTTACACACTTCTCGGAGGACTCTCTCTTCATGGGGTTCCTGATTGAGGCCTTTGACGAAAACGAAAAGCACGTGGGCTCCTTCAAAAGCAACGGGTCCGACTCGAAGGCATTCAGCCACTGCGCCGGGATCACGCACACCTGGAGGGACCTAAAGAAGAGGGTCGTCGTCCAGTGGCCGGCACCAGTGGAAAGATCCGGCAAGGTTTACTTCAAGTTTGCCTGATATATATTTGGACATGCTGGAAAATCAAAGTCGTCGCATATATTTCTCCCGGCACGGTCTTCGCAATCTCCACGACCATTTAGCTTCAAGTCGCATGAAAAAATATAAAGACTAAAGTGTTCCTCGTAAGTTGCCCAAATTGTGCCCTTAATCGTAAGACATAATATGCTCCAAGATTTTTCTTCTTTCGTAATTCCGTATTGCCTATTGCGTCCTATCCAACATTTATTTGTTAAATAAATACTTCCTAACATGCCAGAATATCGCCGTAACTAATGACTCATAATTAGTTGTCACCCGACTGCTGTGTATGAAGGTTTCTGATTATTTATTCAATAAAGTTTCTAGATATCCCTTCAGTTAATCCATATTCAGCTTTGCGTCAAATAACGTTTATTATTTCCGACTTGGTGTATCAGCTTGCCACAAAGAGTACTATTTAGTACGGAGAAAGAAAAACTGTCTAGTAAGCTTCCCTACCGAAAACCCCAGTTTACCTTCTCGCTATCTGGGTTATGGAACTGGAAATCTATCTGGGCTTTTTCTGGATTTCAAGTTAACAGAAATGAGTCTTTTGTCTGCAATCTGGATTTCGGGTTTCCAGAAACAATTGCAGTTAGATTTTCACTTTTATAATCTAGATAGGGAGTATGTTCTTTTTTTCGGCAGGGTTACCTTTAATAAAATATGTGTTGCAGATCCACATAGCTGGCACGTTTATCTCCTCGCTACTAAGAAATACGATGTCCCTGGTAGTAAGACACACCTGCATAAGCAGCCAGAAGTACACGCGAAAAAAAGGAAAGTGCTTTATTATGTTGTTGGTACATCAACTAAAGTGACACTGCGAAGCTTTACCGAAGGCTTTAAAGGCCCAAATTAGGAATGTGTACTATTGATGTTAAAATACGAAACATAAATATTTGTAATATTATATTAACTAAGGTTAAAGTTGGACACCATAAACATTTATGTAAGATTTCGATAACCGAATATTTTATTCAGGCGCTCAGGTGAGTATATACCCTTATCAGGCGATAGACAAATCATTTTTGGAGCGAAGCAGGTTCAGCAAATGCTTAGCGGTATAAGCGGTGACTACATTTTTTGCTTTATCGTTTCAGGGTCACCCTCGTCAAAGAAGTAAAGGGCGTCTATCACGCCATTCCAAGCATGTGGGCTTATACTGGCCCTATGTTTTAACGGCAGATGAACAAAATAAATATTATGAACGCCCATGCTTTTTTTGCGAATTCCTTTAATTTTAAAGACTACCAGATGGATTGAATCCCTCCCAATATGCGTAGAAACATGAGTGAGGTGTACTGGCAGTGGACACCCAGTGGCTTTTGTGTAATTGCACGTGCCCTGCGAACACAGATTCAAGTATGTCACATACCATCTATTATTCTTTTGAAGTCCAGAAGCTCTAAATCAAGTGATGTCCATCACCCATCACCATTATATTGCGTTTCATTGTGACGAAATCATCATATCCACAATACTGTCCCTTGAATCTGTGTCGTGACTACCTTTCATTTAGAGGACTAGAGACATCTTGGCTTTTAACATGACATCCACAGTAAGTTTGTTATTTATTCTAATACTTAAAAATTCGTTTTTGGATTTCACAGAAATCGGCAGGTGCTTAAATATCAAATGAAGATCTAGAATGATTCTTTGTTTCCAAAAGCACACACACACACATAATTTTCTATCAAGCAAATCATTAGATCCATTTTCATTGGCCCTGTTTACAATATTGTCGATGTGTAGTTATATCGTACAGGCACAGGAATACCCTAGCACATAAATTTATTTTTGCCAACAGATCACCTAACACTAAGCACACCGCCCTGTGGTATGCCGCTAAAGCGTTTTCTATCATAATAGTTGTAAACATCTAAACACAGGACTCGACTTGTATAAAACGTTTTGTTGCCGGCTGTTATTTGTTGTGTTTGACAAGCATACACCAACTCATGTTTCCAAACAAACCGGAGCGCCCCTAGCGGACGCCGCCGGCGCCGCGCATGCGCGATGGGGGTGTGGGCAAGAAGCTCACCGTCGCCAATAAACAAACCATTGAAATGCGATGTTGTTGGCGTCGGTGTGAATCCCCCTGCCGTGTTTCGCGTTCGAATTGTTGATTCTACATCTTCCTGGCGATGTCTATCTTGAGCGGCGTCAGCGAAATTACCGAGGCTCGTTACACCGCAAAACTTCGCGTGAATAATGTGACATGTGGCGATTCATTCCGCGCGGACAGTGCACTATGTACGCTAAAGCCTGATTCGCATAATGAGATTGCGCTCGCAATTTTCAGTCGTGACGCCGCTCCGGCTGCAAAAGCGTGGACCGTAGCTGAGATGGTCGACGTCAATACTGAAAATCGCAAGCAGAATCTAACCAAGTGAATCAGGCATAACAAGTCGTTGATGGCCACTGGTAACAATTAATATCTCCTTGTAGCTACTGTTTACATCAAGACTGCTTACCAACCTCCAAACTCGAGTCTTTTGAGGCCTGCACTTACTTCTTATCGCAAGTACCGGACCAATATTTGGTCTACGAGCCGGTGTAGTCTAAAAGAGCAGAAGACAAGCAGAATCGTTTGAAAGAGCAGACGACAATTCGAACGATCAGGCGGCCGTTTGAACTTGAAGACGCACTGAACGGAATTTGCATGTGGTCCGTACAACATGACGGTTTTCAGGCATTCATGTTGGAAAAAAACAAATAAATTTGATGACCACAAGTATTCGTGAATTCAACCCAAAGTGCTACCCGCCCAAGCAATCGTGGTCCGACGGCATCTGGTTTTCCCTTTTCACGGCAAATTTCCACGTTCTCGGGCGAACCGAGTACATGAAAACTGACCTTTAAACCTTTCTCGACTCTTTTGGTACAAGCCCAGTCGCAGTATTTTGACGAGAAGGCAGGTTTTTTCTCTGGTTCCTTTCAAAACAACGCAGGAATACACGTCTGACATGGGGACTTCCGCCCACAGCTCCAGACCGGAAGTGCGCCCGGCGCGCCACCACCACGCCGTGACGTAACAGAAATGGGTTTGTGTATACTCAATCAGGCTCAAAATTTAAGAATAATGACTGTTCCATCAGGCTGCAGAGACTATTCAAAGAGTTCCAGCTAACAGAAATATCTCGCAGGCCTACGAGTGTAAAAGCCGGGCTTATTTAGTCGTCTTTACGCTGTATGTTTGAAAAATGTGGCCCCATGGGCAGCTGAAACGTCCACTGCAAAGTATCCTGCTGGCCTCCGCCTGTGCGGTCTGGCAGCTAGTGACAAAAAATGGTCTTGTTCCACCATTCTAATTCACGGACATCTTCTGCAGAGGCATTGAGAATCATATCTCCCAAGCTCTGCCGGTTTCGACATGAGCGGGCATTTTGTTTGCGTGGATTTGTAGATCACTACTACGAGGGGCACCCTACAACTTCCAGGACGGCAGACCTGCAGCGCTCGCCCGAAATTCCCCACTACAGCTGTAATACATTTCCAGACTTGAACAGACGGAAGCTCTCTACAGTAGATAACGAGAAGAGATTCATGGAAGAAAGCTGTATCGGTTTAAGCTTAATTCCTTCCTAACTTTTTAGTGGCCATGCAAGTAGCACAAAGGAAATGACTGGCTCGCTTTGTCCTGGTTTTGTGGCCTCGCTTAGAAGGCCCATATCTAACTAAGTACCTATCCAGGAGTTACACTGACATTTGCAAGCTGGATCAAACCTTTACCAAGATCCAAATGCAAAAAAGGCTGGATACCAAGAGGCTACAAAGCACATGGTCGTTCAGCCTGTCAACTATTAATACTCATATGAAATCCAAATTAAAATATACCTACCCAGCAACCAGCCACCGGGCATGCCCCCAGCCTCGAACCTCTCCGACAAGTCGGAGTTGCGCCACATACAACTGTCATGCGTGCTCTCCGGCCACTTCACAGTGAGCTGTGTGATTTCGTTCGACGCATCGCAGACCGCTTGCACATTCAGGAAGTCGTAGCCTTTCCTGTTTCGGTAGATGTTCTGGTCCTTCTTCGCATTCTTGTGGGCAATGTGCGTGCCGTCGATGCACTCCAGCTTCTTGGGGAATACATTGATTTCCGCAAGGCCTATAGCTTAAAACAGTGAAGTGTTCAACATTTTGTGAAGCAGCCCTATTGAAAATTCCATCAAGATACGTAATTTGGGACACTGACTGCCAGTCAGCAGCCTTGGTGGAACGTGATAAACCATCAGACGTCATCTGATGGTCCATCAGATGACGTATGACTGCACTGCCAAGGGAATTTCATCAACAAGGGCAGCATTTATATAAGAGTAAAGCTATACGCACTCATAAATATCACCAAATGCCTCAATAAAACAAAATGTTCGAGAAAGAAAAAAAAAAAAAAGCAGGACCACCGCAGACCGAACTCGCGACCACTTGCGTACAAATCGGACACCTTAACCCCTATGCTATGCCATCGCTTAGGAAACTCGATTTGACCATTCGTTTTATATGAGATGCTTCGGCTGCAAATGCAGTTAAGCATTCAGCATGTTATGCAAAGCACTCGTACATCACTCGCCGTACTTCAGTTCTACTCAGCTGCCATGTAGAGTACTTTCGCGCCGTAGAGCGATCCTTTTGTTCGCGCGTCTCCGGCCCACTAGACTTGTACACCTTGTCGTCTTCAACTACACCGCTAAAGTCCCTTACATCGTCGGAATTCACAACAGGCTGGGTCTTGTCGAGTAGAAATTCTACTAAAACATAAGACATTGCAGAGCCCTGGCAGGATCGACAGGTTGGAGCAAGCGGGCAAACAAAACGAGTCGAGAGCGATCGTTCATGAAAGCTCGGCGAAGCCTCTATGGGCGAAGCGAAGTGGCTTGTTCGGCGTTTAGGCGGGCTTCTGATCAAGGTTGTCGGTCGGCTGCATGTCATATCTCTAACATCAGTGGTTTTATGGGCTCACGTCCCGAGATCGTTTTCTTCTGCATAGATTGTTTTTCGTATTCATAGATTTGAGGAAATAGTGGTATCCGAACAAACTTTACGTCCTTTGACCTTACGTCTGTCTGCACGTCAAAGCTTTTCGACGTACAGTCAGAGCCAATCGATGTACAAATCAGAATCGCCACCAAGACATCTTGATGGCATTTCGCGACGGCCGACTGCCACCAGGAAACCATCAGAAAACCGACAAGTGGAGTCTGACTGGAGTTTGACTGTCGGTCAGAGTAACTTGTTGGCCAATTAGACGGGAGAGCGCCTTTAGAATGCGCGACACTAGAGCGCCGACGTTAAAGCGCGCGACTCGAGGGCGCTGCGACAGTTGCGCGCAAGACACTAGAGCGCACGTCACGAGAGCGCATGACCAGTTGAGCGCGTGACACGAGAGCGCACGACCAGTTGAGCGCACGACACGAGAGCGCACAATCTGCAGTTGAGCGCGCGACACGAGAGCGCACCCCAGTTGAGCGAACACCGCGAAAATGTGTGATGTACCCGCGGCCGCACAAACAGAACAAAATTGTGTGACTCATCGGATTGAAGCATTGGTGATTTTTAATTCACTGAATATGCCTTTAATAAAAAATAAAACGGGTGCGACTCTTTCTAACTAATTGTTTACTGACATCGGAGAGAAAATGGAGTAAGGGTGTGGGCTGGGGCATATAGGTACCGGGAAAGTTTGCAGTTGAGTGGAGCAGCGAGTTTAAGATTTCTTCACAGTGCTGCGGTGTTCCTCTTGGATATACTATAAATAGTTTACCTTTTGCTATATTTTTTCTATTTTTTACAGGCATTACGGCTCCAATCTATTTGCTGGCTATTTAGACGTCCCTCGCGTCAATATAAATAGTATTCTGACATCCATGTCCGCAATGAAGAAAGCTCACCACTAAAAAAGTATAAGCAAAATCACCCATCGAAGGAAAGCTCAGCGCAATTTTATGGGATGCAGATCTTTCCAGTCTTTTGACGGATACAAGAAAACCTCGCCTGCAAATCTGGGATATACAGAATCAAAGAACTAATGAAGCTAGGCCAGCTGCAATATTTTTTTTTCTGCAAAAATACACGCTACAAATATATATATATACATATAGTTTTTTTTTTTGTTTTTGCTCAGTTTTTTGTAACCCTTCTTGGTTTGCCACACGCAAACATTTCGTCGACTCATTTCGCAGTCATTGCTGAATTCCGCGGCATAAATCCCTGCCAATATTAGATAAAACATGCGATGCCCGAACAAGTGGTCGGTCCGTTCGGGCCACTCGCGCTGGACTGGTTGTGCGCTCTCGTGACGGGCGCTTTACAGGACACGCGAGCTAATAGGGAGTTTTTGTAGACTGTTTTCCCCGCTCCGCTGTGCTCTCCAGAAGGAAGACGCCACAACTGCGCATGCGCGGCGCTAGCCTTTCCTGCAGAGTCCCCGATCTCGTAGCGGGTTGCGGAGAACGCTGCGGGACAGCGGAAACGACCTACGAAAACTCTCTAAAGTCGCTGCGTTGTCAAGTCGCGCGCGCTAACGTCGCCGCGCTCTAGCGTCGCGCGCGCTAACGTCGTGGCGCGCTACTGTCGGCGCTCTACTGTCGGCGCTCTAATGTCGTGCGCTCTAGTATTGTACAGCCAATTAGACATGCTAGACGTACAGTCAGGCACAGTCAGCGGTCCACTAGGAAACATCGACTGCCAAACAGGGTTACATTGATGGATTTTTCCTTCGGGAGGGGACATCCTGGATATTTCATTTACCACATTAAAATATATACAAAAATTGGTCTATCAAAGAGATGACCTCTAAATACTCATACCTCAATTAAAGCACTATCGCACCCATTTAAACACTATTACCAAAAAAAAAAAGGAGGGTTTTAGAGGGGGAGGGGGGGGGGGGCAAAGAGTGCTTTTGTTAGTTCTCATGGGCATTGCATGAACAATGCATTGCTGACCGAGAGTCTCGGTGACCATTCCACACAATGCCGTTGCTCACGTCAATCTATACAACTTCGTTCGCGTCAATGAAAGTCGCACTCATTAGGGTCATGCGGGAGGCATGACCCTAATGAGTGCTCACTTGATCGAATGACGTTTTAGCGAATGCCCACGTTCCCCCCGATTAAAGCTGATAAGGCTGAGTAAACGCGCTAACTATTCGCACTGAAATAAATAACAGGGGTAACTAACGAGCACGGCATTGGGGAAACACTTACCGCGTGAAGTACGCATTGCTGCCTGCGGGGTCACGGGGAACTTGATCCCTTTTTCAGCGAAGTGGCAGAGCGCGCTGCTCACCGAGTTTATGATGCGCGAGGCACTCGTCTGGCTCATATTCCCCACGTCGCCCACCACCGACTGAAAAGTGCCTCTCGCATAGGAGCGAAGCGCCAGTAGTACTTGGGCGTCCACGGGGAGCGCACAGTCAACCCCCGGTCACAGTCCCAGTTTCGCGGCGCTGACATTAGCGTCGCCACCATCAGCGGCGCTGTGCATAGCGTCGCCACCGGCAGCAGCGCTTAGGTGGTGGGGGGCTCTCATTAATACAAAAATACAAATATAAAACTTTGTCCGCTAACAGTAATTTCAACAAAACGTCTTCACCGCACCATGAAAATAAAATGCAATTTATTTTATATATTTCTTTCTGTTCGTTCTGTTTTCGGTCTAAAACCAAAACTCTAAACCGACCCGCTGGCCTCGCCGGTGTCCTGAAAGGCGCCGCTGCCCCCCCCCCCCCCCCCTTCCCTTCGCTCTACCCTCGCCCAAATTTGAAACTTCGTAACGGCGGACGGCGGCGTCGCGTAGTTTTGTTTACCCAAGGGTCGTGCGAGCGTAGTTTCGCGCTCCGGCGTTCCGCGCGCCTGTCGAACTCGATGGATATTTTGGTGCGAACTTTCAGAGACTGTTGAGAGGTGCATTTTACGTGGCTATATCCCGATGGTGCACGAACAGCGCAAATGCCAAGACCACAAGTTTTTGTTTGTTTATTTTTTTTTTCAAGATAAGGCAGGTGAGTATGTATCTCCCGTACTCAGTTTTATTTGCTCAGCGAACTTACCATTAAACTTCTGCTGCCCATAGCTGTTAGTTTGCAGGCTCGTTCTCGCAGTAAAAACATATGCTTTCCCCCGAACAAGTACGGTTTTAATGAAGTTAATGGTATACACCTAGCTCCACTTCGATTTGTGCACAACTGCTTATTTAAAGTGTAACAATTGGGTTTAATCTTGAAAATGGTCTTTGGCGGTCCTCGAACAGACGGAGGATAATAAAACAAAAGAATGAGGCTTCCTATATATTAATTTGAAGTTTCATTTATTTCTGCATGGTTCCGGGTGCGACAATGGCATTATGTCATTAGTTTGTTCGCTGTAGATGGACATTTGTTTTGTTTTAAATCAGTTTAAAATTTTAAACATCATGACCACATTGTCATTACAGATGCTGGGACATATAGAACGAGCATTTGAACGTCGTCTCAAGGAGGAAGAAAGCTTCGGACACTTCGTGGTTCCCAACAAGTTATCCAGCCTGTTGAGTGCCAACATTTTTCGAAGCTTTATTTCACATTTTCATCTTGCTTGCGTGAGAAGCTTTGAATATGTAAAAATGAAGGTAATGATATCTGGGGGCCACCTAAGTAGCTTATATTTCTTAAATCAGTGAACAACTTTACTTTCAGTGAACAGCTGATCCAACTTGGCATGTTGAATGCGTAATTATGTGGGTCAATGTGTACACTTGTAAAGATATATGTTCGTGACCATTCCCAAGAAGTGATAGTGATAAAGTTAGTGATAAAGCCCATTCCCAAGAAGGTGTGCGGCCAAGCATGTAATAATGAAGTGATGAGATCGTGCACAGATGACAGAGAGGTGCTGGCGATGTGCAACTGCAGCTGTGGGCGAGGTTGACGAAATGATTTTGCCAATGTTTTATTTTTGCGCGTATGCAGGTGCAGTGCTGTACTTAATTCCGTTTTAGCATCTGTGCAATAAATGTGCCTCGAAATATTTCGGTCGCAGCTGTGGATTCCTTACTGGACGGCGGGACGCCTCGAAACAGAAGAACAACGAACACACATGACTACGCACCTTATACAGCTGAAAGCGAAATCGCACATCGTATATTACGTTAGGGACTTTTAGCGAACTGTTACCGTGTTCCGCGTACTGCACTATCGGAGCCTTTGAAACATGCTTTATAGGCGCGCACCCGGAGTGATACCGTGACAGCGGGGCGCGCACTTAAAAGCATGCTTCAAAGGCTCCGATAGTGCGATACGCGGAACACGGTTTGTTAAAAGTCCCTATTATTACACTACCGGGACCGGGCGTGATGCTCAGGAGCCTGCATCCAGGCTCCAGCACGACCCCGAAGCGATCCATACGAGAACCACCCTACAAAAATAAAGAAACGCCATGTTGGATTCTTTACGGCTTGGCTTAGAAACGGCTTCAAAGTAGGCTACTACGTCCCAAACGTGTATATAGAAGTCGTTTTGAAAAGTAAGCCAGATATTTTATTAATAGCATGGTTAGCTCTTAATATAATTTTACAATTTACCGAATATAAAATAATAAGTTAACTCGTTCAAGTAATGAGAGCCCCCCACCACGGACGAGGAATTCGGCGCTACTGTACAAAACTCGACTCCATTGGCCCTATGGAATCCGTCCGGGGGTTGTTCCGAGCCGTCGGACGGCGGAGCGCAGGTGCGAGCGCCTCGCAGAGTCTCTCCATGGCAGGTCTCGGGAGACGGTAGTACCGTGCCAGATGGTTATCGGCGATGGTGTCGAGTGTCCGAGGAGTGCGGAACACACGTTGCTGCCGTAAATTCCGCTCAGCGTCGCGCTGCTGCTGAAGCAGGTAGACGACATACGCGGCAGCCATTTTGGTTACAAGTCGCCAAAACGTTCGTAAGATCGATCGGACCCCTGTCGTAGGATTTCGTTCTAACTTACGCAAAACTTACGAACATTTTGCCTCGGGAATACTCAAAAGTTTGTAACTCTGTCGTAAGATAAATTTACGAACATTAACTTGAGCATCGCAATGTCCGAATTATAGTTGCTGTAGTTTGATAGCCGCCGAAATGTCAAAAGTTGATAAGGGAATCGATTAACTCAAGATACTTTTCAACAACACAGCCCCTTATTGGGTTCGTCCCCTTGTCAGCTGAATAATCACTATGAGTATTGGCGAGGAGATCGAACTATAGGGGGCGCTCTGACCCGTTTGTTGTCCCCACACCTCAATGTTTGCCCAACACAAGGCCTGTGGACATGCCCACAAGCCTTGTGGTCATTTTTACGCGTCTTCACGTCAAAAATACTAACGATAAACGAGGTGACGTTTATTGTTAATGCCTGATCCCCCCAAAAGCAGTCGCAGAGAATGCCAGCTTGACACACTTCGGCTGTTGTTCTGAGCTGTGCATAAACACCGTGTATTGTGCATTGTTCATGCAGGCCCGAGTGATAAAAAAAAGAGCCCCTCCTCCCCATCAGGCGACTGAAGAACACGAACTCCAGCCAAACGCTGACGCGGCGTTCGTCTAAGTAAGCCGAGTGCTGAGTTATTTTTATTTCTTCACCCCATCCGTGTAGCACTAAAGTTAGCCGCTTCGGGCGCCACAGCCTGATTTCCTCCCCAATAGCGGATCAACGAGACACCTCGAATTTTACCTCCAGTCTGGCACGTGACACAATCATTTTCGCGAAAATTCTTCGACTTCGGTGTTTAGACCAATATATTTTAGTTTGTTTAATTTATGTACGCCTCATCTGTTAGTATATAAAGGTAGAGTTAAAACCTATTGTTGTTTGTTGTTTTTTATTTACTAACTAGATGCAAAACAGTTGTTTAAAACGTAACCAAAAATGTATTACTAACTTTTGCTAGTGAACAATTTTTGTTCTGAGTGGGTCGCCGCACTGGAACCGGCGTTTGTTTCATATGAAACACATATCATGTGAACGTCACTGAGGGAATTAAACGTGATTTCCATTCGTGCGCTATTACTTCAAAGCTAGGACAAAGTGACATGGAATATTTTTTTATGTGCGTGTTGTGTATTGACGAAAACAACAGCCGACAATAATGCTATCTCTAGAAGAATTCTATGTCCATCATGTCATGTTTTATGGGCGCCCTGCTCCGCCTAATGGTTTTTATGCAGCACTGATGAAAATGCAGCAAGAATGTTTTCGCTGCTTTAAGTAAGTTACGAAAACGGCACGTCAAGTTTTGGTCACGAAAGACAGACACAAAGTCAAAAGTTGAAAAGAAGAGAAAAAGTAACTATAACATTTATATTTCCTTCATTAAACGTTGAGGGGAGATACCTGTTTGGTAAAACGTTTATTGCGATATCTTAAAGGGACGGTGATATTTCACATATTCATGTGAAATAGTTTTTTTTTTCACTATATATGATATTGCTGACACTAGTGTGACCCTAGTATACTCGCAAGCAACGCCATTGACCAAAAAGCCTCTTTGTTGCGGTTTAAACTCAAGAATAAAAGAGAGCATTTTCTTTCAACCTCTACATCGCAAAACTCGATAACGTGGTTTGGAGGTCGCAGTGTCCCCGAGTGGCAATGCTTGAATGCGGTTCATAGATTGCACCCGAGAATTGCGTGACCACTCGACTTGGGCTCAAGATAATGAATAGCTCGACAAACATTAGAATAGTGACACGTGCTCTATCGCTTATGACGACAATAGCCGAATGCTAACAATGTCTGGAACTCAGCGAGTGTCATGTGCCTTGCCAAACCAAACGCGTGCCTATGATCAACATTGGCGGCATCTTATCGGCTCCAGATTACGTGGCTGCTTGTTCTTCCTGTGAATTGAAGGAAAAAAACGTTTCTCGTTTTCATTTCCTTTTTATTTTTTATTTGCGACTCTCATTACAAAGGAGAAAAACAAACGCGTATTTTAATTTTGAAAACGTCAAAGATTCAGTCTAATTAGTATCTACGCAAAGTTGAAACATTGTTTTACCGCCCCTTTAGAACAATTTAAATGAAAGGAAGCGGTTTTAATAGTACGTTTTTATGTTTTTATGTCTTTACTATTTATTAATTTATTTACAGACTACCTACATCGCCACGAGGACATTACTGGCATGATATGAAAAGAACACTTGTTTCGTCCCTCAAACATAATGCATGAAAATACAAAGACGTGAAAACAAATTCACGTAGGATTAAATTACTCAAATATCACAACACAAAACTGCAGTACAAAAAATCGCTGACCACTATTATCAAAGAGTGTTTAAAAACCAAGAGGAAAACATGGCATTGGAAGTTTGAGTTACGTGTTGTGGCAGACAATTCCAGTCACTGATTGATCTTGCAAAAAATGAATTCTTAAACATTTCTACTCTGCACCTAGAGTTTTTAATTGTTAGTGGATGATCTACTCTTGATGAGATATAATAGGAAGTACAGGCCCTACCGAAAAATCCGGTATAACTTTCCCTATCCGGAATATGGAACCGGAAATTTGTTACTGGAAACCCGAAATCCAGATTGAGAACAAAGGAATAATTTCTGAAAACCTAAACTCCAGATAGAGTCCAGATAGAATCCAGATAGATTTCCGGTTCCATAATCCGGATAGCGAAAAGTTATACCGGATTTTTCGGTAGGGGGGTGTTTCTTTTTTAGCTGCATCAAATTTAAAAAAAAAAAAAGAGCTGCGTTATTGCACTTTTAGTTATGCCATTAGCATACCCGACCTGGCGCCCACTAGGAACAATGCATTTTTGGCAACTAGGCGGATAATCAACAGAGACCTTTAATTAACTTTTTAATCATTGTTTTCAGAGGGCCTATTGCATTTACGAAATTGAAGCCCAACCTTAATATGCTCCAACCCCACAGCGAAATAAAGGCACAAAAAATTTCTGCGCGCGTTTCTGGCTAAATGATTTCATTGGCCCTGTCGGGTCAATAAAATCATTTAGCCAGAAACGAGCTAAATGATTTAGCCAATCCTTTAGCTCGGTGATACGCAGTCACGTTCCGATTGGCACTGGCGGGCCAATCGGAACGTGACTGCGTATCACCGGAGCGCACCTCAACTCCGAAGAAGTTTCAGGCTTTTCGCTGCGTCGTGCTCCAATATGAGAGGGTTGCGCTCGTATACGTCGCGAATTTCGAAGCCTTCGGCACGCAATATGGGGCTTATCGTTCACCCTTTACCAAGTTACAACCAGAAAGGGTATAACCGTGCGCACTAAGCCTGCTGACGCCGCCTGGCCGTTGCCGGCTGGCTATGAATCGCATAGCGCCTGCGTTATTTGTAGCCTTCGTCCTTCCCAAGATATGGTTGCAAACCTGTGTCTTTTACAACAGAGAAGCAAGTTACGCAGCGTTCGTCGCTTTGTAGCACCACTGGCACAAGTCTTCTGAGCAGCTTCTATCATATCAACAAAGGGAAAGGGTAGCGTCACGATGCCCGCTGGGACAGCGTGATTTACACCTGCCGGGGTAAGCAATACACTAAGGAGAGAACAACGTATTGCAAAAGCGCTGACGGCAGTGCCTGCATCACAGGTGACGTCACTGCTGTGACGCCAAGCGAGGGCGAAGATGTCGACGTCATTGACGCTCTTGTTCTGGTCAGTTTCGGTTTGAAAGAGCCTGCGGGAATGAAATAATTTAGCCAGAAACGCGCGCAGAAATTGTTTGTGCCTTTACTTCGCTCTGGGTTGGAGCATATTAAGGTTGGGCTTCAATTTCGTAAATGCGATAGGCCCTCTATGAACAGTTATTAAAGTTAATTAAGTAATCGCCGTCAATTAGTCGCCTAGTTGCGCAAAATACTTGGTTCCTAGTGGGCGCCAGGTCGGGTATGCTAATGTCATTACTAAAAGTGCCCTAACGCAGCTCTTCTTTTTTTTTTTAATTTGGTGCAGCTAGAAAAAGAACACTCTGTATATATAGGTTTTCTTTTTTTTTTTCTTTATTCTTACACATTTGTTGAAAAAAAAAATGTGAAATCTCCACTAATGCGGGTTGTGCAGGTGGGTTATACGGCCAGGCGGACATTATGTGGGTGGCTAATCTTTGCGATAAGTCGGTTCATTAACTAAAATTGGGTAATTAACTTTTTAATTAGTGACAGTAGACATATAGTTATGGTTAGAAACTTGCTGAGCTTCATCGAAAACCCTAAATCAACTATTTTTAGCGGGATATAACGCCAAGGCAGCATTTTACGGCGTTCTGTAAAAACGCTTCATTTGGACGCGTTTCTAGATTTCGGTTACCTATCGGAGCGCATCCTTGCGCTCGCGGTCCTGCTCCCTGGTGGTCGCTGCGCGAAGCCACCCCCTCGCCTCCCTTTTAGAGCGGAGGGAAGTAGGGTGTACGCGCGTTGCGCGTCTCAGCCACTGGGAAGCAGGACCGCGGGCGCGTAGATGCGCTGCGATAAGAAACCGAAATCTAGAAAGGCGTCCAATTGGAGGTTTTTTACAGAGTGCCGCAAAATGTGGCCCCGGCGTTATATCCTACTAAAAAGAGTTGATTTGGTGGTTTTCGATTATGCTCTACAAGTTTCTAACTGAAAGCATATGTTTATTTTCAGTAATTAAAAGGTTATTTAACGAATTTTAATTAATTAGCCAACTTATCGCAAAGATTAGCCACCCACATAATGTCCGCCTCGCCGTATACCCACCTACATAAACCGCTTTAGTGTTGCTTTCACGTTTTTTTTTAAACAAATGTGTAAGAATAAAAAACAGCACCCTATATATATATATATATATATATATATAAGAAGGAAAGAACCCTTAGTGAAAACAGCAACAACGGACGATTTAATCTTCGACGTTTCGGCCGAAGTCCGGCCGAAACGTCGAAGATTAAATCGTCCTTTGTTGCTGTTTTCACTAAGGGTTCTTTTCTTCTATACCCACGCCTTCGGCCTCCCGCCACCATGCCCGTTATATATATATATATATATATATATATATATATATATATATATATATATATATATATATATATATATATATATATATATATATATATATATATATATATATATATATAGGGTGTTTTTTTAGTGCAACCATCCTCTGCTGCATCGCGCGATGACAGCGCAGCAGAGGTTGGTTGCACTATCTCTCCACGGAGCGTGGTGCTGCCGGGGCCGATATGTGTTCCGACAGCAAGTCGAAACTTAAAAACCCGGCGAATTTGTGCGGTTTTTCAGAGAGCCGCAAAATGCTTCGCGTGCCTTCTATCGTGACGAAGGCCGGACTCCGGCCGAAACGTCGAAGATTAAATCGTCCGTTGTTGCTGTTTTCACTAAGGGTTTTTTCTTCTGTTATATATATATATATATACCGCAAAATTGAAATACCTCAAGAGAGGAGCGGGAAAGGAGGGAGGGAGGAGAAGCAGAGGAGAAAGGAAAGAGCACGGCAGGAGGAGAGGATACAGATGAGGAGGAGGGAAACTCCCTCCACTCCATACCCCCCCCCCCCCGCCCCCCTACTCCTGCTAAGAGCTGCTCTCTAATTCGGCATTAGAGAGAGTAGTAAACGTCTTTCATTTTCTTTATATCCCCGTTGTAGTAACCCTAGGGGAAAAAAAGAGCAGTAGCTGAAATACCATGTGCATAATGATCATCATTAAAACAATACTGAAAAACAAAGCAATCAAAAATAGTAATGACATCTTACACGCTCGTTCAAAGCTTTATTTTGGGTATTTACTTCTAATATTTTATATGAGGAAGGCGTGCGCGTGCGGCGCGTGCGGCGGTGCGAGCGTAGTTTTTAGTCACGGCACACAAAAAATCACGGAACCCTAGCAATCAACAGCGTCGCTTTAAAAAAAATTCATATCTCGTGATGTATACAATAACACATATGAGATCCACTGATATAATGCGGTTTAAAGACCGTGTTTTTAAGAATATGGCATGATTATATAATATCATCTTAACCTGGCATTAATGCCATAACTGTTGCCGTTGCACCTCCAACTTTTTGGCCTCTCATTCAATAGTTCTAGTTGAAGTGTGTAATAAAATTTAGATTGTGAGGCAGAACGTTTTTTTTTTTAATTATAGATATTTTAAACACACTGTAAAATCTATTGAAGTAATATAATGTAATTTTACGGTAACTAAAACGGTATTTGGAGTGTAAACTTCACGTTTGTGTTTCATCGCAATAGTAAATACATAATTTTGTACAACAATAGTAGAAGATTTGATGAGATAGTAGAACAAAACAGATTTACATCTACATACGGTATATGTCTATGGGTCCTCCTATAAATATTTAACAAAGATATAAAAAATACGTTATGCTCAGTTGGCTATGATAAAATAAAAACAAAGCGCGGTTGTATCACGAGTCCAAGACTTAGTCCGTAAAGAATCATATCTACAAAAATTGTAGAGCTTAGTGAAGGTCCGCCTGATTTCAATAAGACCTAGATGTCGGATCCGAGTACAGATACGAACTTTGTTCCGCAAACATTAGCTTGAGCATCGCAATGCTAGAACTATCGTTTCCGCTGTTTGACCACCACCGCAATGTCAAAAGTTGATAAGGGAATCAAGTATCTCGAAAGACTTTCCAACACCACAGCACCTGATTGTAATCGTCCCCCTGTCAGCTGAATGATTAATATGCTTATAACGGATGAAAGAGATCTCCCCCATTTTTTCCTCCAGTCTGACAGGTGAAACAATCATTTTTCAGGAGAATTCTTCGGCTTCGGTGCTGTGACGGATATTTTTTTCTTTGCTTTATGAACCCTTCCATCTGTTAGTATATATAGCTAGAGTTACAAACCTCTGTTTATTTTTCTTGGTTTGATCACTAACTAGATGCTAACAGTTGAATAAAACAAGATAGAAAATGTATTACTAACCTTTGGCAGTAAACAATTTTTGTTATGAGTGGGTTGCCGCACTGATAACGGCGTTTGATTGCTATTTTGTTTGCTCACACTTCATGTAACATGCAGCATGTGAACGTCACTGAGAGAATTAAACCTAAATGTGATTTTGATTCATGCAGGATTACTTCAAACCCAGGACAGAGGGACATGGGTTTTTGTTTTTGTTTTATGTACGTATTGTGTATTGACGAAAACAACCGCCGACAATATTGCTATCTCTAGAAGTATTCAATGTCCAATATGTCATGTTATATGAACGCCTTGCTCAGCCTAATGGTTGCTAGGAAGCATCGATGCAAACGCAGCAAAAGCGGTTTCGCTGCTTGGAATAATTGACGGAAACGGCACGTCAGCTTTTGGGCACACGAGACAAACACAGGGTCGAAAGTTAAATAGAAGAAAAAAAATAACCATATCTCTTATATTTCCTCCGTCAAACGTTGAGTGAAGATACATGTTTGGTAAAACGGTTATTTCGATATCTTAAACGGGCGGTGCAAGGATATTAATTTAGATTTGTTTTCCACTTTACACGATCATACTGGCACTTTTGGAACCCTACTATACTCACACGCAAAGCAAATGACCAAGAATCCTCTTTGTTGCGGTGTAAACTCTTGAATAAAAGCTTTCTTTGAAACACTACATCCCAAAAGCTCGAGAACGTAGTTTCGAAGTCCCAGTGTACCCCCGTGGCAGTTCTTGAATGCGGTTCATAGATTACACCCGAGAATTGCGTGATCACTCGAGTTGGGCTCAAGATAACCAATGGCATGACCAACAATTGAATATTGACTCGTGCCCTATCGCTTCAATGACGACAATAGCCGAATCCTATCGTCTGCAACTTAGCAACTCAGTGAGAGTCCCATGCCTTGCCAACCCCTGCACGTGTCTATGATATTCATTGGCGGCATATAATCGGCTCAAGATTTCGCGGCCGCTTGTCCTTCCTGGAAATGGAGGCGGAAAACCATTCTCGTTTTTATTTTATTTTTTTTTAGCAGCTACGCTAACACAGGGAGAAAAGCTAACGCGTGCCTAATGGTTATAAACGTCAGAGATTCATCGTAAATAGTATCTACGCAAAGTGCAAAAATTGTTGTACCGCAGCTTTTCTGGAAAGGTCTATTGTTATTGCGCCTATTAGTTTAGCCCAGGATAGATCGTTGCTAAAACAAACACCCAGATATTTCACATTAGTAATGTTCTACAAGTTCCTCGAAAGCAGTAGTCGATTACAAAAACAGTTGCTCTTGGTTAAAAGTAAACAATAAATTTGACTACTCGAATATTTGAGAAGAAATGTAATTGATCGTTATTTGAAAAATAAACATTACTTTTCCGATTACTTCTAATCTTCAAAACAAAAAACAGTTCTGCCGGTTTGACAACTAGTCTTTCGTACATTCTATTATTTTATTAAAATCACCCAAATATAAGTTACTTATAATATTTATTCACCAATTTCGATAAACCAACCTTTTACTCGGAGACTTCGTCTGAGTACTTCTTAGTAGGAAAGTTCTAAAAACAGAGGGTGCCGTTAGAAAGAAGAGGGTCGAATAGTAATGGTCACAAGTAATTTTAGTACTTCCAAAAGTAACCAAATTACTCTCGTGTTTACTTTCTAATAAATGTAATCACACGATTGTACCATTATATTTGAAAGTAATCGTTTACAACTAATTTGATTACTCCTAATTGTTATCTTACAAGTCTGGACATCAGTAACCTTATTTAAGGCAACACCGTCCAGCTCATATTTCGATAAGAATAGTTGCCTTTTGTTTTTTGAATATAACATACTTGCATTTATTAATATTTAGAAACATTTCCCACTTGCCACATCATGTCCTTACATTTTTTTAGGTCTAACTGATGTTAAAAATTTAGAGAATGGCAAAAAAAAAATGTAAGCTTAGAAGAACGAATCTGACTACCTTTGGTATTTCAATTTATAGAAAGCAACAATTCCACACTGTCTAAGGATTCGAACATGTTTTTTTATGTTGTTCGCAGTCCTCAGAACGAACAAAAAAATTTAAATTATATTCACAATGACAAACGTAAGTAGTCGATTGAACTAAAACAAAAAAAAGTGTTGAATCATTATATTATAAGGAGTCCTTAACATTTTGCGTCCACTTTGACCTGATGTCGGACTGGTCGTCGCCTTTTCTGATATATGAGTCACTAAACTCTTCAGATTATCTCAGATTAGGAGTGCTTGATTATGAAAGCAATGGATCGTCTTACTTGAATCTATGCTCAAGCGGTCTTGGCACATAAAATGTACATTATCTACGATAGATCGTCCCGCAGTCAATGATAAAAGGGTTCACAAACTATTTAAGAGCTAGAGGCGTCTGAAATTCTAGGCCACGCAGCAACTCGGCATTCGATCTACTTCGTTGTCACCCATCCTTTGCAGACAGGTAAGTGCACCTTTAGAGGCAGCTTAATACATATTTAATTCACCTGACTGGAGTCCTAAGATAGAAGTATTTCTGAACGATCCACTTCCTCAAATGCGTAACTTCAAACTTATGCCGAGACTAGATCTCAACCGTTCAGCCATCACGTGACACTCTGAAGGGCCGTGATTGGCTCGTTCTGCGTCTTGCTTCGGCTCCTAGGGTTAGGAAAAGATAAAAGAAATATAGTGCGCTACATTTCTTTTGTCTCATCTAAGGAAAGGAGTCCGTTGCGGAAATAAAAAGCATCCGAAGTTAACTGCAAACACCAAGGGAGCATGTGTTCTTCTGGAGTTTGGTTATATAAATTAGATGTAAAATCAAGGCTATCAGTTTTCAAAAATCAGTAGTCTTATACGCCACACTTCATATAGTATGTTCCATCTTCAACATGCAAGGTGACGTTAGCGTGAGCCAGCAGCACACATAGAGATCCGGAGCTGTTGCGTAGTCAGGACAAGAGGAGATGACATGTGCACATTGCCAAATGCAGCAATATGTCACCTTCCAATCTACGTCAATCACAGTGTAATGATGTAATTCGAGCCCTTAGATTTCGAGAAAAACCTTAGAACGGGGTAACTGCTTGTTCGCGCTAGCTGTCTCGCGCTAAACAACGTTTAATTTAATTCTATGACCTCAAGTTCACGCTGTACAAATTACTACCTTACCTGTAATATCTGAAGGAACATTAATATCATTAGCAGGGTTTGAACCCACTTTGTATTTTCTCGTCTTCCGATGAAAGCGTTTCTCTTGCCCTTCAGAAACATGATGACACTGAAGGTAGCAACGTCACTTGTCTTGGTCTTTCTGTCTGCTGGAATCTGCACGGGACATCCTGGTGGAGCTGACGACGAGGCCTGCGAAGACCTGCTACCGTCCCATGGACCCATTGCCGTGAACGCCGTTGAGCACCGCAACGAGCGCTACCATCTCGTCCAAGACAAAGAGGACTACAGGCCGGGCGATGTCATCACAGGTGCGCGTTCACAAATTTAATTTCTGGATAAATATTTTATTTTTGTTTAGATAAGAGAAGACGCGTTTTGATTTTGGTAGGGACTACCAAATAAATTTTTGCCGCTGAATAAATACTTCGCTCTCAAATATCCGCTGGGATTTCTGTGTAGCACTAAAGAATATTGCGTTTTACTCCTTTGAATAAATTAATTTTACACGTGCTAAGAGAATATATTTGGCGCCCGTACTACCTGCTGCTGCTACCAACACATTCTGTTTTTGTTATGTTTTGTTTTTGTTTTGTTTTTAAGAAAGAAAGTAGACTGTCAGTCTCCAGTGTACATGCAATCCACAGGTCAGCAAACGCTATTATTTTAACAAATGACTCACTTTTAGCCAATGACGGACCTCACCAGCAGCAAATTAAAGCGAGGGAATATCCAACGGCTTAACTCTAATGCACGTTTGTACTACTAAACTCCTCAAGAATTAAGCTGAAAATTAGTTTAATAATATTACGCTCTCCAAAGTTTAACAAGTAACTGACTTCCAACAGTCACTGCCTCGTTCGTTGCGGATCGAGCAACCGCATGGACGACAGTTTGAGGGTCGGAGGAATCACAAATTGTACCACGCCCCCTGCGACAAGAATTGCAACCACTGGAAGTAGAAACTAGTTCATTGCATCGTGCATGGCCAGCGGAAAGAGAGTCATAGACGTGAATTTACTTCCAGGCTAAGAAAGACATCTCCCTCAACATGGCGTCAAAAAATCACGAAATGTGTTTAAACTCTTTTTTATCATTAAAGGAAAACTCAGCCGAGTTTCTTTTTATTGTCTTCGATTTGGCTGGAAATCGGCAGATCGCATCAATAGCCCTCTCTCAGCTGATGGGCAAACTATTTTATTAAAAAAAGAAAAATACTTCTGTTCAGTTATTGATATTTAAGATTATGCCGATTGCAAGGGTTCCTGGAAGCGTCTCTCCTCTGGCAACAATGAAAAATTTCTACTTTTCCTTACCTGTGTACGTCACCGGCGGCAAAACGGACGAGCGACCCCGGCAGCCGCGAAGCCGCTTTTCGGGTAGCTCGAGAATATTGTTTTCGCGATCGAGATTAGTTTTTCGCAACTTCAAGGTTAGAAGTTCCTTTGCAAATCGGTAGCAATCTGTACTTGCGGTATTTTTTGTACAATCAATGCCGTAAAAAGCGTGTTTTTTACTTTGCTTTCATGAGAGAAAAGCCATGCCCGCTCTGGCAGCACTGGAGGCCAGCCACGTCAACGTGCTTTTGCGCGAACTGTGTGCTGTGTCGCATGACACAGTCTCGCTTATTCTCCGAACACTTTACAACCGCGTGCTAAGGGATGGATATCCTTCTGCAATTGTAACAGCTTCAAGAGTTGCAATCGTAGACTCAAGCCGGCCTGTGACCACTACTTTAAAACGTATAAAAGAGCCACAAACAACAAAGATGAAGTAAGATAACACAAGGCGCACTCGCAACTGTGTGTTATTATTAGAGAACAAGGTTGGGCAGAAATACTCAAAAATGTATTTGAAAATACCAACACTGAAATACATTAAATTAGTAGCTAAAATGCTGATTTTGAGATATATCTGTAAAAATGTATCGCGATACGTATTAGAAAAACATTTTAAGAAGAGGCAAAAAGTATTTGCAAATAGAAATACAGGAACACACTTTAGGGAGGGCAGAAATACAAATACAGAAATACTGATAGTGCAATACATTTTTAAAATTTGTTTGGGACGCCAAATGAGATGAAGCTTGAAGTTGGATGTTGAAGTTTTTGATCTTGAAATTACTTTACCGTAGGCTTGGCACTTTGCCTTTGAAGGTAGTGATTTCGGACGACGAGGAGTCTTCAATTGGTTCAAAAAAACGTTCCATCAAGGACTGACCGCGGTCCCTTCTCTGACATCCTGTCTGTCTGATGAGAGATGCGAAAAGACTTCGACCTCTAAATAAATTATATGTCATCCTAAATCACCACGCCCCTATCCAATAAGGACGCCCCTGTCAACATTTATCACATTACGTCACGGTAGAATGAACTGGCGCTCTTTATCTGTAGGTGTGGCCTTGAACATGAAACTTTAGCAGGCTGCTGTATGAAAGGACAATACGTACTTTCGTTATAGGTTACCTCGTTGAAGATCAAGCAGGCAGTGTCATTTGGATTTTTCGAGAATAGCGGACTACCTGAAGCATCCTGGAACACCTGTCTTATCTTCTCTTACGGTTGAAAAAACGATACCGTGGCATCCCTATTGTGGTCTTTCCTATCGACCCTCTGCCAACGAAGCATGGATCGCAGTCCCCAAGTTTTGTCTTGCGTACTCGAAATAGAGACCTCGTGGGTTGCGACCTGATATTGCCGGCACAGGTACGAGCTCTCTGAGAAACAGCGAGCTTGAGACGTGTCGCAGGTGTACGAAGTCTGGGTCGGCACAGCGAGGCCGCGTGTGACCTCCTTCCTGGGCTTCGAATCACCAGAGCAGCGGCTTACTCTCTCGTCGGCTGATTAGGTATTCTTGAGCCGTGCAATATTACGGGCGCAGCCGCAGGCGCATTCGAATATGTGTTGAACTTCACTGCGTGAGTTATTCTACTATTTCAAGTCAACCACCGCCAGGCTCTTGCTGCAACGGACTGTGACTCAGCTTTGCCAACTGGGTGTACTGTGTACGCTAAGGCAAGAGAGATGGTTATCGGCGGGCGTTGGATGCCAGCAAATAACTCAAGAAATTCCTGCCAAAAGGCATGCGGCAGAAGATGCTCTGACTTCACTGCGGAAATGTCACCTAGTTCGAGTCCCCGACTACGCAACACTTCTCAGAAGGGAGAAGAGGACGGATAGGAAAATAGTTTGGAGAATCGGAAGAAACCTTGGTCAGCATGGTAACAATTCCACAGCACCTCCTTAAACCTGGTGCCCTCAAAAAAAAAATGCGTTCGATTTTTTTTTTTTTTTGATGGGGGGGGGGGGGGGGTACTTACATTTCATTCTGATTGTATTGCGATACAAAGGAAGATTCAAAATGTATTCCGATTCAGGAATACAGGTACTGGTGAAAAAATGTATCGTGATAGAGAAATACAGATATGAAATGTATTTCTGAAATACTATCGCGATATATTTGCATCGCGATGCTGCCCAACCCTGGGAGATAATAACTATACTATAGGCCCATCACCTTGTTTAGTCATCAGCATGTCGATACAAATCATGCTTGATTTAATCGTGCTATTTTTACGCGATATCATTAAGGAGCTTGCGTCACAGAAAAGCCGGCTGCGGTGGCGTGACACGAAAATCTTGATTTGTCGATAGGGTCATGATGTTACAGCGACATGACCTCGAGCGGGAATTTCAAACACACGCTCACGGGAAACGTGACGTCACGTGTAATTAAAGTGATTAAAACATGACGCGTAAAACGATTCAAGGGTCACCTCAGTATCAAATAATTTACTTTTATAAAGTAACTCATTTGCTTGAAATGAAAATTTGAAGACTTTTAAACAGGGTACGGAACCACGAACCTTCGTTTGCTAGCCAGACGCGCTACTGACGAAGCCACGGAAGCCACTCGTGTCAGTTCCACTCTTTCCTGGTAGGGTGATTGATGCCTCATTTACGAACTCTACTCCTTTACCTGAATCTTTTTATGCCTCATTAACTTTAAAGAAAACACACGTGTGCGTAAGATAAAAAGTTCGAAGTTCTAAAAATCTATCTATGCTGCGCCCGAGAAGCTGGGAGCCGACAGCAAGACTAAGATTTTAGATACGTAGATGCTTTCTTCTTTTGGGTGGAGCAACTAAGAATCCTTTAAAGGATATTGTGCCTGAAATGATGCAAGTCTTTGGCGCATGCGCGAGTGTCCTGGAATTGACACATGAAACACTCACTGAAGGGAAGCTACAGTTATTGGACGTTTCACTTACGCTGCTTGTAGATCACATCTCTTGGGCTTGCCAGACGATATCTAAAAAGGGCATTCTACCATTTGAGTCGGCTCACACAAAACTAATTAAAAGAGGCACTGCCAACACGTTCTTGGAGGCCACTTTCAAATAATCCTGCAGACATCCTCTCCAGGATAACCTTGCGCTACAGAATGTTGGGCTGCAAGATTCGGGACTCCCACATGGGTGTTTAACGAAGTATCAGAACGTTTGATGAAAAAGTTAAGATGCACAAGAAAACCCGCCCGTGAGAGGCCCATTGTAAGACCCACTGTTATTCCGTACCTGCCCACTGTGTCCCGCAGTTTAAAAAAAAAATACAGGAAAACGATTATAGGTGCAACGCGATTGCTAAGCATATAAATCTGCGCTCGTTTCCAAGCCGTGTAAGCGTGTCTGCGTGGGCTAGTGGGATTCTCCTTTCGTCTGCCGAGGCGAACGGACGTGGAATCATGTGGTCCGTTGGAGCTCATAAAGCGGCAATGCCGTGCCGTGGTGATAGTGTCCTCAATCTACCAGAGGGTTAACGCTTTATGCTGCCGACGCTATCTTTTTACACGCTGACATCGGTGCGAGGCCCTAACGCTTCAAAGATTTCAGAGAACCCTTGAAGGAACTTGGTGTGTTGAAAGACGTAGCTGGCATGGGGGTGTTTCAAATGGGACACGTTTGGACGTCCGACTTAAGACGAGCATCGAAAAAGACTGTGATGAAGCCCGGCAAGTTCCAGGTGAAAGGTGGATGGTGCGTGCCCATAGACCAGGACCAACGTGAAGTTTGTCTCAAGCTCCACTGGGTGCCGTTCGACACGCCAAACGAAGCCCTCAAGAAAAAACTGGAGGACTTCGGCACGGAGAGAGACATAACCAATGAAAAGTGGCGTATTGAAGGGTTCGAAGACGTCAAATCAACAACCAGGATGGCCCGTCTGCTGCTGAAAGGGGGATGACTCTGGACCGCCTACCGCATAAGCTACGCGTCTACGGTGGGGCTGTCTTGTCGTCGTTCCGGGCCGTGCGCCGCTGTGCCTGCGAAGTCGCAGAACCGGCCACATTCGGCGAGACTTCAGGGTGCCTCGCTGCAGCAAGTGCCGTGGCTACGGTCACGAATGACAAGACTGTATCCAGTCGTATGCCCGTGCTGCTGGGAATCGTGGTGCAGTAGACGAGACAAACTAACTCGTGATGGATGAGGATGAAGCGGAGCAGGCGGCGACACCTTCGAAGCCTGCAGCGCCAACCCCGGTACCGAAGGCAAGTGCGTCTTCCGTGGAAGCCTCTGGACCTAGCAAGGAAACCAAGAGAAAGAAGGGGGTGAAAGAAGGAATTACAGCAGGTGCAGAGTTCACCGGGAATCTACCCGCGGCAACCTGGACTGATGCGAAGTCGCCTACTGCAGCGAGAGACGGCGAACTCCTCCCGGGGCAGAAACGACGGCGAATGCGGCGACAAAGCAAGACGCTCGGGGCAAGACCAACGAGGAGACACAGGACAGCGCCATGAACAACGACATGTCCTGGGACGTAATCGTTGAAAATAGAAGATTAGACGACGTGACAACAATCAAGGGCGAACTGGCACTTAGACGCCTAGACCGCCAGTGGAATGTAGTCGAGAAGAAGGGACACTACGAAGCGCGGAGTCGGTCGCCGTCGAGGACCCGCGGTGACCGGCTGTCGCAGTAAGGTGTAAGGTCCTTTTGTCTTTCCCGAGTAGAGCCCGCTTGATTGGTAGACCAAGACCATAAGCTCCTGTTTGCGCTGAAACGTAGGGTACTTCCTGCGGTCGGACTGCGTTTCGGTACCCTAAATGTGAGAGGGTTGTCAGCAAGACGGAGGCAATGTCAGTTTAGACGCGTCTTCCTAGAAAATGACTTGGGCGTAGTCGCCATTCAAAAAACAAAAATTGAGGGTGAGGAGCAGACGGCTCGCATGGTAGGGCAGTTTGACTCACGATACGATGTATGCGTGAGTCGTGCGGTTGGGAGGTCGGGGGGCGCCTGTTTGTTTCTGAAAAATTCTATTGGAATTACGGTCGAGGAGGTAGTCTCGCCAAAGGACGGGAGGTTCATCTACTGCGACTTTTGCTTGCTGAATCAAAAATATCGCGTCATGTACATTTATGCCCCAAACTCCGAAGCTAAGCGGCGGGTGTTTTTTCGAAGAGATCTCTGAACATTTAAAGTGTGAAAGGCTGTTCGTCGTGATGGGAGACTTTGACTGCATATGTGCGTCTGAAAATAGGGCGGTACCTAGTCGATGGAGGGACAGCAGCGGCGGGTATGGAATGAGCGCTGGCGTCACGAGGGTCAGCGGCACCCGGGGCGGTAGCCCGCCGCGACACCCCCCTCCCCTATCGCGTGGCCCGCCGCGATACCCCCCTGAGCGCCGCACCCGGGCCGGTCCGCCCCCCCCCCCCCCCCCCCCTTGTGACGCCACTGGGAATGAGATCTTAAGTGAGCATGACTTGGTTGAGGTGGTGCACTGCGGGACAGGCGAGAAGGGTGTGAAGTTCACCTATTTTCAAGGAAACAGCCACGCGAGGCTAGACAGGGCGTACGTCTCTGTCGAGCTTCTCCTGGCGTGCGAAGCCTACCGCGTTGATCACGTCTGCTTTAGTGATGATTGCTTGGTGACGTTCGGGTTGGGAGCTAAGAAGAAAGAACGTCCCTGACTTAAATGGGAAAGTTGGAAAATGAACACAAAACTTCTTGAGGATGAGGCGTTCAACAACATGCTTCAAAGAAAGCTGAACGCAAGATGATATGCGCTGAATGGAAACCTTTTAAAACAGGGAATTAAAATGGATGCAATCGAAAGGTCGGGTGTGTTGAAGCACGATAGAGCTAGAGAAGCAAAGCAACTGCGGGAGACTCTGCAATTGCTGGCACTTGAAGAGTGCAAATCTCCCGGATCATTTATTGAGGACCCATAATTAACATAAAGAACAAACTACAGGTCAAAGGTTCCTAGCAATATAAAGGTACAATATTACAAGCACGAGCGGCAAAGTTTCTCGCGGGCGAAATGCCAACAAAAACAAGCGTTAGCGACGGAAAAGAGGCACGCCCGTGCCAGCGAAATCGCTGATATAGATTGTCAAGGGAACACTACTAACGACCCTGAGAGGACCGAGCGGGCTTTTGTCGAATACTATGAGTGCTTGTTGAATCATAGAGCCCCAAAAGAAGTCGGTTTTGAAGTCGAATGTTTGTTGTCTTTACCGAAGATTAGCAGCGAGATACGGGAAAGCATAGAAGAACCGATAAGTCTTACGGAAGTTGAAAAAGCCATCGAGGAACTCTAAACCGGAAAGTCGCCGGGACCGCTTTTTTCTCTTTCCGTCTGAGTGCCGCTTTTTTCAACAAGGTTAGGAACGACGTTGCCAGTGTATTATTAGAAGTCTATCGCAAGTGTTATGAATGTAAAATCCTCCCACCTTCGGTCACGTACACACATACAGTCATAATCCCTAAGAATAACGATCCGATGAAGCTGCGTGATGTGACAAATTATCGACAAATAACACTGGCAAATGTTTACTATAAGGTCTTAATGAAACTTCTTACTGAGAGGATTCAAAGGGTGATTACTGAAAGAGTGGGGGAACATCAAACCCGTGGGATCAAGAGACGTACAATAATAAATAATATAGACATTGCCCGGAGTGTGCTGGAGCTGTGCGACGCCAATTACCGGAAGGTCGCATTGCTTCAAATTGATCTTGAGAAGGCGTTTGATCGGGTGTCACATGACATTGCTTTTACCATATTGTATCACGTCGGAGTGGGAACTGTTATATTTGAGGGCATAGAAATGGCGTATAGAAACTGCTTGACCAGCCTTGTAGTTAACAAGCATATCACCCGCCGTATCTCAGTATTGTCATCTCTGCGGCAAGGATGTCTGCTTTCTCCATTATTGTTCGCCATTTTTCTGGAACCCTTCTGCCGAAGTGTTATAAAGAGTCAGAATATTTGTGTTTTTTTTTAAAGCCGTGTGAAGTTAAAATTTTGCCATACGTGGACGACGTCGTTATTTTTTGTAGTGACCGTGAGAGCGTCATGGCGGCGGTCCATCTGACAAGGAAGTACTGTCACCAATCCGCATGCGCTGTAAACTGAGCGATATCGTTAGGGATTTGGCATAACCACTGGGACGCGGTTCCGCGGGTGTTCAAAACTGTTCAGTGGTCTAGCGAGCCTGGGGTGTAGTTGGGAGTGCCTATAAATAATTATCACCAAAACAGCGAACTTTGGCGAAACCGAGAAGATTAGGGTCAAGGTGACGAATTGGAAGGGGGGGAGAGGCATGATCTTTCCATTTTTGTGAGAGCCACGGTGTGTAATCTGTGCCCTGTGGCAAAACTGTGGTACCTGTTACAGGTGTTACACTGTTCTCGCGACCATCCTTAGCGTATGCACCGGGTTCTTGATGTATTTATATGGAATTCAACGTGGGAACGGACTAACCGTGATAATCTCTTTCGTGGCTTAAGGTCAGGGGGCCTCAGCTTGGCCCATCTATTTCTAAGAGAGCTAGTGTCAGGATTCCTTTTTATGCGGTACCACGTTGACCTTTTTTTCGCACAGTCATCCAAGTAAGATTGGTTAACGACTTGCCGGAGTTCATTGTTTCTTCCTGTGACACTTACGAAGGCAGAGTCCCTGGATATCACGAGGAGGTTGTCTGTGTATCGATTTCTTTGTGTACGCTTTTCAATGGAGTACTTGTGTACGGTGACACGGAAGTGACTGTCACGAGATCTTCTTGATTGTTTATTTCCTATCCCACTGTACCGTTCAATGTATCAGGATAGCGCAGACCGGGACGTGCTGTGCCGCGTAAAACAAATGCTAGTACTTGGGTCGGTAAAGACCTTTTTTATTTAACTACACACCGACACCTTGCCCGTTAAAGCCTGGTTGATCGGAAAACGCATGTCGGTGCCTTGGGGTGAGAACTGCTGTCTATGCAAGATACCGGAGACTGTGGAACACGCGTTCCTCGACTGTTGGGACGCTATCCGGTTTTCGGACGTCCTCCAACGCACGCTCAAGAAAGACCTGCCGCTTACGGCCCGTGGAATTCGGTTCTTGTCAATGGAGAACAATGTCTTCCCCTACGACCTCGTCATGTTGCTCGGTCTACACGCCATATGACCAATTTGGGGGTTTTACTTGCCAAACCAACGACGGGCATCTGGCACGCCCCAGCGGAGGACTGAGGATTCGTTTGGACCATCTGGGGATCTTCTGACGTGCAACCGAAAGCTCGGTTGCACGGTACACGCCATATGGAAGTGTCGCATGGCAGTTCGCCATGGGGATCTAGATGTCCGCCCGGTACGCCTCTAATTCATCGAAAATGTCCACTTGGTATTTTTCGTGTGCCAGAAAGTGTGCCGGGACTTGGAATGGTTGCCCGTATTTGAGAGGCTGACAAAGATTAGAAAATTTTAGCTCTTTGCACCGCCTGGTGGAAGTCAGACAGGCGGCGTTTTAGACCCATAAACGTGGCCAGTGACCACTCATGCATTTTATTCGATTAAGTGAATGTGTAATCACGACGATTTGGTGCTCGGTTTTATGCATGCTCGTCACAGTATGGCAATAAAGAAAAAAAAAGTGTCTGCGTGGGCTAGTCGGTAGCGTGTCTGGCTCGCAGCCGAAGGGTCGTGGATTCGAGTCTCGCTTCCGCCTAAAATTCTTCGATTTTCTTCTCCAAGGCAAGGGAATTGTTTTATCAAGTGAAATCATCCGAGACATGCGGCGGTTTTTAATTCGGATTACATGTCATGATTTAATCACTTTCATTCCCCGCGTGGCGTCACGTTTCACTTGAGCGCTGTGGGTTGTTAGAAATTTCCGCGTGAGGTCATGTGGCTGTGACGTCATGATGTCACAGCCCGTGGCCAATTCCGGATTTTCTCGTCCCGCCGGCGCCGTAGTTTTCTCGGTGCCGAATAAAAATTAGGCACGTCCCATGGGCCTATATTATGTATGTTTTTTGGGGGATAATTAACAGTCGCGAGTGCGCTTTGTGTTGACTTACATCTTCGTCCTGGTCGTTTTCAGCGCTTTTATGGTTTTCTTTTTTTTTTTCTTCTTTTTTTTCAATGCGGGAGCGTTGGAACCTTCGTTTGGACGAAAACGCCAGAGATGACTTTCGTTTGTCAGCTATCGCGTGCGACGCTCCCATTCGTCGGAAGCGCTGACATGAGCACGCGTCAATCTTTCCCTCTCTCCCCGGCGCTGACAAACTGACAGACATTGCGGGGTTTGGTTCAAAACGAGCCCTTCCGTTTTCGGCGAAGTCACGCTCACAGCTGGCGCGGAGGCGTATATCCGATCGCTTGGACACCCAACGCGGCGAGGGAAAAAAAGAGGGACACGAGGACACCCTATAGCAACGGCGCTCACGCTGGATTGAGTGCTCGGTAACGCGCGAGAACTTGGATTTTGGATTCGGACTGCGGGTGTATCACTGGACAGCGTGTTAACCCGCCCCCCCCCCCCCCCCCCCCCTGCGTTCACGCCTCTTCGTGGCGACAGTCTGCGGCTGTTCATTAACCCAGTTGGCACCCCCCGTAAAAGCCGCTTCGCGGCGTCCAGCTGGCAACCTAGCCCCCCTGTCGCCCATACACCTAAATGGAAAAGGAGCCCCACGCCATTTAGTTCAACAAAATTTCGTCAACATTCGTTTTTTTTTGTGTGTGTGTGTTAGTTGTAAATAAGAAATGTCGTAAATATCGCCAAATGTTTCAAAAAAAAAAAAAAAAAGATCGAGAAAAAAAAAGTAAGCCCACACTGTGGGTCGAACCGGGGGTCCGCTGCTTATATGACAAGCACCTTACCAGAGAGCTACGCTACCGCAGGGCAAACTCGTTGAAAACGCTGCCCATGTTGACGGCGGCAGCGTCTCTCTCCACGAGCAAGCCATCCGCCGTGAGCCGTTGCTAGGGTGTCTATCCTTGCTAGAGTGTCCTCCTCTCCCTCTCTTTTTTACCCTCGCCGCGTTGGGGGTTCTGGGGATCGGACTCGCGGTGCGGAGCCAGAGGGGAAGCTGCGCCACGCAACACCTCCTAGATAACAAAGCCGTAGTGCTGAATGAGATGGCTTCAACAGAAAAGGCAAACGCTAGACACAGATTCGAAAAGAGTGCTGCGTCAGCGCTTGGCTTCGAGTCAAGTTTGAGCCGAACGGTGACGCAACCGTCGTATCCAATCTGTGCCCATCTTTGGCCTTCTCGACACCCCCTCATTCAGCACCCCGGCTTTGTTATTATGTAGGAGGTGGTGCGCTGCGCCGTGGTTGAATGAGGGCGTACTCCACTGATCTCTATTTTAGTAGGCTGGATCGCGGATCGGGAGCCCGTTAGTGTCGCCACCGGCGGCCATTGCTTGACCCCAGGCAATACACGCAAGTCTATGGGAGAAACGCACAGAAGTAAGAATATTGAAGCGCGTACGCTGTGCGCGGAGGCGAGTATTTTATGGTACGCTGCGATCCTTATGTTGGGTGTTGGGAGATCGAATCGGTATTCGTCAAACGTTGGGTCGCCGAATAAAAAACTCAAACGTACCGGAGCACCTACGGCTGAGCTGGCAAGCTTGCTCTCGTAGTGGAGTAAACAAAGGAACTTGCCGTCAATGAGACCATCCTCAGGGAAGCCCAAATGTTGATGAATGACGAAGAAGTTCCATCTCGACAACGGCTTTCCGAGAGTGAGCGAATTCCGCGTAGCAAAGCCTTCAAGCTTGTCGTCTGCTAAACCCAACTCAACGAAACCGCCACCGACTCCGCACTAACTCTAGGTAACTCGCCTCATTAAGTTGTTCTCCAGCGGAGTCACTCTCGACCACAAAATATTTATTTATAAGAATCGCGAGGGCTGTTGGTTTTAATGTTTGTACGCCAGCTATTTGACGGGCTTATTGAAAAGCATCCAAAAAGTTTCAGTGCCGACCACAGCTTAGAAACGGGGGAAAACGGCACTTTTTCTTGTTTTTTCTATTTTGTCCCATGCATTGGCTGGTGTCAATCAATGGCCGCCAGTGGCGACACTCGGCCCCAGCTGCCGAGGCTGCGGTCCGCGATCCAGCCTACTACAATAGAGGTCAGTGGCGTACTCAGTTGCCACTCTGCCGTCGCCGGTTTTCTTTCCTCTGGGTTTTCGTAGTAGCAGTGTGTGAACTGGAATGTGTAGTTAAAACGATAGATGCGGATCACTCCAGGAGTGATATGGATGCGGTTCTTTCAGCGAGTGGGATGGATGTGGTTCTTTACACAAGTGATATGGACGACCGTATCCAACGGCGTTCACGTGCTCTGACAGGCAGAGTACAAAACGGGAGGGGGGGGGGGGGGGGGGGGAAGGGGAGAGTGATTACAGCAAGATTTATTGGTGCATTCTTTGGGAATCAGTTTGTATTACCCTTGGGAAACGCCACACATGTACCCCTTTGGGAAACGCTAACACTGAACCAGTAATGGAACCAAGAGAAAGCCAAAAGAAAAATTCTGAAGAGGTCAGCGTTAGCGTTTCTCAAAGTGGAGCGTGTCTGGCGTTTCCAATGGCCGTGCTAACGCATACCCGAAGAATCCACAAATGCATCTTCCTGTATATTTTTTTTTACTATGAACAAACTAGCCTAATTACCCACTTTAGTATGACAACTAAATTCGCCCAAAGAGAAGCGCTAATATTATAAAGAAAAAATTTTCGCCATCTCAGTCTAGTCGACATTTGGCTCATTCCCATTTGTATCTCACAACTGCCTGAGTACTTTTTTTATATATACGCTTTCGCAGTTTTAGACATTGAATCCAGCTTGGGCTACTCTCGGAGTTCCAATCATACGGCCGATCTGTTGAGAGCGAGAAGTGAAACACCTAAAAGAAGTTCTTAGTTTAGACATGACTTTCGACACACTGATATTCGTGTCTGGTATTACAGAGGTTTAGGGAGCAGGTGTTGAGCTCCGTTAATATACGACAGATCCGTGGCCTGGTCTGTTTGTCAAATGGTTGGAATGCAATTTTCTCCTGCAGAAGAGGTGGTGAAAGCTTCTCTTTTGTGTTCTATAGCAGAGAAATGTTATATAGAGTTGAACATTGTTCTCTAAGCTATTACTGAAGGAAGTATGAAAAAAATTAGCCTCTCCCCCCTGTGCATTTGTGGATGAGTTTGCGATCTCTCTGCGTTCTACGCACTTTCGCATCGTTAAGAAAATATTCTTTATTTGAAATGACTATTTCATTTGTGCATTTTATACGCCTTTTATTGCACCTTGATGTTTAGCTTAGCTGTCGCCCAGATTTTTTTTAGCACGGTGTTTATGATAGTAACCTGCCTTCAGGCCTACGAGAGTGCGGTTCATTCTAGACCATACATTTCAATGTTTCCGAAAATCAAAGTCTACATGTGTTAGGTCACAGCTCGGTACAGCCATGTTCGTGCTTTCGAAGGCAATGAAATTACGCGCCACACGCACGAACGCTGAAAATGGCACCGACAAGAAGCACTGTTCTGGAGTGCTCTGTAGATCCTTTGCTGAATTATCCAAGCACCAAAGAGAATGTGCACGCTACAAGAAGTGTGAGACGGACTGTCTTCTGCAACAATAACTTCCCCAAGAAAAAACTTAAAACAAGTGGCACGCTTTTCTAGGTAAGACGAGCGTGTGGGGTACATGTACCTACATTCCGAGCATTCCTCGTGGTGCTTGGGTAATTTGTAAAAAAAAGCTTCATGGCGTGGCTCCTCGACCCTTTTCTGCAAGCGTAATTACTTGCTTCTAATAGAAGAAGAACGGATTCCGGCCAGCGATTTCCCGAAACCAGCGAACACGGCTTGAGTGTATACCGAGTTGCAAATACATTTTGCTCAAAATCACAATGGCTCTCGTTTTTTTTTTTTGTTTTTTTTTTAATAATTTAGCACGTAGACTAAGGTAATATTTTCTGCAAATCGATATTATCAGCAGCTTCGAATAGCACAAGCCCCTGTTTTATCACTGTTATACGCGAAAAAGGCGGGCGCGATAATGTGTCAGAGTGTCGGCTGCGCGCCTCTCTTCCAACCGGTGACGTCACGTGTGGAATGCGGGGAAAACTGCGGAAAAACTAGAAAAAACGAAGTTTCGGTTTCGGTTGCAAACGAGACAGAAATTGTTTTAGTTAACTAGAGTGAATCTGGGGAACAAGACAGTAATTTGGAATCCAGAAGACCGAACATTCAACGAAAAAGAGCTATATATACGACATACAAGCAAGGGGGTTATGGTAACGCCCTCTTTATTAGTGTACTTTGAGCTCTTGGATATTTTATCTTAATCCGCAATACTTTTTTATGTGGTCATGCTACACTTCATGTTTCGCGCTTTGGCAGTTCATAGCATGGGCAGAGTATCCCAAAGTGATTACCTTTGAGAGCTCAGCTGTTGTTTGATATATCATATTTCTCGCTTTGGCAGTTCATAGCATGGACAGAGTATCCCACAGTGATTACCCTTGAGAGCTCAGCTGTTTGATATATATTTATTGAAATGAGTGAAACCTTGAATTCTGACATTATTAAATAATGTAAATGACCTTAAAAATTTCCATGAGCAATAAACCATATGCTACAAGGCAAATGAAATCGTTGGAATTTACAAAGACACCCTAAATGTCCCAATTTCTGTTCAAGACTGTAACCATATCATAAAGGAACACGTTTTCCACAATGAATAAATTACAGTTATAATAAAAAAGCGGTATGTGTCGTGCCAACAAGTTTCGAGAGACGCGGAAAGAAGCTGAGAGGATCTAGCGGCAAATTCCACTGGTCGTTTTCGGGCGCGCCGGGATCAGTAGACCAGATCCGAGATGGAGCAAGCTATCCGAACAGAGTCGCTCCGCCTCCGGATACCATGTGGAACATGACTACTTCTCCTGGATCGGTGCATGCCTTCCCGCCATTTACCTTCCCGGGAATCCCGTTCCCGCGGTCCATAATCTCGAAACACATGTTTTCTCAATCGCGACGCTAACAACAGGTGTTCAGCGCGCGAGCAAGGTTAATCACGATAAATATGTGTGTCCTCAAGCGATGAGCATCGACGTACCCCACTTGCATCTTCAGAATACTTGTAAACGATGTTATAGTTCGTCTTGATTTTCGGCTCCTTCTGCGGAGGTTCGAGGAGGAAGTCGAATTCATGCTGGACACAGAAGCAATCCTTTTCGTCGTTTATACTCGACCCGCTGGTGCTGGAGAAGCTACTTGAGTTGAGCAATTTGACGACGAACTGTCATCAAGCAGCAGCAGCAGTAAAGAGGACGGCATTCTCGAGCTGCCATGAGGAATTCTTCTGAGACGAGATGCTCTGCGAGCAAAGAAGTCACGTGTGCGCGCTGAGGACAGGCCAGGCTGGCTTCAGGTTGAATCCCCCGAAATCGGCGGAGCCACTCTTCTCGGATCCGCATCGAGATCAGGAGTGGGAGCCGATCCAAAACGACGAATGGAACACGTCCGTCTCGATCCCGGCCGCCCCATGAAATAGGCGCTGTCCAGAAAAGTCGATCCCGGCGTGCTCCAAAACGACCAGTTTAACTTCGCCATTAGAAAATCATTTTATTACGCCCGTACTTCGAACTCGTTATCTCCTTCTATGCGTGTGCTCCCTATCAAGGTTTTTTTTTTTTGTACAATAAGTTATAACGAGTTCATATATTTTGGCTGCTGCGGACTCTGCATTACAACGAGAACTGTGCACGCCCGTATCATATCTGGGATGTATTCAAAGATGTACCACATGGAGGCTTAAGTACATTCCGTGCGCAGTGACGCTGTCCTCGGAGGTTTCTCCTTTCAAGGGGTTCCTGATCAAGGCTTTCGACGAGAACGAGAAGGGCGTGGGATCCTTCAGGGGCACCGGACCGGATTCGAGGGCATACAGCCACTGCGCTGGAATCACGCACACCTGGAGGAACCTGAAGAAGAGGGTCGTCGTCCAGTGGCTGGCTCCAGAGGACAGGTCCGGGAAGATCCACTTCAAGTAAGTTCGCCTGACATAAGCATGGACTGGCTGGAAAATCAGCACAGCCGCAGGTATTTCACTCGACACCCGCATTTTTGCTTCTATTTTTACATTCGCTTACACCCAATGAATGATACTGTAGTTCCTTAGTAAAGCAAATGATACCGGGTCCTGCGAAAACTTTCACTATTTTGTAAACCTAGGATGCCTGAGAGAAATAAAACTCTTTAGGAACTAACTCCCAGCCATGCCGAGCGTTAGGAATTGCAGAAATCACAAAAATTAATAAACTACTTGCCTATAATTTACTAGTTCCCTTTTTAATTAGTGCAAATAAATATATAGTTCAAAATAGAAACTTGCTGAGCGTCATCGAAAACCACAAAATCCTTCAAATTTAGGACGACTTAAAGCACCCGCTAAGCACCCGGTAAGTTACCACCTCTGCAGGAGGGGCGGGGCCGGGGATGGGCAAACGCGGACAATAAATTGCGACCTAAGTCTTTCACATAACAAAGACTTTTCGGCGCTCACTAGTGGCGCGATTGGTGTTTGCGATCAAAATCTTTTTTTCCACTTGTAGGCTCCGATTCGCGAAGGTAGAACGAACTTTTATCCGAGGTTTGAAAAACCAACGAAAAAATAAGTTACATAATCAAGCAACGTACCGCCATTACGCGGCCGCCACTACGCACGCCGTATTGTTTTTGGCGTCAAGACGGCTGGTGCTTTTAGTTTATCACATATTCCATGGAACTAGCCACCACACACGGAGACTGTATTTATTGTCTTTCTGTTTCAGGGTCACGGTCGTCAAACAACTAAATTACTTCGTCCACGCCATTCCAAGCACGTTGGCTTAACCCGGCCCAACGTTTGTACAGAATAACCAACGAATAAACACCAATCTTTCTTTTTATCCTCGTGACTGCAAAGATTACCGGAAATGGGGGTGAAAATTATATCTTCTCCACATTGTTTACAAGCATGCAGCACATGAAATGAACGCATGCAGCCAGAGAAGAACTGTCGCTGGTGCTCTGAGATGCCTGCAGATCGGCTTCGCCGTGCTCTTTATGAAAGCCCACACTCTAAAAAAAAAGGCGTCATCTTAACACTTTTTGGAGTGTAAATGGTTTGTCGCAGAATCCACCCTTTTTGAGAGTTAGGGTTACTCTTCGAAGGAAGGTGTTGACTTTACTCTTTTAAGAGTAACAAGGAGTTACTCTTGACAAGAGTTACAATTACTCTTCAAAACGAGGTGTTGACTTTACACTTTTGAGAGTAACAAGGAGTTACTCTTGTTGAGAGTTAGTGTTACTCTTTTCTAGGGTAAGGGTTACTCCTTGAAATGAGGTGTAAAATTAACACTTTTGAAGAGTAGCATAGACTCCTACAGGTGGTGTTGTACATACCCTCGAAGCGAATGTTGTGGCTACTCTCTTAGGTGCAAATAGAACAACTCTAATGAGTGGTCAAGGCTACACTCTCATGCCAAGAGTTATTTTAACACCCTTGTAAAGGGTAACTTCAGCTCCATAAGAAGTGTTAATTAAGCCCTACGTCAAAGCTAAAAGTACACTCTGTTAGGTGTTATCTTTTCCCTTTCATGTAGTGTGCCTGAACTCTATAGAAGGGCTAACAAAGAGCTTCCAAGACATTGAATCCCTTAAGCAAGGTGTTTATTTCCCTCGAATATGGGCATTTCTTGTTCACAGCTACAACAGTCCGCAATGCACGGATGCGAATGTCCGAAGAGAATTCTGCATGTGCTCACAGGACGATGGATTGTAGGAACGGGTGGAATGCAGCACGAAGCGTGTTGCTTGAGCCTTTTCAGAGGGTGCCCATACAGGCCCTCATACAAGGTCGAGTGAAAACAGTAATACGGTGCTCGTTAAAAAAACAGATTTTAATGTACATGTAAAAAAATACACTCATTTAAGATCTCAATCTTCCAGTTTTGAAATGAAATCTAGTACCAAGAATGACTTGGTCTTGTAGGTCAAGCCAATGGAGTTGCCAATCACAGCAAGTGACCGGGATGCTTTTGGACAGCAGGAAATGTCATGGACCCAGTATAGCGCAAGAATGAGCGCAATACCGGCCACAATGTCCGTTACCTCGAAGGAACAGTCCTCCAGCACCACTGTGAGTGGTGAACTTGAGGCCCCTCCCCTGACTTGCATCACAGGGAAGGCTGGCTGGACATGATCCTCCTCCTGTGAAGAACAAACCTGGGCAATTTGTAGTATTTGAAAGGAAGATAATTACCAAAGAAAGTCTACTCAGTCTCCTCGGGGTAATTACAGCAATTTCAGGGTGTCTAGCGAATTATTATTTTGAAATTCCCCAACTTTTCCAGATTTTCCCTGACAATTTCAGGTGAAATTCCCTGACCTCTGTAGAGGCGGTTCAATATATGAGACCATTACAACACAAGGCATTGAGCATTGAGCACTGTCAGCATCATTTTGCATGGGCTTAATCCAACTTGCGTATACCGAAATATTCGAGTTCGTCCAATCCGGGTTAAAAGAGCACTTTCTTGCTGCCGACATCTTCAGTAAGAGGCGACTTCCGGAAACACAATGAAAACACCAACGCTCAACCATACCCGTTAATAACCGAATGGCAGCATGGCCGCCAGATGCACACTTTCAAATACTTTCGGCTTAATGCTTGGATTGGATTGGTGTCTGCGGCTTTCCCATTTGTTACTAAATCTAGAAGCTCTGACTGGACATAGCCTAGTATCGTGCCCTCAATCCAAGGCTTGGACTGGATTTGTTGGCTGTTCCCTTTGCATTGAGTAGCGCACTCTACATTGGGTGAGCAGAGCCTGCGCTCCGGTCTAAGCAGAATTTATTGCCTATTTTTCTGCCCCCAAGTCCTCAAGTTTTTGCTCAGGGCACTCAATAGCGTTTCTGACTCATTTTCCCTGACTGGGCTCACTTTTTGACAATATCCCTGACACTTCCCAGATTTTTTCCGGTAATTAAAATTTTCCTGACAATGCCCAGTTTTCCAGGTCACTAGACACCCTTAATTTACCAGACAAGAAAATAATATAAAATAAAACTGGGGTGGAAAGGGGGGGAGAAGGAGGAGGTGTACTTCCATTCACTTTGCCCCTCACATCAAAGCTAAAAAAGCTACAGATCAAGCAATTAAATGCCACTGTTTGAATAAACAATCTATAACAAAGGGGCTTGCTAATGAACTTATGACAAAAGCTAAAAAGGGAAGATATCACAGTATCAAATATCCATTTTATGATTGAAGCTATACTGTGAGAATCTTTCCGGTGACAGAAAGGCATCAATCTAAAAATAATGGCAACTGCGATAAGATATTAGGACACCTAAACAGTCAATTTTTCTTGATTTCTGACCAAGCAATGGTTTAACCTGGCCATTTTTGCATATATGAGCCCATGCCTTAGGTTGTTCTGAGCAATGTCACTAGAAGCACTTTATGGTTCAGTTGCAGAGTTTCCTATCACACCAATGCTTTGCAAGTGAGCCGAAAAATTTCTATCGCCGGCCCAATTGCCGATGCAAGCGCCTTGCACGGCTGGCAGGGAATCGAGAGCAGTCATAAAAAGCTAGCCCAAGCCTAAAAATGTGCTCTAACTTTCTAGCACTTTCTAGCAAATAAAAAAGATAACAGCCACCTACATCAGTCAACCTTCATTGGTACTGCTAGAAAGTGGGATCAAATTTTTAGATTTGGGCTAACTTTTTATTCCCTGTCATTATGCTTGCAATAATAGTCATGTGATATCCTAGCACGGGATCGCACTGCCACAGATTGAAGGGGCATTTTTATATGTATTCATAATAAAATTTGTCAGTTGATAGTCAGCGCTGCTCCCATGTTTCTTCTATGTCGCCCTCGTTTTTTTCCACACTTTTTTGCATGATGAACTTGGAAGAGCAACCCAATTAACTCGATGGTCAGTCTGGGATGGGTACTCAAAGTGTCCTGTGCTGACTTTTTAGACATTTGTAAAGTATGAAAAAGTGCTCATTCAGACATAGGTGTGGGCTCAGTGGGCTCAAAAGCCCCTTTATAGTACCTGATTGCAGTTATATTCCAAGAAAAACAAGTTAGCAAATACATCTCCACAGGGCAATAATTACTACAAGGTACTACCAAGTCTTGATTACAGAATTACTGCACTTCAAATAATTATGTTTTTTGCCAGAAATATTTCTTAAATGCATATGCACACAAGCAAAAAGAAATCTAAAGAATATGAAAATAGTTTACAGAAGGCAAATATAAAGCTTTCAATTAGTGCCTGCCAAAATAAATAGTGTACAGAGATGCTATCAGGCAGGTGTGCGTAGGTGTCACCATAACTGATCTTCACATTTTGTTTAATTTAACTTCATTCATTTCACTTCACATGTCGCACGATAGGTTATTGACTTTTTAGACATCACAAATTCGGACTTTGTTTGGGTTCCTTATTGCCCTTTTCAGTGGCTGGGCACCTCGGTGAAAAACTAGAAGGCTGTTATAGTGTCCCAAATCTGGTGTGCATTAAAAGCGCCTATATCGTAACGTATAACAGGTGACAAAGCGAAGATAAACTGAGGAAAATAGACGTTTAAGAAACGTTTGTGCCCAAATGCAGGCATCGAATGTCGGTGTGACAGCAGAGTCGAGCGCTGGCAATACACTGACCATGCGGGGCTCTTCTTATAGCCTGTTCCCAATTCCAGAACATTTACCCTAAAACTTTTGGCCTTAGAACATTCTGTTCTAGAACAAACAACAATGTTCTAGAAATTTCTAGAACCACGGGTTTTTCGAGTAATTAAGCAACTGCAGTGGTCCCGGGATTCAAACCCAGGACCTCTGCATGACACCCAGGAGTGGTGCCCACTCGACCACCACATCATGCGCGGCAATATATGTGGCCCCCTCGTGGGCCCAGAAAATACAACACAATGCAAATAGCACATCAAGTACCACACCATTAAAGGGACACTTCAGTAAAGTGAAAATTTGTAGATGAAAATATTTGTTCATGTTACACCAGCACACAATAAGTCTAAGAGCAACAACACCATATCCTGCCTTTTGCTATAATTTTGGCCTTTCAACTAGCTCAAAGATTGAAGCCTAAACTTTCTTTCCCCACTTCACACCACATTGTCTTTATAAATTGCCAGAATTACCAAATAAGCACGACAGGCTTATTTGCATTTTATTATATGTATCTCGGTATGCTCGGAGTCTGCTGAGGTAGTACATGCCTATATAAAACACTGTTGCTTGTTGCTTTATTAGGGCATCTTTTATAAAGGCTGAAGGCATAAGACCAATACTGCCTGTCAGCCCAGCAACAGGTGCAGAGCAAGTGTTTGAAGATCTCCTTCACCATATTTAGTCACATTCTAATATTTCTTAAATTTTTTTTGGCAAACCAAGTTTTTAAACAACTTCATCTTTCTAAAGCTACTCTTCTGATTTCTTTCGATGCTTTTTGTGTGTTCTTCGAGTTGGTGATGATGAATCTCTGTTAAACTGCAGCTTTCTTTTTTTCTATGTGATGCCATAGAGGCTGCTCTTAGAACAGCCTCCCTGGCTGCTTTTGCTTCACAGGTACCTGCGAGCAGGGTTCTGAGTTGCCATGCATACTGAAATTGATATGTGAGCCATTTTTTCACTTCGTTTAAGAGGTTAGAAATTATATCATAATGGAATACCGGAATACCATACCTTCTCAATGAGAGAAGCTGTTGAATCCTTCAGCAGGGCTGCCAGGCTCTTTACCACCTCCATGGCAGGAGCTGCAAAGAATGAGGTTGCTTAGTTTTCTGATGGAAAGTGAATTCTTATATGGCAATAATTCCTAAAATTCTATGCCAAAACACTATGAAATCAAGGCAATGACCACCACCCCCCGACTGCATAAAAATAAATATCAAGGCTGGGATAAGAAACCCATATGTTTCATTCAACACAGCTGAATGATCACAATAATGCAGAATCCAATCAAGAAAGATATACCCAACTTTTTTGGACCTAATAAAAAAACTATGCATTGCAGAAAGCTGAAAGTTCACCAGCTTTGATGTAAAGTCGGCAATATTAAAAATGAGTAAACAGCTTGCTAAGTGCCCTTAGTTAATACCAGCACACTAATTTGCAAGACAATAAACCATTTTCGGAAATCCCAGGAGATATTCATAGGATATACTTGAATAGTTGACAGGGACTCGCTTTTTTGCCGATTGAACAAGAGTCCGAACCAAACACTTAGGCAGCACTCATGGCTATCTCGCTCAGCCGCAACCATCCAAAACCATTAGTACCCCTTCTGACATGAATACCTAAGAGAAAGATAATCCACATCGCTCTCCCTCTCTCTCTATTTTCTCCTTTGGATGCAATGGCTGCCGTAAGTGGTTGCATTTATTTATGGCATCCCCAAGTTATTACCCCCTGACAGTGGCATCGGGACAAGGGTGCAAAGGGAGGGGGCATTTGCCCCCCCCCCCCTTTTTTTTCTGACATTTGAAACAATTATAGAAGACAATATGGGAGAGAGAGATAGGGCTTAGCTTTCCTGCACATCACCCCTCCATTTTCCAAACGGTAGCAATTTAGCTGGCCTCTGCCCACAGTGGCGAAAGACATAGCTCTATATTTATACAGATTTTCCCGAAGGGTAGGATGAATGCAATTTCTTAACAACTGGATTTGTCCAAGTGGAATCGTCCAAGTTTTTATAGATTAATTAGTGTGAACAATCTATTGTGTTTCAGAGCTGGCTGCCGTATACTATAGTTTATTTTACACCTTTACAAAAGAAAAAGCTAGCGAATGCATGTAACATCTCAGTTTGGGGAGACCATTGACTAAATGTAATTTCATCTCTACAAGGAGCTAATTTGCTATAAAGTACCATTTAACCTTAATAAAAAAATAAAAAAATTATACATACTAAAATGCCCAAATTCTATAAAAAATATGTATATATACATATATATATATATAAAAGTAGCCCAACCCAAGAAACAGAGGTTGTGATTTGCAAAAGGTAAAATAATTGATAAATGTGCCACATGTCAAAACAAAGAATGCATTGTGGCCTGCTTAAGTGCCGCCACAACCGACACTACTAGATAGTCAGCAAGCTGTTAATGTGTGCCACTTCATCATACAGCTAGCTGCACAATAGATGTGCGCTCTAAATTTCTTGGTGCATGTGAATGGACTGGTTGCGCCACTCTGAATGCAGGTGCAGGCCCATGCATTGCAAGGTCGAATTTAGAGCTCTTTTTTTCAAATAGTAGGAAGGTGAATTTATAAATTGCTTAGGCCTACTCTTGCAACATCATAGTGACCCTCAACCCTTCCTCTAGCTTTAAAGGGCCTCTAAAAAAAAATTATTTTAAGCAGTTTGGTTGGGACGCGCGTGTCAAAAGAATTAATTTTATGCGAAAAAAAATGTTTAGAGCAATATTTTAGGCAAAAGATTGATTTTAAATTATGCGGGCAAAGTCCATGACATGATAGAATGGTCATTTGCTCTTTCCACCTCAACGAGATGGTCATTCGTTCCTTCCACCTCAACGTGAAGGCGAAGCCGATCCACCTCTCCTCCACACGCCCGAATGCCAAGAGAAAAGCAGTTGAAAGGAGGTGACTACTGACTTAATTGCAAGGCACCTCGCGCCATCAATATTTCTCTAAAATAAAATGTTTTTTTTTTGCTTCAATTTTTTTTGACACGCGTGCCCCAACAAGACTTAAAAAAAATCTTTTTGTTTTCAGGTGTTTTTAAGATCTGATAATTACAAACTTGCCATTTAAGTTCACACCTATATTTCTGCGTTGATTTGAAAACAAAAAAAAAAAGAATGTTTTAAGACTTACGGTATTTGCGGCACAGAAATATGTAGTCATAAATGTACCCATATTAACTCCATATTATTTACAAGTTAAAATCAAACCGCTAGCCTCCCTCCTCAGCTAACCAGTGTCAAATGTACTACTAAACTAACAGTCCAATAAATACCCTGTTATACGAAAGAACATGACAGTTGAACAGAACATGACATTTGAATGAATCAAGAATTTAAAATAAATCAGTCACATAACAAAACAACTCGTTGAGTAAAGATAATTCCTGGCAAATACATTCACATATCGCAGTGACGTAACTGACACTCCACTCGTACCCAACAAGCGGAATCTTGGCAAATAAGGACTAACTCAACGCTCTGTGGCCTTCGGCTTTGGACCTACTGGGAGGACTTTACTACAGCACACATCTACCGCCAAGAAGACAGCCATATTTTAACAGCAAAAATGAAATAAACATGACTTCGAACACAAAACTAACCAATCATAACGTCTCTTACGGACTATTAGAATAAAAAGCACTTACAAATAGCGCTGTACAGGGCCTTTCGCCGTGGATTACACGCTGGACTCGTCGGGGAATCCCGGTCAAGAGTTAGACACAATCCAAGCTCATCGGATCCTGACAAAAAGTACATTCACTGTAAAAACAAATTCCGTCAAATTAATAAAAATTGCCAGCTAATTTTTGATGCCGATACAATTAGTGTTGTCTTCCATCACGGTCACAGCATTAACTATGTATTACGTGCATGACAGTAATGAGGCCCCACGGTTTTCCCCGTAACTTGACCTGGTAGAAGCATGGCAGAAAACTGTAACTCTCAGTCACTGTACTGCACGTGATGCACGGATACGGGTATTGTTCCGGAATCAAAAATTAGCTGCCATGTTGTCTGTAACTTGCGACGGCAAAAAACCGCAACTCTTAATCACAGAGTTGCACGTGACGCACGACGACGGGAATCGTTTAAATTAGCTGGCGTGTTGTTTGCACCTTGAAGCAACGGCCAGAGACTGTTGAACTGCTAGCTGCAGTAACTTAACAAAATGGACGTCTCAGTGAACAATAAATATAGCATTTTACTAATATAATTATTGTTCACTGAGACGTCCGTTTTATTAGATCATTGCAGCTAGCAGTTCAACAGGCTCTAGCCGTTACTGCAAGGTATGGACAACACGGCAGCTAATTTTTAATGTCTGAATGATTCCCGTTGTCACGCATGACGTGCAGCTCAGTGATTGAGAGTTGCAGCTTTTTGCAGCCGCAAGTTACAGACAACATGCCAACTAATTTTTGATGCGGGAACAATTCAAAGTAAATATCTAGCGACCATAAAATGTGATTAGGTTGTGGGCCCAAGTTACTTTCAGGAGTTAACGCCAGCTGCGCGTCCCAGTGGTTAGCAGGTGCTTAAACACTGTTAGAAATTTGAAGCAAGTGCACACACGATACAGTATTAGGTAAAACATGTTCATACCTTTTTTTCTCAAGACTAACTCAACACTAACTCAACACTAACTCAACACTGATATTAGTGGGCCATTTCCATCTTTCATGTACAAGGCAATCTCTGATTTTCAGAGCAATAAACATGGCCAGAAATTTGTGACAAGCTGTTCTAGTTCGCTTATTTACCGACACGTGGCGTATTCACCTTTAACTTTTACGTCGTGTGCAAATTCCCGCCAAACCGAAATGCGTTCCGCGTGCAATGAATAAAATTGTGAAAAATAGAAAATAGAGCTACGTTATCAGAGCTTCTCAAACAGTACTACAGAAAGGGGGAAGATCAATTGATGGACAGCACAAAGAACACGCAGAAAGCGTGCTGACGCGGCAGTAAAACCCGCGCCAGTGTTGGTGGTTAATTCGACGAGACGGGTTGTTTGTGTGTGTCAGTGTGTGCGTGCGTCCGTGCGTGCGCGTGTGCGTGTGAACGCGCGCGCGTGTGTGTGTGCGTGTGGTGGGGGAGAGTGTAAAAGCAGCCTGTGAGCGCATTTTGAGGCAAACAAACGCAAGACCGGCGCAAAGAGCGGACGAGCACGCCGTATCAGCGCCTCCCGGTTGCAAGCAGTCCATAACACTATTATTCCGCGTTTTCATATCTAGCGATATGGAAGCAAAAAAGTCAAATCTGCGGAAGAATTCCGAACAAGTATTCGAAAAACTACCCGACAATACATATGCGATATTTTTGGAAAGTTGTTTGCAGATTGGCGAGTGTGTCGAGTAAACTACAACAAAAAGAATCCATATTTTGTGTTGCCTAAATTAGGCTTTCATGAACTCCACAACCATCGTATCGCTACACTGCCTCCGCTAAAGTCATCAGGAGCGAAATATTCTCTTTGGTATGACCACTCGCTGTGCTGATGTCTGGCTTCCTTTCTCTTGGGATTTTTCTTGAAATTGGTAAAACTGAAAAACTCCGAACTGAAATTTTTGCATTAAATGAAACCCCAGGTTAACTGGAAAAATTGCTTTATTTCTGCTGACCCCGAAAAAAAACCGCCCTTTTCCGCGAGGCTGCTTCCTTCTGCTGCAATTATTGTTTCTGCATGGGCCACTTAGTGATAACTGGCGCGAATAGCATTGTGTGTTGTAAAAACGCGATAGATGTGCAATAGCTTTTACGACGTAAGCCCTGATAAACCCTGATTTCTGGTCGACACCAGAAATAGATACCGAAAACAGAGAACTTTGAAAAAATGAACACCCAAAGACACCCTTAAATTTAAAAAAGAATACACAAAAATACGGAACCCTACCTATAAGTTATAACGAAATCTAAAAGCTGCACCAACATATAAGAAATCCAGCTTATAATTAGGATTCTGCGTTTTCGGAGTTTATTTCTGCTTAAAATCGCGGAGTGTTGTTTAGTGCTTATTTTTTACCATAAATTCGGAGTTCTTTGGAGCTTTCTTTCATCGTACAGAGTTTTTCGGCTTTTTCGGTGAAGTGAACGAAAGGTTGAAAACAGCAGTTTGTGAATTTAGTAAAAGTATCCTTTTCAATGAGAAACGTGTTCGACGATTCCCCTTTTTTAAAATAGAAGCTAAACGGAAGTTCTTTGTGATCATACAAACGAAAGTTGATACTGCGAGGGCCTGAAAAAGGCCTGCAGTTTTCCAAATAAATAAATAAATATTAGATATAGAGAAGTAGAGCAAAACTTGTTCGAAGATCCCTGGAAAATATTAAGACCAGTAGGATTCATAGCAGTTGGCGGTCCTGAAAAATCTGAGTTTTTTGGGTAAATATAAATATTAAAATATTTTACCGAAAGTATTTTTTCGATTTTATCGAATTTGTCCGAAAACACAGAAGCATACTTATAGTACTCACGTCCGCCCCAGAAACCGGAATACGCCTAATATATTTAGAAGGCTTTATTAAGTAAATGGAGGAAGGATCTCCACGGTGACGATAAAAATGAAAAGCCGGTTTAATTATGCGAACTGTGTTAAAATAGAAGGAAATAATGAATTATTTATTTTGGAGGTATCGTTGAACTGTACCCGACCGTCATCTCGATCCTTTCAGTGCGAGCGCTCTCTCCTTCCTCTTTCTTAGTTTCTTCCGTGTCTATTTAGTCTCCGGAAGCTTGCACCTTCTTTTTCTTAGTCTGCGATACTTAATGATATCACCAAACGTACAGAATTACGCATTCAGAACCCGTCTAAAACTGTACCGCGCTATTCATATAGTCTCATTCTCGATTTATTAGCGTGTCAGATCTTAGGCAATGTAAGTTCATTCATCCTCTCCAGACTCGTCGACTAATCTCGCTCTTTTGCTTACTGCATCGGTTCCTTCAAAACTTCGGTCAGTCCAGTTCACCTCTTTTGGAACCACTGCCAAGCGGGGCAATGCCAGCTCCAACGGCAAGGCTAAGTCCGTCCTGATATTTTTTATAGCGTTGCTCCCCCCCCTCTCTCTCTGTCTCTCTCTCTCTGCCTCTCTTTCTTTCTATTTTATTAAGAACCACCGGATTCTTTTCGTAAAAAGCAGCGAAAGCTTCCAGCGAATATTTCGTTCAGCATCCATCCTTTTAAAACCTCAGCACTTCCTCGTGCCATCCAGAACTCAAACGATCTTTACGACAATAATTGACACCATATCAGATCGCAAAAAGTTGCGCGGTGCACTGGTTAACAGTTTCTTTCCACCACGCTGGCACTCAACAAACTGAGTTTTTTCTTCTGTTGTTGAGCTATTGTAACCCTTACATTGTGTTCTTGCTCCCAAGGGCTTACTTATCAAAGCACGTTTATTCCGATTATCACAAAACGTTCGTCTGCCGTCGAAGGAATATTCTAAACTGTATCTTTGTTTTTTGTGTGTCACTATTGGGCTTATTCACATGTCATCACTTTTTACATTAGTGCTACATACCTCTTCCGCGGCAGACGTTTTCAGCGCTCAAGAATAAATAAAGTTGTGGCTACGGTTTCCGTGAGAAAGTCAGGAAATGCATGAAATACATTTGTTTATTGTTCATTTTTGTTTATTTATTACCTACAATTCGCCCTTGGGGCATTATTATTTTTGTTTATTTATTACCTACAGTTCGCCTTGGGGTAATAATATTTAAATGGCGGGGAGAAGTTCGCACAAATATGTGGCCGAGGACTCGAGATTGCCTTTTCGAGTAACCAGACACTTCGTTTGTTTTGACGTTCGCTCGCTATGTAATACCTCACCTCAGCTTTCAGGCACACGTGACAAACTCCCACAATTCAGCTCAAAACGGCGTTATGACCATATCAGGAGTTCTTAGTACTTATCAGAAATTTGCACACGCCACCACGTTTTTGGAGCATGACATAAGAGCAGTAGGGAGGACTGCTGCACCGAGATTGTGAAGATTATTCACATTTCAAGAAACAGGCTGCTGCGCATGTGCGTTGTATATAATCAAAAACACGTACGTGTGGAAAAATACAAATGTTGTTCTGTCAACAACATGAATGATATTGCCTTTTTCACTTCCGCATAATTCCAGCGTAACTTTCTGATACTCCTATCAGAAAGGTAGTTCCAAAAGTGCAATGCAACGCCGTTCTTATTCTAATGCGTGAGTACTACTCCGCTGACACAGCGGCCACCGAGCGAGATTGGTTCCTGCTAGTAAGAAGAGGAAATCGGAGGATTTAGGAACGACTTTATAACTCCACAGTAAATTCAGCTGAAACGAGCGGAACTCCCGAATCTTTGATTTTGTCCAAACGCCGAGGTCTAATATAAAAACTAATTCGAGTAAATATGCGATATATTCCTGAAGTATGCAATTCTTTGGTCCTATTACGTTAATTGCTTTAAACAGACACAGTCGTTAAAATTTGATCATATAGCATGACCTCACTACAATGATTAGAGCCCGTGTTCCTCAAGGCCTTCAAATACTCTAACAAAAACGTCGTGAGCTTATGTTAATGTCTGCCCTCACACATCATAAAGTTAAAAAACCTTTCTCAGTTTTCACGTCGGTCGGTCTGTCGAAGGGGTGGTGGTTGCAACCACATAAGATATCGCACCTTCGGTGGTCGCACGGACACGTGATCATGATCATAAGGGATCACCTGTCCATCGTCACTGAGGTCACGTGACCATAGTCCGTGGGGTCCCGTCCACCACGTGACCACATAAGAAATAGCGCACCTTTGATGGCTACACATGGTCGCGTGACTGAGTCGGAAGCAACCTGACAATACTGATAATAGCGCACTTTTGCTGGCCACATGTTCATGCGTAAGCGTCGTTTGTTTGTGGGTGGGGGTCACGTGACCATGGCCCATCGGTTTTCGTCCACCACGTAGCCACACTAGAAATAACGAACCTGCTGGTCGCACGGTGAAGTGCCCATGATTCGTGGGGTCACGCGTGACCGTCGACCACTACGTGATCCCCCCGCAGTACCCTTCCGGAGCATCTTCAGAATTCCAAAAAAGCACTAACGGAAGAAGCCATATAAAGGACCTCACGGAAGTCGACAAAGATTCATGGAGGTTCCATAACAGTTCCAGACCCCTTTAACGAAGAAGCGTTTACGCCATAAAAGACGGTGCAAAATGCTGCGAGTTCCATGAGAATCTCCTACACGATTTGGTTTCTAATTTCTTATTTATAGCTATATCTAATTTTTCTCTTCAATGAACCGCAGCAAACGTTACGATTCATCCCAGCCAACCCAGCCCGGTGAGCGTGCCACATGACTTTACATTTTTCGCACTGCTGCGCAATACCGTCTGATCACGTGGCGCACTCTCTGTGTTGGTTTGGTTCCGAGGTTCGTGAAGTACCTTTCTGTTCATTTGTGACTGAGACAGAGTAATACCCGTTTCTTTCTCAATGCTCTTTATTCCAGGGCTAACATAATTTTCTACAGCAGTACGCTTCCGGCCACCGTTTTATTGAACAAAGACTGAGGGTCTGGCTACTTTGTTAGGAAAGGGGAGATCAAAGTAAGTGTTAAAGAAAAAACATAGCTTAGCTTATCACTTCGCGTCCGCATACACGATGCACGCACGCGCGCACGTTGCGCTTTTAGAATTGCTTTGAAGGCTCGTTGGGCGTTGTCGTGTTGTCCATGGGCCAAGCAGTTTGGCGAGTCTGACAGGTTTCAGTGTTCATCCGCTCAGATGTTCTTTCTATGATATCTCCTCGAACCTTGGTCTCTCTATACTCAAGTGGTAGACGACGCGAAATATATAATTTTCATCTCTCTACTACATGCTTTTATCATGGCAAATACTTGAAAATAACTCTATTTAAAAAAAAAACGCTTCAAAGTGGACCTAGTTTTTCAGTACTGACGGTTTCGCCCTACTTTTTAAATTTGAGCACACGCGCCTTCACAGGGAAATTTTGGAGCACGGCTCATGCACCCATTCTGGGCGAAATGTATAATTTTCATCCCTCTACTACATGCTAGTGCCATGGCAAATACTTGGAAATAAGTCTGTCTTGAGAAAAACCGCTCCGAAGTGGACCTGGTTTTTCCGTTTCGACGGTTTCGTCCCATTTTTAAAGTTCGAGCACCCGCGCCTTCACAGGGAACTTTTGGAGCACGGCTCATGCACCCATTCTGGGCGAAATATATAATTTTCATCCCTCTACTACATGCTAGTGCCATGGCAAATACCTGGAAATAAGTCTGCCTTGAGAAAAACCGCTCCGAAGTGGACCTGGTTTTTCCGTTTCGACGGTTTCGTCCCATTTTTAAAGTTTGAGCACCCGCGCCTTCACAGGGAACTTTTGGAGCACGGCTCATGCACCCATTCTGGGCGAAATGTATAATGTTCATCCCTCTACTACATGCTGGTGCCATGGCAAATACTTGGAAATAAATCTGTCTTGAGAAAAACCGCTCCGAAGTGGACCTGGTTTTTCCGTTTCGACGGTTTCGTCCCATTTTTAAAGTTTGAGCACCCGCGCCTTCACAGGGAACTTTTGGAGCACGGCTCATGCACCCATTTTGGGCGAAATATATCATTTTCATCCCTCTATTACATGCTGGTGCCATGGCAAATACTTGGAAATAAATCTGTTTTGAGAAAAACCGCTCCGAAGTGGACCTGATTTTTCCGTTTCGACGGTTTCGTCCCATTTTTAAAGTTTGAGCACCCGCGCCTTCACAGGGAACTTTTGGAGCACGGCTCATGCACCCATTCTGGGCGAAATGTATAATGTTCATCCCTCTACTACATGCTGGTGCCATGGCAAATACTTGGAAATAAATCTGTCTTGAGAAAAACCGCTCCGAAGTGGACCTGGTTTTTCCATTTCGACGGTTTCGTCCCATTTTTAAAGTCTGAGCACCCGCGCCTTCACAGGGAACTTTTGGAGCACGGCTCATGCACCCATTTTGGGCGAAATATATCATTTTCATCCCTTTATTACATGCTGGTGCCATGGCAAATACTTGGAAATAAATCTGTCTTGAGAAAAACCGCTCCGAAGTGGACCTGGTTTTTCCGTTTCGACGGTTTCGTCCCATTTTTAAAGTTTGAGCACCCGCGCCTTCACAGGGAACTTTTGGAGCACGGCTCATGCACCCATTCTGGGCGAAATGTATAATGTTCATCCCTCTACTACATGCTAGTGCCATGGCAAATACTTGGAAATAAATCTGTCTTGAGAAAAACCGCTCCGAAGTGGACCTGGTTTTTCCGTTTCGACGGTTTCGTCCCATTTTTAAAGTTTGAGCACCCGCGCCTTCACATGGAACTTTTGGAGCACGGCTCATGCACCCATTTTGGGCGAAATATATCATTTTCATCCCTCTATTACATGCTGGTGCCATGGCAAATACTTGGAAATAAATCTGTCTTGAGAAAAACCGCTTCAAACTAGACCTGGTTTTTCCGTTTTGACGGCTTCGTCCAACTTTTCAAATTTGGGCCTCCGCTCATCCACAAGGAACTTGTTTAGAACATTCGGGTCTTTAACTGGGAAAAATGATAAAATTTAAGTCCATCAAATCAATCATGGTACAACTGCATATCCTTGAAAATAAACTTCCTCGATGGGAAAGGCGTTCGAGCGAGGTCGTTACGTAGTTCTCAATTTCCAATGTTCTCCTCGCTGGATCGACCGACATGTTTTTTACTTGATATTTTGAATTTATGTGCTTGACGTGTCATGAAGAGACCATCAAGTACAGTCAGCTTCCTTGCCAAATAATCACTCAATATTCCCACTTTATTCGCCCTAAATGTAGCTTCGCCAAGGGCAATAATTTCTTAATGATTAATAACAATATTTCTATACCTTTTCTTAGCCATGATAAAATTTCTAAATGAAAAAAAAAATAGTTGCTTTCTTTGTTTGGTAGTTTAGTGATCCCAGCAGCAGAATGCAGGAAACGATTCTGAACAGCTGGCTGATCGATTATGCACCTGGTTCGACAAACTGGTCTCAGGAACCCGAGCAAATAAGTTTGAGAGAAGACAGAGCGTACACTACGCTTCCTGGATGTTTTTGCCTTGTCGCAGTTATATGGCAAATCTCGTATCTTTCTGTATTTTTAAATTAGGGAGGTTTGAAAATCAACTTGTGTGGCACGTTTGGGAGAGGTGCCCCAGAAGGATGTTTTTTCTACGCATTACAAAATATCATACAAATCACAAAACTTTGTCATATGATTGGGGGAGGGTTGTATTTATAATATAAAATTAAAATTTATTTCACTCACCTAATAATATATTTTAAAAACCGATCAAACCTGATACCACCCATAGTGGCTATGCATCAAATAATTTACTCGAATGAGGAACCTGCAGTTTACGCGCTGTAATCTTGACTTTTTTGCGGAAGGATTGGAATGTGTCAGAGATTGGACGGGTAGCATGGCAAATCTGAAAAAAATGTGATGTTGAGCAAATATTGCCGTATTTCTATATTTAATACATTGCTTCTATGGGAGCGTTGCCATAATCCGCCAAGAGATGGCGCTAGCATGCGATGGCACAGATTTCTGGGGATGGTCCATATGAAGAACTACAGATCCTGGAAAAGCAAAACAGAAAATATGGAATGTGATTAGATTATTAACAGAGTGCGATGACAGAATAAATTTCCCAATTTCTGCAAACTTTGAGTTCGACGTAAGCGCATTGCAAGAGCTCTCGCGGGAACTAGACAGCAAAACCAACTTGAGACCTATGCTACGAATTAACAAAGGAAGTCCGAAAATGCCTTCGAAGACAAAATTGCTGCAATCAATGAGTTTCTGCAAGCATGCTGTCACGAGTTACTTTCAGAAGTTACTGCCAACTGTGTCTCTCAGAGATAATTACACACTGTGTTAGTAAGAAATTTCAAGCAAGCGCACATAAGATGCAGTACGGAGTAAAACCTGTTCATACCTTTATTCTTGAGAAATAATTAGGGGGCCATGTCCAGCTTTTATGTGGAAGGTAATCTCTAACTTCCAGAGCAATCAAGTCCATACGGAAAACTACAGAACCTGGAAAAAAAAAGTGGAATGTGATTAGGTTCTGAACAGAATGCAATGACAAACTAAACCTCCCGATTTCTGCAATCTACGAGTTATACATAAGCGCAGTGCAGGTAACTCAGATTCATTCTGGCAGGCACTAATCAGTGAAACCAACGTGTGATTATGCTATGAAGCCATTTTAACAAGGCAAGTTCGAAAAATACCTTTCAAAATGAAATTTCCACATTCAATGAGTTTCTTCAAGCCTGCTGTCACAAGTTAATTTCAGAGGTTACTGCCAAGTGCACCTCCCAGAGATAGGTGTTCGAACATTGTGTTAGTAAGAAATTTCAAGCAAGTGCACACAAGATGCAGCACTGAGTAAAACATGTAAGTAAAACAAACAAAACAATTTACAACATAATTGTCAGAAAATTTCGAGAGAGCTGTGTTAAATTTGGCCATCACTGGGCCACAATACCGCTAGCAGACATTAGTTGCTAGAATGACAGCAAGCTGAAGTTTTCAAATAACCAACCTGCAGCAAAAGGTGTTCGAGTGCTCCATCACGGCTGTGGTAGCGTGCCCCGAATGACCGGCATGGGATAGCGGCTTTTGTAGAGGCATCGCAGCTATGTTGGCAGGCTCCTAATGCTCCTAACTTGAAATACACCAGGACGGGTTCTGGGAGCTGCTGTTTTCCCGTGGTTGGATCGAGAATGATCGGTTCAGTGGCGTCCCATGGTCCGTCCAGCACATGGGCCCGTCATTGCTGGAGATGCTCAGAAGTATAGACTGCAACAAAAATATGTGTAAGTGCTCCATCATGGCTGTGGTAGCGTGTCCCCCCCCCCCCCTCCCCCTCCGATTTCAGCTTTCGGAGCAGGTGATTCTCGTTCATCACCTTGTAAAAAGCGATGCAAGTACTATAGAAAACCCTGCAGTTCCTCAAAGTGCCATAATAACTATTTTAACTGTGATTATAACACAGACAAATATTTGCAGCAAAAAGATTGTTGTTGGAAGTGTTTTAATAGAAGGGGATAGAAAGTAAAAATGCAAAATGCCTTTAAATCTCGATCTATTTACTAAATCAGTTCAGTCTTCGACAACTGCAGGGCAATAAAACTATTTTAATAGAGCGAATAAACTACACGTCGCAACATGCACTTTTCCTTAAAGGGATGGTGAACCGAAATTTGGATTTCAGAAAACAATGCAGGAGCTGTAGAGGGGACGCTACAATCCCTACAACACTACTCGTAAGGCGATATTTCGAATGGACGGCCGTATTTTTGGAAAAAGAGATCGAGATTGAACGAGGCCGACGAGGGACGTGGAGTCAACCGTATCTGGTTTTCTCCTCTCTTCGCTTTGCCCCATCAAGGCGACGAGGCGAGGAAGACGCAAGACCAGTCCCTCTCCTTCTCGACTCTTGTCAAACAAACAAGAAGTCAACATATCTGTCACATGCGCCTCCTTTTTTTAAAAAATATGGTCGAGATATCGCTATATCGGTGATGTTTTGGTGTTTGTAGCATCCTGTTGCACACTTTTGCTGCCGTGTTTTGTGGAACCCAGATTTCGGTTCAGCATCCATTTAAAATGCAAATATAGCGAGGAAGAATCATACGAGTGTTCCTCAAGTAATCGGGGCCACTGAAACAATGATTTATTTATTTATTTAAAATACCCTCAAGGCCATTGGCATTACAGAGGGGAGTGGGGGTTAGCGGCAGTAGTACACTTCGCAGCTCAATCTGAGCAGTATAGATTATTTATGGCAGTCCTAAATAAATGGTCAGGAACAATTGTTGCAATAGATGCGGGAAGGTGGTTCCAATCCACTGAAGGTTTCGGAATGAATGACTCTTGGAATGCATTAGTGTTGCATTTTAGAATGTCTACTTTATACATATGATCAATGCGAGGTGAAATATAAGAAGGTTGATTCAGCAGTCGGTTGTGAAGTAATGAGTTAGTATGGTATATCTTATGAAAAAGACATAAACGAGCTATTTTACGACGTAAATTGAGGTTAGGCAACAATAGGCTAGTTTTCATTGAGCTCACGCTTGCGGTGCGATGAAAGTTATTAAGAATAAAACGAGCAGAGCGATTCTGAACTAATTCCAGGGCGTTAGTTAGTTTGGAATGACCGGGGTCCCAGATAGAAGAAGCATATTGTAATTTAGAGCGTACAAGCGTTTTGTACAGAGTTAGTTTCAAAGATGAAGGGGCAAGTGAAAAGTTTCGTTTTAGATAACCCAGCATTCGATTAGCGTTATTAATAACATACTCAACATGCATTTGCCAGGAAATATCTGAGGTTATATACACGCCTAAGTATTTATAAGAAGAGACAGAATGTAAAGGGACATCTTCGAGAAAATAAGAAGAAGGAAAATTACATTTACGCGATACTGTCATGGCCTTGCATTTAGTCGTGTTAAGTTCTATCCCCCATAATTCACACCACTTTGAAACATGGTTGATGTCAGTTTGTAAATTCAGAACATCCGAGGCGTTAGTAACTTCTCTGTAAATAACAAAATCATCAGCGAATAAACTAATTGAAGAAGAAATCGAATTCGGCAAATCGTTAATACAGATAAGGAACAATAGCGGACCTAATACAGAACCTTGCGGCACTCCAGAATGAACGGAGGCGAGCGGGGATGTTTCATTGTTAGCAGTTACAAACTGGGAACGATTAGTGAGAAAACAAGTTATCCAGGACAGAACATTTGCGTCAATGTTAAGACTGTTAAGTTTTAATAGCAGCAGCTTGTGTGAAACTTTATCGAATGCTTTGGAAAAGTCCAAAAAAATGCAGTCTAGCTGGGACCCTCGGTCAAGCGCTAGGTGCAAATCATGGGTGAATGACAAAAGTTGCGTTTCGCAAGAGAAGGATTTACGAAAACCATGCTGAGTGGTGCTAAAGAAAAGGTTAGATTCTAAAAATTGAACTAGTTGTGAGTAGATGATATGTTCTAGTATCTTGCATGGAATGCTAGTAAGCGAAATTGGTCGATAGTTATTCGGGCAATGTTTATCACCTCCTTTGTGGATTGGCACCACCTTCCCTATCTTCCAATCAGCAGGCAACTCTCCAAGTGAAAGCGACTGGGAAAAAATTTGAGATAATATCAAAGAGCAATACATTTTTGTGTTTTTGAGGAACTTTGAGTTAATGCTGTCGGTGCCAGCAGAGGAAGAAAGTTTTAAGTTATCGATTATTTTAACAATACCAATGGGTCGGGATTGACACCTCACTTCCTCTCATGCAAAGCATCAATAACCATTCCAGCCAAAGGGAAGCAACTATAAAGGGAAAGTAAAAGTTGAACACTTTTCTCGGAAAGTGGCCACTTTTCGCTCGAGCACCTAATTTAATAGTTGCTTTTACGTAGGGAAATATAAGCGAGTAACTTGGGGTTCCTTAATTTCATAAAAGGACAAAATTGTTTCCGCCTATGGCAGAGTGCTCGCTCAGCTCACCGTGGGACAGAAGTGGTTTGTGTACCTCAGTCCTATTTATTATCGAGCGGTAACACATCATATCGGCTGAAAGTATTTAATAAATAATAGCGGCCAAAGCAGGTGGCACGTCATCGTCTGCTTCCAGCCAGCATCTAATGACGTTGGTGGCGCCATCCTGCGGTACGTTATGCAAGCACGGTCGTCGTTCGCCCGCTAGGCCTACCGCGAAACGAACGAACCACCGGTCTCTATGACAATTGCCGGATCACGCATCCCCACTTGCTCGCTGCAGCGCGAGTGCGGCCACCGAACAACCATCTTGCACATTGAAAAATTGTTTTTGGAACGTGGCGGAGGCTGGCGGCAGCGAGCTGAAGACATGTTTTCTACTTGTTTGTCGTCATTTGCAAAACAAGTCTTTTAAAACCCTGTGTAAGCCGTGAAACTTGCCGTTCAGAAAACGTGGAAATTTTTACGGCAGCAGAGTGCCACAGGAAAAAGGCACAACTTGTCGAAAGCACGTTTCACCGGTCTAGCGGCGTGATCAAAGCTTCCCTGGCCCACAAAAGCACTGCGTCTCTGCGCCGTCGCATGCTCGGATGACAATAAAAAATCGACGTGTAAATGTGTTTTATGAGTGCAATGTGTGTAAAGCCATATGTACTTCTGGAGCAGCGTTTTACTTTATCCCGACGACTCTACAGGGTGTCACAAAAGAAAATTTACACGGTCTTTTTTACTGCAAAAATGAACTAGGCATCATCGAACGCTCATTCCCCGCCGAAAGGTAGAGCTAGAGGTCACAACCAGATGCCAAAGTTTCAGCCCGATCCGATAACTTAATCAAAGGTTATAAGTGATTTCTTGAAAATTTCAATGGGAAAATGGCCGCCGACAAAGTTTTCAAATACATGGGGCTCTATGGCACCAGAAACCGAAAACGGGCAAAAATGGGCTCCATTTTCCCATTGAAATTTTCAGAAAATCACTTGTAACTTTTGATTAAGTTATCGGATCAGGCTGAAACTTTGGCATCTGGCTGTGACCTCTAGCTCTACCTTTGGGCGGAGAATGAGCGTTCGCCCATGCCTAGTTTATTTTTGCAGTAAAAAAGACCGTGTAAATTTCCTTTTGTGACACCCTGTATTTCTAACTTCCGGCACTTGCGGTCCAGAAAGAGCTTGATCCAGTGGCCAGTGGCAAAGAACGAGGAGGGGAAGGTACACATCATGATACTGTTAGCGCGAACACGACATCGGCACATTTTACTTCCAATTAGTATTAGCGAGCACGAAATGTTTTAGCTTACTTATATGAGCTCTTCCCGTAGCAATAATAACTTGGATGACATCCCTTGGTTTCAAAGAGAAAAACTGGAAAAACCAGCGATCACTCGTTCGCACAAACTGTGTCGCACTCAGTACGTCTTTTTTTTCGTCATGAGACGGTTTACAGAATATGGTGCACGATAGCTCCTCATCACTGATTAGTGCTGAACCATTATAAACCTACTTTATTTCACTTGACGCTTCAGCGCGACTCGCCTAATTGTGATTGGCCAAGGGACTGCACAAGACCATATGGGTCGCGCTTCAAAAATTTTAATTCTCGCTGTCTTGTAGTTTTGCCTTCGAAAACCAAACTTGCTCCATAGCGTTGCTCTATTTGTGCTGCCATGTGATCCATTAGAGCAGATATGGAACATGGTTAATAGTGCATAAGAGCAACCGTCCGTATTGTTTTCCCCCTTTAATCAAAGCAACTTGCCGGAACAGCTGGACGACCCAGGACTCCGTGCCCGATATATGATGCAAAAACATCTACGCGCGACACACCTTCACAGCTTTTCCGCGGCGCCGATTTTTGATCGGTATCCAAGCGCGCGAAGGCAGAGAGACGCAGCGCTTCGGCGTGCCAAGGAAGCTTTGATCACGCCGCGATAAACTTGATTTCGACGAGTTGCGCCTTTTTCCTACGGCACTGCGCTTCCGTAAAACTTTTGACGTGTTCTCAACGGCAAGTCTCACGGCTTACACAGGGTTTCAAATAACGTTTTCGACGAATACCGACGAACGAGTAAAACACATAACTTCAGCACGCTGCCGCCAGCCTCCGCAACGCTCCAAAAAGGCAATTTTTCGACATGTAACATGACCGTCTGGTGGCCGCATTCGCGGAGCGGGGATGCGCGATGTGCTACGAACACACCACTGCCTAAAACAATTTTTTGTTTTTACATAGGTAAATAGACTAAAGAAAACATGACATGCTCTCTTTAAATTTCAGCACGCGAGAGCGCCCATCGTAATTATTCAACGAGCGCGGTTCAGTGTTTTAGATTTCTTCCGTTCTTCTTTCGCCGGAAAGCGAAAAGGTACGAACAAAAAGTGTTTAGAAGAAACCAGAGCAAACCGAACTCCCATGGATACGAGCCCTTGTCCTGCACACGTCAATCGAGTCGAGTCTGATGCGAGGATGCGTTGCCCTCGTGCAACTGAGTGGGGAAAGCGGAAGCAACAAGGTTGAGCGCGTTTTCTGACACAACACGCGCTATCGCGTTAAGTTACGCGCCTTTCAATCCTTCTGCACTTCGATTATCTCTCAAGGCGCACGCGAAAATGAGCTACTTACCTTTTAAGTGCGGTTGAATGGTGACAAGAGGTCGCGGCAACGAAGTCATGGAAGAGCTGCCGTCGGAGAGCCTACGCAGCGGTGTCACGGTGCACGGTGCGCCCGCCGCTCAGTAAACATCACGTGACAGACGTCTTCGTCCGCGAGCTGAGTGCGCCGGCTTTCGGGTGGGCCTCCCTCCGCCACTCCGATGGCGAAATGCCCCAAAGCAAAGAGATCTCGCCTCGACGGCGTCGGCGTTTTGCCGCGCGCGCCCCTCAACGCTTTCGTCTCTTTTTTTTTTTTTTCTGTTTCTTTTTTTTTTTTTTTTTTAGTGTGTGTGTTTTGCGTGCTGGGCTCCGTCACTCCTAAGCTGAAAGTGTAGAGGAAGCTAAGGGGTGCCCGGTGAACTAATCGAACGTCTGTCTTTAACCATGTGATCACGCTCCCTCCTGTAACCACGCGCAGAGAGCGAGGCAGGTGATAACTGGTCCGGTGGGCGCTTAGCCAGCTTAGCTCGCTCGACACTGTCAGCTTAGGAATGAAGGGAGTCCTCCTTCAAGGACGAGTCCTCTTCGCTTACAAAGAAGAGATTAGAAGAGATTGGTGATGGTGTAGGGCAGTGTGGGGAAAACGGGAGGAGAACTGTCCTCTCATCACCCTATCTCGCCCTTTCCCAAGGAAAGAACGAGTTCTTGCCCCAGGCCGAGCGACCTTGTAAGCATTCCGTCTCGAGGCCGTTGGTGCGTCCGCCTCCCCCCCCCCCCCCCCCCCCCCCAAAGGGCGCTCGAATTCTTTCGTTTGTCTCTGTTGGTATTTGCTTGCCGGGTATCCAAAAAAACCAATGTGGTAGAGATTGCTTAAACATGACAGCTCTAGAGCAAGAAGACAAAAAGAGTCTGGCAGACACGACGCTCCGAACTCAACTTGAAGCCTAAGGTCAACATTAAAAAGAGAATAATAAATCAAATGTCTCCCAACGAAAAAAAAAGAGGCAATATGATTTTTAAGAAAATTGTCAGCCACTTTCGCGTTGCCCCGGAGCACCAGCGAGGCTAACTAGGTTATGCCTCAACATAAACAAAACAGCAAAACATGCGCATAAAAAAAAATGCACGCAAACATGTGGATTGCACCAGATCTGTAGACTAAAATACCAACCACATGTGGGCGATCGTACAGGTGTAGCATCATTGTTCCATGTCTTAACCTAGTATGTTGAAGGTCTACAAATGACGGCATGATTACGTTACACACGCTTGCTGTCTCTTAATTAAACGCAGAATGCTCCGCGGTCACGGTGAGAACCCGGCCATATGATCTGGGGATCCGCGTCATGGGCTTCTGATAAAGCTAGCTTTTTAAAGACGGGGCAAAAGGGTGGAGTGTCAGTCGTGGGGCATTTGACACGGGCTTTTGACATCGGGTGCTTTTGTGCACCACCAGATCGTACAGAGGGCATGAACTTTCTGTAAAGCGGTCTCCCTTGTGGAACCAGTCCACTGTGATAAGCGTTCGTATGATTTTTTTGCAAGATAAAATACCTATTCCGGGCAAGTAGGTACCGAAAACAGAGGGGAAAATTTTCGAGGCATTAAAAATCAATGTAAAGAAGGATGACCGTTGCATTAGTGCGTCGTCGCTCGTTTCAGCAAGTAAGAAATTCAGATTCATTTGGGGGGAGGTATAATAATGTGTGTATATATGTTCGCGTTTTTCAAATAAAATTCAGTAGCCAGTAGCGCTCCGAGTACTTCTTTGTGTTCGCTTTTTTTTTTTTTATGCGTTTTGCAGCTGACGTTATTTTTGGCTAAACTCTAAATCAAAAACAACGTTATCGTCTGCTATCAGTGCCTTGGTGGTGCCATGTTGAAGGCATTCGGCGTGTTATTGTGGCAGCAGTTGTGCCGTAAAGTCATAGAGCCGTCCTTGTATAACCACGTTTCAGAATATGTTCTTGTCCCGTCAATCGCAACGGGGTTCTTCACTGGACACGAAATGAAGTCCATAAACCCCTAGTTAGGGTACGAAGCTTTTCTCTCGAGGTCATAGAGTCAACTTAATAATCTGGAGCGAAAGGTCCCATTCATTTGGCCGCGACGGAACGGCGAGGCATTGACGCGAACATCGGCAGCCCCATTTGGCGGCCCCGATGAGCCCATATCGAGACATTTCTGAACGTAGTTTTCGGTCCCAGAAACAAACATGAAATAGATGCGAGTGGCTTCCAGCTTTTCTCCTGCACTTTACAACACTACAGCAACACCAAAATAGATTTCCGTGCGAATGCTGCACGTGCCCGAGGCCGGTCCTTAAACAGCGAAGGCTACCGGCACGAAAGTGCAGCCTTCAGGGGCGTTTTCGCGGAATGACCGCTTGCGCTAGAAATTTCTGTTTCAAAGGGAGGATTTCGCGCTAGCCCGCGCGTGTCGCTGACTGGTTGGAGCTAGGAGCACGAGGAGCGCAAGCTCATTCTGCAGAACGTGCTATGAACACCAGGAATACTTCGTCTCAACTCAGCATGGACCATTGTTGGTCACACGTGCTAAAAGCGCGAGCTAATTGTTTTGGATGACGCCTCGGCGGACACACGAGCGCTCGCGGGTGCACAAGCACTGAAACAGCATCTGCGGTTCATTCGGAGGTGAAACTAAGTATAGCGCGTGATGCACGTTAACGACCTCAGGTTAGCGGTCGTACTGCACTAGCTACGCGTGTCTCATGTACAGCGTGAACCAGTGTCGCAAATCTTGAAAGGCAGATCGACTTCACGCCGAATAATCTCTCACGAACAGTTTGACCTTTGAATCGAGTATACACCAACTCATTGCGTGTAAACAAGCAAGCGTTTGCACACAAGAGCTCCGCGCACGACGCGCTGCATGTACCCATTTTCCGAAGTGTGAAGCGTTCGGCCATGCTCCGTTCAGCAGGCTGCACCACCGCCTAAGCGCGACGTCATAGATTTGGTGTAGGTGGGACTCTTGTTTAATTAACGATTCACTATGGCACATCGACTGTAATTTCGCCCTCATTTGCTTTGAAATAATGTTTTCATCTGAAATACTGTCTATAGATTACGAATGACGAGTCACTGATCATTTATACGCCAGGCGAGCACGGGATGGCGGCCCCTCGCATTGGAAATACACCGGTGATTTTGGCACGGGTGTTTATATCAAATTTATAATATAAGCACTCCTGACCCGTCCTATCAAAAAGATGTTTGCTTTTCTTGGCAGCAATGACAGCAGGGTTGCACAGAAGCATTTATGCATTTAAGCACGTCCCTTATTATAGGGAAAACTTAATCGAGACAAGTAATTAAGGTAAATTAACGTAAGGTTCTTTTGTATAAAAAAAAATTCTGCCATATAAGTGCACACGTCAGTACTTAAATGATTGTGTTGTTACCCATGAAGCGCGCGAGAAAGACCTTCTTGAGAAAAAATGTGAAACAGATACTTTTATAAATATATTAATTAATTCATTTATGTATTTTCCGTGTTCACAAACATAACAAATAAATTATCGTTGTCCTCTATATTTATGCATAATTGCGCATGGAATACCTACTATCAATGACACATTCATAGTGTCACTAAATCTTAGTTCGGTCGAGATGCCAAAACGGTATTCGGTCATATATTCCGAAACCGTTCGTAATATCAAGAACAGAATTAAAAAAAAAAAATAATTATGGCAGCGCTACTTTTCCTAGGCCCCATCGTTCGCAAGGCATCCGTTCTAAAGTTCCGGGAAGCTTGCTCGTGGGCAAAACGATCTTGTTGCTTTCAAGGTTGGAGGTTTCGCGCGCAGAAAGTGATGTCAGGCGATAACAGGCCGGAAATTGATTGCAGAGGTGAGCTCTTATTTCGTTCATCTCCAAGTTGACAATGCGGTGAAGCTACGCGTTAGCCAACCATTCAGTGGCCTGACTCCTATCGCTTTATTTCGCTCGCCTCGCGTGTGTATGCGGAGAAGGGGTGATCACGTGGTGCGAAATGACAGTCAAACGGTCTAACAAGCACGCAGTTTCCACCGCGCTGTCAGCTTACGGGGAATAAAGTCCCCTATCCATGACTAAAGGCTTTGTGTGGCAACTGAGGACAGCGTGTGCTTCCGAAGATGGTAATCCAGGGAATCCGGACTCAACGGGCGCCTCGCTCGTTCCTTGCGCACCTTGCACCCAGCTTGCACTAATGCTCCATACAAAAAAAAAAAAAAATATTAACGATTTTTAGTGTTCGCAGCATGCCCATTCCACACTATCTTTTTTGTGTTTGTTTATTTGTTTTTTCGAAGTTTTTTTTTAAGTTTTTTTGTGAAAATATTTGCGTCGTAAAAGAGCTGGTTGGTCGGTGCTGGTTTGTTGTCGATTCGGTAACTAACAAACACAGGAGACCAAATTAAAGTTCACAATCTTTCCACATCATGACTTTCAGGGTTACGTCCCAATCCGGCTGAAGCCTCAATTCGGCTATTGCCTCAATTCGGCTAGAAGTTTCAATTCGGCTGGACGTTCCAGTTCGGCTACATCTCCAATTCGGCTAGAAGTTTCAATTCGGCTGGACGCTTCAGTTTGGCTAAATCTTCAGTTCGGCTACAAGTTTCAATTCGGCTGCATGCTTCAGTTCGGCTAGATCCTTGTTTCAATTCGGCTGGACGTTCCAAGTTGATCAAGCTAGACATCCAAGCATAAGGTGCCCCCAATTTTTTTAGAGAGACGTTAACTATATCTGCATCTTGCCTTAACATTGCAACGTGCAAGCTCAGATCAATAAGTTCAAGCAGCTACGAAGGCTTTGGGCACAGAAACATTTGTGTTTGTTGTTTGTTCTGTAGAGTTGCTGTGCAAACACCAGGTCTCTGCTTCAAAGAAATTTATTCACTTGCCCAAAGAATGGATTACAGCAGTCCAAAGGTTGCTTCTTCCAGTGCTGGCCACTGCTCACGAGAAAGGGACAGGACGCCTTGGCTGCTCCTACGTCGAACTGAGTTGAAGAAAAAAAGAAGATACCTGCATCAGTCATGAGACAAAACAGTATGGTAGGGGCTCAATCCAGTGATTTACATCTTCAGGAGGCTAAGGAGAATGTAACAGTATACCTGTAATTTTTTTCAAGGTCACAAATTTGACTCAAGATTGGCTAAACACACCAGTAGCTATGACTGACCTCGTAACCAAAACCTTACGTCCGCAAAAAATTGTTTGGCGACATTGAATTTTCAAATTCGGTCCTCATCATATTTTCAAAGTGAAAGTTTCTACTGGCAGTATTAAAGATATGGAGGCTCGGGCAAGCTGGTGTTGCATACTTTTCCACAGCGCGAAAAATTCGCAACCAAGCACAGGCACACACAAAAGGAAAAGACATTCATGAAGCTCTGACTTGCAACTCAGACTTGTATTATTTCTTCTCTGCCTGCGCCTGTCTTTTTAAACAATAAGATTTTTTTTTGTTATTTTTGGTTTCATGTGGATGCAAGATAATTTAATTATTTTTTGTAATAAATCTGGACAAGGTTTAGTGACACAGTTTTCTTCTAACCTCGAAATCTTTTCAGCTTCAATAACTTCCCTAATTAGTTGAATATTATTTTTACTTATTACGGGGCAATGATTTTAGTTCTGCTTGACATCTGCAATCTTGGCAATGTATGCCTTAGTGTCCAGAAGCGATTCTGTTTATGTTGTAGTCGTGTTCCCCTTGTCTATGTGACATCAGTATTTGTGACGTCGGGGTGGGGAGGGGTTGGGTTTTGGCAGTAGAACTTGTTTCCAACTGATTAGAAGAATTTCGATGGCAACAAATAAAGCCTGCGGAACCCCAACAATAGCTCAGCAGCACGAAAGAAATATGTTCCATTCTGTTCTCTGATGTGGTTGTGCTAGCCATGCTCCAAACAAACAAGAGTTTCGAACAAACCATTTGGGCTTCGTAACGTGAAGAGGGGTACAGTTTCTATCATGAAGGAAGCCATTAGCCGGCAGATTTTATGGGACGAGCGAAGGCGGCGGAACTAGATTTCACACTTCACCCCGCACAGCCATGCAGCGCGGCACGTTCCCGTGGCACCTACGGCTGTGAGTAGCAAGTATGTCAGGGAGCCTTTAAAAAGGTGGGTAAAACAAAGTTTTTCAGTGACCGAATCGAGGAGACTGATAGCTTAATGTACCGACACCTGGATAAGTAACCCAGTTGTTGTTGTTGTTGTTGTTTACGGGTTTTATGGCGCAAGAGCTCCGACGGCCATACTGCGCCAAACTAGGTAGGATAAGTAACCCTGGTTTGCAAGTTTTGTCGTGGGAGAGTTGGTATTAACTGGGGTGCACTGCGAGTTGTAGAGGATCTAGAGTCACACCGCCATATTCAGCTCAAGAAACCTCGTCTAGGCACAGGCAACTCCTTCCGCAATCATTGAGACTATAAATTAATTAATACACTTGTGTCTGGTTATTTTTTCTGTTTCTTTTGACTTTCTGAGAATCGGGAAACTCAGCAAGCAAATTTAATATCTAAATTATTCTGAAAAACTGAGAATTTAATCAAAACAAGTTCCGAGAAACATCAAATTTTCCACAAAGGTAAACTCCAGAAAACACCCTCCAATGCCACAAAGGATTACATTCTTTTCCCCTGTCTTTTTTCTCCGACATTGTTTCCCTGCTTTTATCAGTCTCGGGTTTTTCTACATTATGACCGACAAAGGATTAATTCTGGAAACACGGAATGCCGCTTATAGTGATGCTGCTATATGTCACGCTAGGGGTAGCCAGGCAGGCTCTGGTGCAGCTTGGTTATGACCTTCCTCGCAAAGGGAAGTTTTGGCATTGCATATGAGGCGATACTTGCCCAAGTCTAGAGGTTACCTTGGCAAGGTTGTGGAAGCACCCATGCTCACAAGTACGGTAACTGCCCAGGTCACCTTGGAAGGTCTCAACACACGGCAGGCACCATCGTCTGTCGTAGGTATGATGCGCTGCAATGTCTGATGACACAAACTGCAGCAAAACAAAACATATTTTCCTGTGAAACAGTATCCATAGCTGCAATCTCCGTACCAGCACACTGCATGAGTAGCTAATCTCATTGTGCACTTCTTTCTACATTAGAAGCACAGTTTAGCCTGAAGGCGTCGGCATATTTCGGTTCCACGTATAAAGTCACTCATACAGATTTACGTCAAACAAACATATTTCGCCACGTCTGTGGCTGTGGCAGAAAATACTAAGAAAGGCGAGATAAATCTACGATTGCATGCTTTAAATGGTCAGGAATGGGAGAAAAAAGCCCCGAGACACTTTCCTCCCATTTCTCCTCCTGTGAACAGCAAGGTCGAGGGAGCCCACCAGTGGTGCAATCGGTGGTTTGTACGCGGTGCTCGAACGTGATTAATTTACGATGTTTGGATACCATCATTTCAGCCATGTTGCGATTACATGGATACCTTAAGAACTGTCAAATGCTGATTGAAAAAAAATTGTACCGGCTCATTCGCGGCTTTCTTAGCTTTGGTTGCTCCCATTACGGAATAAAGGGTTTGTTCACCAAATAAACAACGCACTCCCGAGCTTCATCCAGTTTGTCACTGAAGGCTTTGTTCGTGTTCGAAGCTAGATCTTTGCTCAAAAAGCACTTGGAAATTACAAACAAATCTACAACGACTCTAAGCAACCCTCGTCTCATTGAACCGCAGCGCAGTTTTCGCCCAAAGGAGCCACAAGTAACGACTCTTGAGAGCAAAATAATTATCTATAAAAGCTAGACACAATGCATGGTTCCGGCATTTGAGCACAACGTATTTGACGTCTTTCGGAGAACGCTACAAAAGCTTAGTATTCCAACAAGAGCTTAAACGTAAAAAAATTTGTTTCCTCGTATCTGCCTGAACTGGGCGGAGCCACCCGAACGACCCGACGTATGCAAGATCCAAAGCATGTGTCGCAAACTGCTGTGTGCAGCACGCCGGAGCAGCCATCTTTCCGACTGTTTGCACGCTGGCTCACATTGTTTCGATGCACATGTGTCTTGCGTTTAACGTTTCGATGGCAGCCTTTCATTTTTAAGAACAAAGCGTCAAGTGCTAGCCTGGCTGTCACTAACACTGTTCACACACACAGTTGCTCAATGCGAAGTGTAAACAAGTACGCCCATGACATGCTGGAAAGGACAGCCTGGCGCCTAGGCAGTACGGCCACGCAGGTCCAATCAAAGCTCGCAGGATGCTGTACATAGACTGCGCGACACTGTTAAGCACTAGACACAACAAAGAAATAAATGCACCTTGATCCTACGAGAAAACTCTGATGACACAGCGTATAGTAAGACTTGCGAAGCTTGTAACTGGGTTCATGAGCTTTTAATCACTCCCGCGACACACACCTGCACACAATGTGTCATCCGAATTTACCCATTGGATCAAGGTACATTAAATTTTTTTCCGCTGCCAAATGGAAGGGAAGGTGCGACAACATTATCCTTTTGTCTTACCCTAGCATGAACTAGCTGGTAATGGTACAATTACAAGCGAGTTGCTTTCACTGGTGTCCCTCGAGCTCTCGTACAACCAAACCGCAATTAAACGCAGGGCACTTGCCCGCACTTGTAGCCACTCCGGCTAGTCCATGCTAAGACGCGACAAAGCATGGCAGGAAGCCTGCCACTACAGCACGTCGGCAGCCGGGCATGACTGGCGAGTGCAAGCGCCACGTGAGTCACATGAATGTTCCGCAATAGCTGCGTGACTTAAAAGAACCCAGATGAAATGCCGTTCGTTGTGCCATTCAGTGGTGCAAGGGTAGAACATCGGGCTCCTAATCAAAAGGCTGTGGGCTCAATCCCCCTATAGGGGAGACATATCATTGATCTTCTTTCATTAAGTGAACCCTATCTTTGCTTTTATTCTCGTGTTCTTCTCATTCGACGTGCTTCCGTGACCGACTGGGTAATCCATGTTGATCTACAACAACTGGATCGGTCGTTGCATGCTCTCAACCCTAGATATATAACACACCGTATAATAAATAAAACAAGGGTCCCGCAACGCTTACCATAGGAACCGTCACTGGCATCACTAACAGTGAGAAGGTGCAACGCAACATCGCATCGCTCGGATGTAGCCCATCAAGAAAAGATTGCGCAATCTGTCAGCTGCAATCCATTGGGAAGCAAAATGTCCTCCCCGTATGTTTCGATAGAATCGGTGCAGTGGGTGGACTACACTGTTCTATGTGCGAGGCTAGCCTCTGTGTATATCTTTGCTGAGTGAGTACTCTGGGCTGCACCGGAAATTATTTTCTCGCGTCCATTGCTCTCATCAAGAAGAGCGTCACACTATCACCGTGCTCCTAAATAGCATGGATGCAGCACAGCGCTTAATGTGAACTCTTTCGCACGCTACAAAAATATTACCCTCTACTTGTGCAAAAAGAGAAAACACCTTCGGAATTTCACTAAAAACATATTCTGAAAACATGGAACCCTAACTATAGCCACTCCAGTGTATTATATACTTGGGCAGGGTTGGCCAGGCTGACGCGGCCCAAGAGCTGCAAACAAAATCACAAAATTTTCAAGAGCCGCAGAGGGAGGGAGGGAGGGAGGGGGGGGGGGGCCGCAGCAGGAAGCTCAAACTAATTTCGGTCTATCTAATATGAGTCAAAAGCAGTCCAATTGTGCGTAAGGCAGCGGTAGCACATTTAAAACGTGTTTCATTTCTCTCTTTGGGGAAGTGCTCCGGGACAGATGGGGGGGAGGGAGAGAGAGGAGGGATAAGGGAGGGAGTGGCGAGCCGCAGCTTGGCCACCCCTCTACTAAGGCATCGCCATGCAGGTTCTCAAGGAGGTTGGGAACGGCCTTCCCTTCTAAATTAACTCCTGGCATTGTATACTAGGCAATACCTGCTGTAGTCTATCGGTTACCTTTGCAGGGAGATGGAGGCATCGATGATCTCACGTACGGCAATTGCCCATGTCGCACATCATCATGGAAGGTCTTCATGAAGCAGGCAACTTGTCCTGTCGATGGAGACCCACACATATCCTGCATATGTGGGTAAAGTGCCTAAAATTTAATTTAATTACAACTACAACTACTTCTCTCCAAAAGCATCATGACATCAAAGCTAGCCGCTTTCCATAGATGGGGCTCACTAGCACAGCCTGGCCTTTTTTGGTCGGCGAGGGCGTCGAGTGTGTTTTGTAGCGACCCGCCACACGCCCTCAAAGTTGAACTTGCGTCGTATTCAAATTTCGGAAGAGAAGCCTACTACCAAGTATGATAGAATTGTAGCAGGGGGTCATGATGTTAGCTCCGTAGCCCCCGCAACCCAACCTCCATTATCGCCAGCCCCTTTGCCGTCTACTTCCTCGCCCATCATGACTACCCGTCATCCCTTGTGGTTGACGCTTGTTCGAAGGGAAGGACTGGCTGGCACTGCTGGGCTCTGCGCCGCTACTCATCCCAATTCCCAAATGGAGACTGCGGCTGACCGGTGACATCCGTCGTCTGCTTCCTTGCTTCGGTACCTTGCTTCGGTTAAGGAACTGTTTTTTGCAGATAGTATAACGTGTTGAAATCGTTTCCCTCCTAATTTCAACGGCAATTCATCTTGGAAGTGCCCGCGCAAAGCTGGTGTCGCGATGTGTGGTGATATCAAACGCAGAGAGTGCCTGAAGAATTTTGAGAATGCTCAAACTGATTTGTGGATTTGTTTGGACGCACTTTATGACGAACAAATCAGCGGCAAGCGGCTCATAGTCAGATCTTCTAAATTTCCGATTGCGACACTTCCCTGATGACTTGCTAAGTGCTTGGATATGGTAAAAAAACTTTGAGTGAAACCTATTTCTTCAGACTACGGATACGGAAGGCTCCGCTTCCCGGGGCACGATGACCCAGGTCCCCTCTACAGCCCATCGAGTTTTCGGACGGCGCTCGAATGCGCGCTCAGAGTGCAGTCCAGCGTTACTTTGGTGCCATCGGACGGCACTCAGATACAACCTGGATTAAAACAGTTCGCTTTTATTGTTATGGCGGTCACTGTGTAGGTCACTCACTGAGGTGAAGAGGGGGTGAGACGGGGTCCAGTCACCGCCGCGATCAACGACCGAAATCCAGCAGCCCCATCCTGGCCCCTCCGACGCGCGATGCCACATACTTTCGATTCCTAGAGCTCGCCTGTTCATCGCAGTTCGCCCAGTCTGCCGCTCACGGCTGCGCTAGCTATATCCCTTCCGTTCTGATAAAACCCACTAGACAGAACGAGTGAACGGGTGTGGTTTCGCAAAACGTAGTGTCTAGAAAACTGTCCGACGGCGCTCTTGCAGAGCGTTCAAATGCCGTCCGACGGTACTCCACTCGCGCGTTCAAGTGCCGTCCGAAAGTCTCGTATAAAACGAGTTCTCAAAACGACTTTTACGAAGGGGAGTGTGGCGTAGTGGTAAGATGTGTCACATAAGCACGTGATCCCGGGTTCGATCCCCAGTGCGGGCTTACTTTTTGTTTTTGTTTTCTCGAACATTTTATTTTGCCGACGCATTTGGCGATATGTACATTTATTTTTTTTTACCATTAACACAGGAAAAAAACGAACGTTGTCGCCGAAATTTCGCTGAACGAAATAGTATGGTACTTCGTTTCCGGAGGTGCATCGGGTACAGCGGGGCTTGTTTGCCGGCTGGACGCCGCGAAGCGGCGTGTACGACAGGGCCATATGGGTCAATAGTTTTGTAATTAGCAGCCGCATACTGTCGCCGCGAAGCGGCGTGAACGCAGGCGGGGGTGTGTGTTAACGAGCTCCCCAGTGATACACGCGCCGTCCAACTCCCGGACGGCACTTGTAGGCGCGACTGGAGTGCCGTCGGGCGGCACTGTAGACAGAGCCTTCGGAAAGTGCTTTGTGGCCCCTTCCCGAACTTGTGCTACCATGCTTTCGTGGATACTCACCCTTGATGAACGAACTGTGAAGTGGGACCGGTCAGTGATTCGGTATTACTTTCGCTGCAATCGGAGGCGTTGATTTGAACCGCTCGTTCTCGAAATAGGAGCCTTGTCTTGAACAAAACCATCCAATAACTCAAAGGCCGCAACCACGTCACACACAACGCTCTACCTGCCCCACATGCGTTGCGCCATCTTGGGTACCAGTGTTGCCAGGCGAGGAAAACAAAAATCAGTGGGTACTGGATAGAACTAGGGGTGTCGCGAACCGGTCGCGGTTCGAGTTCGGCCAGGTTCGACTTTTTCGAACTTTTAGTGGAAAGTTCGACGAACCTTGTATTGAGGTTCGACTCGTGTGCGCATGCGCGACAGGCTGGCTAGTTGGCTTCGGATTGGATGGTAATGGCTAAGAGATGAATTAAGTGCAGCGCTGATTGGCTATTTCAGTCAGTACAGTACTAAAAATTAAGTTATTAGCTTCTTCAGGGATTAGAATTAGTTTCTTTTAATTGCAGCTGTTCACAAAATAAAATAACCCCTTGCATAAAAAAAAAGTTCTCCAAACCTAGACATGCGTGTATTAAGGTCTGGCCACACTGTCCATAAAGTCGAACCGGTCGAATCTGGTGAAAAGTTCGAAGGTTCGTCGAACCGGTTCGACTCAGTCGAACCCCGGAAGTTCGACCAAAAAATCTGGTTTGACAAAAGTTCGCGACACCCCTAGATAGAACTCAATCGAACTCCCTAAAATCAGTTAATAAAATTATGCACTTTTTTTACTCCCAGACTAATCTTTTAGCAAATATCATAAACTATAAAACAGCAGTTTAGATAAAACTGTATTCCCAAATTGAGCTATAATTAAGAAAAAAAAAAAACTTTGCTATACTAATATGAGTGTTATTTTTATTGCGTCACTCTGCTGCAATGTCCGGCAGAAATGTTTTAACGTCCAAAAGTCGGTTTGATTGTATCAACTATTCCGATGACTTGACTCAGCGCTGCAATACAAAAACCCAAACTCTTCTGCGTGAAAACGGAACTACGTGGATGCGAGTTGCAAAACCTCTTCGTGGTCGGGAAACACTGTACGGGCGGCCGTCTTGAGTTTCAGTTTCTCCGCATTTCCTTCTAGGGCATGGACGCTCCGCCACTGAGTGCGGTTCGGAAATTTTATTGTTTTCTGAGTTCCGACCGATCACCCAACGTGGCCGAAGAGCTAGGCCGTCATGCGCTTCAACTCTGAGGACACTCTTTTTTTCGATGCGAACACCGATGAAATCGTACTGTTTAGCGGTAGACTGCCTACGGTGTTACATGCGACTCAAAAAAATTTTTCTTTCTTTTTGTTATTGACAAAAATGTTTTATTATTTTTTTTTTTAGAAAGCTTTATGTTTCATTGGACACTGTGCCCTGGGAAATATTTTTCAGACGTTTCAAGAGCTAAATTGGTTTCATATAGGAAAAATTGGGTTGTGTGTGTGTTTATACAGCCTAGAACTTGGTCTGCCTCACAGGGGCGACGAGTCTCCCCGCTGTAGATGAGAAATTTAGCCAGTGCAGAACAATCGCTAGCTTGGGGTCTTTAACGTGCACCACGCAGTAGTGATACACGACCGCACGCCGGTACGATGCTCATCCAAAAGATAGCACTTACCTCAAGCACAGTTGACGGATGTTTCGCTAATATTGAAGATTTGTTCCAGCCCTGGCAGGATAACTGCATTGACTTTCTCAAGACTAAACAACTTTTTTTCCACCTCGGCTGCGACAAAAAAAAAAAAAAAATGAGTGTGAAATGAGGTTGGCACCACCCGTGTTGCTCCACTCGACGTCCGCCACGTAAGTTTTCGCCGCAGGGGCCGTCGAATTTTTAGCCACTGCGATAGCGAAATCCCTTCTCCATGAATGGTGAGCAAACAGACACGTAGTCTGTGTCTGTTATGTTTTCTATTCAAGAATATTTCAACAACAATTTTGTTTTAGATGTGTTTTACAAACCTCGTTTACAGACGCCAGACAAAGTGTAATGGAATCGCAGCAAAGCAACGAGGTTGTTTTACTGGTCCAGGCTAAGGTGACGGAGGCTGATGGCGAGTGCTCTATTTTTGTTTTCTTAGTTGAAATATTTTTATCCAGTAGCGCGCGTGTATAGAGGCTGTTGTGCCGCTTTATGTAGGCACGCTCGCGTCCTCGCCAGGCGACACGGCGCCGCTTTAAGTTCCATCGCCGCTCCGCCATCATTACTAAAATACCTCTATCCTGGGAAAAGTGGTGGCATTCATTGCTGTTGAAATGCTCGAGACACGTGACACGCGCCCCTTCTGGGAAGAACATGGCGTCTGAAATCCCGCTCAGTACTGCGCTGTGCCGCCATGATCTTTCCAAGACCTGCACGTTGCACTTGCCTCGTGCATCGACGCGCTATGCGCTACTTCTAAAATATGAAGGGGCTTCTATCCTTACTAAAGACCCTTCATGTTAAAAAAAAAAAAAGTAGCGCAAGATGCGTCGATACACGCGGCACGTGCAACGTGCAGCCCTTGGGAAGATCATGGCGGCACAGCGCAGCACTGAGCTAGATTTTAGACGACATGTTCTTCACAGAAGGGGCGCGTGGCACGTGTCTCGAGCGTTTCCACAACACTGAATGGCACCACTTTTCCCAGGATAGAGGCTAGGGTGCCTTCATACACTTTCGCCACGTCTGTCTTAGGGTGGTGGCATCTCGGCCATTTCTATGCCCAGAATGCGCGCGCTTTGATCTCGTTCGGAGCGAGCGCTTAGCCCTGCCCGGCGCTTTGGCGCCATTTTAAGGTCATTCGGCATGCGCAGGCAGTTTTCAATACAACAATGGGTGTCTTCGCCCTATGACAAACGCACATTGAGGCACCCTAATAGAGGGGTGGTTCGCGCTCCCTCTAGCCAGACAAAGGCGTCCCGCAAAATATTGCAGCACTGATCTCTAATCGATGACATAGCAGAACTAATAGAGCAACGCTGCGGAGCAAGGATGGTTTTAGAAGGCAAAAGTACAAGACGGCGAGATTGAAAATCTTTGAAGCGGAGTGCAATCCGTTCACCAATCATAATTAATCGAGCCACGCTCAAATTTGATGTCACGTGCAGTTGTTGATCATGAGTCAGACCCACGGGTCAGACCACTGATCAGTGATGAGCTGCTGTTCCTTGGTATTCTGCAACTTGTAAAAGAAACGTACCCCCCCCCCCCTTCTTCCGTCGCCACTCTCGTTTCTGGATTGCGAGTGCCGCAAGTCACAAATACAGTCGGCAGAGTCAAGTAAAACGCTGCTGTAAAGGCACACACACCTTCACACACATTGTACTAGTAAAACACATCCACATGACGTCGAATCTTGATCGGTATCCAAGCGTACGAAGGCACAGAGACGTAGCACTTCGGCGTGACAAGGAAATTTTGATTACGTCGCGAGACCGATGAAACTTGCTCTCGACGAATTGTGCCCTTTTCGTGCGGCCCTGCACTTTCGTAAAATTTTCCACGTGTTCTCAACAGTAAGTCTCAACGCTTACACAGGGTCGTGGAAAACCTCTTTTTGCGAATGACGACGAACGAGTAGAAAACGTTTCTCCAGCACGCTGACGGCTGCCTCTGTAACGCTAGCAAAACCGCAATTTGTTTATTTGCAAGATGGCCGCCCGGTGACTTCACTAGCCCTTCAGCGACCAAGCGGGTATGCGCGATCAGTAATAGACCTATCGCCAAATTACCCAAGCATCAAGGAGAATGCAGGGATTGGTGTTCCACGCGCCGCACGTGCTGGTCTCACATTAGTAACTTTCCAAAGCAGATGTCTAAAACAAATTGCATCTTACACGCGCGTTCGTCAAAGCTTTATTTTGGTTATTTACTTCGAATCTTTTACACGGGGAAGGCATAGGCGTGCGGCGCCTGGAACACCAATCCCTGCATTCTTCTTGATGCTTGGGTAATTTAGTATTAGGTATATTTTCATAGAGATCAATACTGCAAACGTCCCATCTTTTGCAGGGCTCCTTTGTCTGGTCAGAGGGAGTGATGGCGGAGCGGCGGCTGTGTTGTCTGGCGAGGGCGTGAGCGTGCCAATATGAAGCGGCACTACAGCATCTATCCACGCGCGCTAATGAATAAAAATATTTAAACCAAGAAAACAAAAATGGAGCACGCGCCATCAGCCTCCGTTCGAAATCCCATACTTGGTGTCAATAACTTTTACAGTTGGTCCTGCAGCTAGAGCGCTCGTTTAGCCGTGCCGCTGTCACACTAGGAGCTCGCGCTCGTAGCCTTGGGGCTTCGTCCGCACTAAGATAACACGAATGTATTCCCGGCGAGAAGCACGTAAGGGGCGCTTCAGCGATCCTCACTCTAAAGCCCCTTCACGTTTCAAAAGTAGCACGAGGTGCGTGGATCCACGAGGCACGTGCCGCACTTGGGAAGATCATGGCTGCACAGCGCAGCACAGATCTAGATTTCAGACGTTATGCTACAGTGTACTAGAATACTTGCTCTACCCAGATGTGACGCGGCACGTGTCTCGAGCATTTCCACAATAATGAATGGCGCCACTTTTCCCAGGATAGAGGGGCTTTACCTCACTGCGGCGGCTACACGTGCTAATTACGCACTAATGTTTTTGTTCCCACATACAGCACAGATCTAGCTTTCATGTTAGAACCGCGAGTCACTCATTTAGGTTGCTCCTGTTGCTGCGCTTCATGAAGTACCTATGTCCCTGTTCCTAATGTTGATTCAGTGCTAACGTAGCCAGATAGCCCTGCGTTATCTGTGAAAAAAATACATTTAAAAAGAGGGAAAAAAGAGCATCGATTCAATCTTGTTTTGGAATGCGAAAAGGATCCACCTGATAGCGACTGTGGTGACCATATCACGCCACGCGCGGGCGTGGCTGCCCGACGAACCTGGCCTAGCCTGCCAACCGGATATGTCCCCCCTTTTCCCGCGCGGGAGAATTCCCTCGCCCGCGGACCGCGGTGACTGAGGAATGTGGGGAGCGGGGGAGAAGACGGGGAAAGGAGGTGAGGCCGAGGAGGAAGACCTGCCCGGGAACCGGCACTTGGAAATAAAAAGATCAGTTGAGTTTGGGACGCCTATGGTATCACTTCTCCCAGGCTGCGTCCCAACATTGGTGACCCGCGACGCTCAATCGCACAATGAATGATCAACTCAGCTCCGACGTCCCGATGGTTGCCGCCGTCGACGTCAAGTGGCCTCCATTTTGGACCGCGGACCCCGAGCTATGGTTCCTCCAGGTGGAGTCACAGTTCGCCGCAAGGCGCATCACCGCGGACCTCACAAAGTACCACCACGTGGTGAGCAGCCTGCCGCCCGCAACGGCGAGCGAGATCCGCGACCTGCTATTCTCCCCACCGGCGGAGGATGCGTACAGCACGCTGAAGCGGACGCTCATTCGCCGGGTATCGCCCTCGGAACCGCAGCGGTTGCAGCAACTTCTTCGCGAAGCTGATCTCGGGGACCGAACGCCCAATCAACTGCTACGCCACATGCAACAACTGCTCGGCAGCACGGCGGCCGGTCTCGACAGTCTCCTGCTTCGGGAGATTTTCCTTCAACGGCTTCCATCAAACGTCCGCATGGTGCTCACCTCCACCGGAGAGAAGGACCTATCCAAGCTGGCCGAGCAAGCCGACGCACTTATGGCGGTCGCAACGCCCTCCGTCGCGACCGTGCAAGCGCAACCAGCGCAGCCGGACCAACTTCACGAGCTCCGAGCGGAGATCTCGCGCCTCGCCAGCACAGTGGCGGCCCTACGAGCATCTGGCGCGCACCCCCCAAACCGGAGTGCAAAGCCGGAATCACAGCAGAGCCAGAAGGTATGTTGGTATCACCGGAGGTACGGCAACGCCGCACGGAACTGCGTGCCTCCCTGCGAACACTCGGGAAACGGTCGGGGCCAGCACTGAGGGCGACCAGTGCCTCCACCTTGCCGGAAAGTCGCATCTCGGTTTTCTTTCTGACCGACCGCGCCAAGGGCGTTCGTTTCCTCGTCGACACGGGCGCAGAGGTGAGCGTGGTCCCGGCGTCGGCTGCCGATCGGAAGCACCCGAGCGGATTCCCCCTACAAGCTGTCAACAGTACGACAATTGCAACTTACGGGCACCGCTCGCTATCCCTGGACCTAGGCCTCCACAAGACGTTCCGCTGGGTGTTCATGGTCGCCGAAGTCAAGTTCGCAATTCTGGGGGCCAATTTCCTTCGCCACTTTGGCCTCCTTGTCGATGTGCGAAACCGAAGACTCCAGGATCCCATCTCACAAGCGGCCGTGCAGGGCAAGCCTTCGAAGCATCCTCCGCTCAGCCCAACACTGATCGGACCGTCAGGGGCAGCACGTTTCACTGCCATCCTGAACGAGTTTCCTGATCTGACGCGCCGACCACAAGCGGACTCGGCGGTCAAACATGACGTGCGACACCACATCGGCACGACAGGCCCACCGGTTCACACAAGGCCCCGCCGGCTGCCACCCGAAAAGTTGCAAGTGGCCCGTCAGGTGTTCGACCATATGCTGGAGCTCGGAATCGTCCGACCTTCAGCCAGCCCCTGGGCATCCCCACTGCACATGGTGCCCAAGTCGACACCAGGAGACTGGCGACCCTGCGGGGATTACCGCGCACTAAATCGGGCAACTGTACCTGACCGCTATCCAGTGCCGCACATCCACGACATCACTACGAATCTGCACGGCGCATCAATTTTCTCCAAAGTGGACCTCGTGCGGGCGTATTATCAGATCCCCGTGGCCCCAGAGGACGTCCCAAAGACGGCCATCTCAACGCTATTCGGACTGTTTGAATTCCTTCGCATGCCGTTCGGCCTCCGCAACTCAGGTCAGACCTTTCAGCGCTTCATTGACGGCGTCTTGCACGGCCTCGACTTCTGCCACGCCTACCTCGACGATCTGCTCATTGCGAGCAGCTCGCCGGAGGAACACGAGGAGCACCTGCGCACCGTGTTCCGGCGCCTGACAGAAAATGGAATCGTCGTGAATACCTCGAAGTGCGAGCTCGGAGTCCACGAGCTGGCATTTCTCGGACACGTCATCTCAAGCTCCGGAATTCGACCACACCCACAGAAGGTCGAAGCCATCAAAGAGTTCCCACAGCCCAGCACGAGGCGCCAGCTCCGCGAATTTCTCGGACTGGTAAACTTCTACCGGCGTCTCGTCCCCCAGTGTGCGGCCATTCTCCATCCTCTGCACAGCTTGTTGTCTGGCCCCGGAAGTGCTGCGAGCGTGCTAAACTGGAACGACGAGGCGACGACGGCTTTTCGACTAATTAAGGACAGCCTGGCTGATGCCGCACTCCTGGCATACCCCCAGCCGGGTATCCCACAGTGCGTCATGGTCGACGCCTCGGACACGGCCGTGGGCGCCGTCCTGCAGCAGCTGAACGGTGGAGTATGGCGGCCGACTTCCTTCTTTTCCCGAAAGCTGACACCGACGGAGCGGCGCTATAGCACATTTGGACGCGAGCTGCTAGCCGTCTACGCCGCAATCCGGCACTTCCGGCATTTCTTGGAAGGCGTGGAATTCTTCGTCATGACCGACCACAAACCCCTCACCTACGCGCTGCGTTCCGCCACCTCAGATGGCGGCGCTCACACAGCACGTGAGCTACGTCAGATGTCATACATTTCTGAATTTACAACAGATATTCGCCACGTCAAGGGAGTCGACAACGCCGTCGCAGATGCACTCTCGCGCAGCCCAGTCAGCGCTTTCTGCTCCCTTGCCGGGATCGATCACGGAAAGCTGGCGGCGGCTCAGCGCGGTGATGAAGAATTAAACCGCCTACAAACGACAACAACCTCACTGACACTGCAGTGGTTACCTCTCACGGCAGCCCAGGAGAAGGTGTGCTGTGACACCTCTACAGGTAGCCCCCGCCCATTTGTTCCCTCTGGTCTTCGCCGCGAGATCTTCGCATCACTGCAATGGCTGTCCCACCCTGGAATTCGAGCAACCCAGAAGTTGGTCACGTCCCGTTTCATCTGGCCCGGCATCAACCGCGATGTGCGCCAGTGGACACGTGAGTGCCTTTCGTGTCAGCGTTCGAAGGTGCAGCGCCACATTGTGACACCTTTAGCAACCTTTCCAACACCGGACGCTCGATTCGACCACGTCCACGTCGACATTGTTGGCCCGCTACCACCTTGTCAAGGCCAGTCATACATCCTAACATGCGTAGACCGCTTCACGCGTTGGGCAGAAGCCATTCTCATACCAGACATGACCGCCGAGACCGTCTCTCGTAACTTCCTCCAACACTGGCTGTCTCGCTTCGGAGTGCCTTCCACCATCACCACGGACAGAGGCAGTCAGTTTGAGTCGGCCTTGTTTGCCGGCTTTACTCATCTCATCGGCGCCACGCGTGTCAAGACCACAGCCTACCATCCAATGAGCAACGGCATGGTGGAGAGATTCCATCGCCACCTGAAGGCAGCACTGATGGCAAGCGAGGGACATTCCTGGGTGGAGGCACTGCCCCTAGTCGTTCTGGGCATCTGCACCGCGGTTAAAGCTGACATCGGCTGCAGCACAGCCGAACTCGTGTACGGGACAACACTCCGCCTTCCCGGCGAGTACTTCGGCCCTAGTCAACCAGAAGCCCGCGTCGCCATCGGAGACTACGCGTCTCGCCTAAGGGACCTGATGGCAAAACTCAGAGCGACCCCTCCCCGTGCGCCGACAGCACGAGCCGCGCACGTGAGCGCCGACCTCACGTCGTGCACGCACGTATTCGTGCGACACGATGCTGTGCGGCGCCCTCTTCAGCCCCCGTACGATGGGCCATTTATGGTGCTGCGCCGCAACAACAAGATGATGACCATCGACAGGCGTGGCCGACGAGATGTCGTGTCACTCGACCGCGTGAAACCGGCCCACATGGAACGCTCGGCTACCACAACGTCCACCCCCTTCGCGGCCGTACCTCCCGCGAGGCTGCCTTCGGTGCCACCTCCGCCAGCAGCTAGTGCGAGAACCACGCGCAGCAGCCGGCGTATCAGGGCCCCTGTGCGGCTCGACCTGTGATTCCTTCTTCCGCTCGCTCACTCACTAAGGAGGGAGTATTGTGGTGACCATATCACGCCACGCGCGGGCGTGGCTGCCCGACGAACCTGGCCTAGCCTGCCAACCGGATATGTCCCCCCTTTTCCCGCGCGGGAGAATTCCCTCGCCCGCGGACCGCGGTGACTGAGGAATGTGGGGAGCGGGGGAGAAGACGGGGAAAGGAGGTGAGGCCGAGGAGGAAGACCTGCCCGGGAACCGGCACTTGGAAATAAAAAGATCAGTTGAGTTTGGGACGCCTATGGTATCACTTCTCCCAGGCTGCGTCCCAACACGACTCCCAACCCAAACTTCTCGACGTAAGCAGGACTGGTGAAGGCGAGCGGGTTGAACATGAATACATAAAATTGAAAGTGATACACACAGGACAAGCACAGGACAACCACTTTCTTTCACGAAAGAAAGTGGTTGTCCTGTGCTTGTCCTTCGTGTTTTATTCTTTCAATTTTATGTAAGCAGGAAGGGGCGTTTTTTCTAGCTTTTTTTATTATTGATATTTTGTTTCACAAATCTTGAGAAAAATTTTAGGAAAACAATCAATGACAACGCGAAGAAACATGCGCACGTTATCGCGCGGCGTGAAGCCTTTTACAACTGTTGAACTGGGCTCTAATCTTTTCACGAAGTTGTACCGAACCTCTTTATGAATTTTTTTTTATGCGCGTTGTAGAGTCGTTTTTCTTGATGCGCAAGTAGCTCAATGTGTGCGGAAAATACCTAGAGTTTAAATATTCTACACCACAGAGGCCTTGCTTTAATGTTTTGGAAAGCCAAAAAACAACCTCGTTGCTTTGCAGCGATTTCCATACATTTTGTCTGGCGTCGGTAAACGAGGTTTGTAAAACACATCTAAAACAAAACAGAAGTTTGTTGTTGAAATATTCTTGAATAGAAAACATAACAGACACAGACTACGTGTCTGTTCGGTCACCATTCATGGAGAAGGGATTTTGCTATCGCAGTGGCTACAAATTCGACGGCCGCGGCGGCGAAAACTTACGTGGCGGACGTCGAGTGGAGCAACACGGGTGGTGCCAACCTCATTTCACACTCATTTTTTCACATGTTTTTTTTTTTTTTTTGTCGCAGCCGAGGTGAAAAAAAAAGTTGTTTAGTCTTGAGAAAGTCAATGCAGTTATCCTGCCAGGGTTGAACAAATCTTCAATATTAGCGAAACATCCGTCAACTGTGCTTGAGGTAAGTGCTATCTTTTGGATGAGCATCGTACCGGCGTGCGGTCGTGTATCACTACTGCGTGGTGCACGTTAAAGACCCCAGGCTAGCGATTGTTCTGCACTGGCTAAATTTCTCATCTACAGCTGGGAGACTCGTCGCCCCTGTGAGGCAGACCAAGTTCTAGGCTGTATAAACACACACACAACCCAATTTTTCCTATATGAAACCAATTTAGCTCTTGAAACGTCTGAAAAATATTTCACAGGGCACAGTTTCCATTGAAACATAAAGCTTTTTAAAAAAAAAATAATAAAACATTTTGGTTAATAACAAAAAGAAAGAAAAATTTTTTTGAGTCGCATGTAACACCGTAGGCAGTCTACCGCTAAACAGTACGATTTCATCGGTGTTCGCATCGAAAAAAGAGTGTCCTCAGAGTTGAAGCGCCTGACGGCCTAGCTCTTCGGCCACGTTGGGCGATCGGTCGGAACTCAGAAAACAATAAAATTTCCGAATCGCACTCAGTTGCGGAGCGTCCATGCCCTAGAAGGAAATGCGGAAAAACCGAAACTCAAGACGGCCGCCCGTACAGTGTATCCAGACCACGAAGAGGTTTTGCAACTGGCATCCACGTAGTTCCGTTTTCACGCAGAAGAGTTTGGGCTTTTGTATTGCAGCGTTGAGTCAAGTCATCGGAATAGTTGATACAATCAAACAGACTTTTGGACGTTAAAACATTTCTGCCGGACATTGCAGCAGAGTGACGCGATAAAAATAACACTCATTTTAGTATAGCAAAGTTTTTTTTCTTCTTAATTATAGCTCAATTTGGGAATACAGTTTTATTTAAACTGCTGTTTTATAGTTTATGATATTTGCTAAAAGATTAGACTGGGAGTAAAAAAAGTGCATAATTTTATTAACTGATTTTAGGGAGCTCGATTGAGTTCTATCCAGTATCCACTGATTTTTGTTTTCCTCGCCTGGCAACACTGGTACCCAAGATGGCGCAACGCATGTGGGGCAGGTAGAGCGTTGTGTGTGACGTGGTTGCGGCCTTTGAGTTATTGGATGGTTTTGTTCAAGACAAGGCTCCTATTTCGAGAACGAGCGGGTCAAATCAACGCCTCCGATTGCAGCGAAAGTAATACCGAATCACTGACCGGTCCCACTTCACAGTTCGTTCATCAAGGGTGAGTATCCACGAAAGCATGGTAGCACAAGTTCGGGAAGGGGCCACAAAGCACTTTCCGAAGGCTGTGTCTACAGTGCCGCCCGACGGCACTCCAATCGCGCCTACAAGTGCCGTCCGGGAGTTGGACGGCGCGTGTATCACTGGGGAGCTCGTTAACACACACCCCCGCCTGCGTTCACGCCGCTTCGCGGCGACAGTATGCGGCTGCTAATTACAAAACTATTGACCCATTTGGCCCTGTCGTACACGCCGCTTCGCGGCGTCCAGCCGGCAAACAAGCCGCGCTGTGCCCGATGCACCTCCGGAAACGAAGTACCATGCTATTTCGTTCAGCGAAATTTCGGCGACAACGTTCGTTGTTTTTTTTTTTGTGTTAATGGTAAAAAAAAAAAAAAATGTACATATCGCCAAATGCGTCGGCAAAATAAAATGTTCGAGAAAACAAAAACAAAAAGTAAGCCCGCACTGGGGATCGAACCCGGGATCACGTGCTTATGTGACACATCTTACCACTACGCCACACTCCCCTTCGTAAAAGTCGTTTTGAGAACTCGTTTTATACGAGACTTTCGGACGGCACTTGAACGCGCGAGTGGAGTACCGTCGGACGGCATTTGAACGCTCTGCAAGAGCGCCGTCGGACAGTTTTCTAGACACTACGTTTTGCGAAACCACACCCGTTCACTCGTTCTGTCTAGTGGGTTTTATCAGAACGGAAGGGATATAGCTAGCGCAGCCGTGAGCCGCAGACTGGACGAACTGCGATGAACAGGCGAGCTCTAGGAATCGAAAGTATGTGGCATCGCGCGTCGGAGGGGCCAGGATGGGGCTGCTGGATTTCGGTCGTTGATCGCGGCGGTGACTGGACCCCGTCTCACCTCCTCTTCACCTCAGTGAGTGACCTACACAGTGACCGCAATAACAATAAAAGCGAACTGTTTTAATCCAGGTTGTATCTGAGTGCCGTCCGATGGCACCAAAGTAACACTGGACTGCACTCTGAGCGCGCATCCGAGCGCCGTCCGAAAACTCGATGGGCTGTAGTGGGGACCTGGGTCATCGTGCCCCGGGAAGCGGAGCCTTCCGTATCCGTAGTCTGAAGAAATAGGTTTCACTCAAAGTTTTTTTACCATATCCAAGCACTTAGCAAGTCATCAGGGAAGTGTCGCAATCGGAAATTTAGAAGATCTGACTATGAGCCGCTTGCCGCTGATTTGTTCGTCATAAAGTGCGTCCAAACAAATACACAAATCGTTTGAGCAACCTCAAAATTCTTCAGGCACTCTCTGCGTTTGATATCACCACACATCGCGACACCAGCTTTGCGCGGGCACTTCCAAGATGAATTGCCGTTGAAATTAGGAGGGAAGCGATTTCAACACGTTATACTATCTGCAAAAAACAGTTCCTTAACCGAAGCAAGGTACCGAAGCAAGGAAGCAGACGACGGATGTCACCGGTCAGCCGCAGTCTCCATTTGGGAATTGGGATGAGTAGCGGCGCAGAGCCCAGCAGTGCCAGCCAGTCCTTCCCTTCGAACAAGCGTCAACCACAAGGGATGACGGGTAGTCATGATGGGCGAGGAAGTAGACGGCAAAGGGGCTGGCGATAATGGAGGTTGGGTTGCGGGGGCTACGGAGCTAACATCATGACCCCCTGCTACAATTCTATCATATTTGGTACTAGGTAGTAGGCTTCTCTTCCGAAATTTGAATACGACGCAAGTTCAACTTTGAGGGCGTGTGGCGGGTCGCTACAAAACACACTCGACGCCCTCGCCGACCAAAAAAGGCCAGGCTGTGCTAGTGAGCCCCATCTATGGAAAGCGGCTAGCTTTGATGTCATGATGCTTTTGGAGAGAAGTAGTTGTAGTTGTAATTAAATTAAATTTGAGGCACTTTACCCACATATGCAGGATATGTGTGGGTCTCCATCGACAGGACAAGTTGCCTGCTTCATGAAGACCTTCCATGATGATGTGCGACATGGGCAATTGCCGTACGTGAGATCATCGATGCCTCCATCTCCCTGCAAAGGTAACCGATAGACTACAGCAGGTATTGCCTAGTATACAATGCCAGGAGTTAATTTAGAAGGGAAGGCCGTTCCCAACCTCCTTGAGAACCTGCATGGCGATGCCTTAGTAGAGGGGTGGCCAAGCTGCGGCTCGCCGCTCCCTCCCTTATCCCTCCTCTCTCTCCCTCCCCCCCATCTCTCCCGGAGCACTTCCCCAAAGAGAGAAATGAAACACGTTTTAAATGTGCTACCGCTGCCTTACGCACAATTGGACTGCTTTCGACTCATATTAGATAGACCGAAATTAGTTTGAGTTTCCTGCTGCGGCCCCCCCCCCCCTCCCTCCCTCCCTCCCTCTGCGGCTCTTGAAAATTTTGTGATTTTGTTTGCAGCTCTTGGGCCGCGTCAGCCTGGCCAACCCTGCCCAAGTATATAATACACTGGAGTGGCTATAGTTAGGGTTCCATGTTTTCAGAATATGTTTTTAGTGAAATTCCGAAGGTGTTTTCTCTTTTTGCACAAGTAGAGGGTAATATTTTTGTAGCGTGCGAAAGAGTTCACATTAAGCGCTGTGCTGCATCCATGCTATTTAGGAGCACGGTGATAGTGTGACGCTCTTCTTGATGAGAGCAATGGACGCGAGAAAATAATTTCCGGTGCAGCCCAGAGTACTCACTCAGCAAAGATATACACAGATGCTAGCCTCGCACATAGAACAGTGTAGTCCACCCACTGCACCGATTCAATCCAAACATGCAGGGAGGCCATTTTGCTTCCCAATGGATTGCAGCTGACAGATTGCGCAATCTTTTCTTGATGGGATACATCCGAGCGATGCGATGTTGCGTTGCACTTTCTCACTGTTAGTGATGCCAGTGACGGTTCCTATGGTAAGCGTTGCGGGACCCTTGTTTTATTTATTATACGGTGTGTTATATATCTAGGGTTGAGAGCATGCAACGACCGATCCAGTTGTTGTAGATCAACATGGATTACCCAGTCGGTCACGGAAGCACGTCGAATGAGAAGAACACGAGAATAAAAGCAAAGATAGGGTTCACTTAATGAAAGAAGATCAATGATATGTCTCCCCTATAGGGGGATCGAGCCCACAGCCTTTTGATTAGGAGCCCGATGTTCTACCCTTGCACCACTGAATGGCACAACGAACGGCGTTTCATCTGGGTTCTTTTAAGTCACGCAGCTATTGCGGAACATTCATGTGACTCACGTGGCGCTTGCACTCGCCAGTCATGCCCGGCTGCCGACGTGCTGTAGTGGCAGGCTTCCTGCCATGCTTTGTAGCGTCTTAGCATGGACTAGCCGGAGTGGCTACAAGTGCGGGCAAGTGCCCTGCGTTTAATTGCGGTTTGGTTGTACGAGAGCTCGAGGGACACCAGTGAAAGCAACTCGCTTGTAATTGTACCATTACCAGCTAGTTCATGCTAGGGTAAGACAAAAGGATAATGTTGTCGCACCTTCCCTTCCATTTGGCAGCGGAAAAAAATTTAATGTACCTTGATCCAATGGGTAAATTCGGATGACACATTGTGTGCAGGTGTGTGTCGCGGGAGTGATTAAAAGCTCATGAACCCAGTTACAAGCTTCGCAAGTCTTACTATACGCTGTGTCATCAGAGTTTTCTCGTAGGATCAAGGTGCATTTATTTCTTTGTTGTGTCTAGTGCTTAACAGTGTCGCGCAGTCTATGTACAGCATCCTGCGAGCTTTGATTGGACCTGCGTGGCCGTACTGCCTAGGCGCCAGGCTGTCCTTTCCAGCATGTCATGGGCGTACTTGTTTACACTTCGCGTTGAGCAACTGTGTGTGTGAACAGTGTTAGTGAGAGCCAGGCTAGCACTTGACGCTTTGTTCTTAAAAATGAAAGGCTCCCATCGAAACGTTAAACGCAAGACACATGTGCATCGAAACAATGTGAGCCAGCGTGCAAACAGTCGGAAAGATGGCTGCTCCGGCGTGCTGCACACAGCAGTTTGCGACACATGCTTTGGATCTTGCATACGTCGGGTCGTTCGGGTGGCTCCGCCCAGTTCAGGCAGATACGAGGAAAACAAATTTTTTTACGTTTAAGCTCTTGTTGGAATACTAAGCTTTTGTAGCGTTCTCCGAAAGACGTCAAATGCCTTGTGCTCAAATGCCGGAACCATGCATTGTGTCTAGCTTTTATAGATAATTATTTTGCTCTCAAGAGTCGTTACTTGTGGCTCCTTTGGGCGAAAACTGCGCTGCGGTTCAATGAGACGAGGGTTGCTTAGAGTCGTTGTAGATTTGTTTGTAATTTCCAAGTGCTTTTTGAGCAAAAATCTAGCTTCGAACACGAACAAAGCCTTCAGTGACAAACTGGATGAAGCTCGGGAGTGCGTTGTTTATTTGGTGAACAAACCCTTTATTCCGTAATGGGAGCAACCAAAGCTAAGAAAGCCGTGAATGAGCCGGTACAATTTTTTTTCAATCAGCATTTGACAGTTCTTAAGGTATCCATGTAATCGCAACATGGCTGAAATGATGGTATCCAAACATCGTAAATTAATCACGTTCGAGCACCGCGTACAAACCACCGATTGCACCACTGGTGGGCTCCCTCGACCTTGCTGTTCACAGGAGGAGAAATGGGAGGAAAGTGTCTCGGGGTTTTTTTCTCCCATTTCTGACCATTTGAAGCATGCAATCGTAGATTTATCTCGCCTTTCTTAGTATTTTCTGCCACAGCCACAGACGTGGCGAAATATGTTTGTTTGACGTAAATCTGTATGAGTGACTTTATACGTGGAACCGAAATATGCCGACGCCTTCAGGCTAAACTGTGCTTCTAATGTAGAAAGAAGTGCGCAATGAGATTAGCTACTCATGCAGTGTGCTGGTACGGAGATTGCAGCTATGGATACTGTTTCACAGAAAAATATGTTTTGTTTTGCTGCAGTTTGTGTCATCAGACATTGCAGCGCATCATACCTACGACAGACGATGGTGCCTGCCGTGTGTTGAGGCCTTCCAAGGTGACCTGGGCAGTTACCGTACTTGTGAGCATGGGTGCTTCCACAACCTTGCCAAGGTAACCTCTAGACTTGGGCAAGTATCGCCTCATATGCAATGCCAAAACTTCCCTTTGCGAGGAAGGTCATAACCAAGCTGCACCAGAGCCTGCCTGGCTACCCCTAGCGTGACATATAGCAGCATCACTATAAGCGGCATTCCGTGTTTCCAGAATTAATCCTTTGTCGGTCATAATGTAGGAAACCCGAGACTGATAAAAGCAGGGAAACAATGTCGGAGAAGAAAGACAGGGGAAAAGAATGTAATCCTTTAAGGCATTGGAGGGTGTTTTCTGGAGTTTACCTTTGTGGAAAATTTGATGTTTCTGAGAGCTTGTTTTGATTAAATTCTCAGTTTTTCAGAATAATTTAGATATTAAATTTGCTTGCTCAGTTTCCCGATTCTCAGAAAGTCAAAAGAAACAGAAAAAATAACCAGACACAAGTGTATTAATTAATTTATAGTCTCAATGATTGCGGAAGGAGTTGCCTGTGCCTAGACGAGGTTTCTTGAGCTGAATATGGCGGTGTGACTCTAGATCCTCTACAACTCGCAGTGCACCCCAGTTAATACCAACTCTCCCACGACAAAACTTGCAAACCAGGGTTACTTATCCTACCTAGTTTGGCGCAGTATGGCCGTCGGAGCTCTTGCGCCATAAAACCCGTAAACAACAACAACAACAACAACTGGGTTACTTATCCAGGTGTCGGTACATTAAGCTATCAGTCTCCTCGATTCGGTCACTGAAAAACTTTGTTTTACCCACCTTTTTAAAGGCTCCCTGACATACTTGCTACTCACAGCCGTAGGTGCACGGGAACGTGCCGCGCTGTATGGCTGTGCGGGGTGAAGTGTGAAATCTAGTTCCGCCGCCTTCGCTCGTCCCATAAAATCTCCCGGCTAATGGCTTCCTTCATGATAGAAACTGTACCCCTCTTCACGTTACGAAGCCCAAATGGTTTGTTCGAAACTCTTGTTTGTTTGGAGCATGGCTAGCACAACCACATCAGAGAACAGAATGGAACATATTTCTTTCGTGCTGCTGAGCTATTGTTGGGGTTCTGCAGGCTTTATTTGTTGCCATCGAAATTCTTCTAATCAGTTGGAAACAAGTTCTACTGCCAAAACCCAACCCCTCCCCACCCCGACGTCACAAATACTGATGTCACATAGACAAGGGGAACACGACTACAACATAAACAGAATCACTTCTGGAAACTAAGGCATACATTGCCAAGATTGCAGATGTCAAGCAGAACTAAAATCATTGCCCCGTAATAAGTAAAAATAATATTCAACTAATTAGGGAAGTTATTGAAGCTGAAAAGATTTCGAGGTTAGAAGAAAACTGTCACTAAACCTTGTCCAGATTTATTACAAAAAATAATTAAATTATCTTGCATCCACATGAAACCAAAAATAACAAAAAAAAATCTTATTGTTTAAAAAGACAGGCGCAGGCAGAGAAGAAATAATACAAGTCTGAGTTGCAAGTCAGAGCTTCATGAATGTCTTTTCCTTTTGTGTGTGCCTGTGCTTGGTTGCGAATTTTTCGCGCTGTGGAAAAGTATGCAACACCAGCTTGCCCGAGCCTCCATATTTTTAATACTGCCAGTAGAAACTTTCACTTTGAAAATATGATGAGCACCGAATTTGAAAATTCAATGTCGCCAAACAATTTTTTGCGGACGTAAGGTTTTGGTTACGAGGTCAGTCATAGCTACTGGTGTGTTTAGCCAATTTTGAGTCAAATTTATGACCTTGAAAAAGATTACAGGTATACTGTTACATTCTCCTTAGTCTCCTGAAGATGTAAATCACTGGATTGAGCCCTTACCATATTGTTTTGTCTCATAACTGATGCAGGTATCTTCTTTTTTCCTTCTACTCAGTTCGACGTAGGAGCAGCCAAGGCGTCCTGTCGCTTTCACCTCAGCAGTGGCCAGCACTGGAAGAAGCAACCTTTGGACTGCTGTAATCCATTCTTTGGGCAAGTGAATAAATTTACAGTTGAAAACGAGCGTGTTGGTTAATAGATACAAAACTTGAAAGTATAAAACAGAAAGGACGAGGACGGGAAGAGGACATCTTTCATTTAGCAACAACATGGACTGGGAGATGCGTCTACCACCGACTCAGAGAACATAACTTGGAAGCATCAAAGGCTTCAACTGAGTCGTATCACCCCATTGTCGTTCACAGCCGCACATGCGATGACTGTACACCTCATTTTTCTAATACTAATATACTGGGCGGGCACGATAACAGATTTGGAAGAGAAATCATCGAGTCATTTGCCATGGGGACTGTTAACAAGAACATTTCTGCACCGTCATTATCATTGACAAAGACAGAGGTCGAATTCTTAACACCAGAGATGACTAGGATATTGACACCTCGTCGTGACGCTACAGCTTTTTAAACTTTTATATTTATAGTACAATTCCCTTTTTGGACTGCAAACAAGAATAATTCCGCATTATCACTGACAATGACCAAGGTTAATTCTAAGTAATCGAAAATAACTAGATTACTGATGCGCTTTTCAAACTTTTCTTTTAGTGTATTCCCCTTCCTTTATAACTAGTATCTCCTTTCCCTCTTTGAGAACGTTGAGACCCTTGGGGGGCGGTTTTATCGTTGTGCCATTCTATGTTGTTGCTAAATGAAAGATGTCCTGTTCCCGTTCTTGTCCTTTCTGTTTTATACTTTCAAGTTTTGTATGTGAATAAATTTCTTTGAAGCAGAGACCTGGTGTTTGCACAGCAACTCCACAGAACAAACAACACAAACACAAATGTTTCTGTGCCCAAAGCCTTCGTAGCTGCTTGAACTTATTGATCTGAGCTTGCACGTTGCAATGTTAAGGCAAGATGCAGATATAGTTAACGTCTCTCTAAAAAAATTGGGGGCACCTTATGCTTGGATGTCTAGCTTGATCAACTTGGAACGTCCAGCCGAATTGAAACAAGGATCTAGCCGAACTGAAGCATGCAGCCGAATTGAAACTTGTAGCCGAACTGAAGATTTAGCCAAACTGAAGCGTCCAGCCGAACTGAAACTTCTAGCCGAATTGAGGATGTAGCCGAACTGGAACGTCCATCCGAATTGAAACTTCTAGCCGAATTGAGGCAATAGCCGAATTGAGGCGTCAGCCGGATTGGGACGACACCGACTTTCAGCTGGCTGGATTACTACCAAGACCAAGCTTATAAGTAAATTTGGCTGTCTCTAAAAGACAGATTTATTTATCTTCTAAATTCCTCTAAATTTATTTACTCTCTAATTTCCTCTGGGTCCTCTAAATTTCCGCTTGCGACACTTCCCTCACTTTCGAAGCACTTCGATGGTGAAAAATTTGTTGTGAATCGGATTTCTTTAGCTCACGGATGCGGCAGGCTATGCTTCTCGGGACGCGCTGACCCACGTCTTCTGTACAGCCCATTTAGGGCATTCGGACGGCTCTCCCATGCGTGCTTAGAGTGCCATCGGACGTGGGCACTTGAACGCTTGGCAAGAGTACCACGGCACTCTAGACACAGGCTTTTTCAAAGGCCATGCTAGATGGAGGAAGCTACCGCTAGTTACAGAACATACAGACATTTTCGCTCATTCATTTTAACTGAGCTTCTGTCGTTCGTGTTTCGTACCTCGGGGACATTGAACATAAGAAGCATAGCATACTTTTTAACATATCGTAGGGCGACATAGAGCAGTCTACGTTCTTCCCAAAATAATTGAGCTATCGCTTGCTGTGTAGAATCAACTGAACGTAAGGTGAACCCGTCAATGGCAGTTTAAATGTGGCTCTGTTGGACAGCGAAATAAGACTTCTGTAATACACACTAATGTATCTATATTTAAAGCCAGTGAGATCCGTACCACAAATATCGATATCCGGAATGCTACGCGGTACTTCCGCTGTACATTAGGAACTGTTTGATGAACAGCGGAAAAGAGCAGCGATCTTGAATGTTCCCTTATATCGCAAACCTTCCTGTCAAGGGAGCTTCGGAGAGCGAGGTTAAAACAGTTAAAGGATGTAGCAAACTGCAGAGTCAAAGGTTTGACCCCCCAGAGCTTTTCTTGAACAGAGCAGAAGACTGATCGACTCCCGCGCTTCGGAAAGTAAAATGTAAATATTGAAAAAAAAAAAGGTAGTAGTCAAGCCAAGTTTATTTAATGACTCAAAACAAAGACCGCATAACAAGTTTGGAAATCATCGCTAACAACTTTTCCAAACGCCCTGGCTCCGTCGTTTATTTTCTCCACGGCGGTGAAAATAAGGGAGCCCCTAGTGTCACGTACCATAAACCTGGCTTGCCGCCATGTATAGGTTTTTTCAACCTACACAAGGCTTCGAAACGAACGCTGTGTTTAGGGCGACGCTTTATGAAATGGTCGTCACGTGGCGTATGCAATAGATCGCGCGAAGCCGACCTCTTCTGTCACGGAGGGAGGTTTTCCTCTTTGATTGCTTTTAATGCGAATTTGGAAAAAAATACTTTTTCTATACTAAATACCTGTTCCTAACATCAGTGAGGTCGGACTCAGCAGTAACTTGAAACGACCCCCCAAAAATATAACAATGCCCCAAAAACATCCCTGGGCTACATAACAACCCTAGGCACTTACGTAACGAAACATAATCGCACACGCGCGTCAGCATCCGCTCACACACCCGTTTACGCACTAATCTATATGTTTATTGTTTAATATATCTGTGTAGCAAAAACATTAATTGCCTATTGCTTGGATGAAGAAGTGTCCCCCGCTCCAATGATCTTCCTGCCGCAGGTAATAATTAAGTTAATAAATACTGAAATATAAACCCGTCAAGGCAGGCAGTACCAACTCATTTATTAAAACATCCTTGCCCATCTCCCCCCCCCCCCCCCCCAAAAAAAGAAAAAAAAAAAAAAGAAGAAAAAAAAAAAAGAAAAAAAAAAGCGGATAGGAAAAAAAGGTTTTCCCGAGAAAACGAAAAAAATACCTGCGCCGAACAGCGTCGAACTTGCGCCGAACCCATAGCGGCGCCATCTATCGACAGCCCGTGATATCGCGAGGAGAAACTAACTCTCGTTACAGTTACTCTCGAGGTCGAGGGAGGGTTAAGGGAGAGTATCATCGAAAGAAGCGGTCGGGAAAGAGTAACTTCCATGCAGATAGAGTTAAAGGAGAGTAAGTTAGGGCACTTACTCTCCCTTGACACCTTTTTTTTTTAGAGTGCAGCAATATGTGAGTGGGGCTCCTTTGCAATGAGCCGCCGGCAAACAAAACAACATACTGCAGTTGCGAGGCATTTCATAAAGGGTTTCACCACGCATAAAAACCAAAACTATGCGCCGTTTATAGAATAATTATGCAGTAAATCGAGACCACAGCTAGACGCAACACAGGCGCTTAATGGTTCGGGCATGGTTGTTACTGATGTTTAGGTTACGTGCTTATGCGAATCAGTTTGTTAGAGCAAATATTTGTTGTCTCAACTAAAGTGTGGTACTGGAGTCGTCAGTGTCAAGCTTACCTCGCTCATCTCCTTCAGGTTCGCGAGGGTCAACCAAGGTTGTTCAGAAGGAAGCCGAAGTTTCTCTCAACGTAGAACATCAACTTGTTTGTGATGGTGGAAATCACTGAGTAATTCCTGCAAAAGTGCTCTTGGCGATCGTACAAGAGGTTTGGTAGACTAACCTTCGCAGGCACATGCACAGAGCTCCTCGGGCTGATACGTGCACCCCCTGGGCGCTTGGCACGCTTTGAGGCAAATCCAGACCGCTCACCAGTGTGGGAAAAATCCGCTTTCTCGAAGCGGAACTGCATTCTAAAAGTCTGCTCTGAAAGAGCATCGATGTTCAGGAGCCCCCGCCGTGAGACGTATAACCTCCGCTTTGGCTCCCCAGGCAGCACACCATTGTTGGACCCCCGTTGGCACAATGTTGGCAAAAAATGGTTCCAATATTGGTCTGACGTTGGCATTTTTGAAAAACGCTACCCGATCCAATGGTGGTCCAACATTGATGCCAATGTTGGACCATTGGTTTGCCAACGTTCTAGCCCACGTTGGACCAACGTGGTTTCCGCTTTGTTATCCAATATTGGCATAGAAGTTTCACCGTTGGCTGAACCAACATTGGCATCCAACGCTTTACACACTGGCTCTTCCAACATTGGCTTAAATATCGGCTATTCTAATATTGGCATCCAGTTTAATACACTGGCAAATTTTTGCATCTATTGTCTATGACATTATCAGATGCTATTTTTCAGCCAGTGTTCTAACCAGTGTCACAAAAACAGTGCAGAGAACCAAGCAAGTATCTTTCCCTTTTTCCTGAAGCACCGTTTTCTTTCTTATACTAAAATCTAATAAGTGCGGCAATTTGACCATATTTGGGCACATTATAAATCATTACAGCATGCAAATGAATTGTTCATAACGTTTGACAGTTGATAATTTATTTAGATCGAATAAATATATTTAAAACATTGCGCAACCACGGGGGCCTGGACAGACTCGGTGGCAGGGTCGGCGGCAGGCTCGGTAGTGGACAGGGCAGAGCGCTGGGCAAGGAAGGGGATACCACACAGGGGCATGACCACAGGATTCTGAAAGAGACAGAAGCGGGGGTCGGATTCAGTTGAAGGGTTTCAGAGGCTCTCAGTTCTCTTACGCCTTTCAATAAGTAATATCAAAATAAAAGAGAGCTTCATTAGTAATCGCTGCCCTTTAATTAAATATTCGATTAATCGGTTCAGTTGCTCTTCAAGTATAAAATCTCGGAAAAGCCTACCGACTTTTTTATGTTTACTTTTCTATATGATTAACTTTATTTTCCAGTGAATTATTTTTCATTATTTAGTATATAAAAAACTTAGTACTGCCTTCTAAAATAAATAGATGCGCAGGAAAGACACCGGAGCCAGCTTGCTGAAATCACTGTCTCAGCTCAGACGGGGTGAAAGAAAGCACTGTAAAGGCTGGAACGCGCGAGCGTCTTGAGTCGAGGTTTGAGTCCCGTTCAGCTCGTACGCTGGCTTTGACAGTGCTTTCTCTTCCCCCGTCTCGGCTGAGACACTGTTTCTAGCAAGACGGCCCAGGCGCTTACTATTGTTTTGTTGGTCCGACTTGTCCTTACTCAAAGCTCGATCGATCTAGATTCAGATATTTATAGTGATTAAAAAAAAAATTCGAATAGTACGAAGGTTATTTTATCAATTGCTTAGCTCTAATCTTGCAACATCATGGCGTCCCTTAACCTTTCATCTAGCTATAAGAAGTTTTAAGAATTATAATCTCGCCATCTAAGTTTACACCGATATTTCTACACGTAAGAACATGACAGTACAACAAATATTTATGCTTGAATCAATCAAGAATTCAAAAAAAAAATCACACATATAAAATAGCTTGCCGTGTAAAGACAATTAGTGGCAATTACACTCGCAGAGCGCGGTGACATAGCTGACACTCAATTTGCACCCAACAAGCCGAACCTTGTCAAATAAGCACTACTCAACGCTTTGTAGTATTCGGCTTTGGACATACCTGGATGACTTTTTACTGCAGCACACATCTGCCGCCAAAATGACAGCCGTATTTTAACAAGAAAAATGAAATAAAATAACTTCGAGCACAGAAATAACCAATCAGAACGCCTCTCGCGGTCTATTAGAATAAAAAGCACTACAAATAGCGCTGTACAGGGCCTTTCGGGCCGATCGCTGTGGATTCCGCGTTGAACTCGTCGGAGATCCCTGGCACAGAGTCCGACACGGTTCAAACTCATCGGAAAGTGACAAAACGTACATTGCGTAGCAAGAATACCCATCCCCAATGGTCAAGAGGACCTCTCCTTGTCACTCACATGGAAGAGAAAGCAGTCCGTCGTGTCTTCGGTCCGTCGAAGCTAGTGGTCACATGTATGCCCACAACAAAGGAAGATCACCGGTATGTAGGCGCTGCCGAAAGAATATCCATGGGTCTTGGCAATCCGCATGTTGAAGATCGCACTTGGCACAAGACGAAATGCGCTGGTGATGATCGGAACCCTAGAACCACCGTTCTTGCCCATGGATGGCGGAGATGCCGAGCCGTTTCGCCCGATAAAAGCAGTCTGCTAAGCAATCAAATGCACTCGGACAACCTGGAAACGGACCCACGGTGTCCTGGTATCAGCATGATTATCTTGCCATTCTTGTTCCTTAGAAAAAAAAAGCTATTTCTGCCACAAAAAAAAAATACATGATTTGCGAAGCGCACCTGCCCACTTGCAGTTCGCGGATGCGCGTGTTGGAAATTGAGGAGACCGTCCCCACCGCCTTCCAGTCGTTGCCTTATCGTGTGGCCTTGGTGCTCGCGATCCCACTTTCTGTGTGCTTCTGTGTGCGTGTGTGCGTGTGTTTCGCGGTCTGGACTCCATCACCCCTAAGCTGAGAGTGCAGAGAAAGCTAAGAAGCTCGGTGAACCAATGTCAGGTTTATATTTATTCACGTGGTCACACTCTCTCCCGTAACCACGCGCAGAGAGCGGTGCAGGTGATGACTGGTCCGGCCGGCGCGTAGCTTCCCCGGCACTGTCAGCTTAGGAATGCGCAGTGTCCTCCTCCCTCAAGGTCGTCGAGTCCTCTTCACCCACAAAGGAGAGATTAGTGACGGCGTGGGGAGAATGGGAGGGGAAGCCGTTCAGGGACGTTAGTTCCGAGGCCGTCGGCGCGACCCCTCCCCTGCATACTTCTCTCTCCAATTCTTTCGTTTCTCTCTGCTGGTATTTGCTATCCGGGTTTCCAAAAACCAATGTAGAAGAGATTGCTTAGACATGATAAACTCTACAGCAAGTGAACGGAGAAGGACTGACTGACACGAAGCTCTGAAATCAGCTCGGAGCCTAATGTCAATATTGAAGAGACAGTGATAAATCAAATGCGGAAAAAAGGGGCTAGACTCCATATCAAACCAACATTGTCGTCTGCTATCAGTGCCTTGGCGCCATGTAGGTGGCATTAGGGCTCTTAATGTAGCACCAGTAGTGCCGTAAAGTCATAGAGCCGTCATTGTACAACCACATTTCAGAATAGTGTCCTGTTCCAATCAATCGCAAAGAAGTTCTTCACCTGACACGAGGTTTGATTGATTGATTGATTGATAACTTTTTATTTAAGACATAACTGTACAGAGATGTCCCAGGTGACATGGCAAAAGGTATAAATGCCTGACGGGGCCATGCCACCCTTTTGGCAGCAACGGTAGCAAAACAAATAAATGAGGAATGACACAATTTCACTCCAAACTAAGAATCTATACAAAACAAAACAAATACATCACAAAACATGACGTGAAAGGTCAATTGCTACTTATCATTCCAAGCATTTTGCTTAAAACACATACGGTTTTATTCCCCTGTGAGTAAGTATTCTTTTACAATATTTTTATATTGATAGAGTGATCGTACGCACTCCAATGAAGCTAAAATATATGGGTATTGGTTTAAATAGTCTGGTATCAAAAAACTCAACCTCTGGTCTCCATAATTCGTTCGCGAACGCGATTTTATTAATAAATGACGCCTTAAATTATACGGGCTATCTTTCGCGTGGTACTTAGCATAGAACACCAATTTATCGAGCTGAAATTGCCGCCAAATTTCAAGTGATAGTTTATATTGATGTAGATTTCTTACGTTGAGTATTTGATATGTCCTAAAATATGGTGTGGCACTTTTAAGAAGTTGTATGTTACCAATTGCTCGCAATGCTCGCTTTTGTATGGATACAATATTGTCTAGATTTGTTTGGGATGTCGTTGACCACACTAAAAGGCAGTAACTTATGCGGGATTGCACAAGAGCGAAATAAATTTGACGTTTCACTTTTGTTGGAAGATAATATCTTAATCTATTTAAGACACCAACAGCTCGACAAAGACTTGTTCTCAAAGAATCAATATGTGGCGTCCATGATAGATTTTCATGGAATAAAACCCCCAAGAATCGAATGGTTGAAGATGGTTGAATATAAGAGTCCTGGAATTTTAATTGCAAATTGGAAGGTGCAGGCCACAAGCCCGTAGTTAGAGTACGAAGCTTTTCTGTCGAGATCATAAAGTCAACATAATAATCTATTATGGTGACTATAACGCGCACATCGATTCTTCTTTTTTTTTCCCAGTGGGCGGTCCTGATGAGCCCATATCGCTCGTGACTCCTTAGTATGCACAGTGAAGGAGCAAAACATCGCCATTAAGTTCTGTACGTTGTTATTGTTTTGTTTACTTTGCAAAAAAGCACCTCAATCGCGCTTTGAAAAAAGAACATTAAATTGACAATCGCTCGAGCAATTTCAACTTGTTGAGGTAAAACGAAATTTGCCAAAACCAGCCTATTTCAACATGCTTCCACTATTAAGCTAATGGTGTTGTGAGACTAACACACTTTGACCATTATATGCCACTGTGTTTTTTAAATGACCATGAGCGAATGGTACTAACAAGACAACAGTAACCATTATAAGCTATTCAACATTGGCAAGCCAATGCTGCAGACAAGCCAAGAGTGTCCATTTTCAGTCCCCATCAAATATTGCAATGCCAACGGCACGGACAGGCCAACGTTGACCATTTTATTCCAGTGTTCATCCAATGTTAGCAAGCCAAGGGTACTCAAAGGGCAACATTGTCCGGTTTACGCCAGTATTCATCGAATATTCGGAAGCCAATGGAACTGACAGGCCAAGATTGCCCATTTTATACCAGTGTTCGTCCAATATTCGCGGGCCAATGGAACTGACAGGCCAACATTGTCCGGTTTACGCCGCTATTCATCCAATATTCACAAGCCAATGGAACTGACAGGCCAAGATTGCCCATTTTATACCAGTGTTCATCCAATATTCGCGACCCAATGGAACTGACAGGCCAACATTGTCCATTTTATGCCAGTGTTCATCCAATATTCGCAAGTGAATGGAACTGACAGGCCAAGATTGCCCATTTTATGCCAATGTGCTTCCAATATTGGTTGGTCATTGGAGAAGCTGGGCCATCACTGAAGATGCTATATAATGGCATAGACAATATTGGGTGCAGATTGGTTAAAGTGGACCATCGTTGGACCTTTTTTTGTCAATGCTCTTCCAATATTGGCCCAACACCTTGTGCTGCCTGGGTCCTGTTTTCGATGCATGAGATGCATGTCCCCCCAGCTGAGCTCTGACAAATACTAGGGATGCCACAACACACTGCAGTGAACCATAAATAAAACTGCTGGTCGCCCAATCCTAAAAAAGAAAAAAAAAACACGTTCACGATAGGCCCCCGTAAAGAGATTCACGCCCTTCGTAGCAGAGCGAGGAGATTCGCGGCGTTGGGTTGGCTTGACCAAATACCGTCTTTGAATAGTTTGAAGCAGATTACAGGAGCACATCTAGATGAAGCTGCAAATCTTTACGTAATCTAAAGTGCATGCAAGACTAGAAATAAAACAGCCCGGAGTAGATAGGCTGGCTTTGGGGGCACATTGCAAAACGCTAAACCAGGGAGTACAAGGAGACATGGGATGGGCGTCATTTGAGGGCAGGGAAGCTGTGAGCAAGATAGAATTTGAGGATCGGTGAGGCAAATGGATGGGTAGCAATAAACACGAAAGGTTTTCAGCTATTTATACATGAGGAGTATAGACACAAAGTGGAGACAGCGCTTTAGGAAATTGAGAGGGAAGTTTTTAGGCTATATTGGAGTTACGGAAAAGCAGGTCTCAGTTAAGAAGAAAGTTAAGGCCACAGAAAGAAATCGCTGGCTACAGGAAACGCAGACAAAGACGGCTCTGGAAAGCTATAGATTAAACAAAACAGTTGTTATCAAAGAAAGCAATTATGACAATTCTAGGGGAAGCTCATTGTTGTTTGAGGCAAGGACAGGTGTTTTGCGAACGAGAACATGCAGAACGAAGTACCAGGAAGTGGATACCGTGTGCGCTGCTTGTGGACAGGAGGACGAGACGGCTGAGTACTTGTTACTCTACTGTAAAGGACTTCACCCATGCCTACCGAAGACAACGTAGATTTAATAAAGTCATTGGGTTTATAGACAACGAAGGAACAGTGGATTTCAAGAAAGTAGAGATTACCAAGCAAAGATTAAGTGAATGGTGGCAGAAAGCGAGCGAAAACTAGGTAGTTTCTTATTAACTAATGGCAAGGGGGTTTTATAGCCTCACTTTTTTTTCAGTGCGGAGTGAATGCAGTTCTTACATTTAAATAGTCTAAGCTTAAATGTAAAACAAAATGGGCAGGTGGCGTAACCCTACTGAAAAAAACCATTTGGCGCCTATATGAAAATAAACGGGTCCATCCCGATAACAGTTTAACCATACCGGTCACCAGTTTGTCGGTGGTCCCAGCGCCTTGACCTCGCCTCCTCCCTCCTCTCTTGTCACCCCTGTCACGTGACCCACAGCAGCGCGCGAGCTACACGCTGATAAGCATCGAGATCCGGAAGGGCGCGCCTTGCAGCCACTTTTTTCTTTGTCTGCTTGTTGTCAGTTGCTGCTCGAAGTTCGCTCGTCCTGCCTGCTTCAATCTGTCGCCTAAACCTGCGATCTTATTGGGATGTCTCTCGACGACGCATTGGATGTGCACCAAAGCTATCAGTGTTCGAAAAGTCCCACGTGTATATCGGCAACGAGCGATTCTTCAAAGAAGTTGCAAATTCTCGCGGTTAGGTTGGGTTCGGCTGGATGGATGGATGGATGGATGAATACGGCTGAGCCCTTTGGATCGGGCGGTAGCTTACGCCACCTAGCCATTTTGTTTTACCATTTAAGCTTAGAATATTTAAATGTGAAATCTATATTCACTCCGCAGTGCAAAGAAAGTGAGGCTATGAAACCCCCTTGCCATCAGTGGATAAGAAAATACCTAGTTTTCTCTCGATTTCTGCCACCATTCACTTAATCTTTGCTTGGTAATCTCTACAGTCTTGAAATCCACTCTCCCTTCGCTGTCTCTAAAACCCAATGACTTTATTAAATCTATGTTGTCTTCGGTAGGCATAGGGTGAAGCCCTTTACAGTAGAGTATCAAGTGCTCAGCCGTCTCGTCCTCCTCTCCACAAGCAGTGCACACTGTATCAATTTCCTGGTACTTCACTCTGTATGTTCTGGTTCGCAGAACACCCGTTCTTGCCTCAAACAGCAATGAGCTTCCCCTAGAATTGTCATAAATGCTTTCTTTGGCAATAACTCTTTTGTTTAATCTATAGCTTTCCAGAGCCGTCTTTGTCTGCATTCCCTCTAGCCACCAATCTCTTTCTGTGGCCTTAACTTTCTTCTTAACTGAGACTTGCTCTTCCGTATCTTCGCTATAGCCCAAAAACTTTCCTCTTAATTTCCTAGCGCGCTGTCTCCACTTTGTGTCTACACTCCTCATGTATAAATAGCTGAAAACCTTTCGTGCTCATTGCTCCCCGTCCATTTGCCTCAACCTATCCTCAAATTCTACCTTGCTCACCGCTTCCCTGCTCTCAAACGATGCCCATCCCATGTCTCCTTGTACTCCCTGGTTTGGCGTTTTGCAATGTGCCCCCAAAGCCAGTCTACCTACTCCGCGCTGTTTTATTTCTAGTCTCGCATGCACTTCGGATTTCATGCATAGCACTGCGTTTCCAAAAGTCAAGCCAGGCACCATGACCCCTTTCCAAATCTCTCTCACCACCTCATACCTGTTGTAATTCCAAAGTGCTCTATTTTTCATTACAGCTGCATTTCTGTTGCCCTTACCTATTATATACTTTTCATGGTCTCTGAGATATTCTGCACCATCACATATCCATACTCCTAGATACTTGTATTTACTAGCTCTCTCAACTGTAATATTCTGTATCTTGAGCCTCTCAACTTCATCCTCGTTAAAAATCATGACTGCCGATTTTTCGCTACTGAATTCTAAACCTAATTCCTCTCCTTCCCTACCACAGATGCTCATTAATTCCTGCAACTCTGTCCTGTTGTTAGCCATTAGTACAATATCATCCGCATACATCAATCCCGGTAAGGATTGCTGAATTTTTTGGCCTAGCTTACTGTAAGAAAGGTTGAACCCAAGCCCACTCTTCTCTAGTCTATCCTCCAATCCTCTCAGATACAACATAAACAGCAAAGGCGATAACGGGCACCCCTGCCTAAGGCCTCGTCTTATCTCTATTTTCCCTGTCGCCTTTCCTTCCCATGTTATAATCACCTTGTTATCTTTGTAAATGTTCCTTAATAGTGCGGTTAGTCCTTCATCTAGGTTTAAGTTCTCCATTATGTCCCACAGGTTTCTTTGGTTCACATTGTCATAGGCACCCTTGATATCCAGAAATGCCAGCCAGAGCTGTCTGTTTTCTTTTTGCGCTATTTCTATACACTGTGTTAGAGAAAATAAATTGTCCTCCAACCTTCTTTGTTTTCGAAACCCGTTCTGTAATTCGCCCAGTATGCCCTCGCAATCTACCCATTCCTCCAGTCTGTTCTTTATGATCTGCATTACCAACCTGTAAATAACCGGTGTCACGGTTATAGGACGATAATTACTAATATCAGACTTATCTCCCCTTCCCTTATATATCATACTCATCCTACTAAGCCTCCATTCATCTGGAATATTTCCTTTTGTTATCATGGTACTCACTACCTCCCTTAGTTTTGCCTTAGATTTGGGACCCAAATTCTTCACCAGCTTGATAGGGATACCATCTGTGCCTGTCGACGTGCCACTAGGGACTCTTCGTTCCGCCTTTTCCCATTCTCTTTGTCCAAAATCCGCGATGTCACAAACTGGACTGCTACTTCCTTCGGCTCTCCTATCTTCCACATGTAACCGTTCCCGAAATTTCTCCTCCATCACTGCTCCTATATATTGTATCGCGTCATCTCCCTCTAATTGATCTCCCTGATGCGAGAGTATGAACCTCTGTCTAGCTTGCGTTGTTTCACCGAGTGAGTTCAAGTGCTCCCAAAACTTCTTGGCAGCGTTTCTATCTTTCTTACTTACATTACTCATCCATTCCTCACCCTTTCTCTGAATTTTCGCATTGATCAAACTGGATGCCTCTCGGCGGCATGTTATAAAATTGTCCCATTTTCTTTTTACTTCCGTTTCGGACTCCCCATTACGCTTGGAATACCTGTGTTCTCTAGAGGCTTCCTGACGTTTTTGTATCGCTTGCTTCACTTCTTTGTCCCACCAGCTTTTTGGTCTATGTCCTTGCTTCCCCTTTCGTTTACTCTTCACTTTGTCTAGTTCTAGAGCAAAAAGCCTAGTTAGGCTCTCATAGGTCCAATCTGTATGCCGTTACCCTGAAACTGCTGCCTCTATTCTTTCAACAACTATTTCCAACTCTTTGTCGCTGCAGAAAGTTTGCTTTGAATTATGTTGTCTAGTTTCAGCATTTACTTCCCTGGCAAAATTCAGCTTAATACGTTTGTGATCACTACCAAGACTTTTGGAACCTTCTTCATCTATTTTCATTACTTGTAACTTACCATATATTTTGTGTGACATGAGTACGTAATCTATAGTTGAATGCAGATTGCCAGTTTCCCAAGTTATGTGCCCGTCACACTTCTGACTGGTATTACATAAAACTAAGTCATGTTTTTCCACCAGTTCTAGTAATATGCTTCCAGTTGAGTCCGTATACCCATCCAGACCCTCAATATGGGCATTCACGTCTCCCATAATAATTATTTCGGAGCCTTCCCCTAGTTCACTAATGTCTCTTGATATGCAATCAATCATTTTTCTGTTTTCCTCTTTAGCACCTGTCCCTGTCCATAAGTAAACCACTCCAAGGACTGTTGATTCCCCAGCGACTTTTCCTTTCAGCCACAAATGTTCGGCGCACTCCTTTCTGATCCTTTGAAAGTTCATATTCTTCTTAATAAATGCTCCAATTCCACCTCCCTTCCTCGTTCCCTCCATTCTGTTGCATTCTTCCCACACATAGTCAGGGTTGCAAGGTGGCTGCTCCATGTCTCTGAGATGTGTTTCCACAAACCCATACACCATTAAATCCTCCTTTCTTAGTTGCTCCTCTACCTCTTCCCATTTTAACCTATTTCTACCACCCTGCATGTTAATATATCCAATGTCTGATTGTGCTGTTTTTTTATACCTGTTCTTATGTTTTCTCCTCTTTTTAACCCTGGGTGCCTCTCCTGACTTCGTTGGCTTTTCAATTACTTCAGTGCCCCCAGGGCCCTCGGTCCCCCCAAAAAAGCAGTCACCGTGCGGCCCATCCTATCCCCCACCCTGTAACCCGTGGCCTCACTGTAGTGAATGCCATCTGCAAAAGGGCGGGAGCCAGCCTCGTACACCTCTCTGTTTACTTCCATTCCATTACGTCGTACCGAAGCTGTAGACTCATACCCTTAATTACTCCGTTGGCTTCGACAACCCTCCTCTCCGTTAACCCGGACTGCCCCCGAACTTCTGGAATGGTGCACACAACCACATGCACATTCTCAGACACGTCCCTCAGCTTACGTATTCCCGCGTTTAGCTGCTTTCCGAGGTTCTGGCTCCTACCCTTCAGCACATCGTTAAGCCCCGCATGAACTATTACTAGGTTCCTTCCCTCCCGGTTATCCCACACCCCCTCACGTGCTGCGGTCATAGCATCCACCATACACTTCCCTGGCTGGACCTCTACGGTTACCCTCTGGTCTCCCTTCACCCTGTTATGTACACCCCTCCTAACCCGTGCTACGTTAGAGCTCCCCACTACCAGTACCCTAGATCCCCCTGGTGCCTGCGCGCCTTTGTCCTGCGACTTATCTCCTGTCACCTGACTGCCCGACGCCTGCTGCTCGAAGGCGCCATTGAGCTGAGGTTCAATCAGCTCTCCAGCGTCGTCGAGCCCGCCTGCCAACAGGCCGGACTCCCGACCACCAGGGACCCCAGCCTGCAGACTGGTGGTTCGTCCCGCTAGAACTGACACTTCCTCCTTTCTTCCCTCGCTACTCTCACTCGCTCGAATTACCCCTTCCAGGCGCTCTACCCTACTGTCACACTCCCTCTTACGCTCCTCTAAACCCGCCTTCCATACTTCCCCCAGCTCTTCCGCCTGCTTCTCGAGGCCGACCCGCTGCTCCCTCTCATGATTAAGCTGCCTAGTCAGCTCCTCTACCTGGGCCTCGAGACCCACCCGCTTCTCTCCTTCTGCCTTAAGCTGGGCCTCAATCTCCCGAACTCTACCCTCCCATTCCCCAGTTACCTGCTGAAGCTTCACACAAAGCCGACACTCGAAACTCACCTCCGCCGCCACCTCCAGGCTCCCGAAACCCGTCTCCTCCAGGTAACACCACCTCCCACACCCCTCGCACTGCACCAACTCGTCCCCACCCTTGTCATGCCGACCCAAATCTAGACCCATGTCTAGACCGGGAACAAACCGTCCCTCCCGCCAAAAATTCAAACAGAGCCTACTTTGCGAAACTAACGTTAACTGCTGCTGTTCAAACCTAATACTGCTACCGCATAGTCACTTCCAATCAACTCTCAAAAAAAGAGAGAGAAAAGAAGAAAAACTGGCACTTAGCTTCGGATGCTCGAGGAGAACCAGGAAACACGTCCGCTCACCGCAACTCAGTACGAAGGTCTGCTTGTGCGCCGCATCGTGTTGAATGACAGCTTGTGCGCCGCATCGTGTTGAAACTTCCAAGGAGCCGTTCCCTCTCGGTTGTGTTTGTGCGGTTGTCCTGCTTTGACCGTGTCGACAAATATCATGGATTACATCTTTCAAGTCCGCTATTGTTATGGTAAGTGCACTGCAACCTACGTGTTGGCAACCATTGACCATTCTTCTACGCGTACTCTTCCAGATTATCTATAGAATTATGCAGCGCCTATTCGCGTGGCAGCCGGGAGAATAATTTCCCCGAAAGTCTACCTGTATAGTCTTCACAGATCGCTTGCACGTTTGTACTTGTCTACAGAAGAGGTAATAAACTTCGAGGAGAATTGAAAACAATCTTTTGTGTCGGTTTTCCTGTCCATTTACAAGCACGTACGCGAGCGCATTTGTTCTACGTGTTTTCTCCATGTTATAAATACGTTTATGAGTTTCGGGACGTCTTAAATATGTTTAAGATAACCAACCTCCCAGACGATACCCATTTAGGGCTAGCGCATAATTTGCCAATTCGAATGGCACGTTCAAAGGTGTGGTCACGTGCCAGGTCGAACGGGTGCTCGTATCAAACGGGCACCTGTATCAAACGGTAATCCGTATCAAACGGGTACCGATTCGAACGGGTACCGTTTCAAACGGGTACCCGTATCACATAATGACGTTTGATCCAAACGGATCGACAAGTTTGATTCAAACGGGCGACCAGTTTGCCACCCGTTTGAATTTCAAATGTTTTTTTTTTTTCAGTAGGGAAGCTACCGCCCGATCCAAAGGGCTCAGCCGGATTCATCCATCCATCCATCTATGCGTTTGCCTTCCGCTGTACTAAAGTGCGCGCTCGTCGTGCTCCGTAACGTTCAGTCGACAGCTTGCGTGCGTTGTACGCACGCAAGCTTGCTTGCCTTGTGCCCAGTGCTCACGCAGTGCTCTTTACGCTGTTCTATTTTAAAACTCTCTAGGGTGGCGAATGCTGGCGTCAGCGTTTCGGATTGATACGAGCGTCGCACAGCTGGCGTGGAGCCAGAGACGAACAGGCGCCGCGCCACTTCAGATTGCGGCCCAACTCAGCTGCCGCTCCGACGATGGATGTGGTCCCTTCCAAAAGTGATAAAAGGGTGAAACAAGATTTAAAACGGGGCATAGACGATTCGGAAGGGGTAATACCCAAATGGAAAAGAGTCCTAAACGAGTGGTAGGGGTGAAAAGGGGGTCAGAAAGAACCAATGCTAACGTATTTCCATCGCAAGAATCTTGTTGAAAGTCGAACAATTTGTATTTATTTATTGATACTACCGGCAGCCATGAAGTAGCCAAGGTAGGAATGATACATTGTTCAAGGTTCATGATAATGCTTACACAGTGCGTTTTAGTACAGTATCAAATTGACTAAAAATACACATCGCATATATACATCAGGAACAGACAGTGAGCATAGAATATTCCTTTCTTTCTGTCAAGGCCTGAGGCATCAAAACTGACGAATCATTCACCGGGATAAGAACGACCTCATACAATTGGAAGAGACAACCTTTTTAGTTATGAATTTCAATCATGAATAGTAAGAAGAATAAAACAGTTTTTATAACAGTCAGTCCTAGGCATTATTTCAGTTATTGATTAACTGTGTATATTTTGTGTGACCCTTAGACGTGTTGAGTGAAACTAATCTATATAGTCTACCTGGTAGCTCCACACCCCCAGCATTCCTGGACACGGTCTCCTTGCGCCCTCTCTTGGCTATTCTCACCAAAACGCAGAAAAATAATAATTTGAGCCAAACTACTGCAGAAATCCTTAAGTTCCCCACGATATCTATAGAGGGCACTAATACACTCTTAGTTAATACCTAATCGAACCTCAGGATTGTATACATTTTATTCCACTTTCACAAAATTTGAAATTTCTTCTCACTGAAATGGAGAGTCGTAAACTTCCCGAGAAATATAATAGCTACCGGCTCATAGCCCACACCGCGGTTAAATTTTCAGCATTTTATTTAATACTTTTTATTCCTCGAGACTTTCAAATTCGGCCCGCTTTTGGCCCCTGTGAAGTTAGCACTCCGCTGTGCACCAAGAACCTTGCGGCCAAGCTACCTTTGCATAGGCTTATCGAAAAAAAGATTTGTACGATGCGTTCGTGACAGCATATTGACTAAGAAGTTGGCGGTTATAATATGACTATATAATAATCAGATATTTACAATCGAAATTTGTGCCCAGGATTTCAAATATAAGCAATTGTTTTGTAGGCTCAGAAACACTTCCATTGTATATATTTTGCTTTAAATTTTCCCGTGTACGTAAAGTTTTAGCTCGGTTACAGACACAAACTGAACAAAATTCTTTAAGGCGTCTATAACAAGAAGTAGCTAGAAATATAACTAGAACGGCGCGCCGCTGGCCGTTCGATAGTTTGTGTTTTTATCTATTTTATTTAATTTATACATATATACGCGTATAAATAAAGAACACAACGACGACGACGTTGAGAGGATGACACACCGGGCGGCGGCGGTGCCTCAGTCTGAGCCCTGGTTCCTCGGAAGCGGCAGCTTCTACTTTGACTGGGCTGCCTCCTTGGAGCCTGATGCTTCGATCCCAGTGAACCCCGGTGAGCAACAGCGCCATAATGTTTCTGGGGCTCCTTCATGCACCGATCGAACAGCGTGCCAGATCCCCATGGCTCGCTGCTGACCCGCCCAACGCACCTCCACAAAATCTGGACTTCTGCGAATCGGGCTGCCATCTTCCCCAGTACTAACAATTCATGTCGTCGTCATCTTGCATGTATATACTCATCACATTATGATGTTCACTAGACGCGGCTCCATGGTACGGGCTGCTTCAGAGTCAAATAAATACAGACTAAGATCCAAGGACTAAAGACAAAATGCTTTGCTGACCAACAGCCGGTAGCGCCTTAAAAGAAAAAACAATAGTGTTTCCTCCTTTACAGGATCAACATTTTTAAAACTACACCACACTAGTGGCGCACATCACTGAAATAACTTACGCAATACAGAAAATAACAGATTGTCTCTTGAACGCAAAACGGCAAGATAAACATAATTGGGGAGATTTTTTGTTTCTAGAATCCAAATTTAGGAACCTAAACTAATGTTTCCTGAAATTCTGGGTATATCGTGTGCATCGTTTCGAAAAAAGTATCAAACGAAAACACCACGCAACACATTGGACGTTGTTTCACATCTCGAGGCACTGGCTTGCACTGGCGCACCGACCGCCGGCGTAGCATAGCGCGTAGTCGTGAAATGTCTGCGACTGATAATATTAATAGCTTATTTGCCCCCCCCCCCCCCAAAAAAAAAAAAAAAAAAAAAAAAAAGAAGACTTGGCGCGGACTTTCCCGCTGTCAGGGCTGGATTCGGCGCTGTAGGCATTCTGTCTAATGCAAGTCAGCAAAGTGGAATGTATTCTTCCTAGTAAAGTATTTGGCCAGACGCAAACGGTGAAAAGGGTGGGAGGCCAGAGAGATGCACAGGAGAGGACGTTCAGATTGCGGTCGCGCGCTTCGAATTCTCCGTTTATCTTGCTCTAGGGTGCCTACGTGTCTGTTTGCCTGGGCCTGAAGACATCCATTGTTGCCCTGAATGTGCCAGCGAGTGACGCTCTCGCACACTCGGTGCGTGACTTGGGCGGTGAAATGGCGTCTATGCATTAGCCAAAGCTACGCGCCCGAGCATCTGGTGAAAATCTGTTAAGGTTGTTCTAAAGCCCCTTCGTGTTTCAAAAGTAGCGCAAGGGGCATATATAAATATTGTCGGCGTAGATTGTAAAATTTACTTCTGCCGCTTTTTTCTTCAGTGGTAGAACGCGGTCCGTCACCGCCATGTTGAACAACGTGAAGGAGATAACGGCACCCTGGGTACCCCAATCGCATTATTTAAAATCGGTTCATTGGTGCTGGCCATGTGAATACTGTAAGTCCTCTCCTGCAAGAAGGACTTTATAGAATTCAGCAGTTTAACTCGGATGCCCTTTTTATCGGCCGCTTTTATGACCGTTTCATGCGGTATGCAATCAAATGTCTTCTTAATGTCAATTGCCACGATGGTGCGGGGTTGTCTTTTGGGGGAGTAGATGTAATGTCTCGGTGTATAATGGCCAAGCTGTCCTTCGTTAAAAGGCCTTGCCTAAATCTTGCTTTCATAGAGTGCAATCTACTTTGCGTTTCCAGGACCCATGTAATACGGGCAAAACCATTCTATCCATTATTTTACATGGACTAGAGGTGACAAAAGTTGTTCTTAGGTTTTCGATATCTTTGGCTGGCTTGCCGGGTTTGGGGTATCAGAATTACTATGGAGTGTTACCAATCTACGGATAGGGTGGCCTTGTTCCCCAATTTAATTGTACCATTCCAAAAGTTCCTCCTGTTCTTTGTCTATGAGGTAGGTTATATATAGCAGCAATAGTTACATGATCGAGTCCCGGTGATGTGTTGCCTCGAACATTTCCACAACAATGAATGGCGCCACTTTTCCCAGTGTAGAGGGGCTTTAGGTTGCTCTAAAGCCCCTCTATCCTGGAAAAAGTGGCGCCATTAACTGTTGTGGAAATACTCGAGACACGTGCCGCGCGCCTTTTCTGGGAAGAACATGGTGTCTGCAATCTAGCTCAGTGCTGCTCCGAGTCGCAGAGATCGTACCAAGGGCTGCACGTTGCAGGTGCCTCGTGCATCGACGCACCTTGCGCTACTTTTGAAACATAAAGGGGCTTTGAGTTGCTCTAGGGCACCGTGCTCTAAGGTACTTACATGTCTGTCTGTCTCAGGGTGAAAATATCCATTGTTGCCCTGAATGTGCCAGCGTGTGACGCTCTCGCGCGCTCGGTGCGTGACTTGGGTGGTAAAATGGCGTCTATGCATTAGCCAAAACTACGCGCTCGAGCTCGGTGACACCGGATTGCGCGCACTTCAAAATGCATAAAAAAACGATTGGGTGAAAAAATGGCTGAAATGTCACCACTCAAGCAAAAGTGCGCGTGTGTATGAAGGCACTCTAGGTTGCTCAAGGTCGATACGCCACGTGACGTGAGAATCGGAAACCAAAACAGCGTGTCCCAGAAAGCTGGCCATGATTTATCAGATTGAAAATAAACTCCAGTCGCTCAGTCTTTCTACCTTTTTTTTATGTTTGTTTTCTTTTTTTTTTTTAGAAAACATGAATGACGGCTTGAACATGAAGTTTCGAAATTGAGGTGTTCCTGCCATGTTTAATAAATATAAATCCTGACGCTATTTTCTGAATTATTCTAATTTGTTAATATTAAACTTCGTGTACGGATCCAAAACAGCGTTGGCATACTCAAATTAAAATCAATGATATGTTTTATACGCAGTTGGTTTTCCTCTGCTCGAGCAGTCTTCCAGTTTCCTTTTTAAAGCCTATAATTTATTCCTTCCTTTCCGGGTAATGAAGTCGCTATAGATCCAACGTAGATCTGAAGTTATTTATAGGCCTATAACCGATCACAGGAAGAGGGCCCAGGGCGACGGAAAGAACAACTGGCGAGTAGGAAGCAGGTGGAATGCTGAAGAGGAGAGGAGGAAACATCCCCTCTCTCCGGCATTCTCCCTGCTTCCTTCTCCCGAGCTTTTCTTTCCCCAACTGGGTTTTTGACCTGTCACCGACTGAAGGAATTTATATTCGCATACCGTGTTCAAAGTTGGTTCTTGAAGAGTGTAACTAAAATCAGCGGCTTTGTTTCCTCGTTATCGTCATATGCGCACATTTTTTTTTGTTACTAAGAGCAATTTTCCAATCATCAAACCATTCAGAAATCATTTCAAGACCCTTGTTCAGGACTACATGGTAATCTGAGAATTTTACTTGCTTTTGAGCATTTCACTTGCTTAAAAATAATAAATTCATCGGCGAATACGCGAATTTGAACAGATTTGTCCAGGACAATGTCATTCAGAAAAACTCGTGCCTGGGCGAGTTGGCTCATACTGATTTAAAAGGTGAAAAAGCGTAAATAAAACAAGGATAATAAAGACACAAAGACGACAGGACGGACGGTAAGACGGGCGTAGCGCCCATCCTGTCGTCTTTGTGCCTCTATTGTCCGTAATTTGTTTTCGCTTTTTTAACTTTTTGAATCATTTATAAAAAAATATTAAAGCTAGGTGTGCAAGAACAGATCCTTGATGACCTCCGGATTCTCCTGTTCTAGAGGAGAGAGAATCCTGTATTTCAACAAACTGCGTTTCGTTAAGCATTTTGTTCTTTGCCCGAGATTGAGGCAGGAAAAGAAGAAAGTTTCAAAGTAGAAGAAAAATGAACAGTTGAGGACACGTCTTTAACACAGCTCAGTTGTGTTAGAGACGTGTCCTCAACTGTTCAACCTAAGAACAAAATGGTTAACATCCACCAGCTCGCCTGCGCAATTACTACATTATCTGCGTTTTGTTATTTAAATATGTTTCTAACCACTTAATTTGCTCATTGTTTAATAATGGTTTCAGATTAAGAAATTAGTTTTCGGTGAGGTGCGCTGTCGAAAGCCATTGCAAACTCTTTATAAATTACATTCATTTGATAACAAGAATGAATTGATTTTGCGAAGTCATTAACAGTAAGCACCAAATGGCGGCAACCGGGAGGGGGGGCGGGGGTGGGAGGCACACTGACGTTGGAGGTTATGGTCCACCGTTCCAAGTTAACTGAAGCTCGTCAGATCGGAATAAACAACTGGGGCGCGCGCCAATAGGGAGCCCATGGTCGTCTTTAAATCGTCTGTAATACTTTGTTTCAGCCAAATCCAGACGCAACCGAAGCTACAAGGTGTTAAAACCAGTGAGGCAGCTTCAAAAGCACAAGCCTCTAGGCCTTTTTTGTTTGTGACTGGTTCAGCAATGATACAACCCATACGAAAACATGACAAACACCATGATGGTGTGTTTTTGACGCTGTCTAGTTGATTCCATCAGTTCGTAGCCTCGGTTTCGTCTGAACCTAAGTTGAAACGAACTATAGAACGTTTACGGTACGCTTGCGCCGTGCCTGCTTCTTGGGAAGGAGTTATTTATTTATTTATCTATTCTGATTAATGTGCCACAAACAGCGCTCGAGGCCTTATTAGTGCGCACATATTACAGACAATAAAAGAACAGATACAGACCAACAAACAAGCAAGACGTGATTTAGAAAAGATAAAAAGAAATAAATTAAACTACGGAGAACAATGGAGAACAAGAGCACAGATGTTGGTCAAGCGGCCAACAACGCTCTTCTAAAATTTAAAAGGGACGAAAACAATTCTTAACTCCTATCGCGATTATAAAGGCGCTGAAGGCGTGTCATCGGGGACTGGACACAAACTTTCTGCGGGTAGAAAAGAAATGAAAATCTGGTCCGCTTTTGGGGAACACTTAAAGGAATCGCACTTAAAAGTAAAAGTGCATCAATTGTAGCGTTCACTATCTTACACAAAAAAGGCGTGTCTCGAGCTAATCTTCTTTTATGCAAGGGTACCAAGTCAAGCAATATTAAGTAAGTATTAGTATTCAAAATAAATGGGCCTCCCAATCCATCGATCGGAAACAATACGTACGAGACGACGCTGCACTTTTTCTGAAATACATGATTGAGTCGATCTAATGGTGTTCCATATGACTGAGCAGAACTCAATTTTAGAGAAAACAAGGGCGTAAAATAGAGTAATCATGCTAGCGTAAGTACGAAAATTCCGCTTCATTCGGGAAATAACGCCTAGCACCTGATAAGAATCATCCACAACTTTCGCAACATGCTCAGTAAACGAAATGCGGTAATCAAACAGCATTCCCAGGTCACCAATAGTATCGGACCTCGCGATATCTGAACCTAACATGGTATACGGATACTCAGTGCAGCTTGTCTTACGGGTAAAGGAAACAACCTTGGTCTTACTGGGTCTAAGTACTAAATTATTTTTAAGCACCAGTTTAGAACTGCCTGAACATCGTCTCGCATCATTAGACAGACAGTAGTTGAATGAATTTCGCGATAAATCTTAACCTCGTCTGCAAACTGCTGCCCCTTTGAATGCTGCACACTGTGTACAAATCGTTCACAAAAAATGTTGGGTAACAACGGCCCCAGGTTGGACCCTTGAGGCACTCCAGTTTTTAAAACACACGAGGCAGAAACACACCCTTATTACAGCACTCTGTTAGGTCTTCCGCCAAGATAACTAAACAACCAACTGCAAAACGAGCTAGTCATGCCCAACGCTGAACATTTGGCAAGTAACAACTTATGATCTACGAGGTCAAAAGCTTTAGAGCAATCGAAATAAATAACATCAACTTGCCCACGGGACGTGACCTTAGGTATAGTGTGTTCCAAAAATGATACAAGGTTTGTTTCCACTGAAGGCCCTTGACAAAAACCATGTTGGTTGAGACAAAGAGACGATTTAAAATGAAAATAAATATGCTTATACATTGCCTTTTCAAACACCTTAGAAAAAGAGCAAAGAACAGAAATTAGCCTATAGTTATTAACGAAGTCAGTGCGACCTGCTTTATGTATAGGAACAACCACTGCATTCTTCCATCCTCGAGGAAATACATTGTCCTCTAAGGACATGTTAGAAGCATGTGGCAACACAGGGGCAAAAATATCCCGCATGCCTTTACGATGAAAGCAGGAATTCCGTCCTCACCGCATGACTTCCTTGAAGCGAGCTCATTTATTGCGGAAAGCACATCTTCAAGCGTAAGATTCGGAACTGCCAAGCTGCGGGTAGATTCAAGAGGAGCATCGGTCATAACAGTGCACGAAGTAGTCAAGTTACCGACAGAAGAGACGAACCTAGCAAAACGATCACAGACATCGGACGACTCAGATGTATACCCAGAGTCGTCTTGCAATGGAATAGTTTTTGATCGAGTAGATGTCCTCATGTACCTTGCGCAATCCCACAGAGAATTAGGACCGCGTTTTAAATTGCGTTCAACTGAATTTCGCCAGTTCTTTCGATCACGCCATATGAGCTTTTTGGCCGCTGAACGATACTCTTTAAACAGACTCTGCCATTTCTTTATACCGGTGTTTTTGTACTGTCTAAGATACCTCGCTTTTTTACGCTGCGTATCACGTAGCTCTCTGGAGAACCAAAAAGGATCGTTGCTAGTTCGACCACTTCTGCGTGGAATGAAATTATTCATGGCTGCAGTTACGATGTCTGTTAGACCTTGAACTGCGCTATCGATATTGGAACAGAGTGAAATAACGCTTCAGTCCACGTTGCGAAGGTGATTGTAAAGACCAAGGCAATCCTCAAGGGCGTAGTTATACCCGAGATACTGATTACTCGCCGACGCCCGAGCAGGAAGTAAAATAGAAAGGGTGAATGGTGGATGCCACTTATCGATAGAGACAAGAGGACAGTCAGCAGCCTCGAAAGTGATTGCTGATATGTTAGTAATGCACACGTCAAGCGTATTTCCAGCCCCGTTTGGTGTAGTATTAAGCTGATAAAGCCGAGTGGAAGTTTACGAACTCCATTGTTTTTTCTGCCCTAGCACGTGCCTCACTTGATGCAGCACTAATCGCGTTTGAATTCCAATCAACGCCAGGCACGTTAAAGTCACCAACGTTCATCACATCATCGGTTGAAAAATCGACAGCACCGGAAATGTAGTTCAAAGTGCCTATGAATGATTGTGTGTCAGAACGAGGTGGAAAGTAATAATTCCCAATTATTAAGTTAGGCTGGCCCGGAAAACTGATGATTGATGATGATGATGAATGATTGTGTGTCAGAACGAGGTGGAAAGTAATAATTTCCAATTATTAAGTTAGGCTGGCCCGGAAAACTGATTTGCACCCAAAAACATTCATTTCCTTCTTGCAGATCAAACCTATGAAAACACGATAATGACTTATGCACCGCCGTGAGCATCCTGCCCCCCAGAGTGGCCCGCGAACCCAAGTGAATCCCTATCACATCGGTAAGCGCAATATTCGTCAGTAAAATATTCGTTGCTAGAGATTGCTTGTGTAAGCCAAGTTACTGTGACACAGATTACATGAAAATCGGAAGTCGTGACACCTTCAGAGAAAACATCAGGTTTGGTTCGTAACCCACGAGCGTTTTGATAGTATACACGGATGTTATCCATCACGAGTCCTCGTTAGCTGTTGGTCGCTCTGAATACGGGTCACGCAAGGGCCCCCAAAAGGGCCTAAAAAGACTACCTTCCGGCCACACGCTAGAGTCATTAATTTTGACCAGGCAATCAACAGTAGTGCTCACATGAAAATAACTGTATGAATCGTGCTTACTGCGAAGTTTGGTACACTGAAATGTTCCAGCTTGGAGCACTGAAGTCCAGGGAGTTGTTCACATCCTCGCACGTTGTGTCGGGGCTCAGCCTCGTCACGAAAAGTGCCCGCTTTACAGGTGGCCGCGGAATCGATGAGAGTGAGGCATTTGTGCACGCACCAACTTTCGCGAGCTGACGTCGCGAAAGTTGACGTCAGTATGCCGAGCTGTAATTCGCTCTGATTGGAAGGATAGCGGGTAGACCTCAATGCTAGGTGCCTCGAGGTCTACCGACCAGCCTTCCAACCAGAGCCAATCAGAGCTCAACGTTCTGACGTCACCGCAACCCCTGCGCAAGAAGCAGAACTTACGCTTCGCTTAGGACTTCGGTCGTTCGCGTCACAGCGTTCTCCGCGTTGTGTGTCCACACCAGACTTGTGCCTTTTTCAGACACTCTACTCAAGCTACTGTATTTAAATTACTTTTGGTAGTACTTGGTATCTTGCAAATCTATGTGAATGAGAGTATTCGGTAGTTTATCGTAGTTACAATTCTCCCTTTCTTGTACTTATTATCTCAAACACGATCTTCAAACCTAGAAAAAAACTTGTCGCAGGGATATTTTTTTATTTCACCTCAACTCAAAGTTCAACATATTCCAAACCTGAAGCAGAAACGACCGAACACAAACCAGGAAATTAACCAGAGCCAAAGATGCGGACTCAAAATGCCGACAGAAGAGCGAACACAAGGAAATGGAGAGTGGACAAGAGAAAAAAAAATGTTTCCTGGTGTTGTTTCTTTTGCTTGCTTTCTATTTTTCCCCGCTACGGCAAAAATGCTTGATAGTTAAAACAGCGCAAAGGACGAAAGACAAGATGACGGAACACAAAAACAACGCAGCGCTGTGGCAGTGTCTTTCTTGGTGCAGTCTCTCGCCCTTTGCGCTGTTATAATTATCAAGTACAATCGCCGGCGATATGAGCTCCCCCGGCCGAACGCCAACCGGATCAGCGAAAATCCCGCACGCGGCGCGTCGAGCGTTGCCGCGTTTCGGGAGCCGGGCTATTGGGACTAAACCATTCCGTTACCAAAGGGGTGGACGCATAGCTTTTATCGGGATTCCAGCCTTTAGAAGTGTGAATCACAAAAACATGGCCGATTAGAATTGCCGTCTTCGGGTGTTGGTCCCAAGTGTTCGCATATGACCGCTGATAAACTGAAGCTTGCTTTAGGCGTAGATAAAGCACCAGAGTTCGATCCATGCTTATAAATGTAAAAACCCCATGTTTGATATAATATTAGGCATGACAACAATGATTCCTGGGGAAGCGAGAAGTGGCCGATCAGGAAGCCATCTGCAAAGTCATCATGTCGAGAATTACCCTTGGCGAAGCAACACGCTACTGAGCGCATAACAATAGAGTCTCCTCGATAAACCGCGTTCATGAAGAGTGCCTGAACCTTTATTCTGCTTCGACACAAATCTTTCTTTTTCTCATCTATAGCATATCCTTATAGATTAAATAAATTATTTCAAAATCGCTTGTCATTGTCTTTTCTAGGTTTGAGAAAGATTGTGAGAAAGGGGACTTGTGCGTAGGATTACTTTTTGGAAGGAAATATTTGAAATGACAAACCGTTTTCGCAAACACGAAATTAGCATATAACACGTCAGAGATTTTATGCAGTCAAGAATTTTGATAAACCGTCTGCGTTTATCGACAACCGGAACCGGGATTGTAATCGGCTGTGCTTCAGATTCACGTTCCAAAAAGCGGAATACTATTAAACTTCCTGCGTCCACCCCTTTGATAACGAAATGGTCTGGTCCCGATAGCCCGGCTCCCAAAACGCGGCAACGCTCGACGCGCCGCATGCGAGATTTTCGCTGCTCCGGTCGGCGTTCGGCCGACCGGAGCAGCGAAATATGAATCCCGGACAAAAGCTCACCGGACAAAAGCTCACCGGACAGAAGCTCACCGGACAAAAGCTCACCGGACAAAAGCTCACCCATTTTTTCACAGACCCGGACAAAAGCTCACCCATATTTTCACAGACCCGGACAAAAGCTCACCACGAGAAAATTTCATGTTGGTCTTAACATGAGTGCGGAAAACTTAGGTGCATGCGTGCGACACAAAAAGGCAACGATGAATTAAATCTGACAGGCGCATGGTTTGTTGATTTTAGTAGAAACAAGTTTATTTATCGATTGGTTCGAAGCGAATGCAGTCGCCCACTAGCTCCAGCAGTCTTGGTAGATCTCGATGTACATGCAAGCCCTCGCAAATATTTCTAAGACGATTCTGCAGGTGCAGAGTAATTTTTCTCACCCGCTTTACGGTGGTCTCACCTCTCCGGGCTTTTGTCAATGCCGTGGTAACGAGCGCCTGATTTTGCTGTAGGCATTCAATCAGCCTTAAGACGCTTGGATGGGCGTGGCCGACGAGCTTCTGGAACCCGGTACTCTATCTTTCGCAGGTGTTGCTTATCCGGTCGTTATCTTGAAGAGTGGTGTCGTACATATTCCACCGTACCGGGGGAAACTCCGGTCGCCGTCGGCGCAGAGTCAGGCGAAGGGAAGAATTCGCTCTGGGTGCCGCCGCAGGTGGAACAGAAGTACAACGGAAGCGGCCGTTGAAATACGTGCAATCAAAATAGTCCAGCAGGTAGCGATGTCACCGGTAGACTTTTCCCTGGTGGTTAGTTCTTGTGGAACAAGCTGTGGTGGAAGGAGCCCGAGCCTATCTAAAATCCCGCACAATTTTTTTAAATTGGTCATCTGTCTTGTACTTTTCCAAAAGGCCGAACTCCCGTTCTTTCAAAGTACTTAAAAAAAAATCGCAAGTCAATGGTGGATGAGGTACAAGTTCTCCTAAAAATGGTCCACGGTCCATTGCGTCCGCACTTTATTTCAGCCCGTGTTTCGCCCGGGTAGGAAAAAAAAAAAGAAATCGAGGTGAGCTTTTGCCCGGGTCTGTCAAAAAACGGGTGAGCTTTTGTCCGGGTCAGTCAAAACACGGGTGAGCTTTTGTCCGGTGAGCTTTTGTCTGGTGAGTTTCTGTCCGGTGAGCTTTTGTCCGGTGAGCTTTTGTCCGGTTACCGCGAAATATGGCCGGCGACTGTACGTACCACTCGCCCAAGCTTCAACTTTGGCAAAAATTCCACTTTCTTTGGCCACTCTGACACTTTTGGAAACACTGTCTGTGGAAAACAGTAATACCAAGACCCTGAGTTGTGAAGCCAAAGATCGCAACAACCAGGAAGGATACAAGTTACGAACAAAGTGGGCCCTCAAAATCCAAACAGAGAGTCCTCCCAAAGTAATGCGCCCTTCTGAAGGCGCTTCTATAGCTTAGTATAGGAAAAAATATAAAGAAAAGGACAACCACGAAAAAGACAGCAGTGCTTCTCCGTGTCCGCTTGTGCCTTTCATTTTAAGTTTAGTCATCTCTTAAGCAGCGTTTGAGTAACCTACCCGAGAATGGCGCTGCAACGGTTGTGCTCGGGTATTCCCATTGCCTACGCCGCGCGAAGAGAGAAGAGGGATAGCCCTGACAACCCGCCCATAGCCGAGCGTCTTCCCTCATGTCCGCAAACGATAACTTCAGAACTGCTCCTTTATGATCGGCTCTACGATGAAGGTGCTTGATTACACCTTCCTCACGTGGAAGTATTAGGTAACATTCTTATGTCCCCCGTGTTTCAAAAATTAGAATTACTTCCGTGTCGCAGACCCGACTTCGTACTGCTGTTATACGACGATCATCCAGTTAGCCGCATTTTGATAGGAACTAGTCCGTGCCCTACACGCCGTGAAAGTTGCGAGTGACTAATTCCTTTGTTGAAGAAAATGAAGTCTCTCAAGGGGTTGTTTTAAGTGTGACTCTATTTGTGCTAAAAATAAATTCACTCGCACGACTGCAAGCATCTCCTATTTTATGTTTGCCATGATGATTTTAACCCAAAACTGGGGCAGAGAGAAATTCTTTTTTTTTTTTTACAGTTGAAGAGAAAGTAACAGGGACAAACAGCTAAACTAACTCAGCTAATTTTATCCAACTAACCTCTTCATATACAGAACCACAATCGCCAAAAAACTACCGAACATCCTGTTTTTCAAGGTCACATGCACAACCTTCACCCACATCACAAAAGAAACTAAGTGGATCACCTACAAAGCACAACCACTTTTCGGTTTAGACAAACACTTTCTAGACAGTTAGAAAACACAACAAATATGCAATGCTTTTGAACTACGACGCACACATAGTGATTGATGCCTTTGGTTTAGACAAATAGCTTTTGAACTCTTATCTAAAAAACCACGCTAACAAAACGAACAAGAAACAGAAATACTTTTTTTAACCATGACGGACATCCAAGGTTGTACCCGTCACGCATCATCTACACAGGGATACTTTCAGTAGACTCTTGACTGAACGGAACTTTTTCTTGACAAAAAATGAAGGAAGTCGACCAACAAAAAAAAAAAACATTCAACCCAAAGTTCAAATCCTAATGGTAAACGTCCACCAGCCAGCCTGCGTACTGACCGTAATTTCGGTATTTTATATTCTCTTTATGCTGATGATATACGGACCTCGTCATCCTTTTGTAACGTCTCCAGCTGCGAGCGCAGTTGAAGATAGCCAAAACAAACATTCCAAGGGGGCTGATGAGAAAGGGGTTTAGGTTCTCGGCGTCCTAAACAGTCTGTGTGTCTTTTTCTTTGCGTCGTGAGCTGCCATTGTGTCTATCACTGGAACTGAATGGGATCCCCGTACTCGCCAGAAAAAACTACAGATTTCTTGAAGGGACATTTCATAAAAAGCTTAATTTTATTTCCCACCTAAGAGCTCTGAAAATCAAATTTCTTCAGTGCATGATCCTTTTCAAAGTTCTATCTCACAAGCCATAGAGTTCTTATAGAAAATGCTTTCTAGGGTTTTGCAATGCCCTCGTTAGATCTCGTCTTGACTATGGTATGGTAGTGCATGAACCTGCCCGACCATCTGCCCTCAGGACGTTGAACCCAGTGCACCATCTCGTCATAAGAGTAGCCACTGGTGCTTTCCGGACGTCCCCTGTCCTCAGTTTTTGTGCAGAAGATAACGAGCCAACAGCGAACAAGCGACGTACATACATATCTTAGCCTCACATAGGCTTACAACATTTTGGCTGTTCCTCAACATCCGACTCACTCTTCACTTACAAGCTTGAGGTTTTCTTGTCTCTTTTAAAGTTCCATTCCCCGACTCCCGATCATCTTCACTGCTGCGGTGCCAAGGTAGCACTGGTGGAACGCCGTAATGATCTAGTCATCGGAATTCCGCCGCTGCTAGCTTTGCGCCTACTTCACAAGTTCTAAATTTGGCGCGCCCTCGAGTTTCCCTCGAGTTTCAAGTCATTATAAAAGTTGATTTAATGGTTTTCGATTGCACTCTTTAAGTGTCCAATTGAAATTATATGCCTATTTTCACTAATTAAAAAGTTAATTATCAAATTTTAATTGATTAGCCAACTTATTGCAAAGATTGGCCACCCCCCCATAATGTCCAGCTGGCCGTATAACTCAGCTGCACAAACCGTATTAGTGCATCTTTAGAAATTTTTGTAAATAATCTGTTCGAATTAAAAAAAATGAAAGCCGTTTACAACTCCCTGTAACACCGAATTAGAGCGCAGCTCTTGAGGAGGAGGAGGGAAGGGTACTGGGGGGTGAAGTGACCTGGGGGGGGGTCACGTGACCTTGGGGAGTCACGTGACCATGCCGATGATGTCATCAGTAACGTCACTGATGACGTCATCAGTGACGATGACGATGCGGACTCCGATGACGTCATCAGCGATGATGACGATGACGATGCGGATGTCGGTGACGTCATCAGTGATGTCATCTGTGATGATGACGATGACGATGCGGATGCCCCCCGAAGTCACGTGACACCCCCAGGTCACGTGACCCCCGCCGAGGTCACGTGACCTCCCCGATGCCGTCATCGTCACTGATGACGTCACCGGCATCCGCATCGTCATCGTCATCATCACTGATGACGTCATCAGTGACGTCACTGATGACCTCACCGGCATCCGCATCGTCATCGTCATCATCACTGATGACGTCATCAGTGACGTCACTGATGACGTCACCGGCATCCGCATCGTCATCGTCATCATCACTGATGACGTCATCAGTGACGTCACCGGCATCCGCATCGTCATTGTCATCATCACTGATGACGTCATCAGTGACGTCACTGATGACGTCATCAGTGATGATGACGATGACGATGCGGATGCCGGTTACGTCATCGATGACGTCATCGGGGAGGTCACGTGACCTCCGCGGGGGTCACGTGACCGTGGGGGTGGTCACGTGACCTGGGGGTGTCACGTGACCGGGGGGGGGGTCACGTGACCTCGGGGGTCACGTGACTTCAGGGGGTCACGTGACTTTGGGTGTCACGTGACCTTGGGGTGAACTTGGGGGGTCACGTGACCTTGGGATGCCCTTGGGGGCCACGTGACCTTGGGATGACCTTGGTTACGCCGACGCCGACGCCGACGCCGACGCCAACGCCGACGCCGACGGCGACGGCGACGCCGACGCCGCTCAAGCCGGGAACGGGCCCCTAAGAGCTGCGCTCTAAAAAAACATCATTCTGTATTTGCCTCTCGAGATATCTTTACGTGTTTCATAACTCCAAGAAAGGTGCAAAAATGCTAGTTTCTTCATAATGAAAAACAAAACTGTCTTCAAATTAAAAAAAAAGATGTTCTCTAGTCCGCCGTAAGCAGTAGCAAGCAAGTACGGCCCGGAACGCAGGCGCGCGACTACGCGCGCCTTGTGTGCTTCGGTCTGACATGACATAGCGGCGGGGAGCGTGGCGCGGAAGGAGGGCAAAGAGGATCGCCCTCGATGGAAAGAAGGAAAACGCAGAAAGAGGAGGAATTGCGTTACCTTTCAGTATATGAAGGCCTTATTTGTTGTCGCCACACCTTGGTGTTCACCCAACAGAAGGCCTTTGGACATGCCCACAGGCCTTGTGGGCCTATTTACGTGTCTTCACGTAAAAGTACTAAAAATAAACGGAGTGATGTTTATTTTTAGTGCCTGATCCCCCCAAAAAGCAATCGCAGAGGATGCTAGCTTGACCCACTTCGGCTTTTGTTCTGAGCTGCGGATAAACACCGTGTATTCTGCATTGTTCATGCAGGCCGGAGTGGTAACAAAAGAGCCCCTCCTCCCCATCAGGCGACTGAAGAACACGAACCCCAGACAAACGCTGACGCGTCGTTCGTGTAAGCCGAGTGCTCAGTCATTTTTATTTGTTCTCCCCATCCGTGCAGCTCTAAAGTTAGCAGCTTCGGGCGCCACAGCCTCATCTCCTCTCCAATATCGGGTGAAGGAGATATCTCGTATTTTTACCCCCAGTCTGACACGTGACACAGTCATCTCTCGCTAGATTTCTTCAGCTTCGGTGTCGTGACAGACATATTTTTGTTTATTTACTTTATGTACACTTCATCTGTTAGTACTAGGTAGCTACAGTTACAAACCTCAGTTTCATTTTTTTAATTACTAACTAGACGCTAACAGTTGCTTAAAACATAACAAAAACTGTATTACTAACTTTTGCTAGGGAACAATTTTTGTGCTATTAATGGGTTGCCGCACTGAGAACGGCATTTGTTTAAGTAGTAGAACTGCTATGCCATTTGCGCCAAACTTTGCCAAAACGAAAACCCTGCTACATGCTGCTCGAAAGGTGGTATTTGTGCACAATTTGCGCCATGTCTGGGCCGAGACTGAACGTGCCTGGCACGTTGCATTCTTGGCGATGCCACTGAAAATGAAGAAAGTACAAATGCGTTTCTTTCTGATGCCTAAGTACAATGTGCGAAGAGTACGGCTGTGCAAATATTCGAACTATACGCTATGTTATAATCACTTCACAATTAACTGCTATATTCATACTTTTCGAAGTGCTGAATGCGGCGTCTTAGCCGCCCTGACTGCGCTTCTCCACAAGCAACCGAGGCACTGCGGAGAAGGAATACCCGCGGAGCTGGCACCGCGATCTCGCGACTCTCCGCCGCAGCGCAGCCGCTCACCTAGGCGAAAAACACACCTTCGAAGTGGTACAACGCACGCGCGCGCCTAAAGTAATACTTAAAAAATAAAGAAAAAATATGGGATTTGTTATATTTATATTGAAGTAAAATCTTCAAAACTTAACTCTGGCTTTTATGCAAGCGTGTAAGGCAGCGGGTGTTTTAACAGCCTGTGTTCATTACTCGTGCTTGTTTGGTTTTATTTAAGAATTGAATGAAATATTTTCATTTAGCAAGAAGATTTATAAATCCCCTTAATTAAATATGGCGGGTCTCCTTTATGGATTTAATTTTATGTCAGATCTGTCGTTTACTTGACATCCTAATGTAGGCATTAAACTGTCTGGAGCAACAGTCTATACATCTAGCTAAGTTAAACTTAACAGAGCTCATAAGTGGGCAATTAGAAGCGTGGAAGCAACCTTTGCGAGTTCAGCTGAATATTTATTTAAGCAGGTGTAACAGTAGTGAAAGGCATGCAAAAAGGCGCACCAACTATTCAATGTTCGATTAAAAAATGTTCGGCCAAAATCACTACCGTGAAATCCCATAAATTCCACAAATATAGCCCGCTCCTAGTGATCGCAATGTTTGGAACAGTGATGACCTTGGCGTAAATGCGTCTAGTTAGCTATTTCGGAATAAATGCGAACATTACTGATAGGGAAGTACAGTCATCTTTGCCTCATTACTCCTTGCCGCAGTAAGTTTGCATGGGACACATGATGTAAAAGTAGCATTTTTTGAACTTTTCTTGATTGCCCACCGAAAGATTGCCCACTCTTTATTTTCACCCTATTTTCTTTCGATTTTATTCGGGCTATTTCTTGGGATTTTACGGCATCCCCTTTGAATTTGCTTCCAACCCAAAGTCTATTATTTTCAGATGCCTAACCAAGAGTTATCGGTTTTTGTGCGAACGCTGCTCAGATCAATCACATGAATAGATAGCGCTACTCGTTGTGATCGGTTAGAGTAGCTGTGTGCTTCGCTTAGCTGCTGTAATGACGGTTGCAGGTTGAATACGAGTGGCGGAGCGTGAGAAATATTCCGTACAAAAGAGTCTATTTGATGTCAAACTCGCGACAATTACCTCACCATGATAGAAACCCTACAAAGTAGTCAAAAACATCCTTTTCACCTCAAACACATCTCGAAGACGCCATCGGTACTTTTAATAGGTTAATTAACACATGTGAAAAATTAATGGCGTATGATTGTTCAATAAATAAACAAACATCTGTACTAGCCAGGTCTCCTGTAGGTATGATACACTGAATATCTGTCAACACTCCAACAGCTTAAGCTTTTTTCAACAGGCTAACTTTGAAAGAGATTGTATGAAAAATTTTGACAAGAAAGCTGAAAATAGTCTGCAACAAAATTAGGAATCTCCGTTCCAAAACCTGTTGTTCCGTGCTGCAACAGCTGCTCTTAATTACCGTTTGTCAGTTCCACCACTGCTACTACCGCCTTTTTTCGCATTTCATCCAACGCGTATGATGTGAACGTCAATAAGAAATGAAAGGTTATTTCGATTTGCGCAAGATCACTTCAAGGCTATAGAAGGGTGACATGAATTTTTTTTAGTAAGTATTGTATATTGTCGAAAAAAAAACAGCCGACAATATTGCCATTCCCTAGAAGAATTTTGTGTTCAGTATGCCATGTTATATGGACGTGCTGCTCAGCCTCGAGGTTGTTAGGCAGCATTGATGCAAATGCAGCAAGAGGGGGTTTGCTGTATCGAATAATTAATGGTAACGCCATGCCAACTTTTGGGCACACAAGACAAACACAAAGTCGAAGGTTAAAAAGAAGAAAAAAAAAAAAACTGTAGCATTTATATTTCCTCCATCACCAGTTAAGTGTAGATACCTGTTTCTAAAACGTTTATTGCGATATCTTAAAGGGGCGGTGCAAGAAAATTCGTTTGGAATATCATTTTCACTTTACACGATCTTATTGGCACTACGGGGACCCTAGTGCACGTAGTGCCAGTACGGGGACTCTTCTTCTTCTAATTTAATTTTTTTGTGTGTGACTACAATTACGCAGAGAGAAAAACTAACGCGTGTACATGGTTATAAACGTCAGAGATTCATTCTATTTGGTTTCTACGCAAAGTGCAAACATTGTTGTACCGCACCTTAAGAGCAATCTAAATGAAAGTGAGCGGTTTAAATATTTCAGTCTTTACGGTGCATTAATTTCTTTACACAGTACCTACATCGCCACGAGGGCATAGCTGGTATGATATAAGAAGAACACTTGTTTCGTCATTCAAACATTTTGCGTGAAAGCAGAAAAGAAAACGGTCAGCTAGAACAATAGGGACAAAACACAGAGGGAGAAGTAGAGATATACACACCGCTGAAGTACTATTTCTATTTCTCCGGCTGTGTCCTGTCCCTATCGTTCCAGATGGCCGTTTTCTTTTGCAATATGCACCAACTAGCTCCAATTTAGCCTGTCATGAAAGCAGAAAAACGTGAAAGAATCACGTATAATTAAATTACACAAATATCACAACACAATACTGCAGTACATAAAAATCGCTCACAACTGTTATCAAAGAGTGTATAATAACAAAGGGGAAAACATGGAATCGGAAGTTTCAATGATCACGTGTTGTGGAAGACAATTCCTGTCACTGATTGATTTTTGAAAAAAAAATTTTTTCCAACGTTTTTGTTCTGCACCTAATGTTTAAACTATTTAGTGGATGATCTACCCTTGATGAGATATCGGGTGTAAAAAATAGTTCTCCGACGTAGCACCCGACTGTTATAAAAAAAAAATCATTCCTAAAAAGTTTCCTTCGATGGAAATTCCCCCGTAAATCAAGCAATTTCCTATCCAGAAAGTTGTCGCTTTAAATTCGTTATGCTTGAGCAGAAATCGTAATTATCTTCTACAAAGCGAGCGGCACTATTCTCCACGCGTTCTAGCTTCGATATTTGATTTGAACAGTATGGGTTCCGCACCCCGGCATGCATGTTCTAGGAATGGCTTCAGGTTGGACGTCTATAACAATTCCTCTTTGAAATTCCATTTGATACAGTTTCAAACGGAGTTGGCTTTAACAGACCTTTCCGGCAGTATGTTGTGCCCCCCGCGGCTGCTTCACGCGCTTTGACATTCGGATGTGCGGCGCGTGAAATTATCAAGGATGCGAAGACTAAATTGACGTTAGTTTAACAGTTCGTGATTCCCTGAACCCAGAGAAGGGAGAAGTACAACGAACAGAGTAAGCGATAACCCCCTTTTGCCTTCGCTTTATTGTGTCTGCGTGTGTGCGCACGTGCACGTGTGTGTGTGTGTGTGTGTTAGGTTTTTAATAATAAGAAACAATAAATCGAGCGGCACGAGCGTACATCGAACAGCCCCACAATTCCCCTCGTTGCAGGTCTCCCGGGATTTTCCGGAAAGGTGTATTGTTATTGCGCCTATTAGTTTACCCCTGGATAGATCGTGGCTAAAATAAACACCCAGATATTTCACATTAGCAATGTTGTACATGTTCCTCGAAAGGAGTACTCGATTACAATTACAATTATTCTCGGTTAAAAAGCATTAAACTTGATTACTTGACTACTTAGAAGAAAAGTCGTTTGCCATTATTTGAAAGATTAACCATTACTTTTATGGTTACTTCTGATTGACAAACCACTGTTTCTTTTTCTTGGTTTATTACTAACTAGATGCTAACAGTGGGATAAAACGCAATAAAAATTTATTACTAACCTTTTCCAGTAAACAATTTTTGTTATGAATTGGTTGCCGCACTGAGAACGGCGTTGGTTTGCTATTTCGTTTGCTCACACTTCATGTAACGTGCATTATGGGAACGTCACTGAGGGAATTGAACCTAAATTTGATTTTGATTCGTGCAGGGTTACTTCAAAGCTAGGACAGAGGGGCATGGGTGTTTGTTTTGTTTTATGTACGTACTGTGGTATTGACGAAAACAACCACCGACAATATTGCTATCTCTAGAAGAATTTAGTGCCCAATATGTCCTGTTATATGAACGCCTTGCTCAGCCTAATGGTTGTTAGGCAGAATCGATGCAAACGCAGCAAGAGCGGTTTCGCTGCTTGGAATAATTGACGGAAACGGCACGTCAGCTTTTGGGTACACGAGACAAACACAGGGTCGAAACTTAAATAGAAGAAAAAAAATAACCATATCTCTTATATTTCCTCTGTCAAACGTTGAGTGAAGATACATGTTTTGGTAAAACGGTTATTGCGATATCTTCAACGGGCGGTGCAAGAATATTAATTTAGATTTTTTTTCCTTTACACGATCATACTGGCACTTCTAGAACCCTACTATACTCACGCACAAAGCAAATAACCAAGAATCCTCTTTGTTGCGGTGTAAACTCACGAATAAAAGCTAGCGATTTCTTTGAAACACTACACCCCAAAAGCTCGAGAACGTAGTTTTGAAGTCGCAGTGTATCCCCGTGGCAGTGCTTGAATGCGGTTCATAGATTACACCCGAGAATTGCGTGATCACTCGAGTTGGGCTCAAGATAATCAATGGCATGACCAACAATTGAATAGTGACTCGTGCCCTATCGCTTCAATGACGACAATAGCCGAATCCTATCGTCGGCAACTTAGCAACTCAGTGAGAGTCCCATGCCTTGCCAACCCCTGCACGTGTCTATGATATTCATTGGCGGCATATAATCGGCTCAAGATTACGCGGCCGCTTGTCCTTCCTGCAAATGGAGGGGGGAAACCATTCTCGTTTTTATTTTATTTTTTTAGCAGCTACGCTAACACAGTGAGAAAAGCTAACGCGTGCCTAGTGGTTATAAACGTCAGAGATTCATTGTAAATAGTATCTACGCAAAGTGCAAAAATTGTTGTACCGCAGCTCTTCTGGAAAGTTCTATTGGTATTGCGTCTATTAGTTTAGCCCAGAATAGATCGTTGCTAAAACAAACACCCAGACATTTCACATTAGCAATGTTGTACACGCTCCTCGAAAGCAGTAGTCGACTACAATTACAGTTTCTTTCGGTTGAAAATAAACATTAAATTTGACTACTCGATTATTGGAGAAGAAATGTAATTGGTCGTTATTTGAAAAAGAAACCAACAATTTTCCGATTACTTCTGAATTTCAAAAAAGAAAAAAAATGTTCTGCCGGTTTGAGAACTAGTTTTTCGCACATTCTATTATTTCATTAAAATCACCCAATTATAAGCTACTTATATTATTAATTCACCAATTTTGGTAAACCATTCTTTCTCGGAGGCTTTGTTTGAATATTTTTGGTATGAAACTTCTACAAACAGCTGGTGTCATTAGAAAAAAGAGCAGAGAATAATAACGGGCACAAGTAATTTTAGTATTTCCAAAAGCATTCAAATTACTCTTGTGATTTCTTCCTTAAAAAGTAATTAAATGATATGAAAATTACTCTTGCCAATTATTGAATAACAGTAATTGGATTGCTAGTAATGGGTACCTTACAAATCTGGAGATCAGTAACCTCATTTAGAGCAACACCGTCTACTTTATATTTTGATAAGAATGGTTGCCTTTTGTTTCGTGAATATAAGATAATTGCATTTATTAATATTTTGAAACATTTCCCATTTGCCACATCATGTCATTACTTTTTCTAGGCCTAACTGACGTTACAAATTTATAGAATAAACAATATAAGTTTAGAAGGAAGAATCGTACTCCCTATGGTCATTGGATTTATAGAAAAAACATCTAATTTTACAGTGTCTAAGAATTTTAAACAAGTTTTTCTTGTTGTTCGCAGTCATTAGGACGAACAAAAAAGTCCAAAACTTTTATTCACAATGGCAAACGTAAGTAGCCGATTCAGCTAAAGCAAAAAAGATATGTGGAGTCATTATATTATAAGGAGTCCTAGACATTTTGAGTCCACTTTGACCTGATGTCGGACTGGTCGTCGCCTTTTCTGACATATGAGCCACTGAACTCTTCGGATTATCTCAGATTAGGGGTGCTTGATTATGAAAGCAATGGATTGTCTTACTTGAATTCATGCTTAAGTGGTCTTGGCAGATAATATGTACATTGCGCCACAATATGAAAGACCCACTCGGAGCGTGGCCAAGCGCTCCGAGTGGGTCTTTCATATTGCGGCGCACTGTACATTATCTACGATAGATTATCACGCAGTCAATGATAAAAGGGTTCACAGAGTATAGAAGAGCTAGAAGCCTGTGAAGTTTTAGGTCACGCAGCAACTCGGCATTCGATCTACTTGGTGGTAACCCTCCTTTGCAGACAGGTAAGCGCACCTTTACAGCCAACTTTATACATATTTCATTCACCTGATTGGAGTCCTAAGCTAGGAGTACATCTGACCAATCCAGTCCCTCAAATGCCTTACTTGAAACTTATGCCGAGGCTCGATCTCAAACGTTCAGCCATCACGTGACACTCCGGAGGGTTGTGATTGGCTCGTACTGCTTCTTAATTCGGTTCCCACGGCTAGGAAATTATGAAAGAAATATAGTGCGCTACATTTATTTTTATTTTTGCATCTAAAGAAATGAGTCTGCTTCGGAAAGACTAAACATCCAAAGTCAACCACCAAACCCCAAGAGAGCACATGCTTTTCTGGGGTTTGGTGTATATCAACTAGATAGGGCTAAACCAAGGCTATCAATAATTAAAAAAAAAAAGAAAAACTTGTTATATACGCCACCCTTTACACAGTATGTTCCTTCTTTAACATGCAAGGTAACGTTAGCATGAGCTAGCAGCACACATAAAGGGCAGGAGCTATGGCGTAGTCAGACAAGAGGAGTTGAAGTATGCACATTGCCAAATGCTGCGATATTTCACCTTCCCATCCATGTCAATGACAGGTGACGACAGGACACTCCAGATCTTAAAATGTGCATCTTCTGACGTTGTAGAAGGTGAACATATTGTTTTCTCGTATCATCTGACGTGTGTAAATAAGCCTTTGTGTTTTTCTTTGGTTCTTGTGTAGCGCGTATATGAACGAAGCATCCTTCTTGGGATGATTTTGCGCTGTAGAAACAGCGTAGGCAAAAACTAAAGAGGGAAACACTATACTTCGTTTCAGCTTCGGTCCGAGCGCGGCCGATGTTATGAGCCGAAGGGCCAATCGAACAGCGAAAGAAGCACAACTTCATGGCGTGCTCTTTGCAGTTGATAGGACCAGCCGGTATTCGCTGTCTCTCTCTGCGTGCTCCTCCGCCGGCTTGTCCTATCAAGCGCAGAGAGCACGCCATGACGCGCCGCTTTTTGCGCTGTTTAATTGGCCCTTCGGCTCATAACATGGGCCGCGCTCGGACCGAAGCTGAAACGAAGTATAGACTACGTTAAAGCGCCATGAATCTAATGTTTTTGATATTTTTTTCCGTTGATAAAAGTGCACTGCGCAAACACGACAACGACTCTTTTTTCTTTTTTTTTTTTTAGATTGAAATTTTGTTTTTTCGCCCGAACAGAGGAGGTCCTCGGAAAAGGAGGTACCATCGCTTCATAGAGTTCGTGGTGGGGTGGGCGGGGAAGGAGAGCGGGAAAGGAAGAGCTCCCCCCCCCCCTCCCCCTAATTCTCGAGAAATTAAAAAATCCGCCTACGCGCTCCGCTATGCCGCGTTTGCTACACTCTAAAAATGAGCCCGTGCGTCTACTTTCCCGCACCAAGGCTCGGAGAGCCAATCGCCGCAACTTACGGAGGCAGCTCAGCGAATGACGATGCCGAAACATATGTTTAGATTAAAAAAACGAAGTCTGAGTTGTGACATTCAGCAATGCAAACCTCCATTGCTGAATGTCAGCAATGGAAACCTGCATTGCTGAAACCTCAAACGCTTGCATTGCTTAATGTCACAACTCAGACTTCGTTTTTTGGCCTAAACGTATGTTTCGGCATCGTCATTCGTTGAGCTCCCTCCGCAAGATGCGGTGATTGGCTCTCCGAGTGTTGTGCAAAAATAGCAGACGCACAGGATTCTTCTTTTTTTCTTGAGTGAAGGCTCAACGTCGGCGTGTGACAGGTAATTTAGGCGGTGCTGCGCGAATCCGGTTTAAGGGGGGAAGGGGGGCGTAGGGGGGTTGTGTTCAAGGCTTTACTGGTTCATTATGCAGGAAAAAAATGTTGAGTCATTAGGGCTGTGGATTCTGGACGCATACACGTCATATTCCGCAAGAGGGCGTTTCTGCGGATGCTCGGAACGCGTTCTAGAGCCCACTTAACGAGTAACTTAAAAAAAAAAATATATATATATATATATATATATATATATATATATGACAAAAGAAAGACAAAATATGGTTAGCCTTATTTTTGTTTCAAGTGCAACGATTCCTCGAAATTTGTGACAAGATGCATAGGCTTCTGATGTGGTCTCGGCATAAGGCGTGGCCTGAGCATCTTCTTTACGCGCGGTAGAAAATCAGATTGCGAGATATAAGAATAATAAGTAGAATTCAATTCAATTCAGTGTTTATTTTCGCGTGTTAACCAACCGCTCAAAGGCCTTTACGGTGAAGAACGAAGCATGAAATACATATTCATCCCAAATTTATGCGCTTCAAATTATGCACATGTTTTAAAACTTATATATATGGCTTACATTAATACAGATGCACACAGCTTTTTTTTTCATTTTGGAGCAACCCTGCACAAACATGGAATACTTTTGTACAAAAAAAAAATTAACATTGCAAAACTGCGTTTTTAAAGCGTGTTGAATTCGTGATACCGGTGACAAGTTGCTATACATATCTGGGTAAAAAACTGAGATTTCTAGAGTTTGCGCTAACAGGAATGCGGAAGTGTAAAGAATCAAGAAGTGCAGGACTCTCTTTAGACCCATGAACCAACCTGTGCAAAAAACTCAACATCCCGGATAGATCTCCTGTTATGTAGAGTGTACAGTTTTTATTTGGATAAAATTAAATTATGTTCAAAATAACATTTACGGCCAAAATATCTGTCGTATACCATCCGCACAAATCGTTTTGGAATGTGTTCAATTTTTTTCATTTGTTGTACTGGAGATAGAGTTCCAAATGACAGATGCAAATTAAAGTTTAGAGCGTACATGACTACTGAAGAGTCGTAATAGACAATGATGAGTGCTAAATGGTCTAGTTGGGCGAGCCATTACTCCCAACATGCGCAGACTCTGGCTAACAATGGGGTTCACGTGAGAATTAAAAAAAAACAGATCATCCACAAAACCCTTTAGATATTCAAATATCGTTGTCCGACTTGTAGTTTAATTTCCCAGACAGTACATATAAGAAAATGTGCTACGGTTTCTGGACAAAGATATCACTTGGGTTTTCCAGGGGTTCAAAACTAAATTGTTTAAAATACACCATCTTTGTACTGAATAGACATATCCTTGCAGGAAAGCAGAGTCAGTGATGTTTACCGGCTTAAACGGTTTAACGTCGTCTGCAAACATGAGAACCTGCGGGTTTTTCACTGAAGACAGTAAATCACTTATAAAAATAATAAACAACGGCGGACCAAGAGTCGAGCCCCGAGGTACACCCGAAATATACATGAAAGGTTGTGACAAGTAGCCAGAAACCCTAACACAGTTCTGTCTTTCATGTTGATAACTCCTGAACCAGGTAATATATTCCGGGCCAAGCCCATAATTCCCAAGTTTCATTAATAGCAATGCATGATTGGCCTTATCAAAGGTCAATCATGCATCCATATACATATCCATATACACTGCATCTACCTAATCCCGCCTCTGAACAATCAGCATAATTAAGAAATGCTCATAAATTTGTTTCAACGGATCTTCCTGTTAGATACACATCCTGTATAAAAACTAACTTTGGTTTAAAAATTATATAGGTGGTTGTACATCACCTTCTCGAATACTTTTGAGAATGCATCTAAAAGAGATTTAGGACGAAAATGCTAACGTCACTAGAATTACCAGATTTAAAAATTGGAACAAAAAATTAATATTTCCAGTTTTTTGGAAATACACCGGTTTGCAGCGACAAGTTAAACAACGTCTCAAGAATAGGAGCGAAATTTTCGCAGCAACCCTTCACAATAAAATTGGGAAAACCATCGCAGCCGGCCTATAATTTAGAGTATAGTTTTCCAACAGCCGCAGGTACCTCATCGACCGTAATTATCGTACGAGGCAAATCGTTATCAGACCCCATGTTCCGGACGAACTGGTGTTGACACTACAAAAGCATGAACTAAAATGATATGAAAACAGTTCACAAATAGACTTTTAGAACTGGTCATTAACGAGCAGCTTCGTTGTTTGTTCACGGCACGTGCTATGCTTTTCATACCAGAAGTTCAGATTCGTCTTCTTATGCAATATATGGTAATGCAATTTTAACCTTAAGTAATGTTGTAGATCCCCTATTAAAAATAGTTTTTACCGGAATGGTCATTTCCAGTAAAAGTCGATTTTACTGGATAATGAGACTCTTTTCACTTCCAGTAAAGCCAGAATTTACCAGAAGATCACCAGACTGTCCGGAATTTACCGTGTTTTTTTTGTTTTTTTTCTTTTTTCGGGCGTCAACGAAAGGCACTTAGGAAGAAGCCTGTGAAGCGTGGTTGGTTATGTTTACCAGATGCTGGACGATTCGGTAACAATTAAAGTGGTTCCTATACTTCATCTCATCCTGCGATTGACTAAAGGCCAAAGCCACGGGCCGCCAGGTCCAATCACGTTCCACGCTAAACTATGACACGCGTAGCATTGGTTAGCTTTGGAAGAATAATGCTTCGTATCCAAAAAGGCTGCGTCATTTTTATAGCCTCGACACTGCAAAGAGCCAGTACTTCGTGGCTTTCTTTGCAATGTAAAATCGTTGCGTCACTCATTGCTCGATCCGAACCAGTGTCCGCCCGTTCTCATCAGTGATCCGAGACGCGAGCACCGATACGTGCATCGAAGCGAAATACCACGCAATGTCTAAGTGGCTCGTGATTGGATCTGGCGGTTCGTAGCTTCTGCCTTTAGTCCATCGTAGGGTGAGACGAAGTATAGGCGCCGACGAGTCAATCAAATATCGTCGACCGAGCAATGTCGCTGCGTTCATCCCCTTTTCTGGGGTTGTGTTTTCGCCTTCTAACCCAACCAAACGCAGATGATGTGCCGTGACGCTACTGTTTTAGTCCGCCATTGTGCAGGGATTCCACGGCTGCCAAAACGGGGTGGACTTTCTGAAGGGGTGTATTTTGCATCGCCCTATGAATGCCTTCCCTCGTTCAACGTGCATCGTTTTCCAGATAGACCATGGTTCCCCGCGCCGCCACTCTGTCGGCCATGCTGCTCCTTTGGGTCGGGCAGTGCAACGGCCACGCCAGCGGCGCCGACGACGAGGCCTGCAAGGACCTGTACCCGTCCCACGGATACGAGGCCAAGAGCGCCGTTGAGGGCTACGCCGAGGGCTACCGCCTCGTCCAGGATAAAGTGGACTACAAGCCGAATGACATTATCACGGGTAAAACTAGCTAGCCATGGACCACCGGACGGGGAGCAAGTAATACACACTTCTCGAACGTATGCGCCCTATTCTTCGTTTTAACGTAAGTCCAGACGTAGCCGATGCTTGCAGCTGATGGGACCAATCAAACAATCTCAAAACGGCACCCTCATGGTCTTTGTAATGTTTCTGTACGTGTCCTATCATCGCAAAACCAATCATAAACAGAAAATGCCTAGTGACTTGCGCTTTTGACGCAGCTTGGTTGTTCCCATTAGCTCGTAGCGTCGGAGGCGTCTGGACGTAAGCTGAAACGAAATATACTAGAAGCTGCTCCGAGTCTGCCATGTTTTCAGCACGCTCTTTGAGCATGCGTTGAACACGATTGCTACGTCAGCGTTCGGCGTACTGGTTATTATTATAAGTATGTGATCATCAATTGTGATTATGACGAGTAGGCTACTGTCCCGCAAGCCTTAAACTGTGACAGACCAGTGTGTCTACTTGAAGAACTATCTGCACACATCAATATATTATTGTTCTTATAAGTATAATTCGTATTACTCTTATTAGTATATTTATATTAGTGATATCTGATATGATCATTAAAGTTGGTCACAAAACGTGTTGAACTGACAAAGTATTGTTCGCGTCAAGTTCACGTGACGTTCATTTAACACGTCAAGTTTTTATTTTTTATTTTTTCGCGACGTGTCGAATTGGTTATCTAACGCAGAATAATTGGTTATTACGTTTTTTGGGTATTAAATCATTAATATTTTTCTTATAAATATTATTAGTAGTGTTATTAATAATATTATTATTATTCTTGTTATTACTAATATTATTATCATGAATAATTATTAATTCTTGAATAAGCGTAATATGAGCACCTTCATTTTATATTTTCTATAAAAATTAAGAACCCACTACAGCTTGTGCTGATAAAACGCTGGAAAGAAGTCAAGGTCTTCTCAAGAATCACCCTAGAAGGGACATCGGCCGGACTAGGGGGGGACGTGTGGTGATCGCTCGATTATTCCAGCGGCCGAGAACGTTCGATCTCTCGCTTCATGCCTCAGGTATCATCATCACCATGGTACCAGTTGTAAACTGGTACAGCGACAGAGACAAGAAAAAGAAAGGGATTCTAAATTTTAAAAGAAGCCGGCAAGAAACAGGAAAAAAAAATAGCAAAGTCGTGTTCCCACATTCGACTGAACAATACGTATAAGGGGTGATACCAGAGGTTGAATGCCACACAAACTCACGGATAAGAAGACCATCTTGGGCGTCATTTGTAGCGGCTTGGCCTTGCTGCTATCTGTAGGAGAGTGTGACAGAAGAACACCGAGCAAGGATGACAAGTCGAAAATGTTTCTTACCTCTCACGGCTCCGGCGGTGGCTGACCGCTGGAGCTCCCGTGATGCGCATTTTTACCAGGTGCTCGATAGAAATGCCGCGACACGAGCGCGGGAAACAAATACAGCCCCTACAAGATTGAAATGAAATGCTCAATACGCTCATTTTCGTTAGCGTATTTTCTTCTATACCTGGAGTGCAAGGTAACGCTGCTTCCCGTAAACAGAATATGGTGCGCTTTGTATGCTTGAATACATGTAGACAATCTAAGCAGATCCTTGTATAGAGAGAGTATGGTCAATAGGATGAGCGGGCAGAGCCAGGGCGTGCACCAGACACAGAAAGAGGGCTTGGCGTGCTCTATTGGCCAACTAGAAGCCGAAAAGAATTCCCTAGGGGTGGTAACGAGAAGCAGTTTTGTAAGAGCGTAAGGGTTAAATGTAGTAACTCTTCATTGCTGAAAATATGGTGCACGTGATGTTTCAATAATGATCATGCAAAAAGATGTAAGAATTGAATGTGTCCCTCGAACTCTGTTTTGCTCGGACAAAATGTGACCGCTCGGACGGCAGCTTCCCGGCCCTCAGAGCCTGGCGTACGGATTATATCGATCGTTCCGCTAGTTGCGTTCTTTCACCATGATCTTGGATAACGGTGATTGAAGCATCACGTGCACCATATTTTCAGTCACCGAAAGTTATTCCGACGCACCTATTAAATACGTTTGTCGCGACCACAGCCAGGGTATGATTTCAGGCTTCTGCAGGTTAATCACATTCGAATTTGTAAAGACGCCCTGGAACACACCCAGCATGCTTTCGGCCAATGGCGCCTCCTCATTTATCTCCTACACTTCCGAGTGAATGGCCAAACTCTACATTTACGGCTCTGGATTTTAGAGCTAAGATTTACTTTCAGAAGCAAACGGCAGGACCCAATCTATAAGTAAATTCGAAATCTGCATATCTATCCTCGATGACTGAAGCAGATTTGAGCGGTATAATAAGTGCTCTGTTGATCGAAAAGCCAACGGGTATTGTCTAAATCCGTCTGAGATAATGCATGTTCGCTCGATCAACTAACAGAAGCATGTGCCATCAACTCTTCTAAACTGTATATTTTCTACAGGTGTCATACCATTAGGCCTCAAAAGCGCGACTGTAGGAAGTCCGTTATTCAAAGGAGGTAACGACATGGGGAACTAGATACCGTTATGTAATATGCCAGTGGTTTCTCACATTATAGAAAAGTACGTCGCCAAAGTTATTAACTCATTTTGTAATAAATTAGGTCTCAAAAGCGCAATTGTAGGAAGTCCGTTATTCAAAGGAGGTAACGACATGGGGAACTATAGATACTGTTATGGAATATGCCAGTGGTTTCTCACATTATAGAAAAGTATGTCGCCAAAGTTATCAACTCATTTTGTAATAAAGTTTATTAGCAACTGTGAGTACGGGTTCAGAAAGGGAAAGAGTACAAAAACATTACTTGCACATTACTTTTTATTGATCAACAGAGCTCTTGAGCAAAATAACTTAGTTTTGTTTTTAGATCTATTAACGAAATGTCTTATAATGAACAATATTCAATATAGCGCCGCCCCTAGCGGTTCAGATGCACTCTGGAAGCAGGAGACTGTCCACGGGTAGTTTCGGTTTCGACGAGCTATGCATCTTTTGTCTGCTATCGTCTCTGCGCCGCCACTGCTCACGTCGTCGTAGGTTGCTCCACACTTCGCGCGATGCAGTACCCTTTTATCCTCGTCGCTACGTAGAAGACTCGGCGAATAACAAAACAATTACGATTTCGCTGGCACGGGCTAGACAAAAGTACGATTGCTTTAACCTAACGAGTGTGAGGCCGCAAGACGGGAAAGAGCTGTCGATAGACAATTCGATAATCGCAAACTTCATAAGACATGAACTGGTCGGGCTAAAAGACATATGCCCAAGGAACCTGCGCATTCAACGATGTGGGCACATTAACACCGCGACTGTGTTTTGATCATGGAGGGCCGAGACGGACGTGTTCCACTTGTCGTTTTGAATCAGGTCCCACTCCAAATCTCAATCCGGATCCGAGAAAAGTCACTCCTCCGATTTAGGCGGATTCGACCGGAAGCCAACCTAACCAGCCCTCGGCGCACACACGTGACTTTCTTTCTCGACGGGCATCTCTCCTCCGAGAAATTCCTACCGGCCACTCGCGAAGTGCCGACGGCTTTACTGCTGCTGCTCCTTGATGCCAGTTTGCCGTCAAGTTGCTCGGGCAGCTCTTCCAGCAGCAGCGGCTCGAGTGCCAGCGACGACGAGGGTTGCTTGTATTTCCCGCATTAATTCGACTGCCTTTTCGGACCTGCGCAGAAAAGGCCGAAAATTCGAAACGTACTTGGACACCGTTTACGAGTATTCCGATGTAGAGGCAGGTGAGCTACAGAGATGCACATCGCTTATTGACACGCATTTTTCACATCATGATTAACCTTGCTCGTGCGTTGAACACATGTTGTTAGCGCCGCGATTCCGAAAACATGCGCTTAGACATCCGGAACCGCGGGGAGGAGACTCCCGGCAAGGTGAATGGCCTGAAATCATCCGCCGATCCCGGAGGAGTGGTCATGTTCCACTGGAGATCCGGAGGCGGAGCGACTTCGTTTGGATCACGTGCTCTATCTGGGATGTAGTCTCCTGATCCCGGTGTGCTCCAAAACGCCCAATGGAATTCGCCGTCAGTTTGTCAAGTAGTACGAAGTGTGGGACCTGAACGTCGCATTCCATTCCTGGTTTGAGCTTTCTCAAAAACTAGCAGATACGCCAAAGAAACATGGAGGACACTTTTAATCTTTCAGTTAACATTGCCAGTGACAGTACTCGCCCCAAAAAATTGCGGATGTTACAGTTGGCGTTGCAACCCCAAGAGGGGGCGCACTTTTGAAAGGGGTCTATTGAGACCTTGTTTACGCCCTGTTTCGTCCTATACGCGCAGTCACCTTGTACACGGTGGGGGTGCCCTTCAAGGCCTTCCTGATCAAGGCCTTCGACGAGGACGACAAAGACGTGGGTCAGTTCGTGCAGCTCGGAGCCCACTCCAGGTTGATGCCCAACTGCTCCGCAGTCACGCACACGCACCCCGAAGAGAAGACGAACATCCTGGCTCACTGGCGAGCGCCCAAGGACCGCCGAGGAAAGGTCCACTTCAAGTAAGGCTCACTCGTTCGAAATGTTTGCCTGGAAGGGCTCGCAGCCTCTACCTTCCGGACGCTCGTTTCGAGGGCGCTCGAGAGTTTTACTGGCTGCTTTTGCAGATCGGTGTTCATCAGCTAGGCGATATACCTTACCGAAAAAATCCAAGGAGGCCTCGCGGAAATCTCAAATTGCAACGCGACTCGCGGAATGCAAAGAATCGTGTGGCTGTTCCGATGTACGCGTTGGCTCACTCGGGTGCGTCGTATGTCCTGAAAGTGGCACGCTCCATTCCCTCTAATCGTTGAGAGCTCAGAACGCAAAGAAAATAAAACGGACGCGAAACAAGTTCAATGCCCACTCGGTCTTCTTATCATCACGGCTTCTTTGTGTTCTGGAAGCATAAAATATAAAACCACCATCGTCTTATATGCCTGAAAAATCTTGCGCGTGTTGTACTCCGAATCGTCATAATGCACTGAATAGACCCTGAGGTCGCCACAGATTTCTATTTGGTCATATGCCTCATACAGCCATGTCTCCGATGGCACGTCCTTTGGAGGAGACTGGCTAGGAGTGCGTGTAGTTGTTTTTGAAAATGCCAATTATTTTCCAGAAACAAATATCGGGCCTTAAACAAATTTTCAGTTTGCAAATAAATAGAAAACCATTGTGTTACATGATTGAGAAGACCTTTTTTTCATGTTGTCGACAAGCAACAGCGCACTAAAGGCTGTAAAGCAAAATGTTCAAATCTTGGAGTGAATACGAAAATGTTGGTCCCTCTGGGTCCTTTAAAGGAGCCAACTAAATATCAGTGCGTCATAGTTCAACTGGACGACGCGGCAACCCCCTCCTCCTACGGGGGCGCCCCGTGTGTCGAACGCACGCGGCATGTGACGAAATCGTGACGTTTTTGGTCCTGGTCAGCCGAGGACAGAGAGGTGCCCGGGAAATGGGCAGCTGTCTCTCCTCGGCCTCACCTCTTTTCCCCGTCTTCCCCTCCCTCCCCACATTCCTCAGACACCGCGGTCCGCGGGCGCGGGAAAGGGGGGGAGACAGAGGACCAAGGACGTCATGATGGAGTTCACGCGCTCAGGTTCGGTGCAAATTAAAAATATAGCAAAAAAATTGTTGCACGGCTTCCTTAATGCCCTTCGCACCGAAGGGAATAAAATAGGTCGTTTGCTCGAACTGGTCGGAGTATCTTTAAAATGTCGAAAGAGGTAATTATGAGCGTTACGGGCAACCTTCGACGTTGCTTTGTTGTACGTAATGTTATCTGGTGACAAGTTGTCCAATGACACCCTCTCAATAATGCGGCATGTATGGCACCATGACAGAACAGCACACGACAAAACAGCACGCGACAAAACAGCACGGTCAAAACAGCACGCGTCAAAACACCACAGCGTCAAAACAGGACGGAAAACAGGACGGCGACAAAACAGCAAGGGTCAAAATAGCACGCGACAAAACAGCACAGCGTCAAAACGGCGCAGCGAGAAAAGAACACGTGACAAAACAGCATGGCGTCAAAACAGCACAGCGACGAAATGGCAGAGTCGAAGGGGCACAGCGGCAGAAAAGAACGTCAAAACAGCACTACGACAAGACAGCGCAGCGTCCAAAGAGGACACTGGCATTTCCGGTTTTTATTATTTTGAAATTCGCCGTACTTTTTTCGATTTTTATCCCAAACATAAGTTTTCGGTTTATTACGGGGAATATTTGTAAACTCACAAACTTCTCGGTTCTTTTCGGTTTATTGACGAAAACCAGTATACTTACGAAAGGGCAATATTGAAAAGGTTTTGTTTAAAACGTAGAGTAAGTACACCAGGTACTGTTTTTTATTTTATTTTTTATTTGCTGTTGTCTGTGAAAGCCAAAGCGACCTGTTCTGCGAGACGCACAGGGGCCCTATCATGATTTGACACCATCGTCGTGTGCTTGTATTTATACACAGGACGAACATGAGCTTTACTACCGCTTCGGTTGGACAGGCAAATATTGAAATCCAGATATTTGCAATCATTGCGCTCAGTGCGTTTTTCCCCATTTTCATGACTGCGAGAGAAGGTAAATTCACCCCAACCACAGAAACGATAATAAAACAATCGTATTTATATTCTCCTCTAATAGATGGAAACTAGAGGTGTTTAAAAATGTGCGGCATTTGCGGACGTCCTTGATTTTCGTTGTTCAGTTCACGACTAAACTCTCTTCTTTGAACAAAGAATTCGGCACACATATTCCTATCAGGTGAAAAACCAAGATTTCGTCCTGAAGACCCCCGCGCTCCCGGAGCTTTTGTTGAAAGTTGAACCAATCTCAAAGACAAGCTTTAAACTGCGAAAGGCAGTGGTCATACGGTCAGTAATGAGTCATGTGCACAGTCCGAATTTGGGAACATGAATTCGGTGTCATTCTACCAATTTTATTCGGTTTAAGCCGAAAACGCTGAACCCTAGAGAGAGCGTATGGAGTTAAACAATGCATGTCTCAAAGTAGGCATTGTAAAGGAATGGAGGGTCTAGTTCAATTCGTCGAAAGCCAACTTGTCGACGGCCAATCTGTCCAATTTGTTCTCTTGGGAGCAAGTTTGGAGTGGGGAGTACACTCGATGCTTTCACGTAGGCTCCCAGGGTAGTACCGAAGCCCCCACTGGTTTGTATTCTCGAGCAGTTCTCCTAATTTTGACGCGCAAGTTTGGTGGTGATGTTGCCTACAATGAATGAACCAACCACACCGCGATGTGCTGTCGTTAGTTGTTAAAAGAAAAAATAGAAAGCGTGTTTGGCAACGGCGTGCTCAGCCCATGCTGTAGGGCAACAACATTGAGGCGTGCTGTTCTGTCGCTGCGCCGTTTTGACGCTGTGCTGTTTTGTCGCGTGCTATTTTGACGCCTGCTGTTTTGTCGCGTGCTGTTTTGACGCTGTGCTGTTGTGACGCCTGCTGTTTTGACCGTGCTGTTTTGTCGCGTGCTGTTTTGTTGTGTGCTGTTCTGTCGCGTTCCCGGCATGTATACCTACTGAAAAAAAAAACACATATAGTATGTGGCGAAAAAATTGTTTAAGGCATCGTGCAGTACGTTCTTTCGCATGTATAGATGCTTTAAACACGCGGAAGATTGAGCCATAGCCGACCTTCTCTTGTCTTACCGAGAGGACGTTGACGACCCTCCAATATGCTGGGGAGAAGGACGCAGTAGCACCTAAAGTGGCAATAGCCTGTTTTGCAGTGGCAATGATGAAGTGAAGCGAACGGAATAAGAGGAAACAAAAACTGAAGGCCGGTTATGGCGGCGCCCATGCACAGCTGCCTGAAAGCGTCCATAGCGCGGAAGAAATGCGCTAGGGTTTCGTTTCCACGTCGATGTTTCAGGAAGCTCACATCGTACAATCTGGGGTTGGTCTTGTACCATCATGCGTGATTGTGGATATTTCTTTCTGCCGTTTTACTTTTTCGTCGCTTGCTTCTTTCTGTTAATTTCCCTTTTCATTTATTTTGTTCCTTTGTTTAGGGCCACCGTCCTGAAGAACTTTTCCCACTTCTACCATGCAATGCCAAGCACACTTCCCGAAGAAGAATTACGAAGCCCTGATAGAGTTGCGTCGGCTCCTGTAACATAATGACAAATAAAGTGGAATATAATATAAATGCGCTGTTTCTGTTTTAAAAAGAGAAGTATCGTGTGATGTGTATATGCATGCTAAAAATCATGTAAGGACATTAATTTGAGGGCAAGTGTTATATTTGAATATCCTTTCATGATCTCACATGCTGTAATACCGTTTTTACTTAATTCTGTCACCAGGTAATCGACAGAATAGGGTCTGAATAAGCAGGGTCAACTCAATTACTCCTCCGGTTTCATCTCGTTGCTTCGGTGGGGCTGTGCGCAGTGCGCTTCTGTTTCAGCATCGCAAAAAGCGCAGCAAACTCGTATACTGAATAACGGTTAGGAATTGAGCATGTTGGTACATACTTGTAAATATATCAACTTGAACTTTAGAATTAAACGTGTTCGAGTTTAATTGTAAAGTTCAAGCTGATATATTTACTCGTCTATTGATTTGTAACAGTATCGTCATTTGCAACGTGTAAAAGCGATACTTGACGCGGGGTCACAAGCAGGCGCCTCATGCCAATATATGCGTACCAAGACATCACGCATGCGAAAAAAAACGAAAATTAGAAATGAAAGAGGGCAAAAAAAAAAATACAAATCGTTTCTAGTTTGTTTGTTTGTTTGACGGAGCCATTAGTCGATGGCATTGCGCTTTAACCTCGGACCTAGCACGCCGTTTTGTCAATGCTTTTTTTCGCTAGTTCCGTATACCATTATGAATGTTACTGCTTCATCCGGTTGATTGAGCGATTAGCTTTTAGGCGTCTGATATGTTCGCGGGGTATAGGCACAATAAAAGTTTCCTTGGGTCTAGTTGGTTTATATCACTTAAAAAAAAGGTTAAAAAGCGCGAACGGAAACACGGACGAAATAAGAAACGCGTGCGACATGGACAAACGCTATAACAACAACCATTTTTTTTTCTTCTTTACCGGACACTAATTGTTTTGTTGTCGACTCGGTAATCGTTTGCCGACCAGGTGGGGATTGAAGACAGAACTCAAACAGCCGCTGAAATACCGCTCGTTCACACAATATCAGGGTGAAGAACACATAGGAATGTATTTAAATCGTGATTTAAATCCCCAATTTTACTATAATTATCTAAATGACACCTTTTCCGCAAAACAAAGATTGTGGAAATGCGGAAATATATTTAATTACGGTTTGTCTATCGTAGAATACTTTCTATGTATATTTGTTTTGCATTTAAATCATAGAATCACCTAGCAAACAAGATTTATATAATGCTGAGCACGAGCAAAAACAAACATCGAGGTTCACCTAAGAATTCCTTATGAGTCGTGAATGCGAAAGCATGTAAGCCGCTTGTCCGCTCCCTCTTTCGTCTGCTGCGTACTTTTCGTCGCCGGTCGGCTCGTGGGCTCCCCTGGTGACTTTGGACGTTCCGCGCTGATGGACACGCAGCGCCATGAGGTGAGCGGTCGTGGAAACTGATGACCGCAGCGGCCAATGGGAGCCCCGTCGACGCGCGCCAGCCAATGGAACCGAAGGAAACTATCTGCCGTATTCTCGCTTCAGACTGATGACGTCAGCTCGTTCCATGAGGCAGTTAATGCTTTCGGATAAAAAGTGCTCTCCCGAGGAAATCAGAGCGCTGAGCTTGTTTCCTACCTTACATTTTGTTCGTCGGCTACGTAATGTCCCATTGCAACAAAATCAAAATCAAAAAGGATCAAAAACAAGAAGTGATGTCCTGTTACAAATCAAGTCAAAGAGCGAAAAAAAAAAAAAAAAAAGAAAATAAAGCTTTATAACTAATTAAAACAATCAAGTTGTTTTTTTTTTGTTTTTTTTTTTTTGCTAGTCTGGCGTGGATTACGGTAATAAACAGTTCAATAAATTTCACTTTATATTCACTTTACATTTGGTCGATTTCAGATAAAATCGACCAAATGGTGGCCGGTCGACATTTCTAAGCCAATTGATGTTTTTTTTATGCCATTGTCTAGTGTCTGGTATAAACGAATCCACAATACGTTTTGACCAGAACAAAATTTTGGGGACAGGAAAAATCGTAAGGCATGAAGAGGTGGACAGTTGCATTCAGACTTGTACGTAATTCATTACAAGTAACGAAATTACTTGTAATCTCTTACATTTACCAGTAATTTAGTAACGGATTAATTACATATTTTCAGAGTAATTTTAAAGTAATTCCCTTAAATTTTTTACGTAACGGATTCCTTGTAATTCGTTGCATTTTTTTTTCAGGACCAACCCCCCCCCCCTCCCCCCTCCGCCTCCCTTTCTAAAGAAAGTTGTTTTTTCTTTTTTTCGGGGGGGGGGGGGGATAATGTCGGGCGCAGTGACACTGTCACGCGAATTGACCAGCGCAGAGGGAGGCTTGGTACTTTTCAGTTCGGCAAAGCCTTTTTTTTTTTTTTTTGAACACCAAGCCCTTGATTCTATTTTTCTAGACCATAACAACAATGTCGAAAAATCAAAAGGAAAATTTCTACTAAAAGAAAAGAAAAGGGGGGAGGAAGGGTCAAGTTATATTAGCTTTTTTAGTCCCTTTCTTCGTTTCTTTGCGATCGAAGGCGGGGAGAGAACGGCACCAAGTGATTGTATGCCTCTTCGAGAAGCTTGAGGCGGTAAGTGCACAGACAAGAATCAACAATGTCCTTCTCGGTTATAGTGACTACGACCATTTTCATAACGTCACAACACGAGACAACGCTTTGTCTACCCTAAAATTCACTAAAAGAGATGTGATAATATGGGAAGGTGTTATTGCCACAAGCATGCATGCTCGTTTGTTGCTGCACACTTATCATCTTCTCTTAGAAAACAAGCTGTATTGTTTTCGGTTTCTTTCACCTTATTTGACCCTGTTTTAGAAACTACTTACTTTTTTGTAGTCCAACTTCTAGGGTTGGCCCACATTATTTGTCAATTCCAGCCAGGTTATCTGCATCTCAGTCACCCTTTTTGTGAGTCAGCTTTTTGCGAGCACTTCGAAAATGGTAATAGTCTTCCTTTCTTCCTCTTCCTCTACTGACCCCAGCAGGACGCATCTTAACTCAAGCAGATATTTTACAAATAAAACATAATGGTGGCTGACGTAGACTTGATATTCTGGCTTGATGAGAGAGTGAAACTCATGAGTGGGGCCATAGCGCGGCTTAGTACTCTGCCGTTCGCTGCCCGCGGCATCAGCTGACGTCTATCTGGAGAACACCGGAGTAAACTTTAGTCGGTTCGTGCTCCGTGCGTTCTTGAACAGCACCAAGAAAAGTACACAAGGCAAACGTGCGTTTACATTTCCTTGTGTTAACCACCGTCCTAATTAATTGTTCTTATGAGTGTCCTTTTTTATTACTATATTTATTTACTGGAAACCATTTTTTATTCACCAACGTCTCAACCGAGGCTCCAGCTGTTCAGAACCAAAGGAAGAAGAATATCGAGCCAACCTTATTTATTATTGAATTATCAGTTTACTGTTACAACAATGTTTTGCTATTGTGTGCTAATATATGCCAGTATAGTAAGATGGACATAATTCTTATATTAGTTTTGGCTAGATGCTAGAATAGATGTCGAAACAGCCTCGCGGTTTCGACAATAAAGAATGGGCCTTCTCCGCAAATATTGGGCGCCATCTATCGGCAAGCAAGAGAGGCGTTTTTGAAGCCTGCCTCGCTTCCGGTTCTGCCCTCTCCAAGCTATGTTGGCTGTCTGAACACGGTCGGGAAATGAGCTCACTGCTCAGCGTTTCTTTTTCCTCTATCCAATAAAATCGACGAGCAGATTTGTTTTCAATTAATGCGTTAACTACGGACGAATTCGTCCGTTTGTACATTTTTTCCCCCGAGAGGATGGACGACTGACTTCGCCGTGGCGTCCGTTGTGACTGACGACACCGTTGAAGCTCTCTTCGACCCATGAGAAAGTACAAACGGTTACATTAAACTAGGATTCATGTCATGTCCAGTACCGGCAGTAAATTCAGAAAATATTCGAGACCAAGTTACAGTACAGGAAAGCCTCTTTGTTTTAATTGTAAGCTATTTGTTTAATTTGCTCAAAACTTCTAATTGGCAAGATGTATTCTCATAAATGTGAAACCTTACTCTAAACCGTCCGAAAAACGCCGGCACCTGAACGTACCAACGTAATTCTCGTCAAAGGTTTATTTTAGTGGTGGATTTCACCTTGTGAAATTTCAAGGCTTAGCTCCATTTCCATTATAAAATGAGACCAACAAACCTGGCCGCGACAACGGCGGACTTGTTCAGGGACTATACTAAATGTCGTTTACGAGCGCCGCTGACCCTGGCGAGTTTGTTGTTTTCGTTTTTTACTGCAAAAGAGCGCCACTTTGAAATTTCACAAGGTCAAATTCACCACTAAAATACATGTTTAATTAACATCTAGGATTAATACGTGCAGCCACCGATTTCTGAGCGAGCCTCGTCATTGATGTCACCCCACTTCAGGCTACAGTGTGTGTGACTGTAGGTCCTCAAGAAAAAGCACAAAATCGGCCACACTTTTTTTTTTCGTTATTTTTAGTTCCGCCCCTGTCGACAATGTTGCAAAGTTATTTTTTGTTTACTCGATAGATACACGAGGAGAACACATCAAGGCGATTGTTTCCGCATTCTTATTTAACCACAAGACCAGCAGATGCGGTAGTGGTAGCGATAAATCTGTTCCCATTCCACTTTCTGTGTGTGCAAGTAGCAACAAACTGTGCAGCATAGCCACTTTACCTCAATGCTTTATAAATATTTGAAAACTGTGGGGTATTCCAATGTTTACAACAACCAAAAGCAGACAGGCAGTTTGCGTAGCAACGCGAGACCGTCACATTGGTAAACAAAAAAGTGTGCCACTGCGAAACACATAAGCGACACGATACCACACCTAACCAATCTGCTGACTTGAATTCATACACAAATAAAAAATGAAGGACAAAACCATGAACCTTCCTTGTAGTGGCAACTGCAAATGCGGGAGTGCTTTGAAGGCTGCCTTCACGAGTCGTCCGCATTGTATCGCTTGATCGCCCGAATCCAGAGCTGCCGTTTCGTCGAGCGCAGGCTAGTAGAAGGAAACCCAAAGAAGCTTAAACCGGGACAACGCTTGCTGTCGTTGCTGCAGCCAACAACGAAACAGCGCAAGGGCCTGTCGGAGAGCTTCTAAACGCGCGACCACCGCTGACTCCTGCAGCCCCGAGCACGACGTACCACGCCACCATAAATGGCGGACTCCTGTCAACTGCTGCCGCGCATGTGCCGTGGAAACCCCGGAAAAGGCCCATTTTAGTAGATCGTCCCGATGAGTCCGATAGCGATTCCCGATACTCCGGCGCCGCCTTTGCGCATTCATCATATCGTTATCGAGGGTATCGGAGGTATCGGAATGATCTACTAAAACTCTCGAATGTCAGGCAACGGCTGCAACGAGGAAGCTTTGCTCTATCTTCGAGGTAAATAGTACTTCCAATGCTTCACTGATAATCTCAATGCAGAGCATAAAGCATTCGTGACGCACAATACGGCACTCCCATGCAGTGCTTCAGTTCAAAGGGCGTTCAGCGTAGCAGTCGACATATTGAGTAAGAAATAACGCAAAATGTCAGACGAGACTTTGGAGAGTCAGCTGTTGCTCAAAATACTCAAGGTCATTAAATGGAACAGGTTTCAACAATAAGAACTTCAATAACCCTGTTCCCTTTGTTTCTTCCTTGAGGGCAATAATGTTGAAAGTAACGCCACGAAAGTAACGGATTACTTTTTATGGTAACGGTCACTTACTTCTGTCGGAGGGTAATTGTAAATGTAATAAATTACAATTTAGCCTCGAGTAATTGTAATTTTAATTCCTTACTATTTTTCAGTAACGTGTACAAGTCTGGTTGCATTAATGCGCACTGATGGAGGGGGCACGTTTGAAAGTGAATAACTAAAAGGATAAAGAAGAATCCTAATACTTTTTAAAAACAAACTACGGGTACAGCTTGGTTGTAATATAAAGTCATAATATTTTTTTAAATTTTATTTATGCTTCTAAAAATTGCCAAACATGCATGCTTGAACGACAAATAGAAAACTTTAATGGCCTGTATATCATGAAATAATTTAATCATTATCATAACATTTGCAGGCATTGTGGTCTACTTATATGTGGCTATTATTTAGAAAAAGTAAATAAGGTATCTGAGTGATACGATAGTCGGGATATATTAAGGCAAACATGGGAAAAAATCAAACAACGAAACATTCTGATGCAAACAAAAAACAACACCAAATTCGATTTTTTTCAATTTTGGGTAGCCTCTCATACTTCATTTCGGCATTCATTTATATTACAAACATGTTGCATTATTTTATTCAGAAAGGAGACACAACTCCTGAAAGTAGGGTCCTTTTTCAAAGCCTACACTTAGCAGTGCACTATACGAGAAGTGTCTGTGAGTTCCAGTTTCAGGAAACTAACAGACTTCTTTCATATATTTTTATTCAGATAAGGTCCCTGACTACTAGAGCAATCGGTTACACACTAAAAGTGACGAGAAAGTATATATACGGCATTTTACACACAGCGTACAAAGAGGTATCATATTAAAGACTAGGGATTCGAGAAAAGATGATGCAGTGTGAAGTTCTACTTTTTGGTTTAATTTACATTTAAAATAAAAGAAACATCTTTATTTCCACGCACAAAAATAAAGATAGAATACTAAAATTGTTTAGGTTAGTTATTATTTCCGAGTACAAACCATTTCAAGTTGGAAGTGCCACCACGCCGGATTGTAAGAGCTTCGATACTCTTGGTGTGCGAATGGATCGTGGCAAGCCGAGATATTTTATCTGCGCGAAGATAGCGTTTCGCGATTCTTATATGGTGATCAGATAAAGATTATATGCTACTACCAAGTAAAATAGTAGGTTAAATACGCCGCGAAGAAAACAGTGATATATAAGATAACCCTGCATTCAAAATGAGCAGTCCTTGGAACATTAAATTCGGCACTTTACACAAAGGCTTTCCTCGATGTACCCATTAAATAAAGTTTCTCCTAGCCCGATCCGACTGTCCGTGCTACATATATGTCACAGGTTCCTTCTCTTGATGACTTGCATTGCCGCCACGCGTGCCAAGACTGAATGTCAGAAAAGGCGCGCACCGTCAGCCACCCTTCTATATTTTTTTTTTTTTTTTACAATACCGAACAAGATAATTTTTGTCCAGATACGCAAGATGCACCCAGTCTTTCAAATAGAACGCTCACCATTGTCCCGGTCGTCTGAATTGCGTTTATTTAACGTTCCCCAAGTTGTTCAGCGTGGCCTGGTGCTTCACGAGTCCGCCAACTCCGTCGCGTGCATTTTCCTATATCCATATGCGGAAAATAATCCCTAGGCTTGTAGGCAATCATTCTGTGAAAACTGGTGGAGCTGGTAGCGATTCCTAAAATGACTGGTGGTCCCGTCACTTACGTGAGTCACGTGCGAGTATACCGTAACGTTGTCTTCAACCCACTCTTTCACTTTTTCTAGAGCCGAGCACGTAAGAGCGACGTCGTCACACAGGTCCTCACTGATGATAGCAACGCTGTTTGTAGATTTTCTTGTCGTCACTACACATGCAAATATCGTTACTTTTTTTCTTCAGTGGTATGTGTAACTTTGTCAGGAAGCACGATGGTCCAGTTTTCAGCAGTCAAAATGAAAGACAATGCTCCCGCGTTGCATGCAGCTGTCTTTCATCGTAGATCGCTTTATCTTGCGTTTGTCGGATATGGCTGTGAAATATCCAACTTTCAACTGTCACTTGGACGACTTTTAGAAAAAAACTCAAAATTAATTTTATTTCTTCACAAGGTCGCAGGACTTTCATGTTAAAGTCACTATCTCTTCATTCTCTGGGATATGAAGTTCCTCTAGTGTAAGAGACTGGCCTTTTGGGCAGTGATCACAGTCTCCTTAAAGACACAGACCTGTTAGCGGGTCGCATAGAAATGTTGAGTACATTTCACCAGTGTTGAATGTTGAGCCTGAAGCGTTCTCTACAGCGGTAATACAAAGGTCATAATTGGCGCAGCGCACACAAACGTACACTTCCTGGTGTGTAATGCATTTGACCCATCTAGGCGGAAGGAATAAAATTTCGTTAGCCCAACGCCGGAATCAGGATGCTTCTCTTTGTATACACGAAAGGCCTCTCGGATTGAGCGTGTCAGGGAGCGCTTTGGCACGAACATTTTCTCCCCGTCGACAATGACAGAGATCACATCCTTCTGGTTGGGCCCTTGGCGCGAACATTATCCGTCTTTCGTGAAGTACTCTAGGGCAGCAGTCAGGTTTTCAGGGCTCACCTTGCACCTCGTGTAAGGATCCGCGGCTCATACCACGCGCTATGCGTTTCCTTACCTAAAACGTAAACACTGTCGCCATGTAAACATTTTCTAGGTTAACATGGCGACAGTGTTTACGCTCTATTGTATTTAGGCGGGGCTCGAGTATTTGGGGGTTCTGCTGTCTGTCGGTGTGCCTCTTTATGCCTGATATTATCACCCTCGAAGCCAGCGAGAGGGATGGCGACAGGCACGACTGCTCAGTAAACAGGCATCGGCGGCCATATATTGCTCGTTGAAGCGAACCCCCTTGTCCTTGACAGCGAGCGGGGGAAAGGCGAAAAAAGATTGTACGGCCGTTTTTCCAGAACTAGCGACGAGTGTCGCCTCCTACTTCCGTCAACTATTGCGCCATAATCGTGATCTTCGCTAGGAAATGACTGTTGCTAGCCAGAGAACACTATAACACAGAAAAGGAATGCTTGAATATGTTTTTATTCTAGATATAGGTCAGGGATGTATATAAGAGAGAGAGAGAGAGTGATTGAGATAGAGGGTAAGAGAGAGGAGCATATAGAGCCGTAGGAAAATTAAAAAAAAAAGTGCCCAGTGGCCGATGGCTGCAGGATCTTTTCTCGGGTCACTAGTTCGTAATATGATAGCTCTTTGTACAGAGTAGTTTCTCGTAAAATTTAGTATGTGAAAGATTTCTATAATTATCAATGGCTTCATCTGAATAAAAATGTATAAAAAATGTGTGTTAGTTTCATAAAATCTGACGAATTGATCAATTATTCTGCTATATTCAAAAATTATATGTATAGTTCTCAAGAGTCACTATTTCCTAGGTACGGTGATTTAAACCAAATGAACACGATTTAAGGGGGAATGGAAGGGTAAACAGGTCATCTTGGTGCTCATTTTGTACCTCAAATACTACTGAATATGTTATTGCGACATTTTATGGATTGAATGGCTACATCCTTTAAATTAACTTTATGTTGTTTTTTTGCTAAAGCCTTTTTTATATTTTTAGTAACTGAGTCAAAGGTCAGGCTGAGTTTCAGTTTTTAATTTACCTTTTCTCAACAATAAAAGCTAGGATGCTCATTTAATGCGGCTGATATTTTCTACGTGTTACTGGCTTTCAACTAAACCAAACAAAAAATAAGATTGAACATGCGGCATGCAAGAAAAAAATTCTTACTTGTCATGAGTCATAACTTTTTTATTTTACCTTTTAACGTCAAAACGTATTAAGTGTTCTAAATGTTTAGGTTCGAATTTTCGGCAAAATATTTTACTTTAACCTGTAATATTTTTAGAGTAATCGTGTGAGTAGTTTCTTAATAAAAGTTTAGCAAACATTACACAAAAATTGCAAAAATGGTTGTTTGACAAAAACACATTTTTCTCTCTACATTTGTCAGAAAGGTTCAAAACACTCCAGAGGTATGCAAGTCCTTTCTTGCTTTCTTTTTATTCTCCCCGAAACCTTTGTTTGTGTTCCTCTTTCTTCTGTGTTGTTCCTTACTTTCCCTATGATAGGGCCTTCGAGGTCTTCGAGGTCTTAATAAATAAATAAACAAATATAATCGAACTTACGCGCCGACCAATTTTTAGTGGCAAGGGGCGTAGACTTTGGTACCATATTTAGTAAGTGACTTTGAGCATTTTTTCGCGCTCGCGGCTTCCTAAGTTTGTTCCTCAGACTGAATAGAATTTTTTGGCACTAATACTGCAAACCAAATTTTCTGGTTGGTTTACCCTATTATTCCTCTTAAATAAAGTAAAACTCGTTTAAATAATATAAGTCTTATTTATTTATTTAAATATTTTTTAGCCTGAAGCTTTCTTCCGTTAGATAGCCCTGGGGGTCTTCGGAGCCGCGCGCTCACTTGGGCTTTATCATATCATATCTGTAACTGTGCGTCTATCTTCCATCGATGGTATAATTTTCTCTTCTTCTTAGGTAAGTTACTGTCATGCACTGTGTTTTAAATTGAATAAATAAACTTTAAAATGGTTCACGTTGTTGAACATTTTGACTTTGTGGACGTTTTGACTTCTTCCGGCATTTTGTCTCGCTGAACATTTTTACCACAGGCAGTATTTAGTTAAGCTGGTTGAAGAGTTGGGCATAAACGAAGAGGATGCAATCAGAAAGCTTGAAATTGTATAATATCCAGATACGATGTAGCAGACGACGAAATGGAGTAAGGCTGGCAGGCGGTCTCAATTCAAACAAGAAAGCGGGGAGTCGCCATGAGCTTACAAGAATTTCAGCTCCTCGAACTATAAAAGCAACTAACGACAAGCCGCGAGTCTTTACACATGCGGGGATATTTAAAGGCTTCTATTTCTGAAGGAAAAGACTCGGATAAGACTAGTTTTGTAAACTTAGCCGAGATGGTTGTAGCGCAGAACCCAACAGCCAAGCGAGATGAACCGGAAGTTGCATATTTGAAGGAAAAACCGCCGTTGTTCTGTTACAGGAGCCAACAACCGGTGCATATCGCCGCGGACGGCGGGCATGCCAGTGTGTGCAATGTGATAACCGAAGAAAGCTGTGTAACCAAAGGGGTCGAGATAGTCAAGGGCCTTTCAGATACGCCTGAACTAGCGCCAGATAAGGACACGACCGAGCGTTCGCCGTCCGAACTCGAGCTGATAACATTGACGAGTGAAAGTTTGCAACGGCTCGTCGAACTTGAGAACACGCTTTATCAAGAGCAGGCGGATGATATGAAAGAAAGGAAAAATTTCCTTCGGTGCAATGACTCTTCTACACAAGCAGCTTAGACAAGGAACAGCCGGTATTTCAAAGAGCTGCACATACCACAAAGGAAACGTAAAGTGCATGCACTTAGTTTAGTGAAAGTCGGGATGCCCTTAATTGTTCCACGTACCTCAAAAATTGGGCTTCATACGCCAGCTCAAATCTAACAGGCAAGCAGGCATAAACATGACATATATACAGGGTGTTTTCTTCTAAGAGTGCCACTAATTAAAAAAGAAAACAAAAGCCGTGAAAACTATATTTGTGCGGTTTGTGCAGGTGAGTTATACGGCCAGGGGGACATAGTATAGGGGGCTAATCGTAACGATCAGTCGTCTAATTAAGTAAAATTTGTTAATTAACTTTTTATTGCGGAAAATAGACATATGGGTGACAATTAGAAACTTGCTGAGCGTCGTTGAAAACCACTAAGTCAGTCATTTTCAGAAAGACGTGAGCGCGTGAGAAGCGCATTAAATGCGCTGAAGTTACCACTCGGGCAGCAGGAGTAAGGCTACCGGTCTGATAAGGCGCTCGCGCGATTGTTCTGTAAGATACCTGACAAGACAGTCGCGGATACTTGACAAAAAATGGGATGAAGACGATTCGTCATACGCGCACTCGCCAGAGGACGATTCGTCACACAGGAACATTCGTCACAGGATGACTCGTCATGCGGGCAACTGGTCACATCGATCGGGCAGGGGACGATAGTAAATTGTAAATTCAACAACTGACCAGATTCCTTGATGAGGAGTTTCACGACTTCCCACTGTGACATAAACCAATGGTTAGAAAAACTAATCTTACAATACTCATCCGCTTCTCCTTTCATCATATTACGACTCTTCAGCAGGATGACTTAAGTTGCTGGCTTGAACGAGCAATAATCTGACTGGCAGCCAAATAAGTTTTTATTTTGCCTTGCATGCACCTCTTCGAGAAAAACAATAAGTATCAGAATTCTCTCTGCTGCATGTGTACGAGTACTCCTCGTGCAGCTGCATGGATCCACCTCTCTCTGTTGCGGTCTATCCTTTTGAATGTAGTCTGAGTTCAAAAATAGTCGATTTTATATGGCCTCCGCATTCACTGTTCGGGACGAATCCAGAAGCTAAAACGTCTGTTACAAATTCTTCGACCTTGAGAAGCGAAAGACATGCTAAGATAAGAGGTGACCCACTTTGTCAGGCCGAACCAACATTCAATGTTCGGGACCGAACCAGAAGCTAAAACGTTTGTTACAAATTCTTCGCCTTTCAAAAGCCAAAGACATACTAAGCTGAAATAAAGTTCAGTTGTAAGTAGCGCTGTGTCTGTGTCTCCTTCTGTGTCCGTTGTCCTGTTGCGCTTTTTAATCATTATGAATCACCAACTCGCCCAACTTTCTACCTTCGTAAGTTGAGGCACGTTGTCCTCCCGAACCAAATTGAACAATACATTTTTGGGGGGGACGAACTATTGCGAGACCGGTTGGCCACGTGACGAGTCATCCTATGACGAATGTTCCTGTGTGACGAATCGTCCTGTGACCAATCATCCTGTAACGAGTGCGCACGTGACGAACGGACCTTATCCCCGTTTAATACAATCCATATTCCCTGTATGAGGATTACGAGACGGAATGTCCAACGAGCCTGAATGTCCAACGAGACGAAATATCCAATAATGGATATTCAGGCACGTTGGACATTCAGGCTCGTTGGACGTTCCGTCTCGGTTGGATTTTCGTCTCGTTGGACATTCAGGCTCGTTGGACATTCCGTCTCGGTTGGATCTTTCGTCTCGATGGACATTCAGGCTCGTTGTACATTCCGTCTCGGTTGGACATTCAGGCACGTTGGACATTCAGGCACGTTGGACATTTCGTCTCGCCTGTCACGTGCTAGAATAATTTGCCCTCTTAAATGTACAGACTTGTGTATATATTTAGTCCGCGTTCCTGCAGGAATTGCCGTAGATACATCATACTAAAATGTCATGCCACAAAAGCTGACGTTGACGTACCGACAAAGAAACAGAGCAGACACAAATATTATATTCTCATCTATAGGAAGGCTTGATGGTTAGTCAGCTGAGTGCCGATGCGCAGCTGTGTACCAATTGGTTAAAGGTGGCGATTGTACGACGCCAAACGCTCTTTTGATATTAACAGTTCAAATGTTTGGAATGTTCCGATGACATAGGTCAGCCAATTTGAAATATATAATAGGAATGCAAAGTACGGGTGTTCTAGTCCGTCGCAATTGGCGGACGTCTATAAAAGCCGCGATGTAGAACCCAGGAATTTCTAGTTCAGTCCTCATCCCTGCCCGTTTCGATCTATAGATGAGCTACATACGGAGATCCGCATTGCAAACACATGACGGCCCGTCAGCGCCACTGACTATGCGGAAAGTCAATATTTAAGCTTTTTAAAATGAGCTTTGGGAGCTTTGGGTGCGAGGCATCGAGATTTTCCACAAGCGTAATTTCCGAAAATAAAAAAATATAGATATATTTCTTTTTTTTAAATAAAATCTACATCTAACGAGCCTGTAAATGCATGTGGGTGGTGGCTGGTGTGACCCGACAATTTCTGAGTAAATGCAGAACATTTGTGATAATTTGAGAAATTTTTATTTTTGTTCGTTTATCTTTGGAACAGACAACTACTCACTGTACACTTCAGTCGTCAGTAGTTTACATACGCATCCATTTCCTACCAATAGGTTTGTATTTCAGAGAGTAGAGCGATAATACTAGTATCACACAGTACGCATATTTGTTTTTTGCATGTGACATGCATATAGTGCATGTCACATATAGTGGTTTTCAGAAGCCCATGTATTTTAACTGGCTTCTGGAAGCACTCCAAAGCTCGCCATTTTGTCGAGGTAGTTCATGACGTCTTGGTAGGCGGGAGCTTGACTGCTGATAAAGGAAGCGAACGCATCAATCTCGGCGTGCAGCAGAAGGTTCACAATCGGATGTACTAATAGCCTGTATCATGTGTGAATATAACAGTAGGTTGTTCCACGTGGCTTTCTATTCTTGTAGGGTAAGCGTATTGCACCACGAATCTGGTCACTTCGTCGAAATTCCATTGGTCTCTGGACAACTGGAAGGTAGACAATTCGTCCCGATTCGCAGAATGAAGAATGGGGCGAAAGTCCCCGTTTGTCTAACTGTCGTAAAGAGTTGATTAGGGTTGGGTGTGTAGATTGGATTACGAGACGGAATGTCCAACGAGCCTGAATGTCCAACGAGACGGAAGATCCAATAATGGATATTCAGGCACGCTGGACATTCAGGCTCGTTGAACATTCCGTCTCGGTTGGATCTTTCGTCTCGATGGACATTCAGGCTCGTTGGACATTCCGTCTGGGTTGGATCTTTCGTCTCGATAGACATTCAGGCTCGTTGTATATTCCGTCTCGGTTGGATCTTTCGTCTCGTTGGACATTCAGGTACGTTGGACATCCCGTCTCGCCTGTCACGTGCTAGAATAATTTGCCTTCTTAAATGTACAAACTTGTGTGTACATTTAGTCCGTGTCCCTGCAGGCATTGCTGTAGTTTCATCATACTAAATGTCGCGCCACAAAAGCCGACGTTGACGGACCGACAAAGAAACAGAGCAGACACAAATATTATAATTTGATCTATAGGAAGGCTTGATGGTTAGTTAGCTGAGTGCCGATGCGCAGCTATGTACCAATCGGTTAGAGGTGTCGATTGTACGACGCCAAGCGCTCTTTTAAAATATTAACAGTTCAAATGTTTGGAATATTCCGATGACATAGGTCAGCCAATTTGAAATATATAATAGGGGTGCAATGTCCGGGTATTCTAGTGCATCGCTATTGGGGGACGTCTATGAAAGCCGCGCTTCAGATCCCAGGAATTTCTAGTTCAGTCCTCATCCCTGCCCATTTCAAATTATATAGATGAGCTACATACGGAGACCCGCATTGTAAACACATGACCGCCCGCCAGCGCCACTGACTATGCGCAGAGTCAATAATTAGTTTTCTAAAAGGAGCTTTGGGAGCTGTGGGTGCGAGGCATCAAGAGTTTGCACAAGCGTAATTTCCCACTAATAAAAAAATATAGATATCTTTTTTAAAAATAAAATCTACATCTAACGCGTGTATAAATGCATGGCGGCGGTGCGGGTGTGACCCGACAATTTCTGAGTAAATGCAGAACAATTGTGTGAATTTGACAACTTTTTATTTATGTTCGTTTATCTCTGGAACACTCAACTATTCACTGTACACTGCAGTCGTCAGTAGTTTAAATACGCATGCATTCCCTGCCAATAGGCTTGTATGTCAGTGAGTAGAGCGATAATACTAGTATCACGCAGTACGTAACTTTTTTTTTGCATGTGACATGCATCGTGGTTTTCAGAAGCCCATGTTATTTAACTGGCTTCTGGAAGCACTCCAAAGCTCGCCATTTTCGAGGTAGGTCATGACGTCTTGGGAGGTGGGAGCTTGACTGCTGATAAAGGACGCGAACGCATCTATCTCGGCGTGGAGCAGAAGATTCACACCCGGATGTACTAATAGCCTACGTCATGTGTGAATATAACAATAGACCGTTCCACGTGGCTTTCTATTCTTGTGGGAAACGCGTATTGCACCACGAATCCGGTCACTTCGTTGAAATTCCATTGGTCTCTGGACAACTGGAACAAGGACAATTCGTCAAATAGGGCGATTCGCCGTAGGCCAAAATTCGCAGGATGAAGAATGGGGCGAAAGTGCCCGTTTGTCCAACTGTCGAAAGGAGTTGATTAGGGTTGGGAGTGTTGATTGCCGGTGACAGTGGGGGTCAAGAATAAGACCTTTCCAAAAAAAAAGAGAGGATGGACAAATGCAGCTTTCAGAATTGGAAAGGGTCCGATAGTGAATCGTAGTGAATCGTACCCGGGTTATTGAAAATGATAAAAGTCGGGTTCTCCGTGAGTATGTTCACCCGCAACTCTAGCATTATGGAATCTGGAAAGACCGAGCGAGGGGCTGACTTCCTGATACCGTGGTCATATGTGCACTTGTAATGTGCGCATATGAATGAATCGTGGTCGCACTGTCGCAGCGGCTCTGTGGCAGAGTTAGAACTAGTTGAAATCCGATTGCAGCCTTGGTATGCTACCTGGGCGCGTATCGGTGCGATTGCTGCATGGCACGTTACCAGAAAAAGCAAAAACGAGGGAAGCCAATCCTAAAATTATTGATAAAATTATTATTATTGCCTATTTGTTGCTTAATACATGGTTCACTACGACAGCAATCGCTTTGGTGGCCGAAGCATGCGAAACTAATCGTCGCGATAAGCGTCAATATGCCGAATCCTCCGGGCAATCACCGGACAAAAGCTCACCACTTGAGGACATTACCTGCACAAAGGCTTAATGAAAGGAACGTTGTATTCTATCGCTGATTTTGATATAAGGATCGAATTTTTGTTTCTGGGGTCCGAGAAGTCCAACCAGAAATGTCTAAAACTTTCACGTTCGTTTTGTAAAAAATGATAAAACAAAAACTACAATTTAGTGTAATTACACATACTACACCGACTTCACATAACAATACTAGAAATTTAATCAGGCGTTTTTCTCCGATGCGAAGGACATCAACTTTGCGGGAGTAGGGACATGAATAAGAAAAATACAGCAACTCGTACAATACGGAAAAACTGTGGCTGAGGATAAGCACGATTAACGATTCTAAGAACTCTCGTGGGTCCCAAGTTTGTTTCCCCTCCAGAGGAACGACCCTTCTAAAATCAAACGCGTGACAGATTATCAATGGTCAACGAGTTCAGTCTTTTATCTTGTAGCTATGGGTGACCTTTTAAACGTCTTTTCCTTTTTAATTATAGAAATCATCTTTATATTTAGACATATAAAACGAACAATAAATGCAATGTTTTGGGGGTTTTATGAAGGCTACAAAATACACGAGCGTAATTTTAATATTATTTTGGGGACTTAACAGAGTCAACGTTAGTGGGACAAGCTCAGCTGCACACCGAAACAGCCGTGCATCAAAAATCCCGGTACTGAAAAGCCCGGTGCCGAAGCGACCACATACCGAAATGATCGCGTACCGATATCGTAGCACCGAAATGTCAGGTTCCCCATTTCATCGAACGCATTTTTCACCGCCGTAACTATCAGTAATCCTACAATTCAACAAAGAAATGTGTTCTAAATTCTTTGCGACGTTTATTCTATATCCGTTGGATATTCAGACTCGTTGGACATTCAGGCTCGTTGGATATTCCGTCTCGGTTGGATCTTTCGTCTCGTTGGACATTCAGACTCGACGGACATTCCGTCTCGATTGGATCTTTTGTCTCGTTGTACATTCCGTCTCGCCTGTCACGTGACCGATTGTACATTCAGGCTCGTTGGACATTCAGTCTCGTTGGACATTCAGGCCATAAGCGTGTAGATTGCCGGTGACAGTGGGCGTCAACAGTGAGACCTTCTTTTCAAAAAATAGAGGATGACAAATGCAGCTCTCAGAATTGGCAAGGGTCCGATAGAGAATCATACCCGGATTATTGAAAATGATAAAAGTCGGGTTCTCCGTGAGTTTGTTCACCCGCAACTCTAGCATTATGGAATTTGGGAAGACCGAGCGAGGGGTTGACCTCCTGATGCCGTGGTCATATGTGCACTTGTAATGTACGCATATGAATAAATAACGGTCACACTGTCGCAGCGGCTCTGTGACAGAGTTAGAACCAGTTGAAATCCGATTGCAGAATTGGTATGCTACCTGGGCGCGTATCGGTGCGATTGCTGCATGCCAGGTGACCAGGAAAGGCAGAAACGACGGAAGCCAACCCTAAAAAAGTATTGTAATAATTATTAATATTACCTACTAGTTGCTTAATGCATGGTTCACTGCGACAGCAATCGCTTTGGTGGCCGAAGCATGCGAAACTAATCGTCGCGATAAGCGTCAACGCACAATCACCGGACAAAAGCTCACTAATTGAGGAGATTAGCTGCACAAAGGCTTAATGGGAGGGACGTTGTATTCTATCACTGATTTTGATATGAGGATCGAATTTTTGTTTTTGGGGACCGAGAAGTCCAATCAGAAATGTCTAAATCTTTCACGTTCGTACTGTAAAAAAGGAGAAAACAAAAACTGCAATTTAGAGTAATTACACATACTACACCGACTGCACCTAATAATAATTCTAATACTAAAAATTCAATCAGGCGCTTTTCTCCCATGCGAGGTACATCATCTTTGCGGGACTATGGACACGATTAAGAAAAGTATAGCAACTCGTACAAACGGAAAAACGGTGGCTGAGGACCGGTCCAGAGGTACGACCTTCTAAAATCAAACGCGTGACAGGTTGTCTATGGTCAACGAGTTCTGTCTTTGATCTTGTAGCATGTGTGACCTTTTAAACGTCTTTTTTTTAAATTATAGATATCATCTTTATATTTACATATATAAAACGAACAATAAATGAATTGTTTTGGGGATTTTATGAAGTCTACAAAATATACGAGCATAATATTAATTTCATTTTGGGGACTTCACAAAGGCAACGTCAGTGGGACAAGCTCAGCGGCATATCAAAATAGCCGTGCATCAAAAATCCCGGTACTGAAAAGCCCGGTGCCGAAGCGACAAAATACCGAAATGATCGCGTACCGATATCTCCGCACCGAAATGTCCGGTTCCCAATTTCATCGAACGCATTTTTCACCGACGTAACTATCAGTAATCCTACAATTCAACACAGAAATGTCTTCTAAACTTTTTGCAAGGTTCATTCTATATCCGTTAGATATTCAGACTCGTTGGACATTCAGGCTCGTTGGACATTCCGTCTCGGTTGGATCTTTCGTCTCGTTGAATATTCAGGCACGTTGGACATTCTGTCTCGATTGGACCTTTCGTCTCGTTGGACACTCAGACCCGATGGACATTCCGTCTCGATTGGATCTTTCGTCTCGTTGTACATTCCGTCTCGCCTGTCACGAGACCGATTGGACATTCAGGCTCGTTGGACATTCAGTCTCGTTGGACATTGAGGCCATAAGCGTGTATTAGGAGTTCACTATAAACGAACTTGGGATACGGATATGAGTGAATGGATAACAAAGAGAACCCACATAAAAGCCATCGGCAGTGGTCGCACCTTCTTCAAGTTGGTTGCTTTCCGAAAGGCACTCAGCGTTGGGGGGAGGGGGGGGGGGCGCTTTGTTGGGAATTTGAGAGGTCATCCAGTTTATAGTTCGTTTCCTGCCCTCTTCTCCGCTTATCAATGTTCGCTTACAGACATTGTTCGCGAGAGCAATAGGTGACGGACTGACGACAAAAAGCAAATAAACAAAAGAAAGCCTAGACGTTTTGCCGTAGGGGGGTCAAATATACAACAAGCAAAAGAAAAATGTCTTCTTTTTTTCTAACCACTTCTAATTTTTTTATTTGTTAGTTTCTCGACACTCAAGTCTGCATTGTTGTCGTAGGTAGTTTCCCGGTCTGCGTCGCGCCTCAGTGTGGCATTCAATCCTAAATTCCGTAAAACCACCCATTTTGTTTGATGATTTTGGGGGGAGAAAACTCTAGGAAATAAAAAGCGTCTTTTCGAAGCCGAGGGGAAAATCTTTCATTGTACGAACTTTGGGCTGAAATATGAATTACAATCGTCACAAAAGCAATGTTTTTCTTACGAGCTCAACCAAAGGGGTTCCCCAACCAAAGTCACCTCAGCTATTCGGAACTAGCAACAGGATTCGGTTGCTCGAAAGGATGTTCACGTTTGCTCGTGCCTTGCCCACGCCACTTTACACCGAAAAACTCGGAAAATGGCGTAATATCAAAAATGTATCTGAGATAATGAGCACAAGATACTCAGAAATGTATTTAAAATACAGTATTAAATACACTAGATCAAAAGTATTTGGAAGACACCAAGATACTTCAAAAAGTATTTGAAATACAATATCTTGAGTAGAGCATTTGCGATAGGCACAAGCCTACGTCACTCGTAACTCGCTCAACAAATAACTAAATGCGTTACTCGTTACCAGTGTCGGCCAAAATACTCGACAAAAGTACTTAAGTTACTAAATACCTGCTTCATAAAGTAATTAAAAAACTACTCAAGTTACATTCACTGTAAAGTATCTGAGTAGAGTTCAAATACTTAGAAATGTATTTCAATTACTTTTGAAGACACTTCCGCATTGCGTAATCTCTGTCGGCGTCAATGACAACGACAATTGTACAGCTGCGTAAATCTGGCTTACCAGAATGGTTTATTAGTACGCTACAACATAAAACGAAAAGAAAGTGTCATGGGGCTATTTTATGCAGTTTAACCATAAGGAGCAGGAAATTGTCACGAATGACAAATGATGAGGCGGCGAATAACTGAAGTAACTAAACGTTTAACTTGTGCCCGAAACAATAGAGAAAGGCTAGCGTCACAGGTGTAGATGTCGGCGAAATAGCAGGATCGAGCCCTGGGGCAAGACTGACTCCGGACCGCCACTCGGAGCACCTCTTGTACCCGCGTGGGTTTCTGGAAGATTCGGCATAGAACGTTCGGCGCGTAGAACATTCGTAACTCGATCAGACGACAAGCTTCTTGAACTTACGAGAATGTCAAGTTGAAAGAATAAATAAAAGAGGAGTCCGCTCCCTGGAATCGAACCCGGAGCCTCCGCGCGAAAGCCAAGCGCGGTAACTGGCCACGCGCTTTTTCGGCAGCGCACGTGGCAATGGGTAATTGCAGTAGACCGTTTCCGCAGCTCGCTAAGCACCCGGATAGCGCTCTGTAATCCGCCACAAGACCTTGAAATATGCAGAAAATTGCCCAATATCACTGATACATGTTGCAAAGCATTTCTAGGACAACAAGAAAAATGTCGCTTTAGCTGGTGGGGCGGAGATCAGACCGTGGCGCCCCAACCGGTTAACTTTAGAACTACACAGATGGGGACAACGAATACAATGACTAAGCACTCGGCTGACATAGCCGAACGCGGCGTCAGCGCTCGGCTGGAGTTTGTGTTCTCCGGTGAGGGGGAGAAGGGTCTCTTTTGTTACCACTCCAGCCTGCATTAACAATGCAGCATGCATGGTGCCCAGCTCAGCACAAAAGCCCTCAAGCCCGCATTCCCTTACTACTGCTTTCGGGAGAGATCCGGCACTTAACGTCACTTTGTTTACTATTTGTATTTTTACATTACACTGTGCTTCGCGCTCTATTGAAGGAGACAACATGAACATTCCCACAAGGCCTGTCAGCATGTGCACAGACCTTGTGTTGCGTAAATACCGAGGTGTGGGGGCAACAAACCGGTCGGTGTGCCTCGCCAATAGTGACATCGCTAAATATCACGTCCTGCGGCGCACCTCAGACGGATTGTTTAACTACAATCCGCATTCCCCATATGGGGAGTTCACTATAAACGAACTTGGGATACGGATATGAGTGAATGGATTACAGAAAGAACCCACATAATAGCCACGGCAGTGGTCGCACTTTCTTTAAGTAGGTTGCGTTCAGAAAGGCACTTAATGTTGGGGACGCCTTGTTGGCATTTTGATAGGTCATCCAGCTCGCAGTTCGTCTCCTGTCCTGTTCTCTGCTTATCAATGTTCGCTTAGCGACAGTGCTCGCGAGAGCACTGTCTCTAAGGACTGAGGACTAAAAGATCATACACGAAAGAAAACCTCGAGGCTTTGTCATAGCGGGGTCAAATATACAAAGAGCAAAACCTTTTTTTGTCCGCCTTATATAATGTTTTTTTTTTTTTTTTTAATTTGTTATTTTTCTGACACTCAAGTCTGCATTGCTGCTATCGTAGGTCGTTTCCCGATCTGAGTTGCGCCTCCAGTGTGTGAATTTTTATTTCCGTAAAAGCACCCCTTTTGTTTGAGGATTTTTTGGGGAAAACTCTAGTTCACAAAAGGCGCCTTTGGGAAGGAGAGGGAAAACCTTGCAATAAAATGCTTAGGTGGGCCAGTTGGTACATCACAAGAAATCAGCCTTGGCGGCATAAATTTGGACTGAAATATGAGTCAATATCGGCAAAAAAGCGATGTTTTCACGAGCTCAGTCAAAGTCACCCGAACAAATCGGAACCAGCAACAAGATTTGTTTGCTCGAAAGAATGTTCACGTTTGCTCGTGCCGCGCCCATGCCACCTCATACCGAGAAACTCCGAAAATGGCGGAATATCAAAAATGTATTTGAGAGAATGAGTACAAGATACTGAGAAATGTAATTAAGATAGAGAATTAAATACTCTCGATCGAAAGTATTTGCGAGATACCAATATACTTCAAAAAGTATTTAAAATGCAGTATCTGGAGTAGAATATTTGAAATAGGCACAAGTCTGCTCGTTACAGAGTCTCGAATGGAATGCGGTAGTTTATCTCACTTCTCGCTACTTTGACAACCAAGTGCACAACTGCTTCTGTTTCCCGTTTTGTTGTTTCATTTTCAGTAATCTTAACACTTCAGCTGTCTCTTTAAGTTTCCATCAGTTATGTTTCCACGCTCCCTTGAGAATACATCTCCGGCGATGCTGAAGAGTCGTTCTACTGACGCGCTCGAAGAAACGCAAGTGTTGTGCTTCAGGAAGAGCTGGTGAATCTGAGATTCCCGTCTCTCTTTTGTGCCCTCTGCTTCTAACGCTCCAGGTTGACGATGGGTTCTGTGCCTTCCTGTGTTTGCAACCTCCGGGTTTACATTCGGTCTGTACACGATTCTAGAAGGTTCAAGCAACGAACCATTTTGTGTTCGCTGAGTGAAGGCTGTAGAGTTCGACTCACGAGTTCAGCGATAAACGAAACTCTACCGTGATGTTAATTCGTTTTTTGCGGATTGCCCATCTGTTTTTGTCGCCATATACGCATACTCAGGTTGAAATTAAAACAAGGCTGTTTAAATTGTGTTGTACATGTTAGTCCTTAAAAGTAACAAAACACCGTTGCTCGTTTCTTGGCCTTAAAAGTAACGAGGTACGCTACTCGTTCTTCTTCTGAAAGAAAGTCACTAAATACGCTACTCGTTACCGAAAGAAGTAATTAGGCGGAAGCAACTCGTTGCTACACTCCATAAAAAGCCCATGCGTCTACTTTCCCGCACAACACTCGGAGAGCCAATCACCGCAACTTACGGAGACAGCTCAGTAAATGACGATGCCGAAACATATTATTAGACCAAAAACACGTGTTGAGTTGTGACATTCAAGCGTGGCGTTTTGCATTGCTTAATGTCACAACTCAGACTGCGTTATTTGTTCAAAACATATGTTTCGGCATCGTCATTCGCTGAGCTACCTCCATAAGTTGCGGTGATTTGCTCTCCGAGGGTTGTGCGGGAAAGCAGACGCGCCGGCTTTTTTTTAGAGTGTACTGTAGCGTTAGCTACACATGGGTCCAGTTTGAGCAGTTTCGCGTGGCTCGCATAATGAGCCGTGCTCCGTGCTGCGCATGCGCGCGGAGCATTGAGAAGGGGGGAGGGGGGAGTCGACTTCGTTTGGGAAGGGAGGGGGGGAGGAGCGGCCACCTCCGTCGCCCCCCCCCCCCCCCCCCCTTGGATCCGCCACTGGACGTCACATGGCGTACAGCTGGCGCGCCGGAGCCGCCGCCGCCGCGCTCGCCTCGCCGGTCTGCGCAATCCAGAGGTGTGACGTCATAGCCGCGGCAGACGCACTGGCGCCGCCGCGTACCCAGCTGTGCGCCTCCGTTGCGCAGTAGCCAAGTCTGACGCTGCACCGGAGCCGCTTGATAGCGCCTCTCATTTTGTGCGCAGAAGCTCACGCTACGTATATCCTGGCATAGCCGAGCTAAGCCACCGCAATTTTTTGGAGCGCAGCTCTTAGGCGACAGTTTCGGGCTTGAGCGGCGTCGGCGTCGGCGTCGCCCTCGCCGTCGCCGTCGCCATAACCGAGCGGTGCATTATGGGTAAATTTTCCCGAAGGAACCCGAGGTCCTTTAAAAGGACCACGGGTTCTTTAGGATGGACCTCGGGTTCTTTCGGGAGGACCTCGGGAGGCCCTCGGGTTCCTGCGGGAGGACCTCGGGAGACTTCGGGGGGACCTCGGGTTCCTTCGGGAGGACCTCGGGTGCCTTCGGTGACCTCGGGGAGGGGGGGTCACGTGACCCCCCATGGTCACGTGACCCCCCCCCCCTGAGGTCACGTGACCCTGTGGGGGGTCACGTCATGTAATTAAGATAGAGTATTAAACCCCCTCACTCAAGCCAAGGTTCACGACAGCGCTGCGTTGACTTCGGAGATCTCGTTCTGTTTGGTGCAACCCGGCGATGCGAAAAAGAGCTGAAACCTTCGTGGTGTGTGGTGCGGTGCTTGGAGGTAGAAACCCACACTAACACAGAGCGCAAATTTGTTGTTGTGGGGTGGAGGTTCAACGGGTTCAGTTCCGTCGTCGTCAGCTGATCCGGTCCAGCTGGTCCGGAAGGACACAGCGAGCGTTTTTAAAAGTAAATCTTCCTTCGTTCCGTTTCGAACTCTTTAAAGCGCCGTTCACACATTGCTTCCGAGTAAGACCGAGAGAGACCAGACTGGTTTTTAAGCCTTTTGCGACTTCTTAGGACCAGATGCGCTGCAGCGGAGCTGGTCCTAAGAGATCACAATAATCTTAAAAACCGGTCTGGTCTCCCTCGGTCTTACTCGGTCGCAAGAGTGTGACGGGGCCTTAAGTATGCCGACGCATGCCGTGAGTAAGAAGCTGCGGGCGTTTTCAATAAAATTACGTCGTTTTAATTGAATAATGACCCCCGAATTGTTGTCCTAAACCTGCCGTTTTTATGCTTCGCGTTGGACTGCGTTTGCACAGCGACCCACACCGCTCGAGTAGATGATTCGGTCCTGCAAACGACCGGTTATACACATTTTCAGGGAAACTTAAGTCACTACCGATATTTTCCTGTAAATCGCGTGCGAGTTTGTTGCGCTCATCATGCGGCGTGAGTAAATTAGGGCAACATTTCTTACATGCCCACAGATGCATGTGCTGAGAACATTTTTTACGTAGTGAACGTGGTGTTCTTTTTAATTTTGGGAACAGGCGTTGGTGCATTTATTATGGTACAATCACTTGAGAGTTGAGAAATTGGAGAGAGCGAGCAAGCTTTCCCAACTTTGTCTCTTTCTCTCTGACAGTACCCTGCTTCAGTTTCAGTAGGCATATCTACCCCAGCAGGTACGAACTGCTCTAAAGCAGGTAAGAGGCAGGGGAAGCTTAGGACAGTGTGGACTCCGTGTTTCGCGCTTTGCGCAAGGTGACGGGGTAGATGCTTTTGCGAGGTATGCAGAATACGCAAGCAATTTTGTTATGCCCGTCGTTTGCGTTTCTCCAGCAAAACGAATAAGATTATCTACAAAGGCGCTATCACTAGTCAAGATTTACTATAGCAGTGCGTTTGCTTCGATGGTCCGTGCAGCTGTATTTTACCCTGCTCTCTGCAACACCGTGTCATGGCGAAGAGCTAGAACGGTCACGGTTTGTGCTGGCCTCCCGGTTGACAGAAACCCGCATCGCTCGCATCGGCATGGGCTGCCTGGCCTGGCCCATGGCGAACCCCGGAGCGGTCTACCAGCGAGGTCTGAAGCAAGACCGGTGGAAACGGCGAGCCCTGGCCATATGACCTGGGCTAAGACGATTCAGGGGTGGTTCCGCAGCGAGACTCGGGAAGTGATAGCCCTGGACACCCAGCCTACGCAGCGCTGGCGTGGGAAAGGCGATCCCCAGGCCTGGACACGGACTCCGACTGTGAGCTGTGATCGACGGGAGACAACAAGGGACGGCGTGCCCGGACTGTCGGCTCTCGACGACGGGCAACCGGGAGGTACAGTAAACCCATTTGCTGTCTTCTCGTCGTGTTATGTCACTCCTTGGGTGTCGGGCCGAGCGCATACCGATGGGGCGGCGATTATCAGTAGAGGGACCTCCGTAAAGGACCCCAGGATGTTCATGTTACACGTGTGTTATCTCAGGGCACTGATGACTAATCACGTTTTTAAATTTTTGATGCTTTGTTGTGTTGGCTGCACTACATTTGTTTACAGTGTACTTACGAATATGTTCAAATCATGATATTTCGTTTTTGCTGCACTACATTTACTCGAGTGTTGCCTTGTCCTCCATACAGGCGGCCGGCAAGTCCTTTAATAAAAATAAATAACAAAGGAAGCTATATTCTCTTAGGATAAATTCAAAACACACGTAAATAAATAAATGCAAAATAAGAAAGGCGCAGCGAAGAAGAGTACGTTATATTCCTTTCCGCATGTTACCTTTCATGCGTGGACAAATAGGAAACAAAGTAAAGTCGCTTATGTTACCTGAAAACAGTAAGTCATATACGCACTTAAGTTTTGTTATTTTTTGTGATTCAAAAACCAAATTAAAAAACAAAACTATTGGTGAAAAAGCGACTAGGGAAGTAAACATATATCTGGTGATTAGACAAGAGCGTGAAAACAGCTCAGAAGCGAAGATAACACAGCTAAAAAGCGCCATAATGCTCCAAATTTCGGTCAAGTGAAATTCTATGAAACGGCGTTCGATGAATCAACGTTCGGAAATGTCCATTTGTTCAATGAAACGGCTTTCGATGAAACGTCCGGTACCCCCCAGACGTGGAGGTGGACTCATTACTTATGCGTAGCTGTGCACAAGCCACGTGTATTCTCGGGAACGAATATGCCAAACAGACATGCGTATTATTACTGTTATTATTAGGAATACAGCAAAACAACATAAAAAGTTTGAAAACGTCATTTTGATATTCTCCCTCTCCTCGGCTAAATTACTTATAAACAGACCACCAAAGGCTGGAAATAATTACACGTACCGTGGTCGTAATGCTGGATTGCCTAGAAGTAGCAGAAGTTAGCTAGGGTGTGAACTCTAGTACATGGGGTCAACGGCGTAGAACGTGCACCACCGAGACGAACGCGACGCTGTGTGTTTCGCCGTTTTAGCTACGATTTACAGTTGATGCTGTCACGACACGACACCAACACAGCTGTGATTGCATAAAGGGAAAAAATTAAAACGAGCACGAGCCCGCAGGACATAAACGTTGCTCTCGACAGCGCGGCAGCACAGTCCATTTTGAAGCGTTTTTTGCCAGCGACAGATGCTCGTAAAGCTTTCTTCATTTATGTTACACACACTAATACACACAAAAAAGCCTTGTTCCCGGTACAAAAAGGCACCTATTACTAAAATGAGAGACTAAGTCCATCATTTTCACGCGGAAACAGGCTATCGACGGACTCGTTCAGTTTTAAACGAAACAGCAACGAAACGAAACTTCAACGTTCTGTCAAGTGCGGTTGTGGCGGCATGCTCGGTTTGCCCATCTCCGCCGACAGTTTCATAAGGGAATTTTGTCATTTGAACTTCTAACCAATCAAACGCGACATCGGCACTTTCGTTTTTTTTTTTTTTTTTTAGGAGAATCGAAACATTTTCGGACATAGCCATCCTGTTCTATATATGCGACGTGTTTTTTTTTTTTTTCTTCGTTTATTTGCTGCTGAACTTAACACACCCTGTGTATACTTTATTCTGAGCCTTGAACAATGTATAATTTCTACCCAGGCTGCCCCATGGCTGCCAGTAGTATCAATCAATAAGGGCGATTTCATTTGAAATCATACACGCTTGTCGGGGTAGGTCTTTCGATTTTTTTTAATATATGTAATTGCCCCAATTCGGGAAAGAACAAAACAGCTTTTCGAATTTTATTTTAAAAAAATATTTTGCTTCACAAAAAATTATTGAGTGTAGCAGGATGAAAAATCTGTTTTCTACTCCGTGTTTTTTCTACCCAGTTCTGTACGCGGGTATGAATACAGGAAGCATACAAAACTCACAGTAATTTTTTGTGCTCTTGTGTGTTATTTCGGCTATTTTTAGTTCAAAGGAAAACACTTTTCTATATTTGTTTTTTGAGGTAAAAATGCCAACATCGTCTCTTTGAAAATCCGGTGACATCTTCAGAGCCTTGTAACTCATGAGTTATTATATTTATCACTTAATAACCACTATGCGGGTGTAGCTCTATACATGGGCTATCGACGGGCATAAGTTTAGATGCTTTATTTTTACTGTCTTTTTTATATAAAATTTAAAATATTTCTAAAAAGTTTGAAATATTTAATGGAATATCGATGGACATAAGTTTAGTTTATGTTATTTTCACCGAACTTTTTATATAAAATTTGAAATATCGTCAAAAATGAAATTAACCGATATTTTGAACCCACTTTATCAAAAAAGGACATTTATTACTATGCTTAATTGTTTTATCATTGCTGGCGATCGTATGAACTTTCAATCGGCTTGATGCGATTTCCCCCTTTTTTTGTTGTATCCTCTAGAAGTGATCGAAATCGCTCCCACGTTCTCGGAACAGCCAAACGCAGTTTCCGCATGTCGGCTTCGCTGCAAAGACTATACTGCTTACTTGTGTGTTAAAATGCAGCGGGTAAAATCATTTTGATTGGGAACACTGGTCGGCGGGCGGCTCCAACGGACCCCACAAGAGGTGCGTCAGAGACGGCACCTCAGGGCTACGACAGTGACACGGAGGTGTACTACAGTGCTGACGAAAACAGTGACTAAAATGTGCAACTCGATCGTGGCAAGAACAGACACTCCCTGCAACAGAACTATGAACTAATCCTTCTAAACCCAAGTGAAAAATAAAAAGAAAAAGCCTAGATATCATGAGGCCGCACGGCCAGGACCTGCATGTCTCTCCGTAGCCTCATTATATTAACCATGTTTTAACGAGTGTTTTCTGTTAATGTAACTGATTTTTGTTTCGACTTTAATAGAAACCCCCAGAAACCTGGTACGTGGGGAAGACGAACCAAAGGGACAAATCGTTTTACTTTCTGCCTTGTATTTGTACGCACTACATCGTGTCTTGTATTTGTGTAGTCCAAAGACCATTGGGTCCACAGCGAACGAAACAGGGCAGGCAGAAAGAGAGCAGATGAAATACCGGTCTGTGTAACTTGTTTTGTTTGTTTTATTTTGTATTTGCTTTAATGGTCAAGTGAAACTTGGTGTGCTATAACTTTAGTGTAAGTTGTGGCCAGAATCGACCTTCGTGTGACTGACCAACAACACATATATCTACCTTTTCTTAGAAACTGTAGGCATTTTCTTTAGCAATGAGTTTATTTCCCGACCTTATAGCGTGCTTCAAGAGTGAGTTCACTCTTTTTCCGTAATGGGAAGGTGTCACGAAGTTTTGCTCGCGCGATTATTTTGTCTGGCTTCACTTTATGTTTTTGCCTTCTCCGAGAGCTCTTTCCGTCTACACGGGACGGCTGTTGGATTCCACCGGAGTCGGGGGGCCCCAACTGGGAGCGAACGTGAACGCTGTAACGCTACACTTAGTTTATAGAACCCCGTGTTGGAAACGTTTTGTCTTGTGTATGTTTACATTTGCGATCTATACTTCGGAGGTGGTTTTGCTTTGCGTATGTATAATTTCTGTGTCTCAGAATGTGATTTCTATTGTTCATGGCTGCTCTTGTGGGTTTCGTTTGGAATGTGTTCTGTCTCGTATATGCGCTTGTTTTTGGAATGTTCGTATTTGCTTTTGGCTCCGAGCCTTTTGATTGGCGCTAAGAAAATCTCTCTTGATGGGTCCTTCCAAAACTTTCTGATTTGTGCATTGGAGGACCCTAGAATACTGCTGAACTCAATTTAAGCGGCCACCGAAGGACTGCAAGGAACTTGGCTCCCGGATACCAAGCCCTGGACATCTCCCTGCCTCTGGAAAACTCACCTGAACGTCCGACCACCCTTCGGCTGTGGGGCCGTCCGCCCGCTGCCTCGCAAACTTGGTACCCCTTACGGCTGTGGAGGAGTTCGGCTTGCCCGCCTTTGTGTGGAACCTTGTTTGTCGAGTTTGGCTGGGGTCGGCGCCCCCGCTGAGGGTCTGTGGTCAAGGAGGACGGCAGGGGAAGTTTCTTTAGGTTAGAATTATTTCTCCCCAAAGTCGAATTTCTAATGTATGTATTCTAATTTTTAACGTTATGTCAGTTGTTTAATAAATCTTTATTTGAACTAATCGAACGAAGTCTAAAAAGGTCTCATTCTTACGTGACAATATTTCAAATTTTATATAAAAAATTCAGTGAAATAAAAAAAAAAATAAACTTACGCCCGTCCATAGCCCCTGTATAGGACTACCAAATACGATATAGCTTCGCCAATACTGGAAGCTCCTCCGAAAACCTATGGAGGGGCGGCGAGCGTGACAGTGGCGCCTCTAGCGGACTCGGAGTCTACGGAACCAGACGACGCAATGGAAAAGTATAGACTCCGCGACGTCCTCGAGCTTTGCGAGCCCCGTTTCTTCACCCCAACAGCTGCAACAATTCATTACGATCAGTTCGTTTGCAAAGCGGAATCCACTGATTGCAACTGCAACAACAAACATATAACAGCGCACGCATAAACGAAGATAGAGCTGTTTATTTAGAGGTCTCAAACGCCACTCAGGGGGATCACACGCGTTTGAAGCGCATCTGGGAAGTGGAAAAAAGGCGTTTAACCACTCGAACTACGTCGTAAGAAGTTACTGTTTATCCGTTACAAACTGTGTTGTCACAATTTCTTACCTGAATAAGTGATTATTAGGACGTGCGCAAACAATATGTTAAAACTACCAGAGCACGCGCACCAGCCTCCGCAGCATTACAAAAACAAAAAGGAACGAGAAAAATGACCCTGCAAACACTTTCCGAACTTTACAGAAAAGATGGGGACCCCATCCCAGATGAAAATAAGAAGAAATGGAAAACAGTAGCGAACAGCGGCCGGCGATTGCAACGAAGAAGTTTTTTTATTTTTTTATTTATTTATTTCAATACCTTCAAGGCCACACGGCATTACAGAAGGGAGTGGGGGAAAAACAAAAGTACAAAAAATAGAATTCAACACATATTAGTTAACATAATAGTTTTCAATGCAGACTTGAATGCAGGAGCGTCTGTGATTGTGGCGATGGAGGTGGGCAGGTGGTTCCAGTCATTAGTAGTTCTTGGGATAAAAGAATAAAAAAAGAGCTTCGTGCGACTGAAAGGAACGTTGACTTTATGGTGATGATCATTTCGATGGGATACATACGATGGTTCAGAAAAAAGCTCTTCACTTAGATGCTGGTTGTGATGATAAATTTTGTGAAATAAGGACAAACGAGATAATTTTCTACGCAATGAAAGATTCGGAAGATGTAAAGTTAGTTTCATGGATGATACACTGGAAAAACGCGAGAAATTAGACAAAATAAAAGGTGCGCCACGATTTTGTACGGATTCAATTTGATTAATTAGAAATTCATGGCCTGGGTCCCACACCGAACTCGCATACTCAAGCTTGGATCTAACGAGGGTCTTGTACAGTTGTAGTTTTAATGATGAAGGAGCCCTTGAGAAGTTGCGGCGTAAGTAACCTAGCATGTGATTAGCGTTGTTAGCAATAAAAGTAATGTGAGTTTGCCAGGAGAGGTCAGATGTTATATGGACACCTAGGTACTTGTACGATGCCACCTGCTCAAGAACAGAACCAATGTTGTATTGAGGAAAGTTAGTACAGGCAGCTTTCCGTGAAATTTTCATTACTTTACATTTACTGGCATTAAGGCGCATTTTCCAGACGTCACACCAGTTAGTAATGGAATTTAGGTCAGACTGAAGAAAAGACGTATCAGTATCAGAATAGATTACACGATAAATGACACAATCATCTGCGTACAACCTTATGGATAACTGGACATTGCTAACGAGGTCATTTATGTATATGAGGAAAAGAAGGGGGCCGAGGACGGAACCTTGCGGCACACCCGAAGTAACAGGGCAGGGAAGAGAGTCTGAGTCGTTTGCAGTTACAAACTGTGTTCTGTTAGAGAGAAAATTTTCGATCCATGCAAGAATGTTAGAGTCAATGTTTAGTTTTTTTTTTAAATTTTAAACAGAGCAGTTGGTGAGGGACTAAATCAAAGGCTTTCGAAAAATCAAGAAATATGCAGTCGATTGAACGGTTATTGTCTAGCGCATAGCGAACATCGTTCGTGAAACAAACCAGTTGCGTTTCACATGAGAATGATTTACGAAAACCATGCTGACGATATGTGAAAAATGAGTTGGTTTCAAGAAAGTTAACTAGGTTAGAATAGATGATATGCTCCAACATTTTACATGGGATACTAGTTAAAGATATAGGCCTGTAATTAAGAGGAGAGTGAGCATCACCTGATTTAAACAAAGGTATCACCTTACCCACTTTCCAATCGCTGGGCAACAAACAAAGATCTAGGGACTGCGAGAAAAGTTTAGACAGTATTACAAAAGAGAGCATTTCAGTGTTCTTCAGAAATTTAGAATTAATCTCGTCAGTTCCAGATGAAGAAGAAACTTTTAAATTTTTTATTATGCTAAGCACACCAATGCAAACAATTATAACAGGATCCATAAGTGAAAAGGCTGCAAGATTATATTCAGGGCAAGAAACAAAAGACTGTGGCATAGAAGACTGAGAAAACACATCATTTAGTAAATATGAACATTCCGACCTTGGAACTGAGACTCCATTATCGTTGATTAGCGATATCACACTCTCTTTTTGTCCACCAATTATATTCCAAAATTTCTTAGTGTCATTTGTCAATGAGGATGGTAGGGTATCATTAAAAAAATGTTTTTGGCTTTTACCACTTCGATCTTAAAGAGGGTTGCAACATTCTGATACGCCCACAACAAGTCCGGTTTATTGAACTGCTTTGCTTTGCGGAACAGTCGTTTCTTTTTATTTCGCAGGTGCTTTAAAGAAACAGTAAACCAAGGGGACCTGTTCTTGTACGGTATAATTCGTAGGGGTACGTATTTGTTTACAAGATAATTAACTTTGACTTTAAAAATAGACCAATTGGATTCTATAGTGCGATTAGAAAAATTCTGCATATATTCGTCCAGAAATTGCGCCAATTCATCATTGATGGCAGGGTAGTTAGCTTTGCTGTAATCGCGTATACGTTTAGGCATACTCTTAAGGCGATGAGAATTGCCTTCAGGTGTGAAGTGAACAAAGCAGTGGTCACTCAGGCCTGGTAAAAAACTTAGAGAATGAACGAGGTCAGGAGTAGTTGTGAGAACGAGATCCAATATGTTCGAACTTGACGCGGTGACCCTGGTAGGTTGAGTTATTAACTGAGAGAAATTAAAATCTGTGCACAAATTTATGGACTCAGATGTTTCACCGGAAAGGTCAGACGGAACAGGGCACATACCAGACCATAATATTTTCGGAAAGTTAAAATCACCTAATAAAAAAACTGGCGAGTGCGGAAATCTGACAACAAGGCTGTTTAAAACGTCATGAAGTTGTGCACAGAAAGTCAAGGAAGCGTTTGGTGGCCGATAACAGGCACAAAAGATCATGTCACGGTGATAAATGCGTACACACACGCATACCATTTCCAAGCATGATGCATGAGAGATAGGATAAGAGTGCAGATTTTCTGCGACGGCTATTAATACACCTCCTCCCAATCTATTGACCCGATCAGACCGATAAATATTAAAGGTCTTCTCACACTCAAAAACTTCTTTGTTATCAATTTTGGCAGACAACCACGTTTCAGTTAGTATCATTACATCGGCGCTACACGTGTCGATTAATGCTGACAGTTCCTCTCGTTTGTTAACGACACTGCGGATATTTGAAAAAAGAAAAGGAATTTTACTAACGGGAATTACGGTGTTACGTGATAGTTACGATAATGGTACTTCATTGTCTACGACATTGCTCGAATTTTGACTTGCGTGAGCAGGTGATTCCTTGTTGGCGTATAACTCACAGACACTGTCTGATGAGGGACAATAGATGAAGCATTTTCTGTTAATGTACAACTTATTGTAGCGAATTGAAAACTGCTGCTTACTAGCTTTCCCATATTCGAGCAGTTTCTTGCGCGAAGTTAGCAGGCGATACAAAAATACAAATCACCCAGGTAAGACCTCCTTCAACGACGACGATCGCACGGGGCCTCGGTTGAAAACTAGCAGGTGGTGCTCGCCCTCGGTGTTGAGTCCACAACAGACAAAGCCGAAGGAACACGACGAAACTATTAAAAAAAAAAGAGCTTCATTTTGTTTTGTTTTTTAGCTGCACGTTACACGTTTGTTTATTCGCTTTCGCGGCGTTGGTTGGAACTAAGGACAAAAGAGGTACAATCTGCTACGTGCTAGCAGTGTGTGACCTTTTTTGCTTTCGCTTTTCTTTTCTCAGTGACTTTGGCACGTTGTTTGTTTGCTCGCTTGGCGCAGCAGTTTAAAAGTACATTCCAGTACTTGTTGACGTAAGTACATGTCCAGGCAATCCTTGCACATCGCGCCTTTGTTTTGAGTGTCGATCAGCGGCCTTAAGTGCGTTTTCAGCTGAACTTTTGTTTGGTGAAATATTCGTCTGTTTAGGCGTCAGTGGTGATTTTGAAGCCAGACTTGGATAGCTGTTCCAGCTTAATTTGAAGTAACTTAATTACTCACGTTTGTTCGGTCTTCGGGAAGCGGAAGAAGGATTTTCCAGCACATCAGAAAAACTTGTTTTCGCAGTGGAGATGGCAGGCACAATGGCATGCCTGCCATCTCCAAGTATGCGCTGGTGTATGCCCCAAGGCGGCCGGTTGATCAACCAACGATGACTCATAGCAGACGTGACCGCGTACTCAAATAAACTGCAAATACAAATGTATAACGAGCTTACACTTCTTAATATATTTATTAGTTATCAAAAGGGTACAAATGAAGATTTCGGATCAGAAACTCAATCGAAGGCGAACATAGGAGGTTATCATAGACGACAGTGGAAAAACAACAACAACAACAAGGTAGCAGACAGCCTTCCAAATGTCCAGGCATAGCGTAGCAGACGAACCGGTGGTAGTAAGCGACGAAGCGAAGGAAAGAAAGTAAAAACTAGGCCAAACAAGGCAAAGCAAAATACGCGATGGTTCGAACGTCAAGTAACCACAAGAACGAAAAAAGCAAACAAAAAACATAAACGCAGGAGGAAGAAAGACCGCGATGGCGTAGCGTCGCCTCAAACATAAAACGAAAGGAGACTTTGAAAAATGGAAGGAGGTGCACGACTGTCCATCCGGAGTTCTTTTTTGTAACTCCGCTTTTATTAGTTTCAGTAAAAGCGTCAGATTTGCATGTGCACGGTCGTCTTTTTCCGGAGCATACTGACATCGCAGGAAGGTATGTGTTTCGAAATTGCTTTTTGCTTCTTCGTCCAGAGACGATCGGGATATAGCCAAATCGCTTATTCGACGAAAAGGTTTTGAGCACTACAATCATGAGAAATTGAAATTGCAATATCAAAAAGAACTGATCGATATGCACAGTAAAGTGGGAACGTAGCAATGTTCTAAAACATTTTTTTACATTGCCCATTTCAAAGAAAGAGGGCGATGGTACATTCGCGTCTTGCCTGGCAGACCTAAGTTCTGAGTCTTCTAACGGAATATTTTCTTCCGGAGAGCCCGAAAATTGGACCCTACAAGCTGTAACATCTTCCCCTCGCGAAGAAAATGTCCTTGACTCATGAAGCGGAACCTATTTCGTAACATTCTAAGCAGCAAACAGCCGTGACAATTTTTTTTTCTTTGCTCACCTGGCATGGAGATTGGAAAAACCAATGCATTGTGGAGAATTCGTCTGCTAGCGGAGACTCCGAGCTCGCCAGGGGCGCGGCGATCACTTTTCGCCAGCGATCCGCGGGAGTTGCCCGTATTGGCTTACATTGTATTTTTGACTACTCATGAGTTACAAGGCTCTGAAGATGTCACCGGATAGTCACATAGACAATGTTTGGCATTTCTTACCTTAATAAACAAGAATACAAAAGTATTTTCCTCTGAACTAAAAAAATATTTGAAATAACATACAAGAGCACGAACAAATTACTGTGAGTTTTGTATGCTTCCCGTATTCATACCAACGTACAAAACTGGGTAGAAACATTACAGAGTAAAAAACAGATTTTCACCCTGCTCCACTCAATAATTTTTTGTGAAGCGAAATGCTTGTTTAAAAATTTTTGATAAGCGGTTTTGTTCTTTCCAGAAATGGGGCAATTACATATATATATATATATTTTTTTTTAAAGAATCGAAAGACCCACCCCGACAAGCGTGTTCGATTTCAAATGAAACCACCCATAAAGGGGTATCCACACGAGGGAGAACTCCGCGGACGGATGTCGTGACGTCAACAACCCGGGAAACTCCGTCTCCGGCTCCGCCGCCCACCTGCGGAGCTTTCGCGCTGACAGCACGAAGCCTCCGCGCCACCGCCACGGAGGCGAACGGCGCCGCGAGGCGTCAAAAAGGGATGACGTATGTCTCGCGTGATGCGCGCTCCGCGGAGGGAAGTGGTGGATTTCTCCTTCGGGTGGATACCCCATAAAAAGAAATGGCTCTACGATCAGTGGGATTCATCTGATGGAAATACGTTAGCATTGGTTCTTTCTGACATCTTTTCACCCCTTTCTACTCGGTCAGGACTCCTTGCCATTCGTTTATCACCGCTTTCCTCTCGTGCATTACCCCCTTTCAATTCGTTTATGACCCCTTTCGAATCGTTTATACCCCGTTTTCAACCTTTTTTCACCCCTTTTATCACTGACGGAAAGAATCACATCCATCGCCGGAGCGGCAACTGAGCTGGGCCATATTTTGAAAGTGGCGCTGCGCCCGCTCGTTTCTAGCTCTGCGCCTGCTGTGCGATGGTCGTATTGGTTCAAAGCGCTGACGTAAGCATTCTCCACCCTCTCTCTCTCTCTCTCTCTCCGCCGCCTTGGTGAGACATTGAACCTATAAACACGATACCTCCTCACCACCCGACACCCCTCACGACGTCATGCATCGCGCTGACAAACGGACGCACGTACTAGCACCAGTCGGTGTCTGTGAAAATAAGCGTTCTAATACTAATGAATCTAAAAATACACACACACACACATATATATATATATATATATATATATATATATATATTGTAACGGACAAGGAAAAGGAAGAAAAGGGGAATAAGAAGACGAGGTCGTGTGGAGAACGGGGGACTGAATTCTGGGTTGCCCGTTTAGCCCATGAACTGAGACGCCCGCAGCATTTGGTGGCAGCGGCGGGATTACGAAATGGCAACCCAATCGGAGGCAAGTGGCGTCATCTCAACTTCCGCGGCGATGCAAATCACGGAGCGGTTAGCTAATCTGCTCGCCGAAAGGAGTGCTACGGACATTGTGAACCCGCTTGGAACCCTCGACGAATGCCTCGCAACCCGTCTGTCTCTGCTGGAATCTGCGGTCGAACGTCAGGTTGCCGATGTAGGGCAACGCCTCAATGACGGCCTTTCGTCAGTGGAATCTCGAATTCGACTGCCTGTGCACCACGGACCGCCACTCAAGCTGCCGACATTCGATGGGCAGTCGTCATGGCAAGCCTTCATCATCCAATCCGAAACGGTTGCAGACTTTTACGGGTTCGACTCAACGTCCAAAGCTCGTGCAATGGTGGCCCAGTTAAGGGGGAACGCTGCTGAATGTTTGGAGAGCATGTCTGCCACAAGTCGTCCTTCATATCAACTACTCATAGAAGCTCTAAAGTCCCGCTTTGGTGATGAACATCTCCAGCAATTTCACCTGACTGCTTTAAAGCACCACCGCCAAGGCACGGACACACTCCAGGAGCTAGCTGACGTAATCCAGAGGATGGCGAGAAGAGCGCTCGTCGGATGTACGGAAGTCGACGTGGAGCAGATAGCAACCACTGCTTTCATCGACGCAATCGAAGACACCGACATCCAGCTTCTTGTGCGACTCGCCCACCCAACCACGACTCGTGCAGCACTGGCTCGCGCACTCGAAGTTCAAGCAGCCAACAAAGCAATGGACATGGTGTCGACATCTGGAATCAAGCTTTCGCGGGTGGCTCACCGATCTTCTCCGGTACGTTCAAGTAAACGTCGTTGCTTCACGTGTGGTGACATTGGGTACTTAGCTCGATCTTGCCCAAATCACTTGGCCCCGTGCAAAATGCAACGTATACCAACGCCAAACGTTTCAAGCGACAGTGAGCCTGGCAAGGTTGAGTCTCATGTAGTGCATCATGTTCCTCTGGTGACAACGCCACTGCGCACCTCGCCAGCGCCATGTCTTTCAGTTCATCTTCATGAGTTGGGACAACATGTGAATGCTATCGTGGACACCGGAGCAGCAGTAAATCTAATCGATTATGCATTACTGCAATCAGCAAAGTGTACCACGCCCAAAACACTTCCTGGTACCGTCTGTCTTATATCAGCCGACGGTTCTACAATCGAACAAGAAGGACAGATCTCGCTGACTGTAGAAACATTAGGAACAACAGTCAACCTCCCCTTTGTAATTGTGCGCAAGTTACAATGGTCAATGATACTCGGCCGTGACTGGTGTTCAAACGCCCAACTCTCCCTATCGTTTCGAGGAAAGAACATTGTCAGTCGTACCAACTTTCAGCACTGGCGATCAGTCCAGTTGTTCTGCTACAGAGTTGCCCCAAGGAGATAGCGGGGGAAGCAAAGAAGCAATTTCCTGGAAATTTGAGAGCTTATTCGATGGATTTACCCTAGCGTGGTCCAGGTTGAAAAACCTGACGAAGACCGCTGCAGCCCAAGTGTGTTCTACCGTCGCAACTGCTACGACATTTGTGTCTACACTAATGGCACCGATGGTCAATCGAAAACCACAGAAGGTCTTCCGTATGGTCGCAGCATCGGACATTGTTGTACCTAAGTTATCTGCAGTTTGGGCTACAGCAATAATTCCAGGTTCAATGACGCCAAGAGATATCCTAGTTGAATCACTGCTGCAATCTCGTCCTGCGATGGAGTTTGCTATACCTCGCTGCCTTGTTTCCTGCGAGAAGGGGAGTTTGATGCTTCCAGTTTTAAACCTGACGAATGGTGACCTGCTCCTGAAGTCCGGTGAAGACTTCGGACCTGTGACATTTGCCCTGTCACATGCCACTGTCGCAACAATTAGTGCGGCACCAACAATGTCTGTCCAGCAAGATTGCCTTGAAAAAGCTAGTGACCTTCCATGGTCGGAATTTAATTTCGGCCACAACTTAACGGAACAACTAAAGGCAAAGATACAAGAACTGCTCTTGGACTTTCGGCAATGCATTGCTATTACACCAGAAGATCTAGGGTGCACACCACTTGTGCGCCACACCATCAATACTGGTAATCACGCTCCAGTACATCACAATCCAAGACGTGTTTCGATGAGAGAACGGGAGGAGATAAACCACCAGGTAGACAACATGCTTCAAAGGGACATTATAGCTAACTCCAACAGTCCTTGGTCGTCACCAGTTGTCCTGGTTAGGAAAAAAGACGGTTTTACAAGATTCTGCGTGGACTACCGGAAACATAACAGCATAACAAAACCAGACGTGTATCCTTTGCCACGACTTGATGATGCCCTTGATCGCCTTCATGGTGCCAGCTACTTTACTACTCTGGATCTCATGTCCGGATATTGGCAAGTGGAGCTGGAGCCGAAAGATTCCGAAAAAACTGCCTTTGTGACTCCTGACGGATTGTTCCAGTTTAACCGTCTTCCATTCGGACTCTGCAATGCACCTGCGACCTTTCAACGCCTCATGGATAGGGTGCTTGGACACCTGAAGTGGACGATGGCGTTAGTTTATCTTGATGATGTCATCGTATACGCTGACACTTTTGAAGAACACCAGCACCGTCTGCGTCTAGTGCTGAATGCCCTCACCAATGCGCATCTCCGTCTGAAACCATCGAAATGCTTCTTCGGATGCGAGACAGTCATTTACTTAGGGCATGTTGTCAACAAAGGGGGTATTCGCCCGGATCCAACCAAGCTGGCAGCGCTAGCCAATATTCCTGAGCCCACTACCACAAAGCAGTTGAAAAGCTTTTTTAGGCTTTGCGTCCTATTTTCGTCGATTTGTAAGAAACTTCTCTCTAAGAGCTGCTCCACTGACTGAGCTTCTTAAAAAAGACACCAAGTGGTGTTGGTCCGCAAAAGAACAAGCTTCTTTTGCTGATATTAAAAGAGCACTTCTTGAACCACCAACCCTGGCTCATTTTTCAGAAGAAGCACCGACGTTCATTCACACTGATGCCAGTGGTGAAGGGCTTGGCGCTGTTCTTCTCCAGAGAGACAATGCAGGAGTAGAACATCCCGTCATATACGCAAGCCGCAAACTTAGCGAACCAGAAAGTCGATGCCATTCTTCAGAACTCGAGTGCCTCGCTGTTGTTTGGGCAGTGGAAAAGTTCCGTCCATACATCTACGGAAAGCATTTTACAGTCGTGACAGATAACTCTGCTCTCCGTTGGCTTCAGTCAAAAAACGATCTAACTCCCAAATTGACTCGGTGGCCAATGAAGCTGCAAGAGTTGGACTTCTGGATCGTTCATAGAAGTGGGAAACAGCACCAAGACGCCGACTTCCTCTCACGGCACCCCATCGAAGAGGCCAGAGTTGCTCCTGTACTCGCACTCCTAGATTTGCAGTCAGCGCAAGCAGAAGAATGTGACACATTCAACATAATCCAGTTGCTTTCTGACGAAGTGAACGGGAGACCGCGACTTTCAGAACGTCGCTTACGGCGTCTACGAGCGTACTATCAGCTTCGGGACGGTCTGCTGTGTCATCGAGCACATCCTTCAGGAGCGTGGCTGCCCGTAGTTCCCCCCAAAATGCGTCGGAACGTTCTTGAGATGTGCCACGATGCTCAAACTGCGGGGCACCTCGGGCAACACCGGACGCTCGACAAAGTCGCCAAGAGATTTTGGTGGCCGCACCTCAGGACGGATGTCCGACAGTACGTCGCGTCTTGCGCAACATGCCAACTGCGGAAAACACCACCGCACCTGGCGAAGACCGAACTACAGCTAATACCACCTCCAGGCAGCCCGTTTGAGGTAGTTGGAATCGATCACCTGTAGCCCTTTCCAAAATCTGATGATGGAAACAAGTACGCCATTGTCGCAACAGACTACCTGACGAAGTGGGTCGAAGTGGAGGCGGTCCCCGACACTTCAGCTCTGCATCTTGTCGCCTTCGTCAACAAGCACCTTGTATTGAGGCATGGCACACCCCGCCGGATAATATCTGACAGGGGAACGTCATTTATGTCCCGTACTTTCAGTTGTGCTTTGCGAGATTACGGAATTGAACATGCGGCCGCTTCACCCTACCATCCTCAAACGAATGGCCTAGTAGAGCACACCAACCGCAGCATTGGAGATATATTAGCTGCGTTCGTCAATATATCTCACAAGAACTGGGACACTTTCATTGGTACAGCGGCGTTCGCTCTGAACACTTCACAACAGGAAGTGACCGCCAAATCTCCATTTGAGCTTGTTTACGGAAGACTCCCGACGCTTCCGCAGGAATCATCGATGGGCGCTGCATGGACCCGTCGGGCGCGAGAGTATGAAGAGAATTTCGCTGAACGACTAAGTGAAGCCAGAAAACTGGCTCGGCTGGCTATTCTAAATAAGCAATCAAAGTTGGCCGAACGTCACAACAGAGAAACCTCATTGCCGTCGTTTTCACCAGATGATGTGGTGCTTCTTCGAAGGAACCTAAGATGTCCACAGCACTCGGAAAAGCTTTTGCCCAAGTACTGTGGACCTTTCAAGATTAGCACGCAACTTGGACCCGTAACATACCGTCTCGAACACCTTGACAGCCTGAATCAGCGTGGGCGACGCCGCACTTTGACAGCCCATTCAAGCCATCTGAAACTTTATGTCACACGTGGTGACTATCTTAGCATCGTCCGGGACGGACTTCCAAACGGGGAGGGGCGAGTGTAACGGACAAGGAAAAGGAAGAAAAGGGGAAGAAGAAGACGAGGTCGTGTGGTGAACGGGGGACTGACTTCTGGGTTGCCCGTTTAGCCCATGAACTGAGACGCCCGCAAAAATATATATATTTCCCGTTCGCCACATTTGTGATGAAGTAATGTCAAAATATCATCTCCCAGAGGTGGGCCAGATCACTGTGGGCTAGATGGCCAGATGGCCGCAATTGAAAAATCACACAGAAAGCGACTTTAAATACAGGCATGTTTCACATAATGAAGCAAGGGAAACGGGGCCCGCGGCAGTGAATCACTAGCCGATTATCGAAAAGTATCTCATGGGGCCGCCTGCACCCAAGCCGAGGAAAGCAGATTATCTGGCAGTTAGAAATCTGTAGATATCTTACACCGTGGCCTGGAGCCAGAAGCAACTTCTTTTATACACGAACTCAACTCTGCTACGTCACGCCGCGGTGGCGGTGCGTCGGGCGCACTTCCGGTCTGGGGCGGTGGGCGGAAGTCACCGTATGAGATATGGATTCCTTTGTTCTTTTAAAAGAAACCAGACAAAAAATCTCCCTTCTTGTCAAAAGGATGCGACGGGGGCTGTACCAAAAGAGTCGGGAAAGGTTTGAAGGTCAGTTTTCGTGTGTTTTCTGCCTGCTCGGTTCGTCCGAAAATGTGGAAAGGGGCCGCGAAAAGGGCAAACCAGACGCTGTCGACCTACAATTGCTTGTACGGGCAACACTAAAGGTTTAATTCACAGATACATGTGGTCGCCAGCTGTATTTGTTTTGTTCCAACATAAACAAGGGAAAACCGTTAAGTTGTCCGGACCACCCGCGGGTTCAGTGCGTCTTCAAATTCAAACAGCGGCCTGATCGTTCGAACTGTCGTCTGCACAAGATGTTGATCATTGGTACCAGTGGCCATCACCAACTTGTTACGACTGATTCACTTGGTCTGTGCCCGCTTCCGATTTTCAGTATCGACGTTGGCAATCGCCGCTACCAATTATCGACGTCGATTATCGACGATTATCGTCGATTATCGACGATTATTGACGATAATCGACGACTACCGACAATTATCGAATATCGACGATTATACCGTCGAATATCGACGATTATCGACGACTACCGATTATCGACGATTATCGCCGCTACCGTAATTGGTAGCGGCGATTATCAACGTCGATAATCGCCGCTACCGTTTACAGTTTTGCAACACGAGGGACGTCACGAACGAAAATAGCTAGAAGGATCTCATCATGGTTTTGGCGTCCATTCTGCAGCGTTCACGCAAATGAATCGTCGCACGTCAGACTGTTAACGCAAAGTTTAGCGGCGTAACGAGCCTTGATAATTTAGCTCATGCGACTAAAGTGGTAAGACATTGCTGTGAGGACGTAGAATCGACAATTCCAACTCGAAAAATAATACCCCGCATGAGGCACCTGTGAAAGCGGTTGTTTGGTGAGTGGCATCACCACGGACCCCAAGCCATGCGGGTACGCCCGCCCACGTCGGGCTGTGCGTGACTTTCCCGTGTCCGAGGAAAAGGGCATCCTGGTGGTTGAGCCGAGCCCGGGGTAGGTTTGGACCCTTCGGGGCCTCCCGGTGAGTCAATACACCACTTCGGCCCCCGCTTCTCGTAGACGGGAGTCCTGGTAAGGGCCGGCCAGGATAATTCACTCTAGTCGCCTTTTCTTCTACTATCCCCTCCAATCTTTTACCTTTACCTTTCCTGTTTCGTTTACTTCTCCTCTCATTTCTCTTACTCCTTTTTCACCCCTCTTTGGCGGCAAGGGCTAACCTTGGGTGGCAATAAATCTGTCTTGACCCACACTTGGGTATAGTTTCCCGGCAGCACTGTTAGCGTAACGTCTCCAGCCAAGCCCTTCTTGTTATGGTGCGTTACCTAACCCCTTGTTGGGCGCGGTGGTGGGCGGTGCACCGCGGATTCCGAACACTCTTTGCCCTTACAATGGCTCCCCACCCCTCTAAACCCCGTTCAGGGCATGCCCTTAAAAGGCGCTGCCTTGAACACAAAACCATTGACAAAGATCCCGAGATAAAATCCTTCACAAAAATTTTTGTTGTTCACTCTCTTGATGAACAGAAGTCAGTTGCGAAGATGTCACCTTTTATTTAATCAAAGTTCTAGAGCACCCTTGTATGGTTTTCCTACATAACAAAGAAACTGTACTCTGGAGACCTCCCTGTGGAGGTAAACACAAAAAAACAAAGCGAAGCACTCCTCAACCTGAACACCATTGTTGACGTAAAGGTGTCGGTGAGTCCTCATCGCACGCTTAACACCGAGGACGACTTTTTTGGACACAAGTGAAGAAGAACTCCTTGAGGGACTCAAAATTTCCCGCATTGTCGCTGTAAACGCATCATGTTTTCGAAAAATGGTGAACAGGTGCCTTCTAAACATGTTATCCTGACCTTTGAAGAACACACACTCCCGGAGACCATCAAGAAGGATACCTGAACTGCCGCATTCAACCTTACGTCCCGAACCCCCAGCGGTGCTACCGTTTCCAGCGTTTTGGTCACGGAGCACGCAGCTGCCGAGGGAAAGAGACATGTGCGAAGTGTGGCACTCAGGGCCATATTCCTGACATTTCTAAGGAGGCTGTGGCCCACTGTGTTAATTCCACTTATTATCGTACTTGTTCCTAGTGGAAATAAGAAAAATACACCCTTACCATTAAAGTGAAGGAGAACATTTCGTACTCGGAGGCTAAAAAAACGATTCTCCTTCGTGTCGAAGGGGAGTTCTGCTGACCTGGTGCGCAGGGACCCTGCACCACGCTCGGAGTCGAGGACCACCCAGGTCTCTCCCGAGATCTTGGCGGCCGACTTCAGGGCCCCAGCTCCCCAACAGGGGCAGTAGCAGCTTCCCCCAGTCCCTTTGGTAGCACGCGTGCTGCTCCCCCATCCAAGGACAGGCCGGCAGCAGCCGTGCCTTCCCCCTCTCCTAGGTCCCCTCCTAGGGAGAAGGAGCGAGTTTCTCGCTCTTGCCCGCTGGAGAGGGTCCCACTACCAAAGGAGCAGCATGGGGCCAATGCAGCTCCAGTGAAAGGAGGGTATATGAGGAGCTTGGGTGACCCCTTGCCCAGTTCGTCCATTACTTCCCCAGCCAGCCGTGAGCGGGGCTAGCCACCCCCCCCCCCCCTCCCCGCCCCACTCCGTGGGCCAGGCCGGACAAGCTCCGTATCAACTCCAATGGACACTTCTCAGGAGGGGGAGATGCCAACGGATGTTGAAACTCTGTCCACTCCTGAGTCTGACCAGGATAGCATGGAATGGGTGACGCCCTCCCGCAGATCCAGAAACAGCCTGTAGTATCGCCCAAATGATGATCCCGTCAGTAGCCGTATTGTGGCCATATCTTCTTAATTTTCGTTGGCTCTCCATGATTTTATGTATTTTACTATGTTTCACTCATTATAAATTTACATATCTACACGCTTCTTAATGAATGACTAAGTTGCATTTTATGCAGTGTAAGTGTCGCGGTACTTTAAGAAATATTGATGATGTTAACTCTATCATGAATGAGCTCCGGCCCATCGCTCTTGCTTTACAAGAAACCACCTTCAGTCAAATTTTTTTAACATTTTAAAGCATCATCAGGTTTTTAGGAAAAACCGTCCTGCTTCCCCTCCCTCTGGTGGTGTTGCAAGGATTGTGCAGAGTGGAGTCACTTGCTCTCAAGTTCCACTCTGCACGCCATGGAAGCTGTTGCAGTGCGTCTTTTCGTGGACGGCCTTGTAACAGTTGTCTTGCCTCCATAGGCGTGCACAGGGTCCTCCTATAGGGGGGGCCAATTTCACTGCAGCACCCCCCCCCCCCCCCCCGTCTCACCGAGACCCTTACGCCGTAGGGTTAAGGTGTTTTAGTGTACCCTAGTAGGAGTGCACTATACTCCTCGACAACTTTTCTTGGCAATGCAGTGGAAGGTACAGGCCCGCGCCCCCTTTCCCATTTTGAGTGTACGCAGGCTCTCCTCCTCCCCCATTTCCGGGGAGAGGAGGAGAGCCTGCGTACACTCAATATGGGAGAGGGGACGCGGGCCTCTACCTTCCACTGCATTGCCAAGAAAACTTGTCGTGGAGTATAGAACACCATATTTTAACCGCGAGATATGACTTCCAAGTTTACTTCAGTGTCACCATAAAACTATCTTTGAGTTTACTTACCCGCAGATTACTTGGAAGTCTAATTATTGCGGTTTACGAATGGAGCCCGGAGAATGATAAGGCTTGGAGTATGTTTCAACCTAAAAATTAAATCTCAGCTGTGACACCGAACATGACGTAATGCCACAAAACGTCATACTTTATAATGTCACTGTTCAGACTTTGTCTTTACGTGTCATCGTATCCATATCCTCGTAGACCGCACTAATTGGATTTGCGAGTGCTCTGCGTGAAAGTGGACTTACATGCGCTTTGAAGTGTGGGAGAAATGAGAGGATGAGATAACTTTTCTAACAACAAAAACGATTTATTGCCAAACAAAAGTGGAAACCCCCACGATAAAGAAACCACAGCTTGCACTCGTAAGGCACAAGCGCCATCACAAAACACAGAAAGAGAATGAATCGCACGAGGGCTCAGACAATACACAATTTCAATTCACAAACGGTAGACTCTAAAAAAAAACATTCAACACAACACAACAACAGGGCTGGTGTAAATGAAAAGAGTAACACACAATAAAATTAACTACCCTATACAAAAGAACTATTCAAGCTGAGCTGTGCAAAAATACTATTTGCGTCAGAGGCTAACCTTAGTTCGGACGGAATCGGCTGTCAAGCACCCTCTTTCGCCAGCAGTCAACCAATTAAGGATAAAGTAGAGTTATGTGACATTGTAGGTTAACGCGATAGCATATCCTGCGAAATTAAAGCACATTCATAGCAAAAGTTTGCGGGTTTTACTCGTAAAATGCTTTAAGATATTATCAAAACTGATGGATGTTGCTAGGTCCTGCTCCAGAAAGGGCAGCATCAGCCAACGAAGCCGTTCCTGCGGCATCGTGGATCTTAACTTGGTTTTTACATGTGCGAGCTTCGAAAATGTCCTTTCGCACGAGCAACTGGTTACAGGAATCGTGGAAAAAAGTTGAAGAGCGCGAGAAAAGTCCCTGAATACTGACTTGTCCACCCCATTTTCTTTGAGTGAATCCAGCCAGTCATAGGCGGTCATGCTGTCTGCTTTTTCGTCACTAGTTCGGGACTTCAGGAGCCGCATTTCAGCACACAAGCTGTCGGGGTCTACCTAAAAAAAGCTACAAATAAAAGATATTTGTTCGTCGCTCGCAGAGTGGCCCAGAAGGTTCTGAACAGCACACACAAGCTCAAAAGTTTCTTGTGTGAACCTTTCTTCGATTCCTCGAACACAGGAGTCAAGCATTGGAAAGAAAACACCGACACGAAATTCCTCCTCTTTTGTCGCATAGAAACAATCATTCACCCAGTTTTGGTCAATTCGCTTCGATACCTTTCTTCTTCGAACTTCGGGAATCTCGATTTCATTCATCTCGCAGATCAAAGAAGCTTTCGCAAACATATTTTGAAAGACTGTCCCATCTTGCCTCATCTCTCGCAGCGCTTTTTGCAGATGCCTGACTTCATTGACTGCAGTGGTAAGGTTAATATTAGGGTCCTGAAGAGCTCGGCTAACCTTCAAAATAAGCTGTAGAATAGGGTGAGCTATTTCCATGCTGCAGACAAAGTCAAAGCTCATCAACTAGGAAAGGAGTTTCTTACCTTTTGCTTTCGTCTCCGGGTGCTTTGTGGAGTTCACAATCGTACTTACTGCACTCGACAGTTCGCTGTAGCTCTCACGAACGGCCTTTACTGCTTCAGCACGACATGCCCATCTGGTTGTAGACAAAGACTTCAAATTTTTCAGCTGTGTGCCGACAGTTCGGCAAGTTCGCTCAAAAACAGCATGGCGCACAACACTGTTTTCAATAACATTGTACGCAAGTTGTACAACGCCAAAGAATTCAAACATCAATCTGTTTTCTGCTCGGCACAAACATGCATCGACAAGCACCAGGTTCAATTAGTGGGCATAGCAGTGAACGTAGACGAGCTTGTTGTTCTGCTCTTTGCACTTTGTTTGAACGCCAGCAACGTGCCCTGACAGAGTAGAAGCCCCGTCAAAGCAGACGGAACTCACAGAATTCCAGGAAACCTTGATGGCGGTGAGAACTGCTTGCAATGTAGAAAACACAGGGTCGCTGTCTAAATTTTTAAGCCTTTCGAGAGTAAGGAAGACCTCCACTGGCCTGTTCTTAATCTCGCAGAAGTACCTAATAACAACGGAGAGTTGTTCATGATGGACCGCAGTCACTTGTTTCGTCGCACATGAGCGAGAATGTTTTCCCTTCCATGCGGTGGACAATCGAAGAAAAAATGGTTGCATGCAGTGACTCTAGGATGTCATTTTGTATTCTGTTGCTGATGTAGGAGGCGTTCTTTGGGCCTGACTCTAACTGGCCCCGCAAAACGGGGTCGTACTTCTTTAAGATATTAACTATCTCTAAATATAGACCTTGCTTTGCGCTTTCCTTATTTTCACTGTTCCCTCCGAATGGCCTTCCTCCCTTTGCGAGAAGAACAACGATGTCAGTAAGGCGCTTTAGCACCTCACGATTTTGTTTTCGTTTTCCTTCAACTTGAGACGCTCGTCGTTCAGAGCTTTCATCCAGCATTGAAGCAATCGATCTGTTTGCTTTGGAGCGATTCCATGACACAACACTGTTAAGATGGCCTTCAGACCTTTCATGCTGATTAAACCTTTATATCGCTTTCTTCCAAGTTTGAAACCCAGTTGAAACAAAGGATGGGTCTAAATGTGCTTTGGATATACCACTCCCCGGCGGAAACGCCCGACAACAAAAGCAAAAGGCTGCATCTTTTGCTGGACTGTATTCAAGCCAGCTGAACTTTGCAAACCAGTGTTCAAAAAAGCTGCGCTTTCGATTGTTCGTTTCTGTTTGAACATAGCTGCCTAGATGAGGCTGAAAAGGACCCCGTGCTTGCCTGGCTTGCTTGTCCAGGTCGCTAGTCGGCATTGGCAGCGACGGGTCGTCGTCAGACACCTGATTCTGGTTGGGGGGAAGCGTTGAGCAAAATCTCGGAGGCTCATCTGGTGCATCGACGATGTGGCTTGGCGTCGTGGCACAGCTTGGCGTCGGCGCACAATTTGGCGTCGTGGCACAGCATGGCGAAGTGGCGCAGTCGTCAGCTTGCTGGTGGCTGGACATCGTTTCCGGTTCATTTTGTTCATGCTGCTCTTTGCAGCTTGTTGACTGTGCTGCAAACAAATAAGAGTAGTATAACTTTTTAGTTTCCTTTTTATCTGTTAACATGGCTCTTAGAAAACGCTCGAAAAGAAGTCTGAATAAACAATTACAGGACCTACTGCGCCAATAATAAATATATATTCCTGGAAATTTTACGACAGCTTTCTCATCGACAGCTCAGCATAGTCCCTCCAAGCTAACAACAGCAACCGCTGCTCAGAGTCGTGCCAAGCACGGCCTGCTGATTGTGTTTTCTACGTTTTAACGTAAAGAATCTTTTAAAAAAAAGCGAGGCTGCAAAAACTAGTTTTTTTTATGTCGGTAACGTTAGTCGCGCTAGAGTTACTAGTCTGGCCGAGGAGCACTACCTTCCTTGTTCATCGCGACAGAAGTTCGCGCCCTTCTCGTATAGTTATTAATTTCTAGAGAGATAATCGTGCGCAGAGCGTATGCACGACTTAAACATTTTAAGACTGCGTTTTATTAATGGTGAGCACTGGCGCTGGGCACGGAAATGCCCCGAGTTGCTGAGTACGTCGGTGAAGACAGACGGGGCTCTAATAGAAACGTTGCTAAATTCATTAGAAGCTTTTTCCTTTGTGAAGATTTAAACATTCATGAGTGGGTGCGTCTCTCACTCTCACTGTTGCCTTCGTTTGGGAGGTGCTTCATTCACCTCAACAAGATCAGTCATTTTGCTCAACGGTGTCCTGTTGAGGTGCCACGATATCGTCTACAAACAGACTTCTTAGAATGACACCGACACGTGCTGCTATTCGAGACTTCCAAGGAAAAGGATATGAATAATTTAACCAACTAAACTGAGCTCTGGAATGAATATAATTGTGCCTTCAACAACGAAGAAAAATCCTACAAGGTCAGTTTACTCGTTTTTTCTTGGAAGGATTGCATTATGTGAATTAAACGGCCTCCAGGAAGCCTTCATGCAAGCAGGCGTACTGAACGTCCCTGAATTGACTCATCCAATCACCAAACCAGTACCGATGTGCACGGTGGACCCCTTCTTTCGTTTCTAATAAATTGCACTGTTCTCTCTTTCTATACTGCTTCGGCAATTTATGGGGTTCTAAAATAGCGGTGTCGTTTGCATGGGCACCGACAGGATCTTCTTTCTAACATTTGTCACACATTCAGTTTTAATGTCCGGCCACTAAACTAGCAGTTTATACCCTGGAAAAGTTCAAATGTAAATATTTTCACAATTTGGACACTCGAAAAAACTTAAAATAATGTGTTCAGATTACGCTGTAGGAACACCACTTGGACTCGTCGAATCATGTTTATTACCTACGTCTTCCTTACGAAACATCATTACACTACTAAGGCGTCGACTTATCGATTATGCACCGAGTGTCCACCGAAACACGGATTAGACACGAGTCATTGTCGAACGCTGACGCAGGACTAAGACTTGAATTCACTTTGTAATTTGTACCCGCTCTCGGTCGTGGCCTCACACTTCAAGTGCACGAGCACTGCTATAGTAAAGGCGGTAAAGTACAGTTTGACCACGCCCCGGCAGAAGACTGAGAAATATTTGTGATGATTTTTGGACCTTCTGAATGCAACCGAGATTTGAGTTATACGGCGATTTCTCCGCAATAAGCCTCGGCCGAAATTTTAACCGGTTAAAACAGTGAGGTATAGGTGGTGTTAGCTGTACTAAAATATAGAAATATATATATATATATATATATATATATATATATATATACTGTTCTAAATATAGAAAAACAAAAAGGATAGCAAATGCGAAGATTGTCAACTTACCTGGTTTCGTAAGCCATGTTAGTAGCCGCTTCCGCTGGGCTTCATTCTCTGCTGACTTCTTTTCCCGTAATTTCTTGAACTCCGCTCCAGAGAGTTTGCTTAACGACATGACATTGATGTGCAGATGGCCAAAGTAGAAATGAAGAGCAAATGATGGTGGGCGTATTCATGCAGCGGTCTTTGGCAGGATGCGGTTGCAAGCAGCGCAGGTAGCTACTTAACTTGCTCGATAACTTGAAGCCTTAGCAGGGCTACTCTACTTTAAAAAAAAATCACTGAAGATGAACGTCGCCATGCCTACTTTTAAAAAGAAAACGCTGCCACGTCGTCACCTTCGACAAACGAGGGGCAGTCAGTTCATGACTAGTGACGACATGAGCGCCTTTTTTAGTCAGAAAGGGCAAAAGAAATAAAGGGAAAGGTATTTCGGAAAGAGTGTCCTCTTCGACTTCTAAATGACCATCTAGGAGACTCCTAGATGATCGGCTTTAGAAGTTACCTTCTCAGACCTTTAGGGGCAGCTTTAAAAGCTGTTGTTCTTCCCCAAACTATGTGTCCGGCTGTCAGAGGCCCTCAATCTGAATATTGCTAGCAATCCGCAAGGTCCTGTACTTTTCCAAATCCCCAAATGCTTCTCTATTATGCTGTGAAAACTACGTAGCGTGTGCTAAACACGAGGATATCCCGATGGCTCTCTTCCATCGCTAAAGCACCAGCGATTTTCCCTACTCTACAGCACAACTGCTCTTCCCCGCTCTAGGCCCTAGCCCGAGCCAAGAAAGCTTACGAAGCGGGTTGGCGTCGTGTGCATTGGACAACAAGCTGGTCATAATTGACACTGAAGATTGACACCTAGCACGAGTCCTTGGAGATGACGTCTTTAATCCGCCTTAGCCGAGTACGGAGCTGCCTAGAGGAGCCAGGCTCTGCTAACCTTCTCGTATGTTCTCTCACAGAAAGATGCACCCTGAGCTAACCCAAGTGCCCTGGAGACCTTGGATCATTCTTTCCTTCGCTTCTCACTACCTTTCTAGTTTCTCCTCCCGATGTTTTAGAGCACAGCTCTTAGGGGCCCGCTCCCGGCTTGAGCGGCGTCGGCGTCGGCGTAACCAAGGTCACCCCAAGGTCACGCGGCCCCAAGGTCATCCCAAGGTCACGTGACCCCTCCCCCAGGGTCACGTGACCCCCAAGGTCACGTGACACTCAAAGTCACGTGATCCCCCGATGTCACGCGAACCTCCCTCCGAGTTCACGTGACCCCCCCCCCGAAGTCACGTGACACCCCCCCCCCCCCCCCCGAGGTCACGTGACCGCCCCCAGGGTCACGTGACCTCCCCGATGACATCATCGTCACTGATGACGTCACCGGCATCCGCATCGTCATCATCACTGATGATATCATCAGTGACGTCACTGATGACCTCACCGGCATCCGCATCATCATCGTCATCATCACTGATGACGTCATCAGTGACGTCACTGAGGACGTCACCGGCATCCGCATCGTCATCATCACGAATAACGTCATCAGTGACGTCACTGATGACGTCGCCGACATCCGCATCGTCATCATCATCATCGCTGATGACGTCATCGGAGTCCGCTTTGTCATCGTCACTGATGACGTCATCGGTGACGTCACTGATGACATCATCGGCATCGTCACGTGACCCCCAAGGTCACGTGACCCCCCAGGTCACTTCACCCCCCCCCCCCCAGTACCCTTCCCTCCTCCTCCTGAAGAGCTGCGCTCTAGTTCGGTGTTACAGGGAGTTGTAAACGGCTTTCACATTTTTTTTCTCGCCCCCCTTCCAAACTGCAGTCTGGAGGGAGGGGGGGAGAACGTTCACTATTAACGTTCACTGCCTTCGCTGCAGTGAACGTTAATCCTCACAAAAAATGCCTTCGTGAGTTGAAACATGTGTCCTTCAGTACTTTACTCTCGCGTTAAAACGGAAACGACTTAGACCAGAGGATTTTTGGAGAAGGATGGTGCACCGGGCAGAACTGCGGCTAGATTCCCAGGTGCGCAGGCTTGACTTATCGTTCCGCCTAGCAGCAGTCTTCTTTACTTTTTTGTCGATTTCTTCTGGGGTAGGGGCTCACTCGCAGATTAACGGTCTCCGTTTCTTCTAGGATATACTTGACGACGTTTCAAGTTCAATAGTTCTTCCGGCGTCATCCCGATTTTGTTCCAATCAAAACGCCCCCAATAAAAAAAAGCGCACCAAATTTGCGCCCTACCCAAGTCATCAGAGGAGGCCAGGGCCCCCGCCCCCCCCCCCCCCCCCCCGTATGCACGCCTATGCTTACCACCAAATGTTCCTTTGAATCTTCAAGAGCTGCAGGGACTTGTAGGTCAGCTTCCTCATCCTTTTTTAATTTTAGGCGATTTTAACGTTCATCATCCCATGTGGGGTAGTACCTGTCAGGACTCCCTTGGTGGTGTAATTGAACGTCTTTTATTGTCTTCTGGGCTGTTCCTTCTTAACGGGGAGAGCCAACCTTTTTTAGTGCGGCACACAACTCATTCACATCCATCTACCTTTCTATTGCTTCACCTTTATTACTTCCTTGCTTTTCCTGGAAGGTTCTTCATAACCCCTTTGGAAGTGATCACTATCCAGTTATTTTAGAAAGCACCATTCCATTGCGAAATCTTTTAAAACGGGTCCCTAGGTTGAAGTTACAGAAGGCTGACTGGACGCTTTTTAATCTTCACTCCACTTTAGATCGTTCGATTCTTTCTTCTATGTCCCTTGAGAACGGTACTCCTTATGTTACTGAGCCGATACTAAGGGCTGCTCAGCAGTTTATTCTACAAACATCTGGTAATATACCCAAGAAATGCAAGCCTTGATGGGACGAAAAGTGTGCCACAACCCGGACGGACCAAAATAGGGCGTCGGGCCGATTTCGCAGGTACCCCACTTCAGGCAACCTTCTTTGGTTTAAGCGACAAAAAGCAAAGGCGAGTTGGACTAGGAAGCAAGCAAAGTGGAAGTCGTGGATGAAGTATCTCTCTTCTCTTACAAGTTTTGTCCCGACCAAAGGGGCCTGGGACAGATATCGGAAAGTAAATGGAGATTATAGGTGCTTTGCTATTCCAACGTTTAACGCTCCTTCTTCATCACTAAGAGACATTGGTAATATACTCGGGGAACATTTTTATAATGCATCTAGTTCGGCCAACTATAGTGTTACCTTTGTACAGTTGAAAGCTCGTGCGGAGCGACAAAAGCTTGTTATGTCGGGAGGAAATTCAGCATCTTATAAACAACCTTTTACGCGATGCGAGCTTGAGATGGCCCTTAATGTAACTAAGCTCTCTGCCCCTGGGCCCGATAGAATTCACTATGAAATGCTTCGCCACCTTTCTTCAGAATCCCTTGAAAACGTTCTCCACTTTTTCAATCTTTTGTTGGAAAAAGCATGTTTCCCTCGGGCTTGGAAACATGTACATATCATCCCCTGCTAAATCCCAATAAATACCCCTCACAACCATCAAGTTATCGCCCAATAGACCTAACGAGCTGCCTTGGGAAAACGTTTAAAAGGCTTATAAACAGGCGACTGGTATGCATGTTAGAAAACAGGGGGTCTTTGATAATAATCAGTGTGGATAACGCCAAGGTCGATCTACACTTGATCACTTTATTTGCCTGGAAACTGTGATACGCGAAGCAGTTGTAAACAAACAGCACTGTGTTGCGGTTCTTTTTTTTTTTTTTACTTAGAAAGGGCACATGACACGGTGTGCAGGTATAGGATTCTCCGAAACCTGTATGCCTGTAATATTCGTGGCCGTATGCTTCCGTATGCTGCCGTATGTGGCTGTATGCTGCCGTATGCTGCATAAAGGAATGTCTGACGGACAGGAGTTTTCAAGTTCGTCTAGGTTCAGTCCTATATTATTCCTTTGTTCAAGAAAACAGAGTTCCTCAAGGGGGTGTTTTAAGTGTGACTTTATTTTTACTAGCAATGCATTCACTGACACAACTGCTGCCACCTTCAATAACATGTTATTTTTATGCTGATGAGATACATATTTCATCATCCTCTTGTAACATTTCCAGTTGTGAGCGTCAGTTGCAGTTAGCCATAAACAAACTGTCAAGGTGGGCCGAGGAAAATGGGTTCAAGTTCTCTGTTTCAAAAACGGTCTGTGTGCCTTTTTCTTTGCACCGCGGGTTGTCTTTGGATTCATCCCTGGAATTAAATGGAACCCCTATCCCAGTTAAAACTGAGCACCTTTAGAAAGTTTTATCGCACAAGTCTAGGCTGTCTGATAGAAAATGTATCCTGCAATTATACAACGCCCTTGTACGATCCCGTCTTGACTATGGTGCAGTAGTGTAGGGACCGGCTCGGCCCTCTGCCCTTAAAATGTTGTACCCAGTTCTCCATCTCGGCTTGCGACTGGCAACAGGAACCTGCCGGACGTCGCCCGTCCTCAGTTTGTTTGCAGAGTCCAATGAGCTGTCCCTGAACAAACGACGTGCATATCTTAGTCTAATATATGCTTACAAGACTCTGGCCGACCCCCAGCATCTGACGTACTCTTCAATTACAAGGTCAAGGTTCTTTCGCCTTTTTGAAAATAATCCAAGCATTGGACACCGTTAAGCTTCCGTATTGAACATCTCCGCACTTCTCTGCACTTTCTTCTGGACCAGGTCGGCCTCGTTAGAAAAGTCAACGGTATTCCACTTTGGAAAGCACAGCGAGTTGAATCCGACTGATCTCTCGGAAAGTTCAACAAGCAAGGCATTTCCCATGCTGTAATTAAGAAGAGTTTGGTGAACTGCAAACTAATTATGATGGATATCTTCATGTTTATACAGATGGTGCCAATACCTCTTCTTTTGTCGGTTGCGTTGTGTATTCTGAACTGATTCTCCGAGGTTCTACGACTTGGTTGTATTGCCAGAATTTTTACTGCGGAGTTCTATGCGGTATCAATGGCGATCGAATGCACTATCAATAGGAAAATTCTGAGGGCGGTCCTCTTTGTTGACTCTCAAAGTGTGATTTCTTGCAGTTTGCTCTCTTAAAAGATACTAAAAATTATACTTGTACAACAGATTCGATATAGATTTAACTCTGCTTTGCATGGAGGTCAAAATATAAAACTTTGTTGGGTACCCGGTCATATGGGCATACAAGGTAATGAAGAAGCCGACAAGCTTGCAGGGTTTGCCGGTAACCTTCCACAATCTCTGTCCTGCTTACCCTTTCAAGATAAGCCCTTGGTGAAGACCTCGATCCTTCATTCTTGGCAATTGGAATGGGACATGAAGTGCGATAACAAGCTTCATGTTACCAAACCGGCTTTGGGAGTTTGGGAAAGCTCTTCATGCAAGAGCCGACTTTATGAAACGTTGTTGTGCCGTCTGAGAATCGGACACTCTTTTATAACCCATAGGTATCTGCTTTCGGGAGAAGATCCACCAGTATGCGATCAGAGTGGTGATAGGCTCACTGTTTTGCATATCTTATGGTTGTGCCCCGGCCTTGTGCCCAAGCGCCGCATCCATTTCCCTGAACTTTCTCAACATCATATCCCATTTCATCCTGCTCTCCTTCTGGGAGATAATCCTCTGGTCTCTTTTGACCGAGTAATAGAATTTCTTGGTAGTCTTGGCCTTTTACACCGATTTTAGCTTTTTGGTTATCCGTTTGTAAAACACGTTTTATAGTACAATGAAGCCTTCAATTAATTTGGCGCAGATGGGCCTTTTAGGCATTGCGCCAGAAACCCCTAAAATCTCTTTCTCGCAAAAAAATACGCAGACTCACACAGACGCCGACAACATGACATTCCAATGGTCTGTTGACGCGGGACGCGGTGCTTCTTGCCCACACTCCATCGCGCATGCGTTCGAACTGCCATCTGCACTTTCAAACGTGTCTGCCTTTTTGTCGTCTGCTCGTTCAAACGACAGCGGCCCGTAAACCAAATTCTGACCCGGTACTTGCGATAAGAAGTCAGTGAAGGCCTCAGACCACTTTTAAGTTTGAAGGTATTGGGTTAAACAGGCTCAGTGCAAGCAGGAGATACAAGGAGATGTTGACCATTGTTACCAGTGGCCATCACCGACTTGTAATGACCGATTCTACTTGCGATTTTCAGTATCGACGTCCACCATCTCAGCTGCCGTCCACGCTTTTGCAGCCCGAGAGACGTCGCAACTGAAATTAACGAGCAAAATCTCAGTGTGAGATTTAGGCTTTAGCGCCCATTCTGCGGCGTCCACGTGAAATGAATCGCCGCACGTCACATTTTTCACGCAAAGTTTTGCAGTGTATTGAGCCTCGTTAGATTTTCTGAAGCCGCTCAAGTAGTCGGACATTGTTAGGAGGTATAGAATCAACAATTCTGACACGAAAAAGAGCACGGGGACTCACACCGACGCGGACAACATCGCACTTCAATGGTTTGTTTATGGTCGACGGCGAGGTTCTTGTCCAAACTCCATCACGCATGCGCGGCGCCGGTGGCGTCCACTAGGGGCGCTCCGGTTTGTTTGTAAACATGAGTTGGTGTATACCTGCCTCAAATCTTCATGCACCATCATCTCCCTCATGCTACATCATCCTGGAAGAAGCATTAGCCAGTCAGGCAATGAAGCCCACTTTCAGCTTAAGTGCGAAGACGCTGTTTCAAAAGCCACTTTGACCGTGGGCTAGCTTTCGACACAGGTTGCGTAAGAACCAAGCCTATTCCATTCCTAATATATTCCACTCCCATCGAAGCATCTAATTTCATTCCAATTTCATTCCTTCTGTCTAGTGTTGTACATGTTCCCTAACAAAAGGAACGAAAGATCGTTCCTCGTTCCTTCAAATTTTTGGAACGCGTTCTCATTACAGTTAAAAATGGAACGTATCGTTACATTCACGATACATTTGTATTTTGCGGGTTATCATATTTAGTTATATCGAGGAAAGTTTTCCTTCTTTTTATCTATCCCATCAAATGGGAGCATACAAATTTGAATCCCGTGATGTAAGTGCACCAGGAGAAAAAAACAAGCGGAAGCAAGGTTTCATTTGTTGATATATTCACCTTTAGAAATCTCAGCTTATTACCATATTCATGTTTGTGGTAGGTGATTCAGACGAGCCAAATGTACTGTTACCCCACATCGCACGAGCGTTTTGCAACAACCTCACACGTTTCAATCTACAAAAGTCCCTTGATCGAACTTAACAACAGTTTATTCTCACTCTTGCTGTCCGCAAGATGAGCAAGTGAAAAGGAAAAGCTTTTGGAAGGTCAGTCTTAAAACTTACAAGTCCTTCTTCGTGATGGTTTAATTCCTTGTTAAGTTTGAAGGTGTTGACAAGGGTAGAAAGGATGAGGGTTAAGTTTTGTGTATCTTTTAAGTGACCGATGTTCGGGATACAAGGGTGAGTTCGATGTCTGGTAACGTGTTCTTTTGCTGTAAGTTTAGGTATATTTGGGGAAGTTCAGTGATGGCTGTAGCCGGCCTTAGATTTCTGGGTGTATGAGGATTCGTGGAAGCAAAGAAAGTAGCCGAGTTCGAAACGTCCCTCCTAGTGTGTTTTTTTCTTTGACTAAAACTTTTGCTTTTTGTACCGTATCTAGGGCACTGAAAAAAGAATCGATGTCCACTAGTTCTCCTGCACCCGTCTGTTACCAAGCGAAATCCACACAAAATAAACCCTAACATAGCAACCAAAAATTTACCGAGATCCTGCTCTTCGTAAAGATATTGTTTTCCTACTTTTTTTTAATTTTTCCCTTAAAAATTATTAAAAATTACCCCACTGGAAAAAAGGAACCCCGTTCCATTTTCCGTTCCAATAAAAATGTAACGCGTTCCCGTTCCAGTTCCACCGATGCAAAGAGAAACGGCGGCGTTCCTTCGTTCCTCCGTAAAGGAACGCGTTCCAGGAACGCCGTTCCGTACAACTCTGCTTCTATCACTTCCGCCATTTCATTGCTATTCCATTCCGTAGGTGAGGAATGATTCCGGAATCATCCCAACTTGTAGGATTTTTCTTGTTGCTACCCGCCCTGGAAAATGCCTCAACGCTCTGGTTCAACAAGACGCAGTCATTTATTGACTGCCATCGCCGCTCGCCGCGACCCCGAAAAGCCCCCGAACCAACTTATGCACTGGCCTTTTATCTGCGAGGAAGAGCACTTCGTGTGGGCGATTGCACTTGCCCACCTCACGGGGAGAATGGCCAGATACGATTTAACATGCGGGCAATCAGATCTAACTCTTTGCATTCACCTTGGAATTGTACCACCAGGTTTCCCACACTCCTCCCCAATTCAGAAAACGAATATGGGTGCGGCTCAGGACATCTTGGAATGGCATGCCTTCTCTGGGTAACCGAGTGTAGAGTTTTCGCAGATGAACGATGACGGGTCCGACTGAACTATCTCGCTCGGTCTTCGGACCGATACCAGCTAGCATTGGCAGGTGAAGGTCACAAAGCGACGTGGAGCTTCAGGAGCATAGATGAATAATAGGTACTAATATGATATTCGCAAAAGTGTGTTTACTGGGCATGTGAGATTATACAGACGCTGCTGCTTGCGTTCATTTCATGTGCTACATGTTCATAAACAATGTGGAGAAGATATAATTTTCAACCCCATTTCCGGTAACCTTTGCAGTCACGAGTATAAAAAAAAAGGTTGGTGTTTATTCGTTGGTTATTCTGTACAAACGTTGCGCCGGGTTAAGCCAACGTGCTTGGAATGGCGTGGGCGAAGTAATTTAGTTGTTTGACGACCGTGACCCTGAAACAGAAAGACAATAAATATAGTCCCAGTGTGGGGTTGCTGATTCCGCGAAATATTTGATAACCTAAAAGCACCGGCCGTCTTGACGCCAAAAAAAATACGGCGTGCGTAGTGGCGGCCGCGTAATGGCGGTACGCTGCTTGATTATGTAACTTATTTTTTGTTCGTTTTTCGAACCTCGGATAAACGTTCGTTCTACCTTCGCGAATCGAAGCATACAACTGAAAAAAAGACTTCCACCGCAAACACTAATCCCGCCAGTAGTGAGCTCCCAAAAGCCTTTGTTATGTGAAATACTTAAGTCGCAATTTATCGTGCTCGTTTGCCCATCGCCGGCCCCGCGCCTGTAGCAGAGGTGGTAACCGTTTAGCGCACCCCCGTGTTTACCAGGTGCTTTAAGTCGTTCTAAATTTTACTGATTTTGTGGTTTTCGACGACGCTCAGCAAGTTTCTAATTTGAACTATATGTTTATTTTCACTGATTAAAAAGGCAACTAGTAAATATTAGGCAAATAGTTTACAAATTTGTGTGACTTCTGTAATTCCTGACGTTCGGCATGGCAGGGAGTAAGTTCCCGAAGACTTTTTATTTTTCTCAACCAACCTAGGCTTAGCAATTTCGGAGAGTTTTTGCAGGACCCAGTATAAAAGGCATTACTAACGAATTAAAGGTACCTTTCATTGGGTGTAAGCAAACGTAAAAATAAACAGCGAAAATGCCGCTGTCGAGTGAAATACCTGCGGCTGTGCTGATTTTCCAGCCAGTCCATGCATATAACAGGCGAACTTACTTGAAGTGGACCTTGCCCGACCTGTCCTCTGGAGCCAGCCACTCGACGACGACCCTCTTCTTCAGGTTCCTCCAGGTGTGCGTGATTCCAGCACAGTGGCTGTATGCCCTCGAATCCCGTCCGGTGCTCCTGAAGGATCCCACGTCCTTCTCGTTCTCGTCGAAGGCCTTGATGAGGAACCCCATGAAAGGAGAAACCTCCGAGGACAGCGTCACTGCGCACGAAATGTACTTAAGCTTCCCTGCGATACATCTTTGAAATCATCCCAGATTTCATAGGGGCGTGCACAGTTGTCGTTGTAAGGCAGAGTATGGAGTAGCCAAAATATGCGGACCGGTTATAACTTATTTTTCAAAAAAGACCTCCATTGGCAGCACACGTACAGAAGGGGATAACAAGCTCGGAATATGGGCGCCATTAAATGATTCTCTAATGGCGAAAAAAGAGTAGAGAGTCGCCTCCTGGAACCTTCGCGGCAGGCGTAATTTTAAAATTCAATAACCGAGCAAAAAATGTTTTAATAAAATATCTTGCTCATTAGTTTAGAGATGGTTATTAATGCGGTGTGCCCATTTCAAGCCAAATCCAAGACTATAAAAAGTCCGCGGAGTTCCCCTTTAATGATAACAAGAGTGCTAACATTTCTTGTGATTCTTTGACGCAACGTTCAAAGAGATGTCTTTGCACATGTTGGTAAACGACACAACACTAAAAGTCTCTATAGAGACTTTTTAGTGTTGTGTCGTTTACCCGCAGTCTCGGGGTTTTTTCAACCATGTGCAATGTACACCAGCTCTTTTGCGCCCTTACATTTTGTTCAGATGTCTTTCTTTGCCTAAAAGTAAATTCATGTCTATGACTTTTTTTCCACTTGCTAAATATAGCTCGATGCAATCAAGTGGCCTCTAATTCCAGTGGTTGCAATTCCTGCCGCCAAGGACGTGGATTCAATCCGTGATCCCTCCGATCCTCCGACTGTCTTCCATGGGGTTGTTAGATCCGCGAAGAATTAGTGAGCGACTGTTGGAATTCGGCTTTTTGTTAAAGTGTGTAGAGCGTAACATTAATAAATTAATTTTCAGTTTAATTCTTGCAGAGTTTAGTGGTACAAAAGTTAGCTAGACTTGAGCTGTTGGATATTCCCTTTCTTTTATTTGCTGCTGCTTCAATCCCTCATTGGCTAAAAATGAGTCAGTCGTTTAAATGGTAGCGTACGCTGACCTGTACAATCCTCTGCAGGTACACCGAAGAGTAAAAATTAACTCTCTTTCGTAAAAACAAAAACAAAAAAAAAAAACGTGATGTGTTGGTAGCAGTGGCAGCTAGTATGAGCGTAAAATAAATTTGATTAGTACATGTAAAATTAATTTATTCAGAAGAGTAAAACGCAATATTTTTAATCGCTACACATAAACGCCAGCGTACATTTCAGACCGAAGTATTTATTCAGCGGCAAACATTTATTTGGTAGTCCCCGCCAAAATCAAAAGATCTTCTGCTACCAAAAAGAAAAATATTGATCCAGAAATTAAAATGTGAACGCGCACCTGTGATGACATCGCCCGGCTTGTAGTACTCGTTGTCTTGGACGAGATGGTAGCGTTCGTTGCGGTGCTCAACGCCCTCCATCTCAATGTGTCCGTGGGATGGTAGCAGGTCTTCGCAGGCCTTGTCGTCCGCTCCATCAGGATGTCCCGTGCAGATTCCAGCAGACAAAAAGACCAAGACCAGTGACGTTGCTACCTTCAGTGTCATCATGTTTCTGAAGGGCAAGAGAAACGCTTTCATCGGACGACGGAAATATACAAAGTCTGACGTCCGTTTAGATACGACAGGTAAGGTAGTAGTTTGAACAGTTTGAAATGGAGGTCATATAATTAAATTATACGGTGCGTAGTCCGACACTGTTAGCGCGAACAAGCAGTTACCTCGTTTTAAGGTTTCTCTCGAAATCTAAAGACTCGAATTACACTATCAGTGTGGTAAAAATTGCTTACTTCGGACACCAGTATAAGCGACAAAATGGGATGGTGAAAGCAGTAAGTAAAATCTATAAACACCAATAAAAAGTAACTATTCGATGTCCGGTTGGATTTATGGCCCCTTAACGTGGTGCCGTGTTTCCCTCTTTAGTTTTTGCGTACGCTGTTTCTAAACCGCAAAATCATCTGAAGACGGGTGTTTTGTTTGTTAATGCGCGACACAAAAACAAACGGAAAACACAAGTACCTATTTACACTCGTTAGATGGTACGGTAAAACAATATTGTCATCCTCGATAACGTCAGAAGGTGCACCTTTTAAGATCTCGAGTGTCCTGTCGTCACCTGTCATTGACGTGGATGGGAAGGTGAAATATCTCTGCATTTAGCAATGTGAAAACGTCACCACTCCTGTACTGACTACGCCACAGCTCCTGCTTTCTATGTGTGCTGCTGGCTCACACTAACGTCCCCCTGCATATTGAAGGAGGAACATATATATATAAAGTGTGGCGTATATGACTACTGATTTTGATAACTGATAGCCTTGATTTACCTCTATCTAATTTATATACACCAAACACCAAAAGAGCAGATGCTCTCTTGGTTTTTGTAGTTGACTTCGAATGATTTTCCTTTCCACGGCAGACTCATCTCATTAGATGCGATGAAAAAAATGTAGTGGACTATATTTCTTTTATATTTTCCTAACCCTTGAAACGAAGCAAGAAGCAGTGCGAGCCAATCAAGGCCCTCCAGAGTGTCACGTGATGGCTGAACGTTCGAGATCGAGCCTCGGCATGAGTTTCAAATGACGCATTTGAGGAATTGGATGGGTCAGAAATACTTCTAGCTTAAGACTCCAATCAGGTGAATGAAATGTGTATAAGTTGGCTCTAAAGGTGTCCTTACCTGTCTGCAAGGGATGGGAGACAACGAAGTAGATCGAATGCCGAGTTGCTGCGTGACCTAGTACTTCACAGGCTTCTAGCTCTTAAATACTCTGGGAACCCTTCTATCGTTGACTGCGTGATGATCTATCGTAGATAATGTACATTTTATGTGCCAAGACCACTTGAGTATAGATTTAAGTCAGACGACCCATTGCTTATAATCGAAGGCCCCTAGTTTGAGATAATACAAAATTTCAGGGAATCATCTATCAGAAAAGTCGACGACCAGTCCGACCTCTGGCCAAAGCGTGTGCAAAAAGTCAAGGACTGCTTATAATATAATGCCTCATGATATCTTTTTTGTTTTAGCTCAATCGGATACTTACGTTTGACATTGTGAATATAATTTAGACTTTTTTGTTCGTTCTTCGGAGTGCCAGGAAGGAACATGTCTAAAATTCCTAGACACTGAGGAATTAGATATTTTTTTATAAATTCAATGACCATACGAAGTTCCATTCTTCCTTCTAAGCTTGAATTTATTTATTTTTTCCTATTCAACAAAGTTGTAACATCAGTTAGACCTATAAAAATTAATTACATGATGTGGCAAATGGGAAATGTTTCTTAATATTAATACCTTGAATTATGTTAAATTCACGAAAAAAGGCAGGACTTGCTCATATTTCCATTCTTATGGAAATATGAGCTGAACGGTGTTGCCCTAAATGAGGTTACTGGTGTCCAGAGTGGTAAATGCCCATTAGGAGTAATCAAATTACTTGTAATTCATTACTTTCTAGAGTAATTTTGTAAGAATTCGATAACTTTTCTTAGAAAGTAATCACAAGCGTAATTTGGTTATTTTCGGAAATACTAAAATTACTTGTGACCGTTCCTATTCTCCCCTGTCCTTTCTAGTGCCACCCTTTGTTTCTAAAAGTTTCCTACCAAGAAATACTGAAGCGAAATCTCGGAGAGGACGATGGTTTACCCAAAACTGCTGAATTATTATAAGTAACTTATATTTTTTGTGATTTTTAATAAAATAATAAAATGTGCGAAAGACAAGTTCTCAAACCGGCAGAACATTTCTCGTTTTGAAAATCAGGAGTAATCGGAAAAGTAATGGTTACTTTTTCAAGTAACAGCCAATTACTTTTTTTCTCAAGTAATCGAGTAATCAAATTTAAAGTTTTTAACCCAGAGTAACTGTAATTGGAATCGATTATTTCTTTCGAGGGACGTGTACATCATTGCTAATGTGAAACATCTGGGAGTTTAATTTAGCCACGATCTATCCTGGGCTAGACTAATACGCACAACTACAATGGGCCTTTCCGAAAATCTAGGAGAGCTTGCAACAAAGGGATTCGTGGGGCTGTTCGGATGTACGATCGTGCCGCTCGAACGCTTCATATATTCTGGTAACGGCACGATTCGTTCTCCTTTATTATTAGAAGCCTGAAACACACACACACACACGCACACACACACAAAAATAAAACGAAGGGGAGAGAAGGTTATCGCGTACCCTGTTTTGCTTTACTTCTGCTTACTCTTCGTTCTGAAATCACGAAATGTTAAACCAACGTGAATTTCATCTTTGCTTCTTGGATACTTTCACGTGCCGCACATCCGAATGTCACAGCGCGTAAAGCAACCACTGGGGGCACCACATATTTTCCAAGGGTCTATTAAAGCCAAATCCGTTTTAATCTTTATGGAACGGAATTTCAGAGAGGAACTGTTATAGACGTCCAACGCCAGGCCAATCTTAGAATATGCCTGCCCGGTGTGGGGACCCGTACTTTTCAAATCAAATATCTAAGCAAGAACGAGTGCAGAATAAAGCCGCTCATTTTCTGGCAAATAATTACGAATTCTGCTGAAGCATAACAATTTAAAGAAAAAAATAATAGATCGGATATTGCTTAATTAACGGGAAACTTTTCTTCAAATAAAACTTTTCAGATTTTTTTTCAGAGAAACAGGTATTACGATCGAGAATCTTATTTGATACATTCGATTTTATCTCATCAAGAGTAGATCATCCACTAAAAATGAAAAACATTAGGTGCAGAACAGATATGTTTAAAAATTCATTTTTTTTTCAAGATGAATCAGTGACTGGAATTGTTTTACACAACACGTGGTCACTGAAACTTCCGATGCCATATTTTGCTCTTGGTTATTATACACTCTTTTATTATAGCGGTGAGCGATTTTTCTGTACTGTAGTTTTGTGTTTTATTTGTGTAATGTAATTATACGTGATTTTTTTCACGTCTGTATCTTCATGCACCATGATTGAGTGACGAAACAAGTGTTCTTTTTATATCATGTACACCCGCAGGCAATATGAAGGTGAACGCCGGACCGTCGACCGCTCCGTGCTATCAGCGCCATGGCACGGCTGCTGTGGGGACTTGCTCATAGAGTAGTATACACAACGTATAGAGCGGACAGCCCCACTGATCTCTATGACAATTGCTGGATCGCGCTTCCCCGCTTGTTCGCTGCAGCGCAAGTGAAGCCACCGGACTTCACTCGCTTGGGATACGATTTGCCGTTTTTGCTAGCCTTTGCTGCGGTTTTCCAGCGTGCTGTGGACACGTTTTCTACTCGTTCGTCGTCATTCGCCGAAGAAGTTTTTTGAAGACTCTGTGTATTGTTGAGACTTGCCGTTGTGAACACGTGGAAAATTTTACGAAAGTGCAGTGTCGCAGGAAAAAGGCACAACGCGTCGAAAGGAAGGGCTAGCGGCGTGTTCAAAGCATCCATGGCACGCCGAAGTGCCGTGTCTCTGTGCCTTCGCACGCTTGGATACCGACCAAGAACCGACGCCGTGTGTATGCGTCTAGCGAGTGCAATGTGCGTGAAGCTGTTCGTGCCTCTGGATCAGCGTCTTTTCCCCTCGCGGTTTAGGAACGAGCTTAATCCAGCGTCCACTAGCGACGGAAGATGGGGGGAAGGTACGTCTTTTTTTCGTCCTTCGACGATTTACACAATACCGTGCACAACAGCTCCTCATCACTGATCAGTGCTGGCTTATTATCAACCTACTTAATTGCACTTGACGTTTGAGCGCGGCTCGCCTAATTGTAATTGGTCAGCAGATTGCACACGACCATATCGGCCGCGCTTCAAAGATTTTCATTCTCGCCGTCTTGTACTTTTGCTTTCGAAAACCCCCCTGGCTCCACAACGTTGCCCTATTCGCGCTTCCACGGAATCTATTAGAGTAGATTTGGGACATAGCCATGGCTAATATAGTACATATTAACACATACAGATCTCTCCCTTTTATTGATAGCAACTCACCGGAACAGCTGGACGATCCAGAACTCCGTGGCCGATATATATAAATGATCTAAAGGCTTCTACGCGCGACACACGTTCAGAACTTAGGCGCGGCGTCAATTCCTGACCGGTACCCAAGCGTGCGAAGGCACAAAGATGCATCACTCGGCGTGCCAAGGAAGCTTTGATCACGCCGCGACACCGGCGACACTTGTTTTCGACGAGTTGTACCTTTTGATACGGCTTCACGCTCATTGCACTCGCAAAACACATCCACACGGCGTCGGTTCTTGGTCGGTATCCAAGCGTGCGAAGGCACAGAGACACGGCACTTCGGCATGCCAAGGAAGCTTTGAACACGCCGCCAGCCCTTCCTTTCGACGCGTTGTGCCTTTTTCCTGCGACACTGCACTTTCGTAACATTTTCCACGTGTTCACGACGTCAAGTCTCAACAATACACAGAGTCTTCAAAAAACTTCTTCGGCGAATGACGACGAACGAGTAGAAAACGTGTCCACAGCACGCTGGAAAACCGCAGCAAAGGCTAGCAAAAACGGCAAATCGTATCCCAAGCGAGTGAAGTCCGGTGGCTTCACTTGCGGGAGCGGCAAGCGCGATCCAGCAATTGTCATTGAGATCAGTGGACAGTCCCATAGGCCCCAGCGGCCCAGATAGACGAGTGACAGCTAGCGCTCCTTGCGGGCGGCATTAAACACAATCTAGTTCCGGTTCCGGTCAAGTTAGTTTCGGTTTCGTTTTGGGCGTTTTTGCTCCGGTTCTCGGTACCCTTCGCCTTCTCTTTCTCAACATCTTTCCTTCTTGCGTCGCTCCTCGCTACGCTCTCGGGAGCTCTTCGGCTCCCGGAGCCGCAGTTTCTTTTCTTTTTTTTTCTTTGAATGTTGACGCAGTTTTATTTTAATTTTTGCGATATAACCCATGCAAAATGTGTAAAACAAATTTTCTATTTCACAAAACAGATGCGTATATCTTGTTTGTTTGTTATTTCTACTGTAGAACATTGAAGTTACACAACCTCCACATTGACTCCTGACTGGTGGAGCATTTTGGGGCCAACAACAGTAAGTGGTTCGAAAATATTTTATTGGACCACATTCGTATATGCATGATTTACTTGAGACGCTTTGTATGTTTTATAAGAAACAGATACTAATACTCACACAAATAAATGAATATGAAGGAGTTCGGCTAATCGTACACTTCGTAATTGATTTTTAACGGAACCAAGTTAACAAAAATTTTCCACAGGGAACATGCTGAATGGTCCATTCGCTTTCACGCCGACTCGGGCTCGGGAAGTAAGTCCAGAAATAAATAAGATATCGCTATCATTACCAGTCATAAGAGTATAATAACAGTGCGAAGCAAACAGCGAAGAGTACGAATTCCCAATTTCCGGCTATTATAAAACATACGAATTGAATTAGCCTGGAATACACTGCGGGCGAGCCAATACCAAATACTGAGAACTCTATTCGGAATCTGACACTATTCATCGGTCATAAACTTTTGATCAGAATTAAAGTATGGCTCAAAAAAGCGGCTAAAATTCTATAGACAGGGGATACAAAAGTGGATACATTTTCTTTCTAATATCTATAGCATCTATACACTATTTTCCATAGAAATCTGTAGAAAGTGGATAAATACTTCTGCAAAAGGGCCGTGATACATATTTGCTAGAATAAGGGAAACAAATTTTTCGAGTGCAAGCTGCACCACTCAATTAATACGCACTTTCTGTTTCCGATTTGGCAACCACCTCAGTTTATACACTATTAACAGTTAAACGTGTCTAGTTGCTTTACAGCAACTGAAGAGTGTAACCAAACTTTGTCCAGGTTTCGGGTAAGAAATCGAACATGCCAGCACAAGCGTATTCTGCAAAACATTTTAAAAAATCATTTGTGGCACTCTATAAGCAATGCCAAAACTACCCAGACCTGAAAATGTGCAATACAAGACAATGCACACTTCTCAAACATGCGCCACGCTCTCGATTACAGCAAGAAAGCAATTTTTCTTGTTGCTGAATGAAATTAGAGGCAGCCTGACTTGGTAAGTTAGATTCCCGAAGAGCTTTCCAAGCACGTGATACGATTTAAGCACAAGTAAGTACTGGTGAGGCCTGGCCAAGCTGTCAGACTCTTCCCTCAGCAGCTGAGAAAAGCCACAGCTGTGGGTTGTCAGTTCAAGGAAATGCTTGAACAAATAGCCCCTAACATAGCAAGTGGACGAGTCATCAAATATGTCAAACCTGATGTTTGATGTCAGCTCAGAAATATCCCCGAGTGGCAGGAAGTTATCAATTGGAAGACATTCCACATTGTCTGCAATTGAACTTTCATGATGCAAAAATATTGGCAACTCCTTCAAGAGGTCAGCCTTGTCATCCTCTACGTTTTTATTGTTCGACAGTTTGAACAGTCCCTTTATCCCTATCTGTTTCAGTCCTGAGGTGAACTGATACACCTTTGGGTTTGTATTGCAGTCCTGCATTTGTCTTAGGCTCCAAAAATGTTCTCAAGTGGGTCTTGCTGCAGGCGTCGTGTAAGTGGAAACTTAAAGGGGGAGGGAAACGAAGTTCCAATGCTCATTTTCTAGCTTGAATATGTTGCGTGTTGCACCCTAACCTCAAAAAACACCAGCCTTCCGTTGAAAGGCACAATAAAACTAATTTTAAAGCTAAATAAGCGATCTTTCAATGTGCACCTACTGGATGCGTCCGGAGCCTATTTGGGAGGTAATTTAGCAACGTTATGGAACTTGCTACGTAGCCGTGACGTAGCAGATTCCTTCGGAGCAGCGCCGCTCTTTGGAAGTTCAACATTTTCCTTCTTACCTCTCCTCCTAGCTCAACTCACAAATCGCGCATTGTACCAAACCGTCCAAGAATACGGAAAGGAAGGACTCCCCTCTTTCTCGGACCCTCGTTCGTGCAACCAGACACAACCATTCTCCCCCTAGAAGAGGGGTGCACAGCTCAAAAATGACGCGGGCCAAAAATTGTTTATTGGAAATTGCGCGGGCCGCACCTAGTGACACGTTACACCTTTTTGCTGCAGACAGGTTTTCAATGTCTGGCGTCATCGCACTGGTTGCCGCCTTCAGCACATCTCGCAGTGTCATGTTCGTCCTAGAAGATCGAAGACGGCTTTTGTTGAGGGTCATCAGTGAGAACGTCTGCTCACAGACATACGTGCTCCCAAAAAGTGATGCAAGCTTCAATGCGTGGTCCACAAGGTTTCCGTATTTGCTCCTGTCAAGGCTTCTGTAGAAGTCAAGCAGCTGGGACTCACGATGCATACTCTTCAGTTTTGGCGAGCACTGGAGGTCGATGAGTTCTAGCTGCAGCGTCGGAACTGTGTCTTCCGGTGCGACAAAAAACGGATCGCGGAACAAATCGTAGTTACTCTTCTCACTTTCGAATGCCTTGAATCTTTGCTGGAACCCGGAGAGCAGGTACTCAACCTGTGGAGCGTACGTCGCAGCTACCGCCTTCCGATTTTCGCCGGTGGGAAAGAGCTTCTGGCAGGTTGGAAAGTGAACTATGCTCCCACCCCCAAGCGGCAATTTGAAGAGGCGCGGCTTTCCTTGGAATGCGAAGATCGCGCTCACCATGTCCGAAATGAGATGGTCTTTTTCTTGGAGAGCTATGTTAAGCGTGTTCAGATGGCTTGAAATATCGATGAGGAATGCCAGATCCCACGACCATTATTATTCCTCCAGCTCTGGTATGTGTTTCCCTTCCTCTTGCACAAAGACGATTATGTCGGCCTTCAGCGCGACGAAGCGACTCAGAACATTCCCACGGCTTAGCCAGCGAACTTCAGTGTGATACAGGATGTCCATGTGCTCACTTTTCACTTCTTTCAGGTACTCTTGAAATTTCCTGTGCTTCAAACCCCGAGCACGTGTCAAGTTGACAACCGAAGTCACGACCTTCATCACATGGTCAAACTTCATCACTTTGGCACAGAGTGCTTCCTGGTGAAGCACACAGTGATATTGCTTCAGTTCTACACCACTGAACGCTTGAAGTAAGGCAACGGCTCCGTTTCTCTTTCCCATCATGGCTGGGGCTCCATCGGTGCAGACACCTGCGAGTTTTTCCCATGATAGCTTAAGCTTCTCGATGACGTCTTTGACCTCCTTGCTGATCTCTTCTCCCGTAGTCGGTCCGTGCATTGAGCAAAGCTCTGCCAGCTCCTGAGTCACTTCGAAGTTTTCGTTCACACCACGGATGAAAACAAGCAGCTGTGCTGTGTCTTTGATGACTGTGCTCCCATCCAAAGCAAGAGAGTAGTAGACAAAATGACTGCAACTCCTCTCCAGCTGTTTTGATAGGTCGTCGGCAATGTCATGCACACGTCGTTGTACTGTCATTCTTGATAGGCTTAGGTTTTGGAAAACCAACTTCTTGTCCGGGCACATCTCCTCAAGGCCCGTTCACACTCTTGCGACTGAGTAAGACTGAGAGCGACCAGACCGGTTTTTAAGCCTTTTGCGACTTGTTAGGACCGGATGCACCGCTGCGGAGCTGGTCCTAAGAGATCGCAAGAGGCTTAAAAACCGTCTCGTCTTTCTCGGTCGTACTCGGTTGCAAGAGTGTGAACGGGCGTTCAGAAGCAATCATAAGACATTACTTGATGAGGTCGCCATCAGTCACGGACGACCTGAACGAGCGATCTGTTAAGATATCTGAAAAGACTCCCGCGTGGCTGCTTTAGATGTGTTCTTTGCTTTCCTAAGAATACTTTGCTCAGCAAGCAAATTCCGTTTAAGTCCTCGGACTTTGTTTATCTCTCCGAATCCGAAAGAGCGCTGACGTCGCGGGTATGTTTGGTCTCGTAGTGGCGTCGAACGTTGTATTCTTTAGGTGCCGCGAGAGATTCTAGACACACAAGACATAAGCACTTTGATGCGTTCTCAATGAAAAAGTACCTCCATGGTGTGGGGTCTTGTCAGCCCCCCTCTCGTCGACAACCGGACGCCGGCGCCTGAGGACTCGTTTTCGGATGTCGCCGTGGCGAAGGCGGCGCCTTTGAAGCTTGGTGCCCGAGAACCTCTTGCTTCGGGACCCATCTGGAAGACGCTAACCCCGTTGGCGGCGGACATCCGGGACCCCCCCTCCCGGACAGCGTCGGCGCCCGAGGCCCTGCACGTGCGGGGAGCTAAAGCGAGAGACCGCCCAAGATGGGAAAGAAGAGGCTCCGGCCGGTCTGGTACGTGGTGACGGCGGGAACAGCGGGGAGGGCTCGGACGACGGCAAATAGGAATGGGACTCTTGCGCGGGAAACGGGCCACGACCGACGTTCGCGCTGGTTTGCGACCGCGCCGCCGGCTCGGGCAACGGCGCCGTGACATGGTCCGGACTTAGACCCCGGATTTGACCCTCGACGGCGACGTCCACAGGATGCGGTGTGGACTAGCACCACATGGACGATCGGCATGCAGCATACAGTGGCGGCGCACCCCCCCAGGCCTCCTCGATCACTTCTCCCGATCCCGAAACCCTCAGCAGAATGTGAGTGGAATAAACCCCTTCTGCCGGGAGCTATGCTGTTGCTGTGTCACGTTCCTCCGGAAACAGGGGCCTGGGGAATTGGACGAGAACCCTACAATGTCCACTGCTGGCTGAATTTCCGGCCCTCCTTGTTGATTGATTGATTGATTGGGGTTTAATGGCGCAGCAGCGACCAAGGCTATAATGCGCCAACAACTAGGACTATTGCTGAATCAAGGTTGAAGAGAAGAAAGAGCTATAGTAGCTTGTAATTTAATAAAACAATGATCATGAAAGTACAAGCGCATAAGATGTGGCAATGAATACGATGAACTATTAAAATTATAGCTGGTCCAAAAGTCTTATATCCTTAAGAAAGTTGAAAACACACTTGTGTGGAATCAACGGCTCATCACTGAGTAAAAGGGCGAGATGTAATGGTGTATGCTCTTGGTAAACCTTAGCAAAGTGTCTGTGGCGTTCTTGGTCATACAAAGGGCATACAAGTAAGATATGTAGAATGCTTAACGGAATGTAGCAGTGTTCACACTCCGGAGCATCCTCCCCACGCAAAAGATGCCCATGGGTTAGACGGGTATGACCAATTCGCAGTCGGCACAAAACCACCTCATGAAAACACTCGCGGTGACGTGCACTCTCCCATTCCTGAAGAAGTGGTTTTACTGCGCGCAACTTATTGTTTATTTCTCGGTCCCATTCCTCTTGCCACTTGCGTCTTATGGAAAATTTCAGAACATGCCTATAGTCTCTGTAAGGTATTTTCCACAGGTCGACTTCTCGATCCTTAGCACTACTTGCTGCTCTGTCAGCATCCTCATTTCCGGCAATTCCGACATGTGAAGGGACCCAGCATAGTATTATTTTCTTTTTCCGTTTTGCGGCTGAAATTAGCCTGTTCCTTATTTCTATTACGAGTGGATTGCGATCATTTCCCACTCTGGCAAGAGCTCGTAAAGCACTAAGTGAGTCGGTGTAAACAATTGACTTCTGAAGCTTTTGTTTAAGGATCTTATCTGTGGCGAGGAGTAAGCCATAGAGCTCTGCCGTAAAACTACAGGCACTGTCATTTATTCTCCGGACAAGCTGCATCCCAGGCCCGATCACTGCGCAACCCACAGAGGAATCAGTTTTACTACCATCAGTGTAAAAGCTTATAAAGTCGTGATACAGTACTTGGAGCTCAAGGAATTCTTGTCTCAGGACTTCGCGAGGAGTGTCTTTTTTGTTGAATTTCGTTAGCTCCAGTTCGCACTGAATGGGAACTAGGTCCCAAGGGGCTGCCGAACTCAAACACTGTACAACTGGAGGCAACACGTCCAGTCCTACAGACTCCGCAGAATTGCGAACCCTCATAGCAAGAGGTGGAACAACTGAAGGCTTGCTACTGAAGGTTCGCTCGTAGCGTATTCGTTCCATACAGTGTAAGGTTGGATGGTTAGGAACCGATCTAATTCGCATAAAATATGTGAAGCCCAGTTCAGATCTTCTTTTCTCTAGAGAGAGCTCGTTTGCTTCTGCGTATAGACTAAGAACAGGAGATGTGCGAAAAGCACCGGTAGCAAGCCGCAACCCCTGATGATGAACAGGGTCCAGCATTTTGAGAACCGATGTCCGGGCAGAACCATACACAATACAACCGTAATCAAGACGGGATCGAACGACCGACCGATAGATACGCAAGAGACAAAGACGGTCAGCACCCCAGGACACATGCGACAGGACCTTAAGTATATTAAGCGATTTAAAACATTTCATCTTCAGGCTCTTGACATGCGGAACAAAAGTCAATTTGGAATCAAATATAAGACCTAAAAACTTGTGTTCAGTTTTCACTGGGATAGGAACATCATACATAGTCAAAGAAGGTTCGTGCAAAACTCCGCGGCGACGTGAGAAACTCACACAGACGGTCTTCTCAGGAGAAAATTTAAAACCGTTGACATCAGCCCATTTGACCAAGTTGTTGATTGTGAGCTGGAGCCGACGTTCACATATGGATGGATTACAAGACGATACAGAAATCTGCAGATCATCGACGTACAGTGAGTAATGAACAGATGGAGCTATTGCGCGGACAATCGAGTTCATCATCACAATAAAAAGAGTGACGCTAAGTACACCACCTTGAGGTACTCCATTTTGCTGCGAAAATTCTCTAGAAAAAGTTGTCCCAAGCTTCACGCGAAAAGTCCGGTTTTGAAGATAACTCTGAATGCCACTTAACATTCGGCCCTGTACACCTAAGCTGAACAGATCCTGCAGTATGCCATGGCGCCAGGTTGTATCAAATGCCTTTTCCAGGTCAAAAAAGACAGAGACACAATGCTGCTTATTTACAAATGCCTCTCGCACAACAGTCTCAAAACGAACTAGGTGGTCGACCGTGGATGGTCCTGAACGAAAGCCACATTGGTACCTGTCAAGAAGATTATTACTCTCCAAATAAAACATCAGCCTTCTGTTGATCATCCTTTCTAATGTCTTCGAAAGACAGCTAGTTAGTGCTATAGGCCTGAAGCTGGAGGCACAGGCAGGATCTTTTCCTGGCTTTAAAAGGGGGATAATAACGGCAGCCTTCCAGGACAATGGGAAAAGACCCTCGACCCAAACTCGGTTGAAAAGATACAAGATGAGCTCTAGAGTAGATGGATGAAGGTGCTGAAGCATTTGATAGTGGATACCGTCCGGTCCAGGGGCAGTCTGTCCGGACGAATCGAGAGCCATCTGCAGTTCGTGCAGCATGAAAAGAGAGTTATAAGGCTCTTGCAAACCACCGGTCGTAGGCACAATCTTTTTTTCTGCATGTAGCTTATGCCGCCTAAATGATTGCGTATAGTGTTCGGAACTAGAAACAAATTCGAAGTGCTCACCAAGAATGTCAGCCTGTTCGTCAAGGCTTGCAGGACATATTCCATTCCGGCACAAGAGTGGGACAGAGAAAGCGCCGTAGGAACCCTGAATTTTATGCACGCGGTCCCAAACTTCCTTTATAGATGCACTGCTATTGATTGAAGAGGCATATCCTCTAAAGCTTTGCCGCTTGGCGTGTCTTCGAATAAACCTTGCCTGGGCCCTTTTTCTTTTAAAACCAATCAGATTACTTGAAGTAGGGTAACGCCTAAAGATACCCCATGCACGATTCTGTTCCTTTTTTGCCTGGCGGCAGTCTTTATTCCACCACGCCTTCGGCCTTTTTGGGAGATGCGAGGCCGTCATGGGAATGGCGATGATTGCGGCCTGTAATATGTGTCGAGTGATATGCAGAGTGACATCATCGATGGAAAGATCATCAAGGGATGAACAAGCTAAAACTGAAGAGCTGCTAAAAGTTGCCCAGTCAGCCCTCTCAAACTTCCAACGAGGGGTACGCGTTTGAAGACCAGCAGGAGGACTGTTAAACTCTAAAATAATTGGAAAATGGTCACTTCCATATGGGTTTGGGATGACCCTCCATGAAAACAGCGAGTATAGTGAAGGATGGCAGATAGAAAGGTCGATGGAAGTAAAAGTCCTGGTTGCTGAACTAAAGTGTGTGGCTTCTTTAGTGTTAAGTAAGCACAGTCCCGTGGAAAGAAGAAAACGTTCAACAAGTGCTCCTCTAGCATCCCGTTTACCACTCCCCCACAATGGGTTGTGTGCGTTAAAATCGCCTAAAATTAAGTATGGAGCCGGGAGCTGACTAACAAGATCCTCTAGCTCTTCGTACTGCAGCTGGTATCCCGGTGATATGTACACTGAACAAACAGTAATCACCCGGTCTAGCAGTATTCGGGCAGCCACAGCCTCGAGAGTGGTGTAGAGAGCCACTTCGGCAGATGGGGTTGTGCGCTGGGCAACTACAGCAACACCACCAGACGCCACAGAGGAGTGCAACCTATCTTGTCTAAACACTTGATAATGGCGGAGTACATTTGACCTAGTTTCTTTAAGATGCGTCTCCTGCAGACAGAAGGCAGCAGGGCGGTGTTCGTCTAATAAAAAAGTGACATCATCATAATTACAAAAAAGCCCACGACAGTTCCACTGTAAAAACAGAGACATGGTGAAGATTAAAACTGGAATTAAAATTAAAATTATAACTGGCCTTTAGGACACCGCAAGATAACTAAGTGGACACTTGCTTATGATTCATTTCTAAAGGGACTACGATCCCTTTGGGGGCAAAATTCAAGGAAGTTTATTTTTATTTTTCTTTTCTACGACCTGAAAAGGTACTGATGACTCAGCACCTGAAGGGACCAGGTCGTCGTCAGAGGGTGGCATGCTCTCATCCATCATTTCATCTACTGACTGCTGGCTTGCGGTCGAGTATGCCTCGTCCAGCTGGCCAGGCTTTCGAGAGCTGGTCGAGGCGGGAGTGGGCAAAGCCCTGCCTCGGCCTGAAGAGCGAGCAGACGACGAGGGTGTCCGCTCCAGCTCCTTAGAGGAGGTGGTCTGCGACGGACCCTCTTTAAGGACTGAGGGTGGTGCGAGAGGCACCACCCCTGATGCCTTTGGAGGGGATACCTCCTTTGGTGCCATGGTGTCCATTGTCTCCTTTAAGAGAGGCGCGGCAGCACCATTCAGGCACCGTGAACCTTTTGGCTCCAACGACAAACGTGGTCGTGGAGCCGACCTTGGGGGAGCAGGGGGTGTCGGCGGGGCTGCCAGGTCTTTGGGACAGACCTGGGTTCCCACCGAGGTTTTCGGTGACACGCCCCCTGTGCGTGTTACCGTAGCAAAGGATCCTTTCTGTAGAAAAGAAAGTCGCTTCCTGGCCTCAGGAAACGAGATGTTTTCTTTTACTTTGAGGGTAATTACTTCCTTCTCTTCTTTCCATTTTTTACAAGAACGGGAGTAAGCGGCGTGTGGTTCGCCGCAGTTGACGCAGTGTGGTGGGTTTGCGCAGTTGTCTGACGGGTGATCGTTCTGACCGCACTTGGCGCACGTGGTCTTGCCCCTGCAGCTCTGGGCACTATGGCCGAACCTCTGGCAATGGAAACATCTCCTGGGGTTCGGCACATATGGCCGTACTCTACAGTTCAAGTACCCAGCCTTGATTGACTCGGGAACTTTGCTCAACTCGAAAGTCAAAATAACATGTTTTGTTTTGATCTCTTGCCCCTCTCGACGAAGGGAGATTCGCTTTGCAGCGACAACTCCTTGGTCACTGAGGCCATCTACGAGTTCATCTTCTGTACTTTCGAGGAGGTCATCTTCAGAAATCACACCTTTTACTGTGTTCAATGTACGGTGGGGAGTGACTGTCACTTTATAGTCAGAAACTGAATTTAGTGATAGGAGTGCTGTGCTCTGTTCACTGGTTTTAATTTCAACGAGCAGATCTCCGGATGTCATTTTTTTGGCAGAGAAGTTCTTTCCAACAATGGACTCAAGTGTTTTGGAAACAAGGAATGGTGACATTTTCGCCAAAGGTTTCTCACTCTCAGAGTGCATCACAAGGAATCTTGGAAATTTTTCTGCAGATCTAGTAGTATTAATCGCATGTACTTCGGTGCGGCCCCTTTTGGGGGGCCGATCAAGAAAGGTTTTTTGTTTAGTACCCATAGAGATGGGAGAGAATTTCGGTGCCCCGGGTGCACCACCCACCACGGAGCCCAACACGGGGGTAGGCAATGTGCCATAACAAATATGGCTTTGCTGACAACATTACACTACCAGTGCTGCCCAGGCACTATAACCTAGTGTGGATCCGGACAAGGGGTCTATCGCCACCCAAGGTTAGCCCTTGCCGCCAAAGAAGGTGAAAAGGAATAAAAGAAGAGCAGAGAAAAGAGAAAGATAAGAGGGGATAGTAGAAGATGTGGCGACTGACTGAATCATCCTGGTCGGGCCAAGCCAGGACACCCGTCTATAGGAAGCAGGGGCCAAAGTGGTGTGTTGCCTCGCCCGGGGGGCCCCGAAGGGTCCAAACCTACCCCGGGCTCAGCTCAACCACCAGGATGCCCTTTTCCCTGGACACGGGCTCGCCACGCACAGCCAGACGTGGGTGGGTCTTAGCCACTTTTACTCAGGGTCTGTGGTGTTGCCAAAGTGGCTGGGGTCCGTGGTGACGCTACTCACCAAGCACCTAGCACCTAAGGTGCAGGCGCCCCCTGCGGAGCTCGGGGTCCGTGGAGACGCCACTCTCCAAACACCTGCTTTCACAGGTGCCCCCTGCGGGGGCCCTCCTTGTCGATTTTTCTCTTTTTTTGGAAGTACACTCATATTCCAAGCGCGACACGACTAGCTTTTCTCTATCTGCAACAAGCTGTCACTGATCATGCCCCAACAGGAGGGGAGAGGGCTCTAGCCTCCGTGGAGAGAGGGAGGAGGAAACGGGATGAAGAAGAACTGGAACACTCACAAACGCAGGGACGCGGGGTCGGGTCATAACAACGCACTGGATGGCCTTTACAGGCTTTTGTATTGTTGTTCTCTGTGGGTCTACTGGAGAGGGAATATTTGAACTTAGGACGCGGAGTTTCCCCCCGGAAAAGAGGACTCTGCGAAAAGTAGGTCAACGGGTTCGAATGCTTTCTGCCAAATCAACGGCCGCAGTCATTGGATGACACGGTGAGTGGTTTCTGCGCTCAGCTGGGCCGCGGGCCACACAGAAAGTGCCGCGGGCCGTCTGTTGTGCACCCCTGCCCAAGAAGATTAGCCCGTCGCTCAAAACTCGAACAGAAGTTGCTTTCCCCACCCCATGCAGCCCAAAGCTGACAGTGTTGTGGAAGCTACGTGCTCCTTGGGCCAGCCACACGCTCGTCACCCCACGGCTACTTCGAACGGATCGGTTGTAACGCGCTGATGCTAATAAGGAGTTTTCGTAGATCGTTTTCGTCGTCCCGCAAAGCCCTCCGCAACCCGCTACCCGGAACTCTACAGTCAAGGCTATCGGCGCGCAGGCGCAGTAGCAACCTCTTCGTTGCGGAGGGCTTAGCGGCGGGGGCAACGCGGTCTACGAAAACTCCCTATTTACACCACCACAACGCTGACAACGCCACCAAGGGCAAAGCTCATTACCACGCCTGCCTTGCTACTCCACGAACGCGGGAAATCTTTTCTTTCTGTTTTTGTTTGCGCCGGATATCCCATGAAGCACTGCGCTCTCCGTTCGCTTCTCTTCGAGCGCTTGCTCGAGGGCACCGTTTGGAACGAAAAATATAGCCAGTCGTTCAAAATACATACGTGCGATTATCATTTACGGTTATTATCCGTCATGCTTGACTCATTTCCGAACAAAATTTGAATATTTCAATTTTTGTTTCCGTACCCCTTAAAGTCATGGCTATTTGACAGCTCCTCCCAGAGCATGAGGACACTCTTTATAGTAACGCGCCACCCTATGATGGTTTTTGACTGCATACTACTTTCGAACTTCCATGCTGAAATTGATCCGAGTTACAGGTGAAGGAAATGAAATACCTCAAATTTTCCTTTCAGAATGGCATGACGCAACTTCTGCCCTGTCTTCTTGAATTGTGAGCCATTTAGAAAGCTGTCCATTCTATCGCAGAAATTGGCTGTAGCCCTGGCCGCCTCAAGAAGCTCCTTGGCATAAACAATGAATAGGATTCCTAAACAGACTGAGACACTCATTACTTGTGCGGCACGTTTTACTTTCATGTATTTGTGAAAGGGTTTTGAAAATTGTGTCTCTCAGTATAACTTTCGCGGCCAATCGCAACCTCATCTCATAGGTAGAACGATAAAGTTTAACAATATGGGACCACTCAATGACCTCATTTCCAATGCAAAATTTGTGTGCTTGGAGATTGTTTCTGGTTGTTTTGATAAGATGAGGAACGTCAAAGATAAAGTAAACATATTCGTCAACAACTTCAAAAAACACGGCTTACCCACAGACACACCAAGTTGGTTGGCCAAGCTTACGTTTTAAGCCCCCTGATCACAGACCAAAGCCTTTACTGTGAAGCCAGTCTTAAGCTCTTGCAAAAAGAGAAATGAGGAGACAGCGGATAACAGAAAACGGTATTGAAGTGTATGCAAGTGGCTGAACTCACCTCCTGAAAATTCCAGAGAGCACTATACAACAACCAATAATCTATCTGAAACACCGTTCAACACCGACATCTGTAAATCCATGCACAATGTCGTTCGCAGAGTCATAAGTCAAGTCTCTTTTCAAAAAAATCTCATTGAAAATCAAGGTGCACACACGATTGCAGCCCGACAGCCCGACGGAAACAACAGCGCGAGAAGCTCAAGCCACTCGGCTCCACAAGCTCACGCCGAGCATGCGAGAACGCGGGCAGTCATGCGTAACCTTGTTTTATGCATAGCCGACCGAACACGCTGAAGCGGGAAGCACAAACGGACGGCACGCACGGCACGGACGAACGACGCACGGACGAGCAGAGGCCATGTAGAATGATGCTGAGGCGACGGCGTGCAGGCAAGCAGGCACACCGTGACAAGCGCCATTCCTCAAGTGATTTTTGTGACGTATTAAATTAAAACTATTTTGTCGTTTTAAGTACTTTAAATTATTCTAAAGCATAAAATTTTCACAAATGAATACTTCTCACAGAAATAGTTCTAACTCATTTTAACCAAGTTACAGAAAAGCGCTACGTAGCGGAGGGCATTAAACGCACTATCTGGGTTGCGAATCGGCTTCTGTGTCCTCTTCTTTAGGTTTACTATACTACTCTATGACTTGCTTACTTATCGCGCGCTTCGCCGAGATCAAGCGCTTGGATCGAGCGCTGTTCTCAGCTCTGCTGCTACTCCCCGCAGAAAGCGCGAGCATTGGGGAAGCAGCCTTTTAGACGCTATCGGTAGACAGTGTGATTTAGTAGTTTTTTGTTGTGATATGTCCTAAACAGGAAGGCTGCGGAACAAATAAAAAAGTAACTTAAAAAGAACACAATATTGTTTCAATTGTACAATGTGTCAGCCACCGCGTCGCACTTGCGACGATGAGGACGTCATATTAGCCACGCCCAAAAAAAGAGATGCCGAAATCGAAACCCACTTGCACGCTTTCTGCAGGAAGTAGCAGCAAATCTGAGAACAGCGCTCGACCCCAGCGCTTAATCTCGGCGAACCGCGCGATAAAGCCTAGTTCACATGCAGCGGTTTTGGCCCTAGAGCGGCGCGATTTCTGCCGTCGCGGCGCTCTGGCCAGCACCAGCAATTCTGCGGCACGAGCGCCGCGACGGCAGAAATCGCGCCGCTCTAGGGCCAAAATCGCTTCATGTGAAACCCGCTTAAGAAAGCGAGCCGCCACGGCAGCCGCGTCATGGCGCTGATAGCACGGACCGGTCGACGGTCCGGCTTTCACCTTCATTTCGCCTGCGGGTGTATAGTAATGCCCTCGTGGTGATATAGGTACTGTGTAAAGAAATAAATAAATCGGAAAGATTGAAATATTGAAACCGCATCTTTTCATGCGGATTGTTTCAACAACTTTTGCACTTTGTTCCCATACTATTTCAAATCAATCCCTGACGTCTATAACCATGAAACACACTTTAATTGTTTTTTTTCTTACGTAAAGGTACTCGCAGATACAAAATTAAATAAAAACGAGAAGCGCTTTTACCTCAATAGACGATTTGCAATTTTCCCAAGCGCCCCGGCCAGCGCGCGAGGAATTGTGGGAGAGACTGTCCCTCGCCTGACCGCTCTGCTTTGAGATCGCATTGCCTTGTCGCTTGCCTCCACTTAACCCTCTGTTTGTCGATTTCATTACCTATTTTGTCTATTCCAGTGTATTTTTATTGCTTCTAAGTGTTCTTATTCTCTTCTTCGCGCAATATTTCTTGTATATATATAGTATCTGTGTTTTTATTTCGCCTTTTTCGACGGGGGTGCCGACAGACAACACGCCGCTTCGCGCGTCGTTCCCCGGCTGAGCACTACCTTTGCTACCGATTCCTATCGCGCTGTTAGCTGTTCATTTTGGTTTATTTGTCCCGCGTGCAGTCGAGAGGAGCCGTTTATGAACACCCGCGCACATGTCATAGGGGTAGGCAGAGCTCTGAATCAACAATCACGACGCAAGAGCCAAGTGCGCTGTGATTTGGCCGCCCGCGCTCGCTTTGTTGACTCGCACTGTAGTGTATACGCCCTCGAGTGCCGCTTAACTTGACCAAGATACAGCACGCCGCTTTGCCGTCGCGAATCATTTGTCCGAATGCCTGCGAAACCGTAACACCATTCGGCATATCCAACGCTGCGGCGCCTGACAACTGCACGCAGCGGCGCGAGACCTTAGCAAGCGCCGGCGGTTCAACGTCGCGGCTTGTATGCGCCTTTGGCATGCATTCATGATCAGTCTCCTCGGCGGTTGTCAATTTCGGACATCTTGACTCGAGCATCAGCTGGCATCTTGACTCGAGAAATAAAATTATCGAATGAACTACGAGTTTCAAGGTGACTGCCTGTGTGACAGGACATCTCTGCAATTGAAAAAGGGTTAAAATAGTAAAGGTGCAGGCGAGCTAGTGGATGTTATCCATGTTGAATATACCCGAGACTGGGGTAGAAAGGAACATAAAAGTCGAAGAAACAGAAAGGGACAGGACGACGTCTCAATAACGTGACGTCGTCCTGTCCCTTTCTGTTTCTTCGACTTTATGTTCTTTTCTAACCCAGTGTCAGGTATATTCAACATGGTTGAAAAAGGGTGGTTGCAACTGACAACCGCTTAGCAGATAGATTAAGAAGGCATACCATGAGCGCATACATGCCGCGACGTTTAAAGCACTCAATAATATTTCGTAGCGACGTTGGGCCACCGGCGCTTGCGAAAGGCTCGCGCCGCTGAGCGCAGTTTGTCAGCCACCGCGCGCTGGATATGCCAAACGGTGTTACGGCTTCGTAGGCATTCGGGCGAATGATTTGCGGAAAAACATCTCTGCACTTGAAAAAGGCCGTTGGCATCTGACAACCGCTTAGCAGATAGATTACGAAGGCATGCCATAGGCGCATTCAAGCAGCGACATTGAGCCGTCGGCGTTTGCGAAGGGATCGCGCCGCAGCGCGCAGTTGTCAGGCGCCGCAGCGTTGCATATGCCTCAGCCTCGCAAACATTCGGACAAAGCGGCGTGCCGTATCTTGGTCAAGTTAAGCGGCAATCAAAGGCACACGCTACAGTGCGAGTCAACGAAGCGAGCGCGGGCGGCCAAATCACAGCGCATTCGGCTCTCGCGTCGCGATTGTTGATTCAGAGCTCTGCCTATGACATGTGCGCGGGTGTTCATAAGCGGCTCCTCTCGACTGCACGCGGGTCAAATGAACAGCTAATAGGGCGATAGGAATCGGTAGCAACGGATGTACTCACCTGGGGAACGACGCGCGAATTGGCGTGTTGTCCGTCGGCACTCCCGTCGAAAAAGGCAAAATAAAGACACAAATACTATATATGCATGTATACAAGAAATTTCGCGCGCAGAAGAAAAAAGAAACACTTAGAAGCAATAAAAAATAGAATAGATGAAAATAGGTAATGGAATCGAAAAACAGAGGATTAAGAGGAGGCAAGCGACAAGGCAATGCGATCTCAAGGCAGAGCGGCCAGGCGAGGAACAGTCTCTCCCACAATTCCTCGCGCGCGGGCCGGGGCGCTAGGGAGATTTCGCAAAAGGTCTATTCGCGGGAAGAACAAGCAGCCACGTAATCTGGAGCCAATAGCCGCCAATGTTTATCACAGCCCCGCGATGGGGTTGCGACGCACAGGACACTCGCCGAGTTCCAGAAATTGTTAGGATTTGACTATTGTCTTTATAAAGCGATAGGGCACGAATCATTACCCGAATGTTTGTCCTGCTATGAATTATCTTGAACCCAAGTCGAGTGGTCACGCAATTCTTGGGTGCAATCTATGAACCGCACTTAAGCATTGCTACTGAGTGACACTGCGACCTCCAAACCACGTTATCGAGTTTTGCGATGTAGAGATTGAAAAAAAAATGCTCTCTTTTATTCTTGAGTTCACACCGTAACAAAGAGGCTTCTTGGTCAACGGCGTTGCTTGCGAGTATACTAGAATCCCACTAATGCCAGTAATATTATTTAAAGTGAAAAAAATGTTCCAAACGAATATTCTTACACCGCTCCTTTTAGATATCGCAGTAAACGTTTTGCGAAACAGGTATCTGCACTCAAATGGTGACGGAGGAAATATAAATGCTGTAGTAACTTCGTTTCTTCTTCTTTTTAACGTTCGACCCTGTGTTTGTCTTGTGTGCCCAAAAGTTGACGTGCCATTTCCGTTACTTGTTCAAAGGAGCGAAACCGCTCTTGCTGCATTTGCATCAATGCTGCCTGGCCACCATTAGGCTGAGCAGCGCGTCCAAATAACATGACATAGAATTCTTCTAGACATATAATATTGAATATAGAATTCTTCTAGAGATAGCAATAATGTCGGCTGTTTATTTTTTTTTCGTCAATACGTACTTAATACGTACTTAATAAAAAATTCCATGTCACCCGGTTGTAGCTTCGAAGTAATCTTGCACGAATCAAAAATACGTGAAGTTTAATTCCCTCGGTCACGTTTACATGATGAGTGATACATAAAGTGTGCGCATGCCTCCACTGGTTTAGAACCTGTGGGGGGGGGGGGGGGGGGCGCTCGGCTTGTGTGTTCCTCGTTCTTCGTCCTCCGTAACTTTTGGCGCTGTTTCCTTCTTTGTAACAATTTTCTTTTTATTTACTTGAAAATTGCACTACATCGCGTAAGCAGATGAGTGGAAAGGCTCTTTCCCCAGTGCCATCTGGATTCTGGAAAAGTTCCTATCGGAGATGAAATTCTACTGCGACATAGCTGGGAAACAAATAAATTAAAAAAAAATGGCATAGCTTAATGTGTCACTCATGAAAACTGCAAAAGCGGCAAGATCTACCGTCTCTTCGAAGCATGTTCGAAGTCTAAAACTCAAGAACAAGATAATTGCTTATAGTTCTAATTTGCAGTTAGGTTCTGGTCACACTTTTTCCGCCAACGTGTTTTTTTTTTTTTTCATAATGTTTTCAGGACCCATACTTATTTTTTTTTTGCACCATATGGGATGGAATTACTCGTATGCATGCTACAAGTGTATTACACGTGCTGCCGTATGCAAATATAACTTTTCTAAAGCATATATGAAATAAATATGGCACGTTCAATAAGGTGAGACAGTGGTTCTCAACCATTGTTGTTTCGCGGACCCCTTGTGGGCCGGCGGAGACGATGGAGGACCCCGTTCTTGGTGAGGGGAGGGGAAAGGTATAGGTTAAATATTATAATGATTTAATAAATAGATATAACTAAGGGCTAGTGTAAAGTAGACCTTTCTTATTGACATATACACGAGGAGACTCTCCCAAAAGCGGAAACATTTCTTCTCGACCTGGTAAAAAAACGACTTTTTTTTGCCGGGCTTGACTAATGAGGCAGGACTTCGGCGGACCCCTCGAATGCCTTCGCGGATCCCAAAGAGTCCGCGGACCCCCATTTGAGAACCACTGAGGTAAGACAAGCCTGTGCGGCACCTGTACCCTATCCACATTCCGAGCATTATCCGTGGTACCTAAAGGGCAACTCCGCTTCATTTTTGATATTTAGAAAACTATGTAGCCCTCTTTAGTATCATATAGGAAGACCCCATGTCAAATATTATGATCTAATTCCGTCTATACATTTAATAAACTGGCCAGCGAACCTTCAAGCGAGCCAAGTCGCCGAAATCTGCCAACTCTAACGTGCGGCGCGAGGCGCAATCATCAGCGCAGTCAATGCCACGGAGTTGGAGCGGCCAACGTTGAACCACTACGTCAGAGGCATGCATACTTCATTCTCATGTTTTGCTTGTTTTTACTTTTCAGGGCGAAATTTAACGATGACGTCATGAGTTTCTCCTCCCGGTGTTGGCTGACCGGGCGTTCACGTGATCACCGCTGCCCTGCGCGCTTATCGGTCTGTTTCTCCGCTCCCCTTCTCCTCTTTCGTCTTCTCCCCTTCCCCCTCTCCCCCGGGCCATCACCGTCCACGCCATGCAAAACGACCTGCCCGCGTCCAAAAAAAAAAAAAAAAAAGGACCTGCCCGCGTCGCGTGTCCTGTTTCTCGCTCCCTCCCGAACGTCACAAGACCACGTGGTTCGACGTGAGGTGCCCATGACTGTGACGACCCGAGACCAATGTTGCCTGACGCAACCGAAGTTTCGGTTTCGGTATCTGCTGATGTTTAAATTAGGATTACACAAATATTATTCCACATTTCGCGAATCCGAAGACGTAGAGTTGTTGAGTATTACTTTGTGAATGTGAATCACATGTGTGGGATTTCCCTTGCTGCTACCCGTCTCGGAGAATGACACAGCACACCAGTTCAACAACACGTAAACATTTAATGACCTCCTATCGCCTGCGCCGCGATCCCAACCGCCCCCGCGCATCCGCTGCGACGGCCTTTTATCAGCGGCGGAGCGCCGCTCGCGTGGCCAGTTGCCCTTGGCCCCCGGTTGGGATCGCGGGGTAGCAGCAAGGGAAATCCCACACTGGCGCCCAAACGTGATATGCTGCTCGTCTGGGAGGATGACAGCAAACTGGGTTCGTTCTTACGTTTTACATAGTCAATTTTGCGTTCCTGAGTTTGCCCAAAGTTGAGGGGGCGTTTCTTCGCAAGCCCACGTTCATCGACCTGCGCAAGTCTCCACTACAACACGATGCCGTTTACAGAGGACGCCGACAGAAACGTGAGTGAGGACGACCTTTTGACGCTCGGTGCACTCGCGGATAACGCCACCAGTGACATAAAACCAGACGCTAAGCCTGCAGTCTCAGTCCCGGTAGACGCATCATTAGAGGGTGGTCTAGCAGAACTAAGAGTGGCCATGACCATGCTTCTTAACATACAACGAGAGCAGATGATGCGCTCAAGACCCACTCCTGCTGGAAGTACGCCCCCCAGGGACTTCCTAAGGCTCTCGCTTAGCGTTCCGTTTTTTTCGGGGTACGCAGATATAAAGTCAGTCGCGATGTTCGTCTCGGAACTGCGGGTCTACCAAGCTGCGTCGGGAATTGACGACGAAACCGTCCTCACCCGCCTTTTGCCGGTTGCACTGACAGACAGTGCAGCACTGTGGAGGAAAAGACAAACTAAATTCACAAGTATGTCAGATTTTGAGGCACGATTTAGGACGGAGTTCCTGCCTCCGGATTACAGCGCGCGGATTAAGGACGAGCTGCGCGCGCGCACACAGCACCCGGAAGAGTCACTTATTGAGTTTGTAAGGGCTCTCCAGGGCCTGTACCATATCGCCGACGCCGCGGCACCGGACGCGGAGAAAGTACAACGTGCCATCCGCCAAAGCCACCCGCGTTTCCATCCCCATCTCAGGGGACGTACCTTTACGAATTTAGACGAGATGGCACGGGGGGCGATCACCATCCAGGCCGACATCCTCGCGGAACTAAGATACCGACCCCCTCCACCGCAGAACATGACTCTGGAACCATCATTTGCGTGGTCTGGAAACGCACGTACACATAGAGTCGAGAGAGAACAAGACAATTCCAATCAGGCGCCCGCCCCCCGAACCCCAGATTCTTGTGCATACGAATCACGAACCCTAGATCCTCGTCCATACGAATCACGGAGGTGCAGCGGTTACGAAGGCACGCAATCACAACGCTACAGCCCCTCCATTGGTCAAGATGAGTTCTTGTCCTCTGGACCGGTAACGCGGAGCTTGGGAGAGGCAAAAGAGAGCGGGACACCGCACGAAGCCGACGGGCGGGTCACGCCCCGTTGTTTTCGATGCGACCAGCCAGGACACATACACCGGGACTGCAGCGAACGGCAGCGGCCGCCTCAGACACAGGGAAACGGCTACGGCCGGTGGTGGTAAGAAATTTCTACTCTCCGCCGGCCGCGTCAAAAACACAATCCACGAGATCGAGTCGCCGCAGCCGCCTCCGGGCCTCCCGGAGGCTCACACGGGCTCCGGGGACTGACGCTTTTCTATCGACCCTCGGTGGCCCTCCATCACTTTTTCTTCCTCATAACACTCCTCGTTGTGAGACTCCCGGCGTGTCCGATTTTCCATGGACACCCGGGCGCCCAGCTCACACCGTTCGTGGTGTTGAGACTCCCGGCGTGTCTGCTCGTGCATCGACAACCGGGCGGCCAGCTCACAACACTTTCCGTCATGAGACTCCCGGCGTGTCCGCGTTCGCGTCGACAACCGGGCGCCCAGCTCACACCGTTCGCGGTCCTGAGACTCCCGGCGTGTCTGCTCGTGCATCGACAACCGGGCGGCCAGCTCATAACACTTCCACTCTTTGTCGTGAGACTCCCGGCGTGTCGGCTTTCACACCGACACCCGGGCGCCCAGCTCACACCGTTCGCGGTCTTGAGACTCCCGGCGTGCCTGCTGTTGCAGTGACACCCGGGCGGCCAGCTCACAACACTCTCCGTCATGAGACTCCCGGCATGTCGGCTTTCACACCGACACCCGGACGCCCAGCTCACACCGTTCGCGGTCTTGAGACTCCCGGCGTGTCTACTTTTGCACAGACACCCGGGCGGCTAGCTCATAACACTCTTCGCCGTGAGACTCCCGGCGTGTCGGCTTTCACACCGACACCCGGGCGCCCAGCTCACACCGTTCGCGGTCTTGAGACTCCCGGCGTGCCTGCTGTTGCAGTGACACCCGGGCGGCCAGCTCACAACACTCTCCGTCATGAGACTCCCGGCGTGTCGGCTTTCACACCGACACCCGGGCGCCCAGCTCACACCGTTCGCGGTCTTGAGACTCCCGGCGTGTCTCCTTTTGCACAGACACCCGGGCGGCTAGCTCATAACACTCTTCGCCGTGATACTCCCGGCGTGTCGGCTTTCACACCGACACCCGGGCGCCCAGCTCACACCGTTCGCGGTCTTGAGACTCCCGGTGTGCCTGCTGTTGCAGTGACACCCGGGCGGCCAGCTCACAACATTTCGGTCATGAGGCTCCCGGCGTGTCGGCTTTCACACCGACACCCGGGCGCCCAGCACACACCGTTCACGGTCTTGAGACTCCCGGCGTGCCTGCTGTTGCAGTGACACCCGGGCGGCCAGCTCACAACACTCTCCGTCATGGGACTCCCGGCGTGTCGGCTTTCACACCGACACCCGGGCGCCCAGCTCACACCGTTCGCGGTCTTGAGACTCCCGGCGTGCCTGCTGTTGCAGTGACACCCGGGCGGCCAGCTCACAACATTTCGGTCATGAGGCTCCCGGCGTGTCGGCTTTCACACCGACACCTGGGCGCCCAGCTCACACCGTTCACGGTCTTGAGACTCCCGGCGTGCCTGCTGTTGCAGTGACACCCGGGCGGCCAGCTCACAACACTCTCCGTCATGAGACTCCCGGCGTGTCGGCTTTCACACCGACACCCGGGCGCCCAGCTCACACCCTTCGCGGTCTTGAGACTCCCGGCGTGTCTCCTTTTGCACAGACACCCGGGCGGCTAGCTCATAACACTCTTCGCCGTGAGCCTCCCGGCGTGTCGGCTTTCACACCGACACCCGGGCGCCCAGCTCACACCGTTCGCGGTCTTGAGACTCCCGGCGTGCCTGCTGTTGCAGTGACACCCGGGCGGCCAGCTCACAACACTCTCCGTCATGAGACTCCCGGCGTGTCGGCTTTCACACCGACACCCGGGCGCCCAGCTCACACCGTTCGCGGTCTTGAGACTCCCGGCGTGCCTGCTGTTGCAGTGACACCCGGGCGGCCAGCTCACAACACTCTCCGTCATGAGACTCCCGGCGTGTCGGCTTTCACACCGACACCCGGGCGCCCAGCTCACACCGTTCGCGGTCTTGAGACTCCCGGCGTGTCTCCTTTTGCACAGACACCCGGGCGGCTAGCTCATAACACTCTTCGCCGTGATACTCCCGGCGTGTCGGCTTTCACACCGACACCCGGGCGCCCAGCTCACACCGTTCGCGGTCTTGAGACTCCCGGCGTGCCTGCTGTTGCAGTGACACCCGGGCGGCCAGCTCACAACACTCTCCGTCATGAGACTCCCGGCGTGTCGGCTTTCACACCGACACCCGGGCGCCCAGCTCACACCGTTCACGGTCTTGAGACTCCCGGCGTGTCTCCTTTTGCACAGACACCCGGGCGGCTAGCTCACAACACTCTCCGTCATGAGACTCCCGACGTGTCGGCTTTCACACCGACACCCGGGCGCCCAGCTCACACCGTTCGCGGTCTTGAGACTCCCGGCGTGCCTGCTGTTGCAGTGACACCCGGGCGGCCAGCTCACAACATTTCGGTCATGAGGCTCCCGGCGTGTCGGCTTTCACACCGACACCTGGGCGCCCAGCTCACACCGTTCACGGTCTTGAGACTCCCGGCGTGCCTGCTGTTGCAGTGACACCCGGGCGGCCAGCTCACAACACTCTCCGTCATGAGACTCCCGGCGTGTCGGCTTTCACACCGACACCCGGGCGCCCAGCTCACACCGTTCGCGGTCTTGAGACTCCCGGCGTGTCTCCTTTTGCACAGACACCCGGGCGGCTAGCTCATAACACTCTTCGCCGTGAGACTCCCGGCGTGTCGGCTTTCACACCGACACCCGGGCGCCCAGCTCACACCGTTCGCGGTCTTGAGACTCCCGGCGTGCCTGCTGTTGCAGTGACACCCGGGCGGCCAGCTCACAACACTCTCCGTCATGAGACTCCCGGCGTGTCGGCTTTCACACCGACACCCGGGCGCCCAGCTCACACCGTTCGCGGTCTTGAGACTCCCGGCGTGCCTGCTGTTGCAGTGACACCCGGGCGGCCAGCTCACAACACTCTCCGTCATGAGACTCCCGGCGTGTCGGCTTTCACACCGACACCCGGGCGCCCAGCTCACACCGTTCGCGGTCTTGAGACTCCCGGCGTGTCTCCTTTTGCACAGACACCCGGGCGGCTAGCTCATAACACTCTTCGCCGTGATACTCCCGGCGTGTCGGCTTTCACACCGACACCCGGGCGCCCAGCTCACACCGTTCGCGGTCTTGAGACTCCCGGCGTGCCTGCTGTTGCAGTGACACCCGGGCGGCCAGCTCACAACACTCTCCGTCATGAGACTCCCGGCGTGTCGGCTTTCACACCGACACCCGGGCGCCCAGCTCACACCGTTCACGGTCTTGAGACTCCCGGCGTGTCTCCTTTTGCACAGACACCCGGGCGGCTAGCTCATAACACTCTTCGCCGTGAGACTCCCGGCGTGTCGGCTTTCACACCGACACCCGGGCGCCCAGCTCACACCGTTCGCGGTCTTGAGACTCCCGGCGTGCCTGCTGTTGCAGTGACACCCGGGCGGCCAGCTCACAATACTCCCCGTCATGAGACTCCCGGCGGGTCGGCTTTCACACCGACACCCGAGCGCCCAGCTCACACCGTTCGCGGTCTTGAGACTCCCGGCGTGCCTGCTGTTGCAGTGACACCCGGGCGGCCAGCTAACAACATTCTCGGTCATGAGACTCCCGGCGCGTCTGCCTTTGCACTGATCCCCGGGCGAACAGCTTCCACTGTTCCCGGTCCTACGCTACCCGAAGCAACTGCATTTGAGTTGGACCCTAATGCGATTCCCTTTCAGCCAAAGGCCGGCCCGATCCCCAGCGTCAGAGCCGCTTTGAAGTTCTCAACACCAAGGATGGTCGCTGTGGATGGCCGGCCGCTAATGGACTCGCACCAGTCGACGGGGGTAGGAACAACCTCACTAAACGAGGAACCGACACTGCTCATCCCAGCTGTGAGTAGAATCGAATCTACACCCAAGTCTCTTGAACCTCGTATGATTGTGAATGTACTAGGTATACCAGTAGCCGCTCTTTTAGATACTGGAGCAAACATATCGCTTATTGGGGATGCTGTATTTGCGGAATGTAACAAGAGAAAGATACATCTTCGGTCAGCAAACGTGAAATTGCAAGTAGCATCGGGGTCCGTACTGCCTGCTGCCGGCGCAGTCAGGTTACGAATTTCCTTTCAAGGTAGAAAACGAAGACAACGGTTCGTATACCTCCCAGAACTGCCGGTGCCCATGATCCTGGCTAGAGATTTTATTGCAGCGGAGCGGGCTTTGCTCGACTTTGCCCAGGCTGGATATTGGTTGGGTGGCGAAATGAACTTAACGCCGTTTACCAGACGGCAAGATTGTATTCGCGGCCAAGCGTTCTCGTTAAACTTTGCCGGGCAGATGCCTTTACTTCCAGACAGCGTGCTCAAAGCCGTGCAAAAGTGTTCCGGTGAAGACAAACAGAAGCAGCTCCAGCAACTGCTGGAACCCTTCTCGCCGATGTTCACGGAAAGACCTGGGAAAACCGATCTCCTACAGCACCGCATCGAAACCAAGGATGCACCTCCACGGAGGTGCAATCCGAGACCCATAAGTGCTCACAAGCGCGAACTTCTTGATGCGGCGCTATTGGAAATGATCGACACAGGCGCAGTACGTCAGTCAAAAAGCCCGTGGGCTTCCCCGGTGGTCCTTGCTTTAAAGAAGGACGGCACAGCAAGGCTTTGTGTTGATTACAGGCGCCTAATTGAAGTGTCAGTCAGAGCCAGTTATCCGTTTCCTAGTATTTCCTCAGTAATGTATGCCCTTGGAAACGCGACTGTTTTCACAACCCTCGATTGCAGCCGCGGATTTCTTCAAATCGAAGTTCATCCGGCTGATGTAAAGAAGACCGCATTCATTTGCCACAGGGGGTTGTTCGAATTCACTCGCCTTCCCTTTGGTTTGTCCAACTCTCCCGCCAGCTTTCAACGCCTAATGGACGTTGTCCTCGGTGACGCGAAGTACGAGTTTGCGATGGTGTACATGGATGACGTAGTGGTCTTTTCACGAACATTCGAGGAGCATCTCGTGCACCTTCAGATCATACTCGAACGAATGCGTCAAGCCGGCCTTACGATTCATCCAGATAAAGTCCAGTTGGCATCGCCTGTAATCAACCTTCTCGGATTTGTTGTGGATAACGGAACGCTGCGGCCGAATGAAGATAAGCTGCGTGCAATAACGGAGTACCCACCCCCTTATGACGTCAAAAACCTACAGAGATATCTCGGGATGATTGCGTTTTATAGAGATTTTATTCCGCAATGCGCTGAGATAACTGAACCTCTGAACCGATTGCTCCGCAAAAAAACGAAATGGTGCTGGGGGCAAGAGCAGAAAACCGCATTCGCGTGTCCTTCAAGGGCTGTGACTGAAAACGCGTGTTTAAACCTGCCCGACTTGAATCGTCCGTTCGTCTTGCAGACCGACGCAAGCGATTACGGATTAGGAGCAGTCCTTCTGCAGGAACATGACAGCGTTCTTCGTCCCGTAGCTTTCGCCAGTCATACGTTAACCGGAGCGGAGCGAAACTACTCAACAACCGAAAAAGAGTGCCTGGCAATTATTTTTGCGCTTAAGAAGTTTGACATGTACCTTGACGGCGCTTCGTTTAGCATTCAATCTGACCACATGGCTCTCTCGTGGCTCAAAGGGCTTCAAAACCCTGCAGGACGACTCGCTCGATGGGCCCTTTCGCTCCAGCGCTACAAATACACGATCGAGTACAAGCGTGGAGTGGCTAACCACGTTGCAGATGCGTTGTCCCGTGCTCCACTTCTCGGGCAGGAAATGCAGGTGGATCCCGACTTGGTGGCACTGGCCAATGCGGCGCCCATCACACCAGAGTCGCGGTGGGGAACCCTGGTGAGCAGAGAGGAGCTCCGAGCGGCCCAGCTGTCCGATGGACTTTGTCAGAAGGTGATGCACCAGCTGGCAGAAGAAAACTCAGCCGACGCTGGGAATCCCAGAGACTTGGACTCGTACCTGCTCAGCAGCGACGGCATCCTGCTGCGATACATCCCCCAGGCGGACGATGGGTCCAGCGGCCCGCCATTCCGGTCTGTAATACCACGTAAACTGCGTAAGTCATTTATAAGATATATGCATGATCCTGCCTTGGCAGGCCACAGCAGTGGGAGCAAAACTTACGAAAAGTTGTCCCAAATTGCAACGTGGCCAGGTATGAGGCAGGATGTGATGAGGTACGCTCGTAGCTGCCCGGTTTGTCAGAAGGCAAAACCCCGAGGTGGCCAACCACCAGGTTTAATGCAGACGGTCGAAAGCAAGTACCCCTGGGAGTGTGTTGCCTGCGACGTTGTCGGTCCCTTTCCCCGTAGTCCACGCGGCAATCAGTATTTGCTAGTAGTGACCGACCATTTCACAAAATGGGTCGAAATGCTTCCTTTGCGCAAACTAGACTCTAAGAAAATCTGGGACTGTCTTCTCGAGACGTTCGCGCGCTTTGGCTTTGCTGCAACGCTTATTACAGACAACGCTTCTTATTTTGTTAGCAAGATGTTCGTGGATGCGTGTAAGGCGCTAGGCATACGGAACAAACGGACTTCGCCATACCATCCACAGGCGAATATCACGGAAAGAGTGAACCGTAACCTGAAGCAGATGCTTGTATCGCATACAGAACGACACAAAGACTGGGACGCGAAATTAGCAGAAATGGCATTCGCAACCCGCACAACAATCAACCGGTCCACGGGTTTTACTCCGGCCCAACTTAACTTTGGAAAACAGCTCGTGTTTCCCCTGGGAAACGGCCTCCTTTGCACAGATCCTGCAAGCATGCAGCGCACAACCACGCAGTTCGCAGAAGATCTCCGGAAGCGTTTCACGGAGAACCTGCGTGAAGCTCGAGAGAGCCTCGACGTCTCGAGACTGCAACAGGCAAACCAGTACAACAAGGGGAGGCGAAATCTGCAGTTCAAGGTAGGAGATCTGGTACTGAGGCGAACTCATCCGCTGAGTGATGCTGCTAGAGGCTTCACGGCCTCTTTAGCAAAGAGGTGGGATGGCCCCTACCGTGTTAGTAGCAAGCTCTCCAACCTGTCTTATGAGCTAGTGCATTGTGAATCTGGTGAAGTGTGCGGGTCTATTCATGTCGCCGACCTAAAAGCTTTCTATGAACCCGAGGAGGTAGATGTGTCGCAGGTTCCAGATGACGACTAACCGGACCACCTCTCGGAAGATTCCACACCGTCTCTACCGCGGTACAACTTGAGACGGCGGTGAAGACGACCGGGAGTAGCACGAGTTCTAAGTGTATTATCTTCATGCCCTCTTCGGTGTTTTGGGGGGGAGAAGAGAAATGGTCCGCGCTCCCGCATGCACAGTGGGACAGGCATCTTTCGTGTGCGCGGCTACTTTTTCCTACCGCGCCATGGCCTCATGTTCATGGTTGAAAAAACCCCGAGACTGCGGGTAAACGACACAACACTAAAAAGTCTCTAACACAGCTGAAATTTTTATTTTCCAAACCTGGTTATATAGGCACTTCGATACAAAAGAAAAAAGGGGGGAGAGGGTGAGAACCTCAAAGAATGCCTCATGTTGTTTTTAATTTCTAGTTCCTCGTGCCAGACAGCGGCGACGCAGCTCCCATCATCAGACCACCCCCCATGGCTGCATCGGTACTGTCCGGAAGTACTGACGTCGGACCCGTGCTCGCTCATCTGAGAAGACCCTTGCTGACCCAGAAGGAAGGCCCCCCCGAAGACCATCAAAGACCTCCTCTGTTTTCGTTTTTGGAAGGGGGGAGATGTGTGGGCAACCTGGCGATTCCAAGCGGTTGGCCCAGGCTGCCCCTCCGACAGTCATAAGTGGTCATCTTGACCAATTATGATTGTCGGAGGGGCAGCCTGGGCCAACCGCTTGGAATCGCCAGGTTGCCCACACATGGAAGCCTAAATTTTTCGAAATTGAGCGGAGTTGCCCTTTAAGTAATTTGTCAGAACAAAATGATTGCGAGAACTTTTGAGTTTTTTTTTGCCAGTGTAATTGCGTGCTTGTAATAGAACAATGTATTTACGCCAGCGATTTCACGCAACTAGCGAGCTGCGGCTTAATCTGGCACATTCTTCGGTCTCGAGTAGCCACAAAATTGACGGACCATTCCAAGAAACATCGCTGAAATAGTAACCCAAATATTAGGCTAAGTTGTTGTTTGTTTTTCGCTAAGCTATTAAAATATAAATATTAATTATTTATTATTTTTTTACAATGAAAATGTTATGTTGGCGAGAGACAGAGGTTCACTCTTTGGACTGTAGGATTTGTTCCCAACTGATTACAAACAATTTCAGAGTGTATTTTTTTAAGCTTGCTTTAGCATTTGCGCAGCACAAAACAAATAATCGGCACACTGGATTTTTTTTGTTTGTATGTATATGCAGCGCTGGTCTTAATGACAATTGCTGGATCGCGCATCCCTGCTTCGCGAATGCGGCCACCGGACGGCCCTCTTGCATGCAGCTTTTTTTTTCGTTTTGCTAGCGTTGCAGAAGCCGGCGGCAGCATGCTGAAGTACGTTTCCTACTCGTCCGTCGTCATTCTCCGAAGACGTTCTAAAGATCCTCTGTGAGCCGTGATACGTTGCCGTTGAGAACACGTGCAAATTTTCTCGAAAGCGCGGGGCCGCAGGAAAAAGGCACAGCTCGTCGAAAGCAAGTTTTGCCGGTCTCGCGGCGTGTTCAAAGCTTCCTTGGCACGCCGATGTGCTGTCTCTGTGCCTTCGCACGCTTAGGTACCGACCAAGAATCGACGCCGTGTGGATGTGTTTTGCGAGTGCAATGTGCGTAAGCCATATGTGCCTCTGAATCAGCGTCTTTCTTTACTCTGACGACGACTTGCGGCACTCGCGGTCCAGAAACGAGCTTGATCCAGCATCCAGTAGCGACGGAAGAAGGGGGGAAGGTACGTCTTTTTCTAGTCGTTAGACGATTTACAGAATACCGCGCACAACACCTCCTCATCACTGATCAGTGCTGACTCATTATCAACCTACTTAATTGCACTTGATGTTTGAGCGCGGCTAAAATAATTGTGATTGGTTAACAGATTCCACACGATTATATGGGCCGCACTTTAAAGATTTTTATTCTCGCCGTCTTGCAATTTGCCTTCGTAAACCTTCCTTGCGCCACAGCGTTGCTCTATTCATGCTCCCACGTAATCCATTAAAGTATATTTGGAACATAGTCATGGTCAATAGTACATAAGAGCACGTACAGACGACCCCCCTCCCTTTATTGATAGCAAATCATCGGAACAGCTGGGCGATCCAGAACTCCGTGGCCGAGATATATATGATCTAAAAACATCTACGCGCGACATACCTTTAAAACTTTGGTGCGGCGCCGATTGTTGATCGGTCTCCGAGCATTCGAAGGCACAGAAACACAGCACTTCGGTGTACCAAGGAAGCTTCGAACACGCCGCGGGACCGACGAAACTTGATTTCGACAAGTTTTGCCTGTTTCCTGCGGCACTGCTCTTTCGAACAAATTTCCACGTGTTCTCAATGGCCATGTATACCGGCTCACACAGGATCTTTAGAACGACTTCGGCGAATGACGTCGAACGAGCAGAAAACGTGTCTTTAGCACGCTGCCGCCGGCCTCTGCAACGCTAGCAAAAAGGAAAAAAACTGCATGCAAGATGGCCGTCCGGTGGCCGCACTCACGCTGCAGTGAACAGGCGGGGATGCGCGATCCAGCAATTGTCATTAACTCATGTTCACCAATAACCCCCTTGATGTTTACAAACAAACCGAAGCGCCCCTAGCGGACGCCACTGGCGCCGCGAATGTGCGATGGAGTGTGGGCAAGAAGCTCGTCGTCGACCATAAACCAACCATTGAGATTCGATGTTGTCGGCGTCGGTGTCAGCCCTCCTACCCTTCTTTTCCGTTGGAATTGTTGATTTTACGTAATGAAAAAACAGCTAGGGCGCAGGCGAGCTGGTGTAAGGTTACCATTTTTTTAGACCACCTGAGACTGGGTGGAAGAAACACGACGACGTCTCAAACAAAGCTAACCAGTGTTGCCAGATGGTCCAAACAAAAAACCGCCAAACGTCTGGGAGGTATAGCCCAAATATAGCCAAAGCCATAAAATAAATATAGCCCAAAATAGCCAAGACTAGAAACAACGATTTTTAAGCCTTTTATTGAAAATTTTTCATACGCGCAAAAAACACGTTAAATTCTCTTTTTCAACCCTCAGATGCGCCACTTTTTGTGTACTAGGTCCCCTGACATATATATAAAAAAAAAGCTTCAGAAGGATGAACATTTGTGAAACAATTACCCATCCTTCGTAGGTTTTCAGAAATAGAAAACATACATGGACAGCTGTATTGTGAAGCCCGGGAGGTATAATCATACAGTAACAAAACAGAATGTGGAAGCAGAACAGGCAGAACTCGGAGTTTTAAACTAGCACCCCCTATATCTAAGGTTCTTACAAATAACTCACCCGTCTCTTTTTCTTTGTGTAGAATATGAGCGTCCCCTGTTCCGGTTCAATCTATTTTTGATTGTGTTTCTTTTCTTAAAGTTGGCGATGCCTAAGAATTTTCGCAATGGGCACCAAAGCTGCGTTTGGAGAGTCCAGTCTATGTCCGGGTAGAAGACGCGTTACCAGACCTGTAAAAACAGTGCAATTTGTTTGTTTGGTTTGCTTCACTGCGCTGTGGGTAGACCGCTTGAACTCTGCTAGCACTGCTTCTCTGCGCATTGTGAAAACCCCGAAGTTTGTAGAAGTTTGAAGCCATTCTCCTTCCTCTCTCTCCTCTCGACTAGCCAAAAGAGAAACAATTTTTTTTTCGAAACAGACTAGAAGTTCGAAATTAACTAGTCGAACCTCAAAGTTCGACGTCGAACCTGAGAATCGACAAGAGTTCGCCGCTCCCTTAGAAATAGCCCAAAAATAGCCACATAGCCAAAGGCGAAATTTTGACGCCAACTAGAAAAAAAAATGTAGCCCAATTTGGCTATATATAGCCCAATCTGGCAACACTGCAACTAACCACTTTATTCAGTCCTCCCTCCTTTTATACATCCTGATCCCAAAATCGGCACCATAAAAAAACACTCCAAACAAAGGCACCAAGGGGACACGTCTTGACTTCGCAGCCACAACAGTGTTAAAAAAAACTAATCACTTTGAACTAACAAAAGCTACACACACATCAAAACGTCGGCCGAAGGTAACATTCTTTGACCTCGCAGCCACTCTTATCTTTACAAAAAACAAAGAAATGAACCACACGGAACCGACTACAGTTCGAACCCATCAACCTGTTACACCCTTTATTTTTTTTTATTTTTTTTTTACGTATGCATACAAACGGAACAAGATCATGACAAAGGAGGCACCTCTGGCGAAAAAACACAAGACATGTTCAATTCATACTCGCAGAAAAGCTTTCGCCCTATCACTAAGAAGCATAGACGCCTGGCTTATGCAATTGCCGATTGACCTAATTTTTACTGTCTCTTTACAACCCTTTTAACGTCATTGATCTCTTTGTATACTACCGTTGTACCGGACCACTCGGCTGAACAGTTCTAATTCTGAAATTGCGACACATGTACAATAATGCAGAAACTGCTCAGCCGAGTGGTCCGGTACAACGGTAGTGTGCAAAGAGATCAATGACGTTAAAAGGGTTAAAAGAGACAGTAAAAATTAGGTCGATTGGCAATTGCATAAGCCAGGCGTCTATGCTTCTTAGTGATAGGGCGAAATCTTTTCTGCGAGTAGGAATTGAACAGGTCTTGTGTGTTTTCGCCAGAGGTGCCTCCTTTGTCATAATCTTGTTCCTTTGTATACATACGTAAAAAAAAAAAAAAAAAAAGTGTAACAGGTTACGGGTTTGAACTGCAGTCGGTTCCGTGTAATTCGTTTCTTTGTTTTTTGTAAAGATAAGAGTGGCTGCGAGGTCAAAGAATGTTACCTTCGGCAGACGTTTTGATGTGTGTGTAGCTTTTTGTTAGTTCAAACTGATTCGTTTTTTTGTTTTTTTTTAACACTGTTGTGGCTGCGAAGTCAAGACGTGTCCCCTTGGTGCCTTTGTTTGGAGTGTTCTTTTAACGGGGACGATTTTGGGATCAGGATGTATAAAAGGAGGGAGAACTGAATAAAGTGGTTAGCTGTGTTTGAGACGTCGTCGTGTTTTTTCCACCCAGTCTCACGTGGTCTAAAAAAATTGTGATTTTATGTCTTCCTGGGCAATGCCTGACTAGGGTGGCCACCTGTCCCGCGACTCACGGGACTGTCTCGCATTGAGGACTCGTGCCCCGCGTCCCGCGAGGTATTCTGAAGTCTTTAGAGTGTGTTTTTCGTCATTCTTGTCCAGCTCGCTTGCACCTTTGCATCTAATTACATTATAATCATTCCCTTAAATTGCGAGCTTTACCCTTGTTGGCGTTAGACTCGTGGCAGCTGATAAAACCCGTTTCCTCTACTGACGCCTAACCCCTGGTTAGCTCAGTTGATAGAGCGCTCCACCTGTAATGGAGAGTAATAAACTTTTACGTGGTGCTGCTTTGCCTGTCGTGTGTACATATTTGTTTACTTTTCCTGAATAAAACTAGTAGAAAGTTAGCGCCTGTGTGTATACTTCTTGTCCTTGTCTTTTTTGCGCTATTTTTTATGTTTTACTAAGATTTATGTTTGTCCTTTGTCCCTCTTCTTCCCCTTCTCCAGGGATTCTTTTTCGTCTTCAAAATGTCCAGCATTTCACATTGTCGTAAAATTCACTCTGCGACTCATAGTGCTGCCGAGCAATTGGGCAGGGAGGAAGCGCGGAGGTCGCTGATAATGGTTTAAATCGAAATGATACGTCATTTTCTATTCAAGCATTGCGGGAAGCGACCGTCGTTCTTGCAGAAGACCACACGCGCATCCGCTGTTGCGCGCTTGCGCGAAATATTGTAAGAAAGTTTGCTCGCCAAAAGTTTAAATATAAAATATTGTAACTATTTTCAAATTGCTGTGTCAATGCAAAAGAACTGCTGTATTTATTTTTTTTTTAAGACATGCAGTTGTATTTGCAGAGGTCAAAAGAGAACATAATGTTAAATTGCCGCACTACCTACGACGCCCGTCGGGCGAGTGAGGTCTATACTTCGTATCAGCTTAGGTCCGAGCGCGGCCGATGGTATGAGCCGAAGGGCCAATCAAACACCGCAAAAAGCGCAGCGTCATGGCGTAATCTCTGCAGTTGATAGGCATAGAGTGCAATCACAGCTGGTGATGGTCGACTCTTTCAGTGAGCACGTCGCCCTCGGCGTCCTGTAAGTATATTAAATAGCAGCGTATACTCTCACCTGCCCCAACATCCCAACGTGCCGCCTCATTATACGTTTCTGCATTTAGTTAGGCTGAACCGACTGTTCAGTTTCATATAGAAATATATGCTGGAATTTTTTTTTTAATCTGAGGTTCAAAGATATACAACACGGGTTTCAAAATATTTGGAAATTTTCTAAACATTTGGAACTTCGTATGTTGAGATATTCTATTATTTTCGAACTTTAACAATTTTCTGACTTTCAAACCTGATAAGTTCTAAAGTTTGGAAAAAATTGAACCATTTAAGATGCTTAGGATATATGTCTACTTTCTCTGAATTATGCTTCAATCATACCTCCTCTACCTGTTTTGAGCAAATACACACACATGATCGATTTCCGCATTCATACTGTGCATATTCGTCCAACATAAAAGCAATCAAGTAATCTCAGTACAATCGCTGTCACTAAGACTCCCAAACTGCAATCGAAATACCATGTTACAAAGCCAGTGATTTAATGGTAGCAGTGGTACTAATGACTGTGTAGCGGACAGGCCAACTGGGCGCAGGGGAGAAAGAAGAGGTGGCACGCTGCCAAGAAGGCTCGCGAGCAGGGATGGGTTACATGCAAATATGTATCGAAAATGTATGCAAATACATGCAAATATGTATCGAAATACAAATACAAAATACTTCGTCAAAAAATGTATTTAATTACAAATCTAATTACATTTCCAAAAAAGCATTTAAGTACAAGATACAAATACAACCAAATCTATTTGGTCTCCTCCAGGTACTTTTCCAAATACATTCCTCAAAATTTGCGTCAGCGACTTCAGGGCACCTGCAACGGGTTTCTGGGTATCTCATTTTAATTTTGCATCACACACTCGAAGGTTAGTGTGCGAGGCTGTAGTAACGGAATAGAAACAACAAAAAATGTAATCAGCTTGGACGTAATAGGTGAAAAAAGTACAGAGCTTCAAGCAGCTTTTTTTTGTCGAATACATTTTGGTATAGACCAACAAAGAACCAAGACGATCAAGACGCGCAGCACTAGCTAAAGAATTTTTTATTGTTGTAACTCGCACCAGTTACGAAAGTCTGGACGACCCGCGCATTTAGACTGTTCCAGACAAAAATATGGATGGAAATCAGGCTGGAAAGCCCCATGGCCGAATAAAGGATGAAGACTATATCTTACAACTACGTGCATAAAAACAAGAATTGTAACTTTCCCAATGACATTTATTTAACGTGATAGAGGCAAGTGCCGCGGGCGCCCGGTGTGCGCGGGCACCCGCGGTGAGCGAGACGCGAGCTGCCGCAGGACTGGTGTATGAAGATATGAAGAGTTTCTTAGTTTGTTGTTGCCGTTGGCATTGAGATAAAGAAAGAGCAGCTTTAGACACGTCTTAGGATGAGCAAAAGGAGTCGTGACAATAAATTTGAGGGATGTATTTTCGCCCGCAGAATTCTATTTAATTACAATTGTATTTGAAATACCCATGGTTTAGTATTTAAATACACAGGTCAAATACATTACCCAATCTGTAATTAAATACAAATGCAAAATACACAAAGTGTTTGAATTACGTATTTTAAATACTTGTATTTGGAACACTGCCCATCCCCGCTCGAAAGGAACACACCGACGAAACAGCTCTGAGATGTATACTTACATCGCAGTCTTCTTGAAAGCACGAGGAAAGGACGAGATTTCCACCATATTACCCCATCCCACCTTGCGGCTTCCTAAAAATTTTCACTTTTGCTTCCGGCTCTTGAGCAATGTCAGTTTGACCTCCCCTGATCTAGGTCGACCACCTGTCTCACAACCTTTTGTGGAATCATTCGTTGATTGACCAGTTACGACAAATGTCTAAAATTCTCGGGTTCTTCCTCAGTATTAACTTGGTTTTCATAATGTTCAGATTGTTTTGGAATGTCCTGATAAAACTGTCCAAACCCCTTGATGCTGACCACGATGATTGCATTTCAAAGACAGTCTTACACACAGAGAAGTGGAGGATTATTGCTATAATTCAGATTAATTGTGTCAAAACTGAGAAGCTTGCAATAATAATATCAGCAGGAAACCCTGCATAAACTTTAGAAACATTAAGGAAACTAAACTTCAAGGGAAAGTTTCTTGAGTGTTCTCAGAAATTCCCTAGAGTCACGTGCACTTCTGTTTCCAGCGTAATCATTGTTTGCGGCATTGCCCCTAAAATCTCATATGGTGACATTTGGTACAATAACGTTTTATGAATAATTTTCTCTGAAACATTTTAGTATATTTTACATTCCCATTAGTCTCCTGACGAAATCCTGGTCATGAAACCAACGGCTAGACTACATTATTCTGCTATACTCCCGTCTCTTCACTCTACATGATCCTCTTAGTTACGCACACTTATATTCTGCACTAAATATTTTGTTTCATTTCTCTGCTTACTGTTCCATCTCCTTTACCTCTATCCCCCAATTATTGGTAGCTCCTTTCTTTTAACCTTCCCTCCAAAATCCTTCGTTTATTAAACATATTTCACACATAGACCACCATTTAACAAATATAGACCACCATTCACTCATAGACCACCATTTGCTGATGCGACCTTAAATTTTGTATGATTCTTCAGAAATAATTTATGCATGAAAGGGGCGCCACGTCCGACGACATCATGCTAGGAGGAAGAGGGACGCCCCAGGGCTCGGTCCTTTCACCGTACCTCATCAACGTCGCCATGATCGGACTCCCAGAGAAGCTAGAAGCGATCGGCGGATTACACCACAGCATTTACGCTGACGATATCACGCTTTGGGTGACCGGCGGCAGCGACGGTTTTATACAAGACACGCTGCAAGAAGCGATTCGGGCGGGGGAAAGTTACGTCGAGCCAAGGGGTCTTGCCTGCTTCCAGCAGAAGTCCCAACTCCTCCTCCTCAAGCCGGTCCGTGCCCGCCAGCTACCGTCGGACATCGAGCTGTACGCCCAGGGTAACAGAATCCCCACGGTCAGGAGCACACGAGTCCTAGGCCTTAGGATACAAGCCGACGGAAACAACTCCGAAACGATAGCGTCGGTAAAAGCCACTGCGTTTCAAATTTCGCGCCTCTTCTCCCGAATCTCCAGTAGAAACTATGGCATGAAGGAGAAAACCTCGTGCGCCTGGTACGCGCTTTCGTCGCCAGTAGGCTGGCGTACGTCCTCCCTTTCCTAAGACACGGCCCCACGGAAACGAACAAGCTTAACTGTCTCATCAGAAAGTCCTACGAGAGAGCACTCGACATCCCGGACAGCACCTCAAATGAGAAGCTCGCGGCTTTAGGTCTCCACAACACGGTAGAGGAGATCATAGAAGCTCAGCGTGTTTCGCAGCTGGAGAGGCAGACGAAGAGTGCCACGGGCCGCCACATCTTGGCCAACCTTGGAATCCGCTATGAGAGGCAAACGGGAGAGAAAGCCGGCGTCCCTAGGCGGGTCAGGGAAGATCTCGTCATACCAAATATCCCAAAGCACATGCACCCGACGCATCACGCGGAACGCAGAGCGGCGAGAGTCAAGGCGCTGCAGAAACGGCTAAGCATCGCGGAGGGCGCCCCCGCCCTCCGCAATGGCGCCCTTGCCGGCTAGAGCCGGCGGGGGCGCCATGGTCGCAACAGCGGTCAACCAACAAGAAGTGACGTTTGATTAAATTGTTAATCTTGTTGAGTAAAGTCGGAGCAGTTTTTTTTATCATTATGATTCCCGGCTTTTGGAATATTTTTGCATTGATCTCGAGCTGCAGTATCAAGACGTCGGAACCGGAAGTCGCGGAGGAGGTGGCCATCGCCCTCGCGATCCGAGTCCGGGGGGCACGCATCATCATCAGCGACTCGCAGCAAGCCATCCGGCAGTTCGCCAAAGGGAGAATCTCTACAGCCGCGCTCAAGGTCCTGGGCGACCCCGAGAAGACGTCAGCAAGAGTACAGCTCATCTGGACACTGGCGCACTCGTCGCTCCCCGGCAACCAGAAAACATACGGCGCGGCAGGAGAGCTCGCTCACCGGGCCGGGGAACCGCTGGGCCCTTTTCTGGCCTTTTTTTCGGGGGGTGACAGGCTGGTCACATTTAGGGACATTCTCGATCACTACACTGGCGAGAGGTTACGCTATCCACCCGCGCACCCCTCGCTGGACAAAAGGACGTCGGTGGTATGGCACGACCTCCAGACGGGCTCCTTCCCGAGCCCCTCCCTACTCAATAAATGATACCCCTACAAGTACAAGCCAAACTTCAAGCTCTGCAGCGGCCACGCCAACCTCGGACACGTGGTGTGGGAGTGCAGCAGGATCGACCACAAGTCCCACCCGCTACTGGAGAAGATCGACAACCAGGAGAGCTGGGAAACCCTACTCCTCTGCTCCGACCCCTCGGTGCAGAACCAACTAGTACAGCTGGCCAAAGATGCCGCCAAAACCCAGAGGGTTCAGTCCGCCGTCTGAGGGGTGGCTGGCGGGGCGACCCTAGGGGTCTTCCGTTCGGTCATTAACCCATGCTTGGGCAAATAAATATTGTTTACTATTACTACTGTATGAAAGGGCAAAAGCTTATGTGTCGATCAGTCGAGCTGGAGTCCTATGCGAGCTAAGTTAGCCTATGCATCTATGCAAGGGAATGGTCGATTGAACTAATGAGTCGCGGGATAGCTGGAGATGACTTCCTGAATATAATTACTGTTTCAGAGGTTAGATGGTACTGAATTGTGGAGAGATACCTTAATTATTAACTGAACTCCCTAAGTGTAGGAACTATTAAACAGGCAAGCAGTATAAAAAAAAACATTACGTTTGGACATCGTTGCTTATTCAACTTTACATTTTTACGTCTCAAGTGTTACTCGCCACTGAAAATTTTATGATTGTTACTGTTTTATACTGATTTAATAAATCAAATTAAATAGCTATACCACCATGTGTTTTCTTTTACATACAAATTGTACGCTAAATGCAAAGTCCTGGCTGGAGCTAAGACGTGTTTTTTACACCATTTATTTGTACTAACCTTATAAATGTGAGAAAACATGTGCTCATCGCAATAACAACGCTGCTGAAGTAGAGGTTCCAAGACACAAATACGATTAACTCGGAAGTCTGCTTGCCCCTGGAAGAACATTTTTCTATGACATCTGTGCAGTGAAAATCCCAGAAGCGCGTTTATCATGACAAACGCACGCTATCCAGAATAGCGAGACCCAAAAAAATTGGTTCTTCCTTCAAAAATGTGCCTTGTGGAACAGTTTGAAACTCAGAAAAGAGCTTGTATCCTGGAAGAAGGGCTTCCCCCTTCTATTTGCTGTGCGGCGGGAAAGCGGCGCACCAAGTAACCCGCAAGCGCGCTTCCCTTTGCAGGTATTTTCTTCGCTGGAAAGCGAAAAACAAGCAAATGTACTTGTCCCTTGCAAGGAGATGGGAAAGCAGTAGACCTAACATCCCATAAGCGCGCTTCTGTCCGCAACACTGTTTTGCAGACAAGCAAGAAACTCATGAGTGCGCTTCACCTTACGAACTTAGGTACTGCAGAAAAGCGGCCTAGAAAGACTTCATAATTGTCTACATTCACTGCAAGACATTCGTACGCGAATCTCGGCCTCCGAAGAGCACTTATGGCAATTGGCTGTATTGATTGAATAAACATGACTTTCTAATTACCCAATTACAGTTATCTTACTGGCCAAATAAACAAACAAAAACATTGATTTCATTTAAAATGCTCTCAAAATAATATTTTGAGAGAAATATTACTTCTCTCAAAATATTATTTATACTAGAATATGCAAGATCAACCACAGACATATACTTTAGTCTGTCTTCCTTCTTCTATATCTCTCTCTGCTGGTATTTGAGTTTGTATGCATGTTGATGCACGCATAGTGTCTTCTTTTTGACTCTACCCTTCCCCTTGTTTTGCTATACTTGAAGAATGAGCAGAAAATGAGAGAGAGCGCCCAATTCTCCGATTTACTTTTGCCTCGAATAAGTCTTATATTTGCTCGTTATCCTCAAAACTATATTACTTGATAATTATTTGACATGGAATAAAAAAAATGTCCCTGAAAATAATAAACTGCTCTAGGCTCCAGTGGTAAAAGCAATGTTTTTTTTTTCAAATATCTTATATACAAATGTTTGATTTCAATCCACATGGTGAAATCAGTATGATTAAAATCATACTTGGGTATAGTAATTCGATTACAGTAATTGATTACTGTAATTTAATTACTTGCTGGTAATTTGTAAGTGTAATTAATTAGTTTTGGCTAAAAGAAATTGCAATTGCAATTTATTTACTTTCTAGCATCAGTAATTAAAAACTTTGAGGCACAATTAACATTAATTTTGCAAGGCTTTCCGGTGCCGACAAAACCTCTCTGAAAGTCTCAGCGTTCGCACGAGCGGCCTACCACTCCGTGACACACTCGCACACATAGACAGGCACACACAAGCACAACAAAAGTAGCATCGCATTGTTTGTTGCTTACACTATGGGCTGAGAGACAATCCTCTTCGGAGCCTACCTCAATGGCACGGTGTGGCGCCGTCTGCGGTGCGATCAGAAAGCAGTATCGTAAAATGCCAATATATTTAAAGAAAATAATTGAACGTCCGCTTTCAGTAGAGGTTGGAGGTTATAATTCTGTATACGTTTTTTTTTATTTCTTTACCAGTTTTTTACACCCCTCTCTTAGGACTGTTGCATATTTGCTTCTTTGTACTATTTTCAAGTTTATTTCCTGTTGGTTTTACTTCGGATATTTACATAAGCATTTTTGAGACTGACCTCGCACCTGTGAATATTTTCACCATTGATTTGGGAGCCCCAATTCAGTTCCTATATATTTCTGAGCAATTATAATTTAAACTCAATATGAATGATTTGATAACATGAAATGTTTGTATGTAAATGTGGTCGTACCAGCGCGTGTGGATTGTGTTTTATATTAACTCTATTAAAATATCTACATATCACTAATTGTCACGTTTTATTTGCCTGGCTAACAAAGGTGTGTCAACCAAATTTTAATTTAGCGATCTGGCATCTTTGACGAAATGAACTGATTTATATTATTTAAAATATAGGAACGTAGGACTTCATTACCCAAACTGACAGGTTCTATCATTAATCAAAATTTATGAAAGGAAGTACACTATGTGACATTTATACAGTGATGCCTCCTCAAACATTGGAGCAAGGAATGAATAAACAGATTGCATTCTAAACAACTGGTTTAAAGTTATGTGACCCAAGTAGGGTCGCTTTCAGAAATTAGTAATGGTAAATTAATTTTATTCGTTTTTAAAAGTAATTTGTAATTGCAATAAATTATTTTTCAGGTAGTAGTAATTGTAACTGTAGTCAAACTAGTTATGGAGCAAAGTAATTTTAATTAAATAACATTTTGGCAGTAATTTAACCATGTATGATTAAAATTGGGATCTAAATCCTGATTTCAATTGTGATTTAAATCACCTTGATTTGTATTCTCCACCCTGCCGATACGTGTGTCAGTGCACGGCCACTGCCAATCCTTTCATCTGCAGCATGTGACATTGAGTCTTCAATTCTCTATACGAGGGCAATGGGGGATAGCCAAGGGATGAAGATCGGCTGAATTACTTTTTTACAACATTTCGGTGATATGCTGTTAGATAACTTTGCACTCTGCAGGTGAAATTCGGTACGGTCTACATTTCTAGAATCGACCCAATGGACACCGAATCTTCAAGTCGAAAAAATCAGACTATGTCCCATGCCGAGTGACCAGACTGTGTTTAATTTTCGATAGCTAACTTACTAGTATTGTAATAATGCTGATTTTATGCTTGCAGAAGTGTGTTGATAAGTGGTTAGCACAAGTGCTCAGAAAGAGTGGTAATGTGATGTTCTTTATTTACTTGTTATACTGGAGACAAGAGCTTTCTTGGAAGTATTTCCAACTCTGTGGAGGCATCGATCAGGCAAAGACAAACGGTGCCTTGTATTGCAGACACAAGGGAATATGTAACACTCCTTTTCTTAGTAAATAACGATTCGACAGACTTGACTAGTCCAGAGATATCTGCAAACAAGTAGTCAGCGCTACGGCGACAATATATAGTGCTGGCAAAAAAGGCTGTCCTTTGTGGCCGTCGAATTAGACGGGTCAGCAACAGGGTTGTAATAATCATCTTTATATCGAGTGCCCTAAAACAACCACATCGGTCTTCCCCGTGATGCAGCAACAAAAACAATAACACCAGCAAAAAAATCCTAAACACACATAAATTCAATAGAAAGATGTAAGATTATCCAAATGGCCACGGTACATTGTAACTGACACGGATATACGTATAAAGCTAAAGTGGAGTGATGGCATTATATAATGACTGAATCCGAGAGAGATATGAGGTATTACATGGTGAGCAAACATAGAAGCCTACAGAATATCTGGTTACACGTGAAAGGACATGAAACAGTCCAGCTCTAGTTCCCCCGTAGCTCAGTTTATAAAGGCATCGGTGGACATCTTCAAAGACTCCCACTCTAAAATTACATTGTCGACACTTTGATATCACAATATGACGGACGTGCCTGCAAGAAGCAGGAACATCGTTGCACATCGCATAGGCTGTAACAATTCGCTATTACCCATGTGCAATAGGTGTTTGTGGCCTGTAGTAATTATCTTACATGTGCGATGTGCAGGAATTTGCGGCTCCCGTGTCGACCAAGGCAGTGAATTTGTGACCTAAATGTGAATGTCTATTATTGCCACTCCAATAAAATTAATTTCCCTGCATTTTGTGACAGTGCAACATGGGTTCCAGTTCTCTCGCTTCCCGCAGTATGGCACACAGGCCCGAACCCATGCCATTCAAGTAAGAAAGTTGAGAGGGCAGGCGCAGTTTCCTGGTAGGAAAGCAGCTTTTCTGCCAGGCAATTAGAACCCAGTCGTCTGCTAGCAGTGATGATGCTTGCCTGAATAAGTCGAACAAAAAAATTGTTAGTTTTCTGAGCCAGCAACCTCTGAAAATCATTTAGCTTCTAATACATTTAAGGGTTAGCAGGAAAATAAGAATAATGTTGGTTTCAAACTTTTGACACATAAGAATTCAATACTAACTCCGGGCAACTACCACTTATTTCGACCAGCAACAAAATTCACTACCTTCGTTGCTGGTTAAAGGAACCAGTCTACCGTATTTTTTTTCATTCTTTCTGTGTTCAAAGTCTTTCTATGATGTACTGATATGACCATACATTTTAGAACGCAGTTCTTAGGCACCCGTTTGACATCGAGAGTGTCACGTGCTTCGTCAAAGTATTGATTTGACACTGTCTTGTACCAAGATTCTCGGTAGAAACAGAATTCAAAGGGCACGCGAACTGCAAGAGGCATATTTTATCAAGAAGAGGGGACCCCAGTGCGTCAGCGACACGGCAATAGCATTGTATAATGCTCAGATTCGTTTTTTGGCTAAATACATGTAAACGGGTTTATGCTCTTGTATCTTGCGCATGAGTAGCCTGGGTGACGATAAGTGTATAATATATATATATATATATATAGCCCAACAGCAAGTTCTTTTACTGTCTTGTTTTCCCGCCTTGATCCTGATGTACTGTTTCCTGGCACCAGCAGAACTTAGACAGAGTGAAGCTTCCAGATGTGAAAACTATATTTCCTTTCTCCGGACAAGCGGTGAGCGTGAATACCTAAATATATATATATATATATATCATTCTCAAGTTGTTTAGCATGGTATACCGCAAAATCACAATACCTCAAGGGAAGGAGCACGGGAGGACGAAGGGGTACAATTAGAAGGAGGGACATGCCCTCCCCTCCTTCTCAAGAGCTGCGCTCTACTTCAGCATTACAGGAACTTGTTAACTTCTCATCTTTTATAGTAAAAAATATTTTTGAAAATGCTGTGAACAATTGCCTTCACAGTGCACCTTCAGGTTGTTGGAGTAATCAATCACGTCTCTCCAAACTCAGGAGTTCTTAATACAATGCAAGTATCAAGCTTAATACTTTGCAGCAGTGCAGTCGTGTTAAGCTTTTTCTTATTGCACCAGTGCACACGAAGAAGCACCTGTTCTCTAGCGTTAAGCCCTCCCACATTACACCGGTGCATGCTGAAAGCACTAGCGCTCTTTTGGTAACCTTTTTCGCGTTGCGCCGGAGCACGCGGAGAAACGCCAGATCTCTCGTGGTTAGCTTTCTTGCATTGCTCCGGTGCATGCGGAGAAGCGCCTGTGCTCTCGCGGTAAGCCTTCCCACATTCCACCGGTGCATGCGGAAAGCACCAGCGCTCTTTTGGTAACCTTTTTCGCGTTGCGTCCGTGCACGCGGAGAAACGCCAGCGCACTCATGATTAGCTTTCTTGTATTGCTCCGGTGCACGAAGAGAAGCGCCTGTGCTCTCGTGGTAAGCCTTCCTACATTGCACCGGTGCATGCGGAAAGTACCAGCTCCCTTTTGGTAACCTTTCCCACGCTGTGCCGGTGCACGTGGAAACGCCAGCGCTCTCGCGGTTAGGTTTCTTGCATTGCTCCGGTGCATGCGGAGGAGTGCTTGTGCTCTCGCGGTAAGCCTTTCCGCATTGCACCGGTGCATGCGGAAAGCACCAGCGCTCTTTTGGTAACCTTTTCGCGTTGCGCCGGAGCACGCGGAGAAACGCCAGATCTCTCGTGGTTAGCTTTCTTGCATTGCTCCGGTGCATGCGGAGAAGCGCCTGTGCTCTCGCGGTAAGCTTTCCCACATTCCACCGGTGCATGCGGAAAGCACCAGCGCTCTTTTGGTAACCTTTTTCGCGTTGCGTCCGTGCACGCGGAGAAACGCCAGATCTCTCGTGGTTAGCTTTCTTGCATTGCTCCGGTGCATGCGGAGAAGCGCCTGTGCTCTCGCGGTAAGCCTTCCCACATTCCACCGGTGCATGCGGAAAGCACCAGCGCTCTTTTGGTAACCTTTTTCGCGTTGCGTCCGTGCACGCGGAGAAACGCCAGCGCTCTCATGATTAGCTTTCTTGTATTGCTCCGGTGCACGAAGAGAAGCGCCTGTGCTCTCGTGGTAAGCCTTCCTACATTGCACCGGTGCATGCGGAAAGTACCAGCTCCCTTTTGGTAACCTTTCCCACGCTGTGCCGGTGCACGTGGAAACGCCAGCGCTCTCGCGGTTAGCTTTCTTGCATTGCTCCGGTGCATGCGGAGGAGTGCTTGTGCTCTCGCGGTAAGCCTTTCCGCATTGCACCGGTGCATGCGGAAAGCACCAGCGCTCTTTTGGTAACCTTTTCGCGTTGCGCCGGAGCACGCGGAGAAACGCCAGATCTCTCGTGGTTAGCTTTCTTGCATTGCTCCCGTGCATGCGGAGAAGCGCCTGTGCTCTCGCGGTAAGCTTTCCCACATTCCACCGGTGCATGCGGAAAGCACCAGCGCTCTTTTGGTAACCTTTTTCGCGTTGCGTCCGTGCACGCGGAGAAACGCCAGCGCTCTCATGATTAGCTTTCTTGTATTGCTCCGGTGCACGAAGAGAAGCGCCTGTGCTCTCGTGGTAAGCCTTCCTACATTTCACCGGTGTATGCGGAAAGCACCAGCGCTCTTTTGGTAACCTTTTTCGCGTTGCGTCCGTGCACGCGGAGAAACGCCAGCGCTCTCATGATTAGCTTTCTTGTAATGCTCCGGTGCACGAAGAGAAGCGCCTGTGCTCTCGTGGTAAGCCTTCCTACATTCCACCGGTGCATGCGGAAAGCACCAGCGCTCTTTTGGTAACCTTTTTCGCGTTGCGTCCGTGCACGCGGAGAAACGCCAGCGCTCTCATGATTAGCTTTCTTGTATTGCTCCGGTGCACGAAGAGAAGCGCCTGTGCTCTCGCGGTAAGCCTTCCCACATTCCACCGGTGCATGCGGAAAGCACCAGCGCTCTTTTGGTAACCTTTTTCGCGTTGCGTCCGTGCACGCGGAGAAACGCCAGAGCTCTCATGGTTAGCTTTCTTGTATTGCTCCGGTGCACGAAGAGAAGTGCCTGTGCTCTCGTGGTAAGCCTTCCTACATTGCACCGGTGCATGCGGAAAGTACCAGCTCCCTTTTGGTAACATTTCCCACGCTGTGCCGGTGCACGCGGAAACGCCAGCGCTCTCGCGGTTAGCTTTCTTGCATTGCTCCGGTGCATGCGGAGGAGTGCTTGTGCTCTCGCGGTAAGCCTTTCCGCACTGCACCGGTGCATGCGGAAAGCACCAGCGCTCTTTTGGTAACCTTTTTCGCGTTGCACCGGAGCACGCGGAGAAACGCCAGATCTCTCGTGGTTAGCTTTCTTGCATTGCTCCGGTGCATGCGGAGAAGCGCCTGTGCTCTCGCGGTAAGCTTTCCCACATTCCACCGGTGCATGCGGAAAGCACCAGCGCTCTTTTGGTAACCTTTTTCGCGTTGCGTCCGTGCACGCGGAGAAACGCCAGCGCTCTCATGGTTAGCTTTCTTGTATTGCTCCGGTGCACGAAGAGAAGCGCCTGTGCTCTCGTGGTAAGCCTTCCTACATTGCACCGGTGCATGCGGAAAGCACCAGCTCCCTTTTGGTAACATTTCCCACGCTGTGCCGGTGCACGCGGAAACGCCAGCGCTCTCGCGGTTAGCTTTCTTGCATTGCTCCGGTGCATGCGGAGGAGTGCTTGTGCTCTCGCGGTAAGCCTTTCTGCATTGCACCGGTGCATGCGGAAAGCACCAGCGCTCTTTTGGTAACCTTTTTCGCGTTGCACTGGTGCACGCGGAGAAACGCCAGATCTCTCGTGGTTAGCTTTCTTGCATTGCTCCGGTGCATGCGGAGAAGCGCCTGTGCTCTCGCGGTAAGCCTTCCCACATTCCACCGGTGCATGCGGAAAGCACCAGCGCTCTTTTGGTAACCTTTTTCGCGTTGCGTCCGTGCACGCGGAGAAACGCCAGCGCTCTCATGGTTAGCTTTGTTGTATTGCTCCGGTGCACGAAGAGAAGCGCCTGTGCTCTCGTGGTAAGCCTTCCTACATTGCACCGGTGCATGCGGAAAGTACCAGCTCCCTTTTGGTAACATTTCCCACGCTGTGCCGGTGCACGCGGAAACGCCAGCGCTCTCGCGGTTAGCTTTCTTGCATTGCTCCGGTGCATGCGGAGGAGTTCTTGTGCTCTCGCGGTAAGCCTTTCCGCATTGCACCGGTGCATGCGGAAAGCACCAGCGCTCTTTTGGTAACCTTTTTCGCGTTGCGCCGGAGCACGCGGAGAAACGCCAGATCTCTCGTGTTTAGCTTTCTTGCATTGCTCCGGCGCATGCGGAGAAGCGCCTGTGCTCTCGCGGTAAGCCTTCCCACATTCCACCGGTGCATGCGGAAAGCACCAGCGCTCTTTTGGTAAGCTTTTTCGCGTTGCGTCCGTGCACGCGGAGAAACGCCAGCGCTCTCATGGTTAGCTTTCTTGTATTGCTCCGGTGCATGCGGAGAAGCGCCTGTGCTCTCGCGGTAAGCCTTCCCACATTCCACCGGTGCATGCGGAAAGCACCAGCGCTCTTTTGGTAACCTTTTTCGCGTTGCGTCCGTGCACGCGGAGAAACGCCAGCGCTCTCATGATTAGCTTTCTTGTATTGCTCCGGTGCATGAAGAGAAGCGCCTGTGCTCTCGTGGTAAGCCTTCCTACATTGCACCGGTGCATGCGGAAAGTACCAGCTCCCTTTTGGTAACCTTTCCCACGCTGTGCCGGTGCACGTGGAAACGCCAGCGCTCTCGCGGTTAGCTTTCTTGCATTGCTCCGGTGCATGCGGAGGAGTGCTTGTGCTCTCGCGGTAAGCCTTTCCGCATTGCACCGGTGCATGCGGAAAGCACCAGCGCTCTTTTGGTAACCTTTTCGCGTTGCGCCGGAGCACGCGGAGAAACGCCAGATCTCTCGTGGTTAGCTTTCTTGCATTGCTCCCGTGCATGCGGAGAAGCGCCTGTGCTCTCGCGGTAAGCTTTCCCACATTCCACCGGTGCATGCGGAAAGCACCAGCGCTCTTTTGGTAACCTTTTTCGCGTTGCGTACGTGCACGCGGAGAAACGCCAGCGCTCTCATGATTAGCTTTCTTGTATTGCTCCGGTGCACGAAGAGAAGCGCCTGTGCTCTCGTGGTAAGCCTTCCTACATTTCACCGGTGTATGCGGAAAGCACCAGCGCTCTTTTGGTAACCTTTTTCGCGTTGCGTCCGTGCACGCGGAGAAACGCCAGCGCTCTCATGATTAGCTTTCTTGTATTGCTCCGGTGCACGAAGAGAAGCGCCTGTGCTCTCGTGGTAAGCCTTCCTACATTCCACCGGTGCATGCGGAAAGCACCAGCGCTCTTTTGGTAACCTTTTTCGCGTTGCGTCCGTGCACGCGGAGAAACGCCAGCGCTCTCATGATTAGCTTTCTTGTATTGCTCCGGTGCACGAAGAGAAGCGCCTGTGCTCTCGCGGTAAGCCTTCCCACATTCCACCGGTGCATGCGGAAAGCACCAGCGCTCTTTTGGTAACCTTTTTCGCGTTGCGTCCGTGCACGCGGAGAAACGCCAGCGCTCTCATGGTTAGCTTTCTTGTATTGCTCCGGTGCACGAAGAGAAGCGCCTGTGCTCTCGTGGTAAGCCTTCCTACATTGCACCGGTGCATGCGGAAAGCACCAGCTCCCTTTTGGTAACATTTCCCACGCTGTGCCGGTGCACGCGGAAACGCCAGCGCTCTCGCGGTTAGCTTTCTTGCATTGCTCCGGTGCATGCGGAGGAGTGCTTGTGCTCTCGCGGTAAGCCTTTCTGCATTGCACCGGTGCATGCGGAAAGCACCAGCGCTCTTTTGGTAACCTTTTTCGCGTTGCACTGGTGCACGCGGAGAAACGCCAGATCTCTCGTGGTTAGCTTTCTTGCATTGCTCCGGTGCATGCGGAGAAGCGCCTGTGCTCTCGCGGTAAGCCTTCCCACATTCCACCGGTGCATGCGGAAAGCACCAGCGCTCTTTTGGTAACCTTTTTCGCGTTGCGTCCGTGCACGCGGAGAAACGCCAGCGCTCTCATGGTTAGCTTTGTTGTATTGCTCCGGTGCACGAAGAGAAGCGCCTGTGCTCTCGTGGTAAGCCTTCCTACATTGCACCGGTGCATGCGGAAAGTACCAGCTCCCTTTTGGTAACATTTCCCACGCTGTGCCGGTGCACGCGGAAACGCCAGCGCTCTCGCGGTTAGCTTTCTTGCATTGCTCCGGTGCATGCGGAGGAGTTCTTGTGCTCTCGCGGTAAGCCTTTCCGCATTGCACCGGTGCATGCGGAAAGCACCAGCGCTCTTTTGGTAACCTTTTTCGCGTTGCGCCGGAGCACGCGGAGAAACGCCAGATCTCTCGTGTTTAGCTTTCTTGCATTGCTCCGGCGCATGCGGAGAAGCGCCTGTGCTCTCGCGGTAAGCCTTCCCACATTCCACCGGTGCATGCGGAAAGCACCAGCGCTCTTTTGGTAAGCTTTTTCGCGTTGCGTCCGTGCACGCGGAGAAACGCCAGCGCTCTCATGGTTAGCTTTCTTGTATTGCTCCGGTGCATGCGGAGAAGCGCCTGTGCTCTCGCGGTAAGCCTTCCCACATTCCACCGGTGCATGCGGAAAGCACCAGCGCTCTTTTGGTAACCTTTTTCGCGTTGCGTCCGTGCACGCGGAGAAACGCCAGCGCTCTCATGATTAGCTTTCTTGTATTGCTCCGGTGCATGAAGAGAAGCGCCTGTGCTCTCGTGGTAAGCCTTCCTACATTGCACCGGTGCATGCGGAAAGTACCAGCTCCCTTTTGGTAACCTTTCCCACGCTGTGCCGGTGCACGTGGAAACGCCAGCGCTCTCGCGGTTAGCTTTCTTGCATTGCTCCGGTGCATGCGGAGGAGTGCTTGTGCTCTCGCGGTAAGCCTTTCCGCATTGCACCGGTGCATGCGGAAAGCACCAGCGCTCTTTTGGTAACCTTTTCGCGTTGCGCCGGAGCACGCGGAGAAACGCCAGATCTCTCGTGGTTAGCTTTCTTGCATTGCTCCCGTGCATGCGGAGAAGCGCCTGTGCTCTCGCGGTAAGCTTTCCCACATTCCACCGGTGCATGCGGAAAGCACCAGCGCTCTTTTGGTAACCTTTTTCGCGTTGCGTCCGTGCACGCGGAGAAACGCCAGCGCTCTCATGATTAGCTTTCTTGTATTGCTCCGGTGCACGAAGAGAAGCGCCTGTGCTCTCGTGGTAAGCCTTCCTACATTTCACCGGTGTATGCGGAAAGCACCAGCGCTCTTTTGGTAACCTTTTTCGCGTTGCGTCCGTGCACGCGGAGAAACGCCAGCGCTCTCATGATTAGCTTTCTTGTATTGCTCCGGTGCACGAAGAGAAGCGCCTGTGCTCTCGTGGTAAGCCTTCCTACATTCCACCGGTGCATGCGGAAAGCACCAGCGCTCTTTTGGTAACCTTTTTCGCGTTGCGTCCGTGCACGCGGAGAAACGCCAGCGCTCTCATGATTAGCTTTCTTGTATTGCTCCGGTGCACGAAGAGAAGCGCCTGTGCTCTCGCGGTAAGCCTTCCCACATTCCACCGGTGCATGCGGAAAGCACCAGCGCTCTTTTGGTAACCTTTTTCGCGTTGCGTCCGTGCACGCGGAGAAACGCCAGAGCTCTCATGGTTAGCTTTCTTGTATTGCTCCGGTGCACGAAGAGAAGTGCCTGTGCTCTCGTGGTAAGCCTTCCTACATTGCACCGGTGCATGCGGAAAGTACCAGCTCCCTTTTGGTAACATTTCCCACGCTGTGCCGGTGCACGCGGAAACGCCAGCGCTCTCGCGGTTAGCTTTCTTGCATTGCTCCGGTGCATGCGGAGGAGTGCTTGTGCTCTCGCGGTAAGCCTTTCCGCACTGCACCGGTGCATGCGGAAAGCACCAGCGCTCTTTTGGTAACCTTCTTCGCGTTGCACCGGAGCACGCGGAGAAACGCCAGATCTCTCGTGGTTAGCTTTCTTACATTGCTCCGGTGCATGCGGAGAAGCGCCTGTGCTCTCGCGGTAAGCTTTCCCACATTCCACCGGTGCATGCGGAAAGCACCAGCGCTCTTTTGGTAACCTTTTTCGCGTTGCGTCCGTGCACGCGGAGAAACGCCAGCGCTCTCATGGTTAGCTTTCTTGTATTGCTCCGGTGCACGAAGAGAAGCGCCTGTGCTCTCGTGGTAAGCCTTCCTACATTGCACCGGTGCATGCGGAAAGCACCAGCTCCCTTTTGGTAACATTTCCCACGCTGTGCCGGTGCACGCGGAAACGCCAGCGCTCTCGCGGTTAGCTTTCTTGCATTGCTCCGGTGCATGCGGAGGAGTGCTTGTGCTCTCGCGGTAAGCCTTTCTGCATTGCACCGGTGCATGCGGAAAGCACCAGCGCTCTTTTGGTAACCTTTTTCGCGTTGCACTGGTGCACGCGGAGAAACGCCAGATCTCTCGTGGTTAGCTTTCTTGCATTGCTCCGGTGCATGCGGAGAAGCGCCTGTGCTCTCGCGGTAAGCCTTCCCACATTCCACCGGTGCATGCGGAAAGCACCAGCGCTCTTTTGGTAACCTTTTTCGCGTTGCGTCCGTGCACGCGGAGAAACGCCAGCGCTCTCATGGTTAGCTTTGTTGTATTGCTCCGGTGCACGAAGAGAAGCGCCTGTGCTCTCGTGGTAAGCCTTCCTACATTGCAACGGTGCATGCGGAAAGTACCAGCTCCCTTTTGGTAACATTTCCCACGCTGTGCCGGTGCACGCGGAAACGCCAGCGCTCTCGCGGTTAGCTTTCTTGCATTGCTCCGGTGCATGCGGAGGAGTTCTTGTGCTCTCGCGGTAAGCCTTTCCGCATTGCACCGGTGCATGCGGAAAGCACCAGCGCTCTTTTGGTAACCTTTTTCGCGTTGCGCCGGAGCACGCGGAGAAACGCCAGATCTCTCGTGTTTAGCTTTCTTGCATTGCTCCGGCGCATGCGGAGAAGCGCCTGTGCTCTCGCGGTAAGCCTTCCCACATTCCACCGGTGCATGCGGAAAGCACCAGCGCTCTTTTGGTAAGCTTTTTCGCGTTGCGTCCGTGCACGCGGAGAAACGCCAGCGCTCTCATGGTTAGCTTTCTTGTATTGCTCCAGTGCACGAAGAGAAGCGCCTGTGCTCTCGTGGTAAGCCTTCCTACATTGCACCGGTGCATGCGGAAAGTACCAGCTCCCTTTTGGTAACCTTTCCCACGCTGTGCCGGTGCACGTCGAAACGCCAGCGCTCTCGCGGTTAGCTTTCTTGCATTGCTCCGGTGCATGCGGAGGAGTGCTTGTGCTCTCGCGGTAAGCCTTTCCGCATTGCACCGGTGCATGCGGAAAGCACCAGCGCTCTATTGGTAACCTTTTCGCGTTGCGCCGGTGCACGCGGAGAAACGCCAGCGCTCTCATGGTTAGCTTTCTTGCATTGCTCTGGTGCACGAAAAGAAGCGCTTGTGCTCTCGCGGTAAGCCTTCCTACATTGCACCGGTGCATGTGGAAAGCACCAGCTCCCTTTTGGTAACCTTTCCCATGCTACGCCGGTGCACGTGGAGAAACGCCAGCGCTATCGCGTGTATCTTTTTTTGCACTGCTCCGGTGCATGCGGAGAAGCGCCTGTGCTGTCGCGGTAAACCTTCCCACATTGCACCGGTGCATGCGAAAAGCACCAGCTCCCTTTTGGTAACCTTTCCCACGCTGCGCCGGTGCACGCGGAGAAATGCCAGCTCTCTCGCGGTTAGCTTTTTTGCATTGGTTCGGTGCATGCGGAAAAGCGCCGGGCATTTTTGTGGAGCACCAGAAAGGTTAAAAGGGTCCCATGTGCGCTAGCTATTGTTTGGGCAGGATCGGTATTAGATGCAGTGTGTTATGTCAATATTAAGGTATAAGACAAATATTTCACCCCATCAAATGTAAGTGAACGACATCAAAATTCATTTCTAATGTGAAACAATTTATTCGCATTATAACACCAAAACTCTGATTTCCCCGTCTCACTTCAGACTCGGAAAGACTCCTTGGACTGTTCAGTATTGCTTAGTTGTTGGTTTCTTCACAGCGGATTTGCATAAGTAGCAATTTTCTCAGCCTTCGAGGCATCAAGCTTGCCTCGTTTTCGGAGCCTCCTTCTTACCAGATGTGAGGCCCACAAACCTTTTGCTATACCTTCCCCAGCCGTCGCCTCGGCACAAAATAAAGGCAATGTCTACAGATTCTACCTATGTGGTCAGGTTAACAAAACTCTGCTGAAAAGTCAAAGAATTCTGAAGAGAATTGTGAACAACAGGTTATGCAGCAACATTACCTGTTCGGCACGGTAAAGATGCTGCTATAATGTTTTTTTCTTTTATCAACAATGCCACAATGGGAAACCAAATAAGCTTTCTTTTTTTATTTCACCATAATGAATGCTGAATCTATCAGCAAAAATTACACGTTAACAATATGCAAACAAAGTGAAGAAATATCCCTTGGCAAACACTGCAGCAAATCAGCCTGCATGGTGGCTCACGTGCAGCAGAGTGAGACAATAAATCATAGCCATTACTGTAAGCTTAAAAGGCAGTCTCCTGTTCGAGACTTCAATCCCGACAAAATCACTAGCCCCTGTGTAGGCCTGGTTGGCTGCTTCACACGACACTCTTCAATAAGTTCATTCTAACACGAAAAAGCATGGTGGTTCATGGGCACGAATGGTTATCCTGCGTTTGAAAGTTGCTTACACAACTTCATTGGCACAATATGGCCCAAGCTTTTGTTGCACCATTAAACCCCAATTCTCATCCTACACAACTTCCTAGCACAGAAAATTTCTCTGTCCGCCACCCGAGAATGCGCTCCCTAGCGGTCAGGCTGCGCCGATAGACCTAAATTAAAGTTTAAAAAAAAGTTTAAAAACATCACACGTCAACAATGAATAGTTAACACAAATAAAACAAAGGGCCATGTCATGTTCAATAATTGAGAAGTAGTTGTAGATCTAGTAATTAAAAAGTTAATTGACAAATTTGACCTATTTAGCCAACTGACTGTGATAGATATTTCACCATTCAATGTCTCCCAAGCTCAAGAAATAAATCAATAAGCATGGTATCAATAAAATGGTCATCTCAATTTAAAAAAATTAAAACATTCAGAGTCAACATCGCAAGGCCATGCTGGCCACTAGAAAAAAGGGGAAATTAGGTAATTAGTTAGCTAAGAAACTAAAATTATTTAATTAACTTCTTATTTTTTTATTTGAGGACAGATATTGCTTTTGGAGAATGGACCTTTTTCGAGTAACGAGCGCCGTCTGGGGAGTTGTCTGCGAACTACAATAGAAGAGCAGCCCAACATGCTTCCTGTCAAAACATGCCTGTCAAAACGCATTAGCATCGTGCCGTTGTATCGGTTTTCAGTGCTTTTCATACCCCATACTACCGATACTAAAAAACAAAGCGTCAAAATAGACTAAATACGCACGAAGATTGATGCTGACAATGTTGCTGTCGATTTCGCAGGGCACCGCGTCCCGGTGTCCTGTGAAAATGGCGACAGCGGGAGTGTACGCATGCGCAGAAGCTTACTGGAAAAAGGTCCATTGAAGCTTAACCTCAATGTCTTCTAGCAGTGCAGTCAAATTTTGATAAAGAAATTCCTAGTACATGCTACGCGGTCCAGTAATTACAGCCTTATACACGGCATCAAACTGAACCTGAAACATTGTGCAAGAGCGCCGTTGAAGTCATTGTTCCGCTCTTTCCTTTGCGTACCTGCGGCCCGGCACGTGGATTGGCGGTATCGCAGCCGGCTCCGCTCGAGCAAATGGAGCCAGCCGCGGTAGCTCCGACCCAAGTGCCTGCGCCTTGACACAAAGATCAAGTTCCTGGCACTCTTGCCCTGGCATAGTCTCCTTGTGGTCCTGCTGGATCCTGGCCCTGGCCATCTTCTCCAGGATGTTCCGCACTTGCTTGCCCATGAACACAGCCAGGACCTGCACACAGTACTTGACATTAGCACCGAAGCTGACTGTCAGCACAACCTTGTCAGCTGGAGCCACCTCAGTCGTTTAAATTGTTAAAGATGTTGGCTTGAAAATTTCACAGATAAGGTGCTGTGTATTTAAACTCTACAAGGCACCCATGCGAAAATGTCTAACTGGGACCGGTTGGCATCTCAACTGGTTTCAACTGGGACTAGCTGGTTTCAAGTGGGAATCAGCTGGGACAAATAGGAGTCCAAGTAGGACTAGCTGGGGGGTCAAATGGCCTGAACCATTCCCAATCAAGAGTCAACTGATTTGAACATGCCCGGTTTGGGGAGAGCTAGTGCTGAACTGGGACCAGTTAAGAAATTAACTGGCTGAAGGGATTCCCATTTCGAGTTTAAATGGTTTTCCCATTCACAGTTGGGGTTCACATGCTGCGTCCATTTCGAGAAGTTGCGGCTGTATTGATCGCTGCTAATGAAGAAAGAAAACTTACATTTATAGATTTATACAAAGACACCTTTAATAACTAGGTATACATTTATGTATTTATAAAAAGAGTAAAGCTATACGCACTACGGCGTGAAACTCAACCAGAAATCACTATACCCACAACGCGAAGCTGGTTTTAAACGAATGGTTAGAATGACCTTCCGAAGATGTAGCCTAGCTCAGCGGTAAGGTGTCTGCGTCACACGCAGCAAACCCCGGTTCGATCCGCAGTGGGGGCTTTCTTTTTCACTTATTGTTTCCCAAACATTTAGCTTTGTTGAGCGTTTGGCGATATTTACGGCATTTCTTTTTTACGACTAAAACTGAAAAAAAAAGAATGTTGCCGACGAAACTTCGAGGAACTAAATGGCATGAGACTCTCTTTCCGCAGGTGTAGTCGGCATATTGATAACATTTACAACCCGAAATGATAGAGATAAGGTCGTTGACATAAATATTGAACAGCGGCGGCAATAACATAGAGGCTTGGGAAACTCCCGCTCGTAGATATTAAACGGAGCTTGTTTCATTGCCCACTTGAACTCGTCGAGATCGATTCGATAGAAAATTTTCCAGAAGTTCAAAGAAAGGCACACGAAACCCTATATTAAGCATTTTACGCAGCAAGATATCATGGTTGGTGGTGTCGAAGGCTTTTGCAACGTCTAGGAACACGCGCAGTAAAACATATTGTCATCGAACGCGGTGTTTAAAAAATCGGCGACGTCGTCTAGCAACAATTCCGTGCCCTTTCCAGGCACGAAACCATTGTGCGAGGGTGACATTCTGGGGTGACGGTCCAGAAAACTCTTCATCACCACAAAAAGATGCATTTCCAACAAGTGTCCTAAAACAGGCAGAATAGATATGGGGTGGTAATTTTCTATTGCTTTTGATTGACCCCCTTGGAAATCGGTCTAACAATAGCCACTTTCAACGCTTCGGTAATCGAACATGTTTGAATGAAACCGTTGAGCATATAAAGCAGCACATGTTTTATCAAATCAAAGTTTCTTTGCAGAAAACCAACGGTAATTCCGTCAACGCCTGGTGATCTGGTCCACTTAATACTGAACACGGCAGAACGCAAACCCTCTTCATCAATCTCACTAAGAAAAGCGGTCGCTTAATTTGTACCCGTCAAGGTTAATTCTTGCACGCTCCCACTGACAGTTTGCTCGGATGACGCAGCAAAAAAGGTGTTAAACTTTCACACCGTCCCCTTAGTATCGTCACCAAAGTTCTTAACTATGGCGTCATTAAGGGAGCGCTTACGGTGGCGCCCTCGAAGACCGTTTGCAAGGGACCAGGTTCTCGCAATACTAAAACGATTTTTTTTTAATTCTGTTTGGAAGTAGATCCTTTTAGCGGAGCGAACAAGGGCATTAACTTTGTTTCTGGTTGCACGAAAGACTCCACGCAGTTAAGCATTTGCAGGTGATCGCCTACAACGCGCCCATAACCTTTCTTTCTTCGCGATTGCAGACAAAATGTCTGCGCTTAACCTAACGCAATCTGGCTTACGTTTGTTCACTACAACGTTTCGCCGTGTCTTTGACTTCGAAGAGTCATGGAGAACAACAAACTTTTGGTAAACATCAGAATACAGCACCGTTTTGAGAATCAAGCTGGAATCATAAGACGACGCCAGTGTGTCTATAATTTGTCTATCGAAAATTCCTAAAGTTTGTCGACTCATGTTGGCACATCCCGACGTGCGCTGCCAAACCATTTGGCATCCAACAAAAAAAGTGGTCAGCCAGGCTTTGCAACAGTACTGCCCACCTCACCCTTGTATCTAGAGTCCTAACCAGAATACGGTCGATACACGAAGATATCAGCCTTCCAGCCATAAATTCCTCCCTTGTTGGGGAACTAATAATACTTTCGATACCTGCACTAGCAAGTGAGTTAAGGTAGTCACAAACCACAGACTTTTCATTTTTTATCAAATCTATGTTGATATCCCTTATGATGAAAAGTAACCCCCGGCACTAACTCGCGGCTAGGATCTCCGAGAGTTCCTGAAAAAATTGTCTGACGCTTTTTGACGGGGGCCTATAACAGGCTATGAGAGAAAGGGACTGACAGGAGTTCTCGATTAAAAAAATACATTCTACGTAATCGAAATTCACTTCCTGTCTTGAAACGAGCCATTCCCTTTTTATGTAAACTACGATCCCCCCTCGATTGGAATACTGTCGAGAGAACCTAAAAGAATTGTACCCAGACAACTGAAAAAGATCCCACAGTCTTCTAGAACGTTTGATTCAGAAACGACAAACACGTCCGAGACGAAGCTTCATTTACCAAAACTTTAAACTGTTCCCAGTACTTCCACAGACTTCTAATATTAACGTGTACAACAGAAAATGATTGAAAAGGTGTATACTGCTCAAACTCTTTGAAATCCTTACACCTGTTTAAGGTCACTGCCATAGTCGAGCCTATTTTTTCCAGATCTTGCACATTGGTTACATGGACAATGTCCATGCCTTCCGCCTTCTTTGCGTAGATTTTCCCGGACAACCCAAAAAAACGTCTAACCCATTTCCTTTCCTAGTTCCCTGCAGACCCTGGATAGGTGCTCGTTAAAAATGCACTTGAGAGTGCATCCGACTTTGGCGGTTTCCGCAGGCGACTCCGGTAGCTCATCCACCTTTCTCTCACGTCGCACGACGCAAACGTAACTAGAATTGGGGCAGCGGTGCCCCTCTTCGACGGGAGACGACAGAGTTCATTCAAATCACTTTGCTGGGGGACTGGTAGTTCAAGTTTTGTGGCAATGTTAATGAGCAACAAACACAGATCTTCATTCTGGCCGTATGGTACGCCATGGATTTCCAAAGCCGACTTATTCGCAAAGGTCTGCATGTTGCTTAGATCACTCTGAAGTTGCGTAATGGTGTGTGACTGCTCGCCGACTATCCCCTTCACATTCGCCAGCCCACTTTCTAGATTCCCCGTTTTTTCTTCGTTACCCTTGATCATGTCCAAAAGTGTATCGTACTGACCAGAAAAGAATTCGACTGAGGCCTATAGGTCACCTACTTGACCTTTAAGGTCTTCCAAGGCATGCTTAACAGACAGTAGTTCATCGACCTTGGCCGGAGTGAAAGCAATTTATCTACACAGCTCTTCATTGAAAGCAACATGTCAAATTTGTCGTTTACCTCGTCCAGAGTTGCCGAGCAGCAAGTCAGAAGTTGTGAGTCTTTCAGACTGCTTTCGAGACCAGAGAGTCTTTACGGCGGCATGCCTTGCATTGCCAGTTTACACCTTTTTGGCCCATGGATTTAAAAGTGCTGGGTTGGGAATTTTAATTGGCTATGAAGTTACTTTTCTTTCATTTTTGCTAGTTCTTTACGTCCCGTCTCTCTTCCTATCCTTGTATTATTTTCAAGTTTAATTCATGTTGGTTTTACTTCGCATTTGATTTGCATAAGCACTTTGGAGGCTGACCTCGCATCTGAAAATATTGTCACCAATGATTCGGGAGCCCCGGATTCGGTACTTATATATTTCTGAGCCATTATGATTTCCACTCAGTGTAAATAATTTGCAATTTTTGTATGTGAATGTGGTCGTTTTAGCGCATGTGGATTTTACTTTTATATGAACACTTGTAAAATATTCCAATATGAATGATTGTCACATTTTTATTTGCCTGGCTAACAATTCTGTCAAGTCAATCCAATTTTTTTTGCGATCTGGCGCCTTCCAGCATATGAACTAATTTGTTATTTTTTAATGAAAATATAAAAACGTAGTACTTCATTGCCCCATACTGTCAAGTTCTATCATGAATTTAACAAAATTCATAAGAAGTACAATATCTGAACATTGGACTAAGGAATTAACAAATATTTTGCATTCCATACAACTCATTTAAAGTTATATGGCCCCAGTCGGGTCGCTCTCAGAAATAAGAAATTGTAAAGTAATTGCATTACTTTTCAAAAGTAATTTGTAATTGTAAATAATTACTTTTCGTGTAGTAGTAAATGTAATTGTAGTTAAACTACTTTTGAAACAAAGTAATAGTAATTGTAATTAAACTACATTTTGGAAGTGTGTATCGACCATATTCTGGTTAGGAGTCTAGACACAACGGTGAGATCGGCAGTAATTTTGCAAAAGCTGGCTGACCACTTTTTTGTTGTATGCCAAATGGTTTGGCAGCGCACGTCGGGATGTGCCAACATCAGTCGACAAACTTTAAACATTTTTGATAGACAAATTGCGGACTCACTGGCGTCGTCTTATGATTGGAGCTCGTTCCTCGAAACGGTGTCTTATTCTGATGTTTATCAAAAATTTGTTGTTCTACACGACTCTTTCAAGTCCAAGGCACTTCGAAACGTTGTAGTGCAAAAACGTAAGCCACATTCCGTTTGGTTAAGCGCAGATATTTTGTCTGCAATGGCGGAGAAAGAAAGGTTATGGACGCGTTGTAGTCGATCACCTGCGAATGCTCAACTGCGCAGAGTCTTTCGTGCAGCCAGAAACAAAGTTAATGCTCTTGTTTGCTCCGCTAAAAGGATCTACTTCCCTATTGAAAAATATTTTTTTACCGGAATGTCATTTCCAGTAAAAGTCTATTTTACTGGATTATGGGACTGTTTTCACTTCCAGTAAAGCCGTAGTTTACCGGAATGTCACCGGGGTCTTTACTGGAATGTTACCGGTTGTTTTACAGGAATGTTACCGGATTTTTATCGGAATGGCACCAGATTTTTACCAAAATGTCACCGGATTTGTACCGGAAGTATATTTCCAGTAAAAATCTATTTTACTGGATTATGGGACTCTTTTCACTTCCAGTAAAGCCACAATTTAGCAGAAGATCACCAGATTGGCCGGGATTTACCGTGTTTTTTTTTTCTTTTTTCGGACGTCAACGGAAGGCACTTAGGAGGAAGCTGGTGAACTGTGGTTGGTGTACCCTACCTAAAAATCCGGTATAACTTTTCGCTATCCGGATTATGGAACCGGAAAGCTATCTGGACTCTATCCGGATTCTATCTGGAGTTTAGGTTTTCAGAAATTATTCCTTTGTCTACAATCTGGATTTTGGGTTCCCAGAAACAAATTTCCGGTTCCATAATCCGGATAGGGAAAAGTTATACCGGATTTTTTGGTAGGGTATGTTTACCAGATGCTGGACGATTCGCTAACAATTAAAGTGGTTAGTCCATATAGACCTGAGGGTTCTATGCATTTATTTAACAGGGTCGATACCAGTGAAACAATTTGCAGAGCTGTAGGCAAAACCAATCAGACCAAATAGGAACAACCAAGTCCTTTGCCGCAAAAGATATCTTTCAAGGTACTCACAATGCCGCTGGGTAAATTCCTAGACGCACGGTAGTTCAACTAATAAAACCGCGCAGGTGCACCACACGGACACACACACGTATACTGTCAGTAGCACGCCTAGCGAAAACCACGACCGCGCGGAACGAACATCCGCCGCCGTTGAGAAATCCCGCCCTATTGAAAAATATTTTTTACCGGAATGTCATTTCCAGTAAAAGTCTGTTTTACTGGATTATGGGACTGTTTTCACTTCCAGTAAAGCCGTAGATTACCGGAATGTCACCGGATTTTTTACTGGAACGTCACTGGTTGTTTCACAGGAATGTTACCGGATTTTTATCGGAATGTCACCAGTCTTTTTACCAGAATGTCACCGGATCTGTACCGGAAGTATACTTCCAGTAAAAATCTATTTTACTGGATTATGGGACTCTTTTCAACTTCCAGTTAAGCCACAGTTTAGCAGAAGATCACCAGATTGACCGGAATTTACCGTGTTTTTTTTTCGGACGTCAACGGAAGGCACTTAGGAGGAAGCCGGTGAACCGTGGTTGGTGTATGTTTACCAGATGCAGGACGATTCGCTAACAATTAAAGTGGTTAGTCCATATAGGCCTGAGGGTGCTATGTATTTATTTAACAGGGTCGATACCAGTGAAACAATTTGCAGAGCTGTAGGCAAAAGCTATCAGACCAAATAGGAGCAACCAAGTCCTTTGCCGCAAAAGATACCTTTCAAGGTACTCACTATGCCGCTGGGTAAATTCCTAGACGCACGGTAGTTCAACTAATAAAACCGCGCAGGTGCACCACACGGACACACACACGTATACTGTCAGCAGCACATTTAGCGAAAACCACGAACGCGCTGAGCGAGCATCCGCCGCCGTTGAGAAATCCCATGCACACTCATGATGCCGTCCCTGATGCCGTCGTCGCGGGTGAACCAGGCGTCAGTAGCACGCTTAGCGAAAACCACGACCGCGCGGAACGAACATACGTCGCCGTAGAGAAATGCCGGGCACACTCACGATGTAGTCCCTGATGCCGTCGCCGCGGGTGCACCAGGCGTCAGTAGCACGCTTAGCGAAAACCACGACCGCGCGGAGCGAACATCCGCCGCCGTAGAGAAATCCCGAACACACTCACGATGTCGTCCCTGATGCCGTCGCCGCGGGTGCACCCGGCGTCAGTAGCACGCTTAGCGAAAATCACGACCGCGCGGAACGAACATCCGCTGCCGTAGAGAAATCCCGGGCACACTCACGATGTCGTCCCTGATGCCGTCACCGCGAGTACACCAGGTGTCAGTAGCGCGCTTCGCGAAAACCACGAATGCGCGAAACGAACATCCGCCGACGTTGAGAAATCTTCTGCACAGTATTTTTCGCTCGCTGGATGCTTCTGAAGGCGGACGGATAGAGGCGTAAGAAACGGGTCACTGAAAAATATATTCTTTTTATCTGCACACCCAGCTCCTTTGGAAGATATAGGCCCCCCACACACAGTAAAAGCTTGTTAATGCGAACCGCAAGGGGAAGCCGCCTCAGTTCGAATTAACGAAAGTTGGAACAAACGAAAGTTGGAACAAACGAAAGTGAAGTAACGGCCTTTCCTTCTCCGGACACAGCACGGAAAACAAAGTCGTAACGCTCGTGGCATCGGTGCAGCCACCCATCTGAAGCAGCAAAGTCGTCGGAAACCAGCTGCTGGGCGAAGTCCGCTGCCTCGCCAGCATGACAGGGCCGCTCAGTGGAATATCGTGTGCACGCATGTCCTTAATCCAAAGCAGAAGCGTTTTCTCGAGGTCGGGATACTTTCCGGGCCGCATCCTCTTCCTTTCGTTGGCAACTTCTGCCGCCATAGCGTGCTTTTCGGTATTGCACGCTTCGCAATTTCTTGCTTAGACAAGAGTCCGGCGTCCGCTTCCCGCAGGATGTCACTCTTGTTTTGCCACGGTATTTGCCGCGGGCATACGCCATCGTCATGTCGCAGCTCTGGGTCCGGCGCCACACCACCGATGTCCACCGAAACAAACTTTAGCCGAGGCTTAACAACACCACAAGGAATCGCGACGGCCGCTACCCCCGAAGCTGAAAACAAACACGTCCGACGGAGACTGCCGAGACAGACGTGCGTGTGTGTGTGTGTGTGTGTGTAGGTGTTCTAAAAGAGGGGGGGAGGGGGAGGGGGAGGGGAGGAGAGGGCCAATTGCGTGTGCGCACCGGAGAGTTTTTTTTTTTTTTTTTTTATCGGCGGGTCGGCGCACGCAAGGAGTCTCGGACGTCACGTGCACGTAGCACGGAGAGGAGGCAGCCGCCGCTGCCTTCTGGCAACTCTGGCCGCCTCCGCGCCGGTCCTTCTCTCGCCGTTCTCTCCGTTTCGGAGGCGACGCAGCCTCTTGTGTAGGGTAAGTTTCTAGGAAATCCGGGTCGTCTGGTGTATGAAAGTGGCTGCCGGGGACATCCCAGCGAAATCTGTTTGCCGGCAAATAATCGACCAAAGACATGGTAAATTGGTTTCGGATGAAAACGGGTGAAAGTGCCCACTTTTTTGGATCGTCAAATCAGTTCACTGCACGTACTTTTTGAGGATTGCAACGTCGTCCCGAGCTAAAACTCGCACTCACGAGAATGCCGCTCGAGTGGTCTCGTACCTGCTCCGGCCCAGACTTTTGCCTGTCGCAAATATCAAGTTGCCGGTGATCGCTGCCCACCGTTTTGGGTCGTCAAAACAGTTCGCTGCACGCACTTCTTGCAGAATTGCAACGTCGTTTCGAGCTAAAACACGCACTCACGAGAATGCCGCTGCATTGGCGGCCGCCATTACAAACTCTGTCCCCTTGCTCGTCTTGGCCTCCTTGACTTAAGCGGTTCCCCTTGCGTCGGCTTCCAGTGATGTTTGGTGTCCGGCAAACGAGAGTGGCTTCCGGTAGGATTCCAGCGGCGGGTAATCGAAAGTGGTTCTGGTAAGCTTCCAGCGAAAGTGGCTACACTGGTTTCTGATGAAAATGAGTGGAAATTAACCCGTTCCCGCCGAATGTTACTGGAAGTTTTTGCCGGATTTTAACCGTCAGCGGCTCCGGCAAAAGGTCCAGCGAAATCTGGTCACTGGAAGTGGCGGCCGGTAATGTTTCCACCAAAAAACTGGTCAACTGCGCTGGTTTCTGGTGAAAGTGAGTGGAAATTAGCCCGTTTCCACCGAATGTCACTGGAAGATTTCCCGGAATTTTCAATAGGGTTGCAAAAAGAATTTTCGAAAAATTGTTTTCATATCGCGAGAACCTGGTCCCTTGAAAACGGTCTTCGAGGGTACCACCGCCAGCGCTCCCTTGATGACGTCGTAGCTAAGAACTTTGGTGACGATACTAAGGGGACGGTGGAAAATTTTAAAACATTTTGCTGCGTCATCCGAGCAAACTATAAGTGGGAGCGTGCAGGAATTAACCTTGAAGGGTACGAATTGTGTGACCGCTTTTCTTTATCAGATTGATGAAGAGGGTTTGCGTTCTGCCGTGTTCAGTATTAAGTGCATCAGATCACTAGGCGTTGACGGAATTACCGTTGGTTGTCTGCAAAGGAACTTTGATTCGTGAAAACATGTGCTGCTTATATGCTCAACGGTTTCATTCAAACATGTTCGATTCCCGAAGCGTTGAATGTGGGTATTGTTAGCAGAGATCGGCATTTTAGGTCGCCCTCAATAACCCTCACCCTGACAGCCACACTCACCTAAGACCCTCACTCACATTCCCCCTCACAGCTACATTCACCTTCAGGCCCTCACTCGCCATCATCCTCACAGTCACACTCACCTTCAGCCCTTCATTCACCCTCACTGAACCTTACGGCCCTCGCGCCCCTCAGGCACTTCTGGCCCTCACCCCCTCCTCGCACTCACCGCCCTCACAGCCCTCACCGCCCTCACGGCCCTCACGGCCAGGGTGTCGAACCCAAATGTTTTTCGTTCCGGTTTTTGTTCCGGTTCAGGGAAAACGGTTCAGCTCCGGTTCAACACCGGAGTGAAAAAATAAAGGTCCAAACCGGTTCGAACCGGTTCGTACTCATATGCTACAAAAAACATTCGACGACAGCAAAAGACAAACTATGCATATTTCATACAAGTGATACATATAAAAAGCAAAGGCTCACATTACTGTGTGGAACAAACGCGCTAGTACTGGGGCACCTCGGGACGAGGGTGAAAGCACAGTTTAATGGCATGCAGCTGACCGAAGAAGCAGGACGTCGTCATGCATATCCGGGAAAAGACGGCACCTCTGAGACGATAGAATGAAGTTCAGTGCACAAAAGGCTCGCTGCACGCTGACCTGGGTCGCAGGCACTCCCAGGACTACTTGCGCAATGGGCAGAGTTCTGGATGGCGTTCCCTTCTCTCCTCGCAAAACTGTAACACGTTAGCGTTCCTTGAAAGCCGCGGCTCCTTGTCTAGCAATGTTCAGAAAAGCTGAACGCCTTGACGATTTTGTTTAAGAGAAAACGTTTTAGTTCTTGTTGAAAAATCGTCAAAGCTGCACGCCTTGACGATTTTGCTTAAGAGAAAACGTTTTAGTTCTTGCTGTTTCTGCTACCAGAGATCAAAGCTGTTTTGCTGTTTTCTGTAGCTGTAACTGTTGATTGAATCCCCCATTTCTTTCCCGGTGCTACACTATGATTTCGAACAGATTATTAAATCCACTGAGTTATTTTGACAGCAGATTAGATGCGCCACAGTATTAAACTAGTGCAGGTTCTGAAATATCCATCGGCCTTTGTATCGCTTTCTTATCCAATCAGTTGTACAATGAAATCAAGGCGTTCAAAGTAAATTGCACACAACTCTACAAAATTAAAGACAAGAAACACTCCCCCCCAAAAAAACAAGGACAGAAAGAGGTATAGTATAGACAACACCATGGGTGTTGTCTATACCTCTTTTTGTACTTTTTTTGCGTTTAGTCCGAGATGAAAAACCAACTAGCCCAACTCACCGTTTTGACACCGAACCGGCTCATTAATCGATCAGTTTGGCTGACGTACGAATCGGGTATTCTCGTGTTAAATTTTCTTTGATGAGCCATTTCCGGTCCCCAAGAAAAGGTTGGGACGAAAATGGGCATTTCATAAAAAAATACATAAGACCAGAAATCCCGGAGACTTTATAGTTACAATGCTCATTTCGTTTGAGTTCCCGAGACGAACTTTATAAATTATGAAGACTACCGTTAAGTGAAAACATGATAATGAAACGTTACAGAGCTTTCCGGTACCTATTTTTTCTCACTTTTTGACCTCCCATATAAGCGAAACACCGGAAAAATAATTGATAAGTTTTGCCCACCAACGAAAAAATAATTATTTCGGTCCGGCTCAACTCCGGTTTGCGAGAAAATATTTTATTCTTTCATTTTTTTTTACTTTTTAGGTTACTGTGCTTTTTGCCACGCAATACTCACGCAAGCTGACTTCGCGTATGAACCGAAAACCGCATAGAACACATATCGGTTCCGCTCCGGAGCGAGAAAAATAATTTCGTTCGGGTTCAACTCCGGTTCGCGCGAAAATAACGGTTTTTTCCGGTTTTCGGTTTACGGATCGGGTTCGGTTCAATACCCAGCTCACGGCCTTCCCGGCCCTCACTCACTCATGGCCCTCGCGCCCCTCACACACTCACCACCCTCACGGTTCTCACGCACCAATAGCCCTCACGCCACTCACCGCCCTCACGCCCCTCATGCACTCACCGCCCTCAAGCCCCTCACACACTTATGGCCCTCACGCCCCTCACCGCCCTCACGCAGCTCACGCACTCATGGCCCTCACGCCCTTCACCGCCCTAACGGCCCTCACGCACTCATGGCCCTCACGCCACTCAACGCCCTCACTCACTCATGGCCCTCACGCCCCTCACATAATCACCGCCCTCACGGTTCTCACGCACTCATAGCACTTGCGCCACTCACCACCCTCACGCCCCTCGCGCACTCACCGCCCTCCCGCCCCTCACGTGCTCATGGCCCTCACACCCCTCACGCACTCACCGCCGTCACGGCCCTCACGCACTCATGGCCCTCACGCCACTCAGACCCGCTTCAGATGGGACAATTTTGTCCAGAAACTTGACGTCGCAACACCAGCAACACGGGACACCCGGGTTCACACGCAGCAACCAATTGCTGCAATTTGCCATCATCATCATGAAATTTTATTTTTCTTGCACTATTTAGACACAACATTACGCGTTATAAGCATGTTCTTATGTAGTTTATTCTTGTTGAGAATACTAATGCATCTTTCTGAAACAGTTTATTTCCAAAAACGATCAATTTCTAACCAGAACCAAGTTTTTTTGTTGTTATCATCACCGGCACGAGGTATCACGTGAAAATATCGCGTCCCTGTTTGGATGCATCCACTTTTAAAGTGCCTTCGAATGGCTCCGAGTTGCACCCTTGTTTCAGCCGGACCAGATCTCAGCGATTCGTGTCGATCTAGGGAAAGCTAGGGAACAACCCGCCATCAACACGGAAATTGCTGAGAAAGTTGCACCGTCTGAAGGTGGTCTCACGCACTCACCGCCCTCACGACCCTCACACCCCTCACGCACTCACCACCCTCACGGCCCTCACACCCCTCACGCCCCTCATGGCACCCACACACTCACCGCCCTCACGCCCCTCACGCCACTCATGGCCCTCACACCCCTCATGCACTCACGGCCCTCACGCCACTCACCGTCCTCACACCCCTCACGCACCCACGACCCTCACGGCCCTCACACCCCTCACGCACTCACGACCCTCACGGCCCTCACACCCCTCACGCCCTTCATACCACTCACACACTCACCGTCCTCACGCGCCTCACGCACTCATGGCCCTCACACCCCTCAGGCACTATGGCCCTCACGCCACTCAGCGTCCTCACGCCCCTCACGCACTCATGGCCTTCCCACCCCTCACGCACTCACCGCCCTCACACCCCTTACCCACTATTGCCCTCAAGCCACTCACCGTTCTTACGCCCCTCATGCACTCATGGCCCTCACGCACTCACCACCCTCACGTCCCTCACATCCCTCACGCCCCTCACGCACTCACCACCCTCACGGCCCTCATACCCCTCACGCACCCATGGCCCTCACGCCACTCACCGCCCTCACGCCCCTCAGGCACCCTTGGCACTCACACCCGTCACGCCCCTCACGCACTCACCGCCCTCACGGCCTTCACGCACTCACGGTCCTCACAGCCCTCATGGCCGTCACTCACATTCACACTCATGAATGTTCCTGGTTCAGAAACTCACTCACCCTCACCTCACCAGTGAAGATTAGGGTGAGTGAGGATGAATAAGGGTCCTCATGAGTGAGGTTTGCCGAGGTATAATTGTTAGACCGATTTCCAAGGGGGGTCAATCAAAACCAGTAGAAAAATACCACTCATTATCTATTCTGCCTGTTTTAGGACACTTGTTGGAAAAGCATCTCTTTGTGGTGATGAAGAGTTTTCTGGACCGCCACCCATAATGTCAGCCTCGCAGTATGATTTTGTGCCTGGAAAGGGCACGCAATTGTTACTAGATGACATCGCCGATTTTTTTAACTCCGCGTTCGTGACAATATGTTTTCCTATGCGTTGTTCCTAGACGTTGCAAAAGCCTTCGACACCGCCAACCATGATATCTTGCTGCGTAAATTGCTTAAGATAGGGTTTCGTGTGCCTTTCTTTGCACGTCTGGAAAATTTTCTATCAAATCGATCGAGACGAGTTCAAGTGGGCAATGAAACAAGCTCAGTTTATTATCTGCGAGCGGGGGTTTCCCAAGGCTCTGTGTTATCGCCGCTGCTTTTACATATTTATGTCAACGACCTTATCTATCATTTGGGGTTGTAAATGTTATCAATATGCCGACGACACTGCTGATTTCCGGACATGTGAATTTCGACAGTGCATGTAATAATTTGCAAACGAATGCGAGTAGGGTGGTGGACTGGTACGCCTCCAATCTTTTAAAAGTCAGTCCAGTAAAAACTAAGTTTAACTGTTTCCGCAATCCGCTAAAACATGGTTTCATAGATAAGCCTTCCTATTTACGCGGGGTCGGTTGCGTATCTGGCAGTAGTGTTCCTGTTCAATGGGTAGGCAGCACGAAGTACATGGGTATTATTTTTTAAAGCGACATGTCCGGGAACAAGCAGTTAGCCTGCATACGTCGTGTCTTACGGAATCTAGCTTGTCTGGTATACAATATTAGAGTTTTTGCTCCTTTCTACGTTAGAAAAATCGCCCTTGATGCCTTGGCGTACAGTGTGACAAGGTACGATGTGACAGTGCAAGGCTCTGGCACGAGATTGTAAACAGTGTTTTGAAGTGTCTTTTAAAAGAATGTGGCGTACAATTCAAGTTATTCAAACAGCACGAATCTTTTCGCCGACCTAGAGATGCCAAATTTATTTTCTCTGTACCAACAAACAGTAATTCTTCGGTGTTTTTGGACATACAGCTACAAGATCCCACATGTATAACCTCGTATTCTTAGGCAGTCAATCAGATTTGAGAAACCACGGTGTTTCACGAGATACGGAGTGAAAACGCGAGACCTACTATGTTCCCTAAACCTTGTGTCGGCTACCCGATTGTGCATTTCCCTAGATTCCAAGACGAAAGTTAACACATGGCTCCGCGCAGACATGTCGGACGCAGCGTAAACAGTTTTAAACAGTTGTCTTTTTTTTGGAGGGGGAGAGGGGGGGAAGGGGGAGGGAGGGGGGTTAACCAGGCAGGCCTTCGGTACACAACAAATATTTAAAAAATAAAAAAAGACAGGTATGAGGTTGCTAAGCATTAAAAAAAGTGTCAAGGGCAGCTCTGAAATCGCATGATTCCTGAATATTGAGAATAATTTCTGGAACTGAGTTCCAACCTGAAATGAGTAACTGAAGCGGAAAACATATTGTCACGAATGAAGGTGACGAAAAGCCGAACAGTGAACTGAAGGATAAAGGTTTAATTGGCGAACATGTGCCAAACAAAAATACGTAACGAAAGAGCGTCGAGGCAGCAGAAAAGCGGGTGGCCATTCGGCGGCACTACAGAGCGCAAGCGAGACTGACTCGACAAGGTCGCGGGTAGCTGCTTATCTACCGTGCGCCACTATCTCGAAAGTTCGGCAAAGAAATTTCGAGCGTCGCGTGCTCGGGGCGAGGATGAACTGGCATTTTCGAAAACGAGAAAGCAGGTGGAAAGTTACGTCTAGTGCGAGAATTAATGCAAATTCTCTAGAAGTCCGTGGCCGGGCGTTTCTCGGGCGGCATTATTCCGCCTTTTAAAAGGGCATCGTCCCGATGCAACGCGAAAGGAAAATAGAAATGGCTAAAAAAATGTACGGTGAAACAAAATAAACGTGCGGTGTCACAATTCTACCGCGCGTAGAACGGCTTGAGTCGAACTACGTGGACAACCTCGGGTCGTGGACGGCGACGTCCTGATGGTCGGGTTCTGTCGGGTAGCACTTCGTAGTTCAAGTCCCCAAGGCGGCGAATGACCTTGTAGGGTCCGAAATAGCGCTTTAAGGGTTTCTCGCTCAGGCCGCGGCGGCGAATGGGCGTCCACACCCACACCCTGTCTCCGGGCTGGAACTCCACGTCGCGGCGACGGAGGTTGTACCGGCCAGCGTCGACACGTTGCTGGTCCTTTATGTACGCTAGCTGGCGTACCTCTTCTGCCCGTTGGGTGACCAGCTGGGCGTCACCAGTGCCGTCATCCGTCGGGTCATGGGGAAGCATGGCGTCGAGCATCGTCGACACCTTTTGGCCGTGCACCAGCTGAAAAGGTGTAATACCAGTAGTTTCTTGAATCGTCGTGTTGTACGCAAACGTGACGCAGGGCAACACTTCATCCCACGTCTTCTGTTCCACGTCCACGTATATCCAAATCATGTCGGCGATGGTCTTGTTTAGTCGCTCCGTCAGCCCGTTGGTCTGTGGGTGGTATGCCGTGGTCCGGCGGTGGTCGGTGTGGCTCAGGCGGAGTATATCTTGTGTCAGGTGCGCCATGAACGAGGAACCTCGGTCCGTAATCAAGACTTGGGGAGCACCGTGTCGGAGGACGATAGACTCAATCAAGAACTTGGCTACTTCCACGGTGGTCCCCGACGGGAGTGTTTTTGTCTCGGCGTACCAGGTAAGATAATCAGTTTCCACGATTATCCAACGGTTTCCCAGCGTCGACTGCGAAAAAGGTCCAAGAAGATCCATTCCAATCTGCTGGAACGGTGCAGTCGAGGGAGCGATCGGTTGCAGGAGACCTGCCGGCTTTGTCGGTGGTTTCTTGCGTTGTTGGCATTCGCTGCACGAACGGACATAGAGGTGCACAGTCTTCGGGAGCTTGGGCCAGTAGTATTTTTCTCGTATCCGTGCAAGAGTCCTGCTGTAGCCAAGGTGACCAGATGTTGGGTCGTCGTGGCGGGCTTGGAAGACCTCGTTTCGAAGACTAGTAGAAATCACCAGGAGTCACGTCTAGCTGCTGTCCCCGAAGTTCTCTTTATAGAGGATACCTCTCCGGACGGCGATTCTGGGCAGGTCACGTCAGAAAGCTCAAGGAATCGTACCCCCTCGTCCCTCCAAGTGGTCGATTACGACGATCAGTGCGCGCAGCACAGGATTGTCTTGCTGGAGCGCTGCCATACCGTGAATGCTCACTGCGCCAAGAAAGTGACAGTAGTCGTCTTTGGCACAGCCGGTAGCCTGTCCAGAGCCACCACTCGACGGGGGCTCTGGACAGGCAAGTCGGCGTCTCTGTGCTTTTTGCCTGACTTGTAGACCACGGTCACATCGTACTCTTGCAGTCGTAGGCTCCACCGAGCGAGGCGTCCCGAAAGGCCCTTCAGGCTCGCTAACCAACATAGCGAGTGGTGGTAGGTGACCACTCGAAAAGGACTCCCATACAAGTACGGGCGGAATTTCGTGATGGCCCAGACGACGTCCAGGCATTTCTTCTCGGTTGTCGAGTAATTGCGTTCCGCGTTCGACAGCGTCCGGCTAGCGTATGCGATCACGCGCTCCGCACCGTCTTGTCGTTGGACCAGTACCGCTCCGGGTCCTGCATTACTGGCGTCCGTGTGAACTTCCGTTTCGGCTGATTGGTCGAAATGGCCGAGAATCGGTGGTGACCGAAGCCGTTGCTTTAGTTCCTCGAATGCCTGTTGTCTTCTTCCGCCCATTCGAAGTTCACGGCGTCTTTCGTAAGGTGAGTGAGCGGCGCACAAAGCTTGGCGAAATCCGGAACGAATCGTCGGTAGTATGCGCAAAGTCCAAGGAGTCATCGGACGGCCTTTTTGTCGGTGGGCGGTGGAAGGGCCGCTACGGCGCGAGTTTTCTCAGGGTCAGGACTTACACCTTCGTTGCTCACAACGTGGCCTAGGAACTTAAGTTCGCCGTAGGCAAACCGCCACTTCATCGATTTGAGGGTGAGTCCTGGGGTCCTGATTGCCTCTAGAACGCGCCAAAGGCGTCGCAAATGCGCGTCGAAGTTGACCGAGAATACCACGACGTCGTCGAGGTAAACGAGACAGCTCTGCCACTTGAGGCCTGCCAGCACGGTGCCCATGACACGTTGGAACTTTGCCGGCGCCGTGCACAGTCCGAAGGGCATCACCTTGAACTGATACAGTCCGTTGGGCGTGATGAAGGCAGTTGTTTCTCGGTCCCGTTTGTCGAACTCGATCTGCCAGTAGCCACTCTTAAGGTCCACCGACGAAAAGTATTGGGAGTGGCGCAGCCGGTCCAGGGTGTCGTCGATGCGGGGGAGCGGATACACGTATTTTTTCTTGACGGCGTTGAGCCGCCGGTAGTCAACGCAGAATCGAAGCTTTCCGTCCTTCTTCTTCACCAGTACGACTGGAGAGGCCCACAGGCTACTCAAAGGCTGAATGATGTCGTCGTTGAGCATCTCTTGTACTTGTTCATGAATGGCCTTTCGTTCCTTTGGGGAGATCCGGTGCGGCGGCCGATGCACAGGGAGCGCATTTTGGTTGGTAACGATGCGATGTTTTGGCAACTGTAGTATGGCATACTTTCGACGTCGTTGTAAAGCAGTCGCCGAACTCGGCGAGGAGGTCTCCGAGCTGTCGTCGTTCGGAGGCACTGAGCTTGGGGTTAACGTCGAGCTGCGGTGGCGGTGTACTCTACGGCTGGCATGGCGAGGGGTAGTCGGAAATCGCGGCGATTTCGGCGTCGGCCCGGTGTTCCTCGACGTGTCCTACGGTGGCACCTTTCGTGAGGTGCTGCGCCTCCGGTCGAAAGTTCGTCACAAGGACCACAGAACGTCCATCTTGCAGCTCCGCTACGCCCCTCGCGACGCCTATTCCTCTTCAGAGAAGCAGTTGGACGTTGCCTTCCAGAAGGACTTTCCCGCTGGCAACTGCATCGGTCACGACGGGCACAAGAACACTCGGCCGTGGCGGCAGGTTCACGTGGCGCTCAATGACTCGGACGGCGGCAGGCGTCGTTTTGAATCCCTCGGGAGGTAGAACGGGCTTTCGCAGCGCCAGCCTGTTTGCTCCAAGGTCGATCACAGCACCGTGCTTACAGAGGAAGCCCAAGCCAAGGATACGTCTCTCGACCAGTCTTTGAGGACGACGAATTTCACGGGACAGGTCTCCTCATGGATGTCCACGCGCGCAGTACACCTTCCCACTGGTGCGATGAGATGTCCGCCGGCGGTTCGCATTTTCGGGCCATCCCACGGCATCATCACCTTCCGAAACCGGCCAGAGAGCTTCCCACTTAAAACCGAATAGTCTGCTCCGGTGTCGTTGAGCGCCTTCGCGTCGTGGCCGTCGATGATTACGTCGAGGTTATTCAACACCGTCGCAGAAGCTTCGCTCTGATGAATCGCGTCGCTAGTGGAAGAGCCCTCCGACGTCTGTGGAGGATATTGGCGTCGTTCGTCCTCGAGGCAATACCACCTCCCGGCATTGCCGCAGTTAGTTTTCCGGGCGAGGCAGGGGGGACAGGCTTTCTCGGCGGGACCTACGCTGAGGCGATGCAGGGCGTTGCGGTGACGGCGATCGGAAACCGCGGCAGTGAGACGGCCCTAGGAATGGCGAACGGTGGAGGTATTCGTTGATGTCCCTAGGCCGCTCTCCGTAGCGTGGTCGCGGGTTGTCGGGGTGGAAGCCGCGTAGCCCCAGCTGCCGGTACGGGCAACGGCGGTAGATATGGTCAGCTTCCCCGCAATGATAACAAAGCGGGCGTCGGTCGGCCGTTCGCCACACGTCGGTTTTCCTGGGTGCTGGTTTTTCCGGGCGCACGTACAGCCGTTCTTCGCGACGTTGGGAGTACTGTGGCGTTGGAGTTTCACGTCGTGGTGGAGCCGTAGCTTGGCGGGGAGCTTGCGGCGGTCGTCTGGCCATGGCGGCGTACACTCTTAGAAAAAAGGGTCTGTATATTCCTCCACAAAGGGAGGAACGATCTTGTAACCTATGTTCCTTTAGAAAGAGAGCAACTTTCCTCCCTGCAAGCAGGAGAGCAAACTTCCTCGATCATCGAGGGGAGCAACATCTGCTACATGATTTACGCTGATGGAGGAATGTGGCCTCCCTTTCAGCCGCATTTTAAAATGGCGTCTTTCGACGGCAAATGAAAACACTGACGCAAGCTCTCGCGTATGCTTATTTATTGCCAAAGGCAACTGTCCGAGAAAGTGAGGAAATTCGCGCTCCGAGCCCAACCTCGCATCGTCGACATTCAGACGTTTACACGAAAACGACCGAACCCCGTGGACCCCGCAATGCTCACAGCAATGACGATCTCCGCGTACTCGACGTCCTACCTTTGCTATTTCTCGCTTCGCGATCCCTTTGTCACGCATCGCACGTTACGAAAAACCGGTAAACAATAGTCGAATGCGTGATACCTAAAGTCGATCTCAAAAGAGTGCACAATTAGATCACAGCAAGCAGCAAAGAACTGGCGCTGTGCACAGTGTGGTCAGCACGGTTTGCAGAATTCTGCCAATTCCGCCAATATTGCTGCATGAAGTTACACGAGTTGCCGCCAGATGGCAGGCCCAAGCAACGTACACACAAAAAACTGACACCAGGTAGGCCAAATGGCGCTTAGGCACCGCCTACTTCCAAAATTCCAGCTGCCATGCTGTATCCATTTATTCTGTGTCAAATTAAAAAAAGCGTTTTTTTTTTTCTTCTTCTGGATTTTGCAGGCTTTAACACGCACACATTTTTCCACAAGCGTCGCTGCCATCTAGCATGCCACTCCCACTGCACATTGACAAATGCAAGGCACACGTGACGCTTACGCACAGACTACACAGGCACTGTAATCACAGAATAACCGTGCCCCACTCACCGACTGCGATAGAAGCGCATCCGTCTTTTATACTCGACATTTTGACAGAACTTCTGCGCGGGTGATCTGCTCAGCATTGGATAACGTTACAGGTATGCTTTTTTTATCTCACAAATATTGTTCTTTAAAATTTATTTCAAATGGGTCAAGGGATGTATCTCCTAGTAGAAAGTAAATGTACGAGCCGTAATTACTGTAAAAGACTTATTTTTCGCGGGCTCAATACTTCGCGATTTAGGTTAAAACTGAAGTTTTTGGAAGAATTCGCGGGTTCTAATTCGGAATTGTTCGGCGGACCTATTTTTGCGAAAAGTAGGCGATTCACTAAAATTAGTTTTTTGCAAAAATTAAGTCGTTCACAGTTTAAAGAACAACCAATCACCGGTTAGTTTTCGCTTCCCCACAAAGCACCTCCTAGAACGGGGATGACGGAGCGAGCCCACAGTAGTTTGCTGAATATGCTGCGTTTTATACTAGGTCCGCAAAGCTACATAAGCTGCTGACGCGACTCGTGTGTAGAACCTGACGGAAGAACGCGCCTTCATAACGGAATATTTTGCGCTCCGTTCACGCGATGCTCGGCACCGTTTCTCAGAGCAGCGCGCAAAATTATTTCTCGCTTTTTTTTTTTCTTTTTTTTTTTTTTGTGGTCGGTTTATGACTTTACGTTTCTGGAGATGACGAAAACTTTAAGCGCTTTGAGTGTGAGCGTATGTATCACTCCCGCTGCGTTCCCGCTTCGCAGCGGCGGTCTGCGGCGGCTCATGAAAAAAAAATGTTTACTTACTTGATCCATGCGTATACGCCGCTTCGCCGCAGTCGAATTTGCTAAACGAAGGCTCATCGCCATTCTCTCTAAACTGGGTTTCTCTAGAAATTGATTCGATAAACGGGTCGCTAAAACTGCGTTCGCTAAAACGAACTTCTCCAAATCGCATGCGTCCGAGCAGAAGCTACAAGAGCGAGCTCCGGGCTTTCAGCGTCCCTTTCAAGCACGCGCGCTCGTGCCGTACAAGCACTGTCCAGGGCCACATCTCCTGGTAAGAATTACGGGAGGTGGGGAGGTATGAGGCTAATAGAATTTTGGCAGTGCAACCTCTAAAAGAGAACAAGGTGTACAAAACGAGACTGTTTACAGCCAAAGTATCCATGGTAGCTAAACTTCGAAATTTTAACATGCAGGGTGTATTAAGTGCCGCTTCTCAGCACTCATGCTACACATCTTGATTTTCTCGTGTTTTGAACACCTCCCACTCATAGGGAAAATCTAAACCCATATATCGGTTCACATTTTAAACACTTTTTTTGGTGGCTCCAAGGAGCTGGCCTACATTTGAATCCTGGCCGAGGTGGCTGAGCTGCCGTTGTAACTAGGTTTTCGTTGCACGTAAACAGATCCTTTGTGATCGAAATTAATCCTCAGTTCTTCGCTGGAATGTGCCATGATGCCCACAGTTTTTTGTTTTTGTACATAAAACTCAAATTTGATTTTACAACTATTTTCAAATATCACTTCTCATACGTACATAGCACATTACGTAGAAAAAAATAAAAATTATTTCCCCCATTCCTCGAAACCGTCCATAATTCCTCAAATTTACTGCAATTCATATATGTATACGAACATTTTTTTATCATATACAATTGCATCGGCAAATCGGGAATTTCTTTCAGGAGGGGATGGGTACGCACCTCTATGATTTTCTCCACTTTCCTTTAAACTATGCGAAATGGGAAAATTATTATTTGTGCTTGATAGCAGTCACATGTTCCCCTAGACTGCTTAGCTTATTTGGTAATCACTTGTTCTTGAAAGACCATTTCTACTATTCAACCATATATCTTTTGGTTGTAAGCAGTGACGTAGCCACAACTTTTTTTCGGAGGGGGCTGCCACTGGTTGGAAGTGCTCTGTGTAAATTTTAACTAAATTTACGGATTCCAACATGTGACAATGTAAGCAGAAAAAGTATAATGAGGGCCTTTTTGTTAACCCTTCGATGGTTTATTCCAGTTTCATGCTAACTTTTCCAGGTTCGAGAGCAGCCTTACGACCATGCCTGTCGGTTTGGTGTTAGTGATGCTAAGCAAGTGCTCCAGAGTTGTGTAGAATGCCCTGGATGCTGGCTCATACACAAAGTTCAACACCCAATGCAAGCAGAATGCAGCAATGACTGCCTGCGCTGGGTTCTCTGCCTTTATGATCTGGTTTTCCACTTGGATTACAGACTCGCCGAGTTCCTCCATGTTGTCGGTCCGCAGAACAAGTGGATATGCAGCGAGCCATGGTGCCTAGAAAACAATTTAAATTGTGAGGCGTACTATCTAGTTTGGGCCCGTCTCTTATAAATAGAAACGGGATCTGGGAAAAAGCTAATAAGGGGTTAACATATTCCAGTTGAGCGTGGAAATGAAGGAAATTTGCAAGTGACATTTAGGAAGTACTAATATTGTAGGTCATTATTGCGGTTGTGCACTCTGTGTGTGTTTCAAAGCATGAGGATGTCCACATTTAGTTCATTCCAAAGCTACTTTAAGCCCAATTTTAAGAACATGTATAAATATTCACATGCAGCAAGACTTTAAAAAAAAGGGGAGCAGGGGTTATTTCAATAGTTACCGAGCTTCTCAGGAAAGATGGCCGTTCTTTGACCATCCTGGGCAGTGTGAGCAGAAAAGCCAAAGTTTTCATCCCTTGGGAGTAGGAGTGGGCAAAAACTATAAGGTTCTGTCAAAGCATATATATTGAAATCTATAAGCATGCATGCCAATATGAGGAAGTTCATTTGATTGTATTCTCACAGCCTCCATCGGGGACAGTTTCGGCCTTGGTCAGCAGCTCCATGCTGAATGTTTAAACTTGTTTTCCCGCCAATGTCAGAAGTGACACCATGTATCGCTCTGCAATTGTCTCCAGCTGCCGAGGGTGCACGCCATTGATTCTTTGAAATTCCAGGAAGACCTAGAATGCGGAGAAGCTTAAAGATACCTGCCGCATACGTGCCATGTACACCAGCAGACGGAGTGCCACCAGACATATTGCTTCTGCAAATGGGGACTGGCAGAACATCCCCCGCCCACTTCGTTTTATAAACATCCATAGACCCCTGAACAGCAGAAGGTTCTTTGCGGTGGTCTCGATCTGACAGTTTTTTTTTTCTTTCTAGCAAACTAAGTTTAACCATAATTACTCCACTCCCCACCGTATTTTTAAAAACAAGTGAAATGGTAACGAGAACAACAAAGCCCACATCTACTCGCAGCAACTGACAATGCAAGTTCCTGCAGATTGTGACTTCACATCTGGGAAAAAGCTCACCATATAAAGTAAGAGCGTGAAGATTGGCACCGGCCCCGGGTATGACACAGAGTTGGAGCCACGAGGGAACTAGACAGCTAGGATGCTTGGAGCGCTGCTTCGTTGGCCGTCGGACTGTTGACGACAAGCATAAGACCGGGATCTTTCTGGCTTGTGTAGGACCGAAGACCTACGAGTTGGGGGCTTTGAAGTTTATTGACTCCCATCAAGCCAAGTATAAAAACGTTCAAAGAGCTGCTGGGGACCCTGAACAAATACTTCTTGCTGACAGCATCCAAGATAATAAAACGGTACAAGTTCTATAGCCGCTGCTGACAGAAAGATGAAACTATCTCGGAATTTCTTGCAGCTCTCCTGAAACTTGCAGAGTCTTGCAATTTCGGCAGCACCCTCGACATCACGATCCGGGATCGATTGGTGTGTGGTGCGCATGACGTAGGAGTGCAGAAGAGACTGCTGGCAGTCATCGATGACCTTGGAAAAAGCAATGCGGATGGCACTGGCTGTTTAAACCGCTAGCTAGAATGATTGTGTCTTGAAAGGGACGGGCCTGGAAGATTCCGAAGTCATCAAGGTGAGCGGAGCAGGAATGAAGGAATGCAAAATTTGGGACGGTTCCCACGAAGCAAAACACCGCAGTCGCAAATGCAACAGCACAACAAATGCAACCAGTGTGGCAACAACAATTACGATGCTAAAAAGTGTCCTGAATTTGTATCAAGCGCATGCTTTAAGTGAAAAAAAGCAGGACATCTCGCTAGGGTATGCGAGTCACGCTCTCAATGAAGTACTGTGGCACGACATGCCAAACCAACGCCATCGTGGTGGCAGAATCAGTACCCGAGAAGCGATTGCATCTTTTGATCAGCAGTGTCATGAGTTGCGCATGCACAAGCCTAGACTATTTCGTTGCATATTGGAACCGAGTTCCTGTCAGCATGGAGGTCGACAGCGATTCTCAAGTGTCAGTCATATCGATGAGTGTTTATCAACAACACCATCAGCCATGGCCGAAAATCACTGCTTGCCAGTTGAAGCCGTCATGCTACCTAGGAGCCCTGCCAGATAAAAAAGCTCTCCACATGACAGTGCAACACAAGGGACAGAGTGCAAAGGCGTAGGTCTACATCTTGGACTGCAATGGACCGAGTCCACGGCCAAAGCGTAATTGGAGCACTATGTCTACTCCACAAGGTGAACTTCGCTGACGTGAAGACAGTGTCTTTGAACTCAAGACAAAGTTTGGCGAGCTGCTCAAGCCAGAAGATGGCAAAATGGAGGACCCACCAGTGCACTTGCATCTTCGGCAAGATGCGTTAAACCGTTTTACACAGAAAAAAAGGAAGCAAATCTCCAACAAGCCCGGAGCAAGTGGCCTTCATGGAGCAAATAGAAACAGGACCACTTTCGTTGAAGCAATATGCAGACCTGACAGCTGCAGGTACGAAATCGAGCAAACTTCGAGGGATTCTGGAAGGATAGCCATAAGCTACAAGATCCCACTCTCGAACCCTTTTCAACCTGCAGAGCAGAGATGTCGGTGGAGGAAGGACTTGTAGTGTGGAAGAGAAGAGTGGTAATTTCACGAAAGGCAGGACGAACAATGCTGTTGAAACTACACTACGCCCAATCTTGGATGACTACGATGAAGTCCCTGGCCAGATCGCTCTGTTGGTGGCAAAATATGAATAGCAAAATCAAGAACATGACGTGCGACTGGCATGCCAGCAGGTGCTTCCTATGCTGTCCACAAAAGAGAAACACTGTCCATGGCCAGCAGTAACCATTTCGTGATCAATCATCCGGCAAAATCGGCTATGCAGGGCCAGTCGATGGACAAATGCTGCTAATTGTGGTAAACAGCTTCTTTACGTAGATCGAGGCGATTGTGGTAAAGGATACATAGAGGTAATGATAGGACTTTGTCCGTTTCAGAATAGCACACTGCATCGTCTCGGACAAGGGGACTCCCGTCACCTCAGGGCAACCCTTCAAAAGACTTCACGTCCCACAGGGGTGTGCGACATGTTCCTATCACCTACAGTTAAATGGAATTGCCGAGTGGGCAGTGCGAACGGTGAAGTTGGCGCTGAAAAATGATTCCTGCCAAAGGCCTACAAAGAAAAGCTAGACGACCGCTGGTCGCTTTAGTACTGGCGAACACCTAACAGCAGGTTGGAAAAAGCCCCAGCAGAACTAATAATGGGAGGTCATCAACGTTCGAGATTGAACCTCATTTCTTTCTTCCTCCAGCAGGGCTGGCGAAAAAGGAAGAACATTAATCTCAGCCCGCAACTGACGAAGGACTTCAACAAGAAAGAACCGTGTTTATTCACGACTACGGGTTGGGTTCCTGTTGCATTTCTGTAGTTGTAAAGGAAATTAGGGGAACACGCATGGCTGTCGACACTACAGCAGACGGCGATGTTGTCCGACACGTTGGCCTGATCCGGCTGCAGACCCCTCAAATGGAAACACCAACTTCCGAGGATGATAAATACTGGGTGGACAATATCGGCATTCCCAAGATGAAGAGCTTGCCCATGCCAAGAAGGTCAACTCGTCCTAGTTAGGAGCCATTGCGAGTCCCAAACGGATGTGAGCTAAGGGTGAAAGAGTACTGCGTATGTGCTATGCATACCAACAGAGTTAGTGCTATACCCGACATCCTCTTTTTGTGAACAGCGCCCGGCAGAGCGCCCCCCCACCTCTTATAAACATCCATCGACTCCCCTTGGCAACGGCAGAAGGTGCCTTGTGTTGGTCTTGACCTAACGCTTTTCTTTGCTTCTCATAAACCAAGTTTAAAGGGATGCTGAACCAAAATTTGGTATTTTCAAAATAAGGCCGCAAAAGCATTGAACGGGACGCTACGAACTCCAAAACATCACTCGTACATCAATATCTCAAATGGATGGCCATATGTTTGGAGAAGGGCCTAATCAAGAGAGGCATATGTGATGTCACGATTCTCCTGGAACAGTTGAGAACGAGGGGAAGCGGCCTCGCTTCTCTCCTCCTCATTTAGGTTCACCTGCTCGAGGGGACGAATCGAAGAAGAGAGGGAATGGGAATCGTGATGTGACATGTCTCGTTGGCCTTGTCGGCCGTGTTCAATCGTGCCCTTCTTTTCCACAAATACGGCCATCCGTTAGAGATATCGCTGTACGAGTCATGTTTTGGGGTTGTGCAGCGTCCCATATATCGCTTCAGCCTTGTTTTGTGAGCTCTAAATTTCGGTTCAGCATTCCTTTAACCGCAAACTCGACTCTCCACCATCATTATTAAAATCACTTCAAAACCATAGTGACTACCAACCACGATGAAAACGAAGTGCATACCTGTTCGATAAAAAAAACAATGAAACCCCCTGTTTGAGCTCGATAGATTCAGACAAACAGCTGCAGTTCATATGAAGGTGAATTCATCTTTGTTTACATGGACGATATCCTTGTTTTCAGCGACAACCACAAAGACGACGCACACCATCTACGTGAGCTCTTTGCTCACCTTAAAAATAGGGATTGGTCGCCAAGTGTTTCTGAACCACCCCGTCGACGAATAACCTAAACCAAACGTTCCTGACGAGTTCCGATAAACAGTTTTGAAGCACTGCATTCTCTTACACCCTGATAATTGAGCCGCTCAATGCCTGCACTACTCGATTTATCTCGCCTAAATTAAATTAATGACGACATTCCCAGATGGTCATGTGCACGTCTGCAATGCCAGTATGCGAAAGGTTGACACATGACTATGCAACTGGGCAAATTTTCACCTCCTGATTGGCAGTTCACCAAGATCCACCCTATGACCGCTTCCACCAACTGTCAAAGCACACATTTTTACCTGCGTTGACTGCATCAGGTGGTGGTCCAAGGACATATCAAGTCCATAACAGCAGAAGTCAGCAGCATGTTGGTTATTTATAGCTGCTGAGGAGTACTAACCACCTCCACAACAAATTGAGGAAGTCAATTTGAGTCGCTTTCAGAAACTTTCTCAACTCCCGGGTACAAGGTATATACCATGTGTATGTGCTAGCGCCCCAGCCACCACGGAATGGTGAAACGATTAAACAGACAGTTGAAGGCAAAGTTTGAAGGTGAAAGGTACGGCCACACCATAAATGAAGACATATACGATTTTTCATGCTGGGAACATTGACACCTGGGACAAAGCACAGCAGAAATTGTGCTATTGTATGGCCATTTGTATTTCCGGGCAAGTTTTAATATCTACCACCCACAACCAATATCACTAACGTTGAAGATTTCAAAAAGTGGCTATGTTCTTCATTTAAGAAACTGCAACCTATGCCCACAGAGCACTGCAACTTGCGCATGGTGTTGTTCCTCAGCTCAGAAGTGTCATGCTATATATATGTATCTTCATCCGTACAAACACTGTGCAAAACACCGTTGCTAAATTTATATGAAGGACCCTTCAAAGTTTTAAACTGATGCGACAGATACTTCATATTGCTCATCAAAGGGCATAAGGAGACCATTTCATTTGACAGAATCAAGCCAGCTCATCTTGAGCAGTGCCAAAAGCACTCCACTATAAGACCAACCCTAGTGCATTGTGTATAGTTCAAAATAAGACTTCATAACTTAATCACTCATCTCTTAGATCTCCTCATTAGGGGGAAAGTACCTGTAGACCACCAGCCACGACGAAGACGAAGTACATACCAGGTCGAAAAAGGAATGAAGTAAGATTCTCCGTACAATCTCAATAGATTCGGACAAGTGCGCTACGGAGCCCATTTCTAATTTTTTCCAGTGCGAATATATTGTAAGCAAATAAAAACTCTTTCTACAATTCTAAAATGTCTAGCTCTGCAGTGCTCTTCACTTACTTCCTCCACCGCCCCCAGTGCAGGATATGTCTCAAAAATATCTGCTGCTGAGGGGCACTCTCCGGCAATCCACTTTCGACGAGCATCAAATGTTCGTTCCACTGAGTCCCTGACTTTCTCAGTGTCAGGACTGGCTTTTGCAATCTCTTTCTGCATGGAGTCAATGTGTGCTTTGATGCTCAATTTATCTTCAACCATGGCTGCCAGATTCCCTGGCTGGAAAGGGCGAACGTTTTGCAGAATATTGTTATCATAGAAGTTTAAAGGTGAAGTCCGAGTTTACATAGCACTTCCAAATTCAGCACATATGATTCACACCACACCCACTGCTCCTGCAAAAAGCTTACGTTGAAGGGGCTATTTTCTTGCTTCTCTTTTGAGGCCAGCCAAACTAAAAAGACATACATTTTGAGTTCAACTGCTTTTAATGAGGAAGTCATTTACAATTTGTTCTCTCAAGTATTACAGTTCAATTTATTTATAACAATATACTGCTTATAACAATCAGTTTCTAGAGTTTCTAGAGTAGACAATCAGTTTCTAGTCCAGATACAACGATAATCAGTTATAACGACTGAGTTTTCGGGTTTTCTTATTATCGTTATAAGTGGAATATCGTTTACACATGTTACTTACTTCGGAGGGAAAGAAAGGTAGAATTTCTTAAGAACGTTTCTACAGCCAGGAGTTGGTCTGTATTGATATATGGTATGTCTTATGCCTTGGCAGGTGTACTATACATGGAGCAGAAGGTTGCTCTCTGGACTCTGCTATCAGTCACGTAAAGAGCGTCCTTTCTCTCAAGTGGGGAGAATCAGCAGAGCATGAGCTTTGCTGCAACTAATGTTTTTCCATTAAGAGAAACTAAATAAATAAATAAAAAATCATTCACCCTGCGACTGATCCTTTTCGCACAGTTGTTGTTGTCATCGTTGCATGTGTCAGACTCTGCGTGCTTCCTTCCAAATTTTTTTCGGTTCTCTTGAACAACACCCACATCTTCAATCTTGCTCCGCTCAAACTTGACCTTAAAGCGCAGTGCTCGGTGCCAGGAGCCCTGCATAAAATGGCACCAAAACAAAGTTATGGAGCAGTTTTTTTTTTCTGGAATATAAAGTAACTTACATAGCCGTTGCCCACTCTGTCACGCAGTACACGATGTTGTATCACAAGCTGCCTGGCCGCTTCAACGTACAGGCGCGGGGGATAACTAAAAGAAGCAAGATTGCACTATAAACTGAAGAAGTAATGTTCCAAAGCGGGAATCACACTTCAAATAATTTGAGTAAAACTAAAGTCAAACAGAACATGTCTCAGGTTGTTCATGGAGGGACAATGTAGTACCTTAGGAGAATTTTAATTTTCTTTGAGCCCTTGTGCTTTTCATGTTTGTAACTTTGGAGCATTATAAAAGTACCGAGCAAGTGCCCACCTGCGATTTGTATATATAAGCTTGAAAACCCGGGTTAAGAGTGCCTGTTAGGTCTGAGTGGCAAAATGCAGAAGGGATACTTGATAGGGCAGGCTTTACCACTCGTCACGGTTTTGCGTGGAGAAGCGGCTGACGAGGGTGAGCACCTCAGCTATACTTCGTCTCACCCTACGATGGACTAAAGGCAGAAGCCACGAACCGCCAGATCCGATCACGAGCCATTTAGACATTCCGTGGTATTGCGCTTCGAAGCACATATCGGTGCTCGCGTCTCGGATCACTGATGGGAATGGGCGGACAGTGGTTCGGATCGAGCAATGAGTGACTCAGAAAGTTTACATTGCAAAGAAAGCCACTGCGTGCTGGCTCTTTGCAATGTCGAAGCTATAAAAATGACGCAGCGTTTTTGGATTCGGAGCATTATTCGTCCAAACCTAATCAATGCTAAGCGTGTCATAGTTTAGCGTGGAACGTGATTGGACCTGGCGTCCCGTGGCTTTGGCCTTTAGTCCATCGTTGGATGAGACGAAGTATAGGGGGGTTCAAAAGTCTGGGGAGGTCGCTTGGTATGTCCTTTACTCAGTTTCCAAACATTTCAAAAGTAGTGTTCAAAAGTAGTGGGTGGGCACCTGTGACATAGGCACATGCTTCATATTCTATGGTATTTATTTGATTTTGCATAGGTTTTCACGAACGTAATAAAGCAGATATCTTAATTTTTATGTTTTTCTGACAGTGATTGAAACTAAAGTACTTAAAACAATTTCCAGCAAAGGCAGACGTTAAAAAAAAACACCTTTAAGTGGGTATTGCATAAACCACGAAAGGAAGTGTGAAATAAAATATGAGGTGCAGGCGAGCTGCTGGTGCATAATTACCGGTTTCTCGGGGGAAAAAAGGGGGACAGGACAACAATGTCTCAAACGTTGTTGTCCTGTCCCCCATTTTTTCCTCATGTCTCCACATTTATTTAGTAATTAAGGGAAGGGTGCAAACCGTGGTGCTCCGCAGGCCCAAATTAGCATCTGCAAAGCTTTCAAGGATTGTACATGCAAAGAGCAAGTCGTCTGCTTCTTGCACAGCGGTTGCGGTGATGTCAAAATGATGCAGTTTGATTGGCTTTGATGGAAGGATAGTGGGTAGACCTCAATGCTAGATGCCTTGAGGTCTACCCATTATTTCTTTTTCAATCGGCCAATAAGAGCTTGGCGTTCTGCCATCAGCCTCTGCCCAAGAGAAGACGAACTTGCGCTCCTCATTAAAAGCTTGTCTCATACGTTTTGTGGCGAATCTTCAGATTTGTGAAACATTAACATCCTATTACTGGAAACATAGTCAACTATCAAAATGGTAGCAGTACTGCTTTGCTCGACTAATGTGATAAGTGGACACAACCTCCAATGTTTTGGGTTAGGGAGGCAATCACTTAGATTGGCATCAACAGCGACTTCACAATGTTTGTCTGCGAGAACAATGGCAAAAGAAACAGATACTGATCTTTCAAAAAAGGTGTTAACATTCTGGGTTTTCGAAAGACTTTGGAAAAACGCTCAGCAGTTTTTATAAACCTTTCTTTATCTACATTATTTGCACATCCCAAACCAACATTTAAGAGAGCGAGCCTACTTGGGTTGAGACATGTAAGCTAAAGGCATACCAAAAGAGTGCAATTGAAACTGCAATGTTGACTGGCATGCATGTCAATTGATAGCAAGCATGCAAGGCAAGGCTGCGGATAACCAAAAGCTAGACAGTAAGGAGCCTCAGAAAATGTTTTCAGAACCCGGACGTGGTCCATGGTCTTGAGTTTTTCTCATCACTAATTAAAATAGCATCTGTCTGTTAATTCCCCTGATATTCATTGACTTGCTCTCTTATCAAATTGCTGGCAAGGGCAGGGCACTTACAGTGTATATCGGAAGAGGTCGTGACACAGCCACTCAATTATTCTGTTCCTGAGGCTCGTGGGTACCAGTGACTTTTCACCGAGTGTGCTGAGCCGGATGGCTATGTCTGCTGGTGCTTTTGGAAACACGTATGTTGTCGGATCAAGCTTCTTCAGTTCCTGTTGTGCTGACAACATAGGTGACATCTCGGGACTGCAAATGTGAGATCCCAATAAGATGTGCAGCTCTCGACAGCTATAACTGAAGTCTTACTTGTCCACACTGGTCGCACTAGTGCTTGGCTGGCACGATAGTGAGGCTTCATTGGGGTTGCTTTCTAACTGAATTACTTTAACTTTTGATTTCTCGTAAATAACAGTGTCTTTATCCCAGTCAAGGTACGCATCAAGCTGGGCATCATAGACCTGGAAAACATTGAAGATGACAGACATATTATCAGTGATGTTCTTAAGGAAATTTTTTATCTGTTTTTATCGTCTCTAAGTTAAAAAATTAAAAAAAGGAAAACGCTGTGTTAACACGTCACTTTAAACATGATGCACAATATGGAACATATATATATATATATATATGGTAAGCCACACAGCATGTAACATGTGATGATGTTTGCGTAATTAATAGAAGGACTTATTAATTTAAGGGACACTGAACTCCCAAAATCTTTTTTCGTTAAGTGCTTGGATAGGACACATATATTAAAAGATAAACTTTCCCCCAGAACAATAATTAGCACACTATCTACATTATGTCATGAGACTCATTTTGAGTGGGGAGTGATTTGAAAACATGCTTCTATTTTGGTATATTATTCTAAAATAGAACCATGTCACAATACTCAAAACGTGTATTGACCTAAATGTTGAGCGGTGATTTTTTAAGGTATTTTTTGTGCCAAAGATGTCATATCCACCCTGCTGAAACTAGAAAGCCCATTTAGATATACTGCAGAGAAGCTGCAATCTGAAAAAAGAAACTGAATTATATGACCGAGTTGAAGCCACCATCGGTGAAGAACTTTGGGAATGCTTGTGAGCACCAATGTGCATGATAGTACATAATAAGACCAATGTGCAGAATTTTCTCCCGATCATCGCCATTGAAAACACTGCAGAGAAGCTGCAGTTCTGGAAAAAAGGTAGTGTTTAATAAAGGTGAAGCCAACTTTAGGGAGATCTGCAATCTCAAACTTTGGAAGGCACGTGCCGTATGTAGCACTTCTGTATCAAAATGTGCAGATTGAGTGGCCTTCCTGAAGATTTGGTGAAGGAGATAGGTTACAATAAAAGATTGCCAAAGCATCTCATCTAAATTGTTGTGGAACAGGTTTGCAGAACTTGAGAACCTAACAATGCTTACTGTCTAAAAACAAATTTGAATTAATATTTTTTATTTGTTTTCTACAGTGGGTTAAAAAATCTGTCACTTCATTCTAGAAGTGCAATTTATCTGTTTCAACATGCTAAGACATGAGGTATGTTAGGCTATGTATATACAGTAAACTGAATGATCTGAGTGGAGAGAAAATTGGCCAACATTTGAACAGTAAAGGCAATTGCCATCTGAAATGAACATGATTGTTCTTCAAATATCAAGAAAAAAACTGAATGAAGTGTCTAGAGAGAGGTTTTGTGCTTAGTGACTTATTTCTGCTATTTGTTTCTGCTCATTAATGCTCATTGCATGGTCCTCACAATGAATGTGCTCAATTCCTGCAATTTATCGTTCACACACATTTAATTTGTCACTGATATACCTCATTTTTGCTTCACTTAGTGCATTCATTCAGACTGGCCGGGTTGTTTCTGGTGGAATTTAATACTGATACTTCATGCGATTATAAATATATTCACATTCAATTTGACATCAAAATGTATCTCATTTTTGTTTCACTTTCTGCATTCAGACTGGATTTCTAGCAAAAATTGTACAAGTTTCTTCTTCTTTTTTTTAGTATATGCATATTATTTATGCATCAAAGCTAACTTTTTCTTTTTTTTTCCAGCAAACAGGCCCTTTATTTTTATAGCTGAGCGGTTTTTTTTTGGTTTTTTTTCAAGTGAAGTGATTTACGGTTTTAACTTAATAATCATGAAAATAAACCACACATGTTGAACCGAAGGAAGCGTTTCAATGAAATGCCTAAACATAGCAACAGCCTTTCCATTATCCTTGAAAATGTTTAAGACAACACAGATATCTATTTCGCTTTGTGTACCAAAAGTTTCAAACGAAAGACAAAAAGAAATATATATATAGATATAGATATTTACACACCTGAATCAGGGCACTCTCCAGGTCCCAAGTAATCTCCGGGAACTTGATGCGGAAAGCATCCCTAATGTCAGTTTCGGTTGCGCCGGGCGGCAAGCTCAAAGGCCGACAAAACTTTTCGTAGCAGCCTACATAACGTAACATGTTATCGTTGTCTAAAAGAAGAGCCAGGTGACTTGGCACGAAAATAAAACCAAACAAATACAAAATATAAGTAGCCGCAGGTGACTCAACTGTATGTGTGTCCCGATTCCCGGCTCGAAGCAGGCTCAACCGCATGGTTCAGAACTCGGGCGCGAATGGCGCGAATCTGCGAAAGTCGCGGGTTCACTGAGAACGAGCGTAACATTACTACAGCAAAATTTCCAAATATGCCTTGCTTTATTGAGCTATTTTGTTTTTCTTTGGAATTCAAATTCAACGCGACAAACTTCTTTCTTCGTAAAAATAAAAAGAAAATGGGTAACACGTTTGCAGCTGTCAGTGTCAGGTTTCGGATTGGTTAATTTGCTTAAAACCAAATGGAAAGGTGCAAGCAAACTGAACAAGAATGACGATAATAGCCTCTGGAGAAGAGATTACGTTGGTGGTGGGGCCTCAGATATTTACTTCAGAAGCCATCTGTCTCGCTTGAAGGTACGTGGCGCTACGAAAAATAATGCATATCTTCTCGACTCAAGACACTACTCAAAATATATTCTCGCTGCTGAGCCGCGTATCTGCCATGGATAAAGTGAAACCGAAACCACAGTAGAAGCGCGGGAGATTTGCGCGAGTCCTTCGGCGTAGTCGCGGGGAGTTACTCTGCGTAGTCGTGGGGAGTCACTCTGCGCGGTTACGCACTTTATGTATTTATAATTAAATACAAGTTTGGCGTTTCAGTAATAATAAAATATATTTTTTTAATTAAGTTACTTTTATTAATAACTTATGCCTTAGATGCCATTAAAAACGATTCGTGCTATAAAGCACGTGATCACCGAAGGACAGGAAAGACTGGACATTTGAGCACGCATATTCTTGCCAAGCGCTTTTCGCGCAGATAAGGTAGTCTGAAAACGAAACATTCCCCGCGGCGTTCCTCGGCAAACCTTTGGATTTTTGCCTCTGTGCGAAGAAGACTTATCCGTTCATGTATGTGACTCCATGCTAAAGCAGTGTGTGTATTCCCAGCTGGTTGGAAGCTTGACGACTTTGCCACAGGACAAGCTCGAGCATCACCGCGCTAGTCAGCTGGTTTCGCCGTGGAATGACAGCTTTGATTTTGTCATGGTCAACAGGCTGACTGTGCAATATGCCTCGAGATCTTATACGCTGCCCAAAGTGTCTTTTCTTGGCAGCGTCCATCAAACGCGTTGTCCATCATATGAGTGTGCATAGCTGCGAAACAGACTTTGGAGTCGTTTGTGGGATCGGCGGCTGTGCCGCATCATTTCGACGTTATGGGTCGTATAAGCAACATTGTTATCGAAAACACAAGGATGCCATGGCATCAACTTCCACTGAAGCCAGATTTCAAGAAGCTGCCAATGATGAAACCGTAACAGAAACCGAATGCGAGAGCGCACACGCACCCGGTCCGTCGTCACAAGAACAACCCTCTGCAGCAGAGCCAAGAGAAGACAGAAGAAGTGCTCTCCGAAAACAGTTGGCGTTGTTTCACCTCAAGATTACAGAGCAGTTAAAGCTAGCCCATAGCACTGCTGATGAAATCCTGCGAGTGATGAGAAACGTTGTTTCCGAAGTTCTTGAAAGTGTCGAAGACCAAACCCGAGAGTTTCTCGAGAGGGAGAACGTCACCGTGTCAGTGAGGGAGAAATCGGCTTTTCTTCAAAATTCTGAATGCATTGTCGAGGACATCTTCTCGGGGATCCAGGCCACCTACCTCAGAAAGAAGTATGTGATGGAGAACCTGCCTTACACAAATCCTTTGGTGATGCCTCTTTATACGGACAATCAAGCATTGCAACACACTATGTGCTACATACCAGTTTCACAACTGCTTAGCAACCTGCTGTCATGCCCCGACATCCTGGAAAGTGTAATGCAGCCCATAGAACAGTCTGAAGTGCTTCAGGACATCACTGATGGAGACTTCATCAGCCAACGCCTGCAGCAGATCGACAGTGGGACACCCACAATCTTCCTCCTCCTGTACTCGGATGAGCTTGAGCTGAGCAATCCACTGGGTGCAGCAGCTGGGTCGCATAAGATTCTGGTTGTCTACTTCTTGATCATCAACATTCACCCAAGGCACCGATCGAAATTGAATGCCGTGCATCTTCTGTTGCTTGTCAAGTACCAAGACGTTAAGAAGTATGGCTTGGATCGAGTTCTTGCTCCGCTCATCCAAGACTTAAACTATGCTCATGAGTATGATGTGCATGCACAAGGGAAGCATTTTAATGTGGTGACAGTTGCTTTCACCGGAGACAACCTCTCCATGCACAAAATGGCAGGCCTCCAATGCAGCTTCAGCAGTGGTCGCATATGTCGTTTTTGTCTTGCTCGGTACGGGCATCTGCATAAGTTGCTCTCTGAGGCCAACTGCATCATGAGAACTTACGCAACACACGAGAGCCACCTGAAAGCATTTGCTCTCAATCCAACACAAAACGGACCGCTGTACGGCATACCTGCCATTCCAGCACTTCAAAGCCTAACAGAGTTTGACATCACAACACAACTCCCTCCAGGTGCCATGCATGACATTTTGGAGGGGGGAATGGGGCTTGTCATGCAGCATGTCCTGCGTGGTCTGATTCAAGATGGCCTGCTTCAGAAATTTGATATCAACAAGGTAGCAAGCTTCAACTATAGCTTCCATGACAGGAAGGCCACCCCTGTTGTACTAAAGGACAAGTATGTGCAAGGAAAAGCCAACCTGAGAGGTACGGCAGCTCAAAAGTGGTGTATATTCAGGCTCCTTCTACAGATCTTCGGAGATTCTGTGCCCGCCAACAACCCACACTGGGAAGTTTACCTGGCCTACAGATATTGCATTGATATCATCCTGGCAGAGAATATTCTAAGAGACTGCATTGCTTACCTGGAGTTGAAAATCCAAGAATTCCTGGAGACCTTCACGTCCCTTCACTCATCCGTAACAGTCACCGCAAAGCTGCACTATCTGCTGCATTACCCGGGCTTCATACAGAGGTTTGGCCCGCCCCGTCGCTACTGGGGAATGCGCTTCGAGGCGAAGCATGCCTACTTCAAGGCCGTTGCCTCAAATGTTCGGAACTTCCGTAACATCTGCCGAACACTGGACACACGGCATCAGCTGTTGCAAGCTTATGAACTGTCTGGAAAGCTTTTTGAAAGCTCCATTGAAACAACAGGGTCTGCTGTGGTCAAGGTGACGAGCCTCTCAGAAGAAGAGCAAGTTGCTGTCTCCGCCATCACATCAGAAATCACCCTTTGCTCTGTGAAGACTGCTAGCACCAACAGCTGCACATACCGTCTGAGAGATGTGTTCGTCTCCGAAGTGCAGAATGTCACCCCAAAGTTTTTGCAAGTGGAGAGGCTGCTGGTGATGAGTGGTGTATTGATTCTTCTTTGCAGACGCCTGGAAACGGTGCGTTTCTGCAGTCACAGGTGCTCCTACATTGATGAGAAATGTGTCGATGTATGTTGTAGCAGTGACGCCGGACAACCATTTTGACTTTAGGCCTCTTGACCTGTACAATGCAGGAACTTTCTATGAGATTGTTCCTCACTTTGCAGTTTTGCAAGTTTGAGTACATCCTGCTGTGAGAAACAACATTCTAAAGGGTAAATCAAATAGATTGTCGGCTCTTGAAGGAACCACGTAAATTAATATCTTTATGTTGCGAGGTAAAATGTTCTGCAGTGGTGGTGAAAGATAGTGCATTATGTGTATCAACATTTTAAGGAATAAACTTACTCGAGTAAAAAATACAAAAAGAGGAGTGTGAATTCGCTACCTACGGCGTCCGTCTGCTAACGAAAGGATTCCGATTGGCACAACAGGCTACAGACTGCAAATAAAATTAGAACAATCTAATATTCTATCTAGGCTATTTTCCAGCAACTCATTGGATAGCCAAGAGCTGAAACAAAAGAGCACTGGAATTTGTTAAATTACATTGTAGTTATGTCACAAATATTTTTACTAGCCAATGGATGTTGTTAACGACCCAAAGAACAATCTGAGCTTTAGCAACCATGCATGTCTTTTAAATCATGTCATGGCCATATCATGGGTAGTAAGATTTTCTGTGAGGTGGCAAGCGTTATGAACTCTGGCTTTTTTAAGCTCCGCTTTCTGCATCTTGGGAGCACGTCACAACAGTGTTTCCCTTGCGCACTATCACGTTTGCAAGTGTACAAGGCACAAATTAATAATGGGCTTTTTTTGTATATGGCAAATATAACTCGCTGTATCATAGTCCTTGCCATGGCCATCGAGAGAGAGCTGTGTTGATTGAGAAGGCACAAAAATAATAAATGCACAAAACTGTTGGATACAATATTCCCAATAGATAATGTCACACCACTGAATAAGTGACCGAACTGCGAAGTACAGCAACAGGAACCAGGGTGGGCTTAAACCCAGGACTCCGTTGTCCAGAGGACAGGCAAGCAGATGTTTGCTAAGGGAATATACGTGTGTATATTCCCTGACACCATTTAGTTTTTTTTTTTTGTTTGTTTGATTTTCATTTAACAAACTTTATCAACCAGGAATCATGTATGTGTCGCTGCTGCAGGAGGCAGACATGGTTTATTTTACGTATATTCTAAGCCTGTTCAGCCCCTATCGAATAGAACAGCCGCTTATGTGCAATCAAAAAGGTGCCAAACGACAGTCACGTTAGCCACGGCGAATTGAAGCTGCGTTCCAATATTATTCTCAGGCCAATTGTTAAATACCGAGCGAGACGAACACATTGTAGGCTTAAGCGCAATCGCCTCAGACGGTGCGCCTTCCGACGTCTCAAAGTTTTCATGAGGGTAACAGCTGACGTGTCCTTCAAGGAGAAGAAAATGAAATTGGAACTTGTGGTTCTCAAAGGGTTTGGTGTGAGCCTGCTAGGGTGCAACTGGTTCCAGTCCTTGGGCATCTCCTTGGAGGAAATCCTTCATGTCGACACATTGCCCCCTCAGGTAGAAGCGGCTGCAATTCGCAACGTGATTGACGAGTTTCCCAAGCTTTTTCAGCCAGGACTTTGAAGAAGCGGGGGCCCCCTGTTCATGTGGATGTCGACCCTGCCACGACTCCCAAATTTTTCAAGGCTCATCAGATTCCACTTCCGCTGCTGCCCAAGGTGGACGACGCCATCGATGAACTGGTCGAACAAGGAATTTTTTAAACAGTACGGTATTCCTCATGGGCGACCCCAGTCGTGCCTATTCTCGAAAAGAACGGGAACATTCGCTTGTGCGGTGATTACAAGTGCACAGTGAACCGAGTCATTGGATGGGAAACATACCCTTTACCAACTGCCGATCAACTGTTTGCCAAACTGGCTGGGTGTGAGAAGTTTTCGCAGTTGGATCTAGAACAGGCCTACCATCAGAAGGTAGTAGATCAAGCTACAGCGGACCTCCAAACAGTCAATACTCATTAGGGTCTCTTCAGAGTCACCCGTCTGTAGTTCGGCGTTGCTACGGCTGTGGGAATCTTCCAACGCTATATGGAAGAGCTTCTCGCTGGACTCGAAGGTGTCTTAGTGTTTCTCGACGATATTGTGATCGGCGGTCAGAACGATGAAGATCATGAGTATCGTCTCTGGGCCGTGCTGAAAAGAATCAGTGACGACAAGCTCCGCCTGAACAAGGACAAGTGCAGTTTCAGAGTGCCTCAAGTGTCTTTCCTGGGATACAAAATTGACAAGGAAGACACCCCCCCCCCCACTGAGGACAAGCTTCAGGCTATTCAGACCGCTCTAGAACCGCAAGATAAACAACAGTTGCAATGCAATCCTTCCTAGGACTTCTGAACTTCTACGGCCGCTTCTTAAGGGGGGCCGCTCAAGTCTTGGAACCACTACATCGGTTGCTGGTCCAAGGTGCATCGTGGAAGTGGGGAGAAGAGGAAGTGGTACCTTTCCGACGTGCTAAAGACCTTCTACAGTCTTTGACTGTGTTGGCACATTACGACGTCGAGCGTCCCTTAATATTGGCCTGCGACGCTTCTTCATATGGCCTAGATTTCGTCATGAGCCATGTGTTACTGCCCAGTGAAGAATTCCCCGTGGCCTTTGCATCAAGAACAATGACAGAAGCCGAAAGAAACTACTTGCAGATGGATCGTGAGGCGTTAGCTGTCGTAGCTGGTGTGAATATGTTTCATCAGTTCTTGCATGGACGACATATCAAGATTTTTAGAGAACACAAGCCTCTTCTGGGGTTACTGCACCACAGCAAGCCAATTCCTCAGGTTCTATCACTGCGTCTGTTGCGCTGGAGCGTGATGTTAGCCCAGTATCATTATGAGCTCATTTACAGACCTGGGAAAAAGATGGGCAACGCTGACCTTTTCAGCCGTCTTCCTCAGAAGATTCACGATTTTGAGGTACCTCTTCTTTGTGATGTTCTCCTCATCGAATCAACGCCGGAGGTAAACATCGACGCAAAACAAGTGGCTTTTTTGACGAAGAAAGATTGTGTTCTTTCCCAGGTACTGCATTGAATCCTGCACGGCTGGCCATCAGAGAAACCTCCAGAGGTTTTCAAGCCTTACTACTCTCACCGTGACGAACTGTCTGTCTATAATGGTTGTATTCTCTGGGGCAGCTGTGTCATCACATCCCCACCTCTTCGGGAAATCGTGTTGGACCTCTTGCACAGTGGTCATCCGGGGTTGTGAGGATGAAGGGTTTTGCAAGGGGTTATGTCTGGTGGCCGGGCCTTGACGAAGATATAGAACGCCAAGTGTGGTGCTGTGTCCCGTGTCAGGAATCCCGAAACGCTCAAGCCCGCGCCCCCCGTCCACCCGTGGGAATTTACGACAAGACCGTGGTCGAGACTGCACGTATACTTTGCGAGTCCCTTCCAGGGTGAGTATTTTTTTTATCGTAGTGGATTCCGACTCGAAATGGCTGGAAGTCCTGCGAGTAAAATCTACATCCGCCTCGGCTGTGATCACTGTACTCCGTACCTTATTCGCTACGCACGAACTGCCGGACGTGGTGGATTCGGACAATGGTACTGCCTTCACTTCAGGCGATTTTAAGGATTTCCTCCGTCGAAACGGCATCCGTCAAGTCCTGGTGGCACCGTATCACCCATCTTCAAATGGCCAAGCCAAAAGGATGGTGCAGGAGACGAAGAAGTCACTGAAGAAAATAATTCGAGGGGACTGGTCCGTTCGTCTGGCCAGGTTCTTGTTCGAGCTACACATTCTTCCAAGCACCTCAACAGGAATGAGCCCTGCGGAGCTTCTGTTCGGTCGACAACTCCGATCAGCCTTGCATCAGCTACATCCTGATGAACAGTCAGTCATAGCCCAGCGCCAGGAGGCATCTTTCGAGATCGACGATCGGAAGGCTGTTCGACAGTTCGCGCAAGGAAGCATCGTGTTTGCAATGTATTTCAGCGCAAGCGGGAAACGCTGGTTGCCAGGGGAGATTTTATGCAAGTTGGGACCTGTCTCTTACCAGGTACTGCTTGAAGACTGACGTGTGTGGCGGCTACACATCAATCACATCCGAAGTAGAATATGCGATATGCCAAACCCTACTCTGAGGGGTAGCTGCGACGTGCCAGACATCGGAACTACTGGCCATGACGTCGGGCCGGACGTCACGTCAAGTACGGAAGAGTCCGTCCAGGATAAGCTGTCAACATCGCATCCGCAGTCTCCAAATCCAACTCCAGGTGTTTCTTCGTTAGGACGCCCACAGCGTGAACAGCGTCGTCCTCGGTACTTGCAGGATTAATTTTAGGGGGAAGGTGTGTACTGAAGTGTATCTTGAAAGAGCGCAGAGCGCGAGCATGGGTCAACGCACCTGCGCGTGCCAACGCGAGCCACGGCCTCTTCTGCGCCGAGCCTTCTCGAACAGGACCATGTTGTACATATCTGAGTTAGTAAAGCGGGGCGCATCGCGCTAAGCCCACCAAGGTGTCCTGTCTCGCTCGGTACTTAACAGCGCCATAGGGTTTTACTATAAAAAATAAGCATGACTAAGGTTGCTCGGCTGGTGGCGGCTCGGTGTTCGAATGCGCTTGCCTGGCATGCGGAACGCTAGTCCGGTCCCGCGCCTCATGTGCTCGCGCAGTTAGCGTTTGAGTCGATACGCTACAGCGGTAGATTGTATCGTAATCGCTCGAGTGATTTAATTCAACTCTAATATAAAAGAGAACACACGTCATCTCGTCGTTAGACCGCTGGTACGCAAAACACATGGCGACATCGGCGACGGTTCACGTCTTCGTTCACAACAAACACCACTGCCATTCCAGGCTCCTCGTCGGTGGGCACTCAGTGACGGATAACAAAATCCAAAGTAGCACAGGAGACGCACACGCGAACCAGACTTTTATGACCGACAGATAAAACATTCGCTGCGGCAGCAAATGTTGCAGGAGACGGACCAGACCACTACGACTGCGGACGCCGCCATATCTAGGCCCATTGTACGTAGCACTGTTTCAAGCGTTTGGAAACTTCGCTCTTTCTAACGTTTCCGTTTCACAAAATGAACGGTACATACGGCACTGCAGAAATAATTTCTGAGTGTGCGTGCTTGGGTTGGGAGATTGAAGCATAGACGGCCTTCGCCGCAGGGCATTAGGGTGGAAGTATCCTCCCGTCAGCCTATTGGGGGAAGAAGAGATCTTGTTCCTCCCTTCTTTCTGTGTCCGCTTGGGGGCGCGTCAGTAGAAGGGACGAAGACGCTCTGTTGCTGCCTTTTTCCTCCCTTTTTTCTTAGAGTGTAGGTCAGCCTCGGTTCCTCGGGGGCTTGCACGTTGACGGGAGTTTCAGGCTGCAAGGCCCGCTATACCTCGTCGCGCACGATCTCGGCGACTACAGCGACGTCGGACGCTCAGCAGCGGGGAGCAGCTTTCGGAGCTCCTCTCGGATGACGTCCCGGATAACGTCACGGATGTCCCGGGTACGGGCGCCGATGTCTACATTAACCAGAGTGGAGGCAACGACGCCGGCATGTCGCTGGTAGCAGGAGGCGCGTGCTTGGAGGGCACGCTTCATGTTCGTTGCCTCCGTGACAAACGCTTCGACTGTTACCGGCGGGTTGCGGAAGAGGCCTCCAAAGATGTCGTCCCTCACCCCGCGCATGGGGACACTCAGCTTCTTGTCGTCGGCGGCTTGTGGGACGTCTTGAACGAAGCTGGTGACGCTTTCGTTGGGGCCTTGCGTCCTCGTCCGAATGAGGTCCTCGGCTCTCTCCCTTTGGTGCTGACTGGCGAACGTCTCTCGGAGCTCTCCTTTCACCTGGTCCCATGATGTTTTCGAGGTTTCATAATTCCCCTACTGAAAAAAACCATTTGGTGCCCATATGAAAATAAACGGGTCCATACCGGTAACCGTTTAACCATACTGGTCACCAGTTTGTCAAAGGGGTCGCCCGTACGGCTCAAAGGGGTCCCCCGTATGAGCCATAACGGTCACCTATTTGGCAAACGGGTCGCTCGTCTGGGCAAATGGGCGACTCGTTTGGGCAAAGTTGTCGCACGTTTGCTCAAACCGGCGACCATGTTGCAAACTGCACCGGTTTAATCAAACGGCTCTCCGGAGCCCGTTTGATATTGAACGTACAGATCGGCGGCGTGGGCACGCCTAGCGTTTCAGCCGTAGCAGCCAATGTTTTCCGGAAGGCTGGGAGCGCCGGTTCATCGATTTCAGATCGTCCGCGTAATGCAAGTAATTATATTTATATTTCAATTGCGCTGATTTTCGATTATACTGCAACTAAAACTAACACCCTTTTTTTTTTTACGTAAACGCACGACGTTGGTGAGCCGATATTTTTGACAGACCTTTAATACTTTGTCCATCTTTGTTGCCTCAATTTACTTATTCAGCTCGAATCTCTCTCGCAGAAGACGCGACCGCGTGAAAGAATGTACGTCTAGACTCCGTTTCACTTTAATTCAAGACGCAGCGAAGGTAGCACGCGTACACGCGGCTGCAAGAACATCGAGCATTGCGAGAGCACGCCCGCCGTTGCAGCACTCAAACTACGAGCTTGCGCTGAGTAGTTTCTTCTCTCTCGGGCGCAAGCCGAGCTTCTGGCCGCCCCGCCGCCATTTCCAAAGTTCGAGCGCGCGCGCGCGCGCGCGTTTGTTCTTCGGGACTACAAAAACGCATCTCCCTGGAATGCCTGGGGAGAGGGAGAGGGGCTGTCCCGGTGGTCCCAGCGCCTTGACCTCGCCCCCTCCCTCCTCTCTTGTCACCCCTGTCAAGTGACCCACAGCAGCGCGCGAGCTACACGCTGATAAGCATCGAGATCCGGAAGGGCGCGCCTTGCAGCCGCTTTTTTCTTTGTCTGGTTGTTGTCAGTTGCTGCTCGAAGCTTGCTCGTCCTACCTGCTTCAATCTGTCGCCTAACCCTGCGGTCTTATTGGGATGTCTCTCGACAACGTATTGGATGTGCACCAAAGCTATCAGTGTTCGAAAAGACCCACGTGTATGTCGGCAACGAGCGATTCTTCAAAGAAGTGGCAAATTCTCGCGGTTTGGTTGGGTTCGGCAAATGACAGCTTGTGCGCCGCATCGTGTTGAAACTTCCAAGGAGCTGTTCCCTCTCGTTTGTGTTTGTGTTTGTGTGGTTGTCCTGCTTTGACCGTGTCGACAAATATCACGGATTACATCTTTCAAGTCCGCTATTGTTATGGTAAGTGCACTGCAACCTCCGTGTTGGCAACGAGTGACCGTTCTTCTACGTGTACTCTTCTAGATTATCTATAGAATTATGCAGCGCCTATTCGCGCGGCAGCCAGGAGAATAATTTCCCCGAAAGTCTACCTGTATAGTGTTCACAGATCGCTTGCACGTTTGTACTTGTCTACAGAAGAGGTAATAAACTTTGAGGAGAATTGAAAACAATCTTTTGGGTCGGTTTTCCTGTCCACTTACAAGCACCTACGCGAGTGCATTTGTTCTACGTGTTTTCTCCATGTTATAAATACGCTTATGAGTTTCGGGACGTCTTAAATATGTTTAAGATAACCAACCTCCCAGACGATACCCATTTAGGGCTAGCGCATAATTTGCCAATTCGAATGGCACGTTCAAACGTGTGGTCACGTGCCATGTCGAACGGGTACTCGTACCATACGGCACCCGTATCAAACGGGCACCTGTATCAAACCGGTACCGTTTCGAACGGGTACCGTTTCCAAACGGGTACCCGTATCCCATAATCACGTTTGATCCAAACGGATCGACAAGTTTGATTCAAACGGGCGACCAGTTTGCCACCCGTTTGAATTTCAAATGTTTTTTTTCAGTAGGGTCAGGAACCAGTGTCGCGCCGTGTCCTTGAGGGAAAAATATACGTTTTGCAGACGCTGTTCGGGAGTCCATTGGTTGTGCAGCGCCACCCGTTCGTATTACTGCAATCAGTCTACGACGTCTTCGTAGATCTCGCCGTCGAAAGACGTCGGCGTACGAGGGGCGACGGGCAGATAAACGAGGGGGGTGCTGCTGTGGTCTGCGCCGTCGATGAAGCCATCGTTGTTATCGCTTGCCTTGTCCTCGCCGGTAGTGGTCCGAGTTCGGGAGCTTGCCCTTGAAGACGGCGGCGGGCACGATGCTCCGAGTCTTCAACGGAGGGTCGTCGGAAAATGGAGCTTGCTGAACGGGTTCTTGTAGGGATACGTCGCACGAGTTTCATACCCCGCACCTTCACCAAAAATGTCACGAATTAAGGAGACGAGAAGCCGAACAGTGAACTGAAGGATAAAGGTTTAATTGGCGATCTTGTGCCAAACAAAAATAAGTAACGAAAGAGCGTCGCGGCAGCAGAAAAGCGGGCGGCGATTCGGCGGCACTACAGAGCACTAGCGAGACTGACTCGACAAGGTTGCGGGCAGCTGCTTATCTACCGTGCGTCACTATCTCGAGAGTTCGGCAAAGAAAGTTCGGACGTCGCGCGCTCGGGGCAAGGATGAACTTGCACTTTCGAGAACAAGAAAGCAGGGTTAAAGATACGTTTGGTGCGAGAATCAACGCGAATCTTCTAGAAGTCCGTGACCGAGCGTTTCTTGGACGGCAATATGAAAAGCCTTGTTCTTGGTGTGGTGAAATTAAGTTTGTGAGAGTGGTCCGTGCGTGGTGAAATGTGATGTGCAGCGGGCAATACAACTCTCTCTTTGATGGGCAGTGGTAATGCAAAGCACGCAGGGAGACTAGTTGGTTTCGCCTTTTCACTGTTGTACAGGGCGATTTAGTTTTAAGCTTTACATATATGTTTAGAAAGGTCGTGAAAGCTAAATTAACGCGGTTTGTGCAGGCGAGTTATACGGCCAGGCGTATGTAGTATAGGCACCTAGTCGTAACGATCAGTCAGATAATTAAATACAATTTGTTAATCAACTTTTTAGTTAGAGAAAATAAAAATATGGTTTCAATTAGGAACTTGCTGAGTCATTGAAAACCACAAAATCAACTCTTTTTAGAAGGATATAATGCAGGGGTAGCATTTTATGCGTTCTGTAAAAACGCTTCATTGGACGAGTTTCTAGGTTTCAGTTTCTTATCAGAGCTCATCCCTGCGCCCACGGTCCTGTTCCCCAGGGGCTTAGACGCGAACACACGTGCACCTTGCTTCCCTCCATCCTACGAGGGAGGCGATGGGGCGGCTTCGCACTGCGGCCACCGGGCAGCAGGACCGCAGGTGCAAAGATGCGCTCTGGTAAGAAACCGGAGTCTGGAAACCCTTCCAAATTGACCATTTTTTTAGAACGCCATAAAATGCTGCTCTTGTCTTATATCTTCACAAAGAAAGTTGATTTAGTGTGTTTTGATGATGGTTAGCAAGTTTGTAATTGGAACCATGGGTCTATTTTCACTGATTAAAAATTTCAGAAACATACTATACTTAGAGAGAGGCTGAAGCGGTTTTGTATTTGAGAAACCACTTTTAAATCTTCTTCATATGACCTCAAGAATCTCAAATATCAAAATTATACGGTAATTTGATGAATCGAGGCTGCATAGAGTCATTTTTAAAGCGCTGTGAAGGCACTTCCCTGGAGAGCGACGTCACAAAAGCAGCTTTCAAAATCTTTGCTCACGCATCTTCAGTGCCTATCAAAGCTATGCACGCACATGCTATATTTTAAAAGGGCAGAAAAATGTGTCACGACTGGTGCCAATGCGGAGAATATACCTAGAAAAATTGCGATTGGACGCGCGGCCCTTAAGTGACACACGCTTGGCGGCCGAAAGGTCTTCTTGCGATGTCACTATTGGTAGGATGTTTTTTGTGTTTTCTCACGTTTAGTTATATCTTTGTGGAAAGCGATTGGGATATTTAGATTCGCGGGATAAAACTACGCCAGAATGAACCTCCGTCCAATTTTCTGAAAGTCTGGCACATCTCTGTAATAAGCCGACTGATCATTACAAATTTGCCTTTTATAGTATGCCGCTTTGGCCATATAACTCACGTGCACAGACCGCGTAAATATAGCTTTTACGGCTTTTTTTTTTAATCTGTAAAACATACAAAAAAACACCCTGTAGAATGTCCCCCAATACGATACAATTGTATGGTTCCTTCCCCGCTTGCATTGCTGAAAAAAGACTTGTGGACATCCAGCGTTTCATTGGAATGCTAAATGTCAGCGAGTCTCTACATCAGTGAGTGGTTTCAAACAAGCATGTTTGCACACCAGTAAGTTCTTATCCGAGGCTCACCAGGAGCACTAAGAGCAGAGGCGAAATGTCGTGACCTGGTAAATTTGGTTACAGGTATTTATTTTAGAAGAACTGCATGCAGCAAAGCTTAACTTTGCTCAAAAGAAGATAATTATAAATTCAATACTGAACAATGGTGTCCCTTGAGCTGTCAGACCGAACTCCCACTCTTGCCACTCAGGAGTTCCTAACTTGTGCGTAGAGGATCAGCACAACCCAGATTTGTGCTGCAAGCGCACCTGCAATATAAAAGTTGAATAAACATGAGATGAAATATGAGACGTTTACTATTCTCTGTAATGTGAAATTAGAGCACAGATCTTGAAGAGGAGGATGGGAGGGTATGCCCCTCCTCCCCCTCCCCTCCTCCTCTTCTGCTCCCTCCCATTGAGCGGGAACTTTCCCTGAATTTAGCGGGAAAATTTCCCCACTAAATTTAGCGGGTTAAGTTTCCCACTAAATTTAGCGCGGTAATTGATGTCACATGACCTCAACACAAATGCAGTTTTCCCGCTAAAAGTAGCGGAGAAAATGACGTCGCATGACTGTGTCACATCATCCATAAAAAAATTCAGTTTCTCAGCTAGACTTAGCAGAAATATTAACGTCACGTGACCGCAACATTAATTCAATTTCCTGCCAAGTTTAGTTGGGCGGTTACGCCGACAGAAACGGGCGCTAAGAGCTGCGCTAAAATCTAAATGCATCAGGTGAAATAAAGTGAACATTAGAGATAACAAAAAGAAAAGACAATCTAAGATACCGTTCTCTGATCCTTCCTTTTGTCCGTTCTCAAATGTTTTGATTTAGAGAAATTTTTATCTCTTTATTCATACCCAGAGAACCCCTCCCAGTTTCAGCATGAATGCAATAAATCAATGCAGATTAGATCTTGTAAACTATAATGCACATGAAAATGAATGTCTGCAACATAGTCATGTATGAGTCAGTGGCTCAGATCTCTAAATACATTTGTATTGAGGAACATTCTTGAGTACGACTTCTGGGCTTCGAATTCGACAGTTTGTACTTCCATAAGAAACACTGTATGGCACTGATCTTTTTGTGACACATCAGAAGCGGCACAGCACTGTCATTCTTGCATACCTAACAAGAATTTGTATTTTTTTTAGCACGGCATGTGCTATTTTAATGCCCATACAGCCTCCTTTAACAAAATTTCCTTTGTAGAGCTTTTTATTGGTTCTTATTTAACTCGCACAACAGATTCAATACCTTGAATTCTCACTCGGCATCAACAGTTTTATATATTGATGTAATAGCGAAAGACAAGATGTCTGGACTTGAGTACGGCTCAACAAGCACAGATGTTTTGAGAAAAGTACTGAATAAAACTCAAATGTCAAAATAAAAATAAGCTGGAATGTGGATACAATTATGGACATGGTCATGAATACAGTTAGCAGATTGGATATGAAGAATGCGTGTTAGACGCACACTCGAAAAAACCTGTTGCATCTATATTCATGCAAATTACTTCGCAGAACCCAGCACTGCAGTCTCGGGTGCGAGTTCGCTGAATGAGTCTACTGAAAATGAGTGTAGACGGAAAAAGCAGTTTGATCTGCGGCAATAAGCATTACGTAAGCAAGTGACATGTCATTCAGTGCCGAACGTTTCAAACAGCCAGTCGCATCATTCTGTGAGTTCCATCAGTATATTACAGGGTTTGGCTCTCTCGAATGCTTTGTGAGAAAAATGATGAACTGAAAATGTCTAGCGTAGTTCTAGAAAAACTACTTCCAGAATCCTATATCAGCATCGTAAAGAATATAAAAAGTTTCTAGAGATAAGGTTAGTGTAGGAGTTGAATAAACTAAATACTTAGTTTTGCGAAACCATCTTGCCGTAGTAAACGTATAAAGTTCCCCTAGGTAGAGCTAGTCATTACGGATGATTGTGCCCATTGCACACCATAAAAATTTAATTTGCGACCTACAATATTTACAGACTCAACCAACTCTGAATAATTGGAACACTTGGCATTAAAGATTGGTCTCACTATGACTGTCTGCAAACATCCACATAATAATTTCCATATATTTATGTATTTCAAGAAAATATTTGGTGCGAGCTGTTTAAAACACCATAACACTTTTTAACACTAATAGAAAGCCTGTACTGGGCCACAACTTAAGCAGTTTTTACTTTATTATGAACGGCAATAACACATATGTGAACCTTGAAACTAGGCCTGCACTGAATTGCTTTCTTAAGTTGAACGTGCTATGCTCGGTTCAATACATTATCTTTGCAGAGCTGACAATGTGCAAGTACCCGTTTTTTTATATTGACATCTCCCGACTGCTGGTTGGGGTAGGTACATAAGATTGATGACACCAACGTAACACAATGATTGTTTTAAGAATTTGTTTGGGTATAGCACTAACGAAGCCATCTGCGGGAAGTTATTTCTGTGACTCCGTCGAACCTACATCCGCGGGCTACCTACATCCGCATGGTTCACATGTGAAGCATGTCTGCAGACTCCTTTTTGTAATTGGAACTCCATCCAACCCAAGATTTGAATATGTTTTTTGCATCTTAGGCTTAGTAATGATTTGCTGTTTCACTTAAAGAATTGGTAAGAATGCTTATTTCGAGTAGCATACCGAACACCTGGTGGCACGAGGACTCCCTTGTCGTGATGCTACTCGAAAGACACAGGCAGGGAGATACTGCGATGCTCTTGTTGCTGGGATTACCTCCCCCATGGTCCTGGCCGGACCACAGAAGAAGATTGAGTCCAAGCTTGTCGCCACTAAGATCTCCAGATCTTGAGGCACCCAAGTAGCTGGAAATAAAATAAAATCACAATCAAGTACTTGGCAGAGCTACATTAAAATGGCTAGCATATTCTTTTCTGATCAGCACATAGATCATTTTGTTTTTGTACTTCGTACTTGTACCTATTAAAAAACTGCTCCTTCACAGCCACAGTCATACTCACACCCCAGGACAAGGCCACACAGGCCTTGAAATGATGGGTACCGAGTTAAGGCGAATGATCAAATGCATTCATTTAACCCTCTTTCACCCCAACCTAAGAGATTTCTGTCAAATATTCACATTTAACTCTAAAGACTATAAAAAAAACTACTACTGCAATGCAGAGCCGTATAGTGGGAGAGTTTAGCCAGTGGGTGTGGTGACGAAGGTGCCGGAGAGGAGGAAAGGGAGGAGAGCGCCGAAGGAGGGAGAGAGAAGGCGGAAAAAAGGAGACGACCGCCATTTTGACGCAACGCTGTTGGCGCGGAGCACTGTTGAGGCTACGCGTCGTCTGCTACTGGCTTATTTCATTTTTGCCTGAATAAAAGTTTGCGTTTAAACATGGAGAAACTTCTTTCTTTAGGTTTTTAAGCCACTGAGGAATAACACTATATCATTTTATTGCCAGAGCCTGCCAAATAAAAGGAAAGGGCAGGTGCCTGGATAGAAAGAGTTTAGTTGGCGCACCAAGAGACTAACCTATAAAAATGGGTACTACTCTGCGCAAAATGCCTAAAAAGCGTGGATCTCGACTTCACACTAACAGCGGCACACAGTATCTATTTTACTGACTAAAGGGCTCTAAGTCATTATTTTCAGCTACCTAATCAAACTAAATATTCTACCCGGCTTGCTTTTTAGGAAAATTTCTAAATTTACAAGAACTATTAAGGCAACGGCTAAAGAAAAAAAAGCAATGGCAAAGCCAACAATCAAATTCGCCTGCTCTCCAGTAGCACGACATCTATGGCAGGCAGACCTGCAGAATGAGCAAGCAGTCTAAAAAACAGAGTATGTTCTATGTATAATTTTTTTTTCATGCTGCAAAGCAAGCGCTGGAAGCAGGTTTCACGACATTAACGAAATTTCTTGCAATCGGTTGTGAACAAGTTAGAGCAGTGAACTTGTCCTTGCCCCTTGCATAACGTTTTAGTGTTGCCCTTGGAAACTCACATAAATTTGTAAACAAAAACAAAAAAGACTAACCTTCATTAAAAAAATCTGTAACTTTGGCAAAGAAAAGTTACCTTGAACAAAATATGTGAGATACAATTTTACAGCATCCATTTGTGTGCTTAGCCAACTTTTAGGCAAATCGGCCACAATGAAAAGACGTTTCAGTACAATTATGGGAAAGACAGAAAGGATGCATACCTACAACAAAAAATTTAGAACGACCACGGGCAGGAAACTCTGGCGAGGCTCTCGGAGCGACTCCCTGCAATGGGCCTGCGCAGACCACAGAACAAGCAAGATCAGTCAGGGGTTGCAGCCATAAGGTGCTTCATACCATGAAGTTACAGAAGCGGGTGCAATTGGAAGCAAAGTGCATTTCATTTCTCTGCAGAACGAAGAGTTTAATAGCTAGTATGCATTCATAAGGTAATACAGTCATGAATGCGCAGACTTTTCAATGCAGCACTATATCACCAAATTGTTAACCATGCCGGGCAACACTAAAAACCGAGAGCATTATTCCAAACTATCTCAGCTTAAAGTTAACCACGACAGAAGCTTCAAGCCATCCTTGCAAATTCAGTGCACAAAGCAAGCCATGTAACCTTCTAGTGGGACGCCATGGTATGTCGAGATTATAATCACGTGTCATGCTGTTTTTGCTGCAATGGCTTGTAGTGTCAAAACTGGTCCAGCTTAAAAAAGAGACGCAAAGTATAGACGTTTGTGAGTGGGGCCCTCACCTAGTCTGCAGCTACATTGCGAGGTAGGACGTTCCAACCGGGATGTTTGCTGCCTGTAACCACACGACCAGCTTGTTCCCAGCGATTGTTCGAGCTGAGTACATGTCCTCGACAGTGCCGTTATTTGACAAGCATTTTTATGAATGTTAAACGTGACTGACTTACAGAGAGACTGCACCTCAACGACTAATGACTTGGGATACCTAACTGAATACTGATATATCAACTAAATGCAAAACAATTACCTGGCAAGCATTAAATTTTTCAAGAGGCTGGGTCGACTCCGCATTAAGTTGAAGGAGTCGATGCGTAATAGGACAATAGAAACAAAAATATGCCTTAGAATTCTTTTTGCACCCCCAAAATGACGTGTTTTTGAAGGTAAGGTACACAATGTTCTTGATTCAGAAAGTGCCTCAGCTGTACAAATGCATATGCAGTAAGGGCACTCGCCAAGCCTATTCTACTCAGCTCTGTGCAGGTTAAGCTAAGTTAGAGTATAAAAGTGCACGCTCACTGACACCATGAAAAAGGCAGGGAGAAGTCTCCGTTGTTCCACCACCAGCCCCTCTGCTACCTTCGATGACGTTTCAGCGCCTCATGAGCCTGAAGCGAGCACATCTGTTAAAAGCGAGGTGAAAAGCACAAGCACGTGCTGGAGGACGCCCAGCCATTCTCTTTTTGTCATCGGCTATACTACATATTTTTAGTATGACATATTTTTAAGTGAGAAAAAGTATTGCAAATATGCAGTCCACCTTTGACCATAATACAGAATCCTGATAAAGATAACAACAGTTGCCATTCACCATTTTCCCAATAAGTGCTCCCACCTATCGGAACATCTACACATGTGGTGCGTGAGTAGGTTCAGGACTGAGAGGCTAGAAAACGAAGCGCTCACAAGGCTTGTCTGGCCCTTCCAACCATGCAGATACATTCGTCGCAAGTTCCCGATTTCTAGACAAAATGATTTAGAATGAGCAAATCTTGTCTACGCTCGAGGTAGAACATTGAATTGCGATTCCCCCATATTGTGCGAACCATCCTTCAAACTGCGGTACCACCTGCAAATAAACTACGTTGTGCTGCGGCACGCATCCATGCTGCCTGCTTCAGAGGAAAACCACTGCTCGTGTTGAAGACGAAATCCCACAGTGTAGAGGCAACAATGTTTAACGAACTAAAACAAAATTGATATCATTCAATAGACACAGATGGGCTCACAAAGTGTCGACACCATGATTGTTGTTGTTGGTTTTACTCTTGCATACAAACAAAAGTGACTTCCTCTTTCCTCCGATGTACAGTAAACCCCCTTATCTTGGTGGCCCCTATTTCTTCTCGAATCGGTCACAGAGGACATAATCGCAGCCACTGAATTCCGCAAAATTAAAGGCCGCAAAAATTAAAGGTTCGCCAACATTAAGGGGTTTACTGTTCTTCCGTGTGTCACATGATGTTAAAATTTCAAGGAGGCTGAAGGTATTGGTTTAAGAAAAAATTGACTTATGAAAAAAATGCCCTTGTCCAGGTTAGGCACGCGAGGTTCTTTTGCACTACCTATAAGGTGGCAAGTTTATTTCGGCAGAGCTTTTGGTAAAACGGAGTCACAAAAGTAGCTATACTTGGCGTCAACTATTTTGTGCTGCATTTTAAAGCCAGAGTAGATTCCACAGAGCTTCAGCAGAGCACTGTTTGTTGCGAGAGCATATGTGGTTTAGTGTTGCATCCCATTCGCATGATCTAGAGAAACTAGGGCTGACAGAGTTGGAACACTCTAAATAATAACAGCCGACTGTAGAAGCATTGAGAGATGCACACATGCGAACTGCGCATTTCTTAAAGGTGGATTCGAGCAAGGGTAAAAACAATATGTATACTTACGGCGGCCATACTTGCCTTTCCCAAGCAAGAAGTCTTGCGATTCTTGAACCAGTGCCTGGCCGTTCCTTCGAGCGCGAAGTAAAGATTCTGCAGGCGCTGTTCGTCAATCGGTTGTGCTGGGCTACTCGCACGTACTGTTATAGCCAGTATTTTATGTCTTGATAAGGCTCACCATGGAAGGACGCGGGCGTACGGGCAGCGACGGGTAGGACAACAACGGGTGGAGTGGTCATCGTCGCGGTCTTCTTTGGTTTCTGCGGCAGGGGTCTGAGTTGCGGAGGTTGGTTTTTGGTACGGCGGCTTGCTCGGGCATCGGCGTCTTCTGCGAATGGTAGTCTTCCGAGGTTGAGCATTTCACTTGGCCGGGATGCCTTCATAGGTGTACGCTTCACAGGCATTGAAAGCGATACACGGCACCCCCACCAAAAATGTCACGAATGACAAATGATAAGGTGGCGAAAACTGAAACAAACTAAACGTTTAATGCCGCGAATTTGTGCCCAAAACAAAATTGAAGCAGAAGATTGCAATAGAGCAACGCGGGCGTCCATAGCGGCGTAACAGCACGATTGAACGCTGGGGCGAGACTGACTCCGCTCGCCATGCGGAGCCACTCATGGGTTTCTAGAACATTCGGCGTAGAACTTTCGCTGCGTAAAACATTCGGAATTTGATCAGACGAGAATGTTCTCGAACTTAAACGAACGCCAAGTTGATAGAATAAATAAAAGGACAGTCCGTTGACTGGATTCAAACCTACCTCTTCCGCGTGACTGTCAAGCGCGGTTACCACTCGGCCAACCACGTTCTTTTTTTGCCTTATTGCAGGCTTAGACATAAACGAAAATGTTACAATATTGACAAAACACTGAGATCAGTCACTCTACAATTGACCCGACTTGGTCAACAGTGCTTTAATTGTGTAACCCCTTCCAGTATATATACCCAGTCAGGAACCTCAGGATCAGCCTTCCACACTTCTACCATCCGTCGAACACGTTCTCCAAAGTACTCATGGACCGGACGGACATCTACATCTGCATGACGGACAGTCCGGCGAGATTTTCATATGCTATCAAGGCCCAGAAGCATGACGAGATCGTACGGTACACCATTTTTATTGTCTATGGCGAAGTACCTAATACCGTGGGCGTCAAGAGGTAGATCTTTTTTCAGTGTTCGTTGGTATACATTTTAAAAGAAAACCTCATCCCAACAATCTATAAATACATGCTCAACTGGCTCTGTTTTTTTTTTACACAAGAAACGATTTACACTCCAGGCTGCAAAGATACACTTGCGTTCAATCCAAGTTTTAGCTGGTAAGACTCCATGGTGCAATTCAAGAAAAAATGTTTTTACGCCCGGCGGAATAAACATTTTCTTGACGCGCTAAAACACGTTCTGCCCCGGGCCCATAGAGTATAGGGATCTGTACAGCGGGACGGGGAAGAAAGCATCAACAAGGGTTCTATACAATAGCTTTCGAGTTACATTACCTAAGTACACTCTAAGAAAAAAGTTGGCCTCAAGGGACTAACGGCAGCATTTGGTCCTCTGAACTCCCAGTTGCTCCCCGAAAGGACCATCTGGCTCAAGCTAGGTACCGTGCGCAAAAGCTGGGGACTAACTGCGCTCGACTGGGACCAACCGATGGGCGTGCGCGAGCAAAAGCATCCATTAGTCTCCCTCAGACAGGGTGCATCTGTATGATTTAGTCCCCGAAGGCAAACGGAATGTTCGCCAGGAGGACGGATGCTATTTCGCTTGTCCTGGGGATCGGCGAGACTCAGCCCAGCACGGCTGAAAGTGTTGACAAAACTCGGACGAAACTGGCGAATTTGTTTAATGTGCCACGAACGTTAAGACATTACATGGTAGAGCTTCACGCGTTGTGTGAATGCGAGTGAACGAATGTGTTGATTCGACTTCACCCAACTATCTCGTCAAAAAGAATCTGTTGACATTCCACAAGTCCCATTTACGTAATTTGCCTTCGCGCAAAAAATGTGCATTTATCCAAACGCAACACCTCCAAATACTAACACTCTTTTTCTTCTTAAAATTAAACTTAAGAGTTTGTAGAAGCCACGCTTTTAACACCGGAATCTCGCAGTCAGAATAAATGGTCACCTCAATCGCTAAAACTGAGCATTCCCACCGGCGATATAAGCTGTAGCGCGATGCGACTAAATCGCATCGCAAAAAAAAAAAATTAGATGGTCACACCGGCGTGTGCGATGAGCGAGTCCAACGCCTTCGTTGGCGAGTCGTTTCTCGAAAACTCTCACTCCGAACGCCGTTGATTGGCTCAGCCGCTCCGTGACTAGATCGCATCGCAAAAAAGTCGGGTCTAGAAGCGACTGCTCAAATCGCGTCGCTTTTTGCCCGCGATGGTCGCTTTTGCGATGAAAGTTGTCGCGCGACTACATCGCATCGCCGGTGGGAAAGCGCCTCCGTCTCTGCCTGACAAACCTTTCTGGGTAGTCCAATGTCGAACTCAAAATCCACAACGACACACTTGATGCACGGCACGTTCCACTTAAAGTGCACATTCAGGGGCAGTATCCAGACGCCTTCATGCCATCGTCGTCGCTGTTTCCAAAACAATCCAGATGATCAACGAAGAACGAATCACGCCCGGAACGTCACACCTGGCAGCACCCTACTAATACAAAACAAATGCAAACTAAAAAAAAAAAAGCCACTCGAGAAAGCTGAAAATTCTGAAGAGAGAGAGAGAGAAAAGAAAGAAAAAAAAAGTGTTTGCTTGTACGTCACTCGACCGGCGTGTTAAAAGTGGCGACCTCCTCCCGTCCTTGGAGCTCTTTGGTGTCCTTGTGTCGTGTGTAGTGGGAGCGGGAAAAGAGATTATCTTCTGCGCGCACTGCCCCCTCCCCCCAATCCCCTACCCCGCATTCTTTGCTTCGTGTTCACGCGGGGGGTGGGGCGTTGGTTGGGCAGATAGGGTCCGTCGGCAAAATGGGAAGTGTCTTTGTTTGAAAAGAACCTGTTTTTAGTAAGTTGAAAGTCGAAATACAGTCTTCGTCGGAGGCTGGTCGCCTTGTGTCGTCTCCGATCATGGCGGGATCCGGTTTGGATTCGCGGTACTGAAGCACTGCACTTGACCTGTTCTGAAGTCACAAGTCAAGGGAACTCGATTAAGGTATGTCGATGTGCTTCTGTTTATGGTGTATTTATTAACTGCGGCTTTAGAAAGTGTTTTATTTTGAGCGCGTTCTCTAGCTTGCAAAGCGCGCGTCATGCTCTATTCTTTTCGGCACCATGGTTGCTGATTTTGTTATGCAGCACAGAGACCTCATATTCAATCGTATCGAGCGAAACGCCAGTTCTACCTGTGGCTTATTTTTTTTTTGTGTGTGTATGTTTCGCAGACACACAAATGGTCAAGCAGGATCGCTTGACCATAAACGCCTGTCCACACATGCAGCGGAGCGCTACAGGCATAGCGCTGACCTTGCGCTGAGAGCGTGCTGACGGGATCGGTCACCAGCTTTGTATCGCACCGACTAAACTCTTGCTCATGGCAGACGAAAAGTAGCTTATGACACGTGAGCAGCGCTACATCAGCGCTTCGCTGCGTGTGAGAACCGGCATTAATGGAGATATGTATTCGATTGTACACTAGACTTTCGCGTTGATGGCGGGAGATCGTGCCGTCACTTTGAAGCATAGTTCGAGCACGCACGCGCTGGGTCTGTAATTCGCAGCGAACGGTCTACTAAAATCTAATATTGCGCTGGTCTGCTGTCAACAGATTGCATGTTGGATGTGAACCATTGTATCACTTACGCAGCCTATTTGTTAATTTATTATGCATGTGTTACAACTTATATATCATATATTTGCCAAGCGATTGAGTATTTACGCTGCCCTGTTACTAATAATCCAAATTCCTCGCAAACAGGCAAGAAGCTGCCGGTGCCCCAATAAACGGTGCTGGGACCACGACCGGCTTGGACAGACGTCCCAGTGTCCAAGCCATCGTCGACGCAAGTGCACTCTTCGGAATTTGGCATTATCGTGGATTCTACCGCCCAGGAACTTCGACTTCAGTCATCCTTGAATGCGATGTGTATCTACGAGGCAATAAAGCTACGTTTAACCGGAACTCCACAATTTTGTTTCGGAGATTTGTGGCTCGGGACCAAATGTAAAGGATAAAACTTTAGTCCCAGAGGTCTAAATCCAAGGGCGCAACGTTTAGACCCAGGAGTCTAAGTGCAAGGGCCTAACAGTTGGTCCTCGGGTTCATTTGAAACGGTGTAACAGTTAGTCCCAGGGGTCCAAGTGCAGGGGCCTAACAGTTGGTCCTCGGGGTTCAATTGAAACGGTGTAACAGTTGGTCCCAGGGGACCAAGTGCAAGGGCCTAACAGTTAGTCCTCGAGGTGCATTTGAAACGGTGTAACAGTTCGTCCCAACGGTGCTAGTGCGAGGGACTAACTGACGGGGCGCAACAGTTACTCCCGTTACAGTTGCTCCCCTAGGGGACTAATGGTGGTGGCAGCGCATTTGGTCCCCCGAGGGACTAAGTCGCGCTCCTTTTTTTCTTAGAGTGTACTCTAAAGAAAAACGTGTGCACAGAAACCTTGTCGCTTGTACAACTTCGCGAAAATACCTACAAATCCCTCCAAACAAAATACACTGAGAAGACACAACAATTTCAGGTTAGGCGATACCTAGGCGTACCTGACACACTGTGCGCAAAAGTAGATCACTCAGGTCGCGAAGAAAGGTCAAACGATTTACAACCCGCCTCAAAAAGAAATGTGCCAATGATATGCCCCCCACACGCAAGTGCCGAAAGAGGTTCGTCCGGCTTGATCGTTCCCAGGACGATCCCCAAATAAATACAGAAAAAATCCGGTGCAGTTTTTGTATGTTGGTAGGCGAGCCATGCAGTACGTACAGCACGTACCACACCTTCCAGACAAAAAACTAATTGCGCACTGTGGCACGCGCGAACTTCGACCAATTTCTTCCTTTCCACTTTTCCGCCTTTTCTCGTAAATCTACAACCTACCTCCGTCAGTGCGAATCACTGTCGCGATAGTTTTCTAAGGGGACCCCTAAGTACTTGACTGGCGTAGTTACCCAGCTGATGTTTTCAAACACTCTAGGCGTAGGCTCCCATTAACCATACCGAAAACCTACACACTTCTGCCAATTTACGGCGCTTTCACTATTTATTTATTTGTACATACTGCTGGCACGTGGGGCTGTGGCAGGGAGGAAAAAAAAACACAGACACACACACAAAAAGAATATGACTCATACCTCCAACAGAGCTACGAACAATAAAGTGGTTACAAGATTAAATACAAAACGCGCCGAGAGCGCAAAATAGAAAACAAGAGCACTAAATGCACGTAAAAAGGGATAATAAATTTAACAATGACAAAATACTGACAAACATTATCACCAATAACTAATAACTGAGGGCACGTGCCGTGTACAAAAACACTATATACAAAAAAAAGCAGTACAATATTTAAAGTATCACGTAATATATGCATATTTAACCCCAAAAAGAAAAAAAAAGCGTTTGACGATTCGCACTGTTCCACTAATACGTTTTGTATCTACACAGAAAATAGCAATATCGTCTGCGTACGATAATAGGCGCACCTCCCACGAATTCAGTGCATATCCACGAATGTTTTGGTATTTTAATTATACTTTGACAAAATGACTCACTATATATGCAAAATAGAGGAGGCGACAGAGGACAACCTTTGACGAACGGAACGAATAACATGAATGCCGCTGGGTGGCAGCCTTATTAATAATTAAAGTCGTCGAACACCCTTTGTAGGCCATGCGGACCTCTTCCAGAAGAATAAAACCTACAATAATATGTTGTAGTATGGATAAAAGGAATTCATGTGACATCCTATTAAACGCTTTTTTCCGGATCAAATTTGAGCGTTGCAACACTACGATGCATACTGTCCATAGGTCGGCATTTTAAGCTGTCCTCACTCAAACTCACGATCACTATCTCTTCCTCAATCAGAACTCACGCCCACTCACGATCACGATTTGTTCAAAATAGGATCATCACCCGGACTCACCCTCACAACTCAACGCAAAACCAAAACTCACTCGCCGTCATCATCACGGTCGTCACGCTCACAGATCATCACGGTCATCACGCTCACAGGTCATCACGAATCATCAGACTCACAGGTCATCACACTCACAGTTCCTCATGGTCCTCACACTCACAGGTCATCACACTCACAGATCCTCACGGTCCTCATACTCACAGGTCATCACGGTCCCCACGGCACTCACACTCTCAGCTCCTCACGGTCCTCACTGTTACAGGTCATCATGCTCATCACACTCACAGGTCCTCACACTCACAGCTCCTCACGGTCCTCACACTCGCAGGTCCTTGCGGTCCTCACACTCACACAGGTCCTCACGGTCCTCACACAGGTCTTCACGCTCATCACACTCACAGGTCCTCACACTCACAGGTCATCACGCTTGCCGGTTGCTTTCTTTGTGCTTTTCTTTTGTTTCTCTCAAGCCTTTGGTTTGTCTTCGCGTGAGTCGTGCGGCGGGGAAACTTCTGAGCCACTAATCCAATTTGAAAGAAATGTACTATGTTAATGTTTATGCTCCGCACATTTCTACCAAATTTCGTAAACCTGGATGAATTACGAAAGAAACTAAATGCAAGCTGACTAAAGTGGGTGCGTTTAACTTTCGCCTGCTGACCAGGGCGGCGGGAAAACAGAAACGCGCCTTCCGACAGGTTACACAGAGAATGTCGCAGTGATTACACTGTTAGCAAAAATAACACGCCCAGACGTGTAAACCGTTGTCCCATAGCGGACACGTCGAAACGTGTTCGTTTTACACGGAGCCATCTGTGTTTTTCGTTTACACATGAGATGCTGTGTAAAGTTAACACGCTACACCGTGTTTGCCTTCCGAGAAGCACGGTTCAACGTGTTCCTTATGAAACATGGCGGCCAGCAGCCTAGAACAGGCGAGGGACGAGCCCAGCTAGCCGCGTCTTTCAGCCGAACTGAAAGCATACAGGACGCGTTCGTTCTCGTTCGATGTCTTTTATGCACAGTAAACAGTCTCCGAGCGGCGGACGTAGCCACGTGCAAAGGTACCTACGTGCATCGTCGGCGGTCGGTGGCGTCGGCAGCTACGAGAAAACCGCTAGACAAAAACAAAAACAAAAAAAAACGAATATTGAACTTACATGGATAAATAGCTCAAGCAAACTCTTGTAATCGGGCGGTAACTTGCGCCACCTAGTGCGATTTCTAGCAACCAATGAAAAAAAAAGCAGGAGTCGGTTAATACGCTGGGAATTATCACGAGTAGACTGCTACTCTACATACATCACAGACAACACGAGCACCACGTAGGACACAACACCGACACTGCGCCCGACACTTCCTACTAATGACGGACTCTCCCCGCGGCGTATATATGCTTGACATGTACGGGTGAGCTCTTTGGTCGCTGACCGTTACCGATTTACAGAAGAAGACACAAAACACGGTAAAATGGACAGCCGTATGTAAGAACTGTTTGCATTTAAAAAGTATGGAGGCAAAATCTGTAAAATTAGTCCTTTGCGAAAAACAACGATGTACTAACAATAGATCTTAAACCGGCCATGAAAAAGTTCAAATTTTTGTTATTTTCATGCTCGACCAGTGTTATGAGCAGTCCGACTCGCTTGAATCAGATAGAAAAACAAATGATTGGGATTTTATCAGTACGTATTCAATAATCAATGGAAATTATACTTGCGCAAGGCATTTTTTATATATATTATTGTGAAGGACATCCGCCCAACACTTCACTTCCGCTAGTTGTAGTACGCGTACGGGAGCAGACGCCTTCACTTTCGGGGCGTTTTGATGCAGATTGTTGTCGTATGTCGTGTTGGTGTCGAGCGAAACGGTGAGGCTTGGGAGTTTGTGACCGGTGTTATTCGTGATCATTTATGTGGCGCTGATGCGTTTTTTTTTGTTTTTTTTTTTAAATATTTCTATATAGCCACTCTGAAAATTCACGAGCCCGTGGCACTGCATTATGCTAAAATCGCGAGCTCCTTCTCTGTTGACGTCGTTTTTCTGGTAGCACTCGTGGATACTGTAAGCGTTTAAACAGTGCACAGTCTCGCCTACATCCGCGGTGACGTACTCGACCTGTTGAAACTTATTGCTTGCGTCATTTTGGAGTACGCAAGGCAATTATCTCGCTGCTCTGGTTTCGGTTATAAAAGCAAGGCAAAACGCTCGTAGTTCCCGCCCTCAGTACACGTTGGACATCTTCCACACTTTGACACTGGATAAATGGATGAACGAGGATTTACATTTACTTCAGAGGTCACACTCGCCGCTTCCTCACCGTCGAGCAGCAGGATCAGCTGGCGACAAGCCGCGTATGAAAGGCTCGAGCATCAACAGCCCAAGTGCACTCGGTGCCGATGCGGGCGATGCGGGTTTCTGTCAACCGCTAGCCCAGCACAGACCGTGACCGTTCCAGCTCTTCGTCATGACGCGGTGTTGCAGAAAGCAGCGTATAATACCACTACACGGACCACCGAAGCGAACGCACTGTTATCGTAAATCTTGGCTTGTGATTGCGCCTAAATTTGTAAATCATCTTATTATTTTTTCTGGAGACGGAAACGAAGGGCATAACAAATCGTTTGCATATTCCGCATACCTCGCAAAAGCATCAGTCACCTTGCGAGAAGCGCAAAACACGGTGTCCGCACCGTCCTGGCTTCCCAGTCTTTTACCTGCTTTAGAGCAGTTTGTACCTGTTAGTAGGTATGTCTACTGAAACTGCAACTTGAAACTTGGGGCAGTGCCAGAGGGAAAAGAGACAAATTCGGGCCTCTTCCCAATGTAAAGAAAAACCACTATGTTCTCTACGTAAAAAATTGGTCTCAGTTCATGCATCTGTGGGCAGGTAGAAAATCTTGCCCTAGTTTATTCACACCGCATGATGAGCGCAACAAACTCACACGAGTCACACGAGATTTACAGTAAAACATCGGTGGTGACTTAAGTTTCCCTGAAATTCTGTATAACCGGTCGTTTGCGGGACCGAATCATCTGCTCGAGCGGTGTGCGTCGCTGTGCGAACACGTCGCTGTGCAAATGCAGTCTAACGACACGAAGCATAGAAACGGCAGATTTAGGGAAACTATCCGAAGTCCCTTGTTCAATTAAAACGACGTAATTTTGTTGAAAACGTCCGCAGCATTTTACTCATGGTATGCGTCGGGAATCTTCCACATTTTGAAACGGAACGAAGGAAGATTTACTTTTAAGAAAGCTCGCTGCGTCCTCCCCGACCAGCTGGACCGGATCAGCTGACGACGACAGGACTGTACCCGTTGAACCTCCACCACGCAACAACCAATATGAGCTCCGCATTAGTGCGGGTTTCTACCTACAAGCACCGCACCACACACCACGAACGTTTCGGCCCTTTCTCGCATCGCCGTGTTGCCCCAAACAGAACGAGATCGCCGAAGAACGCAGCGCTGTCGTGAACCTTGGCTTGTGGTTGCGCACTCGTGGACCCTGTGACTCCCCTCGCTTTCAAGGCACACACGACGAATGGTACTTTCCGTCTTCCGGGAACGACACAGGGGCACTTCTCCGGTCACGTCTTCACTATGTGCTCGCAAACTGCGAAGCTCTATGCGAAGCTTCTCGCGTCCCGTCAAACCAAAACAATAGCGGCTGCCAGAAATTTCTCCGGTCAAACAAAAAGAACGAAAGCCAACCGGCTCTTGCTTCCACCGTACATCGACGTTGCGCCAGTTGCGCTTGCGCTGCTTGCGCCATGGCCAGATCGGCCAGATCGCTTGCAGTTGAAGCAGTTGAAGGTTGAAGCAAAAACGAAACCAACTGCAATGTCACGTGTTCACATCGAAGACACGCGTTTTATATCCATTTTAACTGTTTTGAACGAATAATTGGACCCGTGACTTTATTTGTGGTGTGTAAGAAACTATTATTAAGAGCCCTAAACTAAATGCAAACATGGGCGACATGAGGGAACCCGCATTGCAATCGACCAGAAAATGGCGGCGAGCCACGGTAAGCGCGGGTTTCGCCAACGTCCCGCGACATGGCGTAATTGCTTTTGGTGCATATCTGTTTCCGAGACATGTTTCTTTCCGCGGCATTTGTCTCGACGGTCCTTTCTAAGTGGGTCCCCAAGCATTCCGGTGCTTCGATAGCCGGCAATGCCGCGGTCGTCGCCGGAGGCGATGCGTGTTATCGAGGTCGGCTACACGGTTATGCGTGTATGACCGAACCAAAACACGTTTTTTACAACCTCGCATGATATCTGAACGTATTATCCGTTACTCATCGTGTAAATTTATGGTAATTTGTGTAAATAGCGTGTTTTTCACCCCAAATATTCACCAAATACACGGCACTTGCTAACAGTGTAGAACATCGCCTCGCTGTGCATACCTCGCTCATTTGTACACATATAAACAATTACTACATATATCACCTCCGTTTCTTTTTTTGTGCCACCCACAGGTACTTCTACGGAAGTTTATGCAGAATGTATATATAGTAAGCATATGGGCATCGACCCATATTTTTTTGTGTGTGTGTGCGTGGGGGGGGGGGTGGGGGGGGAGAACGGTTATACTAGGTAGGGTGGTTGCACGTGACGACGGTTTGCAATCTCACCATAATCCCTGTTGACAGTGGTGTCTGTCAGTCGTATGCTATTCTATGAACAGAGGCCGCGGTGGCCGAGTTTTCTTCTCACTTGAGTTGCTTCTGATTTTGTTGATCGACCGTGCTTGCCGCAGTAGGCTGCGATTTAAGGAGAATCATCGGCTGGCATTGTTTTTCAGTCATCTCGGCCTTTATAAAATACTGTCAGCATTCATTATCTTGATACATGCAGCCGTCCTTAAATTGATTTCGTTTGGATTGGTTTGACTTTGGCATGACTTTGCTTGGTTTGGTTTGGAGTGGTTTGGGGGGTTTGCGGCCGTCCCCATGTAGTTCTTTGTCGCGCTCTCGATCATGTAGGGCGCGCCACTTTTCATGTGGCAAGCCGCGTCATTCTTGACACGCAGTTTTATAATCGGCAATCAGTTCGTCGAACAAGGTTTCATAGACAGATTGTTTCATCGACACTGCGATGTTTCATCGGCAGATCGTTTCTTCAACATTTGTTTCATCGATGTGTCATCCGAAGATCGTTTCTTCGACATTCGATGCTCGACAGAGCTTATTACTCAGCCACCATATTACTACATTTCGTCGACACTTTTTTTGTTCGTTTTGTTTTACTCGTACGTCTAACGACATTTCTCTTTCTCTCTCTTTCATCGACGCGGCGTTGGCTCCTTGACGTCATGCGTTCTTCGCGTGTTCGCAGCGCACTACGGTGTCCGCTTCGGACAGGGCGCAGGTGGCGCAAGCGCAAATGCTCCTCACTCTTTGTACGCATGCAGTGCAGTGTGCTGTGCGTCGTGTTGGCTGTGCGCTTACGTCGCTTACGTTGCTGGGGTGGTGCGTGCGGTGCGGCGGCCTTTTGCACACGTATGACCGTTTGGCCGCGTGCTCTGCCTGTCTAGCGGATATTGGTTTACGAAAGGAGAGGGGGGAGGGTGGAGGGGCGGGGGGAAACTGAGGCTCGGAGCTCGGCAGCCAGACGGTCGGACGTAATTGTTGCGTTCTGTCGTGCTTTTGGCCGCGTGCACACTTGACGCTCGCGAGATGCTGAATCATTCCAAACATTTCTAAAAGGAGTTTTTCTCGATACAGTGGTGGCTTAGTATACCGCTCATTTTTTGTAGCGTCATGTGAGGCTTATTTTGTGCCCAGTAATGCACGCGAGATTCCAAAACTGACGTTTTGCAAGTGTTTCGAAATAGGTAGTGACGTAGAGGTTAATCTGTCGGTTTCGGTAGTCTTTAAAAGTCCAATGAACGAGGTATTTGCATTGTTATAGAGTCGGAGCATAAGGAGTTTGAGCGAATATAGGGGGCACTCCGATCGATCCAACATGGCGGAAAAGAGGGGGATAGATTTGCGGCGCCCGTAGATCGGTAGCGTATATATTAAACAAAGCGTGCTGTTCTGTTTGTTTACGTGTGCGAGACGATCATCGCTTCAACCAAGACCTACCGTGATGCTACAAATGAAGTGTTCAAGCCAGTCGAAGGCAAGCAATCTTGCCATAGTCAAGATATGTGTGCAAGTTTTCGACGTGAGCTCTCACGCTGGCGCAGCTGTCATCAAGTTGAACCGAATGTACTTGGGTCCAAAGAAAGGTGCACATCAACAATGTTGGCGCGTTGAAACTGTGACGCGTACTTTATCTAAAACTAAACTTATCGGTCTGCGGCTACAAACATTTTCGTTGACGTTGCTTAGATGAAGTAACCATTCAGGCCTCGCATTAAACGGTGTTGCGAACTCTTCGGTTGTTCTAGTTAATAATGCTAAAAAGCGGTTGGATGGAAAGTATGACAGCTACAGCATACAAGGGACGATTGAGGTCTTTATCCTGCGTTCTATGTATGGAAACATCGGTATCCTTGGTGTTATATTGCGATCAGCTGGTCGCCGATCGTCCTGTTTTTATGCATAATGTGAACAAGCCCCGGAAGCGCCAATCTCATTTCGATGTGCTTGTGCACCCCTACAAGCCTCCTTTTGGCTCTTGTGGAAAGCTTTATTGTAATAGCAATAGTCTCATCGGCCGTTCGAGTTGTATGTACCACGGTGATATCTGCTGTGTGCAAAGGTAAAGCTTTTTTAACTTTTTTTTTCTTTTTACAAAAGAGGGCAAAGCTTCTGAACCAAGAGTAACCTAAGCTGATATTTGAGTGTGCTCAAGAATGAATGGCAAAAGGTGCTTATGCTAAGTGGTAGATGTACACAGTTAATTTTCTTTTGCCTCTGCATTGTAAATTGAAAGATATGTATCAGCAGAAGGCACGTGTCCTTTTGAAAATGTATTTTATTAGGGCAAAAATAGGTTTTCATACACAACCGAAGAGTTCGCAACACCATTTAATGCGAGGCCTGAATGGTTACATCATCTAAGCAACGTCAACGAAAATGTTTGCAGCCGCAGACCGATAAATTTAGGTTTAGATAAAGTATGCGTCATAGTTTCAGCCTCAAACGCCAAACATTGTTGATATGTACCTTTCTTGATGACAACTGCACCAACGTGAGAGAGCCCACGTCGTCGAACACTTGCACCCATATCATGACTAAGGTATGGCAAGATTTCTTGCTTGAAGTGAAAACCATCTCGCTACGACTAGCTACGACCACACACCGCAGCGATGCAGGCGTCGAAGGGGTGCATCGCAGTCAGTCGCCGTCACGCGACGCTGCTCGTTTGACATTCACGGCCCAGGTGCTTCGTTTGTACTTGGAACCAAGTGTTATTTTCTGTGCTTGTGTCTGTGCTCAGTGGCTGGATATGGGCCTCAAGAGCAGTTCTTCAGGCTCAATAGCATTCGCCGAAGAACTTGCGAAGAAAATGCCACCCAGGAAAAAAAGCACGAAGACACAACGCACCAGCTTGGTGGACTATGCACTGGTCGCGGAAACCAGGCCCTGCGGAGTATACACCAAATGCAAACTATCTAAAAAAAATCATTTTTAGGTTCAAATTGGCTTCTGCGGACTAAACGCCTCAACACTGCCTGTTATTATGCATTGTATATTCACCACTGTTTGTTGCGCCTTGAGACTGCCTTCCTGTAATGATGCAGAGGGGTCAACTGAACCTTGAAATAAACATATTTAAGCACATCTAGACACGATGTTCCTTAAAGCCAGATGGTCAGGGAAAAGGTGTGCCGTTACCTAATTTGCCAACAGCACACCAATGGTCACAATCAAAACTCACCGAGTCAATGGGCAGTTTTCCACCGCATTATCGCCGTGTAATCACCCATTTGGTCCATTAAAAACCTTGAGGCTGTAGCCACCAGCACACCCATTCTAGATCTGGAAAGCTTATGCTGTAGACGAAATTCCCATATCATCACATTTTTAGCAAACTGAATGGTCCCACCTGTTACACTTTTAGCTTTGGAAGTAAACCAGTTCACGATACCACCAGTGGCATACATCGTGCCAAGCATTAGTGCCGCGTGTGGCAGCAAAATGTCCTAACTAGGGAAGCAAACTTAATCGATCGTGTTGATTAAGGCACCTAGATACGGGAGAAATTATCAATCAATCAAAGAAGGACCCTCGAAAGGGAAGTTTTCTCGCCGAACGAACATTACTTTTTATTGGGCGTTCCGCAATGTAAGGCCGAAGACATTCACTTCGTGATCGGTACAGAAGCATTTGCTCAGTAGTCGGTCGTGCGTGATAAAAACAACAACAAAAACAAAGGTGGATTAGAAACGCGATAGATTCGCCTTTGCACGGAGTACTTAAACTTAAAATCGTGTCAATATAAAGCGACTATGGCCCGCCATGCTAGCAGCTATCTTAAATTTTACCCGTGTAGTCGTCACACCCGTGCACCAAACGAAAGCGTTGCTGCAAGCACCTCCGCCGTCAACTTTGAGTCGCTGTTGAGTCTGAAGAACTGCTCTATGAGGTCCATATCCAACCACTGAGCACATACACAAGCACAGGAAATAAAACTCGGTTCCAAGTACAAGCGAAGAATCCGGGGCGGAAAGCCCTGAATGCCAAACGATCTGCGTCGGGCGACGGCGACTGACTGCGGTTGCGCTCACTCGACGTCTGCATCGCTGCGGCGGGTGGTCGTAGCTAGTCGTAACAAATCGTGTCCGCTCTGTTGCTCGTACCGGAACACTAGAGCCGCGTAATATTCTTGCTGCTGAAGTTTGTAAGCCTACGTTCGTGGCCAACGCATTTACACAAAGCCAACGCCCAGCTAACCTATCCCCCTCTTTCTCTTTCGGCGACCGGCCGCCAGGGCGGTGACATCGTCGCTGAAACTCCTCAATCGCCTGCGTCGTCTTCTTCGCCATAGGGCAGCTGACCGCTTCTACGTGCGCGAGCTCTCGCTGGAAGCGTAATCCTATTTATATAGTGCTCATCCGTGTGTACTGTAGCGAATATTTCAGGCCCAACATATCAATAGTTTATTGTTATCAACCAGGGGCCCTAAACTCGTCAAACACAAAGTTGGAGCCGAAAGTTTGCAGAGCGCGCTGATTGGACGTTGGCAAAAAAAGCGCGAAGTCATCGTCGTGATAGATCAATCGGTGCGCTCCGTCAACTTCGGCCCCAACTTTGTGTTTTACGAGTTTAGGGGCCCAGGAAAACGCAATATCTGTAAACACCAACCAACAAAGAAAGAAAACGAGAGCTCGCCGTTCGCTTTGACCAACGTTGGCTTTGACCAATAGACCGATCTCACCAACCGTCAAGAGCGTGCGTGACGCAGCCATAGTTGTACTTCACAGGAGGCAGCGGTAGTGCACGAGACGGCTCGTCTCGTGCACTACCGTGGCGTTTACCCTCGTGCGGAAAGATCACAGTTCCCGTAATTCATTGCGACAGAGGAGGCATTGCGAAACTGGCGATGAGGTCGGTCTATTATTTCAAGCCCGTTTCACAAATCTGCATTTCGAGCGACAGAAACGACAAAAGCAACACGAACGATATGACAAAGGGGACGATTATGTTCGTATTACAGAGCGTGGCAGATAATGTAATGAGCAGCTTTGTCAAGCAATCATGTGTCACGCTTGTCCCGGTGTCATGTCGTTCGTGTCGTTGCTGTCTTTCCTGTAGCTCGGAAGGCAGATGTGTGAACCGGCCTTTACGAGCCTACTCTGATGGTACGCTTGAACGTCACGGAAAATCGGTCTCCTCGCCTTTTCGAGGTGTCGCCACGGGTACGAATACTGGCGGGGTATTAAGTGATTTGTTCGGCACACAAGCGTCACTACCGGTTATGACTCTGTCAACATTGCCTGAATCCTATTCTAATTGTAAAATAAAATATCGAAGGTGTCTTCCCGGGCACAATGTCCGCCCATATCAAAATCGAACTTGGCGGTTTTTTTAAATGCAATATTTAGCATTATTTCGCGCATTAAGTTCCCGGAAATTAGCAGCACAATCGGGAAATTGAAGTTGAGTGTTTTTTTTTTTTTTCATAACTCGCGGAAATGATGACAAACGGTTTCTCCGGACATTTAGTTGCAAATTCACAAGATATATTATAATTTATGTTGCATAATTATCAAATTCGCGGCCTTTCTGTAACCATCGGTTCGAGACAGATTCTCTGTCGCTCGGTTAAACAACTGTTCATTCAACGCAGTAGCGCACTTCAACGAACCGCTGATCAATCTTGCCGTCCGCTACACCATGGTAAAAATTCATTACGGGCTTGAATCATCGCGATATGTGTCATATGCCTTCCAACAATAAGAAGTGTTTCAGAATTGAATTGTAAAAAGTTGGTTATCAGATATATTATTTTTGTTTTACAAGAAATTCTTGCCTCACTCTGAGCACCTGTGCATTAGACCATAACAACGTAAAAAAGAAACATGAATAAACAGCGGCCAAGGGGAGCACAGCGTCACGCACGAAGCCCGAGAAGCCCGGGCAATTGGCGCCTCGGAGTCGCGTCCAGCCGGCGCGCCGGCAACCCGGCCGTGGCCGTGGGGCAGGCGCCGCGACGCTGCGGCCACTGCGCGCCTCCGTCAGCGAAGGCACACGGCACACGGCGAATTCTGCGAATCCCGATGAGCCATTAGATTTATTGGAGTAAGACACATGGCAGCGTCTCACAGGCGTCCATTCTAGATGCCTCCTGTCTCTATGCGACGCTCTAATTGGAACACTGAGTCGTAGCTTCCACAGTTTGCTAAGTGTGCCCATAGGCAACCAGCAATGCAGCTTGGAAGTTGGCACGACACGTTGCGCCATCTAGCGACTGAAAAATAAAACAACTTGGATAGTCCAGGACGGCCTGGGTCGCGAGGACTGTGGGCAAGCGCATTTAGAAACCACGTGTGAACGTGGCATTTTGGATCGGCGTGAGCCTTTTTGGAACTGTTTTTTCATAAAATTAAGTCTCAACTTCACGTCTCTATGACCTTTCCGGGTTCCTGTGACATCTCCCCCAAGCCTAGAGTTTTCCCCAAAAATAAACGCCGCTACTGCTGCGTGAAAGACTGCCACGGTCGTGCAGGTGACCCAAGCGTCAGACTTTACCGCTTCCCTGAAGCGACACGGCGACAAAGTGGATTACTGGAGTGCGATGCATCAAGTAAGTGAATTTTACATTAATTGTTGAAGTGAACGAAAATAGATGTGCAGGCTTGGAAAGTGGTCTGACAGACTCCTTTTGCAAAATAACGTATTTATACTAGTTTTTTTACGAGTCTCTGAGACAACCATTTAGAGAAATACAGTAGGAAAAATTGGGCCGATTGTTGCTTCGCTTTGACGTCGAGAATAAGCCGATCAGGTCTTCAAGCGAGATGCCCTTCGACCTGTTCCCGGCACTCGTAGTTGTAGGCTTGCATTTAGTTGCGACCGCGCGCGCCGTTCGGCACGCGCGGTTGCAACCAAAACCTTTTAAGCATGCAAGTTTTTAAATAGTGGATTTTCGTAGAACAAATTTTTGTTTGTTTCGGCTACCAAATTTAATGCTGAGTCTGGTAACAAATGTGACGGCGTGCGGAAAACAGGATGCTTACTTTTTTTCTGGGAAAAGCTCATGCCAAGCGTAAATATCCTTCTCATATCCTGTCGCCAGACTTGTGCACTGTTCTCTAACACGGAGAGTTTGGTTCTAATTACCCACATTTTATTCTAGTGTCGTGGGGGCGCCGGGAGAAGATAAGGACGGTCGAGCGCGGCGCGAGCGGGGCCAGCCGGCGAGGAAAGAGAAAGAACGTGCAGCACGAGGCTGGGGCCGGGCAGGAACGATAGAGCCGTTCTGGCTGGCCCGGCCCATGTCGGTCCCAGGAGCGTTCCACCAGCGAGCTTCGGATCAGGACCGGTGGAAACGGCGAGCCTGGCCTTATCGGCCTAGTCCATGACGGTCCAGGAGTGGTTCTGCAGCGAAACTCTAGCTGTGATAGCCCGGAACAGCTAGCGTACGCAGTGCGTGGGAAGGACGATCCGCAGGCGTGGACACGGACTCCGACTGCCAGCTATGAACGACGGGCGACAACTAGGGTCGGCGGGTCCGGACTGCCGGCTTTCGAAGACGGGCAACCGGGAAGTACAGTAAACCTATTCGCTGCCTTCTCGTTGCGTTGTGTCACTTCCTGGGAGACGAGCGAATCACAGACCGATCGGGCGGCGATTATTATAGAGCTACGCCGCAAGCGCACGAAGACAGTTCAAACAAGTGTCCAAATGACAGCTTCAGATTATGCTCTCAACACTTGGACCTATCAAGGCTCCCGATGGTCTTAAAAAACCGCATAAAATAAAAAGGGACATGGCGCGCACGTGCACACGGGGACTGCTGAAATCGGGGTCGCCACCGCTCGCCACGGCCCGACGGGCAGACTAGCCACTGGCCGACCCATTAAGAGAGCCCGGCCCCTCCGCTTGTGGCGTCGAATGCAGCACTTTCGTGGCGCCGCCTGGCCATTGCCGGCTGGCTGTCCTGCACTTGCGCCATCTTGCCCCAAACAACACTTAAAAGCATGATATTGCACAATGTGAAAGACCTCACTCGAAGCTTCGATCGATCATGACACCGCCTTTGTCGCACTTCCTGAGTGATGACTCATTGCGAAAGGTACGTTGAGGTGCGCGGAGAAATGAAATTCCGGGTGCTGATGAGGGTCATGCGAGTCATTTAATTTTATTGCAGCTGTGCGAACGTTATAGTTGACGCAATCATAAAATTCTGTGCCCACTGCCACCAACTTGACAACAGGAACCGAAATACACACGAACCTTTCTATGCCACAGAGAGAGGAGCGCTAGCCGTTTGGAGCGCTTCCCCAACTCCGACGTTACCGCGCCGCCTCGAGGCGCCGTCAGTCCGTCGGCGTCTCGCAGTCTGCCGTGAAGCGAAGAGCGAACGCCGAGGGGAGACGAAAGCGACCCCCCACCCCCCTTCCTCATAATCCCTCTGCCTTCTACAGCTGGTTGAGACGTTGCGGAGGGCGCTGGCAAGGAGGAGCCTGCAAGAACAAGCACCCCCCCCCCTCCTCCGCCCTCCACAGGAACCGGCGCGTTCACATGGCGAAGGAGCAGGCGAGCGACACCCAAACCAACTCTGAAGGCCCGGACCCCACGCAGTACTTGCGAAGCGAGAGTCTCCTCGCCCACTAAGACGGCCCGGGGGCTCACGTGACCAACCCAGCTAAGAATATACGAGGGTGGTTCAATAGATAAGGTGAATATTTTGTATAAGGACTTCTAATACAGATAGAAGCTTACTTTTTTGTTATTTTTATTGTTTTAATACTTTTCCACATGGATTTAATTTCTTATGCAGATTACAAAAAAAACCTGTGAGAATTTTACCAAGTAACAAAGATGGCCGACCAAGAAGCATGCTCCAGGATTGAACAGCGGTCAGTTATCAAGTTTTTGGTTGCTGAACGGTGCAAACCCGTTGAAATTCATAGGAGAATGTCAACTGTGTATGGTGCCACATGTTTCAGCCAAAAAAATGTCTACAAGTGGGCTAAATTGTTTAAAGAAGGATGGAGCAGTGTTGAGGATGAAGACAAGCCTGGGAGGCCTACAGAAGTGAGATCTCCTGAGGTGATCGAATCAGTCAATGACCTTATTCAGTCTGACAGAACGGTGACAGTGAATGGCATTGCAAGGACTTTGAGCTTATCTGTGGAGACAGCACACAAAATTGTCCATGATGACCTTGGCTACTCGAAGGTCAGCAGCAGGTGGGTGCCAAAGATGCTTACTGCGGAGCACACACAGAGGAGGGTCGAGTTGTCCCAGCAGTGTCTTTCCCGCTATGAGAAAGATGGTGATGAGTTTCTGAAGAAGATGGTCACATCTGACGAGACATGGGTTTGGCACCATGAGCCTGAGTCTAAACGACAGTCCATGGAGTGGAAGCACGCAGGCTCTCCAGTGAAGAAGAAGTTCAAGTCCCAGCGGTCCACCAGGAAGGTGATGCTCACCGTTTTTTGGGATATGCAAGGCCCAATCCCCATTTCATTCCTTGAAAAAGGAAGCACTGTGAACAGTGCCAACTACTGTGAACTGCTGAGGAAGGTCAAGAAAGACATGAAGAACAAACGCAGAGGTCATCAGTCAAAAGGAGTCATCTTGCATCATGACAACGCAAGGCCTCACACAGCAGCCCTAACGGTGCAGACCACCAACGAGCTGGGCTGAGAACTGCTCCCTCATCCCCCTCATAGCCCAGACCTTGCCCCTTCAGACTTTCACCTGTTTGGTCCCTTGAAAGCGTTCATGAGAGGCACGGCGTTTGAAAGTGACGATGAAGTCAAAAGTGTTGTGAGCGACTGGCTGAGATATCAGTCCAAAGATTTTTATGCTGAGGGAATACGGAAGCTTCTGCACAGATGGGAAAAGTGTGTGACAGTGCTGGGAGACTATGTAGAAAAATAAAATAAAAAGTAAGCTTCTATCTGTATTAGAAGTCCTTATACAAAAAAATTCACCTTATTTATTGAATCACCCTCGTACCAGCGCTCACCGCGACTCATCCTGGCCATGGTCCGCAGGCTCACGCCATCACGCAGACTAATGCGATCACCGGACTCATATCCACCCAAAGACTCACGTCTTCATTCAGGCTCATGCTCATGAGCCTCGAAACTAACAATCACACTCAAGAGACCTCAAAACTCACACATGAGTACTTCACTTAGCGCTCAAGCTCACACTCACACTCAAGAGTTTTAAGAACTAACAATCACACTCACGGTCAAACTCACGTTCATGAGTTCGCAGGGCTCACACTCGCACTCACACTCATTAGTTCTCAGAACTTGCGATCACACTCGCGATCAGACTCACGCTCATCAGTTCTCAGGACTCACGCTCACACTCACACTCATAAGTTCACGTACCTCACGATCACACTCACACTCACAATCACAATTTTTCGAGACTCGCGGCCTCACTCACGATCACCTCAAATCTGATGGTGAGCGTGAGTGATCGTGAGTGATCGCACTCATGAGTGAGAATGCCGAGGTATGATACTGTCTCAACACTTAAGAACGCACCGAGCTACATGGATGTTAGTTACTATTGCCCTTCCATTAATCCCACATGTCTGATGCGGCCCAACTATGACTGTGATTACCGACTACAACCGCCTTGCGGTTGCATTCGGTATTAGTACTTTATAATCTTATTAGTACTTTATAATCTACATTGGTCAAACTGACAGGTCGGTACGTCGATAGCTGTCGAAGTTTTATTTATTTATTTATTTGGTACCTTCATCGCCCGGTGGGCATTGCAGTAAGGGGGGCGAAAGAAATTTACAAAAGCAAACGAATATCAGAACAACAGCAACAAATAACAAGGCAAGCAGGAGAAACATGCCCATAAATACTGCAATAATCCAAAAAATGATGAACAACACGCAAAAGTCACACAAAAACCATCGAACCGACTACAATAGCATAATTTAATCAAAAAATGTTTCTACATCAGGAAGCTCTACGAGTGAGTTTTAGGAATGAGTAGAGTATGCGAGCGGGAAAAGGACGTTCGTTCGTTCGCACCCCATGGAATAAACTTTGTTGTCAGTTGAAAGAATGTACTCGTCTGTGTTTGGACCTCTCTATGTTTTATACTTTTTGTTATCTGGTACATCTTACCAACACGCTCGTTAGGAATATAATCTCATCGTGTAAGCTACATGTTTTGTCCCTGTCCGAACGTTCGGTCCCCAGCGTTTGAACCCTGTGTGTTCTTCCAAGCCTCCTGTTCGATCTCTAAAATGAACTTCCTGCGTCTCCGACTTCGTTCCATCGGGCTGTACTTACGGCACAACGTGGCCCACCCTTCTCTGGATACCGTGCTTGGGTTCCACTCACGGAATTGGTCTTCAAGCTACTGGATATTGCAGATCTCGAGAAAGGAGGTCTCACGGGAACCCCAGCTGATGCACAAGATGCTGCCGGGAGAGATGTCGGCCCTTTTCGGTGCGCGATTCTCCTGCCACCCCTCGTACCAGTTTATCCGGAAGGCAGCTGCGGACCTCCTGGAATCTGCCTGGGTCAGGATTCTTAGGGATTTTCGAGCATCCAACAAGAAGAACCCCACAGCCGGGTTGGAATTTCCTGTGGACCTCTCGCACACACCACTATCTCCGGACGCCATGCGGCTTCTCTCCTATGGACATAAGTTTGCCCTAGACCTGCCCGGTTCAAGAGTCAACCAGCTGGCGTCTGTCTACCAGGTTGCAGCCTCCATCTCAGAACTGGATTGTCAAGACCTCGCGGGCTCAGCGGTTCGCTCAGCGTGTGCCCACCCTCTCCCGCCCTCCTCGGGTGGGTCTCTGGTGTCCTCGGTCGTGGAGGAGCTGCGCGGCGCCCGACTGAAACTTTTGGAATCTGACAAAACAGGCGTTTTTGTGATCATGGAAGAAGACCTCTTCGGCGTTAAGGTGGGAGCTGCCCTAGATAAGAACTTTATCTAGCTCAAAAAAAGACCTTCGGGGTCTCCGAGATCCAAGGTTAAAGACCTGTGCACGAACCTTGACCTGCCAGCCTTGAGGAACGCGATAGCCGCCCCCTCAAAACAGGTACCTGACTGTCTTTTTCTCCGCAAAAACTCACAACCCGATGTTCCGCTCCGCCGCATCATATCCGAAAACGGCTGTTGGCAGAAGCGCCTGGCATCTTTCCTACTCAAGCACCTAACCTCTCTCAGCCTCCCTCAACCTTTCCGCATCACCATCTCCTCTGACCTGATCTCACACCTCACCCGTCTCCATGATTGGCCTCTCCCTTTCGGTCTGTTTTCGTTAGATATCGAAGATATGTATTATAATCTAAATGTCAATTACCTCCTCGAGCCTGTGAGCAACGCCATGGATGAGCACGGCATGTGCAAGTTCCAAAACGCGTCGGAAGTTTCCGTTATAGGGTTCCTTTCTCTGCTAGACCTTTACCTCCGCTCGACGCTCGTGGAGTACGAAGGAAAAATTTACATCCAGAAGGCAGGCGTCTGCATCGGGTCTTGCCTGGCACCCATCCTTAGTGAAACCTTCCTTATGTATGTGGATCGGGCTATAAAGGCAAAACTTAAGTCGACGGCACCCGGGTGCCAGGTATTCATGTACGTAGATGATTATCTTGTGCTTCACTAGGAACAGACCAACCCTCTGACCATTCTCAAAGCCTTTACATCAAGCCCCGACGGCCTCACGTTCAAAAGAGAGGACCCGGTAGAGGGTACCCTTCAATTTTTAGAACTACAACTTAGTCTTCGACCCGGGGGGTTGTGCTGGGAATTCAGACAAAAATCAGAAAAACCAGTTCTCCTTTTCACCAGCGCCCACTCAAAAACAGTCAAGCTAGGCCATAAAGTCCCTCCTGAAGACTGCGCGATCTGAATCCTGCCCTCATCTAGCTACAAACAGCGTTATCCTCCAAATAGATAAATTGCGAAAAGCCGGTTAGCCAGAAGACCTTCTGAAAAATACTCTAAAGAGGCTTATTACCTCCTCCAACAAACCTCCCTCTACACCCTGGCCCCGCCGAAAACAATTCGCCATCATCACGTACACGCACAACACTTCACATTGCCTCAAGGCGCTCGCCTCACGTTTCGACGTAGGAGTCGTCTTCAAGTGCAAATTCAAACTGAAGCAGATGTGCCGTCAGGTCAATAAACCTTCCCCTCTAAATCCCTGTCCGAAGAAACATGGAAAGCAGTTCGTCTCTTGCCGGAGAGAATCTATTCTATTCCTTCCTCTTGCGGGGGAGAATATACCGGGCAAACGGGCCGGTGCCTAAATGACCGCCTGATGGAGCACTTCCGAGAGGTCGCCCATCCCAGCTAGGAAACGGTGCACCCGATTGCAGCACATCGCCGCACATCCGGAGGATGTGAGCCAAGGTTAAAAAAAAACCTGCGTGCCCGGGCGCCATCCTCAGAGATTCGACAGGAAAGTTATCGAATCTTCTGCGTTAAAAAAACTCCGGAGTCAATGTCTGTTCCCCCTCGCTAGCCCTCTCTGATAGAGAGATAGACTATCTGAGCCAAGAGCTGTCCGGGGTGATTAGACGACCTCGGTGAGCGGCCCGACCCCAACGGGTCGACGCGCCCAGCCGCCTCTCCCACCCGCCCTTCCTTCCTCTTACCTCCCCCCTCTGCCTCTGTCCTTTCCCCCTTTCCCTAAGTCTGCGCAGCGGAACATTCGCTCGCACCCCATGGAATAAACTTTGTTGTAAGTTGAAAGAATTATACTTTCTGTTATCTAGTACATCTTACCAACACGCTCTTTAGGAATATAATACACTCTTTTAAGTTCATAAACTTCTCGGAATACACCACAAAACACAGGACTGATTTCGTGCTTAAGCGCTTTGTAAAAATCAGAAGTCAGCTAGACCATCTGGGCCGGGTGATCTTCCAGGGTTCAAATTATTAATAGCTTTCTCGACTTCTTCCACACTAATAGCGTCCTATAAAATTGTCATTGTTTCACTGCCCAACTACGGTATTAAGGACAGAAGCTGTCTCTGATACCGATTTATATCTACCGGATGATAGGAAAAGAGTGTTCTAGGAAAGTCCCCAAACGCGCGTCCTATATCTGCAGAGTCAGTCTGACAACCCCTCGATATTCTTATATCGGTTATCTCGTTACGATCGGCGTACCTTTTTTCCGCACTGACTGCTCGCTTTGTTGGCCCAGGAACAATTTTCTCGCTCGCGAGCGGACAAGCGCGCCATGATAACGCTCTCTATGTAAAACTTGACGTTCCGATTTCACTGCGCATATGTCACTCTTAAAAACGGCAGGCGATCCACTTTCTTTATGAATCGCCAGGTTCCGTCTCAGAAAGGTTTCGCGTTTTTTTCGCCATTATAACACTCGTCCGTTCTAATGCTTCCGTTGTAACTTCTTGCTTAAACAGTTCCCAACAACCACCAAGATCCTTACCCTCTCTGTCAAAAACCTTTCCCATATTTTCTCTGTCACCATCTGTGAAAACTTGATCCACCATTAACTTACTATTCAGTTTCCAGAGCACCCCCCCCCCCCAAAAAGAAAAAAAAAGAACAACAAAAAAACCTTGTTTGTATTACCAGCAAGGGTGAACGAAACTAGACAATCGGTGAAACGTAAGATTTGTCTAAACGCGCAAGGCTGGAGCCCTGAAAATTAGTAAATTAGGCATTCGGCGTGCCAGCCAAAATGTCACCTACATCGTCTAACCCGTATTGATTAATGATATCATTTAACAGTAGTGTGCTGCCGTCTTTGAAAGGAGTTGCACTCAATTTATCACGTGCGGAGCGCACACAATTGAAATCCCCAAGGAAGATGATCATACGTTCTGTGTCAAATAAAGACCGAATACGTTCAAACAGAGATTTTTATGCTTCCGCACCGGTATGCGCGTAGATGCAGATGATGCGCCACTCACGCGACGCGAAGGTAATATCGGAGACAATCAGCCGCCCTGTCTGACAGGACGTAACACGCTCAACCAGCGCCCCAATACTTTGACGGACCGACAAAGGACACCCTGTAGACAACCCAAATGCGTGAGTGACATAAACGTAATAACGTGCCGTAAACGGACGCACCGTGCGCTCTGTCTGGTCTTCTTTTCGGCTTTGGTCTCTTTCAAGGCAACATCATCAAGATCCTGCTCTGTGACGAAGCGATATAATTGCCGCTGTCGTCTTTAATCCGCAAGGCCCCGAACGTTTAAGGTCACAACTCGCAGAGGTTTTGTAAGCGTTATCATCGACTAGTCAAACCAGACCAAGCGCACGGTGTTTACTTTTGAGGAGCTTAACCGTGCAGGGTGTCATTCGGCGCAGTTGCCTCCTGGGACAGCCTGTCGCCGTACTGCTGCAAAGACGCCCGTGGTTGGCTGGCGACGCGTTTCTTTTCAACTACCTGCCCCTGCCTTTGGAGCGGGCGTAGCCGGTGTTCCTGCGAGACCTCCCGGTCATCTTCAAGGCGGCGCTTTACTGAAGCCGCCTCAGCATCCATCTCCGCTAGCTCAGGATGGTCGACCGGCCCCGCGTCGTTTCCTGCACAACTGTCTCTTGCCTCGGTCGTCGACGAGCGTCCGACCGCCGGAGCAGGAGCTCCGGTCAACTCCCGCGACGGTAGGGGTCCGCCGGGTTTCGAGGGGGCGGTGTCAGACTTGCCTACTTCCCAGTCGCTGCCGGGCTGCTCAGTCGTGGTCACGGCAGTTGCCGCTGCCAGCTCCGCCTCGAGCTCATTCCTTACCAGCTCGCTCTGGTCGCCGGCCGTGCCCCCCGCACCTCGGGCGTACAAGCGGACGGAGTCAATCCTTTCGTATCCATAAGCTCGGCACTCGGTATACCTGGGGGCACGGCAATCACGACGGATGTGCCCCCTCCTCCGGCACCGAAGGCAGATGCAGGGTTGGGCAGTATCGCGATACAAATGTATCGCGATAGTATTTCAGAAATACATTTTGTATCTGTATTTTTGTATCGCGATACATATTCTCCGCCAGTATCTGTATTCCTGTATCGAAATACATTTTGAATGTTCCTTTGTATCGCGATACAATCAGGGTGAAATGTATTTCGTTACATTTCTTGAGATATACTCCCCCCCCCCCCCCCCCCCCCCGGAAAAAAACAAAACAAATCAGAACGCTTTTCCAGCCCCGGCTTTTCGCTCGTCCAGCCCCGGCTTGGTCTCGGAGTTCCACGGGGGACGGCCAGGACGACCCACTTCCTGCTCCGCCTCCCTATCCGCTGACTTCTCCACGTTGCTTTCCTCGAATTGGATAGACTTCCGCGGCGGCATCACCATGCTAGCCTTGTCTTCGTCCCCCAGGAAGCAGACGTCAGATGCTTGAGAGGCCTCTTCTCTTCTTTTGGCGGGATCCCCTCCAACTTCCAGCGCTTCAGGTCTGGAGTCGGCGTTGTGCGGAACGGCGTCGGTAGTCCCGTCGGCACAAAGACCCTGGTCGTCGGTTAAATTGAACTCTTCCTCTTCAACCTTTTCTTTCTGACCCACCGTCTCTGCCGCTACCTGACGCGTTCTAGCTCCGCTTGGTGCAACCGCTCTTTCCCTCCTGGACACAAGGTCTTTTTCTCGTGGCTTCGGATCACCCTCGTACGTGAACCAGTGAGGAAATGTCGCTGATAGGTACTTCGAGTCTGTGACCTCTACTACTACCGTTCTTCTTTGAGACCGAACTTCCTGCATCAACGTTTCAATCTCGAGCCTTTTCTCCGCCAATTCACGAGCCCGCTTCTCGCGTTCGCGTTCGCGTTTTTCATCCCGCTCCTGCTTTTCAGCCTTCACTCTTTCGTCCCGCTCCTGCTTTTCAGCCTTCGCTCTTTCGTCCCGCTCCCGAATCAGCTCCCAAGCCTCCTGAAGCTCTACGTCGGACACTTCCTTTTCGCGAAGTAGCTCCATGATCGGCTTTCTTCGCCTTGCCTGCCCCACGCTTATGCCAAGCTCCTCGCATACCGCCATCAAATCAGGAATGCGTAGCTCACTGACTTCCATGATCCCGAGTGTCGCAATCTCCCTCCCCTATCTAACTCAGTCAGCTTGAACTTCGCTTATTCTGAGCCGAAAGGGCAGCCTTCTACTCGCGTACCTAACACTGAGCAAAAGGTCTGGCAAATCAAGGGAAAATTGCAAAGCACTCACCCGTACCAGGAACCATGAGCAGGCACGTCATCCCACCGCTGCCACCAGTTGTTGCGACCGAGGAGTTCCCCAGGCAGCCTCAGGCAGGGCCAGGCAAGGACAGGAACCGCAGGCCGACTCCAGGCAGGGACATCAGGAGACGGGAGGGTGTCTCGCGATAAACTCTGTTTATATTACATATGTACAGAAGTTTCTTGTTCGTCGGAGAGCACACCTTGCGGCCTCTCGTTTGCTCTTTTTATACAGTCGCTGTTTATGTTCCAGCGGTTGGCAGCCAATGGTGGCCGAACTGCCAACGGACGTCACGTTCAGGCCCCGCCCCCACTCCTCTCGAGCGCGCACACACATACACGCACACACTGCAGCGTCGGACGGGCTTCCCAATCCGGCGCCGGGGCATTCTTGACCTCAATAAGCCGCGCCAGGAGTCGGTGACGAAGGGTCCGCTGTCAGCTCGTGAGACGTTGACCGTGATGGAGATGATCCCCTCATTATGCGGCGTCCTGGCTCGGGAAAGGTTTAGCGGGATAATCCGCAAGTGGCGCCGGACGAAAACTTGAGCCGAACGTACTCGGCCGGAAGTCCCGCCGCCGGCGTCGTCCCCCGGAATCCTCTCTCGGCAGGGCAGCTGGTTCCTGGGTGGACTGACCCCCGCAGCCAGACAGAAGAGTCCGGCTCAGCTCCGCTCCCAGGTGTGGCGGCGTCCGCGCGGCGCCGGGCGACGTGTTCTGTCAACAACGGCTCAGACGGCCGGTCGCCGATCCTAAATGCGAAGGCCTAACCCCGCCGGGTGGACAAGAAGGGGAGGCGAAGGAAGGACGTGACCTTCGCCAAGGCCTATCGCAACAGTCTGCAGCTGCGCCCGTAATATTGCACGGCTCAAGGGTACGTCCTCTGCCGACGTGAAAGTGACCTGCTGTTCTGGTGATCCGAACCCAGGAAGGAGCTCAGACGTGGCCTCTCTGTGCTGACCCAGACTTCGTACACCTGCGACTCGTCTCGAGCGCGCCGTTTCTCGGAGAGCTGGCACCTGTGCCGGCAATATCAGGTCGCCATCCATGAGGTTTCTATTCGGAGTATGCAAGACGAAACTTGAGGACTGCAATTCATGCGTTGGTGGTGGAGGGTCGGCAGGAAGGACCTTCACAACAGGGATGCCACGGTATCGTTTTTTCAACCGTAACAGAAGATAAGACATGTGTTTCAGAATGCTTCAGGTGGTCTACTATTCTCGAAAATTCCAAATGACACTGCCTGCACGATCTTCAACGAGGTAACCTACAACGAAAGTACGTATTGTCCTTTCATACAGCAGCGTGGTAAAGTTTCATGTTCAAGGCCACACGTACAGATAAAAAATACCAGTTCATCCCACCGTGACGTCATGTGATAAATGTTGACAGTTGCACAATTGGACAGGGCGTGGTGACGCTTTGATGTGATTTAGAATGACATAAAATTTATTTTGAGGTCAAAGTCTTTTCGCATCCCTCGTCAGACAGACAGGATGTCAGCTAAGGGACCGCGGTCAGTCCTTGATGGACGTTTTTTCGAGCCCATTGAAGACTCCTCGTCGTCCGAATTCACTACCTTCAAGGCAAGGTGCCAAGCCTACGGGAAAGTGATTTGGGGATCAAAAACTTGCACTTCAAGCTTCATCTCAGTTGGCGTCTCAAACAAATGTGAAAAATGTATTGCATTATCAGTATTTCTGTATTTGTATTTCCGCCCTCCGTAAAATGTATCCCTGTATTTGTATTTCCAAATACCTTTTGACTATTTTTAAAATGCATTTCCGATACGTATCGCGATACACTTTTTGAGATGTATTGCAGTATCAGTATTTTAGCTACTATTTTAATGTATCCCAGTATTTGTATTTCCAAATACATTTTTGAGTATTTCTGCCCAACCCTGGGCAGATGTAGCAATAGTAGTTGTAGTTAAATACTTTCGAGCAAAGTAATTGTAATTGTAATGAAATTACATTTTTGAAGTAATTTACCTATGTATATTGAGACCATGCAGTATTGGAAAAAAGAATGGGTAGGAAAGCATACTTTTCAGAGGAGCTTTTGATGCGCTGGTGCTTGTGCACTTTAGAACGCTCTCTAATGCAGTACGGTCGTGCCCACCTGCCCCCGAAATGAATATACCTCATCTTTCGAACAACAATAAATTAATGCAAAAGGGATGTGAATAAGTTATAAACCAGTGACTGCTCTGTTCCAAGGGCGCCGCCATGTTTGTTCATGCTGACGGCATGGCACAATGCTTTTTGGAAAACTCGTTTTTTTTTTTAGTTTTTTTTCTTTTTCTTTTTTTGCAGGAACCGCATATATTGTAGCGCAAGAACGTTAGGAGTCCATTGTCACGAAGCTTCAAGAACAGCCCCGATTTCGAGAGTGCAAATTGTATCACTGAGGGCTAGGATTTCGGACACTGGTCTATATGATCTAGAGTTCCATGTTTTCGGATAAATCTGAAAACAAATATGTGAAAAACACTTGCCGTTAAAAGTTTGCTCAGTTCGAAGTTATAAAAATAAAAACGAAGAATTTTGCGGGTACCTCGAACAAATAAAAAGCAAAAAAGACGTTGTTTTAAAAATTAACTTTAGAACAGCAGTGTCAGTGGACTTCAGGAGACGCCGCTTCAATTTTCCTTGAGATCTTGAAGTACAGACAAATGGAGTGTGCCTCTTAGCTTGAGAAATTTTTTTCAGGAACACTGGTCATGACACTCAAATAATATATATATATATATATATATATATATATATATATATATATATATATATATATATATATATATATATATATATATATATATATTAAAAAAAGAAACATAACAAGATAAGTTTTAATATTCAGAAAATTTTTTTATATAACAAATATTAATTTCGATGAACCTTGACTTCTCACCGAAAAATAAACTCCGCAAAACACCCTTTGCACTTCGCCGAAAATAAACTCCGAAAACACAGAATCCTAGACTTATATCATAGTCCAATCTTGCCGCTTTTCATACAACTCAAGTTCGCCGTAGTCATCCAAAGCGTAAACAGGTGAATTACTATTAGAGAAATAAAAGTGGTACAAGCTCCACTAGCGCATGTGATTAACTTAGAACTATTTGAATCCTGGTTCTTCGTTTGTGGATTTGTCAGCTTTCTTCAAAATACAAAAAAAGGATGGGGCATTCTAAAATAAAACCGACCATGCTGCCTGGATCGTTATGTTTTGCACACGTGAAGCAAAGTTCTAGTAAACACTTCAATTTGGATTACATTTGCCGAATATACTGAGCTATAAATTTTTAATTATATTGTGTGGGATTAAGGTAGTACTACAATATGCTCATATATTATATAAGAATTGAGTATTTACAAAACAAAATTTGTGTTAAAGTAAAAATTGCAACCGCGACCTTGTTTTGACGTTGAAATCAGTCATTTACAAAAGTGATAGATTATAAGTAACGCGTTGCTTTTATGGATTACTTTCTAAGGAAACGTGTTGTATAGCTAACCGTCATTTTTTTTAGAACAAAGGGGAATCTTTCAGTCCACTCTGAGTTCTCCGCCGAGTGAAACCATTATATGATTAATTCATGAAAAAAATACCCGATTCGATGCCTTATTACTGTCGCACAGGTGCTGTCGCCAACTCCCAAGGCGATACGGTGGAGAAAAGGGGAGGGGAGGGGAAGAGGAAGGTCGGGCTTGAGGGGGTCGTTTGTTGCGCTGGTCCGCGCAGCAATGGTTTTTGGCAGTTTGTGCGGCGCTGTGGAGGCCACATGAGAGGGAGGAAAAACAAAAGCCCTTCTGGGGAAATCTTCGGTAACAAGCTTGCTTGAGTAGTTGCGGAGTTAATCGGCCACGGTCAGGATGCCACAACCAAACACTTATATTTAATGGAACTGCGTTATATTTACATTTTCGTATACAGGGAATGTTTGATGGTCTGCTCGCGCTCTTGCAATCAATCCTCTCTTCATCCTTGTCCTTTTGTCGCGACACTCTGAGATGCCTTTAGAGAACTACACAGTTGTGGAACAGACTGTACGTTAAACGAGCGAATATCAAACCCTTATTCATTGCATGGCGTTTTGAGGCACACTATATTTAAGAAGTATATTTCAAAACACTTGATTTTTGCGCAACACACACGAAGCGCAGTCGCACGTCGCTGTTCTCGTCTAAAGCTTAATCGAACTTAAACGGTTCACTTCATTCTGGTTCTTGTCGAGGTGTTACATTTTGTTTGTTTTGTCGGTAGCCAGGAGCGTTGTTTTTCTCTTCGTCTTTGTTGCGGTGCTTTTCTTCAGCAGAATAAGCTGCTGTATATTCGTTTCCCTTTCGCAGTTCTTCGCCAACCTCCATTTCGTGTCACGGAGATCTCGTGAGTACGGGTGAGTGTGAAAGACAGTGCACGCGTTTGCCTCTTCCGAACCATTTCGCATTCTTTTCTATGCAGTATTCGTGTTACAACTCGTCAGCTTAGTAATTTCCGGATTCGTGACAATCTCTTTGATGTTCGCGACGGTCATATGATTATGCACAGCGTTCTCTTCTTTTTTCCTCCAGCCGGTCAGTTAAGAGTTGTTTTTAGAGTTGCATTACTGACCATATTCGATTATATTTTAACCATTTCAGTTCTTTCCATTGCTTGAATAGCCCGGTGTGTCTGCTAATCCGCTCTTTCCGAACTTCAGAATGTTCTGCCGAGATGATGTAACATCGTTTGTTTCTGATGCTACCACATATAGGTCGCGTCTGATCGTCTGGCGATCCGGTCAATGTAGCCGGCGCGTTATGGAGTAAGGGGCCTCCACTCTAGTGCGCTAACATGTCTGTCCGTCTGTCTGACGGTGAAGGCATTCTTAATTAATCATAGTGGGTCAAAGCGTGATCCGGTGGTACATTCAGTGCATGACTTCTGCGGTAAAATGCGTTTAAACATTTGCCAAGGCTACGAGCTCGAGCTCAATCGTATTGGATTTTCCGCACCTCAAAAAACATTGAAAAAAAAGATTGGGTGGAATAAAGGTTGAGATGTCACCGCTCAAGCGAAAGCACGTGTTTGTATGAAGGCACTCTATGCCATTCATAATGTGTGCTCAACTTCGTGTTTTTTACTTCCCCAGCCCCAAAGCTTATCAACATCTCTCACTTTTTTTTTTAATCATTTATTGGCTGGGTCTTTGCACGGGTCCTACTTTTCGCTCCCATGTCGTGGTTGGAAGTTCGGAAGGCGATGTCATTTTGCAAGACAATTTTGAACTCCCGAGATTTCTTGCAGTTGTTTGAGTATTCCCTGCGGGTGTTCTCATCGGGATCAAATAAAATAAGTTGCTCCTCACCTCTCCTCTAAGTATCTCCACTACGTAAGTTGGGGTGGTCCTGCTGCTGATTTGACAACTCTAATCCTCTTGTGGTTAGCAATCCAAATTACTTTCATTTTCTTCAAGTGATTTTTGCTAGAACATGTGGATCAGTGATGAAATTCCCCATAGACCTGTATTATCCTTACTTCCTTTAAGTAAATTTGCTTCTGTCGTTAATGATGTTGCGTCGGATGATAAATTAATCTTCGAAAGCCTTTTCGACGACTTCGTATTGCAATAAGAGCCCTGGAGTAAGCGGGAGGACATAATGTTTTCTGTTTCTTCGACCATGGAATATATCAAGGTATTTATCTGTTAATTTTGAGCAGGGTTGTAAAAGTTACTTCAAAAATGTACCTAAGATACAGTTACAGTTACTCATACGAAAATGTACCTAGGTGCGTATCTAGTTACTCGCTTAAAAATGTACCTACGTACAGGTACAGTTACTTGAAAGGTACATTTTATTTTCACGTCAAGTATGTTTCTCAACTTTGTCACAATAATATTGGAAGTAAATCCTTTGTATACTGGGATGTACACCAAAACAAGTTTGATAAACGTGCTTTATTGGTGTCCATGGGAGAAATAAGGCAAAACGCTCTCACCAGAGCATTCGAAGACTTTCCGCCGAATTCAGAAACCTCACTCAAACGACACTCAAACTGAAGGGCCCCTCCACTTCCTCGAGAAGGCGCCAGGGCCGGCGCTGGCCAATTGCGAGGACGGATCCGCCGTCGCGATTGGCCAGCGCCGGCCCTCGCGCCTTCCTTGAGGAAGTAGAGGGGCCCTTTAGTTTGAGTGTAGTTTGAGTGAAGTTTCTGAATTCGGCAGTTTGTCTTTTTCACTTGAGTGCTCGATTTGACCTCAGAATCAAGACTTCTTCGAAATGTTCATCCGACATCTTCGATCGCAGTTTGGTAGCAATTGTTCCTCCTACGCTAAAAACGCGCTCCAGCGCCGCACTGCTTGGAAGCCCCGTGTTGAATTTTAAGAACACGCTTTTCAGAAGCGGCATGTGCTTGAGACAGTCCAGACTTCTTGTCGGAGCAATTTCGGTGTACTGTACAAACTACTGTTCCCATGAAGCAGATGAGGACGATGTTTCGAAGTTAATGAAGTGCTTACAGTCTTCTTCATCCTCACCACTTCGTTCGCCTGACGACGCTTTTTCTATAGTTGATGTTCGCATAAGTTCGTTTTTTAGATAATCCCAGGCCCGCTTCCGTTCCACTTCGTTGTCTATCCATGTAACCTTAAATTTTGGATGGCATACGGCAGATAATATCAAATGTTTTTCTTCCTCCGTACCTGCAAACCTCTTATTGATCGCCGTGATTAAGCTCTCGACCACCGGGCGGCAGTACCTCAAGTTCTCCGTCAGCAACGCGGACATTTTTTGTGAAGTGAAGCCACTGTAAGCAGGAGATATGCCATAAACATGCTGTTTTTGCGCAAGTTATAGCTTGCGCGAGAGGTGTAAACACGTGAAAATACTCATCAATAAAGTCATGGATGAAGAAAGAATAAGACAATGAAAACAGGGACAACACATCCACATCTTTCAACTAGCAACAGACGAGGAAACTTTCGAACAGCGAGCAGCCGACTATACCCAGTAGGAGTAGGGGAGAGAAGGGGGAGAGAAGGAAAGATAAGGAACGCGAAGTGCAAGCCAGGTTGGTAGAGTTATCTCGGATTTTAAAAATTCAACCTCATTTTTCGTCAGCAGGAGGGAAGGGTTAGACACGTTGTTTTTTGCTGTGATCATTGCGAATGATTCTATGATTTCCCTGCCGAATCTGCTGTCATGTCCCCCCAGGACTTTCGTGTCATCAAAGAGGGGATGACAACGCAAACACGAACGGGCATGTATGACTATGGGATGATAAGAATCTGGAGAGGCCTTAGAAACTTCGTTGTGATCTTCGCGGAGTCTGTGATTGGTGCATCTGCCGGTCTGTCCTATGTATTGATGGCCGCAGCTCAAGGGAATGGAGTAAACTTTCTTCTCTTTGCATGGAATGAATTTGTTTTCGTGTTTGACAGTGCAGCCAATCGGAATCCGGTTGTTGTTCACTTGTTGACAGAGTTGTTTAAGACGCATGCGGCACGAGAAGACGACATTCGTGTCGAACTTTGAGGCAATGGATTTTATCCGGTGGGCTGAATTGGGTACAAATAAAGTCAATGTCTGACTTCGTGAATCGCGAAATTTTACAATTCTCACAAACTTCCTTCAACTTTCCCTCACTGTGAACAAGCATTCCGTGAAGCGATTTGAGGCAATCGTATGTAGAGTTTCACCGCGTGAGGACAGGCGTGGGCAAATATCCTTCAGAGCTTGAAGAGATGGCGTCAGCAACCACATTAGACCTCGCTTGCTTCTTCCAGAATGCCGAGCACTTGCTGAAAGGATTGGAGCTGAGTCCTCACGTGCCTTACTCTCACGGTCCAATCGGCTCACCGAGGACACAGCGTCCACTGTTTACGACGCCCCGCTCAAACTCGCTTGTTGACGTGGCTTGCCCTTCAGCGCCAGCACTGGCATCGATGCCATTGGCGGGCCCAGAAGACGTCGGCGGCATGGAGAAACGAAGAGTCGAGTGCACACGCACCTAACCTTCGACACGCAACGACGAGCGAAAGTCTTTCACGTTTTCGAAAGTTTTCACGTTTTTTCTTTCGTTTTTAGGAAGGCAGAGAATATTTCAGCGGCGAGCGCGTTTGCGAGCTCGGGTCACAGAAAATCTGTCGGATGTCGGTGGCGTCGGTGGCGTGACGGGAAATTCCTGAATGGTCGATAGGGTCGTGACGTCACAGCCACATGACTTCGCGCGGGAATTTCAAACAACCCACAACGCTCATGTGAAACGTGACGTCATGCGTGGAATGAAGGTGGTTAAATACATACGAATTAATGGTCGCCGCATGTTTCAAATGATCCCACTTGATAAACTAATTCATTTGCCTTAAAGAAAAATTTGAAGAATTAACGCAGGATCGCACTCGCGACCCTTCGGTTGCGAGCCAGACATGCCACCGACTAGGCAACGGAGGGCTTGGGAATGGCACTGCGATCCTGCCGTCATTAGAGAGCCTCGATGTCTGTCTGTGTCAGGGTAAAGGCATCATCGCATCGAGTGTTGTTAGCGCGTGCCAAGCAAACACATAAATAAACCTTGCGGGGTAAAATGGCATCAAAGCACTGACAAAAGCTCCTTGATCGCGCCGGGAGTGTTGTATCATAAGAACTAGGTTGTTGTGTGACTCAAGAGCATGAGAAGCGATTGAGAAGGCCATGTGAACGGGGCCCGATAACCCTATCGCGTTCAACTCTTAAAGGCGAAGGTTAATCGTCCTCCTATTATTTTTCTTCACAACCATTTTCAGTTTTGTAAAGTGCAAAATTTGAGTTCGATTTATTGTGTGGAAACATTACGTGAAGTTAAATTGCTTGACGACTGTAATTATAATTTATTTTCAGTTTTATGTTATATTGTATTTTCTACGATTTTGACGAAGTGAATAGAAAAGTACCTGTAAAAAGTAACTTCACTTAGTTACAAGTTACTGGAAAATGTACCTAAGATACAGATACAGATACTGAGAAATGAAAGTACCTAGGTTTGTACCTCAGGTACAACAAAAGTACCTAGGTACCGATTTAGAGTTACTTGTACCTATGTACTTTACAACCCTGATTTTGAGGCTTACTGTGGAGTGTACTTATGTCTCGAAATGGTTCAAGGGCTGAATTCACTGAGGCCAGTCTTCAGATTGGCGAAGTCGAACGGTTCTGTCGGTTGACAGGCAAACATAGGGGTGGTACCTATCTTGGGCGAAGCGGTTGTCGATGGCTCCTCGTAGTTTCGCGCTTAGTTGACTAGTGCCTAGAGGGCTGTGGACTGTAGAGTGTCTATGCCTGCTGAATGCCTTCGATAAATAACTATCATTAAAACGGCTGCAAGCATGTATTATTCGTAACCGCCGTGTTAGTAAGGGAGCCAGCGGGACGCCACCAGAGTGACACACATACAGTTGCTGTACATGCAAACCCTGTTCCTGATTATGATCCTTACCTGAGAGACGCCGTATCATTGTTTATGCTGGCACCGCCTGACGGCATCATCGAGCAGCGGAAGATTAACCGGTGCGGCCACCAATTGTGGACGCATCGCTGCTTTTCCACTGGCAACCCGATCGAATAAACCACCAGAACTTTGCCGATATTCATCAAAGGTTTTGATGATCCCACATGCTTAATTGTCGGCCCATCGGACGTTTTTAATGGCCAATCAGACGTTTTTTTATGGCCCATCACATCTTTTCGACGGCTCATCACACCTCCGTGAAAGACCGTCAGACCTTCTTGAAGCCCCATCAAACTTCTTTGATGGCTTACTTAATGGTGACTGATGGAGCATCAAACATTTTCTAAAGATGGCTGGCAGACCATTAACGGCTTCTGACTCTGGTGAAAAAAACACCAAAAATGAAATTAGTGGTAACTCACAGACCGTTAAAACGTTCCTGGTGGTGACATGACGGACCATCGAAACATTTTGATTTCGTCCGAGTAAGGCCAACTGGACATCTTGAGAGCCTGTCAGAGTGTCAAAGATGCTAATAGTGTTTCTCATGACATATTTTGGTTCGAGGAAGGAAATACTGTTCTAGTAATGAAATGCTGAACTATGAAATGCTAAATATAAAAGCTTCCGAAGGTGAATTCGTTAATAAAGTTTGCGTTTGTGCGTTAGTAGTAAAAACATACTCATAAAAAAAGCAATAAAAGAAGACGTGCCCTGCGGAGGAATCAAAACTGAAACTACGCGTACTTTGCCTCCAGATGGAGACAACTCAGACCACTCGGCCACTATGCTGACGTTATTTCCCTTTGTATGGGATTTATATAAACTTCTTTCGCCGATGTACACGTAGGGCCTTTTAGGTTTTTGTTAATTTTTGTTTACTACGATGTTACTCGGCCAAAACATTACCCGTCGCTCTTGAAGTCGGAAACGACGGCTCATATTAGTCATATTTCCAGCCTCTTTGGCTTGTTTCGGCGAGCAAAATTGCATTTTTTTTGCGATCGAATCAACGACGCGTTTTTGCGCACTTCGTTTGGCGACCGCATCAATCGTATTCGTACCTCTCGGAGATGCAGCACAGTTTACAAAATCTTTCTATTAACAAGTGGAGTTTCAGTTCAGAAGGCTCGGCGTAGAAGTGCGTCCTGCAATAGAACGCGGAGAACGAGACACTCTCGTGCCCTGCGCGCTAGCGCACACCACTTCAGCAAACAAGTGATACCGAGGAGACGCTTCACGCCACTCTGGTTGGGGCAGAAATGATACGGGATCAAAAGCCCCTTGATAAAATTCACGCTTGGCGTTTCTTACAAGCACCGCCAACCATTATTCTCGAAACGCTCTTGACACGAACTTTGAGCGAATGCTCCGCCGCCATTTGCTTCTAAAAAGCCGTTTATTTTGGTTCCTTGCCGCCATTTTCTCCATAGAGCCGCACGTGGCACGGGCCTTTTGCCGTTTTAAAGCCGTTTGTAAAACGAGCACAGGCGCATCAAGGGGCTTTACCGGGAGCAAGGCCACAGAGACATTTTTGTCGTCATAAAAAGCGGCGGTACGTGGAACCAACGTTACTAGATTACATCAGTTGCGGAACTCCCGCTGAAGGGGGTCCTCCCTTCTCTCACTTCAGTCCGCCTCCCGTCGTTTGAAGTGCCTTCTCGATTTTGGTTTGAGAACTCTGTGTTCCATGAAGTACGGTGGAACGCCATTTAGACGCTGTGCTTCGAAATGTACGTATTCCCTGAAACCATAGAACACAGTGTTGTTAGCATAGTCTGAATGTTGCTCACAAGAGTGCAAACACTCTACATCTTTTTGACCGAGTGATGAAGAAAGAGAACAACCACACTGTCAAATATGTAACAAATCTTGACGCGCGAAATTCTCCTCTCTATACGAATGCGTAAGGAAGCAATGTCTGCCGTTTTACACACACATCTGAGGTACTCAGCTTTTATTTGTTAGAAACGGCGGCAGGTTCAGCTCAGCGACTTTCTTTTCCAAAAGATCCCCGAGTTTAAATCATTTGTCTGCCATAACTGAGTCACCTGGCGCGAACTCTTGTTCCAGGAATCCACTCTCGATCACAAGCTCTTGTCTGAAGCCGACCCCATGAACAGCTAGGAGACAACGCTTACGAGTACGTTAGGTTACATTCCTATTCACCCTTCGAATGAGCTCATTGATTTATACGGAGAATATATTCGTAATTGCGGAACCAGAGAACTTCATACTTCGCACTGAACTTCCGTCGCATCAATAATCCCGCGTGTCGTTGGCTACCGTGCTTTAAACTCTTCAGGCATAATCGAGTCTACAAAGTCACGTGATGGCCACCATGTCAGCTCTGTCAGCCTGACATACGGCAGGTTAACTCATGCTAAGATACTGGTCACAGTGCTAGTGAAAACATCAAGGATGTGCGCCAAAAAAGCATGTAAAAGACACGAAGCCCCAGCTTGACGAGCGCCATGAGATGCTGGCCTTTACAAGAGCTTGTACCGACGACCATTTGCTTCCTTGGTTTGGTGGCCTGAACTAGCGCTGCCATTTTGCGAAGCTACATATTGCAGAAATGTTTTAAAATGGCCGTAACTTGGAAGTCCAGTGTAAAAATGCATAAATGCATGCTGCTGTCGTCACCTTGAAATCACTCTAGGGAAAAGTTTTTGTTCTGTTCATCAGTCTCGGATGCATGGTGGTTAATATATATATTTTCGTTAGGTACCCAGTCACGTCCGCATAATAGACAACGGAGATACCGACAAGCGCGCAGGGTCTGGAGGTAACCTTCCCCAATCGCTCTCCTGTTTACCCTATCATGTTATAAATACTTTAGTGAAATTCCCGATTTTTCAATGTTGGCAGTTGTAATGAAACATAAAGTACGAAAACAAGCACTTTGTTACGAAACCTGCTTTGGGAGTTTGTCAAGGCTATTCATGCAATAACTGAGTTCATGAAACGTTTTTGCGCCGTCTGGGAATCGGAAATTATTTCATAACTCAGAGGTATCTGCTTTGGGGGGAAACTCCACCAGTGTTGAATCATTGTGGTGACAGTCTCACAGTTTTGCATATATGCAAAACTGTGCCTGGCTTAACCCGTTTTCGGAGAAAAAGGGACCCTGGCGGTTGTGTCTCGGCCTCGAGCCCAAGCGCCGCATTCATTTTCCAGAATTTTTCCAACACCATATCCCGTTCCGTCCTGTTATTCTTGACGGAAAAAAATTATCTAATCGCTTTTGAACCAGTAATGCATTTTTTTTGTAGTATTCGTCTTTTACATTGATTTTAACTTCTTGGTTATACTTTTGTGAAACCCTTCCTGTAGTACAATGATGCTATCAATTTCAGTATATGTTTGGTGAGTGGCATCACCACGGACCCCGGCCACGCGGGCCGCCATTCTTATACTCAGGGGGCACCTGCTTTAGTAGGTGTTTGGTGAGTGCCGTCAATACGAACCCCGAGCCATGGGGGTTCATCCTCCCACACCTGGCTGCGCCTGGCTTAACCCGTTTTTGGAGAAGAAGGGACTCTGGTGGTTGAGCTGAGCCCAGGGTATGTTTCGACCCTCCGGGGCTCCCCGAGCGAGGCAATTTACCACTTCGGATGCTGCTTCTCGTAGACAGGTGTCCTGGCATGGCCCGACCAAGATAATTCCGTCAGTTGCATTTCTCCACCTCTCTTTTCTTTAAATTTCTTCTCGCCACAAACCACGTTCCGGCAACATCAGCAAGGTAGAATACCACGTTGGCGAGTTTAGTGGGATTGTCCTATCTGTTGTAGAAGCTCACGTGCTCGTAACTGTCGAGCCAGTCCTCAACATCTTCGTCACGAAGACCAGCAAAAACTGTTGGGTCTCTTTGGCGACTGTGAATTGTCCAAACGGGGGTGGCAAAGGTTGGTTGCGATTGCTGTTCAGTCATCGTGGTGGCTGTGGACGTCGTCGCGGAAGGTTAAAACATTGAGAAGGCTTTAGCAGCCATCGCCGTGATGGTAGCCAGCGTGCGGTTTGGGGGCTTCAGGGTTTAGAGCGGAAGCTCGAATAGTAGGTGGATTTGGTACGTGGTCTAAAGGCTCACCTCTACCACGTTGGACATGTAATAACGATATATATATATATATATATATATATATATATATATATATATATATATATATATATATATATATATATATATATATATATATATATATATGGGGGACACACACTTCTTTTCTTGCACGCAAGACTTACCTCGCCAGCCGATCACCGTCCAGTTCAGGTACAAAAATTAAAGCTTCAGGAAACTTTCATGGGACGCACTCCTTGAGTTCCTGAACGCGAGTTCACCATTAGCCTTGTTACAAGACATCACCGAGGAAAGCAACTGGAATAGGTAAAAAAGCCACTATCCAAGTTTGCTTGAACCTCAGTGGTCCCTTTGCTTATATGCGAACGCCTTAAACTGCGCACAACTTGAAGATGCTTTTATATTTACGACATATTTATAATTTGGAAGCACGGCCTTAGCGGTCTACTTTGTTTTATTGACAATTTTAACCAGTTTCATCCTACTATAAAAATCACAAGCTCTTATTTCCCCACAAGTATCAACTTCTTACATGCCTCTGTGAAACTCGTAGATGGTGTACTAAGCACCGCGATCTTCCGAAAACCAACCGATTCACAGCAATATCTTTCGTTCAAAAGCTCGCACCCCCGACATTCCAGAACAGCCATCCCTTAAAGTCAAGCCCTCCGATTCCGCCGAATCTGTTCAAACGTTGACGATCTAGGCAGAAATTTAGAGTTCCAGGGACGCGAATACCTAACGGTCTTCGTTGATAACGCGATAGACAATCACGTGCAAGAGATCGTAATTTAATAGCCTCTCCGGGCACCACGCGAAATTCCCCCGAAAATCCTGTGAACCTCACACTTACCTACAGTAATAACCTCCCAACCATCCGCTCGATCTTAAGGTAACATTAGTAATTGATACAGCAATCGACTAAACTTAAAGAAATATTCCTCAAAGCGCCCAGAGCGGATTTTAGACGACCTCGAAACATTCGTGACAATCTCGTGCATGGAAAACTAAATAAACAAAGCCATTCAAAACCAACGAGATATAAACCATGTGGAAAATCCCCTTGTAAAATATGCCGTCAAATGCTTTCCACTAACATTGTATACAGCACAAATTCGCACATCCGTCAAACGATTAGCAGTGATGTGGGCTGTGACTCAGACAATGTAATATACCTTATTGAATGTTACAAATGTAAAGAGCAGTACATTTGACAAACTAAATCTACGTTTCGTACAAGATACAACAACCATAAGTCCGACTTTAGGTGCCAACCCGACCTTCCGGTATCCAAACATTTCAGCCAGGATGGACATGTAATAACGGAGGCAAATTTGTCATCATGCAGAGTGGCTTCAAGACTAAAAAAATAGAGAAATTTGCGAGTCTTTCCTAATTCATAAATTCCAGTGCAAAATTAACAAAGATTTGGGTACTTTGTCAATAATGCACAGCTTAAACAACCATCTGCCGCGACCCACCGGCTCTAATTAATTCTCCTTTTTTTTTCTTTTTTTTTTCTTCTTCCTTTATGGGTCTGGACGAACCAGCCTCGGGGACAAGGAGGAAGATGGCCCCACACGACCCGGTCATACAAGGGCGCCACCACTCACTCACTGCACCGCAATTACCCAGGAATGCACCTCCCGAACAGAATCCACAACCGTTATCCCTCACCGCGACAAAAGTGGACTCATCCTCCTTAGCGCTTCCCTTTCCCTACAAGCCCCTTCTGCTACCAATGCACCCGCGAACAGAACCTACAACTGTCATGCCTCATCGCGGCAAGATTGGACTCATCCCCTCCATATTTCCCCTTCTCTACAAGCTCCTTCATACCACCTATGCACTTATGAACAGAACCCACAACCGCCTCCCTCACCGCGACAAAATTGAACTCGCCCCCCCCCCCCCCCCCGTGCTTTCCTTTCCCTACAAGCCCCTTCGAAATTTCGCGTCGACAAACCCTCCCCCTAGATCTTTTATAAAACTAACCCACTACTACGGCATGTGGGCTCCCGCCCTGAAGAAGGCAGTGCTACTGCCGAAACGTCGACGGTCGTCAGGTCCCTTTTTTATTTTTATTTTTTTTTTATTTCTTAATATTTATTTTATTTTTCATTTAACAATTTGTTTTTGTAAGTTCTTATGTTTCCACACTTTTATTCCGTCCCTTTTTAAGTTCGTTTCCCGCGTAACTAGCGTTCTTGTGCCCAGCCTTCATTATTCCCGTAAGCTGATACAACTTTTTTTCGGCACTTTACCCTCGTTTCTTGCGTGACTTTTTTGCCATTAAATTAGAATTTTATTTTTATCATCCTACGGCTGCTGTGTCCGCGCACCTTACTTTTGTCTATGTATCAACGGAGGCATTTGTAAATATTCGCCACTTTATACATATATATATATATATATATATATATATATATATATACATATATATATATATATATATATATATATATATATATATATATATATATATATATATATATATATATATATATATATATATATATATATATATATATTTCAGACAAAAACAACTCCAAAACCACAAAACCCAACTCCGGGAGGCAAGAATCAAAACAATCAAATAGAGAAACAAACTCAAAACAAGCGGAGAAAATCAGAAGCAATACAAGGAGGGCGGAGACTTCCATTCAATTTTATAACAAATGCCGACCAGGTCAGTTTTGTGCTTAAAGTATCATTAGCTATAGTTTTCTCTTTTAATTATGATTTAGATATTGGGTTGTAAATTGCATCAGTTGGTAGCAGTTAAACATTTTGAAATATAACCTCATAAATGCGGACGAAGAAAAAGAAACGAGCAAGACAGAACAACGGTTGACACCAACTGAAGTTTATTCTATGAAGAGGAAACTGAGGACACTTCTATACAGATAACACACAGAGAGATTAAAACACACGCCTACTAGGCCTACTTGGCAACTGGAGGCCGCTGATATGTCGCCCTACAAAGGGGCACTCTCGTTCGATCAAAGGTTATCTCCTTTTCAGATGACTCCACCGATTGTTCACTGACACATCTATTGGCCAACAAAGGCAATGTCTCTTTCGAGTCATTGTCTCGCTGTCTGCCCTAATGCAATATCGTCACAAAAAAAAAGGCGAAATGAACAATCTCTGCAATGTAGCGGTTCGAGTAGCCCGGCCGTATCCATATGGGAGTAAACGTGCTCCCTCAACTTTTCATTTAAATACATTCTTGTCTGGCGTACTTAGGATCTTCAACGCGACAGGAGTATTCGGTAGACAACACCCGATACACAGGTCGAAAACAAACGGTTTTTATGTTTGTTTTTTCACTTAGTTTGCGGATGTTTTAGTGTTTTTCCGTGCCAGCACTAACTATCACGCATACGTGGCTCCTTTTTGTGGAGGTGAGAGCATAACAGGGATCTCAGACCCACCTCCCACCTGTTTTAGGTTCTGAAAATTCGATGAAAGTAGAGTGCTACCACCAGTTAGACTTCTCTACACACCTGTATTTCTCTTCTCTATAGTTTTGCTTGTTTCAAAAGAGAGCCAGCTACCTCAGCCAAAAAGCCACACGGAAACTCCCACATCCTAAGTCTATTCACCTGCTCCATAAAACTTTGCCATCGAGTGCGCGCACGAGGTCGTAATGGCCGATCCAAGGAATGAAACGGTAATATCGTTTGTGCTCTTTTCGAGTGGGTAGACTTGTAGTCAAATATCACCTTCCTAAATCGTGGACGAAAAAACCACTAAACATGCTTCCCTTTCGGTTTGAGAGACATCGACACATCCGGTAACTAGGTAACCCTTTTATTAGGTTCTTCAAACGTAAATCAACCCCCCCCCCCCCCCCAACGCACATACACACTTTTCAAGAACTGCCATAACATATTAATCCTAGCAGGAATGGGCAGTATTTCAAACGCTTTGTGTATTTTGCATTTGTATTTAATTACAAATTGGGTAATGTGGGTAATGTATTTGACGTGTGTATTTAAATAGTAAAACGTGGGTATTGCAAATACAATTGTGACTCAATACAATTTTGTGAGCAAAAATACATCATCCCTTAAATTTATTGTCACGACTCTTTTTGCTCATTCTAAGACGCGTCCAGAGAAGGAAGAAAACTACGTTCCGCACCGAATGCAGTGTCTCTCAATCAAGCACAAGCGTTTAGTGACTTTATGATTACGGTGCTAGTCCAGGGCAAGAATAGTGACGAAATCGACGTTCACAGGCAGATTGGCTAAATAAGTGCCTGTGACAACTTGTGATGCTTTCCAGCCTGATTTCCAACCATAATTTTCCCTGAAACATTCTAAATGTGCGGGTCGTCCAGATTTTCGTAACTCGTGCGACTTGCAACAATAAAAATTTATCTGGCTAGTGCTGCGCGTCTTGGTCATCTCGGTTTTTTGTTGGTCTATATACCAAAATGTAATCGACAAAAAAAGCTGCTTGAAGCTCTTTACTGTTTTCACCTATTTCGTCCAAGCTGATTACATTTTTGTAATTATATTTCTATTACCTTACTAGAGCCTCGCACACTAACTCCCTATTGTGCGATGCAAAATTAAAATGAGACACCCAAAAACCCGTTGCAGGTGCCCTAAAGTTGCTGACGCAAATTTTGAGGAATGTATTTGGAAAAGTATTTAGAGGAGACCAAATACATTTTGTTGTATTTGTATCTTGCACTTAAAGGGCAACTCCGGCCAAAACTCAAAATGAATTAAATTACTGGTATCGCTTTAGTGACACAAAATACGACCCCAGCCAAAATTTCACGTCCGTGGGACGCCGCATTCTCAAGGAATGCCGATAATAAAAACGCGACCCGCCGCGAGCCGCTGCTCCTTAGCGGGTGGCCAGCGGGTTGCCGATCGCTAAAGCAACATTGGGCCGTGACGTCAACATCGTTCTCTTTTTTTCCTCGGTTCCGGACGGGCGCACGGCGCAGCCGTCGCGCGCGCTTCTTTGTGCCGTTACCACCGCTACTTCGGCTTGTGATTGCGTGTTTAGCCGTTGCTTTTACCTGTAGCCCGTGTAGCTTCGGTATAGCCTTTTGTTTGTTTGCTTGTGAGGACTCCTAGACTCGTTTTAGCGAGCAACTCGGTGCGCCCAAGACTGCCCAGCTGTTCCTCGAAAGATGCCGAGTACAACTTAAAACGCTCTGAGCTCCTCAAACAAGCCGCTGCGCAACCCGGAGGTGCTTTTTCACAAGTTTCCAACGGATCGGAAATTGGAGAAGGTGTGGGTGAACGCTGTTCGACGAGTGGACTTTGGAAAGCCTTGGACGTCGACCCCCAGATCGAAGCTCTGCTCCGATCATTTTTCGCCGGAGAGTTACGAACGAAACCTGCGGGGGCTGGTTGCTTGTGGCTTGTCAGCGAAAGGGTTGAGGCTTAAAAAGGACGCCGTGCCGTCGCTCTTTGCCCATCGTACATGTACAGAAAAGGTAAACATGATAAAAGTATCCTGATGAATAAATATAACAGTCATTGTCAAGTGCAGTGTTGAAGATTGAGTATTCACGCTCCATTGAATGTCTGTTGAATGGGGAATGGTGGGCATGTAAAGTACAACCACTAACTGGCTCCAAACACTGAAGTTTGTAATAAAAACGAAAACAATGTTCTGCTTTGCGTCACTGCTTGTTTACTACGCAATCTCGTGCGTAGTATTCAGGTCCGTAACGACTACTAGCGAACAGCCGGCGCGTGAAGCTCATGCGATATAAACATTCGTCTCCCAATCGTTCGAACCCGTAACGCAGCAGTATTAATTAACATTGCGCTTGTGAATACCACAAGGGACTTTAAAGAAATCGCGAAAGTTGGGATTTGTAAGTTACAACTCTCTAATTTGCCCGAGTTCGGCTGGAGGTAAATATAATATTTAAAAATGCAAAAAAAAACAAAAAAACACTTGCGTTAGTCAAAAGTTACAAAGGGAAACTTAAAATCCTATGTATTCTTATAAAAAAAATTGTTGAGGGTGGGGGTGGCAATGTGGAAGGGAAAGAAAGTGTTCTCACCTTGCTAACGTTCTCTGTTTTCCTTTATCACCCACAAAAACTTTTGCTAGCTTTGACAAGAAAATGACTGCCCAAAGAACTTTTTTTTTTAGTGCGGCAAGTTTTTTTTTTATTTGTACAAAGATTCACTACCTGGACGAACTCATGTTGAATTAGTGTCGTAGCTTACAAATTCGGCTTTTACGCGCCTGAGGAAAACAAAACGAAAAAACAGACGTCTACAGCTTGACAGACGTCTGTTCGTTTGTTGTGGAACGCGCCGGGGAGCCTCAAAGCTTCATGTCAGGGACTGACCCGCCGCGCGAAAGCCCCAGCACTGTACGTCACTGGCAGCGCGGCGTAGAGCAACGCCGCTCCAACCACGGAGCCCCGATGACAATTTAGGCCTAGCGACAAGCGCGGAAACCGCACGCACGCCGACAGCCGCCGAGTACGGCACCGAACGAGTTCACTCGTTTTCCAGTCACTAGCCTTTTGGTATACAAGCAACGAGTACGGCACGGGATAGCGCACGCGCGGCGGCGGCCGCCGAGTACGCCACCGAACGAGTTCACGGGTTTTCCAGTCGCTAGCTTTTGGGTATACGCACTAACTCTTGCTACATATGCTGGATAACTGCCACGTATACAGAATTAAAATAAAATCAGCTTACCTCCTATCTTTAGACGGCTAGCGCAACAGAGGTAGGTGCCGCTTGGGCTGCGTACTCGCTGAACGAGAACGATCTTGGCGTCACGTCCACATAGCGGCTGATTTCCAGTGTTGCCGGAACCTCGAGCGGCTAGTTTCGGTTTTGCCGGCCGCGCTCCAAACAAAACTCTGAGACGTCGATATCTTTAAAACTACGCACAATAACGAGAAAAAAATTACACCTTGCAACTCAGGGGCGCTAACTGCACTAAAAACAGCCATAATCCCAAAATCGAAAGTATGGACCGGAGTTGCCCTTTAAATGCTTTTTTGGAAATGTAATTAGATTTGTAATTAAATACATTTTCGACAAAGTATTTTGTATTTGTATTTTGATACATATTTGCATGTATTTTGCCCATTCCTGAATCCTAGTCTTAACCCCGTTAGCCCACTCATAATAGACCAGAATATCATCTGCGTAGCGAAACACCACCCTCTAGGAGATAGCTTCAAAAGCACCGCAGCAGTACTATCCACTTCTCCACGAACAATTTCGCTTAGAACCGGGACCACACACGAACATACACAAACGCTTGTTGTTCTCTCCGTGTGTGTGTGTGCGTGCGCGCGTGTGTGTGTGTATGTATGTGTGTGTGTGTGTGTTTTAAATATGACTTACTTTGTTAGCCCATCAGCATCGAGTTCGTTTACAAAATTAAAAGCTCCAGAAATCTTTCAAGGGACACACCGCTTGAATTCATGAATCAGAGTTCGCCAGTGGCCTTGATAGAAGAAAACTCCGAGGAAAGCGAGTGGCTATTTGGTAGGGAATAAAACATGTCTTCAACATCAACACTGAACGCCGCCAATTACCACGACCAATGCCTTAAAACATTTACGACACCAAATTGAAGTTGGTAACCCAAAACAGATACGCAATAATCAGTCATAATAGCCCTAAAGCCATCAGTCATAATAGCCTTAAACCCATTGAAGTTCTTGTCTGTTTTTACGCTGAAAATCACTTTTGACTTCAAATCTTGGGACTTCTTGATCCTCAGGCCCCACTTACAAAAGGCAAAGCTTTCGCACTGCTCTTCTCCCCCACCCATTGCCTTTCTCATTATGACAATCACACGCTTGAAGTTCTTATCAGTAACGGCATCGCGTTTACAGCGAAGCTGTTTATAGCTAAGGTTCCGTGGAGTTTTTGTGTGCATGACCATATCCTCCTGGGTGGTTTCATTTCAAATCGAACACGCTGTCGGGGTGGGTCTTTCAATTTTTTTTAAATCTATGTAATTGCCCCATTTCTGGAAAGAACAAAACCGCTTTCCAAAATAAAAAAAAATATATATATATTTCGCTTCACTATAAATTATTGAGTGGAGCAGGGTGAAAATCTGCTTTTACTCCGTGATTTTTGTACCCACTTCTGTACGCAGGTACGCAGGTACGGCTAAAGCCTGGTTCACATTATGAGCTTTCGCTCGCAATTTTCAGTAGCGACGTCGCTCGGACTGCAAAAGCGTGAACCGTAGCTGAGATGTCGACGTCGATACCGAAAATCGCAAGCAGAATGAATTAACCAAGTGAATCAATCAGGCATAAAAAGTCGGTGATGGCCACTGGTAACAATGATCAACATCTCCTTGTATCTACTATTTACGTCCAGCCTGCTTACCAACCTTCAAACTTAAGTCTTTTGAGGCCTGCACTTACTTCTTATCGCAAGTACCAGGCCCACGTTTCGCATACGGGCCGGTGTCCTCTAAAAGAGCACACGACAAGCAGAAACGTTTGAAAGAGCAGACGACAGTTCAAACGATCAGGCGGCCGTTTGAACTTAAAGACGCACTGAACCATAGCCTCCTCATACGGAGAAAGCCTGGCGCGTCGCGCGAAAAGACGGCCGCCGTAAATGGGAAAGGAGGGGCGGAGAAACGGGAGCGGAGAGAACCTTGTCCGCTAGCGCCACAAAAGAGCGAGCGGCCAAACGCAGAAACAATCTTTTTTTTTCTCTCTCTCTCTTTTCTTGTCGCTATCGCGGAGAGGAGGAACTCAACGTCCACCCTTTCCCGTTTCTCCCTGCGCCCTTTCGAATCGCCGCGCCCGTTTCTCCCGGAGTACAAAAACGACGGTGACGAAAACACAAAAACAAGCGTGGTTCGGGGAGCGGCCGCTCACGACCCAAGCGCTCGCTGTCTAGGTCTGCCCTTTCTGCTCTGCGCTACCATATTGGTCACCGTTCGGCGCGCTCCTCCTCTCCTTTTTCCTGCGGCCGCGCGCTCTATGGCTCCGTCGTCGATGTGCCAGGCTTTTTCCGTATAGAGGAGGCTATGACTGAACGTAGTCCGCAGGTGGTCCGTACAACTTGACAATTTTTCAACGCTCATTTAAAAAAAAAAAAAATTTGATGATCAGAAGTATCCGTGAATTAACCCAAAATGCTTCCCACCCAAGCAATCGTGGTCCGACGGCGTCTGGTTTTCCCTTTTCACGGCCCATATCCGCGTTCTCGGGCGAACCGAGCGCATGAAAACTGACCTTGAAATCTTTCTCGACACTTCTGGTACAGCCCCAGTCGCAGCATTTTGACGAGGAGGCAGGTTTTTGTTTGGTTCCTTTCAAAACAACGCAGGAATACACGTCTCAGATGGGCACTTCCGCCCACAGCCCCGGACCGGAAGTGCGTCCGACGCGCCACCACCGCGCCGTGACGTAACAGAGATGAGTTCGTGTATATATGAGCTATCGACGGGCACAAGTTTAGTTTTTTTTTTCAATTTTTTTTAATATAAATTTTGAAATATCGTCGAAAATGGCTTCAACCAATATTTTGAACCCACTTTATCGAAAAAGACCATTTTTCATTTCGTTCATTTTTTTTTATTATTGCTGCCGATCATTAGAACTTTCAATTGGCTTGATGCGATTTTACCCTTTTTTGTTGTATCTTCTCTAGAAGTGATAGAAATCGCTCCCACGTGACAATGCGGTGACTAATCCAGAGCCTTGTAACTCATGAGTTGTTATATTTGTCGCTTACCAAAACTCTGCGGTTGTAGCCCTATACATGGAATATCGACGGGCATAAGTTTAGTCTATTTTATTTTCACTGATTTTTTTTATATGAAATTTGAAATATCGTCGAAAATGAAATTAATTGATATTTTGAACCCACTTTATCCAAAAATGCCATTAATTATTTCGTTCGATTTTTTTTTATTATTGCTGCCGATCATATGAACTTTCAATTGGCTTGATGCGATTTCCCCCTTTTCTTGTTGTATCTTCTCAAGAAGTGATTGAAATCGCTCCCACGTTCTCTGAACGACCAAACGCAGTTTCCGCAGGTCGGCTTCGCTAAGACTATACTGCTTATATGTGTTTTCAAATGCTGCGGGTTAATTAATTTCGATTGAGAACACTCGTGCTTGGCTACATTGTATTTTATTAATTTTTAATGATGGCAACTGACATTCCTTAGTCTGATATTTAGCGGTGCAGCGGATGTTTCATTATCCGATGTTTAAAGCCAGGGCACAAAGGGCGGAGAAAACGGAACGAGCTCTTCGTGTAGCCACGCAGACCGGGGTCATATACCTGTACAATCTTTGCATTAAGCTCGGTGCGACAAAGTGGAGAAACTAAAAGTCTACCGAGACATTAAGTGACTGCTTTCGCTGCCTTCTGTTCATGTGGGAATCCTTGCTTTTTGGCATCAGAGATATCGATCAATCTTGAACAAAACCCAATACTTTAATTTTTAACTGCACACACTCGTAAAAACAGAACGGCCACCGTCTTGGGTTCACCGCTCGCTCGCTTTTTCTCCAGTTTTCGTTTTGTCCGTCTCGACTTACCACGCTGTTGTACTTCTCGGGTGCATCCGACCGCTCCGGTACAAAGTTCAGCCCGCCCCCGCGCTCGATCGTCTCCACAGGCAAGACGATGCCTTAGTCAAAAAGTTCCAATATTGCGTTTTTCGTGAACTGGACTATTTAAAGCACAACAACATATTGTTTTACAAGTGCATCCTAAATATATTAGCGTTAATTAATAGAAGTGACTATTTATCGCCAATCAGTGTTTGGGTTCTGTAAAAAAATTGTCTTTGCTTCATGTAAACTCAGTCCGTTTTCTTCACTTTTTTTGTGCAAACTGCTTTTCCTTCTTATAGAGGGGCATGTGATATTACATATTTTGGATATACACGCTGACAATAAAGAACAGGCGATTACATGGTTATTTCATCGCACGCGACAAGACACATCATGGATTGGCGCCCGTGCCGGATGTTTCCTGGGTGTAACGAAGATGGGCCTATAGCGCGAAGGGCCGGGCGTGCTGTACGTGCCTTACAAGCTGTGTATAGCACAAAGGGATATATGACCCCGGTCTGGCTACATGAAGAGCTCGTTCCGTTTTCTCCGCCCTTTGTGCCCTGGCTTTAAACATCAGATAATGGAACATCCGCTGCACCGCTAAAAATCAGACTAAGGAATGTCAGCTCCCATCATTAAAAATTAATAAAATACAATGTAGCCAAACACGAGTGTTCTCAATCAAAAGGAATTTAACCGCTGCATTTGCACACACAAATAAGCAGTATAGTTTTTGCAGCGAAGGCGACTTGCGGAAACCGCGTTTGGCTGTTCTGAGAAAGTGGGAGCGATTTCGATCACTTCTACAGAAGATACAACAAAAAAAAAGGGGGAAATCGCATCAAGCAAATTGAAATTTCATATGATCGGCCGCAATAATAAAAAAAATTGAACAAAATAATAAATGTCTTTTTTCGATAAAGTGGGTTCAAAATATCGGTTAATTTCATTTTCGACGATATTTCAAATTTTATATAAAAAAGTCAGTGAAAATAAAATAGACTAAACTTACGCCCGTCGATATTCCATGTGTAGGGCTACACTCGCATGGTATTTGGTAAGCGACAAATATAATAACTCATGAGTTACAAGGCTCTGAAGTTGTCACCGCATTGTCTCGTGGGAGCGATTTCGATCACTTCTAGAGAAGATACAACAAAAAAGGGTGAAATCGCATCAAGCTAATTGAAATTTCACATGATCGGCAGCAATAATAAATAAATTGAACGAAATAAAGAAATGGCCTTTTTTGATAAAGTGAGTTCAAAATATCGGGTAATTTCATTTTCGACGATATTTCAAATTTTATAGAAAAAAGTCAGTGAAAATAAAATAAACTAAACTTGCGCCCGTCGATATTCCATGTGTAGGGCTACACTCGCATGGTATTTGGTAAGCGACAAATATAATAACTCATAAGTTACAAGGCTCTGAAATTGTCACCGCATTGTCTCGTGAGAGCGAATTCGATCACTTCTAAAGGAGATACAACAAAAAAGGGTGAAATCGCATCAAGCCAATTGAAATTTCATATGATCGGCAGCAATAATAAATAAATTTGACAAAATAAAAAAGTGGCCTTTTTTGATAAAGTGAGTTCAAAATATCGGTTAATTTCATTTTCGACGATTTAATTGCATTTAATGCATGCATTTAATTGCATTAATTATAATGGTAATTCAAGTTTCATATAAAAAATCAATGAAAATGAAATAAACTAAACTTATGCCCGTCAACAGCCCATGTATAGGGCTACACCCGCATAGTATTTAATAAGTGACAAATATAATAACTCATGAATTACAAGGCTCTGAAGATGTCACCGGATTGTGAAAGAGACGATGTTTGGCATTTTTTACCTCAATAAACAAAACCACAAATGTATTTTCCTTGGAACTAAAAAATAGTCCAAATAACATACAAGAGCACAAAAAATTACTGAGTTTTGTATGCTTCCCGTATTCATACCAGCGTACAGAACTGGGTAGAAAAATCACGGAGTAAAAAACATATTTTCACCCTGCTCTACTCGATAATTTTTTGTAAACCGACCGAAATAGTTTTTTTTTTTTTAATTTGGAAAGCGGTTTTGTTCTTTCCAGAAATGGAGCAATTACATATTTTTTTCAAAAAAAAATCAAAAGACCCACCCGACAAGCCTGTTCGATTTCAAATGAAACCACCCTCCTCTATACTGACAAAGCCTTGTAGATCGCCAAGAGAAGCGGCCGCCGAAAATGAAAAGTTAGAGCGGCAGACAACGGATGATAGAAGATCCACGTGACGGGCGCCCCGCTGCGGCAAGACGCAGAAACACACTTCTCCTTAGTGATGGAATTATATCCGCCTGTGCTCCTCGCGTTCCTCGCGCTACTGCTTTTTTTCTCGCCGTCGTCGAAATGCCAGATTTTGTGAATATAAAGGAGGCCATTCATCTCTATTTCAGCAGGCTGAACCGCAGTGCGCGGCCTCGACAGCTGGGGACGAACGTCGCCACCGGCGGCCATTGATGGACACCACCAAATGAATGGGAAGCTATGAAAAAAAAGTGTCGTTTGCTCCGTTTTTAAGGTGTTATCGGCACTGAAACGTTTTGGCTGCTTTTCGAGAAGTCCGTCAAATGGTATGTATGTACACAGACATTCAAACGGACAGACCTCACAGTTCCTATAAATAAATGTTTTTTGGCCAAAAGTGACTCCCCTGGGGGAGAAATGTAGTGAAGCTCAATGAGGTGAGAGTTACCTAGAGTTACCGCGGAGTCAGTCGCGGTTTCAACAAGTTGAGTTTAGCAGACAACAAGATCACTCCCGGAAAGCTGCTGTCAACATAGAACTTTTTCGACATTCATCAACTTCTGGGCTTCCCCGAGGACGGTCTTATTGACTGCGAGTTCCTTTGTTTATTTCACTACAAGAGCAAGTTTGTCAGCGCAGCCGTAGGTGCTCCGGCACGTTTTATTTTTTAGTTGGCATTCGAACGCTTGACAAATACCGATTGGACCTCCAAAAGGGGCGGGGGGGGGGGGGGGGGGATAGGTGGCGGAGGGGGCTAGCGCACACCAGCTCGGAGCTCGTGGAGCGAACGCTCGCGCAGCAGAACCCAGGCATCCTGGGCTCAATCCCCACCTCTCCCCGTTTCGATCTGGATGAGCATCGTACCGGCGTGCGGTCGTGTATCACTACTGCGTGGTGCACCTTAAAGACCCCAGGTTAGTGGTTGTACTGCGCTGGCTAAATTGATCATCTACAACTGGGAGACTCGCCGCGCTTTGAGGCAGACCAATTTCTAGGCGGTGTAAACATACAACCCAATTTCTTTTTCGACTTCAAACACCCGATGTAATGATCGCATCACATCATATTATACTCGCCTTCAAGCACAACATACAAGCTTCAATATTTCTTCATTTGTCTGTTTTTCCCATAGACTTGCGTGTATTGCCTGGTGTCAAGTAATGGCCGCCGGTGGTGCCATCGATGCGCTCGCGATCCGGGATCCAGACTACTACAACGGAGATCAGGGGAGGAGGCTATGGCGTGGCCAAAAACTCTACGCTCGCACCGCCGCACGCGCCGGAAGCGCACGCCTTCCCCGTATAAAAGATTCGAAGTAAATTACCAACATAAAAATTTGACGAACACACGTGCCAGATGCCATTTGTTTGAGGCTTTTGCTTGAGAACGGTTACTGCTGCAGACGCCGCTACGTGCGGCGCGTGGAACACCATTTTCCTTGATGCTTGGGTAATTTAGAAAAAGGTATATTCCACTTCTCTTGACGTAACAAGGATGCCGCGTAAAGTCCGGACTCCCGAAGAGCAGCACGTACGCTTACAAAGAGCAAGGGCGGGAACAGTACCGAGAATGTCAGCGGCGTCGACGGTTGCAAACACCACCGATGAAGATTGTGCACAAAACGTGACCGCACTACAAAAGACCCTTATTTCTCTAACACCAACACACGGAACTCATTGTCTATCATGTAATTCAGCAAAGGTCTCAGTTATCACACCTGTCCTCCTGGTCTTTTCAGAAGCTAAAGGCGACCCAACTCAAAACCTGTCTAATGGTAAGCTCGTCGATTGATATTGTGGAATGAAACTAAAAAGAAAGCAGACGACATGCCTGAAAACTTCGCCATCAGTAGTCTGATATAAGGCCGTATGTCTTTCTTGGAACATATTATTAGTGAAAAGTCGGAAAGTATTATATATTTCCGGCACAATGCGAATTAATATCAGGAAGAACGCAAAGCCGCCAAAATTGTACCATAACAGTGAAACAGTACATTGAATTAAAGTGACACTATGAGCGGGTTTATTAACAGGCGTTTGGTTAAATAGGTATTTTAAAAAATTGTATTGAAAATACTGCCCATTCTTGTCTGTATTGAAAAACAAACAGTGGACGTTATTGCTTTCTCAGGAAGAGTTTTATGTTCGACATGTCTTGTTATTTAGACGCGCTGCTCAACTTGATGGTGCTTTGACAGCCTTGAGTGCAAATGTAACAACAGCGGTTTCGCTGCTTTGTCTAAGAAACGGAAAAGGCACAACTTTTGGCCAGGCAGGACAAGCGTAAGGCCAGAAATCACAAGCATTTTAGTTAAACTAGATGTATTTTATCACCGCTAATTGTGGGCCAATACATTTTTTTGTAAAATGTTTATGATTATTTACTAAACAATCTCTATGAAGGCGAGCGGTTTTTAATTTGTCAAACATTCCGATGCTGCAGAATAGGGAGATATAAATAAATCGTAAGTTTAAAGAACAATGTCAGACATTTTTTTTTTCTTTTTTATATAGAACGCAATATCTCATTTTACAGTGTCTAATAATTAACACATAATGTTTTTTGCTCTCGGACGAATTAATAAAAAAAACCGCCTAGGTTATAGTCACAAAAAAGCAAATGCGATTAGCTGACTCAACTAAGGAAGCAAACAAATCTTGATGCAATATACTATAAGAAAACCTTGACTCTTTTGTGTTCGCTTTGACCTGATATTGGCCAGCTCGTTGTCTTTCGGGATAGATCAGCCAATGAACACTTTGGATTATCTCCGAATAGGACTCCTCAATAGAAGAATGAGTTATAGGCTTAATGAAATCTATGGTCAAGTGGCCTCGCTATTTGACACGCACGTTATCTACGGTATGTTTACGCGCAGCCAGTAATAGAAGGGGTTCAGATGATATTTAAGAGCTCGAATCTGGCGAAGTTCTAAGTCAGGCAGCCACCCGGCTTTCGATCTACTTGGTTCTCGCCCCTCCATTGCAGAAAGGTGAGCTCACCTCAAGAAACAGATTTGCACATGTTCATTCATCTGATTTAAGTCCTAAGCTAGGAGTATTTGTCCCCAATCCAGTTCCCCTCAGGATTCACATGGCACAATGGAGACCCGTGATTGCGTCGTTCTGCCTTGTCCTTCAGTTCCCAGGGTTTGGACGTATTCAGAAAAATATAGATGCTACTATAAGGAAAGGCATGCGCTTCCTGTCCCTTTTCGCCTCTCATTGTCTGGAGTCAACCACGCATTTGACATGAACACCTTTTTTTTATACCAACATTATCCCTACTATAAAGGTAAATCAAGCATATAAATTGCAATAACCCGGTAGCCATATACGCCACTGTGCAGCTGAGTATGTCCCTTCCTCAACGTGCGAGGTAATGTCAAAGTGAGCCAGCTGCATGTGTAGAAAGCAGACACAATGGCGTGATAAGCAACAGGTGACGCAAGCACATTTTCGTATGCATTGAGGTCTCGCCTTTCCATTTATATCGAAGACAAGTGACGTCAAAATGTTTCACATTTTAAAACACGCACCTTTGTATGTTTCCGACCGTTGTTGTACGTCAGTTCAACATTAACGTGTTGCCCAAAATATATCAAAAGCTATCAATGAAGCATACGGCCAAGATGTTTCCTCGTAAAGGCTGGTCAAGACATCTGCACCAAGTGCGGTGGCTACGACTGCGTGCCTTGCGACCAGATCAACTAGAACGACCGCTTTGTGCTGCGAGTACACACTCCTGCAACAAACGCTACGACACTGTGCCAAAATGGCACATCACTTTCCGCCGCACTAGCAGTTTTGATCCCAGTTTTTTTAATCTTGCCCCCCCCCCCCTTCCTATTAAAAAAGAAGACATGAATAAAACGGCGATTGCCTCTCCGCACTAACACCGTCGCGCTCTGTAGAACACAAACCGTTTTATAATTTTATGACGTCAGATTCAAACCTTATTTGTCAAACCCGAAGAGATTTAGTTCTATGAGTTCTGCTTCAAGACTTAGTTCCATGAGTGGTGCTTCAAGTCGTTTTGTATTCCGTCGTCCGATAAAAGCGTTTTTCTAGTCCTGCAGAAAAATGATGGCACTGAAAGTAGCAACGTCGCTGATAGTGGTCCTCCTGTCTGCTGTAATTTGCACGGGACATCCTGACGGAGCTGACGACCAGGCCTGCAAAGACCTGTATCCGTCCCACGGATACACTGCCAAGAGCGCTGCTGAGGGCCACGCCGAGGGCTACCGTCTCGTCCAAGACACAGAGGACTACAAGCCGGGTGACGTCATCACAGGTGAGAATTCTTATTTCTATTTCCTTGACGGACATAAAAAAAAAAAACTACACATTTTTCGAATACTTTGGCTGCCTCTAAAGACATCTTGACAGCGCGTGACTACTTCGTGGTCGAATTTCTACTGGGGGTGAGATGTAGCATCGTGAGATATAGCGTCGTACGCCTGTTCACCCAATTAAATTTGCTCATGGTCTCAAATGTTATTGTGCTGTTTAAATAGCTACATATTATATCCAGAAATTTTATTATTTTGAGATAAGAATGACGCTTTCATGGTGCTCAGATTATAACATGTCCATTTGACGGTTCGGTATAGTCTATCCGTGTATTTGTTTCAAAATGTTCATGTCCAGGCGCCGACGGGTTTCTGCAAGGAAAGAGAGCAGATATATGCGGGCACTAAGCCTCCTTTTTAACTTTTAACTTGTTGGATTATGGATCTGGAAATTTGTCTGGATTTTATTAGGATTTCAAATTTTTATAAATACTTTCTTGTCTGCTATCTGGATTTTATGTTTCCGGAAACAATTCCAGATAGATTTTATCTCACAAGACCAGTCCAGTTCACGGTCCAGTCCAGTCCAGACCAAACCAGCGACGGCAGCTTGCCCTAGGGCAGTAAATGCCAACACATTTAAAAATAACTTGTATATGCCTTGTGTTCGCGGGCAGATGTTTTAACTGAGAATTTAGAGTTATGGTTGAAAATCCCACAGGGGTGTTCTGCTCAAGACTTGGCAATTTAATGATGATCTTCCTATATGAGATGTTTTAGAAGCCGCACCACGGGGAGGGTTCAGCATACGTTTCGTGTACAGTGACACTGTCCTCGGAGGCCTCTCCCTTCATGGGGTTCCTGATCAAGGCTTTCGACGAGAACGAGAAGGATGTGGGCTCCTTCAGGAGCACCGGGTCCGACTCGAGGGCATTCAGCCACTGCGCCGGTATCACGCACACCTGGAGGGACCTGAAGAAGAGGGTTGTCGTCCAGTGGATGGCACCAGAGGACAGATCCGGCAAGGTCCACTTTAAGTAAGTTTGCCCGATATATATTTGGACAAGCCGGAAAATTAACGTAGCCGAAGAAATTTCTCTCGGCATGGTTTTCGCACTCTCCATAGCGATTTTGCTTCAATCCACATAACAAATATGACCCATAGACTGTTTCACGTAGGTTCCTCAAGGTGTGCTCTTAATCTTTAGTCATAAGATGCTATTAGGTGGGCGCTCTTCCTTCCGAGATTGTCCTTCTGTTATATTTGCTTAATTGGCTACTGCATCCCATCCAACATTTATTTGTAACAATAAGAACATTCAATCATACCAACATATCAAAGTCACTCACGAGTCATAATTAGCTATCACCTGAGTGCTGTGTATGAAGTTTTCCAAATATTTTTAATAAAGTTTCTAAACATTCCTGCAGTTAATACATATTCAGCATTACGCCAACATTTTAATGAAATCTCCGACTTGGTGTCTCAGCTTTGCAAAAAAGCACATTGTACTATGGAAATAAAAATCTCTCTAGTATGCTTCCCCACCGAAAAACCTAGTTTAACTTTTCGCTATATGGATTATGAAACTGTAACTCTATCTGAGCTCTTTCTGGATTTCAGGCGTCAAAAATTATTTTTAGTCTGCAATCTGGATTTGGGTTTCCATAAACAATTCCAGTTAGATTACCAGTCTCATATTCTAGACAGTAAAACCTTACTGTTTTTTCTCGGTAGGGTTGCCTTTAATAATGTGTGTGTTTCGGATCCACAAGTGTAAATATAGCTCCCAAGCTTATCTCCTCGCTACTGAGAAACACGCGCTCTCTGGCAGAAACTCGATGGTACATCGGGTTCAAATGAAATTCGAACAGCGACGGAACTTTGAGCCCACTAACGGGGCAGCTTCCAAGCTTGGGTTATGCATGGCGATGTTCAAAAACATCGGAGTAGAGCGCACAACCTCGCAGCGCCCTACTTCGGTGTGTTTGAACATCGCAAAGCACAATCCAAGCATGGAAGCTGCGCTGGTAGTGGGCTCGAAGTTCCATCACTGTTCGCATTTCATTTTAACCCGATGGTACACATGCAACCAGTGGTAAAAGAGACGAACCACCGGGCAACCAGTGGTAAAAGCAAAGTACGCAGCCAAGTTGTTGATAGATCAACTAAACTAACACAGCGAAACTTTATTAAAAGCCCTAAATTTACGCCGGAGGAATACGTACTATTAATGTTGAAATAAGTTCAATTTGGACACGATAAACATTTATGTAAGATTTCAATAACCAAATAGTTTATTCACACACTCAACTGAGGATGTACACCAATCACGCAATATCCACAACAGTATTTTTTTGCAGGGCAGGTGAAGGTTGAATTCCAGCGAACACTACACAGTTGACATGTATTTTTTTCTTCCAGGGTCACAGTCGTCAAACAAGTAAAGGACATCTACCACGCCATTCCAAGCACGTTGGCTTAAACCGTCCAAATGTTTTTACAACAGAAGGACTAAATAAAGACTATAGAAGCTCAGGCCTTTTTTTTTTTCATTTGTGTAATAAAGATTACCGAGGATTGAATTGAATCCCTCCCAGTTTGCGTATAAACATGCGTGACGTGTGCTGCTAATGGACACAAAATAGCTTTGCTTGATTCCATGTGCCGTGAAAATACACATGTTCTTGAGTCCATGACATAGCATCTATTACTTCTTTGAACTCCGGAAGCGCTAATTCGCGCAGTCTCCGTCTCCCATCAGCCTTATATTTATTTTTGTTTTCCTGTGGTTTAATCATCATGGCCACAATACTGTCTCTGAGCCGGTGTTGTAACTACCTTTGATTTAGAGGCCCAGATGCATCTTGGGTTTTACTATAACTACCATAGTTAAGTTTATAATTAGGTCCGAGATATAATAATGCGCGTTTTTGGATTTCACAAAAATCGGCATATCCTTGAATGTCCAATGAAGCTCTGCAATAATTCCTTGTTTTGGAAAAGAAAAATACACATAAGTTTTGCCTCAGTCAGATTATTTAACCCATTTTCATCGTCTCTGTTTACAATATTAATGGGCAGCTAAATCCTTCAGGCAACAAAATAACTGATGCAATAAGTTTTTTGTTGTGAACAAATTATTTAGCACTACCTTCGCCTTCTAAATTCGCCTCGGTGGGCACCGGAAAAAGAAGAAGAGGTGTTGAAGTGATCGAATGGAAGCTACATTGGCTCTGCGAACAAGGACCAATACCTGCGGAAATTTTTACTTAGAGACACTGAGTAACGTTTGCATCGCGTGCCCAAAGCCACCAGGAGCACGCGGATACCGATTTCTTGGTCGTAAGCGCACAATTTTTATTTTCTGGTCACTTCCAGTTTTGAAGCGGGGGTGCCCCGCTAACCCTAAGCCATAGGCGAGGGCCCTGACTACGGCGGCCACATCGCTCGTGATGGAGTCCGCAGCGGCCTGCTCAAGCGTTGATCGAAACCACCAGCCGCATACCGCCAACGCTGAAGAGGAAGAAAATGACATGCGCATGTTGCAAGACCCTCCAAGTACCACCGGCGACGACGAACACGACATGGCACCCTGGATTAAAGTCACCAGCCGGGCTATTCGCCGCAAGACGCGAGCCAGCCTTGCCACGCAAACTCTCAACCTATCGCCGCCAAAGCCGGCTCTTCGACCCAGCCGCCCGGTGCTCAAGCCAAAACCTCCACCCCTTCCTGCTGACGACTTTAAATTGGCGATCCGGCCTCGCAATGGTCTCGTGCTGAGCAAGGTGAGCCCGATAGTACTTTCAAACAGCATTATGCGAGAAGCTAAGCTACGTCCTCAAGAGGCAGACATCAAAATACGCGTCAATGAACAACAGAACATTCTAGTTGCAAGCACACCCTACCAATCAACAGCCTCGGCGCTGAGTAAGATCCAAAAACTAACTATTGGTGAAACTACTTACGCAATTGCGTCATATGGTATCTCCCCTGACAACTCGTGTAGAGGGGTGATACACTCGAGAGAAAAGGAAGCCACCAACGAAGAACTATTGGAGGCCATCTCAGCCCCTGGATACGAACCACTCACGTGCCGCCGATTCGGGGACTCAGACACCATCCTCATCACTTTCATAGGAAAGAAAGTCCCTTTCCTTATATACGTAGGCGGAGTGGAAACGAGGTGCTTCCTCTACAAACGCACCGTCGCCTACTGCTACGTCTGCCATCAAACTGGCCACCGCGCGGACGTCTGCCCTTACCCGCCAGATGTGCCGACGTGCAAGGACTGCGAAGCCCTACTTACCGCGGAGCCACACGAGTGCAAACCGAAATGCTCTCTGTGCAGCGGTGAACACCGCACAGCGAGCAAGGCCTGCCCTGGGCGCTTTTTGCCGCCCGTCAACCGGCGAAAAGAACAGACGTCGATCGGCAGGCGGAGACCGAGAACTCCTTCTGGCCAGCGAGGGGACCCCTCATCAAGATCTTCCGCTGCCCGGTCCCGATCTCGTAGCTACCCACGTTTGACCCAGGACAGGAGACGCCGCAGTTCGAGGTCCCGGTCCCGCTCCAAGACCCGAGGAAGGACACCGAGCACCCAGGAACGAATAGAAACTCAGCAATCTACGCAGGTGAGCTGGGCGCAGACGCTCTCTCGCAAAGCTCGTTCCCCTCCCCTACCCAATGATATGCTTAAACAAGTCCAAACGCAGAATTTACGTCTACAAGAGGAGAATACAACACTTAAAGCCGAACTTGGCGCACTGAGAGAAGAATTATGCGCCCTTCGTAATGAAATCAAACAAACGACACAATCACCATCCGCTCCCGAGAAACGCAAAAAGATAGAACGCCCCACTTCGAAACCGTTAGAACCCCCTTCCCAGTCCCCGACTGCACTAAGCCCACAACTCACAGAAATCACTCAGCAACTCGCAACCCTTATGCAACTTATGCAACAAACTAACGTGCGCTTGGATAACCTCGAAGCTCAGAACCCATCTCTTCCCGGTCGTCTCTCACGGCGTGCCTTGAAGCCTTACAGCCGACCCACTCCTCATCAAGAGGAGCTCACCTGCCACGATGGCAGCAAAACGGAATAATAATCAAGTTCTTCATCACAAAACCACCATATGGCAGTGGAATTGCCGCGGATTCAAAAAAGTGAAAGCCGTTTACAACTCCCTGTAACACCGAATTAGAGCGCAGCTCTTGAGGAGGAGGAGGGAAGGGTACTGGGGGGGTGAAGTGACCTGGGGGTGTCACGTGACCTTGGGGGGTCACGTGACGATGCCGATGATGTCATCAGTGACGTCACTGATGACGTCATCAGTGACGATGACGATGCGGACTCCGATGACGTCATCAGCGATGATGACGATGCGGATGTCGGTGACGTCATCAGTGACGTCACTGATGACGTCATCAGTGATGATGACGCTGACGATGCGGATGCCGGTGACGTCATCAGTGACGTCACTGATGACGTCATCAGTGATGATGACGATGACGATGCGGATGCCGGTGAGGTCATCAGTGACGTCACTGATGACGTCATCAGTGATGATGACGATGACGATGCGGATGCCGGTGACGTCATCGGGGAGGTCACGTGACCTCGGCGGGGGTCACGTGACCCTGGGGGTGGTCACGTGAGCTGGGGGTGTCACGTGACCGGGGGGGGTCACGTGACCTCGGGGGGTCACGTGACTTCAGGGGGTCACGTAACTTTGGGTGTCACGTGACCTTGGGGGTCACGTGACTGGGGGAGGGGTCACGTGACCTCTGGGGGTCACGTGACCTTGGGGTGACCTTGGGGGTCACGTGACCTTGGGATGACCTTTGGGGGCCACGTGACCTTGGGATGACCTTGGTTACGCCGACGCCGACGCCGCTCAAGCCGGGAACGGGCCCCTAAGAGCTGCGCTCTAAAACAAGTTCGGTTCACTCTCTCAATTCATTGCAGCATCTACCTCTCCTCCGGATGTCATATCACTCCAGGAGACCAATTCTCCCGCTCGTCTTCCCGGCTACGTGACGTACGGAGAAGACACCGGAAAAAACCTTCATACTCTGGTTAGCAAACGAATTACTGCTATTCAACACGCTCTTCAACAAACAGAACAGCTGGGAATCCTGCTCGAGCTCATCCCGCGTGCCAAGAAACACGTCCACAGTCTTTTCATCTTAAATATGTATTGCAGACCCAAATCTAAAGATCCTAGTGTCCAAAACGTACTCCTGCAGGCTATCCACAAAGCGGGAGGTCAGCCTCTCCTCATAATGGGAGATTTCAACGCGGCCCACCAGCTCTGGGGCTATGCGTACTCCAATAAACGCGGTAATGCCTTGCATGCACTCATCGCAAACAATGACCTTACCCTCCTAACTAACCCTGCCTCCCACACCCGCATGGGCAATAGCGTCACCAATGATACCTCGCCAGACTTAACTATCACTAGCCACATCCCTCACGCGGACTGGGAGCACCTCGGAGAATATTTGGGGAGCGACCATGCCATTCTAGCCACTACTATATACGGCGCAGAGTACAAAGTCAAAGTCGGCAAGGCACGCCTGACCGACTGGACCAAACTCCGAGATGAACGAGAAAAGAGACTGAAAACGACAGATCACCCCCCGCTTACTCTGCAAGAGTGGGTATCTCGTCTCGTCCAAGATGTCCAAACCCACACTAAAAATATTGAAACGTCCACCACCACTCCATGTGTGGACACTAGGCTTCTCCACCTATGGGAGGCTCGCCGCAGTCTAATTAAACGATGGAAGAAACAGAAGCTCAACCGCAAGCTAAAAAAACGTATTGCGAGGCTCACACAAGACGCGGCACAGTACGCCTCCGAATTGTGCAAGGAAAACTGGCTTTCCTTCTGTGACGGAATGTGCGACACCCTTAGTACCTACAAAACCTGGAAACTGCTCCGCTATCTTATTGATCCGGCCAAGAGCAAGACGACGTCCCAACACACTATGGACAAAGTCATCCATCAACACGTAGGAGACACACGCCATCTCCTCGCGACTCTCAAGACCCGTTACCTCCCTACTCATCCCACGGAACCCCTTCCTCCATACTCGGGAAGCCCAAATCCGCTCCTAGACGAGGACATCCATCTGCATGAAGTTACGGATGCTCTTGCCAAGATTCGCCGCAACACAGCGCCCGGATTAGACAAAGTTACTAACAAGGCCTTGGCCAACCTGGACAACCCTTCCCTTCTAGAACTGACTGATCATCTAAATGACATCTGGCAGACGGGAATCCTCCCCGAGGATTGGAAAACTGCGGAAGTTAAACTGATACCTAAGCCGAACAAACCACCCAGCACTGACAACCTTCGACCCATTTCCCTTACGTCGTGTGCAGGGAAACTGTTGGAACATATCGTATTAAACAGACTGCAATCATATCTCGAAGATCACGATAAGCTCCCAGTGACAATGTTTGGCTTCCGCTCGCATCTGTCGACGCAAGACGTTCTACTCCAGCTTAAGGAAGAGGTAATGCTGCCTGCTACGCGCAACTCACCCACGGCCATTCTTGCTCTAGACCTCAAGGGGGCATTTGACAATGTTAAACACACTGCCATCCTCTCACAACTTAATACCCTCGACTGCGGCCATAGAACCTACCAGTACATCAAGGATTTTCTCTCCGGGCGCAGAGCGATACTAAAGGTGGGAAACCTCGCCACAGACCCAGTCCTGCTTGGCAGCCGAGGTACCCCTCAAGGGGCCGTACTCTCACCTTTGATATTCACAATTGCGCTCATCGGTCTCCCTGCCCTCTTGGACTCCATTCCCGGCGTACATCATGGCATATATGCCGATGACATTACGATCTGGTCCGGCACGGGATCCTTCGGGGAAATTGAGGAGCGTCTGCAAACGGCGGCCAATGCGGTCAGTGATTATGCCAAGTCATGCGGCCTCGAATGTGCGCCACAAAAATCAGAACTACTACTCGTTTCTCCAAGAAAGAAAGGTTCTCTGGACCCACCCAATGTCACTATCTGTATGGAGGGCCACATCATCGTTCCATCTCCGCATATCAAGATCCTCGGTATGACCTTTCAGGCCGACCGCGCGAACACCATCCTGATAAATAAGCTCAAACACACCACAGACCAAGTCACCCACATGATCCGACGTATAACCACCAAAACGAGGGGTATGCGCGAGGTCGATACGGTTCGCCTAGTCCAGGCATTCATAATCTCCCGCATTACGTATGCCATACCTTATGCAGTCCTAACCAAGACAGAACTCTCGAAGGTGGATGTAATGATCAGGAAAGCCTACAAACAGGCCCTCGGACTTCCCGTCAGCACGGCCACCGACAAATTGTTAAAACTCGGCCTACACAATACAGCTGACGAGCTCATAGAAGCCCATCTTTCCAGCCAAAGAATGAGACTGGGAGCCACGGGCACAGGAAGACTTCTTCTCTCTCGACTGCGACTCACAACCCCTCTGCAGCATCCTCCTTCTGAAACCACGACTCTCTCTCACGAGGTCCGGAGACACCTCTCCATTTCACCGCTTCCCCGCAACATGCACCCCGTGCATCATGCGGGACGAAGGGAGGCGAGAGCCCAAGCCGTATACAAACGCTATGGCCACGAACCAACCACCGCATACACGGACGCGGCCTCTTATCCCGGCATAAGAGCCATGACAGCCGTCGTCGTCCAACAAAATCACCATGTCAGCAGCATCACACTACCAAGATACGAACCCTTACAAGCGGAAGAGGCGGCCATTGCTCTTGCCATCGCGCAAACTACAGCCGAAGTCATCATTACAGACTCGCAGCACGCGTGCCGTAATTTCTCCAGAGGAAGAATTCACCGTACAACAGAACGGATTATCTCCCAACACCCGCCGGATAGACTCATCACTATCATATGGACACCCGCCCACTCCTCTGTACCAGGCAATGCAACCGCCCACCTCTTGGCCCGAGAGTTATCCCGCCGGGCCCTGAGAGACGAGCAGGAGCGGCCGGTCCCATTGGTAACATATCAAGAGATCACGCAGCACTATAGGTTGGAGCGACGTACCTACCCACCCCCACATAAACAACTATCGAAAGAGCAGGAACGACATCACCGTGCCCTACAAACTAACACCTTCCCTCATCCCACTAAATGCCATATCTTTTTCCCTACCCTCTATTCCCCATTATGCCGCTTTTGCGGAGCTCCTGGGACCCTATTTCATATGGTAGGAGGATGCGACCAAAATCCCACCCAATCGTCTAACCCTTTCCAGTCGTCATACGAGCTTTGGGAGAGAGCACTGACCAGCTCCAACCTCGATGACCAGCTCATGCTCGTGTCGAGGGCTGTGGAAGCAGGGAAGGCTCAAGGCGTCTTGGACTAAGGACTCCTCCCCATCGCTTTCTCATAATAAAGATGTTTATTCTCTCTCTCTCGGTGGGCACCGGCATTAAGACAACAGGCAGCCGGCTCCGATCGCACCCTGGTTCCAACTGCCACCAGGCGTTTTATTATCAATCAAAGAAGAAGACAATGAACGCGGCAGCCTCATAGTGGATGTATTTAATTCAGTGAGTACACTTTGCACACTCCAAAATGCGCATATATAAATATACAGCACAACATCACCACTTCAAGTGGGTCTGCTTCCAGGTAATAAATAAGCCTGTCGGGTTGCCTGCTTTTTGCGCTGCGCCTTACAGAAGGACCGGACACAGAAGGTTCGTCAAACTCATGACTATCGAAGTGGTTCTCAGGCTCCGAGTCCGAGTCATTTGAATCCGTGGATGCTGCGGGTCAACCGTCATCCACCGCCGAGCTCCCTTCTCAACTAAGCCATTTTGGAGTTAATCTTGGCCTCAGGTGATCGCGATGTATAAAACAAATTCTACTAAAAATCTGCGCCAAGTATGCGAGAACACTAATTTCCTTCATCACCTTTCCTTTCGCCCATCCAGTTTCCTCCCCTCTCACGTTTCGCACTCAAGCTTTGTCCTCAACTTTGACCTCCCCTGGTCTGGCCTGTTGAGTGTCAACAGTCTTCTCGGCATTATTTGGATTTTCTCGCCGAAACGTAGCGGAACTGGGTCTCAGCAAAGCAAACCCGTCCGTGGTAAGCGCACAAGAAAGAGCTCTGCCGGCGTCTTTCCCGTTCGTTACTCCGTGGCGAGTTGTCCTGTACTGGAACAAAAAGTTTGAAAGCTTCAGCTGCGTGCCTCTTTTCCCACCCCGCGCCCTGTCCTCCAGCAGCTGTCTCAGAAGGGCTTCTTTGCCGTCGGCCAGCTCGTTGTCTTTTCAGACAAATTAGTCAAAGAACACTTAGGCTTGTCTCCGGTCAGGATTCTTCAATAAGGGAATAGAATTATCGTCAAAATTGAATGTTTCCTCAAGTGGCCATGCTATTTGACACGCTCGTTATCTACGGTATGCTATCGCGAGTCCAGTGATAAAAAGGGTTCAGGTGTAATTTAGGAGCTAGAAACTGGTCAAGTTATAAGTCACGCCGCAACCCGGCATCTGATCAACATGGTTGTCGCCTCTCCATTGCAGAAAGGTAAGCTCACCTCTAGAGGCAGCTTTACACTTAGAGTGCGAAGATAGTTGTGGACTTTATTCGAAAGAGAGGGTGCCATCCCGACCTGGCGACAGATAATCGCGACAAATTTCGACACCATAATTTTTAAGGAATAATCGAGCACTCTTCGAAAGAATGTCACAAACACAAGACAAAAGCTGAACAGGGGTCTTGTTAACTCTTCCTTATTTCTTGTCATATTAGAGTCCGCCTCTCTATCTTGATCTTTAAAAACTTTTGTCATAGCTCGGGTGCCCTTAAAGGGAGAGCCTTGAGACCTGGGAAGTGAAGTGAGGCATAATCGTTATAAATGTCTCTGCGATGGATCTTTCAGAAAAGACAATAAAGTAAAGAAATGACAAGAAAGGAATCACTAGGAATTAAACACTGTAAAGCAGCTGAGACAGCCGACATACCAACGCCGCTTAAATGCGCCAATATTGGCCAAGAGCTGCGAAAAACAGTTCAGAGAAATGACTGACCCATTAATAAACAATAATAATCATTTCTTTTCAACTTTTAAGATCCAAGCATATAACTTAACATTTCGTTAAAAAAAAAATGATTCCGAAGCCGCTGCTTTCGCAGTGATTTCGGTATTCTCGACGAAAAACTTTAGCATTTAGAGAGTGCTACAGAGAACCTACAACTTTTAGATATCTGGATTAAAGACCTGTCAATCTATCTGGATTCTATTGCACGGCGTCGCAGCTGCGCCTCGGTTTTACGTTGTCGCGTACGTTCTGCATACTGGGAAAACGAAACCATGTACCTACACTCTAAGAAACAATGACGACCCTGGGTAGTCAAAATGGCGCTTTGGAGGTTTTAACTACACCTAAAGGCAAGTGACTAGCCTTTGGGCAAAGTGACGACCCCAAACCGCTGTGGAATGACCACTTTTCTGAAGGTGACGATAGGGGGTGGTCACTTTCAAATCCGATATTCACATGCAGGCAGTCGTAAATGATATTAGTAACTTAGATAACTACAGAAAGACTATAAATTATATTCTTCCTTAGCTTCCGTGACCCTTTAAGATCCGCCAGGATCACATCCGTTGTGCAATTGGCGTACATTCGTGCAATGAACATTTTGTCAGCGCGAGCAGCAACACTGCAGGTATCGACAGCTGTGGCATCAAAACAACAACGAACGGCGTGAGTGTTTGCCGAAATGAGGTAAGGATATTTTTTTTTGCCGTGTCTTATTTTAAAGAATATTTAAAGAAATGACTAGTTGTATATCTGATCATATTGAACCATTGAACACTGAGACCGAGGGTCCTCAGTGTAAACATGCTCAGAGGTATGTGACTGTGTCGCCTGTCCTGCTTTCCTTAATCTCGGACTGGTTGAATTTCTGAGCTGCTCCCGTCGTGGTTGTGATCTTCCGGCTGTACGTACGTAGTGCGTGAACATTCCAATTCAGTAGCAGGTTGCAGTTCAGTGGCACCGTAGTAACTGGCTTTTACTAGATTGTTGCGTCGTCACGTTCGCTATTTGTGTTGTTACAAACGCCAGCGCGAGCCCGAGCTCGCGCCTCTTTGCCGTTTGCGTTCTTCAGTTTTGATGTTATGCTCTATTATTTATTAAATCTAAACCTAAAAGTCAATCATCTCTGCATCGTCACCCGTCAGGGCACCCCGTAGCGCTGCCGCTCTACCGGCCCTTACTGGATGTCTCCTGCTAGCAATAGCTGCTCGATGTCGAACCACAAACATCGTCACCTCTCCGCCAGAGAGTCACTACGTTTTGCTGCGTCAGCTACCACTATATTTTGGTGCGTCACGTACCGTGATATTTTGCTGCGTCGGCCGCTACTACGTTTTGGTAAGTCGGCCGAGCCTGTCGGCCCATCGAGTTCTTTCGACTGTTTAACTCTTTTTTGGGCAGAAAAAGAGCCACTGCGGTTTTTCACGACGTTCTTGCGCTCGTGTTCGTTCAGTTTTTTTAGGGCAGTATATAAAATTCTGGGGTTCGTTGCGGTGTTCCAGCACTTGTGTTACTTCAGTTCTTTCAGGACAATAATTAAGCCCTTGAGGTTCTTCACAGTGTTCCAACGCTCGTGATCGTTCAGTTTACCAGTCTGCCCTGCAAGACGTTGCTTTTCAAACCTTCTGATCTTTTCCCCTTGGCCGGTCGCTCTGCTGTACCCGGTCTTGCGCGAAATTTCATTGCATTGAGACCCCCCATGCTGCCCTATACTCCGTTCACCCCTAAGCTGAGACAGAGCCGTACATGTAGAAAGTTTGGCCATTCATTGCAAAGTATAGGAGACAAATGAAGAGGCGCCATTGGCCGAAAGCGGGCTGGCCGTGTTCCAGGGCGTCTTCACAAATTTGACTGTGGCCAATCAAAAGCCGGAAATAATACCCTGGCGGTGGTTGCGAGAAACAAACTTAATAAGTGCGTCGGAGTAACTCTCGGTGACTGAAAATATGGTACACGTGATGTTTCAATCACAGTAATCCAAACTCATGGTGGAAGATTGCGACTAGCGGAGCAATCGACATAATTCGTATGCCAAGCGCCGAGGGCCGGGAATCTGCCGTCCGAGTGGTCACACTCTGTCCGAGCAAAACAAAGTTGAGTGGCACATTCGTTTCTCCCATCTTTCTGCATGATCACGAGCGAAGCATCACGGGCACCCTATTTTCAACCATCAAGAGTCACGAAACTTCACTTTTACGCACTTATTAAAGCCATATACTAACATATACCTATGATTAAAACAGTTTCTCGCTATTACCGCAAGGGAATTCTTTTAGGCTTCTGGATGGCCAAAAGAGCATTGTCAAGCCCACTTTCTGCGTCTGGTGCACGCCCTGAGTCTGCCGGTGACTTCCATTGATCAAACTCTCTGTATACACGGCCCCGCGTTGAGACTGCTGTGGGAACTACGTGCCCGCCGAACCAATCAGCCGCCTCCCTTTCATAACCTGACCCAGTCTTCGGCGTGTGGCTATGAGCGGGAGCGTGATTACGTGGCGAAATAGAGATGTATGACTGGTCCATTGAGGACGTAGCTTCCACCGCAGTCTCAGCTTATGAATGAATGGAATATAGTCAGCGCGCAAGATGGCCGCCCAGCTCCGGCCTCCCGAGAAGTTGACGTGTGCTCTCGGTGAATCGCAGTACTTTGAAATTAATTGTTTCTCTTGCAGTTTTTCGTCTAAGAAAATGTTTTCATCATAAATGTCTGTAACCTCAACAGCAGCCGGTAAGCCGACATTTTTCTCTGACTGCAACTACCTCAAGTATAGGAGGGGCACTCACTTGCTCGAATGACGTTTTATCGAACGCCCACGTTTCACCGAATGACACTTTAGCGAATAGTCGGACGCCGCGAAGCGGCATTTTTGGGTGGGCCAACTGGGTTTACATTTTTGTAATGAGCCGCCACAGACTGTCGCCGCGAAGCGTCGTAAGTGCAGCGCGGCGGATGGGTTAACACGCGCCCCGTTATTCGCTAAAACGTCGATTCGCTCAAATGTCACTGTTCGCTAAAACGTCATTCCCTCATGTGATATGGACCCCTCACCTATGACTAACTCTCCACGGATATGAAATGTTTTTCAATGTAATTTCTCATTGGCTGCTTGGGTGTATAGGAAAATAAGTGTCGTGTTCTAATATTCTCATTATTGTAGTCTCCCTGTAGCTAATATTAAAACATATATTAAGAAAGGGAGAGGAGTGGTTTTTCGTTCTGCTTTAAGGGTACGGAAACGAAATTTTAGCGCATTTTTCTTTGTGCAGACAAGTTCTCCTTCATGACCGCAGCTCACAAACAGCAGTCTTTCGTCTGTAAACGCAAGAAAAGCAATTTTAAAACAAATAGAATAATTTCCCAATACCGCCTGGTAGTTGGGGTCCGAGCTTCGTTGGAATATATCACGTCACGGGCCCACCGACCTCCATAAAGAACCCCCCCCCCCCCCCCCCCATTAAAATGGGGCATCCAACGTGGGGCGCGTTCGGTATGCCTCTGCTTCTAGTCGTCCCCAGAGAGTCCCATGGATTCGTTGAGCGGGTTGTTCACTGACGCTAATGATTCCCGTTGAGACAAAGTATGTTGGAATTTTGGCGGCTTGTCTCCCAGCAGAGCTCAACAGGTGTCTCCTCGAATCGAGTACCTAAAGGGCTCGAAGGACGAGGATGCGGACGCGCTTTCTCGGGTACCCCAGAATAGTGGTTGGCAGGAGACGAGGAGCGCGGTTAAGATGTAAGAGAGTCGTCTTCGGAGGCAGAGGAGAGCCACGGCATGTTCGCTGGAAGGCAGGATAACGACTGGCAGGAGGGTAAACAACCAGGACTCATTGCAGATTTAAGATTTAGGCTTGGGATGATGCGTTAAGCAAGTAAGCGCCTGTCGAGGCCCGGGGTGCAAATAGGTTCTGTTAGTGGATGTCGGAAAAATTTCGAGAATGGCAGTCGACACCGGGAACACTGGCGGACGAGATTGTCAGTGGGTGTCGGGTAAACTGGCAGAAATCGCGGTTTACACTGGGAACGCCGGCAAGTGAGTTAATGAGCACTATAATTTGTAACTGCTGGGCCAAGACGGCTAGTTGCTTCGCGTCATCCCAACAATCCAGAAAGGGCAGAGGCGATTTATAGGATAATTTTGCGACTTCACTCGGGCCGGTCATGGCAATGACAGCAAGACTTTTAATAAGTTATGTCGCGTCATGACCTGGCCGGGGATGAGGTGGTAGACATTTAGGTGGCTTGTAGCTGTACAGCGTGCCTTGAGGCGTGAACAGTTAAAGCGAGCTTGCTCGCTGAGCGGTCGCTCCCTCCGAGGACAGATAGTCCCTAGAGCTCGTATGCACGTAAACGGAACGGGAAGCTGACGCATCGAGTAGCACATGGTAATTGTAACTGTTGCGGAACGCGGTATATGGCCATCCCGCCACAGGCTTTGGATCCCTTCGCTTGCGCAAATGATGGACTAGGTTTACACCATCGTTACCACTGCACGGTCAGAAGGCTAATTGACAACAAATTAATTGACCTATTTTTTTCTGGTTTAGTAATTTATGGTTCCAGGTGCATCAGCAAAAGATATAGGCATAGTTCCATGTTATCACTCCAAAAGTCTGGGTTTCTTCAGCATGAACTAATTGTATTTTTAATAGTGATCATACCAAAAATTGCATGTTGCTATTTTCAGTGGTTGCTGCTCGTGAACTCAAGAGGCTGGAATTGCAGCTATTGCAACTTCATGATGTAACGAGATTTCAGCTGCTCGTCAGACCATGGCCAGGCGGTGAAATGGATCCTCAATCCTTTGGGGGGCGTGCTTGTTGGTTTAGATCGTGAAACTTCCAGAATTGTGTTTGCCTTGCAATGTCAAAATGCTCAAAAATATTTTTCGTGTGAAGCCATCCGACTACATCTCTGTGTGCTACATTCTTACAGATTTGTCACCCTGTTTCATTTTTTCTTTTATAGTGATTTAGAACTGCTGTGGGCAACACCGGAGACCACCGCCGAGCACAGCACCATATGCGGCAAGCACCAGCAAAAAGACTCGAAAGAGGGTTAGCAGACAAGGCCCATCATGCAATCGATGCCACCAGCCTGACAGCTTACAAGACCACATATTGTATGCAATAAATAAGTTGTCGTCATTAACCTGTCTCGACCACGGCATGCAGGCAGCGGTGGGATCCAGTGTTGCACATGACAAGAACAAAGGCTATGTAAAAATGATAGGAGGCGAATGAACAATGCAGTATACGCTTCTGCTATTTGTATTGCAGACACCGACAGCTTGTCAGCTACCCTTAAATAGACCGTTTTGAAAGGTGTGCACCATCTATACTATGCTCACGCTTAAGCTGAGACTACAGTGCCTGCCGGACCAATCAGCCGCCTACCTCTTATCAGCCAGTGTTGTGATTGCTGTGCCATTTGCGCCAAACTGTGACAAAGTGCTTATTCTGCTACACTTGCTACATTTGACCGAGATTTGAGGAATTTGCGGCAACATTGCGCCAGAACGTAAGTTCAATTAAATATTACTGAAAATATACCAGCTGCAGGCCTCGCTACCGGGCGAATAGTTACGGTAGGCTCGCGCGGGTTTTCAAAATCTTCGATAATCGCCTCAAATAACATACTATTTGATTTGATTTCGCACCAAGCACTGACAGTACTCAGAAGTTTTGCAACAAGTATCTCGTTCGTGGTCTGTTTTGGTGGGTTAGTTAGCTTTGTCGAGTGCGGTTCTCACCACATACTGGTGTACTGCACTGAAGCAACAATTGCGAACTAGGCGTCGCGATGTTGCGTGTCTTGCTTTGCCGCAGCGCACCCGCGTGCTAAGGGGAAAGGTACTCCTCCAGAGCGAGACATGGTGCAAGAAGGTATATATAGACTCTTTCGTAGGTTTATTTTGTATGCTTTGTTTTTTGTCCGAATTAAGAATTGCAGTTTTTAACCCCCCCCCCCCCCCCCCTAAATTTAAAGGACACATAAGACTAGGTGCTCAAGATTATTGTATTCTAACATTTGTTCAGTGGGATTTCGTGCAAAAAATAATCATTCACGACAGTCTGCGCTGCCCTTCATCAGTCGTCTTCTTGCTACCGCGTATGGTGCTTCCACACGCAACTAAACAGCCAGTGTTTGTTCTCCTAATATTTGCCGTCTCTTCTCCTCACATTTGCAGTTATATAAATGAAAATGAAGTGCGCAGTTAAGCTCCAAAACCTTTTTTTTTTTTTTTTTGCTTCTCCAAAATGAACTTATGGCTGCTCCAACAGCCGCTCCAAAATGACTACGACCAATCACATCACTGCACTTATCACCTGACCCGGCTCTTTGTGTGTGGGTATGGCTGGGAGAGTGATGACGTGGCAAAAGAGAGGCGTATGACTGGTCTAACGAAAACGTAGCTTCCACCGCAGTCTCAGTTTAAAGGTGAACGGAGAGTGGTAGCTGCAGCACTAATTATCAAAGTTTTCCATTGTTTGGGCACATACTCTGGCCGATGTTGCTTGATGTTACAAAGAAAATTGCCTCATCTCAGCAAACCTCACGCGAAATCGCTTAGTAGTCAGAAAACATCAAGAGCGTCGCTATTTTAATATTAGCAAGCGTTGTCAGTACTGAAGCACGGTGGAGGCATTGAAGACAACCGTACGGGCAGTGTGCGATGGCGCGGCAGCTGAGTTTTCCGCCTTCTGACCATGAAACGTGGAGGAACAGTTTAAACAACCTACCACAACTGTCTGACGAAACTTTCAGAGGCCTGTGTACATGCTGGCGACAACCCGCTGTGTGTAAGCTTCCTCAGCGAAGGCGCAGAACTTGCTCCGCTGCTTCAACGAGGTTGTTGCCAGCGTGCACAGGCCTCCTAGAGTTTCAGCAGACTGTTGCGGTAGGTTGTTTAAACTGTTCGTCCACGTTTCATAGTCAGAAGTCGGAAAACACAGCTGCTGCGCTATTGCACACTGCCCGTACGGCTCTCTCCGATGCCTCCACCGTGCTTTGGTGCCGACGACGCTTGCCAACTATAAAATGGCGACGCTCTCAGTGTTGTCGGATCACCAAGCAATTTCGCATAAGGTCTATTGAGACTATTTGACTGGTTGCCATCTTTTGTTTTAAACATGGCATATATCGAAAGGTTTTGTTGCAGTGAATCATAACAGGGTAGATGCAAAAATGAACGGAATGATTTTCTGAAAGGCGGGCCGTTTGTAGTACCAGCTTCCGCCGCTAGCAGCGCTTTGCAGCACCCCTTCCGAGTGAGTTTGCCGACAGGCATTGTCTTGTATAAATATTTTTTCCTAACTCTTCAAATTTTTTTTTTTTTGCAATGTCTGATATGAACGAACAACATGCTGCTGTAAAACTTTGCTTTAGCAAAATCTCTTGCAATTCTTCAGAGAGCTTACAAAGAAGATGGTAATAATAAATCACAAGTGTATGAGTGGTTTTCTTGCTTTAAGACCGGTGAATTATTGATCGATGACCAATCTCATTCAAGGCGACCCTCAACTTCTTCAACTGATGAAAACATAAAGCATTTTGGGCATTGTGCACTCCGAGTTTGTACCTCTTGGTGAATCTGTAATTCAAGTGTATTTCCTGGGAATTTCGCGAAACTTTCGAAACTCAGTAAGACAGAAACGCCCCGATATGATGGAAAGCGGGAATAATAGTTCCGTCAGAACAATGCCTCAGCAGACACTGCCCTGTCAGTGCAACAATTTTTTTAGCAAAGATGGCATGACACCGCTTCTCCATCTCCCGTATGCGCAGGACCTCGCCCCGTAAGACCTTTTTTCTGTTCGCCCGTATGAGAAGTCGAAAGGAAATCATTTTGTGAATGCGGAAGGCCCTTAGAGTCAGACGTTGCGAAAAACGAATGATTTTGAAGCGCTTGGGGAAAAAATTCCCAACATGCCGCTAGATCCTTAGCAGACGACGCCGGTCGGAAAACTATCTCGGGAAGGCTGCCGCTCAGAGCTGCTAGACACGGATGCTGGTACTACGGATGCCCGGCCTCCTGAAATGCATTCCAGTGACTTTTCGGTACCCCCTCATACTTTTTTTTTATTGTTGAAATTTTGGTTCTATGGAACAGTATCTTGCTTCATGTGAATCATGTCCCTTTTTGTGTTATACGTATTTTCAGGTATTTTTTTAAAGAATGGTGAAATGACTGTGATGTTGCAAATTTTGATTATTTAATATGTTTTTAATGCATAATAACATTGTTTTTTGGTTAAATTTTTTCCTGTTTTCATGTAAGTTTATTGGTTTGTTTCATATGCAAAGGTGCCAATAAGATGGTTGCAAGGTTGTTTCGGGCTTCAGAAAGAATCATTACTATATTATTACGGTTTGATAGTCTAGTGCTGTACAAAGAGTCCTCTTCGGGTTTCCATTTTCACAATGTTTCAAAAGTACCTACGAGGTTTCTTTTTAAGTTTTAATTTTTTTTTAAGTAAAATATTTTCAATATAAAATTTTATATCAGGTTTGGAAACTAAAAAGAATACAAACAACTGCCACCTCAAGACTTTGTCTCCATTATAGCCAGTTTATATACATACAGTATAGTTTTAGTTATAATGCCCTAATGTTTTTGGCGTGATACAATGTTTATATGAAGTTTCTCCATGCTTGGAAAGTGCCAACCTTTAGTTGGCAACAAAAACTGAAAGATTTAAAATAATTTTATATGGGTCTATATGTTCTCCGAATGCCGCACATAAAAAAAAAGAGAAACCTCGGCTATGCTAGTTTTTTGTTCTTTTCTTACATATAAGTGTACCCTAATTTTTTTTTATATAAATTTATTTAAGGGGATTTGAAGTGACGAGAGTAGAGCGACTCATCGGTCACTCGAGCAACACGGCAAAGCATGCGGCCAGCGTTTTCCCGCTACAATTATGTCGCCTATACTCAGGCAATAAATTTAAGAGAAAAAAGAAAAAATTGAACAACACAAGACTAAGAATTATGTTACCTTTAGCCGATTACTCACTAGGAATGCAGATATTGTTCTAACTTTTTCTGCTATTACACGCGCAAAACGAGCATGGGGCAACATGGCTTTAGTAAGCTTATCACTGCGTGAATCTGAACCCGAAGTTGATCGGGAGCATGCCGTGCGGGGTTACTTTATCCGATTACTTTGATATCATGTTGCCCTTCGTAGCGCCAGATTAAGAGAGGAGTGTAGCCTGCCAATTTAAATACACAGAGCACTTGTATACCAATAATACGCGCAAATACTCTTTGTATTCATCTAATAAACAGTGGTACTCACTTTCCTGATCCTTGTCAGAATATGATAGGGCATATATACGAATGGGGTCGGTAGGGTGGTTAGAGTAGAGAGTCGCGGATGTGTTATGTTGGTGTTGTTTGTGCAATGTTGTGCTGCTAACATGTATGTGCCTGTATCAATGTTCCGCACTGATCTCTATGTCTATTTGCTGGATCGCGTTTGACCAGCTCCGCCTATGGACGGGAATGCGGCCACTGTCAGCCATCTTTTTGGCAGAGTTATATTATCTCTAGCCATCGTAGTAATATTACAGTGTACTAGAATACTTGGGTAGTGTTGGGACCGAAGGGGCTCGCCTGAAGCGCGTGGTATTGATCGCGACAGGTGTCGCGTCCGGCGCCTTATCCGGAAGGTGTGCGCATGCGCGGCTGCACGCGCGAAAATATGAATCTTTGGTGCCGCTTTGGTGGAGTGCACATAGGATTTCTGATACAGCTACGACCTGCCAGCGGTCATACCGCGGCATCAATTACGCTGCGGCACGATCGTTAGCATCATGAAGCTTCAATGTATTGGACGGTACAAGCTACATTACCCTTGCTTTACATAAAAACAATTGCGACTTTAAAGAAGCGGTTTCGGTTTGTCGGATGGTGAGCATTTTAAATGAAATGCCCATTCCCTTGGTCGCAAATGCCGAACATTAGATATTTGAAAGGGATATCTAAAACTCGGAAGCAGTTTTTTAGAGCGCAGCCCTTAGGGGCCCGTTTCCGGCTTGAGCGGCGTCGGCGTCGCCGTCGCCGTCGGCGTAACCGCGCGGTGCATTATGGGTAACTAAATCTAGCGGAAAAATTTCCCCGCTAGATTTAGCGGAAAAAATTCCCCGCTAAATTTAGCGGGAAAATTTCCCCGCTAAATCTAGCGGGAAAAATTCCCCGCTAAATGTGGGAAAATTTCCCCGATAAATCTAGCGGAAAAATTTCTCCGCTAAATCTAGCGGAAAAATCGCGGCAAAAATTTACCCGCTAAATCTAGCGGAAAAATTTCCCCGCTAAATCTAGCGGAAAATATTCCCCGCTAAATCTAGCGGAAAAATTTCCCCGCTAGATTTAGCGGAAAAAGTTCCCCGCTAAATCTAGCGGAAAAATTTTCCCCGCTAGATTTAGCGGAAAAATTCCCCGCTAAATCTAGCGGAAAAATTTCTCCGCTAAATCTAGCGGGAAAAATGCCCCGCTAAATCTGGCGAAAAAATTAACCCGCTAAATCTAGCGGAAAAATTTCCCCGCTAAATCTAGCGGAAAAAATTCCGCGTTAAATCTAGCGGAAACATTTCCCCGCTAGATTTAGCGGAAAAACTTTCCCGCTGTCTAGCGGAAATGTTTTCCCGTTAAACCTAGCGGAAAAATTTCCCCGCTAAATCTAGCGGAAAAAATTCCCCGCTAAATCTAGCGGAAACATTTCTCTGGGGGGTCACGTGACCCCCCAAGGTCACATGAGCCCCCCCCCCCCCCCCCCCGCCCCGAGAACAGGTAACCCTCAGTACCCTTCCCTCCTCCTCCTCCTCAAGAGCTGCGCTCCAATTCGGTGTTACAGGGAGTTGTAAACGGCTTTCATTTTAGAGCGCAGCTCTTAGGGGCCCGTTTCCGGCTTGAGCGGCGTCGCCGTCGGCGTCGGCGTCGCCGTCGCCGTCGCCGTCGCCGTCGGCGTAACCGCGCGGTGCATCATGGGAAATGTCCCATAATGCACCGCGCGAGCCCCCCACCAAGGTCACGTGACCTCGTGGGGGGTCACGTGACCCCCCGAAGTCACGTGGCCCCCTCCTCGAGGTCACGTGACCCCCGCCGATGTCGCGTGACCCCCCGATGACGTCATCGTCACTGATGACGTCACCGGCATCCACATCGTCATCGTCATCATCACTGATGACGTCACCGGCATCCACATCGTCATCATCATCATCACTGATGACGTCACCGGCATCCACATCGTCATCGTCATCACTGATGACGTCACCGGCATCCGCATCGTCATCGTCATCATCACTGATGACGTCACCGGCATCCACATTGTCATCGTCATCATCACTGATGACGTCACCGGCATCCACATTGTCATCGTCATCATCACTGATGACGTCACCGGCATCCACATCGTCATCGTCATCATCACTGATGACGTCACCGGCATCCACATCGTCATCGTCATCATCACTGATGACGTCACCGGCATCCACATTGTCATCGTCATCATCACTGATGACGTCACCGACATCCGCATTGTCATCGTCATCATCACTGATGACGTCATCAGTGACGTCACTGATGTCGTCACCGTCATCCGCATCGTCATCGTCATCATCACTGATGACGTCATCAGCGACGTCACTGATGACGTCACCGACATTCGCATCGTCATCGTCATCATCACTGGTGAAGTCATCAGTGACGTCACTAATGACGTCATCGGTACCCGCATCGTCATCGTCACTGATGACGTCATCAGTGACGTCAGTGATGACATCATCGGCATTGGGGGTCACGTGACCCCCAAGGTAACGTGACCCCCCCCCCTGGTTAGTTTAACCCTCCCCCCCCAGTGCCCTTCCCTCCTCCTCCTCAAGAGCTGCGCTCTAATTCGGCGTTACAGGGAGTTGTAAGCGGCTTTCATTTTTTTAGAGCGCAGCTCTTAGGGGCCCGTTTCCAGCCTGAGCGGCGTCGGCGTCGCCGTTGGCGTCGCCGTTGGCGTCGCCGTCGGCGTCGCCGTCGGCGTAACCGCGCCCCTCCCTCTCCTTCTCCTCCCCTCATCCTCCTCCCCCTCCTCCTCGTCCCCCTCCTTCTCCTCCTCCTCCCCTCATTGTGTAGTATGGTCCGGGCGGGTCACGTGACCTCGGGGGGAGGGGGTCACATGACCCGTTTCCAGCCTGTGCGGCGTCGGCGTCACCCCTCCCCCTCCTCCTCCTCCCCCTCCGCTCCTCCTCCTCCCCCCTCCTCCCCCGCCAAGGTCACGTAACCCCGGGGGGTGACTCCCCTCCCCCCGCCGGTCACGTGACGGCCCGCCCAAGGTCATGTGATCCCGTCCCCTCGAGGTCACGTGACCCCCCGGACCTCTGCCCTCCTCCTCCTCCCCTCATTGTCTAGTATGGTCCGGGGGGGTCACGTGACCTCGGGGGGAGGGGTAAAGGAGAGGGAGGGGGAGCAGGAGGGGAGGAGGACTAGCAGGCATGACCACGAGGGAGGAGGAGGAATATACCCTCCACTCCTCCTCCTCAAGAGCTGCGCTCCAATTCGGCGTTACAGGAAGTTGTAAACGGCTTTCACTTTTTTTTTGCTATCTTATTTTATAACGGAACGAAACGGCACATACTAAAGTTCGAGATTGTTTTAGTATGTTTATAATACCCCAGGTTGAATTCTCTGTCTTTTCTGCCCGTCTTCTTTTTCTTGACCTAAATCAGCTCGCTTCACTTGTCACTCATTCTTGTGTCCATTTATGCGACGAACCACCCAAGCGACGGTCGCAAAGGGGTGAGAATCTTATATTTCTTCGTGGCTGCCACGACCATCCGAGAATCACCCGCCGTTCACTTGTAAGAAATGGCTTATAAGCCGTGACAATTTTTATCACGCGTTTTAACATTTAACTTAAGTCCAAAAACTGAGACAATGTGGGCTGAAGAAGTAATGCTTTATAAGATTCAAAGGAAACAAGAAACTATTTCACATCATTTTGAGCAGAAAACATGAGCACACGTAGATCAGGCAAGGAAAAAGTTGTAATAGTTTACAGCAAGGCATTGAAATAATGGCTACAATGTGCAGCGCATACATGGTTAGAATATGCAGCGCATTATCCTCTTGAGGGTAAACCATCTGAAACCTACACGCTCACAACAAAACATCTAACCGACAGCTGCTTTCTGACAATTAAGTAAGTCTCGCCTGAGCTGGGTATTCGAAGGGAAACACCCATGGCTCTACAGGGGGCGTATCTGGTTCACGCAGACATTCAGGGTGTTTTTGTTTTAGAGCGCAGCTCTTAGGCGCCTGTTTCCGGCTTGAGCGGCGTCGCCGTCGGCGTCGGCGTCGCCGTCGGCGTCGCCGTCGCCGTCGGCGTAACCGCGCGGTGCATTATGGGTAAATTTCCCCGCTAAACCTAGCGGAAAATTGTTCCCGCTAAATCTAGCGGAAAATATTTTCCCGCTAAATCTAGCGGAAAAAATTTCCCCGCTAAATCTAGCGGAAAAAATTTCCCCGCTAAATCTAGCGGAAAAAATTTCCCGCTAAATCTAGCGGAAAAAATTTCCCCGCTAAATCTAGCGGAAAAAATTTCCCCGCTAAATCTAGCGGAAAAAAATTCCCCGCTAAATCTAGCGGAAAAAATTACCCCGCTAAATCTAGCGGAAAAAATTTTCCCGCTAAATCTAGCGGAAAAAATTTCCCCGCTAAATCTAGCGGAAAATATTTTCCCGCTAAATCTAGCGGAAAAATTGTGGTCACGTGACCCGGGGAGTCACGTGACACCCCGAGGTCACGTGACCTCTGAGGGGGGCGCGTGTTTGCCCCCACGTGACCCCACCAAGGTCACGTGCCCTCGGGGGGGTCACGTGACCCCCCCCCCCCCCCCCCCCCCGAGAACACGTGGCCCTCAGTACCCTCCCCTCCTCCTCCTCAAGAGCTGCGCTCCAATTCGGCGTTACAGGGATTTGTAAACGGCTTTCGTTTTTTTTTTATTCTTTACAGAACTTTACATATTTTACAAAAAAAAAAGGATGTGGCAGATATGTGGATGCCGTCTTTCTTTATATCTGTAGGGCTCGGTGGACAATGAATCTGTGAATAACGGTTGCAATGTTTAATAATGAACCAAGATCTGTTAGTTAACTTGTTTATTAACGGCTTAATTGGCCATGGTGCAATTGCAGTTTTAAAAGGAGTCATTATTAAAGGAAAACACAATTTCGACAATTCGCGAAAAGGCAACGAGGTTCGCCAAATTAATCGTAAAAGTTTGCCTTTCTTCGCTTAATTCAGAAACCGCGTTATGAAAATAATACGTAGAATAGTAACTTAGTCGTCTTGATGTGTGGCGCCGGCGAGTCCACCGAAGAAACGCTGTCGAGTTAGTGACGAGGGGACAGAAACAACCTGCGTCATTTTTCTACGCATCAATATCAGCACAACCTCATTCGTGCTTTCAGCGCGCAGTTTTTTTAATTAAGTGAAGAAAGGCAAAATTTTAGCGATGAATATCTCAGGACAGAACGAGCGGGTTGGTAGAGATAATAAAGCTTGAGGAAGAAACGAAAATGGACGGACAAACAGAACAAAAACGAACGCCTTGTTACTTTCGCTCAAAGCTCGTTGTTTGTTCGCGAACTTTTTAAATTAGGTTGGCCTTTAATGATGGCTCCCTTTAAAGCTGCAATTGCAACATGGCCCATCAAACATTTCATTAACCCTTTGAGTACCGCAAAAATTAAAAAAAAAAGATTTGAAAGTACCGATTTTTTTTACGTGCCCCATACTTTGTTTCACCTTGTGTTGTACCGCAGGAAAGGCTACAAGCGCGAGCTCCTTGCTCTAGGGCACATCTCGGCGACACGAGCTCCCGTGCACCAAGGGCAGCTGCCAACGCTATGAGCTCGCGCTCCTAGCTTTCGCTACATGCACCGCTCAAAGAGAAAAAAGAAAAAAACGAAAAAAAAAGGCGGCTGCGCGAGCCGGATAACTCGACTACAGCGCCGCCACGAACTGCCAATACACGCGCCCTCACGAGCTCCCGTTGCCGAGCCGCTCCGGTCCCAGCACTACCCAAGTATTCTAGTACACTGTAGTAATATGGCGGACAGCGGTATGGCGGCAGGCTGCCATGGAAATAGCCGTGGATCTAGTACACTGTACCGTGGGCAAAAGTGGCTCCAATCTGTCCACCAGAACCGAGCTAATGGCGAACACAACGCCGCCATTTCTCCCGCAGCGGCCACTCGAGGAACGTCACGTTACTTCTATCTTGGCTTTAATCGGCCATTTTGCTGCCGAAACAGATACAGCGGAAGAGGTTACAGGGGTGCCACGCCCGTCGCCAAAGCGGACGCGCCGCGAATTTCTACCGAAGTTAAAATGCACCTAGATCGGGACGCGCTACCTGAAAGGACAGCTGAGGCATGGTTGTATAAAAACAATATTAATTGTGCCGCAAAACCTTGCAAACTAAAGATGATAAAAACAGCACGCGCCCTTCATTTTGTACTAAACTCCAACAAATTTCATACAAAAAGTTTTTTCTGTTTGTTTTTACTCAAAAACCATGCTTTCTAAAAGCTCAGTGTGACCACAGTACCGATAAATGATAAAAAGTGGCGCTGTTGTCGTATTTAGCTCGGTCTCGGTGGACGCCAGCGGTCCAGGTTTCGACGGCGAGTTTCCCAACTGAGTGTTCTAGTAACGTTGACCGTGGGTGCTATTTCGTTTTGCAACAAAGCAGATTCTTGAAACCCGGCGTGAACGGTAGCCCCAGCTTTGAGGACCCGGCAAAAGTCCTACGAAAGCGCAGCACAGGGGGAAATCAGCGCACCTCGCATCGAGAGCAGACGTCGTACCGGCATCCGCTTGCGATGCTTATTTCGACGTGATTTTCGATGCGTGCGTGCTCATTTTCTCCGGTGCTGCGATTTCGTGAAACTTTCACCGGGTCCTCAAAGATCCGGCTACCGTTCACGCCGGGTTTCAACAATATGTTTCGTCAAACGATTTCAATAAAGAACGAAATATCACCTACGGCTATTTTTATGGCAGCCTGCCACCCAACGAGGTAGAGGGGCTTAGAGCGATAAACCGTGGTTCCGGTCTGCACTCGAAAGTGACCCCCATAAGGCCGCTGCGATTGTACGCAAATGTCACCACTCGTGACGTGACCAAACCAAATACGTTACGTCAAAGAGAAGATGGCAGCGCCCAGGCAGCGGCTAGCCCCAGGTAGACCGGAGCTTGTCGGATGCTTTTTTGGTTGTCGTTCGTCTCGGCAAGTTCATTTCAGGCGCGGAAGCCGTCATTTGAGGTCGGACGAAAGCGACTTCGGAGTTCAGCGTGGTGTCTCAGGTAGTTATAACGTGAAAACACGGAGGAACGGTGTGCATTTCGCTGGTGATCGACGGGAATATGGCCACGAAAGAGACAATCGGCCCTGCGTTGCTCGGACCACAGTGGCGCGGATTTCAATTTGATTCGGATATCGCAAGGATAAATTTTAAGGCGACGTTTCTGTGCTTTCGTTGACCACTGGAATCTTCGAGGTCTGCAGTGAAGCGTGTGTAATGCCTGTGAATACACAGTTTAGCTACGGAAATCGCGTGAGTCGTGCTTGGCAGTGGGCAATCGTGGTGTCGCTTCGTTCAAATAATCGAAGGCTCATTTCGCTTGTGCGGCGCACCAAAGACCTGCCTTTTAGCTGGTAGTTCCCGTGTCTTGCTTTATAGGTGATGCTGTGCTGCTTCCTAAATTTTCCTGGCGTGTACATGCACTTTCACGGAGCACAGGTGTTGCTGTCGGTATTGAATCCGCTGGTCCGTCGCACGTTTCGTCGACACAAACGTTTAATCGACTCTGCTTACGCGAATTGCAAGTTGCATGGACATTTCATCGAGCGTGTTGCCTGCCCAGCTCACCCGTTCCCGCTGCTTTGCGGCGGCAGTCTGCAGTGACTCATTACCCGAAAAGTGGTCCCACATCCATTTCAGTTCAGTTCGTTCACGGCAGTCGCCAAACCCCGAAGGAGAGGATTTATTCGGACAGAGTGCCACTAAACTGATGCAGCTTCTTTAGGGGTCAAGATAGATTCTCTTCTATCAGTTTCGTTATATTGTCACGGATGCTTGTTCCTGTCCTATCTTCTATCAATATTTACTATTCTGGAAAGTTCCAGGCTATGCTCAGCTGTCATCGTATGTTCTGGTGGAGGCGCTGGGTACTTTAGCCATAGCCCTTCACTCTGTGTGCACCCTGGCGGCTCCTCAGCTGAGTTGCCCGATAACGGGACACGGGTGGCGGACTATCTCCGCGTCCTAAGCCTCCAGCAAGCCGTGAACCATGTCCTATCGCGAGAACGGCAGAAAAACCGCAAGATGAGCGAGCACCACAAGAACGAAACTCACAAGTGCACTCAGAAAAAACCTGAAATCCGAGCCAGTTGCTGCTACCAGGAAGAACCACCGCTAATCGGCCTCCTGCCAAAAAAAAGGACGAAGCTGACTAAGCCAACAATGACAAACGTGTAGCAGCAAACCGCGTCCGCTCCCACCATTGTTTGCATTCCCGTCGCACCTCACACTCCGACGCCATTTTACACAAGGTGTATGGAGACGTCGAGGGCTGGATCGAAAAATATGACCGTGTCGCCCGCCACAATGCCACAGCTCCTGCAGAACTTATACTTCTCGTGAAGATACTTCCCAGCACTGGTCTGAGAATTATGAATCCTCCTTGACGTCGTGGGAAGTTTGCAAGATCAAACTGAAGCGCACGTTCATCAGCCAACATCGACGAGAGAGAGCCGCATTCCTGATTCTGTCCAGGACACGGCCCCAACGATAGCGTGACCGCTTTCGTGGAAGATGTTTTGCGCCTGATCGAGCGCCCACGCCAGCCCTGATGCTACAGAAGACATGAAGCTAAGAATCCCATGTCTCTCATGCGAGGGACAACACCTTCAGCAATCTCGTCCACAACCCCCCGACAACAGTCGAAGGGTTCATATCACCGAGGCTTCCAACATTGAACGTGCACTGCATGCCCGAGCCTGTCAAAATCAACAACTTCCCGGCGTCCCGACACTCGAGTCGTCCAGCTGTAACTTCGACGCCAGCCTCCCAAGCATCCGCCACATCATCCACGGCATTTTCCTGGAGGAGATCACGTAGCTACTTCCTGCCATCAGTTGCCTGGCTTTTATTTTGATGGCCGAGATTGTTTCGGAACAAGTTCGACAGGCATTTCAACCGGAGACTTCAGAGAGCGAAGCGGCATCTGACGAACCAAGGGCGACTTACGCCACAATGACACGATGACCGCCACCGGCTGCCCCTTAGTATGCTGTGCCAATTCAATGAGACACCCCAACGCCGAAGCATTCCCGACATCGGGTATAGGTCTGCACTAAACAAAGTACATCGACGAAAATGGAGGTGTTGCGAATGATCGACCAAAAACCACTCTGCTACCACTGCATGAGGCTGACCATGTCTACCGGAGCTGCTTGTACTAATGAATTGGCCTGCAAGGGTTCGTTCCGAACGACCTTCAACCACGTCTCGAGGAGCGACCGCGGGAATTGAGGATTATCTTTGGCGGCGTTTGTGATCTTGCGCAGAAAGGGTGTAAAGTCTCATTCCTTTATATTTTCACATTATATCTGCGTCAGCGAGCACGAAGAAGCCCGAAGTCGTCGGAAACCAGCTGCACATCACGGCTACCGCGCACCGAACAAACCGGCATCCGCTAGCCATGGGCGCTGCCATCTTACCGATGACGTCACGGCTCTTGTGAGGTCACGTGACGAGTAGTAACTTTTGTGTACAACATGGCGGCAACCGGGGGGTGGGTGCCACTTCCGATTTCCGGTTTATCACTCCAAGCCCCTCTACCTCGTCGCTGTCACCAGAACTGCCAAAACGCTGTCTGTCATAGATGGATGATTGTGGCTGCACCAGCTGTGCGTTGGCTAGAGGTTTGCCAAAAAGATGGCCGCCAGTGGCCGCATTCGCGGAGTGGGCAAACGCGACCCAGCAAATAGACATAGTGATCAGTGGTGTTTGGTATCTTGGTTGGCGTGTGCGTTGGGCGTGTGACTAGTTGTACGTGTAGCAAGGTATGAGTTGGTGCATGAGTATATTTAGTGCCATCTAGCGGTTACTACTACACTACCTAGGTGGCGCAAACTGCCGCTTGATTGAATAAGCTGAGTGTTGAGCAGTCCTGTAGCTACTGTTTAAAACAGCTGGCATGCAGTGCGCGAGGCTCCCTACCTGCCTCTCAGTTTGATAACAATCAGAATAATACTGCCACTCAGCCACCTAAATGATCCGGGAGTCAAAGAAAGAATAAAAACACTTAAGGACAAGGACAGACAGGGCCGCATTCGCGGAGTGGGCAAACGCGACCCAGCAAATAGACATAGTGATCAGTGGTGTTTGGTATCTTGGTTGGCGTGTGCGTTGGGCGTGTGACTAGTTGTACGTGTAGCAAGGTATGAGTTGGTGCATGAGTATATTTAGTGCCATCTAGCGGTTACTACTACACTACCTAGGTGGCGCAAACTGCCGCTTGATTGAATAAGCTGAGTGTTGAGCAGTCCTGTAGCTACTGTTTAAAACAGCTGGCATGCAGTGCGCGAGGCTCCCTACCTGCCTCTCAGTTTGATAACAATCAGAATAATACTGCCACTCAGCCACCTAAATGATCCGGGAGTCAAAGAAAGAATAAAAACACTTAAGGACAAGGACAGACAGCACAGTTCTTTCAACTAGCAACACACATTTACTGGTGTCTCCTTCAATAGTGCTCTCTTCCTAACGTTTGAGACTAAAGAGGAAGATGCGGAAATTAATATATTTATATACACCCGGAAAAAAAACACAAATTTACACCCAATACACTGGAAGATAAACAATTCAGAAAGAAAGAAAAAAGAAAAAAGAAAAAGAAAAACACTAGTGACAAATCAGTCTCAACCAACCTTTCAGAGTTGCCAACAGAACTTGTATCTCGACTTCATGACCTCCATTCTACTCCCGAGGCCTTTACCATGTTTTCGTTAGACATTGAGGAACTATATGGGCACGGCACGTGCCCTCAGTTATTAGTTATTGGTGATAAATTTTGTCAGTATATTGTCATTGTTAAATTTATTATCACTTTTTACGTGCATTTAGTGCTCTTGTTTTCTATTTTGCGCTCTCGGCGCGTTTTGTATTTAATCTTGTAACCACTTTATTGTTCGTAGCTCTGTTGGAGGTATGAGTCATATTCTTTTTTTTTTGTGTGTGTGTGTTTTTTTGTTGTTGTTTTTTTCCTCCCTGCCACGGCCCTACGGGCTAGCAGTATGTACAAATAAATAAATAAATAAATAAATAAATATATTACCGATTAGATCCCGCATTTCTTATGGATTCTGTGTCAAGTGCCATCCACGAACATGGCCCATGCGACTTTCAGAACTCATCTGGGGTATCTGAACGGGGTTTCCTAGACCTTTTGGCCCTATATCTACAATCAACGCTCGCCGAACATGGAAAGGAAATTCTCAGGCAAAAGAAAGGTGTCTGCTTAGGCTCCTGCCTTGCCCCAGTCCTCAGCGAAATATTTCTAACGTATGTGGATAGGGAGATTGAAGCACGCCTTGAAGAGTTGAGACTTGTCTTCCATGTTTTTCGTTACGTGGATGATTATTTAGTCATTCACCCGATCTCAGTTTCTTCTGATTTTGTAGTTCAAGCCTTCACTTCTTCGTCCTCAGGCCTGAATTTCACAAGGGAAGACAGCTCAGGCGATGGTCTCCAGTATCTCGATCTTCGTCTGCATCTTCTTCCGACCGGCATTTGTTGGGCCTTCCAACAACAATCTCGGAAACCTATTCTTCCATTCTGCAGTTCCCATTCTAAACTGGTAAAACATGGAATCATCCGGTCTCTCCTGTCATCTTCTCGCACCAAATCATGTTCTCACTTTGCAAGCTTCAGCATTGCAAAACAACAAGAACGTCTCTTCAGAGCAGGTTATCCGCAAGGTCTACTGAGCACCATTCTTGTTCAGTTAATTCTAACCACCCAAAGGCCGCGTGCTCCACGTAGTAAGCCTTCACGCGTTATCTGCATTCCCTATGTGCACAACTCGGCGCACAGACTGAAGGCAATTGCAGCGCGCTTCAACGTTTCGGTTGTCTTCTCGTGCAAGTTGCGCCTGAGACAACTGTGCAGGCGCGTGAACAATAACGAATCCTTCAAAAGATGTTCTATCAAACACGCTCACCAGACCGTTCCCTGTGAAGAAGGGGTGGTATACTCCATCCCCCTCTCCTGTGGCGACCGATACATTGGACAGACAGGTCGTTGCCTTAACACGCGCCTACGAGAGCACGTCCTCGAGGTCTCTCGTGCTTCGGACGACAGTTTTCACCCAGTAGTGGTTCATCAACGCCTCTGTACGAACTGTGAAGCCCGGTTCCAGGACACCTGCACGATTGGGAGACATAAGAACAAGCTCGGGAGAGAGATCATTGAGGCATACAAGATAGCCCATGACGATCACAACATCGCTGCCCCTTCTCTCGCCTTGTCCAGAAATGAGATCAACTACCTGAAACCAGAGCTGGATTAGCCAAAGGGCGCTCTATCTCAATTTGTCAATAGTGTTTTTCTTTTTCTTTTTTCTTTCTTTCTGAATTGTTTATCTTCCAGTGTATTGGGTGTAAATTTGTGTTTTTTTTTTTCCGGGTGTATATAAATATATTAATTTCCGCATCTTCCTCTTTAGTCTCAAACATTAGGAAGATAGCACTATTGAAGGAGACACCAGTAAATGTGTGTTGCTAGTTGAAAGAACTGTGCTGTCTGTCCTTGTCCTTAAGTGTTTTTATTCTTTCTTTGACTCCCGTATTTTCACCAACACGCTCTTTCATCTTTGTTACCTAAATGATCATTCTGTGACGAAGAGCTGTGAAGTGCAGGCTGCAATGGATAACCAGATCTGTTGAGGTAGGCACAAACAAGAAGAGAGAAAAAAGAAATAGCGGTGCGTTGGTGCGAGTTGAACGCCTCTCGTCGGTGTCGACGAAGGTGCCCAGCGATTCATCGTCGCATACGACAAACATACATTGTGTTCAAAAAGTCTGCTTGCCCATTCCTCGCGTAACGCTGTCTTTTTCGAGCTTTCTTCGCCGGCGGTAAAAATACAGTCAATCTAGCGAGATGCCATCGGGGGCAATCGCGGCGATTCCGGCACACACGCTACCGTCCTTCCGGCTTTTAGGTACGGTACCGGTGTCTAGGGACGGACGTTTAGAGTGTCTGATGGCGCTTGGAAGACGTCGAATAGGCGTGTGCGCCCTATTCTCTCCCTCAGCCGAAAAGCCGTGCTGTTCGCTAGGCCTTATCGGGGAATTCGAGCCTCGCTAACTGGCCGCCATGTTGCTTTAGGGGGTAGTCAAATTTGACTATCTGCTTTTTGACTACATGTGGGTCGTCAGTTTTACCCTAGGGGTCGTTATATTTGCAATAACTTTTACCACCCCAATAGTAGTCACATATGACTACCTTTTTTCTTACGAGTGTGCGCTCCGATGCCATCGCAAGAGGATTGCGCTTGAAGAGCGGCACGTCATTAGAAGCATGCTAGAAGACTCTTTCACTCTTACGTTAAAGAGAAAGTGGACGTAACGAGCGAATGAACGCAGCGAAGGTACACGGCAAGCAGATATTTTAACCGACAATTTAGAGTTATCGTCAAGAATCCCACACTGGTGTCGTACTCAAGAATTTGGGTTTAATTATAATCTTGCTATTTTAGATGTTTTAGACGCGGCACCAGCGACAGTTAAGCATACTCCTGTATAGTGACACATTTCTCGGAGGCCTCTCTCTTTATGGGGTTCCTGACTGAGGCCTTCGACGAAAACGAAAAGCACTTGGGCGCCTTCAAGAGCACTGGGTCCGCCTCGAAGGCATTCAGCCACTGCGCCGGAAGCACGCACACCTGGAGGGACCTGAAGAAGAGGGCCATCGTCCAGTGGCCGGCACCAGTGGAAAGATCCGGCAAGGTTTACTTCAAGTTTGCCTGATATATATTTTGACATTCTGGAAAATCAAAGTAGCCGCATATATTTCTCTCGGCATGGTCTTCGCAATCTCCACGACCATTTAGCTTCAATTCGCATGAAAAAATATAACGAATAAAGTGTTCCTCGTAAATTGCCCAAATTGTGCCCTTAATCGTAAGACATAATATGCTCCAAGATTTTTCTTCTTTCGTAATTCCGTATTGCCCATTGCATCCAATCCAACATTTACTTTTTAAATAAATACTTCCGATCACGCCAGACTATCGAAGTGACTTATGAGTCATAATTAGTTGTCACCTGACTACTGTGTATGAAAGTTTCTGATTATTTATTCAATGAAGTTTCTAAACATCCCTTCAGTCAATCCATATTCAGCTTTGCGTCAAATAACGTATTTTATTTCCGACTTGGTGTATCAGCTTGCCACAAAGAGTACATTGTAGTACGGAGAAAGAAAAACTACCTAGTAAGCTTCCCTATCAAAAACCGCAGTTTACCTTCTCGCTATCTGGGTTATGGAACTAGAAATCTATCTGGGCTTTTTCTGGATTTCAAGTTTACAGAAATGAGTCTTTTGTCTGCAATCTGGATTTCAGGTTTCGTGAAACAATTGCAGTTAGATTTTCAGTTTCATAATCTAGATAGCGAGTATGTTCTTTTTTTTTCGGCAGGGTTACCTTCAATAAAATGTGTGTTGTGGATCCACATAGCTGGCACGTTTATCTCCTCGCTACTCAGAAATACAATGTCACTGGTAGTAAGACACACTTGCATAAGCAGCCAGTGGTACACGCGAAAAAAAGGAAAGTGCTTTATCACGTTGTTGGTACATAAACTAAAGTGACACTGCGAAGCTTCATCAAAGGCTTTAGAGGTTCAAAATAGGAACGTGTACTATTGATGTTGAAATACGAAATATAAATATTTGTAACAATATATTAACTAAGGTTAAAGTTGGACACCATAAACATGTATGCAAGATTTTGATAACCGAATATTTTATTCACGCGCTCAGGTGAGTATATACCGCTATCAGGCGATAGACACAACAGCATTTTTGGCGCCAAGCAGGTTCAGCCAATACTTAGCGGTACCAGCGGTGACTACATTTCTTGTCTCATCGTTTCAGGGTCACCGTCGTCAAACAAGTAAAAGACGTCTACCAAGCCATTCCAAGCACGTTGGCTTACACCGGCCCTATGTTTTTACGGCAGAAGAACAAGATAAATATTATAAACAACCATGCTTTTTTCCGAATTTCTTTAATTTTAAAGTCTATACCAGAGGGATTGATTCCCTTCCAATATGCGTTGAAATATGCGTGACGTGTACGGGCAATGGACACCCAGTGGCTTTGGTGTAATTGCACGTGCCGTGCGAACATAGATTCGAGTATGTCACATACCATCTATTATTCCTTTGAAATACAGAAGCTCTAAATCACGTGATGTCCGTCACCGATCACCATTATATTGCGTTTCCCTGTGACGTAATCATCATATCCACAATACTGTCCCTTGAGTCTGTGTCGTGACTACCTTTCATTGAGAGGACCAGAGACATCTTGGCTTTTAACATGACCTCCACAGTTAAGTTTGTTATTTATTCTGATACTTAAAAATTCGTTCTTGGATTTCACAGAAATCGGCAGGTCCTTAAATGTCAAATGAAGATCTAGAATGATTCTTTGTTTCCGAAAACACACACACACGTAATTTTCTATCAAGCAAATCATTTAAACCATTTTCACTGGCCCTGTTTGCAATATTGTTTATGTGCAGTTAAATCGTTCAGGCACAGGAATGACCTATTACATAAATTTACTTTTGCCAACAGATCACCTAACACTAAGCACACCGCCCTGTGGTATGCCGCTAAAACGTTTTCTATCCTAATAGTTGTAAACATCTAAACTCTAAACACAGGACTCGACTTGCATAAAAAGCAGTTTTCCTGGAATATGTTATATGCTATTTAAAAACCTCGCATTAATCTTTGCAACTTTAACAGATACTAGCCGTGTGGGTCGTAAGATTCAACACGACTTGCTTTCCGTCCCATTCCATTTTGTTTAGCATGTATTAGTAAAAACCTTTCACTACAGTTTTTTTGCATACATTTCTTTCTAATTGTCAAAGGAGGTATACTTAGTTTGGCGAAGAGCATGGGCACGATGGTATGACATTAGAAAGCGTTCTGAAGCGCACAAGCACCAGCGAACCCAAAGCTCTGCTGAATCTTGTGCTCTCTTGCCCATGCCTTTTCCAATACTGTATGCGTCCATTTAGTCCAAATGAAGCGACTGCACTCTTCAAATCTGGAGGATCAACAGAATTCATCCAAAACTTAATGCACGCAACGCTGCACGTGCTGCATTATGGGGCCTCGTTGAGCATGGAGATAGTGGCATGGTTTCGGTTTCTATTTCCCCTTTGACTAAGTACGCCATGTTAGCACGGCAAGAAAATAAAGGCAGCGCTCGATTGCTTTGCAACCGGTCATCGTCGAGAGAGAAAGTGTTGAAAGACGGAACTTCAGCGGCCGTAAGGACCTGCCTCGGCTTAGCGAGGAGTGGGAAAGCAGCCTGTCGCGTCCCATACCTTTCTGGTGGCATGGCAAGAGCAGTATGATCCCCCCCCCCCTCTCTCCCTTCCTCCGGATCACGGATAAAGCAAGAATCCTAGGAGACTGAGGAGAAGATGGAAGATGATTACCGGCCCGATATCATTCTTTCATGTGCCGTCGTCGTCCTGAATTACTTGAGCACAAACTCCTGTTCGCCGGTAGCTTGCGAAAACGAGCCCCAGCATTCCATTTCTATTGGTAGTTAACATTTTAAGGATTTTAAGAGAGGTCGCATAATCAAAAATGCATGCACTGTATTTAGTCGTAACAGGATGTCGTAAAGTGGAGTTGGCCAATCGAAACCGAAACTTAGAGGCCAAGCAGTTTCCAAGGTGCTCGGCGTGGCCTCTGGACGCTGCACTGGCTACACTCTTAGAAAAAAAGGGTACGAAAAGGAGGTAACAGACCGCCTTTGCCACCCTGCTCCCGGTCGGAGAAGAAACGCTTCGCTTGTTACCTCCTCAGACGCAGCATACACTAGCACCCCTTATTTAGAATGCGTTGTTAGAAGGTGCAATTCACTGCGAGGGAGCAACAACGCGCGAAATGTTACCTCTCAGGGGGTGCACCTCTTTGGGCGCTACGATTGGCCATGGATCGGCGCAAACGAGAGCGCTAATTGGTCTCCTTGTGTGATACGTGAGGCGCTAGTCATTCATCGTGCATGCGTGGATGAGCGCCCTCCAGCGGTGAGCGCGCTCCCCGTCGGCGCTCCCCGACGGTAAGAACAGCCCTTCATTGTAGAATTTGAGCATTCGAAGGAAGTGTACCAGCGCAGGAACGTTCTTTATTGTTCTGTCCGGCTCAGTTTTATCTTACGAAGTCACCGAGAGTGCTGCATTGACTTCAGTCGAAGATCCAAGTCGTGTGCACCGTATGCTGGTAGGGAAATGTTCTGCCCGGCGGCAGTTGCCTTCGGATATGACGGCCCAAGAGAGGCGACCCCCGTCTTCCCTAGACAAAGGGGTGGCGGACATGTTTGCATGTTTGAAGGCGTCGAGTGTTTCAATGAAAGTGGTGTGTGACGCGAACGCAGACACCGTTTAGGCAATCGAAGTTCATAAAGAGCAGGGACTAGAATGAATGTCGCTTGCACTAGCGCATATTTAGAAGATTGACTCACGTCAACCAGTGGCGTAGCCAGGAGCTTTTTCCGGTTTATGTATGTGCGGGTGGAGAAGAGGGGAGACGCCTTGTGAATCTGTGGTCGCCTACCTTTAGAGCGGAAGGGGTAGGAGGTTTGCTCTTGTGGGGGTCGTTGATGCGTCCCGTCTGACGTTAAATGGAGGATCTCATAAAATCCTTTTAAATATCATAAGATTGTATTTTTTCGCGGAGCAGGAGCTGATTAGGCATGAAGTGGCGGCAAAGGCCAACCGCTGTGATTGATTCCCAAGGTCGTTGATATTTGTAAAAGACAGGATCAGACACAGATTTTTAATATCAAGTGTATTTTTTTAATAATAAAGCAAGGTTCAAGAAAATATTTTAGTGAAACGTCACTTTACCTTGCCATACCAAATATAAATGTCTGATATTCGTGCGTGCGCTTCAGAAACAATAATAGTAGCATCTTACGGAACACGGTCATTAAGTTATTGCCCACGTAGCACCCTATGTCGTGCGAATATTCCCTGGCTGTTCTGAATGTTGAAGGAATGTTAAAACACCATTCAGAACGTTCTGGAACGTTCGTATACGAACAGTCCCCACAAGGTAAGCTGCTCAACATTCTAGGAACGTTTGTCGGCGAACATTCGTATGCACAATGTTCTCGGAACATTCGCCTATGAAAATATTCATATGCGCAACATTATTTTAATGTTCGCTTGCGAACATTCCTAAAATTTTCGCAGGTGAAGCCAACTTTACGGAGCTCTCATGCAACCTGTGGTTCGAAACACCATCCAATATATGCCACTTTGTGCCGAAAATATGGAAATTAAGTGGAGTTTCTGGAAACTTAGCATAAGGGATCAGTCTTTTCTTATGTGAATCTACCGAGGAATGTGATATAAGGTGTAGGAGAAAAACAATGGTTTTCAAAACTTCATAATAAACTTTGCACTCACTGCGTATGTACAGGGGCAGTTTTGAATAGACCCGATTTTTAGCAAGTGGGGTAGAATGCTTTGAAAAGGGTATATCCTGCAGTTGAGTGTCTTTTGTTGCCCGTCGTCGCAGAAGGCCGTCCAGCGTCAGCAGCAGCAGCAGCAGCAGCGGCGGGTCCCCGTGGCAACACGATGGCCCCGCCGAAGTCGCACGCCTTCGACGTCACGGTTCCTGCTGGGACACCCGTGAACGCCATCATCGCCGCAGCTGCGGCCATCGTAAGTTTGCCCGAAGTTTATGCGGTCCAACATCTGGGAGGCCCTACCTTCCAAGTGCTAGTGAACTCACGTCAAGCAGCTGCCTCACTCGGCGCTGCCAGAGAAGTTATTATCGCTGACCAAGCAATCCCGTTGACCACAGGTCGGCCCGGTGATTACGTCGATAACATGCATGTTCCTCCCATTGTTCGTCTCGGACGAAACCTTGAAGAAGAGCCTAGAACCTTACGGGCAGTTCCTCGAAATTACCCATGGTGTGTACAAAGACAACCCCAGCGTCAAGACCGGAACCCTATACCTGAAGATGAAAATGAAAGAAGATAACCCAATCCCCAATTTCGCCCGCATAGCCGGTTACCGTGTCACTTTTGACTACAGAGGCCTGGTTCGGGTGTGCCGGCGGTGCAAAAAGGAAGGACATTTTAGAGCACAATGCACGGCGGAATACTGCTCACGGTGCGCCATTTTCGGACACAACGGTTCAACTTGCACCGAATCCTGTCGGCGTTGTGGTGCGGGACACGACACGGTTGACTGCACAAGTCGTCGAAGCTACGGATCCGTGACTCAAGAAACGATAATGGACTTTCCACCACTAGCAACGAGGTCGTCTTCAAGCGGCATGCGTCAGGAAGGACATGAAGGCGACTCATCAGGCGCACCGAGGCAGCCACCCCCCGAGAAGGCATTATCGGCGGCTACCTTAGCGAGCGAGCCGGACCAAGCACCGACACAAGCAGCCACCCTCGAAGGACTAGGGTACGGACCATGGAGCACTGCTGGCGAAGAGAAAGACGGAGCTTCAACAGACAGTGAAGCGCTGGTGATCGACGAGGGGGCGCCGGAAGACCGGAGGACCGGAAGACTTTTCTGGAATCTTCTAGTTTCTCCTCGAAGGTTAGCTCCGACTCCCACACGGATGAAGATATGCGTGAAATTTCCGAGACGACGAAAAAGCCTGCCGCCCAGGACACTAAAAGAGGGAGACCTGACAGCGGTGACAGTAGTGGCCGTGCGGTGGGTCGACTACCTACCAAAAAGCCTAGAAAAGTGGCTCCGGGAGGCACGAAGGACACTGGTACTAGCTCGGTGGAAAGTTCGAACAACTGAAACACGGTATGTGTCAAATTTTTGTAGTCTATTTGATTGATACACTTTTACGTATAGCCTCATTTAATGTAAAAGGCTTTAAGAATGTCAACAAGCAGATTGAAGTGATGCAGCTTTTGCGACAAAACAGATACGAGATTGCATGCCTCCAGGAAACTAATTTTTCTACATGTCGTGACGTTCAGACCTTCCTGACCTGTTTCGGTGTGCACGGTCGCTTCGCCCTTGCCACTACAGTTTGCAGAGGGGGAGTGGGAATTATAGTCCTAAATCAGACATTGTTAAACGGCAGCTTCAGCTCATATGACACTGAGGGCAGAGTGATTTCGTTTGACTTTAGGTATGCAGGGCGCTGGCATAGGCTCGTTAATATCTACGCCCCTGCCCGACATAAATTACTGCCGGACTTCTTTCGTGGGCTGGATGGCTTTCTTTTAACAACGCAACCCTTAATAGTGCTTGGGGATTTTAACTGCGTGTTAGATTCGCAGCGAGATATCCGCGGGAGGTCACAGGGCCAGTCAGTTGCGTACGCGGCGGAATGCGCCAGGATGACAAGCACCTTTAGCTTATCGGACGCATGGCTGTTGCTTCACAACGATAGGTTTCAGCCTACTTGGGGCACTGATAGCCGCGGGTCGCGCATAGATCGTATCTATGTTTCGCCCCACCTCAAGCCAGCCGTTCAGAGGTGCGGTACAAGGCATATGACCGCGAAGCCAGTTTATATCTCCGATCACCACCCACTGGAAATTGTGTTGAAGATTCCTTGCAACGGGCCTGTATCCCGTCCTTCGTGGAAGTAGTCCAAGCGCGACCAAGCCGACTAAATTCTACAAAGATATAATCACGATGCACCGGCTTATATCAGAACAAGCCCCGGAGGTCGAGGTTCGGAACGTCCCCGCGGCCCGTGTCACAGAAATCCTCACGTGCCAGGAAATAGCCCCAAACCGACAAGCAAGCATCAATGCGTTCCACTGGACAGCCCTCACAGCCGCCACGATACCGGTCGATGTCCGTGAGTTTCAATGGAAACGAGAATGGAATTTTCTTCGGACTAACGCCCAAATATACAGATGGGGTGCACGCGGAGCGCAGAGCCCATTATGCATAAACTGCGGTCAAATGGAAACAACAACACATGTCGTTGCAGAGTGCGTGGTCGCCCAGCAATTGTGGGCGCGGCTAACACGAGGATTTGGGCTGGACATAAGCAAATATGTAACTCAAAATAGCCCCCCCCCCCCCCCCCCCCCCCCCCCAAGAAGCCGTGGGCAAGACTCGTAGTCACGGTTGGAGAATGGGCACTGTGGAAGAACAGATGCCAGGCGTCGGTGCAACAAAGATGGCAGAGAGCAATGTGGCCCATCTTATTACGCATGAGAAGGAAACTCCGTTCATTTCTGGAAGAGGAGTTCACAGTCCAAAATCGCGAGATTTTTGAAAGAAGGTGATGCAGTCGCCTGGTGCGGGTGGTCGATGATCGATTGCATTCTCTCCCCGCCGTTAGAATGGGTATAGATCGAATGAAGTCGAAAGACACGCTGCCAAGATAACCAACGCCATGGGCTCAGGAATACCAGGGAAATTAATTTGATGTTTCCGGGAGATCTGGTTAGTGGCAAACCGAGAAAGATGATAGAGCGCGAGTCACACAAGGTTAACAAGAGTGCACAGTGTCACGGAGGTCTGGGAGTGGCCAGTAGGATTGTATAATTTTGGTGGCAACTCCAGGGTCGGTTGTCGTTTTGATGGCCCATGTTATGTATATTGGTGAATTCCAATTGACCTGAACCTTGTAGTTGTATCAGTCCCGTAGCACCTGCTGAATGGATTGTCAATAAACTATTCTAAACGCCATGTGTATCGGTTCTAGGCTTGGAGTGAGTAATCGGTCATGTACGCAGCATATTTTGAATGAAAGAAGTTGACAAGTGACAGGTAGGAGTAAACTGTCGTTAGTACATGCTCGGGCTGGTGAGCTGGGAAAGCGGTAACCTTGTGCCTCCACTTTCTAAAAATTTCCTTCGATTAAAAAATATCCAACGCCCTGTGAGCAGCTTTACCATCATTCATGTAAGTAGTACGGCTGATTGGCGCTGTTTCCTAATCAAACCGTAATTGTAAAATCTTTGTACATAAGCCTCAGAAAATGCTCCCTGAATGTAGGGATGTACCCACGCACGTTCCGCGGAGATTGAAAGGATGTCCCTGCATAAATTTGCAACACTTCAAGAAAGTTGCAGAAGTTCTTTGGATGTTCTGAGAACGTTCTTAGAACCTTGTTAGGATATTTGAATGTTGATTGAATATCCTGGCAATGTTCTATGTCGTTCTCAGACCGTTTTAAGAATATCCCTTTGACAACATTCCCCGAATGTAGCGATAAGTGCCCGCGCCACATTCTGACAACGTTCTGATACGTGGGTGCCGGCAGAGAGACTTGTAATTACAATGTTGTCTTGGCATTTCCTTTTGCGTGTGATCAGACATTTCTAAAAGTCTGATCATTCACTAGGCGAAGTTAAGTGGCTCATGTTTTTCATTATTTGAAGTTGAATTAATATACTTCTTCTATTCTGCGTCAACGTTTTAGAGTAATTTCGTCAAGGGTCCTGGATGTCTACTAAAATCCACCACAACATGCTTTTGTTGCTTCTACTTTGGATTCATCTCGTGGCAGCTCTTAACACTGTTTACTTCAAGGGGCACTGACACCCCAAAGGTCGTATTTATTTTTATTGTCTAAAACGATGCAAGTTGCAGTCATAGACACGCAAAAAAAAACGCATCGCGAAAAAAAATTTCCCCGCGCGCGCGCGCGCCTTTTTATTTTTGGCGTTTGATTTTCCCGCCTCTCCCCTCCTCGCTTCTTTTGATCGGTGATGTTAAAAATCAGGAAATTTAGAAGCTTTGTAGGCGACACCTCTATAACATTTAATAACGGCAATCGTAAAACATATTTTTTAACGCAATTGCAAACGCACTACGGCCCTTCTTTTTGAAATACCAAAAATCGGGAGTTCGTTGTGGTGCCGTCTCCTGGATTTGTATCCTCCAACGGAAAACAGGCGACACCGCTCAAAACCGGTCCGCCGTAACGCCGCCGCTCACTCCTTTCCTCCTCGCTTTGGGTCGCCATGGCAACAGCAGGGAGTGGTGAAAGAAAGTCGACTCTCAGGTCTCCGCGATTTTTGACGTCAAGGCACCGGCGCCGATCGCGCGGGAACTTCGAATTCGGCATTTGGAAATTGTTTTTTTACTTCGCAAATACTGAATTCCCAAATTTCAAATTTTGAGGGTAATGTCCCGGCATCGTTTTCAATCGTTTCGGATAATAAAAAAAAAATATGATTTTGATGTGTCAGTGCCCCTTTCAGGCAAGCGTAGTAAGAATTTTTATTTTATTTTCTTGCTCGCATTTGGGCACTTAAAATGTGGCTCTTGATTTTTCTTTTTTTTTTTTTGTGGGGTGTTTGTTCATTTCCGAGAAAAAATTGAGGGTATACTTACAGTAAATAAATTACCGTAAGACACAAAAGGCGCTGTCTTGTGTATTTTTCCGTGTGTTCTTTTTCTGTGTTCTCGTCCTTGTGTGTTGTTCTTCTCATGTGTTAATAAAACATGTATTCAATATTATTGTGGCATATCACTTTGGCAAAAATATTTACATATTTGCCAAAGTTCGGCATTCGGCAGTTTAGTTTGTGCTGGCGGTCATGGGAGTCGGCTGTGGTGCTTAGGAGCTACGCACCTGCTACAGTAGTTGTACCCCTTGATTAAGATTTATTGGTCACCTAAGTAAACCGGGGTGACAAATTTAAACACTGCCGGTGCGTGCAAAGTGCTCACTAATTTGCGACTACCACCCGCCATGAGATAAATGGAGTCAATGGTGTAGTTAATCAACAGTAAAATTGGTCATGTCTGGTAAGTATAGTTGATGCTGTTCAACGCTGGCATCAGTGGCCCATCAAATGCTCCTAATTAATGTGTCTTAGAAAAATCAAATATTTCTTCACGGATTCTTTAAATTGGGGATGATAGGTTTCGCTTTCCTATCAAATGATTCGCACATTTCTTTGGTTTCATTTAGGCAGTGTAATCTATCCGGTGGCTGTCAGCTCAAGCCTAATTATTCCTGAGGTGCCAGCTCTGTGGCAGTGGAGGGAGACCTCGAAGCCTTGTTAACGTAGCAGCTTGGGCGAGTTGGTTGCACATGATAACACACACCACAGCGCACTATAGCAAATAACACTCACACCTTACACACGAAAAATAAAGCAAAATTCAAACAAACCGCGCTGACTGACAACTCTTTTTATATAACTTTGTCTTCTTCAACTTCTAGCACCACCGAATTTCCCAATTCACGATCGGTGCGCGTGAATTGGGAAATTCGGTGGTGCTAGAGGTTGAAGAAGACAAAGTTATATAAAAAGAGTTGTCAGTCAGCGCGGTTTGTTTGAATTTTGCTTTATTTTTCGTGTGTAAGGTGTGAGTGTTATTTGCTATAGTGCGCTGTGGTGTGTGTTACCTCGAAGCCGCCTCGCCTGCTGACACATTTCTGGTTGCATTCTGCCGCTACTTAGCTCTGAGTGTCATCACAATTTCAGTCGCAGATTCATTGCACTCGAATAATTAATTGCTCTGAAGCACTCAAATGTGGAGTCACGTGCACCATATTGCTTTCGTACCTAAAGAGAATGCCAGAAGATATATTTTCAAGGCCTTTTTATACATTTTTAGGAATTTTTATGTAGTCTTTCATTTTTTTTATAGTCATCATTTTGTACCTTCCAAAATCGCAGCTTTTTGCTTTGTGCCTCATTATCATATTTAATGTATCTCTGTCTACTTCATACTCGGTGCTTGAAAGCATTTGAGGGTTGTGGGTCCATGTACACAGTGACTTGTGCTTGAAAGGTTTAAATCAGTGTGTCGAACCGAAAAAAATACGGGTTCGGTTACAATTCAGGTTCAGGTAAATTTATTTTGTTCCGGTTCAGTTCCGGTTCGATTAATTCGATCCGCGAACCGGTTCACGAACCGGTTCGGGGCGCTGAACCGGTTCGCGAACCGGTTCGGAAATTATGAATGACAAATTGCAACATCAAAATAAATTACAAAAAAAACATCTGAAATCAGCACATACGAAACGGGATACATCGTAGTGTAAGGCTCAGGGATTTCTACCAGGAATGGTTTCTTTATGTGCACTCAAAGGTTACCTCACCGACGTTTACGCGTTCGGACTTCATCTAATTGGGTCCGACGCAGTAGCTGTAAAATCCGCGACCTCCTTACAAACCCACTTACAAGTAGAACTCGCTAACTATCCCGCCACCTCGGCGTGTAAGCAATTGAAGGAACAGTGGGGAGAAAATACAGCTTTCTTTATTTGAACTAGCCTTCGGTAACTCAAATTAGACCCTTAAAAAAGTTTTCATTAAAGGGCAACTCCGGTCCATGCTTTCGATTTTGGGATTATGGCTGTTTTTAGTGCAGTTAGCGCCCCTGAATTGCAAGGTGTAATTTTTTTTCTCGTTATTGTGCGTAGTTTTAAAGATATCGACTTCTCAATGTTTTGTTTGGGGCGCGGCCAACAAAACCGAAACTAGCCGCTCGAGGTTCCGGCAACACTGGAAATCAGCCGCTATGTGGACGTGACGCCAAGATCGTTCTCGTTCAGCGAGTACGCAGACCAAGCGGCATCTACCTCTGTTGCGCTAGCCGTCTAAAGATAGAAGGCAGGCTGATTTTGTTTTAATTCTGTATACGTGGCAGTTATCCAGCATATGTAGCAAGAGTTAGTGCGTATACCCAAAAGCTAGCGACTGGAAAACCCGTCAACTCGTTCGGTGGCGTACTCGGCGGCCGCCGCCGCTCGTGCGCTATGCCGTGCCGTACTCGTTGCTTGTATACCCAAAAGCTAGCGACTGGAAAACGAGTTAACTCGTTCGGTGCCGTACTCGGCAGCTGTCGGCGTGCGTGCGGTCTACCGCACTCGTCGCTAGGCCTAAATTGTCATCGGGGCTCCATGGATGGAGCGGCGTTGCTCTACGCCGCGCTGCCAGTGACGTACAGTGCTGGGGCTTTCGCGCGGCGGGTCAGACCCAGACACGAAGCTTTGAGGCTCTCCGGCGCGTTCCGCGACAACTGAACAGACGTGTGTCAAGCTGTAGACGTCTGTTTTTTTTTTCTTTTTTCCTCAGGCGCGTAAAAGCCGAATTTGTAAGCTACGACACTAATTCACCACATAAGTTCGTCCAGGTAATAAATCTTTGTACAAAAAAAAAAAAAAAAAACTTGCCGCAGTAAAAAAAAAAGAAGTTCTTTGGGCAGTCATTTTTTTTCTGAAAACTAGCAAAAGCTTTTGTGGGTGATAAAGGAAAACAGAGAACGTTAGCAAGGTGAGAACACTTTCTTTCCCTTCCGCATTCCCACCCCCACCCACAACAATTTTTTTTTTATTAGAATACATAGGATTTTAAGTTTTCCTTCGTAACCTTTGACTAAGGCAAGTTTTTTTTTTTTTTATTATTATATTTACCTCTAGCCGAACTCGGGAAAATTAGAGAGTTGTAACTTACAAATCCGAACTTTCGCGATTTCTTTAAAGTCCCTTGTGGTATTCACAAGCGCAATGTTAATTAATACTGCTGCGTAACGGGTTCGAACGATTGGGAGGCGAATGTTTATATCGCATGAGCTTCACGCACTGGCTGTTCGCTAGTAGTCGTTACGGACCTGAATACTACGCACGAGATTGCGTAGTAAACAAGCAGTGACGCAAAGCAGAACATTGTTTTCGTTTTCATTACAAACTTCAGTGTTTGGAGCTAGTTAGTGGTTGTACTCTACATGCCCAACATTCCCCATTCAAGAGACATTCAATGGAGCGTGAATGCTCAATCTTCAACACTGCACTTGACAATGACTGTTTTATTTATGGATCAGGATACTTTTATCGTGTTTACCTTTTCTGCACATGTACGATGGGCAAAGAGCGACGGCACGGCATCCTTTTTAAGCCTCGACCCCTTCGCTGACAAGCCGCAAGCAACCAACACCTGTAGGTTTGGTTCGTAACTCTCCGGCGAAAAATGATCGGAGCAGAGCTTCGATCTGGGGGTCGACGACCAAGGCTTTCCAAAGTCCACTCGTCGAACAACGTTCGCCCAAACCTTCTCCAATTTCCGATCCGTTGGAAACTTGTGAAAAAGCACCTCCGGGTTGCGCAGCGGCTTGTTTGAGCAGCCCACAGCGCTTTAAGTTGTACTCGGCGTCTTTCGAGGAACAGCTGGGCAGACTTGGGTGTACCAAGTTGCTCGCTAAAACGAGTCTAGGAGTCCTCACAAGCAAATAAACAAAAGGCTATACCGAAGCTACACGGGCTACAGGTAAAAGCAACGGCTAAACACGCAATTACAAGCCGAAGTAGCGGTTACAGCGGCACAAAGAAGCGCGCGCGACGGCTGCGGCGTGCGCCCGTCCGGAACGGAGGCAAAAAAGCAGGGGGGGGAAGGTGCCGCCGCTTTCAGTGCACCCTCCTCAGAATTTACGGCGCTCCGTGGGGGCCGCCATGTTAAAACTTGATACCAGTGTTGCTGCATCTGTAGGTCATCTTTAAGTTAGAGCTGACAGAGAAAATCTGGCCACGGCGCAACGCCGATGTACGCTGGAAGCTAGAGCCGGTTTGCTTTCGTTGTTTTTGTTTGGTCGGAGAAAATCTAGCAACAACGCACGTTCAACATGGCGCCGGTATTGCTTCGGCAGCTTCGGTTTGACCACGTTTGACGCGGTTTTCGAGCACATGTAGCGAAGACGTGACCGGAGAAGTGCCCCTTGATGGTCCCGGAAGACGGAAAGTATCATTCGTAATCGTCGTGTGTGCTTTGAAAGCGAAGGGAGTCACAGGGTCCACGAGTGCGCAACCACAAGCCAAGGTTCACGACAGCGCTCCGTTGACTTCGACGATCTCGTTCTGTTTGGTGCATAGAGATAGGTTTGGTGCAACACGGCGATGCGGCAAAGAGTTGAAACGTTCGTGGTGTGTGGTGCGGTGCTTGGAGGTAGAAGCCTATACTAACGCGAAGCGCAAATTGGTTATTGTGGGGTTGAAATTCAGCGGTTTCAGTCCCGTCGTCGTCAGCTGATCCGGTCCAGCTGGTCCGGGAGGACGCAGTGAGCGCTTTTAAAAGTAAATCTTCCTTCGTTTCGTTTCAAAATGCGGAAGGTTCTCGACGCATATCGTGAGTAAAAAGCTGCGGGCGTTTTCAACAAAATTACTTCGTTTTAATTGAACAATGGACTCCGGATTGTTGTCCTAGACCTGCCGTTTTTGTGCTTCGTGTTGTTGGCGTTTGCACAGCGACGCACACCGCCTGAGTAGATGATTCGGTCCTGCAAACGACCGGTCATACAGAATTTCAGGGAAACTTAGTCACCACCGATATTTTCTTGTAAATCTCGTGAGTTTGTTGCGCTCGTCATGTGGTGTGAATAAATTAGGGCAACGTTTCCTCCTGCCTGCGGATGCATGAACTGAGATCATTTTTTACGTAGTGAACATAGCGTTTTTTCTTTATTTTGGAAAGGTGTTGGGAAATTTATTATGGTAAAATCACTTGAGGGTTCAGAAATTGGAGAGAGGGAGCATGCTTTCCCAACTTTCTCTTTTCTCTGGCATTGCCCCTAGTTTCAAGTTGCAGTTTCAGTAGACATGCCTACTAGCAGGTACAAACTGCTCTAAAGCAGGTAAAAGACTGGTAAGTCAGGGCGGTGCGGACTCCGTGTTTCGCGCTTTTCGCAAGGTGACTGGGTAAGTGCTTTTGCGAGGTATGCGGAATACACAAACGATTTTGCTACGCCCGTCGGTTGCGTCTCTCCAGCAAAACGAATAATATGATCTACAAAGGCGCAATCACAAGCCAATATTTACGATAACAGTACATTTGATTCGCTGGTCCGTGTAGTTGTATTTTACCCTGCTTTCTGCAGCACCGTGTCATGGCGAAGAGCTGGAAAGTTCACGGATTGTGCTGGGCTACCGGTTGGCCCAAAGGCGGATCCAGAACTCCGTTTTGTTTTTTTTTTGTTTTTTTTTTTTGGGGGGGGGGGGGGGGAATCTAAAGCAAGATAGACAGGACTCGCGTTGCGCCTTTTGTTTTAGCCGCCGCAGAACCACAGTGCACCGACGGCCCCTAGATGTGCGCCGCTGCGCCGACTTTTGGTTCTAAGCCGTGCTTTGAAACCGCCGCCGCGGACTTCAGTCTCGGTTGAAGCGACGGAGTGGTTCTCCAAGTTCAGAGTACAAGTGTGCTGCTAGGATGCGGCCTACCCTATTTCGAACCCTCGTCCTTGAGTACCGAGCCTCGTACCACCTGGCAGGCCGGTAGTTGGTGTTACTTCAGGGGATCCACCCATGCCAAATCGCCCTCCGAGAAGGGGGCAGGGGGGGGGGGGGGGGGGGGGGGGCCGTCCCCGTCGCCCCCCTCTTGGGTCCGCCGCTGGGTTGACAGAAGCCCGCGTCGCCCGCATCGGCACTGAATGCACTTGGGCTGTTGTAGTGGCTCTAGGCTGTTGATGCTCAAGCCTTTCATCCGCGGCTTGCCGCCAGCTGATCCGGCTGCTCGACGGTGAGGAAGCGGCGAAAGTTACCTCTGAAGTAAATGTAAATCCTTGTTCATACAGTTATCCGGTGTGAAAGTGTGGAAGGTGTCCAACGTGTATTGAGGGCGGGAACTACGAGCGTTTTGCCTTGCTTTCGTAACCGAAACCAGAACAGCGAGATAACTGCCTTGCGTACTCCAAAATGATGAAAGCAATAAGTCGTCAAAAACCCGTTTCTAGGGTTTCAAACAAAGTAAACAAGACAAGTATAACTCAACTTCGTTGTCTGTATGCAGAAGGACTTATGTAACACAACAATACATTCTCGTTCCAAAACGAAAAAGAAAGTAAAACTCAGTCCGCCGTATATGGCAGCAACTTCTCCGCTGCAAAGCCTATGCTGGCAACGTAAGCGGTTTTAATATGGCAGCCTCCGCTTTGCGCCGCGTTCCCTTTCCCTCCTCCCCCCCCCCCCCCCTGCAAAAAAGAGAACGATGTTGACATCACGGCCCAATGTTGCTTTAGCGATCGGCAACCCGCTGGCCGCCCGCTAAGGAGCAGCGGCTCGAGGCGGATCGCGTTTTTATTATCGGCATTAGTTGAGAATGCGGCGTCCCACGGACGTGAAATTTTGGCTGGGGTCGTATTTTGTGTCACTAAAGCGATACCAGTAATTTAATTCATTTTGAGTTTTGGCCGGAGTTGCCCTTTAAACAAGATACGGAATATGAAAAACACTTCACCGACCGCAGCGCCAAAAGGACGTAATAGGATAAATATTAAAATAGAAGAGTTCGCTGTCTCACAAATATGTTAGCTTCTAAGTGCCTATACGAAACCGGATTCATTATTATCAAACTCCACAGCCTTTTCTTTTCTCATTCCGATAGAAGCAAGCTTCAAGAACTCGCGCGTTCTAGAAACGTGTTATGAAATGAGCACACAGCAGCATTTAGGATTTACGAGATTGTAAAAAAATAAAATCCCGTGACGTGATTTTTTTTTTTTTTTTTGCACAGTTTTCCAATTTTCTTTTTTCCGTGCAAGCCGCGACCAGCGCAATACTGGTTCCTATGTCAAGATTCATGGATGCAGCGCTTGTCAAGATTCATGGATGCAGCGTTTATCTTCCTAAGACTGAGTGGAGAAGAAAAATATGTAAGCGAGGTGTGTGTCAGTTGACGGCACTTAAAAAACAAATGGCATTGATAGCACATTCATTGTCAACAGCGCGTGGCCGAACCGTTTTGACATGAGTCGGTAACCGTTATATTTTTCCCGGTTCAGTTCCGGTTCGGGTTCATCGCGATAACAATATAACGGTTCGGGTTCAGTTCCTGAAAAAATACCGGTTCGGTTCCGGTTTTCGGTTCGGTTCCGGTTCGACACCCTGGTTTAAATACAAGATGGTTTCCCAGTACCTGATGCTCTGCATGAACAATGTTTTTATGAGTGTGCGAATATTCATAATTTTCGAATAACGATTCGAAAAGTTGTTTTAAAAGTGTCTATTATGTTTAGAATGTTTTTCGAATGATCAGAAGCAGATTCGGAACGGTTCACACGTCGAATTACTGTTTGCAGGCGGTTAACACAGAGCTCCCGTACGCGCCATTAGATGTCCCTATGTTTTCCTCGCGAGTAGGACTCTGCGTATATGGCAGAAAGTCGTCATATGTTTGTCCGTATTCTGCTGTATACCTAGAACTAAAGTGTACACTTTCTTGCGTAACTTATCTTTTGTGGGAAGGTGTACGATTATAACAATTATTTTTCTCACAAAACTGCAGCCTGTGAATTACGTGAGAACATTTTCAGCATTTCAACGTTGGTTTCTACTTTTACTCCTTTTGTAGAGACTTCCCAACGCAGTTTTTATAATTTGATTTCCATGTTTCTGCAGTTTCTGCATTCTGCCCGAATTCTGCTGTAGCCAGCAAACTCATACCTTGTTGTAGTTTTGGTTTCAACTTAATCACAGGCTTCAATTCTTGTAGTTTTCACTTAGCATTGTATTTTTCCGATGGTTTCGATGAAACTGTGGTAAGCTGGACTCTTTACAATCAGTGTGCCAAATATTCGGAAATATTTGATTCGGTCGGGAAAGTCACTATTCACACACCCTTAAATATTTTGTGATATGTAACTTTAAAGGCGACATTGTACAACTTGTTATTCAGCGATGACCAGAGAGTTCTAACCCACTTTGAGTAAATTGTAAAGAAAAAAGTTTGCGTGCTGCGACTCTAACTTACGACATTGTTGAGCTAGACATTGGATTTATTTTATGAAAATTCCAAGAAAAAGCTTGCCTGAGTCAAAAGTTACAAATGAAAACAATAATTGTTCTGTGAACCGCCGTGGAGTTAAGCCTACTTTAGACGAGTTTCAAAATGCCGTTGCCGGCCACTGGGGACGACATAGTAAGCTTAAACAGAATGTAAAAAGAAGACCCTTCTCAATTTGCTTTGGTCGCTTGGCTTGTCTCATGTATACCCCAGTGGCCTGCAAAAGTAATTTTAAGCTCTAGTCTTAGATGGGCTTAACTCCATGCCGGTTCATGGGAAATTTATTGTTTTCATTTGTAACGTTTGACTGAGGCAAGCTTTTTCTATCGAAATTTTTGTTAAAAATAGTCCACCACCTTGCTGAACCCAAGTCGTAAGTTGCAGTGTCGCAGCATGCAAAACTGATTTTTTGCAATTCATTTGACATGGGTTAGATCCGTTTGGCCCTCGCGGTAGTTGTTGCGGCTCATTAGCAGCATTAGATAGAAGCCCTCTGTTCTCTCCAAATTAAAAAAGAAAATACCAGGGTCTGCTTTCCTCCATACCAGAATTGATTCCACTGCTGTTGATAGAAGGACGGGCACAGTGTAGTGCTCTCGTTGAGTTGCAACGCAGTAGTCACTGCAAGTCATGTATTGGTTTGTTGAGCTTTTTGTAATATGTGTAATAATAAATTTATGTTATATCACACTGGGTTTATTTCAATTTTGTTTTGTACAAGAATCAGTCATTTCAGTTCCCCCCGATGAAGCTTCCTATTCCATGGAGGTTTTCAAGGATTCACTCTAATTTGCCGGGTAGATACTGATATTCATGCACTGTTTTGTGATAATTTTATTGACTTTCGCGCATTAGAGCCCCGCAAGTGCTGTTACAACTGTCTTTATTGCGCTTAGTGGTTTCATCTTAGAAATGTTATGTCTAGTAATGCCATTGGTTTTAGTTCATTCTGTTTGTGACAGCCACAATGAAACATTGTCATTTACTTTCAGAAATAGTGATATACTCTTCTATCATAAAGCAAACCCTTAAAGCGTGTACTATTACACCCACAAAGGGCCATTGTACCCTCCTTTATTGGGTAAAAGTGATCCCATCAAGTGTATATTTAACTCCAAAGTGGATCATAGTTCCCTCCACAAGATGGTAAAGGTGGACCCTAGGGGCGTGTACTATTGCCCCCGACATAGGGATACTGCTCCTTCTATATGGAGCAGTGAATTGTAAACGTTTTTCATTTTTTATTTGCTTTAACATCGCCATACAGTGTTGATGTGGGAATAGACAAAAGTAATGTGATAGAATATGTGACAACGTTCTATTTGTGTTCATTTATTTCTTGAGGATAACCACGAGTAGGCTTATCACCTCCTTTTTTTGCAAAAGTAATTATTAAAGCTGATCAACTTTTAATGCAAGAAATGATTTAAGGAATGGGCACGAGTCTGTTATGACCACATGTGATCCTTAAAAGATGTTCGTCTGCATTGAGAACATCAAATCCAATTGCGCATGATCTAAATACGATGACAACATTAACTCATGCGATTCTTTGCATACCGAAATTGAATGTTAGTTCACGTGACGCCCTGATTGACGCCGTTTATTCTACGAAACTACACGGTGAAAACCAGGAAAGACGTTTAAACAATATAGACCCTGTCACATTGAGAAAACACAACCGCGACAATAACTGAACATGTTTTTCAGCAGTTGGTCAACTTGGTTCTCAGCCGCCCTCTTGCCTTGTAAACCTGTCACATCGCGGAAACATCAGCACAACACAGGCGACAGTAACAATGCTGCCAAGGTGTGACAGCTTTCAGCAACAAAAACAGCAAAAACTTCTGTTGGACGACGGGTGTTGTCCAGATTGGTGGAGGAGCGAATTTCGTGCCGTCAACATGAAACCCGTACAGCTTCGATGGAAGACTTGTGGATCACAAGTTTTTCTTAAGATATTACCGAAACAATGACCTGGAAAACGCTGTGTTAGAATAATTAGGCTGGCGTGGAGCTTAAATAATTTGAACAGTGTTTTACTGCGTAATTATGGAAAGCTATTCTCGAAATGGTCACAGCTACGGTTGTGAATGCGCAGATGGTGGTTGAAATTAGAACTGCCGATAAACCAGCTCGCATTACTGCTAGAGAAATAAAATGGCATGCCTACTCACCCGCTGGAACAGTTAATAAATATCATTCACGAAAGCGAGCGATTAAAAAAGCGAAGCATAAAAGCGACCGCTCTGATCATGATGTTGATGCTTCGAGCATAGAAACAGCCCCTGCCAGACACCTGAATTGTTTACAAAAATGCCAGGACGTTTTGGGGATTGAAGCGATCACACAGCAGGTGGTAAAGGCAAAAAAACAGCGTTTAAAAATATTTATTCCACCGATTGTTACGAAGGCCGATCATGTCAGTGCTGCTGTTCTTAAACACTCAGTTCAGCTCAACACCACTCTAAGAGAGAGACTTTAGGGTACTGTCGGTGCTAACTCAACCTCACACTAAAAATAGGAGCTCCATGGAAGACAAAACCCGACAGAGCCACTTCATACGGTGACATAAATTATGAACATAACCGCTATCTTATCTTCCTCGGTTAAGGCAAGCTGCTTCATCAGCGAATGAAGAAAGTTTTGATAACATAAAGAGCGAAAAATACTCCGGCCCCCTGTCGATATTTTTTAATCAAAGTTACATTGTTCATTTCGTTCCGGGGTAATTTCCGGCCCTTCGAGTGCACTAGATACTTCGCCGTCCCACGGCCCCTACTATAATATCGGTGGCAGCTGTGCTAACGCTCCTGTTTGCGGTGCAAATGTCGCATCTGGGCGCAGGCCACGTATCTAGTTTTGTTTTTTGCATGTAAATGGCCAATTTATCGTCACTGTCTTAGTGCATATTGTGATATGCATTTTCAAAACTTAAAGCGCACTAAAAAAAACAAAAAGTGCAAGTTTTGATATTTTGAGACATACCTCGACGCATTCCAAGTTTCTCGACTTGTAACGCATCCAAGGCGCGTTCGTATTTTTTATTAAATAGATAAAGGGCTTGTCTGGTTCTTTGTATACGTTTTTTTTCGTAATTTGCGCACTCATATTGTTTTAATATTTATTCATGAAGTGCCTTTTTTATGAGATTTTGCAGTGTCGTAGCTCGGTTTCACATCACAACGCAGCAACGACATTTAAAGGGATTGTCCGGTCAAATTTTGTATTCGAGAAAACAATTGAATATCATTGTTATTGCCTCCAGACGCATCGTACGTGCAATATCTGAATTATATATGCCCCTCTGCTCCACTTGCACTCTAGCGTAAACGCTGTTTTCAGTGGCAACATGCCATCAATTTATAAACATGCAGGCAGGGAGGTGGAAAGAGGCTAAAATGGGAACAGACTGAGAAGCAGTTGGTGGCGGAAAACGTTCAGGTGTATGGATTGGCGGAGTCCCACCTTAGAGATATGGAGGAGCCACCATACATAGCGGATTATTTTTGTTTGGGATGTAACAGGAGTAACGGAGAACGGAAGGGAGGAGGGATGGGAGTATTGATCAAAGGGCAAGACTGGGAGAGGGTGAGCGAGGGATGCAGGGAACACCTATGGTTGAAAGGACAGATTACGGGTTTGAACACACTACTGGGATTTCTCTACTCGAAAACGGGAAGGGATTCAAAGGAAGGATATGCACAGCACTTGTCATACATAGCGAGGGATGTCAGAGAGAATGGTTTAAATAGGGAAATAATTATCATGGGAGATATGAATGCCTATTTAGAAGATTTTGATGGGTACACAGACACAGCAGGGAAAATGTTGCAAGAGTTTTATGATGCTCTGGATCTAGTACTAGTTAATGCTCAAGTAAAATACGATGGAAAAATCACGTGGGAGAGAAGCGCCTCTCACTCAACAATAGACTACTGCTTCATGACCCCAAAGCTGTATAACAGGTATGGAAATAGACGAAGAAGGTATAAAAAGCTTAGGGAGTGACCACAGAAAAATCAGAATCAAATATGGTGTACCACTAACAGAGCAAAAATTTCAGGAACGGGAAGGGAAATCGACTCTAAACGAAGATCAGTTACAAAAAGTATCCAAAAATATTGAGAACATAGTATCCAACCAACCAGAAAGAGTGTGGACATATGAGGATTTAGTGAGCATATTTAAAACAAAGTTGGAAAAGTACCGAGGTAAGCGACGAGGAAAGAGAGGGAAAAAGCACAAACCTAAAATTTGGTGGGATAAAAAGGTTAAGGCTGCCATAGCACGACGTCAAGAGGCATCTCGAGAATAGAGGTGGTCAAAGGAAAGGGAATCAACTCCGACCGCAGTAGCAGCAAAATGGGAAAATTTTCTGAATAGAAAAATGGAGGCATCAGATATACAGACCAAAATTGGCAGAGCAGGGGTTCAGTGGATGACGGAGATAAATAAGAAAGACAGAAATGGAGCAAAAAGGCTTTGGGAGCACATTAAGGCACTGGGAAAATAGACGGAGTTGTGCCAGCACTCATTCACTACGCAGGAGGGGATAAAGGTGGAGGGGGAAGAGGCTAGAGAGTACATCAGGAGGACAATCGAGGAATTTTTTTCGAAGTTAGAACCAAATAAAAAAACTGGAGAGCACCACAGTAACCTGCAGGAGGAAGAGAGAGCCGAAAAATTGGGAACGACTATAGGAAAAAGGGACAGAGCGGAAAGTAAGATTCCAGCAGGAACATCAACGGGTCCTAATGGCATTCCAATCAGACTAATAAAGGCCCTAGGTAAAGCAAGCAAATTAAAGCTAAAACAGGTAATAGACCAAATAATTAAAGGGGGGGACGTACCTAATGATCGGAAACTAAGCAAGATGAGACTAATATATAAAGGCAAAGGTAATAAAGATTATATTAAATCATATCGCCCAATAACAGTAACTGCAGTTATATACAGGCTAGCTATGCAGATAGTGAAAAGAAGAATGGAAGTGTGGGCAGGAACCACACAGATCCTGGGTGAGCTCCAAAATGGTTTCCGAAGGGATAGAAGCTTGAAGATAACTTATTTATAGCCACACATGTGCATAGAAATAGCAGCGACAAACCATGCTTAGACCATTATGGGTAGCATTTTTAGATATCAATGGGGCATACGACAATGCGAGTCGGGAAAAACTCTGGGAACTGCTTAGGAGGTATGAGCTAGATGCATATTTTATTAGATTCTTCCAAGAAGTGTATAAAGTGGGAGGCAGAAGTTACAGAACCTGCAGCAATAGAAAGAGGGCATAGACAGGGCTGTCCCCTGTCACCACTGCTCTTCGTGGTATGCCTGAGTGAATTGGAAAAAAGGTTAGAGCAGAGCAATGTGGGATTTGATCTGACATATATGGAGGGAGAGAGTAAAGTAAACCAAGTCGTACCTGGTCTGATGTATGCATATGACATTGTACTTATTGCAGATAGCCGGGAAATATGGGAAAATCTAATTGGGACATGTAGAGGGGAGGGCGACAAGCTTGGTCTGAATTCCAGTAGAGAAAACTCTAAAGTGATGGTTTTTAATGACGAAAAGGGAGAGCCGCTGAGAATTCAGAACTTTGAAATAGACTATGTAGATAACTTATCAATACAAATATATGGGGTCTGGATGAAACAGGGAAGGAAATATTTAGAGGAACACGGGGAATATATACAATGAAAAAGAGGAAAAGAAATTCGGCTATTATGAGGCATGGAGCACTGTGGGATTATAATAGATATAATTTTGCGGCATTTGGAAAGGGGTCATGGTGCCAGGTTTGTCGTTTAGTAATGCAGTGTTGTGCATACGATCAGAGGTTCAAGAGGGCTTGGAGGTCAGACAGAGAAGTGTAGGCAGGTTGGCACTGGGTGCACATGGGAACACGCCAAATGAAGGGGTACAAGGGGACATGGGCTGGTCGTCTTTTGAGAGTAGAGAGGTTATCAGCGAACTGAAAGTCGATCAAAGGCTAACAAAAAGGGATGACGCACGATTGGCGAGGAAGGTGTACAGATATATGCGAAGAGTTTGAATACGAAATAGAAGAACCGAACGAGAAAACTAAAATTTAAATATCTGCCAACTAGGGAGGAGACTGAGCGGAACACAACGGTAAAAAAGGGCGTAAAAGAAGCCGAAAGGAAAATGTGGAGTGGCAGGATGCAATCAGCTTTAACAATTTATAGGTCACATAAGCAGGAAATAAGAAAAGAACAGGTTTTTGATAAGTTACGGTGTAGTTCCCTACCATTTGAGGCTAGAACGGGGGTTTTAAGGACTAAACGTATAGGGCTAAATTCGAGAAAATGGACACATTTGTGCCATATGCCACACTGAGAACGAAACAATGGAGCATCTGGTTTTAGAATCTACGGGGCTTCGTCCTGCTCTCTCGGAGGGGTCAACCGATTTGACAGGAGCGCTCGGGTTTGCGGACGAGGATGGAGGAATGGAGGAAAAAAGTGTTACGATCACAAAGAGGAGATTGGAAAACTAGTGGATACAGTCTAGGGAAAATGAAACAAGGACGAACAATTAGCACAGCTGGGGGACAGGAGGGACAGAGGAATATTATAATAAATCTTTATTTTGTTTCATCACAGAAAAGGGGGACCAAGACAAAAAGCGGCTGCAACAGCTTGACGGAGGTCCTGGCCCCCTTTACAGCAGGCGGTTCCGAAGCAATTTCAAAAACGAAGAAAATAGCTACATTGAAAGAAAAGACACTATTTTAAACGTGCAGACCACAGATCAAACAAAAACAAGAGAAAAAAAAATGAAATTGGGACTCTCTCCCGCGTGGCTCCGGCCCAAAGTCTCACACCTGTACCTCAGTAATTTTACACCGACTGGTTTAAGGAGGAACACCGACTAGGTTGACCAGAGGAAAATTGGCGACTCCATCATCCGGGAAGGAAACGAGAAACGGAGTTTAATTTTTTTTTTTTCTTTTTGCCCGTTTTTTAAAGGCTTTTGTGGAAGGAAGTACTCTACCGGCTCAATAATAATTGCAAAAAAAAAAAAAAAAAAACTTTAAAAAAGTTAAGCCTAGGTGGCGCAAGCTACCGCCCGGTATAAGTATCTAGGAGTATGGATATGTGATGGTGCAGAATACCTCAGAGAGCATGAAAAGTATATAATAGGTAAGGGCAACAGAAATGCAGCTGTAATGAAAAATAGAGCACTTTGGAATTACAACAGGTATGAGGTGGTGAGAGAGATTTGGAAAGGGGTCATGGTGCCTGGCTTGACTTTTGGAAACGCAGTGCTATGCATGAAATCCAAAGTGCATGCGAGACTAGAAATAAAACAGCGCGGAGTAGGTAGACTGGCTTTGGGGGCACATTGCAAAACGCCAAACCAGGGAGTACAAGGAGACATGGGATGGGCGTCGTTTGAGAGCAGGGAAGCGGTGAGCAAGATAGAATTTGAGGATAGGTTGAGGCAAATGGATGGGGAGCAATGGGCACGAAAGGCTTTCAGCTATTTATACATGAGGAGTGTAGACACAAAGTGGAGTCAGCGCACTAGGAAATTAAGAGGAAAGTTTTTGGGCTATAGCGAAGATACGGAAGAGCAAGTCTCACTTAAGGAGAAAGTTAAGGCCACAGAAAGAGATCGGTGGCTAGAGGGAATGCAGACAAAGACAGCTCTGGAAAGCTATAGATTCAACAAAACAGTTATTGCCAAAGAAAGCATTTATGACGATTCTAGGGGAAGCTCATTGTTGTTTGAGGCGAGGACGGGTGTTCTGCGAACCAGAACATACAGAGTGAAGTACCAGGAAATGGATACAGTGTGCACTGCTTGTGGAGAGGAGGACGAGACGGCTGAGCACTTGACACTCTACAGTAAAGGGCTTCACCCTATGCCTACCGAAGACAACATAGATTTAATAAAGTCGTTGGGTTCTGGAGACAGCGAAGGGAGAGTGGATTTCGAGACTGTAGAGATTACCAAGCAAAGATTAAGTGAATGGTGGCAGAAATCGAGAGAAAACTAGGTATTTTCTTATTCACTGATGGCAAGGGGGTTTCATAGCCTCACTTTCTTTGCACTGCGGCTTAAAGGGACACTGACACCCCCCAAGTTTTTTTTAAATTTTTTGCCAGGCGCTTCATTATGGTGTCGGAGGAATACCCAATTAATATTTTGCAACAGAGTATCGTATTTTTTTAATAAAGTCAAAAGACGCAACTGCACGAAACTGAAACCGAAACCCGACGGAGGTCGGAGAAGTGGAGAGAAGAGAGTGAGTGGCGGAAGTCACGTGGCTACACCCGACCGTGCGTGTTTTTTTTCTCCTCTCCGTAGCAGACGACACGACATGCGGCGTACAGGAACTGTTCGCCGCACGATTCTTTTGCAGTTATGTTTGTTCCGCTCGTTGTTCTGTACTCCAATATGAGTTGTTTTGTACATTGAGGAGTTGGAGATGAGTAGTGAGTGCCCGTGGTGAATTTCCATGATCGGCTCCGGAAAGAATACACCCAAGATGTTGCGTGAAGAGCTGGCTCACATGTCCTGCGTCCGAAAAAAAAAGGGGCATTGTGCGACAGAGTTTTCGAAAGATCAACGGGATCGGGACCAATGGCTGGCTGCAATTCCTGTACAGCATATACAGGCACCTCGGAAAGTGGGCGCTACCTGATTTATATGCTCCTTGCATTTTGTGGAAAGTGATTACATTGAGTTCGCAGGTGTCAAAAAGGAAATCGCATACCATTTAATTCAGCGAAGTGTCGTCCACAACATTTGTTTGTTATTTTTTTGTTTGTTTCTTCAGTGATAATTGGAAAAAAAAAGATATGTAAACATCGGAAAATGTCTGGAAAAAAAAAAGAAGGTTTCACGGGGGATCGAAACCGGTCCTATCGCGTGTGAAGCGGACGTCTTTTTCACTGATGTCTTTCCTTAGTAATATTTCAGCCGGTAAACTGTGAGTTGGAAAGTTTGCTGCCGATTTTCCTCTAGCAAAAGCATTCCCGGGTCGAAGTCGGGAAGCACCACGCATTGGCGACATTCGCACCTAGTAAAGAAATCGTACGCGTCCATATTGAACTCGAAGTAGACACGTCGTGCTTGACGTTTGCGTGAGCGATGTCTTCAGCCACGAGAAGCCCACGTAGCATCCAATGTCGTGCGAACATTCCCTGGGTGTTCTGAATATTGAAGGAACGTTAGACACCATTCGGAACGTTCTAGGAACGTTCGTATGCGAACATTCCTTACAAGGTAAGCTGCTCACCATTCTAAAAACGTTTGTCGGCGAACATTCGTATGCACAATGTTCTCGGAACGTTCCCCTTTGAACATTCATATGTGCAACATTCTTAGAACGTTCGCTTCCGAACATTCCTAGAATTTTCGCAGGTGAAGCCAACTTTACGGAGCTTTCAAGCAACCTGCGTTTCGAAACACCATCCACCATATGCCACTTTGTGCCAAAAATATGCAAATTAAGTCGAGGTTTTGGAAACTTAGCATAAGGGATCAGTTTTATCTTGTACGAGTGTACTGAGGAGTGTGAGATAAGGTGTAGGAGAAAAGCAATGGTCTTCAAAATTTGATAATGAGCTTGGCACTCACTGCGTATATAGAGGGGCAGTTTTGAATAGACCCGATTTTTAGCATCTCGGATTCAATACCTTGAAGAAGGTATGTCCCGCTTAAGTGTGGGATGCCGTAGGTATCTGGGAGTGAGTAATCGGATATGTACGCCGCACGTTTTGATAAGTAGGAGTAAACTGCCGTTATAGTACAGGCTGTGGCTAATGCGCTGGTAGAGCGGCTAGGTTGTGCTAGGCCTAGAAAAAATATATACGGTATTTCGATTAAATAATATCGATCGCTCTTGGAGATTTATTATATCAATACATGTAGTACGGCTCACTGGGGCTGTAAGGTAAGCAAGCCATAATTGTTGAATTTTTGTAAACATTCCTCAGAGAATGTTGCAGACGTTCTTTGGATGTTTTGGGAACGTTTTAAAACCTTGTTAGAATGGTGATTAAATGCTCTGTCGTGCTGAGAATGTTTTAAAAATATCACTTAGACAACATTCCCCGAATAGCGATAAGTGCCTGCGCCACATTCTGACAACGTCAATAGAATGTTCTTACGTAAATTTGCAACACTCGGAGAATGTTGCTGAAGTTCTTTGGATGTTCTGAGAACGTTCTTAGAACCTTGTTAGGATGTTTCAATGTTAATTGAATGACCTGGTAATGTTCTATGTCGTTCTCAGAACGTTCTAAGAATATCCCTTTGAAGACATTCCCCGAATGTAGCGATAAGTGCCTGTGCCACATTCTGACAACGTTGATAGAATGTTCTTACGTAAATCTTCAACATTCCAAGAATGTTGTCTATGTTATTTTGAACATTCCCGGAATGTTCTCAGAACGTTTTCGTGCTACGTGGGAGGGAGCGACGGCTCGGCGATGTCTTCGTGGAAATCGGCTTTGTGGTCAGGCGTGTCGTACGGGATGAATACCAATTCTTTTGATCAGTCCCAAATTTCTCTTTTAAAGGTAGACAGAATTCGCCGGTACCGCGAACGGCAGTTCTGAAATAGAGGTCCCACGCCCGTTGTCCGCTGCCATCGCCGTCCCCGCGAGTCCCACGATACGCGAAATGACGAACGCACAGAATGCTTCCGGTTCTCTGTGGAACTTCTTTTTTTCAATCAACGTATTTGCAGCTTTCTAGAAGCCACAAAAAATGGGTTTCATATTTTTTTCTATTTTTAATATTGAGTGTGTGCCTTCAGTGACCCACGACTTTGATTAAATGTGGTGGTCGCATCGATACCTTAGAAAACGGCCCGTGACTGCGAAAAAGAGAGTGAGCGAGACTCGAACCGGCCAGTTCTTGATCGGCGGTTTTCGGGCGGAAAGAAACCGAATTTCGAGCCGCAAATTGTGTTCTGGGTAGTTGAGCTTTCATATGTCACGTACAACTAAAAACCTCGGCGAGCATAAATACCCTATCAGTGTCCCTTTAAATGGTAAAACAAAATGGCTAGGTGGCATAAGCTACCGCCCGATCCAAAGGGCTCAGCCGTATTTATCCATCCATCCTATAAAGGAAATAGCCAATATTTATCCATTCATCCAACAAGACACACACATCCAATCCATATCCATAGCCAAGCCAGGCGAGGAACCGTGTGCGTGTTTTGTTGTTACATGAACGTTGGTCGCAAGCTTGTGATCACGCGCTGTTTAAATATCCCCGTAACCCAATTTGCTTTTTTTGCTTGTGATCCGTTGATTTGAGCATGTGAGAAAATTTACGCGACAATCTTGAAGCACTGACATCCCACCTGTCTCGACGTTATGAGGAACCTGCAAGTGAAGAACCTAGAGACCTCGAGCATGCCCGATATTAAACTAGGAGTCAGTTCTGTTCTGACGCGAGGCCAGACGACGGGTATGTTGTGACTGGAAACCGCATCATTCATCTAAACGGCACATTGGACGTAAGTAATCGATAGCGTCGTCGCCACTGCGCGTGCTCCGAACGTAAACCAGGTTTTGCGCTTTGCGTGCACAATTTTAGCGCGCGCTATTTCTCGGAAATAGCGCGCGTACGCAAAGAGTCTTTGCGCTTCTCCAAGGAGGATTCGTGATGAGAAGTTGGCTTAAGCCAAGACGAGCAGAGTTAAAAAAATGGCGGCTTCCAGGATTATGTAAAAAAAAATAGAGTGCAGGCGAGCTGGTGTAAGTTGAACATGATTGTAAACCTGAGACTGGGGCAGAAAAGAGAACACAACAGAAGGTAGAAAAAGAGAAGGCAACGTGTCAAACTCAGCTAGAAAGTTTATTTCGTACCTCCAACGCCGTCTCTACAGAAAAAAAAGAAAATATGACAAGAGGACAATAAAATTTGGGTAAACCCTCTCTTAGCTCCCTTCTTTCTTTCTTTATCCAAAGATTACCCCGCATTGCCCGGAGGCGTTATTGCAGGGGGGGTTACAGTTTTGAAAAAAATACATCTTCATTTGTAGAGCACACCTGGTCTTCAGACAGCCTATTCCACTTTGCAATGGTTTTAACAAAAAAAGAATTTGCATACATGTTCGTCCTGGCGTGGTACTCTCGGATTTTGAAAGCATGGTCAGTCCGCCTAGAAACATAATGTGGGTGTTTTAAATATACTTCTCTGTTAATGGCAGTTTTATTATTATATATGAGAAATAAAAACTTCAGTCTCAACTTTTCTCGTCGAGAAGAAAGCAGTTCCCAATTCAATTCGCTTTTCATTTTAGTGCAGCTCTCCCTCCGCCCATAACGACCCAATACAAACCAAGCAGCTCTATTTTGAATTCTTTCCAATTTGTCAATCAAGGTTACGTGCGGAGGGTCCCAGACGGCGCAGGCATATTCTAAAATCGGCCTAACACATGTTAAGTACGCGGTTTTCTTTAATTCGGGTTGTGAACATTTCAAACATTTCAACCTCGGCTGCGAAACACTCACACAAAGGGTCACATTCTAGCATAACCACCGCCACCCGGCGAACGTAGGTGAATCACTATTGAACTCAAAGAAAGGGTTTGACCTTCAAAGTTGCGTTTTCTCTAACAACTCACTTAAGGCCCGTTCACGCACTTGCAACCTCTTAAACCTGGGTCCCTTAAAATTTCTTAAACCAGAGAACACAATGGCGCCATCTATTGGGAAGCAGCGTAAACTCAACGATCCGGCATATTTTTTTTTTATTTTTCGCGCATTATCCTTTTTTTCTTGGCTCAAAAAACTTTTGTCAATGTTATAGACGAGCCTTTCTATGGGTATTACGCACATTTCACCTCGGAAATCGCGTAAAACCTTCGCTCTTGTGAAATGCAGTTCCAGGGTCACCGCATAGATGGCGCCACAATGCCAGTGTGTTCCCTCATTCTAAAAACATTTAAAGGGAAGATGGGGCACTTCTACATTTGAGAAAAAACGCTTGAATTGCGTTCATTTGGCCTTTAGATTAACAGATATCAAAATTGTATTTCAATGTGACGCGCCGGAGGGCCACACGAGCAATTTCAAAATGGGGCTGAAGCCCCGCCTCCCTAGCCTTGGGCAGCCAAAAGAGCCGTCGATGACGTCACGGACAGCGACTGTCTTTCGCGTTTTTCTCGCATTTAAGAATACTTACGCAGCAAATGGTTTGGGTATTCGGGCTCACTGGGTAAAAATACACTAGAATTCACTTCTAACTCATTTTTTCCAAGAAGCTCCGTAGCTTCCCTTTAAGAAGTTTTAACGAGATCTCGTCTCTCTCAATAGTACTCGGTCGCAAGAGTGTGAACGGGCCTTTAGTCCAAAGAAACAAAACTAGGCACTGCTAACAGCCGGAACTGGGAAGGTTTACCCAAATTTCATTGTCCTCTTGTCATATTTTTTTGTTTTTTTCTCTAGAGACGGCGTTCGAGTTGTGGTGTATAAGGCGTGTACGAAATAAATTTGCAGCTGAGTTTGAGACGTTGCCTCCTCTTTTTCTACCTTCTGTTGTGTTCTCTTTTCTGCCCCAGTCTCAGGTTTACAATCATGTTCAGGATTATGTCGGCGGCTGCTTTAGCAGCGTCGTGAGTGCGACGTCGGCGGCATCCTCGCAACTGCGATTTTCAATACGAGACGACATTGTACTCGGTTTGGCAACGATCACCGGCAACTTGATGCTTGCGACGCGCAAACATTTCTCAGCGAAGGTACGATGTGCGAAGGTCAGTGCACGAGACCTCTCTTGCCGAGGCGATGCAAGCGGACACGACCGATCAACCGCTCGCGTCGCATTCTCATGTTTAAACAAATCTAAATTAGTACTCTGAACCAAAAAACTTGTTTTTTTTCTAAAGTTGCAGCATTAAATTGTGACTGTATCTTGGTGGCGTCGCAAGCGCGAGCTGCTAGGGCTTTTGCGTCGCGACGGAGAAACGCTATTCTAAAACTCTCGCGTCGCGTGCGCTAATACAAGTGATAAATTTAGTGCTAGCACGTGCTAAAATTGCCTACAATATTCTAAAACTCCCTAATAACTGTATGTTTGCACGGAACATATATTGTTTTGGACATTATTGGCAACTGATCAAGGGGTGTTCCTTCATGAGGTTGCTTGAATTTAGCGATAGTGAATAGGACTTGTTAATTATGTTCGTAGAATGGAAGACTAGTGCTTCGTAGACTTCCGTAATTCGAAAAAGAAGCAAAAAAAAAAAACAGGTAAGAAAGAGAAGGATTTGATTTCTTTTCAACATTTCGAGTCCAGGCAGCATGTCATTGACGAGCTTGTCCCCGAGAATGACGGATTGCTGGTTTTCGCATTCATCTCCGTGTTCCAGTCGTTGTGCATTGTGACGAAGGCTGGAGATTTCCTGCTTTTCGATGTTGACACAGAAAAAGTGAGTTGCCCGTTCTCGGAGCTCTGAGCATAATGGTGTGTTCTTTTCCTGTCAAACAAGAACGCGCTTTCCCTGGGCGGTTAATGCCCCTGCCTTTTTTTACTTTTCCCAGGGACAGCATTTCAAAGAACAATTTCCCCTTGATTGGCAGCTTTTATCTTAGAGAATAATTGACTTCCGCAAAACATTTGATAATGCGCTTGATAGCATGACTGACTATCCGGACCCACTAATATTCGCATCCGCAGCCCCCCAGCATCTGCATCCAATCCGCAATCTGCCAAATCTGAAAATTTTTTATCTGCCTCTGTCAGTTGACTGCGTATATCCGTGGATAATCCGCTGCTCTAATTATATTTAAAGTTTGATGCAAGCTAATAAATCGGGCATTTATCAAGGTATGCTGTGTCTGAGCATTTTTATGTGCCAACTAGGCACCAGGTGGGGACTGTGCTTTGGGTATGGACTGTGCACAAGTGCAGACTAAGGGAAAACTTTATTAAACTGAAATTTGCGCCTGCGAAAAGTATGGTACTGATAATGCCTTCCGCATGGGAGGTGAGACGTCTATTGGAATTGTTTTCATTGTGTCAAGTCGGCATACCTCATTGTTTTTGCAGTATTCTCTCTTAAAGGGATACTAAACCGAACTTTCGAGCTCACAAAACAATGCTGGACAGATAGGCGGGACGCTGCAAAACCCAAAAACATCACTCATACAGTGATATTTTTAACGGATCACCATATTTTTGGAAAAGAAGTGCGCGATTGAACACAGCCGACGACACAAGACACGTCACAATTCCCATTCCCTTTCCTTCTCGCTACATCCCGTCGATCTGGTGAACCGAAGCGAGGTTGCTTCCCCTCATTCTCAAATTCTCCCGGAGCACAATTACGTCCAAAACCCCGCTTGATCGCACCCTACTTTTCCAAAAGCACGGACATCCGTTTGAGATATGGATGTATGAGTGATGTTTTGAAGTTCGTAGCGTCCCGTTCAACGCTTCTACGGCCTTATTTTGCGAAATCCGAAATTCGGTTCAGTATTTCTTTAACATTATTTACTTGCACTGGTTATACTGAACATTTGTAGGTGGTTTTGAAACTCTCTCTTATTTCAGGCAGAAGTTGGTGGAAATGTTTCAGGTGGCATTTTGGTTGTGCAGTGGAGCCCCGATTACGAGCTTGTTGTTGGCGTGTCATGTGAATGCGACGATTTTAAAGAAGGAAAAAAAAAATGGGTGGGTTGGCGTTTTTCAGGTTGAATAGTTCTAAAAAATTATGTTATAGCATCACTGAATGCTGTAACTAACTCACTAAATATCTTTCTAATGTTGAAACACATTTTCAGTGGTAGAGATAATACATAAAGCAACAGAAAAAAATGAAGACAGGACAAGAGATTTTCAGTCTATTAGCCCCGAGAGCGGACACAAGCGTCGCTGCAATCGCTGCGCCTTGATTGTGTGAGGTATACCGTGACGTGGGGGGAAGGACTCCACTTCGCAATCTCGCATCCGGCTCAAATTCCCTGCCCCGGTTTCCAGGTTTGGCCGCTATGCGCCGCAAGCACTTCGAGGAGCGGGACCTCGTTTACCCGGTGTACAAGAAACTGCGTTAGGTCGATACTCACGTACTTCCATACCTTTTATAAGTGTGTTTGTCACTTTTACCTTTATAATTGGCTTACAAATCCAGAAAGCTGTTGGCGGAGGCAATTCCGCCGATGAACCTTTCTATCTGTCCACAGGGCACAAGGCAATCGTGTGACGGGTCGGTGAAGCGGTGGCGTAAGTTTTTCAGACGCTGGAATTCTGTTCCTTACATGTTTATGAGTTAGGAGAATATTACACCCCGCTTTGCAGGCATTTCAAATGGCATTTATATCAAAGGCCTTTGGGCGGTCGGCAATTTAGCTCGCGACTCCGACTCTGCGCGTGCCTTCATGCATGTGCTGGTTCGCAGATATTTAAAGGTCATGGGTCTGAAGACCTTTGAAGTGCTCGTGAAAAAGGGTTGTTTTAGATAACTGTAGCTTCTTTGTGAATTAATAATATAGTTTGTATACGTATGCAGGGATGTTTTACTTTTTAGAAGACTCACAATTAATGGAAATTAGTTTGTATGGGGGCAGGGAAAACAGCCGATTTGCCCTCAGTCACCTCTATGAGATGTATCGAACTTCCAAAAATATGCACAGCAATAGTACCGTAATTTGGAATGTTTCTACTTTTTACTAACATTCCTTATTCCCGCGGCCTCGTGTATTCGGGAACTACACCATTTAGTTTGAATTGTCGTTTCCAATTAAAAGAGACACTGCTGCAAGTCCCCAAAAGCCTCCTCAGCCTCCAAACTCCCTAGTGCTGGACTCTCTGACAACAAAGGAAAATAGGAGAAATCGCAAGCATTCAAACGGCTGTCCAGTGGTAGGTGCTGCACTGGCAGCAGAAAATGTGAAACCTGTGAAGGGTGACAGTTTGCGTGAGGAAAGCTTCTGGTATTTTAGCTTCAGGATTATTTGATTTAGATAAAATCTCAATTTTAGAGCCTAAGGGACTTATAACGGGCTAGACACCTTCGGTTACGTTTGTTGTACATTACTTGAGTGATATTATAAACAAGTCCACGGATACCACCAGTGGAGTCCATTGAAATACTATCCTAATACAGCAAAGGTCAAATGCGAGCAATAATATAAATAAATGTTCTTTCTTTACTTCGCCCCTGTACTTAGGCTCTCTCACTTGTGATTCTCTCTCAAGGCCCAGACCATATTTAACATGTTGCTCGAGCAGCATGCAGCATTTCTGCTTCTGCGTTTTTGTTTAAAAACAAATGCAAAAAAACTAAATAGTATACATAACCTGCCAATTCATTCCGACCATCAGCAGCATTGATTGTGTGAGACGTAAATCTATAGTGATGCTTCTGCAATTATGGCCATATTTCTTCATTTTCATATAATAGCTGCAATTCATGCTTTGCCTGCCCTGCCAATCATGCCTGAAATGTTGGTTGAAGTTTCGCCTGCAGCTACAGGCCATACTTTAAAGGGGTACGGAAACAAAAATTGAAATATTCAAATTTCGTTCGGAAATCAGTCAAGCATGACGGATAATAACCGTAAATGATAATCACACGTTTGTATTTTGAACGATTGGCTATATTTTTCGTTCCAAACGGTTCACTCGAGCAAGCGCTCGAAGAGAAGCGAGCGGAGAGCCTGATGCGTCATGGGATGTCCGGCGCAAACAAAAACGGAAATTAAAGATTTCCCGCGTTTGTGGAGTAGCAAGGCAGGTGTGCTTATGAGCTTTGCCCTTGGTGGCGTTGTCAGCGTTGTGGTGGTGTCAATAGCGTCAGCGCGCTACAACCGAGCCGTTCGAAGTACCCGTGGGGTGACGAGCGTGTGGCTGGCTCAAGGAGCATGTAGCGAATTCCACAACACTGTCAGCTTAGGGCTGAACGGCGTGGAGAAAGCAACTTTTGTTCGAGTTTTGAGGGACGGGCTAATCTTCTAGAGGGAGAATGGCTGTTTCCGGTTGCGCGAACGAGGGTCCGAGAAAGAGGGGAGTCCTTCCTTTCCGTCTTCTTGGACCGTTTGGTACAGTGTGCGATTTGTGAGTTGAGGTAGGAGGAAAGCTAAAAAGGAAAATGTTGAAATTCCAAAAGGCGGTGCTGCTCCGAAGGAATCTGCTACGTCACGACTACGTAGCAGATTCCACAACGTTGCTAGACTACCTCCCAAAGAGGCTTCGCATGCATCCACCAGGTGCACATTGGAAGATTGTTTATTTAGCTTTAAAATTAGTTTTCTTATGCTTTTCAACGGAAGACTAGTGTTTTTGAGGTTAGGGTGCAACATGCGACACATTAAAGCTAAAATATGAGCGCTGAAATTTCGTTTCCCTACCCCTTTAATAAAGCCACATATGAAAATTCACACTTCCTGCGAAAAACGCGTACAAAAATAATAAACAGAAACGAGCGTGCCGACAGCTAACGTCGTCACAGCCTCCAGAGGGCGAGCGGGGTGAGTCGGAAAAATTCTGTCCTCGCCGTAACGTCATCCCGGTTCGCCATAAGGGGGCACCACGCAAACTTCTCGGGGCTAATAGCCTTTTTATCATGAACAACCACAGTGTATTGGGTGTGTCGGAAAACCAAAAAGAATAGTCGATCTCCAGAGACTGTGGCATACGCTGAAGAGTGTTTCAAGCTGCACAGTTTTAAGTAACTATGCCATAGCATCACTTGAATATGGCAATTAACTCACTAGGCCTACCATAGTGTTCTGTCGTCTTTTTGCCACAGTCTCAAATTGCGATTGTGTGCCAGCTGGTTTTGTTTGGAAGAAAAGAAATTCTATGCTTTGCCTCGTTGAAACTCTTTTTTTTCTGTTTTACCTGGGTATTTTGGTTCACCATTTCTTGTGTCTGATATCGCTTAAGCACATCTGTTAACATACAACATTTTTTACCCGAGATTAGTGATTACGATTAAAGCGATATAATACCAATCCTGTGCAATCGGATTAGTTATGGCTGTGGTGCCTGGAACGCATCTCTGGCTGGTGTGATTACCGCGTCTCAAATTTCGGTCCCTTGATTTCCGCCCGATGACATCATAGAAGTGTCACACCATCGCCGGTCGTGATCCTGGCGGTGTCGCAGCAGCGGTGGTGTCTGTAGCAGACGCCTGTTCTGCTGCAGTTCGCTCCCCAGCTTGACAGTCCCTGTAAACTAAAGCAGCCAAGAGTTTAGACTCACTCTACCTCTAGTCATATGGTAGACATTCAGTTGTTGAACAACACATATAGCCACAAAACAACGTAGAATTGTGAAAGTCCATTTAATCACTAGCTTAGTTTTTTTTTTTTTTGTCCTTGTTACAGGGGAGGAAAGTGTTGCTGAGGACGAAAGACTTCGACCCAGTATCCGAGAAAAGCCTCCACTGGGACGAATTCGGAGAATGTAAGCGGTGTCGCCTCGCATTCCCCCCATGTTGAGAGGTCCATGATTGGATGGCACTATGTCGTGCGCTTTGGGCAGAAAGCCCAATCAGGGCGGGCTGGGCCTCAAAGGAGGCTCATTTTCATGGTTCCGAAGGCAAGAGAGCCGCCAAGGTGGAAGTGAAAGTAGTGTCAAGCCGCTCAGTCACTTTCTGTGGCAATGAGAGAAATTTTAAGATGCAAATTGAAGCATTTGATTCAGCGCTAATTAATCTTGGCATCAGTTGAACACGACTGCAGCCCTCGTATCCGGCATTTTCGTGGGACGTTCGGCAACCACAGGTGTCATGGCGTGGGAGCGGGCAGTGTTTTGTGACCTTGTCATTGACCCTTCGAGAAGTATGTTCAGAAATGCTTACATAAAATATATTTGAAACTATTTGTATTTTCTGTTATATATAAAGCTAGACTAAATAAAATTTTGATATTTTGGAGTGTGTCGAGTCAAAATAGCATTGCCACAAAGCAGTGTCACTTAGGTTTCTTCCGCCTTCTCACTATGTATTGTTAAGAGCCATTAAATCATTAATTTGTTCACTCTCTTTCCCAGGTGGTGGGTTCGAATCCCGGCCGAGCTGCCCCACAATCTGACAGAAGCTTATTGCGGAGAAGGTGCAGTAACCCTTCTCTGCAATAAGCGTGGAAATTAGCCTTTCGGTAACACGTCAAAAAGTCCCCAGGTTGTCCAAATTAATCCTCAGTCCTCTGCTGGAGCGTGCCAGATGCTCTACATTGGTTTGACACGTAAAAACCCCACATTTGACTTTTGATTTAAATAGGAGGGGGTTTGTGTTGATATGCAGGGATAGTGATAGTTCATGCATGCATAATATTACCTGCCCTAATAATACAAAATAAAACTTCAACATAGTCTTTCTTCATGTTTTCTAACATCCTGGGGACCTTTATGACCTTTGAATCTGTGCACACACAATCATGAATTTCATGTAAACTCTCTAACATGCAAAATATCAAAGCACTGAGGTTACACGTTTAGAACTTATCACCTTTGAGAAAACTGGGGCCATGTTGCAATGAAGAATTGAACAGTAGACTTGAATCTATCTAAAATTTCTACAAAATAAGATGTGACGGTTTGCAGGACCAAAGATAGTAGAGCTGTGGGAGTTATGATGAGACATTATTATGACAATTCGTTACACTGCGCTGATTGCTACTATTTCACACGTAAGATCTTAAGTTGGTATTTTGTGACATTGTGTTTCACAACATGGAACAGGAACAACATGCTATCACAATGCTTCCCTCAGAGTTGCCGGTACTGAGTTTTATAGTGGAACGTCGGCATGAGTCATTCTGACCGGCGTTGTTGCGGAATGTTGTCGCGCAACATCGTTTGGTTTCTCGTCAGGAAGTCATATGGTACCATATAATAACATTCCATAACTTGTCAGAATAGTTCACATATTGTTACCAACTTTCTGCTGGATTGCTGTTACATACGTGCTCACATAACACACCGATAATTGTCATCTATGGTCGTTCACACATTGGCATGCCAGGTTTTCATTTATAAAGTGCAGACCACATATAACATATGTCACGGGAGTCGCGAAAATTTGCACTACAAGCGGTACCGCGCTATAACCAGAACATCAATTTTTCAGGTCAAAGTACATGCATGCCATGAGACAACTTAACTTTGGGAAACAATTAATTTCATGTTAGGCGAAAAATAAAGCTCAGTCTGAGGAAAGTATTTCACTAGACTAGTACACTTCTCTCTCAAGCGTGTCACGCATTTTGAAAGAAATTAGTGATTTTTGCCTGGTGCTGCCTTTTAACGGCCTTGCGGACGACCTGGTTTTTGATAACGCCAAGGCATTTGAACACCTCATCACTGAAGAAGTTCTGCTCACAGTGAACCTGCAGTTTCTGTAAGAATTCCTGCGCATCTTTACTTGAAACTTTCGGCGGGCTCTCTTCGTCGTCATCCGACTCATTTTCGGGTGGACTTGACCCAGAACCTCGCACCGCTGCAACAATAGCTTCATCGGTGGTTGCTTCCTCATGGATAACAGAGTCGTCATCAACATCTACAGTTTTTAAATGTGTCATTTGCAGGAATAAATTGGTTTTCCAGAAGGTCGGACCACACATCATTTGCGCCGATCACCTCGTCAATTGCATCACTGCGCCGACCGGTATCCTCTGAATTCCCGGCATCGCGCACAAATCCTGCGTTGCAAAAACTCTTCTAGATGGTTGTGGCTTCTACTTGCCACCACGACGCGGTGATCATGTCGATGGCGCCCCTCAAGTCCACCTTGATGAATTCCTGTCATTGCAATTTCAAGACGGCTTTTTCGCATATGCGCTTCTTGTGGAGCGCCCTGATCGAAAGACTAACTTTTAGCAGTGATGTTTGCCGGCACGAACTTCGAACTGACTGCGCTTAACTGCGGCTGCACATTGTGAGCACTGCAGTTGTCCAGGATAAGAACAATGTGCTGTTTCTCTGCGACCATGGCCTCAGCGAAACTTTTCAGCCAACTAGCAAAGAACTCTTGGGTCATCCAGGCCTTTCCATTTGCTGTGTATACCACAGGCAGACATTCTCGCTTGAAGCAGCGGGGTCGTTTTGAATTCCCGATTATAAACAAGTGCCGCTTGTCAAAGTCGTCCATGTTTGCGCAAAACAAAACCGTGACACGTTCCTTTGAGACTTTGGCCGGAACAGGGTTCCCCTCTCATCACGAAAGTGCAATCAGGAGGCATGTTGTAGCATAGACCAGCTTCATCGACATTATAGATGTCTTTGTCCATGTACGCGGAAAGCATAGTCTAAAGATGAATGCGAAACCACGCCTGAATGCTGGCGTTATCGACTTCCCCACTTTCGTCCGAGATAACTTTGCAGTTAATCCCGTGGCAGCTTTAGACCGCTGGATTCATTCGTTGAGGGGGTTGAAACCTTCGTGTTCGAACCAATGTGCAAAGGACTTAGCTTTTGCTTGTAGCATCTGGCCACTCACTGGGCCGTTTTCTTGGCTCGCACTTCGCAAAACCACCTAAACAAGGCTTTGTCGACGTCCTCATTCTCTGGCGCACAAATCTTCTTTCTTGAGGGCGATGCAGAATCTTGCTGTAGCTGCTTCCGTACCTGCTGCCTGTTCTTACAGACAGTGGAAACCGTTGTGTCAGGGACGTTGTACTTGGCCACGATGGAAGTTATGCCACTTTCAACACCTTTGTTTGTTGATGCTCTGTTTTGTTTCGAGATACGGGGTTTGTCGTTTCTTGGGCTTGGGAGACGGGGACAGATCAGCGATGGACGGTCAATTTTTGTACGATATGCTTGAAGCGGTCCAAACATCAGACGTGAGAGCAAGCCAGCAAGCTGCAAAAAGCGAAACTAGAAACTCTTTAACTATACAGGCTTCGTTTTGCTTTCAGTATAAGAAAGGAGGTTGGTTTTGCGTCACTCGAGCGAGGGGGTGAAATCGAAAGGGCAAAAGGCTTGGGTGGCTCATTGCGGCTTTTGGAGTTGAGAGGTTGGGATCGAGATTCGGCTTTGGTGGCTCGTTAAAAATTTCTGAGTTGAGTGTGCGCATGCGTGTGTCGTACCTCGCTGCATTGTTATCTGTTTCTCTCCTCTCTTTCTTTCTCCTCGCTTCTACTGCGCAACCTCCTTGCCATCCTTGCCCCTGCAAGTGCCGCTTGTGCCGTTATCTAATGTCGCACAGGGAAGGGCATGCTTGCTGCGCCGGTTGGTCAGCGGGCTGTTCCCGAAACCGCAACATAACTGGTATTTCCCTTTGCGCGCCTGCATTTTAAGCGGTATGTAATTACATTGAAAAAAGCCGCGTTATATCCAGTCCTGCAGTATAAGCGGTTACGTTACAGGTGGTCTATACTGTATTGCAGCAAGACATTTGGGCTCGCATGGGCAAGCGACATTGTTGCCAATATGATTTTGGAACAGATGGGTAATAAAGCGACCTATTTTTGTTTATGGACTTTTAGCATAGATCAGTGTGCAGAACAAAAAAAAAAAGCCAAATTGGATGTTTGAGTGATTTATACAGCGTAAGGTTGGTCTGCCAGTAGGGGCGACACTGGTTTACACTGTAGATGAGCAATTTAGCCAGTGCAGTACAACCGCTAGCCTGGGGTCTTTAACGTGCACCACGCAGTAGTGATACACGACCGCACGCCGGTACGATGCTCATCCAGATCGAAACGGGCAGAGGTGGGGCTCGAACCCAGGATCCCTGGGTTCTGCAGCGCGAGCTTTCGCTCCACGCGCGTCGAGCTGGGTGTGCGCTTCAGCCCACTCGGCCACCGATCCCCCTATGTGTGTGTGCAGAACATCCACAGGGAAAAGGTGCAAAACATAGGGACAAATGTTATAAATAGGGTTTTATTTATTTATTTATTTACAATTACCCTCAAGGCCCCAAGGGGCATTGTAGAGGGGAGTGGTTGGTTAGTACAGTTCTAAATTTCGCGTTGTCGGTGATGGTGACGATGTCATCGGGAAGGCCATTCCAGTCCACAATAGCTTCTGGTATGAGCGAATATTGATGGGCTGCTGAAGTGGTCTTGGGACAGGCGATCTTGCATGAATGATCCACTCTTGCAGAAATATAGCTGGGCGGGCTGAGGAGAGACTGTCGTGATGGTTCAGAGTAGTAAATTTTATGAAGAAGGCAAAGACGGGAAATTCTGCGACGAACGGAAAGGTCAGGGAGAGTTAATTGAGATTTCATTGCAGTGACACTAGAAAAGCGAGAGTAATCAGAAAGAATAAATCGAGCAGCACGATTTTGAACAGATTCGATTGCGCTGGTTTGGAAAGCCTGATGGGGGTGCCAGATAGCTGAAGCATACTCTAGTTTAGGGCAAACAAGCGTGACGTAAAGAAGACATTTGAGGTTAGAAGGAGCAGACTTGAAATTGCGACGGATATAGCCAAGGGAACGGTTTGCAGAGGATATTGTCTTGTCTACATGAACATTCCAGGACATATTAGTGGTTAGATTGACGCCAAGATACTTGGACTGTGCAGCAATCTGAAGGGTAATGCCGTTGAGTGTTAAAGAGTTTAAGGGCTGGGAGGAGGAACGTGTGAAGCAGAGGTGCATGCATTTGTTAATATTGAGAGACATTTGCCATGTGTGGCACCATTCAGCAATTTTGTTAATGTTGTTCTGGAGTGCAATATGGTCGTTTGGGTCTTTTATTAGTCTATAAACAACGCAGTCATCAGCAAAAAGACGAACAGAGGACGAGAGGTGAAGAGGGAGATCATTAATGTAGATTAAGAAGAGTAAGGTGCCAAGCCCAGTTCCCTGTGGAACACCTGAAGAAATGGGAGAGAAAGGGGAGGACGTGCTGTTAGCGAAAACAAATAGAGAGCGATGAGTAAGGAATGATTCAATCCATTTAAGAACAGGAGGGTCCAGTTTTAGGGAACTAAGTTTAAAGAGAAGGCGGTTGTGTAGAACTTTATCAAAAGCTTCGGCAAAATCAAGAAAAACAGCGTTAGTTTGATAGCCAGTGTCAAGATTTTTAAACAGGTCGTTAGTGAGAAAAAGTAGCTGGGTCTCACAAGACAGGTGTTTCCGGAAGCCATGCTGCGCGTTGGTGAAGAAGTTACAGGAATCCAGGAAGTTAATCAGGTGCTTGTAGATGACATGCTCGAGGATCTTGCAGGAGATGGAGGTGAGTGATATTGGCCGATAATTTAGTGGAGATGTTTTACTGCCGGACTTGTGGACCGGAATGACCTTAACAATTTTCCAGTCGGAAGGTAACACACCTGTATCAAGGGACTGCTGAAATATCTTTGTGAGGTAAAGGCCGGATGCAAATTTAGTGTTACTTAGAACCTTCGCACTAATACCGTCTATGCCACATAATGAAGACATTCTGAGGGATTCTATCATGCTGATTACACCTTGAAAGTCTATAATAACAGGATCCATTGGAAAATAATTTTTTGTAACAGGAGGAATTCCAGTAATGGGTGTAGAAACGGTAAAAGCATCAGAAAATACCCTGTTTAGAATATTTGCACATTCACTATTCAATATGTTATCACCAGAGCTATTTACTAGATTGATATCTGAGTGCAATTTTCCATTAACAAAGCTCCACAATTTTTTAGGGTTGTTTAGTAACACATTAGGTAGAGTGTGCTGAAAGAATGTGCGCTTACACTCCCTCAACATACTTTTATATTCAGAAGAGCAAGTGGCATGCTTAGACCAAGCTTCTGGTGTATTTGCTTTTTTAGCGTTCCTGAAAAATCTTTTCTTCTTGTTAGATACACGACGAAGGGAATTATTGTACCATGGTTTAGACGCGGTAGTTTGAATTGTTGCGCACGGTATGTATTTTTAAATAAGTTCAACAATTTGGTCTTAAAAGCTTGCCAATTTTCATCAGCGTTATGGCAGTCGAAGTTTTCATTAAGAGAAATAAAATAGTTGGAGAGCTCGGAGTTCATCATGTCATAGTTTCCCTTGTTGTACAAACGTATCTTCTTAGAAATGCACGTCGACTTTGATGGTTTGATATCAAGAAAACGATGAAGAGCCTTGTGGTCGCTAATGCCATCTAGTGGAGATAAATCCTCAACTAGAAAAGGATCAGTGACTAGTACCGAATCCAGAATATTTGAACTATTTTCAGTGGTCCTTGTAGGGAAGGAAACCAACTGGGTGAGGTTAAAAGAAAAACCCGTCTATAAAATCGCGGTCCACACTAGATCCTCCGAAACAACTCGTAGTCTGAGCATTCCAGTCTATACAAGGAAAATTAAAATCACCAAAAAGAAAAATAGGTTTGTTGGTGTGACTCAGTGACAACATAGACAGTTCATCACGAAACAAGTTACTAAATTCGGGGGAAGCGTCGGGAGGACGGTAACATGCGCCAATCAAAAAGGACCCAAAACAACAACTTAAAGAAACCCAAACAATCTCGAGAGCACTGTGAGACAAAACCTTCTGACTTGTAATTCTTCTGTCTACAGTGATAAGGACTCCGCCAACTCGGGGATGGTCTGGCGTTATTTCACTATCGTGGACGTCAGAGTGAAGCCATGTTTCTGATAGCAAAACAATGTCAGCATCACATGAGGTAATAACAGACGACAGATCATCACGCTTGGGTATTACGCTACGTGCGTTAGCATACAAAACACTGATTAAACTTTCGGAACCCGCGATATCAGTAGCACTCCCCGCTTCCCCTTATCTCAACATTTCCATTACGGTTTCTGTCTGGGCATCGTATATAAATGTCTTAGGGCCAATGTGAAGCTTATCTAGTCGAAGCTTGAAAGGTAAAGACTGACGTTTGGCAAAAATAACAAGGTTTTGGCGCGCGACCCGTGTATTTTCACAAAAGTCTTCTGAAATAGAAAATAAGCTACCCTTGAGGCGAGAGCCATTCTGTAGTAACTGACTTTTAGTTTTAAAAGATGAAAAACACGTTATTGTGGGTCGGTTTCTCACTTCTTGAAATGTGCCAATCCTATGCGCACGCTCAATGTCAGAAGTTTGTAAAGTAATACCAAGGTTCTCTTCGGCGAATTTGAGTACTTTTTGTTCAGATATCGCCCATGAATCTCCTCGGACGTCGGTTATGCCGCGAAAAAGCAAATTGCAGCAGCGGGATCGGTTTTCCAGGTCGTTACTCCGAGATAGCAATGACGCTGTAGCCGTGGCTTGATCAGCGAGTGCACTTCGAATGCTAGTTACCTCGGCTCTAGTCTCGGAAAGGGTTTCAAGCTTAGTCTCAATTGCTGTAATTTTCATTTTAATGGCAGAAAGTGAGCCCTCCAACTGGGCCTGCTTCTCAAGAAGAGTTTTGACATCGCACCTAATCGAGTTCTGACCTTCTTCAAGTTTAGAAGAATTTGCCTCAATTTTTTTTTACAGTGGCAAGAATTTCGTCCAGTTGGGGTTGTTTCTTAGTATCTGGGCCTGGATTAGATTCAACATTGCCAGAGAGCTGTAACAGTGCACAAATCAAGCTCTAGGAGTCACATTATGCAGCAAAGCACACTTGGGCACGGAGCACTAGGAGGCACAGGTTGCTAGATTTCTTAGAATACGAGGAATAGCGTTTACACACCTGCAACAAGTGGAACATAGTGGGGTCAGGCGTGGCATTCGCAAGAAAGCTCCCGTGCCCACTGACGCGACGACGGCCGGCACTCAGTATTTGTAGGCAGGCCACTGCGCAGTCCGATGACGACACATCCGCTTCAGGGGTAGTGACGGTGCGGAAATGCGGATGGCTTGTGCACAGCAGCGGCGGTGGAAACAGCTCCCGTGGATAACTTGGTGGTGTAACGATGACAGGGCCAAGATCCGTGGTGTTGCTGAAGGCAGTCGAAGGAAAGATGCAGCCGAAGGTGACGCATGCGAGCGGGAGCTGCAACAAGTGGAACATAGTGGGGTCAGGCGTGGCATTCGTAAGAAAGCTCCCGTGCCCACTGACGCGACGACGGCCGGCGCTCAGTATTTGTAGGCAGGCCACTGCACAGTCCGATGACGACACATCCGCTTCAGGGGTAGTGACGGTGCGGAAATGCAGATGGCTTGTGCACAGCAGCGGCGGTGGAAACAGCTCCCGTGGATAACTTGGTGGCGTAACGATGACAGGGTCAAGATCCGTGGTGTTGCTGAAGGCAGTCGAAGGAAAGATGCAGCCGAAGATGACGCATGCGAGCGGGAGCTGCAACAAGTGGAACATAGTGGGGTCAGGCGTGGCATTCGCAAGAAAGCTCCCGTGCCCACTGACGCGACGACGGCCGGCGCTCATTATTTGTAGGCAGGCCACTGCGCAGTCCGATGACGACACATCCGCTTCAGGGGTAGTGACGGTGCGGAAATGCAGATGGCTGAGGAGATGATGCACTGCCTGAGCCAAAATCGACCAATCAACCTATTGTGACCACCAAAAGAGATACGGTGCAACATTTTGAAGCACATCACAACATGCAGAGCTTGCATCAAGTCAGTCTTCGTTACAAAAAGTTTGAAAACATGCTCGCACATGGTGAAGTCAGGGGGCATTTCGGACTGCACTTTCCGATCGATGACGCACACATTAAATAAAACGTCGTGATGGCATCAGTGTATCCCATACATTCAGACACGTTTCGATAGACGCCGTCGTTCCACTTTTTTGGCACGGCTCTGCGGTACGACTGGAAGGTCAAAGTGACCTTTTCCGGCTAAAACTGAATCTTAGAGAATGTATTCTACATACTTTTTTCGGTTTAAATCGAAAATGCCGAACCTAAAACTTTGCTTTTTCGGTTAAAACCAAATTTTCGAAAATAGATTCGGCATACTTTTTTTTGGTTTTTATCGGTTTAAACCGAAAACTCCCGAACCCTAGTTATAAAGAACTCGTCGGCATTTGTGGCCACTGAACGTTTCAGTCAACCACGTCGTACAGCAGTAAGGAACTGTTCTGCAAAGCATTGTGAAGAATGTTAATACAGAACATTGTTAAAAAGATTAGCTGGGAATACTTCCATAGCATGTTGCAATGAAGTTGGGGCACCAGTGGTATGAAGTCCTTAAATGCTTCATTGTGTTTGTGTTCTAGGTCGCCGCAAACTACGCATCTGGAGCAGGGAGGGTACACTTCAGTACACCGGTGAAGACATCAATGGACTGGAGCAAGCTTTTAGCTGGAAGTGAGTTTATACTCGAAGCTGCAATAGAACGGTATTGAATTAATAACATAAAAACCATGAGCCCATAAATCCATGGCATTGCACAGATTTCCCAGAAACAAATCTCCAGAAACCAGCACTCATATATTTAAGGAAACAAGCCTAAAACGGATATCCGTGTTTGCTTGCTTGCGCTAGTTTTCCTCAAGAAAGCATGAATGAAGCTTGTAATTGTGACAACATTGCTTAAATTTGCGGTGATGTCTCGATTATTTATTTATTTATTTGAAATACTGCAGGCCTTTTTCAGGCCCTGTCAAGTTACACTATATTTGACACAATGCATAAATACATAATAATGGAGAAGATAGTATATTATTATGGCATTATATAAAATTTCAATCAAGCAATGACACAGAAATTAAACACAGTTTCACATACCTGCCAACTCTTCTGAATTTTTCGTAAAATGTACGAATTGGAACTAATTTTACGATTTTACGAATCTTGCTTCAAATCTTACGAAATATATATATATATATATATATATTTTATTATTTGTTTTGTTGTTGTTTTTGTAACTCCGTTGTTGGCGGTATCTTGCACCGCCACAAGAGAGCGATAGGTACCGTCCACAGCAGCGTCGTGGTTTTTACTATCCGTCTATTCAGTGGCCACGGATTGAAAAGCAATCCAAAGCTCAAAGCCTTTGTTCGTGTGTTCGGTGGTGCACACGTGCACGTTGGTTCGGCGTGTTCAGACGTTGTTGGGCCTCGTTGTTTTGGCCAGTTTGAGGCGAGAAGTATGGCGTCTGTGTTTGTTGCACGTGTAACTGTAGCATTCTCCTGGTCACTGTGGCTTCGCGACGCAATGCCGAACTCGAAACCTCAAAAGAGGTACTTTCAGGTGTTCCTGAAGTCCTACACGTCAAAATTTTCTTGCTTCGTGCCGCCCAAAAAGCGAGAGAAGTTTGGATTGTGTAGCACGTGCACGTGTGATGTACGCACGTGTGATGTAAGTGTTTCGCACGCTGGCCAGGCTGACATTAAGCTGCACATCGCTTCGCGTAACCCCCCCCTCCCCCCCCCCCCCCCCCCCGCGCAGCCGCGACTTTTATGAATTTTAAAGTCCACAGGTTGGCAGGTATGGTTTCATCTGATTCGACAAGGGCAGTGTACACAAACACGTGCTTTCATCAGATGACATTCAACAAAGGCTCTGATACAGTAAAAAAGTGAATGGTTTTAAGGATATCCTACATGTAAGATCAATGATAGTGTGGATATAAAATTTTCTGAAAGTGCATAATCAAGCTATCCAATAACGACTACATTTCGCATATTGTGATTAATTCCTCCAGCTATAAGTTCCAATCTTTAATGCTATGAACGAAGAATGAATACTTGAACATGTCATGTATGGTGTGATCATTTTAGTGTGGTTAGTTCGATTTGAGTGACTGTGTGGTTTTTTCAAATAATAATCAGCGCTCATTTTAACGTGACCATGCTAAAGTTGATGTATGAACTTTAAGTGTGCCGTCTAACTCCAAGACACTGCGAGTTTTATTGATTAAGGAAATTGGACATGCTCTCTGCACACCTATATTTGGAAAAAATAAATCGTAAGCCCCAGTTTTGAATTTTATCTAAACCGTATGATAGATATACAGTAGAACCTCATTAATATGTTTTTCGGGGACTGCGGAAAACAAAAACGCATCACCTGGGAAAACGTAACAACCGATAACGCTGTTGGTGGGGCTACTGATGTGACGGAAAGCAACCCCCACACTGGGATTTACTCCAGAATGACTTTTGGGGGTTCGGAGAACTACCATGTTAGTTACCATATAGCTGGGCATTCTTATTCGGCACAGTTGTTTAGAACTAGCAGTCAACCTATACCGTATCTACCTGATTAAAGCGCAACCTTGATTGCTACCTCGAGGGGCAACTTTTCATATTGCTCAGTGAGGAAAATAGAACCACGAATGTCGCGCGAGGCTAATAGAGAAATAAAACGGTACCTTTATTTTGCTAAAAATCGTTTCCAGTGTAGTATCTCGGGTTGTTCTAGACTTAGTCTGGAACGATTGGTGAGGACACTAACATTTTATTTCGTTAACTGATTATTACTTGGCCAAATTTATAATAATGATGAAAGAGCGTTGTCAGCGTTTATTCAGGCCGCTGGCCCCATGCCGTCTCGCTGCTCACTCCGTCTCGTCTCCCTTCATTCCTCTGTCCGACTTCTTTTTAAACCCTCGTGCTGAGGGTTACCTCGCGATGGCGTGAACTGGTGCAATCGCGAGGCAATACGTCAGTCAGATGAGACAGCAGTATTGGCAGTGCTATGGTGTGATTGCCAAGATGTTGTCTAATGTGGTGCAATGGATGTTGCGCGGACTTATGTAAGCGTGCGGCAACATCCGTCGACGACGCAGCACTTGAGCCGGGTAAGGTAACATGACGCTCTCCGGGGCCGCTCGATCGAGTGGAGAAAAGTTCTCTCGGGAGCCGCTGGGTCGGTGCGTGCGTACGTGACCACAGTACTCCCTCCCAGAGAGTAGGCGAACGTTTAGAGACCACCGTTATCCGAGCCTAGGCTTTCGACTCGCCGCGGGCGCGCGAGTGAGGTGTGCAGCAGCTGTTGAAGGAGCTGCGATGCCCAGACGCTGTGGCCAATGCACGTGGCGACCGGAGCGTGTCTGGATCTTCGTCGGGCGCTGCTTGTCCAGGGTGATGATCTGTTTGTGGTCGGGTGGAAAAAAAGGAGGCGAGGTCGGCGCGAGCGTTGTTTGTTTAGGTGGCGCTTCCGGGTGGGGTGGTGCCGTTGCAGAAGTGTCTGTTGGGGCGCCATCTAAATAAGCTGCTTTAACGCGATCTAATGCGACGACCTCGGTGTGACCACGAATTGCAAGTGTGATGTTTATTTGAACCTCGCCTTAACACCTTGTGTGGCCCGTCGTAGGGCGGTTGCAGGGGCTTTCGCACGGCGTCTTTTCGCAGAAAGACATGTGTGCACGTTGCCAAGTCCTGGCTGATCAAGGAGGGTTGGCTGGGTTTTTGACGGGGTGCGGTGGCACGGATGTGTGTCATAGCCTCCCGCAGTTGGGTCACGTAGTTGGTGGAGTCCAGACAAGCGTCGGCTTGTGTGGATGTGAAGAATTTGTTGGGGAGGCGAAGGGTCGTACTGTAGACCAACTCTGCAACGCTGCAACCGAGGTCAGATTTGAGGGCTGTCCGAATGCCAAGGAGAATGAGGGGCAAAACTTCCATCCAATCTTGACGTTGATGGGTCTTGAGGGCGGCTTTCAGCTGGCGATGAAAGCGCTCCACCATGCCATTGCTGGCGGGGTGGTAAGCAGTGGTGCGAATGCGCCGAGATCCCAGCAGCTTAGTGAGGCTGGAGAAGAGACTGGATTCAAACTGTCGGCCCCGGTCAGTCGTGATAGTGGAAGGCGTGCCAAACCGCGAAATCCAGTATGCAACGAATGCGCGTGCCACCGTTTCCGCAGTTATGTTGGGCAGGGGGACGACTTGCGGCCAGCGAGTAAAACGGTCGATGCAAGTCAGAAGGTAGGCATTTCCCTGGGAAGGCGGCAGCGGTCCAACAATGTCTATCTGGATGTGGTCGAACCAAGCGTCGGGTGGATTGAAGGTTCCCAGGGGTGTGACCGTGCGACGCTGAACTTTGCAGCGCTGACACTGTATGCAAGTGCGGGCCCAGTGACGAACATCCTTGTTGATGCCGGGCCACATGAAGCGAGATGTTATAAGATGTTGGGTAGCCTTGATTCCAGGGTGCGAAAGTCCGTGAAGGGCATCAAAGATCTGGCGCGAAACTGTAGTGGCACGTAGGGGCGTGGTGATCTCGTTGATGTGTCGCATATAAGGTCGGTCGAACACATAGGAAGAGAGAGCTCACTGAATACCAGCCGTCCGGGTGTGGCACGGAGGTCGCAAAGTTGGGCGTCGTTGCGTTGTGCAGCTGTCAGTTTTTCGAAATCGACGACAGCCAGAGTTTCGTTGGTGCATGTGCCCATTCGTGACAGAGCATCAGCCACGACGTTCACTGCGACCCGACGGTGGCAGCCATCCTCAGCGAGAGCTGCGACAAATGTCATGTGTCTCGGAATTTACATCGGACATCCGGCACGTTCATGGCGCAGAACGTGACCACACCAGCATGATTTCTGACAACTGCACTCATTCACGTCGAGCAGCGACCAAGTTTTTCTCAGCTCTTGCTCCACTCATGAAGTCGAAACGGGCGTCACACTGAGCCCGCTGCGTTGCCATCAGTCCCATCAAAACGTCCGACAGGAATGGAATCTATTAAGATCCAAGAACTAAAACATGCGCTAGAGACTAGCGCGTTAAAACTTTGAAATCTTCGAGCTGGTTGAGCTATCCTAAACGGATTCCGATCATGCCATCACTCGCTCGCTAGCCGCCATGGAGCTACCATAAAGCGCCGTTTACACACTTGCAACCGAGTACGACCGAGAGAGACAAGACTGGTTTTTAAGCCTCTTGCGACAATGTACAACCTGCTCCGCAGCAGCGCATCCGGTCCTCAGCCGTCGCAACAGGCTAAAAAACCGATCTTGTCTATCTCGGTCGTACTCGGTTGGAAGTGTGTGAACGGGCCTTAATGAAGCTATGGATTCGAAGGGATTTGGATTTGGATTTGACTAGATAATTGTAGGAATCAAGCAGAGAGGCCGAGAGGCATACGTTGCCAACAGAAGTCCAAAGATCTCCCACGCGCGGTCCAGGAGTGCAGGTTTGGGAGCGCTGAGGGGTAGATTTTGGACGTAACAACCGGGAAATTAAACGTAACAGACGGGAAACTAGTATGTGTATCTCTATGGGAGATACACGGGACCGGCGCTCGTGAGCGTAACAGCCGGGAAAATGTATCAACCGGGAACGTATCAGTGAGGTTCTACCGTAATGTGTGAGGGTCTCGAAGAATGCTCACATTCTAATGTGGCCAAATTAATGAGTTTTAGGCAGTTATCTTGCATTCTAGTGTTGAATGTTTAGAGCGCAGCTCTTAGGCGCCCATTTCCGGCTTGAGCGGCATCGGTGTCGCCCTCGCCGTCGGTGTAACCGCGCGGTGCATTCTGGGTAAATTTTCCCCTCTAAATTTAGCGGAAAAATTTCCCCGCGAAAGTTAGCGGAAAAAATATCCTGCTAAATTTAGCGGGAAAATTTCCCCACTCAATTTAGTGGAAAATTTCCCCGCTAAACTTAGCAGGAAATTTTCCCCGCTAAATTTAGCGGAAAAATTTCCCCGCTAAATTTAGCGAAAAATTTTCCCGCTAAATTTAGCAAAAAAAATTCGCCACTAAATTTAGCGGGAAAATTTCCCCGCTAAATTTAGCGGAAAATTTTCCCCTAAATGGGAGGCGAGCAGGAGAGGAGGAGGGGCATAGCCTCTTCCTCGTACGTTCCCCTCCTCCTCAAGAGCTGTGCTCTAATTTGGCATTACAAGGGATTGTAAATGTCTCATTTTTAGAGCGCAGCTCTTAGGGGCCCGTTCCCGGCTTGAGCGGCGTCGCCGTCGGCGTCGGCATAACCAAGGTCACCCCAAGGTCAGGCGGCCCCCCAAGGTCACGTGACCCCAGAGGTCACGTGAATCTCCCTCAGGGTCACGTGACCCCCAAGGTCACGTGACACCCAAAGTCACGTGACACCCAAAGTCACGTGACCCCCCGAGGTCACGTGACCCCCCCCCCCCCCCCCCGAAGTCACGTGACACCCCCCGAGGTCACGTGGCCACCCCCCAGGGTCACGTGACCCCCCCCGCGGAGGTCACGTGACCTCCCCAATGACGTCATCATCACTGATGACGTCACCGGCATCCGTATCATCATTGTCATCATCACTGATGACCTCACCGGCATCCGCATCGTCATCATCATCATCACTGATGACGTCATCAGTGACGTCACTGATAACGTCACCGGCATCCGCATCGTCATCGTCATCATCACGGATGACGTCATCAGTGACGTCACTGATGACATCATTGGCATCGTCACGTGACCCCCCCCAAGGTCACGTGATCCCCCTAGGTCACTTCACCCCCCTCCCCCAGTACCCTTCCCTCCTCCTCCTCAAAAGCTGCGCTCTAATTCGGTGTTACAGGGAGTTGTAAACGGCTTTCACTTTTTTTTTAACTGTCTCCTCAGGAAGCCCAATTTTTGGTGAGCAATATTGTACACATAATTAACATGTGTATCCCATTTTAAGTGCTGTGTTATTTGAACTCCTAGGTATTTAACTTGGTCTGTTTTTATTATGGGGGTAGAACAAATCTCATACGGAAATGCAAGAACTTCTTTTTGCGGGTTATGGTCATTGCTTCTGATTTCCGGTAATTAATATTCATTCCCCATTCCAGGCACCATTGTTATAAAATATTTAATGAAGAATTCGAATTTCCCTGATCGTTCTGGTTGGTTATATTAAAATACAAAATGCAGTCGTCCGCAAAGAGTCTGACCTTTCTGGATGGGTGAAAATTATTGCCTATGTCATTTACATAGATGAAAAACAACAAAGGCCCAAGCACAGAGCCCTGTGGCACACCAGAGGATACATTGAGAGTGGTTGAACATTTTCCACCAATTTCCACAAACTGCACGTGCACACTGAGATGGGCCCTTATCTAGGAAAGAAGTTTGTGATCAATACCGGTAACATGAAGTTTATGAATTAACTTACTGTAAGGCGCTCTGTTAAAGGCGTTCGATAAATGGATAAAAATAGTATCCGTTTTACCTCTATTGTTAATCACTTCTGCGAAATCATGCACTATCTGACTCAGCTGTGAGACCATAGAAACACAAGCTCTAAACCCATGTTGATTACAAAAAAGTAGGTTATTGTCTTCCATGTAGGTCCTGATGTGTTTACTTAATATATGTTCCAATAGTTTGCAGCATGTCGAGGTAAGTGATATATGTGGCTTGTTTTCAGTTTTGGGTATTGGAATAACTTTGGCACCTAGCCAGTCTGTTGGCACTTGACATTGCAGAAGAGATACACCCTATATGATGACTAAATATTTTGCGACCCATTCTGCATATCTTTTCAGAAAGCAGTTACTTATCTTATCCGGCCCTGGCGCTTTTAAGATTTTAGTAGTGACAGAGTACCTTGTTCACTCACACAAGTTCTGGCATACATATGTGACTCGAAGTTCAAAGTTATTTCTTGAGAGGTTACCATATTTTTTTCCACAGTGAAATTCGACTGAAAACATGCATTAAAAGCATTTGCTATGTCAACTTCATCTTTAAGTGCAACGTCCCCGCAATTAATCTGCATTATTTTCTCTTTTTCCGGCGACAACTGACGCCAGAACTTTTGCGGTTAATTTTTCATACAACCGGGAAGTCTTTCAGAATAATATATTTCTCTTGCTTCTTTTAACTTTGTTTTTAAGTGTTCCGTTAGCTCTACCACTTCAGTGCTATTTTTTGTTCTTTTGCATTTACGTTTTAGTTTACGTTTCATATGAATACAGTAAAGCCTCGTTATAACAAAGTTAAAGGAGCGGTTGTAATTATTTCGTTATAACCATTAGTTTGTTATAGCCAATGTCCATTTCTTCCCACTATTAGCAGCAAGGGGAATTATGATTGCTTTGCTATATCCATTAGTTTGTTATATCCCATTTTGTTATAACGAGGTTTTACTGTAATATCTCAAGTTATCCACGGGTTTTGCCTTTATTTGTTTTTAGTCCTCGTTGGTATAACGTTTTCCTCGCAGTGTGCTATTATTGTCTTGAAACTGTTCCACAACTCATTGATATCTTCGTGTTTCGCAAATCCATCCAGTGACCTCTCGAGATAATCTATTACTGACTCATCCTCACTACATAAAATAATCCTTAAAAACAACCTTGTTAACATCATGTTTATTTTTATGACAAGGTACCAAACAAGACAGAAAAACCACTTTATGATCTGGGATTCCTTAATGAATGGATACACTGTATTTAAGATCAGTGGTGTTAAGGAATATTAAGTTGAGTATTGATCCTCCCTTCTCGTTCATTCTAGTGGCTTCTGTCACAATCTGTTCCATGCCGGCGCTGAACGCAGTGCTCATAAGAAGTTTGATGTCTTGGTCATGACTATTACCTAACGTCTCTTCGCACCAATTTATATTTGGTAAGTTAAAGTCACCTGCAATAATTAATTTGGTATGGTTATTTGCGTGTTTTCATACGAAATCATGCATTGCCTCTAGAACATCGATAGCAGCGTTTCGTTTACAATAAATGGCACCCAGGGATGGGCAAAATACATGCAAATGTGTATCAAAATACAAATACAAAATACTTTGTCTAAAATGTGTTTAATTACAAATCTAATTACATTTCCAAAAAAGTTTGAAACGTAGGGCTTCTACATGTTTAGGCATTGGTTGGTTGCCATATTTTAATTATTTCCAAAAAAGCATTTAAGTACAAGATAAAAATACAACCAAATGTATTTGGTGTCCTCCAAATACTTTTCCAAATACATTCCTCAAAATTTGCGTCAGCGACTTCAGGGCACCTGCAACGGGTTTCTTGGTATCTTATTTTATTTTGCATCGCACACTTGAGAGTTAGTATGCCAGGCTCTAATAACGTAATAGAGATATAATCACAAAGAAATGTAATCAGCTTGGACGTAATAGGTGAAAAAAGTACAGAGCTTCAAGCAGTTTTTTTTGTCGATTACATTTTGGTATAGACCAACAAAGAACCGAGACGACCAAGACGCGCAGCACTAGCTAGAGAATTTTTTATTGTTGCAACTCGCACCAGTTACGAAAATCTGGACGACCCGCACATTTAGAATGTTCCAGGCAAAAATATGAATGGAAATCAGGCTGGAAAGCATCGCAAGTTGTCACAGGCACTTATTTAGCCAGTCTGCCTGTGAACGTCGATTTCGTCACTATTCTTGCCCTGGACTAGCGCCGTAATCACAAAGTCACTAAACGCTTGTGCTTGATTGAGAGACACTGCATTCGGTGCAGAACATAGTTTTCTTCCTGCTCTGGACAGTGACAATAAATTTGAGGGATGTATTTTCGCCCACAGAATTGTATTTAATTACAATTGTATTTGAAATACCCACGTTTTAGTACTTAATTACACACGTCAAATACGTTACCCAATTTTTAATTAAATACAAATGCAAAATACACAAAATATTTGAAATACGTATTTCAAATGCTTGTATTTGAAATACTGCCCATCCCTGATGGCTCCTATCGAAAACTGAGTCGAACCGAAGCTTAGCTTGTGCCAGACGGACTCTGTATCTGGAAGTTCATCAAAGACAGTATATCAGTGATGTGATTGCTGCGCCAATTGCGCCAAACTGCGCCAAGGGGCCAACCCTGCTACATCCTGCTACATTTTGCCAAAATATGGGTAATCTGCGCCAAGCCTGCGCCAAAGGACCAGTTTTGATCGCCTTTCGAAACCGAAACTAAACTGAGTACTGTAATTGAGTCTGCGTGATCTAGGTGGCGAAAGCGGCCGCCTGACACAAAATACCCTGCATCAATCGTCTATCCGGTCTTGCATGGTTTTTCCCGCCGTCTGTTCTTTCGCGCTCTCGACGTCTTGTTGGTGTCGTCGCGTCTTTTTTAAAATTTTTTCAACGATAGATGCGGGCGTGTGCGGACGCTCCGACGCTAACGTGCTGGGTACCTGCCATGCCGTCACGCTGTGAAACGAAACCACGTTTTTGCGCAGCGGGAGGTACTTCTGGAATCAGTAAAACGGTACGGCAAGCGGTTTTTCGGAATTGCTCGGCAATGCCTACTGCACTCTACACTTGTGGGATGTCTCAATGTCTCTTCGGAGACCTTGGAAGTGGACATTCATTAGTAGCCTAAGCCAAAGCGAAGCTTGCAGCAGCCTTGCAGAAAGTTTCGTAAAGCAAAAAGTACCCGCCATTCGTAATGCACCTTTTTCTTGTGCACAATTTCGCATTGCGCTGCAGTAGTTATGTGTTTAATCAGTCGGAGACTGCTTCCATTTATTATATTATATAACTAGTCAACCTAAAGCTGTAATATTTACTACTATGCTGGCCATTTTCAAATAAATTTTAATATGTGAAGTTTGGTTCTTATTTATCTATGGCGGGTACATACAAATGCATTGTTTAACTGAAGCATTGCAAAATGTGTAATGTTATTGGCATTTCAGTTACATCTTGAGACTCCCAGGTGGTCGAACTTGACCATAATTCGTTTATTTCGGCGAGCAAAGTGCCTTTCGTTTGTCCAGCACTTAAAACAAATATTTTTTATTTTTCTAAGAATATCTGCTTCGAAAGCCACTTCTGCTGCTCCGAAACACTGTTTCGGCTGCTCAGAAAGTCACTTCTGCTGCTCCAAAACACTGTCTTGGCTGCTCCAAAGGCCACTTTTGCTGCTCCAAAACACTGTTTTGGCTGCTCCAAAAGGTGCTCCAAAACGGCTTAGGCCAATCACATCACTGCAGTATATTTAATTACTTTCATAATTAGGATTGGCACGCCCCCTCCCCTTGATTCCCGGTCTTTACGTATAACTCAATACGAAGGTGGTACTACCTTGGAACTATTTTTTTCGGGATGAAACCATGTTTCGGTTATTATCAACACATGTGGGTCATAAGAATACTGTACATCTTCCACATTTTCGATTTTATTTAGTACAATTCTTCGGGCGTTAAGATATAGTTAAAAAACAAATACCTCCGACTTGTATAACAAAACCAACAATTTATCAGACATTTCGTCTCCTATACGGGAGACGTTATCAGTGCGGCCTGGGAACACTCGACTAGCTACCAGCAATCCAACGCTTCTTCTTCCTTCTCTTCATCCGTAACGTTGGTTCTGCCAACTTCTTCGTCCATGGCATACGGGAGACATTATCATCGTCTGCACTCGCTTCAACTTCTTTTACGTCCGCCGTAGATGGGAAGTTAAATGAAAAGTTATTTTAGGATGTCAGTGTATACGTCGGGGAGGGGGCCGCGGTTAGAATTGCAGGCGGATGGGTCACTGCGAGTACACCATGATTCCAGAAATCTTCTGGGGCCCCACCGTTGTTCGCGTGCCAGGGTCACAGCACTCGCAAGGTCAAAAGTGTGACCAGTCGTCCAACAATGGTCCACCAGTTCAGTTTTTGATCTTGTGGCATGTGTTGCCTTCTCCACGTCTCTTTTGTGCTCTTTGAGGTGGGTACTCCGTTTGCGGCCAGTTTCTCCGATGTAACACTTGTCACAGTCCTGACAGTTCACTTTGTATACAATACCACTTTGAGATTCAGGAGGGGTTGGATCTTTTGGCTTCGAAATGAGATATAGTATAAGCTTCTGTTTTTTTGGTTATGTTGTTGTCAAGTTGTCACGGATTACTACTGGCATCTCGCTCATCTGGTCGTGAAGTGTGATCGCGACCTCATTTAAGGGGTGATACCACATTCAAGTGTCGACTTTTAAACCAGTCGCTCCGTAATGATAAAATTTGGAGGGTCTATTCATCTTTTTGCCTAAATGCACTGTATGATATTTCATTTCCGTAGGACTTTTTCCGATAAGCTACAGGGGGAGGTACAAAGCTATTGGATATAAGTTGCCTTACTTGGCAAGGAAATCTATCATATAAAATTGCTGCAGAATATTGAGCATTTCTAAGCTTCAGCCTTAACTAGAACATGTGGCGGGTGCAGCTATCTATTTTTTACCTTAAAATCCATGTTTTTGCTATGCAAAATGTTAATTTAAAAAAAGTATTCCACATAATGGAGCATTTTTTCCTCATGAAAACTCTACTTTTTGGCAATAAAAACTTTATTTAAATAGAAAAATAAATATCTACCCGCGTTCCTCACTAAGTTTCTGTTCAGAAACATCCACAGCAAAGAATACATTCAGCAATTCATTGAAATGATAAGATTTTCTAAAACAAAAGTTGCTGCAAAAAACTGAAACTGAGAAAAACCTGTTTGAAGTTTCTGCACCACTACATCTGATTTTACTAATGGTGGTGGCACCTAAAAGGCACCAAAAACATAGATGGTGCCTTCTGCTTACACCCAATCTCCTGCATTGCTTTACTGAGTGAGTCCGAGCTTAAAACTCTTTCTTCGAGTGTCATTTTGTTGTTGGCACGTGGACATTGATTGTGAAACAAGTGAGGAATTGGGTATGCTTGCAATACACGAACCAACATCAGCAGGTATGGGCAGGGCAAGCATCATTGAAATACAAAGCAGACAAACCCACGTGAATTTCTATAAACGAATGCTGGTCAGTTTTGTGTTGAATCAGGGGGGGCTGTTCGATTCTTGGCCATTTGCATAGTCTCTTCTACGAGAAAGCTGGACTTCTATGGTGTTCTTGCCCGAATAGAGTTTACCAGTGATGTGATTGCTGCGCCAATTGCGCCAAACTGCGCTGAGGGGCTAACCCTGCTACATCCTGCTACATTTTGCCAAAATGTGGGTAATCTGCGCCAAGCCTGCACCAAAGGACAAGTTTTGGTCGCCCTTCAAAACAGAAACTAAACAGGGTACCGTAATGAGCACGCGTGAGCGAGGTGGCGCAAGCAACCGCCCGACACAAAGTACCTACATCAATCGGTCATCCGGTCTTTGCATGGTTTTTCCCGCCGTCTCTCGTTTGGTGCTCTCGTTGCTCTCGTCGTCTCGCATCTTTTTAAACTTTTTCAACTTTGAATGCGGGCATGTGCGGACGCTTGGACGCTAGCGTGCTGGGTTCCGGCCATGCCATCATGTTGTGAAACGAAACCCCCTTTTGCGCAGCGGGAGCTGAAGCACTCGCTCCTGAAAGCAACGACCGTGGGAAAGCTATATTTGGTCCCTGCCTGCCAGTCACCGTGGTCGCGCGGCGTCGGGTGTTGCCGTCCCCACGTTGCTGCAGATATGGCGCTTTCGAAACTGAAACGTAAGGATCGCCCTAGTGTTTATCAACATTCCTGTTCTTGTTTAATAGGCTACTACAAAAATCCCTCTAGCTCAAAGACTGCTGTGTCAAAGTACTGATTACCTAAGTTTCTCTCGGTAGGCTTTCTTTCGAGGGGGACCCTGGTACCTGAAAAATCTGCCGCGAAAGAGAGTTGGTGAAGAGAAGTGAGCTAAGCAAAGAAGGCAATGTCTGCGCGCTGAACCCGCACAGCGCGCTTGTTTGACTCGAGTTGTGGGAATTCGCGTACCGCCGCCGATTCGCCGTTTCCCACGTGGTCCGTCAACAACCCGAGTCCAGCCTGGTTCTTTCACGGGAGCGGGATTCCGCTCCCAGTTTATTGGTACAATAAAACACAACGCTACAGAACACTTAATCTAAACTACAAATACACGCGACATTACGCAAATATTTACAAACGCACGTTAAGACCAACGCTAAACACAAAGAAAGCCCTTAGGCCTCGCGTCCCGCGATATCCTAGATCCAATCGCCACCCACTTGCCTGCCAGTGCCTGCGTCTCGGTCGCGTCCGGAGTTCTTAGGGACCCTCTCGCTCCCTGCCCCACCGAGTATATATCTATCGATGGACGAGGAGGTTTCTCCTCGCCTGCCACGGGGGCGCCTGCAGCATTCTCCAGTGGCTAGGAGAGAAAGCGGCGCGTCAGGAGCCGAATTCGAGATCCCAATCGACCCCGCGGCAACACGACCATGTGAGCGTGTCGCGGCCAAGACTGGCCGAATGGTTTGATGGGCGCCCTCGTGAATGCACGGTGCACCATAGAGTTTAGTTGGTGCACAAAGCACTTCAAGAACTTTTTTACCCTGACTCGTGATGTCTTGCATTGATGTGCTCAGGTTTTTTTTTTTTTTTCTGAGTGTTTAGCTTGTACTTCGCCAGCCGGTCTGGCAAGCACATGCGGCTAGACTGTTTTTTGTTGTATGCTGGACAGTTACATTTTGTGTACAATTTTTGGAGCCAGTTGGTGACTGAGCGGAGTGGCATGGTTTCGATCGAACAGCCATCTCCGCTCGCGCGACAATTTCGCTTTGCACTGCAGTTGTCATGTGTGTCAAGAGTTAGAGACTGCTTTTATTTATTATATAACTAGTCAACCTAATATTTAATACTAAGCTGGTCATTTTCAAATAAATTTTAATATGTGCAGTTTGGTTCTTATTTACCTAGAGCAGGTACATGTATATGTATCTCCAGATGCCCGTCGTAGGTTTGTCACGTAAAACCCCCACATTTTTATGTATGTATCATTTAACTGAAGCATTGCAAAATGTGTCATATCATTGGCATTTCAGTTACATGTTGAAAGACTTCCAGGTGGTCTAACTTGACTATAATTTGTTTATTGCAACGAGCAAAGTGTTCTTCGTTCGTCCAGCACTTGAAACAAATATTTTTATTTTGCTAAGAATATCTGCTCCAAAAGCCCCCTTTGCTGCTCCGAAACACTGTTTTAGCTGCTCCAAAAGTTACTTTTACTGCTCCAAAACACTGTTTCGGCTGCTCCAAAGTCGACTTTTGCTGCTCCGAAACACTGTTTTGGCTGCTGCGAAAGGTGCTCCAAAACGGCTTAGGCCAATCACATCACTGGTTTACTCTCGAACAAAGATATTTAATATACTTAAACTATGAAGGAATGCTCTTTCCAACAATAGTATGATCATCATTCTAGGGCATGCAGTTTGAAAATAGAAAACAGAGAAATTTTACATTTCAAAAACCTATGATTTTGAATCATTGGCTTACCGAAAATGTTTTATTTCTCCGTAAATATTTTAGATACTGCAATAAAAATATTTCAAAAGTATACACTATTAGTTGAGGAACCACAACACACAAAAATAGGAAGATTCATATTTTTCTCAAAAATTGCAATTTTAAGGTAGTGTCCCTCCTTAACTCGCTTATTCTCTGCTTCATCCTAAACATACCACTCATCGTTGATTTTCAGTTTGTTGTACACAGGAGACACTTTATCTTCATTGATTCTCTTTTGTTTAGCACTCTCCCACAAACATTTTCTGATTTTGCGAGTACTGAAGGAAATATCTTCCAATTTTGAAAGACTGCTACCCTTCAGCTTACTGAAATCGCTCAAAATTTTGATCTTTTTGTTGAAGTTATAGAACTTCACTATGACGGGGCGATTTCTTTCTTTATTTTTTTGCTTAATCTGATGTATTCATTCGATTTTGTTTACTGCAACGCCGAGGCTACTAAGGAAAACCTTTTCCACAACACTTCGATTTCATATCTTTAGTGTTCTCATTTGCTTCCTCATGTACACCAAAAATGACGAGGTTGTTCCTCCCGCCTCTATCTTCCAAGCTGCCAATTTTTTGTTCCAGCCTTTGAACATGATTTTGCATATCCTTGACCTTGCGATCACAAGCGTCAACCTTTTCAGTCACGGCATTTATTTTAGCCCCACCCCCTTCGATGGGTGCTAGCCTAGTGTGAATTTCGCCCATTGTTGCATCCGCACAAGATTGGCTACTCCTGATTTCGGTCATGTTGCTGGAAAGGATTCCTTACAAATCTTGAATCATTTTACACAGTTCAGCGTTAGTGGGCCCAGGGTTTGTTTCAACGTTCCCATTTAAAATCGGAAGCATTTGCAACGCATGCAGACAATCATGAAAGAAACCAAATAACGCTTGAGGGCTTGGCACAGACATCAAGAAGTAGTTGTTGCTTTTTTTTTTTTACGAGAAGACAAAGAAGGATTACTGACCTGTACGATACAAACAAACGGATTAGACACCCGCATCGTGACGTCGGTGCCAAGCCCAATGAAGTTTGCGTCGAAGGCGCTGTCCTTCATAACAGGCGCAGTTGGTGATCTTGTCCAATAGGAGGCAATGATTGTTAGCAAAGGACTGTCGGTTGCGTCCTGTTCCGGAAAGATGTAGAACGTGTTTCGTAGTGCTGGCGGGGCCGAAAATCCAAGCAGTAGCTGTACGATAAAAACTAATGGATTAGACACTCGCATTGCAATGTCTGTGCCAAGCCCAATGTAATCTCATTGGGGAGAAGAGCATCATACGTTTTCCTGCTGCTTGTCTCGATTCAGAACTTTGAATTGAAGTTTGAGCTGTGCAGAATTTTGAGCTGAATACTATTTTGCTTTCAGGCCGTCTGGGAGTTTGAGTGCATCCAGCCAACGTCTTCCTAACAAGCACAAGATTATCTTTTTTGAAAAGAATGGCATGAACCACGGCGGGTTTCAGCTGCCCTTTGCTCCTCGTGAATTTGAGGTTTGTTGCTTTATTTTGCTGGGCCCATCGCATTGTTCCCTCTCCTACGGTGTTATTCAAGCAGAGGGATTGCTAATTTTGTAGCCACGCCCAATGTGCTACACTATGCAATGTATGCCTCATGAAATCTACAAACTAGGCTCTTCTACTCTTTACCACCAGACAAAGGGTTGAAAAAAGTTGCTGCACCCTACACTCATATAGTTTGCTGCAGCATGAGACATTGTACAGTGGACTCGCAATAGCTCACTGAGACAAATTTAAAATTTTCGATTTTCCCACTATGTTTTAATGAATTTGTAATCCGCTTAATTCGAATGTCGTCTTCGTGTAATTAATGCTTTTTGTTCTCATGGCCCCATTAAGCATGCTTCTAACTGAGCACCGGTGCACTGTGGAGAAGCAACACCTGCAGAGCTCGCTTCCACAGGTGTTGCTTCTCCGCAATGCACCAGTGCTCGGTAAGAGGCGTGCTCAATGGGGCTAATAGTCCACAGCAGGCCATTTTTTTTTTCTGGATGAACAAACTTAATTTACTAGAATAAAGCCAGCTTGAACTTAAGATTGGAAAACATGAAAGTACAGTGATAGAAAAAGAGACAGATATAAATGGACTACCAAGTGTAGCTTAATACTTCTTCCTCTTCATGTAACTCGACAATCTGCTTTATTCTTCTTCATTCTAAGAGCTATATAGTATACATTTTAGTTTAAGATGACCCGCATTCTAGCAAAATGTAAAACACCGCAAATTAAAAAAAAATATATTTTTTTGTGTTTAGCTTGACAGAAGGCACGCTGACGCATGTTGCTTTGTTTCCTTCTGTGGCCATAGCTCCAAGCATCTCTCGTGCATACGGGCTTTTGTTTCTTGGAAGGATGGTGATGCTGCTGAATGTTACACTGTGTTTACACATGCGGCAATGAGCTGGTAGGTGACCTGCCATAGTTCTCTTGACAGATGCTGCATGCTCTCTTGTCCTATCATTTACGCACCTGCCAGTCTGACCGATGTTGCATTTGCCACAGGATAGAGGAATGTGATAAACAACCCCTTTATCACACAGAACATATTTTGTCTTGTGAGAAATGTTGCAAATTTTCTTCTGGTTGTTGTTGCAATTTACTTTGCGACATAAAGAATACGCCTTGTTTGGAGAAGATCACACGGCCTTAATGTCCTGTTGCGCAGCTATTTTTGAATGCCAAAGCATTAACTGTCCCATGAAGTAAAGCCGGCGGTGTCAGTAGCAGCGAAAAACGGCTCCTATTTTCTCATTGGCTGAGCAAAACGGCACCTAAAGTCTCATTGGCTGCGATGCGTCATATCAGATGCTTCGTCACGGAAGATGGCGGGGCCACCCAAGGTCAAAGTGGACACACTTCAGAAATAAATCACAAAGAAAAGCACAGCAATGCCTGTGCATTGTCACGAAAGCCAGGGAGCTGCCGCGGTTCACCGTGCCTGCGCAGTGGGGGAGTATGATGTCTCTGCCAGAGTGCCGTGTGAAAAAAGAAGACGTGGCACGCTGCTTGTAGGAATGTGCCATGTGTCATATAGGAATGCTTTTGCATTCCTATATGTAAGCAGTCTTAAGTGTCCTCCTGTAATTTTTTTTAATTTGTGGGTATGCCATGAATGTAGGGTACTACTGCGAATATTTGTTTAGTTCTTGTCTTCTCTGTTCCATTTGTGTCGACTGATTTGCGCTTCAGTTTTGTCAACAATAAACAACATTTTTGAGGGATGAATAAACTTATCTCCTACATTTCACCAATGTTTCATATGTGGCATACCTGATTATGATTAGTAGGCCTGTGTAGTGGAAATCATCAATTATCTTCTTCGTATGTGTAGCCCAAATGATAATTTTATACTGCATCAGTATTTGGATCAATTTTTGATAATTCAAACAAAGTTCACGGCTTCCTGGAGTTTGAATTAATGACAGCCTACTGTAGTCTCTGCACAATATAGTAGGCTCAATCTTACTATATGTTAGACATAAACACCACGTATACACTTTTTGTCTGACCATTTCTGTCTTTGTTTATTGCTCCTTAGTGCTGCCATCTATGCGTATGGACCTTGGTGTATGAAGGCATTTTCCTTTTAGAGCGCAGCTCTTAGGGGCCCGTTTCCAGCTTGAGCGGCGTCGGCGTCGGCGTAACCGCGCGGTGCATCATGGGAAATGTCCCATAATGCACCGCGCGAGCCCCCACCGGGGTCACGTGACTTCGTGGGGGGGCACGTGATCCCCCCCGAGGTCACGTGACCCTCTGAAGTCACGTGACCCCCCGAAGTCACGTGACTGTCCTGAGGTCACGTGACCCCCTCCTCGAGGTCACGTGACTCCCCTGAGGTCACGTGACTCCCTCCTTGAGGTCACGTGACCCCCGAGGTCAGTGACCCCCGTCGATGTCGCGTGACCCCCCGATGACGTCATCGACACTGATGACGTCACCGGCATCCACATCGTCATCGTCATCATCACTGATGACGTCATCATCAGTGATGATGACGATGACGATGCGGGTGCCGGTGACGTCATCAGTGATGATGACGATGACGATGTGGATGCCGGTGATGTCATCAGTGATGATGACGATGACGGTGTGGATGCCGGTGACATCATCAGTGATGATGACGTCATCAATGATGACGTCATCAGCGACGATGACGATGTGGATGCCGGTGACGTCATCAGTGATGATGACGATGACGATGTGGATGCCGGTGACGTCATCAGTGATGATGACGATGACGATGTGGATGCCGGTGACGTTACCGACATCCGCATCGTCATCGTCATCATCACTGATGACGTCATCAGTGACGTCACTGATGTCGTCACCGGCATCCGCATCGTCATCGTCATCATCACTGATGACGTCGTCAGCGACGTCACTGATGACGTCACCGACATTCGCATCGTCATCGTCATCATCACTGGTGACGTCATCAGTGACGTCACTGACGTCATCGGTAGCCGCATCGTCATCGTCACTGATGACATCATCAGTGACGTTAGTGATGACATCATCGGCATTGGTGGTCACGTGACCCGCAAGGTCACGTGACCCCCCAAGGTCACGTGACCCTCCAAGGTCACGTGAGCCCCCCCCCTGGTTAGTCTAACCCCCCCCCCCCCAGCGCCCTTCCCTCCTCCTCCTCAAGAGCTGCGCTCTAATTCGGCGTTACAGGGAGTTGTAAGCGGCTTTCACTTTTTTTTTTTGTTTCCTTCTTGTCACGAATGAGTGAAATTATTTTATTGAAGCAGCAGTGAATTTTTGTTGTTGCACTTGCTTATTTGTCTTATCTAGCCAACATGCATTACCTTTTTGTTCATGCCTTCTATTTTTGTACTATGGTAAGCTTATGGTCACAAATGAAATCAACAAATTGAATTATCTCACGTTCCAGGTTTAGGATCTTTCATGGAGCATCGACTCCTCGGTTCTTGCCATGATTGTTTTGACGTTGCAGACCAATGACAGCTCCGTGCCCCCAAAAGACATGAGTAAAGTTTGCTCTTGCCATTTTCAGTTTAGGCAAAGACCTCGCTCTCAAAGATGCATTGGTTCCATTTTCATTTTTAAAGCAGAATTGCATTCTTATTAAGGCAAACTCCGATTTAACCTTGAAAAAATTGAGTGAAGCATGCCAAGGCAAGGTTAAAGAGAGTTGGCCAGCTACCAGAAACCTGTGATGCGAGCTCAGCCAGCCACACAGTGCAAGTGTTGAAGACCAAAAAAAAGAAGTAATAAAAAGTTTTAAGAACAAGGAAAAAAAAATGGTACAAAAGGAGGACGTGGCAAAGCTGACACGCTGCGTCGCATACCTGGAACTGGAGCTGCCGTCTGTTGTATTCTTCGTCAAAACTTTTGCTACATCGCAAACAATTTCGTTTGGGTCATTTTCATATAATTTATTTCTCTAACGCTGCTCTCATAGATGAGCTTCTTCCTCCATATATCACCTTGCATTGATCATCCGTTCGAAATCGGAATTCACCCCCATTGCGGCAAAGCCCACATTGACTCCTCCATTCCCAAAACGTCATCCAGATGTAACTGCCTTCCCGCATGTTTAGTGTCAATGTATCATCAGTTGATTAATTTGAAATTGAGATGAATAATTGTTTTTCTTAATCCTTGTCTGCTCGTTTTTACTGCATATTTGTTCTAGGCTTGTTTATATCCTAAAATTAGTTTTTTTGTGGTTTCCCCTCTTCTGTGTAATGCCTCCTGGCCCTGATGGTATTGAAACAAATGAATAAATATAAGTAAAAACCAGTTTCGCATGTGACGGTTCATTGGATAATTTCAAATAAAAGTGCAAACTTTTCTTTTTATCTATACATTTCAGTTCTGTTGTAGACCGTGAACAACTACTACTGGTACCTGAAGTAGACGCTGGAGTATGACGCTGCTCCAGGCAAAAAAAAGGGGCTCGTGTGCCTGGGACGAACACAGCACGCTTCGACTGCTTGGGCTGTGTGCGAGAGTTCTTACTACCGGTACACATGGTCCCATGCGGTCCATGCCGGTCCCTCGGTCAAACCAGAAGCTGCAGCCGGCGTCGCAGTGATCGATGCGGGTGAGCTGCTCATAAATAAACTTAAACATACTTTAATCCTATGACTTAAACGGGCTGTGCAACAATTTTCAGGCTTTGGCCAATTAACTGCGGTAATTAATCTGTGTCACCTATCGAACGAAAAGCAGAAAACTGTATTTTCTTGCGAGTGCTAGTTCTTGTTTAAAAAAAATTAAACAAATCGAAGGTCAAGGTGCCTCTCAACTCTCCACGTCGACTTTCGAGTGACATTCTCTGGGGGTTCACGTAGTTTCCCCTTGGGTCCTCTCTTCAGAGACCAGCTGCTTCCTCAGGAATTGTCGACTTTTAAAGGATTAGCCTCGTCGAAGGTCGCGGCGAGCGATCGACACAAAAGACGGTTCGCCACGGGGCTGACGGCGAGTGTAGCAGCGGAGGGGGACAGGTTCTGTTGACTTCCGCGTATCCCCCAGAGACACCGTCATTTTAGTTCCCGTAACCACGACGGGTGGATGCAGATCGGCAAATAATTCAGTTTTTGCTTTGCGATTACGCAGCAGAATAGCAGTTTTTCGGGGAAAGGTGACGCGTTTTTGGTCACTTGGGCTTGCGTTAACTATATAAAAAATGCAAACTGCCAGTTATTTCAACATTAAAATCATTGCACTGCCCCTTTAAGTTGAAAGTCACAAATTGTACAGCATGTTTTGGGCTGCCCTGTGGTTTTACTTATGAGCTTTTCCGAGCTCGGAGTCACCCTAAATTCCACTCAGTTTACCAGACTTGCGTCCTGGGAAGCATTCCCCCAAAACTTGGTGAACATATTGAGCTGCTAAAGCATCCTTTTGTAAAATTCTCCTGTTATGCTAAATCAATTTCCCATAAACATACTGTTCGCGGGCTGCGCAGTTTCCAACATTGGTAGTGGCCAACTGCTCGTACGAGTATCACAATAGAATCTCGATTATGCTTCCTCGTTTTATGCGACATCCCACATTTTACGACGAATTTGCCCACTCCCGATGAACTCCCTTGCTCCCGATGAACTCCCCATAGAAATAATGTATTAAAAGTTCAATTTGCATGATGCATGATTCTATGCATCGCATCATACGGCGTTCCGGCGGGAAATGCGCGACGAATTCAATGGCTGCGTGAGGCGGCGTTCCGGCGGTGGCGGTGCATTAACGCGGAAGAGTTCTGTGCGCCTATTCTGGAGGTCCAAAAACACGCCGCCGGCAGCCCAAGACAGCCGCAGTGCCGGGAAATAGCAGGAGACAGCACTTTCCCTTCTCCCCAAGTTGTGAAATGCCTCAGCGTTTTCGCGTTGCGTCCTTGCTCTGCTCATCCCATCATTCTCTCGTCTCTCGTTTACCCTCGCTCTCCTGCACACCACTTTCTTTATCTCGTTGCTTCTCTCAGGATTAAGCACGCTTCCGCTGGTTCCCGCCAGTCCCACTTTTGGAAGGCGTGAAAAGCAACAAGGGTCCCATCATTATTAGCTTAGACATCATTTAAAACCTCCGCTTGTCTTTTTCTTGAGGCCGATCACTGTATCCATAATTGTTTTTTTTGGATGACAGCACTCACTGATTCTATGAGGATTTCGCGCAGTACTGCAAAAGTCGTATAATCGAGGTTCCACTCTACAAGTTTACTTCTAGCTTCTCCCTTTTTATGTCCATATCTTTGTTGTGTCAGTTTTTACCATAAGGGAGATTTTACTTGACAAATAAGGATAGCAACAACAAGAACTACAAAGTTTACACAAGCTTGATCGTGCTGACAAAGACCAGGGGTCACGAAATGTGTCCTGCTCAAACCACACATACACACCAAGTTCTTTAGAGTTTTTTTTACGTAGAAGTATGTTTTTCTCCTTGCCTGGTAGGGGGCACAAATTTTGGAGATAGATGTCACGAAAATCTGGGCACGGAACTGACGTCACACAGATAACACCAGAGCGCTGACCGATTTGCATTGCTGGGCTCCCTGATGATGTGCGGTGCCTGCTACCAAGAACCGTTCAGTGCACATGCGTGTCCTTGTAATGCAATACAGTAAAACCGTTAATTCAGCTCCCACTAATTCAGAAATTCGAATAATTTGAACTGCTGATCCGGTCCCGTCAAACGTTTGTATTAGTCAATGGCACCACACGCTTATTATTTTGGAGGAAGTGTGGCACGCTATGGTTAATTTGGACAAATTCGGCAGGTGGCGCAAGCTACCGCCTGTTCCAAAGGGTATGTCCGCTATCCGTCCAAGGTGCACACATGGTTTTTTTTTTGTTTTTTTTTTTATGGTTTTTCACTCTTCCAGTTCTTCAAGTTTCGCACCAGTTTTTCTCTGGAATGTCGTCCGTCAGCGCGCGCTAGTCTCTTGGCATGTCGTCGCTGTCGTCGTCACGTGCAGCAACTGCAGCAACCTCCATGCCGGCGCCGCCAGCGAAGCGGCAGAAGTACCAGGCCAAGAATTTAGCAACGAAAGTGGAAATACTGAGGGCCTTGAATGACGGCGTTTCTCGACAACAAGTGATGGAAAGGTACAACGTCAAGAAAAGTATCTTGGCCACATACGTGAAAAATGGGACCCAGATCCTACAGGTTTTCGAGAACGAGAAGTTCAAAGCAAAAAGAAAGTGGCTGCGAAAGGCGGCGCACCCGAAACCAGAAGAGGCCTTGCTGCGGTGGATCGTCAGCGCACGGGATGCGCAGCTCTGACAGTGCGAGTGTGATGGACCACCTGACCGCACAAAGGAAAGTTGTCGTCTCTGCCCAAATGTCGTCCAGAAAGCAGGTGGCAATAACAGATTTCTTCTCAAAATAAAGGTATGTCACAGGAAAACATTTTCGCGCAGTTTTCTTTGTCCTTTCAATATTTCGACTTCCGGATAATTCTGACATTTTTTGGTCCCATGAGATCCGAATTAACGAGGTTTTACTGTAGCATTCTTTAGCTATCCCCCCCCCCCCCCCCCGAAACTGAATTTCTCGGACTCTGGCCTCCTATTGCGTAGTAGGCCATTTCAGCTGACATTCTCACACTTTTTCACTTTGGCACCCTTCTGAAGTACCTGATGACCTTGATGTCGTCCTCAATGTTGTCCTTGAGGTCGTCCTAGACGTTGTAGGGTTCTCGTCCGATTCTCGGGCCCTTGTCTCCGGATGAATGTGACACAGCAAACGCATAGCTCTCGGCAGAAGGAGTTTATTCCTCTCACATTCTGCTGGGTGATTTCGGGATCGGGATAGGTGATTGAGGAAGCCTGGAGGGGGTGCGCCGCCGCTGTATGCTGCATGCCGATCGTCCGTGCGGTGCTAGTCCACACCGCATCCTGTGGACGTCGCCGTCGAGGGTCAAATCCAGGGTCTAAGTCCGGACCATGTCACCGGGCCGTCGCCCTAGCCGGCGGCGCGGTCGCCACCAGCGCGGACGTCCGTCATGGCCCATTTCCCGCGCAAGAGTCCCCTTTCAATCTCCCGTCGTCCCAGCTTTCTTCGTTGTTCCCGCCGTCACCGCGCACCAGACAAGGGGGAGCCTCTTGTCTCCCATCGTGGGCGGTCTTTCGTTGGAGCTCCCCGTCTGGCTCTGCCGCTGCACGTGCAGGTCCTCGAGCGCCGACGCTGTCTGGGAGGGGGGGTCCTAAGATGTCCACCGCCGACACCGCCAACGTCTTCAAGATGGGTCCCGAGGGAGGAGGCACTCGGAAACCAAGCTCCAAAGGCGCCGTCTTTGCCACGGAGGAGACCGAAAACAAGTCCCCAGGCGCCGGCGTCTGGTTGTTGACCAGAGGGGGGATGACAAGACCCCACAACGTCGTCCTCAATGACGTCCTTTAGGTTTTCCTAGAGGTCGTCTGATGTTGTCCACTAGGACGTCGTCTTAGATGTCATCCTTGAGGTTGTCCTAGACAAATGCTATTGCTATTCGTAGACAGCCAACAATAGTGGTCCCTGCAGCAATTTCTTATCTGCTGGTCCTTTCGTTTGCTTGCTTTACTGCGACACGCTCCTCTCTGATTGAAACGGCGATAGACGCTGCTCCGACAGCCGTGATTCTACAATCTTCGCTCATCGCTCTAGACAGCGGCCGAGCGACCAAGTTCGCGTCCTCTGCGGCACGGGAAGTTCATGCAACTCTCAAGCGCAACTCAGCGAAGCGTTAACCCCCCCCCCCAGGCCCTCATTTGATATTCTTTATTTATGTTTCTTATATATATATACAACATCAGCGTTGTGTAACGCTGGTTTTTCTACAATCGTTCATGACACTTGTTCGTGACAGTTATTAAAAAACAACCCATAAAATACATTCTGTGTTAAAAAAGGCTCAAGGTATACCTAACCAGTTCTTATGAGTTGTTAATGCGAAAGCATGCATGTCATTTTTCTGTTCCCTTATTTCGTCTGCGGCGTACTTGCGTCGACAGCCGAGAAGGCGCTCTCCTTGCCGCCTTGACCTTGGGTGTAGAGGCACTGCCTCGCTCACCAGCCAGACACTTTGTTTTAGCGGCGCGCTGGCGGCGCAGGCACGCAGCACCGTTAGGTGGTGGTCGTTGAAACTGACGCGCAGCAGCCAATGGGACCCTTCTTCCTTGAAACTAAGACACATGCCAGCCAATGAGACCGAAGCTGAAACCCGTCAGATTTCGGCTTCGCTGCGTTCCATTGGGGGCGGGGAAACTAGGTGCCGTTCGGCTAGGTTTTTCGCGCGGCTTTGAAACTGGAAGCCACCAGATCTCGGCTTCATTTGGAGAAAGGAGTTTAGGTGCCGTTTAGTGCGGCTTCAAAGCTGACGACGTTGGCTCGCTCCATGGGACAGTGAATGCTTTCGCATTAAAAGCGCCGAGATGAGCTATAAAGGTTTATTTCGTTGAAGCGTTGTGTGCCACATAACAAGTGGTAATTGACGAATAAAGAAAAAAAACTGGTTTTTGGCCATTGGAGAAGCCCTCAAGCACCCTTTATATGCTCCACTGATCATCCGTCCCGATTTGTTTTGCCAGACCGTGTTTTGATGATGACGTTCAAGACGACCATCTTCTCGCCACCAATCTGTTGCTACAAAGTCAGGATGGGAGTTTCGGTCAACCAGGTCGCTTTCGGCGTCGTGCGACATCACGACAAGTTTTTGACCGTTTTACAAATGACAGCCGCATTCTCTTCGTTCTGCATGACGGGGGTACGTCGTTATTTTCCCCTTGGCTTGCGCTGCTTCCTGTTTGTACTTTGTTTTATTTGCCAACCAGCTTTGCAACTAAACCTCCTTTGCAAATTTTGTCTTGCCTGTTGTGCACTTTCTTTGGGATTGTAATGCAGCTGAAGGCCCATTCACACACTTGCAATTTTTTACCATTGAGTGTTTGTGATCTCTCACGACGATGGAGCACACTGGCATGCTGGCACCAGCAGTGAGGTGGTCCTGGAACTGCATCTCACTCGAGCGAAGGTTTTCCAGTATTTGTGGGATCAAATGTGTGCACTATCTATAAAAACTGTTTGTTTATAACATCATCAAATGTTTTTTCGAGCCAATAAGAAAAAAAAAAGATCCTTGAAAAGAAAATTTAATTGTGTACGGAAATCCCAAGTGTTCTGCTGCTACCCAACAGGTGGCGTAAGTGTGTTTTCTCGTCATGAGAGATCACAAAGCACTTGGTCGTAAGCAGTTGCAAGTGTGAGGCAGCTTTTTTTACAAAGCAGATACCTCCAGCTTATATATCAATGTCAACAACTTTTGAGTAGATGTTTCGTCTCCCACGCAGGAGACATCATCAGTGCAGCCTAGGGACAACCGACTAGCTACCAGCAACCAAACGCTTGCTTTGTCCTTCTCTTCATCCGTAGTGCTGGTTTTGACGACTTCTTCGTCCATGGCGTAGGGGAGACATCATCATTACGGCCCTCGTTTCAACTTCTTTTTTGTCCATAGTAGATGTGATGTTAAATGATGACTCTAAGTTATTTCAGGATGCTGGTGTATACTTCAGGGAGGGGACTGCGGTTAGAATTACAGGCGAATGGGTTGCTATGACTACCACCATGATTCCAGATATCTACTGAGGCCCCACCGTTCTTCACGTGCCAGGGTCGAAAGTGTGACCATTCGTCGAAAAATGGTCCACCAGTTTTAGGGGCGAAGCTCCTTAGGGTCTTGCCTTGTCCGTCCGGCGTCCGTGCTCACATCGATTGCCATCCCATCTGTATTCTTAAAAAAAGAAAAAATGTTTGCGCAGTCGACAGGATTCGAACCTGTGCGGGGAGACCCCAATGGATTTCTAGTCCATCGCCTTAACTAGTGGGCTGCGACTGCGGGACGAGTAGGGGGCTCTGAGATGTGGTAGTAACTCGAGAGCCGGGGATGTCATGGATGAAACAATCCATGTAGCCGCTCAACGTCTATACAGGAGAGGGCGCTGCGGTCAAATATGTATATAATCACGTAAAACTTTGCATGCATTGGCTCAACGTTTATAGACGAAAGGGCGCTGTGGCCAAATGCTCAAATGCGTATATAACCACCTTTCATACCACACATTCTCTTTCCGACATGGACCGTTGACTTAAGCGGTGGAGATGCGTTCCCACGGCTTCTAGCGGATCCAAGCTGATCCGCTAGAAGAACCACTGGCTCTGCATTTCGCCGACCATAAAGCAGTAATAATGAAGTCGAAACACAACCTGGAACTCAGCACTACCTATGAGCAAAATCAGTATCATCAGCACCACCAGAGCTTCATCCCAATCAACATCATTCACCAGGTGGAGATGCAGTCATTTTTTTTATACCTTTTTCTCGCTTTTCTTTGTTTGTTTCTGGAAGTGTTTAATAAATCTAGGATTTTTTATGTGAGGCCTTTCTGTCTTTTTAATTGTGGCCCAACTTATCTAAGTCATCCTCGCATGGTACTAATAGATGCTTTACACACGCGCCAGACTAGAGCCGCCATTGCTGACCTTCTCCTGTCTTACCGAGATACTGAGCCACTGAAACGGTCGTCGACGAGCCTCCACAAAGACCAATGCTAAGGAGAAGGACGCAATTAAATCTAAAATGGCAATGACCTGGCCTGGGGTAATGACGAAGTGAAATGAACGAAATAAGAGGAAACAAAAACTGAAGGTCGGTTATGGCGGCTCCCATGCACAGCTGCTGCAAAGCGTCTATATCACGAAAACCTGGTTACAGCTGCAGGTTGCCACTGTGAAATGGCTTTTTTTTGTAAATAGTAGACTATAGGGGTTCCCTCTAAAACATGTTTCAACCACTAATACAGTGCAACCCACTTATGACGATAATGAGAAAACCCAAAATTTCAATCGTTATAACTGATTGTCACTGTATCTGGACTAGAAACTGATAATTTCCAGTCTAGAAACTCTAAAAACTGATTGTTATAAGCGGTACATCGTTATAGGTGGTATCGTTGTAAGTCGGTTGCACTGTACTAGTTGCATGGGTTTCGAAACTAGTATCAACCAGTATCACCTAAGAGAACATCCAAACGAGTATTTTCACAATTTTTAATGTTGCAAAACAACTGCCAAGTCACACCTCTGCGTGAGATGACATCTGCCATTGAGAAGCTAATTTACCTGGTTTGCTCTATTGAAAAAGGAATGCAATTATTGATCCTGCATAGCTTTAGCATCTCCACTGGGTTCGAGATGCTGATCTCATCATTTGTGCAAATCAATCAATTAGTTTGACACAAGGCATGTGCTTTGTTACGACAGGCCATTTTGCGCAACCAAGAGGGGAGACTCCAGACTGCAAAGTGGAAGTTGACGGCCCCGGTCCAGTCAATGGATTCAGAACGTCGCCCATTCCAAGTTGCTACAGGCCTTACAGGTTGGGCCATTAAGATGAATAAAAGTCACACTTCCCTTAATTATGCCCTTGCAGTGTTGTAAACAAAAACAAAAAGTTACGAGGAATGCTTTTAAGTTACCGTAAAATCCCGAGAGATGCCCCACCCCCGAAAGATAGCCCACCCCTATTTTTGGCTTGATTTGCTTTATTTTTTTAAACTCCGAAAGATAGCCCACCCCTAGCAATAGTAGCGCTGTGATCAATGATGGCCTCGGTATACATGCGGCTAGTTAGCTTTGGCGGAACATAAGCGAACGTCGCTGACTGGGAAATACAGTCAGCTTTGCTTCACTGCCCCTCGCCACCATAACAAGCTTGGAAGGGACACAGACTAAAAATAGATATTCTTTAACTTTTCTTGATTGTACACCGAAAGTTAGCCCACTCCATATTTTCACCCTATTTGCTCTCGATGTAAGGTGGGCTATCTCTCGGGATTTTACGATAGTCATTTTCTGAATGTGGTTGCCCTAGAGTTGGAGCATTTTGGTAATATGGCTGAGGAGATGCCACATTTGAATGAGGAACTTTATTGTTTACATTTATTGATCAGTGTTGACTTTGAATCGAGAACACACGATGAGGGTGGAACAACTTGAGTACCAATTTATTAGCACGCAGCCACGAGCATGCTTCAATATCAGTATATCACGGGAGAGGATCAAATGGGGCAGTGCCGTAAAATTATCACATGGCCATGAGTTCTCCTGGGTTTACCTACAAACACTACAACCAGTGCATTGTTTCCTCTGAGCATGGCTGCAAGAAATGGGTTAGCAGCAAGCCAACTTGTAGCAGGAGCTATAATATGGGACCAATATGAAGAGCTGCACTGGGCGAGACAGGGCAGGGCAGTAGTAGTCTGTACCGACTGTTCTACTTGACCTTAGTTATACGACTGTGGATCGGTCTGTGCACTTGCTGTCTTGGATCCCAATCCAGCAGTACTGGTACCAGTTCAGGTTAACATGCCTGGCAAGCTTGCAATTGCACGCATGGCCCTCGAGCAACACGCGTTTGGCGGCCGAACGATCCTCTTACGACGTCACGGCTGGTCGGAGGTTTTTTGTGTTTTCTTGCATTTAGTTACATCTTCGGAAAAAACTGATGTGGTATTCAGATTCACGGGATAAAACTGTACTAGAATCAGCCTCTAGCTCATTTCTTTAAAGAAGATTTTCACATACCCTTTAGGTGGGTTTAAAAGCTTTATTATTTTCTGATACAAGCAATAATGAATCATTTCGGGGGCATAAGGAATCTATAAAAGAAGTAGCCAGAACCACCAAAGCGACACCAATGTCCCCTTTTTATTTTTGTTTGTCAGTTAATAAAGAAGTTTTGAAGTTAAAAGTACAATACATAGACACTTTAATAGCACAGGGGTTTTTACATTCATTCCGTTAGTCTAGACTCGCAGTCACAATAATTTCATAAGAGTGTGCCAACACTTCAGACTCTTTTTTTTAAAGTTTTTTAAGGCCTTTTTTAGCTCTGAGCAGTTAAACAAATTGGTTGGCCAAATGGGGAATTCACCGAAATTAACCTGTTTCTGACAGAACTGAGACAAGTTTTGATACTTTAACTTAAAAATAAAAGGTTAAAAAATATTTTTTCTGTAATTTGCTACTATACTTTATTTTGTTGTTATTTTTGATCTGCAGGGACCTGAATGTGGCGAACACCATGAATGCCTCGGCTTATTGTTCGCGCTCTGAGAAGCCATTCCGTTTTGAGCATAGCAAGAACGACCATATTTGCGACACCTTGAGAAACGTTTTGGAGTGGCTGGACCATGACAGGTATTTTCACTTCCTCCTGTATCACTCGGAATGATTTCATGCGAGCTAACAAGACATGATATAATTCCAGACCCTAAGAATTCTATGTGGCATACAGTATCACCTTTAAAATTACAATAATCTGCCTTGTAACATCTATCCGAAAATCTGCATGGTCGCCTCTGGGTGATCACTGGTGATGCTTTGGGGTCAGTTGTATTGCTGTAGCATGAGTCACTGAATGGTCCAAAAGTACCGAAACTATGTTGAAAAAACAGCACGACTGGGATAAGGACAAAAGACGAAAAGAACGCAAGAGAAGCGCTGTGTGTTCTCTGCTCTTTTTTTTCACACAGCGCTTGTCTTGTTTTCCCACAGCGCTTGTCTTGTTTTCCCACAGCGCTTGTCTTGTTTTCCCACAGCGCTTGTCTTGTTTTCACACAGCGCTTGTCTTGTGTTTTCTTCGTCTTTTGTCCTTGTCCCAGTCATGCTGTTTTTAATGCGAAAGCATTAACTGGTCTCATGGAGCGAGCTAACGTCATCAGTCTGAAGTGCGAAAACGGCACTTAGTTTCCTTCGGTTCCATTGGCTGGTGCACGTTGGCGGGGCTCCCATTGGCCGCTGCACTCATCAGTTTTCACGACCGCTCACTCATCAGTGCGCCGTTGCTCTCCTGGGCACGGAGCGTCCAAGGTCACCATGCCCAGGGGCGCACACGCGCTGACCGGCGAGGAAAAGTATGCAGCAGGCAAAAAAGGGACAGACAAGCTGGAGCAGACAAGCTGCTTGCATGCATTCGCATTTACAACTCATAAGGAATGTTTAGGTGTACCTCAATCTTTTTTCAACAAGAACTCTTATCAACTCACCCAGTTATCTATCCTAATCAATACCGAGACTCCTAAGCTTTGGTATGGAACTGTGTTTCTGTGTCGCAGTCGATGGCTTAATGTAGGGTGGCCCTGCGAAATCAAATCCAATCAGGGTGGGCAGAGCTGACAGAGCCTGCTTACTTGCGAGCAGACAAACTGACGCTTTCCCTGCAGGGGGCACCTGTGAAAGCAGGTGTTGGGAGAGTGGCGTCTCCACAGACCCCGAGCCATGCGGGTTTGCCCGCCCACGTCTGGCTATGCGTGGCTTTCCCGTGTCCGGGGAAAAGGGCATCCTGGTGGTTGAGCCGAGCCCGGGGTAGGTTTGGACCCTTCGGAGCCCCCCAGGTGAGGCAATACAGTTAAACCTGGATATAACGAAATTGCTAAAAGTTTGCAACAATTCGTTATATGGAGGATTTCGTTACATGCAGTTTTCGCAGTAAAACTCGTTATGGACACGTGGAAAGAAAGCGAAAATTAAAAATCCACGTGGGCAAATTCACCACGTCATTTATTTAGTGGAAAAGAAGTCTGTAAGCTTGCGTTGTGCCTTTCGCGTGAGGGAAGGCAGCACGCAGCGCTCCAAGGACACCAAAGCGTTTAGAGCACTGTCGTCGTCCTGAGAGCCAGACATACATCGAAGGCATCCAAGGTCTCCCTCGCGGTAGACACCAAAAGCTGCTCGCCTTTGGTGGCCATTTGACAAGAATATATCTGCATTTTAGGTACAGTGGCCGACCGATTATTTGGACTTCGCAGGGACCGAAAAAACGTCCGAAAAATAGAGCAGTCCGAAAAATGAGCAGATTGAAAAACTTGCCTTTATTACTTCCAAGCGGGCTCAAAAAAGCTGTTAATAGCGCCTTGTTCAGGTTACGTCTCCGTTTCCGTTCAGCAACTTTCTGTTAGCTTGAGAATCGCTGCCTTCTTTTATAGCGTTATGGTCGAGTACTTTCTGCGCTTCTTAATGGCACATCGCGGCGGCAGAAGAACAGATGTAACCATGACGTCGAAGCCAGCGTTGTGCGAACGAGAGAAGAGGCGCAAAATCACGGGCGCAAAATGGTGACTGGCGACGCGAAGGAACGAAAAACAAAGCAAAATTATAATAATGATGATGATGATGACGTGCAGCTAAATGGGAAAAAAAGGGCTAGCATAGGGTCACCTAGCGGTAGGACTTAGGGAAGCCCAAGTAGCGCTGCCAAACCAAGCCAATCCATTGGCAGCCAACATAGAATTCAAGATGGCCGCTTCTCTATGGTGTTTTCCGCTGATCGTTCACGACGATTTTGTCAGAATAATCGAACTTTCAAAACATTGGTCATGAATATACACCATTTCTACGGGGCAAGTCAGGGTTCAGTCTTTAGGTACGGAATATAGAACAAGTTCAAATTATCAGAATCCGAAAAAAAATGGAGATTGCGGCGGAGCGAGTTTGTTAAATCAATGTTATCCAGTGCAGGCCCTTCGTTACATGGAGTTCACAAATACAAGCTCTTCTATGAAAATCGCGTCGGGGAATTGAAAAAATTTGTTAAATAGAGGATTTCGTTGTATACAGGTTCGTTACATCCAGGTTTAACTGTACACCCCTTCGGCCCCCGCCTCTCGTACACGGCCTGGCCAGGATGATTTAGTCTAGTCGCCACTTCTACTATCCCCTCCCTTCTTTTACCTTTGTCTTCTTCTTCTTTTCACTCCTCTCATTTCTCTTCTTTCCTTCTTCAACTCCTTTGGCGCCAAGGGCTAACCTTGGGTGGCGACAGACCCCTTGTCCAGAACCACACTCGGTTATAGAAACTGGGCAGCACTAATAGGGTAACGTCTTCAGCCAAGCCATTCTTGTTATGAAGCGCCACCTATTCCCTTGTTGGGCTCGGTGGTGGGCGGTGCACCACAGTTTCCGAAAACCATTCCCCTCTTATGGGTTCCAAGCAAAAACAACCTGACCGACCTCCAAAAAGAGTCCGTACCGAAGCTTTTTCCACATTTCTGAAACAAGACAACTCAAACAACCACTTTACAAGATTTTTCGTTCTACACTCTGACGACGCTTCTAAACCGCTCTCAAAACTGTCTCCGTTCCTTGTTGCTAAAGTTCTTCAAAACACACTTAAGGCAAAATATGAAGCGAAAAAGCTTTTTTCCGGTGACCTTCTTGTCGAGATTTATGAAAGGTATCAGGCAACTGCCCTGCTCAATCTGACTATGATGCATGATCTCAAAGTGATCGTATCGGCACACCGTATGCTGAACACCATTCGCGGTGTGATATCGGAGGATGACCTGATAACCAGTTCCGACGAGGAAATCGTGGAGGGTCTAAGCGCTCAAGGTGTTGTGGCCGCAAAACGAATTAAAATTCGTAAGGATGGCGAGGAAGGACCTACAAAACATGTTGCACTGACATTCGAGAAAAACTCGTTGCCCCCTACCGTAAAGGCGGGTTACATTAACTGCAAAGTGCGGCCATATGTTGTTTGCGAGGACTCCTGACCGCTGATGACGTCGCTCTGGGTTCCTCCGGTGGTGGAACAGGTTTTCGTAGCGTCAGCCGGTTTGCTCCAAGGTCGATGACGGTGCCATACTCGCAGTGAAAGTCCTTTCCGAAGATAACATTCCTTGCACAGTCTTGCAGAGCGATGAACTTCACAGGGCACATCTCACCGTGGATTTCGACGTGAGCAGTGCACCCCCCGACTGTTGTGGAGGGGTGCCCATTGACAGTTCGTATCTGAGAGCCATCATACAGCATTGACACTTTCCAAAGACGACATGAAAGCCTGCCATTCAAGACTGAGTAGTCTGCTCCGGTGTCCACGAGTGCCGACGTGTCGCGGCCGTTGATGGTCACATTGAGGCTGTTAGGCACTGTTGCAGAAGCCTCGCTCCAATGCACGTCATCGGTTGAGTGGGAGGACTCTGGCATTTTTGGAGGATCTTTATGTTGTCGGTTTATGGCAACTCCACATCCAAGGGTCGTCGCACTTAGTTTTCCCGGCACAAGAAGGGCGACAGGTTCTCACGACGGGGTTGGTGCAACGGAAAAGCTGGACATCGTGGTGGCGGCGACCGGGATTCGCAGCGAAATGCAGGCGGGGGAGACTGGGGTCGTCGGAGATACTCTTCAATCTCCCGCGGTCGTTCACCATAGCATGGACGTGGGTCGCTTGGGTGGAAGCCGCGCAGCCCAATTTGCCGGTAGGGGCAACGGCGGTAGATATGGTTGGCTTCCTCGCATTGGTAGCACAACGGGAATCAATCAGCAGTCCTCCATACGTCGGTCTACCTCTGCGAGGGTCGCTCCGGGCGGAGGTACTGGACTTGTCGTTCCTGACGTCGAGGATACTGTGGCGTCGGAGGGTCACGTCGGGGTTGTCTGGCCTTGTGGCGGTCGTCGGGTCATGGCGGCGTAACTCAACATCGGTTCCTCTGGTATCGTCGTATTGATGGGAACTTCGGGTTGTAAGACTCGGTGAACTTCCTCTTGGGCGACCTCGGCAAGCGATAGTAAGGACGGGCGATCCGCAGAGGGGAGCATCTTGCGGAGCTCTTCCCGTACGACTTCACGGATGATGTTGCAAATGCCGGGGATGCTAGGGCTGATGTCATAGCCCTGTGCAGAAGAAGCAGCAATGCTCGAGTGCCGATGGTAGTGGCTGACTTTTGCAAGGAGGGCACTTTCCATGTTCGTGGCCTCCGTGACAAAATCTTCGACAGTGGATGGGGGGCTGCGAGCAAGACCACCGAAGATTTCATCCTTTACACCTCGCATCAGGATCCGCAGCTTCTTTTCGTCGGTGGCTTGCGGGTTGGCGCGAGCGATTAGGTGCAGAACACCCTCGACGAAGCTGTTTAGTTGAATCCCAGCTTTGATGATGATGATTATAGCTTGACAATAGCGCCACCTCTAGGTCGATCTCGAGGCCAATAGGAATATTTCGGGGGTTGACGAACGTGCGACAAAGAGCTTGAAGAATGTTTACTCTGCAGTCGCAAAAAGTTTCTTCTAGGGCTTCACGGAAGGCAAGGTAAATCCTTTGTCGAGGTCCGAGCCTCTCTGAGTTTTATTGGTTGAAGTCTCCGGTCAGCGAGGTAGAGGGCCTTAGAGTGATAAACTGGCACCTGAAAGTGACCCCCAATCGGGCGGATGCAGGAATGTCCTGACGGGGGGTCAGGTGTTGGTGAGCGTACTATTTGTTTAGGAACCCCCTCTTCCCCTCCCTCGTTTCACGCCCTAAATTTTGCACATGCAGAAATCAAGATGGGGGTCAGGACATTTGGACTCCCCCTCTAGATCCACCCCTGCCCCCAATAGACCATTTGCTATATTCCCAAGCACCCCGGCCCGCACTCAAGGAATCGTAACGGTGTTCCTTCAGCTCCCTAACGATCGCTGATTTTCGACCAACTCCATGGTTACACAGTTTTTTAGCGTAATTCGGGGGCACTCTGAACAAGCGCCTGCTATACCCCAAGGACCTGTCATATCAGTTTTAAAATTGCTCGCCAATGTCAGCATTTTTGATACTGCGCTTGCGATCCACTTTTCAACCTGGCTGAGCTGCAGAAATCGTTTACAATATTATCATTCTCGTGATAGTTGTTTGAGCAGAAATTGCTTAGAAAACCGATAATTCCCAACAAAAACCAGAATTTAGCTCGGAGTCCGCGGGGCTGTTTATAGCATTTTTAGCGTTTCTAACTTAATATCAGCGTGATAATAACATAAGAGATTTCTGACAGCCCGTCCAGCTTGAAGGGTGGACAGCTCGCATAGTGTCAAAAACGCTGACATTGAGGACAAATTTTCAAAGCGATATGACAGGTCATTAGGGTATATCAGGCACTTGTTCAGGGTGACTTCGAATTTTGCTCAAAAGCTGTGTAACCAAGGATCGGGTCGAAGTTACCTATCACTAAGGTGCTGATTCTTTTAGATTCTTTTTCTTTCCTTTAGCGTGGGCCCGGGCACTTGGGGGATATAGCAAATGGTCTATTGGCCACCGCCATGTTGCCCATTTTTGACCACTAGACACGTGACCTTATAGTTTTACGTCTAGATTTTTATGAAGTACTGCACAAAAAATACCTAATTGCTTATTGATCTTTAATAACAGTACGCCGACGAGATAAGTTATGTTTCGTTTGTTTTAAGTCTAAAATGTGCTTTTACGACAAAATATAGGGCAGCTTCGCAATGTCTCCGCTAGGTGCCGTCAGCCGTGGTGCTGTATTTTGCGTTTTTATCAGAGCTGAACACTGGTCTCTGGGGCTAACAGTATGGAAAAAATAGTTCATCATGTTTTTTACAGCGATCACAATACAAATCTCGGCTCAGTTTTGTGTGAAAGCCTCAGGATTTGGTACGGCCACGAGTCTAGTGGTTAAAATTGTACAACAGGGTGGCAGCCAAGTGGGGGTCACTTTTGCCTGGTGAACGGGATACCAGTTTATCGCTCTAAGCCTCTCTACCTCATTGTCTCCGGTGAGCAAAGAAAAGCTCGACAAGCGATTAAACTTATTTCTCGTCGGTATCGATCAACAAAGGAAAGATGACGGAACAGGGATATACGTCACTGTGCAGGGGTTGGGGAGCGTGGCGCCACCTGCCTTCAATTTTTGATATAGCTTTGAAACATTGATGTCAGTTTCGGTTTCTCAAGGAGAAAGCAATTGTGAACTGGATAGTAACTGTGACAGAGGCTGAAGTATAATTACCTTTTGCTGGCACCCCTTTTTCAGAGGACAGCAAACTAACAACTAACTGTAGTGCACCATGTTTACCAAAATTTTATTTTGTTCCTTTTTTCAGTATATTAGTTGACTTAAAGTTTGCGCTCATATATCATTTGTGTGTACAAATTTCTTCTAACAGTGCAAGAAGCGCTCTTTTGTGACATAGCACTCACGAAGAAGAAACAATACCAAAACCACAGCACGTATCATATGATGTGCTAAATTATGTGAGTATAATTTGCCTAATCATTTTGTATGCTACTGGCAAATACGGAAGAAATTGAGTGAGAGGAAGCGATTTGAGCCTGCAGAGACATCAGAACACCGAGCTTTGGGTGGAATTAGAGTAACTGTATAGGCTCTGCTTGCAGAGCCTGAGTATTGCGCTCCTTTTCCTTGCACCCTGAACTCCTTATTGGCATAGAAGCGGTCACGTGCGCTAAGCTGGATCCAATCTTCATGAGGGAAAGGCACCGAGTTTAGGGCAAAGCATGTTTTTCGCTTTGCATTTGGAAAATATACATCCTCCACTAAAGCCGAATGAAGTGTAAGGTTCCTTGACCAATGATCATTATGAGAAGCCACTTGGTACAGTATAATCGTGTTGTTTTATGATGCGAGCAATGTTTTAAAACATGTTTTCAAAGTCTTGGAAGCAGATGACACGGAGAGCACTCACGTTGCTCGGGTCTGCAACGCTCGAGGAGTGATTCGCGAATGGCACATCCGGGCACCTTTGCCCCTACAACAACGCGTAGCTACGGATTGGGAAGGGGCGACGTTTTTTTCGGCTACTACGTTCTACCGAGGCCACCGAGAGAAACATAAAACAAATGACGAAACAACGGTGCACGCGTGGCGTGTCGCCGCACTTTGTTTTTCCTGCTTACACACCGCAGCATGCCACCTCACAGCCATGCCATCCGCGCCTCCAGGTCTCCTGCAGAAGCGACGGTCACTTATCGCAGTGTGGCCTTGGATCCAGCATGGACACCCTGGGAACACCATTGCGATACTCTGCTATGCAGGCGAAATACGCACGGTTAACGCTAGTTGGGCACGACACCGCTGCCGGAATGTGTCTCCAACATCCTGTCCATTCCCAGGTTGCTGTGGCTGTTACCTGTGCTCTTCTTTTTGGTTCGCCGATATGGTCGGCACCGGATCCCGTTTTCCATCGCACCGGGGAAACCCCGCCACTCGTTCAAACCTTCGGTCCGCCATCGTCAACTTCAGTTGGATCCCTTCCACGGTGCTGGCAACTGGGGCAAGCCGGGCAACCCTATCTACTCGGAGCATTTCTTCAAAAGCGGGCACAACCGTCTGAGCGCCTTGGGCACGACACCGCTGCCGCAATGTGTCTCAAACATCCTGTCCATTCCCAGGTTGCTGTGGCTGTTACCTGTGCTCTTCTTTTTGGTTCGCCGATTCGGTCGGCACCGGATCCCGTTTTCCATCGCACCGGAGAAACCCCGCCACTCCTTCAAACCTTCGGTCCGCCATCGTCAACTTCAGTTGGATCCCTTCCACGGTGCTGGCAACTGGGGCAAGCCGGGCAACCCTATCTACTCTGAGCATTTCTTCAAAAGCGGGCACAACCGTCTGAGCGCCTTGGGCACGACACCGCTGCCGGAATGTGTCTCAAGCATCCTGTCCATTCCCAGGTTGGTTTTTCATCATCATCCTACCGATGCAATAACGTGTGCATCATTGCGGTGTCGTGCCCACCTTGTGTGTATGATTGTGTGTCTTCTGCGTGTTCTAGGCTTGTTTCTTTTGCGTCAGACCTGTGTCAAATCGCTGATAGCATGAGAAGAAAACTACTCTTGTCTGGAGATATTGAGGCCAACCCCGGGCCCGATAACAAGCCTTGTGACGACACATCGCCAAATCAAATCATAGTGCTACTAAGCAAGTTATCTAACGGCCAAACAGAAATCCTAGCTGAAATTAAATCTATGCAAAAAAAGCAACGTCATACTGACTCTGTCTTGGCAACCCTCAAATCTAAAATCGACGACATCGACCGCGAAATTTCGAGCCTTAAAACAATCAAAGAAGACGTGGCTGCGGTATCAAAAATCACTGCAACAAACACATCTGCGATAGCAGAAATGACACGAAGGTTTACCACTCTTGAGGATCACTCGCGACGAAACAACTTGCTTTTCTTTAACCTACCTGATGCGTGTGGTGAGACCTGGAAGCAGTCTGAAGAAAAAATAGTTTCCTTTTGCGAGGAAAATCTTGGTGTCAAGATACTCCCCCCTTGGATCGAGCGGGTGCACAGAGTTGGGTTTTTCAAAGATAACTCCACGACAGTCAGGCCCATCATCGTAAAATTGAGGTAATTCTTTTAAAGATAAAGAACTCGTGCTATCACAAGCAAACAGACTTAAAGGTACAGATTTCCGTTTGAGCGAGGATTACTCGGAAGAGACCCGTAAAGCACGAAAAGAGCTCCTTTCTTTTGTTAAAGCACAAGCTCGTGACTTTAAGCTTCGCCACGATAAACTAATTATCGGAAATTTGTGATATATTTTTGACCAGGAAACCGCACGTGTTATGCAGCTTCCCGCATAGCTACGGGAAACCAGAAAGTCATCCTCCCAACAACAGAAAAGACCATTATCAACCCTAAACTTTTTTATTGCCAATGTTAGAAGCGTTTATGCCAAACAAGAAGCGCTTAATTCTGCTGTCCACTCCTGCTCTGCAGACGTTGTTATCATCAGTGAAACTTGGCTGACTCTGGATATTGCAGATAGCGAATTAATCCTTAGTGACTCATATTTTATCATCCGGAAAGATAGGATTGAGCGGCGGGGAGGGGGAGTGTTGATTGCTGTTAGAAGTACTTTGCATGTTGAAAAGTGTGATATAATATCAAGTTTTGAAGGTGTTTGGGTAAGGATTAAGGTGCCTACTGTTTGTATTTTAGTAATCGCATGTTATAAGCCACCTGACTTGTCAGACTTCTCGCCATTACTTTATGATTGCTTAGAGACCCTTGCTCGTTCTTATCCAAATGATCTCATAGTTCTCTCCGGTGACTTTAACTACCCCGAAATAAAATGGCCGGTTGTTCCAAATGTCATATCTTTTGATGCATGGTATAAACTTTCAAAGCAAAGTCGGGATTTTGTTGATGTGATAAACGCCTTCTTTCTTTTTCAAATGGTTGACAAGCCAACTCGTAACTCTGCTTTCTTGGATCTTTTTTTTATTATGGAACCAGATTTTATAGCTTCGGTAAACTTTATGGTACCGCTCAGTGATCATACCTCCCTAAATGTTGAACTTGCTCTTCCTACGTAAAAGCACAGTCCGCTGGTAAAAGCTATTTATGATTACTCCAAGGCTAACGACGATGACTTCTGTCGTAGCTTGCAATCCTTTTCAAGTATTTACATGGTTGGCTTTGACTCTAGGACTGTTCACAAAAACTGGAGATTATTCAAAGTATGACGAATTCCAATTAGTATGCAAGACAGAGATACGTCGAGCGAAAAACAAGTTCTACAACGAAGACCTCCGCAGCCTTACGACAGCTAACCCCAAAAAGTTCTGGAAAGCGGTTAACCCTAAGCAAGTGTCGAAGCCTCACCGATTCACTAATTCTGCGGGAGACGAGCTCGATGTGGGTACAGTGTGCGAGGAATTCAGTCGTTTTTTTAGCGAGATGTTTTCTGAAGACATTTTCCCCTTACCAGAGCATTTGCCTGATTACGACATAGCCACAGATATTTGCCCAATCACTATGTCTGTGAGCGGAATTCAGAAACTAATAGAACATCTCCCAACAAACTCTACCCCCGGTCCTGACAATATCACGACGAAGCTACTTAAGCTTAGCAAATGTGAATCTTCCGCTCTCTGTTCTATCTTTGAGCAATCCCTAACTAGTGGCCAAAAACCTGCTGATTGGAAAATGGCAAAAGTCACCCCTGTCTTTAAAAATGGTCAAAAGAATGAATTCACAAACTATCGACCCATCTCTCTGACGAGTGTTCGGAGTAAATTAATGGAACATGTTTTATTTTCAAATATCATGGATCACCTGTCAGCAAACAACCTTCTTTTTGTAAACCAGCACGGCTTCCGTCGGTCTCACTCTTGCGAATCCCAACTTTTTGAATTTGTAACTGATATAAACAGTAACCTGCATTTTAAAACTGAGACGCATGCAATTTTTATTGACTTCCAAAAAGCATTTGATAAAGTGCCGCATCATCGACTAGTTCTAAAATTATGTGCTTTCCAAGTGGAGCCATTCGTGATAGACTAGATATCGAATTTTCTTTTTAATCGCTCGCAAAGTGTCTGTTATGATTACAAATCATCATCACATCAGAAAGTAAAATCGGGAGTGCCGCAGGGGACCGTGCTGGGTCCATTGCTCTTTCTTTTTTATGTGAATGATTTACCCGATAGTATTCTTTCAACCATCCGTTTGTACGCTGATGATTGTGTGGTGTGTAGGAAAATATCTTGCATTAGTGATTGCATTCAACTTCAAAATGACTTGATTACTCTAGAAACATGGTGTAAAAAGTGGCAAATGCAAATCAACATCCTAAAAACAAAATTCTTAAACTTCAACACTAAGCGAAGTGCCACAGTGTTTAGCTACTCTCTTTTTAATACACCCATTGAACATGTGCACACGTACAAATATCTTGGGGTTCATTTCACGTCAAACTTATCATGGGAAGCTCATATTAATCACATCGTTGTTATGGCAAGCCAAAGCCTCTGCTTTTTGAGACGAACACTACATATAGCTAACCGGGAGACAAAACTCGTAGCTTACACTGCCCTTGTTCGCCCGCAGCTCGAGTATGCATCTACAACATGGAACCCCCACCAGGCTTACCTAATACAGAAATTAGAGTCGATCCAAAGCAGGGCGACTCAGTTCATTCTTAAAAACTACACACACACTAGCATTACTACGCTAAAAAAAGAACTCGGCCTTCCACTGCTCGCAGAAAGAAGGAAACTGACCAGACTAGTTTCATTACATGCTTTGTATTATCAGGTCCCTTTAAAGAGAGAATTGTACTGTCCTGCGGCTCATCACATTTCTCCTCGTACAGACCATTCTCAGAAAGTTCATCTGGTAACACCAAGGACCAACCTTTTTAAATTCTCTCCACTGCAATTATCACTTTCAGAATGGAACTCTCTGCCAGAAAATATTGTTACAATTCAAGACTCATCTGGATTCAGAGCTGCACTTGCTACTTTTCTCGATATTTAGCAACCTTTAACCCGGTGTTTTTCCTTTCTTTGTTTTTCTTTGCTGTCAAAGCCCCCCCTTATGTAAAGCCCTATGGGCGCTTTAAGGGAACAATAAATGAAATGAAATGAAATGATTAATGGCTAGACGCAGAGCTAGCTGCCTTTGTCTCCACTCACTGTTTGGAAGCTAACACCGAGCCAGGCACACAGCCGGGGGGGGGGGGGTGGGGGGGGGGGGGTGCGGTGCGGTGCCATGGGGCCCGGGCCCCACCCCCTCCCCTCGAAATCTTCATTTTGTTTGGACCTCCTCTCCCCCCTCCCCCTTATACAGCATTTTGTCATGAGCGGCCCCCCCCCTTGAATCAAAATCCTGGCTATGTGCCTGCACCGAACCATAGAGTTAGTCTAAGCTCATTACAACAGACCTGGATACAACAGACATTTGGATATAACATACCGATTTGTGAAGTTCGGTTGGTTTTCCTCCACATACTATTGACTCAACTTCATATCCGCATACAACATACTCCTCTTACAACAGACCGAAATCTTGGTCAAAATCAAGGTCTGTTATAACAAGCTTAGAGACTATTATAATGTATGCTAAAGGTTTAATTGGCGCTAATGTGCTGTCGCAAATTGAAGCAGACAATTACAACCAGCCAAAAATTGACTTCTGATAATGCATTTCTATGGGACAAAGTGAGTGGATTTTCTCCCCTTGCTCTATTATAAGAGCAAATATCCTGAATAATTCGTACATACTAGGTAGCTTGAAACATTTCTCAATCAGGCAGACGAAATAATTGGTGGAGTTATGGCGTTTTTCTTTCAAATTTATTGCATTAAAAACGGTGCTAAAATGGCTTCATACATGTATTTATGTGCACTGTCGAACACTGTTAGCACGAACACGACATCGGCGCTTTTCAGTATGGGGGATATACGAGCCTGACGAACAAAGGACATGTGGAAAATGGAGAGACTGCAGGAACTAGTATGCAACAACACTGGATCAGTAACTCCCTGTGCATATGCATGATCAAAATAAATCAGAGGCCATTAATGAGCAGAACGTAAGGGTGCAAGTGGGGTGGTGTATATCAAACTTTTTGGTGAAAAACACGAGTCTGGGTTATTGACAGTCGACGACAAGCAAGAGAAGGAGAACGTCTCAAACACAGCTAAACCTTTATTGAAAATAAAACCCTTTATATGGGGTTGAAGAAAGGAAGGAAGGAAAGGGAACCCCTCTTCACATCACGTCCCCACGAGGGCATGTAATATATTCCGATTTTAAATAAGTAAGTACTTTATTCTTTCTGCTCTGTGCAAAGATGCTTGCTCTATGTTCAAAACATCACCTGCACGCTCGAAATCTTTGAGAACAAGTGCTTGATAAAAGCTGCCCAACATAACGAGTATATGAAAATAGACACCTTTCATAGCCCACATGCTTTATTCTTTAAAGCTCATTCACATGCTGTGCTGCACGACGCAATGCAGCGCAATGCAGTTGACGCAACTGTGTGAACAAGACTTTACGTTTTGAATGTTTTAACTGCTCGCAAAGATGCAAGACTGAGTCATTTTCTTATAATGACATGACTGGCATACATATTAGGAATATATAAGCGACACTGGAATGCTGGCAAGCGTTGCACACACACTTTATTCCTTTCGATTGTTATTTTGCTTAAAATCGTTGCTTGTTTTTACATACCATGCTGTGGAACAGAGGTTGGGGCCTGAAATATAGCGAAGTTAAACATTGTTCAGTTCACTCATGAAGGAAAATGCACTAACTAAAGCAATGACCCTTTTACAATGTTAATAAAGGTACATACTATTCGGTATGACTCAAATAACAAGAGTGTTCCATGTTTGTTTCTGGCAAAGAGACAAAATGCACCATCACCGTATTTATTCGCATTATGAACAAACTTTTTTTTTTAAAAATTGACCCATATTTGGGTCAATTTTCATTACGCAGGGTAAAATTTTTGCGTTTACACACCTTCTGGCATCCATTACGCGGGGCAAATTTTTCATTAACAGACTTTGCACAAATGTCATTTTAGGTGCCCATATGACCTGGCAGCTGGGTACTCTGGCACTTCTCCACTGACAGAAGAGCTCCCATGGCTGGTCATGGGCATGCCACATTAATCATGCTCTATAAATTGCAAACCTTTTTTAGGGTGTTTTTAGCATACTTTTTGCTGAAGAAAAAGCGCCCAACGAAGCTCGCTCAGCACGGAGAGCAATGCGACCGTTCTTAGGCCTAACCGCTTTGACTCGCTGTCCGAAAGCGGACCACAGACAACGGCATATTTGTTGAGGCGAAGAATATCCAAGGCTGGGCGATTCCTCGACCCAAGCTCGGTTTCACGTTTAATCACTTCCGCAACTACGCGCTTGCGGCCGGTTGCAGCCCTTACGAGAACGGCTTGGCTTGGCTTGACTTGGCCTGACCTGACCTGACCACTTGGCGGCAAAAGAAAATTGACTTGGTGCCTAGCTAAATTGGACGCAATCCAAGACTCGCAGAGCCGAAAATTGAAAGTGCATTCATTACGCAAGGGAAATAAAAAAAAACTTTCAGCCTTTCCACTCCGGTGAAAAAGGAAGACCAGCAAAGCTGTACTATGTGGGATGACCTCAAGGACGACTTCTTGGGCGACCTCAAGGACGACACCCAGAGGACGACGTCTAGGACGACCTCAAGGATGACGCCTAGGATGACCTCAAGGACGACACCTAGGATGACCTCGAGGACGACTTCTAGGACAACCTCGAGGACGACTTCTAGGACAACCTCGAGGACGACCTCAGGGACGAAGTTTAGGACGGCATCAACGACGACACCTAAAACGACCTCAAGGGTGACGTCTAGGACGATTTTAAGGATGACGTTTAGGACAACCTCAAGGACGATTTCTAGGACGACCTCTAGGACGACCTCAGAAATGACTTCTAGGACGACCTCGAGGACAGCCTCAAAGACGATGTCTAGGACGACCTCAAGGACGACTTCTAGGACGACCTCGAGGACGACATTTAGGATGACGCCTAGAGAAATTCAGCCTTTCCTTTCTGGTGAAAACCAGAGTGGAATGGTTGGAAGGGTTGCCGCCATCTATGAGCGAGGCCGGCAAGCCGGTTGTTTGGTTGACGCCATCGCTCATAGATGGCGGTACGTGTCCAGAGTGTTGTGTCGACATATGTTTGGTACCGGACACGATCCTGGGGAACCTAGCCCTTAACAGCTCCGCTGTAAAAGTCCAAATATATTGGTACCCATTCTGGGGAATACTTTCATTATGCAAGTAAACACGGTATTTCAAAACGCCTAGGACTGGGTGTGAAAAAGCAACCAGGAGTAGAAGAGACGGGGAAAGAAGTCAGTCAGACGACGTTTCAAACTCAGCTAGTAATAAGTTTATTCAGTAAACCTCTTGTTATACACTTTGAAACTATTGTCATCACCAACCGACTAAACAAACAAAGTTCCTTTTCTTTTTCCTATCTTTTCTACAAATTTTGCCACCTGTGTACACACTTAGTATGACACACCATAACCTAAATTTAAAAAAAAAAAAATTTTTTTTGGTTGTTAACGATTTTGGTTTTAAAGTGTATATAGGAGGTTTACTGAATAAATTTAATAGCTGGGAGGATCAATGGCCGAGTAGGCTCACGCGTCTCAGCTCGGAGCGAGGAGCGAAAGCTTGCGCTGCAGAACCTCCTGGGTTCGATCCCCACCCCCTGCCCGTCTCGATCTGGATAAGTTTTGTACCAGCATGCGTTTGTGTAATCACTACAGCGTGATGCACGTTAAAAACCCCAGGTTAGCAGCTGCACTGCACTAGCTAAATTTCTCATCTACAGCTAAGAGACAGGTCACCTGTTAAAGCGTACTAGCATCAAGGCTGTATAAACATACAAGCAACACAATTTTTTTAAACTTATTAGCTGAGTTTGAGACGTCTTTCGACTGACTTCTTTCCCTGTCCCTTCTAGTTTTGGTTGTTTCAAGGCTTTTTCACACGCAGCCTCGGGTGCTTTAACATAATGGCAAACTTACACCAGCTTGCCTGCGCCCTCACTGTGTTTACAAAATGCATGTGCGTTTTCTCATAGGAATGCACAGGAGCACCGCAAAAGTAGACTGGTTGCTGTCTGCTTCAATTTGCCTCCTGGAAGTCGCATAGACACTAGCACCAGTTGAATCTCTAGCGTACATTATAATAACTCTATGCACCGAGCGACGAACGGCGGCGTTCAGCGTTTGAGCGCTTTCGGCAGCTGGCTTTGCATCTGCCCACTAATCATTTCAACCAAAGCTCACCGTTCTGACCTCCCCGCACGCTTTCATCTCTGAGTCTGAGCAGACCAAGACTAACTGTTCTTTTGGATAAAGGCACAAGTCCTTTCCCCTTCCTTTGCTGGAAATTATAAGCCCATTCACATTGCCCACATTGTCAGACTCAATTATATTTAATATGAAGCGCACCTAGCATCAATGTGCACTTCAGTTTGCCCATTGCTGCCCATAAGAACACTGCAGAGAAGCTGAAACCCGTGAAATGGGGCAGGTTCACGTCTAAGGTTAAGTCAACTTCGGGGATACAACGTCGTGAAGGCTTGGTCACCGGTAGGGTGCCTCAATGTCCTGTTTAGGGTGATGCCATCCTTTGTAGTACCCGGTGCCGACAGCACGCGCTCACGGGTAAAATACAAAGAAATCAACGAAAACAAAATGTTGCCATAGCACAGTCAGCGCCAGAAACGCGTGCAGAGACACGCTCTTTCACGCGCTTTTGAACAGAAAATACAAATAAAAGTGTGGGACAAAATGGCGAGATGTCTCCACCCAAAGCAAAGCGCACATGAGGGCACCCTAGGTCACCGGTGTCATTGAAAACGCTGCTCTGCGGCCGAAATCCCGGGAAGTTGCAGTTTTTAGTGCAAATAAGCCAACTTCAGGGAGGTGTAAAATTTGCAGATTAAATGGACTTTTTGGAGATTTGGTGTATGAGATCTGGTTCATCTGATACGAAGTTACCGAGGAATGTGATTTAAACCTTCGTAAACACGGGTTTCCAAAATTTGGTAACTCTGTGCACACTATTGTAAAAAAGCAATTTTAAATAACTTTTTTTTTGTATTGAAGATCAATTTGAGTTTGGAAGTGAATTTTATCTGTTCTAAAGTGCCAGGTCACAGAGTATGTAAGGCTATATATATCCCTTACCCTTAATGAGAGCAACTTGGCCAGCAAGAACAATAAAGGCAACGGACCTCCATTGTCCTGAAGTTGATGTTTTGCAGTAGTCGAAAAACCAATCTGTTCGACGCCCGGTAGCTTCAAAGCAGCAATATCCATGCACGATAACACATCAGCAACCATGTTGTGCTTTCCTTCGATGTGTTAAATGTCGGTGGTGAATTCACTGTTGAATGCCAACTTTCTTAGCTCTCTGAATGTATGAGTATTGCCGTTCGATGTTAAGGTCAGTGGCTTGTGATCCGAGAGGATAAAAAAAATATGCAACCTTCAACGAATTAACAGAAATGTTTGACGCTGAGGTAAGTGGCCAGAAGTTCCTGCCCAAATGCTCTGTAGTGGGTTTCTGTCGCAGTTACTAATTGTTTTTGAGAAGGAAGCGAGAGGTTTCCATTCTACACCAATGTATTGTGGTAGTACTGCTCCGACGGCTGTACCAGAAGCATCTACCTTAATATTGGTCGATGCTTCAGGCTTAGGGAACACTAGCAAGGTGGCATTGGCAATTGCAGTCTTAAAAAGGTCAACTCTGCTCAGTTCCAAAGATTTTGCGATAATGAGTGATTTCGCACTAAAAAGCACTAGTAAAAGGCATACGGCATTTGCTTTGGAAAAATGTAATACCTATATATTGCTAAATCTAATATTAAACATGAGCAGAACTTGAAACCGAAACTTTCGCTTCGTCCGTCAACATTGACCTCGGGCTGCCAAGAACATGGCTATCACGTGGTACGAGATGTCACGGAATCCGTTACGCAATGGCGGGCGGGATTGGGGCAGTCACACGCAAGGCGCAAGAGTCGTCTGCACAGCACTCTTCACCACCTTTTGTTGCCTAGGACATTCGACGACGTCAGCGCAACTGCGGCATAAGTCTGCGCACGTAGTGTGAATGAAACTCCGAAAGACAATGGGCGCATTAAGTCGACACTCCTTTACTCCCACTCCGGTGCTCCGAGTTTCATACTCCAAGTGCGACTACTAAACTGCTGCAGTGTCCTGGGAGCGCCCCGCGCCTTTCCTGTTCCCACGTATTTCTGGCGCTCTCTCCGTTGCCATCGGCTATTGTCCGCTACGCTGTGAAATGATCGCCGTGCTCTTTGATGACGATAAGTTTGATTAATTTCTAGAAGACAGACGTGGATGAAAACGACGCCGAAACTTATTTTGGAGTGTCTGGAAGGCGTTTTGGGCAAGGCATACGCATGGCCTATGTATGCGCAGACAGCAGACTCTTACGAAAGCTGTGCGAATGCTCGCTTTTGGTAAGCGATCATTACTCAACTTTTAGACTTTTATCATGTACCATGCTTTTAAACCTTTTCCCTCTGACAGACGTGAGATTACCGTCCGCTTGTCGGCTCTTGTCTAGTGGCGTCTTGGTAATCGCGCCGAAGGAGGCTATCTCATGTCAGTTGCACATTCGCGACTTGACATTGCAGTCATTTATTTGTAGGGCAATTTTAAAACACAAGGGGCTACCGGTCGTACGTTCGTGCTTGATTAGCAGTAATATTTATTTTGATATAAAGTCTTGAAGCCACAGAAAGGCAGATGGCACGTAAACGGAGGCCAGTGCCACGCGTAAATAAAGACGAGACAGCCCTCAGGGGTGTTGTCATTCGATTACGGTCGATCAGCTGTGCTCTGGTGACTTCAGCTCGTCACGTTTATCGCATGCCCTGCTAACTCTAAAAACACCCTCTGCCATTACTAAAATCCTGGCTATCCACAACTTTGGGTTACAGAACCAGCAGGGCCACCAAGCCAAGCCATTGTGATTATGTCTGCAACGTTGTCCGCCTGTACATAGACCCAGTGCCGTATATTGGGAGAGTTTGGCCAGAGGGTGTGGCGACGAAGGCGCTGGAGATGAGAAAAGTAAATGAAAGGGAGGAGAGCGCCGAAGGAGCGAGAGAGAAAGTAGGGAACAGAGAGGAAACGACCGCCATTTTTTAGCAACGCTGTCGGAGACTGGTCGGAGAAGAGCACTGCTGAGGCTACGCGTCGTCTGCTATGGGCCGACTTCTTTTTCGCCCGAATAAAAGTTTGTGGCCATACGCCGAAAAATCTTCATTTATTAGCTTTTTAACCCACCGAGGAATAACAGAATGTCATTTTCTTGCCAGAGCCAGCGATATAAAAGGCACTAATCGAGATTTAGATGCCGATCCCACGCATTCCGCCGGGAGAATGATCGAAGATGGCGGCCCTCCCCGCTCAGCTGGGAGCAGCCGGGAGTTCACGCGCATGCGCTCATGCCTCTCGCTCTACGCCGCGTGCTGATTGGCGCACTTGGGAGGAGAGCGTTACGGCGGCGAGATCATAGACTGACCAAACTCTCCCCGTATACGGCTCTGCATGGACCTAAAGTTCAAGGAGCATTTTCGAATGTACAGGCCAACATTTGAAGTATGTATTTTGTGTATGACTTTAACAGTTGTGATCTAACATACCACACTAATGTATTGCATGTACTGGGGCAAGTTTAAAGATAAATACTTACCTAATTGAGTCGCTTCGGGCCCTCTTCAATTTTCTACTTCATTTTCAACTGATGCTGCTTCACTTGGTAAATTGCATCAAACGTTTACTGAAAGCAACTCTCAACAGTCAGAAAGAGGCCTTAGAGCCACTGTCTGAAGTTGCGCATCCCTTACTCTACTGCCACTGCACAACATATTGTCTCTTCTAGGGACCCAACTATCTTTAACCCCAGAGTGATTGCATGTCTGCAAATTACGAAGGACTAAAACAACAATTTGTACTATGTTTTGGTTCAAGGGTAGGTATTCCTCCTTTCGCCTCTTCTACTGACCTGCATGAAACTCTACCACCGACCCCTGTGTGATGGCATACCTGCAAGTTACAAAAAAAAAAAAAAAAAGAATGAAATAACAAAATTTGTACTCTGTCTTGGTTCAGGTGTTGGTATTTCTACTTTCGTCTCTTCTACGGACCTGCATGAAAGTATCTCCGATCGCAGTGGGATGGCATGTCTGAGAGTCACGAAGTATTAACAAAAATTTGTACTTTGTGCGGGTTCAAGTGTCGGTATTTCTCCTTTCGTATCTTCTACGGACCTGCATGAAACAATCTCTGACCCCGGTATGATAGCATGTCCGTGAGTCCCGAAGAAAGAATAAAATAGCAAAAATTTGTACTCTGTTTTGGTTCGAGTGTCTGTTTTCCTTTATAGAGCTCCTCTATGATGTTACGCGCCGGAGTGTGAGCGAACACGCCTTCAGGATCCCGCTGAAGACAAAGATCCTGATGACGCTTGGGCTTCTTGGCAACCAGGAGTGTTACAGGGGTGTGGCTAATCGCTTTGGTGTGAATAAGGGCATGCTATTCTTTGTCGTGGAGCGGGTGATCCGTCTTTGGACGGTTTGTGCCCAAGGACAGGTTGGCTGCCCACTGACATTTATCGGGTCGAAAGAACTTTCAGGGCACTTTGGTGATTTCCGGATGTAGTAGGTGTTGTTCATGTGCGCCACATATACATTAAAGCACCACAGGATGACCAATCCGCCTTCAACAGGCACGGCGTGCACTCAGTCATCTTGCAAGCTTGTTGTGATCAAGACGTGTTTCTCACACGTCTTCTCTTATTGACACGTGTACAGCTGATATTGTTTTCCTTACCAAAACGTGGCTTTCTAGTAAAATTACTGACAGTGAAATTTTTGAGTGTGAAGATATGTACAAATTTTATCGTTTATATCGTGACTCGCGCTCAGGTAACGGTGTTCTTATCGCTGTTCGTGATTCTATAATATCGAGCGTTGTACCACTTAACATATCTTCGGAGTTTGTGTGTGCCCGTGTACATGTCAAGAACAAGGATTTTATTTTTTGCCCCTGCTATCGACTCCCCGCTTCGTCTAATACATTTTGCTCTGAGCTTCACAATGTTTTAAATAGACTGGTAGTGTGGTTTCCTTCTTCGTCTTTGCTCCTACTGGGTGATTTTAATTTTCCGACAATTAACTGGAAAAGCGACACTCCCACAACAAATGATCACTCATCTCAGGCTTTTTCGTTTCTAAGCCTTTGTCTTGATTTTAATTTAAAGCAAATTGTACAAGAGCCTACATAATGTTCATCTCATTCTTCCAATGTTTTAGACCTCGTTCTCATTTCTCACTGCAACCCCTGAGCTTGTGTCTCCCTTAATGTATTTACCAGCTTTATGTGACCATTGTGTTATTCAGTTTGACCTGCAGGCATCTGCTTCCTCATGTAAATCATTTCAGATTATTCGCAGCTACAAAAATGCAATTTTGTTTCAATTAATGATGAATTAGATGCGCTTCTAACCGATTACATCTCACGTTTTCATACGCGAACAATTGAAGAAAATTGTTCTCTCCTCAAACAAAAACTGAGTGACCTAACTAACCAGTACATCGCTCTGAAGCGCATCTGCTCTAATTCACAGGCACCTTGGTTTAACGCACGCCTTAAGCATCTGCGAAATAAAAAGAAATGGTTATCTCGGCACGCAAAATTAAAAAAAAAAAAAAAAAAAAAAAAAAAAATGTGCCGAGCGCTGGCACGCTTACGAAACTGCCTGCCGTTCAATCAAAGCGGGAGTTTTATCAGTGTACATTTTTTCTCTTTAAAAGATAACCCACGAAAGTTTTGGAGCGTGGTCAGCGGTATAATATATCGAGTGTGGTTGAGCTTCGTGATGCGAATAATCTTCCTGTAGATTTAAACGATTGTTGCAATGTCCTGAACACTGATCTCTATGACAATTGCTGGATCGCGCTTGCCGCTCCCGCAAGTGAAGCCACCGGACTTCACTCGCTTGGGATACGATTTGCCGTTTTTGCTAGCCTTTGCTGCGGTTTTCCAGCGTGCTGTGGACACGTTTTCTACTCGTTCGTCGTCATTCGCCGAAGAAGTTTTTTGAAGACTCTGTGTATTGTTGAGACTTGCCGTCGTGAACACGTGGAAAATTTTACGAAAGTGCAGTGTCGCAGGAAAAAGGCACAACGCGTCGAAAGGAAGGGCTGGCGGCGTGTTCAAAGCTTCCTTGGCACGCCGAAGTGCCGTGTCTCTGTGCCTTCGCACGCTTGGATACCGACCAAGAATCGGCGCCGTGTGGATGTGTTTTGCGAGTGCAATGAGCGTGAAGCCGTATCGAAAGGTACAACTCGTCGAAAACAAGTGTCGCCGGTGTCGCGGCGTGATCAAAGCTTCCTTGGCACGCCGAGTGATGCATCTTTGTGCCTTCGCACGCTTGGATACCGGTCAAGAATTGACGCCGCGCCAAAGTTCTGAACGTGTGTCGCGCGTAGAAGCCTTTAGATCATTTATATATCTCGGTCACGGAGTTCTGGATCGTCCAGCTGTTCCGGTGAGTTGCTATCAATAAAAGGGAGAGATCTGTACGTGTTCTTATGTACTATATTAACCATGGCTATGTCCCAAATCTACTCTAATAGATTCCTTGGGAGCACGAATAGGGCAACGTTGTGGAGCCAGGGGGGTTTTCGAAAGCAAAAGTACAAGACGGCGAGAATGAAAATCTTTGAAGCGCGGCCGATATGGTCGTGTGCAATCTGCTGACCAATTACAATTAGGCGAGCCGCGCTCAAACGTCAAGTGCAATTAAGTAGGTTGATAATAAGTCAGCACTGATCAGTGATGAGGAGCTGTTGTGCACGGTATTGTGTAAATCGTCTAAGGACGAAAAAAAAGACGTACCTTCCCCCCATCTTCCGTCGCTAGTGGACGCTGGATTAAGCTCGTTCCTAAACCGCGAGGGGAAAAGACGCTGATCCAGAGGCACGAACAGCTTCACGCACATTGCACTCGCTAGACACATACACACGGCGTCGGTTCTTGGTCGGTATCCAAGCGTGCGAAGGCACAGAGACACGGCACTTCGGCGTGCCAAAGAAGTGAACACGCCGCCAGCCCTTCCTTTCGACGCGTTGTGCCTTTTTCCTGCGACACTGCACTTTCGTAAAATTTTCCACGTGTTCACAACGGCAAGTCTCAACAATACACAGAGTCTTCAAAAAAACTTCTTCGGCGAATGACGACGAACGAGTAGAAAACGTGTCGTCAGCACGCTGGAAAACCGCAGCAAAGGCTAGCAAAAACGGCAAATCGTATCCCAAGCGAGTGAAGTCCGGTGGCTTCACTTGCGCTGCAGCGAACAAGCGGGGAAGCGCGATCCAGCAATTGTCATAGAGATCAGTGGTCCCACTGATCTCAATGACAATTGCTGGATCGCGCTTGCCGCTCCCGCAAGTGAAGCCACCGGGCCTCACTCGCTTGGGATACGATTTGCCGTTTTTGCTAGCCTTTGCTGCGGTTTTCCAGCGTGCTGACGACACGTTTTCTACTCGTTCGTCGTCATTCGCCGAAGAAGTTTTTTGAAGACTCTGTGTATTGTTGAGACTTGCCGTTGTGAACACGTGGAAAAGTTTACGAAAGTGCAGTGTCGCAGGAAAAAGGCACAACGCGTCGAAAGGAAGGGCTGGCGGCGTGTTCAAAGCATCCTTGGCACGCCGAAGTGCCGTGTCTCTGTGCCTTCGCGCGCTTGGATACCGACCAAGAACCGACGCCGTGTGAATGTGTTTAGCGAGTGCAATGTGCGTGAAGCCGTATCAAAAGGTACAACTCGTCGAAAACGTGTCGCCGGTGTCGCGGCGTGATCAAAGCTTCCTTGGCACGCCGAGTGATGCATCTTTGTGCCTTCGCACGCTTGGATACCGGTCAAGAATTGACGCCGCGCCAAAGTTCTGAACGTGTGTCGCGCGTAGATGCCTTTAGATCATTTATATATATCGGCCACGGAGTTCTGGATCGTCCAGCTGTTCCGGTGAGTTGCTATCAATAAAAGGGGGAGATCTGTACGCGTGTTCTTATGTACTATATTAACCATGGCTATGTCCCAAATCTACTCTAATAGATTCCGTGGGAGCACGAATAGGGCAACGTTGTGGAGCCAGGGGGGTTTTCGAAAGCAAAAGTACAAGACGGCGAGAATGAAAATCTTTGAAGCGCGGCCGATATGGTCGTGTGCAATCTGTTGACCAATTACAATTAGGCGAGCGGCGCTCAAACGTCAAGTACAATTAAGTAGGTTGATAATAAGCCAGCACTGATCAGTGATGAGGAGCTGTTGTGCACGGTATTGTGGAAATCGTCTAAGGACGAAAAAAAGACGTACCTTCCCCCCATCTTCCGTCGCTAGTGGACACTGGATTAAGCTCGTTCCTAAACCGCGAGAGGAAAAGACGCTGATCCAGAGGTACGAACAGCTTCACGCACATTGCACTCGCTGAACACATACACACGGCGTCGGTTCTTGGTCGGTATCCAAGCGTGCGAAGGCACAGAGACACGGCACTTCGGCGTGCCAAGGATGCTTTAACACGCCGCCAGCCCTTCCTTTCGACGCGTTGTGCCTTTTTCCTGCGACACTGCACTTTCGTAAAATTTTCCACGTGTTCACAACGGCAAGTCTCAACAATACACGGAGTCTTCAAAAAACTTCTTCGGCGAATGACGACGAACGAGTAGAAAACGTGTCGTCAGCACGCTGGAAAACCGCAGCAAAGGCTAGCAAAAACGGCAAATCGTATCCCAAGCGAGTGAAGCCCGGTGGCTTCACTTGCGCTGCAGCGAACAAGCGGGGAAGCGCGATCCAGCAATTGTCATAGAGATCAGTGAGTGGTCCTGAACGATATGTTTGCTTCTTCTTTTTCCGACACGACTCCTGCTTGTTATCCAAGTGTTTTCAGCGCTAATTTTAGTCCTATGTTTCCTGTTAGTATTGATTCATTTGCTGTCGACTGTTTAATCCGAAAGCTGAAAATTTCCGCGTGTTCTGGGATTGACGAAATTAATTCAAAGTTCCTGAAGAGCACCGCCACCTATTCATCTTTGATTTTTTCCGAAAATTTTCACAGTCTTTGCAGTGTTGCACGTTGCCCAACGATTGGAAGGTAGGGAAGGTGGTTCCTGTTTCGTTTTACGTTCTTTTAACGAAGGGCACACATGGACAACCTTTCGTGCCGGAGTCAGGCTGAAGACTGACGTCTCGTTTATTAAATCTAAAACGAAATAAAAGAAAGGCGCCTCTGGTACGGGGCGCTCAGGTTACGCGCGAAGCGGACGAACGGATGTTTAGATCTCGGGCTGCGCGCGAACGGTTCTTCTCGGTCGCCTTGGACTTTGGAGCTCGCTAGCGTCGGCACGTCGGCGACCTCCATAACATCCCTCTTTCTAAGGGAGCTTCGAAGAAGTGCTGAAACGGTCTGGCTCTTTTAGACATCGGCCGTGCCGAGAATGTTTGTGGGAGGTGTCGGCACACATTTCTTCGGGCCTCGTGGTTGTTTCGGGGAACTCTTCGATGCCTTGTTTATCTTGTTGATTGGGGAAAGGAATTAAATGCGTGCGATTTCTTCGGATCTCTTGACCCTCGGACGTTATCCAGTAAGATCGTGGTGTATGAGCCTTCTTCTGAACAACTCCGGTTCGCTTGAGGTCAATGACCCAAACTCGCTCTCCAGAGCCGAGTGGATCGAGTTGACGCACTCCGTGTCGCCGGTCGAAGTATTGCTTTTGTCGGTTCCTGTTTTCTTGCTCATAGTGACGCAGTTCTTTTTGGTCGGGTAGCTTTGGTTCCAGGAGCTGGGTGGCGATCGGTACGGTTGTACGTATCCTTCTCCCCATGAGAAGTTCTATTGGACTGTATCCGTTGGGCAGAGGCGTTGAACGGTAGATCATGAGTGTCTCGTACGGATCTTCCGTTTTGCTGAGTGATCTCTTTATGATCTTCACCGCAGCCTCCGCCATCCCATTGCTCTGCGCGTAGCGAGGGCTTGATGTGATGTGCTTAAATCCGTAGGTCTGTGAGAACTTGGTGAATGCTGAACCTGTGGTTCCCGAAAACTGAGGACCATTATCAGACACCACTACTTCTGGGATGCCATGCCTCGCAAATATCGATTTGCAGTGCATTATTACGCACGCTGCTGTGAGGCTTTCCAGTCGGGCGATTTCGGGGTAGCGAGAGTAGTAGTCGACGACGACCAGCCACCATTTCCCGTGAATGAAGAAGAGGTCCATCGCCACTCTCTCCCACGGTTGACTAGGAAACTCTGACGGGATGAGGGGGAGCTTTCGGTTCTGGCCAGTTTTAATGCATTTTTCGCAGTTCTTGACCAGGCGCTCGATATGATCGTTTATCCTCGGCCACCATACCGATACATTTGCCCGTGCTTTGCATTTGCCTATGCCCATGTGTCCTTCATGAAGTTGTTGCAGAATATGTGGACGGCAGGATTCTGGTACCACTATTCTAGAACCATTCATGAGGAGGCTGTTTTGCACGGCAATGTGATGACGGTACTCGTAGTACTCTTTGAGGTCTGTTCCGAGACCTCGACGATTTGGCCAACCTTTATGGCTGTAGCTGGCGAGTCTTTGGCAAACAGGGTCTTTGTTTTGTTCTGCCGTTATCCATTGGAGACTCGTTTGCGTTGCTGGTAGGGACGTCTCTATGTGTCGAATGAAGCAATCGATTTCTTCTTGCATCTCTCTGTCTTGCCGCTGTGGCAGAGGGCTTCTTGACAACGAGTCAGCTGCTTGGAGTTCCTTGCCCGGAACGTGGACAACTTCGAATGAGTAGCGCATTAAACGCATGCGCAGTCTCTGAAGCCGTGGGGTTAGGTCGTCCAATGACTTTGATCCGAACAGAGAAATGAGTGGTTTGTGGTCGGTTTCCAGTACAAAGTGCGTTCCCACAATGTAATCTCGGAATTTTTCGAATGCCCACGTGAGTGCCAAACCTTCTTTTTCGATTTGGGCGTACCTCTTCTCTGTTTCGGTGAGTGTTCTGGACGCATAGGCGATGACGCGATATGATCCATCCTCCTGCTCTTGACGCAGCACTGCTCCCAGGCCGTAGGATGACGCATCTGCCGATACAATCGATCGTTTGTTGGCGTCGTAAATTCCGAGAACGGGGCAGGTTGAGAGGATTTCCTTCCATTTGGTGAAGGCTTTCTGCTGAGGATGATCCCACACGAAGTCCACTTTGGAACTGAGCAGTGACGATAGTGGATGCAGTAGGTCAGACAGGTGTGGCACGAATCGTCCTAGGTATGTCGCCATACCCATGATGCGCTTGACTTCTTGCTTTGAAGTCGGTATGGGCATCTCTTTCACTGCGTTGACGATTGTCTCGTCTGGACGGACACCATCGCTGTCTACTTGATGACCTAGGAACTTGATACTTCTCACTCGAAAGACGCATTTATCCTCGTTGAGCGTGAGTCCTGCTGACGAGAGTCGCCTGAGGACTTCTCGCAGACGTTGCTCGTGCTGCTTGGACGATGACGCCCATATCAAGATATCGTCCATGTGGCAAAGTACTCCTTCCATTCCTTGGAGAAGTTGTGTGATACGTCTCTGGAAGTGTTCCGGTGCTGACGTGATTCCGAATGGTAGGCGATTAAAACAAAATCTTCCAAACGGAGTGATGAATGTCGTCAGGAGTCGTGACTTCTCGTCTAAAGGGATCTGCCAGAACCCAGAATTCGCGTCCAGCTTTGAGAAGATCTTGGCTCCCGCTAGCCTTCCCAGCGTGTGCTCCACTGATGGGATAGGGTGATATTCGCGCTGAATGTGTTTGTTCAGTTGTGTGAGATCAACACAAATGCGAATTTTGCCAGGCGGTTTGGGGACGATGACCATCGGCGCGCACCATTCAGTAGGTTCTTCTACTGGAGAGATGACACCTTGCGACTGCATGTTTTCTAGCTCTTTCTGCGTTTCTCGATACAGCGAAAGCGGTACTCTTCTCGGTGATGCGATAGCAAACGGCGTCGCGTTAGGTTTCAGCTTCAGAACGTGAGCACCTTCGAGAGATCCCAGTCCTTGAAACAGGTGAGAGAACTCTTTCTTCGGTTCGCAAGCTTTGTTCGCAGTCATGCAGATTTGAGGGCAAAGCCGAAATTTTTCGATAGCTGGCTTACCCAAGAGAGGTTTGCGAAGTCCTTTCACGATGTAAACTTCTTCGAGTGCTTGTTGCCCACGGCAGTTGAGCTTCATCCAAGCTGATCCCATGACTTTAAGGGGTCGTCCGTCTGGACCATGAAGTCGGCGTTGGGGCTCGGAGAGCTTGTGGCACTTTGCGAAGACCTTTTGAAAGGTGGCAGCTGGTAACACCGTTTCGTCTGCTCCAGTGTCTATTCGGAAAACAACAGGAGTTTCGTCGACGAATATCTCGATGTCCCATTTTGCTGTTTGAGGAGAAGCTGCAGCTCCTACGAATCCTTGTTCGTGTACGAGGGAGTTCACGCTAGTTGAAGATTTGCAGACTGTTACAAAATGTCCCTTTTTCTTACACCTGTTGCAGCCTGCGTTCTTCGCCGGACACACGCTCCTCGGGTGAGCTTCTCGACCACACCAACGGCACGGTTTGCCTTTTGGTTTGGGTGTCGCGGTCTTCTTAGAACGAGTTCGAACATTTGAACGTTCAGTTCCTCGCTGAGCAGGTCTTGCTGCTGTCCCATTTTTGGCTGCTATACGGTCAACGTTGGCATCCTTTTCTTTTGTCGGTCGGAGTTCCGCCTGTTGCTTCTTAATCACTTCCGATTGTCGCGCAGCAGTGATGGCCTTCTGGAGGTCCAGATCAGGATCCAGTTGAAGTTTTTCTGAAGTCCTGCTGTCCCGAAGACCAACAATCAGCCTGTCGCGGATCAATTCTTCCTTCAGTGGTCCATAGTTGCACGTAGTGGCTAATCCATGGAGAGCAGTGACGTACTCCTCGACGGTTTCCGTCTCCAGTTGCGATCTTGTGTTGAACATGGCTCTCTCATACACCACGTTTCGACGAGGAATGAATAACGTTCGAAGTTCTCCATCACCTTGTCGAAGTCTTGAGCCTCGGTGTCGGACAGCTTGAAGGTCTGTAAGACGTCTTCCGCTTGTGGTCCCATGATGTAAATGAGAGCGTCGACTTGGTGTGATGATGGTTGAGATGCCAGTCCTGATGCACTGTGAAAGCGCTTGAATCTCTTCTTCCACGCCGGCCATTCGTTAGGTGTTGTAAAACTGAAGGCTTCGGGTGGCGAGATACGAAAAGTTGCCGTTACCGTTTGTTCGGTAGCCCCGTTGTCGGCAGAAGTTGAGGGCTTGTCCATTGTTCCTTCGTTTGTAGTCGATCCTGCGCTTTACTAATTATTAGTAGACTCGCGGAGCGATCCTGCGCTTTACCAATCATTAGTAGACTCGCGGAGCGATCCCACTTCTGACACCATGTTTCGTTTTACGTTCTTTTAACGAAGGGCACACATGGACAACCTTTCGTGCCGGAGTCAGGCTGAAGACTGACGTCTCGTTTATTAAATCTAAAACGAAATAAAAGAAAGGCGCCTCTGGTACGGGGCGCTCAGGTTACGCGCGAAGCGGACGAACGGATGTTTAGATCTCGGGCTGCGCGCGAACGGTTCTTCTCGGTCGCCTTGGACTTTGGAGCTCGCTAGCGTCGGCGCGTCGGCGACCTCCATAGTTCCTTTGCTTAAATCAGGTACTGCTCACTCCCCATTTAACTACAGGCCCATGTCGACTAGTGTGGCGTGTAAATTACTTAAACATATCATTTACTCTCACCTTGTTGCCTTTCTCGAGTCCAACTCTTCTTTTACTAATTGTCAACACGGGTTCCGAAGATTGTTTTCTTGTGAAACACAGCTCGTATCGTTTACTAATGACCTGTTAGTTGCTGCTGATGCCCGGCTAATAGTTGACTGCATTTTCTTAGATTTTGCTAAGGCTTTTGACTCTGTCTCGTACGACCTACTTCTCTTGAAACTGAGTAAACTTAATATTGATCCTAACATCTTGGGCTGGATTAAATGTTTTTTTTTATCTAACCGCTCGCAATAGGTTTCTGTCAACGGGCATAATTCTTCTACTACTCCTGTAACGTTTGGGGTACCACAAGGATCTGCTCTGGGGCTTCTCTTGTTTCTAGTCTACATTGACGACCTCCCATCGCAAATTGTTTTCTCTATTAAATTGTTCGCAGATGATTGTGTACTCTATCGCATAATAACTAATGCCCAAGATTGTGCTATACTACACTGTTAGCAAGTCCCGTGTATTTGGCGAATATTTGGGGTGAAAAACACGCTATTTACACAAATTACCATAAATTTACACGATGAGTAACGGATAATTCGTTCAGAAATTATGCGAGGTTGTAAAAAACGTGTTTTGGTTCGGTCATACACGCATAACCGTGTAGCCGACCACGATAACACGCATCGCCCCCGGCGACGACCGCGGCATTGCCGGCTATCGAAGCACCGGAATGCTTGGGGACACACTTAGAAAGGGACCGTCGAGACAAATGCCGCGGAAAGAAACATGTCTCGGAGACAGATATGCACCAAAAGCAATTGCGCTATGTCGCAGGACGTTGGCGAAACCTGCGCTTACCGTGCCCGCCGCCATTTTCTGGTCGATGGCAATGCGGCTTTCCTCATGTCGCCCATGTTTGTATTTAGTTTAGGGGTCCTGATAACAGTTTGTTAGACACCACAAATAAAGTTAGGGGTCTAATTATTCGTTCCAAACAGTTAAAATGGATATAAAAAGCGTGTCCTCGATGTGAACACGTGACATTGCAGTTGGTTTCGTTTTTGCTTCAACCTTCAACTGCAAGCGATCTGGCCACAGCGCAAGCGCAACGCCGATGTACGCTGGAAGTAAGAGCCTGTTGGTTTTCGTTGTTTTTGTTTGACCGGAGAAAATCTGTCAAGTACGCATGGCGCCGCTACTGTTTTGGTTTGACGGGACGCGAGAAGCTTCGCATAGAGCTTCGGAGTTTGCGAGCACATAGTAAAAACGTGACCGGAGAAGTGCCCCTGTGATGTTCCTGGAAGACGGAAAGTACCATTCGTAATCGTCGTGTGTGCTTTAAAAGCGAAGGGAGTCACAGGGTCCACGAGTTCGCAACCACAAGCCAAGGTTCACGACAGCGCGGCGTTGACTTCGGCGATCTCGTTCTGTTTGGTGCAACCCGGCGATGCGAAAAAGAGCTGAAACGTTCGTCGTGTGTGGTGCGGTGCTTTGTATTCCGGGTCTGTTTGAACCACGCTTTTAACACGGAGCGCAAATTATTTGTTGCGGGGTGGAGGTTTAACGGGTACAGTCCCGTCGTCGTCAGCTGATCCGGTCCAGCTGGTCCGGGAGGACGCAGCGAGCGTTTTTAAAAGTAAATCTTCCTTCGTTCCGTTTCAAACTGTTGAAGTATCCCGACACATACCGTCAGTAAGAAGCAGCGGGCGTTTTCAATAAAATTACGTCGTTTTAATTGAATAATGGACTCCGGATTGTTGTCTTAAATCTGCCGTTTTTTATGCTTCGTGTTGAACTGCGTTTGCACAGCGACGCATACCGCTCGAGTAAATGATTCGGTCCTGCAATGAGTTAGTTGCGCCAATCATGCGGCGTGAATAAATTAGGGCAAGGTTTCCTACCTGCCCACAGATGCATGTACTGAGACCATTTTTTACGTTGTGAACGTAGTGCTCTTTCTTTATTTTGGAAGAGGCGTTGGTGCATTTATTATGGTACAATCACTTGAGAGTTAAGAAATTGGAGAGCGAGCAAGCTTTCCCAACTTTGTCTCTTTCTCTCTGGCACTGCCCTGTTTCAGTTTCAGTAGGCATATCTACTAGCAGGTACAAACTGCTCTAAAGCAGGTAAAAAAACGGGAAGCTTAGGACGGTGCGGACTCCGTGTTTCGCGCTTTTCGCAAGGTGACAGGGTAAATGCTTTTGTGAGATATGCGGAATGTGCAAGCAATTTTGTTATGCCCGTCGTTTGCGTCTCTCCAGAAAAACGAATAAGATGATCTACTACAAAGGCGCAATCACAAGCCAAGATTTAAGATAGCAGTCGTTTGCTTCGGTGATCCGTGTAGCTGTATTTTACCCTGCTCTCTGCAACACCGTGTCATGACGAAGAGCTGGAATGGTCACGGTTTGTGCTGGCCTCCCGGTTGACAGAAACCCGCGTCGGCCGCATCGGCACCGAGTGCGCTTGGGCTGTTGATGCTCCAGCCTTTCATCCGCGGCTTGTCGCCAGCTCATCCTGCTGCTCAACGGTGAGGAAGCGGCGAGAGTAACCTCGGAAGTGAATGTAAATCCTCGTTCATTCAGTTATCCGGTGTCAAAGTGTGGAAAATGTCCGACGTGTACTGAGGGCGGGAACTACGAGCGTTTTGCCTTGCTTTTATAACCGAAACCAGACCAACGAGATAACTGCCCTGCGTACTCTAAAATGACGGAAGCAATAAGTTTCAACAGGTCGAGTACGTCACCGGGGATGTAGGCGAGACGGTGCACACTGTTTAAACGCTTGCAGTATCCACGAGTGGTACCAGGAAAGCGACGTCAACAGAGAAGGAGCTGGCGATTCAGCATAATGCACTGCTACGGGCCCGTGTACCTTCAAAGTTTGGGGTGGTGGCAGTATAAAAAAAAGACGCATCAGCGCCCCAAACCAGTGTTCACGAATAACACCGGTCACAAATTCCCAAGCCCCACCGCTCCACTCGACACCGACACGACATACGACAACAAACTGCATCAAAACTAGGGATGTCGCGAACCACCCTAGGTTCGATTTCGAAAGGTTTCGATATTTGCGAAGCGAACTGAGGTTCGATTTTGAAAAATTTCGATATTTTCGTACCGACCGAGGTTCGATTTCGAAAAATTCGCAACTTTTGTCCACGGCGGAGTTTCGAATTCGAAAATTTCGAAGCTTTCACGGTTTCTAAAATTTCGAATTCGAATATTTCGAATATTTTTTTTACTTCAGGTTCGATAAATTCGAAGATTTCGAAACTCTTTGTAAAAAAAATTCGAAAACTTCGAACGCTTCGAATTTTTATAAACATGAAGTTCGAACAATTCGAATATTTCGAATTTCTTTTGGCATAAAGTTCGAAAAGATCGAAAGTTTCGATTCTCTTTTAACGCTAAATTAAAAAAAAAAAAAAATTTCGAAGATTTTGAATTTTTTTTTAATCCAAGTTTTCAAAGTTTGAAGTCCGATTTTCAAGTTTTTCTACAGTTTCAGTTTCAAATAACGTTTTCACGACTCACTTGTTTTCACAAAATCAAGTTTAGAAAAGTTAGGGTGTGATATCTAGATTCTGCGAAGTTGGTCAGGCAATTAAATGAGACGACGAGTGTCCCGGACGTGCTAGAATATTTGCCAGTGCAGAATTGTGACCGCCAGCCCCCGGGGGGGGTCTTTATCACGCAGTAGTGATTGCACGAACACACTGTTTTACGAGACTCATCCAGTTCGAAACGGCCAGGGACGAGCAGGAGGTTGAGGCTCAGAAAAACCTTGAAGCGACCTGGCAAACTACCTCGCCACCCCTTGCACGCTGGTAGTAATCCGATCCGGTGAAGTTTATAATTGTCCTGGAGGTTTATTTTCTGGGACGGAGTAATCGCCTCGCAACAAGCACAAAAGCCGACACAACTCGAGGTCGAGGAGCGTTCTACCATACAAGTGGCGTCGGAAGAGGAAAAACGGGGGGAAAGAGGGTAGCGGGGGGGGGGGGGGGGGGGGGGCTTCAGCCTTTTTTTCACCCTTGCAGGTATTTCGGACTGTTAAAGAAAACAATACGGGGAAAGAGGGCGTGGTCGAGCTTATTTTAATCGGAAATTATTTATGCATATGTATAGCTACTGTCGCTCTTCACTGCATAAAAGGTTGCGTAGATGGTCACTGTTAGAAACTCGTTGTCAGAAGGCACTGCTCGTCACATGCTTAGTGGTTCGGAAGTTCAAAGCTGTCTTTTCGACCTAAACACCTGTGCCGATAGTAACAAAAGAAAAAAAAAAAAAAGAATAAATGCGGGAATAAAAAGCAGGAGAAAAAAAAAACTATCAAGAATTCGCCGGAAGTGTTCTATTCTTGCATATTCAGAGGTTCAGAACTTCGAAACAAGTTTCTTTTACCAAAATGTTTACAGGCTAAAAGAAACACGTCCCAGGAACGTGAAGCGAAAAAAAAAAGGTTTTCTTTTAATAACGTGCTGAACTTGAACACTACTAGAAATCTTCTGCAATGAGTTAATTTATTCCTTAACGTGAAAAAACAATAAATATATTATTTTGTATTCTGCAGATGGCAATGATATGTACTGTCTGTGGTGCTAATTTAAATGCGATACCTCAAACAACTTAGACGAAAATAAATATCAAGTTTAGGTCATAATGGCATGCAGATACATGTTTGGACATTTCTTCAAAACTCACGTTGAATAACAATAATCACATCTTAAGACGGCACTTACCTAGGCTATACATAGATCATTCTTAAAAAAGTATAACATATCTACCATAAATAGCTCCGGCTGCAGCGTGCTTCAAATCTGGCACAAACGATAATCGTCAAAAACCCGTCGTCCGTCCTCGCCCCTTCGGGGATTTATTTCTTTAAACCTAAGCATGCCAGAACATTGAATTAAATGACATTGTCTTTCGTAAGGAACGCAGCAACGCGTGTAAAAGTTCGAGAAAAAAAAATTACGAATGTACCCCACTACTTGAAATCAAATGAAACCGTCCGCCGGTCTTTCGAAGTTCGACGAATGTCGAACTTTTAGCCTAAAAGGTCGAAGTTCGTCGAACTTCTGACTTTTCAGAATTCGAAAGTTCGAAACTTTTCGAATTTTCGTGATAAATAAGTTCGAAAGTTCGATATTCATCGAATTTTTTGGTCAGTCAAGTTCGAAAGTTCGACAAGCATCGAACCTTGCAGCGCAATAAGTTCGAAAATTCGAAAAAGATCGAATTTTTTAGCGTAATAAGTTCGACGGTTCGAAAAGCGTCGAACTTCTTAGCTTAACAAGTTCGAAAATTCGACCTCCGTCGAATTTTACAATATAGACAATTCGAAAAATCGAAATCTTTCGAACCTTTCGAACCGCTTGATTCGATCATCGAAACTTCGATTCGAAAAAAGTTCGCGGCATCCCTAATCAAAACGCCCCAAAAGTGAAGGCGTCTGCTCCCGTACTGCAACTAGCGGAAGTGAAGTGTTGGGCGGATGTCCGGATGTCCTTCACAGAAATATATGAAAAATTCTTTGCGCAAGGATCATTTTCATTTATTATTGTATACGTAATGACAAAATCCCAATAATTTGTTTTCCTATCTGATTCAAGCTAGTCGGACTGCTCATAACACTGGTCAAGCAAGAAAATAACAAAAATTTGAACTTTTTCATGACCGGTTTAAGATTTATTGTTAACATGTCGTTATTTATTGCAACGGACTAACATTATAGATTTTACCTCCATACTTTTTAAATGCAAACAGTTCTAACACACGGCTGTCCATTGCGCCGTGTTTTGTGTATTCTTCTATAAATCTGTAATGGTCAGGACCAAAGAGCTCACCCGCACATGTCAAGCTTATATGCGCCGCGGGGAGAAATGGATATCGAGTAGGAAGTGTCGGGCGTAGTGTCGTTGTGTTTGTGTACATGCTGGTGCTATGTAGTACGTAGTACTGGTGTTGCTTGCGTTGTATATAGGGTTGCTGTGTACTCGTGGTCATTCGCAGTGGCTCGTTTTTTTTAAAATACAGGCTGCTAGAAATCTCGATAGGTGGCGCAAGTTACCGCCCGATTCTAAATAGTTTGCTCACGTTATTTATCCATGTGAGTTCGGCATTCGTTTTTTTTTTTCTTTGTCTAGCGGCTTGTTGAAGCTACCGACGCCGCCGACCGTCGACAACGCACGTACGTACCTTTGCAAGTAGCTACGTCCGCCGCTTGGAGACTTCACTGTGTATAAAAGACATCGAACGAGAACTAACGCGCCCTGTGTGCTTTCAATTCGGCTGAAACGCGCGCGGCTCGCTGGGCTCGTCTCTCGCCTGTTCTCGGCCGCTGACCGCCATGTTTCATTAGGAACACGCTTGAAACGTTTTTGCGGAAGGCAGACACGGTGTAGCGTGTTAAGTTTACACAGCACCTCATGTGTAGACGAAAAACACAGATGGCCTCGTGGAAAACGAACACGTTTCGACGTGTCCGCTATGGGACAGCGGTTTACACGTCTGGGCGTGTTATTTTTGCTAACAGTGTACAGTCAGACCTAGACGTAGTTTCTTCCTGGTGCGCTGAATCCCAAATGAAGCTTCGTTACTAAATGTAAAAGCATGTGTTTCCCGACTCTCTAAATACATTGACCCTGCCATATACATCCTTAATAATATACCATTAGATGCTGTTGCTTCATACAAGTATCTTCGTATTCATATCACTCATAACCTTTCCTGGGACATGCACGTCGACTATGTCTTTAATAATGCTAATCGTATGCTTGGGTTTTTGCGCCGCCACTTCCGTTCCGGTCAAACTGCAATTATATAAAACCTTAGTCAGGCCAAAACTCGAATACTACGCCTGTTCCGTTTGGGATCCGGGACATGTAACATTATCACACATTCTCAAATCAGTCCAGAACCGAGCAGCCCGTTTTATCCTTAATTATTCTCGTTCTGCTAGTGTCTCGTCAATGCAGACAACTTTGGACCTACCTGACCTCGCTTTACGCCGTAAATACTTTTGTCTGTCTTTTCCATAAAATCTATTATACTAACGCGATTCTAAAAGATCAACTACTTTTTCATGCGTCATATGTGTCACCTCGCAACGATCACCAGTGTAAGTTTGGCACGTCGACATGTCATACGAACATCTATTTTGACTCTTTTATTCCAAGAACATCTAACGATTGGAACCACCTCCCTGCCTCCATCGTGTCCATCCAGGACGCCACATACTTCAAGGAGTTTGCCAACGATTTCATCTGTATCACCCACTCCTCTCCGTAGAGCCTCCGGGCCTTGAGAGTATGAAAATAAATAAATACATAAATCTGTGTAGGGAAGCCAGGCAGGATGCATGATGGCCGTGTGTACACCATGTCTGGCCTTGAGGACTTTCTCGTCTGCTTTCCTGAAGACATGCATGTCCTTGGTGACTCGGTGTATCCACTGAAAATATTCCTTATGAAACCATACAGAGATGATGGCAGACTTACTCCTCGGCAAGTAAAATTCAATAACCTACTGAGCGCAACACGCTCGGTCATTGAGACGGCCTTCGGGCGCCTAAAGGGAAAGTTCCGGCACCTGAAGTTCCTCGACATGGGTCTTGACGACCTAATCCTGAAAATAGTATGTACAACATGCATGTTACACAATTTCATTCTGAAACACCCAGCTGGCTTTGACGGTGACAAAGACGACGAAAACCCTCATTGGCCAGCAAAGGTAAACAATGATGAAATTGAGCCCTTCGCTGCTCATAAAAGAGATGCGATTTGCTCACAGTTGTGAACTAAATGAAGTTTTTTTATCCCATGTCCTTCATATTTAATATAAAATTAAAAGCGCTAACAAAGACAAGGGCAAAAAAGGAAGGCGAACAGGACGAGCGCGTGCCCTGAACTGAGCATTTAAGCTAAAGCTAAACCAAACTACCTCCTCATCACCACGTGTCAATAAAATCACTTTTTTTGTGCAGAAAAATTTACAGCTGGTTGATGCAGCCTTCAGTGCCCTCTTTTTCTATAGCATGCACTTCAAGCACTTCCTTTGCAGCTTTTTCAGGGCCCTCCCCACGATCGTGGTATTTTGAAGGTTGGGCTGGCACAGACAATCTCTACAATGAAGAGGCAGGTGTCCTCCAGTTGTTGAACACAAAGACCAGGTCGCGCTCGCACATCCTCTCATTTACGCACTGTCCTGCCTGGCCGATGCATGTCAGTGGTATTCTGTACACCACACCTACGTTGCATTTAAAAAAATATTGGCATGATTGACTGGATGTGCGCGCATACTTGCCAACTTGCATGACGCTGAAAACGCAAGTGGCAAATCAAATCTTTTTTGCCACCTTTTTTAAGTTATGTGAAATTTTGTGTAAGTAGAGAATGACCTGAGGTCTCGTTTTTTTTTTTTTTTTTCGTACCCTGACACTTGCCCCTCATCTTTTTCAGCAGCGTCTCGGCAAGTCCGAGCAAAAGAGAAGTTGGATAACCTGCAGGTTGAAGCTGTCGCGCATAACATGGTGGCATGACTTCTGAACTGCCGCCTGGAGGCAAGAGAAAATAATACCCCTTTTTACTAATTTGGAATGTGCTGAATCGTAGGCGAGGATTCCCTTTTTGGAGCACGGTTAGTAACTCCAACACACACTGTTTCCCGTGAACTGCAGCCTCAAGTCTAATAACTGGAGAAACTGGCCGTCTGGGAGTTTGTAAGTGAACTTCAAGCCATTTGAGCTGTCTCAGATGGCTTAAAGTTCACTCACGAACTCCCAGACGGCCAGTTTCTAGACTTGAGACTGCAGTTCACGGGAAACCATGTGTGTTGGACTCGCCACGCAAGCTCCAGAAAGGAAATACTCGCCTACAATTCGGCACATTCCAAATTAGTAAAAAGGGGGTATTACTTTTTCTTGTCTCCTGGCGGCATTTCAGAAGTCATGCCACCATGTTATGCGTGACACAATTGGAAGAATACCAATTGGTTCCAGTTGGAAGTATACCAATTGGTACCAATTGGAATGAAAACCAGTTACGTTTTGGGACTCCCAATTGGAAGAATACCAATTCGTTCCAATTGGAACGAAAACCATTTGGGTTTTGGGACTCCCAATTGGAAAAATACCAATTGGTATTTTTTTCAATTGGAACCACTACCCGTTATGTTCCGAAACTTCTTTTTGGAAAGTATCCATCGATTCCGATCAGTATATACCTAGTTTGTTTTCAGAACTGTAAAAGCAACATTTCTGGTTATCGGCTGATAGGCGTATTGGTGCATGGGCATATTGGTCTATCGGTGTATGGGCCTATTGGTGATTAAATCAGATGGCATATACGCCCCTCTATGCAAACACATGTCTGTGCCTATACATTTTATTATGCAAATATGGTCTTGAAAACGCTGGTTCTCTGGATGGTCTGCAGACGCAGTAAATAGTCACAAACTGGACTTTAATTTATTAAAATCAGAGCTGCATTCTTCTTGCTTGAAATTCTGAAATGAACAGCAGAACAAGGAGTACATTAGCAGGAATGCCAGTCCTTATCATGACATGGGTAAAACATGAAAGCATAGAAATCAATGAAAGCTAGATAATAAGGCTTCAGTTGGTACGGGCTTCTGAATTATGATAGTGATCCAAGGATTGTCGACAATTTTAAAAGTATAAACGGCTCACAAGTCTAACACACCTGGCAGCAAAGAGTTGTGTGTTGTCTGTTCAATTCGTTAGTTTTCTGCCATCTTGAGCTTCTACATCAAAATTAGTCCCTTTTTACATACCAATTGAGAGAAATTTAATATGTTGTTATCAGCTGAGAGGGGATCCAAAGCTTTGCAGTCAGTCCAATTTGAGGGTTTTACATGCCAACCGAAGACAAGCGTCTGGCACGCCCCAGCGGAGGCCCGAGGATTAATTTAAACCACGCTGGTATCATTTGACGTGCAACCAAAAGCTCGGTCGCACGGAGCCTTCTCCGCGATAAGCCTCTGTCAAGTTGCGGGTACCTCGGCCGGGATTCGAACCTGCCACCTGGGCATCCATAGGCCGGCGCTTTGCCTTGGAGCCACATAGGCAGCTCAAGGCTTTGTAGTGCGACCATTCTTTTCAGCAATTTTGACTGCAAAGAACTATTCGTAATGTGCACACTGGATCTCGGAAAAGATACAATTGTCATTATTTGCATGTGTGAGGCTACACATGCATTTGACTGCAATGAGAGCGGAGCTAGCTTTATTCTCACAGCTGTCCGAATTCAAAGGAATATTTATGATAGCACGCTAGATGCATTCTGCACAACGGAAGAATTTAATAATTTACAAATATTGCAAGCAACTCGTGGCAATAAAAAGGGTGTTAAGAGAACCTAAAGAACAACAAATATATTGAAGGCTCAAATACCGAATGAGGAAATAGTGAGACACTAGAAACTTTTTGCAACAATGGAAAGTGTTTTACAATGCGACGTGTGCACCGCATGACAAACTTTTTCCCTACCGCGGACGTGCGGCAACAGTTCAAAACATAAAAGCAGGTAGAACAAGCAAAGTTGTCTAGAAGAACACTTTAGCAAACAAGGTTGACCGTGAAAATATTCAGAACTTGCTTCAGGAGTCTGAAGGAAAAAGAGCAAAATCCCGCTCACCGCAGCTGCCACGGGATGGAGTTGCTGGTTAACCCCAGCATGGTTGTGGTTCTCCCAGGCTTTTCTTGGACACATTGATTGAAACAAGAAATGTCAAATGTTGGTAAACTTGATGAAAATGTCACATTTTCACATCCTTCTACTCGTATCCCACATACGTGCTCCCAGAAAAAACAAACACCTATTGATGTCACTAGCGCCATAAGATTAATAATGGAGTATTTCATATATATATATATATATATATATATATATATATATATATATATATATATATTTATATTTATAGAGAGAGAGAGAGAGAGAGAGACGCAGAGAAACGACAAAAACGAAAAAACGAATAGGAGTAATATGAGTAGATCGATCTCACCAGGAGTTGCGCGACGCCACCGCTGCCGCGGTGCATTCTGGTACCCGTAGTTCTCCCCAGTTTTCTGCCCGCGTCGGAGCGCGTTGTACGCCCGGCGTTTTGGAAATTTTCGTGTTAGCAAGAGTCTTTTACTAGGGCGTTTACTCACGGTTTTTAATGGGTGGCTTCACCCGTTCTGTGCCAGAGTTCGAAAATAACAGCTCCAGGCAAAAAGACATCGGGTTTTATGTCTTCCCGAAAGAAAGCAGCCCCGAAAAGAGTGTCTAAAAAAGGTAAAGAAAGCTGAAAAAGAGCGCGAGGAAAAAGTGTTTTTCGATTTGTTTCGCGATCTGCTTTATAATTTATATTCACCCCGTTGCATGCTAACTAAAGAGTGTAAGATTACAGGGCACGAGACATAATAGGGCGTGCCGAAGTGTTCCGTACGTTGGAATCTCCCTGAGCACCCGCTCCGAAGCGATATCCGGTGGTCGATCACTCTTCTCAATCGGGACCTCCGCACTGCCTTGCGGCGGCCGTTTTTAATAATTTTTTTCTCAATGTGTTTGGTGGTTACAACTGTTATTGCGACGACATGTTTCGAGCACAACTCTGCTTTAAAAGATCACGACAATCACTAAAGAAAGAGCAGCAATTCTTGGTACGTATAACTTGAAATAAAACTACGTTTTCGAAATCAGCTTAATTATTTTTCTAACAAAACGTGAAAACATTACACAATGCAATTTAGAAGTACAACACTTACAACCAAAAAGGTCGCAAACGAACCTGACCCACCTTGTGGTGGGCTGTTATGCCACAACCTGATTTTGGCTGGTGTTACTGATCCATTCAGTATAAATACCAATCGAGACAGCAGAAAAAAAAAAAAAAAGAGCATTCACCGTCGGGCGATGATTCCTACCGGTGGGAGCTTTGCAAACAAAATAAAACTGAATAGAATCTCTACACAAAAGCTCATCTCTACCCGAAGTTTTCAGGTACCTCGCATGGTCGGTTCAGTTTGACAAATGCGAGTTGTTACGGCGCGTCAAGCATGTTGCTGTTTTTTTTTTTTTGTAGATCGTTTTCTTTTGTGTGTGCGCAGGCTTCTCCCCGCAGTTCATCTGTACCCTGTCGCAAAGGCTGTCAACCAGAATAAAACGAGTTTTAGAAAACTATCACTCCCCAAGAATATCTATTTAGCTCGCCTTACTTCATTGTCAATTAAAAGCTATGCCCAAGCCTAGATGCGCCCAAGCCTGAGCACTACAAAGCTCAGTATTCCACCGATACATTTGACGCTGTTCCGCGGTACTACACCGAGCCGATGGTCCCTCTAATTTTGCGCTCCTTCACACCTGAAGTAGATGTTCACTTGTTTCCAAATTCATTGAGACGTCAGAGCAGCCGGAGTGCTCGAGAAACTATAGACACCATTGTTTTTCCCACAGTCGCAGTGGCACCACCGCGTGAACGCAGTGGGTTCACGCGCGTTCACGAAGACGAAGAAGCCGACGACGAAGAAGCAGACGACAAAGCGATTCTAAGGCGATAAAACGACTGGAACTGTTTTTCTGCGCTTGAGGACAAACTAATGCATCACAAACAACACAATGTTATGAAGTACAGGCATGCAGGAAAACTCAAGCTAATACCAGGGCTTCCCAAACTATGATGTACGCCCACATCAGCCCTATTCAGCCGGGAAATCGGAGAGCGATGACTACAAGCAGCATGGCGCTTGGTGGCATCGGTCTGTTGCATCACATGTAATGAGGTGGCCAGTGAGCCGATTCTCTTGTTGGCGTTCCCCGCACCCTTGAAAAAATTTCATATTTTAGCATAGAGTTTATTTTTGATTCAGAAGAGTAAGCTCACAATCTTTCCCTGCAAAATCATTCTAGAGTTCCAATCTCCAAGAATTCAATTGGGATAACTGTCCCAATTGGTTGCTTAATACCAATTGGAAAATTAATTTCTAACTGGAATGGCCAAATAGTTGTTTAATACCAATTGGAATATATATTTCTAATTGGAGTGACCAATTGGAAAAATGCATTCCAATTGGAATGGCCAATTGGTTGTTTAATACCAATCGGAATATATATATTTCCGACTGGAGTGACCAATTGGAAAAATGCATTCCAATTGGAATATATATTTCCAACTGGAGTGACCAATTGGAAAAATGCATTCCAATTGGAATGGCCAATTGGTTGTCTTCATAGCAATTGGATTCCACTGATACCAATTGGTACCAATTGAAATACCAATTGGACTCAATGGGTATTTTTAACTATTTTTAATCGATTAACCTGCTGGTTGAAGCTGTCCAGCTTCAACCAGCAGGTTAATCGATTATCCAACTGGTTATCCAACCTCATATTAGAGCGCAGCTCTCCGGCACCTGTTTCCGGCTTGAGCGGCGTCGGCGTAACCGTGAGGTTACGTGACCTTTGTGAGGTCACGTGACCCCCGTGAGGTTACGAGGGTCACGTGACCTCAATGTTACGCCGATGGCGACGTTGCTCGCAGGGAGGAGTAGCAGGCATGATGAGGAAGGAGGAGGCGTATACCCTCCCCTCAGTACCCTTCCCTCGTCCTCCTCAAGAGCTGCGCTCTAATTCGGCGTTACAGGGAGTTGTAAACGGCTTTCATTTTTTCTTTGCTTGGATTTGCCGAGACGCTGTTGAAAAAGATCAAGGGCAAGTGTCAGGGTATGAAAGGAAAAAACAAAAACGAAACCTCAGGTCATCCCCTACTTGCACGAAATCTCACCTAACTTAAAAAAGTTGGCAAAAAGATTTGATGTGCCGCTTGTGTTTTCGGCGCAATGCAAGTTGCCCCAATTTATGAACACGCACACCACGAATCGAGGCTCTGTTAACATATTTATTATCCTGTGCTGTATATACACCTGCTAATTGTATTGCAGCAATTAAGCTAAAATATTTTTATGCCAAATATGTTATTGAATATGTCAAAGTTGAATGCATAGAACTCGATGCATCAAATTAACAGTAAATCTTTTTTTGTGATCATTTCCTGTCAACGCTTACTTTTATCAACATGGTCCTACGGACATTTTTAGCGTGTTCTTTTTCAACCGTCGTGAGTTGCAGGCTTTTTGCTTTGTGTGACTGTCTGCACTAAAAAAAAATTCCACAGCAACCCTTTTGCATTGACACGATATGAAAATAATTACAATAATTTATATTCAAACTTTTGGCAAGCAATTTTCTCTTACAATATTTTGCCACCAAGGGGAGAGGCACAACGGCGCATGCGCGTCGGTTCTCCTGCAAGAACGACGATCGCTTCCCACAATGCTTGGATAAAAAATGTCGTACCATTGGGATTCACACGATTACCAACGACCTCCACGCTTCTCTGTGCCACGTTATTTGGCAGCACCACGAGTTGCAGAGCAAATTTTTCGACAGTGCCAAATGCGGGACATTTTGAAGATTTGGGAATTTCTCGCGGGACACGAGCCCTCAATGCAGGACAGTCCCGCCAGTTGCTTGACGAGTGGTCATCCTACTCCAGGATTGCACTTTACTACTCCAGAAAAATTAAAGTATCACAGTGAACTTTCCGCAGGAGAATAAATTATGGTTATGGATGTATGCAATGCGCTTATGTAGCACTACTACATGCCTACTCAATATAGCTGATATCTTACAGTAAATGCAGGTGTATGCTTGCATGCTGTACTTTTCAGCTCAGCAAAATTGGCTGTGCATGGAACAGTGATGCTTGCATTTAGGTGAATAATTGGATTGGATTCTTCGACTTCCCCTTAGTGTCGGGTGATCACAGAAACTTTGGATTCGGGATCTAGCCAGTGGTCACCTATGCCGCTTTCTCTTCCGCTGTGCCTTCCGTCTGCGTCTGCTTTTGTGCGACTCGAGCACGTCCCACCGTGCCTTCCGCTCCCCGTTGTGTGTTCCGCCACCACACCTCCATCTTCTCTTCGTCACCTCCACCGCCGAGCGAGTGTTTTCCCGCCGAAACTCCGGTCATTCTTTCTGTTCCTTTAGTTCCTCGGACGTTTCCTGATCTTTGCCGCCGCTCCGGAAGCCCAGGGCAACCGACAACGTCGTCGTCCACGGCTTTGGTGTGATATATTGGTATCGTAGCACCAAGTGTTCTGTTGTCTCCTCCGTCAGTTCACAAAGCGAGCAGGCCCTGTCCTACCCCTCCATAAATTTGGCTGTCCAGACCCGAGTTCGCAGGGTTCCCATGCGGGCCTCCGCGAGAAGCCCACTGCCCCTCGAGTTGTCGTAACGTGTCTCCTTCTCAACGGCCTTCTTCTCCGTTATGTACAGTGCAAGGGAAAGTTTGCCCCCCATCCTGGTTGTCCAGCTTCTCGTCTCTGCTGCCCGTATGGTCTCCCGGATCTCCGCAGGTCTGACTCTGGACCTGCCTACACCCTTTAGCCAGTTCGCCGGAAATTCGTAGAGACGGCTTTCGTAGCTCGCCCTTAAACGTGGCCTCTCTCGCCTCAAATGCAGACCAGCCCAGGACCCCTTGGACTCCCTCGTTGGGCACCGCCTTCGTGACCGCCGAGGACATCCTTCTCAAATCTCTCTGCCGTCTCTCCAGGAAGTTTTATCACAGTGTTTCCACCATACTGTTATAATTACCATCATGCAGGGACTAGGCAGGAAATGTACATAAGGAAAATGTTTTACCCAAGTGCCAACTTGTACTGCGCTGCTGTGAAAAATTATTGCGGCTCAAGATGACGACTGGCTAAAGGGTTTCTGCAGTGATACATTCCCGGCCTAGTTTTGGCATGGTGGCAACATTATCAGTGTGGCAGTATGTGCATCATTAACGAGAAATTTCTTCTTTTCTTCATGCTTTTCACTTGCAATCTTACAAAAAACAATAAACTTTACATCAAACTAATGGAATCAATATGAAAGCAATAGCTTCTACATGCCGAAAACCAAGCTTAATTGATACTAGAAATGGGCTGCACTTATGCAGTAAAAATTGATATATGTATTGCACTTGTAAGAAAAGTAATGGGCCAAAATTACAATAACTCATGTAGAATGCTGTAAATCAGTTGCAGAGATGGAAGCGGCATTTTACCATTTGTAGCGGGTGAAATATTGGTTTGGAGCAGCCCCTGAACCTTTGGGAGTAGGTGCCAACATATCTGTCAGCACATCACTTGGAAAAATAATGATTACTGAACTAAATGAGTTCATTTTTGATCATGATTGAGCCTACCTATTTTGGTTGAAAAATGAAATATAGCGCATCATATCAGCGGAAATAAAGCCTCCCTGCACCTTTTACACCCTGCAGTTTATTTAGCCTGTAAGTGTACTTTATGTAAAATGCTGGCAAAAACCAGCATATCTGCTAAAGTGTCTATTAATGAAAATAATAGTGTCGTTTTATAAATCTACCAAGCTCAAGAAATTCACAAGCTGAAAAAAACCAACCATCCATAAATATTATGAAAACTTACACTCGTGCTTTAAGAGTGGCACTGTTATTTAACGGCGTTGTAAATGGACTTCAAGCCTCAAACACGTGAGCAACAAAATTGGACGTTGTGCGGCGGTTACCATGGGAATATCCGTGGGCGCTGTTATGTGAACCTATGCTGTGCTGCCAAGTCGCAGCATCCGTGGCAGGTGCTATGGCAACTGCATAACTGCATACACTCTTAGCATGCACTCGTTGTTTTCACATGCTTACGTTGGGAGCTTCTGCTCTGGTTGCTCACTAAACGTTTGGACAGTTTCAGCTCCAGACGCTGCATCTTTAACTGCTGGTTGTAGCGTCTCCTGTCTTCCATTTCCTATTTCTCCATCTTGTGCAGAATTTCGCTCAGCATTGTCACAGGCCTATCCTCTTCTGCTTGTGTGCATTGTCGCCCCCTGCCTCGCTTTGCATATTCCCTCTGCTGACTGGAACTGGGGCCGGGGGTGGCTGCACAGGTGCAGATGTCGAGGCACCTGAGTGTGAGAACACATGTTTATGCCATCAGGGGGGATAGATATCAAAGTTAAAGCCCACCAGAGTCCCCTAAAATGACTATGGAATAATGTGAGGGGAGAACCCCGAACCTTCACTAAAAGCCTATTGTCTGACTCAAAGGAGTGTTCAACAAATTTAAGTAGCAACACCTACCAACTAGTATATTTCTGAATACACTGGCTTTACTCTTCCCAGTGTGCTATTCATATCTCAATTCAGCAGAGCTGTTGTGAATGGCAAATAAAAGCGATGCCAAACGCACCACTAAAATTTTTATTCACGTGGTGGAACGTTGTTGGCGAGGCACATTCATTTTGTTGTGTGCTCCCGCGCAAGTCCTGAAGTGGTTTTCCACAGCATTAATTTCAGACCATCAAACATCTTGTATCCACTTGGCTTGGGAAGAAGTTATACTGCCCATTGAGTGAGCATGTTCCTGCAGCTGGTCACTTTTTCAGTGTGCCAATAAAGAATTTCAGTTGAAAAAAAATGTGAGGACTCAATTCGGCAATTTAATAAAATTATTAAACAAAGCTATACTAACGAAAAAAAAGTTACAAGTTAAGCCTAAACTTTTGGTTTGCTGAGTCGGTTGTGAATCAAATCAATGACCCTAGAAAAACAATAAAACTACACCCTTTAAAAAGGACCATGAAGCAATTGTGTTTCAATATTACACACTTTACACAAGCATACTGACAGAAGTGATGTGCAAGTACTGTATACTCTCACGCAATGCTGGTGAATTGGAAGCTTCTTTGTTGCAGTGTAATTTCAAGGATAAAGGCAGACTATTTCACTATCTCCTTTGCAAAGCCTGTCACCATAGTAAAGAAAATCACCTTGGGCAAGAACGCTGTATAACTCTGGCTCTCTGCGTCTCTACAAAAACCAGACTTACAAAAGATGCTTGGCACTGCAGTGGGTGCAGGAGGTAGCGTGATGATTGGTGCCGTAAAGTCTCGGCTTTCTCGGAGGGCCTCATCTATTGCATTAAAAAGCTCCCAGTCCCGGCGTCCCCTGCCACTTGCTTGTGTTTCTTGTTTCCTTTTCACATGCGTCCTTTCGAGTCACTCTTTGTTTCACATTAATCTGCTGTCCTTTGTATCGACTTCCCAGCTAATTTTTCGCTTATTTCCCGCCATACATGTTTCTCCTTTCTTGGGGGATTATTGAAGTCCACTTTGTGGGTGGTGTATGCAACGATCAGGGCCAGTGTTTTATCCTGCCTCCAGGTACCTTGTCCAAGCTCTTCACTGTGCTGTTCTAAATAAACAAACAAAAATTTGAGATTATGACGAGGAAACAAGAAAGTCAGGAATATTATTTTTTTTTATATATAGTGTTGCACAAGAATAATTTTCTAGCCTACTTAATTATATTTTTTCTTGTGTCTACATAAGCCATTTGTTGTGAGTGTACTGCAGCATACAGATATTACTCACATTCGCCAGGTTGAAGGTCTTCCAGGGCATCCTATTCATGAATTAGGCCACACTGCAAGTGTTCATCACTTGGCAGGAAAGCTTCAGTTTCATGACAATAAAGTTACATCATCTATATATGAATGCACAGAGCACAAACAGTTAGCACGAAGAAGCAATGGCTAGTTTTCCTATCTTGCAGTATTTAAAGGCTGCAATCAAAAGCGCTCGTGTGGTGGGAAGTGCTAATTCAGGGCACCAACTTAAGCTAGAAATTTCAGTGCTCATCAAGTACCCGATCTTATATTTTTTTGAAATGAGGATACGGATCAGAAATGGTCGGCCAAGCTACGTATTAAGGTGCCTAGGTACTTTAGCTTCTTCTCGGGCAGGGCGTGAGCACTTTCGTTCCCCTCGATTCTTAGGTAATCTGAGATCCAACCAGTGTTAGGAAGTACTTTAGTACATTGTACATCAAAGTACTACTACTTCAAGTAGGTTTAGAAAACTTTACTTGAAGTACATTATCTAAGTATGTACTTTTACTTAAAAAAAAAAATTCCTCACGCTCTCAGATTACCTCTAAAGCAATGTATACCCCAATAAGACAAACTATAGGGGAATGAAAGGGCATCACGAAAGATTGTGATAAAAAGTACTTGTACTTTACTTTAAAAGTACATTGTATTTATAGTACTTTACAAGTATTGTGCCAGTGCACTTACTACTTTACTTTTAGTACAAAACTGTGCACCTTGTACTTCGAGTACTTTTTAGATGTACTTACCCAACACTGGATCCAACAATGGGTGACTTAATGAAAGGTTAAAGGTTATTTGCTACATGAATTGTGATTTCATTTGTGGGGAAAGGCTGTTGTGTCGTTATCAAATGCCTGCTTGACAAATTCTGTAAATATCTGTATGTGCTTTTCTGTTTAGAAAATTACAATGGTATTATATTGTCATTTTGTGGGCTTCGTGTAATGTATTACATTACATGAAACCCACATAATGTCTGGCTTCGTGTAAGACTGATCGTATTACCGCTGCCGTGCTGGACTGTTGGGGCCTGTCGTATCTGGTACTTCGTGATATATGTTTTGGATTTGATTACTCCTGTATTGAACACTTCACTCTCATCTCTCTCGCTTTGTTTGGGACTTCTGTTCCTTGATATTGAAGATTTTTCAATCCTTGGAAATGTGACCCTGTGAAGTGGAGGTTCTGGGATAAGGGATTGCCCTGATGTGTCTGGGGCTAGAATCTGCTGGCCCTGAGTGGATGTCCGTAGTAATCTGTTTTGTTGCTCCGAATGATGTATCTGTGTTCTTCGATGGTGTTGAAAAGGTCCATGGCTTCTGTGGTGGTTTTGTATGTTGAAATGCCTATACTTCGTTTCAGCTTCTGTCCGAGCGCAGCCAAAGGCTGAGGGACTGTTCGCAACTTCGAGACGAGCATTCCTACGCATCAGAAAGTAGTCCGCAAAAGTAATTAAAAATAGCTGTATTGTGCATAAACGTTGCACAATATTCCAGACGTGTACGGCTGAGAATGATTTTCAACTAAAGGAATTAAATATCCGAAGTTTATGTTTGTATTAATATATGTAAATGCTTGTGGTTTGGTGAAAACACGTACATCCGCTGGCAACACGGCTGCAGCGCTCGATTTTTCTTTGTGATTTCGTTCCCGTAATGGCCGAATCATGTGCTTCGCTGCTTCCCTCACCGAGTCGCTTCAAAACGTCCTTTTGCTAAGGCACGTTTGGGCGTCAGGCGCGAGAGGTCGTGATGAATGTCTACTTTCAAATTCGGCAGAAGACTCCGGCTGGGTCGTACTGCGAATGCGTTGTAAACGAGGAAAGCTTCCAGGACACTACAATTCACTGATACGCGGCGAACTCAGGGCACCCTTTTACCTGCCGATCAGATTGAACGACGAGAAGCTGGTGGAAAGGACTGCGCTTTGAACCCTGGTGTATCCAGACATTACAAGGACACATCAAAGACCGGGTTATCGGGCAACTTGCAATGTGTACTTACATCTCGCAACTATGCCGAACAGGCGGAAAGCTCGGACACAGACGCCTGCGAGCCTACGTACTGACATCCCCTGTGACTAAATTTCAGAACGTAAAAGGGCACTTTTTAAACGTGTAGCAGACGATACCGTTGATACACCCATAGCAGACGAAATGCTCGGCGAGCGCGGGCGGCGCGGACGACTAGCGGCGCAGCGGAGTGATACAAAAGTGCACGCGAGATCGCGTGACTTATTTTACCGGCGTGTGATTGGCTCCGGCCGCACGTAGCTTTGGCTGCACTCGGACGGAAGCTGAAATGAAGTATAGGGTCACTCTTGTTCCATTGCAGAGGGCCAAAGCATTTCATATGGCAGAAACTGTTCATATGTTCAACAACAAAAATTTTTTATATTAGGTTGAGTACATTTGGCATTGATTTTGTTTTGGCGAAAGAGAATTTTGTTCCAGCCCACTCAATCATAAAAAGGTATGTTGATGTTTGTACAACTTTGTACAGCAATGTGAGTTAAAAATACCTATACTCATACACATTTTTAGTTTATATTTTTACGGAGTCAGACATGATTAAAGGAATGGTTACTGTTAGACATTGCTTAAATTTTATTTTGACTTATGTTGAACTACATCAGTTTATATTTTGGGTTTTGTCGGGTATAACTTCCATTCTGAGTACTGTTGGATGTGACTTCAATTTTTGTTTTGGAATATGTCATGTAACTTGACAATACGTAATTCGATTCCTGAATTTTGTGGGTATGCGCCGTCGTCTTCAAAAGCGCATATTTATTATCTATGTATCCTGAAAAAGAGTCTTCATCGGAGTATGGAAGTGCGGGCACGGACTCGCCGGACAGCTCCACATGGCCAAGGGTTTGCAGATCTCGCCTCACCTACACTGCACGAGAACGTTCTGACAACATTCTGGGAATGTTCAAAAGGGCATAAGAAACATTCTTGGAATGTTGCAAATTTACGCAGGAACATTCCATCAACATCGTCAGAATGGCGCGCAGGCACTTAGCGCTACATTTGGAGAATGTTTTCTATGGGACATTCTTAGAACATTCTGAGAACGACATAGAACATTACCAGGACATTCAATCAACATTCAAATATAACAAGGTTCCAAGAATGGTCTCAGAACATCCAAACAACTTCTGCAACTTTCTTGAAATGTTGCAAATTTTTGCAGGGACATCCTTTCAAGCTCCTCGTAACATGGTGTGGGTACATCGCTACATTCTGGGAACAATCTCTGAGCACTACTTACAAAGAATCCACAATTAAGGCTTGCTTAGGCTTACAGCCCCAATGAGCCGCACTACATTTATGGATATGATAGAGCTCCTCACAGACAAACTTGTGCTCGTTACTTGAAAAATGTAATGGATAACAATTACAAATTACTGAGTCTCAAATGTAATGGATTACCGTCACAAATTACTTTCGTTGAAAAGTAACGGATTACTTTACTGGTTATGTTACAAATTACTTTCACTTTACTTTTTCCGTACACTTATCCAAAAAGCAATAAAATATTTTTGATATTTTTTAAAAATATTTTGCAACACCACTTTTCATTTCTCACATACCCGTATTATGGTAGTCCTTGTAAAAAAAATGAAAGCCGTTTACAACTCCCTGTAACGCCGAATTAGAGCGCAGCTCTTGAGGAGGAGGAGGGAAGGGTACTGGGGGGTGGGTCAAGTGACCTCGGGGGGCGGGGGGTCACGTGACCTTGTGGGTCACGTGACCTTGTGGGAGTCACGTGACCTTGGGGCGTCACGTGACGTCGGGGGGTCACGTGACCTGGGGCCACGTGACGATACCGATGACGTCATCAGTAGCGTCACTGATGACGCCATCAGTGATGATGATGACGATGCGGATGCCGGTGACGTCATCAGTGACGTCACTAATGACGTCATCAGTGATGATGACGATGACGATGCGGATGCCGGTGACGTCATCAGTGACGTCACTGACGACGTCATCAGTGCCTATGACGTCAACGGGGGGTCACGTGACCTCGGGGGGTATCCCCAGGTCACGTGACCCCAGGGGGGGTCACGACCTGGGTAACCATCGTGACCCTCGTGAGGGTAACCCTAGTAACCCTTGTGAGGGCAACTCTCGTGACCCTCGTGAGGGTAACTCTCGTGACCCTCGTAAGGGTAACTCTCATAACCCTCGTGACCCTCGTGAGGGTAACTAACCCTCGTAACCCTCGTGAGGGTTACGAGGGTGAGTAACCCTCGTGAGGGTAACTCTCATAACCCTCGTGACCCTCGTGAGGGTAACCCTCGTGAAGGTTACCCTCACGAGGGTTACTAACCCTCGTAACCCTCAAAAGGGTTACCTTCACGAGGGTTACCCTCACGAGGGTTACTAACCCTTGTAACCCTCGTGAGGGTTACAAGGGTAAGTAACCCTCGTGAGGGTAACCCTCATGAAGGTAACCCTTTTGAGGGTAACTAACCCTCGTAACCCTCGTGAGGGTTACGAGGGTAAGTAACCCTCGTGGCCCTCGTGATCCTCGTGAGGGTAACCCTCATGAGATTAACCCTCGTAACCCTCGTAACCCTCACGAGGGTTACGAGGGTTGCGGTTACGCCGACGCCGATGGCGACGCCGCTCAAGCCGGGAACGGGCCCCTAAGAGCTGCGCTCTAAAATATTGTATTTAACAGAAAAAGTGTAGGTATACTACGTTCACCTGTAAGCTGACAAGGCACTGAAAGCTGCAACCACACCTGCCATCCCGGTTGCTTACGGCCTCCGGAAATGATCCCTGGAATTGTACAGACAAAGCTAGCAGTGCGCATGCTCAGTAGCAGCGTCTACCTCCGCTACGAGATTCGGAGCTAAAGAAGCGATCTACTAAAGCTCCCATTTGAATCGGGTGTTTCGCCTGTTTTCACAAGAAAATAAAAACTTGGTTCTAACGTTACTTCATTTCCATTCCATTTCATTTATTAATCCTTAAGGGTCCTCTGTCGAGGACACTACATAAGAAGGGGGCAACACAAGAAATTATACAAGAAATGAATATAACAACAACATAAAAATTACATAGCAACGCACACTCATGCAACGTAGCTAAAATTGCATAACAACGCACTCTCATGCAACGTAGCTAAAAAACTTTACTTGGTGTGGAAAAATACGACATGATGGAGCTTTTGAAAACCACAGGGTCAGTTATTGTAGTGAGCGATTCTGGAAGACTGTTCCAGTCCACAATTGTTAGTGGGAGAAATGATCTGTTAAAGGCATTACTGGAACCCGATAACCGTTGAAAATTGTAAGAGTTATTGAGCCGACGAGATGGCCGTGCGGGAGTGCGCAGGAATGAGCTTCGAACAGTGGGACGGTAGTGGTAAAGTTACGTGTAGCTAACGTTACAATGTATAGTCAATGCAGAATGCAGGTGTCCCAGTTTACCTTGATGTGTTTCTGTGGATTAGAGTTTGTCGTTCTTGCTGATGACATTGTGTGTTTTCTTGGCGAGAACAGTATGAACTGAAACTCAAGTTTTCCGTTCTCCTTAAGGCCCTGAATTTCGAACATCTCATTAAGAGATGGCCATGGAGCCGATGGACACTCTATGACCGAAAACTCGACCACAGGTTACAGGCTATCGATCGTTCATCGGTTATCATAGGCGTAGACTACGGGGTGAGGGGGGGATCGGGGCTCGTGCACCCCTTGGTGAGATCCGGGGGGGTGCAGCCCCCCCCCCCCCCCCGGGCCCGGGCCATGATCCTTACTGAGACGCTGTTTACGTGCCATGTAACGAGTTTCTAGTAGTGGCATGTCCGCATGTAAACAAAATAATGCCCACGTTGCCTTTATTGACAAAATACATGAAAAATGAAATCCCAGCGTGCTTCCGGGGGGGGGGGGGGGGGGCTTTTCCGCTAGCGCGGAACCCCCCCCCCCCCCCCTCCAAAAAACTTCTCAGCCTGCCCCTCCCCCCGGGATAATGTGAAGTCTACGCCGCTGTCGGTTATCACTTTCATACCAATATTCGTGAAGGTTAGGGGAGGCGAGGGTATAGAGAGCGAAAGAACTGGTGGCCATCGGTCTCACAAAACAATAGAGGATTACACCACTTTTACGCGTTCTCTCTCTCTGTCAGCCCTCTTTAGATGGCCCAACCCCCCCTCCCTTTCCCCCTTTATTTTGACAGTTGACAGTAGTGTAAAGTGAGGAGTGAACTCGACCGCCACGCCCAGACAAGTAAACCAAAAGAAGTATCGTCCGTACCCTCGAAGACGATGCTCTTAGCCTCGTGCCGGGTGCTTTTCAGCCGTGCCTCCATAGCGTGCTAGAGTAAAGTAGCGCACATCAAAGACAAAGAGAATTCGACCCCCTCACGCGAGGCTACATCATTTGTTACGAGAGTTGTGAACCCGAGAATCGATGCGGGTACGAACCCGCGTTTGATGTCTGTGCAGGTAGCCGGAGACGTCGAAGAAATTTGAAAGGGTGAATCTGTGTAAAAAACAAAAACAAACAAAAAAAAACAACAAATAAACACAAAGCGCTTTCTCATGCCCGGGAGAAGAAGGGAAACACGTTGGAAGGCGACAGAGAGCCTACTCGGCGTTGTCTTACTTGATCTCTGTCTTTACTATATTTGTACAAGCCTTGCCCGTCTTACTATTGGTTCTAGGGACCGGTCATACAAAAAATTGTGTTTTCTTTTCGGCTATTCTCCTCTTTCTGGTGCTTTCTATTTTGTTGAACTTGCTCTCTTTATGCTGCTGAATGTTCTGCTCGTATTGCTCTAGTTAGTGTATTATGCTCATATTTTTACAAAGTAATGAGTAATTAAAGTAATCTGTTACCAATATTTTGTAACGAAATTACATTACGAATTACTTCCAAAGAAAAGTAACGTGACAATTGCAAAATTACTTTAAAAAGTATCAGATTACAAGTAATCCATTACTTGTAACGGATTACTTCCTAAGTCTGCTCACAGGGCATTATTTTTTAATCGAAACATATTTTTAGAAGGCGCAAGCACAAGCTAGCCACTTTCCCAGTGCACCAGCCTGAGCATGCACAAATGACAGTTTACTCCTACCTGTCACTTGTCAATTTCTTTCATTCAAAATGTGCTGTATACATGAACTATTACTCACTCTGAGCTCAAGAATACATGCATATCCCACATTGAACTGGGAAATACCCTTTTCAAAGGTTTAAAACACCAGATACTAAAAATCTGGTCCCTTCAAAACTGCCCATCTACATACGCAGTGAGTGCCACGTTTATTATCAAGTTTTGCAAACCATTGCTTTTCTTCTACACCTATATCACATTCCTTGGTAGACTCATATAGATAAAACTGATCCCTTATGCTAAGTTTCCAGAAACTCCACTTAATTTGCATATTTTTGGCACAAAGTGGCATATAGTGGATGGTGTTTCGAAACATAGGTTGCGTGAGAGCTCGGTAAAGTTAGCGTCACCTGCGAACATTGTAGGAATGTTTGCAAGCGAACGTTCCAAAAATGTTGCGCATACGAAAGTTCGAAAGGGAACGTTCCGAGAACATGGTGCATACGAAAGTTCGCCATAGTGAACGTTCGTAGAATGTTGAGCAGCTTATCTTGTAGGGAATGTTCGCATACGAACGTTCCGAATGGTGTTTTAACGTTCCTTCAACATTCAGAACATTCAGGGAATGTTCGCACAACATTGGGTGCTACTTGGGCAGTGGCTCATAACAGAGGTTCGAGTTTCTTCAAGGTGAGAGCGAGAGCTTATTCTGCTGTTGATTGGACGTGAAGTCACAGCATATACACAAAGGGCAAGGGGTGCGCTGTTGTGCTATTCTTGAGCCAATTTCTTTATCCACCGGCGAATTTCACCTTGTACGGCAGCAAAACAACTTGAGATTTGCAAAGCACGGGCTGTAAAAATCGCTTCAGATCTCAAACTTCGCCGCGGCAGACGATCAACTTTTTGTCGGTCATTTAGCAGACCACGTACGGTGACTTGTTTCATTTCCGTCTGAAAATGTCGCTTCGCAGCATACAAACTCCGTTCTTCGCACGCGCTAGCGGACGAACCGTCTACTAAACATATTTTCTCACGGAGCCACAGCTGGCTCCGTGAGAGTTGAATTAGACCTCGTGGTGACCAAAACAAAATCGGACCCCGGGTATGGAACGAAACCGTTCTACCTACCATATTCGGTGCCGTCTATCATGTAAAAAACATGCTCCATCCCTTGGCTCATCTTTCAAGAGAAGGAGATGACGAGACGACCCAGTCAGTTTCCTTTCTGTGGTTTCTGGTTCTGCAGCCTTCCCGCCGTTTGGCTGGTTTGGCTTTTATCGCTGTTATTTTTGTTTATTGCACTATTCTCGCCGCCTCCGCCAGATAGCGCGCTAATTTAGTTTTGCCTAGAGTTCCTGTATAGGCTCCCTACGGGAGCCAGAGTTGCGCATTTGTTTTCCCCGCGCCGCCACGCCGCTATTCGTCGAGATCCATCACGTGAGGAGCAAAGCATCCGGCGCCATGCAAGAGCCACCTTTACGGTCGCTCCGCCGCCGTTGCTCGCGCCCCGGCGTATGTTCCCCTGCTTTCCGCCTCCTTTTCCTCCTCTCCTCTTTTCCATGCGCGGCGGCGCGCGCGGCGCTGCTATTCGCCAAATTTAGTCACGTGAGGAGCAAAGCATCCGGGGCGTGCGGGAAAGCCGGCGCTACGGCCACTCGCCGAGGCTGAATGCGCAACTCTGCTACCGTAGGTAGCTATACAGGAACTCTAGTTTTGCCCAGAGGTTTTGCCAAATGCAGATATAGTCGAAACTAGACGAAACCAGCCAAAACCCAAACCGAAACTTGCGAAACGAGCGGAATGGTAGTGACGTCACGGACCGCGGGAAATTCACTCACGCCCCGAGAAATACTCGGTGCACGATGAGACGGCGAGACGAACAAGCAAGGCAATGAAGGTGACGTTTAGCAGCTCAATGTTGGCTACGCCCCCGCCGTAGCCTTGACTGCGCTGTTGGCTTAAGGCAGCCGATTTCGGCAACTTGACAAGTTGCAAAGTTTGTCGGACCGTCTTTGAAACGTATAGACAGAACTAGGTCGTAATATGTCACGTGTGGTCTTCTTAGGTGATATTAAAGAGGACTGCATTGTTTTTGTGGTTGAACTTTATACACGTGTCCTGGCTGAAAGCCAGAACATGTGTATAGACAAAAAGATTCTTGTTATATAGTTGAACTTTATACACAATGTCTGGCTGAAAGAAAAAAAAGTGCATTAAGCGTTTGTGAAATTGATAGAAGGATTGATGACATCAACAAGCTTTGCGTTAAACTTGTCCTCTGCGTGTTAAGCCTATTCGAAATAGGTGTTTTCTTGAACAAAGGGAAGCACCTACACCCGTTACGGTACACGGTCAGATGCACAGACAGAGTGAAACGTAGTATTGCGCTACATGCCCCTCAAAGTCTCTCATTAACACACATTTCCGTTTGTCCCTCGTCTTATTTTACCTACGTGTTTGCGTGTAATCAGATTCTTGTTCTTAATTAACTAATCACTCGTCCGCAAGGAGTTGAAAGAAAGAGTACCACCTCGGGTTATTCAGGGGTTAATTGTTTTCTGATCACGGAAACTTTTTGTCACCGAATGGCCCTCCGTAGTTCCTGTGAGATGTACGACCCGTATAGATGCTGTTGAGAATTAATCCAGGTAGTACTCGTAAGTTGCCCGACCAGGAAACATCGAGGGAGTTCAAGAGTTCATATATATTTTGAATTTCGGCTGTGATGTATTGACCCCAGACGCGCGGCCGGGGTGATCGCGTAAGCGGCGCGTGACGGCCTTCCTTGTTAGGAGTCTTTACAGCTCCGCTTCTGGCTTGAGTATAAAAGGGTTTTATATCCTTGTCTTGCTTAGAAATGAAGTTAATTAACACAACGGGTATTCATCACCATCAGCACAGCAACCCTTACTAGTTATACGGAAAGAAACTGATCAGGAGATGATAGCGGGCGGAGACGTCCGAGCGTTCGAGCTCTATCTGGAACAATTGCCATAGTGGGTAAACGCAAAGCTAGCTGTTTTTGTCCATGCGCACTGTTCGAATGCGTTCGAGTGCGTTCAAGGAGCGAGTAGAAACAAAGCTTTGCGTCTCTCGCGACCCCAAGACCCTTATCTGCCACACATTTCTGCAAGCCTCCTGGGCTGTTGAAACATGGTCAGCGGGACCCTCCACCTGCGTTTTGCACAGTGGGGTCCCTATAAGAGGGTGGGTTCGCGGCGGGCCACAGCCCTGGGTTCTGCTGACCCTATAGAGATGCCACTGGTTGTACATTCAGGGTTCGCAGGCCTTTCTTAAAAGTTTCTAGTGTATTTCTTCTTCAGGCCGCTTACCCTTTTTTGTGTTATGTTACCTTAGATATTTCTCAAGTAAACCCTGTTCGGATAGCGCGGCACCGTGGGCTACGTGCAATGTGCTGTTCGATTGATGCGACTTGTTAAATGTCATGTTGTTAGAGGCGAATACCTATGCCTTTCAGCTATCTTTTATGGTTTAATATTTTCACAGTTAAGACCTTTGTAGATTGACTGCTTGGCGGCGAGAAAAATCTCCCTAAAAGGAAATAAAAAAAGTGAAAGCCGTTTACAAATCCCTGTAACGCCGAATTGGAGCGCAGCTCTTGAGGAGGAGGAGTGAAGGGTACTGAGGGGAGGGTAGACCCCTCCTCCTCCCCTCATTCTTTAATATGCTCCGGGGGGGCGGTCACGTGACCTCGGGGGGGGGGGGGGGGAGGGTGTCACGTGACTTCGGGGAGGGGGGGTCACGTGACCTCGGGGGGTCACGTGGCCTCAGAGGGGTCACGTGGGGGTCACCTTGGGGCCACGTGACCTTGAGATGACCTTGGGAGGGGTCACGTGACCTTGGGGAGGAGACCACGTGACCTCGGGGGTCACGTGACCTCAGAGGGGTCACGTGACCTTCAAAGGGTCACGTGGTCTTGGGGTCACGTGACCTTGAGATGACCTTGGGAGGGGTCACGTGACCTCGAGGGGTCACGTGACCTTGGGAGTCACGTGGGGTCACGTGACCTTGAGATGACCTTGGGAGGGGTCACGTGACCTGGAGGGGTCACGTGACCTTGGGGGTCACTTGACCTTGGGATGACCTTGGTTACGCCGACGGCGACGCCGCTCAAGCCGGGAACGGGCCCCTAAGAGCTGCGCTCTAAAAAAAAAGAGTCGTTTACCACTCCCTGTAACGCCGAATTGGAGCGCAGCTCTTGAGGAGGAGGAGGGGAGGGTACTGAGGGCCACGTGTTCTCGGGGGGGGGGGGGTCACGTGACCCCCCCCGAGGGCACGTGACCTTGGTGGGGTCACGTGGGGGCAAACACGTGCCCCCTCAGAGGTCACGTGACCTCGGGAGGGGGTCACGTGACTCCCCAGGTCACGTGACCCCGGGTCACGTGACCAAAATTTTTCCGCTAGATTTAGCGGGGAAATTTTTTCCGCTAGATTTAGCGGGGAAAGTTTTCCGCTAGATTTAGCGGGGAAATTTTTTCCGCTAGATTTAGAGGGGAAAGTTTTCCGCTAGATTTAGCGGGGAAATTTTTTCCGCTAGATTTAGCGGGGAAATTTTTTCCGCTAGATTTAGCGGGGAAATTTTTCCGCTAGATTTAGCGGGAAAATTTTTTCCGCTAGATTTAGCGGGGAAAGTTTTCCGCTAGATTTAGCGGGAAAATTTTTTCCGCTACATTTGACGGGGAAATTTTTTCCGCTAGATTTAGCGGGGAAATTTTTTCCGCTAGATTTAGCGGGGAAATTTTTTCCGCTAGATTTAGCGGGGAAAGTTTTCCGCTAGATTTAGCGGGAAAATTGTTTCCGCTAGATTTGACGGGGAAATTTTTCCGCTAGATTTAGCGGGGAAATTTTTTCCGCTAGATTTAGCGGGGAAATTTTTTCCGCTAGATTTAGCGGGGAAATTTTTCCGCTAGATTTAGCGGGGAAATTTTTTCCGCTAGATTTAGCGGGGAACTTTTTTCCGCTAGATTTAGCGGGGAAATTTACCCATAATGCACCGCGCGGTTACGCCGACGGCGACGCCGACGGCGACGGCGACGCCGCTCAAGCCGGGAACGGGCCCCTAAGAGCTGCGCTCTAAAAAGTGAAAGCCGTTTACAAATCCCTGTAACGCCGAATTGGAGCGCAGCTCTTGAGGAGGAGGAGTGAAGGGTACTGAGGGGAGGGTAGACCCCTCCCCCTTCTCCTCCTCCTCCCCTCATTCTTTAATATGCTCTGGGGGGGTCACGTGACCTCGGGGGGCGGGGGGGGTGTCACGTAACTTCGAGGAGGGGGTCACGTGACCTCGGGGAGGCGTGACCTGGGGGTCGCCTCAAGGTCACGTGACCCCCAAGGTGACCTTGGGGGTCACGTGACCTGGAGGGGTTACGTGAGCTCGGGGGGTTACGTGAGCTCAGAGGGGTCACGTGACCTGGGGGGTCACGTGGGGTCACCTTGGGGTCACGTGACCTTGATATGACCTTGGAAGGGGTCACGTGACTTCGGGGGTCACGTGACCTTGGGGAGGAGACCACGTGACCTCAGAGGGGTCACGTGACTTGGGGGTCACGTGACCTTCAAAGGGTCACGTGGGGTCATCTTGGGGTCACGTGACCTTGAGGACCTTTGAAGGGGTCACGTGACCTCGAGGGGGCACGTGATCCCAAGATGACCCCACGTGACCTTAGGGATCACGTGACCTTCAGGGGGTCACGTGACCTTGAGATGACCTTGGGAGGGGTCACGTGACCTTGGGATGACCTTGGTTACGCCGACGGCGACGCCGACGCCGCTCAAGCCGGGAACGGGCCCCTAAGAGCTGCGCTCTAAAAAGTGAAAGCCGTTTACAACTCCCTGTAACACCGAATTAAAGCGCAGCTCTTGAGGAGGAGGGAAGGGTACTGGGGGGGGGGGTCACGTGACCTTCGGATTCACGTGACGATGCCGATGATGCCATCATTGACGTCACTGATGACGTCATCAGTGACGATGACGATGCGGATGCCGATGACGTCATCAGCGATGATGAAGATGACGATACGGATGTCAGTGACGTCATCAGTGACGCCACTGATGACGTCATCCGTGATGATGACGATGCGGATGCCGGTGACGTCATCAGTGATGATGGCGATGACGATGCGGATGCCGGGGACGTCATCAGTGACGTCACTGATGACGTCGTCAGTGATGATGACGACGATGCGGATGCCGGTGACGTCATCAGCGACGTCACTGGTGACGTCATCAGTGATGATGATGATGACGATGCGGATGCCGGTGGCGTCATCAGTGACGATGACGTCATCAGGGAGGTCACGTGACCTTGGGGGTCACGTGACCTTGGTGTGGCCTTGGTTACGCCGACGCCGCTCAAGCCGGGAACGGGCCCCTAAGAGCTGCGCTCTAAAATTTCAATTGCATTCGTATTGTCTCGCACAAGCTTTGTTTGTTTATGCCCGAAAGATGATGCAATAATTTTTCTAAAAACATATTATAAATGCTATTCACACATAGACACTCACAAAAAAAGCAGGTTGTTACAGATTTTTTTAGGAAAAGAACCTACAGCCCAGCGCAGTCGGGCAACACTGATGTACACCCTCAAAACCAGGAACGCGCGTTTTAAATTACCTCGTTCGAGACAAAAAACAGGGCGTCTCATTCAGATGCCCACGGTTTCCAGCAGCGCTAGGTATCTTCCATCTTGCTTTGGCTGCGCATGCACGGGTGAAGCTCCAGAGACGCTGAAGTGTTCCCGAAACTCGCACTGGAGGCTGAACATCTGAACGTCCTTTCTACTGTTCTCAATCTGGCAGTAACTACCACCAGAAGCCTAACAACGATGAAAATAATTAGGGATCACCCGCGTGCAGAATTGGTATACTGAGGCAGATAGGGAAGTATTTCCGAATTTCTCAAGACGTGCATACCGGGAATGAGGTCGACGTGTTCAAACAGCATGCAGAATGGTATAATACCCCTTACGAAAATGGCAGATCTGGACTTATATAAAAAAGCTAATATGGATATATAAAAAATTGGGCAGATCTGGCCATATCAAGCACATCAGTTTATATAAGCCTTATATAGCCAGATCTGCCCAATTTTTTATATACTTATATCTGGGTCTGCCAAATAGGGGTATATCTGCCTTCCATATCAGGGTTTTTTTTTTTCTATTCTTGCAGATTTGTTCTTAAAAAAAGTGAAAGCCGTTTACAACTCCCTGTAACGCCGAATTAGAGCGCAGCTCTTGAGGAGGAGGAGGGAAGGGTACTGGGGGGGGGTCAAGTGACCTTGGGTGGGGGTCACGTGACCTAGGAAGGTCACGTGACGATGACGATGCCGATGACGTCATCAGTAACGATGACGATGCGGATGCCTGTGACGTCATCAGTGACGTCATCAGCGATGATGACGATGACGATGCGGATGCCGGTGACGTCACTGATGACGTCATCAGCGACGATGACGATGCGGATACCGGTGACGTCATCAGTGATGATGACGATGCGGATGCCGGTGACGTCATCACTGACGTCGCTGATAACGTCATCAGTGATGATTACGATGCAGATGCCGGTGACGTCATCAGTGATGATGACAATGCGGATGCCGGTGACGTCACTGATGACGTCATCAGTGATGATGACGATGCGGATGCCGGTGACGTCATCAGCGATGATGACGATGCGGATGCCGGTGACGTCATCAGTGATGATGACGATGCGGATGCCGGTGACGTTATCAGTGACGTCACTTATGACGTCATCGGGGGTCACGTGACCTTGGGGAAGGGGTCACGTAACCTTGGGGAGTCGCGTGACCCCCGATGACCCTTGGGGAGGGGTCAAGTGACCTTGGGATGACCTTGGTTACGCCGACGGCGACGGCGACGCCGCTCAAGCCGGGAACGGGCCCCTAAGAGCTGCACTCTAAAAATCATGAAAGCTACACTTATGTGGTTTCTGCGGGTGAGTTGTACGCCCAGGAGGACATTACGTGGGCGCTAAGCTGTGCGATTACTCGGCTAATTAATTAAAATTCACTAATTAACTTTTCAATTAGTGAAAATAGACAGTCGGTTCCAATAAGCCGCTAGCGGGGCGTCGTCCAAAATCCCTAAATCAGACATTTTCAGAAAGACTTTCAGCGCGAGAGAAGTGTGGTAGTGCACTAAAGTAACCACTCGTGGAGCAGGTACAAGGCTAGCGGTTTCGGTAAAGCGCCCGCGCAATTTTTCTCTCTTACCTAGCCCCAGCCTTGTACCTGGTCCACCAGTGGTAACTTCAGCATACTACTGCGCTTCACACGCGCTCAGTCTTTCTAAAAATTACTGGTTTAGGGGTTTTGGACGACGCTCAGCAAGTTGCTAATGAAACTATATGCCTATTTTCACTAATTAAAAGTTAATTATTGAATTTTAATTAATTACCCGACTTATCGCAAAGATTAGCAGACTACATAACGTCCCCCTGGGCGTATCACTCTCGTACAAACCGCATAAGTGCAGCGTTCACGGCTTGTTTTAAAACAAATCTGCAAGAATAAAAAAAAAAAAAACAAAGACGGTATCTACCATGCTGGTAGTTGACTCTTCGACCCTCCACAGCGGAAGCAATGGTAAACTGTGCCGCGCTCGGCTGTAGCAATTACCCGGTATCCCGACGATCGTTTAGTCGGCATGAACCGCGAGACAGTGTCCGTCAAGTTAGAGAAAGTACAAGCGGGAGGAGAGGGATACGCCCGCGGATGACCGAGTTAATGGCACGCATCTCATAGCGGCGAGCAACGGCACTTTTCTACCGTTGTTTACGTTCGCGCACGCCTTTGCATCCGCTTTTGCCCATTCGTGGAGTAGGTGTCTTGTGCCTATCGTTACATAACGCCGATAACGGCGATCGGTCGGCGGCGGCCCCGCGTGCAAGTTCGCCGAGACGCCGCCGTCAGGGGATCGGTTTGTGCTGTCCGCGAGACGCTAACTCTTGCAAGGAGCGAAAGTATCTTGGCATGCCGGTTAGGAAACATCTAAATGTAAAGCTTGAGTCAATGAGAGTTGTCCGTTATTTGATTTATCCTCATCCCAGGGTTTAGATTATGACGGTAACCTAGCATTGTTTACCAGTATTTCGCAAAATCGTAACAATCTTTCTACAAGCGACTCGTAAAGCCGCTCGTCAAATTTTGGAAGGCGTAATTAAGAGTGTGCTGCTGTTGTTTTTTGGCGACACGTCAAAACTTTGTCGGCGGCATATCAAAACTTTCTGCTTGTAGCGCAATCGCACTAATGCCGAAACATTCTGCACAATGATTCTCCCGTCTGCCAGGAGATAGACACGGCCTAAATCTAGAGGTAATCTGGAATACATTTAGGAAAAACGATCAATTGTCACGAAGTAGGTTGCAGCGCACTTACGTTGACGAGACGCGACTTGAAAGGTGTTATCCACTGGAGATGTCGACACGGCCACGGTAAAACCACCACTCGAACACAGAAACTCGAAGGTGCCCGTGAAGATTCAACACGATGTAGCACAAGCTGTCGTTTGTAGAACCGAACACTAAACGCATCACAAAACATTCTTGGGCTTCTTTGAAGAAATCGCTTGCAAAAGCAGTCATACGCAGCAGCAACACAGGGAGAATTCACACGCCAAACTAGGTCCGGCTAAACGCATTCCGAGATCGGGAACGGCTAATGCGTCATCCCTCAAACCACGTGACCACTCAACTTTTACAACGCTTTCAGCTTAGGGAGAGAGAGAAAAGGATCAAGGGAGAGGCCAAAACGGGGTTTCACGAACAAAAGGCTTATCTTACGGGGCGGCAATGAGGGGATGTGTCACTTGTAACGAAGGTTGACAGTGCTGTGGCCTTTGGCGCCAGGCAGGTGCGATGTCCTGCTTTGTCACCAGCTTCTAAACTGTAGTCACGTGACCCTAACCGGAGACACGATTGGCCTAAAACACGCGTAGCGTCTACCCTGCTGTCAATACCGAGTGAACATGCAGCTCTATGAAGTCTAGCTTTTGAACTCAAAACGATGCGAGTTTCATGATACTATGTTTTACGCTGTATAAACCACATTATAATTTTAAATAAAAAAATTAACGCGACAATTTTTTGGTGCATGATGTCGACAAATAAATAAATAAATAAACATGTATAAATGTATGTTTACCAATAAATTTAAAATCATGTGTACACTGTTACAATTTTTTTGTTATGAACGAGTTACACATAAAATACCACGGACAGCACATCTTCCGACTTTCAACACACGATGAATCGCCGACGCTCGCAAACGAACGGATGCGATGCTACGCAAACGGTTTTGAAAGAGCTGCGTATTGTACTCCGGGCGCAACGGCTTCCGTTCGAAGGGAAAAGGATTCGGGACGGCGAAGTAGCGTCTTGAATCTTGAGTAAGCTAACGGTTCGTGTTTAGCCGCTCAATTTAGCGGTGAAATATGAAAAAAATTTGTTTCACTGACAGATTTCGCGGGAAAATTAACGTTACGTGACATACGTACCAATTCAATTTCTCGCTAAATTTAGCGGGGCGGTTACACCGATGGCGACGCCAACACCGCTTAATTTGGAAACGGGTGCCTAAGAGCTGCGACTAAAATCCATTGTTTGATTAAGTCGCGTTCCGATCGCACTACGTCATATTGTGACAATATCAAACATACAACTAAATTTCATTTGTCTTTTAATCTTCAAATTGCGCAATTGATTAATTGGTCCAAATACCTGGAATAACTTCACTTTAAGGATGTTAACAATAGTTAACCAATTACATGAGACTCATGCAATATAGATCAATCAACTAGTGCCTTAGCGAGTACATATAACTTGTTGCTTCCACAACTGAAACGGGCCCATACATCATTATCTGGGGCTATATTTGCACGCGTATATGGTGATATATGCCCGTATTTACGCACTTAAACGGCCAGATCTGGCAGTATTTGCGCACCTATATGCCGAAATACGGCCGTATTATCTCCCATATCTGGCGAAATACAGCCCTATTTGACTGCTTATATTATCATATCTGGCCGCATATAAAACATATCAGGGCCATATCTGACATTTTCGTACGGGACGAACATACTGACGTCTCTCACCATGTGTTTTAAAGTATATATATACATGTGATTTATTCTGAAATTCTGGTAGGTTTCAGCGGGGTTCTGACTTGAACATGTAGTGTACGAACTGAATAATGTTAATAGTATATTTGTTTTATCTCTGAGCATAAATAAAATTGACAAGCGCGAGAGTTGCATCCATAACCCGATGAGCGTATGGCTTCCCTGTTTTATTCGCGAAAGCAAACCACAAACAATGCATTAAAGGGGCACTGACACCCCAAAGGTCGTATTTATTTTCATTGTCTAAAACGATGCAAGTTGCAGTCATAAACACGCAAAAAAAACCGCATCGCGAAAAAAAATTTTCTCGCGCGCGAGCGCGCCTTTTTATTTTTGGCGTTTGATTTTCCCGTCTCTCGCCTCCTCGCTTCTTTTGATCGGTGACGTCAAAAATCAGGAAATTTAGAAGCTTTGTAGGCACATCTCTATAACATTTAATTACGGCAATCCTAAAACATGTTTTTTAACGCAATTGCGAACGCACTACGGCCCTTCTTTTTGAAATACCAAAAATCGGGAGTTCGTTGTGGTGCCGTCTCCTGGATTTGTATCCTCCAACGGAAAACAGGCGACACCGCTCAAAACCGGTCCGCCGCAACGCCGGGCGCTCGCTCCTTTCCTCCTCGCTTTGGGTCGCCATGGCAACAGCAGGGAGTGGTGACAGGAAAGGGGACTCTCAGGTCTCCGCAATTTTTGACGTCAAGGCACCGGCGCCGATCGCGCGGGAACTTCGAATTCGGCATTTGGAAATTGTTTTTTTACTTCACGAATACTGAATTCCCAAATCTCAAATTTTGAGGGTAATGTCCCGGCATCGTTTTCAATCGTTTCGGATAATAAAAAAAATACGATTTTGATGTGTCAGTGCCCCTTTAACAAAAAAAAAAAGGGGGGGGGGATGCATTTGCGCGAACTTATTGTGGCGTAATATTTAGGCCAATATTATAAAATAGAATTATTGATACAATTAATACAAAAAATTGCGGCGCTCCTATGCAACGAGTTTGGCTACAGGGTAGACCAGGCATGTAATTAATTCAGCTACTCTATTTAAGTAACTGTTGTTAAACTACTGTTTTGAATAATTTGGTAACTTTTAAATACATTTATATTTCGGTAATTAGTAGTTTTCTTAGTGTTGAATTTCGCTATTAACATGCATTCGCGCATAAAAAGAGATAAGATGACGGAAGATCAGCTGCTATCGAAAAGGAAGGAAGACCTCAAGTCAAGATAGTCTAGAAAAAAGCCTCGGCGTTTGAGGGATTTGTAAGCTTCTTTATCTATTAATTTACCTCAACGGCTTTTGGAACTGGACACAAAATGCGGAGGTGTGTCTCGAGTGCGTTTTAAGATGAGGTTGAGTAACTGCAGGATTACCGCCGGAAATTTACGTTTCTTTTGTCCCCAAAAAACAAGTAATTCGCGCACTTAAAAAAAAAAAAAAAAACTTGTTTTCTTTGCCACTTTTTAGAGCTCAGAATATGCAAGTCCTCCAGGATTCAAAGGTAATTCGGGAAATCTTAGTATTTTCCTCAACGTTTTACGTAAAATGCAATAAACATGCAAAAAACGCCTGCTGGTACGTCTGCAATACTTCATCTACATTAAAAACAGACACATGCACGCACACACACACACAAACACAAACACACACACACAAAAACAAACAAGCACACACACAGAAGCAAAACCTTTAGGCAAAACATGTGCGCTTCGCATAGAGGGATGCCAACTGCCTGTTTCCCTTTCCCACACACTCTTCCACCGCCATTTTGTTCCTCTCATTGTTTCCCCGTGCGCCGGAAAGTGGCCTTTGTGTCCATCGGTAATCCCATCCGAGGGGTAAAATGCTAATCCTCCCTCCGTGGGATCCACAACGCTGCTCCGAACTTCTGAGATCAGGTGCTTGTTTCCGGGAGGGTTATAAGACCCACGGTCTATCGCCGAGAAACAAAATGGCTGCTGGTTTGTCGGCGAGTGGTATTACAAAGGGAGGCATCACCCTAGCAAAGCGCACATGAAGGCTCCCTAGGCAAAACATTTGAGAGCAAACTACTTCTGGGAGATAATTCAACATTAAAGGGATACTTCAACAAAATTTGAAATATATCCGTCGTGTTTGCTCATAAATAGGTTGAATATGATCCAAAATATCCGTAAATGACAATCGCACGTTTTTATTTTGAGCCTGGTGGCTGTATTTTTTGTTATAAACGGCCCACTCTGGCAAGCGCTCGGAGAAGGCCCAGCTTAGTGCACGTGACATCCGACGCAATCGTGACTTCGATAGTCTCGGGACGAGCAAAGCTATGGCGATGCTGATGTCGAGAGGATGGCCTAGTCGTTCCAACCACCGAAGCGGCTGCTTTTGTACGAATTTTGAGTGACGGGTGAATCTTTTATAATCACCGTCACTAGCTGCCAAGGTTCCTAGACGGGCATTACAAACGAGGCGTTAGCGACATCCACCAGGTGCTCTTTGCTAATCGTTTAATTCGTTTTAAAATTCCTTTTCGTGACTTTTTTTAACAATATATTGGTGTGTTCGATGTGATACTGCTTCTTTGAACACATATAGACCATAAAATAAGCGCCGAAATTTCGTTGTAGTATCCCTTTAATAAAGGGGCCCTGCAACAACTTTTTGACTGGTTTTTAATTTGCACGGAACCTGAGCGCACTGAGCGTAGTAACTTAAAGAAACTTTTTTTCTCTCTCTAATTTCGCTTTATTTTAAAAGTTATAGGCAAATTAGAATTACAAAAACAAGCAAAAAATAACCTCCTTCATGACGTCGTAGGTCCTGGCATGAGTGGCCGTGAACTAGAGGTGGAGTAGTGAGCTCATTGAGCGCTCACGGCTGCCGCACTCCGTGTCGACGGCTCGGGAGGGCGCCACTAAAGCACGTGTTGGATAGGCTGTATGAAGCGGGCGGCCAGGGCAGCTCGCATTGCATTTGCTGCGCGATGAAAGACTAATTCGGCATAACACTTCATTGGCCACAAACGACAGCAAACATGGGGTAAAGATCAGTTCAAAACGGGAGCCACTTCGCGCTGCCATACCGCCAAATGGCCAAACCGCCAGCCAAGTCCGCGCCGGAAGCCTTCGGAACTCTCGAAACCGGTCGGATCCTCGAGCCGGTATACGACCGCAGCGCCGCCGCGTACACCCGGGACCTTTTTACGCTCGCTGTTCGTCGGAGCCTCATCCCACTAGCCCTTTCTAGTATGCGCCGTTTTTCCCGCCGCTTGGTGGCGGGTTTGTCGACGAGTCTTTTTTTGTTTCCGTACTTTATAAACTGCATTTGTTTCTTTTATGATCTAAAATACTGAACAAAAACTACTTTGCTACATAATTGAAACGGTTCGCGACACTTATGCTTTGTATCTCGACTAAAAAAAAAAGCTTTTATCTGCTCTGACCAGTAGTAAGCCCAGGACCAAAGACGTCACATATTGCGCGCTTTCGGCAACGCGGGTCGCCCTTGTAGGTGGAGGAGGTTTCCGCGTCGTCCGGTTAAAATATGACTCATTGATATTTAGATACTCTCTCCGTGCACGCTGGCTTTCCCGAACCCCAAGAGACGTGGAAACCGCAAAAAAGGTATACGCTTAAATATGATTGCTGAACCCCTTTAAGGTTATAGTGGGATTTCGCTAGCGCATCAGAATCTCTATGCTTTCTTGCTGCCGAACTTTTTTTTCAAATTGACTTCAAAAGTAATTTTCTACATTTTGGCAGCAGTTAGTAGCCTCACTCAATTATTTTTCAGTCATATCAATCCTACTCAAATTTATTTTGAGGCTGTTACGCAATAACTTGACTACTATCTTTGAGTAACTTGTACATGTCTGGGTGGACCACAGCAAAGAAAAAAGAAAAGAAGCAAAGCTACGTAGTTCAGTTATGAGATGCTCACTTGAAGGTTCACGACGAACACCTCGTGACTGGAGGTCAAATAAAAAAAAGGAAACGACAAACAAAGGCTCCGGAACAAACAAACAAATATTTTTTTGTTTTGTGCGTGTGTCGCGCGTTTTCTTTTTTCTTTTTTTACTTCGTTTGAATTATAAGTTCTTTTTGAAACTCCAGAAGGAGTCCTGTCTGGAGAAGCGTGTGGCCGTCGGGGTCGAATGACTAGCTTGGTCGAGAGCTTGAGCTAGAAGTGTTGGTCGGCCTCGAAATTTCTTTATTGCATAAATCTGAAAAGCAAGCTTCTAAAATCAATAAACATAAGGAAAAAAGCAAGGCTGTTGGACTATAAGGTGAGGTCGGCTTCTCGTCGGCAAGTTATCTCCCACGGGTGAACTTCCCATCGAAAAAACACTCACATAGCTTTTTTTTATGGATTATTTTAAATATTTTTATTCGTAATTACATTATAAGGAGTATTCACGGGGCGCCATATTTGTGGGTGCTGTCTAGAGCACCCACGCAGGCTCAGAACGAGCCCACATTAAAGGGAAGATGGGGCACTTCTACATTTCAGAAAAAACGCATGAATTGCGTTCATTTGGCCTTTAGAATAACAGATATCAAAATTATATTTCAATTCGACGCGCCGGAGATCCACAAGAGCAATTTCAAAATAGGGCTGAAGCCCCGCCCCCCTAGCCTTGGGCAGCCAAAAGAGCCGTCGATGACGTCACGGACAGCGACTGTCTTTCGCGTTTTTCTCGCGTTTACCATTACTTACGCAGCAAATGGTTTGGGTATTCGGGTTCACGGGGTAAAAATACACTAGAATTCACTTCTAACTCATTTTTTCCAAGAAGCTCCGTAGCTTCCCTTTAATAGACTGCGAAGACCGGCAAACTTGAGGGTGCGGACTGTACGTTACAAAAGAACTGTGGAATAGAGCACTGCACGGGCCCGGGTCAGCCCGAAAGCCCGAGCCCGGCCCGGCCCGCGGGCCGGGCTCGGGCCGGGTAGCACGTATTTCCTCGGGCCCGGGCCGGGCTCGGGCTTGAACAAAAAAGTTCTCGGGCCGCGCCGGCCCGGGTTGTGCCTGGGCAATCTTGTGCCGTAAATCATAAATTGTTGCTGATAGCAAGAAGTTTGCCCATAAATCTTTTAGGTTCATTGAATGCAAAAAAAGCGAAGTGCAAATTCACTACAGCGTCTTTAAAAATAATAACTAAAAGACGTCTTGAAGCTAGAAAGCCTTCAAGATTTTTCGTGTGAGCGAGGGTTCAGTGTTATAAATTGCAAACAATATAAAGTCCCAGTCATATGCTTGTCAACCTGTCTGATTCCTGTTAGAACGGAGGTTCGGGCGATTTGGTTGTTCATGACTGACTAGGGTGCCTACATGTCTGTCTGTCTCAGGGTGAAGACATCCATTGTTGCCCTGAATCTGCCAGCGCGTGACTCTCTCGCGCACTCGGTGCGTGACTTGGGCGGTAAAATGGCGTCTATACATTAGCCAAAGCTACGGGCTCGAGCTGAGTGGCACCGGGTTGCGCGCGCTCCAAAATGCATAAAAAAACGATTGGGCGGAAAAATGGCTGAGATGTCACCACTCAAGCAAAAGCGCGCGTGTGTATGAAGGCACTCTATGACTGACAAGGAAACAGCGCACCCTCAAAACAAGCACTCTAAGCTTTCGTTCACACAAAAGAAAGACCACTTCAGCGCTGTGTAAGTGGTTCTTTCTTTTGTGTGAATGAAAGCTTAGAGTGCTTGTCTTGAGGGTGCGCTGTTTCCTTGTCAGTCTGTCTGATTCATCGCTCTCAGAAATATCTATACTCTTTTTCACCCCAACTTGTGCACCGGAGGCTCCACCTCTACAGGCCGCGCATTGGCCAGTCACCGTCGCACCACCACGAAGCGCTCCTCCGCCATTTTTGAATCAAATATAAACAAAAAAGTGTCTACAAAGAAAAAGTTCTATACGAGCGTCGTAATCGTGATAATCCAATCATCTTAAATAGGGCTTATTATGTAGCACGTTTTGAGCTATAATTTTTCATATGTCCAAATTTATTGGTGTGATTCTTTTTAAAATACGAATCGCACGCAGTCGCTGCGTGGTGACTGAGGCCCTACTGACTGCGTTCGTTTGTTCACGGAAGAGTGAGTCGTTCACAAACAGAATTGCTTTCTTAATAAATACAGCACTCCCGACTTGGCTAACATCTTCTCTCAAATAAAACAATTGTACCGTCAAACTGTCCACTTAAACGGCGCAAGACTTGCAGCCTGAGTGTCTATTTCTTTACTTCTGTTGAATTTACGAACGCGTCCGGTTAACTCGGTGACGTCATGTTGTTGTTGTAGTCGGGGAATCGAATGCTCGACGCGCTCGGCCCGATTGCGTTCTTCTTCTGCGTGTTCAGATATTTTTTACAACTTTATCGTTCTGTTTTATTATTCAGCGTATTTCCTTTGTGGATATCGTTGAGGTAGTGTCCATGGCTCCATCTCCACCGCCGTCGAGACGTAAGCCAGCCGCCACGACACCTATAAATTTGTGGAAGAAGCATCGGCAAGGACGCAAGCTCTCGAGCGATTGCAAGCAGATGGTTCTTTCCGTGTACGCCAAGCTGCGAGAACAATACCCGGACAGGTTGAGGAACGACTTATACCAGCTGACGTCTGAGTATACTGGCGTCGGAGCACGGACAGTTGTTGCCATAAAGAAGGAAGCCATCACGAATTCCGGGCTCCTTCGAACTCCAACTGGTAAGCGCCCAAAGTCGGTTGGCACCCGTCGTCGCCTGGTCCAGTACGACTCTTTTGTGCTGTCTGCGTTGCGGTCCTGCGTGCACGGCTTCTTTCGAAGGAACGAAACCCCGACCGTCACGAAGATACGCGAAGCCCTCATTGAAGCGCTGAAGGATGATGAGGTCGCCGTGGAACCGAGTCCATCGACTGTGTACCGTCTTTTGCATGACATTGGGTTCGAGCTGCAGAAGAGGAGTCGCAACTCTCTTCTCATTGAGAAGGACGACATCCTTGTGTGGCGTGCGAAGTACCTCCGCTCAATCCTGAAGTTTCGAGCAGAGGGTAAGGCGATCTATTATCTCGACGAAACGTGGGTCAACGCCGGACACACCGTCAACAAGATCTGGGTCGACACGACGGTGCGTTCTGCCAGAGACGCAGGAAATCGCGGCCTCAGCACCGGTCTCAAAAATCCATCTGGCAAAGGCAGCAGACTGATTGTCACTCACGTTGGGGGTGACCAAGGCTTTGTGGAAGGTTGCCTCGACATTTTTCATGGAGTGAAGTCGGGCGATTACCACGACGAGATGGATGGCAACAGGTTTGAACATTGGTTTGACTTGTTCCTGACCAAGGTAGAGCCAGGAAGCGTTATTGTAATGGATAACGCTTCCTACCACTCAAGACGCGTGGAGTGTGTCCCCACGAAATCTTCAACCAAGAGTGTCATCCAAGAATGGCTAAGCTCAAAGGGAATTGGCTGGGACAAAGACATGCTCAAGGTGGAACTAATTTCTTTAGTCTCCCAAGTGCGACACAAGTTCCTCAGCTACCGAGTGGACACACGTGCTGAAACTGTTGGGTGCACGGTTCTTAGGCTGCCCCCTTATCATTGTGAGCTGAATCCCATTGAGCTTATCTGGGGGCAAGTGAAGAATGAGGTTGCACGAAGCAACTCGTCTTTCAAACTAAAAGATGTGAAGGTGCTTCTAGAGCAGGCAATCAAGAATGTCACGAAAGACAACTGGACCGCTGCTATACAGCATGTTAAGAAGATGGAAAAGCAGTTCTGGGAGAATGACAGCCTGTCGGACAGAGAGGTTGCACCAATCATCATCGAAATCAATGCCGGAGATGTCAGCGACGACTCCTATGAAGATGAAAGCTGCGATGAAGTTGTCTCTGGATCAGGCCAGCCACACATTCCAGGTGTGGAGCCACTTAATATGTAAGCAGTGTGGCAAAGTATTTCTTCCATTGTGCTCTCCGGGAACTGCTGGAGGCCCACGTGAAGCCTTCTCTGCGTATAAGGCGGCCTGCCTGTGTGGGCTGACTCCCGAGATCTGGTATGCAACCCTGCCTCTCCGAAAACGGCTGCAGCAACACGACGAGGCGGCTTCGGAAGCCCACTTGAAGCGTTCTCTGAAAACAAGGCGGCCTGCCTGTATGGGCTGACACTCGACATCTGGTATGCAACCCTGCCTCTCCGAGAACTGCTGCAGCAACACGACGAGGTGGCTTCGGAGGCCCACTTGAAGAGTTCTCCGAAAACAAGGCGGCCTGCCTGTGTTGGCTGACTCTCGACATCTGGTATGCAACCCTGCCTCTCCGAGAACGGCTGCAGCAACACGACGAGGCGGCTTCGGAGGCCCACTTGAAGAGTTCTCTGAAAGCAAGGCGGCCTGCCTGTGTGGGCTGACTCTCAACATCTGGTATTCAACCCTGCCTCTCCGAGAACTGCTGCAGCAACACGACGAGGCGGCTTCGGAGGCCCACTTGAAGAGTTCTCCGAAAACAAGGCGGCCTGCCTGTGTTGGCTGACTCTCGACATCTGGTATGCAACCCTGCCTCTCCGAGAACTGCTGCAGCAACACGACGAGGCGGCTTCGGAGGCCCACCTAAAGAGTTCTCTGAAAGCAAGGCGGCCTGCCTGTGTGGGCTGACTCTCGACATCTGGTATGCAACCCTGCCTCTCCGAGAGCGGCTGCAGCAATACGACGAGGCGGCTTCGGAAGCCTACGTGAAGCCTTCTCTGAAAGCAAGGCGGCCTGCCTGTGTGGGCTGACTCTCGACATCTGGTATGCAACCCTGCCTCTCCGAGAACTGCTGCAGCAACACGACGAGGCGGCTTCGGAGGCCCACTTGAAGCGTTCTCTGAAAACAAGGCGGCCTGCCTGTGTTGGCTGACTCTCGACATCTGGTATGCAACCCTGCCTCTCCGAGAGCGGCTGCAGCAACACGACGAGGCGGCTTCGGAAGCCTACGTGAAGCCTTCTCTGAAAGCAAGGCGGCCTGCCTGTGTGGGCTGACTCTCGACATCTGGTATGCAACCCTGCCTCTCCGAGAGCGGCTGCAGCAACACGACGAGGCGGCTTCGGAGGCCCACTTGAAGAGTTCTCCGAAAACAAAGCGGCCTGCCTGTGTTGGCTGACTCTCGACATCTGGTATGCAACCCTGCCTCTCCGAGAACGGCTGCAGCAACACGACGAGGCGGCTTCGGAGGCCCACTTGAAGAGTTCTCTGAAAGCAAGGCGGCCTGCCTGTGTGGGCTGACTCTCAACATCTGGTATGCAACCCTGCCTCTCCGAGAACTGCTGCAGCAACACGACGAGGCGGCTTCGGAGGCCCACTTGAAGAGTTCTCCGAAAACAAGGCGGCCTGCCTGTGTTGGCTGACTCTCGACATCTGGTATGCAACCCTGCCTCTCCGAGAACTGCTGCAGCAACACGACGAGGCGGCTTCGGAGGCCCACCTGAAGAGTTCTTTGAAAGCAAGGCGGCCTGCCTGTGTGGGCTGACTCTCGACATCTGGTATGCAACCCTGCCTCTCCGAGAGCGGCTGCAGCAACACGACGAGGCGGCTTCGGAAGCCTACGTGAAGCCTTCTCTGAAAGCAAGGCGGCCTGCCTGTGTGGGCTGACTCTCGACATCTGGTATGCAACCTTGCCTCTCCGAGAGCGGCTGCAGCAACACGACGAGGCGGCTTCGGAAGCCTACGTGAAGCCAGACTTGGACGTAGTTCAACTACTCTACTCAAACTACTGTAGTTTAACTACTTTTCCGAGTAACTTAGTAACTTTCAATTACAACTTTATTTGGGTAATTAGTAGTTTAATTTAACTACGTTTTTCAGGTAACTTCTACTCAAATTACTAACTACTTTCGAAATTCAATACTATTTTTTTTTCATCAGAAAAGTTTGAGGGCAGAAATAAATAAGACGCTGGCAGGTTAAGTGGTATTCACGAACAAGGGGCCCCCCTCACATTCCGTTCCCGCGCACTTACAGTCGGCAGCCCTAGAAACTGCATCACAGGCGTCCTTGGACCAAGGTGGCGACGAACCGCCAAAACATAACACCGGCGCGCACGAACGTAGGAAGAGATGCTTGACAAGCCTTGGTCGGGTGATGACTTAATCCGGTAATGCACGCAAGCACCGCGCCTCCAGCTGCAACCATGAAAGACGGGGACACTCCAAGGGTTGTTGTTGTTTTCATGTTGTGTGCCTTTAGTGAGTTCTGACTCAAGTGGTAGGATCCACGGTAGGCGCCACTGGAATGACCTCGCAGCTGGGCGCCTGTTTCCATGGTCACCTCGTCGTCAGCGCATACTCCCTTGCAAAGCCGGACTCCCCCACGCACAAACGCCGACACGGATAATCCGTTCATGGGAGCACGTTCACACTTCCAGCTGCAACTGTACGAGCGCCAATGCTTGTTCACGCAATCCTTCGCTTCCTTCCGACCTTCCACGCCAGGGGGACCTCCTCTTTGTTGGAAACGTTTTACTTGTCAGGCGTGTCAGGCGCGTCAGGATACCGTAGTCGCCGGCAAGGATTTCGAGTCACCCTTGGGAGATCCTTTTGTTGGACCCAACGTCAACGGCGAAAAGCAATTTTGTTTCCAGTCGCGTAGCTATAACCCTGCAACGAGACGCGCAGTCGTCCGGATGACCTTATCGTAGTGGCACGAGACTTGATCCCTTGACGGTCAGGTGCACTCGCTCGGCGAAATCTCCGAACGTCGTGAGAATAAAGAGGGGCCAGTCATAATAATCTCAACTTTCTGAAGAAAAAATAGAAAAAGAGGAGAGTTTATTATAAAAGACCCTCTAGCCGAGGCAAGCCTTACATGTTTCGTCATGGACACCAAAGATGCCGACACTCGCTTACCCGACCCTGCACAGCCTGCTTCTGAAATTGAATGCTGTCTTTGCATCCAGCGCCACGGTGGAAAGTCTTTTTAGCTTGACCGAGGACGTCATGAGAAGGAAAAGAGGAAAACTCTCCAATAACAACTTTGAAAGACAATTGCATCGGCGAGCAAATAAACTATTTTGGAACTCATAAAATGACTGCATTTAATTCCGGCTCGCAGGGTTTTTTACTGATCAAAACTTCTGTTCATTTTGCTGCCACAAAAAAACATAAAAAGTAATTTCGAAAGTAACTTCAAAGTAATTCGCTACTTTCTAACAGTAGTTAGTAGTTTACTCAATTACTATTAAAAATGCGTAATTTCTACTCTACTCTAACTACTTTTGGCGTCGATACTCAGTAACTTAACTTAACTACCTTTTTTGAGTAATTTGTACATGTCTGCGTGAAGCCTTCTCTGAAAGCAAGGCGGCCTGCCTGTGTGGGCTGACTCTCGACATCTGGTATGCAACCCTGCCTCTCCGAGAGCGGCTGCAGCAACACGACGAGGCGGCTTCGGAGGCCCACTTGAAGAGTTCTCCGAAAACAAAGCGGCCTGCCTGTGTTGGCTGACTCTCGACATCTGGTATGCAACCCTGCCTCTCCGAGAACGGCTGCAGCAACACGACGAGGCGGCTTCGGAGGCCCACTTGAAGAGTTCTCTGAAAGCAAGGCGGCCTGCCTGTGTGGGCTGACTCTCAACATCTGGTATGCAACCCTGCCTCTCCGAGAACTGCTGCAGCAACACGACGAGGCGGCTTCGGAGGCCCACTTGAAGAGTTCTCCGAAAACAAGGCGGCCTGCCTGTGTTGGCTGACTCTCGACATCTGGTATGCAACCCTGCCTCTCCGAGAACTGCTGCAGCAACACGACGAGGCGGCTTCGGAGGCCCACCTGAAGAGTTCTTTGAAAGCAAGGCGGCCTGCCTGTGTGGGCTGACTCTCGACATCTGGTATGCAACCCTGCCTCTCCGAGAGCGGCTGCAGCAACACGACGAGGCGGCTTCGGAAGCCTACGTGAAGCCTTCTCTGAAAGCAAGGCGGCCTGCCTGTGTGGGCTGACTCTCGACATCTGGTATGCAACCCTGCCTCTCCGAGAGCGGCTGCAGCAACACGACGAGGCGGCTTCGGAAGCCTACGTGAAGCCTTCTCTGAAAGCAAGGCGGCCTGCCTGTGTGGGCTGACTCTCGACATCTGGTATGCAACCCTGCCTCTCCGAGAGCTGCTGCAGCAACACGACGAGGCGGCTTCGGAAGCCTATGTGAAGCCTTCTCTGAAAGCAAGGCGGCCTGCCTGTGTGGGCTGACTCTCGACATTGGTATGCAACCCTGCCTCTCCGAGAGCGGCTGCAGCAACACGACGAGGCGGCTTCGGAAGCCTACGTGAAGCCTTCTCTGAAAGCAAGGCGGCCTGCCTGTGTGGGCTGACTCTCGACATCTGGTATGCAACCCTGCCTCTCCGAGAGCGGCTGCAGCAACACGACGAGGCGGCTTCGGAAGCCTACGTGAAGCCTTCTCTGAAAGCAAGGCGGCCTGCCTGTGTGGGCTGACTCTCGACATCTGGTATGCAACCCTGCCTCTCCGAGAACTGCTGCAGCAACACGACGAGGCGGCTTCGGAAGCCTACGTGAAGCCTTCTCTGAAAGCAAGGCGGCCTGCCTGTGTGGGCTGACTCTCGACATCTGGTATGCAACCCTGCCTCTCCGAGAGCGGCTGCAGCAACACGACGAGGCGGCTTCGGAAGCCTACGTGAAGCCTTCTCTGAAAGCAAGGCGGCCTGCCTGTGTGGGCTGACTCTCGACATCTGGTATGCAACCCTGCCTCTCCGAGAGCGGCTGCAGCAACACGACGAGGCGGCTTCGGAAGCCTACGTGAAGCCTTCTCTGAAAGCAAGGCGGCCTGCCTGTGTGGGCTGACTCTCGACATCTGGTATGCAACCCTGCCTCTCCGAGAACTGCTGCAGCAACACGACGAGGCGGCTTCGGAGGCCCACTTGAAGCGTTCTCTGAAAACAAGGCGGCCTGCCTGTGTTGGCTGACTCTCGACATCTGGTATGCAACCCTGCCTCTCCGAGAGCGGCTGCAGCAACACGACGAGGCGGCTTCGGAAGCCTACGTGAAGCCTTCTCTGAAAGCAAGGCGGCCTGCCTGTGTGGGCTGACTCTCGACATCTGGTATGCAACCCTGCCTCTCCGAGAGCGGCTGCAGCAACACGACGAGGCGGCTTCGGAAGCCTACGTGAAGCCTTCTCTGAAAGCAAGGCGGCCTGCCTGTGTGGGCTGACTCTCGACATCTGGTATGCAACCCTGCCTCTCCGAGAGCGGCTGCAGCAACACGACGAGGCGGCTTCGGAAGCCTACGTGAAACCTCTGAAAGCAAGGCGGCCTGCCTGTGTGGGCTGACTCTTGACATCTGGTATGCAACCCTGCCTCTCCGAGAACGGCTGCAGCAACACGACGAGGCTGCTTCGGAAGCCTATGTGAAGCCTTCTCTGAAAGCAAGGCGGCCTGTCTGTGTGGGCTGACTCTCGACATCTGGTATGCAACCCTGCCTCTCCGAGAGCGGCTGCAGCAACACGACGAGGCGGCTTCGGAAGCCTACGTGAAGCCTTCTCTGAAAGCAAGGCGGCCTGCCTGTGTGGGCTGACTCTCGACATCTGGTATGCAAAGCCTACGTGAAGCCTTCTCTGAAAGCAAGGCGGCCTGCCTGTGTGGGCTGACTCTCGACATCTGGTATGCAACCCTGCTTCTCCGAGAACGGCTGCAGCAACACGACGAGGCGGCTTCGGAAGCCTATGTGAAGCCTTCTCTGAAAGCAAGGCGGCCTGCCTGTGTGGGCTGACTCTCGACATCTGGTATGCAACCCTGCTTCTCCGAGAGCGGCTGCAGCAACACGACGAGGCGGCTTCGGAAGCCTACGTGAAGCCTTCTCTGAAAGCAAGGCGGCCTGCCTGTGTGGGCTGACTCTCGACATCTGGTATGCAACCCTGCCTCTCCGAGAACGGCTGCAGCAACACGACGAGGCGGCTTCGGAGGCCCACTTGAAGAGTTCTCCAAAAACAAGGCGGCCTGCCTGTGTGGGCTGACTCTCGACATCTGTATGCAACCCTGCCTTTCCGAGAACGGCTGCAGCAACACGACGAGACGGCTTCGGAAGCCTACGTGAAGCCTTCTCTGAAAGCAAGGCAGCCTGCCTGTGTGGGCTGACTCTCGACATCTGGTATGCAACCCTGCCTTTCCGAGAACGGCTGCAGCAACACGACGAGACGGCTTCGGAAGCCTACGTGAAGCCTTCTCTGAAAGCAAGGCGGCCTGCCTGTGTGGGCTGACTCTCGACATCTGTATGCAACCCTGCCTTTCCGAGAACGGCTGCAGCAACACGACGAGACGGCTTCGGAAGCCTACGTGAAGCCTTCTCTGAAAGCAAGGCGGCCTGCCTGTGTGGGCTGACTCTCGACATCTGGTATGCAACCCTGCCTTTCCGAGAACGGCTGCAGCAACACGACGAGACGGCTTCGGAAGCCTACGTGAAGCCTTCTCTGAAAGCAAGGCGGCCTGCCTGTGTGGGCTGACTCTCGACATCTGTATGCAACCCTGCCTTTCCGAGAACGGCTGCAGCAACACGACGAGACGGCTTCGGAAGCCTACGTGAAGCCTTCTCTGAAAGCAAGGCAGCCTGCCTGTGTGGGCTGACTCTCGACATCCGGTATGCAACCCTGCCTCTCCGAGAGCGGCTGCAGCAACACGACGAGGCGGCTTCGGAAGCCTACGTGAAGCCTTCTCTGAAAGCAAGGCGGCCTGCCTGTGTGGGCTGACTCTCGACATCTGGTATGCAACCCTGCTTCTCCGAGAACGGCTGCAGCAACACGACGAGGCGGCTTCGGAAGCCTATGTGAAGCCTTCTCTGAAAGCATGGCGGCCTGTCTGTGTGGGCTGACTCTCGACATCTGTATGCAACCCTGCCTCTCCGAGAACGGCTGCAGCAACACGACGAGACGGCTTCGGAAGCCTACGTGAAGCCTTCTCTGAAAGCAAGGCGGCCTGTCTGTGTGGGCTGACTCTCGACATCTGGTGTGCAACCCTGCCTCTCCGAGAACGGCTGCAGCAACACGACGAGGCAGCTTCGGAGGCCCACTTGAAGAGTTCTCCAAAAACAAGGCGGCCTGCCTGTGTGGGCTGACTCTCGACATCTGTATGCAACCCTGCCTCTCCGAGAACGGCTGCAGCAACACGACGAGACGGCTTCGGAAGCCTACGTGAAGCCTTCTCTGAAAGCAAGGCGGCCTGTCTGTGTGGGCTGACTCCCGACATCTGGTATGCAACCCTGCCTCTCCGAGAACGGCTGCAGCAACACGACGAGGCGGCTTCGGAAACCTACGTGAAGCCTTCTCTGAAAGCAAGGCGGCCTTGTCTGTGTGGGCTGACTCCCGACATCTGGTATGCAACCCTGCCTCTCCGAGAACGGCTGCAGCAACACGACGAGGCGGCTTCGGAAGCCTACGTGAAGCGTTCTCTGAAAACAAGGCGGCCTGCCTGTGTGGACTAACTCTCGTCATCTTGATTGAAGCCCTGCCACTTCGAGAACTGTTGCAGCAACACGACGAGTCGGCTCCGTTATGTTGCACAGAAATATTAAACACCGAGCCATGTTCAAGACGTCGTTCCATTCCCTTCTCGTCTCCCAGGCTAATATTGCGGGATTTAGCATGTCTTCAGCTTACACCGGCTTGTGTGCACGCATCTGCTAGTTCCTCTTAGATTGAATCTTTATTTAGGCAACAACATACAAACAGTCGTTGCCCAAGAGCTGACACAAAAGGCAAACAGAATTGCCTCACGAGGCGCCGCCCCCCCCTCCCCCCCGCTCCCCCTCCCAATCACAAACATCATACACACTTGTCGTACACAATATAACAGCATAATAAGGGTACAGCAAAGGTTACAGAATAGACTTGCACAGCAGAATTCAATTTTAGAACACCCCTGGCCCCAAAGACGCCAGAAATGCAGTTCGTTGAATGCAGAGTACACAGGAAGTGCCCGAGGTCTAATTGAACAGTGCAGGTCTACAGAATTTGCTTGTGTTACCAGTTTTTGGCTCATGAGCTTACATCACATTGTAAACCTAGGACACAGGACAAACACGAAAGGGCCTTTTAGTGTTTGTCCTGTGTTCATCCTAGGGATGTACAAAATACGAACTTCAAGAAGGTTATGAGTCGCAAAGATGCAGGGCTGTGGCACTGCAAACAAAAGCTGCCACAAGTACATTCGCTATACACAAATGCATGCTGGTGCTGTCCCAGAAATATTTTATAGTGATTCAAAGGATTAGACCTGCAATGAAGTGACATAGTTCCGTACTAAAATAAGTGGATGTGGGGCGGTCAGTTATAGTGCCCAGATGTAGTACAGCTGCATCTGTTTTCTCGAAGGTAAGAGAACTGGGAACAAACAATGCAAGCATTGTAACAGGAAACTGTTTTGGGCAGTACAGTACAATACCGAAATTGTTCGTTTTAGGGGGTTTTACCATGGGGGAGGGGGGAAAGAGAACAACCAATGCTGTCTATATCCACCATTTGATCATACAATTTTTCGACTTCGAATGCTACATGTCATTACAGCAAAAAAGCAGGGGCTAGAGGAGCTGTGGACAGTGGCCTGCAATGAACACAGAACATGAACCAGAGCTACTATGAATGTGGTATGCTCCTTGTTACCAACAATAAACCTTGTAGATATACTTGCAGTTTTCTTGTTGACTGATTATATTACTATAACTGCTCATATTAGACCAACAATATTGTATAACTGCTCATATTAGACCACAATTCTCACCACTCCACATTCCCGGCTTTGATGCAGTCGACTTCAGCTGCAGAAAACACGTTTTACACTATTCTGAGAATCTGCTGAGTAATCCGCCTGTTACAGCAATCTGGCACTTTACCAGTCATTTCCAAATGCTGTCGGACATCTCGCATGCCTATCGCGGTGCAACAGAGAGCCGTTCGCGGGCGTGGTATTTGACGCTGGAGAGACTGAAATCGCAAGCTACCAGTTCAAGAAGCAAACAATATAAACTTTTTCAACAAAACCGCGACCGTAACGTAAGGGCATGTCACATACCAGGCAACATAAAAAGCGCGAATGTTGCGCGGCAGCGAAGTTGCAAACGCGGTCCGCATGCCCGATTGAAAGCGATGGCGACGAAGCGCGACGATAGCTGCAAATCATGTTTTCTATGCATCACATTTCCTTGCAACTGTTGAGATGCCGGCCAGTGCGGTTTGATAGCACAGACTCCCGCTCTTTCGCGAGCGACCTGAGCGACCGCTACGAATACGCACGCCACAAACCTGCTTGCAACCCGCTGGCTGAATCAACTGTCAACATGCACTCTGACTCCTCCCAGTGGGAGTGCGGGTGAGGACACCCGGCACTCTGGTTGGTTGGCGCACTGATACAATTCTCTTTGAGGAGAATTCGCCGGTGCACAAGTTGAGGTGAAAAAGAGTATAGTTCACTATTAGGAAGATTTAGAAAAACGTACGCAAGCGCTTTGGGTACCGTAAAAATAGCATTGCGATGTAAAACCTATGGCGATGCTAATTTTAGCTTGCCCAAAGTGCTTGAGTACGTTATTCTAAGACTCCCTTATTGCACAGAGCGCGACACTATATTAGCGCGAACAAGCGATCGTCGTGTTTTTATGTTTATCTCATAGAATCAAAACGCTGTTTTCAAAACTATTAGTGTTTTTAGAAGTGCTCATCTGGGCCAATACCATTTCGATGTAAAATTCGAAAAAAAAGCCAACGTCGTGTTCGCGGTATCAGCGTCGCGCAGTGTACATAGTCCGTTCCGCGCTTGCACGTTTTGGGAACCATCTTGATAAAAACGTTTTAAGGGGTTAAGTAGGAACATATTAAACTTAATCTTGCCTGAAAGGGTTGTATATTTTAAGAACGCGTTGACATGTAAAGCTACTTGAGAACATATTCTTAAACAGAAAAGGTGCGCAGACCAGGCTTAGAACGATGGAGACTTTTTGCGAAGAGGTTGCGATGTGCAGGGCCTTATAAAAGTAGGTTGAAACGGGACGCGTTCAAACGCAAAGGGTGTTTCGGAAACTGGTTCAAATAAGAAGGGCGTTTAGGGAATGGGTCGAAACAGGACAAATTCAAACGAGAAGGGCGTTTAGGGAACTGGTCGAAACGGGACGAGTTCATATGGGAAGGGCGTTTAAAGAATGGGTCGAAACAGGACGGGGTTCAAATGGGGAGCTCATTTCGGGAACGGGTGGAAACGGGACGGGTTCAAAAGGGAATGGGTTGTTTCGGGCTGCAGCCATCGGGCCGGGTCGGGCGGGGCCTAGAAATTGAAATTCTGTCGGGCTCGGGCCGGGCCCGGGCCGTGTCTCTTCCGGACCGGGTCGGGCCGGGCCTAGAAATTAAAAATTATGTCGGGCTCGGGCCGGGCCCGGGCCGTGTCTCTACCGGGCCGGGCCTAGAAATTCCGGCCCGTGCAGTGTTCTACTGTGGAAGCTCGCCATCAGCACGCGCTCAGCAGTCGCGCACACAGGTATGGCCGCCAGTGAATACTTCCTATATGTATAGTGATAAAATTATTCAAACCGGATGAAGAGAAAAATGGCATGTGTATAATTCTTGATTTAAGTTTGACCTGAGAAAAATTTGATGTGAAATATGAAGCCGGAGTCGCACTGCTTATACATCTGTAGAGTAAGACAGACGAAAAGCGGCTACATCTGACGCATTCCAAAATCGAACTGATCTCCTTTTTTTTATTTCCACGCGATCTTCGTCTTTTCTCAGTGGCTATCGCCACATAGCCCCCCTTTGGAGACGGAGTCGTCCCAGTGAACTGTCCTGGAGTGTTTGATGCGGGTCGCGGGTGCTACTATTGAGCTCGACGTGGCTTGCACGCTGGGAAGATCAGCCGGCTGAATGATCGTATCGCTCTCCACAAATGCTGGCTTGAGGCGGTCAACGGACACGACCGTGCCTCGGCCATTAACTCGCAGCGTGAATGTTTTTTCGCCACGTGCCACTACGAGGTGGGGACCAGTGTAAGGTGGCTGGAGCGAACGGCGGACGCTGTCGACGCGCAAAAACACGTAGCCACTGTTGTGCACTTTTCGATCGAAGAAAGGAGGCTTGCTCTGGCGTGTCCGCGTCGGTGTAGCGCGCACGACACCGAACAGGCGGGCTAGGTCCTCCACTTAAGGCAATCATGCAGTCATCGTGGGGCCGCCGTGGATCGGAGTGGTAGGGCTGACCAATTCAGCTGGGAGGCGCAGCGATGTTCCATAAACTAGATGTGACGCGGCACATCCGAGGTCTTCCTTTATGGCTGTGCGCAACCCTAGGAGGACGATGGGTAGAGACGTGGCTCATTTATCTGGTGTGGCGTGGGCCATGAGGGAGGCCTTGAGATGGCGATGGAACTGCTCGACCAAACCATTTGCCTGCAGGTGGTAGGCTGTGGTCTTCAAGTGAGCGATGCCAAAAAGAGTTGTCAAGCTTCGGAAAAGGGCCGATTCGAATTGGCGTTCGCGATCGGTCACGATTTCGGCGGGAACTCCAAAGCGGGAGATCCAGGTGGACAGAAGCGCAAAGGCGAGTCTCGGCAGTGATGTCTTTGATGGGACAAGCCTCCGGCCAGCGCGTGAACCTGTCGATGACAGTTAGGAAGTACCGGTAGCCTGCGATGACGGTAGGGGTCCGATGAGGTCCACTTGAATGGTGGCAATTGAAGCGCGTGTCGGGGAGTGCAAACTTTGCCAGAGGCGTGATGGTGTGCCGGACACCTTACTTTGCTGACAAGCAATGCATGCTCGTGCCCACGCGCGGACATCAGTGTTCATGCCAGGTGAGACAAATCGTTCCGCGATTAGATTTTGAGAAGCGCGGATGCCTGGGTGTGAGAGAGCATGAAGGTTGTTGAAGACCTGACGCCGAAGTGGTAAGGGCAGATAAGGCCGTTTCCGTCCGGTCACCGGGTCGACGTCGCAAACGATGTCTTTGCCCAAGTCGGAGAAGTAAACGTTCTCAAGATAGAGAGAGAAGGTTGGGAAAGAGCGAAGGTTGCGGAGCTCTTCGTCGCTCTCCTGTAGCAGGGAAGTTGTCTAAGGTCACACCCGCGGTACTGAGGCCAGATTCATAAAAAACCTCTTACCTACGACAACTTAGCTACCAAGTTCGTAAAGTTACGATCATCGTAAGATGAGGCGAGAACGGTATTCACAAACGGGTTCTTAAGTGAGAGGAGGAGAGTTACGACCTCTTACGGAGAAACGATGACTTCCGGTGCTGTTGCTATGGCAACGGCGTCTTCGGCAAAACGAACAACCAATTAGAGAGCTATACTTCGTCTCATTCTAGCATGGACTAACCGTGAAGGCTGTGCTAGCGCGAGCGGCCAGCTTAGACTGCCTTTACTAGAGCACTTGCTGCGCGAGCGCTCGTGCAGCCGCCGCGGCTTCATTCAAAGCGTCTAGCTCGCACTTTTAGCACGCTCGGCTAACAATAGTCCATACTAAGGTGAGACGAAGTATAGGCATAGTTCGGAGCACGTGGATTTTTAATAACAAACACAGGCCGTTGATAGACAGCTCTGTGTATGTCCTGTCCTGTCTGTGTGTAAATGTGTAGTGTTCACGCTGATTCTCATAAACACGGGCGACCTAGCTTTTCACCACCGCTTGTCTGGGGTTCGTGTCCGTGCAGTGGTATATCGACGCTAACACGATTTAAACGCTTCGTTGACTGCTACAAACTCGATCGCTACGAAGTCAACACAACTGTCATCGTTGGTAAAAGCCCCGTGCCAGACGTTTGCAAAGCGACGTAGAAGGAAACAAACCGCCGCGGCGTTTCTCGCGGCCTCGGAAGTGCAGGTGTGAGCCGACGTTAAAAAAGATACGTTTGAACTACGAGAGTGTCAGCACACTCGGAGCGGACGCGTGCGTTTGATCGAAGTGCTGGATTCAGACTGCGTTTCGGTAAGCGCTCCGGGACCGATCTTCTACGATTGCAACTCGATACTGACGTGACACTCGGCAAAGAAAGGTTGGACCGGCATCACGTAGCTCCCACAAACTGATACAGCTCGACAGTTAAAAATGGTATACTAATAACAAAGTGTACATACCGTGTTGCGAAGGTAATCCATACGGCGTTTATTTGAGCTCTATATCACACAAAACAAGGAGATAGAATCGAGGAGTCCCTTTTCGAAGACAGCGTTGGTCACCGCTGCCTCGGAAAACAAGGTGATCGAGATGATAAGGGGAATCGGTTGACCTCTGAAATTTAGTTCAGCTATCGAACTATTCACACGGGGAGGGTCCACAAGGGTCGCGCGGGCATATTCCATTCAGCAAGCCAGCCGGTCGTGGGCAGACGGTCTTGGCCAAGGACCGTCTGAGCAATGCTGCACTGGAACGGGTCGGAGAGCCTGCTAGGCCTATATATTCTGCCGAGCTCGCTTGGTCGGTGGGATCGTCGCCTTTGTTGCCTTCTCCGGGTGTCTGTGGATCCAGCGTTCATGTTCGTCGTGGTCGGTTTCAAGTACTTCTTCATTTTTTTCTTGCTGCTTGAAGTCGGTACGCGCAAGAAGAGCAGGTAGAAAAATAAATGTCCGTTGGGTCGTCGCGACCGAGCAACTGAGCGACGTTGTCGGCCATGTTAATTTGATCGTAGAAAGTGCGTAAGACAGCTTCGGAGCTGTCGTAGGATTTTGTCGTAACCTGCGCAAAAGTTACGACAATTTCGTTTCGAGAATACGGATTTTCTCTCAAATTTGTCGTACGCATTTTTTTCGTCGTAAGTTCGCTTTGAGAATCCGGCCTCTGAACTGCGGAGACGCGACTGAGGATGTCGTTGTGGACGCCCTTGATGTGCTGAATGTCGGTAGAAAATTCAGCTAGGAATGCCAAGTGTCGCGTCTCTCTCGGAGAGTATCTGGCCTTAGATGATCTGAAGGCATTGGTTAGTGACTTGTGATCTGTAAAGATCACAAACTATCTTCCTTCCAGGAAGAATCTGAAGTGCTTGATGGTAAGGTAAGCCGCGAGGAGTTCACGGCCGAAGGCACTATATCGTTTCTCGGTTGGTGTAAGTTTCTTGGAGAAGAAACCGAGCGGGAGCCACTCGTTGTTGATGCGTTGTTGCAGCACCCCTCCTACTACAGACGAAAAGCGACTACGTGTGACGCATTCCAAAATCGAACTGATCTCCTTTTTTATTTGCACGCGATCTTCTTCTTTTCTCAGTGGCTATCGCCACACATCCTACAAAAGACAGTCTGCATACAGATTCGAATACAAGTCACCAGAGATCCGTGCTCCGAATGGCTCATAGCAACAGGTTTAAGGAGAAACTTGGCACGCGGCATTCGAACCGAACGGATATTGCGGTGACTGATGTTGCAGTCTGTCTTTTGCATGATGTATAGGCAGTGTGATCCCGGCTTTAGTGTATTTTAAAACTGTCTAGATCTACGGAGCTGCGTGGCGACCCTACGCACAAGCTGCGTAGGCTTATGTAGATACTTATATTTGTATGTAACAGAAATTTCTAATTATAATAGACAGACAGGCAGACAGACAGACAGAGAGAGAGAGACAGGCGGGCGGGCGGGCGAGCGCGCGGGCAGACAGGCAGGCAGGCAGGCAGGCAGGCAGGCAGGCAGGCAGGCAGGCAGGCAGGCAGGCAGGCAGGCAGGCAGGCAGGCAGGCAGGCAGGCAGGCAGGCATAACGTCCTGCGTTAAAAGGATTCCTCTTTAAAGATCGGGGTGTTCTATGTTTCGGCCGGTTGCATATACTGAGCCAATTTATTCGACCAAAGGCCAGTCCTCGGTAAACGAAGCACTCGGTGCAATTTGTTTCATAAACATACAAACGCACGCGGCTCGCATGCTTGCTCTGTATGTACCCATATGCGAAAGGAAGGAGTCAAGCGGGGGCTGGCACACTCTAAACAGCGCCGAAGGACCGTCCGAGGGTCAGCGAGTGCGTGACGGAAGTCGTGCACAATCGCGAATGCAGAGCGCGAAGGTCACGAACTCGGCCGAGCCCAAAAGGGGCAACGCGGATTTTTCTCGTGTTTTGTTTCGCCATCCGAGAAACACGCCGGATGCGGTTCCGCTTCTAGTTTCGTAGTCTTGCACGCTCTAGGCTGACTCTCGTGTGGCCTACGGAGTAACTTCCAATTTTATTGAACTTTTGTGCGGTGCCGGCGAACAGGTTCATTGGCACCATTCTTTTGCGGGTTTCGGTAGCTTGGTGTCATGAACTTAGGTAGATGTCAATCAACAGGTTCGAGCATGGTAACGTACCGGCCGGCGTGATTAGAAACTCTACAAATATAAAACACACACACACACACAAACAGCTGTAAAGGTTTTGTCGAGGAATTCCAGTTTTTTTAGGGGGTGCCCGGGGTAGGGGGGGGGGGGGGGGGGGGGGGGTGGGGAGGGGGGAGGGGCGGGGGCAGACTAATTTTGGACGTACACATTTAAAAGAACACACACACACACACAAAAATAACGCCCGTCCGTCTACTTCCCTGGTTTTAGTGCACTTATATAATCAACCACAATTATATCCAATAAAAGAAAAGATTTGCGTCTTGTTTTTGCAGAACACGCGGGTAGCCTACCACTGCGAAAAACGCAATGATTACCAACGTTTGACTAAGCTCAGGCTACAATTCTGCTTTACAACTGCAATGTCCGCCGGGACAATGAAGAAGGGAAACGTCATGCTCACTGTCCCTAAGCAGACTGCAATTTTCAGCTATAGTCGTACTCTGAGCGTCCTCATTTGCAAATATTTTTGTGTCGTTTGTAGTGATAGGCTACCTGCCTGTTTTGTTGTAAATGTTAAGGGATGTACGCTGCAAGACACTGTTAGCGCGAACAAAGAATCACCGTTTCTTTACAATTTTTTTTTTAAATGAGTGGCCGTCTTTAAGTTTCTGGAAAGCAGTACTAAGCAGAACGTAGGTAGTAAATTTTGTTGCCCGCCGATACCGCTTCGAAGTAAAGTTCCAAAAAGCACCGATGACGTTGTCGCTAACAGTGTCGCGCACTGTACGTGCTTCCTCTTTTTTTTTTTTAGTAAACAAGAAATTTTGTTTTAGGTGGAGCACAGTGAAGGACGAGTCTGGAAAAGCGTTTTCAGCGAATAATGAAGTATACGACATGGCACTAAAATAACGTTAAAATAAATCCTTAAAAGAAAAGAAAAGATAACACGGCGTCTAAGAAACAAATCCAGGTGATGTGTTTCAAAAAAGCGGCCGTGCGTGAGCTGTAAACCCGTCAAACCCGGTGGAGCATAAAGTCATCGGGCCAACCGTCAAACGCCTGTTGATTCCATCTAATGAATTCTGCTTCATCAGAAAGAAGTAAGGTGGTAGCGTAGTCCATGGCAGTGGCTTTCCGCATAATAAAGCGGCTTGGCAAAAGAACAAACGTCAGTAACTGTTGTGTTCATGTCACTTCGTAGATGTGAAACGAGAAGAGTTTTTGGCAGTGGCGCGTGGGAAAAACAAACTTTCAGATTTGAAGCCGTTACCGTTATTGTCTGGATAACAAAAGTGGGAACGGCGGCGGATTGAAATGTATCTCACCACTTTGTTCCAAGCGTCTCTGCACGAATCTTCGACGGAACACGGTTTGGCGTCGTTGCGAGGTTTGCTCGGTTCATTCCCGAGTTGGCTGGCTGGCGCGCAAAAGAAAGAGTGACTCCGATTTCATACACGACGAACTCCTTTCCTCTTTTTATTACGTCTTTATTCCTCCCTAACCTGCCTTTGACAAAACTAAAAGCAGTGCGACTACCCACACTGGTCACATTCCAAGGCGGCTGCTCACGTAGGCGATGTTGCAAGAGCATCATCCACCCAGACTCAGTATGCCCCACGCTTTCTTGATAAAAGGTCTTTGCGACTATATTTTATAAAAAGAAGGGAGCCAACTTGTTTGCGTTTGGAATGTCAGAACGTCGTATACTTTAAGGCAGGGGTCTCAAACACGCGGCCTGTTGGTTGCATGCGGCCCGCAGGCCGCTTCCGGTCATAATTCAATACACATACCGGAAGTACACTGCCCTACATTTCTCTGCACCGGTGCAGGAAGTGAAGGTAGCTCGAACGATCCTAACACCACGACCAGGCTGCAAGCGCGAGCTCTTTGTCCAAGGAGGCATCTCTGGTGCACAAACCCTCCCTCAGCAGGAACCACTGCCAAAGATCGTTATGAGCTCGAGCTCCTAGCCGTCAGAAAATGCCTGTAAAATACAAGTATTTTACTATAACGCTATTATAAAAATCGTGAGAAAAGTCAAAACTGCCGCAGGATGAGATAGTAGTTTCCATGACTGTTGAGCGAAGTGAATTGTGCGACAGGGCCACGACAGTGTGTTTGCTCTCGTTTTGTTGAAAACTGCCAGCAGATCGGTGTTTCAAATTGTGTTATTACATCAGGCATGGGCTTGAAGTAGTTGTATATATGCAAATCAAAACATAAAGGGTCACTAATGTGGATCGTGAGATCATCGTTTATGGCGCGAACTCAATCTACGCAGCTGAAGCATCCTATAAGACCCAAAATTAAATCACGCGTGTCCTTTTTCAGCCTTGAAAACTAAACCGAGCACCGTGGCACTCCACTTCTTCTGAGATATCTCAGAAAAGGGGACGTGTTGTGGAGTTGTTCGCGGTTTTAAGGGCAAAAAAAAAGTCACACGTCATTGTAATTTTGGGTTTGATAGGATACCTAGGATGCGTAGATTGAGTTTGCACCATAAAAAAACAAGTTAAAAATCCACCTTAGCGCACCTTTAAGATTTTACTGGCAAAACAGCGATTGAGTGCATGAGCGGAACGCACGAGGTCTCTTCCGTAGAAAATTTCTTGTTGTCGGGAAAGTTGGCTGTTTTGCAACGTGAAACACCGTTGCTTTCTTTTTTCTTGGTCCCAAAAAAGCAAAATAGCCCCCCCCCCCCCCCCCCCCCCCCCCCCCTGCTCCTTCCCAAATTGGCCCTCGACCTTTCGGGGGGGGGGGGGGGGGGGGGGTATCTGACCTCCACATTCGAATGAGTCTGAGACCCCTGCTTCAGAGTATGTCTAAAAATAGATGGATGCAATTGAAAAATAGTAAGCTAGAATATGTGATTAAAGAGATATTTAATGACAATACAATAAAAGCTTGTTATTTTTCTGCGATATGTATTTATACCTTGCTTTGACGCTTGAGTTCCGATAGTCACTGACAGCGTATAGGGCGTGGCGATGTCTCGAACATTTCATTATCGCTCAACAACCAATCAGATTGCAGCATTATCCGATGAGGACGCCGAAGAACCAATCATGAACCAAGAAGCATGATCATAGGCCATGTCCTGCGTTTGTTACGCTCTCAGAGGCTCCTCCTAAGACGCTCCGCTTATAACGCCAATTGTTTAGTAGTAAGCGGAAGAGTAAAACACCGTGTACAATTTGATGACACATTTGATATAATTAGTATACATTAAAAGCAGAAAAGAAAAGAAAAAGCTCAGAACAAAAGATAGGAGACGAAAGACAGTATTTCTAAAAGAATACGCCCAAAATGCAAGGTCGTCGTTGGTCATGACGCGTTGTGAGTAATTATCCTTACACCGCGTAGGTGCTGTAGTTTAGCGCTCAAGAAGGCCCCGCCCTTACCTAATTCCGAGAACTAGCATTTGCAGTCAAGTCGTTCATTCTTGCAACGCAGAAAGTACGTTTTTTTTTTTTTGTTTTGTTCGAACTACCGGCATGAAAATGGGAAGCGTGGTGGATCATGGCGATTTAAAAGGAAAGGATCGCAGGCGGTGGCCAGTCGGACTGCATATGATTAAAATATTGATGATTTTTTTTTCTTCTCACTCTAACTCAAGGTCTTGCGGTGTGACAAATGATATCACTGAAACGGACGACATGTATGTTGACGCTGGACTTGCGAGATCACTTTATTTCCACAACTCCGTACTTCGGGGCGCTTCTTCCTCGTGTCTGGATTGAACGTGGTAGGCACTATTTCTTCTTCCATTTTAAATTGTAAATGTTTGCCTCAGTCTCGCTGTTGAAAGGGCCTAAAAAGCCTCGTGGTTAAATTCCCGAAGTACTTTGGTCATACGTTCGTCCTCAAAATAGTAAGGACGGCTACTCGAAAATCAATGAAATTCGAAGGAGTTTAAATGACCGTCAAAAACAACGTGACGGTTTATATGGTTCACCTTATAGGTACGATTCCGTGCTTTCGGAGGTTATTTCTCGTGAAATTCGGAAGGTGTTTTTCTGAGTTTATATTTTTGCTGAAAATAAAGTCGTTATGGGAGATAATTTTTGTTAGATTCCCGTTTCACGGAAATTCGAAGTTTAGTTTACTATGTTCCCAAAATTATTTTTCTTTAATTAAAAAAATAAAATAAACTTTGGGTGCAATAACCTGTTGTCCTAAAGGAACGTTAACAGTAGTTCGAGATTTCAAAGGCAATTGAAATGGCATCTCCAGAAGACCACTGACCCTGTGCTAATACAAAGTTCATTTGTAAAACGCCGTCTTTTTTGCTTTTTATTTTTCGTTGTGACCTCAAAATTGGAAGTTTTTCGGATAAATCCGAATGGATAGAAAATTTCCCGGCGAGTGCTTTTTGGATTTTTTTATTTTTCAGAAAAAAACAATAAAAAAATCGAACTCTTTCGCCGACAGGGCGGTCGATGCCGAACTTTGCAGGCCTGCCCTTTTGACATTATCACTTGTGCCTCATATCGGCAAAAAAGTTAGATTTTTTTAATTGGTGTCCCTAATTTACCTTCTTCTTTCTTTTACGTGTAAATATCGTCTCAAAGTTACCGTCATCTTCTTTTACGCGTGAACTTTAAACGTCTCCTGTATTTCATCTAATCACTATACTCATGAGGATAAGTGATTAATAATATCCCTCAATTTTAAAATGAACAGCACATCAGAGGCTAATTATATAGTTAGTTAGTCACTCCTTTAATTGAAGGTCAAAATACCCGTAAGATCCTTCTTCTACTTCACAATCTTTCCATTAAACGTCAGTCGTGAGTTCAGTGCTTGTCCTGTCTACGTTTATTACTTGCCCTTGTCCATTGCACTGGAGTAAATTTAGCGGAGAAATAGCCCTCTAAGCATCACGGTGTCACGTGACATCGCGTGACACTTTGGCGTCGCGTGGCCCATGGCGTCTTGTGACACTGTTGTCACGTGACAACCTGATTTCACACGACACTGTGACGTCACTAGATACCTTGACGTCGCGTGCCGCGCCAACCCTACGTGAAACACACTTCAGATTCCGCTGCGAAACTTCGGCTACGCACCCAGACGCTGTCGACAACAGCGTTCCCGCTTTGACATGACGTCACAGAGTTAAAATAATAGATAACGCGTGTCGCAAAAAAAAAAGTAAAGAAAAAAAAAATAACTTTTCGATGATATCATGACGGAGGTTCGTGACGATGTCAGCGTCCATTACCATTTCCATCCAATGCTTTCTTTCATGTAGGGGGTTCTGCAGAGCGACTTGCTCAACCATTGTGCCGGAACGGGCGTGCGCTTTGTAATCGTCATTCCCATTGTTCTGCCGGGATCCCACGCGAGTCAGTGTCGTGCGCTTGGGGGGGGGGGGGGGGGGGGGGGGGGGGAGTTTAGACGCGCATTGATTACGGGTGTGACACCGTTTCTCGGTCTCAACGGCTCCTCGCGAATGCCCTTGGGCATTCTGCGTATGCGTCACGGGCGAAAGATGCGACAGGATTTTTTCACGTGTTTCGTTTCCCAATGCGAACGGTTTTTAATTCGTACAGCCGTGTGCAGGAAATTGTGGTCGAAATACAACTTTGCATTCAATTAAATTGAATCAAATTTGTTGGTGGATATTACGTTTTGGCGGTACGTGCGGCATCGCCTTTTTATACCTTTGTTACGTGGCAAAATTTAATGTAACTTCTATATAATGGTATTAAGATAATCATTTATGGGTGCGTGAATTCAGGTGCAGAATTAACATGTTCAGGGACACTGGCATGGTAACTCAGGAGTGGGGGAAAAACGAAGACGGACGAACACTGTCATGCAAAAGTTGTTGCTAGAATAATTATTGCCTTACTTGCCTAATGGTGCCCATTTTATTTTTTTCCTGAGTTGAACTTACTGTACGGAGTCATTTTTATGTGAATCCTTCTGCATCATACCATGTTAAGTGTGTATCTTTGTATTCAATTTGTCAATTTGCTTTTTGCATTTGCCTTCCGCCTTATAATAATGCCCAGAATTGGGCAATGTGTAAATAAATTAAACCTGTATAAATAAATAAAAAAAAATAAGGGATGAACGAATTCACTTGCAGTCCTAGCTGCAGGCGTAGCGCACGAACACCGGTGCTCCAAGCCTTACCGCCAGTTCCAAAAAGAAAATTTTCCGACATGGAACAAAAAAGAAGACACACGATAATGAGATTGGCAATTTTAGATGAGTGGTTTTTATATAAAAAAGTATCTTAAGAACAGACGAAAAAAAAACATTTCCATTAAATGGTTGTGCACTAAGTGAGAAATATAACTGATTGATCGGTGAACTTTAATTCAATTATTAGATTAATCCGTCTGATTTGAAAAGCCATGCAATAGTGAAAGTTGTGAGAGATAAACACACTAGCATTGGTCTCAAGAACAAAATTTCTGAGATTCGTATAGTGATGCAGAAACTACACCAAATCTCTTTTAATCTTCTTGTTGTGTTTCGGTAGTACAGAGAACCATATTTTTGTTTTGTTTGTTTCTTTGTGTCGCAGGAACGAAGTTCTTGTGGCAACTCCGTTCACCCTTAAAATGAGACTAGAAGCTGCGCCTTCAGCGCGAGCTTTCTGTCCTTGCTAACACAAGTATGAACGCGCAGGCACGCGCAACCAAAGCGCTGCGGAAGACAACGAGCTCGCGCTGATGGCGAAGCTTCGAGTCTCAGCTTAAGTGTGAACGGGGTTTTGTGGTTGGTCCAGCGTCCATAGTCCCAGAGATTAGCTTAGCTGTATAGTATCTAGATGTTATCAGCGATTTTCGAATATTTTTGAACTGAAGAAATGGTGCTTCCTCCCGCCAGCAGACGCCATGCTTTTGTGCATTTGCGGGCTCCCTCGGTGGTCATTTCTTCAATTAGCAGTTCCGAAAATTGCTTATATCTTTTGATCCTGAAACTTTGGCATCTTATTGCCAAAGATTCAACGAAGCTAGACCTGCATTCGAGCCGAAATTGAGGTAGTCTATTTTTGCGATGCGAAAAATACGGTACCTTTTCCTCCAGACAGCCGTTCGAATATCCCGGAGAAAAAAAAAAAAAAAAAAAAAAAGGATAGAGAGAAATGCATATACGCTTCACTCACGTCAAGTTGCCAGCTACTAAGTGCTCTTTCGGCAATTGAAAAGTGCAAGATAGGAGTAAGTAATCTTATATTTTGGTTTCGGGATATCCCGAGAGATAGGCCACCTAAATTTAAGAGTAAATGGGGTAAAAATAAGGAGCGGGCTATCTTTCAATGTATGATAGAAAAAAAAAACTTGAATAAATATGCTATATTTAGATTAATATGCATTCCTGCCTAGCTTGCTGTCGCGGCGAGGACCGCACTTTCTAGTCAGCAATGTTCGCTTATAGCCCACCATACATAACTAGCAGCATTCATTCAATGAATGAATGAATGAATGAATGAATCAATCGATCGATCGATCGATCGATTGATCAATCAAATTTTTATTTTCCAGAAACACTGTAAGGAGTTCCAGACAGAAGGCTGTTGAGACGGCTTGACTTAGTCTGGGACCATACATTGGCAGCAGCTTGGTAGCGCACCACTCTACAAGCGTAACATTTGATGAAACAAAAAATAGATTAATAATCAGAATTTTGTAAAAATTATAACACTAAGTTAGGGAACAACGAAGAATAAGAGCGCAAGTCTCGTTTGCTTATCGTGTATACGTTTATGTTGGTTGTGAGGCATTTATTTAAAACGAGTGGTACATTATAATGTCAAAGTTAGTAAAATGTAGTTGTAGTGGACGAGAAACAAATGGGAACAAAGTAAACGATACTCATGCATGTGCTCAACCGGAATTATTTGGTATATGAAAAATAAAGGTTCTGTGTGGGCTGCATTGGAAACATGAGCGATATGTCGTATTATTTTCTTTTGTAGTAATAGTATGTTTGTGAGGTTTGTTTTTGTTGTAGTGGCCCATACAAGGTGACAATAACTTAAGAGGGATTGAAATCATGCATAATAGGTTTTAAGTTTAATGTTGAGTGGTAAAACATTGCGGCCACGAGAAACAATACCAAGATAGAAAAAAATCGTAAGGGTGCAGGCGAGCTGGTGAATATTAACCATGTTGAGTTAACCTGAGGTAGAGGAGAAACGTCAAAACGTGGAAGGGAAAGAAAATAGACAAGACGACGTCTCCAACTCAGCTGAGTTTGAGACATCGTCCTGTCTATTTTCTTTTCCTTCCACGTTTTGATGTTTCTTCTCTACCCCAGTCTCAGGTTAAGTTTGAGACGTCGTCCTGTCTATTTTCTTTCCCTTCCACGTTTTGATGTTTCTTCTCTACCCCAGTCTCAGGTTAAGTTTGAGACGTCGTCCTGTCTATTTTCTTTCCCTTCCGCGTTTTGATGTTTCTTCTCTACCCCAGTCTCAGGTTAAGTTTGAGACGTCGTCCTGTCTATTTTCTTTCCCTTCCGCGTTTTGATGTTTCTTCTCTACCCCAGTCTCAGGTTAAGTTTGAGACGTCGTCCTGTCTATTTTCTTTCCCTTGCACGTTTTGATGTTTCTTCTCTACCCCAGTCTCAGGTTAAGTTTGAGACGTCGTCCTGTCTATTTTCTTTCCCTACCGCGTTTTGATGTTTCTTCTCTACCCCAGTCTCAGGTTAAGTTTGAGACGTCGTCCTGTCTATTTTCTTTCCCTTCCGCGTTTTGATGTTTCTTCTCTACCCCAGTCTCAGGTTAAGTTTGAGACGTCGTCCTGTCTATTTTCTTTCCCTTGCACGTTTTGATGTTTCTTCTCTACCCCAGTTTCAGGTTAAGTTTGAGACGTCGTCCTGTCTATTTTCTTTCCCTTCCACGTTTTGATGTTTCTTCTCTACCCCAGTCTCAGGTTAAGTTTGAGACGTCGTCCTGTCTATTTTCTTTCCCTTCCGCGTTTTGATGTTTCTTCTCTACCCCAGTCTCAGGTTAAGTTTGAGACGTCGTCCTGTCTATTTTCTTTCCCTTCCACGTTTTGATGTTTCTTCTCTACCCCAGTCTCAGGTTAAGTTTGAGACGTCGTCCTGTCTATTTTCTTTCCCTTCCGCGTTTTGATGTTTCTTCTCTACCCCAGTCTCAGGTTAAGTTTGAGACGTCGTCCTGTCTATTTTCTTTCCCTTCTGCGTTTTGATGTTTCTTCTCTACCCCAGTCTCAGGTTAAGTTTGAGACGTCGTCCTGTCTATTTTCTTTCCCTTCCGCGTTTTGATGTTTCTTCTCTACCCCAGTCTCAGGTTAAGTTTGAGACGTCGTCCTGTCTATTTTCTTTCCCTTCCACGTTTTGATGTTTCTTCTCTACCCCAGTCTCAGGTTAAGTTTGAGACGTCGTCCTGTCTATTTTCTTTCCCTTCCGCGTTTTGATGTTTCTTCTCTACCCCAGTCTCAGGTTAAGTTTGAGACGTCGTCCTGTCTATTTTCTTTCCCTTCCACGTTTTGATGTTTCTTCTCTACCCCAGTCTCAGGTTAAGTTTGAGACGTCGTCCTGTCTATTTTCTTTCCCTTCCATGTTTTGATGTTTCTTCTCTACCCCAGTCTCAGGTTAAGTTTGAGACGTCGTCCTGTCTATTTTCTTTCCCTTCCACGTTTTGCTGTTTCTTCTCTACCCCAGTCTCAGGTTAAGTTTGAGACGTCGTCCTGTCTATTTTCTTTCCCTTCCACGTTTTGATGTTTCTTCTCCACCCCAGTCTCAGGTTAAGTTTGAGACGTCGTCCTATCTATTTTCTTTCCCTTCCGCGTTTTGATGTTTCTTCTCTACCCCAGTCTCAGGTTAAGTTTGAGACGTCGTCCTGTCTATTTTCTTTCCCTTCCACGTTTTGATGTTTCTTCTGTACCCCAGTCTCAGGTTAAGTTTGAGACGTCGTCCTGTCTATTTTCTTTCCCTTCCACGTTTTGATGTTTCTTCTCTACCCCAGTCTCAGGTTAAGTTTGAGACGTCGTCCTGTCTATTTTCTTTCCCTTCCACGTTTTGATGTTTCTTCTCTACCCCAGTCTCAGTTTAAGTTTGAGACGTCGTCCTGTCTATTTTCTTTCCCTTGCACGTTTTGATGTTTCTTCTCTACCCCAGTCTCAGGTTAAGTTTGAGACGTCGTCCTGTCTATTTTCTTTCCCTTCCGCGTTTTGATGTTTCTTCTCTACCCCAGTCTCAGGTTAAGTTTGAGATGTCGTCCTGTCTATTTTCTTTCCCTTCCGCGTTTTGATGTTTCTTCTCTACCCCAGTCTCAGGTTAAGTTTGAGACGTCGTCCTATTTTCTTTCCCTTCCACGTTTTGATGTTTCTTCTCTACCCCAGTCTCAGGTTAAGTTTGAGACGTCGTCCTGTCTATTTTCTTTCCCTTCCGCGTTTTGATGTTTCTTCTCTACCCCAGTCTCAGGTTAAGTTTGAGACGTCGTCCTGTCTATTTTCTTTCCCTTCCGCGTTTTGATGTTTCTTCTCTACCCCAGTCTCAGGTTAAGTTTGAGACGTCGTCCTGTCTATTTTCTTTTCCTTCCACGTTTTGATGTTTCTTCTCTACTCCAGTCTCAGGTTAAGTTTGAGACGTCGTCCTGTCTATTTTCTTTCCCTTCCACGTTTTGATGTTTCTTCTCTACCCCAGTCTCAGGTTAAGTTTGAGACGTCGTCCTGTCTATTTTCTTTCCCTTCCACGTTTTGATGTTTCTTCTCTACCCCAGTCTCAGGTTAAGTTTGAGACGTCGTCCTGTCTATTTTCTTTCCCTTCCACGTTTTGATGGTTCTTCTCTACCCCAGTCTCAGGTTAAGTTTGAGACGTCGTCCTGTCTATTTTCTTTCCCTTCCGCGTTTTGATGTTTCTTCTCTACCCCAGTCTCAGGTTAAGTTTGAGACGTCGTCCTGTCTATTTTCTTTCCCTTGCACGTTTTGATGTTTCTTCTCTACCCCAGTCTCAGGTTAAGTTTGAGACGTCGTCCTGTCTATTTTCTTTCCCTTCCACGTTTTCATGTTTCTTCTCTACCCCAGTCTCAGGTTAATTCAACATGGTTAATACCAAGATCATCATTTATCCAAACATTACGATTGCCACGAGTGGGCTATCTTTCGGTATTTAAAATAAAATAGCATATCAAGCCAAAAATAGCGGCAGGCTATCTCTCAGAGTGGTGGGGCATCTCTCAGGATAATGCGGCAGTACATTTAACCCTGGGTGGTTCTGGGTGCTGAACATTTTGGGGCATATTTTGGTGTAAAAAAATAAGTTAATGGTTATGCATTCGGTCACGTCCCGTAGGAGTGGAAGTCTTTCGAGTGATTGGATTTTTAATGTTGAGTTTGACGGGCGACGAAGGCGATGCCCTTCTTTCACCAACTGGACCTGAGTCCCAGCCGAACGCTGACGGAGGGTTTATTCTATGCTCCGCTCTGGCCTTCTGTACGTTACGTAGAAAGACCGGCACTACGGCCTTGACAGCTCCGTTGCTATACTTTGTTTTCCCCTAGGTCGCAGCGCAGACAGAAGCCGACGTAACGATCCAGGCGTACACTATTTCCTCGGCAGCGGAGGTATACTGGAAGGTGGCCTCACGGAACGCTTGTGGGCAGAGTTTTTCCTTATTTCGACGCTGAATTCTTAACTTGTCACCGACAGTAGTCTGCATTGTTCTCCTCTTTGTGTGAATAGGGAGTTTTAGCAGATCGTTTTCAAAGGCCCGCTACCGCTACGAACGCACGCGCTTCAGAGCATGCATCGAAGTGGCACTGCGAGCTCCCGCTGCAAATAGCGTGACCTGAAAAAAATGAACTACTAAAACTCTTTATTATCGAAACCGTCTCCTCTGTGACGACACAGTGGAGTGATTGTTGTCGTCGATGCCACTTTCAGCGTTCGTGCAATTGGCGTGCGTTTTTCTCGCCTTTCGAAGCAACGAACACGCACGTGCCCGTCTGTGGAGAACGCATGCTGGGCTGTGCATTTATAAACATTAGAACCAAAAAAGGCCCTTCCATCAGAAAACTAGGTGGACCAATCACCACGATCTATATAACGAGCTAGACGAATGCCGAGGCCGAACCTACATATATTTGTAAAAACGAAGCGTGCGACGTGACACTGATACGTATACTTACTCACCTGCTACTCCGTGGAGACATGGAATAATGTTTAGTCCATATATGAACGAAGTATTCTCGACAGAAATAACAGAGCGTGCTGGCGAGCTGGTGAAGTTCCAACTTCTGGAACACCCGAGACTTGGGAACAAAAAAGTGGGAAAACACACGCACAGACCTGTGATTGTGTTGTTCCATTTCTTGTTCCCAAGTGTCGGGTTGTCAAGATGTTGAAGTACTATTCCATATTCGAGCATCTAGCTTTTCCTTATTTCCATCGGGCCAGACTACATTTTAGTGCTCCTTTCAAACAACCTGAGGAATCGAACCATTCTCGTACGCATTTGATATAGGTTGCTTCGGTTCGCTTCCAGGTTCGATGCCTTACGAGAACGTGTTGCGGTAAACAATCGGCCCTTCTTTCTTCTAAACGAACGACCGTTTGGTTGCCACAATGGCCTGTGGCTGCTTCTGTTCGTTCTGCTGATCGCGGCCTTTAAACGATGAACGATCAATTGACTCGAAACAAAGCTCGTAAGAGGCCTTGGCGTCGTCCACGAAGTAGCCTCTGCACCCCTGCACTTTACGTGAATATATGATTGCCTTTGTTCAGTTTCTTCTTGTTTATTTATTGATTCTGCTTATGGCCGTCTTGGGAACGGTAAAAATTAGTCTTTGTCTGGTTCGTGACGTTGAAATTTCTAAACACCGTGTCGACAGTCGTGGTAAGCATGCCACATTTGCGAAGGTATTTGTGTGATACTACACTTATGGTTAGCCCCGTTGAAAGATAATAAATGACGAACCGTTTTGCCCCGAGTGAGGTGTCTATTCGTAACTTTGTTACCCCCATATCACGCATTTATATATATATATATATATATATATATATATTATGGGTAATTTCATCTCAACCCAGGCACACATTTTCGGGACGAATTTTTAGTTTTGTCGAAAAAAATATATATTTTGGGGCAATACCTATAATAAAAGAAGACGCAAACGGCAATTTCGTTGAATTTTTGTTCTCAAGTTATGAACCGTTGAAGCGGCCAAGGTGGAAACTGACGTTTTTCCAGCTTATCGGAGGTGCTATATTGCCGCGCGCAGGGTCACGGACTTGTAGAAAGTTCTCGTTCATTCCTGCTGCGGACATAACTATCGTTCATCCTTGTTTTTGCTGTTCTAGAAAGTGCTTGTTCATTCTCGCCCCGAGCGCGCTACGCTCGAACCTTCTCCGCCGAATCTTCGAGATAGTGACTCACTCTAGATAAGAGGCCGCCCGCGACCGTGTCGAGTCAGTTTTCGCCCCAGCGCTCGACTCTGCTGTCTCGCCGACCTCGACGCTCGCGACGCTTTGTTATTATTTTCTATTCTCTTTTTGTTTTGGCACAAGTTCGCCACATTAAACGTTTAGTTCTTCCTGTTTATTTATTGTTATTCTGGTCACCACCCGTGACATTTTGGTGGAGGTGCGGGGTACCGCATGCCTGTACAGCGTTCCCCTCCAAGATCCCGCAGTGCAAGTCCGGTACCAAGTCCAGTGAGAATACCTCTCCCCGCGGAACCCGAAACTCGGACCAGCCGGCGCATCAAGGGAGAGAATCCTGAATACGGTTTGCCACTGGACAAGCCCAAGCCGAAGAAGACGACGATGGCCGACCAGGCGCAGGCCCCGGCTGCTCCTGCCGTCGTATACCTGCCCGTCGCACCCAAAACTCCGACGCCGTTCCACGGAGACGCACACGAGGACATCGAGGACTGGCTGCAACACTATGAACGGGTGGCCCGCCATAACGGGTGGTCAGCCGAGCACTGTTTGCAGAACCTTTACTTTTCGATGGAAGGAACTGCGAGGCACTGGTTGGAAAACCACGAGGCTTCTTTGTCGTCGTGGGAGGTGTGCAAGCAAGAATTAAAGAAGACGTTTGCCTGCCAACACCGACGTGAGAGGGCCGAAGATCTCCTGCGAACAAGGACCCAAGACCCACATGAGAGCGTCACCAGCTTCGTTGAGGATGTTCTCCGCCTGAGCGCCCGCGCCGATCCTCAGGCTACCGAGGAGAAGAAGCTGCACCACTTGATGAGGGGTGTGAAAAGTGAGATATTCGGCGGCCTCATTCGCAATCCCCGGATAACGAGTCTTTGTGCTCAACGATGGCTTTGCACGACTCCACTTCCAGAGTACAGAGCAGCTCCTGAGTGCTGTACAGAACCCCGAATGTCCGGGTGTGGGTTTGGACACCAATACGTCGTCGCGGTCTCAGCGAAAAACTCCTGAAACGCTATTTCGGACCCTACAAGATCATCCGACGCCTCGGCGAACTGAACTACGAAGTTCTACCCGACGGAACGCGCCCATCTGCAAGACGTCAGCCGGTTTGCTCCGAGGTCGATGACGGCGCCATACTCGCAGAGAAAGTCCATTCCGAGGATAACGTCCCTCGAACAGTCTTGCAGAACGACGAACTTGACTGGGCACGTCTCACCGTGGATCTCGACGCGAGCAGTGCATCTCCCGACCGGTGTGATGAGGTGCCCTCCGGCGGTTCGTATCTGAGGTCCATCCCACGGCGTCGTGACTTTCCGAAGGCGGCGGGAGAGCCTCCCACTCAAGACTGAGTAGTCTGCTCCAGTGTCCACGAGCGCTGATGCGTCGTGGCCGTCGATGACGACGTTTAGGTTATTGGACACCGTTGCAGGGGCGTGGTTTCGATCTCTGGTAGCGTTCGAGTGGGGGCCCTCCGACGTTCGTGGAGGATCTTGGCGTCGGTCGTCTTCGGCAACTCCACCTCCAGGGGTTGCCGCGCCTAGTTTCCCCGGCGAGGAGCGAGGGGCGACAGGCTTTCACGTCGGGGTCGGTGCAGCGGCGAAGCTGGACGTCGTGGCGACGGCGACCGGAACTCTCGGCGGGACGTAGGCTCGGGGGACTGAGGTCGTCGCAGGTACTCGTCGATCTCCCGAGGGCGTTCACCATAACGGGGTCGCGGGTCGTTCGGGTGGAACCCGCGAAGCCCGAGTCGTCGGTATGGGCATCGGCGGTAGGTGTGGTCCGCTTCCCCGCAATGGAAGCACAGAGGGCGGCGGTCGGGCGTTCGCCACACGTCGGTCTTGCGGGGTGCGCGAGTCTCCGGGCAGGCGTACTGGACCTGGTCGTCGTGGTGTCGGTCGTGCTGCGGCGCAGGAGTCTGACGTCGGGGCGGCGCGACATAGGTGTGGCGAGGAGGAGGCGGTGGCCGTCGAGCCACTGCGGCGTAAGTCAACGTGGGCTCCTCGGGGGCTGCCACGACGACGCCCGTTTTCTCGGTGCAGTGACAGATGCCGACATGGGAGCACTTCAACGAGACGACCCGGAACTTCGCGCCGTGATCGAACACCTCGAAGGCCAAGAAAGTTCAGTTCCGCGAGTCTTGGCCCGAGACTTGTCAAGCTTCGTTCTGCGGCGAGGTGTGCTCTTCAAGAAGAACTTCGGAACGAGCAACCCTGCTTGGCTGCTGGTTGTTCCGGCCAGCCTGCGAGAAGAAATCTTTCAAGCATGCCACGACGACCCGACGGCTGGACACCTTGGCTACAGCCGGACGCTCGCCCGGATTCGTGACAAGTACTACTGGCCGAGACTCCCGAAAACAGTCCATCTGTACACAAGGTCGTGCCATGAGTGCCAACGACGTAAGAGGCCTCCGACGAAGCCAGCAGGACTCCTGCAGCCGATACCTGCCCCGACTAGGCCTTTCCAGCAAGTCGGAATGGATTTGCTTGGGCCGTTCCCAACATCGACGCAAGGAAATCGGTGGATTATCGTCGCGACCGATTATCTTACACGATACGCCGAGACAAAAGCCCTGCCATCGGGAACAGCCGTGGAAGTCGCCAAATTTTTCGTCGAGTCCATTCTCCTTCGACACGGCGCACCTGAAGTACTGATTACAGATCGCGGGTCATCCTTCATGGCCCAGCTGACGCAAGAAGTCCTTCGTCTCAGCCACACCAGCCATCGTCGCACCACGGCGTACCACCCGCAGACCAACGGGCTGACGGAGAGACTCAACAAAACCATCGCCGACATGATTTCCATGTACGTCGACGTAGAGCACAAGACATGGGACGAGGTGCTGCCGTACGTCACGTTTGCGTACAACACAGCGGTTCAAGAAACCACGGGAATGACACCGTTCCAACTGGTACACGGCCGAACGGTTACCACGACGCTCGACGCCATGCTGCCTCACGTGCCAACCGGTGATGTCAACGACGACGCTCAACTCATCTCCCAGCGCGCGGAGGAAGCTCGTCAACTGGCAAGAGTCAAGATTCAAGACCAACAGCGAATCGACGCACGCCGCTATAACCTTCGTCGCCGGGACGTCCACTTTCAACCCGGAGACCGGGTGTGGGTTTGGACACCAATACGTCGTCGCGGTCTCAGCGAAAAACTCCTGAAACGCTATTTCGGACCCTACAAGATCATCCGACGCCTCGGCGAACTGAACTACGAAGTTCTACCCGACGGAACGCGCCCATCTGCAAGACGTCAGCCGCGACCCGAGGTGGTGCACGTCGTCCGGCTGAAGCCGTATTACGAACGATAGAACTTTCCACTCTCGTCGACGGGTGAACTGTGAACTGTGAACTGCGACTCGCGATTCTGCTGCCTTTTTGTTTTGGATTTGTTTTTGTTTGTTGTTCTTCGTGTCGTGCTGCATCGGGACGATGCACTTTTTAAAGGGGGGGATAATGCCGCGCGCAGGGTCACGGACTTGTAGAAAGTTCTCGTTCATTCCTGCTGCGGACATAACTATCGTTCATCCTTGTTTTTGCTGTTCTAGAAAGTGCTTGTTCATTCTCGCCCCGAGCGCGCTACGCTCGAACCTTCTCCGCCGAATCTTCGAGATAGTGACTCACTCTAGATAAGAGGCCGCCCGCGACCCTGTCGAGTCAGTTTTCGCCCCAGCGCTCGACTCTGCTGTCTCGCCGACCTCGATGCTCGCGACGCTTTGTTATTATTTTCTATTCTCTTTTTGTTTTGGCACAAGTTCGCCACATTAAACGTTTAGTTCTTACTGTTTATTTATTGTTATTCTGGTCACCACCCGTGACAATATTTCACTCCAACCCCTTTTCCAAACTTTTTACGCTACATCAATATAACTTTTTGGGAACGCTCTAGGCATAGGCTTTTTCATGCTAATTAAGCGTCTAGGTCATAACATTCCTAAAGATTTTTTTTTATTTGTCAAACCGCCTCTCTGCGACGATATTTGACGAAGTTCAGCAAGCTGTACTGTGTGACCTAATCAACATATTTTTATAATCTTTAAATCACCATAAAGCTCCGATTGAGCTCTTTGTTTTGAGTATAATTATTTTGCAATAAGTATATAATGCGTTACATGTGCCTGAAAAATGAAAATTTCAAAAAAACTGGAAAGTTTGAAGTCAATTCAGAAAAAAACACAATTTATTTTTTATTTTTTATTTACAGTTAGTTATTATAGTTGTCTATCAGAAACTACCAACAGAAATTGTAATATGTTGTTTGCATGGCCGCTATTAGACTCGAATCTCGTGCTATGAGCGTTTTGAACGGGAGTTCGGACAGACGCTCTGCTGAGCAGAATTTTGGCCTATGTAAGGTTTTCTATTTATTGTTAGCAGTTACCTCAATATACAACCATAAAAATTATTGAAATTTAGAGTAGTGTACTTAAAAAAAATTTACTTCGAAGTCCGTATCTACAAGTGCGGGCACCCCAGCGCTTACTTCCTCCTAATACAGGGTATGCAGATCGTTAGAGGATTCCTCTGGGGCCTTGTGCTTTCGGCTTTGAATTTGAAATAACGAACTTGACATGTAATTTTCATTATTTTTTATGTCAAACAGATATGCAGTGCATATACATATGTACGATTTAGTATCTGACGCTTAGGATGTACGGTTTAGTTTGTGCGCGTATGGACTCTTTCCTAAACTAACAAGTATTTCGTAGTGTGTAAGGCTTCAAACGTGTTAGTCATGTGTTTAGGATTCATTTCTATTTTCATTCATTCATTCCGGGTTACTTAGACTTTTTCCTCTTGACTTAAGTTTGTCCGGGAGTCCGGATGTTACGTATCTTCTCCGTCAATACATAGGGCGAAACTCACACACCTTCGAAATCACGCCAGTGCCAAGTAAATAAATATTGTTAGGATAAATATTGTTGCTTCACTGGCTTTTACGCTCAGATATTGAGGTAAGTACTAACATTAAAGGGAAAACCTTACACAGGTCAAAATTCTGCTCAGTGGAGCGTCTACGCGAAGTCCCATTCACAACTCTCACAGCACGAGACTGGAGTCCTAATAGCGGCCATACAAACAATGTATTACAATTTCTGTTGGTAGGTCCTGGCAGACTACTAAATTACCTAACTGTAAATAAAAAAAAATTAAATAAATAAAAGGTTGTATTTTTTTAGAAAATCGACTTTAAACTTGCGAGTCCTTTTTTAGAAAAAACTTGCAAGTTTGAAATCACTTTTCTAAAGAAAACAAAAACACCTTTTATTTTTTTTATTTATTTATTTGTGGTTAGGTAATATAGCAGTCTGCCAGGACCTACCAACAGAAATTGTGATATATTGTTTGTATGGCCGCTATTAGGAGCCGAATCTCGTGCTGTGAGAGTTTTGAACGGGACTTCGCATGGACGCTCAGCTGAGCAGAATTTCGACCTATGTAAGGTTTCCTATTTAATGCTAGTGCTTACCTCAATATCTGAGCGTAAAAGCCAGTGAAGCAAAAATATTTATCCTAACAATATTTATTTACTTGGCACTGGCGTGATGTGCAAGGTGTGTGAGCTTCGCATGTATTGACGGAAAAGATACATACCCTCTAGACTCCCGGACAAACTTAAGTGAAGAGGAAAAAGTCAAAGTAACTCGGCGTGAATCCCTGAAAATAGAAATCAAACCTAAACACATGACTAACACGTTTGAAGCCCGTCACGCTACGAAATACTTGTTATTTTACGAAAGAATCCGTACGTGCACAAAATAAACCGTACTTCCTAAGCGTCAGATACTAAATGGTATATGAATATGCACTGCATATCTGTTTGACATAAACAAAGTATGACAATTGCATCTCAAGTTCGGTATTTCAAACTCAAAGCCGAAAGCATAAGGCCTTAGAGGAATTCTCTAACGATCTGCATTCCCCGTATTGGGAGGAAGTAAGCGCTGGGGGGTGCCCGCACTTGTGAATACGGAATTTGAAGTAAATTTTTTTAAGTGCACTAATTCAAATTTATTAATGTTTATGGTTGTGTATTGAGGTAACTGGTCACGATAAATAAAAAAACCTTCCATGGGCCAAAATTCTGCTCAGCAGAGCGCCCGTGCGAAGTCCCGTTCAGAACGCTCATTGCACGAGATTTGAGTCTTAATAGCGGCCATAGAAACAATATATTACAATTTATATTGGTTGTTTCTGATAGACTACTATATTAACTAACTGTGAATTAAAAATAAAAAAAATAAAAAGTGGGGTTTTTTAGAAAATCGACCCCAAACTTGCAAGTTTTTCGAAATTTTCGTTTTTCAGGCACATGTAGCGCGACATATACTTCTCACAAAATAACGAAATTATACTCTAAAGAAAGACCTTAATTGGAGCTTTACGGCGATATAAAGATTATAAAAAGATGTTGATTAGGTCACACAGTACAGCTTGCTTAACTTCGCCAAATATCGCCGCAGAGAGGCTGTTTGACAAATAAAAAAAATCATTAAGAATGCTATGACCTAGACGCTTAATTAGTATGAAAAAGCCCAAGTCTAGAGTGTTGTCAAAAGTTATATTGATGTAGCGTGAAAAGTAGGAAAAAGGGATAGAGTGAAATACGGCACCTCCGATAAGCTGGAAAAACGAGTTTCCACCTTGGCCGCTTCAACGGTCCATAACTTGAGAACAAAAAAACCGGCGAACTTACCGTTTACGTCTTCTTTTATTATAGGAATTGCCCCAAAACATATAATTTTTTCGTCAAAATTAAAAGTTCAACCTTCAATTCGTGCTTGAGTTGAAATGAAATCACCCATGTATATGTATATATATATATATATATATATATATATATATATATATATATATATATATATATATATATATATATATATATATATATATATATATATATATATATATATATATATCCTCTACAAAAAGGGTATCACTGTACAGCCTTTTGTCCCGTATAATGCACCCCAAATCTTCACTTCGACGTACAGCGCACTATAGTCGAACAGACGCACCCAGATTTTACGAGGGGCTTGATATCGGTGATAACTTATTAAACAGCTAACGTTTGTGTCAAAGACCACAAAAAGAAAACACTGAGGTTTTGCTGGAAGGCCAAGAAAACCACGATTATTTTCTTTTGTAGTCAGTAAGACAATTATTAGCTATTTTACTAAATTGTACGACTCAGCTATCAAGCCTCTCGTGAAAGTTGGTGCCGTCAGGTCGACGTCAATATACGTCGAACTGGAGTTTTAGGGTGTATTATATGGGGCAGAAAGGTGTAATGTGCTATCCTTTTTTTTTGTTTTGAGAGTGATACACTCAGTAAAGTTGAAATGAGACCACTAGCAGATTCTCCTCACACTCCTGACTGTGCGTGATACTATGCAACCCCGTATCGCCTATTGGCTAGGGGCGTCAATCTATAGGGTCGGGGGGAAACAAACGCACGTCGGCGAGTTTGGTGGGAAAACAAACGCACCAAGTGCGCAATTAGACGCAGACGAACTTACACGCCGCTAAAAAAAGGAAAGGTGTTACTTTTACACCGCTTGTCACATATTTGACACCCCAAAACTTCAGTTCGACGTACAGCGCACTGAGGTTGAACCGAAGATAGCAACTTTCACGAGCGGCTTGATAGCCGAGTTGTACAACTTATTAAAATATGTAATGTACGTATAACTCACTGCAAAAAAAAAAAAAAAAAAAAAAAGTAATCGGGGTTTTTGTGGTTTCACTGTAGTATTTGATAAGTACTTTAAGCTGTTTCATATGTTATATCCCACCGTCATCAAGCCTCTCGTAAAAGTTGGTGCCGTCAGTTCGACGTTATTGCGCTGTATGTCGAACCGAAGTTTTGGAGTGTCAAATATGTGACAAGGGGTGTAAAAGCCACAATTTTTTCTTAAAGTGCATATAGAGCACGGTGCCCCGACTGGTGCCCCATGCGTAGAAGCACGTGCAACGTGCGCGTGATCATAGCTTTGGGAAGCTTGAAGTTGCATGGGCTTTCCCGCACGAGCAGAGCACGCAGTGCAAGTTCATCGGGTCCTCAAATAAGTTCACGTGCTTTGGTTTACACCCCGACCTCAACGAATGACGACGCGCGCTTGGCTGCCTCATTGTCGCTCGCTCCCTGCGCTTTGCTGCCCATTGATTGTTGGCGTTCCCCTACTTGCGTTCCGAGGCGCCAAAGACGCAATTTGGAACGCCTAGTCGGCGTATGTGTTTACCTAACGCAATGCCTGCGCACTGGATTCCTTGCGACCTCGACTGGGCACGCTGCACAGATTGAAAACGAGTGTTGCGTAGGCCTTCGACTTGGACTCGATACTTCTTTGAGCGTGAACAGAAATCCCAACCTAATGCTTTGTCAGAAACAAACGGTCTGATGTAAAAGTGAAAAGCGATTATTATTCATCAAGAAATCACCAGCCCTTTCAAATTCCGAAATGCAGGACCAACTATGGAACACAAAAAAATTAATGCTGAACGAATATTTTGTTAAAAACATAGATATTGTGCAATTGTCAAACAGCCAAATGATTCATTTGTTTATTTGATTTCTCTTTTGACCACTGTATTATATGTACTCCGTCGTGGCTGCTGAATGGGGGCCCGGAGCCTCGCCAAGCTGCATTTCTGCAGCTTTTTCTCCGGCCTCCCATTCACCGCTTGTATTTGTGGTGAAAAATAAAGTTCATATCGTATCGTATCGTTAGTACATTATGTTTCTTGCCCATGCTGCTATAATTACCAAATGCTTAAAAAAAAAAAAGACGTGCAGTGTTCAGTGTTTAAGCGCCAGTCCCTGCGCGACGCTCGCGCTGGCTCTGATTGGAGGAAGACAGTTGTTAGAGAAAAAAGTAGGCTAGCCTTTGCGTCTACCCCCTAATCCTTCCAATTAGAGATTGGTGCCTGACGTTGCCAAACCTTTTTATTTTAGTAGTTGCCTTACCGGCGGATATGGGTCGTGGACGCGCTCGCCATCATTTGCTTGCTTCAATTTGGCTGGTTTCGGTTCCAATGTGCACTCCGCTGTGTTGCCGTTCGATGTCGCTTTTGCCTAATTGCGTGACATAAATCCGTCCCTTGTAGCACACAACCAATGAAACAATGGTACTGAGCCACTTTGAGGACTACGAAAGGGTTTCGAGCCTAAATTGCGGGCTTTTTTTTTGCGAACACCTTCGATGGATCTGATTATGTTCATTGTTACTTTCGGCCATGGTCGGTGGCGAGACGACTGAACTGATGTACAGAAGGGACTGTCATTGTCTACAGCCGTACCTGATGACACTAGTTTCCAGAAAAAAACACACACACACACACACTAACTAGTGAAAAAAACTAGTACATGAATGTGGTAGATGCAGGTCGACAGCTTGAGTAGCACTGTGCTGAATCAGAAAAAAACAGATGAACTCGCAAGTTTACTACTCACTGTTTGGTTTTCGTGGACATACAACGTTTTGTGAGATTCGCAAACTAAGAAAGTATCGTATAGTTGCTCAGAGAATCTATAAAAACAAGTTATATTGCCTTGGCCTGTTTTATTTAGTAGACAAGAACTATTTCGATAATCCATTCTAGGCCGAGTAGGAAATTTCTTTAATTATTGGCCCTGCTAAAATACTTATTAGCAGCATTCCAGAATTTCGGTCTTAGTAAATTGAACTATTTATTTTATGAACATTTGTTTACGGCGTACTCAAGACACGATTTAAGTTACAATCCCGTCAAGTCTCACATTCGTGTTCCGGAAAATTGGCCAAACAAATATAAAGGACAAGTTTGACTGAAGTTTAACGCTAGACGCCACTTTATGAACTTCTGCCAAGAGATCTTTATTTCTTTGAAAAGATGGGGTTTGTAGATTTTGGCGTCGCCACACACTGAAAGTAAATTTCTATTTGCCATCGCCAACGAACGTGTGATCTTTATGAAGACGGCTCTTTTCGGCGTCATATTGTGCGGACCCCAGACACTGGCGTGTTTTACAATAGTCTACGCAAAATCTTCACACACACAAACACGTGCGCGTGCACGAAAGAAAACACTAATAGCGTCGTCACCACTGTGCGTGCGCCGAGGCCCAACTGCGCTTTGGATTGGCACATGGAGACAACCCTATTTCTTTGCGTACTAAAACATTTTCCTTACGCTATTCCTACTCTTATAGGGCCACTAATAACACCAACATCGATATTTTTATTGTTACTGCAAACGACTCAAAATAATTCGTAGGGATCGTCCTAAAAAACATCAAGCTTGAAAACTGCGTAATTGCAGAGAAACCATTTTTTTTCTTTTTCAAAAAGCTGGACTTCAAACGTTTGCCCAAATCTGTGACGTTGTTGGCGAAATGGTTCACTCTTTGCCTTTTTGGATGACTTCATACAAGAAGTGTCCTCTAACTTTATTTCCTTCCCTCTCATCGTTCATGGGAACGCGCACGTGCCAACCGGCCAACCGTGAAAGTATTTCGCTAGACATTTTCATGCCAACCGGCCATCTTTCATCCGTCCATCCATCCATTCAGCAGAAGGCCGCGCGTCGAGCAGGCGCAGAAGCCGCGAGGAGGTGCAGCTGGCCGAGCTGGCAGAGCGAGCTGTCGACGAAACGTCGCAACGTCTGTCGATGAAATGAGCTGATGCTCGTTTCCACGAAACGATCTGTCGATGAAACATCGCAGTGTCGACGAAACGATTTGTCCATGAAACGTCATTCGACGAACTGATTGCCACCGCACTCTGAGCACCTATGCATTCGGCCATAACAACGTAAAAACGCAACATGAGTAAACGAAAGGCAAGGGGAGCACAGCGTCATGCACGAAGCCCGAGAAACCCGGGCAATCGGCGCCTCGGAGTCGCGTCCAGCCGGCGCGCCGGCAACACGATCGTGGCCGTGGGGCAGGCGACGCGACGTTGCGGCGCCGCGCGTCGCCGTCATCTACTTTTCAGTGCAAGCAGGCACACGGCACGCGGCGAATTCTACGAATCCCGATGAGCCAGTAAAATCGTTGGAGTGAGACACGCGACAGGGTTTCATAGGCGCCCATTCTAAATGCCATCTCTCTCTATGCGATGATCTAATTGGCCAACTGAGTCGTAGCTTCCACAGTTTGCTAAGTCATACTGAAACGCGCTTATTGGTGTGCCCATCATGCACTTGTGCCATCTTGCCACGAGCGACACTTAAAAGATATCGCACAATGGTGAACGATCTCACTCGACGCTTCGATCGATCTTGACACAGCCTTTGTTGCACTGCCTGAGTGATGACTCATTTGCAAAGGTGCGGTGAGGTGCGCGGAAAGATAAATTGTTTGTGTGACTGGGTGCTGATGAGGATAATGTGAGCCACTTAATTTTATCGCAGCCGTGCGAACGTTATAGTTGACGCAATCATAAAATTCTATGCCCACCGGCACCAACTTAGCAACATGAGCCGAAATCCACACGATCCTTTCTATGACACAGGGAGAGGAGCGCTAACCGTTTGGAGCGCTTCCCCCACTCCGACGTTAGGGCACCGCCTCGAAGCGCCATCAGACCGTTGGCGTACGTCTCGTCGTCTGCCGTGAAGCGATGAGCGAACGCCGTGGAGAAACAAAAGCGAATCCCCCCCCCCCCCCCCTCTTCCTCCTCCGCCCTCCACAGGACCCAGCGCGTTTACAGTTTACATGGTGGAGGAGCAGACGAGCGACACTCAAACCAACCCTGAACCCCGCGCAGTAGTTGCGAAGCGAGAGTCTCCTCGCCCTTTTAAATGTCCCGGGAGCTCACGTGACCGACTAAGCTAGGATAATACCAGCGCTCACCGCGACTCATCATGGCCATGGTCCTCAGACTCACGTCATCACGCAGGTTAATGCAATCACCGGACTCTAATCCACCCTAAGACTCGCGTCTTGGTTCAGGATCATGCTCATGTGTCTCAAAACTCACGATCACATTCAAGACATCTCAAAACTCACGCTCACTTAGAGCTCATGCACCTACTCACACTCATAAGTCCTCAGGACTCACACTCACACTCACACTCACACTCACACTCATGAGTTCTCAAAACCCACGATCACACTCACGCTCATGAGTTCGCAGGACTCACACTCACACGTATGAGTTCTTAGAACTCTCAATCACACTCACACTCACACTTTTTTGAGTCTCGCGGCCTCACTCACGATCACCTCAAATCTTATGGTTAGCGTGAGTGATCGTGAGTGATCGCACTCATGAGTGAGAATGCCGAGGTATGGTGCAGACAGCGCGTCACTTTTATGTTCCTCTTTTTTTGTAGCGGTGTTAGTTGGTCTAAAACGATCTTTAAAATGGTAAGAAAGAAAATGACGTGTAGCAGATCCTGGGGAGCGACGTGAGGGGCGATGTCGCAGAGGTGCAGCGTGAGAGGTTATCCGACAGGGTGGCCAGATGCGGCCGAGCGAATAAGCAAGTAGTCGTCCCCAACTAAGCCCCCCCCCCCCCCCAAAAAAAAAAAAAAATCGGGGTGACCTTTGTGAAGAAGCCCAAAACAAGCGGAAGTTCAATAAATGTACACAGTCATGAAAATAGTTTATTAATAATAAAATCAGAAAGATAACTCGCTCAAATACGAAAGCGAATACTCAGCGTGCCATGTCACTATTTACAGAGCGGATAGTTGCATGGCACGCTGAGTAACATTCCAACTTGAGCTCCAGTTCTGGTATCGTTCTTGGAGGTGACGACTTGGTGAAGCCCATGGTAGTCAAACGTGCACTGGAAAGTGGCCGAGAGTTCCTCACATGTTTTTCTGTTGCCATGTGCTGAACGAGGTCTGCATGAAAGCGCGGATCTCGCACGCTGCTTTTTGATCGTCTCCGGTGACTGGCCGCTTAAGCTGTGTTTCCTTTTCCCACTCTTTACAGTATCTTTTGCCATACTTCGACCACTTCGAAGCCATTTTGCGCAAAATACACTGGCATGTAGACACGACGACCGCGACTGCCGACTGGCAAGATGGGCAAGGCGCCAAAATATTTGTCAATGGATAGTAATTGTTTTGTACTTTGTGACGGACGGTAGCTTGCGCCACCTAACCGCGGCGCCGAACGGTCATGCTGTTTTTCGTGTTTTTGACGACAAGCGCGCTGTCAATGAGCATGACGAGCGATGAAATAATAATATTTGCGGGAAAAACGCGAATAAGCCCAAAAAAACGCGACAAGCGACTGGGAAAATTTGCCAGAAACTCGGGGAAAAAAGAAGCCCGAATCCACTTATAATAAGCGGAACTGGCCACCCTGCTATCCGAGAGTTTATCTGGTACCGAAAAAATAACTCGTCCGAGCAATCTTCTACTACCCCTTCGTGCGCATCCCTCTCGACGCCCTCAGACAGCTGCCGGGTGCCCCCATATTTGGGTCATGAAGAAAAAGCTAGGAGGCGTCCGATATTTTGTCATTAATACCTACGGTCTGTGATTTTTATTTTTCGAAGTCAGCAGTGTAGTGCCTTCACACTCGTCATAAAAAAACGCGTTTTATGAATACCAATAGTATTTATCACATATATATGCAACTTGGGACACCCCTTTACGTTTTCAAAAATGCTTTCGCCAATTACGTCATCAAAAGAAAAAGAAGCGAGGAAGAGCTCAGAGTTTGGAAGGAGGACACAAACTTTAACGGGCTTTTTCGTGCGCCAACATTTTTTTCTTGTCTATGATATTTTTGTGTGTGTTTTGCCGCGCGTTTCCGAAGCGTTTGAGACTGTTAAAAATGTATCGATCTTAGAGTTGTTAGTGGGCCTTAAGCTCTTTGTTGAAAGTTCCTTATGCTGGAAGGCCCAACCTTTGTGTTAAAATAGATTAAATGAATTGAACTGGTTACCTTAAGAAACCAATTGAATCAACAAACCACATGCAAAAATAAACGCGCCATCTAGTGCGCTCATGATTAAATTTCCGCCATATTGAGCGGCTCCTGACCGATAATTGTTTCCCAGAGACAGTGGTCCCGGGAAAGTGGGAGTCGCAGATCTAAAATATGATCACGTGCTGCCAGTTCAGAACGAACCCTTCACACAGCGTGTTCCATAAAGACCGTGCACTGACCTGGATGGCCCAGTTCCCTGCTTGAGTGACGAGTCTTGAGACATTGTTGCTGACAATTCCTTCTCCAGAATTTCACGCCCGTCTTTCTTCTTTGAACCAAAACTAAGCAGCAACCCACTGACTGCACATATACATTGTCCTAATTTCACGAAAACCGAGTTAAATGCAGATGCGCCCCCCGTGCACGGCGGCAAAATGTAAAAAAATATCAATAACAACACGATATGGCGGTTTTGAATAGCATGATGATGACAGCTGACAAGAATTTTGCATATGCCCTATTGAAAGACTGCCAACATAAGACCAAGCTCGCTTTGTAGTTTTTTTTTACTTGTATATACACAGATAAAACGAATGCTTATATTGTTAAAACGACTGACAACGTTGAACACATATAGGTGGGATATTATAAACAAACAAATCGCCCGATGTTGGCGCACCATTATTTCTAGCACCAAATAAAATGCAAGTTAAACGTTCGTTGCCTATCTCCTGCACAAGTTTCTTCACATAACCAACAGGAACTGTTTTTAACGTATTGTTTATACAAAGGACGATGCTTTCAGCAAGCACACATATTCTCCTTATACTGATTATTTTTGTCACCTTCCGATTCTAAATGCGCGATCATGAATACACGCGCTTCTTGTTGCGAATGTTCCTCCCCTATTGGTAAAGAAAACCTGAGTTGTCAGAAGTAATTGACTTTTGAACCCTCGTTCTGTCTTAGTCATCTACGTATAATCTACGAGGATCGGTGTTAACGCTGGTCCCGCCATCTCATTCTTACACGCATTCGGTACGCCAACTGTAAAAATGGTAAAGTCGTACTATAAATTTGCTGCAGAAGTTGTACACATTGTGATGCAATGCAAATGTATAATAAATATAAGTATGTGACCACACTTCATATTGTGACGAATGACAAGTGACAGGGATGGGCAAAATACATGCAAATATGTATCGAAATACAAATACAAATAATTCGTCAAAAATGTATTTAATTACAAATCTAATTACATTTCCGAAAAAGCATTTATGTACAGATACAAATACAACCAAACGTATTTGGTCTCCTCCAAATACTTTTCCAAATACGATCCTCAAAATTTGCGTCAGCGACTTCAGGGCACCTGCAACGAGTTTCTAGGTATCTCATTTTAATTTTGTATCGCACACTCGGGGGTTAGTGTGCGAGGCTCTAGTAACGCAATAGAAATATAATCACAAAAAAATGTAAACAGCTTGGACATAATAGGTGAAAAAAGTACAGAGCTTCAAGCAGCTTTTTTTGTCTATTACATTTTGGTATAGACCAACAAAGAACCGAGACGACCAAGACGCGCAGCACTACCTAGAGAATTTTTTATTGTTGCAACTCGCACCAGTTACGAAAATCTGGACGACCCGCGCATTTAGAATATTCCAGGCAACAATATGGATGGAAATCAGGCTGGAAAGCATCACAAGTTGTCACATTCACTTATTTAGCCAGTCTGCCTGTGAACGTCCATTTCGTCACTATTCTTGCCCTGGACTAGCACCGTAATCGCAAAGTCACTAAATGCTTGTGCTTGATTGAGAGACACTGCATTCGGTGCAGAACGTAGTTTTCGTCCTGCTCTGGACAGTGACAATAAATTTGAGGGATGTATTTTCGCCCACAAAATTGTATTTAATTACAATTGCATTTGAAATACCCACGTCTTAGTATCTAAATACACACGTCAAATACATTACCCAATTTGTAATTAAATACAAATGCAGAATACGCAAAGTATTTGAAATATGTATTTCAAATACTTGTATTTGAAATACTGCCCATTCCTGACAAGTGATGAGGTGATAATAACTGAAGAAACTAAACATTTAATGGGCGAACTTGTGCCCAAAAATAAAAAAAAGGAACAGGGGAAAGTCGACATGGACGCTGACTTCGTCGCGGGCGTCGAAGTCGGCGTGACAGCAGAGTCGAACGCTGGGGCGAAACTGACTGCGGCTAGCCACGCTGAGCCCTTTTGTACACACGCATGGGCTTCTGGAATAACCGGCGTAGAAGGTTCGACGAGTAGAAGACTCTGACCTCGAACAAGTAACACGGTTCTCGAATTTACCAGAACATTACGATAGAGTCACCAAAAATGCGTACCCGCGGCCAGGAATCGAGCCCTGGCTTTCTGAGTGGAAGGCACGCGCGATAACCGTTAGGTCACAAGCGCGCTGCCTGCTTGGTCAGCTGCGCTCGTGGCATTATTCCCCCCCCCCCCCCCCCGCCCCTTTAAATAAGTGAATAGTACTGATGCAACACAAAACAAAACAAAGCAAATAAAAAGAACGGCAAATTGAAGAGTCATTTATAACACATAAGGTCCATAGTCCTATCAAGCGTAGTACGGCTTCAGGCGCACCACGTGGACGACTTCAGGTCGTGGTGGGCGGCGTGATGATGTTCTTGTTCCGCCGGGCATCATTTCGTAGTTTAGCTCCCCAAGGCGACGAAGTACCTTGTATTGTCCGAAGTACCGTTTAAGCAGTTTCTCACTGAGGCCGCGGCGACGGATGGGCGTCCACACCCACACCCTGTCTCCGGGCTGGAAGTGGACGTCTCTGCGACGAAGGTTGTAGCGGCCCGCGTCGACGCGTTGTTGGTCTTGAATCAGGAGTCAGGCGAGCTGGCGGACTTCTTCGGCCCGTTGAGCAACCACCTGGGCGTCGTCGCCCTCACTGTCAAATGCCTCATAAGGCAGCATGGCGTCCAGCATGGTCGTTACCTTCCGACTAGGTACCAGCTGGAAAGGTGTGATCCAGTGGTCTCTTGAACCGCCATATTGTAGGCGAACGCTAGTTACGTAGGGTAACACCTCGTCCCACGACTTGTGCTCTACGTCGACGTACATAGAGATCATGTCGGCGATTGTCTTGTTGAGTCGCTCCGTCAGCCCGTAGGTCTGCGGGTGGTACGCAGTGGTACGACGATGGCTGGTGTGACTGAGCCGGAGGATTTCTTGGGTCAGCTGTGCCATGAACGATAATCCCTGATCTGTAATCAGAACTTCGGGAGCGCCGTGCCGGAGGACGATGGACTCGATGAAAAGCTTGGCGACTTTAACAGCAGTCCCTGAAGGAAGGGCTTTCGTTTCGGTGTACCGCGTGAGGTGATCTGTGGCGACGATTATCCAACGCGGTTTCCCAGGGTCGACGGCGGAAAAGGACCAAGTAGATCCATTCCGATCTGCTAGAACGGTGCAGTTGGTGAAGCGATCGGCTGCAGGAGACCTGCCGGCTTCGTCGGCGGTTTCTTGCGTCGCTGGCACTCGTGACAAGATTGGGTGTAGAGGTGGATGGTTTTGGGGAGCTTGGGCCAGTAATATTTTTCGCGAATACGGGCCAGCGTCCGACTGTAACCAAGGTATCCGGACGTCGGGTCGTCGTGGCAGGCTTGTAAGATCTTTCTCGAAGGTCGGTCGGGATTACCAGCAGCCACGGCGTGTTGTTGTTTCCGAAGTTCTCTTTGTAGAGTACACCTTGTCGAATGGCGAAGGTTGGCAGGGCTCGTGAAAAAACACGGGGCACGGTACTCACGCGCCCTTCCAGGTGCTCAATTAACGCGCGTAGCTCAGGATCGTCTCGTTGACGTCGTGCCAGGTCGTCGGTGGTCATTGCTACTAGGAAGCACTCGTCGTCATTGTCGTCGCTGCTGCCGAAAGGTGTCTCGACAGGGGCCCTGAACAGGTAGTCGGCGTCGCTGTGCTTGCGGCCTAACATGTACACTACAGTCATGTTGAACTCTTGTAGTCGGAGACTCCCTCGAGCGAGGCGTCCTGAAGTGTCCTCGAGGGTCGTAAGCCAGCAGAGCAAGTGGTGGTCTGTGACTACGTGGAACGGGCTCCCGAACTTCATGATTTCCCAGACGACCGCAAGACATTCTTTTTCAGTCGTGGAGTAATTTCTCTCCGATTTGGACAGCGTTCAACTTGCGTAGCGCTCGATGCCTTCTTGCACTTGAACTAGTACCGCTCTAAGTCCTGCATTACTAGCGTCCTTGTGAATCTCGGTTTCCACATCATGATCAAAGTGTCCAAGGACAGGAGGAGTTGGAGTCCTTGCTTTAGCTGGTCGAATGCTTGCTGCTGCTCCTCGGCCCATTCGAACTTCTCTGCGTCCTTCGTGAGGTTTGTAAGCGGTGCGGAAATCCTTGAGAAATCCCGAACGAAGCGACGATAGTAGGCAAAAAGTCCAAGAAATCATCGCACGGTCTTCTTGTCTGTCGGCGCTGGAAATGCCGCAACGGCGCGAGTCGTTGCGGTATTTAGCCTAGGAACTTAAGTTCGTCATAGGCGAATTGGCACTTTGACGGCTTGAGGGTGAGTCCGGTGGTCTGTATGGCTTGGAGAACAGCGCGGAGTCGTCGAAAGTACTCGTCGAAGTCAGTTGAAAATACTGCGACGTCGTCAAGGTAGACGAGACAGCTCTGACACTTCAGCCCTGCCAGTACGGTGTTCGTGACACGCTGGAAAATTGGTGGTGCCGTGCATAGTCTGAAGGGCATCACCTTAAACTCGTACAGTCCATCCGGCGTTACAAAGGTTGTATTTTCTCGGTCCCGTTCGTCGACTTCGATCTGCCAGTAGCCGCTCTTCAGGTCCATCGATAAGAAATATCGAAAGTGGCGCAGCCGGTATAGAGTGTCGTCGATGCGGGGGAGTGGGTAGACGTCTTTCTTCGTCACCGCGTTCAGCTGCCGGTAGTCCACGCAGAACCTAAGCGTTCCGCCCTTCTTTTTAACCAGCATGACTGAAGAGGCCCAGGGACTGCTTGAAGGTTGAATTATGTCGTCCTTCAGCATCTTTTGAACTTGCTCCTGGATCACCTCCCTTTCTTTAGCGGAGACTCTGTACGGCGATCAATGCGCAGGGCGCGCGTCGTCCTCGGTAACGATGCGGAGCTTCGCGACGGAGGTTTGGCGCACCTTCGAAGACGTCGCAAAGCAGCCGCGGTATTCGGCGAGGAGTTTAATCAGCTGCAGTCATTTGAGGCTTGGAAGCTTAGGGTCGATGTCGACCTGCGCTGGCGACGTACTGTCTTGCTCGGGTGGAGTGGACTCGACCCTCCATTAATCGCGGCGATTTCGGCGGAGTTCTGAAGTTCCTCGATGTGGCCCACGGCTGCACTTTTCGTGAGGTGTTGCGTTTCATTTCGGAAGTTCGTCACGAGGACCACAGTCCGCCCATTCTGAAGTTCAGCTACTCCTCTTGCGATGCCTATTCCTCTTCCCAAGAGCAATTGGAGGCTTCCCTCGAGAAGAACTTCGCCTCAGGAAGCTTCATCGATCCCGACAAGCACGAAAACACTTGACCGCGGGGGTGACTTTACGTGGTTTGCGAGGACTCGGTACCGCGGATGACGTTGCTTTGTGCTCCTGCAGTAGTGGAGTAGGTTTTCGAACCGTCCGCCGGTTTGTTTCCAGGTCGATGACGGCGCCAGACTCGAAGAGAAAGTCCATTCCGAGGGTAACGGTCCTCGCACAGTCTTGCAGAATGACGAACTTGACAGGGCACGTCTCACCATGGATTTCAATTCGAGCGGTGCACCTTCCGACAGGCGTAATGAGGTGTCCTCCAGCAGTTCGTATCTGCGGCACCTCCCACGGCGTCGTCACTTTTCGAAGGCCGCGAGAGAGCCTCCCATTCAAGACTGAGTAGTCTGCTCCGGTGTTCACGAGTGCCGATGCGTCGTGGCCGTCGATAATAACATTTAGATTGTTGGACACCAATGCAGGGGCGTCGTTGTGATGCGTAGCGTCGGTAGAGTGGGAGCGCTCCGTCGTTCTTGAAGGCTCTTTGCTTCGGTCATCTTCGGCAACGCCACCTCCAGGCGTAGCCGCACTTAGTTTTCCCGACGAGAAATGGGCGACAGGCTTTCACAACGAGGTCGGGGCATCGGCGAAACTGGACGTCCTGGTGACGGCGACCGGGACCCGCGGCGAGGGGCGGGCGGAGGAAACTGAGGTCGTCGAAGATACTCTTCAATCTCCTGTGGTCGCTCACCGTAGCGTGGGCGTGGGTCGCTCGGGTGGAAGCCGCGCAGCCCTTTTTGCCGGTAGGGGCAAAGGCGGTAGATGTGGTCGGCTTCCCCGCAGTGGTAGCACAACGGGCGCCGATTGGCCGTCTTCCTCACGTCGGTCTTCCTTGGCAAGGGTTGCTCTGGGCGGGCCTACTGAACTTGTCCTTCCTGGCATCGAGAATACTGGGGCATCGGAGGATTTCGTCGGGGTGCTGCCATGACCGGGCGGTGAGCTTGCGGCGGTCGTCGGCCATGGCGGCGTAGGTCAGCGTCGGTTCTTCGGGTGCGGCCACGGTGACGGGGGCAATCGGTAGGAACGCTCGCTGAACCTCGTCTCGGACGACCTCGGCAATGGAGATTGAGGCCGAGCGTTCAGCAGTCGGCAGAAGCTTTTTAAGCTCCTCCCGGACGATGTCGCGGATGATGTCGCGGGGGCCGGGGATGCTATAGGGCTGATGTCGTAGCCCGATGCAGAAGCAGCAGCGACGCTCGAGTTCCGATGGTAGTGGGTGGCTCTTGCGAGAAGGGCACGTTCCATGTTCGTGGCCTCCGGGACGAAGTTTTCGACGGTGGATTGGGGGGGGGGGGGGGGGGGGGTTGCGAACAAGACAACCGTAGATGTCATCCTTGACACTGTGGCTCGTACGCAAGTAGCGAGGTCAACAACGTTTATTGCACGCACCGTGAGGCTTTATATACAACGGCGCAGTTGCCGTGCCGATGACAAGGCTGACGATTGCAAGGCTGATCTGGTATCAGCTAGTGACGCTGCGCTACATCTTCCCTCTTTCAAACAAAACAAAATTAACCGAGAAGAGAAAAAAAATATACAAAAAATTAGGAAATAGAAGATATTACACTTGTACGATCGCGCTTAAAGTTCTGGTCTTGGGTATCTGACGGGGCTCCGCCGTTGTCTTGAACTCCTCCTGAGCTCCTGGGTTGGAGCGTCTTGTGATGGTGGGGCTCCCGTTGAGGGTTTTTCCCGGACCTGGCGGCCAGGGCATTCAGCAGCCGCAGTGGTGACAAGTCGGTGTTGCCGCGGCGGCAATTCAGCAGCCGCCGTGGTGATGAGTTACTGCTGCCGAGGCGGCAACCCGCGCAGGTGCTCTCTTGTTCTGCGTTGCACACGTCCGTCACCAGTTTCGATCACAAAGGAGCGGGGAGGCCCCGCATGCCTTACGACGACTGCTGGAGATCACCTGCGTGAATTGGTTTCAAATGTAGACCCCTGCTGACCACCTTGTAGTTTCAAAAGTGTCTTTGTTCTGATGTAGAAGGTCCGCTGCTTGCTGCGGATCTCTTGTAGTCGTTTGTGCACATCCTTGGGCGGTATGATGGCAGGTTCCAGGCAGCAGTCGGGAACCGGAAGCAGTGTGCGTGTCTGACGACCCATTAGCCTTTGTACTGGTGACTTGAGCAGGTTATCCCTTGGGCTGTTGCGCCATTCCAGGAGGGCGCTGCAGAAGTCCAGGGTGTTGTAGGAGCACCTCGTTAGCAGTTTCTTTGCCTCTTGTACGGCTTGCTCAGCCATTCCGTTGGAGCGAGGGTGGTGAAGGCTTGACGTGACGTGAATTATTCAAAACATACTCACGAAGTCCTTGAAATTGTAACTATTGAGGGGGCCCATTGTCACTGCACAATTTGGCTGGTATCGCATGAGTAGCGAAGACGGACACCACGGAAGCTGCCGTGGACTGTCGCAGTTCCTTCATCTCGAAAAAGAAAGAGTAGAAGTCAAAAATTATCAAAAAAGTTCGATTGTTGTGGTAGAACAAGTCTAGCCCCACCAGCTGCCACGGTAAATTGGGTAGTTTATGGCTCAGCAATAGTAATCCTGCGTTTCTGGGCTTATGCTTCGTGCAGACCTCACATGACTTTGCAAGGGCTTCGATGTCGCATGACATGGTCGGCCAATACATCACTTCTCCGGTGCGCATCTCCATTTCTGCTTCACCCCTATGTGCGGCATGCAGAAGTTTCAAAATTACTGTCCTCTTGGACTTTGGAATTACGACTTTGTTACTCCTGAAGACCAGCCCATCTTCCACGTGCATCTCGTCTCTGTAGTTCCAGTTCGTTCGAAGTTCCTCCGGGACGGCTCGTTTCTCAGCTGGCCAGGATGCTGATGCATACTCTCGGAGCTAGATGAAAGCCGCGTCGTTTTCTGTCGCCTGGAGGATGTCGTGGAGCCGTGCATCTGAAACTGATAGCGTGGAAACAATGTTTACTTGAAACTGGTCACTTTCGTCTTTTAGCATAGTTTTGGTTGGGAACCTTGACAACGCGTCCGCTAGAAAAAGTTCCTTCCCTGGCTTGTACAGTGTACTGCACGGTAATGGGGTATCGCTGAAGCGCTAGCCTCATCCTTTGTAGGCGGAGCGGGCAGTCACAGAGGGGTTTCCTGAATATTGCTTCCAGTGGCTTATGATCCAATTCCACAGTCACAGGTGAGTGACCTAAAATATAATCTTTAAACTTGCTGCCTCCGTGTACTATCGCGAGCGCCTCTTTTTCAATCTGGGCGTATTTTTGCTGAGTCTCGGTGAGGGAGCGTGATGAGTAGGCGCTGGTTGCTCAAAATACGCAAGAACCGGCGCCTTGATAAGTGACTCTTGCAGCGTTTTAGATCTGCTTTGTTGGCGCTCATTCCAAACCCAAGCGATATATTTTTAGGGGCGGAGCTCCTTAGGGGCTAGCCATGTCCGTATGTCCGTCCGCCGTCGGGTGCACGTGCTCCTGCTCGTGAGCTCACGCGTTCACGTGCTCGTGTAGGGAAAAACAACAACAACAACAACAACAACCGCATCTTCACGTGGTGAATGATGTTGATTGGGGCGAAGCTCTGGTGGTGCTTGTCTGTGTAGACGGTGAGCCGCAGCATGCCGAGCCTTTCGTTCGTTTTCATCCATGTCAGAAAGAGAATGTGTGGTATGGAACGTGGTTGTTTACGCATTTGAGCATTTGACCGCAGCGTGACATGGATGAAAGCGAACGAAAGGCTTGGCATGCTGCGGCTCAGCGTCTACGCAGACAAGCACCACCAGAGCTTCGCCCCAATCAACATCATTCACCACGTGGAGATGCGGTTGTTTTTCAACAGCTCGCGTAATGGTGCTGAGAGAGCAGACATATTTGGTATGAATCATGCGACAAAGTTCGTCATGCCAAGAAATATTTGTAATTCCTTACGATCTCTGGGCTCCGGAACAGCAAGGATATCCTCGACTTGTTCTGGGTCTAGGCTCAGACCTTCAGTCGTCAAAATGTGGCCTAGTTACCGTACCTGGTCCTGCAGAAAACGACACTTTTTTAGATTCAACTTGAGATCTTGTTTCTCGCAGCGTTCCAGCAAGTTCTTCAGGTTCGCGTCATGTTCTTGTACCGTGGTTCCCCAAACTAAAATGTCGTCCATGACGACTGCTACGTTCTTTAGTCCCTCTATGACACCGTGCATTGCGCGCTGGAATACTTCTGGGGCTGTGGAAATTCCGAACGGCATGCTCAGAAACCTGTATCTGCCATAAGGGGTGCTCATGGTACAAATGTGCGAACTTGCTTCTGACAACTTTATTTTCCAAAAGCCCGATGACGCATCCAATGGCGAAAAAAACTATGAGCCGTGCAGATGTGGAGCTACATCTTCTAGCGTCGGCATGCGATAATATTCGCATAATAGAGGTTTGTTAAGATCAAATAGGTCTAAGCAAATTCTGACCTTATCTTTCTTTACTACGACCACCATGTGAGTCGACCATTCCGTTGGTTCGTTTACCTTGGTGACGACTTGATCCGCTTCCATGCGGTCCGACTCTGCCTTGACTCTATCCTGGAGGGCCACAGTTATCCGTCTTGCTGCCTTGACAGTGTGCTTGGACCCTGGTTGTAGCTTCATATCGTAGACCACACTCTTCAGCTGGCCGAGCCCTTGAAAAACTGCTTCAAAAGGTCGTGCTGCACCGTATAGCTCTGCGGTGCTCACACCTGCAACACGAGTAATCAGTCCGAGGCGTTCTGCTACACTGCCACTCAAGGTGACTGGAACCTCTTGGCGTGCAACAAAAAACCCAGCGTGACAATTCTTTTCTTGATTACGTATCCCGAGGCAAATTTTTTCTGGCGCCTTTTCTGCATGACCGAAGAAAGTGTTCAGGGTGACGTTGCACTTTACTGCTGGCTTCGTCATGAATTGGCCTTGTGCGGCCCTGGAGATGACACAGCAATTGGCTCCGGTATCTATTTTGCAATGAACGGGAACGCCTTCTAGTGTCACCGCAGCCGTCCATAGATCCTCGCAAGATACAGCACCGACAGTTAGCGCTTTCAAGAAGTATCTCGTTACCGCTATACTTCGTTTCAGCTTCGGTCCGAGCGCGGCCGATGTTATGAGCCGAAGGGCCAATGAAACAGCGAAAGAGGCACAACGTCATGGCGTACTCTCTGCAGTTAATGAGACCAGCCGGTACTCGCCGTCTCTCTGTGCGCTCCTCCGCCGGCTAGTCCTATCAAGCGCCGAGAGCACGCCATGACGTTGCGCTTTTTGCGCTCTTGATTGGCCCTTCGGCTCATAACATCAGCCGCGCTCGGACCGAAGCTGAAACGAAGTATAGCCACAACCTCGTGTACTATCGCGGACAATATGAGCTGAAACAGCGCTCCGGCCAGCGGACGGTACTACCTGCGCCGCCTGTCGCCTTGCTCCGCACACATGGCGCACCCTTAGTCCGAGATGAATTCTCAGTTGCGCGCGCTGCGCCACTGCGCTCTTCCGGCTGTGTGCAAGCGAGACGGTGGGTGCGATAGCGGGAGTGTGTGGTAGGGCGGCGGGGGGAAGAAAAGATTACCCTTGTCGTTCCCCTTTTGGTATTGATTTACTTTACCCTATTGCGCAAAATCCCGTAGGAAAAACGCTGACTGGTGAAGAAAAAATATTGAAGTGTCTTAAATTTCAACTGCGATTATCGTTTTTGAAAGTCATATCAAAATACGTTGCAGGTCGTTTTTGTTTGATTATAGGTGCATGCACAAAGTGGTACATCGTAAAATATAGGCCAAAATCTGCATGCCGGATTTAGTCCGGCTCCAAAGTATTTTTTTTTCTGTTTCACTGATCACAGATGTTCAAAAAACGGTAAGCATACATGTTACTGAGAAGGTTCTGTAACCTTGATTAGTATAAAAATGCTCAAAAATATTATTTCTTTATTACTGGGTCCACGTGTTTGTTTCAAGCAAACAAGTTGCTGACAAGACACCAGTTTTTTGTTCACGAATTCCTAGTCTTAATAAGGTGGGACGAACAGTCATATATTTGTCACGAGAAAGAGACTGAAACTTAATCGAAAGAATATTTGCAGAGGGCATTGTCAGACACAAATGATTAATTGTCGGCGTTGAAGTTCAACTGCGCTATACAAGAAGATCTTGATGAAGGAGGCACCCCCCAAAAAGTATGCAGGGTTAACGGCGTCAAACAGTGTGTCGCAACCGTAGCATCAAGCTTTGTTCCAATCGGCAGAAATCCAGTTCAGGGGGTCCTGAGGCGCAGTAAAACTTGCAAAATAATTTAATGCCGCGTCATTCTCCCCTGACCCGCGACCACGGCTCTCATTCTGTCTGGTAAGAAATCATAGAGCGCGGCCACGAAGTCTGGCTCAGCCCCGAAGCCACTCCCATTCACCTCCCATTGCTTTCCACAATTTGTGGGCAGTGGCGCGGAGGAGGGGACGCCGTGACATGGCTACCTTGATGCGCCACCAAATGTTTTCGATGATATTCAGATCGACTCCTTTTAGGGGCCAAGGCAGCTTCGTCAGGCAGCGCTCCTCGAGGAGATACGAGCGTGACAGCGCATTTTCCACTTCGGCGCTTTCTTAAAATGCACCGAAATGCATGATAGCTGAAACGTGAACATTGGGCTAGCAGACGGTCGGAAGAGCGCAGTGGCGCAGTGAGCGCAAGTGATAATTTATCTCGGCCTCAGGGTGCGCCGTGTTTAGGGAGCGATGCGACAGGCGGCGCAGGTAGTACCGTGCACAGGCCGGAGCGCTGTTTCAGCTCATATTGTCCGCGATAGTACTTGCTGTACGGGGGCCCTTTTTCGCCCTGACTTGCAAACTTTCGCGAAGTGGTTAAGGCTTCCGCACTTGTTGCATCTCTTTCCGGCTGCGGGGCAAGCCTTGTACGTCGTTTCAGCTTAGGTCGGAGCGCGGCCGATGTTATGAGCCGAAGGGCCAATCAAAGAGAAAAAGAAGCACAACGTCATGGCGTTGTGCCTCTTTCGCTGCAGTTGACAGGACTAGCCCGTATTCGCCGTCTCTCTGTGTGCTCCTCTGCCGGCTAGTCCTATCAAGCGCAGAGAGCACGCCATGACGTTGCGCTTTTTGCGCTGTCTGATTGGCCCTTAGGCTCATAACATCGTCCGCGCTTGGACATAAGGTGTAACGAAGAATGCACCTTATGTCCAAGCTGTGCTTCTTAAACCCACACTTTTTTCGCGATGATCTGGTTTCTTGCACTAAGTTTACCTCTTTTTCGCGTTCCTTTACTCCGCTTTGTATTGTATTGCATCGTTCTTCGCCCTGTTCCCAGGCTCTGCATCTTTCTACTGCTGTCGTGTAGGACGGGTGTTCGTAGTTGAGCTTTTGCTGAAGTTTCTTGTCGCAAACGCCCAGAATGATTCTACTTCTAAGTAGGCGTTCTTCAAGATCCCCAAACTCGCAGTTGTTTGCCAAAATGCGAATGTCAGTTAACCATTCGTTGAAAGGCTCCCCTTCTTTCTGGTCCCTCGTACCAAACACAAACTCGTTGTAAGTTAGGTTTGTGGCCGGTTTGTAGAAGCTATCAAACTTCTCAATGATAGTCGTCACGTCTTGTCTCTCCTCTTAGTTTACAAAGGTAGACGTACTGAACAATTTCCTTGCATCTTCCCCGATTATCATTACTGGACTTCTTTCGGTTGAAGGCTGAGCAGGGTGGCCGTAGAAAACAGTTAAAACTCAGATTTCCAATTTGTCAAGTTCCGCTACAGGTCTCCCGACGTGTCCAAGGGTTTCGGGGGCTGCAGCAGCTTTGTGCAGGGCAGCACGATGGTCTGCTCCGGAGACGCCATCGTTCGGGTGGTGCGGCTGTTGCCTACTTTCCGTCGCTCGGTGGCTGCTTCATTGATCCGCGGCACTCTGGCGATAAAGCACTTCTGACACCATGTGGCTCGTACGCAAGTAGCGAGGTCAACAACGTTTATTGCACGCACCGTGAGGCCTCATATACAGTATGCCCTAGCGGCGCAGTTGCCGTGCCGATGACAAGGCTGATCTGATATCAGCTAGTGACGCTTTGCTACAGACACCTCGCATTAGGATCCGCAGCTTCTTTTCGTCGGTGGCTTGAGGGTCGGCGCGAGCGACCAGGCGCAAAACATCCTCGACGAAACTGGTGATAGTCTCGTTTGCGCCCTGGGTCCTCATTCGAAGGAGTTCCTCGGCCCTCTCCCGTTGATATTTGTTGGCGAATATGTCCATCTCAGCGCATCCTTGCAGGCGGTCCACGAGGTCATGGAAGCCTCGCGATTCTCGAACCAGTGCCTGGCCGCTCTTTCGAGCGCGAAGTAAGGACTCTGCAGGCGCTATTCGTCCGTCCATCGGTTTTGCTGGGCCACTCGCTCGTACTGCTGTAGCCAGTCCTTGGTGTCTTCATAGGGCTCACCGTGGAAGGATTTCGGCGTACGGGCAGCGACGGGTAGAACAACGACGGGCGGAGTGGTCATCGTCGCGTTCTTCGTCTTTGATTTCTGCGGCAGGGGTCCGAGTTCCGGGGGTAGGCCTTGGTTACGACGACTTGACCGGGTCTTGGTCCCGGTCAAGTCGCCGTAACGTCACTTGGCCGGCGTGTTTTTCGGAGAGGTACTATCGCGGCCAATATGAGCTGAAACAGCGCTCCGGCCTGTGCACGGTAATACCTGCGCCGCCTGTCGCATCGCCCCGTAAACACGGCGCACCCTGAGGCCGAGATAAATTCTCACTTGCGCTCATTGCGCCGCTGCGCTCTTCCGGCCGTCTGCTAGCGAAAATATCGGTCGACGGAACCACCATCATGATGCGTGTGCCGTGTAGCCCAATGTTTACGTTTTCAGCTAACGTGCATTTCAGTGCATTTGAAGAAAGCACCGAAGTGGAAAATGCGTTGTCACGCTCCTATCTCCTCGAGGAGCGCTGCCTGACGAAGCTGCCTTGGCCCCCAAAAGGAGCCGATCTGCGTATCATCGAAAACATCTGGAGACGCATCAAGGTAGCCATGTCACGGCGTCTCCTCCACCGCGCCACTGCCCACAAATTGTGGAAAGCAATCAGAGATGAATTGGAGTGGCGTCGGGCTGAGCCAGACTTCGTGGCCGCGCTCTATGATTTCTTAGCAGACAGGATGAGAGCCGTGGTCGCGGGTCAAAGGCGAATGACGCGGTATTAAATTATTTTGTAAGCTTTATTATGCCTCAGGACCTCCTGAACCGGACTTTTGCCGATTGGAACAAAGCTTGATGCTACGGTTGTGACACTCTGTTTAACGCCGTTAACCACGCATGTTTTTGTGTGGTGACTCCTTGATCCCGATCTTCTTGTATAGAGCAGTCTAACTTCCACGCCGACTATTAATCTTTCGTGTCTTACATTGTCGTCTGGAAATTTTCTTTCAATTAAGTTTACATCTCCCTCTTCAGGAAAATATATGACTGTTTGTCCCACTCTATTAAGAATAGGAATTTGTAAACAAAAAACTGGTGTCTAGCCACCAACTTGTTTTTTTTTTAACAAACAGGTGGGCCCAGTAGTAAAGAAATTATATTTTTTAACCTTTTCATGCCAATCAAGGTTACAAGACCTTCTCAGTAACATGTATGCTTACCATTTTTTAAACATCTGTAATCAATGAAAAAGAAAAAAAAGTAGATTCCTTGGAGCTGGACTAAATCCGTCATACAGATCTTGGCCTATATTTTACGATGTCCTACTTTGTGCATGCCCCTATAATCAAACAAGAACCACCTCCAACGTCTTTCGATGTGACTTTCAAAAACGATAATCGCAGCTGAAATTTAAGACACTTATATATTTTTTCTTCACCAGTCAGCGTTTTTTGTACATGTTTCTGCGTGATAGAGTAAAGTTAATCAATTTCAAAAGTGGAACGAGAAGTGTAATCTTTTGTTCCCCCCGCCGCCCCACCACACATATTCCCGCTGTCGCACCCGCCGTCTCGCTTGCAGATGGCCGGAAGAGCGCAGTGGCGCAGCGAGCGCAAGTGAGAATTTATCTCGTACTCAGGGTGCATCATGCGTGCGGTGCAAGGCGACAGGCGGCGCAGGTAGTACCGTGCGCCAGCTGGAGCGCTGTTTCAGCTCATATTGTCCGCGATAGTACGGTCCACGGGCATAGAATACAAATACCCCGCACCTCCACCATAATGTCACGAATCACAATTGATGAGGCGATAATAGCTGAAGAAACTAAACTTTTAATGGGGCGAACTTGTGCCCAAAAATAAAAAAAAGGAACAGAGGAAAGCAGAGCGTCGCGGGCGTCGAAGTCGGCGTGACAGCAGAGTCGAACGCTGGGGCGAAACTGACTGCGGCTCGCCACGCGGAGCCCCTTATGTACACGCGTGGGCTTCTGGAATAATCGGCGTAGAAGGTTCGGCGTGTAGAACATTCTGACCTCAAACAAGCAACACGGTTCTCGAATTCACCAGACAATTACGTTAGAGTCAACAAAAATGCGTCCCCGTGGCCAGGAATCGAACCCTAGCTTTCTGCATGGAAGGCACGCGCGATAACCGTTAGGCAACGAGCGCGCTTTTTTTTTTTTATTGCCGGTTCGGACATGGTACAATACAAAAGGATCACACTGTTAAATTCACTTCATGAAGATCACTTATGCGTGGTCGTAAAATTTAAAATTCTTTCAAGGTCTCAAGTACTGTCGTGAGCAAAAGTCTGGATAACACGGGAGCGCCGACCGAATTGCATCGCCGCGCTCCCTGACGGCGCGGCGCCTGGTGCCGAGACACGCGCAATGCGCACGCGCGTCCTTTCTTATCTGCTGGCCCACTTGTTCGCTCGCTTCAACGCGATGCGCTCCTGAGCGATTAAATTAAAGCCCCTCGATGTGTTTGCGTTAGATTAAATTGGCGCTAGGCGCCGCCCCGGGAACCAAGATTCCGAGAGCCTCGCTCACCGCTCTGGAGCCCTAATCTGGACACTTGGCGAAAAATGCGGCAAACAATACATAGGACAAACTGGAAGATGTATTAACGACAGATTAAGGGAACACAACAACAACACCCGATTAGCTAACTCATGACTTTTGGGCATTCACTGCCGTGACTATGGGTGCGCCGCGAACTTCGAAAATAGCACCATAATCGCAAAGAACCATCATCAGTTAACACGTGAGATAATAGAGGCAGCTCACATCATAAAACGAAGTGACACCTGTGTTAGCAGTCCATCCATAACGCTAACGGAAAAAGAATTGTTTTTTCTCGATTCTCGAAGGTAATGTGCGATAGACATTGCTAATTGTTTTGTACAGAAGAGAATGAAGTGAGATGACAATTTTAAGACGGGTAAAAGAAAAACGAAAGAAGACGAAAATACAATTTGAGTTGAAAGTCAGCGCGACGTGAATGACCGTTTTTCTGGTGTGAGTGTGAGTGTGAGTTTGAGGGTGAGTGAATCTACCTAGCGCTTCTCGCACAATATGAATACCCAACTCGCCCGAGCATCCATTCTAAGAAGGGACAATGGTCATCTTTTTAACTCTAGATAACACATTACGCTCTGGGCCTGCATGAAACAGGGGACGATACAACGGTTCAGGAAAAATACTTTCAATAAGGTCACGAGTTAATTAAGCGCTTGTGTGTCACCGTCGACAAATATTGAGGAGGAAAACGCGCAGACAAAAAACGACACGCTTCGACCACTTCCCGAAGAAAACTGCTGAGTTTCCCCTGCTCGGGTCTACATGAAGAAACAACAAAGAAAGGGATTTTATCTGCAAGTCTCATTTGAATTACCGTCCTAAGAAAAGGGTTGGTTTGTTCTGTAGGAAACATAAAACGGGATACAGTCTGCCTAACGAACACGTGAGATAACGATAGCCCTCCCTTACTAACGCGACGGAACAAATTGTTCGCGACGCATTCTCTCCCTTCCCAATCTCCAAATGAAAACCGGCCCCAGCGCGCTGCCTCCTTGGTCAGCTCCGCTCGCGGCAATATACTAAGGCAAAAAGACACGGAAAAACGTAAAGAATCATGTGAATACAACGCATCCAACAAGACGCGGAGCGACGAGTTCAAGCAACCTAATGGCGGCCGCGTCACGTGATTCCGAAATGATAGCGCCAAAGCGATTAAGGACGAAAAGTTCTATAATTTCTGCTCTCAACCGCATTTGCAAGCGTGACTGTCCAACGCGCGCGACCAGGATCAGGAAACCCGATGGCTTTCAGAAATCTGGGTTGCCTATTCTGTTTCCACTATCGAAAAAGAAAAGTATTTGCCAGTCTAGCAAAACTCAGTAAAAATAACGGCACCGTCGACCTCTGAAGTTACGACTAGAAAGCGACACGTTACCTACCGACAATGCTCCGCGGTTTTGTCATTCTGAGTTTGATGGATTTAAGCACCCGACGAAGGTTGCTCGGTTTGGGAGTAATCAGTATTCGTGCCACCCGGCGTGACTGCTCAGTGACACCGTGGCGTGATTAGCTATTGTACATATCTAGGTTACGTGATCCATAGACGCGTAAGTATTCGTATACTAAAGTATATAATAATAAAGAAGAAAACAGTTCGCGAGCAAGGTCAAGTGAGTGCATGTTTGCCAATCCGAAAAGCAAAAGTGGCGTTGACTTTGCTTTTCTAATTAGCTTGAAAGAAACCAACAAACCCGCACGCAATGTGAGCGTGTTCGTGCTCTACTTTTTTCAGCCGTGTAAGCAAACACGAGAGGTTTGCTTACACTTCTCTTGAAGTGGCAGTTTTCGTTCCGGTCTATGCTTAAAGCCGCCATCGGGTCTCATCGTGTCGGTGGCTGTGATACGACGTACCGGCCTTTCGGATCTTGAGTAAGTAACTGCTAATCTTGGCCGAGTTTTCCGCTGTCCTGTTGTTCCCAAGTCGTCAACACCTATTTTACGAGGACCGAAGGGATCTAACCCACTTTAAATTAACCTGAAAAATCGGGTTCTCAACGTAGCGCGTTCCGATTTACTACAGACGTGTGGCAAGGCGGTGGAAGTATGGAGGCAAAATATAATAATAATAGCTTTATTTCCATTACAGGTAATGGCGGAGCCGAGAAAAAAAAAAGAATAAACTTACCGCGTTCAAAAATTAAAAAAAAAAGAAGAATATTCCATTTTTGGGCAGTCTACGGCGCCATTTTGGAGACGACGCCATACGGGGCTCGCTACTTGTGCACGTTGCAAACAGATGGCACAACGTGAGACACGAGAGGATGCGGTGCCTCGACCGATCATTTCCGTAGAAGTTATTGGAGGGGGGGGGGGGGGGGGGGAATGTGAGTGGAGAGGAGGGGAGGGGAGGGAGGAAAGAAGGGAGGGAGGGGGAAGAAGAATTTAAACACTTATTTTCGTATTTAGTTTATTCTGAAAGTATATCTGAAATTGAAATTTATACATTAGTAAATATACTCGCCCGCACTGAAGGAAGCGCAGTCAAAACTTTCGGAAGACCGTCTGCTACGTAAGCTCTGCGACGGTGCTCCCTCGACGCTTCCGGCATTTGTCGGCAGCATTTTGCACACGGCCTACAATCTCCACGAAATGCTGTCATAAATTGCCTGTAACAGTTTCTTTTTTTTTTCATTTTGGAATGAATTATAAATCTATCCGATGATATTTTGACTTCAAATTTGTACCACCTAGCCGCACGTCTGCAGTAAATCGCAGCGCGTTTCATTAAAAACTGATTGTTGCGGTCCGTTTAAAGTGGGTTCGATAGATATCATTGGCCCTCGCGGTATATACATATAATTCAAGCGCTACTAAACATTAGTTTCAAAAATCCTAACAAACCAATCCAATAATCGTATTTTGGGCGCTCCGGGCTGTGGAATGCGTTCAGAGTACGCGCAGTAACTCTCTTCCACGGAATGTCGGATGCTGCGTATACGTATTTGTTCATAGCCCAGCGACTCGGCATTTGTCGCCTCGGTGATAAGTTCTCGAAAGGTGTATACACCAATAACAAGAAGCGAAAGTTTGAACGCCAGCTGTTTAGGAAATATTATAACTTAAACCAGCGGTGGCGAGACAATTATATGCGAAGAGCCCAAATAATAATAATACAAAAACACAATTCGTAGTAAAGAGCCGCAGTAAAAAAAAGGCGGGATGTTTTCATTTTTATTTTGGTTGGTGGTGTAAACGGATTAAACAAATAAAGTAGGTCCTCATTATGTTTCGTCATTTTGTAGCCCTGTTATTGAAAAGAGCACCTTGAAGTAAGGCTCGAATGACGTCGTTGCGGAACTGAGCAGGTCAGATAGGTGTTTGTTCATCAGGGTCGCAGTCTGTATTGAGTTTACCTTCTTCACTGTTGAGGACGGTGCCTCATAGTGGCACGTTGATTTGAATATCAAACGGAAGTTTGTGAGCCGCAAGCTTAACATGGGGATACTTTGGTTATGGGGGTACGCTTACCAGGGAGCGGCGATCCGCGCTTGAGCCAGCGAAGAGCCGCACGCGGCTCGCGAGCCTCAGTTTGGCCACCCTTGACCTAAACCCTGTGACACGGAGAAGTAAAATAACGGCCAAGACTTATCTCAGGGTTTAGATTATGATACACGAATACATGGTAAATTCGGGCGATGAGAACTCAAGAACAGTTAATTTACCTCATTTTATTTAAAGTTAGGGCATAATCATAGGAGAGACGACACAAAAACACAGACGGACAGACTAAAAAGGCAAGGTCACGGCACAGCCTACGCCCTCGATTGGTTTCGCCGGTAGGAGCACAGGCTCAGAAGGACGACGCGTGCCGTGGCGTTGCGCTACGAGTGCCGTTTGACCGGCCCCTCGGTCTTGGAGGGTCGGTTACGCTTAGACTTGAGCGCAGGTCACGCTGCTAATAATACATTGCACAAAAGGACAGCCTGCATATACAGATTCGAATTCGAGTCAGCGCGAGATGCGTGCTTCGAATTTCGCGTGGCAACTGCCAGTGAGTTCAAGGAGTAGACTTGAGCGTGCGGCATTCGAGCCACGGATATATTGCGGTTAGTCGTGTTTGCAGACTGTCTCTTGTATGTATGATGTATGAGCAGTGTGAGCCCGACTTAATTAGGGTAAAACGGCGTAGAGACTGGGTAAAATTTCGAGGTTTCACGTGCACCAACTCAACTAAGGGCACGCCCCAGCGTAGAACTGAGGACAATATTTTTAAATTTTTAATAATTATTTAAAAAAAATATTTTAACCCTAGTGACACTGCTCATACCATGCAATTGACACGCGGTGTTCGCTGTCGATATGGGGACAGAATTATCTTCAGACAGGCATCAGGTATCTTCGAAGCATGCTCTGCTCTACAGATATGTGTATGCCTGAAACATGTGTGCAGACAGTTCTTGTACGACCAATATCTCAGTACCGTCATACAAAGGGAAAACGCGCCTCAGACTGCAGACTGTCATCTGTGTGATCTCGGTGCGACCCCGGTGCGGCCCCGGTGCGACCCCGGTGCGATCCCGGTGTGATCCCGGTGCGACTCCGGCTTTAGTGTCTTTTCGACGTGCAACCTAAATTTTGTTTACACGGCGCCTTCCTCGCAATGAGCCTCCGTCGGATAGCGGGCATGCACTTCGGTCGGGATTCGAACCCGCCAACTGGGTGCCTATCCGTACGCCGGCGCTTGGTCGCGGAGCCAGCGAGGCGACTGGTATCAGCACGGGACACGCTGATTCGCTCTTTCACCTTCATTTCAATAATTAACGAAGCAGACAATCGCCGAGATAACGGCCAGGAGCGAGCACACAATAAACGCGCCGAGGTTGGTAGGCGAGCCTTCTCGTCTCGTCTGAGCATTCGCAGCGGCATAACTTTCCAGTGATCATTGTCTACTCCTGTCTTCTCGTGCCGGGCGGCGATCGTGGTTGACTCGAGGGACGCCCTCGCCACCACGCGGCGTGCCTCCAATCTAATTTCTTCAGTTTACGTTGCCTTCAGGCCCCGGCAACACAAAGGGGAACAAAGCAGGCTCTGCAACCGATCTCAGCCGTGAAGTGCGGCCTTCGGATATCAGCGCCTGTCCTCCGCGGCCTGCGCCGACCTGACAGTGGGGTGGAAGCTGCACGTGCTCGCTGGGCTAATCGGCTGTTGGCCTTGCGCTGCATGGCGCGACGCTGTGTACGGGCAGACGGAGATAGTGGTCATGGGACGCGGGGGTGAAGGTTAATTACCTACCAGCCTCTACTCCGCTTCCACGCAATAAAACAAACAAACAACAACGTGACTACGCCTCAATAGCTCCGCAGAGCAACCGGGGAATACTCTAGAGAGACCTTCGTCAGTCTAGCCAACATGAGACTTGGGTGACACACAGAAATGATCAAACCAACAGATGGACCAACCCGTTTTGCTCTAAAAGTGATGTCCATTCACGATGGGACATGACCAGAACGCGAACACCAGAAGTTCATTTCCAGCAAAAACGTACTTCCGATCTCGTCATTTGCTGAACTTTCCTTGTGGCAGCGATGGGCTCTTGGAATGCTGCGTGGGAAAGTAGGCACACATGGTTTTTGTTTTAGAGCGAACGCAAGAAATCCGTTCCGCGCTGGAACGCTGGACATACTATTTCACAGCCTCAGTGTGCCAGCACGTATATAGTAACACAATTTCTTGGGGTTGTTTTCTTCACCATGGTCATTTGCTGCTCTGCCTTTGTCGATTGGCGATCGACTGCCCCATCAATACACTCCGGCGATGATGGAGCTCTAAATCTTTGTAGTCACCGAAAGCTTAAGAAATGCAGGGCGCGGCCTAGCATATCCACTTGTTCTTGGGAACTTACGGCAAAAAGAATGAAGACGACTCGGTGTCATCGGTTAACCAAGCCGCTCTTCGAGCTTGTCTCACCGGACGATGGCTATTCTTTATTTCCCTCTTTTATGTCCCGACCGGACAGGTATTTGCCACTCTAACGTCCTTTAGATGGCAGGGCGGTAGTCTCAAGATGGCGGAAGAGACGGGGATAGATTCCCCATGATGTCCCGTGCGCCTGGTCGCCGATGCTAATCAGTGTGCTAAAAATTACTTTATTAGGATACAAACTACGAAGCTGTCAGGCCAGGAGCACAGCTGGCGCGGAGACGTTGACGGGCGTTTGGAAAATGAGCACGTTGATTTTTTAAAAGTTGCTACGCGGAACGCAGAACTTTCCATTTTAACGCCCTCGGTTTATTTCTCGTTAAAACTGCATGATGCTCGAACACGCCGAGCAGAACTATGCGCTAAGAGCAGCGCAAAGGCCGGCAGTCCCTGCCACCGGGCCCGCTCCTCTGGTTCTTTGTTCGTCCTCGAGAGGGCGAGTGGGGGCTGGAGTTGGGAATATTTGCGAGCATTCTGTCGCTTTTTTTTTTATTTCCTCTCATTACTATAAAGGCCTTTTTTTTTTTTTCTTGAGTGGGCAGCGACAGGCCGGCAGATGTCAATCCACGGATAGGGTGACCTCGGATTTTAACTCAAATTCCTCGCCAGGCGCCGGCTGACAAGCAAGTCTGCTCACGAGGGAAACGCGGAAACCTTAGATATCGTGTCAACTAGAACGGGACCCTGCTTCTTTGTTCACCTGGTCGCGGACGTAGCGTCAATTCTTATGTTTGACGCTGCCTCGCAGTCGTCTATATTCAGTGTCACGCAGTAAGCCGGAGAGCAGCCGACCCTGCTATTCGATGGAGCCGACCAATCTGCGCCAAAAGTGTATCGTCACGGCCCTGGTTGTCGTTGCAGGCTTCCTGTGCGGAGAGCAAGTCGCCTGCTTCTTGCGCAGGAGTTCCTGTAACGTCAGAAAGACGCTGAGCACTGATTGGCTCTTATTGAAGGATAGTGGGCAGACCTCAAGGCAAGCTGCCTTGAGCTCTGCCCACCATTCAGAACCAACCAGAGCTCGGCGTTCTGACAACACCACAACCCCTGCGAAAGAAGCAGATGAACTTGCGCTCTGCAATGCCAACTAAAACTTATTGTGCACAGAAAAAAGAAAATGCGCCGGATTATGGCGCATTGACGGCGTGTAATAAGTGCCTTATTGCAAACGCACATAAACGACGAGCGTGGTAACGGTGCACTTTTTGGGGCTGCTCAGTTGGCTGCTTCGGGTTCTCAGTATCGACTGAACTTGCACGTAGTTTAAAACGGGGTATATAAAAGAGTTCGCATTTCATTCATGACAAAGGAGGACATAGCGGTCACAATAACAGTTGGCGCTTCAAATATTGCAAACTAAAACAAAACAAAAAAGAAGAGTCTCTGCCGTTCGTGTCATGAACAAAGCGAACGCGCTAAAACTTGTGGAAGGCTGCTTGATCGTATATCGATTTCGGAATTCGTGTTTGCAGAGTCGTAGTAGTATAGCCACTTCAGTAATATAAAGGTCGAGAACACTCCCTTTCAAACACCCATCAAAATACCGCGAAAGCTTTGAGTAGGCAAAAATGGCGTAGATTTGTCTATTTCTTCTCATTCGCGTACAATAAATTACCGCTGCCTATTAGGTAACGGCGCAAGTTTCGTGACTCTTTCATCATTTTGTAGTATATAAGTCATGAGATGACAGACATAAAAGGCTGAAAGATTGCTGTACTGACAGTACGTCGCTATGGTTGATTCTCACCGTCTATGTTGTAGCTGAAATAGATGACGAATGGTGTATTTAGAAATAAGGTTCGTCAAAAGTGAGTATACGTGGGGCTGGGATCACTAGGGTTTCTTATACATCTTAAACACGACTTCTTTTGGAGCAGGGTCTGCTACGCTCCGTTTAAACTACAACTAATTACTTGTTTATAATTTAAAAAAGGGGGTGAAAGGAAAGTACATATGGCCGAAAGAAAAGTACATAGATATCATAAAAATATACTTATGCCTAAGATGTACGTTTAGGTTATCAGTGTATGACGAAACTTTTCCAAGCTGTGTATGAGAAATTTTTTAGAGTATAGTGAGGCTGTTTCCTGGGTTAAAGGGGCGGTGCAACGATATTCAGTTGGAATGTTTTTCACTTTTCACCAGCTTATTGGCCCTAGGACTCAAGGATACTCGCACGCAACGCCACTGGCCAAGAAACTTCTTTGTTGCGGTGTAATTTCGAAGACAAAAATGAAAGTTTTCATTCAATCTCTCCTTCGCGAAACTTCATAACGTAACAGGGGAGATCGCGCTATCCTCCAGTGACGATATTTGTATTCAGCTCATAGATTGGACCCGAGCATTGCGTGGGCACTCGATTTCGGTTAGTGACAAGCGATAGCTCGAGAAGCATTCGGGTAGTGGCCCATGTCTAATCGCTGCTCTGACGACAACAGCCGAAGCATAACAATGTGGGGAACTCAGCGCGTGTGCTGTGCCTTGTTAACCCCAGCGCGTGGCTATGATCAACATTTACGACATATTAATCGGTTCCAGATCATGTGGCCGCTGGTTCTGGCTGCGAGTTGATGGGGTGAACACTGCTCGTTTTTCTTTGATTTTTTCTGCGACTTCGATTGCGATTGCGTGTGGTGAAAAGCGAATGGATGTTTCACAGGTCATTAACGTCAGGAACCCTTTCTAAGCGGTATTTGCGCAAAGTACAAAAATCGTCGCATCGCCCCTTTAAAGTGCATTACGCAGTAGCGATACACGACCGCTCGACGCACGCCGGTACAATGCTCATCCACGTCGAAAGTGCAAGGGTGGGGATATATATGTACATATATACGGTAATGTTATCGAATTACGCAAAACGAAATCAAAGAAAAAATGCAAATGATAAATTCCGAATTTAGAATATCTGGTTACCTTTCATGCAATCTGCAATCCAGTGATAAATAAGGGATTACTGGTCGTGGTTTTGCGCTATGAGTAGTAGTTTGAGGCCATCTGCGAGACATCATTCTAAGAAAACTTGAACGTCTGCTTTCCCTCAAATCACTTGGGAGAGCTAATCGCTGGAATCTACGGTACGAGCTCGGCGAATGATGAGGATGGAACCATGTTTAGACCTGAAAAAGAAAACAGTTCGCGCTGACACTAAACACGATGAAACGCCATGCTCATGGCCCCAGCATAAGACATTTTGGTGGAGTGAAAAGGCATAAAAGGTGTTGTTCTCCAATGAACACCTGATTAAATAAAGAGTGGTTAAAAAGAAGATTTTTTTTTTTTGCTCTATACAAACAGGAGAAAGGGATGACTCGTTTCCTCTACGAAAGTATATTTCCTACAGGCCAGCGTAATCGTTTTTTACGAGTTTTACATCTGCTTTATGGGGGTTTTCGTCATGCTCTGATACACAGCGATGCCGAGCGACCTCTCGGGAAATGCCGCAGGAACGCAACCCTCGAAACCAATCTTCGAGCACGGCATTTCGTGGAAAAGGCCAACAACATGATACACAAATTTCCGCTTTTGTCGAACCTTGAATCTCGCAAAGAAGGGTGATTTGTGCGTGTCTATACCGGAACGTTGCTTATCTGAAAACAACAAGAACAACAACGCAACAAAGTATGAAGAGCACAGAATGAAACCCTGACGCAAGAAGGTTCCGTTACGCAAAAATGAGGTATCTAGAAGAAAACAACAACCAATAAATAAATAAATAAATAACACCTAATTGACTCCAGTCATGACTTCGTGATCGTTATCTCCCTCCGTTGCTCTGCGAGGGGGTGCCATCGCAAAGAGAGCACACTGACACCCTTTCTCTTCTGTTTTTTTCTGCTCGGAACAGTGTAACTGCAACGTGACTGCTGGGGTCAACGTTGGTTGCCTTTCGACACCGCGTGGTCGTTTCCTGCGGCCCGTACATGCCCTTTCCGTAAAGCTCCCAATAGGCTAATGGCCGCTGTCCGCCCTATTCTCCCTTTCCCCTTAAGATGGGCCGCAGGGGTCACTGCGAGCCATAGGAGCCAGTCCAATGTCGTGCGTGTGTCGTGCGACCTTTCGCTCGGAGGAGCGCAGTCACGCGTGGGGCGCGGGGTCACGTGACACTCACAGCGCTCGATTGGCTAGGATGGCTCATAGCGTTCGCTGGGCACCATCGTAAGGGGAATTGGAGGGCACCTGTGTACCCTTGACGACGTGGCAAAATACTTGGCTTATCGACGCGTCCGATCGCCTTCTCCTGCCGAGAAAGAGAACAAAGGACGTGCTTCTCGATATCGCACCCGAAGCTCCAGAGAGCGTTTTTTCTTTTCTTCTTTTTGTTATTTTAGGGGGGGGGGGGGGCACGCGGTTTGATAGATTTACTGCTTTAATGCGCGGTCACGACGGGACGGCGCTGCGCCCGGTCGGGAACTGCCCGAGAAACGGCGCTGTCCACGTTGTCTCGCGCGATCGAAAATCGAGATTGGCGATGCGGTGATTGTTATTGGAGATAATCGAACCTCGCGTATATGGCGGTGGCCGCGGTCTTTCGAGTCTCCATTTCTTAATCAGCGCCGTCCGCGCGCGCGACTTTGTTGGCCGGGGTGAGGTTAACCTTGAGAGATATCTCGTGGGACGCTATTTGTCTTCCGGGGGGCGTCGGTAGACTCTCAGAAATCTGGGGTTTCTACTTTCTCGCGGAGCAGTTGGGAGGGCCGATATCGCTGCTATCTACGGAGGGAACTCTACGAGGGTCACTGACAGGGTATTCATTCTCGCCCAGGTTTTTATTTGTTCATGACATATGAGAGCCCAACTACCAGAACAGAATTTGCGACTCGAAATTTGGTTTCTTTCCGCCCGAAACTGGCCTTCTTCGTGGTCACGGATCGTCTTCTAAAGTTTAGACACAGCCACCAAATTTAATCAAAGTTGTGGGTCATCGAAGGCACACACTCACCATTAAAGATAGAAAAAGAAATGAAGCCAATATTTTGTGGCTTCTAAAAAACTGCACATACGTTGATTGAAAAAAAAAAGTTTCACAGAGAACCGGAAGCGTTTGTGCGTTCATTGCGTAACTCTCAACATGGCGCCGTATCGCGTATCGTGGGACTCGCAGGCTGGAAGGCGATGGTGGCAGACGACTAGCGTTTGATCTCTACTTCAGAACTGTCGTTCGCAGTACCGGCGAATCTGTCTTCCTTCGAAAGAGAAATTTGGAACCGGTCAAAACAATTAGGATTCATTTTGTACGACACGCCCGACCTCCAAGCCGACTTGGACGACGCCGTCACCCCTTCTCGTGGCTGAAGACATCGCTCGTCTTACGAACATGAATTGGTAACAGCTTGAAAAATGCGCAAACGTCAAGCACTAAGTGGGCGCTTCGAATTGGATACTCATGCGTACAATGTTTGTACTAGGTGCGAATGTGGCCAATGCGTGGTGCTGCCCGACTTTGAGCCTGGGGTGTGCCTTCGTTGCAGGGAAATCAGTAGCAAACTTTCCGACCTACAGTCGGCCGGCTGCATTACTACGAACGAGGAGTTCCCCCTCGTCTGCCTGAGCATTACGATGTTAGAACTATCGTACTTCGAGCTCCACGACAGGAAGCTGCTTATACCCAAGGACATCCACAAGTATAATATTGGGTAGTCAAAACGACTATTTAGAGTTGTAGAGTAGCTCAGTGGAGAGGCGTCCGCTTCGCACGCGGCGGACCCCGGCTCGATCCAGAGAGGGGGCGTACTAATTCTTCTTTGTCAAATATTTTGCGATATTTACAGATTTCTTTTTTTTACAATTATCACTGAAAAAAAAAAATGCTGTGGACGAAACGTCGCTGAATTAAATGGCATGGAACCCCCTTTTTGACACCTGCGAACTCAACGTAGTCACTTTCCACAAAATGCAAGAAGTATATAAATCGGGTAGCGTCCGTTTTCGGAGGTAACTGTTCTGCACGAATTGCAGCCAGCCATCGGTCCCGATTCCGTTGATCTTTCGGAAGCTTGTGCAGACTCTGCCGCACAGTGCTACTTTTGGATGCAGAACCATTTGAAGCAGCTCTCCATGCAACTTCTTGGCGGTATTCTTTTCGGAGTCGATCACGGTCTTTAACCATGGACAAACTACTCATTTCCAACCCTTCGATGTACTAAACAACTCACTTTGAAGTGCAGAACAGCAAGTGGAACAAACATAGCTGCAAAGCAATCGCACTGCAAATGCTTCCTGCAGAGCACGTCGTTTGCTGCGTGCGAAAAAAAAAAAAAAAAAGCGCCCGTGCGCCGGTGCGAAAGAAAGCGGGAGTGTAGTACGTGACTTCCGGCACTCACTCCTCTATATTTCTCTGACCTCCTTGCGCAGGTTTCGGTTTTGGTTTCGAGCAGTTGCGTTGCCTTGGCTTTATTAAAAATATACGTGACTCTGTAGGAAAATATTAATTGAATAGTCTTCCGAACCAAAAAAAAAAAAAAAGAATTTCGGGGGGGGGGGGGGGGGGGTTGTTAGCGTCTTAAATCCAGACGCAGCCAACGCTACGGGCTAATAGAGAGTTCTCGTAGATCGCTTCCACCGTTGCGCAACGCTCTCCGCAACCCGCTACAATTCCCGGAACTCTATAGGGAGTATTCACTGGCGGCCATATCCGTGTGTGCTGCTGCTGAGCGCGTGCTGACGGCGAGCTTCCGCAGTCCTTTTTGGAGCGCGCATTTAGCACCATCGAGGTTGCCGGTCTTGGCAGGCTATTGATGTGAGCTCGTTCTGAGCATGCGCTCTAAACATCGCCCTCAAATATGGCGTCCAGTGAATACCTCCTATAGTCAAGGCCATCGGCACGGATTCCGAGCATACATATCGAACGAGTCAAAAGATCCAATAGACGAAAGATCCACAAGTGGATATTCAGTCTCGTTTGATATTCAGACACATTGGACATTCGGACCTGGTTGAATATTCTGCCTCGTTGGATATTCGGTCGTGGTGGACATTCAGGCTTGGTTGAATCTACCATCTCGATGGATATTCAGTCACGATGCACATTCAGGCCCGGTTGGATCTTCCGTCTCGTTGGATATTCAGACTCCTTGGACATTTACTCTCAGTTGGACATTATTTTTCGATGGAAATTCGTCTCGCCCGTTACGTAACCAAGTGGATACCTGATTTTAGCATTGCGTTTCACATTGTTTACGTATTTCGAGCTGGTAGATCTTCAAATTTCTAAAAAAAGAATGCTGGTTGCTGAGGCGGATTCAGGTTGGTTAAACTTGGCTGTTAAGATCGAACCGATTTTGAAATTGCCTCACGGCTTATAAATAATTGTGCTTGGATGTAACTTGCTTATTCTTATGTGCACCATCCTGTTTCAAGGAACCGCTGGCCCTTGTCCGTTTTGAAGAGGGATGCGCGTGGCCTTCGCCGGCTTACGCTCGCCTGGGGGGTACATTGCATGCTTCCTCCCGACGAGGTCTGCTTTTTGGGATTGTCGGAGGAGTTCGGGTGTCGTTGTTCCCCAGCGCCTCCTCTACCAACCTTGTTCGGCCTTTGCCGAGGCACCTTGGCTGGGTGCTTGGTTGAGACGGCGGCTGAGACTTCAGTGGGAGCTGCGTGGTCACCGGACCAATCAGCCGCCTCCCTCCTATTACCTGCATGACCCGGCTCTCTGCGTGGATATGAGCGGAAGCGTGATGACGTGGCGAAAGAGAGGCGCAGGACGCAGCTTCCACGGTAGTCTCAAGTTTGGGGTGAACTGAGTATAGGGCATAGGCTGTACACTTCCCGGTTTTTACCGAAAAACACCGATATACATCCGCCGGTGTCGAAAATAAAAAATCGGTTAAAATAAAAAGCCCTCATATTTTTTTCATATTTTCGAGCAAGCGTTGGTGTTTTTTTACCGTTAAGGTCCTGTATATTTAACCGACAAACACCGATAAACGTTCGCCAGTAATAAAAACAAAAATTGTTAAAAATAACACTGTTTTTTTAAATATTTTTTGATAGAAATTTTTTCTATTTAGTCCTACGCAAACTTCAGTCAAACACATTATCTTGCCCGAAATCATGCACTTTGCCTGTTGTTCTTTTGTGACCTACGTGGTCTTGGACTTTTGGAGGACGGTAGCTCTATTCGGATTCCGAGTCAGAAGACACAACGCGTCAAAACATCCACCGAGTCAAAACAGCAATTCGTGGATGTTTTGTCTCGGTGGATGTTCTGACTCGATAGATGTGTTGACTCCATGGATGTTTAGACTCGTATGGATGTTCTGACTTGATGAATGTTTTGTCTCAATGGACGTTTTAACTCGGATGGCTGTCATGAACATTTTGACGAATTGAATGTTTTATCATTTTTTGCCTGAAAGGAGAGAGCTGTTATGTAAACGACTTTTGATGATATGGTAAGCAAGGACCGTGTGCACACGCTCCTAGATAAAATTTATTAAATTAAGAGGGTCAAAATTTAGTTCGTTATTTGACGGAAGTGGATAGGGTATGTTCTTATTTCTTTACAATTATTCGAGCTGTGGACTGCCTTTACGATTTTATTATCTCATTGAGACCTTGTCAGTTATTGAGGCTATTCAGTAAACGTGCGTTTTTATATGTATTCTTTGATTCCGATTTCTACAATCTTCTACCAGTGCAGTTACTTTTTTGTTTATTTTCTGTTTTGTAAAATCATGGCTGTTGTTTTCTTTGATCCCTGCTTCAACCACTCATGGTCTGTAGTTTTTAATAATAAATAAATAAACAGAATATTAGAGATAATATCATCAGGGGCATGTAAACGCAGAAATATATTTTTTGTTTTTTGTTTTATCACTCTATTAGGGGTGATAAAACAAAAGTGTACGCTCGTCAGTGACCCTGTGTCTCTCTTGTAGCTTAACGGAGCGTAAAATAAAACCGTTTTTTCGTGGTCCGCTTTGTATTAAAATCAGGCAGGACACGATGGCGCAGTAGCGATGGCTCTCGAAAGCAGCGAGCGGTAATGTTACGTGATAACGCGACGTGGTTTAAGATTGGAATTTACCTACATTGCCAGTAAAATGCACTGCTTTGAGGTCTTGGGTGGCGTTTTATTTGCTGTGATTTAATAAAACACAAAAATAAATTTAATGAAACAAATAAAACACGAACACGAGGTACCCTACATCCAGGACACTGACCAAGGTGGTTGATCAAGTGTATCCCCGAAACTGACACTCGGCAAAATTCGCAGTCTCGAGCCGCCAAAAATTCTTATATGTATATTTTTTTCTTTTTTCAAGTCAGATATTAATGTTTTCAATCAGATGAATGTTTTGACTCTGATGGATGTTCTGACTCAATGGATCTTTTGACTCAGATGGATGTTTCGACTCTGATGGGTGTTCTGACTCGATGGATGTTGAGACACGGATCGATGTTCTTACTCTATAGATGTTTTGACTCGATGGATGTTCTGACTCGATGAATGTTCTGACTCGATGGATGTTTTAACTCGATAAATGTTTTGACTCGGATGGATGTCTTGACTCGTTGGATGTTCTGACTCTGGTGTCACGTGACCTCTTGGACGTTTTGACTAGATGAATGTTCTGACCCAATAGATGTTCTGGCCATAAGCGCTCTATTCCCGTTCTCCAAGGTCATCGGTCCTCTTAGGCCACCAACCTTGAAAATAACTATCAGTGGCCAGAGAGGCCAGTCACAGCCGGTACTCTTGTTCTCTTGAGATGAGGACAGCCTCAATGCCTTTATCCCATTCAAGTCAAAACGGGAGAACAGTGTGAAAGAGATTGTGTAAAAGGCTTATCACTATTTATTCGGGAGAAGTATGCTCGATAACTTACAGGAATGAAATAAACGTAACCCATTTAATATCCAGCCTCAGTGGACATTCGGTCCTGGTTGGATATTCCGTCTCCTGGAATATTAGGTCGCGGGGGACATACAGGCCTGGTTGGATCTTCTATCTCGATGAATATTCAGTCACGGTGGACATTGAGGCCTGATTGGATCTTCCGTCTGTCTCTATATACATTCTGACTCGTTGGACATTCCGTCTCAATTTGACATTTCGACTCAATGGATATTTCGTCTCGCCTGTCACGTGACCAATTGGATGTTTCGACTCGTTGGATGTTTCGCCTCGTTGGATCTTCTGTCTCGATGGATATTCAGGCCGCAAGCGATCGGCGCGCAGGCGCAATAGCGGCTTCTTCGTTGTGGAGGGCTTAGAGGAGGGGGAAACACGGTCAACGAAATCTCCCTATCGTGTCAATTCAGGCAGCGTCGAAAACACAAGTCACTGGGGCCTTTTTTTATTAGAATTCGTTTAGCGATGTCAAAACACGTACAGAAACATTACGACGACAGTGATGACGCGCTTTTCTGCGCAGTTTGATTGGTCCCATCCGCTAATAGCGTCGGCTGCCTCTGGACTTAAGGTCAAACGATGTATAATACATGACTAAACCTAAAAAGAAAAAAAAAAAAGTGCGTTGTGGTGTTGAGCACAACGTTTCAACATACTCAGCACAAGAACACAGACTGTATTTTTTTTCTTCTTAGTTTTAAACACATATTTAGCCTCGATCCTCATTTGCCAAGCGTCCTCATATAAATTTCCAGCGATCGGCTCCTCCAATCGACTCTTTCGAACGACTCTTCCTTTCTTGGAGCGTGTGACCCGGCGAAGAGATTGGTTGCGGTGATGATTTCGTGTCCTTTTGGCAGATTGCGAATCTGTCGAAGATTTGCACATGCGTAAGTATGAGCCCACAATTTCGACTGGGATTTATAGAGGTGGCGACGTTTGCTGCTCGGCGAGGGTTCTGAACAAAACCCTCACACATTAAGGGTAATCTTTTCGTATACGTTGCTTCGCTTACGTCCGCTACATGTTGTTTGACGTTTGTTCCTTCATTCTAGGAAATCCGAAGCGTCTGTTTTGCCGCAGATTTCATTGATCGCCTCTCCCAACTCCGAGTGTTTTGCGGGAAAATAGACGCTGCCGATTCCTTGGAGTGTCGGGTATGTGAGAGAATTTTCAAACATTTTTGTGCACTCCAGCCTTTTAGTTCTCGTCCGTCCAAAATGTAGAGAAGGAAAACACGCCCGGAACGCAGCATATGCCTGTTTGAAGTCCATTCCACTCTGACTCAGGCTGATTAACCTATAACCACTCGATGAATAAAAATACTTTTTTTTTTTCATGCGAGACCAAGGATTAAATATTAAAAATGATCAATTCTCGCGTAAACCACGCGGCAAAAGAAAGATGAACGAGTCGTTTAAAAAGACCCTAATTTATTCCGCGGATAGCGCAGATAAATACAAAATCACAGGTACCAAAAATTAAAAAAAAGAATAAAAAAAAGCAAGCTTCTGCATTGAGATGTCGCTAGTGAATTAGATTTAGGGTCTAGCTCATTTCCCGGTAGAAGCTGTAGTTCGCTCGTTCAAGTTTCTGCTGTCTTCCGACGGCCGCTTTTTTTTTTCTCCCTCTCTTCTGTTTGGCATCTTTTCTTGTTGGCGACATCATACAGTCCAGATGACACCAAAAGGTTCGTACCTGCAAAACAAAATGGGCGGTAAGAAGATTACATCTGATACTCACTGACAGCTTAAGAAACGCAGGGCATGGATTATTATGTTCACGCTTCTTGCTTACGCGTTAATCGTTCACGGGTGTTATCAACGGCTAATGCCGGTATCTCATGTGGACTGATAATGTGCTTTTCGGTATTCACCACGTACCGTGCGTTTCTTACGCCGTCAATGACAAAGGTCGTTTCGTCCATCTATTGTTAGTCAATTTACGCTGTTTTCATCGTAGGCCGCCTGTTTTAAAGGGGTAGAGAAAAGAGCCTGTCTCACAGAGAGTTTCCAACTGCTCGTTGAGGGTCACGTGGTGTCACCGCCTTTCCACCTGCTTTCCTTCTTGCCACACGACAACGCAGCGCATGCGCACTTGCGATCAACCTCTGCAGGAAGCGTCCACCATCGATTTGCAAACGTTCCACACGGTTTGAGATGGACACTCCCTTCATTCTAGTCTCCCTGTGAAGGATATCCAACCGCCGCGCTGCTGGCGGCTTAGTTGAGAACTAAGTGGCGCAGCGCTTGTCTGCTGTAGCCAAACGCTGCCTCATCGTTGGGCGCTGACTCGTGTTCAGGCAGTGAAGCACCGATTGAACGCGAGTGTCAGCTGAACGATTACTCAGCACTCGTGTTCAATGAGTGCCCCGCGCTCGATCGAGGACGATGACGTAAATGATTCAGTTCACAGGCTTTCTGATTGGTAAACACTGAGCTATGTGGAACACAAGCTTGCCAAAGTGACCTATGCAGTTCGATCTCCTCGCCAATAGCGAATTATCAAGTTCTCCTTTTCTTTGCTTGGCAATATATAAGTAAAATATTATAGGTCTAATTAAAAAAAAAAATTCTCTCTTAGCCCCGCAATTAGCAATGAAAAGGTCTGATTCGTTTCTTTTCTTTTTTTTCTCTTGACGCGTAGAAGTAGCAAATGCTATACACTTTGGTTTTATGACTTTGAATGTTTCCACAATCGGGACCAATCTCTAGCCCACGATTAACACATACCAATGAGCACAAAAGAAAGACCGCCTTTTTTGTGACGGCCCGAATGAACGACCCCCGTTACGTATAAACGAAAAAGAGGAGTTTTCGCAATTCTTGTCACGATCAGAATCAACGAACTAAGGACATTTGCGCAAATCGCTCGTGAAATTCGGTCTCAGTATAGTTCAAGTCAACCAGCGGGCGTCGATAATGAACAAAGTAAAAAAATATTAATTGAAATATATAGGGCAGATTTATTTGCATTTAAATAAGATTAATTTGATTTAAAAACTGTAGCTAAAATAGTATTTCAAACATGAAATCGATTGATCAACCCGTTCGATCGCTAGAAATAACATGGAAGACTTGCTGTCAATATAACGGTTAAATACTGAGCAACTTCTTATTGATGCAAGCCCTGCCGTACATGAACAAAATCCGCTTCATTTTGTAGTTAATGAGAAAAGATGTTTCTCGCGCTCTGATCTGCTTGCCATATGACATTACTATTCTTGTTTACATTTTTTTTCGCATTCTAGTTTGCTTGTAGTTGGACATTACGCAACAGAAACGAAGTGGGAGGTAGAAGGAAACTTCGACGCTCTGATTTGCTCTGAAGAGTACCTTTTTTTTGCTTTTGTTCAGCTTATTAAAAATTCTCTTCCCCAATCCTTTTAAATTTAAATGAAAAAGCACACACACACACATAGGAAGCATCATGTCATACACAAAATAAATATATATATATTTTTAAATAGTTTTTCGCGGGAAGTTTCGACTTAAATCATCTCAGCAAAACCGCTGTAATCGAGATTTAAGTCACGATCTAAATCATCCTTATTTTGATTCTTCGCCCAGCTTGTCAAATTAAATCGGGACGAGCCCGTCGTTTGGTCTTCTTTGTGTCTACGTGGGCGTCATCCTGACGCGTCTTCGAAGGAACCACGGGGAAGGCTTCATTGCCACTCTTTCTCACTGAATGTGTGCATCCGTCGGTCCATGCCAGGAACCGTATTCTGTTCCACTGTAGTCCATGACAGCTTCAGACACGCAAGGCGCGGCGAGTCCCACGAATTTCATTATCGCTCCGCCGCAGCCATTGAGAGTGCGGCATTTACCGATAAGATTACCGAAGAACAAATCGGAAAGATAGGAGGCCCTGCCCAATTGCTGTCAGTGACTGTAAACGTAAGAAAGATAGCAAAACTCGAAACGAAACAATACTTACTGTACAAGTTGGAGTTGAAGATACTGGAGATATCTTTCTAATTCTATGTAGTCGCTGGAAAATAACAATTAAAAGTGACGTTAGAATGCGTTCTCGAGACGTCAGTTTCTCGGATATACTATGTATAAGCTGCTCAACCAATGTTAGAGGTTCTGCAGTCACCGGGACATTTGTTCGTAAGTAAAAACAGCCCGTGTGTGAGCATTCTTCAACTAACGCGGACACTCTTTGCACGAAACATTGGGAGTAAACAAACCCGAGTTTCCTTACTCCCGTCTCAAAGTTAAGCAAACGCATACAAATGCAGACTCAGCCAAAAACATGTTTTTTTTTTTTTTTTTTTGGAGCGTTTTTTTTTTTGTTTTGTTTTTTTACATGGACACTTATCGCGACATTACCCTCCAGAGTTATTGGTGCTCTCACACATTTCCGTTTGAGCGCCTTTGATCGCTTAGCAACCGCCTTTTACCGCTTAAGGCCGCTACACACCTATGCGTTTGAGTGCATTCGACTGCGCTGCGTCGAGAAACGAAAGCGAGTCACCGGCTCATTCTGTCCTTCGTGTGAAGCGTGGAATACAATGCAAAAAATAACTTGGCAGGTGATATAAGAAGCGGAGATGTCCTGGCTTCTTGCAGCCGCAACGCAGTCAAACGCTGTTTAACGCAACTCTGTGGGTCTTTAGTGCGAAGGAACACAGTGACACTCCGACGCCATTTATTGGTAGCCCCTGAACTCTTTCGATCTGCGTATAACTATATCCAGGAGGCTTTGTGTTAGTTCCAAGATCAGGGCTACGCACTATACCCATGAGAAAAGGCCGTTTGTAACATTGTCGGAAATATTTAGAAACCGTAATGAAATAATGCTGGGTAAACAAAACTGGGAAATGTAGGCAGATGAAAAGCGTAACCGGTAGATGGCCCGAGTGTGTTCTCCAGTCGCAAGCGGTCACATTTGCACGCAACGCGTCGAATGCGATAAATGTGCGAGCCAGCCTTCACAGTTTGCGTTCCAAGTGGGCTAGATCGGCGAATGGATGAGAAGTTTTTACTGCAGACTGTGCGTGTTTTATCTTCTGAACTAAAGGAATTCTGAATGACGAAGTCAAACTCGAACACTTCTTGGTGCTGAATACTGTGACCTCCTTTAGAGCTGTCCACACGAACATGTGTGACGCATCCGTTACGCGTGCACTTTTTTTTAGTTTTTTTTTGCGGACGAATATAACGTTTTCCGGACGAATCCGGAAGTTTCCACACGTTGTTTAGAACACAAGAGTTAGTGAAAACTCGCGCTTTACCCCGGAAAAGGCCTATAAAGAAGGCCAACAAACTTTAGCGCGTGGAAGGTTTCTTTATAACCGCTGCGAAAGGATGGATCCGGTGAAAAAACGTCAACACTAAAAATAAGAAAAAATAAAAAAAGAAGACGTACACGGGAAGAGCACCTGTCGTTTCATTAGTTGCAGACATCTTTAATAGACGGCCTGGTCTGCGTCAGGAGGCGTTCAGAATGTTCTGGATCCGAACAACTTTCGGTAAATTTTCACAAGTGTTAATAGCAGTGTGGCGGCTTCTGTGTTTTGGCAGAAGCGATACCGGTAGTTACGTTTTGGTTATTAATGTGCTCTCTGCAGTGGTCGGCGGATTATTTTCTGATACCGGCGTGCCACTGGTTATAATAAAATTAAAGAAGCAAGTTTTTTTGTTTGCTTTTTGACAGGAGCAGGGACGCTTTTATCATAAATTGTTACTTGCGTGAAGTAATGGCGGCAGCTGGTTCAGTTTTTAACTTACCGAACATAATTATACTAATAAGTTTAGCAGTTTGCTTCGCTTCGTATACGCGAATGACACTCGAGGAGTTCAGATCGATTATAGTTTTTCAAATATAAAAAACAAAGACATTAAACAACTTGTAGAGCGAGCAGGTTGCAATTCAGCGGTACTGCATATACAACACAGTGCTTTGTTTGGGCAGGCTAGTGGCGTCACAGTAAGTGGTTTTATCGTGGCTGTGAACAGCTTTCCTTCAGATAAGGAGAGTACAAAAAAAGAAAGAAGAAAGAAAGAAGGAAGTTAGAGGTGGCAGAACGAAGACCAGTGACCATTCGAAGTAATCTTTTCTGGAGCTCATGCTGGTTCATGGAAAAGACCGCGACCCATCCTACCTTTGACGACGGCTCCCCGTGGAGATATCCGGGCTCCAGCACCGAATAAGCGAATTAATGCGCACCTGCTCACTTCTTCTTCTTCTTGGCCAGGACTGTGGCCTGGGAGACGCCTTCCCCCGGGTACGGACTGACGTTCTCCGGGATCTTGCCTGGCGCAGTGCCGATGACCGTCGGGTGGCTGTGGTTGATGTCGTCCGTGGCCGGGTTGAGCTGGAACTGCTTCTGGAACTCGCGGGTGCCGTAGATGATGCCGAAGTTTGTGTACCTGAACGAGGGCTGCTCGGCTTCGTAGCCTGGGTCCACGCCGGTCAGGATTGGGTAAGACCACGCTGGCGCCGTGAGGCACAGCAGCACAAACACCAGGCAGAGTTGATTCTGCGGAAGCAAAGAGGCAGATTTTGTCATTGAACGCAATCAATGTTTGGCGGCTTTAGATATTCGAGGATGTCCCTGGTACTTGGCGTCCTTGGGGGACAACTTTTTTTTTGTAACCTGCAATAAGGAAGAAGTGCGCGTGGAATAGCTTTGTTCAGCTCTCGGTGTGCACAAGGGCATGGGCGGACATGCGACGAGCAAGTGTTTGGAAATGCATCTTTGGCGCATTGAAACGCATGGAGGGGCACTCCATTCAAAAAGCAACATAATGACGACGCACACTTGGCGTCGTCATTCAACGAATGACGACGCCAAGTGTGCGTCGTCATTTGTTGAAATGCGGGGGGGGGGGGGGGGAGCAGAATGACGTGGGCGTATTTGGCGGGTAAACAGACGTGCGAGGTGCGCAAGGATCAGACGAACTTGCACACCGTACAGCCATTTATTGTATCTATAGTCGGATACAAGTGAAGGATGCGCCAAGCACCAGCACATGGAAGGCACGGCATCAAATTGCTTCGCGGACCAAGTAGTAAATGCCTTAACAATATAAGTGACGGCAGCGCGCCTTGCGCCTTGGTAGCGAACTAAACGCGCATCGCGGAAGAGCAGTGACTGTACTTCATTTCAGCATAGCTCAGACGCAGCCGAAGTTACGAGATAAGTGGACCAATGAAGCGGCATTAAAAGCGCAAGTCACATAGGTATTTTCTGTTTATGATTGGTTCAGCGATTAAAACACGTATGACAAACTCTATAATGGTGCGCTTTTGACGCCGTCTTATTGGTCCCATCAGCTCGTAGCGTTGTCTGCGTCTTGTCGATCGTACCACTAAATGCAAATTCATTAAAATTTCACGTCATGCCTCCGACGGTACGCCAACAGTTTACTCACCTAACAACGCTCTCTTCACCCATGTTAGTTCACACAAATATGTATCTCGGCGTTTACGTAACTGATAACCTTTCATGGCAAACTCACGTTGACTGCGTAACAAGTAACTTAAATCGTACTCTCGGGTACTTACGGCGAAACTTTTGTTTAGTCCCCTCTAGTTTGAAACCTCTGTTTTATAAAACTTTGGTAATACCAAAACTTAAATACGCGTCATCAATTTGGGACCCCCATTTAAACTCGCTCATTCCTATATAAAAAGCCATCCAAAATCGTTTTGTTTGTTTCATTTTTTATAACTACTTCCACACTGATAGCGTCACAGCAATGAACTTGAATTTAAACTTGCCCGATCTCGCTTTACGCCGTAAAATCTTTCGCCTTTGTCTTTTTTTTCTCAGAAAACCTGCCGTTATAACCCGTTTGTCAGTGACTTACTTTTCGAGCCGCCTTCATACATGTTTTTCTGCAACAACCATCCGTTCAAGGTTGGCGTGCCCTAGAGTCGAACAAATTTGCATTTTTGTTCCTTCATTCCCACGACATGCAGCGACTGGAACCACCTCTCCGTCCCCATCGCTTCCATCACAAACACCAATCTGTTCAAATATGCCATTTGGAATCATATATTGTAACCCTGCCTATTTTTGGCTTGCTTATGTCGTTATACATTTTAACCCACCCCCTCTACAATGCTTTGGCCTTGAGAGTAAATACATAAAATCTTGGAGGACGCTTCAGCTTCGTTTTTAAGAGTGGAACGCAATAGCGTTATTGGGTCCCGTTCGCAAATCCTTCTCATTCTCTTCTCGCGGTCTTCCTGTCGATAGGGAGTTTTGCGTAGATCGTTTTTGCCGTCCCGCAAGGGCCCTCCGCAACCTGCTACGATAGCGGGAACTCTTCAGCCAAGGCTATCGGCGCGCAGGCGCAGTAGCAACTTCTTCGTTGCGGAAGGCTTAGCGGAGGGGGCAGAGCGGTCTACGAAAACTCCGTATTGAGCAGTAAGTGCGGCGGACGTGGCCCGGTCAGTAGCCTTTCTAGCTCGCAACCAAAGGGTCGCTTGCTCGAATTCCGCCTAAAATTCTTTAAAATTTCCTTTAAGGAAAAATGAATTGCTTTATAAAGTGAACTCATTTGAGACATGCGGCGGCCTTTAATTCGAATTAATTGTGGTGTTTTTTTTAATCACTTTCATTCCACGCGCAACGTCACGTTTCACGTGAACTTTGTGGGTTGTCTGAAATTCCCGCTAGGGGTCATGTAGCTGTGACGTCATGACCTTATCGACCAATCAAGATTTTCGCGTCACGCCACCGACGCCGGCATTTTCTGCCACGCACGCCACTGAGGCCGGAATTTCTGTGACACGGGCTCCTCAACTCTATCGCGCTAATGAACAAATAAATTAGCGCGCATTCTTAACTTCACCTCACTATATACTTCGTTTCAGCTAAAGTTCAGACGCAGCCGACGCTACTAGGTAATGGGACCAATCAAGCAGCGTCAAAAGCGCCAGTCACTGGGATTGTTTCTGTTCATGATTGGTTTAGCGATGATAGAACACGTATGAGGAGCACTATGATGGCACGCTTTTGACGCTGTCTGGTTGGCCCCATCAGCTCGTACCGTCCACTGCGTGTGGACTTAATGTGAAACGAAGTATAGTATTCTATTTCCAAGAAAGTTTGTCATACAAAAAATGATGTCGCGTAATCGCAGAATGCCTGAAAAACAATTTTGATAATCTTTTTTTTTTTTTTAATAACGTATTCTCATCCGGATTTTTAATAAATAAAATTTGTTCTGTACGTGGGTTTCAGTCACAACTAGATACTTGCACAAAAGTAAACACGAAGGGGGAAAAAACAACAACAAAACGTTCGGGCTCCAATCCACGCTGTGGAGGTGGCTGGACACCGAAGCTGTGCTATTACCTGCGGCGATTGCCCACTGCACGAAAGACCCTTTTTATGGAAAACGCCACCCAGGTGGTACAGTGAGACCCGTTTAGAACGAACACACGCATAGCGAATTATTTTCAATATCGAACTCACGGAAAATATAAATAAAAATGCATGTAAAAAATACTTTTCTATAACGAACAACATATTGGCTATATCGAACTTTTTCCCCCGGGAAGGCTTTTAGAAACGCACAAAATATCGTCTTCTAGCGTGTCCCTCTCCCCCCTCCCCCCCCCCCCCCCCAAAAAAAAAAGAAAAAGTGGGAAAGAAAGAAAATTCCAAAAGCTCAAGCTGTGATCAAAATTGACAGAGGAGCAATCAGAAAGGGAAAAAGCTAAAAAAAAGAAAAAAAAAAGACTACTGCACCCACGCACAGAAAAAAAAAAACTTCATTTCAATGCTGTTGTTTACGAAGCGAAGAAATTCAGAAAGGAAAATAAGCTAAAAAAAAAAAAAAAAACTTTGCACGCATGCAAAAAAAAAAAAAAAAATTACTTTTTAGCTTTTTGTTACAATTAGGGATGCCGCGAACCACGCTAGGCTCGATTTCGAAAGGTTTCGATATTTTCGAACCAAACTGAGGTTCGAAATCGAAAGATATTGATATTTCCTACCATACGGAGGTTGGAATTCGAAAAATTCGCAACTTTCGAAAACCGCGGAGTTTCGAATTCAAAAAGGTCGAAGCTTTCACGGTTTCTAAAAGTTCGGGTTGGATTATTTCGAATATTTTTTTTGCTTGAGGTTCGAGAAATTGAAGATTTCGAACTTTCCTAACTTGAAACTCGAAAGATTCGAATGTTTCGAATTTCTGTGGATCTGAAAAAAAAAAATAAAGTTAGATAAAATCGAAGATTTCGAATTTCTTTCTACATGAAGTTCGAAAAGGTCGAAGGTTTTGATTCTCTTTTAAGGCTAAATCCGAAAAAAAAAAAAAAAAAACTTCGAAGGTTTTAAATTTTTTTTAAGTCCAAGTGCGCAAAGTTCCAAGTCTGGTCCACAGTTTCAAATAACGTGTTCAGTGGTTTTCACGAAATCAGGTTTAGAAAAGTTCGGGGGTGATAATTAGACTGCGCGAAGTTGGTCAGGCAATTAAATGAGACGACGAGTGTCACGGATGTGCTGGAACATTTGCCAGTGCAGAGTGACGTTTGACCATAGATCAGTAACTGTGACCGCCAGCCCGGGGGGGGGGGGGGGGATCATTGACGTGCATCACGAAGTAGTGAGCACACGAACGCACTGCTTAACGACACTCATCCAATTCGAAACGGCAGGCGGGGGGTTGAGGCTCAGAAAAACCTTGAAGCGACCTGGCAAACTGCCCCCCACTCCCTTGCACGCTGGTAGTAATCCGATCGAACGCCGCCCGAGTGACGCTGGCATATAGTAAGTTTAGTTTGTACATGATGCATGATGCAATACATAAAATTTGAAAGAAAAAGTGTAAGAAGACAGAAAAAAGGTAACAGTACAACGTCTCAAGCTCAGCTCAGGACAACGTCTCAAACTCAGCTCAGCTGAAAACTCATCTCAGGGCAACGTCTCAAACTCAACTCAGCTGAGTTTCAGACGTTGTCCTGTCCCCTTTTTTCTTTCTTCTTACACTATTTCTTTCGAATTTCATTCGCAGCCTCCGGAATTCGGATCTTGATCAACATACACCAGCTCGCCTGCACCTTGACAATTATTTTAGTTTGTAATTGCTTTGGAGATTTATTTTCCAGGACAGAAAAAACGCCGAGCAAAAAGCACAGAAGCCGACACAACTTAAGGTCGAGGGCCGTTCTACCATACCAATGGCGTCGGTGAAAAAAAACGGGGGGGGGGGGGGGGGGGGCTCCAGTCTCCCGCCACCCCTAAGATATTTCGGACTGTTAAAGAACGCAATACGGAAAAAGAGGGCATGGTCGAGCTTATTTTAATTTGAAATTATTTATGCATATGTACAGCTACTGTCCCTCTTCACTGCATAAAATATCACTTAGATAATCAATGTTAGAAACTCGTTGTCAGACACTCGTCACATCCTCGGTGGTTCAGAAGTTCAGAGCTATGTCTTTTGGACCTAAATAACTGTGCCATTGGCAAAAAAAAAAAAAAAAAGAAAAAAAAGCTGTATGATTTTGCTGGGAGTGTGGTATTCTTACATATTCAGAGGCCCAGAACTACGAAACAAGTTTCTCCTACCAAAATGTTTACAGGCTAAAAGAAACATGTCCCAGGAGCGTCAAATGAGAAAAAAAAATATTAAAATGGTATTTTTTTTATAATCTGCTGAAATTGAACAATTTTAGAAATCTTCCCCATGAGTTAATTTATTCCTCAACGTGAAAAAAAACCAATAAATAGATTATTTTGTATTCTGCAGATGGTAATGATATGTACTGTCTGTGGTGTTAATTTAAATGCGATACCTCAAACAATTTAGGCGAACAAAATTACCAAGTTTAGGGCATAATTTTCCGTAGATACATGTTTGGATATTTCTTCGAAACTCGGTCTTGAACAACAATATTCATATATTAAGACGACACTTACCTAAGCTATAGATAGATCATTCTTAAAATGTTTAACATCTCTAGCATAAAAAGCTTCGGCTGTAGCGCGCGTCAAATATGGCACAAACGACAATTGTCAAAAACTCGTCGTCCTTCCTCGCTTCTTCGGGAATCTATTTCTTTAAAACCAAGCATGCCAGATGATTGAAATAAACGGCGTTGTCTTTTACAAGGAATGCGGCACAGCATGTGAAAACGCGAAAAAAAAATTACGAATGTACCTCGCTGCTTGGATCCAAATGAAATCACCCGCCGGTCTTTCGAAGGTCGACGAGCTTCAAACTTTTAGGGTAAAAGTTCAAAGCTCGTCGAACTTCTGACTTTTCAGGAATCGAAAGTACGACAATTTTCGAATTCTTTGGATTAATAAGCTCGAATGTTCGAAAATGATCGAATTTCTTTGCGTAGGAAGTTCGAAAAGCTTCAAACTGTTTAGTGTAAGAAATTCGAAAGTTCGACAAGCATCGAATTTCACAGCGTAATAAGCTCAAAATTTCGAAAAGGGTCGAACTTCTTAGTTTAGCAAGTCCAAAATTCGACTTCCGTTGAACTTCTCAATATATAGAAACTTCAAAAGTTCGAAATCTTTCGAACTTTTCGAACCAATTGATTCGATCATCGAACCTTTGGTTCGAAAAAAGTTCGTGGCATCCCTAGTTACAATGTGGAAGCGAAGAGATGAGAGAGAAAGAGAAGCTCTCGCCTTACAACGGACGCAACGTGGAAGTTCGTTGTAAATGTTTTTTGATATATCGAATTGCTTGATATATCGAACTGATCGTAGCGTTTCCTGCTGTTCGTTATAAACAGGTTTGACGTACTCCAGTTATTGACATCCCAGAGAACGTCCGGTTTATAAAAAAAGAATACCGAAGGCCACCTAAACACCGCCGCTTGAAATGTAGATGAAACCTTTAACTACCAATTCTTCAGGTGAACACCAAAAGAACGAAAGAGTGTGAGATCTGTTAAAATGTTTCGAGTATTCTTGTAAACTAAGTTGCCTCCCCCAAGATGTAATATTGTATAGCCGAAAGTCCTCGTTAAATCTCCAACTTTGTTGTCCGTGTAGCATTTATGCTTCATAGCACTGGTGACATAACAGTGCGACCGGAAGTCACTTGGGATGCAAGCGGTAGTTCATGTTTGTAAGCCGCAAAAGGGTCTGTACGAAATGATCGACGAAAGAAAAGTAAATGCACTGTACCAAAATTTGTTGTACATGAAAGACTAGTGACGTCACTCCCCACGTCGCAAGCTGCCGTCGCCGCGGCAGCTTGCACAACAGTACTCTTTACCGAGAAACGTATGCGACGAGTGCTACGTGCTTCGCATTGTTATCAGTAGCGCCTTATCATCAGTTACCTTGTTTGGATGCTTGTTCTTTATAGAAACGAATGTTGTGCCGTATGTTGTATGTGTGATATGTACTCTGCGCTTAAATCGCTGAAGGATTTTTTTTCCGTGGGTACGGCGACACCTAAAAAATTCCAGGAATCCAACTTGTGAGTCATATACAGCTTCGATGTAAAAAGAAAACAAAAACATATAAGCTCATAAGTTCTTTTAAATCTGAGATTACGATTTTTTTTTTTAATGCGAAAGCATAATGTTCCATGGAGCCAAGCCAGCGTTATCTGAGTAGAGCCGGCGTTACCCTTGTCTGTAGCCGCGAAAATACGGCACCTAAATTCACATTCTCAATAAAACACAAAGAAAAGCGCAGCAACGCAAATGCTTCGTCACGGGAGCCGGCGGGTGCGCTTAAGGTCAAAGCGGACGCGCCTCAGAAATAAAACACAATGAAAAACACTGCAACGCAATGCCTCGTCACGAAAGCCGTCGTGAAGCCGGCGTGGTTCGCAGCGCCTGAGCGGCGGGGGAGCGGGGCGTCACCGCTGGAGCGCTGTGTACGAAAGGAAGATGTGGCGCGCTGCTTGTAGGAATGCGCTGCGTGTACGAATGGAAAGCATTCCTACAGGTAAGCAATCTGATGTGTCTCTGCCGAATTTTTGAAATCTCGTTACCATGCAAAATTTTGACAGAATTGGTTGAAGTCAGCTTTCGTTCAAACGTAATCGCATAATTCGTTCACATGCTTATTATGGACTGTAAGTAACTAATTTATCAGCTCGATGATTGTTATTGCGGTAATCACAAGTGCATTCATTACGAATTCATATATTGAAACATTTCACGAGAGAGAATACAGTTGTTTCCGATACAGATGAAAAGCAAGCCCGAATGCAACTTGACGAAAACCGTTTTCGTTTGTGATATTCACTATACAAAGAGCCGCCGCATTATTTTGTGAAATAGAATGAAGGAAAAGAAAAAGGGACAAAAAGTAGGAATTGCGAGGTCATACCATTCTTTCTTCTTCATGTCCATAGCTAAGATGTCTTCGTACCAACGTTTCAATTATAAACAGTTCCCGCAAATGACAAGGTTAAGTTTATGATCCGGAACGTCAAGTGACAGCCAACAATTAAAGTTTTTTTTTTTTTAGATTTTTAGATACGTTTTAGGCTGGCGGGCTTGAATTAATACTTCAACTTATCTCTGGATATGTTTCCGTGTGGGTTTTAGCACTTGTGTCCTATTTTGTTCAGATTTATGTACACGGTACCTTTAGCTACTTGTGGCCTGGAGGAAAACCGAGAATCCTCTCACGAAGGGGGCTTTCTTATCACGTCTGCTGCCAACGGGTCATTTAGGTCGTTTCTACGGCGTACGTTGACTGTGAATTGAGGGACACTTTGAGAAGAATTACGGGACATTCTTGAAAAAATAGTTTGGCATTTTTGCTTTTTCTTCAGACATTTCCTGGTCGCCCCTCTAGGCGCCGCACCGCATAAACGCTCGGGACGTACGTACTTCCGAACTGGGACAACCCCGCGACTTTTAGTCACGCGCTCGAAAGCACGGCTTTCGAAATTCACTTCTGAACCACACAGCCGGGGAATCGCTGAGGCGATACAAAGAACGCCGCGCGGAATATTTTATAGGCGCCCACTGACGCGATGTTTGCCATTCACGAGGCGCTGCGGATCACTAATCTTAGATAACTATATGAAGCTGGAGTGTTTGGATAACTTGAAAGAAGCCGAGGAAGCGCGCACCTACCTGCCGTCTTTTGAGGAACAAGAGGCGCAATGTTGATGCCGTGACATAATAAACTCTGAACGCAGGATTAGCTGAGTGCCGCGACATGAAGGCCGCGCCGCCTGGACGCGAATCACGTTGTTGAGATGTTTCGGAGCATTTCGAAGAGCTCTACATTTCACACACTTCACATTTCTGGCTTTCGTCGTCACGTCATACCGTTCAGCATTGACACGTTCACAAAGCTTGCCTTTTGTTATGAGGCCCACGTAAATGGAATTGGATGTAAATATTTACACCTGTGTTTCCTAAGCAGTCAGTGACTAGTCGTAGGCTGTCTGACTAGAAAATAAACGAAGACCCACCTAGTTTGAGACATTCTGAACGAAAGTATTGCCCGTGTAAGGCGTTGTCATACACTGCGTTTGCTTTCTTCGCGCGGGAGACCTGCGACCGACCGTGAAATACGGCCGTGACCAGGTCTAGCGCTTTACTAAACGCCTTCATGCTGAGTAGCCATAGTCGTGGTAAGGCTTTCATTGAGACTTCACGAAAGCCGATCATGCCTGACAGTATCAAATCCGGCTCGCTTCAAGGCTGATCCTGTTTCAAAGTGCGGCGTCTTTTATAGAAAACATAGCGACAGACAAGCTTCAACCTATGCGCCAGTTATGCAGGGCCGTCATCAATAACCGAACACATGTTTGAATGGTTAGTCCGCATGACGGCGCATGGAAGACGTATTTTTTGACGGCTCCAAACAGATCGTTCCGCCGCTGCCATCAGCAAATGGCTACCGTTTTAATCTCACTTGTCATTGATCATCGTGGACAGAGCCCTGTCTATGACCGGTTGCTATGTATATATATATATACCCATTCATCGCCGCACGTCAGCCCCTAGCAAGGTTTGCTGAATTATAGGGTGCAGTGCCGGACCAGCGAGCTCCCAGATCACTTCGTTTCTCGTCCGCCCTTAGGGGGATGAAGGTCAATGGGACCGCGGACGTGGCCTCTGTTCACCGTCTACACTGGAGTACTTGACGATGCTGTGGGTTCTCCTTGTCAGAAAACGCCTGCACGTTTTTGAGAGCAATTAATAGCGCTTTCCTCGATAAACACGACGCACGACCGCAGGGCGGTGTGATACCTTTGAGACTTGCTGCACGCGTTAAGAGTATACCGGGGTACACGTGTTTTCAGGATAAGAACGCCTTTCCTCGTTGTAAGTAGACAGTCTCGCCGGTTGCCGTCGGGCTCCCGTTTCATGGATTGTAATCGCGCTGCACGTTCCGAAAGTTCCCTTGGTGGTTTTAGATCAGGTATTGGATTGTTTTGTTCGTGCGACGCTAGATGCACTTCAGAAATGCGTAGGACATAAAATTCGAATGGTGCTAGTATCTCGCGTATGTTTGCGTTACGTTAATCTCGATTGTCGTTTTCTCTGGAAGATTATATGAACACCGTGCTCGCGGAATGTTTTATATTCAGAGAGATTGGATTAGGTTAACTTTCTTTTTTTTTAATTAAAAGGATAGCGACTGTTTAAGTAACCAGTAAGCGGCGGTGTGGGGCAGAGCGAATGAGGTACACGATAACGTTGTTTCGGATAGATATACCCAAACAAGTCGCTCAAATATTTGCATTAAAAAAGATTACCTCCTACTTTTATCTCCAACGTCCTAGAATGCATAAAATGTTGTATTTAAGCAGCAATCTTTTAAATTTGTTTAGAAGACATAAAACTCGCCCTGGGTGTGAAAAAAAAGTTTGTTTATTAATTCCACATTACATTTGCCAGGATGGTACCTTGACATGAAGACACGTGACCACAGGTTTCAAGGTCAAGTCGTGGTGTCACGCGATGCCAATTTTTCCGCTAAATTTAGCGGGGAATTTAAAGTCGCGTGACGTCACGCGACGTGACGTAGTGGTGTCAAGTAGCGGTGTTAATTTTGCCGCTAAATTTAACGGGAAAATGCACGGACGGACGAACGGACGAACGAATGTTTGGGTGTAGGGGGTTCCGGTAAAGAACGTTCCACGCTTTAATACGTCGACGCAATGGTTAGTGGCAGTGCTTCTTTATGTACGACAGACGGTATGTCCCCTACTCGCTAGCCAAAGCGGCGCCATGTTTAGCAGGCGCGCCAATATTTTTTTATTATTTTTTTTTGGCTAAGTAAACTCGTTCGTATATCTACAAGTCGTAACCGCAGATATTTCTTCAGGCATTTTTGTTACCAATGTAATAACGATAGTTTACATATATATATATGAAGCGGTCATTTCACCTGAGCAACAAAAGCCCTTCACCGCGCTTCAAGAATTCAAAACCCCCGTCTCATGGTGTGGCCAAGGACGACGAGATTGGCGGATTGAGCGATACCTCTCAAGAAAAATGTACTGCTCGATTGCCTACGCCACCTTGAGAGGGCCAGAGCAGGTGACAGATTGGATACGTCACACGAGTGTTGCGTCAATGTTCGGCCTGGACTGGTGTTTATGGAGTGAGAACACAAGTCTTAACCGAACGCCGATGTAGCGTTCGTGTCCAAACTACGTTCTTTCTTGTCCTTCGGTAGATGACGTAGAAAATACGGGGTTAAGGCCTTGTCGTCTAGGAGTTGCTGTATCGGGACGGGCAGGCACCCCCCCCCCCCCCTTCACATCCCTTACCCCCTTTAATAAATAAAGGGTGTTTTCACGTATATAGCACTCTTTTCCGTACCCTCTGTAAACCTCTCGTAAGTAAGGGGCGCTCCTGGCAGTAATGTCTTGTTTTATGCCTAAAAGGGTGTATTACTCAAAATAAAGGAGCCGAAAGGGCGTAGCCCCGCGTGTAAGAGCTCTGAAACACCCTTTTTACACCTTTAAAAGTGTAGAAGCCGCAGTCGCATAACTCGCACATCGTACGAAGGACACGGTTGCAGACACGTTGACAGAATTATCCGCGGTTACGCCTTACACGAGTTTGAAGCACGTTTTCTATGTAGAGACTTCGAACGTGCCTATAAAGGCAGTTTTTGTACGACCAATGTGGCAGACCGTAACACAAAAAAGAAGGTACGCCTGAGCCAGCATCTTTATGATGTGTTAGCAGCGTAACAGCGGCTTAATACATCACAAAAAAAAAAAATGAAAGCCGTTTACAACTCCCTGTAACACCGAATTAGAGCGCAGCTCTTGAGGAGGTGGAGGGAAGGGTACTGAGGGGAGCGTATACCCCTCCTCCCTTCCCCTCACCTCCTAATCCTCCCTGATACTCCTCCTCCCCTCCTCCTCGTCCTTCTCCTCCCCTCATCCTCCTCCCCTCCTCCTTCACCTCCTCCTACCCTCATTCCTCAAGCTCGCCATGTCTGTTCTGTCGCCATGCCTGCAGCGTGTCTTTTGAATGACGTACGAGCAGTGTGATATGGCGGCTTAGAATTTCTGAGTGTGAATCGTAGACCCGCGAGAGTTAGTATATAGGCAGGGATTCGTTGCATCTCCGAGAGCGCCTCTCTCAGCGGTCTCCCCGGGAGCGCCTCGCTCAACGGGGGACACCCACGGCGTGTGTCAAGATGGTTGGCAGGACTCGCCGAGGTCATCCACGTGGGCACGCATCGAGTGGCGGCTAGTATCGCGGCGAACCGTGCTCACGCCCTGCCTTTCGAGTTTTTTTCCCCCGCTTACGAAAAGCGGCCAGGAAGTGAGCGAGAGCGCGCCGAGAAGTGGAGTCTGCCGGAACGGCGGCCGAGGTCGCAAACGCGGCTGGGCTATCTGGTCCGCGCCCGGTTTGCCGAACAAAGGCAGAGCCGCGTCGCACCGTGACGGGAATCTCTGGTTAGGCAACTTTCCAAAGATTGCTTACCGCCACTATACCGGTTTGTTATAACCCGACAAATTTTGTAGTATTATTGTTGCCGTTATTGTCCTCTGTGGTAACTGTATTCAAGTCCTGCGAGCGTACCTGGAACCCGAAAAAAAAAGGCTTTAAATAAAAACGGCTTCTATTCTTTCTTAAAAAATTCAGACGAGTTTTTTTTTTTTTTTTTTTTTTTGCAGTGCATGGGAGGGAGTTTGATGTCGAAGACAATAAGGTGTCTTCAGTCGACGTCAATTTGCCCTTTCGTTTTTGGATACGAATTTGATGGTGGCAGTTAAATCCTTAATATACTTGACTTCGGCACGGCACGCACAGCCAATGAGCTTGCTGCACTGGTGTGTAAAAACGCCGTGAATCAAGTAGCGAGAGAAGCGAATAGAAGAAGCAACACATTCCGTTTCTTACAATGTCGGTAAGTACGGAATCGTCAGTCACTGACTTTGCTTGACAATTATATTTCTTAGTCAAACGTTTTAAAACACTGGCGTTTTTCACTTCTGCTCTTGCGTGGTTGGCTGCCATATTTTTTAATGGGGGAGAGGGGGGGGGCGAGGGTGAAGATTGAAATAGAAACGTATCTCACACAAACTCACGTGTCGGCATTCTTTTAGTAAACAAAACATTTAGTAATATATATATATAGTTTTTTTTTTAAGCTTTACAATTTTGTTTAAAAAAAAATCGCGCAAGTTACACTTAAGTGATTTGTGCAGGTGAGTTATACGGCCAGGGGGACATTATGTGGATGGCTAATATTTCCGATAAGTCGGCTAATTAATTAAAATTTCTAAAAATAAATTTTTATTAGTGAAAGCAGACATATGGTTCCAATTAGAAACTTACTGAGCGTCATCTAAGACTACTGAATCAACTCTTTCTAGACCGACCTGAAGCTCATGGAAAACTCGTGGACGCACCAAAGTTACCACTCGTGCAGCAGGCCCAAAGCTAGCAGTGGCGGAACGCGAAGGATAAGATTATCATCGCGTTCCGCCACCGCTAGCTTTCGTTTTAAGAAGTCTGGCTGTTCAATGAATCTGCGAATTTATTCTTCTCTGTGAATTGCATTGCATTCCATTGCGCATTGTGCATTGCGTAATGCAACAGCGCAGACTTCATTTTGTGGGTCTAAACAGATGTTCCGCCTCATCACTCGCTGAGCTGGTTTCGTAAATCACAGAAATCGGCTTTTTATGAGTGTTTTCCGGTTAAGTAGATGCGAAAGCATTTCTTAGGGCGTGTAAAAGGGCAATTTCATGGTTAAAAATAGGCTGCTCTTCGCATATGTTCTAGCTGAAGGTGAAGCTTAGAAATGCTCAATGTTTAGTAGCAATTTTATATGATAGATGTCCTTGCTAAACGAGGTGACTTGCATCAATAGCTGTATTCTTCCCCTTACAGATTATCGGAAAATTGTCCTACGGAGATAAAATGTCCTGCAGTGCATTCAGGCAAGGAGATGAATAGCCCTTCCGAATTTCATCTATATTAAGCGATTGGCTTAAAAGTTGACACCTGAAAGCTGTGTCAGCCGTTCATTTAATTGGCTGTCACCGTTGAAAGACTCGATAATTCGCGCCTCCTTATGCCGGAGAACCTCATAAATTTCTTAAATATGTGGTCGCAGTGAGTGATCGCTGCAGATGTTTTTGACGAGCGATCAACAAGGTAACAATGAAACATTGTTCTTTAGCTCTTGTTCTTTTCTTTTTTTTTAAAGCGTGTTTTTGAGATAAAGCACTGACCTCAAAACATGTTTGAACAAGAAAATATTCTTGGTCAATGAGAGCTTAAGAAACACCAGAGTGTGGTTTATTATTCTCCTACTTCTTGCTTCCTGATTGGTTATTGGGCATTATTGTCGGCTAACGCCGGAATCTTGTTGGCTATTGAGCAATATTTAAATTGTCATAAACTATAAAACAACAGCGTATAAAGGCACTTGCTGAAGAAAGAAGTGGACAGTGCTGACTCTCAACAAAACATTTACGGTATCGAAAGATAAATATATTTTTTTCTCTAAAAGAAATGTTTAGTTGAAGGTCAGCTCCCATTTTGTTCGCATCTTTCATCAGTCCGGGTGTTTTGCGCGTTTGTTTAACTACTTTATAGTTATTGTCCAACTCGCCTGGGTTGCCACTTTATAGTTCAGTTCACGAAATGCTAGGGACTCCAGCATTTCGAGTTGAATTGTGTTTTACACAATTATTGTTTAAAACAGATAATTGAAAATAGTTATTCTACCTTAAACAAACAAACAAACATACAAGCTATATGCACCAATGCGACCGCTATCTCGTATTACCATTCGAAGAATTCATCTGAAGAAAAATCTGAAAATCGGGTAGTTTTAAGAGCGAAATGCACAATTTTGAGCTCGTTCAAGACGATCTCTTTTACCTTATACAGGACGTAATCAAGACACACCGTCTATTCCCGGTGCTGTGCACCGCATCCTTTTAAACAAAGTATTGCTATTTATAAAGGTATTAAAAACGGGTGAAAATAAAGAAGGCCGTTTATGTCCCATCTGAGAGGAGAAAGATGCATTGACGATCATCGGACATTATAGAATGTATCTGCGCGTTCTTCGTTGAGAAGAATGTAATGCGTATTATGGTTGTCTCTATAGTATTTTGGTATATGTGTCGTATAAATAGACGAACATTTTTTTTTCTTTATTAAAGTATTATATACATACATATATATATATATATTTTTTTTTTTTCTTTTTTTTCCCAGCGATATATGAAAGCGTTGTGCCTCAGTTCTGAGCAACGCTTTCTTCGCGCCCCCTTCGCGCGCTTATACAGCGCCATCTAGGGCGACTTGATTGATGGAAGAGTGAAACTGCGCGGAACGTTTCCCGCCTGTTTTGCCAAGCGCGGTGGGTGATCGACGTCAGTGGGCGCCAAATGGAAGAATAAAGAGCAAAGGCGCAAGACGGAACGCGCGCGGAGTCGTTCGTTTTTCTTTCCGGATCCGGGGGGTGGACGAAATGTCTGGCTTCCCCACACTCTAAAAACGTCTGTCCGTCTACTTTCAGACACAACACTCGGAGAACCAATCAGCGCGACTTACGGCGTATCTGAGCGCATTAAGGTCCTTTGCGTCGGTACCCTATGTCTTCTTTTGTTTCTTAACTGAACTGAATGTAAGAGTGATCTGCAACGTATCAGTCGCTTAATGAAAGCGCAATATATTATAACAGTACAGTGCTCAGCGAAACGAAATGAACCAGTGGAACCCGTGGCCCCGCGCAGATCAGTGACTCTGTAGCGATTCTATATTCACAGAATGGCAGAGCCATGTGATTGTTCTCGGCAATATTAACCGCATATGCTGACTGTATACGTTACAGTAACTGCACACGCTCCTTAAGCGAATCATACGCAGTTAGTCTAGCGAGCCCATGCGCTGCGCTTTATTTCATACTCATTCTTGGAATGACTCTAGAGCGTAAGAAGCGCAGACTTTCGCGGTAAACCTAATTTCCCCACGTAACTACGCAGAAGCGATGCATATATTTACACTGGCTGTCGTCAGTGGGGTATACGGAAGCCATTAAAAAGCCGAGACAAGCGTGTCCCGACTTAAGCGCAGAGAGCTGCTCGAAAAGCAGTAAACTCTCGAAACTGCTCACAAAACCAACGACTATAGTACTCCTATTCATCTTACCACAAACCACAGCGAACGTTACCAGCCACCGCGGCCAGTCCAGCGCTGCTGTGAACGTTTCGCGTGAACACGCAGCCCGCGCGTCGCCGCTCTCCTCCCAAAGGTCACGTGACAGTCAGGCGGTACTGGATTAGCTCCGATGGCTCGTAGCGTGCGCTGCGATCCATAAACGGAGTACAGCGCGTCGTCGTCGCCTCGCCGCCAAGCGTGGCTCTTCCGCCTTCGATGTTTGGCAAATAAACGGGCCGGCGTGGCGGGTCTAACGAATGGGGTCCGGAGTCGTTAGCGTATAACATATTGAGGCTCGCTCAGCGCTCAGCAGTCGTCGTCGTCGTCGTCGTGTGGCACGTGTGGTGGCTGAAGTTCCCGCATTTTTGAACGAGGTTAACGACAGACACATCGCGGATTCATGGCCCCTCGTGGAAGGAACTCGTACATTGGAAGGCCCCCGTCCGGGTTTCCCCGACGAGTGCTACTTCATAACGACGCAACTGATGATTTATGCGACGAGCCTCTCTTCAAAGAGACAGTCAGAGAGAAAGGGAGAGAGTTCAACGGTGTTAGCACATTTTTTCAAACTTTCCTCATCGTTCCGATCGCTGTGATGGTCTTAATAGCCTTCTTTCGTACTTATAGCTTCTTTCGAGTAAAGTTATCTGTTCGCGTTTGATTTCGTTAAGGTTGTGAACGTACAAATCATTTCGATTAAAATATTATCCCCCAAATGAAAATATTTAATACTGACTTGACGCATCTTTTAACCTAGCATTAAAAAACAATTGAGCGTCTCGCGCGCCGAAGACGCGTGGAAAATAAATGAGCATAAAATTACACGCGCATTTCACCACAAGGGTCTTAGCATTCAGTGACTGTAGCCTATACAAAAGTCACTGGATCTGGGAAAGTAGCACCATTGCCTTCTCGCCTGCTAGCTGGAAACAAACAAATACCAACATACAGACGGCAGAAACCTCTCAAGGTGATTGGCTGATCGCTGTCGGTTACAATGGTGATGGAGATTTTGGACCCTTTCAAAGCTTCGGAGCTTCGAAAGGGTTCTCAAAACCAGTCGCACCAAGATCACTATGAAGCATCATCGTACTGAAAGCGTTCCTCGGCCAATATGAGCGTCTTTGGCACTGTGCATTTAATAAACTTATCATTCACGCTTATTCCCCCAGATCTCATACAATTATGTTGCTCTTCTTGCGTGTTTCAATAGAGTAAAATTATTGTTAAATGCCCCCAAGCACCGACGCCGCGTGTGACGCCGTACATATTCGTGCCGCCAACAGACGCAACGTCGGTGGTTGAAATTATTGAAAAATAATTCTACTGTCTTGAAACACGCAAGAGGAGCAGCATAATTGTAAGAGATCTGGGGAAATAGGCATGAGCGATAGGTTTATTGCATGCACAGTGCCAAAGACGCTCATACTGGCCGAGGAACGCTTTCAGTACGATGATGCTTCATAGTGATCTTGGTGCGACTGGTTTTGAGAACCCTTTCGAAGCTCCGAAGCTTTGAAAGGGTCCAAAATGGCGATCACCGTGGCAGCTGACAGCAAATGGTTCCGTCGTCTGTATGTTGGTATTTGTTTGTGTCCGGCTAGCACGTGGGAAGGCAACGGCGCTACTTTCCCAGATCCAGTGACTTTAGTCTATACATCTTTTTCAGGAGGGCGGACCCATCTTTAATGTCGTCAATTCTGGTATGCGTTAAAACATCGTTTTCATCTCTCCACGTCGCTGGAAGGTGTTCACGAAAACTGCGTGATTGTCACGCAATCTTGTTTGGACTCGCCTATAATTTCGCGCATATTCCAGATTGAAATTCCCTATTATTGTTTCGTCCCGCATACCAGATATGGAACCCTCGCGGCTGAGAACGAAAGGAAACAAAAAACATCTGTAGATGAGCCAACCTTTGAGCTTTACAAATGAGTTTTAAAACTGCGCAAGACAATCGGCAAGACTCTAACGGTGAACTCGGCAGTGCAATCTTCTACAACAAATGGTGCTTCTGTCGTTGTTTTTTAAAAAAATTTATAGCGGAAAAGGTAGAAAGAAAGCATGATTTTTTTAAAATCTTGTAAATAAAATTAATTTCGCCTAAATACGAATTGTTTGATTTAAATTAAATTATTTAAATTTGTATCACTCTAGCTAAACAATAGTGACTCTTTACTGCTACATGTATTTTTAAAAATGGCAGATGGATTGATTAATCTATCCGATCACTGATAACATTGCTCAAGAAAGAAGTATCTTAAATTTAAAGTACAGTTTAATTAACTACTTTGATCGATGTAGCCCAGCATACGAAAAAAAGAGCTTGTTTTTTTTTGTTACTTAGCTTTTTTCGCGCTTTGATTTGCTTGCAATAAGGCATTACTCTTTGTAGTTTTTTTTTTCTTTCTTTCACGTTCCCATTCGCTCGCAATAGGACTCTACGTAGCATACGAACGAAGTGGACGAAAGAAAGAATGCTCAGTGATCCGATTTGGTACGAAGAGCAATGCTTTTTGCTAGTGTTCAGTCTGATATAAACCTTTCTTGCTTGATTATATCTTGTTTAGCACATAGAAAGCATGAAATGATGCATTTTCAAACATGGCAGATTTGTCAACTCGTCCGATTACTGAAAACAATGAGGAAGTAAATTGCACTCATTTTGAAGTACAGCTTAATTAGGAACCTTTTATTCAATAATTACGGACATAGTGGTAAAAATAGTTTATTGGGTTAGTGAAAAAGCTTAATTTGATATTGATTTTTGCGATCTGATTTTTCTGGTGTAGAACTTTTCTAGTTTTAATTTTTTTTCGTTCCCATTCTTATTTTCCTTTTTACTTAAAAAATACGTTACGTAACGGACGACCAAAGTGGAGGGTAGAAAGAAAGACCAAAGTTTGATTTAAATCATCATAGTAAAACCGGCTTTGTTTAAATAACGATTGAAATCATCTTAATATTTATTTTCCACCCCGGTCTAAGCACTTCCGCTGTATCAGTATACACTCTAAGAAATGCCTGCGCGTCTAGGTACCCGTGAAACACTCTGCGCGTCTAGTTACCCGCAAAACACCCCTAGACGCTCCAAGTGTGTGTCTGTTATCTTTTCTCGTTTAGCTGCTCAATGCACCTTCAGAACCCGCACCTCCTCGAAGTCTTTGACTGACAACTTCTACTGCAGCTTTGCAGCGATTGACTCTCTTACGCTAAAAACGCGCTTCACTGCCGCACTGCTCGAAAGTCGGCTGAACTTGAAGAAAACGCATTTTAGCAGCGACATGTTTGAGGCATTCCAAATTTCTTGCTAGAGCAAGTTCAGTGTGTTGAATGAATTCTTACTCTCATAAAGCACTTAAAAACGACACTTCAATTGTAAAAAAAAAACAAAAAAAAAAAAACGCTGGTAGTTTTTTTTATCACCACTTTGCTTGCCCGGCGGAGCTTTTTTCGTACTTGAGGCTCGCATCAGTTTATTTGTAAGATTGTCTTTTGCGCGCTTGCATTCCACTTCATTGTTTTTCCACGCGACCTTACATTCTGGATGACAGACGGCAGCAAATAAATAATCACGTTTTTTTCTTTTCTCGTTTTTAAGAACCTTATTTGCAAGTAATGCAAAGTTGACACTACAGACGCAACGCTCCGATCTTTCATAAGACAGGCCAACCTAAGCGCAACAAGCAGAAAGAGAGCGTTCAGACAACGATTGCTTGTAGTCTGAATGAAATCGTTCCGCTTCTTGCGCTTAGGTTCGCGTGTGTTATGAAATATCGGCGGGTTGCGTCCGTACTCTCTAAAAAAATGCCTGCGCGTCTACTTACCCGCAAAACACTCAAAGAGCCAATCTCTGCGATCTACGAAATCAGCGCAGCGAATGATGAGGCGGAACATCCGTTTAGACCTCAAAATTAAGCCTGCGCTGTGGCATTACGCAATGCATGCATGACATTTTACATGGCGTGATGCCACAGCGCAGGCTTCATTTTGAGGTCTAAAAGGATGTTCCGCCTCATCATTCGCTGCGCTGATTTCATAGATCGCTGAAATTAGCTTCTTTGAGTGTATTGCGGTTAAGTAGACGCGCAGGCATCTTTCAGAGTGTAGGCACACAGGGCGATATACTGCTTGCGAGCAAACGACAGCCAGTTTCGTGTTATATCTGCATCCTACAATCGAGCGGCTGTCACAAAGCTACTTGTGTGGTGGAAAGTGCTCATGTTGAGAACGAACCAAAAGCAAAATTGTTTACAAACGTATTCACTCCAAATTAGAAAGGTCGACTTTTTGTTGCGCAACGCACGTGCCTAATCTTCATTCGAACGTTTACAAATCTAAAGCCCAGCGTGTAATCTCCACCGCCCAGCACGCTCGCGTTCGTGGCAGACTTGTACGTAATTCGTTACAAGTAATGGATTAGTTGTAATTCATTACATTTTACTGTAATTTTGTGACGCTTCAATTACTTCCTTTAAGGAGAAACGACCCTTGTAATTGAATTACTTTTTTGCTGTAATCGATTACAAAATTACCCCTTACAATATTTTATAATTTTTTCTTAAGGGGGGGGGGGGGGGAAAGGGAGGGGAGGGGTTAGATGTGCTGCAGTCTCTCAGCTCTGAACAACGGTCTTTTTATTTTTCGAAACCGCTAAGCACCGGATTTTGAGGATCAGTAGGTAACTCCACTATGCTTCGTTGTCTGGCCACATTTTTTGGGGTTCCGGAGACTAGGTCCGGGTGTGAAAAATTACCTTATCCAGGCTCTTGGGAGCACTGTATTTAAACAACGCTCTATTAATTAATTAATTTATTTATTTTTTATGAGAAGGGTTGGGTACGTTTGCGTCACTCACTCAGCTCTAAGCAAAAACAGTCAAGGCTTTCTTTTTTTTCGTAACAAATGAGCGCGAGACCCCAAAGATAATACTACCCTAATAAAAAAAGGTGGATGAAAAGTAACGTGCGAAGTAATCGATGAGTTTAGAGTAATTTTTTCGATTACATTTTTGAGGTTGTAATTGTAATTGTTATCGGTTACTTTTTACGGTGAAGTAATTGTAATTGTAATCAGTTACTTTTTACAGTGAAGTAATTGTAATTGTAATCGGTTACTTTTTTGCAGTAACGTGTGCAAGCCTGGTTCGTGGCTTCAGAAAGCGTGCAAAGCACGTACCATACGCACTAACCGTAGAGATGGCGCCTGCCAGAAGCTGTTCGTTAGAATAGTGCATACGTCCGTACAACGCAAGTGGTTTGCCTATAATAGCGATTTAATGAAGTAGCGCAGCGAATATGAGGAGGCACCGATAATTTCGAGCTCTCAATCAGAACTGAGCACGGCATTGTCACGCTCCGCGTCCCAGCACAAATAGTATCTTTAAATACAAAAGCTACCTTTGTCTCGTCATTCCTGAACTATTTGCATTAGTCACCATGAAGCCACTCCGTGCACTGGGGGAAAGTGTACTCCTCGCAGATATCTGAAAAACTAACGAAGGCACGGGCACGTGAGCGCCTGTGCCTTTGTGCGCGCTGCCATCTTTGTCTTCTTGGTTGTGGAACGCCTTCTGAGCATGCGCTGTTGCTCTGCTGAGCGTCATATCAGACGCGGCGCATCCGTCTGCAGCTCAGTGACTCAGCATTTTTCGCCCGGGTGATAAGCGATTGAAAGGTCTAGAAGCCAATTACCATAAAAATACATAATTACCTGAAAATAGCGTCACGCACTTGTACTTTTTTTTTTTGCACTGTAGACAGTTATAAGATGGAATATAAACGCGTCTGCCCTCTTCTTGCGAAGGACTACTCATTTTTGGCGCAAGCAAATTAAGAAATGCCTGCATGTCTACTTTTCGTACAGAGCACTCGATTTACTGAGCGCGTCTAGCAAATTTTAAGACGAAGAGAAAGCAAGAACAACAACACACAAACGAAACCTGGTTTGACCCAATAAAGGTGATCTTCGCTGTGACAATACGTCCCAGCGCAGGACAGGTTTTCGAACCCCCATTTTCGCTTCTCTTCGTCCGCTGGGTGCTGTCCGTAGATCGAAATTAGTGACGTAAATTCCAAAGGCCTGATCACGCCGAAGTCTTTCATAAAATCGGCGACTCGGCTCGCTCTCCCGACTCTGCGTGTGTCTCCAGGCATGCGCAGAGTCGCCTGGCCTCTAAAGACTTTCTGCCTGAAGTGCCTTGAAATGCACGTAAAACAAAGGCCAATGTCGTGAAAAAAAAAAAAAAACAATAGTCTTTTTTTTTTTTTGCGTGCCATAAAAAGGGTGGTTGTTGCGGTATGCTCGTAAAGCGATAATTGCAGTGTACTAAACAACTACCGGAGGGGGGCTAACACAGCCTTTGTTGCTGTTTGGCGCTCAGCTGCGTTACTAGTCCGGAGTAAGGTGGCCATACGGGGGCTTTCTAATGGCTCGCTATCACGCGGCTCCCGTTTCTCCAGCTTATTTAAACCGCGGAAGTGCCATAGGGCGCGCGGGCCATTTAAAGCTGCAAACACGTCTGAAGTAGAAACACCCTATCACTCTAAGCAATCTGGAACGACCGCTTTCCCACAAAGCACATGGAAGTGTCGATCGCTGCAGGGTCATTCCATGCCAAACGGCCCCAACGGTGGTACCGACCATTGTCGATTTCTCTTCTTCAGTTAAAATATTTTTCTTGAAAAACAAGTTTTGGATTGCGTGGGCGCCCTTTGAAAATTTTACAGTTAACCCGAACCAGGTATAAAGTGAAAGAGGAAAAATCTAAGCGACTAAAATGGGACGGCTCAATTATTTTTATTTTTCAGATAATTGCGAGCGGAAACTATAGCAACAGTCCAGCCCAGACGAGCTTTAAATATATTTCCGAGGTTAAGAGTACTTTGTGTTTTAAATGCTCAACATACCTCGTTTGGTACTCGTTTACCCCAGTGAAACCAGAACAGGAAACTTTTTCATATTACGAACCCTAAAAGCACACGACAGAACAATCTCAGCGGGTTTTTTGAGAATAATTGAGCTATCCCATTTTATTCAATTCGATTTTTCAGATTTTTAGATTCAACTCTAGTCTGGCTTAACTGCAAAATTAAAGAAAAAATGACCGCAAGATTGAGATTTATTTTTTTTGAGAAAACAGTATTTTGGTAGAAGTTTATAATTTTCCAAACTACGATTTTTTTTTTGTCGAAGAAATCGACGATAGTCGGTATCACTGTCTGGGACGTTTCGTACGGAATGACCCTGTAATTTGTGGCGGGAGCTCAGTTAGTGACGATACTTAAAATATGTTTAGACCTAAAAAAAAAAAAAAATCCGCACTCCGACATTGGGCCTGGCGTTGGACACGACGCTGGACACGACAGTTTTTTAGGCCTAAACATATTTTCAGTCTCGTTATTCGCCGAGCTCTGTCCGTAAATTGCAGCGATTGGCTCTCCGTGGAGCTTTGCTGGAAATTAGACGCACCGGATTTTGTAGAATGTGGTAACCGAAAGGCTTAAGGAAAGATGCGGGTAAAAAAAAAAAAAAAGGCAATATTTTGCAGCTAAATGTGATTTTGGGTTTGATGGTGATTTACAATTTTTTTCATCTTCATTTTTTTATGCATGAAAATAATAAGGACACATCATGATCCCGAAACTAGGCAAACACGCATTTAAGGAACTCCCGGCAACCCTATAGAACGTCATAAATTTCAGCCATTTTCAGTTTGCGTGGATATTCAAGTTGTGACGTTGCCCGCCATCAGATTTGAGTTGAGAGGTAACCCTATTGCCATCTTCTCTCCACCGCCGTATTCTGTAGCTTATATTTCTAATGGAAAATATATAAACCATTTTTTCCCCGCCACAAAAAAATCGTCGTTTTACCTCTATGGTAATATTCCAACGCGTTTTTCTTTTTATGCAATTTTGAGCCTTCTTTTCATATGCACGCAACAATTTTTGTTCTTATATTGTCCTACCAGAACAAAATTTAGGAATGCTTTAGGCTATGTACAATGCATGTACTTAGGTTTGACTAAAAGGTATATTTTTTATATCCGTACAAAAAAAAACTTTTGTTGGGCTCTTGAGAATGTCGTTTTGGCGATTTTTCATTATTTCAAAATAAAATAGGTCTCGCACATAACATTTTAATTCTTTAGTGCCCTCAATGGTTTAAGAAAAACGAATTAGCCTATTTTACTACGTTCGTTTAGATGTCTTGCCATGCCCCATATATCCGGAATAACATGGCTTATTTTTTGTTTTGCATGTTCATTGCATCCAAAACATAAAAAAATACAAGCTATGTCCAAACACCAGATTTATAAAGGAAAAAGATCAAACAATATAAAATTAATTATTTAAAATAATTATTTTAAATAATTAAGAAATAAAAGGTATTTCCCGGGAACACGATGAATCCTCAACATCTAGCTATAGCTCCCGATCCAATCGGATTTCGGCAATCGCCAATAAGAAGGCCGAATAAGAAAATCACGAAGTAGGAAACGTTTCTTTAGCTGTAAGTAAATATAGTTTTTTAAGACCAAATTTACTCAGCTTAGTGTGATCCGAAGGTGCATTGCTGATAATAATTTGGACGTGGACCGCGGGTTTCAACTCGCTGTTCATTATATGGTCTAAGAATAACAGGACAGCAATGTTTCTTGTCACTGGGTGTTCCTGAAGTTATGTTTAGTCTGTCTCGTACGTTCGTCTTTACCTCGCCAACTATGTCCATAGATAGTACATTCGGGGGACAATATTCTTTTGTAATTTAGAGAACGAATGGTAGTCTAGTTTAAACAGTGTTGTCTCGAAAGGATGTCCCCGGTCTAAAAGAACAATACCCGTTTCCCTGCCATATATAGACGCTAAGCTAGGTTTGAAGCTGCCGTTGTTAGGGCCACAAAACACACGTTGAGTACCACAGATTAGGGGTGCACAATGGACTGCCGAAATTGCCACCGTACGACGATTAAACACAGTCACGTTACGAGAAAAACTAAGCTCCTTTCGTAGAAAGGTCACAATAATGTGTGTGCTTGCTTTACATTTTTTTTTTTTTGCGGATGCTGTTCAAGGTTTTTTGGGTAATATTAAACTCTAGAGTGAAGATACATTCTTATAGACACTCGAAACGAGTGTCAAATTTTGGAATGATGGCTATGTAAATATAAACTGGATGATATAAAATAAGCTTCTCGGATACCTAATAAGTCTCCATGTAAAATAAATCTACTGGTTAAGTGTTTTTCGCATGGGCTTATACTTGCCGTGAAGATGTTTACGTGGCTTTAAGGCAAATTTTAAAAATGGTGTGACGGAACGGTCACAGAGATGTGGATTGAATTCGCTTTACTGTGAGCAGTACCACCGAGTCATTTCAGGGAATTCCGCATGGTGCATTCGTAAAACTCATAAATGCAGCGCAATTTCCATAAAAGGAATTCAATAAAATTTGATAACGCAGTGTTTATTGCTCTTTTATTTGGCGTATGCAATTGGAATATCAACTTCTGTAAACCCTGCAGCAGTTACTTCTCAACACAAGGTTCAAGGTATTCCTCAATCTACGATTTTTTTTTATAAAAAAAGAACAGAATCGTGCCTTGATGCGTTCTGTTTACCGCACAAGCATGGAACCAGTCATATAGATTTAGCGCATTAGTTTGTGTATTCCTGTGAAGAATTTTTAACACTTAATAAACGGGCGTATAATTCCAAATGCCTTTGCAATTATATGAAGTAATACCAACAAATTATACGATCATATACTTTTACAAATGCTCATTAAACGATCGTCTTGTCTAAAAAGGAACGGTTTGGATATTTAGTGTACAACACTAAAAGCACCGCTAAAGAAAATAATGGTAATACAGTCAAACTTGTTTATAACGAACAGCAGGAAACGCTACGATCAGTTCGATATAGCAAGTAAATCGATCTAGCAAAAACCATTTACAACGAAGTTCCACGATGCGTTCGTTGAAAGGCGAGAGCTTCTTTCTTTTTTCATCTCTTCGCTTCCGCCTTGTGACAACGCGCTAAAACGATTTTTTATTTTTTATTTTTTTTTGCATGCGTGCAGAGTTTTTTTTTTAGTCTTATCCTTTCTTCTGACTCGGCTCTCTTCGCGGGCAACCTTTTTAAGGTGAAAAGGTTGTTTTTTTTTTGTTTGTTTTTTGCGCGTCCATGCAGTGTACTTTTTAGCTTTCTCCCCTTCTGAATCGCTTCTCTTCGCTCAATTATGTTCGCAACTTGAGCTTTTAAAATTTTCTTTCTTTCCTACTTTTTTTTTTTTTTTTGGGGGGGGGGGGGGGGGGGGGACAGGCCAGAAGGCGACTGTTTCCGCGTTTTTGGAAACCTTCCTGTGGGGAGAAAGTTTGATATAGCCAATATGTTGTTCGTTATAAGAATTACTTTGTACATGCTCTTTTTATATTTAAAATTTCCATGACTTCGATATCGAAAATAATTCGCTGTACGTGGGTTCGTTCTAAACGGGTTTCTTTGTACAGTGCGTATTCACTTTTATTCTAGAGTCTTCCTTTACCAGAAAAGTGTTAAAAATCATGCAAGGACTTCGTATGCATTAAGGACAAATACACAACAAAACACCGCCACAAATAACAGGATGCCTCATCTATAAGACAGATCGCACAACAGCTATTTTTTTATGCGCAAACAAATTGCATCACTGAAAAACACTGGACTGATTGTCCTCTATTCGGTTGTAGCCCCGTCATCGATACACTTTAAAGCTTTTTTAACAATTTGTTTAGGAGTTTTAGGTGTCTTATAGTTTGACCATCGAAAATTAATATTTAGAATCAATTTCAATTTTTTTATGCGGTCACGGTATGTTTATATGTCAATTTCACGTTGTAAACAATTTTCTTTTCATATTTTGTATATTCTGTTTGATTGAACATTCAAAAGAGACGCCTGGCAGGCTTCGAAGCAAAGTGTTGTTCCACGGATGCCCACTTGGCGGCAATCTGACGCCAAGTGGGCACCACAGCAGAATTGGCGGCAATCTGACGAATGTTTATTGAGGAAAAGCACCGTCTAACCGAGATTTCGGTTGCGCGTCAAAAGGTCCTCAGGTGGTCGAAATCATTCCTTAGTTCTTAGCAGTGGTCTGTCAGATGCCCATCGTTGGTGTGACACGTAAAAGCACTAACTTAAAAAAAAAGCAACAACACGTAAAAAACAAAAACAAAAAAAGCTATAAAACAACAACAGCATGTAAATAGAGTATAATGAATTAGGAAGTAGTTAAACAAGCAAACTATGATGTGTAGCTCGGGGTCCTTCTTCCTAACGTAGTGATGTGACGGAAATTGCATTGCGCAGAGGACGCCCCTGCGCGCATGACTGTGTGCCGGTGAAGTTTGTTTCCCACTCATTGAAACTTTTAGCCTTATTCTCGAAAGAAGGGACGAAGTTTGTTTGTTATTTTATTTTATTTCAGTGGTAACCAAGAAAAAAAGAAATTACATTTCAGACGTATATCCGTACTTATGCACCCCGTCGTTAACGTCACATTTTCTAAAGATAATAAATAGCAAAAAATATGAGTTTCCTCTAAAAAAGAAGAATATGGTGCTCGTTTTTTATATGACGAATTCGGTTGACTCTTACAATTTATGTGATGAATTCTCAAAAAAAAAAAAAAAATTAATAAAGTAGGAGTTTTCTTTTTTTTTCCTGCAAAACCAAGCGAAGAGCAGTTCGCCGCTATTCACTCTAAAAAAAGCCCGTGCGTCTGCTTTCCCGCACAACACTCGAAGAGCCAATCACTGAAACTTACGGAGGTAGCTCAGCGAATGACAATGCCGAAACGTATGCTTAGACCAAAAAACGCAGTCTGAGTTGTGAAATTAAGCAATGCAAGCGTGACGTTTTGCATTGCTTAATGTCACAACTCAGACTGCGTTTTTTTGTCTAAACGTATGCTGCGGCATCCTCATTCGCTGAACTACCGCCGTAAGTTGCGGCGATTGGCTTTCCGAGTATTGTGCGGGAAAGTAGACGCACAGACTTTTTTTAGAGTGTAGGTGTGGAACGATGCGGCGATAAACCAAAAAAGGTGGCGCGTTCCGAGACACTAGAAGCCTGACCTTCGAGAATTGCAGTTCCGACCCCATCTTAGAGTTTAAACTCTATCGATGATACGTACTTTGCCGCTCATTTTTTTCACAAGTTGCCGGGATTGGCACTGTGGAGAACTAGCTTGGCATGCAGAACATGGTTCCGAGACACTAGAAGCCTGACCTTCGAGAATTGCAGTTCCGACCCCATCTTAGAGTTTAAACTCTATCGATGATACGTACTTTGCCGCTCATTTTTTTCACAAGTTGCCGGGATTGGCACTGTGGAGAACTAGCTTGGCATGCAGAACATGGTTCCGAGACACTAGAAGCCTGACCTTTGAGAATTGCAGTTCCGACCCCATCTTAGAGTTCAAACTCTATCGATGATACGTACTTTGCCGCTCATTTTTTTCACAAGTTGCCGGGATTGGCACTGTGGAGAACTAGCTTGGCATGCAGAACATGGTTCCGAGACACTAGAAGCCTGACCTTCGAGAATTGCAGTTCCGACCCCATCTTAGAGTTTAAACTCTATCGATGATACGTACTTTGCCGCTCATTTTTTTCACAAGTTGCCGGGATTGGCACTGTGGAGAACTAGCTTGGCATGCAGAACATGGTTCCGAGACACTAGAAGCCTGACCTTTGAGAATTGCAGTTCCGACCCCATCTTAGAGTTCAAACTCTATCGATGATACGTACTTTGCCGCTCATTTTTTTCACAAGTTGCCGGGATTGGCACTGTGGAGAACTAGCTTGGCATGCAGAACATGGTTCACTCTGTTCACGCTTTTCACTTCGCGATTGGTTCTTCGCAGTCATTATGGGCCGACGTCTCAATCTCATTGGCCGCGGAACTATAATGAGGTGCTCGAGACTCCCCACCGCACCCTGCGTTTCTTAAGTTGTCTGCAACCATAAACTCTCGGGCTTGGTAAAAAAAAATATATATGTATATATATGTATACACCCGTTTTAATTTGCACCATAAATACTCGTGCATATATTTGGTGTCTCCCACAAATTTTTATCATTGTCTTTTTTTTAATTTTTCTTACAGCGACAGTAATTGACGCACTAACGAGTACTGATTTTTGGACCAAACGCAGTCCCAGCGCTCCGAACCATATATGCCAAATTTTAAGAGCTAACCGTTATTTCACTCAATAGTAAGAACCAATTTCCTGAAATGTTCAATGGTAAAATGAAAGCCAATGGACCTGTAATGATATATCATGCAGCTGAATGGTACCAGTTACCGAAAACGGGCAAAAAGAAACGAGTCCCGTTTTACCATTGAAAATTTCAAAAGAAACTCCTAAATAAATTTTGACTTAGATAATGGTTAGTGCTGAAACTTTGGCATATGTTTCGGACCGCTAGCGCTGCATTTGGCCGTAGAATGACCGTTCGGCGATGCGTAGTCGATTTTTGCAATAAAACAAACACTCTCCCCCTTTTTTTGTGAATTTGTACAGTTTGACGCATTGCCCGGAGGGCAGACCACCGCGGCCGACGTAACGAGCTTGGAAAGTGAACGAAGAGAAACTAAACTCCATGAAGCGAAAAAAAAAGAAGCGACGAGTTTTGCGGTTATTTCGCGCTCGTCGCCAGAACAGTGTCTCTTGCGCCGTGGGATGAAAATGAACATGTCGCCCGGCATTGTTCGTCGGTTGTTCGCCGCACGTTGGTTACATGGAGTCCAGCCGCGACGGGACAAACGAACAAAGAAGTGTTTCCGTCGTAAAGTTTTTTTTTTTTTTCTTTTTGTGACAATGGTCGCGACGTATGACCGTGACGTCATTTACAATGATACTCCGTACACACTTCGGGTTTAGGTCGAAACGTTTTCTTTCGCAGCCCTTTCGTCCGTGCATGTTTCGTTTCCCCTGAAACCCGGGCGCAGCCAATGCTACGACCTGATGGAACCAATGAAACTGCGTCAAAGGCGCGCCAAGGTTGTGTTCGTCATGTGTCTCTACGTCTTCTATCATCACTGAATGAATCGTGCACAGGGAAGGCCCAGTGACTTGCGCTTTTGAATTTGTTTGATTGGTCCAATATCGGATAGCACCGTTTGCTACGTCCGGATTTAAGATGAAAGGAAGTCTCTCTGTGGACCAAAAACAATTCTGCGAGGGTTTCTGGCATAAAAATAAAGTAATATAAATACTTTTTTTTTTTTTTTTACTGTGTACGGAAAGGAACTTTGTAACATGTTATGCCCGCTGCGTTAGTCTCCAAACGGGGTGGCGCACCTCACCGCGCCACGTAGAGTTCGGGCAATGTAAAGAGCGGGAGCACGAGAGACCTGTGCGGCGGGGAAGCCCACCGAACAGGAGGAGCGGGTACTCACCGTAGTCATCCCGTCGCTCGCATAATAGGCAACTGCGCCGAGATGGGGTCGGTGTTGCGCCGACGTCCGCCGGAGAGCGGTCGTTCCTGCCCTCGCGTCACCCTCGCCCCTTGGCTCGACGCCGCCGCCAACGTCGAAACCAAGAAACACTTTCGCTCGGACCTTTCCCGGTGCGCGTACGGGGAAGCCGATCGGCTACACTTGGCGGGAAGCGAGGTATACTTTCGCTTTCAGACGATTATTATCGTATCAATGCTAATTCTACAATTTTAATATATATAAGATATGCAGATGAATGAACCGTAGTTCGTCGAATGAATCAATGTTTTACGAAACCGCCGAAAGTAAAGGTATATTTGGCGGAGCCAGGATCTGGACTCTGGGCCTCCCAACTGTCCGGGAAGGTATAGGCTTACCACTCCACCACTCCACCTTGATTTTCTGGCGTTTCCTATCTGTCTTATAACTGTAGAAAAAACGTTTCCTATTTGTATCATTAATGCACAGGAAAAGGGAGGGCCGTACTTTTGCCGAATCAAAAATTAGGCGCTCAATCTTAGGATTTGGCAAGGCCGAACTCGCCAAACTTTTTTAAAGATACGGCAAAGATTCGGCAGAGATACATTGGTGCCATACCTAAAGGTTGATATTTCATTTTTTTTTTCGGGAGAAGAATGGCTTTTACGTTTTTTTTAAAATGCATATTCACACAGTTATTAATAAATAGGGTGATAATCTACAAGTTAATTGGATCGGTGTTCGCTTTTGCGTGTTTACTAGCATTTTTGGTGACTTTTTGCAGAAGTGTGTGACAACGAGGTTGGGAGTAGCGGCCACAGTCACGATACGCGAGTTTCGATTTTGAGGCTTCATCAGCGCAAGCCTGAAAGTGTGTATATTGTTAAAATGAAGGCGGTAAAACTCATTTTACTTTCTCTGCGAGTCACAGTTTTTGTGCGCGAAAATGAATGCAACAGCTGCTGAGCCTCCACGAGATGAGATAGCAATATAATGGTAAATATGCATGTTTGCCGATTTGAGTCACTTCAGCTTTGCACGAAAGTTTGCGTCCCATACTCGTAACGTCTCGTTTTTAACTTTTAAAATGCTAGTTTTTGATGTTAAGACACACACGGACGTTTAGGAAGATAGGAAGAGTTAGGAATGTCGGATGTGCAACGTCCAAAACGTTGCACATCCGACATTCCTCACTCTTCCCATCTTCTCGAGACTCGCCACGACCCGCGTTTCTTAAATATTCATGGACGAGTTAAGAAATAAAAGGCGCGACGAGCCGTGCGCTTGTTCAGCTGTGACTGATTAGAGTTTCGTGGAGAGCTTACGCTCTAAGAGGAACATGTGTTCACACTCGGGCAGTACCCGCAGGCAGCCAACTTACGACAAACAACCCTACGGAATGATGGTGCTCAGAGTGCTGCACTCAAACAGCGTCGAAAGCGCACCACCTTGGTGGTCGTCACGTTTCCGCTCGTGATCATTCATCGCTGAATCAATCATAAACAAACAACAACAAAAAAAGGCACAGTGACTTGCGTTTTTGACGCTGCTTGATTGGTCCCATTAGCTCGTAGCGTCGGCTGCTTCTGGACTTAAAGGGGCGATTGAAAGATTTTTTGTACTTCGCGCAAATACTGCTTAGAACGAATCCCTGTAAATGACCCATGAAACAGGCGTTCGTTTTTCACCACACGCAATAAAAGTCGCATAAAAATAAAAAAATAAAATAAAAGAAATCAACGAGCAGTCAGAACAGGCGGTTACGTAATCACAAGCCCCCCCCCCCCCCCCCCCCCCCCCCCCCCCTCCTCCCAACCAATGATGATCAAAGCCAGGCGCTGGGGTTGGCAAAGCAGAGGACACGCGCTGCTGAGTTTCAGACATTGTTATGGTTCAGCTATTGTCCTCATTGCAGCAATCGGACACGGGCCACTGCCCGAATGGCTCTCGAGCTATCGATTATCAGAAGCCCAAATCGAGCGCTCACGCAATGCTTGGTTCCAATCTATGAGCAGCATTCAAATATTGTCACTGGGGGGTACTGGAGTCCCTAGCTATCTTGTCAAGTTTTCCGAAGGAGAAATAGAAAGAAACGCTCGATTTTGTCCTTGAAATTTTGTTTTGTTTTTGTTACTGGACAAATTTCGTTACTGGACAAAAAAATTTTGTCCAGTAAGCTCCTGTAAAGTGAAAAACATTCCAAGAGAATATCGTTGCACGGCCCCTTAAGTTGAAACGAGGTTTAGACATGTCAAATGCGATGTGTCCGAAGACAGTGAGTACGGCGGATCACTTGCTCACTGACACTGCGTACACTGCAGTTTTCAGCTCGTTTAGTATTCAAAGTTTTGACATTTCTGGCGATTGTTCACTGACACCTCGTGCGACTCCGAAGCTCACGGCTTTGCATGCGAGAAGCGCGTGGTGTGTATCTGTGTCCACGGTGCTATCGAATATGCATTTTTTTGCTGCTATCGAGCTGTACTCTTGTTTTGCATCTACTATTGTTTTATCTGTTAGAAGTTACTTTGCATCGCAAATGCGCCCCCGTTTATGTTTCAGTGTTTTGGAAAGGGTATTCTCGCAAGAGCTTCCTTTCGAAGCTGTCAATAAATTGTGTCAGCTAATCATTGCGCTTCATCATTCTATCACGATATACTTTTGATACACGTTTATTTTCATAAAAATGGCAACGTAAAATGAATTACCTAATTTCTCAGCACGTTACACAATCTCAAAGTATACTTCCTGTAACGCAGTAACAGGAACTCAAAAGTAAATGGAACGCTATTTTTTTTCATGTCGTTTGCGAGAAACTTGGAGTTGACTTTGATCCTTTCTTCATCATAGTTTCACTGTAAAAATGTTAAACGACGTTATTATTGAGTAGTAGAGTAGTAGTTAGGGTGTCGATTCGGTCACTGTTTGAAAAATACTACAACTTCCTGGATTGATTGAAAACTGCACTTCTCTCTAGTTTCATGAGACATAAACTTCGCTTTTAACCCGACCTCGTTTAAAAGAGCTTCCTCATGTAGCTCTGGAGGTGTTTGGCCGTCGCTTCCGAACCTTCGCGACCTCCGCGTTTTTACGTTGGCGGCAGCGGCATAGACGGCAGTAGTCCTATCGGAGATGGAGTCGGTACAACGAAGGCTACAAGCACCTTGGACGGTTTATCGTTTGTTTGCCAAAACGTTTTCTTTCGCTTCGTGTTTGGAAGTCGCTTTGGCGGAGTCTCCGAGACAGGTTGTCTTGAAGCTCCCAGACACTTCGGCGCCGAAGCGATGGTTTGCCCATAAAGCTGGCTTATGGCCCAAGTTTTATTCGTGGGTTCTTTATTCAAATTTTGCGGAAAAGTCGGAAGGTAAACTTGTCCTGCGGATATTCAGACACAGTGATGTTAGTCTGCCTTAAGCGGCGTACTATATATCCGCTGCATAGATGAGCAACTTGGCCAACGCAGTATACGAAAGTTTACGCGGTCTTTAAGGGTAATCGCGCAGTAGCAATAATATCCGAGCGCTTGCCGGTATAGCATGTTGGTTCTCATTAAAACGTGCATGAGTGAATGAGGATACGGAACATGGGATTCTAGGGCTTTGCAGCGCCAGCTTTCGGCGGATGAACAAACCATTTAAGGAATGGGAAGGACCAGTCCCGCTCGACGAACTTGTTTTGCGCCATACGAAAATAACAGAATGGAGACACATTTTTTTATTATTATTTCTGGACTCAGGTATACTCATGACGAGTCCTGAGCATGACGAGTCCTGAGCATGACGTGTATTAATCATGACGAGTCCTGAGCATGACAAGTCCTAAGCATGACGAGTTCTAAGCATGACGAGTCTTAAGCATGACGAGTCCTGAGCATGACGATTCCTAAGCATGACGAGTCCTGAGCATGACAAGTCCTGAGCATGACGAGTTCGAAGCATGACGAGTCCTGAGCAGGACGAGTCCTAAGCATGACGAGTTCTAAGCATGACGAGTCCTGATCATGACTAATCCTGATCATGACGAGTCTTAAGCATGACGAGTCCTAAGCATGACGAGTCCTGAGCATGACAAGTCCTAAGCATGACGAGTTCTAAGCATGACCAGTCCTGAGCATGACGAGTCCTGAGCATGACGAGTGTCCTGAGCATGACGAGTCCTGAGCATTACGAGTTCTAAGCAGGACGACTCTTGAGCAAGACGAATCCCAAGCATGACGAGTCCTAAGCATGCATGACGAGTGCTGTGCATGACCAGTCCTTAGCATGACGAGTCCAGAGATTCCTAGCATCGCGTCGAGGTCAATCAGAACTTGGGAATAGCCGATTGGAAAGCCGAATCATGAAGCAAGAAACATGAAGGTAGTAAGCCATGACATGCGATTCTGATGCTGCCCGTGACTCTGGTGGCAGCTTCTCATCTGCTGGCGGGAGACGGTCGTCTGAGTAGCAGCTGGCTATTAGTGCTTTTCATGGCATTACATTTTTAAGCGCTGCTGGTTTATAGCGTACTAACAGATGGAAAGAAGCCGCTTCGGAGAATGTTGGTTGCAAATGTTTTATTAAAAGCTAAAAAAAATTAACCGAAAAATGCCTTATTTATTTTGCTACGAAATCTCTACTTTGTCGAGAACTCTCCAGGCTGCAGGCGATATAGTAGACATACATATATACGTGTACTATATATTGTGCTTTATCTACAACTTGAAAAATGTATTTACATAAACATTTTCATCTGTATAAATTGCGGAATTATAACTTACGTAGAAGTAACGATACTTGCAACCAGGTGTAATTGAAATAAAACACTTTAGTTTTGTTACGTAAATAAAAAATATTTACATTTAAACAATTTTTCGCGTTAGCAGACAAATTGTAATTACTGTCATGTTTTATGGTGTGCGTCGTTCTTGAACCATGCCGGCCACACACTTTCCGGTTAACCGAATTTATCTCCGCATCTGCTGTGCGCAGCATAGTAGCAGAAACGTTTCAGGAGCATTTTGTCTAGTGTACTACTTTTCGTATATCATGTGGTTCATAGGAGTAATGATGAATTGCCTAAAAATATAAGAGGAAATAATTTCAAACTAAACCGCGGCCTCAGCGTCGAGAAAGTAAACAATGCTACAACGGATAAGACAGCGAGAACCAGAGAAGCTGAATACCTCAAGGTGTCGAACCCAAATATTTGTTGTTCGGGTTCATTGAAAAGCGGTTAAGTTTCGGATAACAAAAAAGTAGTGGTCTATATCGGTTTTATCCAGCTCACAATAAAATGTTAATAAAATAATTAAATGAAGTAAAAAAGAAACTACGTTTATTTTCAGAGAACGGGGCTTTATAAAATCGGAGCTGGAAACCGTCAATAAAGTCAAATATGGTGAGTTCATGAACGGTTTTACGTTTTCGAATACGTTTCCAACTGTAGTTCCTTGATTTTCGCCTGATGATGCCATAAAAGCGTGATGTGGTTGCCTACCGCGGTCCCGGCTCTGACACAGGGGTAAAAAAGAAATTAATTTAATTTGGGTTAATTAAAGACCATAAAGGTGCACCTCTGCTAAACGGAACAGAGCTAGATGATCGACGTGAGCCGCCGAGGCCAGCCGTTCCAGCCAGTGTGGAGGAGGGCGTTTGGGGTAGTGAGAGATCGGATGGCTGTGGGGCAAGCGGCGAGGAGATGCTCAACGTTCGCATAGGGGCAGGGGCAATTGGGGCAGGAAGGATGTGATCCTGAAACTATAGAGGAAATGTCGGGCGGGGGATGATGAGTGTGTTAAGCTGGATGGCTCTCAGCATGTGTGTTCGTGAGGTTGTATAAGCTGGGGGTGTGGTGTAGGCAGCGTCTGCATTGAGTGTTGGAGTTGTGTCTAGTGTTCTTTCAAAGTCTTCTTGTAAAAATGTGCCTCGTCCGCCATGCGCGGGAAAGGTCATGGGATTACCTGCGCCTGAATAAGATTCTCGCAGGCAAGTTGATGAGCCAACTCATTACCGACAACCCCTGTGTGGCCTGGCACCCACACCACCACGACCGAGGCAGGAGAAAGTTGTGAAAGGGCGGAGGAGAGGTCGTCCCGCAAACACGCGCGAAATGTCCTAATCGCTTTCATAGAATCAATGCAAATGCAGTACCGAGGAGCAGGCGGAAGGGAGGTAAGTTCTTGAGTCTCATGTACTGTGGCACCAATCTCAAGAGCGAGCGGAGAAGTTGGCTTGGAGTAGGGACCATCGATGGACGTAATGGGAGGGGTGGTGGGGCGCGTCACGGTGACACAGGCTGTGATAATATAGTAAGGGTGCAGGCGAGCTGGTGAATGTTAACCATGTTGAATAACCTGAAACTGGGGCAGAAGTGAACATAAAGTCGAAGGAACAGAAAAGGACAGGAGGACGTCTCAAACTCAGAGCTGAGTTTGAGACATCGTCCTGTCCTCTTATGTTCCTTCGACTTTTATGTTCACTTCTGCCCCAGTCTCAGGTTATTCAACATGGTTAACACAGGCTGTGGCGCCGAGAGGAGGGGAATGGGAACCGTCCACGTAGCATGTGGTAGTATCAGGCAGAAGGGGGTCGTGGCGCAAAGCCCGGGCTTGACGGCTTCCAGCATGAATTCGCGGGGTGATGTGGGTAGGGAGTGGGACGCATCGAAGGTTGTAGGGAAGAGGCTTTTGTGGGGTGCGTAAGGGTAAATCAATAGGTCGTATGCCAGCTTGTTGCAAGAGCCAGTGGTCGTGCGTAGATCCAGACAGACAACCCAGTTGACGGTCCATGTGAAGTCTGAGGAGAGTATATGGAACAGGGAGAAAGTGTCCTGTAGCTAGGAGTTTCTCTGTAGGTACGCGTATAAGGAGGCGTAGAGGTGCTTTATAGAGTGCATTGACAGCGGACCGTGGACATTTCGTCTGTGTTTGCGTAAGCAGAGGTTAATGGAGAGTGTAGGAGATGATGATTTAAGTGAAAGCTTTAACTAATTGGCCGGCTCTCCGTTCGTCGATCCCACCGTGTCTCGGATCCACTAGGCGGACGAGGTGTGTAATCTGACCACAGGTGTTTATAGTTGTCTGTATCGCTTTGGATGTATGAACGGTCTTGGAGATGAAAACCCGGGACTTGACAAGAGGGGGTGCAGGGGATAGGGCGGTGGTCTATGTGTAAGGAGATAAGCAAGCTAACTGACCGCTGGAACTGGGAGTAGGAGAGGAGTAGCAGCTCCGATTTCTCGGGAGCAGCTTGGCGGCCTGAGAGGGAGAGGAACTGTGCGATAAGACCACAACCGGTTTGGAGGGTGGAATCCACCTCCAGCGGCGACCCGTGGGTACACCATAGAGTGATCTTGTCCCTGTAGAAGAGTGAGTGAAGATGTGGGATCGTGGACAGGGTTTCGGGAGTGGAGCCATACCGGCGTTAAAAAAGGTCGGGAAGAGTACTGGATTTTGAGGGGTGCCGCGGGTGAGAGTGGAAGAAGGGGAAAGGTTGTCACCATGCGGAAATTGGGTTCGTCGAGAGCGGAGATGTGCAGAGATATGAGTACAGATGGGAACCACAGCCCGCTTTGTTGGGGGGGGGGGGGGGATCGCATCATGTAGCAGGGTATCGAAGGTTTTGCGGACGTCAACTCTTACGAGTGGATGAACCTGGCTGCCTGTTGGAGATAGGAAGCTGTCTTGCAGTAGAAGGAAAAGATCCTGGTTGGACATATGAGGGCGGAAACCAATTTGGTTGTAAGGAAGGAAATTAATTTTCGAGAAGATCCTTCAGACAAGCAAGCGCCATATGTTCCATCGTCTTTGCAACACTAGAAGTAAGGAAGATTGGCCTTAGATTTTAAAGGGTAGCTGATTTGCCAGTTTTCGGGATGAGAAAGATAATCGATGTAGTTCATTCAGTCTGGTGGGTACCAGCTTCTCAATGAGAATTAATTTGGGAAATAAATTCTTTGCCAGGGTCGGGGACATTTTTGAACGTAGAGTAGGGGATCTAATTCGCGTGAGCTCCAGTTTGGGGAGTGGAAAGGGTTGATCTAGATCAGGATTGGGGGCGGGGGGGAGGAGGGGGCTGAGTGCTTGGGGTAGAGGGAAGGGATTGGAGGAGGTGTGTACAGTTCGGTGACGTGTTCTAATAGACAGTCGGGACCACATAGGGAGGTATGATTTTGAACGGTGGGAGTGTGAAGAGGTTGGGGGTCAGGAAGTGGACAGACTAGAGAGCAAGGTGATTTGGTTTGTAAGGTCCTCTTAACTGAGCCGCAGATGCGATTCTAGTTTGTAGTGGGGAGTATAGTGGGCAGTGGGTGAGAGTATCAGTGGCTAGGGTATCCATAGTGCCTGTCGGAGTTGTGAATATCGTGGCTGGATGCGAATGCGGGCGAGTAAGCGTTAGCGGCACTTGAACAGCTTCATAAGCTGAAGGTCGGGTTGATCCGCCGGGAGATCCGCATGCATGTTAGTGGTAGCCTGAGATCGCGCTTGCCGGAGAGAGCTTCTCCAGCAGCAGTGAAGGTGTCGGCGGCAGACACTCGTTCTGCTGCAGCTCCTTCTGCGGTGCGACCGTCTACGAAAGGAACAACAGACACCAGATGGGACGTAGTGTGCCTACACTTCAGACTGTTTCCAACTGCTCGATAAGGGCCACGAGGTTTATGGGTCGCGTGTGCAATACTGGCTGCGAGGAGGTGACGAAAGCGTTGATCGTCTGCAGGCGTCTCCGCCTCTCCCCCCGCTTTCATTGTCGCCAACGCGAAAACGCAGCGCATGCGCAGTCGCATCGAATCTTTACAGGAGGGTTTGCCATTGAATTGAGTACGCTCCACTTGGTTTGAAATGGACCCTCTCTACGATCAAGGCTCTTTACGTCGACGCTGCGACGACAGAGACCGTTGTGTCAGCTCGCCTTTTTCTCCAACATATCTACGACCACTCCGCAGGATCGCGATATCCGACGGCGTGAAACGCCTGCGCCTGTGACCAATAAGTGGCCACTTTGACTACCTTAAAATCACTCGTCAAATCGAATGATCAAAGTTCTCCACTCTTCATCGGCGGGCCGTTTGCCAGCTATAACATTGTTTATTTTTTATTTGCGTCAAGTACAACGTGCAGGATACTGGATGCTTGTGGAAAAAACTGTCACAAGGCCAGCTTGACAAAGCCACAGGCCCTACCACATTGGCACCTATGCAGCACTAAAAGTACAATCCCCATTCCATACAGTTTACGGCATTAACAGAGAAACAAAAATAAAGAGAAGCAACAATGGACACAGTCAATTTACGTCACAACCCCGCAAACGAAGGATACCTGGAAATGCACTAATAAGAAAAGACAAGATCGCGTACATACACAACAATTAACTCTCAAGGTTTAATAATATTACGCGGCATTTTTTTACATAAGAAATCTCGACAGGGGGCTGAAATAATAACGCAATGCTTTAAATGTGATATCTAAAAGCTCGACAATTTCGGCAGCTAATATTTTAGTAATCTTGCAGGTTTGTTTTTCAGCATGTATAGCCCGTAAATTGTTCTATGAATGGTAGCTTTCCAAGGCTCACTAAGGCGCGTTGTGTAGGCTGTAGTAATACTTTGTAAGTTAGCTAGTTATTTTAAAAACGATGGTTTAGTTTTTACCTCTTGTTTACATGCTTTGGAAACCCGATACCCGTACATTTTTTGGATTGGTGATAAATTATATTTTACGAACAACTCATGTGTGTGAAATTAAGACAGAAAATTTTAAACAACTCTTAGGAAGCGTTTTTGTAAGACATGTATTTTATGTCGATTTGCCTGAGTTGTGAAAGCACAGACTAAACTATAGTAGCTAAGCCTAGATGAAAACAAACTATTATAAATTAAAATCATAATATTTCGTGGGAGTATATATCGAATACGATATACAAGTCTAAATATTCGGCACAGCCTAGTGGCTACGGAATCGATATGTGTATCCCACGACATATATGAACACGAGCACAGATGTTCGAATCGTAATTCTTTTATCGTGTTCATATATATATATGTAAGACCTGATATCCAACAAATCGTGGCTTTGTATGTAAACAATAATGGTAACTGTTGAATACACATATTAAAATTAACTATGTTTCGCTTTCTTTATGATGAAGTTGTTCTAAGATGAAAGGTTGAAAAAGGCCTCAACATTCACCACCAAATAAGACGCCGCGGCGCTATAGAGATATATATCTAAATAAAACGTGTTAGCTTGTTCTACGTGTATGTCCTATTTTATCACCGTGTTCTATCTCAGACAAAAGAAACAAACAAACCAATTCTCAACGTCTTGGTGTTGGGATATGTATGTTGTAAGATTACCTGGTTTTGAGTCGGCAGGGTGATAAGAAACTTGTCACGCTAAATCCCTTTCTTTTTGTTTTTCAAAACTCTTTTCTGTCCCACCTTTTTGTAATTCATTGTCAGGTCTTATGATAAACAGGCTCCCGTAACTAGTGTGGACACCAAAGCATAGGAAAAAATATTGTTTAATCCGGATCTTTTATTTCTGAAAGTTGAAGCGATAGGAGGTAAAATGACTTAGTAATTTTTGCTAGCCCCTTTCACTTCTTTAGAGGTACGTATATCCATGCCGAAAACAATTCAATTAGCCTGTTACAATTTATATTTAAACGAGCAAATGGGTTTTTCGTTTTTAGTTCTCATGTTTGGTTTTGTAGTTTGCTGTCGCTTGGGGATGCCTTGCTTTTTCCGCGGATAGCATCTAAACGCAGCGCGGTGAGTTAAAGCGTGTGCTATTCCAACCGGTGACCATTAATTGTTAGTACACTAATGGTGGTGTCAATGGTTTTTAATAAACTTTATGATCCTCCGAGATGTATTCTGTAGTATAGAGGCACCATTCCTTATGCACTCAGAGAGGTTCAACTAGTCGATGCGCCCAGCGGCGTAGCCAGGAGCGCATTTTTCTTTATCAGTGAACGATGTTTAACTTCGCTATATTTCAGACCCAAACCTGTGTTCCACGGCAGGTGTGTAAAAACAAGCTCCGTTTCATAGCAAAATAACAATCGAAAGGAATATAGAGAGTGTTTAAGGTTCACCAGCATTCTGGTGACGCTTATGTATCGCGCATATACCAGTGCTATCACTATATGAAAATGATCCCGTCGTGCATCTTTACGAGAAGTTAAAAAACATTCAAAACTTAAAGAATAAAGTACGTTGGCTATAAACGGTGTTTCTTTTTATTACTTTTCTCTGCCGGGCAGCTTTTATCGGGCAATTGTTCTCAGAAAGTTTGAGCGTGCGGGAAGTGTTTTGAACTTTAAACAAGCATCTTCGCACAGAGCCGAAAGAATACGGCAAAGCAGTACTTATTGAAAATTAGACTATATTACGTGGCCTTCAATTTATTTTAATGATACATGCACAAAGAGTTACTGATTCAGTGCTACTATGTAGTTCTTGCCCTCTCTTGATTTTCTAGATGTCCCTCCTTCGTTTGGCTCCTTATATCCCCCATGCTGAAAAGCGCCGACTCCGTGTTCGCGCTCATAGTTTCCGACAGTGCACGCGAATACATGTACGAAGCCGCTTTAGCGCCGTTTTTAATGCCTTGAATTCGAAATGAAAACGCCGTAACTGAACAATTATTTCGGCTGTGTGACTGAGAAATGTTCCAATCTACCTAGTATGTACGAATTATTCGTGATATTTGCTCTTATAATTGAGCGTAGAAGAAAATTGGCTCGCTTTTTGCCTCAGAAATGCATTACCGGAAGTCAATTTCTGACTGATTGCTGTCTGCTTTAATTTAAGACGGCACACTAGCGCCAGTTAAACCTCTAGCGTACATTATCATAAGTCTAGGGCTTAAACTCACCGACAGCTCAAGGAACGCAGGGCATGGTATTTTTTGATGACCTTCTTGATTATAGATTCTCTCTTCCGCATTCTCATCAGCTATGTCGCAGCGTGATTAAATGCGAAGTAAAAAAAAAAAAAAAAAAAAAAAAAACAACTTTTTGAGTCGCCACACTTTGTGATTCTTAGGCTGTCTGTGACTCTAGTTAGTTATAATAATAAAATAATCATTTCGTGGTTCTATTAGTCAATCGAACGTTTCCAAAAGTACCGTGTTAAAAGGACGTTGTAAATAGTGGACACCATTCGTATAACGCCTTCGTAATAACCACGCCTCCTATTCGGCGCTCTATACCTCTTCTTTTCTCGTAACGGCGCTCCGTTAGCAGCTAACGGGGGTCGTGCGCACACTCAATTGAATGACTCGGCCTTTCGGGGTAGCTGCCGGTGGCGCGGCACGCGCTTCCGCCAGCGCTGGTGCATTCAAGCGGTGTCACGCCTCTCGGCGAAGCTTCGCTCGCCGATATTGATGTCCGATTACGGTCCCGTGGCGACGCGGAGACGCGCTTGCTTGAACCTGCTATTTCCGGTAGCAGGGTCCGGCGATGACAGAGGCTGCAGTGACAGGCTAGGAAGCCGGCTGATTGAAATCTTCAGAAAGTACTAGGCGCGAAACTTCTCGTATCTTTTGCACGCATAACTTTTTATGATTTTTTTTCCGGCATATTAAGCAATTTTTTTTTGTTTGCATCCTGCTTTTTTAAAAATTTTCCTTCGCGCAGACGTTTGCCTACTTATTAAAATTGCCATGCCCACGTCGATGATTCCTTGAGCTTTTCCCCGCTTCTTTATAAAAATTTGTAATGACGCTTTAAAAAAAAATTATAATCATTAACAGTTTAAAAGAGGCAGGCTTCTTGTTCGGTTCTTGGGCATTCTTATTGGTCAGTGCCTTAGTCTCATTGGCTGAGGGACGACACTAGAGGCTTGAAACCCGCCACACCCTCGCCGCCTTTTTAAACTGAGTAAAATAGCTTAGAAAGATGGGCCTAAATTCAACTTCTTATTTTACTGACGATGGGAACATAAAGGGGCGCCATAAAATACAAGTATCCATTACTCGCAGTTTTGTTCGGGTTACAAAAGTTAAATTTTGACATTTTTAAGTGCATCTTACGGTAGCGCTTGGCACCGATGGAGAATTATAAACAATCGATACGCGACCATTAACCAGTTAATCTATCCATGAATTGTTCTATCCTGTAGGACGATAAAATATGCGAAAGCACCGCGGAATCATGAATGTAACAATTTCATTTAGGGAACGCGATTCCAAGAATGAATTCGTATTTCCATAGCGATGGCATAGGAGCAAAGCTTAACGAATTAATTTATTTTGAAGTAAACGTTTCTAGGTCGTTGGTTCAGAAATCGTAGATAATGAAAGAAGCATAGAAGAGGACAATAAAAAACAGATGTACCTTTCTACCGAAGACCAGCTGACAGTTTCGGAGTATTATTTAAATAATTAAAAACAGTGAGATGGAGAACAAAACTTTAATCAAGACTGACATCAAAACAAAATAAATAACACCTTAAACGTTGTTTCGTACAATTATAACAGAGAAAGTTTGAGAAGCAAAGTAGGTTCACAGCCGTCTATTCTGAGTACACGGCGTCGCGGATCGGAGCAGAAGTCTCGCGAATAATTAAATTATTAATTTTTAATTGATTTTGACAATGACAAGGATAATGGCTGGTGCACAGCCCCATAGGTGACCCCTTCTGATCGTCTGTGATTGTTGCGTTAATTAATTAATTAGTAGGTTAATCGGATACTTTCACAGACGCAGTTACGGCAGCTTTTTTTTTTTTTTTCACCAGCAGCGTTGGAATAATTTGGCCAGAAGTCTATTTTTCGACAGTTTCTCGCACCAAGCCGGAAATCCACGGTAAAGTTTGGTGGTTTCCGCTGAATCGTGCATCACGCAGGCTCAGATAGAAATGAGGATTTTCGAAATAGACGTCCCCTCTAAGCTGGTGTCACAATATTTTTACCCTACAAAAGACGGTCAGCATACATATTTTAATGCGAGTCACCGCGAGATCGATGCTTCGAATGCCGCATGGCTATGAGTTCACGGAGAAACTTTGCACTCAGCATTCGAACCACGAATATTGCGGTGACTCGTGTTTGAAGACTGTCTTTTGTATGATACATGAGCAGTGTGAACCCAGCTTTAGGGCTTCCACAATCTTATCTTGGTAATGCATGTCATTTTCGTCGAAAACCATTTAAGGTAAAACGAGAGAAAAAGTCACGATTGTGGTTTAACCCAAACTTGTTATACTTTAATTTTTTTCGGTTTAACCTAATGGCGGCAGTAGAATGTTTACAGTTGGAGCCCTCATATTGAGGGTAAACTATTGGAACCAGTGTGGAACCCAACCGACCTTCTAGCAATAAATAGACGCGTTGGCAAATAGTTCGCTCAGAACCAAAATAGGAAGGACCATTGTATTTTGAATATTCGCAGGTTATTTTTTTTTATTGTCCATTATGCTACGATTATCATCTCGGAGACATTAAGTGAGAGTTTGGGAACGCTACTTAAGCTGTCGTCAAGTGGAATTGACTTTGATGTGTCTCCCCGGAATCAGAGCGTTAAACAACAGCTCGACTAGATAGTCCCGGCACCTCTATTTACATTTCTATTATCTCTGTCGATTTCCCTCTCTGTTTTTGTCACACTCGTCGGACTACCAAAAAGAAAAAAGAAAAAAGAAAATCACTTAATGCGAGGTAAACATAGAGAAACCAGGAAGAACAATAACGTAAACAGCACGGATTTTTTTTTTCGCCGATGTTATAAGTCAACATTTGGTCCTGCGGTTTGTATAGAACACCTCGAGCTCAAGCGCGGGCAAGTCTTGCGCTTACATCTCCTTAAAGCGCTTCTGTCAAACTTAAACGCCTTAACTTTGATGTTGGGAATAAAACGTATTGTTTTTTCGCGCTTCCCGTTGAAGAAAATCTTTGTTCGCTGTTTAATCAAAAAACAAAAAACAACGCGGGTCGCAGCGTGATTGCGCCGCGCCTTCGCTGGTTTCCGAAAGGAAACATGGCGTCCAGACTGAGCAGGTTTGACAAGCCAGGCTCTTATTTGAGTCGAGCATACGTCGTGCGGCCTCAACTTCATGCGGCCCTAGAATCAGGAAGCGGCAACAAAGTCAACCGCTCTTGTAGCGCGTGTTAAACTTCGTTAGGCGACGAGTCGCAGGTCGTAGTACCTCTTTCCGTAGACTGCCTGAGGACGTTCTCTTGCGCACGAAAGACATGCGATTCCGGTCGCGGATTTCATGGATGGCACGTCAGTGTGATCAGTGATGCCCTCGCTTCCATCAATCTTCTGTTGAGCTGCGATATTCACTGCGGTGATGATTACCCTTGCAGTAGCCTGGCGTTAGGCTACGCCTTCGCTGTTTTTATATTTACAGTGATTGAAAACGATAGATGTACGACTTTTAGTGTGTCTCGGACTATGTTTGAAAGTATATTGCCCATTGCGGTGCTGGCCAGCGGATAGGAATTGTCTTGTCCGCTGCAATATCCAATATGATGTCCACTGCTCTACAGCTGTATTAATTTGCGGGCCGTAAAAACTACACTATACCGAATTAATGTAATGGCTTTTAAATAATAGAGCTGTCAGGAGGGTCCATTTTTCTTTGTATCAAGGTGCGCACGCGATCGTAGCTTTCGCCGCATTCGATCGCCTTGACCGGTGGATTATCATCAGTGTGTACTCAAGCGGATCATAACCCCAGCAATTGATCGCTGCAACCACAAGGAAGGCGCCGCTCGGATGTGGTGCTGCTCTACACGAGCGCATGAGCCACCGCAGTAATTACGACGTATCGCCGGTAGCCTGCCTTCGGCGGTCGTTGTTGCTGCCGACCCGTCCTAATGAGCCGCCTATGATCGCATGAGCGGACCAAGCGTGGAGAACGGTAGTCGGTTGTCGAGCGTGTTCCGAACGGTTCCCCGAGATGATGGCTGAAGCGGTCTTTTTTTTTTTCTTTTCTTTTGCGGGGCTTAATCGTCTATCAAGGTACAACAGTTCGGCATCCATGCCATGTATTCCGAATACTGGCTTGAGGAATTGTGCCCATTCGAACGGCGGGGTCACACGCGTCGTTAAGGCTTACACAGTAAAAAAAAGGTGGACAGTCTACTTTGTCTCAAAGCACTTTTGAGAGTCAATTGCTGCGATCTACGGAGCTCTAGGAATAACGGGGCTCATAATATGTCTAGATCTAAAAAAATCAAAAGGGTCTGGGCTGTGGTAGTGAGTTGTGTGAAACGCCGTGCTCCGTTTCACAGCGCAGAGTGTATTTATAGGTCTAAACGTATTATCAGCTTCGTCATACCCCCAGCGCAAAGGGCCAGTTTACCCACTTGCGTTTGACTAGGACCGACTGATACGAGACTGTTTTTTCTGGCTGCTTGCGACGGCTTACGACCGGATGCGCAACAACGCAGTCGGTAGTAAGCTCTGTGAACGGTGTAAGTATAAGTGCGAACGGGCCGTCACCTCAACGTTGTGGTTTTACGTGCCGAACCAAAGAGCTTCCGGCACGCCTCAGTAAAGGACCGCCGCGGACCAATGGAGATCACGTGATATTCGCCATAGTGTTTGATATTTCAGTTACGCTGCACTTCCCTCGCAATAAACCGCCACCAGCTTGTGGGCATCTTCGTCGAAATTTGAGCCCGCCTTCTGCAGATCCGGAGGCCAGCATTTTGCCTCGCAGTCGCCCAGGTCTTTGAGTGACGATTGTCGGGGTCCTCCTTTACATATTTTCAAACAAACTCTGCATGTGAGTTTACTTTGTTTGCAGAACACAAAGGCAGCCTGCGTAATATATTTGTTTTAGTCAGTCTATTGTTTACACTTTTTGAGGTGACTTACAGCAAACACTACAGATAAGCAAATGACAGAGCCGTAACACGAAACAATATTTTTTCCATATATCTAGGTTATTAGTTTTATATTTGAACTTTAAGACTACTGACCCCTTTTCATGGCTTTTGAATGCTGAATCCTTCTCCAATATGAAAGCGTAAAAGTGTTTTGATCAGTTCCTTTAATTCGAGACAGAAACAAAAGATAGGGGTAGCGTATTTTCCTGTTGTTTTAATCGTTGTACCTTCCAAGAGCATTATACTACGTACTTCCACATATAACATTTTTCGTTCTTTCGCGTCGTACCAGCTAAAAGAACGAGGACCATTTTAAAATTTAGTATTTCCGTAGTTCACATCAAGACATCTTTTATTCGCCTTATGCTTTTTTTTTTGGTTGTACAACACCACCCAAGCGCACGGTAATGTCACATTTGAATACATTTCCGAAGGATAAGCGAACGAGGGGATTAAATCCCCCCATAATACTACTTCATCATTGCCAGTCGTTTCACGATGCTTCAAAGTTTACTTTCGAGTCAGGCGCCGACCACTTCTCCACTTGAGTCCTGACTAGTAATTCAAGCAGGCTCATCTCAGCGTGCATACCTGTGAGAGGCAACGGGAAGTTATTTTCCTTTAAGGTACGCATAGAGGCGGGGAGTACTAAATTATAGTTGGAAGTATTAGAATTCAGCGCTTTACTCGAGCTGAGACAGTTGCCTCATTGTGTCATCTATTAGTCTGACATTTTTGTTAAGGTTACTTTCAATTCTTTCCTTTACGGCATTTCCTCCTTCTCGTTGGAGACGTGCAAAAAAAAGAAGGCTTTTCTTTAACTTTTGTATTTTTAGTTTCTTTTCTTTTCTCGGTGATTGCAGCACATCTGCTCTGCAATGGGAATAGAAACCCTCTCGGCGTGTGAACTTTCAACGTTATGAACACCTAGAGCAGTGGTTCTTAACCATTGATGATTGCGAACCCCTTGTTGATCGGCGGAGATGACTGAGGACCCCATTCGTAAGGGAAAGGAAAAGGTATAGATTAATTCTGATTATGATTTAATAAGTGAATATTACTAAGAGATTGTGTGAAGTAGACTTCTCTTATTTATATATGCACGAGAAAACTCACCCTAAAATCGGAACGCTTCTTCGCAATCGGAAAAAAATAACTTTTATTGTCGGGCTTGGCTGACGAGGCAGGGCTTCGCGGACCCTTAGAATGCCTTCGCGGACCCCAAATGGTTCACAGACACCCATGGAAGAACCACTGACCTAGAGAATTATGCGTGTCTGATCTTCGTCGACCCGACAAGGTGTACGACCTTGCCAGTGATTACCGTATTTACTCGAGTAATAGCCGCACTGTTTATGACGAAAGCCTGAAGGTTTGCTTTTCCGCGGAGCACGCAGATTGCCAATCACCGCGTTCGACAGCATGATTCCAGCTGATTAGAAGAAAAAGATAACGTCTTCGTGCAAAGATCTCATCCGTGTAGATTGCATTTTTATGGAGAATCGTGTTCTCGATCTTTCTATTCACTATGTTATTTATGCGCAACGCAATGATTGGCTTTATATGTGTTCTGTGGGGAAATTAGACGCAAAGGCATTGTTTATGAATAGTGCGGCTATTACTCGAATAAATACGGTAATGTTAATGCTATAGCAAACTCGAATATTCGCCCACCCAATATCGCTAGCCAGAACGCCCTCTTTTGTATTAGCGGTTACACGAGCCCTTTCGCGGCGTGCACTTCAAGAGTTGTGGTGTGTCTACTTCGCGGCAAGACACATGGGAGAGACAATATCTGCAATTTACGGACGGAGCTCGGCGAATGACGAGGCTGACATTATGTTTAGGCCTTAAACAGCGTTTGCACCCTGGCAGCTGAGCATGAAAATTCAGCATTGTCTTTGCCACAGCGCACGCTCCTTTTTTTAGGTCTACGTAGACATATTTTCAGGCCGTCATTTGTTGAGCTCTCTCTATGAACTGCAGGGATTAGTTTTTCCACGCGCCTTGCTGAAACGCAAATGCTCCGGACTTCTTAGACTGTAGGCTCATTCTACCGGGTGTCTCAAGTAGTGGCCAGGCTCTTTAAATCGACCGCAAAATTCGGTTTCTCAACCTATCATCGCTACGATTTTGTGCAGCGTTGTCCACAGGTGGTGATTTTTTTCTATAAAATTTGCAAAGAGTGAACTTGCCTGAGAAAAAAGTAAAAAAAGAAGAAAAGCTTAACTCCTATGGAAATGCAGCGAATCTACCGGTCTTTAAACAACAGGCCACCCTATTGTTTGAAGACCTGTAACTTAATTCGTTGCATTTCCATAAGATTTAAACCTTTTTCTTTTTTTGCTTTTTCCTCAGGTAAGCTCGCTCTTTGCGAAATTTATAGAAAGAATGCACCACCTGGTGGGCGACGCTGCACAAAATCGTAGCACGATAGGTTGAGAAACCGAATTTCGCGGTCCATTTAAAGAGCCTGGCCGCTGCTTGGGAGACCCGGTAGAGTGCGTCCAATGTTTGTGCTGCAGCGTTGCTTCTTGAAGGACGAAGGGAACCGTCCCCAGTGGGAATGCAGTTTCCATTCACACCAGGTCACGGCGTGCATGGGCTAGAGACAGTGTGTCCTCCCAAAAATATAGTTTTTTTATTGTTATGTTGCAAATCGAAATTACGCGTCGACAAGCGTTCGTTCTCCGTCTAAATGTAGCATTATAGCGGTCGGTCCGAACTAGACGCCAAAGTTCCAGAACTAACAGTTATCTCATTCAAAAGTTGCAAGTGACTTTCTAATATTTTAAGTGGGAAAATGGCGACCGACGGAGCTATAGAATACGAGAAGCTGAATGGCGCCAGTTAGCAAAAACGGGCGAAAACGGGCCCCATTTTCCCATTGAGACTTTCAGAAAATAACATGATTTTGAAGGAGATAGCGGTCAGGTCTGCAACTTTGGCATCTGGTTCGGAGCGCTAAATTTAGCGGGGAAATTGACGTCACGTGACTTCAACCCCAATTCAGTTTCCTCGCTAAATTTAGCGAGGAAAATGACGTCACACGACTTCGTGTCACGTCATCCATCAGCAAATTCAGTTTCTCCGCTAGATTTAGCGGAACAATTTACATCACGTGACCCCCTCACCAATTCAATTTCCCGCTAAATTTGGCGGGGCGCTTACGCCAACGCCGACGATGACGGCGACGGCGACGGCGACGCCGCGAAACGTGGAAACGGGCGCCTAAGAGCTGTGCTCTAAAAGTAGATTCGGTCGGTCTCTTTACGTGTGCACAAAGAGAACAATTGATAATAGAATTGCGCTTGATAAACCTTATCTAAACGATGGTCGCTTGAAGGCGGATTTTTGACGCATGTTATCTGGGTGGCTTCAATTACAGATTTAGTGTACAGTTCTCATTACATGTGCTTTGAAACGTAAACGCCTTTTTAATTGTGTATCCGGCCGGTATTAAGAACAGTATGTTAAAATTCTATATTTTGTTCGCGTCTTACCATAAACCTCATTTACTTATAGATCCACACGGCTTGGCAGACATGTTTGTTCACCCCTTGTTTAGAACTGAACCGTCACCATAATTTTAGTGACGCGCTGGAAATTGCATGAACAACTTTTATAAGCACAAATATCTAGCTTTTACTGGAAATATACCTGAATAGAATCAAATTTTCATTTTCAAAAGGATTGCTGAAGTCACAACCAGTGACGTGGGCCACCAAAAGCGTCGCTGTGGTCGAAGTTTGCGATTGGCCAAACCATAGCTTCCTGGACACTGATAATGCCTGCCCAATCGCAGGTTCACGGTGTGGAAAATCCTGCCAATCGCGGTGAGGCAAATCATGGCCGTGACGTCGGGAGCGGAAACCATCAGAGGGCGCCACCGAAACTTCTCGGCGCTAGTAGGGCAGACTCTGAAAAACGTATGTAAGTCCTCCTTCACGCGAAATTGAGACAGCCAATCACGGCGGACACTACAAGGCTCACACCCAATCACGATGCCAAGGGTGTGATAATATCTGTAAAATGCGATATGCACAGAGGCATTTATGAACAGAAACGTCATGCTCGTTGTCCCTGTGCACATCGTATTTTTTGGGTCTAACCGAATTCTGAGCCACGTAATTTGCTGGTATCCATCTGTTGCTCGCCGTGATTGGCTGTACCTGCGCTGTGGCCCTTTTCCAAGTGCTTTGCGGGGAAGTAGATTCTCCAGATTCTGGAGTACGATTTCAACGCATCGAAATAATGCGCGCGTCGGTTTAGACCATCGTTTATTTCACATTTTCGTGGCTCTAATGCATAAATATAGACGCTTTGCGCACGCGCAAGACTACAGCCGCCATTGCTGAGCTTCCCCCGACTCACCCAGATGCCGAGCCAGTGAAGTGGGCGCATTGACGAGCTGCTACAAAAGTCCATGTTGGGGAGGAGGACGCAGTAGAATCTAAAATGCCAATAACCTGCCCCGCTGTGGGCATTGTGAAGTAAATGGAATATGAAGAAACATACATTGAATGTCGGTTATGGCGGCGCCCATGCACAGTTGCTGCAAAGCGTCTATACTATAGAAACGAAACGGTAGATAATCCTCCGAAAAGCATGCATCATTCGCTTTCGCCCTTGTCCCACTAGGGCGACAAACAGAACCAACCGACACAGACAAGCGCCTGAAACACGTGCAGCATGCGCGCGGTGGTACATCTGGTAGACTTGCAGTCTCTCTGCGCCCAAGAAGCGTGTACGAGTGCTTTCGAGCTTGACAAAGCTGCCTTCGCGTGCATGCTGCAAGTGTACGATGCTTGTCTGTGTCGGTTGTTTCTGTTTGACGCTCTAGCGGGACTCGGGCATCACGCTGCACGAGCGCTGCAATGAAGGGAGCGCTACACTTCGTTTCACTTGAGTCTGACCAGCCGATGCCACGATATGGCGGAGCGCTGTGCGTTGAACGTCCCTGGCCCCTCTTCGTTCCTCTAAACTCGTCGTTTTCAACAGGTCATCATGGCCCCCCGCGTCCTGAGTGTTCCTCGTATTAACGTCGTTGCCTTGTGGGGCAGTTCACAGTCTCGTCCGAATGGCGTCCACTTCTGTCCTGCGGATAAGAAAGGAAATTCCAGATACTCGTCAATTACATCGAACGGAAGACGAGGGATCAACGCCGTCCTTTTTGCGTTAAGCCTTTCCGGTGTACTGCATGTTACCGACAACCTAAGAAACGCAGGGCGTAGCGAGACACAAGCACCTTCTTACTGCTCGGCGGCCAATGAGGTATTAGCTGATAAGAACGATAAAGAAAAAACCACGAAGCAAGAAACGTAAAGGCCATGACCTGCGTTTCTTGAGCTGTCATTGACTATATCATACACTGCTGATAGCGGGAACGTAACATCCAGCTAGCCGACAGCCTGGCACTGTCGATACTCCGTCTCAGTCGAAACTAGACAGAGGCGGATGCCACGAGCCATTGGCGCCAATCCATTTCCAGGTGCGCATGATGCGACCTCGCGGTTGAATGCCGCGATACGCAGAGCACATGGTGACGTGGCACGCTCTCGGCGCCGAGTGGACAATTCTACATTAAAGAGCCACCGTCTGGGGAGTTGTGTGTGAACTACAAATAAAGGGCAGCCTAAGAAGCCTCCGCCCGTTAGAACACATTGACATCATGCCGTTGTATCGGTTCTCACTGGTTTTTATGCCCCATACTACCAATACTCCAAAACGAATCGTAAAAAGAAAATTGCCCATGAAGATAGGTGCTGAATATGTGGGTCGTGCGGGACAGTGCCCTCCGAAAATGGCGACAGCGGGAAGATAGGCCATTGAGAGAGTGTACGCACATGCAAAAGCTTACTGGATAAAGGTGTATTGGCTGGGCCGGCTCGTTGCGCCCACAGCGGTCTAGTTTACGGTGAGCACGTTCTCCCACGGGGATGCTTGTAACCTGTGATTACGATGAGTCGCCTACAAGAAGCACGTCACATTTTTTGCACAACAGAAATGCCCCAGTGCGATGCCAGAAATCAGTACGTTTTAGGTGCGTAAGAAAGTTACAAACCTGTATGCGATCATGTCTTACCTAAAAAAGAAATTAGGTTTTTACAAATTGATGTGTTTTTGTTTTAACTACTGCTACCGGGAAGCATTTAATTGAATTTCGTATTCCTGGTCATTGCAAGTACAGTCAGGTTTTTTATGCTGGGTCTTTTGAGGATTCTTTTAAATCTGTAGAACCCAACCTCATATCGAAATTTGTAGGAAACTGTCAAAAATTAAAACTACTTAAAGACGGATGACCAGTTTGCGCTTTCCACTTTTCTCCCGCTTCCTCCTCTCCCCCTTCTAGCCTGTCCACCGTTGCCTGTTTGCTCCTCCGCCATGGTGAGGGGGATCTTCTGCCTTGCAGAATATCGAGTCTGGTCGTCGGCCTTTAAACTAGAATGTCAATAAAACTATTATCGAGCAGCCTCTTTTGCGTCGTAGACTGAAGCTTCGAAAAATTCAAGACCTTACGGAAACGCCTGAATCATACGGTATTATAATTGGAGCATACTACATGTTTCTGTTTTATTGCAGAAGTAGGCATTAATTGGTTAGTCACGAACGTTAGATGGTTTGGAGGACATGCAATAAAGATGTGAGAGCATAACATTATTTATAAATTAAAAATACAAAGCTACGTTAATACTGATAATGATGCTGGAACTGGGATCAAAATTTCAATTGAGTTGAAACTAATAATGAAAACAAAAAGTGTTGTCTCACGTAGAGTCTGTGGCAATATGAGTTGGCACATACGAGTACAAGCCAAAAGGTAGAGAAGGACTCACAGGGGGCCTCCGGTATGCTAAGCTATGAAACCGACTGCAACATTGCGACAATAGGAAATGTGGCCGGCTATTGGCGACTCCAGCGAAACGGACGGCACCAAGCGGGAAAACCGGGAACCAGCCAGAACAGGTCACTGTGCGCCTCTCCGCGTCTCCGGCGGCTTTCGCGGACGCGTTGTCGGCGCGGTGGCGAACAATGTAATTTGACAGAGGTCCGAATATTTCTTAAGTTTGTCTGAGTGTTCGTCAGTGTGGTGAGGACTCAGTAGATTGTTTCCTTACTTCACGTGTTTGAAAGCTCGTTTACTCCACAACACATGGCCGCGTGGTTTCGTTTTTTTCGATGGAGAGGAATCACGGAAAAACGTTTTGATTTCATGTCTGTCTCGAATCACGTTCAACGTGACGACTACTTGGTAACTGATAAGTGGTTTCTTTATAAGGATGCAGAACAATGAACTGAGAAAACAAACGAGGTTTTTTTTGTTTTTTTTTGAGGGAGCACTAATGTGGCAGTCAAGTGAATAGGAAGGTTCGATAGCTGCTTTTTTTTTAGTTTGGTTGTGTTCGATTAACTTCAAGATTGAACCACCCACGTCGGTCAGTGCGTTGGCTATTCATCTTGGCTGCTTTTCGCCGAAAAAGCCTCTGGGCCACACCCAAGTAGATGGGCTGATTTCGCAAATATTTGATGCGGAATACCTTCTTGCTGCATACGATTAATGAGGGAAATCGTCTGCTTTGAAAACGTGGGGACGCGTCTCGCAAAATTAGAAGCTGTCATGACATTATAATCTATCGTGCCTCCAATATTTATATTATATCCCAGTTGAAGCCAGCAGCAATATACGTCTACATTGCTCAGGTTGTCCAGCCACAAAAGATACAAAATTTCTTCCTTCAGGATTCGAAGTCAAGTTCAATGCAGAGGGGTACTGCCTGAATCTCCGATGAAGACTCTCTTCAGTTTGTCCGCATTCGTCTCCGTGCTGCCGGCTAGAACCATTTGGCTGAGTTTAAGTAGTATGTCTGCGGCTGTGAAATATATATGCACTTTCATTCAGGAAATCACCTAATAGGTAGTAAACTAAGCTCATAATTTAATCCCAAGAATATACTAATATCGCTTTAGTGGGACCATAGTACGTAATATAATACATAACCCGCCCATTCGTCAGAATGACTTCTCGATTGCTACTAAAACTTGAATTGAAATACGAGTATCACCTGCTTAGTGGGGCGCCAGAGGGTTTACATGCTCCTTAGCTCAAAAAGCGCTTGCTTAATTTTCGTAATATTCCTGCAGCTTGCGTTTTTGACCGAGCAGGCGACTGGAGCTGTTTCTTAAACGCGGATACGCACAAAAGCTCGAATTCGCGGACAGAAAAGTCGCATGGTCGAGGCATGCGAGTTAGCTGAAAATTACTCTCGGGTGAACAATTCTGTAACCATCGCCGCTTTTCTTAGTTGATCAAAACTGATTAGAGTCTATTACAGTCTTTCCGGGGCCCATATTTTAGGTTTTAAACGAAATCTGCGAAACAAACGTATGACATGAAAAGAACGAAAAACACCAGGAAAACAAAACTATGCTCTGCAAGTTTGTGTGTACAGGTTACACTTAACCTTCGCAGTTCAAATATTCATAAAATATGGCATTAAACAAAAGGAAATCTGACAAATTAAATGCGCCATCCGTTCAGGCGGCCCGGCCGAGCCGACGCGACATGTTACCAGCCGCCACGTTTGTTTGGTGGTGGCGCGCCCTGTATGTCTCTGGAGCAGCGAATTCCAAACACTTTGCTAACAGTTTGACATACCCGGGGTTTCACGTATGTCTTCAGCGTCGCCCTGGCCTGAACGCCGCTGGACCAGATCATATTGCCGCATCCCGTACATATGTTGTCGGACAGCTATATGCACCCGTTCAGTTGAAAGATCGACATGGTTCTTTTTCCTCCCGTAGTACTGAGCTACGCTTCCGTGTAGAAAGGAAGAGTGGGTTTTTTTTTTCCCGTAATAGATGCCCCCATGACCTCATTGTTGTTCGGTGAGTGATCCGGGAGATTAAAGCCAGCCGGTCCCTCACACAAAAAATAAAAAAAATGAAAATAAATAAAAATAAGAAAGAAAAAAAAAAGAACACCGACAGCACGCGAATATCAAACTTAAAGAAATCTAACAAATAATTCTTCAATGCTCTCCGTTTATAGTCCCTCTTCCATCATCTTGTCCTAGAAGAAAGCGAACTTGGAGCTAAGTTTGTGTCAATAAAATAAAACTCTTCAGTTGAATGCTCAAAGGCTCTAATAACAGTGAAAAGGTTACTCCTGCGCGCAGACTGAGATATTCGAAAGTATTGTCTCGGTAAATAAAATAACCGTTCTATCACCGTATCTATACACCAGTTGAGCTCTCTGACGTCACGGCATTGCGGTGGCGCTGCTCTCGGCACCGCGCATGCCCACACGCTTCACTTGACAGGAATCTGGTTTCTGCGCAACGAGGGATAGACCGATCTCACCAAGCGTTTGGCGCTTGCGCGAGGCAGCCATAATTTTAGTTCACAGGAGGCATTCGGCAGTGCACGAGACTGTTTGTGCCCTGCACGCGCAGAGTTCCAGCGAAGTTGTCGCACGCGCAGAAAGACTAAAGTTCCCTCGATGCATTGCCGGCAGGGGTGGCGTGGTCAAACTGGCTGTTGAGATCGGTCTATTGTTTGTAAACAGTGTGTTGGTCCCATATAGTTAATATAATGTACGCTAGACTTTCACCTGGCGCTAGTGTCTATGCGACTTACGGGAGGCAAACTGAAGCAGACAGCAACCAGTCTACTTCTGCGGTGTTTCTGTGCATTCCTATGAGAAAACGCCCGTGCATTTTGTCTCCCCGCCAAAAAACAAAAACAAAAAAACAAAGATTACTTTTGTGATTTGGGTCGTACCGAAATGCATGTACAGTTCGCCGCAATATGAAATACCCACTGGGAGCGCGTGGCCGAGGCGGTGGCTGGCCGAGGCGGTGGCTGGCGGGGGCGCTGCGAGCGCTCTGGGCAATTCCATTCTGCTTCTGGGGGAGGACGCTCACTCGGGGCTTAGCACAAACTGATAAGCGCGTTGCGCTTTAGCTGAGCCCCGAGTGAGCGTCCTCCCCCAGAAGCAGAATGGAATTCCCTAGAGCGCTCGCAGCGCCCCCGCAAGGCGGATTGATGGATGGATGGATGGATGAATACGGCTGAGCCCTTTAGTTCGGGCGGTAGCTTACGCCACCTAGCCATTTTGTTTTACCATTTAAGCTTAGAATATTTAAATGTGAAATCTATGTTCACTCCGCAGTGCAAAGAAAGTGAGGCTATGAAACCCCCTTGCCGTCAGTGAATAAGAAATACCTAGTTTTCTCTCGATTTCTGTCACCATTCACTTAATCTTTGCTTGGTAATCTCTACAGTCTTGAAATCCACTCTCCCTTCGCTGTCTCTAAAACCAAATGACTTTATTAAATCTATGTTACCGCCTCGGCCAGCCACCGCCTCGGCCAGGCGCTCCCAGCGGGTCTTTCATATTGTGGCGCACTGTACCTCTATTAACATTGTAAAAGTGTAACTGCTTTAGTCACAGAATTTTTACTAACCACTGAACGATGCTAAACTTCGCTATATTCCAGGCCCAAACCTCTGGTCCATAGTAGCTATGTATGAAAGAGCGGCGATTCTAAGCAAAATAACGATCGAAAGGAATGTAGAGTGTCTTCAAGGTTCACCAGCCTACCGGTGATGCTTATATGTTGCTCATATGCCCACCATGTCACTGTAGGAAAATGACCCCGTCGTGCATCTTTACGAGCGATTAAAAACATCTGAAACGTGAATAATAAAGTATGTGGGCTATGCAAACTGTGTCTTTTTATTATTTCCTATCTCGGGAAGCTTTTATAGGGCACCTTTCCTCCGGCTTCTTATTTTAAAAGATTTCGAACATGCGTGTGATGTTTTTAGCGCAGAAGAAGCATCTTCGCACATATTCATGTGCAGAAAAAATAAAGCAGTACTTATTTATTATTATTTTTTTTGCAAACCGATTACGTGGCCTTCAATTTGGGATACGGTCCATTCGTCACATGCGCACTCGTCACAGGACGATTGGTCACAGGACGGTTCGTCACACAGGAACATTCGTCATAGGATGACTCGTCACGCGGCCAACCGGTCCCACGATAGTTCGTCCCCCCAAAAATGTATTGCTCAATTTGGTTCGGGCGGACAAAGTGGCTCACCTTATATCTTAGTATGTGTTAACTTTATAGCCTCTGAAAGGCGAAGAATTTGTAACAAACTTGACGGTGACAGCGCAGGGAAAACCAATCTCACACCAGACACTCAGGAAGACAACACGCGCTGAGTGTCTGGTGTGAGATTGGTTTTCCCTGCGCTGTCACCGCCAGGTATGGTTTACCAACTCGCCCAAGCATCCATCCTATCAATTTGTAACAAACGTTTTAGCTTCTTGTTCGGTCGCGAACATTGAATGTTGGTTCGGCCTCAGAAAGTGGGTCACCTCTTATCTTAGCATGTATTTCGCTTCTCAAGGTCAAAGAATTTGTAACAGACGTTTTAGCTTCTGGGTCCGTCCCGAGCGGTGAAAGCGGAGGCCATATAAGAGCGACTATTTTTGAACTCGGACTACATTCAAAAGGATGGAGGTGATCGCAACAGAGAGAGGTGGAGCCATGCAGCTGCACGAGGGGTACTCGTACACATGCAGCAGAAAGAATTCCGATACTTATTGATTTTGTCGAATGGGGGTATGCAAGGCAAAAGTAACAACTGATTTGGCTGCCAGTCGGATTATTGCTCGTTCAAGCCAGCAACTGAGATCAACCTGCTGAAGCCTCGTAATATAATGAATGTAAAAGCGGAGGAGTATTGTAAGATTAGTTTTCCTAGCCATTAGTTTATGTGAAAGTGGGAAGTCGTGAAACTCCTCATCAGCGAACGTGGGTAGTTGTTGAAATTTGTGATTCACTATCGTACCCTGCCCGGTCGATGTGACCAGTTGCCCGCATGACGAGTCATCCTGTGACGAATGTTCCTATGTGACGAATCGTCCTGTGACCAATCGTCCTGTGACGAGTGCGCATGGGACGAATCGTCCTCATCCCCTTCAATTTATTTTGACCGTCATCGTGCACAACAAGTTGCTGATCCAGCGTTACTGCGTAGTTCTTGCCGTCTCTCTTGGTTTTCCACATGACCTTCGTTCATTTGACCCGTATATACCGCATACTGGAATACACCAACGCCATGTTCGCGCTAACAGTGTCCGACAGTGCACATAAATACATGTACAAGGGCCATTTTAGTACTTTTTAAGGCAATTAATTTAAAATAAAAAGGCCTTAACTGTCCAATTATTTAATTTGCCTGACTGAGCAATGTTCCAATCTACCTAGTACGCTCGAAGTGCTCGTAATATTTACTATTATAATTGAATGCAGGGAGAAAATGCCCCTGCGTTTTCCCATAGGAATGCATTACCGGAAGTCTATTTCCGACTGGCCTCCTTTCTCCTTCAATTTTCCACAGCATATCGCCAGCTGAAGCTCATGACGTACATTATTATAACTCTATGATTGGTCCATTCTTCGTCTCACGTTACGATGAGCCGCAGCGGACGCTACGTGTCACGCCAGCCAATCCAGAGCTGCAAAGAAATCACGTGACTAGTTACGCGACTGCCACACAGCATTGGATTGGCTGCAATGGCTCGTATAGCATCCTTTGCGATCTTCAGCTCACTTAGAAGCTGTTCTGAGCCCCGGATATACCTCTTTAGGGGAGCCGTTTCTGCGCGAGTGATGGGGTATGAGTGCGCACCGTGATGGGTGGGTGTCGGTTCTGTCAGGCCCGAAGCATTCATCTGGTGGAAATGTGGGACTGCAATCGCCAGGACGAAGACTAGCGGTTGTGGACTGGCATTGTAATGTAGGACTCCTTCGTGTCTTTGACCTGTGAGGAACGAGGCTGACCAAACCTCTCATTATAACGATTGGAGGGCGGAAAGTGCTCCGGACGTTGGTTTGCTCTTTTCCGTATTGGTTTTGAAATCTGACTTGCTGCAGAACATTTGTCTCTTTTCCTCAACTCATGCTTGAATAAAGCTGTGTGATCAAGCTGGATGTTTTTTTCGCGTTGAATTATTGATGCCATGATATTGGACATCATGATGATACAAAGAAACCTGTCGTCGTACGGCATAGTAATGTACGCAAAGAGTTTCCTTTTTGCGTGCATCGCATGAAACTGGCAGAGGCGTGTGATCTGTGGTTTATATAAATGCACAGACGATCGTTTGTCTTTTTATTGATGATATATTTTTTAGATTTCAAGAATATGTAAACCAGAGTATTGATCCAAGGGTATCTGCGTACTCCACAGATATCGGCGATGCCTGCGAACACTTAATAGTCCTGATAAAGATTTCCTTTTTTAGACCCTTTACAAAATTGATGTCCCATTTCACTGCAAATGGTCTCTTACCAGATGTCTTATTACCATTGGTTATTACCAACTGGAGGTCGTTAGCCGATCGGACTGCTGAAATGACTTTAATACATTTGTGGGAGCTACAACCCTCATTCGTTCTAACGAACACCGCTGGTTTACAAAGCGTATTGCTGTGTTTATTTGTAATAGTATTTTTATGTATTGATTCCACTCCGTTATATAATTCCCTCATGAGCCCTCGAAGAAAATAAAGGATAATGATGCTATTGCTAGTTAGGACAACGATAATGCGATAGCTTCTTGTTCTGACAAGCGCTGAGAAACACTAGCGATTCTCAGGAGTACAAATAATCAGTTTAATTTACCTGGAGCTCCAGACCGAGTTTATTTTTCAGCATCATTCCAATGTACCGTTCTCAAAGCAGCCTGGCAGTCTGTGAAGCAACGTGGCTGCTTAGGAATGTTCACTTGGTGAGTTCCAATTGTATGGATCAATAGAGGAACGGGCCTGAACCCTTTTGATTGGACGACGGCTTGAGCCACCTAGCCAAAGCTTTTATTTCAACAATTAACTAAATTCCAACTAAAAGAACAGTGCAAAAAAAAAAAAAAAACAGTATGCTTAAGACTTTAACGGTATACTTTTAAGTTAGGAATTAATAGAGCATGGTAAAGAATCACATATAGCTACTATACTCCGTTCACCCTTAAGCTGAGGCTAGAAGCTTCGTCTTTAGCGCGTCTTTCTGCCCTTTCTAGCATAAATGTGAATGCGCTGACACGCGCAACCATAACACTGCGGGAGCAACCGAGCTCGCGCTGGAGGCGGAGCTTCTAGTCTCAGCTTAAGGGTGAACGGAGTATAACAACGAGCATTCATTTACCGTTCTCCACAATCGAAAGTTACAATCCGTGTGACAGTGGGGCCTCTTTGCAACCTGGAGCGAACTCGCCGCCCTAATGATTGGAAGGAAAAAAAATAGCAAAACATTATTCTTCCCCCCACTTATGCCACCAGCCCTATAACCTGTGCTTGATGAGTCCTGGTCAAGCTACCCGTCATCTGACAGAGGCTGAGTGTAACACTAGTGCCATATAACTGAGATTTCGGTTATCTTACCCGTTTGTCTAAATTAATCGTCATTCCTTCTCCTTGACGTACCAGACACGCTTGGTTGGGCACGTTGGCCCTCAAAACTTCAATTTACCTTTAAGCTTTGTGGAGCAGTAAGAGTCGTATATTCTAAATAGAATGTGGTTCAACAGAATGATGTAACCGGGACGCGTGTCGGAGGGCAATCATATATAAAGGAGTGATAAAAGATTTTCTCACTCAATATATGAACCATGGCTTACAGGTTCTCGTTTAAACTTGAAGCTTGACATTATCACTGCAAGTTGAACTGCGAAATAAACGCTATTAGAATCTTAAACTTGAAGGCTTAAGAAAATTGCTCTTTAAGAGTTTTGAATGAAATCCTACCTTCTTCAGTAAAACTTATTTCTGATTGTTATAAATTCAGCAATTGCATATTTATTATATACAAGGCTAACAAAGAAAACGACGAGCTGAAGGCCAGACAGAATTACGACTACTTACTTCACTGCTAGCTATCACAGGTATCGCCTTGCGCCCTTCGGCATGCACTATGAGCACTGTGGAACTGGAGCCACAACTTGATTTGCTTGAGCGATTTATCTTTTTTGTTTTGCATAGGGTGGAGTGAAGAAAAACCAACCAAGCGTGTTACTCATCTCGCACTGCGTACATATGTATCTTAGCTACAAGAGTTCGCATTGTACCAGTACACGCCTTCAGAGTTACCTTGCTTCACGACTTGTTTCAAGCACGGAGCTTCACATTCTGACTTCATTTCTTTAGGTGTTTTTGTTTTTTCTGGTGGAAATGGTGTTGCTGCAATTCACGCAAGAATATATTGCAAATGTATTCGTTTTAAGCTCGCACACAGTACTGACGGCGGTTATGTACGCCACGCGTAGATATACGTGGTTTGCACTGACGTCACACCAGCAGCCATTATGGGGTCCTTGTTGCTTAGCGCGTATCCTTTGCAGCACACATTTTGTATAATCGAATTTGTGTCTCTATCCAAGGACAAGTATATAGGAATGACCACCAGCAGGATGCGACGGCGTCACCTGCATGTTGTATATAGGTGTGCTTGCAATTAGTAAATGGAAATTATTTCATCATTCTGGCAATTACGCATTCCCAGTTTACTCGACAACCTAATCACACAGCGCGTTCCCTCCTGCTCACCCTATGATACGGTGAAGACGTCTTTCACCACCATCCTTTGCCGCCTTTGAGTCCTCCGAAGCCCCCACCGTGTTGTCCACCTCCGAAGCCTCCGCCGAAAGGTGCACCAGGCACCACTCCGCCGCCGCCGTGACCGAGGGGTCCTGCTCCGAAGGGTCCCGAAGGTCCGGGGCCGAAGCCTCCTGGATGCGTTGTCGTGCCTAGATGCTTCACCTTGACCAGAATCACCTTGGTCGCTCCTCCGGGAATGAAGGTGGGCGCTCCGGGCCGGAAGTTCACGGGAGCGAAGCTGGCAGGAGCCAAGCCTCCTCCGAAGCCAGGACCCACCGGGTAGACGCCACCTCCGAAGCCGCCTCCCGAGAAGCCACTTCTGTAGCCGCCCGAGTAGCTGCCACCAAAGCCGCCTTTGAAGCCGCCACTGTGGGCGACGGCGTGTCCAACGCCCGCTCCGATTCCCGCTCCTACTCCTGGTCCAAGAGAAGGGCCGACACCAGGTCCGAAGGCTGGGCCGAAGCCTGGTCCGAAGCCTGGGCCATAGCCTGGTCCGAAGCCAGAGCCTATTCCGGCTCCGGATGCGTGGTGGACGGGTCCGTGGCCAATGCCGGGGCCGATGCCACCGGAGCCGATACCGGGTCCGGCGAAAATCGGTGCTCCACCAGAACCACCGCCCTTGAGAGAGTGTACATGGCAGTGGATCGTGGCAGTCGCCGTGGCTGCGGCTGCCAAAAAAATCTGTGCGGAGAAGACATGTTTTGCTTTTTTTGCCACTTTGCTTATTTACATATTTGTAAACCTTAAAGAAGAAAAAAAATGGACGAAGACAACAAGGTTTACAAGTATGTCGTGTCCGAACCAGATGGCCTGCACTCTCTCACTTCTTGCTTATTTAGTATGTTTCCATGTTAACAAAGTACTGTTTAGGGTGGGAGCTTAGGACGATAAAGCGCAATTTACTGATGACGATTTTAAATGCGGAGTTAGTCAAGTTGCGAAAGGATAGTTTTACATATACAAAAATAGTACAGAACCAACATATCAGTGCAATAAATGACGAGGCAGTAATTTCATATTTAGAATGTTGGGATTAGAGGTTTCGCGTTTTCCGCTTTTTAATATAATTTAAACAGTAGTGTATGTATACGAATTCAGCAAAGCACAAAAGGAAACAAATATGCCGTGTTCGAAAATTAACTAAAATATGATCGCTTCTTAACACCTGCTTGCATTAGGGCATCACGTATGGAACATGTAATAGGCACTTATAGTACTTTACATAAGGCGAAAATCAGGAATATCCTTCAGAGGATCAAGCGATTAGGGCTGAGATTAGGTACGCTAGCCCATCATGTGCAACAAAAAATAAATATAGTCAAAGACTGGTGCAGCAATATATTTATGATGGATCAAACGACATATCTACAAGACTGTATCGAAAGTTGGGCTGTTGATATGTGTGCTCAGCGACAAACAGCGCGAAAAATTACGACGGACGAAGAACGAGAATTCAGAAGACCAACCACGCTCTTGTCAGCTCTCGTTTTTCGTATGTCGTATATTTCGCGTTGTTTTCCTCAATTAAATAAGCACAATCTGGGGGAGACTTGGAGTCTGTGATGCTTTTGACGAACTAAAATTGCAGACACTAGCGTGGCCAGAACCTTAGCTGCTGGCAAATATTCATCATCATTAATAAAAAAGAACGATTTAAGACTGAAGAAAGATGGCGCGCAGTACACACACAGCCAGGTGCATGTTTTGTTTCCGGTGTTACTCCAGCCTCAGTTTTTCTGTTCTCTCACTAGGTGCTCATGCTCTACGCACATTGCGCCCCATCTAACATAACGAAATAACTTTACTTCTTAGTTTTAAATTACTAAATATTCTGCCGGGCCTAATGTAACACATCCCCGTGTTGTTAGAGGCAAGGCGCAGCAGGCGAACCGGTACTTACTGCGCAAGAGAGCGTCGCCATTGTCGACGCAGCCGCGTGCACGAGCAGGGACTACGAGGCGCGTCACTCCTACATTCGAATCCGCGGCGACACCACCCTCGTGCGCTTATATATGGCGGCCGGAGGGAGTCGGTATAGATGCTCTGTTTGCTGACAGCCGGTGAGGATTCCCAGGCTGCCGAGGGAGCCGTACTACTCCCGTCCTTTTACCTGTCTTTGTTTCTCGCCACGCTACTCGCTTTTTCGGGTGCCTATCGAGTCGGTCCTTTTTTCTTTTTTCCGTGCCCCCTACGGGGGTATCGGTAGCCCCGTCGCCCCCTCCTCAACCTTCGCGACGTGGTGTGTGCATACTCTCGCAGGCAGGCAGGCCTCGCTCGCGCCTCGTCTTTCTCAGGGCGTCCCCGCGGCGGCTCCCCTGTCAACAGCGCACTTAACCGGCGAATTGGGTCAGGTGCCTCTGGGGTCACGCGAAAAATGGAAACGGCTATTCGGGGTATTCGGCCCGAAACGCTCGGGGAACACGCCGACGGAACGCGAGAAAACCGATGGGACAGACGGACGCTTTGGGAAAGGAACGATCACTCGCGCGGTCATCCCGTCGTTTCGGGTTTTGTCTTTCTTCCCAGGCGTGTCGCGTTCGTGTCGCTTTGGAGTCACAAATTATTTATATTTTTCATGCAAGGAGGACCGAGATAAATGGACGTCATATTTTGTTTTCTTATTCATAATTAATGGAAACGTTTCTGTCCCTCGAAAGATTGGGGCACTCACAAACGGCGCGAGTTTGCGCTTCGACGCAACGAGTAATGCGAAGCTTTGTCACGCGTTGGTTATCGGAACAACCGATTTGTTAGTATAGTCATTGGCAGGATTGGAACGGCAGGACGTCTCCTTTAGATGCCCGTCTCTAGTAGGAGCTCGTTGCCTTCGCCATGTTTTGGCTGCGCGTGTACGCTCGAGGCTTACGAGACGCTGAAGTGTCATCAAAAGTAGGAAAACTCGCCCTGGAGGCGGGCAGCTGAAGGACCTCACTGCCGTTCTTGCCCTTTCATTAAGTATACAGTAATTTAGAATGGTTGCCAAATACTTGTGTACGCAGAGCGCAATCACCTTGCGGACCGCTGCGGCATGTGTCGCAACAAGAATATCAGTACACAGAAACAGAAAGGTGTACAAACACACGCAGTCTACTACTGCAAATACACGAGAGTGACAACGAAGCGAGTTTCATGTGCACACGCTAAGCCCCGAAAACAGATTACGTATCATGTAATATTATCTTATAGCGAGTTCGTTTCACGGCACTCGTGCCCACGCGTACCCACTCGCAGCGTGAAGCGGGTTCGTTTCGGCCGGCACTTCACGCGTGGTTGCACTCTCCGAGTTCGTTTCAGCGGCGGCACCCCACGCGTGCATGCACTCGCTGCACCAAGAAAATCGAGAGTGCGCCAAAATGCAATCTCGTCATGCCTCGCTCCGGCGAGGCCGGCGAGGAGCGGGAGCAGACGACGAGGGTTCGTCTGCTACGATGCGTCATTCGTACAGCGGAACCGAAAGGAAAAAAAGTAATTTGTTTTATAGAAATCGTGTCGCGCGGGCAACCAAATTAAACGCGAGCTTGAATTATGAGCGTCTGCTATTTCATAAAGGAAGCAATTGACAACTCGTGCTTTATTTGCAAGTTTTTATTCGCTCTGTTGCCGTACAGACGAACCCTGTACGAGGGAAATATACCCGGATGTAACTAAGTGCTCAGGACAAACGCATGAGTGGCGCCCGATATCTTTATCACCATCCGTGAGCGGGTAAAAGATTGAACATTTGTCGACAAAGCTACCCAGTAGAAACCTGTGACTGCCCAAAAAGCATTCGAGAAAGCTAAATATAGTGACTTCACCCGAGGCGTGGGCAACATCATCATGTTTAACATTTACCTACGTCAGCTATCTTGCCCCGTCGTATTTGTTTGAGAAAGCTCTCGTTCGCGACGACCTCACCAAGGTTAAAATCAGATCGACCTTAAACGACAATCGGAATCGAATATCCATCCAAACGTTTTGCTGACTATTCCAACAGACTAGTTTTAAGCCGTACCCTTTCAGTGGTTCACGCATAATACCATGCTCAAACGAATCAAACTTCTGCGCGGACTGCATCATCAGTTTTCTCCAGTATAAACGGTTATAAGAATTGAAAGATCGCTACGAGCTACTTTGTAGTCAGCTGGTTGCGAAAATTTACGCCGTCTCTAAATATCTTTACGACATCCGAGTCGTTTGAAGTCATCGCATATATAAACTACAGATTGCAGCGACCAGCGTTTATATTTAAACCTTGGCAGCGAATGCACTCTCGCATTCTCACCCCTCACGTCGAACAAAAAGGCACTAGTTTCCTTTTGAAATCGGTACTCTTTCTACAACATAGATGGCGACAGCATCAGTCTTCTGCACTCGGTGCATTTGGCAAGTTTGTTTGAGGACAATTCTCTGTGCGACACTCCGCGTGTGCGATGCATTCTGGGAGAGAACTCGAACGGTGCCAGTGCGTCTGAAACGAACTCGCTATTAGTCGCACTTAAAGGGAAGGCGGGAGCGCGTGGCATCAGGTGCTATCAGAGCACCCTAACCGCCCGGCGCGCACCTGCAGCACATCCGCATCGCCCAAGCGACGAGAAAGATATTTCACCGTGCGGCCTCGCATCATCCCTGCGCGCGCGCGTCGTCTGCTACACATGGCGTCTGCTGCCAGCGTTATACCGCAACTATTGAAGAGTTTGGCATTGTAAAAGGGCAGTGAACTGCCAGATCAAGGCTGCATCAGTGTACGCCTCTGCTGCTCCTTGGCTATTTTCAGTATTTGGTTAAACAAAGAAGCAATTGGCCTGTTTATCGATTCTATTGCGCCAGTCAGCGCTAGCTTTGCCGCTACCGCCTCCCGTGCAGATTAGTGCCAGCTCAAGACGTGACAACAAGATGCAGCGTCGGGAGGCGCGTCAGCCCCAGGAATGTGGTCTTGAGGTCAATAAATGCTTCTCTAACTTGTGGCTGTCGCCTTCCGCATTATTATTGCCTTGGGGCCCGCGAAACTTGGATGTGCATTGTGTGCTGTAAGGTGCTCACGTTCGCGTTGTTTGCCCAGAAGCAAGATTCCGCACCGAGTGCCAAAAAGACAACAACAACAATGCAAACTTTAATCTTAAAGCAAGATTGAATAAAAACTCACAAAGCTCCTGTCTGCGCAGTTAAAAAACACCCCCCCCCCCCCCCCCTAAAATCTAGAGAGTCCTTGCGAGTGAACTCAAAAGCGAGTCATTTCCCCGTTTACGTTGATGACAGCTTCCATACTGGAAGGCCAGCGATTCCTCAAGAGAAGACACAAAAGGTGCGTCTGCCTCTGAGGCGTGCCCATTCTGCTTGAGCTGCGACCATAACCGAACTGCTGTTGCCAAACAATTTGGCGTCCGCACCATGACCGTTTATATACGGGCCCACACGTTCTCAACAATATTGAGGTCTGCACTTTTGGGGACCCAGGTTGACTCCTCTATGTCACACTGACGTAAGTGGCCCTTCTCGAGGCACGCCTTGTGAATAGTAGCGAGGTCCTGCTGTCCGGAAAAAGGCCACTGCGCAAACGGGGTAGGAGCACAGTGCCCACCACGTCGAGGTATCGGGTCGACGTCAGCCTCCCGACGAAGGGGTGCGGAGGATTGAGGCCGTGTTCGGAAATGGCGTCCCAATCGTTGACGAATGTCCTTCCGCTCCCCTGCGACGCGCGGCACCTAGACAGGATCGTTCCTGCAGAAACCTATCGACTTTAGTTGTGCAGCGTGCACTGTCTAGCTAGCTGTCCAGCAGAGCATAGAGATGGGGAGAAAATTGAGGAGCGAAGACTGAAGAAGATCACAAGCAGACAGGTGAGCCCCGAGTATAAAAACAGCAGTATTGAAATTAGCTTTCATTAAGAAACAATACAGGTGAAACATAACAAAACATTTACCAGTTAAGAAAACAGCCTTTTACGAAACGAAATTGCAACTCACAAGATACCGAGCGCGTAGCGAGAACGCAAACGAAGGACGAAACATTTCATAATAAAAATAATTTACAAGATTTACAAGAGTCCGTTTATTAATAAGACTTACCATGCAGTGCGAGGTCGCCACATGCGCTCTATGATAATACCTCGTGGAGAACGTTGAGTCATTCTAGGAGACAACTTGGCCCCAGTCATCCGCCGTCCACAACGCGTTGCCAACTGAAAAAATAAGCCTCGCCTCTTTTTTGAAGCTGTGAGTAGGTGCTTCTGCGCTGCAATGGCGCGATGCAGACAGGCGCCCCTCAATCTGAGACAAGCTGTCGCGTCTGAAAGGTCCAATTCAAGGTGCTCTCAAAATTCTCTGACCGAAAGGAAGGGGTCTTTGACGGTAGCAGCGACGATGAAATGGTCTTCGTCCTCAGTCGTCACTTTTGGTGGACACCCTCGAGGTGCATCGTGGATCCGACCTTGATACCTATATTCTTGAACGATGCGGTTAACCGTCTTCGGAGGCCTGTTTACGAGAGCTCCGATGGCCCGCTGCGACTGCCCTTTCTGAGCAAACTCAATGATCTTCTATCTGTCCGCTCCTGGAACTCGGGCCCTGACGACGTCCTGCAATCGTTCTGACAGAAGTGCAAGGGCGAGCAAATTTACCCCTTTCTCAAGCGCACCAGATGCTAGGCAAATAGCCCCAGTTTTTTTTTATTCTTTCAGTTTAATATAAATAGAAAACAAAATGAAAGCGTCACTGTTGCATGTTATATGTATATGTAAAATAATTTATGCTCGTTGTACAGCTTTATGTTCATAATCCCATCTACACGCTGTGTCATCCCACAGTTTCCGTGCGAGATTCTGCGTGAAGAAGGAAACTTGCGAAGGAGACGACTGCGCATAGCAGGCAGCGAGCAAGGGCTCCCTTGACGCCATGCGCGCGATAAGGTTGTCATCTCTCCACGCGCGCGATGGACACGCGCTAGAGTTGCGCGCCGGGCGGTTAGGGTGCCCTGATAGTACCTATTGCCAAACACTCCCATGTTTCCTCTAAGTGTGAATAAGATACCGTGCTCACCAAACTTACAAAGAACACGCGAACGGTGTCTTATTTCATAAGAGTGCTATGTCTTGATTGCAGACGAAGAACTGATTCATGACGTAGTGCTCAGCCGAAAAGTAAAAGCAGGAAAGGCCACTCCCTCGGGGCCGTAACTGCTGCTAGAACGGGGAGAGCACATCAATTTTGCCTGCGAGGCGATCTACATTTTTTGCCAGCCCTTCGCCTACGTCGAAATTGTCAGTTAGTAGATGGCTTATTCAGCAGGAACATCGCATGCTTACTGATCGCGTCATTTAATTGCTCACTGTTTCGATCCTACGCGACTTCCTGTAAAAAGGTGGCGCAAGTATAATGCCGCGCGCAAGGCTGAGAAAGCAACGCTCGGTCACGGTCCTCCAGAAAGTTCCCGTTTATTCATGTAGCGCACGTAACTTCTATTATTTATATCCATGTATCTTCTGCTTTTGTTTTCTAGAAAGTGCGTGTTCATTCTCGCCCCGATCACGCGACGCTCGAGCCGCTTTCGCCGAATCTTCGAGATAGCGACGCACTCTAGATAAGAGGCCGCCCGCGACCTTGTCGAGTCAGTTTCGCTCCAGCGTTCGACTGTGCTGCTACGCCGACTTCGACGCCCGCGACGCTCTGTTATTATCTTTGTTCTCCCTTTATTTTTTTGGCACAAGTTCGCCACATTAAACGTTTATTTCTTCCCGTTTATTTCCTTTTATTTTGGTCACCACCCGTGACATTTTTGGTGGAGGTGCGGGGTAGCGCATGCCCGTGGAGCGTTCCCCTCCCAGGGCCCGCAGTGCAAGCCCGATTCCGAGCCCGGTGAGAACACCACTCGACGCGGAACCTGAAACTCGGACCAGTCGCCGCACCCAAGGTCTGCACCCGGAATACGGACTTCTGCCACCCAGGACCAAGCAGCCGACGAAGCCGACGATGGACGGCCAGCAGCCACAGACCCCGGCCGCTCCTGCCTTCATCTACCTGCCAGTCGCACCCCGGACTCCGACGCCATTCCACGGGGACGCCCACGAAGACGTCGAGGACTGGCTTCAACAGTACGAGCGGGTGGCCCAGCACAACGGATGGACGGACGACCAGCGCCTGCAGAACCTTTACTTCGCGCTCGAAGGAACGGCCAGGCACTGGTTCGAGAATCGGGAGACATCATTGATCTCGTGGACCGCCTGCAAGAATGAGTTGAGGCGAACTTTCACAAACCAGTATCGACGGGAGAGGGCCGAGGACCTTCTTCGAATGAGAACCCAGGGCGCAAACGAGACCATCACCAGTTTCGTCGAGGATGTCCTGCGCCTGGTCACTCGCGCCGACCCTCAAGCCACCGACGAAAAGAAGTTGCGGATCCTGATGCGAGGCGTACGAGATGACATTTTCGGAGGCCTCGTCCGCAACCCGCCGACCACCGTCGAAACGTTTGTAACAGAGGCGACCAACATTGAACGGGCCCTGCAAGCACGAGCCGCTCACTTCCACCGAGCTCCTGCCGTCGCTGCACCCACGCCGTCAAGCTGCGCCTTCAGCACCAATATTCCGGGGATCCGAGAAATAGTCCGGGACATCGTCCGTGAAGAACTGAAGAAGCTGATACCTGCCGCCGAACACCCAGCTTCACTCTCGATCGCCGCGATTGTTCGAGAAGAGGTCCAGCAAGCGCTCCAGCCAGACGTTCTCGCCGACGCTGCACCGAAACCACCAGCTGTGACCTATGCCGCCGTTGTTCGTCGTCCGCAGCCTCCTATTGCTCGGCAGTACCCAGCTGCACCCCAACGAGAAGTCTCTTCGCCGCAGTACGCGCCGCGCCAAGAGCAGCGTGGACTTCGAAAGACCGACGTGTGGCGCACGGATGACGGACGCCCGGTGTGCTTCCACTGCGGGGAGGCTGACCACGTTTACCGGAGGTGCCCCTACCGCCAGCTCGGCCTGCGAGGATTTGCTCCAAACGACCGTCGACCTCGTTTTGGAGAACGACCAAGGGACATCGAAGAATACCTCCGTCGCCCTCCGTCACCAGCGCCCACCGCACCACGAGGTTCCCGTTCTCCATCCCCCCGACGTTCCGCGTCGCCTTTCCGTCGGTCGCGCCGTGACAGCCTGTCCCCCCTATCCCGTCGGGAAAACTAAGTGCGGCAACGCCTGGAGGTGCCGTTGCCGAAGACGACCCGAGTAAAGAGCCTCCAAGAACGCCGGAGCGCTCCCACTCTCCCGACGTCACGCATCGCTACGACGCCCCTGCAACGGTGTCCAACAACCTAAACGTCGTCATCGACGGCCACGACGCATCGGCACTCGTGGACACCGGAGCAGACTACTCAGTCCTGAGTGGGAGGCTCTCCCGCCGCCTTCGAAAAGTCATGACGCCGTGGGAAGGACCCCAAATACGAACCGCCGGAGGACATCTCATCACACCAGTCGGGAGATGCACTGCTCGCGTCGAGATCCACGGTGAAACGTGCCCTGTCAAGTTCGTCGTTCTGCATGACTGTTCGAGGGACGTTATCCTTGGAATGGACTTTCTCTGCGAGTATAACGCCGTCATCGACCTCGGAACAAATCGGCTGACGCTACGAAAACCTGCTCCACCAGCGGAGGAACCCCAAGCGACGTCACCCACGGTACGAGTCCTCGCAAACCACGTAAACCTACCACCGCGGTCGAGTGTTTTCGTACTTGTCGGGATCGATGAAGCTTCCTCTGGCGAAGTTCTTCTCGAGGGAAGCCTCCAATTGCTCCTGGGAAGAGGCATAGGCGTCGCAAGGGGAGTAGCTGAACTTCAGGATGGGCGGACTGTGGCCCTCGTGACAAACTTCCGAAACGAAACGCAACACCTCACGAAAGGTGCAGCCGTGGGCCACGTCGAGAAACTCCGAAACCCCGCCGAAATCACCGCGATTACTGACGAATCCTCGCCACCCCAGCAAGACAGTACGTCGCCAGCGCAGCTCGACATTGACCCTAAGCTTCCGGACACTAAACGGCGTCAGCTGGTTAACCTCCTCGCCGAATACCGCGACTGCTTTGCGACGTCGTCGAAGGTGCGCCAGACCGCGGTTGCCAAGCACCGGATCGTTACCGAGGACGACGCGCGCCCTGTGCATCGATCGCCGTACAGAGTCTCCGCTAAAGGGGTATTCACACGAGGGAGAAATCCCGGGGATTTCTCCCCGGCACGCGCGTATCACGAGATGAAAACGCGAGGCTTTTGCACATCGCAAAGCCTGACGTTTTCGTCGTGGGATGCGCGTGCCGGGGAGAAATCCCCGGGATTTCTCCCCCGTGTGAATACCCCTTAAGGAAAGGGAGGTGATCCATCAGCAAGTTCAAGAGATGCTGAATGACGACATTATCCAAGCTTCAAGCAGTCCATGGGCCTCTCCAGTCGTGCTGGTTAAGAAGAAGGACGGAACGCTTAGGTTCTGCGTGGACTACCGGCAGCTGAACGCGGTGACGAAGAAAGACGTCTACCCACTTCCCCGCATCGACGACACGTTAGACCGGCTGCGCCACTCTCGATACTTCTCATCGATGGACCTGAAGAGCGGCTACTGGCAGATCGAAGTCGACGAACGGGACCGAGAGAAGACAGCTTTCGTCACGCCGGATGGGCTGTACGAGTTCAAGGTGATGCCCTTCGGACTATGCACGGCGCCAGCAACTTTCCAGCGTGTCATGGACACCGTACTGGCAGGACTGAAGTGGCAGAGTTGTCTCGTCTACCTTGACGACGTCGTAGTATTTTCAGCTGACTTCGACGAGCACTTGAGACGACTCCGAGCTGTTCTTCAAGCCATTCAGACCGCCGGACTCACACTCAAGCCGTCAAAGTGCCGGTTCGCCTATGACGAACTGAAGTTCCTTGGCCACGTGGTTAGTAACGAAGGCGTCCGCCCAGACCCCGAGTAGACTCGCGCCGTCGCGGCATTTCCAGCGCCGACAGATAAGAAGGCCGTGCGAAGGTTCCTTGGACTTTGTGCCTATTATCGACGCTTCGTTCGGGATTTCGCAAAGATTTCCGCACCACTTACGAATCTCACGAAGGACGCCGAGAAGTTCGAATGGGCCGAGGAGCAACAGCAGGCATTCGACGAACTGAAACGACGACTCCAGACTCCTCCTGTGCTTGGACATTTCGACCAGGATGCGGAAACAGAAATTCACACGGACGCAAGTAACGCGGGACTGGGCGCAGTACTAGTCCAAGTGCAAGAAGGCATCGAGCGAGTCATCGCCTACGCAAGTCGGACATTGTCCAAGGCGGAAAAAAATTACTCCACGACTGAGAAAGAATGCCTTGCGGTCGTCTGGGCAATAACGAAGTTTCGTCCGTACTTGTACGGGAGCCCATTCCGTGTAGTCACGGACCACCACTCGCTCTGCTGGCTTGCGAACCTGAAGGACCCGTCAGGACGCCTCGCTCGATGGAGTCTTCGACTACAAGAGTTCAACATGACAGTGGTCTATAAGTCAGGCCGCAAGCACAGCGACGCCGACTGCCTGTCCAGAGCCCCCGTCGAAACCCCTTCCGGCTGCAGCGACGACAATGACGACGAGTGCTTCCTAGGAGCAGTGAACACCGACGATATGGCACGACGTCAACGGGACGATCCTGAGCTGCGCGCATTAATCGAGCACCTGGAAGGGGGCAGGAGTACCGTGCCACGTGTCTTCTCACGAGTACTGCCGACCTTCGCCATCCGACAAGGTGTACTGTACAAGGAGAACTTCAGCGACAACAACACGGCGTGGCTGTTGGTGATCCCTTCCAATCTTCGAGAAGAAATTTTTCAAGCCTGCCACGATGACCCGACGGCGGGACACCTTGGTTACAGCAGGACTCTTGCGAGGATACGCGAAAAGTACTACTGGCCCAAGCTTGCGAAGACAGTACACCACTACACCCGATCTTGCCACGAGTGTCAACGAAGGAAGAAGCCACCGACGAGACCGGCAGGACTTCTTCAGCCTATTGCGCCGCCATCTGCCCCATTCCAGCAAATCGGTATGGATTTACTCGGACCTTTCCCACCGTCGACGCAAGGAAACCGATGGATAATTGTCGCAACCGATTATCTCACGCGGTACGCCGAGACAAAAGCCCTTCCATCAGGAACGGCTGTTGAAGTCGCCAAGTTTTTCATCGAGTCCATTGTCCTCCGGCACGGCGCTCCCGAAGTCCTGATCTCAGACCGTGGATCATCATTCATGGCCCAGCTGACGCAAGAAGTCCTTCGTCTCAGCCACACCAGCCATCGTCGCACCACGGCGTACCACCCGCAGACCAACGGGCTGACGGAGAGACTCAACAAAACCATCGCCGACATGATCTCCATGTACGTCGACGTGGAGCACAAGACATGGGACGAGGTGTTGCCGTACGTCACATTTGCCTACAACACGGCCGTACAAGAGACCACCGGAGTGACACCCTTTCAACTGGTGCATGGGCGCAAAGTAACGACCATGCTGGACGCGATGCTGCCCCATGAGCCAGCTGACAGTGAGAGCGACGACGCCCAGGTGGTTGCTCAACGGGCCGAAGAAGTCCGCCAGCTCGCCCGACTCAGGATTCAAGACCAGCAACGCGTCGACGCGGGCCGCTACAACCTTCGTCGCAGGGACGTTCACTTCCAGCCCGGAGACAGGGTGTGGGTTTGGACGCCCATCCGTCGCCGCGGCCTCACTGAGAAACTGCTGAAACGGTACTTTGGACCATACAAGGTACTTCGTCGCCTCGGCGACCTGAACTACGAGGTGATGCCCGACGGAACACGAACATCGTCACGCCGCCCACCACGACCTGAGGTCGTCCACGTCGTGCGCCTGAAGCCGTACTACGCTCGATAGGACTGTGGACCTTATGTGCTCCAAAAGACTCTTTAGTTTATTGTTCTTTTTTTATTTTGATTTGTTTTACACTGCATCGGGGCGATGCACTTTTAAAGGGGGGAGTAATGCCGCGCGCAAGGCTGAGAAAGCAACGCTCGGTCACGGTCCTCCAGAAAGTTCCCGTTTATTCATGTAGCGCACGTAACTTCTATTATTTATATCCATGTATCTTCTGCTTTTGTTTTCTAGAAAGTGCGTGTTCATTCTCGCCCCGATCACGCGACGCTCGAGCCGCTTTCGCCGAATCTTCGAGATAGCGACGCACTCTAGATAAGAGGCCGCCCGCGACCTTGTCGAGTCAGTTTCGCTCCAGCGTTCGACTGTGCTGCTACGCCGACTTCGACGCCCGCGACGCTCTGTTATTATCTTTGTTCTCCCTTTATTTTTTTGGCACAAGTTCGCCACATTAAACGTTTATTTCTTCCCGTTTATTTCCTTTTATTTTGGTCACCACCCGTGACATTATGATTGGACAGCTGGCAAAAATCGCTGCGGTGTCCACTGTTACCTGTATAACAGCAGATTATACCTTGAGGGAGAGGCCTCCCCTGTTCAGGCAGTTCCATGAATAATTCTACAATAGATGCTAAAACAGTTCACGCATAAAACACAGATCGCGTGCTCCGGATAAGTTCGGTGAGCACTGTACCCAAAACGCTTACATACGCTAGCGTCTAGCGCATGGAGACGGAGTAGCAAGCATGGTATTGTCTTGCGTATGCAAGAAACTAGCGTTTGCTTCGTTCTTACTCTAAAACCAACTGTCGTGTCTGGTCGAGCCTGAAAGTTTTTGGCTCGGTTGTTCCCGGCTTAGTGGGAGACGCCAGTTCCCATGGCTGTCAGTTGATGGAGCCTTTTGCTTGCGATTGTTTGGAAGTTTGTCGCCCGTGAGCGTTGCAGTTGCGTCTACGGTCACATGATATAAACGTCTTTCTTTTACAACACCAGAGTGAAGGTTGCGTGGTACCCTTGACTTAGCCGAATTCGCCTGAGTGTATGATTCTAGGCTGTAGGAAATTGTTGTGATCGAGTTGAATGAGACAATAAATTAAGACATGGAGCCTAATAGTTGTCCCTTAACTTGAGGGCGTCCGGATACACTAACTTAGGAGACTAATAATAATAATAATAATAAAACTAAACACACGAAAAGTTGCATTAGAACAAGGCAGCGGTGAGACGCACCGAAGCTTGCTGAAGGCGCTTCGACGATTATCACTTTGATCAAAGTATTCGTTTCTAGCGTGCTGACAATAAATGTATAATGCTGCCAAGCACATCTTTTTGCGTAGGTCAGAAATTCGTAAACATATTTATGATGAGCGAGACTCACACCCTAGGAATCCGTATTGTAAAGTTTTCTAAAAAGCATATTCATTTACAGCTTGGATTGTATACTCTATGCAGATTGGTGAAGCTGCACAAACTAGATGATCCTGTTACATTTAAAAACAAAACAAAAGTACATATTGATTTTTTTTTTATTCGGGAAAATGTGAGTATATTTTTTGAAAGTACACCAAAATGTAGATTTAGTAAGAAATCGTGTCATTTCATAGGGCCCCACTACAACGATAAAACAAATCGAACTTTTGCACGTTGTTCGACTCTTGAATAAAGGAACTTAAGGGACAAACATCCTTCAAACACATCGAAAAAAAGAAGAAAATGCACCAGAGTCGCGACCATAACAGGGCCACGAGAACCCAAACGCAAACACGCGTCCACACGGGAGCACGCGGGACTGCCAAATCGCAGAATGTTTGTTCACCTCAATTGCTAGAAAAACAGAGACCAAAACACAAATGCTCAAGCAAGAACCGGTATCAAAAAAAAAAAAAAAAGGAAATTATATAAAAAAAGAAACGCCCCCACCTCGTTGACTTTGAAGCCGGTCTCCAAAAAAACAAAGAGAGAACAGAACTGTCGCCTTCCCGAAATAGCAAGGCGGATTTATCGAAGCCGGTCGTCGCGATGCCGAAGTGATGCAAGCGACCAGTTTTTGGCGCGAACGGCTTTACCGAGGGGGTACAACCTCGCGTGAAAGCTTCGTCGCTCCGTCCGCTGTTCCACGTACCCTAGCCGGCCGCAGTGGCGGGATTCCGAACTGGGTTAATAGAAAAGAAGGTGCCTGACGTGAGTCGGCGCCGACGGAGCCGTGTTTGTTTCGGGCAGGGTTCTCTTGCCGCGTGAGATATGAGGCTCCCCGGCACGACGCTGAAAGCGTCGAAACAACACGCGCGGTACTTGTTTTAGCTGTTATATACCTGGAGATGCAAGGCCTTTTTTTTTTTCTCGAAAATTGGGCTTTTCGCCACCGTTTGGCCCTGTGCGCGAAGCCGATGATTAAATGCCCGTTAACGAGCGCCTTTAATGAAGTGCGTGTTATTACGTGTCGATGTTGTAAGATGTATACACGCATCTTCGAAGTTTCATTTCTTTCTTTTTTTTTCTTTTTCATTCGCCGCAGCCACGTAATTGTTGTAGGGGCTTTTACTTCGCAAGGTCGTTCTTGTGGAGGGACGGTAGAGGAGTTGTCCTAAATCATAGAAGGATCGACAGATCATTTCGTTATATTGGAGATCAAGTTGCAACGATTAAATATTTAGAGTGGGCAGAGATCCGTCTGCAAGAATGTTTGAAGTGAAGGTGTGTAGCAGGCGTGTTTTTGCATAGCTACCCGCTTCACGGTAGCCATTGGTGACAACAACTCAAGAAATGATGGGCGCAGATGATCAGGTTCACGCTTCTAGCTTCGTGATTTGTTCTTCGGCGTTCTTATCAGATAATGCAACAATCTTATTGCCGAAAGAGCGATAATAAGATGCTCGCGGGATTCACCACACCCTGCCATTCTTAAGCTAGTCATTGACTATAGTTTCTTATTAGATATCATACGTAAAACATTAGGTATAGGACGACGACTTGATGTAAACCGTCTTGACAAGCTGGTCTAGTTGGAAGGAATCCGAAGGCACAGAGTGCGTTTCATGAAATAGCAGCGACCGTATTGACAATGTACTGTATTTCATATAAAATATAAAAGACGCTTTCTTTGACGAGGTCACGAACGCCTAGGTGTTAATAATTATAGCGATAATGACCCGTCCACACCGCACGTGCTGTCATATTATGAAACCGAGTCAGATATCCACTGGGAGCTCATTACGTCAGAGCGCCGACAGCACATGGCAAACAAGAACGATTTATTAGAATCGCTCTTAGATTACGGGTGTTTGGGAAAATATCCCGAGGCTCTTCTAGTCACTGAATAAGAAGAAAGCTTCCCGAGGTGTCGAACTATCTCTAGGTTCGCACTAAAGGGGCACACGGGCAAGCAATATATATATATATAAATATATCTATCTATCTATATATCTGTATATAAATCAGAGATCCATACTTGCGGAGTTGCTGTGCTAGGAGTTTATTGCATGTATGCCATCTCCTGACGAAGCCGAGCCTCTCGGCGAAACTGTCGAAATACATGCAATAAACTCCTAGCATAGCAACTCCGCAAGTGCGGATCTCTGACTTATTACATTTTCCCGGTCCATTGTTCTCAAGCTACTCTGCCTCACCTATATATATATATATATATATAAATATATATTTCTTCATAAAGTAAGCTGCCTCAGAGATTTAGAAAACACGCATGCTACTAATAGACAAAACAATTTACGTCAACGAGCACCGAAATCACCTCCCAAGATTTGTTCCGCTGGCTTCCTCCTCCCTTCTTTATTTCCGATTACAAAAGATGATGACCCGAATATTGGGCCATTTACTCGCGTAGCAAGCAGTGTCATTATTATGGTCCGTTCATCAATGTGGCCTTGGAAATGAGCGCCGCAGGAAAAATAACACCTAAACTCAAGCTGCCATCATCTACAAAGCCAATTTTACTTCTTAGCATACCCAAATTGCCTCTCCCCAATAAGACAGGCATGCGGACAACGTGCCTGCTTTGAATGCTAATCATCTCTTCTTTTTCTTTTTTTTTTCTAGTCAAGAATTTTAATACCTGTTTTAGTTGGCACTATTGTGTTCGTTGCGCTGGCACATCAGCGTTGTGAATTAACATTCCTCACGTTCCTGATCCCTCTTCCTTCATATCTGCAGTCTTGGTCCCAGTCCTTCCCCGCAGCTTCTTAGTCATCACGCTTTTCTTAACTTACGTGGGAGAACAAAAGGAAATGGCGACAACTGTAATCTGGCCCACACATTTGCGTTTGGGGGAGTGCGTTTTCGCTTCCTCGTAACCGATTACGACGTGAGAACAGACTGGCGCCATCTGCCGAGTCACCCTGAAAAGCTAACGACCTGCGTAGCATATTCTTAAAAATAGTTTTTGACGCATAATGTTTTTCCTGTGGGCATGAAATACTTTCCAGAACGTTATAAGCGTCCGTGAGGAACGGACGCTTACAACGTTCTAGAAATTATTTCATGCCCACGGGAAAAACATTATGCTTCAAAAATATTTTCGTTATAAGCGTTATAAGCGTCCGTCTCTCACATATATAGTGCATAGATGTGATCTTGCGAAAATTTCAAAACCTTCAGTATATATATACGCAGATCGAAAGTGTTTCAAGGGTTAACCGGTATAGGGCGCCAGCGTGCTTATATTTTCTGTCATCGTAAACAGTTGCAAAAGAACGCGACGCACAACACTCAAACGCAAAACGCGTGAACCAGCCGTAAGAAACACCACAACCCGTAAGAATCCATAATAAACCTGAGACGAAGGAAAAATAAAAAAACGGACAGTACAACGAAGTCTCTAGAGACTTCGTTGTACTGTCCGTTTTTTTATTTTTCCTTCGTCTCAGGTTTATTATGGATACCATTCACCAGCTCGCCTGTGTTTTTTACCTTTCTTCACTAACCCGTAAGAAATTTAAAAAAAAAAACTTAGTAGAAGTGTTAAGAACTGGGCCATTTGGTAACGATTCATGATGAAAAAAAAAAGAAAGAAAAGATAAACAAAGCGCACAAAATATAATACAGGGATGCACGAAAGACGAATACAACAGAGAGCGCTCGCCTGTTGTATTTGTCTATCTTGGCGTGGGTGTTGTCTGTGCGCTCTGTTTTTCATCATGTTCACTCGGTGAACGTCTGAACGGAAGCGACAGTTTAGAACGCCTTCAAATGAGCCTTTCGCGCCAGGCTCCGTCCAACTTTTGGTAGCGCTCACTTCACACTTGTTGGGAAATTTTCTCGCCTCAGGGAACCGTTATTTAGAAAGAGAACCGCTATCACTGTCGGTGGCTAATTAATCGCCATCGAGCTGCGGTCTTGCAATGGGAGCAAGAGGACAGAGCGCGAATGCGAGGCGGACAGTCCGGGCCACATTCCGCGCGACACTCTCGGGAAATATCGTGAAAGCCGTCCTGGAAGCCGGTAATTGATACCTTTAATTATGCCCACGAGGCACGACCCGTATTAGCTAGTGTTCCTCTCGAACGCCCGCAATGCACGAACAAACAAATAAATACGCATGTCTCAGCGTGGGTCGCACTTTCTGTCTCTGTGTGAAGCAATGAATTGTTAGTACTTCACGTAGTAATGCTTGTAATGCTGATTTTACTGATATTTCTTTCCCAATCGCCTACTTCTGCCCACGAGCCGGCAGGTCAACCACACTAACCTCGGGCTCCCCCATTAATTGAAGATTTTTTTTACAGTTACGACAGCATATTAAACGGAATAGCTGAACGTGTCTTTGCTAATAGAAGAGGCACCAATACAGTGTCGGGGAATGTGAATGCACTATGGTATCTTGGGAGCCTTCAATCGTTAAATATGCTTTACCTTGTTCCAGACTTGTACCGTACGCATTACAAGTAATCAAATTACTTGTAATCGATTACTTTTTGGAGTAATTTTGTAATCAGTTGATTACTTTTATTAGGCAGTAATCACAAGAGTAATCTGATTACTTTTTGAAGTAATAAAATTACTTGTAACCGTTACAATTTGTCCACGGGACCCCCCCCCGCCCCCGGCACACGCCTTTTTTTATGAAATAACAAAAATAAATTTTATTTTTTACGGACGGAAAAAAGAAAGATTTTTGCGGAGCTGTAGGAAACAAGGTCAATCTCTTTCTATGTACATTTCTGTGGAATGACCGTTTCTTTTTTCTTTTTTTTCTATCGAGCTTGGATTGGGAGTGGGAAGCCCCAGGAAAGCCACAGTACGTGACAAATGCCATTCAGGACGAAGTTTGAGGAAGCAGAATGTAGCTTTGTGAGTCGTTCGTTCAAACTAGCCCCTTCACGCAGGCACACAAAGAAATAAAAAAAAAATAAAAAAAAATCCTGCTTAGGGTATCTACTCGCAGCCCGTAAGAGAACCAGAACCGAGGAATGCCTAAAGCGGATGCAAAATATAACAAAAGCAGTTGAAATATTTCCCCATTTCCCCTACGTGGTCTTTGTGACAAGCAATGTTTCGAGTTGAGAAGTGGTCGGGGCGACCTCTTCCGCTAATGGATACTACACATGATCGGTTTCAAATCCTGAAGCTGCTGCTCTTTTGTATAACATGCGAGCTCATCCACATGTGAATAATAAAATGAGCGACGCAAACTTTGAGCGACAACCCTTGCTCAAGCTTAACAAGATCTAGAACCCCCTCCGCTCCCCCCCCCCCCCGCCCCCCCCCCCCCCCCCCCCCCCACACACACACACACTGGCGAATGCCCAAATCATTAAACGTCTTCAAACGAAGTCTATGCTTCTGTCCGCACTGTGAAGGTTCAACGACCACAAAGAGGGAGCCAGTCTTTCTTCTTCAATACTTGTGCAAATGTGAAATATAGGTTGAAAGTAGTTCATTGTTATAAGCGCTAAAGTTGTGCCTTCACACAATAAAGTAATCGAAAAGGTAACGATTACTTCTTTAAGCAATGTCGAATTACTTTTGTCGCCGAGTAATCAAGTAATCTAATCGAATACTTTTTAGCCAAGAGTAATAGTAATTGTAATCGATTACTTTTTTTTAGTAACGTGTACAAGACTGCGTGACTTGTTCCCAAAACTGTTATTGAAATATTAAAATTAATTATTTATTGGAACTTTCGCAATCGAATGCCATGTGGTGTAAAGGTTGCCAATATTTAAAAGGGGTTCTGTGTGTTGAGAATTAAGTAATGATATGAAAACTTTTTTTATATTTTTTATCGGTGTAACATAAAACATGTTCTTGCATTCTATTTTTGAAAGCCGTATTGCTTTGATGATAATGCAATCAATGCAAATATGCAAGCGAAATGGACAACAATAGCTATAATAATCCTGAAGAAGGGGAACAAAGGGGACGAAAGACAAACACACGTCTACAAACACAACCAGGTGAATGGTGCGCGACTGAAAAAAATTCTGCCTGGTCCTGGAATTGACCCAGGGGCCTCTCCAGTTCTAATGGCGCGCTCTACCAATTCAGCTAAAGAAAAGTTTTCCTTTTTATTATTATCTAGCAATTTAGGAATTGGACGTCAGTAGATCAAATGGGTTCGACAGCTGAGGTCCCTGGTACGATACCAAGACCAGGCGGATTTTTTTCAGTCGCTCACCAGACACCTAGCTGCGTTTGAAGATTTGTGTTTGTCTTTTGTCCCCTTGTTCCCCTTCTCCAGGGGTTATTATGTTTAGCAGCCTTTGTTTGTTGAAATGGGCCATCTTTGATAGTGAAATTAGTCTGCAAGCTTCTAAGGCCAAGTGTTGCTTATTTCCACAGTAAACAAAACAATGAACTAAACTGTACCAATAATAGCGAACTCATAAAAATGCTGTCGAGCGATAGTTGGAAATCGTATAGGAAATGTAGAAAGAACAGTAAAACACATTTTGCTGTTTCTGCGTTATTTTTGTGGTCTGGGTTTATTGATAAATTAAAGAACTAAAACCGATATTTACTTAAAAGTCAATATTTACTCGTTTAAAAGTTTTATACGGGCGAAAAAAAGCCATATGGCTAAGCATCCTAAACTTATTCGGAAATATTCGTTTTTTTATTTTTTATTGCTGAATTTCAAAGGCAGACTACATTCACTCGCTAAATATCTGGCCACGCGCGTTGCTGAGCGAGCGCGTACGCAACCGAATTGCAATAAAAAGAAAAAAAAAAAGAAAACGTACGTGGCCGAATGGTTACCGCGCTTGGCTGTCGCGTGGAGGATATGGGTATTCCAGGATATTCCAGTGAGCGGAATGTTCTCTTATTTATTTTTTTCTGATTGGCCTGGGTTTCTGGAACATTCGGCCTGGGACGTTCGGCGCGTGGAATATCTGTAACTCGACCAGACGAGAACGTTCTCGAATTTGGGAGAACGCCAATTAGAAAAAATAAATAAGTGAGCATTCCGCTCTTTGGAATCGAACACATATCCTCCGCGCGACAGCCGAGCGCGGTAACCGTTCGGCCACATAAACGAGCATGCTTAGTTATAATGCTCGTCTTGTTTTGCAAGATATCTTACACTTTCTAGTATTCTTGCTATTTTATGTCAAGGCCAAACGCCTTGGTGCGAGCTAGAACTGCACGCCCCTCAATGAAGAGGCGTAACCCTGCGTCATCAACGCTGCAATCTTTATTAAACCGAAAATTCGGCATCAATACTATTCTAAAGATGCATAGTGTAGAGGCTTTTAACGCGAAAATTACAATAAGGCGGAAATCTATTGTCCTTTTCAATATGCGCCTTCTGCGCGCTGCAATCTTTTTGGACGGGGATGTGGAAGGCGTTCTGGGCGTGTGCAGAAGCTGTCTTTCGAGAAATATAAGCATGCACTCACAGCTCAGTTACTCAGAATATTCTGCCTGGGTGATAATCGCTGGAAAGATCTATACAAGGGGTGGCCGGAGTGACATGGGGTTAAAGCATTTTTAGAGTCATCGGCAAAACTAAAAAAATCCAGAAAGCCCCAGGAAAAAAAAAAAAAAAAGAGGGGGGGGGGGAGGGACAACTTTTAACAAGAAAGGATATGGAGGGAAAGTCCTTTCGAAAGGGGACAAGTATACTTGTCAAATACAACAAATAACATCCGGCAACAAAACGTTTCTTCAACCGCTAAGCAAAAATTAATGCATGATTCGCTAGCCAGCCACTGCCTTCCCCCCTTTCCCCTCTGACGCCCGTTATGCGTATAAGGTTCGAAATTCGTATTAGATCAACATAGGAAGCAGGGTCACTGGGCACATCTATGTTTCAAGAAGTCTAGCTGTGTGTACAAAATTGCCAAGACTGTGAGCTTTTTTTTTAGTTTTTAGAACTTTTTTTTCTTCTTGGGAACAGGAGGGGAACGGCGCGCTTACCTGGGAGCCGCGAGCCGCACTTGAACCCGCGAAGAGCCGCATGCGGCTCGCGAGCCGCAGTTTGGCCACCCCGGGTTCATACCCACCCTTTACGCTTTTAATGCCGTATTTGCGGGTCTATTTAGCGCTGTGTACGCCAGTCACGGATCTAACGTAACACCCTCGCTCGAAATACGTACTTTAAGGAGATAGCGAAGGGCATCCTGGCGATTTTCCCTGTAGTAGACACGACGAGCGAAGAAGCACATGAAAAAACAGAAACAAAGCAAACCAGTTCACCGGCCTTCTTACTTTTTCTTCGGTCGTTATGTTACAGTTTTTTCCTCTTGCGTCGAACGTTGCAGCAAGACCGCATGTAAAACTTGCTGTAAACGTTGGGATCGGAGAACGACTAACTGGTCTGAGAATACACGAAAGGCTGCACCCAACCCCGTCTGGGAGGTGATGATGAGTCATATCTCGCGGCGGCTTATGCCTCGCGAGACACACACACACACACACACACACACAAACACACACACACAAACACACACACACACATATATATATATATATATATATATATATATATATATATATATATATATATATATATACCAGATGTTTCAGAGAAGACTGGCAAAAGTTCCTAAAGTTTGTGTATTCAAGGTGCAAAGATAATTGAAAACAAAAACCGGAGACTGGGAAAAGACGAGGAACAGCACAACACACGAATTCTCAAACACAGCTGAATAATATTTCACAGAAGTTCATGTTTATATAGGGTTTCGCTGCCCCCACAAACCAAAAAAAGAAAGAAAAGGAAAAAAGTGAACAAGGCATGGGGCTCTGATAAAAGTCGGAAAAATCGTGCGAGCGCCTATCGTAGGCCGCTAGCCTCGAACCTGCTCCACGAGTAGTAACTTTAGCGCAAAACAACGCTTCTCACGCGCTCAAAGTCTTTCTAAAATTACCGATTGAGTGGTTTTCGATGACACTCAGGGGGCAAGTTTTAAAATTGAACCATATGTTTATTTTTATAATTAAAAGCTAATAGGTCATTTTAATTAATTAGCGAACTAATGAGTAAGTATCGCGCACTTTCTGACGCCCGCCACCACGAGTAATGCGGTCCCGAGAAAATAATATTTTTACCTGGAATAAATTAACGTTAGGAAGTTTTGTCAGCCTTCGCTGAAACACCCGGTTATATATATTGTCACTTTCAGCGCAAGAAACTCAAGGCGGAGAGACTCCCCAGTACCGCATCGCTCTGCAGTCAATGAGATTGTGGTATTGGTTGATAAGAACGACGGAGAACAGATCGAGGTTTAGGAAGCGAGAACATATCGAACCATTCCCGGCGTTTTTTAAGTTCTCATTGACTATAACCAGTTAAGTTCGCAAGACAAAAACTCATCAGCGACATCTATACTCTCTTAAGCAAAAACTGGCACCCTTAATGAAGAGGGGCACTGACACCCCAAAGGTCGTATTTATTTTTATTGTCTAAAACGATGCAAGTTGTAGTCATAGACACGCAAAAAAAACCGCATCGCGAAAAAAAAATTTCCCGCGCGCGCGCGCGCCTTTTTATTTTTGGCGTTTGATTTTCCCGCCTCTCGCCTCCTCGCTTCTTTTGATCGGTGACGTCAAAAATCAGGAAATTTAGAAGCTTTGTAGGCGACATCTCTATAACATTTAATTACGGCAATCCTAAAACATGTTTTTTAACGCAATTGCGAACGCACTACGGCCCTTCTTTTTGAAATACCAAAAATCGGGAGTTCGTTGTGGTGCCGTCTCCTGGATTTGTATCCTCCAACGGAAAACAGGCGACACCGCTCAAAACCGGTCCGCCGGCGTTCGCTTGCGCTCGCTCCTTTCCTCCTCGCTTTGGGTCGCCATGGCAACAGCAGGGAGTGGTGAAAGGAAGTCGACTCTCAGGTCTCCTCAATTTTTGACGTCAAGGCACCGGCGCCGATCGCGCGGGAACTTCGAATTCGGCATTTGGAAATTGTTTTTTTACTTCACGAATACTGAATTCCCAAATCTCAAATTTTGAGGGTAATGTCCCGGCATCGTTTTCAATCGTTTCGGATAATAAAAAAAAATATGATTTTGATGTGTCAGTGCCCCTTTAATGAAGGCCTTCCACACATGTCGTCCTCGATTTACCGCCAGTCACCCAAAAGGAAGTACAATATCGCATCGCAACACGTTCGTGTGGTGAGACGATACGAACCATTCTAGTGCGTGGGATTTTTATTCTTCTTCCGCGTCACCTCACAATTTACTGCGCGTTCATTGTGTAGACTCGGTGAAAGCGTAGTATTTTTATGGTATCGCGACACTGCGGCGATGAGGTGATTTGACTTTATCGGCCATTTTTCTTCACTATACTCGTTTGCGTGTAGTAAACGAAGCAGGAAACACGAACGTATACCGTAAAATGGAGTGCACGAAAGCACCCGATGTCAAAAGCACCATGTCAAATGCCCCGTGGCAAACACCCCGTTTTTTTCCCCCCCTGTTTCAAAAGCCTCAGTTTGAGAATGCCCATGACGCTAATCCCCCGTCAGCTGAGCGGGTCCTTAAAGTGACGGCGAGGCATTCTGCTTCTAAGTGAAATAAAGTAAGTGTGCACGCGAGCTTCTGTAACAAAATCATGCCGTACTCGCGGCTCAAGTAAAGAATCACTGTATGAAGCTTGCCGTCGTCTTGCGACGTTGAAAGTGAAAACAAAACAGAACATATAGGTCGCCGGAAAATCATTTAACATTACAGCTTTTATCGATAAGCATTGAAGCAAAGCTTTCATCGGCTCTGGAAAACGCGCGCATTCACAGCTATACTCTGTTTCATAATTTCATAAATTTCATAAAGCTGCTGACGCGAGCATGGGGCTTGATCTCGCTGATCCTGTGCACGCGTGCTCACGAAAAGGAAACCATAAATGGAGACACGTGCTCGTACCAGTAGCTTTGACAGAGTTGTATATTAATTAGAAAAGGGAGTATTGTTTCGACGAAATGAGTTCAGTGAAAACTCTTAACCCGCTGCTCATGGCGCAATACTTACTACGGCACCAAACACCAGTTCCATTCTAAGAAGATTTGCACCCATCTAGGTAGATACAATTTGAGCTTTCTTTATGAGAGCGGAGTGCATCGCCGGTAATACAGATTTATGCTGTTATCCTTATTTGGTTCCTTGTACTGAAAAGACACTTTGTAGACCCTCAACTGATTAGGTTAAAACATGAAACAACGCTGCTTGGACTGCGGAGAGAAATTTAGGACGAGGGGCCAGTGAGGACCGGGCTTTTGGCACGCACCGAATACGGACGGGGTAATTGAACGCGAGCTTTTCGAAACGTGAGGCTGATGGCGCGGGGCTTTCCGACAGGAATTCTGCACGCAGGACAATTGTGCTACACTTCCGTAAACTACTGTAGGAGCGCCTTCTCCGCTTTCACTGAAAAGTGCTTCATTCCAATGGGCGCTTGTCCGGTAAATCGGGCGCTTAACGTATAAATTGCAGAATCCCAAAGTTTGGAAAATGTTAATAGTGGGCGCTTGAACGAAGTGAGCGCTTCCGCGGTATTTTACGTTAATAAGTTACGCCTTACATGACTATATATAAATGAAGTGCTGTGATGGGGCACGCAGCCGTCTGAAACTTGACGCTCAATGTCACAGGGAAGGGTCTTTCATAAGGTTTAAGCGTACATTCTAGGCCTCGTTATGTGCTGGGCTCCTTAACTAAGTTATACTTATTCGAACGTAGACCCTCGGAAATTCGTAGAGCGTCTTTATGACGTGACTCGCATGAAGCGTTTCTTTTTCCCGCGACAACGTGACGCGTGACGAACACGCTTCCGAGCGCAACCGCAGACACACCCGCTTGGAGCGATGGTGCGTCTCCGCTGTCTTCGCGTTCTTAACTAGAATGCGCAAACTGCAACACGTGCAGATACTGTTAACGCAGATATAACGTAACTGTGGAATAATTAATTAATAAATAATTAAAATACGCTTACGAGACATAGAACGCTGGCGTTTTATTTTAAGGTTGTAAAGAAAGCAGCCTAAGCCACGCTAATATCCCAGTGTACGATACTGCATGCTAAGTCAGCCGCGTCATCAGTGGTGCGCTGTGCGCTGTCGTTCACTCGCGGACTCGTACGCTTGTTGGCTCTTTTGCACTTTTGTCTCGGTGGTTTGCTGTGATGTGAAACTGGCCCCAGCCTCTGTTGTAAAGCAGACGGAAAAGTTGCTCCTGCTTCAAAGCATGCTTGTGCTGAAGCAAGTGCAAATGCAATCTCGGCCAACCTGGGTGCGTCCTAGGCATCGCACGCGACTCGCCGGAAAACTGAACTGGTGGACCACACTTGGACAATGGGCCATTCTATTGATTTCGCGACGGCAACGACCTTGGCGAGAGAGGAGAGATCGGGTCACCGAAAACTGCTCGAATCGTGGTTCATCCGACAGGACACGTCCTCGTGCAATAAGAACCGCGGTCATCTCCCAGAAGCGTACTGGGAACTTTCCGATAGATAGAACTGTGCCGAAATAGACCCTTGCATTGCTGCTGTAGCTACTGCAAAAAAAAAAAAAAATTTTATTGAACGTTTTGCCTTTTATGCGAGAGGCAACCTCTCGCATAAAAAGTGAAACGTTCAATGATTTTTTTTTTTCAAAGTTATGGTAAGTCGATGTACTTATTTCAGTTATGACGTCTCTCGGAGTTTGGAGTATTTTTGTTTTAAACTGAAAAAAAAAGAAGAAATGACTAAATGCCTCACTGAACGCAGTCTTGTTGACCATGATGCCCAACAACGTATTGAAAACAGGCACAGCTGTAATGACCGCGCTCAGCGCGAAAAGCAGAAGCGTTAAAATCACCTGACTGCTTGCACCGTTTTCATTGGTGATAGCAGACGCCTACTTCCGACGTCGGCGCCAGACGCGCGCTCTATTCTGGCCTGGCGAGAAACAGGTGCGTCGACGAAACCGAGCGCGCGCGTCCAAAATAACGCCGCGTTGACGTCGACGGGCGCGAATCGCGCACAGAAACTCTCAATGCGGGTCAAATCACGCTTAACAGTGATTAGCACTCAGAGTACTATGCGGGCAAGTTGACGCAGAAAAATGTTTCGAATATATATTTTTTCTTGCATTTTAATATGATCGGGCCAATAATATTTTACGTGAAGTCAGTCGCGGCAATGAATGCCACTTTGCAAATACAGCGTGTGGCACTGATGTCTCAGTTTTTCTTTAAATCGTTGTGAGTAAGCCTATATTGGGTAGAGTTTTTTTTTTTTTTTTTTTAAGGGATAACGGCGACTTAATCTCTCCACGCGGCAATAATTATGTTTCATCGTTTGTTTTGTTTATTTGGTTCCACTCGGTCTGGGGTAGCGAGGCAAAAAAATCAGACCAGATTTGCCGTTGTGTGTCGAGGCACAATGGCTCGTTCATTGACCAGTAGAAAAAAAAATGAAGCTATAATACATTACAAAAAACAAAGAAAACTATACAAGGAACCGCACAATTTGAAATAAGTTCCCCAATATAAAATAAAATAGGAGCATACCTCGTAGAATCATTCAGGAGAGGACGCAATATAATAAATACAATACGATAATCAAGAATACAATACGGATACCAGTGGGTAGGATCTTTCGAACTGAAACATACAATGCAAATGCTTTGTTACATAGTGCGTAAAGCATGAAAGAAGCTACACTTTTTTCTTTCTTTTGGAAGTTATATTTGAAGCCAGCCAATATTTTCATTATGTTCATATATTTGTTTAAAAATAAAGTATTAAGTTTGCCAATTTTTTGAGGTCCCTAGTTTAACCTTGGTATTTTGTACGAGCCGATTACTAAAAGGTATGATGGAGACATTTGAATTGGTTCCGTCAAATCTCGCAGCACAGAAGTATATTTAAATTTTACGCTTAAGAACTTGTCTATGCAGATTAAATAAGCTTTCTAAATGTATCTTATTCATAAAAACGTAAACTTGTTAAAAAGATCAGTATCTACAAGAACGTAGTAGTATAATTACAACTTGAGCCAGCTTAAATCCAGAAATAAACATTCATTTAAAACACCGAAATATCTCAACATATCCGAGTGAATTATTGGGGAGATAATTTAAATTATATCCATAAAGAACTTTAAGAAAGTTATAGATGTGGACGCGTTCAATTACAGAGCTAAGTTTGGGGCATTCCCGAATTATTGAAATAAATCCATGACTTAAAATAACATATCCTGTTTTCGTGACGTTTAACTGAATTTATTTTGAAACGAACCAGGATGGGGGTAACTTGTTCAACCACCGGTTAGCCATCGCTTCAAAATTACACAAATAATTGTGAAAAACAAACTTGCATAGCTGGTTTATTCGTTTATATGAAAAATTTAAGGCACAGTTAATGTTAATAATCAAGACACTAGAAACTAGGTGGCTTAACTAGACTCTTGCGTAACTCCCTGTGTGATTTAGTTCGTTTGTGACAGTAAATAATTAAAACAAGCATTTGTAAGCGTCATGAGGAGAGCAGCGAACGAAGTTTAACGGTACACAGATCGAAATCCTGGATATTTACCAAAGTTTTTCAGTTAATTAAGGCAAAAACCTATTCGTAATCAAGAAACGTCGGTGAATTTCCTACATCTTGAATGACTGAAAAGGTTTTTGTTTTTCAATAAGCAGATCGATTTAATTTATATTTTCCTCTAAAAATACATAGTGTTTCTTAATAAAACTGCCTTTTATCAAATAAAGAAAAATTCTCAGCTGTTTTTTGCAGAAAGTTCCAACTCTTCTAATTAGAGTAAATATAAGCCTGGAATGTATGTACAACATTACAGCCTGAAAACACCCATCTTGTCAATAAAGATTTCATTTACATAAAAAACTTGTAGTTTACATATTTCAGTTGTCGATATATTGTAGGCATTCTTTACATAGAAATTGAAGAGCTCAGCGACGGCTATGATTGGCTCGGCCTTGATTTCGTCTTTTCCGCCTGCAATATTTTCAGCTAACGATTTAAGAAAACACATATTCGAAGTTCGCTACTTATGGTAAAGACAACAAAATTAAAGGCCGTTTTAGAAATTATATTTTGCGTTTTCTTCGAGTCTTATTCTGGTTTTATTATAGAATCTTGTATACGTTGATGTATGTACAGCGTACAAAAATTTCGAATAATAAAAACAGTTGAATATTTTTCTGTGTTTTTCTTTGTTCATGTTGTTGTTTTCCAGCCAAAGCGCGCCAGAGTGCCATTACCTCGTGAAGCTGTACCAACATCAGTTTTTAATTCTCGCTTTCCTGTTTGTAGAAAGCCTAAAAATAGAAGAAAAAAATGTTTTAAAAGTTAGTCCCGACTACGTGATATAAATATTACAGGTTAGTCACGTCTGCGACATATAAACAGGCATCTAAACGAATATAGCCATACGAAACACGTTTAAAGTTGACCTACTACAACAATCAGGTTCGACGAGAGTTTCTATTTGAGGACGCGCACTTTGTATTTCAATGTCGTCTCGCCTCTTGACAAACACTTAGCCTACCTGGGTGCCTCTTCACCTCTTGTTCGGCACTACTTGCTTGCCGTGAGTTCGGAGAGCGCTTAAACCTTGTTCAACGTGTTTGGTATACGTTCTATTGACCTTTTTAGTCGCCCAGCTCGGTGGCTCCAATGTACCCCGCATATCTAAGTATCTGCAGTAGGCTGATTTGAATGCACAGCCCAAGAGAGGTATAGGGATAACATCTCTTTGACAAATAATTCGGTCGATCTCACTAATTGAGTGCTGCGACAGTAGCTCCTGGGACGCTGTAGTCAGTGAAGTGTTCAAAACTTTCATGTGCGAATATTTTGAACTCGAAAAAGGCTTACCTATCTAATTGTCATTATTGTTTTCTAAGTTAAGCCAGAACAAAAAACATCTATTCCTTTTTTGCCTCTTGCGTCAAGTCGCGGGATATTATTTGCTCCAAATTATTAAGAAGACCATCTTCAAAAATACAAAACAAAAAACGCACATACATCGGCATCCGCATTTTAGAGCTGTGTTTGAATTTCACTTATACGGTTCACATCTCTTTAGTTCGTAATTGAACTTTTGTAAATAAGCGTGCAAATATTTTATTGTCATTATGTGAACCGTATGGAACGGATCTCGAAGATTCCTTGAACATCCTGCACACCATGCTTCAGAGCATGGAACGAGGCTCCATTCTTCGCGAATTCTGGATGTCTTTCGTGCCTACGTTAGGCGCCAGACTCGCTTTCTCCGAAGCCTAGACATGTGCGTCTGTCCATGCGAAGCCCAATTTTGTTTTCCTTTCAAGAGTTAAAGCCAGGAATAGGCGGTTGTGTCGTGGCCTCGACCCCAAAAAGTCGTTCCGGTCGTGCGTGCCTTGTTATCGACTTGCGCCGAATAGAACCAGCGTAAAGCCAATATTCCGCCCATTTTTTACTTGGACGCTGTCTTGCTGGCATCTACACTCCGTTTCACCTTACGATGGCCTACAGCGGAGGCTACGAATCAACTAGTCCACAGGAGTGCTTGTATCACGTGACTAGGCGCCCCACGCGTCGCTACGCGTTTCCCGATGGTCACGTGAAACTTGCACGACGTTGGATTGGCTTGGATGGTTCTTAGCGTCACCTGAGGTCCAGCGTGAGGTGGAAGGGAGCGCAGTCGGCTCGAGAGGGACTCTGTGTTCTTTTCATTGCTCTTTTTGGACAGGCTGCAATTTTTGGGTACCACCGCCGTGAGATGAATGCGGCGCACCCGTTTCAAGGTTACTTGGTGCAGCTATCGTCACGATTCAGCTACGCCGGGGAAAAAAGCTCGAACAACTTAAAATGAAATGTAACAAACAAAAATGACGCCCATAGCAGTAATAAAAAAGTTTTTTTGACAGACCCTTACACATTTTTTTGTTGTTGTCGTAGGTTGTTTCTTTTTCGTTTTTACGGCTGCGAGGGGCGTGGTGCCAAAGATGAGGGGGATGATTTGAGTATGTCAGGGCCGTCGAATTACAAGGGACTGAATGACAAGTGTTGACTCTGCGGGGTTCCAAGCAACTTCGTTGTTAAAGTAGCTGAGATCGTTTTTATTGGAAGAAGCGAAATGATAAATTCTCAGCGTGTTTATAAAAACAAGCACCCTCCGAATGGCACTTGTGTAACTTGACGTGGAAGAGAGGTATGAATGGTCATTAAAAGGAGGTTAGCAATACAAGGAGAAAGTACAAGGAGAAAAAAAAAACGCGAAGGGAAAGGTAATGCGAGAGTTTTGTTGACCTGACTAACGTAGTACTATGAAAAAGAAGGACAACGACGTGCTGCTGCTATTAAGAGTCGCACACGTTTAAACATGACGAACCGGGGGGGGGGGGGGGGGGATTATAAAACCCCAATATGATGATTGGATGTGAAAACAAATATCCAGATAAAATAATCAGTTAACATCTCTGTTAACTTGATACCTGGCTTAAGGAACCAATCATATATTCGTTGAGATGAAGTATTCACAAAAGCTTGGAGTCCGATAAGTTGTCAGATATAGTAGGAACAGACATCTGTGCGAAAACGAAACACCAATTAATGAGCTCAATCACGACAAACAAAATCGTATTGCCTCCCTCCCCCCCCCCCCCCCCCCCCATCCCTACCCCCGCCCGGAGCTTCAGCATCCCTCGGCGTAACCTACGTACTGTCTCTAGCAAATGGACACTAGGCGGCGCCCGCGTATTCTCCATACATGGAGCAAAGTGTAACGGAAGTAGGCGTGGCCGCGAAATATCCCCTCAGTCTCTCTGCTAAAAAGACCATTCTTTTCCGGTTATTTTGTTTTGTTTCCCCATTTTTCTTTTTTTTATTAAAGACTCAGGTGACCGCGCAATGTCATGGCGTGTGAGTGCGCAAGGTCATGACGTGTCGCAGAGTGAGCGCGCCAGGTCATGGAATGTCATAAGTCACATATGTGACTGCTAGGTTTGTAGACAAAATAGGAAAAGGAAAATGAATTTTGTTTGTTTGTTGGGTTGGTTGGTGACGACCTTTGTTTCAAAGAGTATAATAAGGGGTTTACTGAATAAGCAAACTTATTAGCCTAGTTTGAGACGTGGTCTGACTGACATCTTTCTCTGTCTCTTCTACAATTGGTTGATTCAAGGTTTTCTCCCACCAAGCCTCAGGTGTTTTAACATAATTTTGGACTCAGGTAATGTTTATTATCGTCTCAAAACTTAGTTAATGGACGCCGCCATGCAGATATTTGGCAAACAACCGCGCTGCCATTTGCATTGCCGTGGCAACGCAGTTAAGGTGTGTCCACAAAATGTCCCCTCAGTCTCACTGTCTACGAGACGCTCCTTTTCCTGTGTCTTTTTCTATTACAGTTTTTCGTCTTTTACCACAATTTCGGGTAATTTCCGTCATGATCAGGAAACTCAGTTCATGTACGTTGCCATGCAAAATGGGACAAACAACTGAGTAGCCATGGAATTTCCGTGGCAACGCGGTTGGCATGGCGGCGTCCACTGAATCAGTGTCGAACAGGTGAGAATTGGTGCCCAAATTTTGTCTGATTGTAGGAAGCCGGCGTGTGGCGGCCGCTCTTGACACCATGCCGAGAGCGTCGTCTAGGGCTAGTCGTTGCAGCGCAGCGTTAGATTATGAGCCTATTAGGTGTCGTACGCACGAACGCTGAGGATGGAACCGGGTTGAGAAAGCCGTAGAAGCCCTGTTCTCAGCTGTCATTCGCTTCCCTCCGTGGTGACGAGAATGAGCGTGCTCATTGAAACTTTTTTTGGTGCGGACGAAGTGAGCAGACGAAGCAGACCGCAGACATGGAGCAGACGTACTATAAGACTAACTATAGACCCGTTGCTCTGGGGCGAGCGCGTCCTAGTACTTACCCAAGACGCGACCATGTTATGCTGGCTGCACCCTCCAGGCGGCTCTGTAACATTCGATTTTGCACGTTCCACGTTCGAATACAAGCATCTGTCAGCATCTGTAGATGGGCGGTAACTAAACGTCTAAAAAAAGAAATAAAAACTTATGCAGCTCGCGACCGCAGCGTTCCATTAAACATTCCTTTCATCTTTGCATTCATTTTCAGCGTCCGAGAGCACGTATATTTCCCTTTACGTGTTAGCGAAGCCGAAGCTACTGCAGTGCGAGCGTCGTACACCTGAACGATGCTCGCACTGCAGGAGCGCGCGTGCTTGGTGGGGACGCTGAAAGCTCGCAGCTCACTTCTGTAGCCTCTGCTACGCTGGCACTTAGAATGGAACGGTGTGTAAAGAATTGTAGTGGGGAAGCGTATTGACGCATGTTCGAAACGCGAGCCAATTATTATTTTTAGCTCGTCTGAAGCGCTGCTCAAGACTTGAGGGCTACGGACCTATGGTGCCTGGAACGCGTCTCCAACTGGTGTGCTTACCGCACCCCTAAAAGTGGTCCCTCTATTTCGTCTGGTGACGTCATAAAAGTGCCATGCTGTCGCTGGTCGTATGCCCGGCCAACAGCACGCGCGCGTTGTCCTCTCTTGGCTCCGCGTGTGGCGTACGAGATACAGAAGCGTTAGCGAAGGTAAGGAGCTCGTGCGAGGGGGGGGGGGGGGGGCATTTTAAGGATTTCCGTCCGTTCTTACGATCTCAGTGACCGCAAATAATTATCAGTGAATAGCCAAATTTAAGACGCGGGCGTCTTAATTTTACATTCCTGTGGCGCACCGGACATACACAGCGTCTTGCTTTTTTGTTTAACTGTAAAGTGGGTATACCAGACGGAAACAAATTGGCACGGGAGAGGAATTCACGTTTCGAGTGAGGGAAGGGAATTTGTACTTCACACAAATGGGAATACGTTCTTGAGTTCATGAATGTGCGAGATCCGCGATCCCCTTGCTCTAGACCGCGGTGTCTTTCACTCAATTATTTCTTTTGAAAGCGAAAAGAAAAATTGTACCTAGTTGTTGAATCGTTTAGGCTCCCTTTCTGTCCGTGTTTTGTTTCTCGCGGAAATACTGCTTAAATGTGGTTCCGAGGCAAAGAAAATATTAGCCCCAATGCACTGAGGCATTCAGGAAGCGACGTAAATGCGCTATTTAACCTCCTTGTACGCGAAACTGGTTAAAGAGTAGTGTCGTTTGAACGATCGTGCTGGCCCGTAGAAAAAAAAAAAGTTTATCTCTTCCCTTTCACCTTGGTTAAACTCAGAGTTTCATTTTTGTGAAGTTGCACATTTTGCTCATGGAGCATTTGAATACTTTAGGGGAAGCTGCGCACTGTCTCGATGAGCTTTTTAAATTCTTAAGCTGTGATCACACTGCTTGTCCATCACACGAAAGGCAGCCTGCATACATATCCGAACGCGAGTCACCGCGAGATCAGTGCATCGAATGCGGTACGGAAATGAGTTAAAGGAGGAAACTTGGCACGCTGCATTCGAACCACGTGTTCGTAGACTGTCTTTTGCATTATGTATGAGGAGTGTGACCCCGGCACTAAGGGAAGCTATGAATAGACATGATAGAGCTTCTTAACGCCTTAAGCCGGGTGCCCACTGCTCATAAAAACGACCGCCTGCAAAAACGAGTGACCACAATATCCATGGTTCGAATGCCGCGAGCCAAGTTTCCTCTTTGAACTCAATTGCTATGCGGCATTCGAAGCACGTATCTCGTGGTGACTCGCGTTCGAATCGGTATGCAAACTGTCTTTTGTATGATGCGTAAGTAGTGTAACCCCGGCTTTAGAAGAAGCTATGGATTGTGCTGATGGAGCCTTTTAACTCCTTGGGGGAAGATACGCATTCTCACAATAGAGCTTCGTAACTCCTTATGTGAAGCTATGCATTGTCCTGACTACGCTTGTTGGACTTTCTTAACTCCTCAAAGGCAGCTACGCATTGTCCTGAAGGAGCTTCTCAACTCCCTAGGTGAAGCTGCGCTTTGTCCTGAGGCAGCTTCTTAGCGCCTTAGGGGATAGTACGCACTATCTCGAGGGAAAGTTTGTGCTCCTTAGGGGGAGCTAAGCGCTGTACTAGGTATTGCATTTTTGTTTTCGAAGCTTTTGAAACGAATAATGAACTTGCATGTGGCATAAGTAATCATGTTAAAGACTTACTTGGATTCGATCTATTCAAGTTACACTTATATACGGAACATTGCTTTGCGTTAGTATAATGTAATTAGCATATAGGCATATTTGTGGCATAGTACATGTGTCGTATGATAAATTTAACGGAATAGAACAACGGCGCCTGTCTTTTTTTTTGTTTCAGCAACATTGGCTGCAATCATGATTACAGATTCTTAAAATCCTTTGCGAAATTAACATGCCGCCTAAAATGTAAAAGAGAACAGCCGGTCTTTCTCGCGTTGCCGGATTTTCTAATTTAAATATAAATACATATTATTTTAACATATGGCCAGCTGAATCTAAAGCAGGTTCGTAGGCCTTTTAAAGGCCCAAACACACTTAATTAATAAAAATGTTATTAAGAAAACAACACACATTTTCACTATTTACAGCATCCATGAAAAGGCATTTTCATCCTTCGATATATTTAACAAAAAGAAAGTTTCTAAGGAGTCCATGTTGAAGCGATAAGGCACAATTACTTTTCTTGTGTTTTATTCTAGTTACGTTATTGAAGTTGCAAATGTAACATACCTATGTCTGAATATAAATATAAAGACCATGTCACAATTAAAAAAAAAATAATTTCATTTGAGTGAACATCGTTCTGGTAGTTATTGGCAGAAGGTTCGCAACGGATTTAAGCTAGAGACAAAGTCTGTGTATGGATAGTGATTGAAAATAAGTCGGACAACCGTACTCTTTATGCGTTCTATTTCGTAAATGTTTTGTTGTGTGAATGGTTCCCAAACTTGACTTTCATATTCAATCGTGGGTAATATCAGTGGCTTGTATGCTTTTCAATTGAGCTCTTGATCGGAACATTTTAACAGCTGTCTAGATTTTTAGATACGTTTTTTTATATGTGAATTCCAGTTCAGAAGAGATTTCAAAAGAACGCCTTGCGTGGTACTTCTGTACACATAAGCAATGCCTCGCCCCACCGCTAGAGTTGAACTATGCTGGCGCTTCTTTTTGCGTTATGTTCACGTATTCAGTTTTGTTTTTGCTCCTTTCTATTGCCATTCATCAAACCAGCTTGTCACTTTCTGTAAATGCTCATTCAATGTCTTCTGATCATTGGATGGTTGCATTTCTGATTTTATAACTGTATCATCGGAAACATATTTAATTTTGACACCAGCCTGAAATCCTCGGCTCATGCCACTAGTATAGGTTGAATAGCAGCGGCCCAAAAACAGACCCCTGAGGCACTCCTGATATAATGGATAACTTGTCTGGAATTGTACTGTTCAACTGCACGAACTGCTCTTTACCAACCAGATAAGCTTCAAGCCAGATCAAAATATGATCTTTGTTCAAAATTTTCTTGAGCTTATGAAGTAGCTTTGGTGAGAAACAGAATTCAATTTCTTCGCAAAGTCCAAAAACACCATATTCATTTGCCCGCCCTTGTCAAGGGGAAAGCTTAAATCATGGGTCATTATTATTAGTTCTGTGACCGTTGAGCGACCTCGCCCATTTTTTGTCAAACTTTCTACGCGTTTTTGTATTTTCGTGTACACATATTTGTAGAGCACGTTGGTCACGTTTGATGTCCTTTAACACTTTAGTTTTCTGCGTTTGTCCGTCAAGAATCATGTTCACTTTATTCTTAAGTGTGGGGCCTTTATTTAAGTTAACATCACCACCAATAGTTAGGAGACACCAAGTTCGCAGAATATTATTTGGCAATCACTGAGAGTACAGCCTGGGGGCTTGGCGTGTCTATAAGGTGTAAGCAATTACTGCGCATAGATGCGCATTTCCAGCTTACGTGAAGGTAGAAATACAAGAGAGGATTAGATGGAGGATCTGTAAGTATGCTGCTCACAAAATTGGCGCAGTCTGGCCTCGCCGAGAACGCGGTTGCCATTCGCGCAGCGTGATGTTGTGGTAATACGCACTTGCGTAGTTCACCAACTACCAGGCTGACGCGCTGCTGTAGAAAGCTGACTGCCCAATGTAGATATGGAAGGTCGGCGTCATGGTGTAGAAAGGTGGAGTCCAGGCGGTTCGAAGCATTCCAAGGAGTATTATGGCAAATCAGTCCCATCTGATGTGACTGGTCGACCTGGCGCGGATCTCACCGCAGCGTCTTAGGTTGTTTATAGAAGAGGTCCTAAAATATTCCGAGGGCGAAAGATCGCGCGATCTTTTGCAGGCACACCATTTTACTTGTCTTACTTACTGCACTAACTTACTGCTGCACTTAGCTACTTACTTACTGCACTTCTTGTCTTAGTATGAGAAGGGCCTGCTACCCAGCATCGTTGATGCAGTGGGCTTCATATTTCTCATTTAAATTCATATTCAGTCTAGCAATAAGAAATCTGCTTTTCGGTCGCGCAGTGCTGTATATACAACAAACGAAAGAACTCAATATTTGTAAAATGCGAGAAACGCGCTGGCAGGCTACAAAATAAAGATTTTCCGAAGCTACCTAAACGGAATTTTTGTTCCAAATATTTCAAGTTAAATATATATATATGTTTATATTCACGAAGTTGAGTGAAACAAAACAAACATACATTTATGGTAGATCGACCCATAGCCATGTCTCGTATTTTCTCAGTCAGGTTATAGCAAAAATATCCATGAACAATGTAGAAATTAAAGCTATACGAACATGTTGACTACAACTTGACTTTACTGAAGAGACACATTCTGGAAGAACCAAAACCGCACCGAGACGAAACCGAGCGGGCAAGCTCCGCACAATACGCCCCAAGATGCGATTCGTGAAATCGGAAAGACCGGTTTCCTGAAAGTGAGATCGCCCTGTACAAGTAGCGACATCTTTCGTTGACGGGCGCAAACGTCATGACAGAGCGGTTGGAGAGACTGTGAGTGGAAATTGGTAGGAGAACAGCGCCATCGTTGTTTTGTAATGACACTGAGATTACTCTTTGTATTGTTCACTTTCTATTAATAAGTAGTGTAATTCAAGTAAGGAATGAAAGATACATCACAGTTCTTCAAGTGCTAATATGAATATAAACTTCATTAAAATTACGCGGGTAATTGTGTATCTTTACAACTCAACTTGGTGGGAGTCATCAACCACCAGTAAAACAGAACACATTGAGATTGGAATGGGTGTTTGTAGCTCTTCTGAGCTTTGCATCACGACGATCCGACTTTAGAAGGTCGGGGAAGAGTGGGCTGATCTTTAGTTGATTTGGCAGAAAGATGGTGACATATCGGTTCTTCTTGTGTCGATTTGCAGAAAATCTAGGGTACGTATCGGTTCTTCTTGTGTCGACGTAATCTAAGATTTATTGACAAATAGTTCAGTATTCATTCGAAGTTAAAACACCGTTTCCCTAGATTCGCTATGTTATGCTGAAAACTTAGATAAAATTACAACTCTTTGTTGTTTATAATATTTTTTACTACATAACTTTATTGAACAAAGAAAATTCGAAGTTTGTTTACTTGGTTATTACAGTGTGGTATGCTTTAACTTTCTGAGGCATTGCTCTTTTCTGCTTTTTCACGGGTCTCAGCCTTCAGTCTTTATAACGCCCTTGAAGCTCCGTTTGAACTTTCTAGCTTGGCCTTCTTATATGTTATTCTCTTCAGTGATATTCTCAAGTATATTTGTGACGACAGTGCTTGCCCCAGAAATGTAAAAACTTTATTTAACGTAAGGAAGTGATGACATATTTGGATCTCAGACGAATTAAGCTAAGGCTATAGTTGCCCGTGGGTGTTTTCCCATCAGTTTACACAATTATGATCCGCTTCATATTTATATGTTCGTAAAAATATATATATATATTGAAGCCATATTTGTGGAAGGAACATTCAGCTCAATGTGAATGCCGGAGCAAATGTGTTCCGTTCCCGGAGATAGAAAATTTAGAAGCTCGAGCCGTGCACATTGCGAAGGTTTCACAATTTCACACCGAAAGCTGCAGGTAGTGATAATTTGTTCTCCTCATTTTATTAAATGTTTACAAATTAACAGGCACGTGATATTTAAAAAAAACACAATACAACTTTTCATATAAAAAAGCTACGAAACACATACAATAAACAAACACGTTTTAGAGATATTCACCAACTTATTTACTCACAGACTACTACATATAAAATGTCGTAAAATGTATGAAAATGTGCGTATTTCAACGCATTTTACGAATATATAAAATATGTGCTAAGCCGGTACTTTAGATTTGTTATTATTACAGAAACGAGGCATATTTTTCTAAATAAAACAATATTACACGTCAATAAAAATATAACTATCGATCTTCTGCTTCTCTAAAATCTCCTCAACCGTTTGTAGGGATGTAAACTAACTTGTGACGGCAAAATATGGATTAGCATGTGACCTCCCAAAGAGAAAAGCGACAACAAACCTTCACTGAATTAAGCTAGCTGGCTTTTGTTAGGGGGGCTTTGCCGCACGACGTTGGCTCTGGAGAGATTTCGTAAAAACGAAAAATGCTCCACAGCGGCGCTGCTCTCTCGTAGAGTGGAAAAAAACAAAACTAAAAAACAAAACAAAAAAAAAACACGCTGTTCCTAGAGCTTAGTTTTATCTCCGGTTTTTCTTGCACTGCATAGTAACCCCCCCCCCCCCCCCCCCCCCCCCGGGCCGTTTTTGTATTTTTTTTGCTTACGAATGATTGACGGCGAGTGCCACTATGTACTTCTTGTAACCCTTTTGTAAAGTAAATAAAAACGCCTACGTGCATGCTTCGGTGTGAAATTGACGGCTGTGGAAAGTACCATAGTTGCAATGTCCATTGCTTGAGGATTTGGATTTTATATATCTCAGAAAATGCTAGCTTCGGGGTTCATACAAAACGTTTTCCAAAAAGCGGCTCAAACCATTCCTGCGAAAAGTATGCATTGCATGAAAAAAAAAAGAAAAAAGAAAAAGAAGGTTTGTGTTGTACTGGTTTCTGCCAAAGGACCCCTGAGAAAAACTCGTAGCACTGGGTATACTTACGGAAGTGGTCTGGTGAACGAAACAAACATTCAGTAAGTAACCTGTAATTTCTATATTTTAAGACGGTTTGAATTAGAAATCTTTTGTGCATCGCCGTAAACAACCAAACCAGCGCACTTTGGAGAATAATAAGGCACGAGCAGCATTTTACGGCGTTCCGGAAATAGCTCATTTTTGACGCGTTTCTGTGTTTCGGATTCCTGTCGGAGCGCACCCCTGTGCCAGAAGTCCTGCCTCGCGTGAGCAAAGTTTGCATCCACCGCCTTACCTCCCTCGCACAAGAGATGAAAGCATACGTGTACAAACTAAGGGAGAGAAGGAAACGAGAGCGCCCGGAGACGCCAAAGCGACAAACTCTGCTTGGTATGATTAGTGGCTAGACGAATAATTAAAATAATAATTACTAAAATTATTATTAACTTAATTATACCAAACATGAATATAATTTTCTAAGCGTGCCATTTGACAAACACCATTACGAAATCAAACTTCTTTTCTGTGCGATAGGTACTTTTCACAAAAACGGTTTGGCCCGCGTTTCCTGGAACACACTGTATATTGACAGCCGAGCGCACCAAGGACATGACGTTCATATAGTATATATTTTACAGAAATATTAGAAATATGACCCGGACCATCATCATATGAACTGACGTGGAAACACCAAGTAACAAAACTTTCTTTTGGTCATCAACTTCTTTCTGTATTTCCTCTAAGGCACGCATCGCCACTTAGGGTAAGCTTGTGTTGTATTTTTGTCATCACATTAAGTTGAACACCGCCTCTACAGATACTACTTCCCTCGCCTTGTTTTCGTGGTGACAGACCTTCCTATTGTGAGAGCATTGGGTTTTTGCGGGAATGTGCTGTGCAATCACTTCTCAACAGCCGGTAGCAGTGGCGTCCTCCGACACTCCTTCGTGGGAAAAAAAAGTAGAGCCCTTACACTTCATGTGAAGATGGAGAACCAGCGAAGCTGTTATCTTTACGACGTCTATAAACGTCGTAAAGTTAACAGCTTCGCTGGTCCTCCAGGCTGGTTCTTCGCTGGTCCTCTAGGCATCGCCCTATAGGACGATGCCTAGAGGACGACGTCTGGGACGACCTTAAGAACGATTTCTTGGACGACCTCAACGACGACACCAAGAGGGCGACGCCTAGGACGACCTCTGGGACGAGGTTTAGGACGACCTCAAGGACGACGTATAGGGCGACCTCAAGGACAACTTCTAGGATGACCTCGAGGACGACGTCTAGGGCGATCTCAATGATGACTTCTGGGACAACCCCAAGGACGACTTCTAGGATGACCTCGAGGACGACTTCTAGGATGCCCTCGAGGACGACTTCTAGGACGACGCCTAGAGAAATTCAGCCTTTTATGAGTGACGCTGCAAGGCTGGAAAGGTGACCGCCATTTATGAGCGACGGCGGCAACCTGACAACCGGCAAGCCGATTGTCTGGTTGCCGCCGTCGTTCATAGATGGCGGTAGCTGTCTGGAGTTTTGTGTCGACATTTCTTTTCCGCGGAGACGATACTGGGGAAACTAGTTCTTAACAGCTGCGCTGTGAAAGTTGAATGGGGAAGGGGGGGGGGGGGGGGGTCAGTGCAAGGAACAGCATGACTTTCTACACTCTACCATAGACTCTCACCGCTCTAGAGCCTTTGACTGTTCTAGAAAATGTCTCTTTCGTGCTGATGTCTAGCGGCAAAGTCCCTCTAACGAAGACAAGCTAGCACATTTCGAGTGAAGTTTTTTTGTCGCTGTTCCCGTTTCCTATCCCGCTTGAATCTTAATCCCCCCTCAGAATGGACCCCTAAACAAGCCATTCCACGAGAGATACACTCCCGCCTGGTAGTAGCTCTCCTCCCGCGAAATATGCTCCCCACATTTCACGAGGGTCGTTGGTGCAGTAGAGCCTCCACTCATCATAAGTTATTTACTCATCGGTCAGACGTCCTCTATGTGGACGCGGCCGAATACGGACACCGGCCGGCATTCGCAGCCGTAGCGGTCACCCCCACGGGCCAGGTGAAAACTTGTGCCACGATCTTTACGACTTCCCCGGAGCAGGAGGAAGAGGTCGCCATTGCACTTGCCCTCACCGCCACGCCATGCCCCAAGGTCATCGTATCTGATTCAAAAGCCGCGATCCTGAATTTCGCTAAAGGTTATATATCAGCCCCGGCCCAAATTATCCTGAGAACCAAGCCTTTTAATTCGTTTGAATAAAATGTTAGCCTAATCTGGACGCCAGCGCACGCGGGACTCTGCGGAAACGAGTTGGCCCATTCCACAGCCCGAGGATAAACCATGCGGGCGGGATGGACCCAGTCTTGAGACCGCAAGGCTCGTTCAGCGCGCGAACGTCTAGCCGCCTTCTTTGACATTACCTCAGATTACCGTCTCTCCTGCCGCCTTTACCCTCCTGCGACCCAAGCCAACACCACCTAGATCTAAAGCCGCAGCGCTTCCCTCTCTCCCTTCAAGGAACGTCGGCATGAGTAGGCTGAACTAGTAGTGCGCTTCTCCGCAAGGTTCCCCTTGACAGTTGGCTTCTTCGCAATGCACGTTCTCTTTTAAGGCGCCATGGCGTCGCGTTTTTTTTTTTCTTTTTCCCCCCCAATTACCCCAACACCCCAACAGTCGTCCGCGGCGTTCCTTTCTTCGACGGTTTTTTTAGGTATTCCTGCAGGTTGGGTCACGTTAGAGCACTATATATCTCCTTCGGAGCAGAGTAGCGCAATCGAGAACGCCATCTCTCGGCGACTAGCGGCGAACGCCCGAGGGTTCCACCTCCGGTCACAAATGCATGGGGAACGTGAGAAAATCGCCGTTTTTTGAATATTTTGGGGATGTACGGAACGACAATAGTTTTTGACATAATAAAGGAACAGTTTACAATAATTTGCGCTAAGTTGTGCGCCATGAAATAACTTAATTTTTTTTTTTAGATTGCCTGAGCAGCATCATGCAGCAGACGACGCGGCGACGTCGCACCGTTCACGTGACCCGCTCCGGCCAATCCATAAAGTCTATCGTCCGCTGCGTTTAACAATCGTCTGCTTCAAACGCCATTGCTTTGAAAATTGCCTTGGCAAAATTTTCACACGCATCCAATATTATTAAAACTTTGATAAAGTGTTTATTGTTTTACCAACTTCACGACAGACTAGTTTCGAAAAGTGTGAACTTGGCGTTTATTTTTTAATCAGCCGTGTTGCGTTAATGTCCATGTATTCTCCCAAAGGGCGGGCCGCCTCCTAGAACCCTGAGTACCACGTGACTCGCGCCTAGCTGCTCTGTCGGCCATGTTGTCGGCGAAACACGCCGATTAAAGGATTGCGCTATTCTGCTCCGTAGGAGCCATATAGTGCTCTAGGTCACGTGACAATAAGGCTGGAGGAATCAGCTAGAACAACTCTAGAAGCGAGTAGGTTTTTGGACGCCGAGGGCCGGAAGTTCAACTCTCGAGTGAGATCTAGCACATTTTGGAATACAACACAACTGCGGCCTCGTGTGTGAACGTGAACGTTGCTTTTCGGTTGTCGGTGCTGGCATTCCGTACAGATGTTGTTTAACCGCGCTTTGACGGTAAACTGGATGTGAAAGTGTCCATATTTGAGTTTCTGCAAGGATGACTACGAAGGCGTGGACTGTACAGCGAATCGATGGGAAGATCTTGCTCCTTGACGGCATGGCAGGGTGAGAACTTTTTAATTTTTATGATCGTGGTTTCGTTTCTTGGTTTTACTTTTCGCTGAATGCATGCTTGGGAGTGATTTGGTTGTGGCCTGGAAGCAACATATTCGAACGCTGGCGCTACTTGTATGTGCAGAACTAAATAAAAAGGACTTGATTTATGAGTTCAGGTTGGAATGTTTTTGCAAGATATGCAAGTTATACGTTATCGCGGTTGGAACCAGCACATCAATTAAAGAAAAAAGAAGTACATTGTGTCGTTTCTGCGTATCCTCATCGGAGCGCAGAAACGATCCGCTACAACTAACTAGTAAGACCTATATTTTAGCGGGTCTCTGAGCTGTAGTTTGGAGTGCACGCAAGTCGGAATATGGTTCATTGACCAGTTTACTTATCCATACACCAGAGCCATATACTAACAATTTAGCTGGAGCTCCTTCAGGCTCCCCAAGGAATCCCACCACACACCAGGCAGCTCTATGAAGCATAATAATAATATTATTATTTATTATTATTATTTTCTGTACCTAGTTTTCGTGCAATAAGCATTAATATTATTATAGCGGATTCGGCAAATCAAATTCAAGAATAAATTTGATGTTTGTGATCCAAAATACCAGACCGAAACACTGCCAGTGTTTTCCCTCAAATACAAAACCCTTTAGCTGCACTTAAAGAATAGCATTATTTTTTTATGTTTTGTATTTTTATAACCATTTTCGATTACATTACCTTTCTTTGGGTTAATATGATTTCCTCCTTTTTCGTTCTATTTCTTGCAGAAGCGGTCAAATACACATCCTGGATACTGCTTTGATGAACTCGGGCTACATTACGGCCTCCATGGGACAAGCTGAAAACTGACAACTTAGGAGTGTGCTTCGGAATGTATAGGCAACTGGCTTGTTTCTAATATCACGTGTCTACAAGGCACATTTACGAAGATGAAAACAGAATACTGCTGAGGATCACGCTGTCAACGATCACTAAAGCTAGCAAGGATGGGAACTAGAAAAATCTTCCCAAGCGAGTGGATACTTGACGCCCTACCTGCAACGTGGTATACCTGCAATGTTGCCCTGGACTGTAAAAAATAAGACACAGCCTCCCGGCCTTGGGCTATGTAGCCAACCGTGCAGTCTACACCACCTTGAAAAACCTAAGTGGCGAAAAATGCAAGGCCGCGTCGACAGCACGAAACAAGTTGGCTGCAGTTTGCTCGCACAGGAAGACTTAGCTCTCGCATTATAATAATGTTTATTTTTTCCATCAAGCACAAGTACATGATGGAAGGGGACGGAGGAAAAAAGCTGCATTTGTGCAGCTTGACGAGTCCTGAGCCCCCTCCCCAATTGGCAACAGCGGCAGGTCACAAAAGATAGGCATCACTTTGTAAACAAAACGAAAAAAAAACACAAAAAAAACGCAGGTCAGTAAATCAATGTACAACATTCCAATGTAGCAGATAAATTAGCACTGCTAAACAAACGGTTTATGTGCAAATTTAAGGGTTCAAGATATTCAAGACAATCAAGATTCAAGATATAGCACGAGTATGTAATACTATACTCATCCACTAAATTCATTTGAAACGAATATAAACGTAACATATAAATGAGGACATTCAGTGGAATATTCACTTGCTATGCAATTCACTCTACAAGAAAGAAAAATTCTCTGATATATTTTACTGTTGATGTTAAAGGATCAATATGATGAGTGTTAAGGTAATTAAGTAGGGTCGAAAGAACGTTGGATAGCATTTGCTCACCATAGGTTGTTCTGCAACTGGGGACTTTCCTGCTGTCTAGGCTACAAGTAGGATATGTTGTCAATTTCAGCGATAGGACGCTAGTTCACTAAGATTGATAGCATTATTTTTGATTTCAGACCTATAACTTAGACATAACCGATATTTATAGATATTGTAAATATGCATTAAATTTAACTTAGTGAACAGAGGTTTACTGGGGTAATCGTATGAAACATTACATATTATTCGCAGCATCTTTTTTGTAGCATAAGTATCTTGTTCAAATTTGCCATTGTAGTATTTCCCCAGATTCGTTATAGAAGGGCTTGTTTTTCCTGGTGTAAATGCTGTAGAACACAACTATGTTGTTCACCAGTTGGTGATGCCCAGCCAGTGCCGACTTGTTACATATCTTATAATGGAACTATTTGCCAAAAAAAAAAAAAAGACTTCCGAGTTTGAAAATTAACATACGAGTGAGCTCATTTTAAAACACGTGTTGTCACAAGAAAATGCACGAGCATTTTCTTGTGACATGTTTGCAGCAAAATGAATTTTCGAATTAATGCCAAGAATGCCAAACAAAAGAAATGAAAAGCTGAAACTCTGCAATCAAAGACACTCGCTGCCAACCGTCACGGATGTCAAGAAGCGAACTCAGACCAAGGAAGGGTATGTCTGACGCCTGCGATGATGAACCCATCGTGAGTTCGAGCTGTAGCATGTGTTTTGTTGCAATATGACAACAATATCATAAACGCCAGGCAGCATCTAAGAAAAAAAAAACAAAAAAACAACAAAGCTAAGGGGTCAAGGCTAAACAAATTAGTTCCTGTCGGGCCAGCAACATGCTTGCGCTTCATCCTCATGCAAAGGCCACTGCTCTCTGAAGTCGGTGAATCTGCGTGTGTGTGTGTATTTGCAGATAGTCGGTGTCCTTGTAGCAGTCTCTTGGGTATCTTGTGGTGCTACAGCGTAAATGCCAACATGCTGCACAGATATTGTGTGTCTCGGTGTCACGAAATTTACAGCGTCGAAGATGCATCTGTATAAATGTTTTTCAAGCCGGATCTTTTCAGAACTTATGGATACCATGAAGCTCGTTTCGGCAGTGTTCAAAGGTGACCAATTTATTGCTTATGACTCTCTTCTGTATTGTAAATGCAAGCAACTTTGAATATGAAGCTCCCATGCCCACTTCCGTTTGTGTACAAAACTTGTTTTTACCCTCCCTAACTCTGTCGTTTCACAGACTCGGTACTGTCGAAATACATCAGCGTATGAGGCAACGCTCGGGTATTACGGTAATTTTTTTTTGCAAATATAAAGTTTTTACATTATAACAGTGCCAAGAAATAGATCACAGGTGTTTTTCCGACGTAGTAACCAGATAGGTTGCTTGCTGCAGAACAAGTACTATATTTGAAGAGGCAGAGTGCATTGAATTGCTGAACCTATGCAGGTTTGTCACAGGTCTTAGAAGCGTTTGTCAAAATATGTGCAATACATTTTTCAAACCAGCACATCATAATTTTAGAACTTTATTACTTTTATACTTGTCTGGCGATTCGCGTCCGGTTGCTGTTGCATCAGGTGTCCCTAGGGGTTGTGTACTCGGGCCTTTATTGTTTCTAATATATATCAGTGACATACCATCATCAATTAAATCGACAATTAGACTTTTCGCTGATGCTTGAGTTATTTACCGGAAAATTAATACACGTATAATTATCACAATATTGTCCAAGACGATTTAGATACAATATCATCATGGTGTTCCCTATGGCAGATAAACATTAACACATGTAAATGCAAAGAAATATCCGTAATTAAGTCCTCCACTAAAACTCTAACCCAGTACTCGTTACTTTCCCAACCACTAGAACAATCATTGTTGTACAAGTATTTGGGCGTGTATTTTACAGACACATAATCATGGATTGAGCAAATAAAAAATAGCGCACTAAAAACACTTGGTTGGGGAAAAAGCCATTTATATGAGAAAATTCTTGTGTTCAATAAACACGTGAATCATACAAGATATATAATAACCATATGAGAACTCTATAAGATACATAAGAAACTTCTCACTAGTTTCTTATATGTTCTTATATAGCCCTTATTGTTTCTTACGGGGCTCTTATATATCTTGTATGATTCATGTGTATTGGGCACAGAAATTCCTCATACAAATGAGATTTTTCAGTAGGGATCTAGCTCCGATCAAGACAAAACTACTCGCATACAAAGCATTTATCCTCCCAACATTAGAATATGCAAGCATAATTTGGAATCCACACCTAAGTTACCTAATCTCGAGGCTCGAATCTCCAGAACAAAGCAGCCAGATTTATATGCACTGATTATTCATCCGAAACTAGTGTCTCCGCTTTAAAAGCTGGCATAAATCTTCCTAATCTAGAAAGAAGACGAAAAATATCCCGATTGTGTTTTTTTTCAAGATGTATATTACTCAGATTCCAATTTTCAATCTACTTAGTGCTGGGCTGCCAATTTTATATCATCCATATTAGATAATTCCTGCAAGATTGAACCATTTCAGTGCCATACTTACACTTTCCTCTTTTCTTTCTTAGTACTTTGCAACACTGTCTGGAACAAACCACTTGACCATATTGTAACTGAGAGATATCCCGTTTCATTTAAAAAGAAGTGCATCAAATTGTGTAACTGAACCTTGATTTGTAGAACTGCATCATAACAATAACATGCTAATAAGCGTTTTTTTGTGTGACATTTTTTGTTGGTGCCTATTTTTTATGTTTAATTACTTTTTGTCTTTTATTTTTAAATCCCCCTGATGTATGCGTCTTTGGATGCCTTTGGGGTGAATAAAATTAATTGACATGAATGCCTCTGCATCATTTATTCGCTTGTTACTTTAGTTCATTTTATCTGGTCCAACTACCTCGATTATTGCCATTTCATAGGGATTCTTTTTTATACAACTCCCATGTCACTCAGAAATAATTACACCACCCAGTTTATCGCTAAAAAAAATAACACATCTGTCTCAAGATATCACTTTCTTTCATTTCACTACAATAATTGTAGGTTATAATAATTTTCCTGCGTTCTAAAATTGGTTCTTTAAATCACTCGGCGTTCACAGCTCTCATGTTAGCTCATAAAAAATAAATAGTGCGAAAACCCGCGTTTTGTACGACTTAAAAGCTACGCGCGAAGCCTTCAGCTCAGCTCTACAGCGCGGCGCTCGTCAGTCTGCTGCCGTGACGTCACTGAAAGCGTGTGCTGGCCTTCTCCTCTACGTGCACGTTGCCCAAGCTCTCTCCCGGGAAGAGAGTGTTATGTGGCGCCAGCTGCAGACACACTCTTTCCCCAGCCCTCTTGTCCTCTCCCAAATCTACCCATCTCTCTACAATCCCACCTGGATTTTCTGCACGCCAGAGCTACTCTCTCCCATATATTATGCGAGTGCCCTTCTTTCAATCTCTCTCCCTCCCCTCAGAGGAGCGGTGGGACGCTGCGCTACGCAGCTCAGACCCGACCACCCAATTACAGATGGTCCGTCAGGCTGCCGAGGTCACCGAGGCCCATGGGTTCCCGGCCACCAGGCGTGGCTGACTCTCGAAGGAGTGCGGGCATAACCGCCTCCACCTCTGAAAATAAATAAAGTTATTTCCATCCATCCATGTCGCTTTTCTTTTTTGGAAGTCATATGCTACTCAACATTTTCCTATAACATGATAGTTGAAGCCACTACAAACCGTTTCTAAAAGAAACGAAAGATGGGGATTTTTAGAAATATTGACGCGCAATTTTGTCACATATAGAGAAATGAGCTGCGTTTCTCCATTAATATCACACATACACTAACGGCAAAGCATATATTTTTTATATGCAGAAAACGCATTTAAAGATGACCACTTTGATCCATTTTGCGTTGTTTTACGTAAAGAAGTTTGTTAATTAGTAATTTATGAATGTGTCTATAAAACGTGTTTAATACTTGTACTTTGTAGCTTCTTTTTATGCACAGAAATCTTCCTTTACAAATTTCAATCTCCTGTATAGATGCTGTAAACCTTTAGTAAAATCAATGGCACAAATTATTCCTAAGTGCATGCTTCGGTGTGCAATTTACGGCTATGCAAATTGTCACACTGAAATTTTGTTAATATCAACGCCCCGAGCTTCTCAATCTTAGATTTCCGAGAAAAAATTAGCTACAGCGTCCAAATATAGCTGAATGTTTCTTCCAAGAACATGGCTTTCATGTATAGTTTTGTATCAATATATATTTAAAAAAAATTATGAATCGGATCACCATTGTATGAACTGACTTTCAAACACCGACTTTTATTGATATTCAAATATTTATGCAGTTTCACAAATAAACTTCGGTTTCGGTTGTCTCTCAAGACAAAATTTTTATTTATTGAATATACATATAGTATAAGATGACCACATCTTATAACCGATGTGGGTCATCAACGTCCTCAAGGCCGGTTCACATTTTTAAGAGAGTATAGATTACAAAGCTATAGATCAAAGTTGGCCAGGCTGATGTGGCCCAAGAGTCAACACCATGGCGAAGGGAAATAAACCCATGGTTAAAAAAACAGGTATCCGTGTTCGGGTGTGTTCCGCGCTTGGGTGTACCTTCTAAAAAAACGCCTGCGCGTCTACTTACCCGCAAAACACCCGAACAGCGAATCTCTACAATCTACGAAATTAGCTCAGCGAATGATGAAGCGGAACATATGTTTAGACCTCAAAATTAAGTCAGCGCTATGTCATTACGCAATGCAAGCATGACGCTTTGCATTCCGTAATGCCACAGCGCAGACTTCATTTTTAGGTCCAAACGGATATTCCGCCTCATCATTCGCTAAGCTGATTTCGTAGGTCGCAGAGATTGGCTCTTTGAGTGTTTTGCGGGTAAGTAGACGCGCAGGCATTTCTTCGAGTGTAGGCGAAGAATGATTTTTTTATTTCATATTTTACAATACATTGCATGGGGCCTGTCAAAGCCACAGAGATTTCTAAAATGAAGCCCGGCAGTCGGTTTTGTGCTCTTTATTGTTATTTTCTTTTTTATGTGTAAAATATAAGTACGATGCAGCGCCGGTTGAAATTTGTATTATCCTTGCGTTTCCGCATCTTTTGTGTACTCTCGCTGGCCGCGCCATAGGTTATTATGCTGAAATATAGTTAATATTGATTCTACGGAGATTGGAGTTTGTTAAAAAAAAAGTACGGTGTTCCTTTGAAGATTTTGTCAGCTTACGAAATTAAATGAGACCCACACTTAACCATCTTGATTTTTTTGTTGATGCTTCAGTCAAGTGAGGACCTGAATAGGCTCAGTTTTTGCAACATCCCCGGCCGAAAGTGTTCCGTAGTACAAACAAATTCAGTAAACCGATGCACCTGACGGACTCACCTTGCCATTCTTTCTCACGTTGCACACTTGGGCTCTTGTCTGCTCGCGTTGCACGCAGAGAGGGAGCGAACATAGTCAAGTTTTACAAGGATCTCGGCGACCTCTATAATTAGTACATTTTATTTTCTGGTGCGTACAGATTCAAGGCGGACTAGTTTTCTAGTCACAAAATGTGTTTGTCTCATTTTAGGTCCGTTGCTTCCTTGGACGATTTTATGAAATGCTAATATTTTGGTGTTAAACTTCGTTCGTTCGGTTTGTTGTGCAAAGTAACCAAATCACAAAAGATATCTAAAAAAAAAATCAAGAACAACAAAGGACTTGCAAGACACGGCCTGGCCAGTTCTGACATGAACTTTAGGTTTGCCAAACAAGCCCACACAAAAAATGCAGCGTCAACAATAAATTCTTAATAAATATATTATATTTTATATAATAGGTAGAAATATGATCCTTGAGATAACGGACAGGAAGCTATACTTTTCTTGGTTCGATAATAATTAATTTTTCCCCGTGAACGGTTCTGCAAGTTTCGTGGACAGTGGAGTCAAGTAGAAATCTGAAGCTCCATGTGAACGTGAACCTAGCGGTGGTGATATTATGCTAGAGTTTTGAAATAATAACTTTAGCTGACCCAAGAGATTAAAAAAAAGTGTTTTGAGCCGAAGTCCACCTATGACTAATATTTGTCAAACCAACATAATGCATGGTCGGCGCCTGGCAGCTGTAGAATTTATTTAAGTAAAATTACCTTGCCAGCAAGAAAGAGACAAAAACAAGACCGTATTTCCTTTTGACTAGTTGTGTTCGCTAAGAAAATGTCACAAGTGACCATCATGTTATTTGTTTTTTGCTTTACCTCTTTAATTAGGTAGCGCCCTGTTTATCAAACATTAGCATTCTATTGCAACCGCTAGTGTTACATTCACATGGAGAATTACCGTTCTACGATGCATCGTTTATTTATGACGGCCCAAACAGAGGGTTTCATTTTATCGATCGGACGCTGTACGTATTTCGATCTGCTCAAAGGTTTTTAATTTTAAGTTTCAAAGTTTAAAGAGAAAAGACGCTTTTTTTTGCAAAGTCAGGCTACAAGAATGAGCTCTACCTAAATTTCAATATGTCAGTCGGGGAGTGTCTGGCAAGAGAACTGCATTTCATGTCACACTCTTTTTGACACCAATGCACGATCTACGAAAATCCTTTCATCTATCAAGAAAGGCAACGAGTACAGCATGTGGAACACATCGTTCATCAAACCCAAAAAAACATGAAAAAAAAAACTGACAGCATAGTTTGCTCGGCATTCTCGCGCAATTCAAAAACTTCAGGCACGATTATATATTTAAATATACGCAGGACAGTTGGTCGTATCCTACAGATGAATTACAACATTACTTCTTCAGCTCAATGCTCTCTGTCTTTTTACTTACAGGGCTTCCTTATTTTAATGCTTAGTCACAGTCTGTTTAAAAGCAAAATAACGGGAGGGCTTTGTTTTTTTAAAAAAATTGTTGGCCAATGTTGATGATTAAGGTAGTGAGTAGACCTTAATGAAACAAGTATATAAGATGCCGCAGTTCGACTCATTTTTTAATAAATACGGTAATTGGTATTTACGATTTAGTGTTTCCTACTCGCTAACAAGTTTTGTTTAGTCAATTTGAGAGGCTGGGGAGTTGGACAAAGAGAAGATACTGCAGGCAAGTGTATAAAACCTGTTTCTTTTGGTCCGATTTTGTTTTTCCTTCAATAACCAAACTTCCATCCCGCAGAGCGCAGTAAGTTTTCCATAGAAACAAACAATTCATGTCTGACACAGACTAAGGAGTCACCAACAGGCACTTCGATCCTTGGCGTGCGGGGGGGGGGGGGGGGGGGGGCGGTGGGGGGGGGGGGGGGGAGGGAGGGGGGCTGAAATTTAAAACTTTGCGTTCCAGAGGTCGAACAAAAGCTTGCTTGGGATTTCATCACCTATTTTACTGGATGCCACAAAGGCGGATAGTCATAAAGTTATTCTTGACAATATACCAAGATGCTGAACTCTTCACACACGGGACACCTAAAGGGGTGTATATATATTCCATGAAGGTGATATCTATACTCACTTTCACCTCAAGAAAAAAGCACGTTTTGCGCATTGTTCAGACGCCGCGCGAAGTATATCTTACAAGATTTTGTTGTCGGAAGAACAAGCAATTTTTTTCGGGTGTTGCAAGCGGGCACGTCTTGATAAGATAACGTATATCTAATCTAAAATTCAGCTACATATATTCGAATTATCCACGCAAATGGGATAATTAGTAATACTCCGCGAGGAGCCGTACTCTTTTTCTACTACAGTTCTTGAGATGAAAACGAGCATAGTGGAGTACTCTTCTAGGGAATGCTGGCTGCGAGTTTCTTGAGTTACTGCTAATCAAAAGTTCTCAAACCTGCAAATTTGAGTCGATCTAGAGAGCTATACATACTAGCATTGTGCACAAGGCCCTTTTGGAATGCTTATTGTACCTCAACTCCGGGGCGGATATTTAAAATTTAATTATAGACACATGCAAAGGTCAGCAACCGCAAAAAATTTCGTGGCAATAAAACATAGAAAACGACATGTGAGAGCTTTTATTCTTCGCAGTTAAATTACACAATCACTCATTCGTGCGCAGTATTTGTGGATTTGTGTTTCGTGGTGTCTCTACAAGTAGTGGAGATCATCAGTTCACTTTGAAATGGGCAGCATGGCCAACACTGCCTGGTCCATCGTCTCTCGCATTGTCCGATTGCGGGCCGCTCATGCAAGGATGGCTCCGTAGCTCCATGGACATGTGTGGATGTTTCCCCAGTTGACATTCGATAAGTCACGCACCAGCGGGGAACAGTTCTTCGTTTGTTCAGTAGCAGAAGCAGCAGCAATAAAAGGAATAATGCAACCGTCCGTTCTCGGTGAAATTACACGATTAGAAACGGCACTGGTAACAGAAATTCCAAGCGGGATCACCAGTAGCCACCTTTCGAGCCGCCAGCACCGTAGCTGCCGCCGCCGTAGCCGCCCTTGGATGCGCCGCCACGGTAACTGCCACCACCATATCCGCCACCTCCATAACCACCAGCACCTTGACCTCCGTGTCCACCGCCATGTCCGCTTCCCTTGCCGCTTCCGTAGCCACCGCCACCGTAGCCTCCGTGGTGTCCGCCTCCGAAACCACCCTTGCCACCACCGCTTCCGCCTCCAGAGTAGCCGCCATGATGCCCGGCGGACAGGCCGCCACCGGAGCCCGCTAGCCCACCACCGAGTCCACCTCCGAGCCCACCATCAAGTCCGCCACCAAGTCCGCCTCCCAGGCCGCCGCTGGAGTAGCCACCTTTGCTGCCGCCAAAGCCACCGTGATGACCTCCTCCGAAGCCCCCTTTACCGCCGTGGCCACCCTTACCGGATCCATAGCCCCCACCGCCGAAGCCGCTTTTGCTGCCGCCGTAGCCACCGAGTCCACCACCAAAACCACCCTTCCCTCCGGAAAGAGCGCCACCACTCGCGCCACCGCTCCCGTAACCTCCGTGATGTCCTCCAGCGAAGCCTGCGCCAGAGGTTGGTCCAGCGCCAGCGTAGCTTCCAGCGGATGATCCATAGCCACCTGAAGAAAGTCCTCCCGAGGTACCGTAGCCTCCACCCGATGGACCGCCTACGCTATATCCGGCTTGTCCCAGAGAAGAGTAGCCGCCCGCGGCGGGTCCCGCGGCAGCGCCATAGCCTCCGGCGCTCGGTCCTCCGGATCCATAGCCACCTTGAGCCGAAGAGAAATCGCCCGCACCTGCGCCTGCGCCAGCGCCGGCGTCCGAGATGGGAACCTTCAGGACGATTACCTTGGCTGGAATGGTAACAGCGTTTCCAGAAAATCCACCGCTACCGAAGCCGCCAGATCCCCCGAGACCCGCGCTGCCGAGAGCACTACCCAGGGCGCTGCTGAGGCTTGTACCGCCAAGTCCAGCACCTCCGAGGCTTCCGCCCCCAAGACCACCACCGCCGTAGCCGCCAGCTCCGCCAGCAGAGAGCTTGCTAGCCTTGAACTTGGAGTAGCCGCCTCCCGACAGTCCGCCGCTGCCGCCGCTGCCTCCGTAGCCACCAGCCCCACTACTGTAGCCTCCAGCGCCACCGCTGTAGCTACCAGTACTGCCGCCATAGCCGCCAGAACCACCTCCGTAGCCGCCGGTTCCGCCGCCGTAGCTGCCAGTGCTGCCTGAGTGACCTCCCGCGCCTCCCCCATACCCACCGGAGGTTCCTCCGTGGCCGCCAGATGCTCCCGTGTAGCCGCCCACAGCTCCACCTGTGTATCCGCCGAGGCCTCCACTGTAGCTGCCGGTTCCTCCTCCGTAAGAGCCAGCACCACTGGCGGGACCGTAGCTCCCGGCGCCGGCTCCGTAGCCACCAGTACTACCACCGTATCCGCCAGTGCTACCTCCATAGCCACCAGAGCCACCACCGTAGCCGCCAGTGCCACCGCCGTAGCCGCCAGTGCTACCGCCGTAGCCTCCAGTTCCTATACTGTAGCTTCCGGAGGGACCGGCGCCTCCAGCATAGCTACCGGCTCCACCGTCTCCGTAGCCTCCCGTTCCGGCCCCGGCCGAGTAAGACGAATGCGCAGGCCCTCCCGCAGCAGCAGAGGAGCCTCCGAGACCGCCGCCGTAGCTGCCAGAGTGATGGCCGCCGAGGCCGCTACCGCCGTAGCCGCCAGCACCAGCACCATAGCTAGAAGCTCCGTAGCCGCCAAGTCCCCCAGAGGCGAGTCCGGACCCATAGCTGCTGTGCCCGTGGTGTGCGCCGCTGCCACCGCCGCCGCCGCTAAGGTGGCCGGCAAGGGATACACCCACAAGGGCGGCCAGGAAGGCGAAAGAAAGCTGCAGGAAGAAGTCGTGAGCTTAGCAACTGTACCAAGACTGGGTCAAAGGAACACCTCCGTGCTGTTTTAGTATGTAATCACTATCCCGTTCTCTTGAAAGGGAGTACTGTTTTTTCTAAAGTACTTGGTTAGCTTTTTCTACATCAGCTGAAGTAGAACGATGTCCCTCTTTCCCTCGATAGAGGTGAAGGCGAAGCTTTTGCTTGAACACATAAACGAACAATTCTACTCTTGTCCGCAAGAATCCCGACATGTCCAGACAGTGTTGGATAATGCTACGGGTTAGAATTTTTCAGGACGAATCACAACCTGAATTGAGAGACCGGTAGCATGTAGCATGAGGTGCAGGCTTGTGTACATTAAAATGTGAATGACTATACACGAATGAGGACAACCTAAAGAGCACCTGACACTCCGCCATTGATAGGGTCGTGCATCTCAGTCAATTTCCAAATGGAGGGCATATGCTAATTTTCGCTCGGCTACTCCACGAAATAGAGCAAAACGGTATTCAGGTATTTTTTTTTGTCACTTCGTTATTCAGAAACTTTAACTTTTACTCACTAGCGCAATTCAGCGGCTAAGCGTGTTTTTTTTTTAATTCATCGACTAACAATATTTTGCTACAATTTCGAATCGTTCTAAACTCATCAGTTGGTAACTGTTCTCTTGCTGGGCTGAACAAACAAGGTCTGAAGGTCTGTTATACATGGAAAGCGAAATGCATGTCCGCACCTATGTTTTCTAAATGAATTAATTATCTACAATGATTGTAGAAAACTAAAATTATATTATTGATGAAAAATTGAAAATAAAGTTTAATATGTTGGTGGCATGTGTTGATATCTTATAGACTCACAAACGTAAAAACTTGATAAGAGATTGCTGACCACAAGATTCGACCGTCACACGTACAGCGGCAAACATTGGGAGTGAAGTATATTTTACCGTCATCTCGAATACAGTGAAAACCTTGGAAGGCTCTGATCCTGCGTGCTAGCACCATAAGCAGGACGCAGCTTCAAAAAAAAAAAATATATATATATAGTGTCTAGAGCAGTGTCTGCTTTCTGAAGCTGTAGACGAGGCGTCTACAGCTTCAGAAAACAGACACTGCTCTGGAAACTTCGCTTGCACTGTCAGCTCAGCACGCAAAAGCCTTCATCGGCCCAAGTGAAACAATGAATAATCCAGATTTTATGACTGCACTATTGACTTTCGTACCCGGAAACGGCACTTGTTCATCACTGATAAAAAAATGGTGGCTTTTTTGCCCAAGTGTGTCAAGGCACTCCAGACGAGTGTGACACGGGGGAAAGCATTGCCTGCATATACTAATATTATTAACTTAATTACAGCCACTGGAAGTTTAAATACGAACTGAAGTTGCAGCGGCGTGATTTAGTGTCTATCGCTCCTGAGCGATACACGCTGACCTGCGGCCAGGGGTCACGCTGCGCTGGCCATATGGTCCCGCTTCAGTGGAGAAACCGAACGTCATTTGAAGGACCATAATCTTCTGCTGTATAAACACTCATACCGCAAATATTATTTATTCTAAACGTGCTGGTTATTTAACTGCTGGATTCCTCAATTTAACAGCAAGATAAAAAAAAAATGTGAGCGATAGGACGCCAAAGCGCAAGAAGAACAATCAATGAAAAACAATTCGATCGGTTGGATTGAATTGCCTCTACATATTCGTGCTGAGCGTCAGTGTTTTTCTCCCGTACTTACAAACCCAGTTTCCTCCGTCTTGCCATTGTTTTAATCGCGAACAATAATCTGTTTCGGTTACTTCGTACGAGGAGATAAGCGTTGCGCTCCGAACATGCCAAGCACAAACATGCGTCTATCAAACCATCTTTCTTAAACTTGCCAAACCGAAAACAAGAGAAACTTACCATAACCCGATGGCCGCCATCTCGGAAGCTCGCCTCGCCCTATCTGACTAGATGACAGAGCTAGCAGCCCTCAGGCACGTGTGCAAAACCATCAAGAGAATAGAGCACTGTCAGTTAGTGACGGACGCGGCGGTGGCGTCGCACGCGTAGACCTGGACGGAACTCGGTTATGGCGGAAGTGTGGCCTGACGAACGAGAGGGAAGGCGGTTTTCGGGTCACTGCCGCCTCTCTCCTTAGAACAGGTTCCTCGACTGGATCAGAGAGAAAGTGGAACTCGGGGCGTTTCGAGCCGACTCTCGCCGCACGACGGCCCGCAAGAAGACAAAGCGCGGCGGTTCATTCCCAGTCGAGAGTCGACCGACCTAGTGAACATCTCCGTGCCGGTAGTTCTCAATATATAAAGCAGCTTCTTTAATCATGGAAGCATCGCAGTTAAGTGCAAGTCCTGGAGATGCCGGGCATTAAGCGATGTGGCGTAGTGTTTATGGCGGAGCACCGGCTAGAGGAAGTGTGGGCATACTACTCCGTTTGAGCTGGTAGGATCGACCACAGAGGACGCCAGGAGCCCTCGAAGCCAATACCATGCTGTGTGAATGTCACGTGACCTTTAGAAAGGGCGCAGCGACATTCCAGGCGCCTAGGCACGTGACATACGTTTAAGACGCTGGATTGCCTGGAAGTGCTCGTAGCGTCCGCTGCGATTTTTTTTGAACGTGTAACGAAGAATAGTACTAAGTTTTGAATAAAGTACGCCGGTTCAAAGTATCTGAATGTGCAAGGCCACTGAACCTTAGCGAGTAGTCACGATCAACGTCGTAGATGGCGAAAGAGGGCTCTCCGAAGGCTCACAGAATCGTGACCTTGCATACCTAGGAAACCGACCTTCCTGGGTGTATAAATGACGAGGTGCTTGACCGCTAAGTTGGGATATCCTTCCAGGTCGCTGCCATCCCGTTTAGTAAACTGAGGGTAATGGCTGTAGACCTTCACGCCCCTGACTTGTACGGAAATGCGGGAAGCACGGACGGCCTCCCATACAGCCTCTGGTCGGTGTGAGATCGACCGTGAGGGCGACTTTTCTCTCCAGAATAGAATGCCACATTTGCCGTGCTATAATTAGAAACGGCAGCTCAAAAAAAGAAAAAAAGCGGAGGATTTCTCGGTACGGTTTCGGTTATTTGGTACTGCGAGTTCCAGCTGCCTGTTGACCTCTCAATTTGGAGCAGGAAGGATAGTCATGTAGGCTGGGAATAGGCACGGCTTACGCGTTTACGGTACAGTTATGCTGGTTCCCAAACGTTATATTCTTCGCATAGTTGCGAACAGGAAACGGGAAGTCGGGATCAAATCTAAAGTGAATTTCCTCGAATGTTTCCTCAGTAACACGCACATAATCATTACGTGCATTCGCTCCGACGCTAGATCTCATTTTTTCGTGCTCGATACATCACTAACTATACTTTAACGTGAGCGCGGGTAAACTAAGAGTTTGGTTTCATGTGTTTCGTTTGTGCTATATCAACTTCTCCAGGGCTTAGCATCCAGGCGAAAAATGCCTAGTCACCGGGCTGTGGGCCGATCCGTGGCGCCTGTTATATACTACAAATCAAGGCTACTTCGCATGCTGAGACCACGTTTCACAGCCCAGTGGACAATGATGGCGGTGCGCAGGTGATTGTAGGAATGGTCTGTATAATGTTACGCGCGGAAGGACGTGGCGTTAGGATGCATGCCCGACCACCGTTCTCTCCAGTCTTGACTGTGCGACGCCGCAAGACAGCTGTAGATACACGAGCGGATGTTAAGCCGAAATAAATTAGCCTCCAGGAGTTAATTATTTCCGTCATTAACACTGTATTACCGGAATACTGATGTCGGTAATACATGTTTGTATTACTGCCATACTGAGCACTTGACAGAAACGTTGTGTCTAGATCTTAGACTTAGAGGATGTCAAGGGAGGTGCTCGTGGTTTGCGCTCCATAAAATTGTGTCGTAAAACTGCTGTTTTCACTTTCAAAAAGACATAATACGATGTATAATAAAATTAAATTCACAGCTCCAAGAAACAAGAAACTTCAGCTTAGTCTCGGATGGAGCAGGGGCCTTCGAATAATTTTAAGACTTTCAGGTTATTCATAGACACGATTAGATTATTGTTGATTGTATATATATATATATATATATATATATATATATATATATATATATATATATATATATATATAGATATATACATGACAATAGCTTTGCACACTGACGACATAAACTTTGAATTGGATTCCTACCTTTGGGCTGATTCACGATAATTTTTGCCATTACGCGCTAGGTGAAAGCGAGAAAAAAATATGCCTTTTTACGTCGTCCCTGCAACATATTGTCACCATTATGAAAAAAAAAATCTTGCTATTCTGCGTTACAGAAGGTACGCGAACACAAAAACGGCTGAAATATTAATCTTTTTCGTGCATCGTTATGCTAAGTTTTTCTAAGCTTCACATTAAGCAGTAGCAACATCGGTTGAATCTTCTCTCTTGTTACGAACAGTAGGCTGAACTTTAATTGGACCGAACAATATTGTGTCTAGTCATTTAATGAAAGACGTTAGCACACAGAGTATTAATGCTACTCTAATTCCAGAAGGCGTTTTCTGTAAAAGGTAATTTCTGAACCCAAGATTTTTAATCACTATACAACCATCGTCGCCAAAAAAAAACAAAAAAACTCGCACAGTTTATTGTACATATTGTATAATCTGACATGCCAAAAATAAAATTGAGTAAATAGATAAAAATAATATAGCGCAGTGCATCTCCGCTCCAGTTGTTTGCTCTCCGACCTCAATTATGACGGATGAATGTTAGGAACTATCCTCGCCCTGCAAGCACCACGCTCGAACGAAGATTACCTCCGGCGTGCGCCGAACAAAGAAAGGGGCCCCGTGATGCCAAAAAACAAGAGATGCGTGCATGCACGCTCACGCCCCCAGCAATTTCAAATACCACTTCCACTTCCGTCATACAAAGAGAAGGATTGTGCGCTGAGGTAAACGGGTTTGAAAGAAAGAGCGCGACTTGCATCTTCAGGTTCTAAACGTGCTTGCCCAAAAGTGAGATGCTTGTCTACGTAGAATTCATAAAAAGTTAGTAATCTAATTATTGACAAAATATTCGACTTTTTCCAGACTGAAAGATTTAGATATTTAGGGCTTTCCCTGCCGAACGTGTCTTCGACACCGCCCCATGACGACTTGTACGTCTTATTAGAGATACGCGAGCCTTTCGTATCGAACTCATCGAAAAATGGGGCTTACCTTCAGAACACACGTAATAAACAATTAGCTAAAACGTAAAATGGCTAAAAAAGGGGCCATCTGAGAATCAGCAGAAACTTAGACAAATCAATCTATCTCGCTGTTTGACAAGTTTCACAAGTCACAATATATTTTGCTGTTTTACAAGTGTCGAAATTTCTCGTACGTTCTGTTTTGTATGTTTTTATTTAAATATTTCTAGTTCTAATAAAGATCAAGCAATACAAGACAAACCCTTTTATGTCTGATGACTCGCTAAAAAAAAAATAAAGCATTCTAGGTAACGAGAGGTATCCTCGAAGAGTTATTTTTGACACGCTCTTTTTTAAATTTCTACACTATTCGATCTCAGTTTCTCGTAGTCCCCGCGAAAATACTGTTTAAACAAAACCAGGGTAGCCCTGCAATTCCAACTTGCCGTTCGCTAGATTGCATTTCCAAAGATTGCAATTCACACAACCCTCCGCGCGATCCGGGAAGAACCATAACATGTCATTAATTTAAATATGTATAACGAGAGTTTTATATAGTTGCTGAAAGCTTAAGAAACTCAGGGCGTGTTGAACTATGTTTGCGGGTCTTGCTTCGTGATTCGCTCTTCGGCTTTCTAATCGGAGAATACTGAATTCTCGTTGGCTGCGGAGCAATAAGATGCTCGGGTCTGTGCAGGCCCTGCGTTTCTTAAGCTGTCAGTACCTATACGTAAAACAAAATTCACTTCTCCAGGTACGTTAGCCATCTGCGTCATCCCCCGCTTTCACAGATTCTTATGAACGGTTGCCCTGTGTCCGCCTCCACCGCCGCCTTCCCGGTGAAGCCACCCTAGCGATCTCGCCCCACCGGACACCTGGGCCAGGGGTCCCCTGGTGCCCCACTCACCGTCGGTCCCATGGTAGTTCCTCGGCTGTGCGCGCACCAGAAGCTGAACGCCTCTCTGTCCTCCATGGCCGCGTCCCGGCCGCCTTTATAGTCGTCGCTTCCGAGGAGCGGCGGGAGGAGTGGCGGGAGGAGCTCCGAGCGGGCTTCCCTTTCCGCCGCTGCTAATCGCGCCATCACGAATCCCGTTGTCCCACGGCCGCCGCTGCCTCGTCCTGGACGTGCCCCCTCCCCTTTCTTCTTCGCGACCGCGGCCCGGTGACGCCGTCGTCACAGTCTCCCCTCCGGCGGCAGCCACAGCAAACAAATTTGCCAAAAGGTTGAGCAGACATATTAAGTGGGTCGCGGCCGAGGGTCATCTGGCAATTACCCTGCTCGGAAAGAAGAAGTGTCGAGAAAACACTTTCTCTGTGCCTCTTCTACAAAAAAACAACTACAACGTTGGTTGTTGTTTTGACGCTCTTATTGTTCGCTGCCGTTGCGGTTGTCGTCGTTTTTGAGTGAACGGGGCGCTGATGGGCACAGCGACCCTTGTTTACGTGAGAAACGCTGGCTGTACACGGTTGGCTTCGTCTATGGCCACTTCGATTGGGCTCGCTATCCGGTGCGGCCAGAGTGGACAAATACTGACGTACGTCAACATGGACTAATGTACTCCGGTTAGGGACACATTGTTGTTTAAGTTTCAGCTTTGTTCGGAAGTGCTTAGAATAGAATAGAAGAGCCTCATAGGTAACATAGAGGTTTTATAAGACACTCTAACGAAACGGCTTAAGCCTCAGGGGCCTGGGCACGTCGCCCGGCAGGTGGTAAAACGAAATACAATGCAAAGGATATGCTCCTGCTAAAAGTATCTACATAAGAAAATGAATTTTTAAGTTTCATTGATTAAAAAAAATATCAACAAAATAAAGTTACCCATGTCTGCTCCTGCGTTAGTGATGGAAACTCAAAGTCAACTTATATTAAATTGGCTTTAGTCTCCAGTGCTAAGGCAGGAGCAGACAGGGTAACTTTATTTTTAATATTTTGTCTAACCATGAATAACTTGATAAACGCCAGAAATAACAACAAAAATATTGGAGTCCCAATATTTAGCGAGGGGATCGACACATACATAACAAAGGACCTTTAAAACAAGCTTCACTGTGCTAAGTTTGGTAGCGCAGTTTGAAGTTTTTGTCTCAGCGTAATTCATAGCAATGAGTCTGGTAAATTGTTTAATATGTCAGGTGCATAATATGCCCGCGTACGCTCACCATATGTTGTACTAACTTGTCACAGATCAAAGTGATGTGATAGCCTCAGCAGGTGCCGTTGGGTGTGCGTTGTTGTAAAATTATTATTCCAATATTGTTGTAAAACAACAATTAAAAAAACAACTAAAAAGGACGGAGGTGCATTGCATTGAGTATACAGGCACTTGAGATCTGAAGCCTATCAAACGTAGCACTTTTCAAAATGCATTTTAAGGAAGGCTTATTTCTGGTGAGCCAAAATAGGAGAGATACTGAGAAAGAAATATACTATAGCCTAAGCAACTATACCCCAGTGCTTATGTTAACATTTTTCTAACAGAGAAATTCAGGAACTTGCTAACATTATTGAGAAAGAGAGATCATAAAATGCCCTTCAATCGCTTACTCAAAGACGTCACTTGAGTACAGCAAGATAAATCTCGACTGAACTATAATCTCAGGTATTTTACTTATTTTACATATTCAATGGGATTAAATTGCATGCGCTACAACTGTAATTACGCAGTGACTACTGGATCTGAATGCTCGACTTGTTTATGCGTGATTTTAAAGCAAACGACTTGAGTGTTTGCACTCTAAAGGCGCCTCAAATCAAGAACACCTGGAGGTTGTGCAGAATTAAGTGTGACAGTAGCTTAATTGTTGTCCCAACCCAATTAGCGTTTCACTCGTAGCAATCAATCTTTTACCCACTAAGCGGTGACATCAAAAGAAATTGCGACATTATCCAAAGTGACTGGTGAAGGAGTGAACGACTGAATGAAGTTGAACCACGAGCGAAGGTATTCGGTGCCTCAGGAAATGTTTATGCAAGATGATTACTGGTTCTAAGCACTGTCATTTGAGGACGACTCTGCCAAACTGCCTCGCTGCCTGGTCTGCGCACCGTGGTCGGAGAGTCAAGCGAGCTCGTCTCGTACTTTTGAGGCTATTACGGCAGTTGCGGGTCATTCCGAGTTGTTCGGGACAGGTAGGAAATGCCCCCGTTTGACTCTGAGAAGTTTCGACGCATGCTTCGTCGTGTCTGCCATCAACCTGCTTGAGCTGGAGAAAAGTAACGTGCTAACTTATACAAATGAGGTGAATTTTTTAGTTATTAATTTGAGAAATATGTATGAGCACGCGCAGCCAACTTTCTGGACAAGCGCAGGTGCATTTTAAATATTCAGATGCTACGAAAGGGCTCGCACAATTTCTCTGGAAACCGATGTTCGTCAACCGTCAGTGGTCAGGTAAACTGAAGAAGCGTGACAAACGAGTTCGAAACGATTAATCTTTACATTGTAATTCACAATGCGTAAAAAAAAAACAAAAAAAAAAAAAAAAAAAGAAACTGCGCAGAGTTATTTTACGTTGGAGTGAAGAAATATTCCACCCCCAAAGTCAAACACTGCCATTAAATCAGTTAGAACAATGTTTTGTAACAACCATCCGGAAACCTGTGTTCAATCCATCCCGACGATTGATCAGCAGACACGGACGACTAAAACAGGGCTCTGCCGCGCATCGTCACACGCTCTTAATTTCGAAGCACGCGCGAGGGTACAGCTCAGCTCACTTTCTCGCGAGCATCAATTTTTAATGGCCTAATTGCCGATGTCCCTAAGCACGGGCTAGGGTGTGTCGCAGGCGGAAGTCATCCCTTGTGTCCACTCGAGGTGGCTGCGTCGCGTCGTCCCTCGCCAAGGTAACCCTCGCGGCTCGGGATTGATGTCAGTCTGCGGAACGAAGCGAGATAACGTCAGCTGTGAAGGAGCGCGACTTCGCTTCGCGTGGGAAGCTCAAGAGCTCGCTGCATAATGCATGCAGCATGACGAGACCGTGTACGCACACACTGCACTTGTGTAAACAGCCCGTGTCATTGGGGGAGTCTTCAAGATTGAAGGATGGCTTCGTGCTGCACCGTTATTTTCTACCAATTGTTTCTTTTGTACTGGTGGGTTCTTGCGTTTGTGAATGGTCACAAATCTGGAACGGTCAGTTCACCTTGAACTGACCGTTCCTTTGGTTTATGTTTATTTATACAAATATTTCCAACTCGGCACCCTTGGTGAATATATGACGAATCTAGGTTTTCCCAGGTCGTAGAAAGATTCCTCTATACAAGCTAAAAATATAAGTAGATATTAAATACTCTAAGGAAAGTTGAAATGATCAACAAAAGCTGTCAATATAAACTGGGGTCCTGTGTATATAATTAAAAATTCGAATTTGGTGCCCATTTTTCGAAGAAGCTCCCCCTTGTTTTACTTAGCGGTATAAAACATTTCGCGTATGGTTTGAAAACCGCGAATCTATGAGTTGCCATGATACCTTCATATAAATAACGCCTCTTTGATAAAATAACGATCTTTGGTTTTTATTGGCACTGGTTCTGTTTTAAATGATAATTTAAACTCGGCATGCCGTTTTTTATAAAGTTTTATTTTTGAACTTTGAATTGCAGAGACTTTTGTGAACTTGTAATGTATAGTGGTTCTTGAATTTTGAATTGCCTCATAATCAATGCCCGCATAAGCGAACACCTTGGTGACACACACGCGATAGAACCATGTAAGTGTTAAGGTAAATATAAGCTATCCTAGAGAAAAGAGGTGCTGGAACAGTAAGAGCTGAAACAAGAGGGCAAATTGCGTGGTATGTGAGAAAGAATCATTAAATCAGGTGACTTCCTTGTATTTATTACATGGTAATGCTTAAACACAATTTCATTATTACTGGTTTGTTTTTGTGTTTGTAGGGTACATGTTTTATATATTTTATTTTTATTAAATATCCTACATGCCCGCGCATGTGCGTGTGAGGAGTGCTCGTAGGTATTGATTTGTTCGTATCAAGCTTTACTTTTGATGCACTCTTAAAATATCATTGTGGCAATTAAATAAAGTATTAGATAATAAAAAATCATAATAGAGACCAATATTAGTGTTCTTCATGTTTTCAAATATCTGCGAAAATATATGATTCGAACGTATAACATCATATTCTGAGAAACAATATTAGGATTTTATGGCTTTCTAATAGACAGGCCACTAATGATACACTTAATATTATTTTACAATTTGTTTAGCAGTTGTTTGTCAGCACGGCAGGCGGATACCGTGTATTTTGAGCACTCAAAGAGTTCAAGTTCTGTTCGTCATTTAGTACTTTTACATACGCTAAAACCTTATGACTTGAGTTACCAGATTTTGCACATCATCTTAAAATCATTTTACTGAAAAAAGTTTTTTTTTATTGCCTTTAAAAAAATTTAGGAGGTTATATTTTTTACTAATGTGTGCCTCTAATCTAAATACCCAGAAAAGAGGGTCGCAATTGGTTACAAAATTATCATGAATTATATATACGTATAAAGCTAACGCGCTACGAACAACAGGCTTCCTTAAAAAGAACACCCGTGTTTTTAAAGCTCATGATTTGTGTAATGTTCCAATACTACTTAAAAACAGGCTAGAATTCTTGTCTGCACGAGAATATCTCGTCCTAACGTTTTACTTTGAGAATCTTTTGCTGTCTCTCACATCATTCGACGGTTAACACGGGGTTGCTCGAAAAAGGAACGGTCATAACGCTGAGACTGGATATCATTCAACTCTTTCCTCGGACCACCGGCATGCACTTTTCAACGTGTGAGCGGTTTCCGAGTCCAACGTTTCGGAGAACTTGCGGGATGCAGATCAAAAATTTCCTCGGAGGATAACTGTCCCAACTTCCGCAGACTTTTTTTGTTTTTTCGCTTTCAAAGAAAGTTACCGGAACATCATTCCGGCATAATGTTGCTTCAAAAGTCTTCGCTGAAGAGAAAGCATAAACGAGAACTTCTTCTTGTTTCAAAGCCGCGCGCTACTAAGGAAGAACACAAACGAAAGAAGCGAGAACGCAACAAAGTAGCCTGTTGTGTCACAATTCCTTTTGGGTCGTAAGAGGAAAAAAGTGCCTGAGGCATTAGGCTGAGAAATGTGGTTAACGGTCCTGTGTTTTGCGGGGCGTTTGGCGTTGAATCATACAAAATGAAAGGATGGCGCTTGCTGGACATGCTAAACGCACTAAGAATTCCATGGAAGTGTGCATTCTCCATGTGGAAATTACCCGCACAAGGTTAGGGGTCAGGACGACGCCTGTGACACTCAAGAGGAATAAAACCTTGCAGATGCCTGGCTGGTATTACTTGGCTTTCTACTGAGCTTCTGAACGCTTGAATTTTCTGAAAGGCATAAATTGAAATTTGATTTTGAACTTATACTTTCGCGCGTGTAGCTTAGCAGGAAGCTGCCTGGGTCAACCCGTGAGCCAATTGTCTTTAACAGGGACAGAAATTACCAGTGTTGCGAAAACCAGTATGCAGCTGTTTCTATTGCGGTAATCTTTTAAATCCTCGAAGTATTACAAATTAAGGCAATGTTTCTAGAATTAACTGAACAATAAATATTATGTTACCTTTTTATGCGATCATGGTGTGCACAATAAAGAGGCGGGTATCCGAGCTACATTTATTCGAGATTTGATAAATAGCCCCTAAACATAGGGCCTAAAACTATTAATCTGCTACTGTATTATTTGGTCTATGAGCACTGTCAAGCCCGAACGCATAGAGAAATAAATCCTAGTAAATGTCTGGCACCATTTTGCATCACCAGATGCGGGGCTTTCTTTTAAAGTAAATTTTTGAAACGTCCGTAGATATTTTTGTGCATTCTTGTTGTCGACATTTACTGATTGGCTTGTCAGTGGCTGTTTTTACTTGTTTGTGCACTGCTTCATAAACGGAAAGTTCTCGATTTCCCGGGGGGGGGGGGGGGGGGGGGGAATCCCTGGCCCTCTTCCCCCCCCCTTCGGGAAATGTTTGGGACGTTTCTTGAAACAGCCGTCCCGAGCGTGTGTAATCCCCTGGATAACGTAGTATAAGCATCCTGACGGCATGCTAACTACATAAATGTCTGCTTTTGTGGCCCTATAATTCAGCTGTCATTGCGATTGTGATCAGTGATTTCCGTGGTTCAAGCACACTAACCTTAATGAATTGCTTTAACGTTTGGGAAAACAAAATGGGGATTACAAAACATATTATGTCGTCTACTTCCGTAGGCTGCAGGTCTGCTAGAGGTGTCACTGTCGTCATTCGCAACTACTTCCAAGGGCTTTTGAAGGAGCTGCCAGCACTAGCCTTTATCGCATCTGGTAATTGTACGCAAGGTCTTCGAACAGGACTGCGCGAATAGTTAGAAAACTTTATCCACTGGGCGCCAGCTATCAATATGTTCAATATGGGCAGGCACCAGGGCGCCCAGATACATTTTTATGTATCCGCTAAGCGCCAGCTATCGATATGTGGAGACACCGGGGCGCACAGATGAGGTTACTGAGGTGCACCCAGATGTTCCGGAGGCGATGGTACTTGCTTTTCCGAAGAGATCGGGAGAGAAGGGAGGGGGGGGGGGGGAGAGGGGGGAGCGCGGCATTGCCGGGGGGGGGGGGGGGGGTGGAGGGCCTCTTAGTTCTACCATAGTCGGCGTTTATGCTCTGACTTTACCAGCCCTTCTTGTCGGTGTGCTGTTGTAGTTTACCCTATCCGCAATTTATTGCTTATTTAAGGTTCCAGAGTAGGATCCCTAGACGAAAGCACAAATACTCAACATAAAATCGAGCGAAGTAATATATATTTATATATATATGACTAGGTGAATGTGTGATGGTTACAGTTATTAACGTATTGTAACTATAAGAGTGTTCTTGACAATTTACTTAATATTATATACGGCCATTGATCTACTCCCATAAAATTAGTTTATAACTTCGTATATGTTGAGGTGGTTTTAAACTGTACACAAACATCCCAGAAACCAATTTACTTGTGAATATGTTTCGGTCTGAAGCCAAGCCTTTCATATAAATATCTACCTAGCGTGACGTTTCCTATGCTGATTGTCATGTTCCTACGAAGTGTTGGAAGGAGTAATTTTAACCCCGACAATACCTAGGGCAAGGTCCTACATTAATTTATAACAAGTTTTGGGCTTGGTCGTTCCTTGCACATGTTCAGTATATTGATTCGCGTTTGCCTGGTGGGAAACCAGACATACATATATTGGTGGATTGTGCATTACAATTTTGAATTATAAAAAAAAAATCTGACCGCTTTGAGTGTGAAGGACACGTTTTTAACGCACTGGTTTCAATAGGCGCTTTAAACACGCGCCATATTACAGCCACCATTGCTGACTTCTATTGTCTTACCAAGATACCGAGCCACTGAGGCGGGCGTTGACGGGCCTCCACAAAGGCAAATTCTGGAGAGGACACAACATAATCTAAAATGGCAATAACCTGGCCTGTTATGTTAATGAAGAAGTGAAGTAAATTGAATAAAACGAAACAAATACTGAAGGTCAGCTACGGCGGGCGCTCATGCACGGCTGCTTAAAGGCGTCTATAGCGAAATTCCAAGCTCTTTTACCAACTCTAACATCGTAAACCGTGAAGCAGTGTATTTTTACTAAGACTGCGTTGCTGACGCTGTTCTCTATGTAATATTTATAACATTTATCTTTTATTTTATTACAATTTTTGAAGATTTGATGGTACAAGCAATTTTGTTATGTTCTAACGACCAATATTTCAACATTTTAAGCAAAATTATTGCGAAAGCAGACACTCAGGCACCAGAGCTTGCAGCCAGGGTACACCAGGAGTATCAAATGAGCATAAATTAATTTTATGAAAAAAAATCTTTATAGGTGTTGAAAACGGAAGCAACAGCAAACTCGGAATTTCAGAAAGTTTTCGTTTTCTTCCTGTCAGCCACTTGGAGTCGGGCATCGTAAGACGCGAAAATTTGAGGTCAAGAGCGGTAGTGGCTGCAGCTGCAGCAAGGATTTCCAGCTTGTCCCGACATCGAACGTTCTAACACTCTCGCCCCGAAATACAGATGACGATGGCCCATGACCCTCGCTGTCATTTGCATCAGATGTGTTTTGGGAACAGAGCTACCGGCTTCGTTCACGCCAATCGAAACCTGTCCAATTGAAAGCCGTTTTCAAGGAACGCGTTTGACTTATGTTAGTCCACACGGCCATCCTAAAGCAAATACAGAATCTTTATTTTAAGATGGCGATGCGAACGAAGAGCTCGGTAACCGCCGGTTCGACCTTCACGAAGGAAATTTCAGGAAGACGGGGATATACGAAATGATCACTTTGCCAGCACTGTTTCTAAGGCTGCCAATCTCTCCACTACCTTCATTTATTTTCTCTTTCTAACTTTAGGCATTTGTAAAGTGTACGGCGAGTTTATGTAGTGCGTTTTAAAACTTTTAGGGTAAAAAAAAAAAACATGTCAAAGCGCATCTTCTAGAATGCAATTGTTGCATAGGTTGCATAGCAGTTAAGGCCAGTAAGTAAAGAGCTTTGTCCTATTGTGGTTGTGTTTTTTATTGCTTGCGTTCACTTAGATTATTATTTCCATCATGTACATTGTATATGTGCGTCAATCAGTTATCCTTAAATTGTGCCTAAGATCAGTGGTGTGTAAATCTTTAAGGACGTTTGTTGACGTCCATGACGAACAAACCTTATTGACTTTTTGCCCATTATTGCAAGCTACAAAATGTTTAACATAGCGCATTGAAGGAGAAAGGGAGATTTATGTCCCCATCAGAAGCCATATAGCCTCTTTCTACACGTACAGCTAGCTTTAAAGCAGTCTTTGTGCCTGCAATAATACTTTCGCTACGCACACTGAATCGTGCCTTTGGTCACCCATAGCATCGACGAATGTAAGCAATCCAACCCACACTGGATAATAAGGCGGGGGGACAATAAAATCGTTTGGTCGCAACAGCAATAAGCGATCGCGGTCATAGGCTTCGAGTGTTAGAAGGATGTACTACAGAAGAGCATGGTGGCAAATGTTTAAAAATGACCACACTCCTCCTTCGTTGCAAACATTCGCAAAAAACAAACAAACAACAAAAACAGCAACACGAAGCCATGCGCCGCGCAGTAAACAAGATTTGTATTTAGCAAATAAAACCGGACGCCACTTTCAATGTAGCGACCTTGCGTGACTTTACCATTTGGGGTCAGAGTCGCCATTAGGCGGCGGTCTCGTGCATAGTACATGTTTGTGCTCAGGACTCGCGAGCGCGGGCCATGATCACGACTTACCCTGGCGTCCTCCCCGGCTCGTGTTCGACCACCGTCGGACATGTTCGGATGCGGTGACATTAATCGCTTCTCGTAACGGCTCTTTCAGCGTCCCTCCACGGATGGTGCTTGATGCGCCGTGTCATACTTTTTTTATCGATGCACAATTGTTGTGGCAGCGTTATAAAATAGTTTGCGGTTATGATCGTGTGAAAATAAGCTTTTCTTTCGTTGGTGAGTTTTTTGTTAGATTAATATAGCTCTAATTTAATTTGTGAATTTTTTTGAAGCTCCGGATTTTGGCCTAGTGCTTAATTGAGACATTGACAGAAATTTCAGGTGTTGTTTAGTAAACTTTTTCGCCGAAGACAGAATGTTTCTTAAATATTAGTTGGACGCACACTGTTTGTTAGAGTATCTACCATGCGATGGTAAGTGAACGATTCTTAATGTGAACTTTATTTGGATAGCCTCGACATCGTCTGTGTTCATACGTAGGGGGGATTTCTATGAGGTCAAGTGGGGTTACGAAGATGAAGACAACTCTATACAAATTGATTGACTGGTAATGTGCATTGTAATCGACAGTGACATTGAGAAAGAAAATTGCTGAAAGTAAAAAAATGCAAAAGTCTAGAAACAATTTACAGTTTCAAGTCAGTCTGGAAGCATTCAACAGAGTCATTCAACAAACCGTGCAATGCAAAGTTGCGATTATGCCAGTGACAAATGCAGCATATAATTAAACCACTGATCTCTATGACGATTGCTGGATTGCGTTTGCCCGCTCCGCGAATGCGGCCGCTGGCGGCCATCTTTTTGGTAGAGTTATATTACCTCTAGCCAAGGTACAGCTCCCTCAGCCACAATCATGGCAGACAGCGTTTTGGCAGGTGTGATGGCAGGCCGCCGTCAAATTATGGTGGGTGATATTTTGTGCTTGATTGAAATTGTTTGATGAAACATGTCTTTGAAACCCGGCGTGAAGGGTAGCCCGTCTTTGAGGACCCTGTGAAAGTTTCACGAAATCGCAGCACCGGGGAAAAGCAGCACAGCACGCATTGAAAGTCGCATCGAAAGAAGCATCGAAAGCAGACGCCGGTACGGCGTCTGCTTTCGATGCGAGCTGCGTTGCTTTCCCCCGGTGCTGAGCTTTCGTAGAACTTCCGCCGGGTCCTTAAAGATGAGGCTACCGTTCACGCCGGGTTTCAAGAATCTGCTTCGTCGAACAACTTCAATCAAGCACAAAATATCACCCACGGTACAGTGTATTAGATCCACGGCTATTTTATGGCAGTCTGCCGCCATTGTGCTGTCCGCCATATTACTATGGTGGCTAGAGATAATATAACTCTACCAAAAAGATGGCCGACCGTGGCCGCATTCCCGTCCATAGGCGGAGCTGGTCAAACGCGATCCAGCAAATAGACATAGAGATCAGTGAATAAAACTTATGATCACGTGCTTCTGATTTCAGGCGTCTAGCAAAATATATAAATGAAACATTCTTCCATATTTGGTGCAATTGTTCAGTCTCGCTTTCATAGCTGCTCCGGGGCGCCCTGAAGGCGCGCAACGTGATGGCCTCACGACGCAAAGCGAGCCCACCCTTTGGCGTCCTCTCTAATCCGCGTTGCCTCACTTCAGGCGCACCATCTTCCGTGGCTCTTCATTTGAAATTGACTCGAGGAAGATTTCATTGTAATCGGGGATTAGTGTCGCGTGGTATTAGCGCTGTTCGGCTCAAGTGATCTATCATGAAAGAAGAATGGTTCGGGGTCCTCGTGGGCATGGAGATTTATGTTTGTCCCTTGTCCTTCTTGTTCCCCTTCTGCAGGGATTATTTTCATCATTATTGCCCAGCTCGCTTGCCCCTTTGCATTTAATTGCATTATAATTATAAAATACCGGAGTTTTGTTTGGAGGCCACAGCAGTGGGAAAGGAGTCTGCCAAGGTATTCTACGGAGAAATCATTGTGCGATTGCGATTGAAAGCTGACTTTCACTAGGCTTGCATCCTTTGGGAAGCTTGCTTAAATTACTAGTTCCCGGCTTTGCGCCTATAGGTTAAAGAACGACAAAGTTTATTGAGCCGCTATGCTCAGTGCGCGTTGAGATTGGCGGAATATTTTGAGTCATTTGGTGCGTTGCTAAGGAAGGGTTGCAATTAGGGAGTCAAATGGAATGGAGACATGCTTTGGATATAGATGTTACAGCAATAGCAGATCTATAAACGCTCTCCATAAACGCCTACAAAGTAATATAACTTACGCCTTTTTTATAATTTCATAAACAAAATAAGCTGCGTTGCAATAAAAATATAGAATATCCGCTGATTTTTATTGCTTTTTCAGTCGTCATTCATTTGATTTATTTTCAGTATTTTTAAATCAACGATTTGGGTGTAAAAATAAATATTTCTTTATTTATTCTGTAAATTCCAACCCCAGTTAATCACAATCACATATTCGGCACGTAGTTTTATTCCGTCAGTCAGCTTTATCGTAAATTATTTCAAACTGAAACGTAAACTATCCTGATGCGTGCTACCTTTTCGATTTGCCATTGTTGTTACGCGAGCAAAGAGCAACCTGCGAAATGACTAGTGCAATATTAAGGAGCGTTTTGCCTCATGTCAAGTTCATGATCTACGAAGAGTGATAAGCCGCTTGAACTTGCCAATATCACTGTGTCTTTGCGATGTATTTGCCATAAACTAAAAAAATATAGGTGGTATTTTATATAGGAGCATTGGTCACATCAAAAAAAGATGCAATGATTTCACGTGATCAGATGAAGTTTTATCTGTTGTTTATTACCAGGTATTGGATGTGCCGTATCGCCCAAACTAACATCACACGAACCGTAGAAACGATTTAGTTGCCACTGACAACTGTGACAACTTTGACAACTTGATATCTTCATGTTTCTAAAAAGTGCACACGCAAAACATAGTCTTACCTCTAAATTTTGCTTAAGTTTAGCAATTTCAAAAGCTGACTGGTTTGGACTTTTGAAAGTTATGACTGCTTCAGTTTTTTAAACATAAACATAACAATGGCTCTTTAAAATACAACTCAAAAACTTATTCCTAAAAAAAAAGAAAACTAGGTTCGGTGGTTTATCAGCGGCGTATCGATCACGGGTGCAATTTCACGCACCGTTCCGTAACGAAAAGCCACGATACACGATTGATTAAAGCAGAACGTGCTTTGAGTAAATTATGGCTTGCCCACGGAGTAGGTGTTAAGGCGCAGGGTCACGGCCGGTTATATTTGCATGATGAAAGGAACGGCAGACCCACAGCATTTTCAATGAGTAGTTGAGTTTGTAATACAATTTGAATGTGCTAGCAGCCAGAATATATAGCTTTTTTTTATTTTTAGCGCCTATCACTGTATAGGAGAAAGCTTCTGTCCTTATGTAAGAACACATAAAACAAGATGTATGAATATAGTGGAAAGAATTCACGGAAGCTGATGCAGATTTTGTTCTTGCCGTTGTAACTTCCGCGCCATTCTAACGTGACGATTCTCTTCCCAGACCAGCTTGTAGTCTTGAGCAACAGCTGGAACGCCCAGTTTCGCCTTGGGTTAGGTTATCAATTACGGGTCGTTTTAAGTGCAGGAAGTGGAGACTCCCCGGTGTAGTTCATATTTCCTGAAAGGAGGTATTGCCGGAGATGCTGTTTTAGAAACCTCCAAGTCACACAGCCCGTCTGATGCTAGCAACGTTTCACCACGCTGCATTGCGAAATGCACGGTACAATTTGTGACGCGACCTTTGAATGTTTCGAAACGCTTACATGGCAGCGTAGTGGGCGTTAGCAGCTGGAAACGTAACATTTACTAGAAGGCGCGAAGCGTGAAGACACTAGCGTAACCCAACAATATTTAAGCTAACAATTTTTTTTTTATCTTGTGCTTTCCTTTTTATATTACTTCCTTAGCTTCTAGAATATGGTTAAAGATTGATTCGAGGGAGATGTCGCTATCATTAAATAATTAAGTTACCTCCGTCAAGGTAATCTTATAAACGTGTAGTTTACAAATCATACTCCATATAACCTCTCATTATCCTATTATGCGGCTAGATACGTGTGTGTCGGTGATGTATCGCAGGCACGTTTTACTTTAAACCTATACTTGTTGTTACCCCATGCGACTCTCCGCAACTGCTGTAGAGGATGTCTTGCGACTGCGAGTTTCCACTTTGTGCAACGTATAACGGGTGCATGGCATGCAAATTTAAATCACATTGAAGTTCTCATTGAGCCGCAGCCACATACATTCAGGGCGCATTGTATTTTCTAAAGCATCTTTTAAATGTAACCTTCTAATTTCCAAAATTCATCCATCCGTTCGTCCGTCCGTGCGTCGATGACTTTCTCCGCTAAATGTAGCGGCGAGATTTCCATCACGTGACCTTAGCACCAATTCACTTTCTCCACTAAATTTAGCGAGGAAATTGATGTGACGTGACATGCAGACAAATTCAGTTTCTCCGCTAAGTTTAACAGACGAATTAACGTCATGCAACCTAAACACCAACTCAGTATATCTGCTAAATCTAGAGGGGACATTAGCGCCACATGCCCTGACGTCTCGTGACCTATACGCCAGTTCATTTTCCCCGCTATATTTAGCGAGGAAATTGATATCAGGGAACCTCTACAGCAATTTAGTTTTCCCGCTCGCTCCCGAAACGACTGTCTAATGCCTTCTAGACAAATTGAAACGGTCGCTACTAAATACTGCACGCCATGCATCAGTGGACATTGGAGATAAGCGTCGCTGTCTAATAAACCAATTTTTCTCAGGTCGCTGCCAGTGTTTTCAAGCAACTAAGATTTGCTGCGCAGATAGGCCGGTCTCCGGTTGTTATGTTCGGGGCCTCTCTAACGCCGTGTTTTGCGTGACGCGGAATGAATGACTGTCAGTCAGTCCCCGGTCTGAAGACCAGGCGCTCAAAAGACGACCGGGGTATTCCCCCGCGTGGTGGCAAGGCTGTGGGATGTCGATGGTCGCGTCGCACGTACGCGGATCTGAGGCCCGCGCCCTTGTATTCTGGCCGCGAGCTAACGAAGTTGATGGCTCGTCTTGGTCGAAGGACGCCCAAAGGCGAGCCCCAACTCTTCAAGGCCCGGAGACGGCGCGCGGCACACAGGGACTCATCGTGCGTGGCTGGTCCGCCAGGGCGGATTGATGCAAAATATATTCAACGCTGAAGTAATGTCAGTGAGGAGACCATCATTACTAAGCGTCTCACTCGATCTTCCCAGGTGCCGTACTGCCTTGCTTTTCCGCCTTGTCAGGCATGGTTTAGTATGGCTTGGTGCGACTAGACTCTGAGGAAATATACTTTTCTTTTTCAGTTCTGTAGGTGTCTACTGCTTTATTCTTTTTTTTTTCTTCTCAAATATTGCGCATTTTATTTTAAAAGCATAACATCACGTGTGTTTACTTCAGATCATTTTGTGAGGCGGTGTGCTCTTGCGGGTATTAAGGCATACTTAAAATTGAAATAATAAAATCGCGAAGGAAGACGACGAAACAAAAACAGGACGAGGACAAGACAACAACATCAAAGAGCGTTGTTGTCTTGTCCTTGTCCTTCGTGTTTTCATTCTTTCAATTTTTAATATCTAAATTTCAACACGCCCGCCCTAACTTGTATTAATTCATGCTTTGCAACGTTTTTGAATGTTGAGGATGTCGAAAAAACTGTCGTACAAAATTTGTATGATTGCTTTTTTATTGTTTTTACATTAATTTTTATGTTACAGTGCCTTTTTTCCGTAATTCATTTGAGCCACAAGAAAAAAAAAAAGAAAAAAGTATGAAATATCATAAAATAAGCGAACAGCAATTAAATGCTCACATCAGGAATGTGGGAGATAGAGTTAGCTAGATGTTAGATGAATAAAGTACTACCAAAATAGAAGTAAGGTGTTAAAGCTATAAAATGGTGTTTCAGGTAGAGATGATCCCAAACGCCTTCACGATTGATGTCTTTTTTTATATATATACCTTTAATATAAAATTAGGCTGTAAAAAATCACTACTTCTTGAAAAATGAAACCAGATTTGTTTGATATAAATCAAATTTATTTGATCTAAACCAGATTTATTCGATTTCAATCACACTAGCCTAATTAGTCACTCTAATATTTAATGAATTTTTAAACATGGCAGATTGATTGATCAATCCGTCCAATTACTGATAACCATACGGGAGAACAAATTACAGTAAATTTAAAGAACACTTTAATTAACAACTCTTAACTAATACTCAGATTCTGCGCCAAAAAAAAAAAAAACTGACAAAAAGTGAGTGGCAACAAAGGAGAAGGCTGGTAGGGTGGGCATGTAATCCCCTATATATGAGAATAAAAACACCCTGCATTTTTTTATATCACTAAAAAGCTTTATTTGCTTTTCCTCTTGTGTTTCGAATTGCTTGCAATGCGATGTTACGTAACCGACGAACAAAGTGGAAGGTAGGAAGAAATGTGATTTTCTCAAAAGAGCACTGCTTTTTGCTCGTATTAAGCATCGTATAAATATTCCATGCTTGGTGGAGCTTTTATTTGAGTACAAAAGAAATACCCACAAGAAGCATTAAATCAGGAACTCACTGTAAATAAAAACTATTTTCGGAACTATTTTATCAGAAAATTTTTTATTTAAATCAGCATGAAACTGGTCTGATTGAAATCAAGATTTTACTCATAAACTAGATTTTAATTATGACTTCAGTCTTCTTGATTATCATTCTCCACCCAGAATCGCCACAGGAAAAAAATTGTCCTAGCACATGTAGTTTTATTCAAACGCACATGCTTAAAGGGTATTCCGGCGATTTTCTTAAGCTACCCCAACTAACTATATTTTCGGAATCACCGGCCTTTAGTCTTTCTGGCATGCTATTTAGTATCGCGAAATTCAGAATAGTCATTATGAATTCGGCAAGTGAAAATGATGCCAATATCAACATTCAAATGTTCCCGTGCTCTTCACTGCCGTGATGTAAGGGTGAGGCTGGCTTGCAGGGTCAGCGGGCAGTCTAAAAATTGAATATGCCGAGCATCTGTTTCGTGCTGCTGCGCCGGTGCTGGTGCAGCCTCCAAAGCATACATTTGACACCGTGAAACTGCTTGTAATCAGTTGAGAACAAAGTCTAGAGTTAAAAGAATAAAGCCCTGCCGTCCACTTGCGTCACTTTTTTTTTTTTGCCAGTAGCGACTTTTATTTTAAAAGGCACGGTGAGGACCGAAATTGCAAACTCAATAAATTCGCGGAAGAAAAACAACTTTTTTCGTCCCCACAGAGTTTTCTTTTTAAACTTAAAGTCTCTAATGGCCACAATAAAAAAATGACGCTTGCGGCAGTCAGGGGTTCACTCTCTGGACTGTATGTAGAATTTGTTCCCAACAGATTGCAATCAGTTTCGTGGTGTCAAATGAATGCTTTACAAGCTCGCTTCAGTACCCGCTCACCAGCACGAAACAAATGCTTGGCATAGTCTATCTTTTAGACTGCCCGCTCGACTGGCAAGTCGGGCTGCCACTGATATAACGGCACTCAAAGGTTCGGGTCTTTTTGAATGTTGGTTTTTGCGTGAATTTTATTTGCCCATTTCACAATAATATTCTAAATTGCGTGATACTAAATAATATACCGGAAAGATTGAAGGACGGGGATTCAGAAAATATTGTTAGTTGGGTGGCTAAAGAATATTGCCGCACGCAACGTTTCTCGAGTGGGTTGACTTCTTAGCGAACGTGCAGAGTACCAGAGTAACTCACGCTGAATGGGGCATGAAAAGCAAAACAAACAAACAAACAGTCGCGTCCGTCCTCGTTGTTTGTGACAGCACATGCTATGTACTTCGAAAAATCTGTTAATAAAAAGAAGTAAAAAAATGGTGATGTTTGTTTTCAGAAAACGCAAGGTCGGTCTGCGTTATACGTTGTATAGCTATACGTTGTTACGTTCCTAACTCCGGCGGAGGCCGTACCCCAACTAGGACGCACTTACAGGGACGGCGCGCGACACAATCGCACGACAGAGACCCTCTCAAAGATCCGGAACCGTGGCTTTTGAAAACCGGCAGAAGACACCAACGTCAACGGGGTCTCGTCTTCCTCTCTCTCTAACAACGAGAAGAGCTGCTGCTGCGAAAACATAAACCTCCGGGCTAATGACAGGGGCTGTTGGACCTCATTTTCATCGATGCCGACAGTTACCTCCGATCACAGGAAGATCCCGCCGGTGTCGAAATCTCGCCACGTCACCGCGGGTATATAAGGGGGACCCGCGAACAGGCGCGGCAGAGACAGAATGGGACTAACCAACGCTACCGTCCTTAAAACATCATCACCATATTAGCGTTGAGAAGTTCGCGTGGCGCCCCCTTACGACGAACCGGGGTGACGTCACGGCGAGGAGAGAATTTTTCCCCCGCTCGCCCCGCTCGCCCTGGGGAAGCTGTGACGACGTTAGCTGTCAGCGCGCTCGTTTCTATTTAATTTTTTTTGGGCGTGTTTTTCGTAGGAAGTGTATATTTTTATATGAACCTTTATTGAGGTATGGCCTGTAGCCACAGGCGAAGCTTCAACCAACATTTTAAGCATGGTTGACAGGGCATGCAACGCATGAATCCCAGCTGGTATATGAAAATAAAGAAATATGGCCACAATTGCAGGAGCATCACTATAGATTTACATCTCGCACAGTAAATGCTGCTGATGGTCGGAATGAATTGGCAGGTTATGATTATTTTTTTATCTCTGTTTTTAAACAAGATCGCCGAAGCAGAAAAGCTGCATGCTGCTCGAGCAACATGTTAAATACAGTCTGGGCCATCAAGAAAGAATCACAAGTAAGACAGCCCAAGTGCAGGGGCAAAGTAGAAAAACAAACAAGGAACATTTATTATATACATTGCTTGCATTTGATCTTTGCTGGATTCGGATAGTATCTCAATGGACTACATGGGTGGTATTTGTGGACTTGTTTATATCAACCCTCAAGTAATGTATTACAAACGTAAGCGAAGGAGTCTAGCTCGGTATTAGTCCCTTAAGCCCTAAAATTGAGATTTTACTTAAATCAAATTGTCCTGAAGCTAAAATACCACAAGCTTTTCTCACGCAGACTGTCGCCCTTCACGGGTTCCACATTTTCTGCTGCTAGTGCTGCATCTACCACTGGACAGACGTTCGAATGCTTGCTTTTACTCCTGTTTCCCTCTGATGTCAGAGAGTCCAGCTGTGAGGAGTTTGGAGGCTGAGGAAGCTTTTGGGGACCTGCAGCAGCGTATCTTTTAATTGGAAATGACAATTCAGAATAAACGGTGTATTTTCGGAATAGGCTGGAATAAAGAACGTCAGGAAAAAGTATAAACATTCCATATTACGGCACTATTGCCGTGCCTATTTTGGGCAGTTCAATACATATCATACAGACAACTGAGGGCAATTTGGCCGTCTTTGCTGCTACCATACAAACTAATTTCCAGTAATTGTGCAGCTTCTAAGAAATATGCCTGCATACGTGTATAAACTATATAATTAATTCGCGAAGAAGCTACATTTATGTAACACAACCCTGTTCCACGAGCACTTTCAAGATCATCAGACGCACGGCCTTTAAAACATCTGCGAACCAGCGCATGCAGAGTGGCAGCGCAGAGTCAGGGTCGCGAGCTACTATGCCGACCACCCAAAGGCCCATGATATAAATGCCACTTAAAATGCCTTGAAAGCGGTATCTAATATCGTCTTAAATCATGAACGTGCAAGGAACAGAATTACAGCGTCTGAAATGCTTGCGCCATCGCTTCACCGACCCCTCGCAAGATTGCTTTGTGTCGTGTGGACGGACGGGGAGGTTCATCGGCGGAATTGCCTCCGCCGAAAGCTTTCGGGATTTGTAACCCAATTTTTAAGGTAAAAGGGACAAGCAGGCTTATAAAATGTACGGAAGCACGTCAATACCGGCCTAACTCAACGTCTTGCACACCAGGTAAACGAAGTCCAGCTCCTCGAAGGGCTTGCGGCACACAGGTTACAACGCCAAACCGGGAATCTACAGGAAACCTGTGCTGGCACTGCTGGGAGGCGAGCCGATGCGAGATCGCGGAGCGGAGTACTCCCCCTGACGTCACAGTACACCTCACCCAATCCGGGCGCGGCGACCGCAGCGACGCTTCTGCTCGCTCTCGGGGCTAATAGCCCAAGCCCGGCCTCCAGCCTGCCCGTCCCCCGGCCCTTCACAACGTAAACGCCAATTTATGCTGTAAACAAGATGTTTAGCCGCTGCAGTACTCTTTCTAGCCTGGGGTCTTTAACGCGCATCACGTAGTTTTGAAACACGATCGTAAGTCGGAACGATGTTCATCCGGATCCAGTCGGGCAGGGGTGAGAATTCAACACGGGATTTCAGGGTTCTGCAGCACGAGCTTTCGCTTTGTGTGCTCCGAGCTGAGGTGCGCTATAGGGCTCGGCCACCGATAGCCCCCCCCCCCCCCCCCCCGGTCCAATAACCGACTGTTCCTTATTAAGCTGACGAAAGCACACTATACTAGTGTGCTTATGAGGCTTCGGACATTTTTCTTTATGCACTAAGTGAGGTACAGACGAAGTTCACGCTCGTGCGCCTGAATGAAAGCTGGCGCTTCAGAACAGTGAAATTCTGGGTTCACTACTCACCTCAGTCCGCTTCACTCTGAATGAGCCCCGTATCGGCGTGAGTTACTGCGTCACCACCACACGATGCACGTTAAAGATTCTAGGCTAAAGATGGTGCCGCGTTGGCCAACTTTCTCATTCACAGCGAAGGCATCCGACGCCGCTTGGAGCAGGTTAACTTGACGCTGTCTAAAACTTCACTACAACAAATAACTTTATGCTGCGTATTTTGGCTTTCAAGACTTGTACCGGTCTTAAACGTGCACGAATCGTTTTAAAGTGAGATCACGGACATAATGGTTAGTTTTGAGACAACCCTAATTAAAGCGAGTCATGGTGTACGAAGGGCGGGCGTCTAGTCACCGGATGTATTCTGAAATTACCGGTCTTCTCAAAGGCCTTTCTTTACCGACCTTCTGCACGCTCCCCTCGGAGAACGTTAGATATTAGCTACGCTGACGGGTGCGCACGCTATTGACCGCGCTTTGGCATTGACAGCTCTAGGTTCGAAAGTGAAGTAAGGGATGGCCTCTACGATTTAGGTCAAACGACAAGGTTGCTCGGAAGACGAACGTTTTTGACGGCTCAATTTGATCCTTTTTGAGTCAGCAAGGTCGAAGGAGCTGTATGTTTTTTTTTATTCGTCTTAAATTTGCGAAAGAACTACAGACTGCGGCACTTCCGAACGAGAGTTTCAAGCAAAAAAGTGTATTTTAAATTGGTTTATAAATTGGAATTGGAAAAAAGTGTATTTTAAATTGGTTTTAAATTGGAAATATAAATATAGGAGATGAAAAGTTGTCGAAGATAAACATAAGAGAACTGCCGCTTTTGTTCTGCAGAGGCTGCAGAAGCACAGTTTTAGAACATTTTTGTATAAAAGAGTTTCTCAAAAAACGAGTATCTTGTATACTGAAAATATACTAGGTGTGCTGCAAAACATTGCGGATATCGTCGTATAAAAAAAAATTGCAGCGATAAAAATATTTTGTAATAACGTCATGTGATATGCACAAATACTGAAGGACAGACAAAGAAGACTCCACAAAGCTTTCAATGAAAAGTTTAATAAAAAAATATACACACAAAAATGATCTACTAACACACATTCAAGTTGCCAACATTAACTGAATTAGAGACAGACCCATGTGCTGACGCTGTCCATCCATGATGGCAAACCCTTCATTTTTTGTTTTTTTTTACTTCTCTAGAATGTTTGCTCTACAAGAATCCTGGACACAATGGCACGCACAGAGAACGGTCAAATGAAAGAAACGTGACTGTGTGACTGATGACGGATGTTCACACGCTCGATCATTAATGACCGCCCTCTATGCGCCAAGTACACTTTGCAGCGGGTCAGCGAGATTCCGTACACAACTGAAGTTGCAAAATTCACGAACTGGTTCGTGTCTCTTTGTATTGTTTCTGACATTGTTCTCAAGCTCCATTATTGCTGCCTTTGATTTTTTTTCTATGCAAAATACCAGATACAGGTGACTAAGAAGAACTTTTAAACATTCATACAAGAAACCAAACAAAGTTCTTACCGGGGCAATGGAGAGCAGTGGTTTGTAAACGAATAATTCGATTCTTTTTCTTTACAGAAGCAAATCTGTGAATTGAGAACAATTTACACTATCTCACTATGACTGACCCATATGTCCAAGTATCGACCTCAGGTGCTGCCCCGCCCATCCACACATTCCTTCCACTCGCACTTTCACCCGCTCCCCCTCCCCCTTCTACTATAGGATATTGCTCTGACCAATGATCATATAAAACTTTGAAGTGATGAACCTCCTAGTGAAACGTCTGCAGCCGTTCTAAAGCCTCAACGAGACTATTTAAAAACAACAAGAACGTTCATATTTACGATTATTACACTCATGTGAGAAAACGCACTTCAAGCGAACCAAAATTTTGTTATTATGATATTGTTTACAAAATCATTAAATAGCTACCACAGTTTTAATATGCGAAGATAATGTGATGTTTCCGCTGGAAAGAAGGAATCTTTAAAAATAGCTTGTGAGTAACCAGCTGAGCAGTACAGAATGACACGACGTCTTAATATTTGTAGACGACAAGTATTGTAGATGAGCTTATCAAATTGACTATTTTAGAGCAGTATTTCAAGACCCACAGGGCTATACCCCATTCAATGGAAGTGAATGATTCAATATGAACTTTCTAGAATTACGTACGTCTCTATATTTAGAAGCAACAAGGTTGTATATAGCTAAGTTAAAGCGCATCGCTGAAAAGTAGAAATAAAGCAAATAAAATGAGGAAAGATGTGTACTTAAAAGTTTTTACCGTCATATCTTTTTTGAGATATGTAATTATGTGATGACTGCAAAACAACTAAATGCTTCCTCCAGTTTTAGCGGGCCCCTATAGCAATACCTATATTTAAAGAAAAAAGTAAATCTTTAAAGATACAACGTCTGCATAGACTAATTTTCAATATCACATCTGACGAAGCGTCACACGTGAATAACACACCACAGCTACAAACTATGGTGGGTATTGTACGAAAGAGATTAATAATTCGCAGGGCAGTTTATTTTTTTTTTGCTCGTCGTTTCTGCTTCCATGCTATCCCGATAATTTTATTCAGGTCTATTGAAGCCTATAAAAATTAATATTTTTTTCTGTTGGAGCTCGGCCAAGGGAATTCCCTAAATACAGACGGATGCGAAGAGCAGACGCGGACGTACCGCAGAGGATGTCGAGCTAAAACAGTCTATCCGCGTCTATTCTTGCAGAACGCGCGTTTTCGCGCCTCTCCTAAACAACATCTCTTCCCCCTGGCCGCGACGTAGTACCAGAAAAGCACGAGGAAGAAACCAAACTCCAGTCCCGGGGGCCTCACTACAAAAGGGTCCTCCCGTGGACAGCCACAATTAGTGCGGTCTCTCACCGCGAACAAGGAGGCTCGCCGAAACCGAGCCATTGTGTCATCTTCCACTGGCCTTTTACAATGACGAGGAAGACCGCTCCTTGCTGCCCCCGAAAGAAGCCGCTGATTAGCATTCCGATTGAAGTGTAAGGTTATTTCAGGACCGCTGTCGACGCCTCGTCGTCTTCTCCCCGCAGCGGTCGATACACATCGCGACGCTGGCCAGTGGTGACCCGGGAACTGCGGCTGTGGTTATTGGATGCGTAAACAGGGCTCACCCCCAATGCGAATAGCCGTCCAGGAACTGTTTATTCGAGACGTCGTCGGTATTATTCATGGCTGCCCAGCGGCTCCGGGGATTGCGTGTTATGCAGATACCTGTCCTTCCGCTGTCCCTCGTCGTCGCGTCCCGAAAGCTTCTGGACGTTCGACCGGACGGTCTCCTGTTGATTGGCTGCCGTGCCTGCCCGAGGCGAACCCTTCGTTCGTTTGTCTTCTGAGACGCTCACACAGCCTTGACTCGCTCTTCTGGCGGAGACGGGGGTTTGTGGAAGGAAGAAAAGAAAAAAACGGTATTCTACGGGAAATCCGGGTTCATTGCTGCTGCGCCCTTTTGGGCCTTGCGCGCCCCTGAGGCTCTTTGTTTTAATTGTTGTCTTCTGCGAAACCTCGTCCTATTATTGAGAAACGCCTGAACGTGGAAGTCCCTGTAATAGTATTAAGTGGCCGGAGAAAACGACACCGTATAAGTTAAAATAGTCAAACAAGAGGTGAACTGGTGAGAATCTATCGTTGAAGAACCTGGAGATTGAGATGTTCCCCTTTTTCTGTTTTCCTCACTCTCGAGGATTTTCAAAGATAGACCGTATAAAAGATGCCTTTGGAAGTGCGGTACAGTGAGCGAAGTGTGATTTAGTTGGGTAAATATAATCTTATCAGTCTAGTCGTACCAATGAGGCAAATCAAGAAACAATAAAATTATGCTACCCGTTGTTCTAATAGGTATCATCAAAACAGAAAAAATCATAGGTGTCAAAATATTAGTGGAGAAGAGGAAGGTTTTAACCAACTTCAAGGCAAACTAGTGCGGTAAGCCGCCAGTCACCAAAATCAAATCTCGGAAGCGCTTCATTGTTTTGTTGCGGTTTGTAATTGTGAAAAATAAAACAACCACAACAAAAACGGGTGAAGTCGTAATAAAAAAAGGTCAAATAGGTATTTTCTTGAGGGCGCACGTGGCTTTTTTATGTATGGGCAAACACGTTTATTTACGGTTAGCCAAGGAATTATAATCCTCTTCTTTCCTGGCTTTCTGCTAAAAGCTTAAACGTTTATCGAGCTTTTTTTTTAACAGAGGCATTAATTGATTACAGGCGTCAACTCATATAGATCGGGCTTTGACACATGAGCTTCCATTACCTTCATACTTTTATGGTATTTATTTTCCCTTAATAAATGGCTGTTAGCTTAAGCAGAGTTCTACTAACTGTTGAGTTCCCTCGTCACCTATAGCCACCCGTTGCTAAAAAACACTCTAGTCAGTTACAAGGTTCAGAACGTCACAGAGGAGCTTCAGTTGTCCCGCCTCCAATGCGAGCTTCCCATTTTCGACAACGCTGTGACGTCTCGTGCACCTTCCGCACTTTACCTGCACCTTTCACTGTGCTTTGGTTGTGCGTGCAGGCAGCCAGAGCACAGCGGAAACCATGAAGCACGTGCTGGAGGCGGAACGTTCGCACGTCAGGCCCTGCCGTTCTCACTATGCTTGTAACCATAGAAGATACAGACCTACCTGTTTGCGCAAGCAAACTGACGGAGTAATATGTTCAGACAATGCTGTATTTTTTCAGCACGACTTCGGGTGCTGAATTATACGTAGCATTACGCTGCTTGACATTGGTTATGCCAACAAGGGATTACCAGTTATTCTGATATCTCTTAGACTTCTCTCTAAAAAAAAAATATACTCCTGTTGTGGGAATACCGCTTACTTTCCCGGAAATACCCCTTTGAAATAATATATTTTTTAAAGTTCCGATGTTTCGTTTGGGCTACCAGTATTGCGCAATATAGATACATACAGTCTAAGAAACTCTCCGGTTTTACTTTTCAGCAGAAGACAGAGCCAGTCTATTAAGGAGAACAATAGAAGGAGGCATAAAACTCCTGTATACATAAAGACCGTAAGAAATGCACTTCGGTTCCAAGTATTACTATTGACCGTCCGAGTAACTTTAAAGAAAACTTGATCAGTGAATGCTAATTTCATGTCCTCGATAAAACCTACGCAAATGAGGCTTCTGAGGTAAGTTTAGATACTTTCGAAACGACTTATATATACAAAAAAGAAAAAAAATCCCTTTTTAATCAGTGAGGCGCTTTAGAAGAGCTCAAAAACCGTGCCCGACGGCAGAACTAAATAAAAAATACAGATAAAGAGCAAGGTACATAAACATGTTAAAACAAAAGGCCCACAGAAACTTAAAGTATATGAAAAAAAAATAACGTGAGCAAAGTACTTAAAAATATCAGAGATTTCTATTACAACAGTTCTGTCAGCAATAGATTTAATCGTTTTGACCTGATATGGAGAAGGTTGGAGTCTCTATTGCACCGGAATGACACGCAAAAAAGCATTGCATCTCTAACCATAATGACGTCCCATTGTCGGATAGCTTCCTTGCCAATGTTTACAATAACGTTTTTGTAAACTCAGTAACAAATACAAGCACAACTGACGTTTGCGGTTATATAGAGATAAATGTTGAAGACACTATTTGTTTAGATTCATTCACCCAAGAAGTAAGAACAATATTTCGCTGCGTAAACGTTAGCAATAGCTGCGACGCTGATGATACAAAATACGGCCTATTCTATGTGTATTGGTCTTTTTTTTTTTTTTTTTTGCAATACCCGGCGGATAACTTCATTATTTGTCTAAAGACAGCCTCCTTCCCTAAAAAAACTGTAGATAGCGAAAGTTGTGTACTTAATAAAAAGGCGCTAAAATAAAATGAACAACAGCAAACCTGTATCACTTCTCCCAGTCTTTTTTAAAGGTTTAGAGACAAAAAAATGGTAATCGTCTTTGATGATAAGGCAATTAATGAAATCAGCCTTGTTGGTGTGAGACTTGACAACAACAAGTTCTAGTGGTTCTAGTGTCAGCTGTTTAAAACCGTTTGCTATACTGATGTATAACTCCTCGTTAGCTCAGTCGGTAGGGTGCTCCACTGCGAATGAAGAGGTCCCTGGTTCGACACCAGGTCCAGGCAGATTTTTTCAGTCGCGCACCAGTCACCTAGCTGTGTTTGGAGATGTGTGCTTGTCCTCAGTCCCCCTTGTTCCCCTTCCTTCTCTATGGATTATAATCGTTTTCGCAATCGTCTAAACGTGCGTATTGAAAAGTATACTATAATTTCCGAGTCTTAGTTCGGGATCAGAAAGAAGCGAACTACACAACTCTAGGTTTTCTTGAGCAAAAAGAATATATATTACACAATTGAAAAAACAACAACAAAAAAAAAGACAACAAGAACGTAGTACCGGGTATATATCTATAAGTTTTACCATGGCATTCGGCTTCATTAACCAATAATTGCTTCTCCAAAAGCTTCAATTTTTTGGCATTAGACGACATGTGGCTTTCCTCATGGGTTCTATTTAGAGACCCGGCGTCAGTATATTAATATAGGTGGTCACGTCTCTGATAAATAACGCATAAAATCAAGAGTACCTTAAGGGTATATACTCGGACTGATGCTTTGAACATGTCATAAATCACATCATAAACATTGCACCGCGTGCGAAATTTATTATTTACGCTGATGATATCAGCATCTTAATATCGGCAGGAAATCGTAACGACCTTATTCCAAAAACAAATGACATTAATAGCGGGATGGAAACTTGGTTTGTATTAAATGGTATTTGAATAAGTAATAAAAACCATGCTTTTTAGTGAATATTTATAGCGACATTATCTTCCCCTTTGCCCCACTTAAGGAAGAGCTTAAAAGCTCTTCCACAATCTTGGGTGTATTTTTTGTACATCAGATGCAATGGTGTAGCACACGGAGGGGCCGGGGGGCCCTGGGCCCCGGATGCCAAGCGTTCCATTCACGTGGAGGGGGGAGGGGGGAGGGGTAGCTCTGGCAGCACCCCCCCCCCCCCCCCCCCACTTACCCCCCGCCTAGCTTTACTGGTTTGATGCGATCTCGGGGAGTGAAGGGGGGGGGGGGGGTGTCTACGACAGACATAAGGGCCCCGAGTGTTAGATGGCCTAGCTACGCCACTGATCGCATGTCTTAGACTGAGCACATAGACCATAAACTTGCTGGTATCATTGCTTTGCTACATAAACATCGTCTCGTTCTTGCAGCAAGCGTCAAGTTACATTTGTACATTATGTTATTTGCATCTCATCTTAACAATTACTACCTAGTCTAGGGTACTGCAAAAAATACATAAAACTGTCTAGTGCCAAACAGACTCTTGCGCGTGTTACAGATTGGCGTAATTAATCTTTATTGGTCAGGTTGCCTAAACAAAACATTCATAGTTAATGCAAACTGTGAGATATTTACATGTTGTATACAGAAAGAGAAGGTTCCATGAGGCGTCCTCGAGCTCCTGGCTCTCGATCCATTTTCTTCTTTCTCTGAACGGCCAGTGAAATCTACAGATTTCAATCAAGAAAGGTAAACCCGGCTGTTTAGTTCGCATAAATAAACGAAGGTTCACAGAAAGCTGAAACTGTGAGAAATTTACCCTAGTGGTGGTGTTAAAATGCAAAAATTTGAGCACATTGCGTTTCCTGAATCAATAAATAAATAAAAAAAATTCCTATGAGCAGACCTTTACCTAAGCGTAATTTTCATCGTTGTCATATTTGAGTTATGGGCGCCTGTAGTATTTATTTCGGTAAAAATAAACTTGTCTGTTCGAAAGACAATATGTATTGCTTTCTCTTTTGCTGACAAGTTTCTCGCCGACATAACTGCTACACGCACCCTAAATTTCAAAGTTCAAATTCAAGGAAACTTAGGCTGAGGTAGACGTCGCCTCATAGATGATTGTTTTTCTTTTGCATTTTTTAAAAATCTAGGTTACGTAATGTGCTCGAATTTTCGCATTTTATCACCACCACTATAGAGCCACTTTTTCATGGAGCTTTAGCTTTCTGCGGAGCGTAGTTCATCCATGCGGGTTAAAAAGCCGGGTTTACCTTTCTCAATCGTACCCTATACTTGGTTCTGCAGCACACTGCCCTTCAAATGAGCGCTCTACTACACGCTCACTCATAACACAGCGTTTAGGGGTACAACAGTGCAACGGTCTTTCAAACACTCGTCGACTCCTCAGCGCAATAAATATGATCACTAGTTACTCCTCTGCTGCGTAATACTTCTCGAACTTGTCCGGTTCACTTCATCTTCGTCCTTACCCAGGTGTTACATGTTGTTATCAACTTTCTGCTGAGCTGTAGGTTTGTCGGGGACCACCATGTTTTCACAGTTTTGTTACGTGTCTATTTTCGTCAGAATTGGCTGCTGTGGATTTGGTTCCCTTTCTCACTTTTTAGCGACCATCCAATTCGTTGCACGAAGATCTGGTGAGCTCGAGTGCGTTCAAAAGACTGTGCGCACTTTTTCCTCCTCTGAATCATTCCTGATAACTGTTATGTGTGCAATGTCAGTGTTACCTTAGTATTTTCTAAGCTCGCGACAACATTTGTCACCTGCTCGACTGTGATATGGTTGTGTAGGGTGTTCTGTTCATTCCCTTCTAGCACGGGTCAGTTGATAGCGATTAATTCTTAACTCTTTAGAGTTGTTCTACTGTCCTCTTTCGATTACCGTTTAACTTCAATGAGTTCTCTCTTTCGCTTGAGTGGCTCGGCCGGTTTGCTAGTCTGCTGTTTTTTAAATTGGGAATGCTCCGCCGGGTCAATCCCACCTTTTTTACCTCTAAAAAACCGACAGGTAGGACGAATGTCATCAATTGTGGTGATCCGGTCAGGAAGATCCGCGGTAGCGTTGAACCTTGGAAGGTCCACTCAAAGCTAGTGTAGATGGCTGTCAGATTATTATAGCCCTTGCAGCAACGCACTTCGTTTTTCTTTTTTTTTCTTTTTTTTTTGTGATTGTCCGTAATATGTCGGACCCAATCAGGAGGTTCATGCTTGGCGGAAACTGCACGTCCGGGAACATGGGCGTGTAGGCAATCATTTCTTTTTGTTCGACGCTGAAAATAAATTCGTCATCGGTACACTTGTACAATTTCCTTGCAGATGAACAGGACTTCCACCGCCTTAATCAAGCACTCCGTCTGATTGAAATTACTTTGTAGCCTAACTTGGACAAGCCGTACTTGCTGGCGTCGTACCGTAAGACTTCCGAAGGTGTTCAGGCTGAGCGTAGCAATTCCAGCACTTTAAGATCGAGCTTGCGGGACAAATCCTCACGCTAGCTGCCTCCGTCGATGATAGTGCGAGAGTAGAAGTTCTGACTTTCAGTAATAGCCCAGGCTAAAAACCTTTGAAGGAGGACCTTTGGCGTCAGGAAGGCTGTCTTGACTTGCAGGGCTTGCGTTTTGCACGCTAGTATTGCCGCTCTCTTGTTCAGTGACGCTTGCTGGCGGCTTTCAGTCTGGGTCGCAGACGGACGTGGAGTGTCTTCCTGAAAAATGGAAACATGATAGCTTCTCACGACAACCTCTTGCTCGCTGCCCGTTCTTTGTAGATCGAAAGCATTATATGTCTCGGGATAACCTTGCTTTCATCTTCTTAAATGGTAGGTCACCAGTGCAGGTGGCAGTTGCGTGATCCGTCGTTCTACAGAAGAAGTAGCCTGATTCGCTATTGGTATGCAGCATTGCATGTGCGGGTTGTGTGGATAATTGAGTTTTATCTGTATCATTTTGTGGGCTGGATTCTGGACGCGTCTCAATCTCTCCCGCTCTTCCCCTGCACTCCACTTCGGTTTGAAGGAGGCTCGGGATATTGGAAAGCTCACCTTCAACTGGTGGGACTGCATGTGTGGTGCTGATGGAGATAGATCAGTGACTATTTGAATCCATTGCAGTTCCAAGTCTCGGTAAGACGACTTCAGTCCGCATTGCTGGAGAGGAAGAGGAAGCCCGTCGATAACTCCAGGACCAAGTCCTTCAGTAGGGCTTTGAGTATGATGTCTGCCATTATTGTGAAATACATGTCTAATCCGATGCCAGGAGCTTTCAGTCCACAGATGTTTAATTAGATGTGGTCGCACATCCGACGTAGACTTTGTGTTCTTACGACTGCATAGCGTTAACAAGCTCTTGGTGTTGTTTTATGACGTTTGCAGTTCTGCAAGAGGATTTTGTACGATGCATCGTCGATTACCGAATCGACCACAAAGTATCCCGATTGCGTCATCGCCGCAGGCATCGTTAGTTTGTAGGCCTGAGTTCGCTGCAGCCGCATATCCGGTGACGAGAGCCCGCATGTAGTGAAACTTCTGGCATTGGGAGACGCTCTGGTTTTCAATTAATGCACTAGAGATCTGCTCGCAGAAAGTCCGCCATGCACCAATGTCGCCGTTGAAGTTCCGTAGCTGAAGCTTGGGTAGCCTGACTCCACCCATCACGCGAGCTCTTGCACTGTTCTAACTTCCCGGCTGATTCGTCGGCGGCGGCGTCGATGGCTGCATTTGTCCTTGCTGGAGCGTCGATGTCTTACTACCAAGCACTGCGATGATACCCATGGCCTCGTCGTCGTACTTAACTACAGCGGTGTATTCTGCGACGAGGACTTTACCAGAGACATGGTCTTCGATCTCGGTGTTGATCTGGCCAACCTCAATGTTCCTTGTAGTTAATCGTTCAAGGAGAAATATCAGTGTAGACAAGTTTGCAGTTTCAGAAACCGTCATGGCCTCGTCGATGACTCGCGAGTTTTGCTCTCGCCGGACGGCACGCTTCCCTTTCAGACGACCCATGTCGATCTTCGGTAGAAGATCGCGCAGCAGTGTTGGTCCTCATGACAGTGATCCTCATGACAGTGATTGCGCCGCGGCCGCGATCGAAGACGAAGAATATTACAAAGAGGACGAGGCGAGGAGCATGCGACCGAGCGGGCATTTTTGGAAGCTTAGCACGGACCGCATCGGTCGGCCTGCAGACCGCTCGATAGCTGCTACGGCCAGCAAAGTGCTGAGTTCAGCGGTCTTGTCGAGGTAACCTTCGCCGGACTCCGACACCTGGGGCTACAATGCACAGCTCCTAGCGAGGTCTACGCAACGACCTCCAACTATCGAGGCGAAGGCAACCGCCTTCACGAGGACACGCCGCGCAGGACTCGTGAGCCGAGCTTCACCTCATGTGTCTATGACCTGACTGAACATTAATTAGCGCTGAGACGCGTGCAGGGATTTCTTTATTGTACTTCCTCTTCTGCTAATTCTCTCTTTCTCTTGCGACGGTTAACTTTTATTTATTTTTCTCTTACCAATTCTTCCTCTTCTCTAAATAATATAGACGCTTTACACACGCGCCAGATTACAGACGCCATTGCCACCCTTCTATTGTCTTACCGAGATATCAAACTACTGAAGCGGGCTTTGGCGAGCCTCTACAAAGGCAAATGCTGGGGAAAAAGACACCGTCGTATCTAAAATGCCAGTAACCTGTCCTCCTGCGGTAATGATGGAGCAGAGTGAAAAATATAAGCGAAAACAAAAACTGAAGGGCGGTTATGGCGGCGCCCATGCACAGCTGCTGTAAAGCGTCTATAACGTATTTCTCATTCCCGCAATTAACATGGTCTTTGTCTTCCTCTTTCCCCAACGGGCGTGTCGATTTTACGGCCTTGCCAGGATATTAGCGATCACGATTGTTTGGGAGAGCGGGAGCACTGTCATGTCTCGTTCCGTGATTGTAAAAACTGAAAAGCTGATGGCGGCCGGAAGAGAGCCAGGTTGCGTTGGGGAAGAGCTCAGAGACTGGGTCGAGCGAGAAAAGGATTATTTGGTAGAAGAGCGAGTACAGGCGCGCGAGGCGGCAAAAGAAGAACAACAAGCGAGAGAACGCGCATGTCAGGCCGAAGCCATCAAGCTAGACAAAAAACGCGAGATTTTAGAGTTACGGATCGCGGCTGAGGAAAGAGAATCTCGCGAAGTACGGCCGAAGTTGACGGAGCACACCGATTGGTCTATCATGACGATGACTTCGCGCTTTTTTCGCCAACGTCCAATCGGCGCGCTCTGTGAACTTTCGGCTTCAACTTTGTGTTTGACGAGTTTAGGGCCCCAGGGCAACCGAAGTAATTCAGCTGGGCCAAGTCACCGGGCAAGCCCTCATAATGTTATTTCGCAATACAAGGAGAAACGCGACGACCTCGACGCTTATTTGCAAATATTTGAGCGCATGGCAACAGGTCTAGAATGGCCGCAAGAGAAGTGGGCAACGACCCTAAGTTTATGTATGATACGAGAAGCATTGATCGTTCTTCGTCGCATGACTCCCGCGGACGCAATAGGTTACACCAAGGCGAGGCTGGCGCTGCTCCAGAGGTTCCGATATACCAAAGAAGGTTACCGTGTGAAATCTCGTGATGCGAAAACGGGGAGCAGGAAAACATGACGACAGTTGGCGCTGAGGTTGGCCGGTAATTTTGAAAGATGGCTGAAAGTTGCAGAAGTGGAGAATAGCTTCGTGGAACTACAAGGGACGATGCTCATCCAGCAGTTTACCGTTTTCTCGAAAGAGAGAGACTGCACGACGCTAGGCGATCTGGCAGGAAAGGCTGACGTATTTCGAGAGGCGCAAGTTTAACCCAGCTGTGGAAAAGTGAAAGGAGACGAGCATGAGCCTAACACCAGCATGAAGGCGCCCGGTAACGCGTTCAAGGATGATGATAGAATAACTCTCCGAGTGATTCGGGCACAAGGCAGAGAACTCCCAGAGCCGAAACAGACACTCTAGACCACCTTCATGTTGGCACTGTGGGAAACCGGGACATAAAGCGGAAAGATGCAACCTATGGTCCGGTGATAAGCCCAAGTTTCTTGCCAATGGACAGCATCCGATGAAAGGCAAGGCGAACCGGACGATTCCTACATTACCCTGAAGAATGGAGGCATGATTACAGTTGTAAATGCGGCCGTTGAACGAGTACCCGAGTTCTTGGTGGAGAACATGCCTGTAGTCGAAAGTCGTGTCGGGGAACAGAAGATAACAGTGCTACAGGACGCCAGTTGCAATACCGTGGTTGTGAAAAAAGAGCCTAGACCCTGTCGAGTGCTACACTGGCAAATGGAACATTGTATTTTTGCTTGACGGAACCGTCAAATACCCACCAGAGGCTGAGATCTTTGTCACTCCCCTCTGTAATGCCCCAGGGCCTTGAGGGTACTTAAATAACTAAATAAATAAATAAATAAATAAATCTTTTTAGAGCGCAGCTCGTAGGGGCCCGTTTCCGGCTTGAGCGGCGTCGGCGTAACCAAGGTCATCCCAAGGTCATGTGGCCCCCCAAGGTCATCCCAAGGTCACGTGACCCCCAAGGTCACCCCAAGGTCACGTCACCCCTCCCCCAGGGTCACGTGACCCCCAAGGTCACGTGATACTCAAAGTCACGTGACCCCCTGAAGTCACGTGACCCCCCGAGGTCACGTGACCTGCCCCCCAAAGTCACGTGACACCCCCAGGTCACGTGACCCCCGCCGAGGTCACGTGACCTCCCCGATGACGTCATCACCACTGATGACGTCATCGGATCCGCATCGTCATCGTCATCATCACTGATGACGTCATCAGTGACGTCACTGATGACGTCATCAGTGATGATGACGATGACGATGCGGATGCCGGTGAGGTCATCAGTGACGTCACTGATGACGTCATCAGTGATGATGACGATGCGGATGCCGGTGACGTCATCAGTGACGTCACTGATGACGTCATCAGTGATGATGACGATGACGATGCGGATGCCGGTGAGGTCATCAGTGACGTCACTGATGACGTCATCAGTGATGATTACGATGACGATGTGGATGCCGGTGACGTCATCAGTGACGATGACGTCATCGGGGAGGTCACGTGACCTCGGCGGGGGTCACGTGACCCTGGGGGTGGTCACGTGACCTGGGGGTGTCACGTGACTTCAGGGGGCATCCGCATTGTCATCGTCAACATCACATATGACGTCATCAGTGACGTCACTGATGACGTCACCGACATTCGCATCGTCATCATCATCATCGCTGATGACGTCATCGGAGTCCGCATCGTCATCGTCACTGATGACGTCATCAGTGACGTCACTGATGACATCATTGGCATCGTCACGTGATCCCCCAAGGTCACGTGACCCCCCCCCCCCAGGTCACTTCACCCCCCAGTATCCTTCCCTCCTCCTCCTCAAGAGCTGCGCTCTAATTCGTGTTACAGGAAGTTGTAAACGGCTTTCACTTTTTTTCGCTGGAAAAGTTACCAAAAGTGTATTGACAACCCACTGTAAGATTTAGTTCTTGGAAACATCCCCCCAGGCAAGAGAGGCGCACGAGCTGGACCCGGCCTGGAATTGCGGCTAACAGCGGAGCAATGAAATGCCACAGCGGACCGAACACATGAGCTGCGAGGACAAGGTAGAAAAGAAAACCGAGAAGAACTGAACAGAGTCATCAGGACACGACCGCAGTAGTCACTCTACAAGGCTACATGCCAGCGTCGCCGGGCCTAGACAGACGAAGAATGGTAGTTATAGAGGACAGGCACCCTTGAACGTACCGCATGTTCGAATCCTCGAAACGACAGCAGAGGAGATTTCGGGGGGGGGGGGGGGGGGGGGGGCAGAGGAGTGACCCGTCCCTTAATAGGTGCTTCGATAAAGTTGGAAGGGTGATAAGGAAACACAGATGACGCTTAAGACATGACATGGGGATTCGAAGCAACTTGCTTATCGAAGGTACGTGTTTGCCACTGGAAGAAACATTGAGAAATTAGTGCTCCCAACGAGATACAGGCCAAGTGTGTTGGCAATGGCACGCGATGGCATCATGTCTGGACATCAATATGTACAAAAATGCGCTTGCATTCGTGACATAATAGTTATTATGGCCCGAGATTCAGAGCGACGTCAAGACGTATGTTCGCTCGTGCGACATCTGCCGACGAACACTGCCAAAAGGAAGAGTAGGCACACAGCACCTCTCGTGACCATTTCTACAATCGAGACACCATTCAAGCGAGTGGCAGTTTACAGCATTGGGCCAAATAAACCAACAGCAAGTTCGGGCAACCGATATATTTTAACGATGGTTTACATATCCACAAGGTACCTGGACGCTGTTCCCTTGAGGAACATTGAGACAAAACAACTGGCAGAAGCGCTTTTAGGAATGTTTGCCATGTAAGGCATTTTATCAGAAATCTTTAGCGATCCAGGCTCCTTCTTCACCTCGGATCTCATAAAGGAGGTGATTAAGATTCTTTTTGTGACGCGTCTACTGGTCATCCCTTACCACCCAATGGCGAATAGATGGGTGAAGCAATTTGACGGGACCATCAAAAAGACGATGAAACGAATATGTCAGGAGAGGCCCACGGACTGGGATAGGGACCTTCCGGCATTGTTGTTTGCCTACAGAGAAGTGAAGCAAGTAAGCCTGAAGTTCTCACCCTTTGAGTTGCTCTATGGGTGGAGGGTACGCGGACCTTTGTCCATTTTCAAGGAGATATGGTCCAACAAATCACTCAAAGCTGACCTAAAGACCACCTACACCCACATCCTAGAGCTAAGAAATATACTGGAAGGAACACGCGAGTTGGATCACCATTGTTTGAAAAAAGGCAAGGGCAAGTACAAAAAGTACTACGAAAAGAAGAGCGCACAAGTCAACTGAGTCCAGGGGACTTGGTTCTTTTCTGCTTTCAAGAGATCACAATAAAGTGATCATGCAATGGAAGGGACCCTTTGGAGTCTCAAGCAGGAAGAATGAAGTCGACTACGAGCTTGATGTTGGAGGAAGAAAGAAGATATTCCACGTGACTATGTTAAAGAAATATGAAGAAATACAGGAGTCAGTGATGAATCGGCCGAGACGCGGCGCGGCGACGGAAGACTTCAGCTAAAGGACTCTTTTCGGAAGAGACACTGCGGAACGACCTTGGCAAGATGTCGTCGTCAACGAGGACTTACATAATAAGAAAAAAGACGAGGTATGGAGGTGGATTGAGCAATACCAGTCTGTGGTTTCAGATCGACCCCCGCCAGACCAACTTGATTACGTGTGACCTGAAACTGACCTCTGAGGAACCAGACCGCGTGAGACAAAATGCGTTGCCCTTTGCTGTCGAAGCCGTTGTAGAAAAGGAGATTTCGGAAATGCTACGGTTGGGAGTCACCGGGCAGTGTACATCACCCTACAATGCACCGGTCGTAATCGTTAAAAGGAAGGACGGGCCCAACAGGTTTTGCGTGGATTATCGAAGACTGCATGGCGTGTTGAAGGTAGACGCGGAGTTGATCCCACGGATAGACGTCACCTCTGCTAACGTGGGACGAAAGAGCTTCTTTTCGAAGTTAGACTGGTCGAAAGGATATCTGCAAATCCCGTTGGAGGAGTCAGCCAGAGAGAAAACTGCATTTTCTTCAGAAAGTGGGCATTACCAATTCAGGTTTATGCCGTTCGGGCTTAAGAATGCATCAGCTATCTTTACAATATGGATGAAGAAGCTTCTTGTGGGAATCCCTGGCGCTCGTCGCTTTATCGACGACATCCTGATAGCGTCAGGATGTCACGTGAAAACTTTGAGAAAAGTCGTCGATCGTCTGCAAGCAGCTAACATCCCAGCGCGACCAAGGAAGTGTGAGGTGGGGTCCCCCAGACAGTCTTCCTCGGGCATGAGTTAGGAGGAGGACGGATCGCGCTCAACGCGGAGATCTTTGAGAGAAATCAATATGCACCGCGACCTGTGACGAAACGCCAAGTCAGGTCACTTCTCGGATTATCTGGCTACTGCCGCGAGTTTGTGCCAAATTACACGGATCTTACTGCTCCACTGGTGGAACTCACGAAGAAAGGAGCACGAAATCAAGTCGAGTGGGGTGAAGACAAGGAGGAGGCATTCAAGGATGTGAAATGGTGCTTGTCGAGGTCACCTATCTTACTGGCACCCAATCCCGAAAAGGAGTTCGTTTTGCGGACAGACGCGTCTGATTCGTGCTTGGGTGCACTATTGCTGCAGGAAAGCGAAGGCTTCCTGCACCCTCTGGCATATGCTCGCAGGATGCTGAGAAAACCAGAGAGGAATTATACCAAAATGGAAAAGGAATGCTTGGAAATTGTATGAGCCGTCGAGAGATTTAGGTTGTTTCCATATGGCCGGAAATTTTGAATTCAGACCTATCACCGACCACTGGAATTTTTGAACAAGGCGAAGCATGCTAACAGTCATGTGATGCGATGGACTCTGGGGCTGCAAGACCAGAACTCTCGCGTAGAATATATCAGAGGATCTGATAATGTTGGAGCGGACTTTATGAGTTGCGTTGAAATCTAAAGAGGGGTGTACTTCTTATTATCTTTTTTACGGCGCGGAACGTAGTAGCAGATTAAGTAATATGACCAGTGAGCGTAAATTTCGTATAGTGTCAGGAAAGGATTTTTGTTTCTACAAGAAAGGAAGTCGTATTGTATTTTTGTAAGCGGTGGTTTTGGCAATTTTAGTAATTAAATTATGATCCGCTTTTTAAAAATCAACATGGTTTTCGTAAGACATATTCGTGTGATACCCAGCTAACACTATTTGTTCATGAGCTTCACAGTAACCTTAACAAGAGATTACAGACCGATGTGATTTTCATAGACTTTTCTAAAGCAGTCGATGAAGTACCCCACCAACGTCTGCTACACAAACTAACCCAACTGCGTATTCCTAACTCAATAATCACTTGCATAAAAGGTTTCCTCTCCGATCGTACACAATATGCTGTTGTAAACGAGTCCCGTTCAACTCTTTCTCCTGTAACGTCCGTCGTACCCCAAGGCAGTGTTCTGGGCCCCTTGCTATTTTTAATATACGTCAACGACCTTCCTGTTAACCTAACATCTGAAATTCGCTTCTTTGCTGACGATTGTGCTCTATACAGACCAATAAGTAATAATAATAATCACCTACTCTTACAGACTGACTTATTAATAATAGGAGAATAATGTCAAAAATGGCAAATGACAGTTAATGTAAATAAAACAAAACTAGTGTCTTTCACCAGATCACAGTCCCCATCACTCTTTTCATATCGACTCAACGACAGAATAATTGACACCCGTACATCTTATAAATACCTCGGCGTTCATTTAACCTTTGATCTATCTTGGGCAACTCGCATTAACTTTATTTCATCTAAGGCTAATTCACCATTGGGGTATCTTCGGCGCAACCTCAAACTGACCTCACCTAAAATTAAACAATTATCCTACATAACATTTGTTAGATCTCGTCTAGAGTATCCGTCTTCTGTATGTTCACCATGGCAACATTACGTGATTATGAAATTAGAGGCAATTGAAAACCGAGCTTTAAGGTTCATTTTCACACACTATTCTTGTTTCACTAGCGTAACAGGCCTAAGGAGCAAAGCTAATCTTTACCCCCTCTCATTTAGGCGCATTCTTTCTCGACTAACCCCATTTTATCAATTATGCTATAACAATGCCTTTATTAGAGCATCCCTCTTCCTTCCACCCCACAGCATATCCCTCCACCATGATGACTCCCGCAAAGTTCGCCCGATTTTTAGTTCAACTTTAGCATTTTATAATTTCTATCTACCCATGACAATCAAGGACTGGAATAAATTACCCGACAGCGTTGTAATCGAGACTAACTCTGATAGATTTGCTGAAGAACTGGTCAATTACCTTGAACTTACAAACATGTCTATCTGCTATTTTTTTTCTGTCGTTCTTTTTACTGTTCACAGCGTATACCGTTTAAATATTAATAATATTGTGTAATGTTGATAACTACATGTATTTTGTTGTTCTTTGATTCATCTGTATTGTTGACTTCCTCTCCGTGTATGTTAACTCATTTTAAACGATGATTATTATTGTGTTATTGACCCCCCTTGTATAATGCCCTAACGGGCCCTCAAGGAAGAATATATGAATGAATGCATGAATGAATGAGCTCTTTAGTGGTACGGGCAAGGTTTGAAATGAGTGAAAAGGGTCTGAGGAAATGAAAACAGTATTTTGTTAATGATTGAAATGGGGACTTGTGGAAAAGCTATTTGATATCAGTACAAACTGGTCGAAGACGTGCGCGGGTGCTATAAGAAAATGATTGTGTGCGCGCATGTATGGCGACCACGGCCATGTATGAACATGCGGCATAGTCACGTGCAGAAATCTTCATAAGATGAAGTTTTAAAAGTTGGGGGAAACGCCATGATCCTCATGACCTTGATTGTGCCGTGGCTGCGATCGAAGACGAAAATTACGAAGCGGACGAGGTGTGAAGCATGCGACCTAGCGTGCATTTTTGGAAGCTGAGCACGGACCGCACCGGTCGGCCTGCAGAACTCTCCACAGCTGCCACGGTCAGTGAAGCGCTGAGTTCAGCGGTCTGGTTGACGTAACCTTTGCCGGACTCCGACACCTGGGGCTACAATGCACAGCTCCTAGTGAAGTCTGGGCTACGACCCCCAACTACCGAGACGAAGGCAACCGCCTTCACGAGGACACGCCACGGAGGACTCGTGAGCCGACCTTCACCTCATGTGTCTATGACCTGACCGAACAGTAATTAGCGCTGAGACGCGTGCAGGGATTTTTTTATGGTGCTTTCCCTTCTTCTAATTCTCTATTTCTTTTCCGACGGTTAACTTTTATTTATCTTTCTAATACCAGTTCTTCCGCTTCTTTAAATAACATAACTTGTTTCACATTCCCGCAATTCACATGGTCTTTGTCTTCCTCTTTTCCCAACAGGCGTGACATGGTGATCGGCCACTTTCGGAATTCCGCGTACCCTTTCCGTTCTTCTGTCCCGGATTTGAACACCGTTTATAACGAAATAGCGGAATTAATCGATATCGGTAGGTAAATAAACTAAACACGGGTATTTAAAAACTGCAGGTATTTAGAAGATAAATAAAGGGAAGGTTCGATGGAGAGATATCGAGCTCCTGACTTTTGATCGATCTTCTTTTTAACTTAATTTACTAATACTTCAAAAGCGCCCCGAAGAACATACATCAGGGGGGAAATTGAACAATTTAGGAAGAATAATAACATTAACAAATGGTGAAAACCAATAATGAGAGTAATAATAAGAAGACAAAAGAAAAGCAATATAAAATATATATGACTTTTCTCAAGGGCCAGTGAAATCAAATTCATTCTGCAAGAGGCTTGTGCGTAAAGTGCTATACAATTCCACACAGACCAACTTTTGGATAAATTGCAAATATGAAAAATAACCGAACACTAAAGATTTAAGCTTAGCGTTAAATATAGACTAAAACTTTTAAACAATATTACCCTTATTTAAAAGAAAAATTTACTACTGAGAAAGAAAAGAAAAACAGCCAAAAAGGCTAACACATTTCACTTATCAATCAGATTTTTGTATAGTATATGAGCGTCGCGCACAGGTTACGGCCTTCAAATTATTCAAAAATGAACTTACCAACACTACTACATACCTTCGTAAATTTAAATATTAATATAGTCTCTTCTACATTACGTGAGATTCGAGAACACTATTTTTCAAAATAAGCATTTGCGGTTTTTATTGCTTAATATTTCTTCGGGCGGAATTACGTAATTGTCTATAAATTTGTTCAGCGCATTTTGAAACTATTGTATACAAATGAGAGGCTACAATGTTCATTAATTCAAATCTTTTTTTACTTCATTGCTCCTTGATGTTTCTTTTGCTCTGCTCTGCTTTTGTCGAATGATATTTGTATAAAAGAAACTATTTTTTTTTTGCACCACAGCGTACCCGTATGGGGGAACGGGGTGGTGCACGAAATAACTCGATGTCAAAAGCCAGGTGTCAAACACCCCGCTTTCAAAAGCCCCAGTTTCAGAAGACCAAATCAAATGAAATCAAATCAAACCAGTTTATTTTCTGTCACAAAAATACATTCGCGAAAAGGGCGCGCTGGAAAAAAAGCTGCAGGTTTGAAGCTTGACGGGTCCCAGCGCCCTTATACAAGGCTGCAGCGGTACTGACACGATAAAAAAGCAGTATATAACAATCACAAAAAGAAGGAAAAGATATACATACACCTAAGTACAAACATTTAGAGCTATCAGAAAGGTAAATAATGATTTATATTACAAAATATCTTGTATGGTACGATTGTTTACAGAGTATATATCAATGTCGCGAAGAAAAAAGCAAGTTTAACAATAGCGGTAATTGGTAGTGTTATGTGCGAGTGCCGATGTTTGTTCTAAGTGCAGGAACACGCCAGGGGGGCCTATGACGCGATGGTTAAATCGACTCGTTTTTTTCTAGTTTCGCGAGGTTTAAGATTATTTTAATATTTTTTCTTGCACATTGTTGGTAATTTAGAATCAATCTAGGGGAATACATTTTAGATATATATCAATGATTTTATGTTTTTCAGAAAGAGGAAGAGAGTGATTATCACGAGGTACTTTTTTCAATTACTCTAGCAGCCTTTTTTTCTAAAAGACGTAATTTGTCTAAATTTCTCTTAGCAGTTGTTCCCCATACTAACTGGGAATAGCAGATTACGGAATGAAAAAGGGAATTGTAAATTAATAATTTGATGTTTACTGGGAGTATATGCCTGTATTTATTCCTAATCCCTACAACTTTGCATCGTTTTTTATGAATGTATGTTACGTGATTATTCCATGGCATATGACTAGAAAATATAACACCGACAGTCTTAATGGTATCAACGCATTCTATTGTGCATGACCCAAAATACAAATCGCGTGATATTCGAACATATGATCCCGGACATTGAAACAGGACTGCCTTAGTATTAGCGGTATTAAGAATAAGAAAGTTAATATTTATACTTTTTTTTGTAATTTACCAACGAAAATGTTTGCTATAGAGGTAAGTAGGTCTTCTTTGGAACTAGAAGCATTATGCTAGTATCGTCGGCGTATATAATAAATTTAGCAGAATCTTCGATGCTTACGATATCATTCACGTATTCGAGAACAATAGAGGCCCTCGAATACTAGCCTGGAGAACCCCGAAGTAAATTTGTTTAGTAGTAGATGCATAATTTCTAATTTGAACGTATTGGGATCGGTGTAGTAAATAAGACGTTATGTGCGATAATGGGATACCTCGGATGCCATAACGCTCTAGTTTATTTAGAGGAATTTAGTGATTTATCCTATTGAAAGCTTTGCTTAAGGCTATAAATATACCCGACGTATATTGTATAAATATACCCAACGTTAGAAGTTTTTTCTCGAAATTTTCTTATATTATTTCCTTCTGCGCCAACAACGCAGTTTTTGTAGATTTATGTTTTCTGAAGGCCGAACTGAGAATCAGTCAGTAATGAGTATTTAAAAGAAAATGTAGTAGTTGAGAATGCACAATTTTTTTCAATCGGTTTCAAAAAGACAGGAAAGGCAGATATGGGTCGATAATTGCTTTTGTCATTTAGATCACCCCCTTTATACACTACGGATACTTTCGCAATTTTCATCCTTGTAGGAAATATACCGGAAGACGATATACGATTGCACAGATGAGTTATACATGGTAATTGCAAGTTAACTACAAATTTCACCGGCCCAGTTTGAAGATCCTCACAGTCATGGTTACGACTGCTTTTATAATTATGAACGTAGATAGTACTTCTTTAGTATCCCATGGGTTTATAAACATTGCTTCGTTTATTCTGGGGATATTATGTGCTGCAGAACTGTTATAAGTGCTTTTCTCCATGCTCAAAAAATAATCATTGAACATATTCGCAAGTTCTACACCAGAAATAGTTCTGTCGCGTATACGTATACTAGTGACTGCTCTATTTTGAGCTGTATTTCGTATTAAGGAGTGCAAATATTTCCATGCAACTTCGGGTTGCTTTAAACAAGATATGTAAAATAGATCTGCATAATAACGGTGTTTAGCTCGTTTAGTTCTGTATTGACAAAGTTTCAATTTTTGTTTAAATTCTAGCAACGTTGTTTTCATTTAGTGTCCTAAAAAATTCCATAGGACAATTCTTTTTTTATTAAGTTTTAAGTGTCGTTTAGTGACTCATGGTTTTTGTACTTCTTATTACAGTAAATTCCCTTGTACGGAAACGAAGAATAGTATCCGTATTTTATCAGGTCTAAAAAGAGGTTATTGCACTCATCAATATCGGTTTCGCTCAACACGTGACTCCAGTTGATAGCCCCGATTTTTTCTCTAAACTTTTTTGAGTGTTCTAGCGCTAATATTTCGGGATATTACTGGAAGGTTAATAGCCCTGTTGCATGGTAAATTGTTATGAATGAACATTAGTACAGGGAGATGGTCGCTTAACCCATAGCCCGGCGAACCAGCACTGATGTAGTCTTCACAGTCGTTGGTTATAAACAGATCGATCAATGTTGACGTTGAGCATAAAACGCGTGTTGGAGGAATTATGAGATTACTGAAATTGTTTGACGTCAACAGACTTGCAAAGTCATCGGTGTGTCGGGAAGCTTAGAACATTTATATTAAAATTACAACCCAGATACAATTTACAGCCTTCTTCATAAGCAAAACAAAATAACTCTTTCAAGACATTTATAAACACCAAAATATTCCCATTTGGCGGGCGATATAAGACAGAGTAAACACAAGTTTTTTCTTAATAGAAAGCATTTCAAAGTTCGGTGTAACAACAGAGTAATCACAGAGGAGTACAAAGCCGGAAGCATTAGTCTGCGGTGCTACACCGCCTCCACGACCATAGCCGCGATTAAAGAAAAATTATAACCGGAAACAACAGAAGCATCATCATCGTCCTTATACCATGTTTCTGTTAATATTATAACGTTAAAAGGAGTTTCGATTTAATTAAAAACAAGAAAAGATCATCTCATTTCGATCGTGCAGACTGTACATCTAAATGGAAAAAGCTAGTTTGTGTATTAGTCTGGATTTTCAAGAAATCAGTTAGATGTTCAAGTGTCATGGTACCGAGATTTACAGCCATACCGAAAAAAAGTGTACCAAAACAAATATTTTTTTTTCATTTTTTTTTAGGGTTAACAGATCCTCTCAAGTTCGCCTTCACATGAAATCTGAACAACAGGGGCTCCATACGCCTTCCTTGCTAGAATCGCAATTTTGCACCCAGACATATCGCCACTGGGATTGACGCTTCCTCGACGGAGCCATTCTGAGCAACCTTTTCATAGAGGGACACAAACGCTGGTTCACATAAACGGGTCATTCTTGATTCAGGCCGAGGACCTCGTCAGTTACGCGTTTAGTTACTAGTCTCCGAGCTTAGTTACTAGTTCAGTGACGTCTTCTGTTTCGATTTTGGGGATCCCTTTTATCTCAATGTTATGACGGCGCGAATAATGCTCACACTGGACGACCCTTAGTTTATTTTCTTTTAGCGACATGGCCATGGCATTACGTTTTGCAGCCAGTTTCACATTTTGTTTCTTAAGTGTTCTCGCTCACAACAGGATCAAGTTTTGCCTTTATGTCTTCCACGTCCTTACTTATAAAATTCATCCCCTCGTTGATTTCGTTTACCTCTTTGTTTATCTCACGTAGTTTATTTCGGAAGTCCCTCCCTAATGACTTGAAGTCTTTTTTATTTTGCCTTTTAGTTCGAGGATTAACTTGGTCATGTCCTTTGACATTCTCAAAAAGGAACACAACTATAATACGCAAAACAGCAGAAGCAGCAACAGCGGTGGCGGTACTAGCGAAAGAGGGAGAAACCAAAAGGTTCAGTGACTAACCTGCAGTGAATGCGCAAGTCGATTACGAAGATGCTCGTGCCGCCACCGCTACCGCCAAGTAAGACGTTGAAGGTGAATGTCAGTGCTTTTGTAGCTTTACAATCGAACACGTGTCCGGTGGCAGGCCAATCAGGTGGGCGAACGCTGTCTCTGATGTCGTGGGCGTTGTTTGGCACGAATTCCCCGTGTCAGGTGGTCTGGTGCGCAATGGTGGGGTCCATATTACTTGAGCGAATGACGATTTAGCAAAAAGCGGTCATTTGAGTGAGTAGAAGTTTTCGCCATTAACTGGGACGTGTGTTAACACCCCCCCCCCCCCCTCCTCCCCCTACGTTATCGCCACTTCGCGGCGACAGTCTACGGCGGCTCATTGCAAATATATTAACCCCCCTGGCGCACCCGTGAACGCTGCTTCGCGGCGGCAGGCCATTCACTAAAGTGTCTTTCGATGAAAAGTCGGCGTTCGTTAAAACTGCGTTCGACCAATTCAGTGCAACCCCCCCCCCCCCCCCCCCCCCCACGGGACTCAAGTAATGAATAACTGGATAAAGCTTCCCGTTCTTCAGGCGTGCGCTAAACACATCCACGTCTTCCGACGTTTGAAGTAAAAATAACCAGAAAATATCAGCCACTGGTACAACATTTGAAGTTACGGCTTTTATCAATGAGCACTAAACCAATGCTCTCGTCGACTCTGAAGCACGCGCGAATTCACAGATCCGACGAAGTGGGTTTTGTCAAACCGTTAACCCGCAGCTCATGACTCCATACTTATCACAACACCAAACACCAGTTCCATTCTTTTCATGTTGTTCTAAAAAAAATGTTTGTGTCTACTCAGGTTGATAAAGCCTAATTCTGCGTCTGAGCTTCCTCGTCACAGCGGAGTGCACAGCTCGGGTACGGCATATTTATGCAAGTGGTTTAAATCGGGCAGGCTAAAAGGGTCTCATTTTTATTTTTGACAAAAAATATATATTAATATGGTATTTTTGAAATGAAGGAGGGCGCAAACCGCATGTTACCCAGATTTGTTCTTCTCGAGTTACGAATCATTGAAGCCGCAGTGGCAGAAACTAGTGTTTTTGCCTGCCGATGCTGGTCGCGCGTTTGACACCCTCTGCTGCCGCTACTGTTTTTCATCCATTATCTTAACTTTTTCCCCGCATTTAATAGGTACTATAAGGATACTGTGATGTATTCAAATATTTTTAGGAATGCTTTTTTTTTTCTTAAACAAAATGTCAAACTCGTCGTTCTGATCGATGTTTGCTCAACATTGACAGGTCCTTACTTTGCCTGTACTTAACGTAAACTGTTGTCCTTTAGCTCTGTAGAAAGCCCAAAGCAAGCTCATTATAGGTATAATAGTACCATCACGATCTGTCGAATAGCCGCTCCGCCACATTCACGTAAACATTGTAAGGAATAACAAATGTAATAAATTTAAAATCGATTTTCTAAAAAAAAAATTCTATATTTTTATTTATCAATAATTTAGAAATAATATTCGAATATAAAGAAAAACAATCTAGAAATCTAATATTTTGGTTGTATGTCCTATATTTGAGCCGGAATCGTGTAAAATGTGTGCTAATTCGACTGAGATACCACAACCTTCCCGGCATTGTGGGCCTCTGCGATTTCGAAATATATTTTTATTTTTGTTTACGTTTTTTAAAAAGACCCGTTCACATGACTGCTTCTTCTTAGGATGTGAAGTCTGTTTGAAAAGGAATGACTCGTCGCTGGCTAAGGTAGGACTTGAACACGAAGACGTACTGGAGCTTGTCTTGTGGAAGCGCGGTAACGAGTTGATGAAGAAAGAAAAAAAAACTTTTGGATGCCACGTTCTTTTTTAACAAGTTGCAGAAGCGGACAATAAATACATTCTCCAATTCTTAATCAGACACACCCAGCGAAGAACCATATGGCTCGAGAAAGCGCATGTGAAGTCAAGTGCTGTCATCTTGCACTTCGGGTTTACTGGGGTGTCAGTGATCCAGTGCGCGGTGCAAGGACATCACTGGAAGAGCAAGTTGGTTTCCATCTTTACCTGCGTGGCACCATAGTGAGCGACGACATCGTCCACGACTCGTGCACCACGAGCTCTTTGCGCTCAACGTTGTCGATGGGCGGCTGGAGGAAGTATTGCCTATTTTCACGCAACTTGTTTAAATTTCAGACAGTGCTCCAAGCCCATTCAAAAACAGGCACCAGGTGTACGAACTCAAAAAAAGAATATCGTCTCCAAGTGGACATTCTTCGCATCGGGGCACGGGAAAAGCTCGTGTGATGGAGTGGGCGGCGTGCTCAAGCACCAGGCATCCATGTATAACCTGACAACTACCTTAATGTCAAGCTTCGTTAAGGCACTAAGACCGAAAGTTAAAAAAAATCGTTCTGCTCTTAATTGCCAGAGAGAAGCTCACGCGTTTCCGGGAGCTCTAGCAAAAAGAGTGGGAGAAGGTAAATTCATAAAGGGGCATCCAATCTTAACACGTGTGGAGGAAGACACTGGAGGAAGGCGCCTTGAAAGTTGCTTTAGAAGAGATTTGCGAAAGCCCAGAGTAGCTGCATACACGTGTCAAGGCATGAACGTAACGCTTTGTGTTCCGAAATTTAGAAGGTCATCAGTGTGTGCGTGCCGGCATGTTCAAAACTACAACCGTGGACTGCGTGGCTCCTACACAGTGCGAAATCAGATTCACAGTTACGTCGAACTAATAAAAAAGTGTACTACCTTCAGAAAATGTGTCATCAATGTTTCGGTGTTTTTTACTGGTTCTCCGCGAGCGTTTCTACAATACTGAGTTGCAAGAAGTGTGCCGTAAACCGTCGGCGACCTGCGAGATATGCGGAGAACGAAACCCAGTGCATATTCCCAAAAGATTTATGTGCAAGGTTTGAATGGTGTGAGAATTTATCATTTAATCGTAATAGGGTGGATAACGAGTAGCCTCTCGTTTACTTTGAACCGTTCTATATAGAAACAATTTTTGACATGTTGCGTGGCCTTTTGATTTGTATATTCTTGTTACTCACTGTTTTGTAGTGTGCTTACGTGACTTCTCTCTTATTTCAAGTTTTAAATTACAATTAATATCACAAGTTCGCCTATTTCACGTTGCTTTTTAAAAACGTAAACAATATAAGAAAATATTTTTGATATCGTAAAGACGCATAATGTCGGTAAGGTTGCTGTATTTTAGCCAAAATGAGTACATATTTCACACGAAGATATTACATTTCTAGATTGTTTTTTGGCTTGTAATCGACTATTATATCTAAAATACTTAAAAACAATTAACGAAAATATAATTTTTCAGAAAATCGATTTTAAACTTTCAACATTTGCTATTTCTCAAATATTTTACGTAAAGGCGGCGGAGCGGCTAGTCGACATATTATAATGGTATTAATGGTATTATTATATGTATAGTTGGCTTGCTTTGGGCTTTCCATAGAGCTAAAGAACAACAATTTACCTTACGTACAGACAAAGTAAGGACCTGTCAAAATTGACCAAAAAGCGACCTGAATAGCGAGTTTGATTTTTTTCTTTTAGAAAAAACAAATTTTCGTAAAACTATTTGAATACATCAAAGTATATTTAGAGTACATATTAAATGAGGAGAAAAAGTTAAGATGGTGTAGGAAAAACAGTAGCGGCAGCAGAGGCTGTCAAACACGCGACCTGCAACGGCATGCCAAAATTCTAGTTTCCGCCACTGCGGCTTTATGCTTCGGAACTCGAGAACGAAAAATCTTGGCAACATGCGGTTTGCGGCTTCCTTCATTTCAAAAATGCTCCCAAAACATATATATTTTTTTGTCAAAATTAAAAATTAGACCCTTTTAGCCTTCCCGATTTGTGACGAGACGACAAATACACATATAACGGGCATGTTGGCAGGGGGCCGAAGGCATGGGTATAACTGAAAAGAAAGGAAAAACCTTGGTGAAAACAGCGAAAACGGACGGTTTATTCTTTGATTTTTCGGCCGGAGTCCGGCCTCCATCAGGAAGAAATTTTGCAGATGAACGCGGGCGGTATTTTGCTACGGTCAAGTCTAAGTTTGAAAAACGGCGGGATGGCGGTTGGAGTTTTTTTAGAAGCGTAGCGGGAGTTGGTGCCCGGGTTGGCAGACATTCATACAATGCTACGATCGACTCCAAATTTCAAAAACGGCAGGATGACGCTTGGAGTTTTCTTAGGAGCGTAGGGGGAGTTAGTGTCCGGGTTGGCAGAGATTTATACAATGCTACGGTCAAGTGCAAATTTCAAGAACGGCGGGATGAGGGTTGGAGTTTTCTCAGGAGCGTAGGGGGAGTTTGTGTCCGGGTTGGCAGACATTTATACAATGCTACGGTCGAGTCCAAATTTCAAGAACGGCGGGATGAGGGTTGGAGGTTTCTCAGGAGCGTAGGGGGAGTTTGTGTCCGGGTTGGCAGACGTTTATACAATGCTACGGTCGAGTCCAAATTTCAAAAACGGCGGGATGAGGGTTGGAGTTTTCTCAGGAGCGTAGGGGGAGTTTGTGTCCGGGTTGGCAGACATTTATACAATGCTACGGTCGAGTCCAAATTTCAAGAACGGCGGGATGAGGGTTGGAGTTTTCTCAGGAGCGTAGGGGGAGTTTGTGTCCGGGTTGGCAGACATTTATACAATGCAACGGTCGAGTCCAAATTTCAAGAACGGCGGGATGAGGGTTGGAGTTTTCTCAGGAGCGTAGGGGGAGTTTGTGTCCGGGTTGGCAGACATTTATACAATGCTACGGTCGAGTCCAAATTTCAAGAACAGCGGGATGAGGGTTGGAGTTTTCTCAGGAGCGTAGGGGGAGTTTGTGTCCGGGTTGGCAGACATTTATACAATGCTACGGTCGAGTCCAAATTTCAAGAACGGCGGAATGAGGGTTGGAGTTTTCTCAGGAGCGTAGGGGGAGTTTGCGTCCGGGTTGGCAGACATTTATACAATGCTACGGTCGAGTCCAAATTTCAAGAACGGCGGGATGAGGGTTGGAGTTTTCTCAGGAGCGTAGGGGGAGTTTGTGTCCGGGTTGGCAGACATTTATACAATGCTACGGTCGAGTCCAAATTTCAAGAACGGCGGGATGAGGGTTGGAGTTTTCTCAGGAGCGTAGGGGGAGTTTGTGTCCGGGTTGGCAGACATTTATACAATGCTACGGTCGAGTCCAAATTTCAAGAACGGCGGGATGAGGGTAGGAGTTTTCTCAGGAGCGTAGGGGGAGTTTGTGTCCGGGTTGGCAGACATTTATACAATGCTACGGTCGAGTCCAAATTTCAAGAACGGCGGGATGAGGGTTGGAGTTTTCTCAGGAGCGTAGGGGGAGTTTGTGTCCGGGTTGGCAGACATTTATACAATGCTACGGTCGAGTCCAAATTTCAAGAACGGCGGGATGAGGGTTGGAGTTTTCTCAGGAGCGTAGGGGGAGTTTGTGTCCGGGTTGGCAGACATTTATACAATGCTACGGTCGAGTCCAAATTTCAAGAACGGCGGGATGAGGGTTGGAGTTTTCTCAGGAGCGTAGGGGGAGTTTGTGTCCGGGTTGGCATACATTTATACAATGCTACGGTCGAGTCCAAATTTCAAAAACGGCGGGATGACGGTTGGAGTTTTCTTAGGAGCGTAGCGGGAGTTAGTGGCCGAGTTGGCTGACATTTATACAATGCTACGGTCGAGTCCAAATTTCAAAAACGGCGGAATGACGGTTGGAGTTTTCTTAGGAGCGTAGCGGGAGTTAGTGGCCGAGTTGGCTGACATTTATACAATGCTACGGTCGAGTCCCAATTTCAAAAACGGCATCATGACGGTTGGAGTTTTCTTAGGAGCGTAGCGGGAGTTAATGGCCGAGTTGGCTGACATTTATACAATGCTACGGTCGAGTCCAAATATCAAAAACGGCGGGATGACGGTTGGAGTTTTCTTAGGAGCGTAGCGGGAGTTAGTGGTCGAGTTGGCTGACATTTATACAATGCTACGGTCGAGTCCAAATTTCAAAAACGGCGGGATGACGGTTGGAGTTTTCTTAGGAGCGTAGCGGGAGTTAGTGGCCGAGTTGGCTGACATTTATACAATGCTACGGTCGAGTCCCAATTTCAAAAACGGCGGAATGACGGTTGGAGTTTTCTTAGGAGCGTAGCGGGAGTTAGTGGCCGAGTTGGCTGACATTTATACAATGCTACGGTCGAGTCCCAATTTCAAAAACGGCGGAATGACGGTTGGAGTTTTCTTAGGAGCGTAGCGGGAGTTAGTGGCCGAGTTGGCTGACATTTATACAATGCTACGGTCGAGTCCAAATTTCAAAAACGGCGGGATGACGGTTGGAGTTTTCTTAGGAGTGTAGCGGGAGTTAGTGGCCGAGTTGGCTGACATTTATACAATGCTACGGTCGAGTCCCAATTTCAAAAACGGCGGGATGACGGTTGGAGTTTTCTTAGGAGCGTAGCGGGAGTTAGTGGCCGAGTTGGCTGACATTTATACAATGCTACGGTCGAGTCCAAATTTCAAAAAACGGCGGGATGACGGTTGGAGTTTTCTTAGGAGCGTAGCGGGAGTTAGTGGCCGAGTTGGCTGACATTTATACAATGCTACGGTCGAGTCCCAATTTCAAAAACGGCGGAATGACGGTTGGAGTTTTCTTAGGAGCGTAGCGGGAGTTAGTGGCCGAGTTGGCTGACATTTATACAATGCTACGGTCGAGTCCAAATTTCAAAAACGGCGGGATGACGGTTGGAGTTTTCTTAGGAGCGTAGCGGGAGTTAGTGGCCGAGTTGGCTGACATTTATACAATGCTACGGTCGAGTCCCAATTTCTAAAACGGCGGAATGACGGTTGGAGTTTTCTTAGGAGCGTAGCGGGAGTTAGTGGCCGAGTTGGCTGACATTTATACAATGCTACGGTCGAGTCCCAATTTCAAAAACGGCGGAATGACGGTTGGAGTTTCCGTCTTGGGACACAGCGCGAAAAGAGACGTAAACGAAGAAGAAACACACGGGACAAGCGCTGATTATAAACTGAAATATTTTAATAGGAAAACACATGTAAACAACCATTCATATTTTGCAGTTCATCCCCTGTCTGCGTATTACGAGACACTTTTATAGCAGCGTGATGGCACCGTGTTGCTATCCCAAATTCATAAACGCCACCTCACTGTCCAGCAGTGCCAAAGGCGGTTGGCTGACACACGAGGTTCCCGCCCTTTTTAATTGGTACGCTTCTACTATTTCTCTAGACACTTGGTCCTTGTGCTTGAACAAAACTTCAGTGTCACTGAATCTCGGCGCACATCTACAATCGCGAAAATGCACTGAAAGATGAGAGTATGCACACCCCTTCAACGAACTCTGGTGCTCTCTTAAACGGATTTTCAAACACCGCCCCGTTTGGCCAATATACACCCGCCCACATGAAAAAGGTATCCTATACACTGCTCCAACGGTGCATGATACGAACTATGTGCCCTGCTTTACAGAGCAACCATGACTACTCGGATTTTTCCGCTTACTGACACGCCTTTTTATGGCGGGGCAAATCTAGCTCAGCTTGTTTTTGGCCGAGAAAACAACACTCACACCGTATCTTGCTGCGATCCCCTTTAACCCGTGCGAAACGCGGTGAACGTAAGGAATGGAAGCCACCTTCTTTTTCTTATTCCCTTCCAGCTCGGCACAGTTTGTTGCTGCATTGGCCCTGAAACTCTTCATTACTTTTTCGCAGGCTGCGGTAATCACCGGATCTGGAAAACCTGCTTCTCGGAGCCTTGCTATTTGATTTAAAACGCTCTCCTTCATTTTGTGCTCGCACGATTTTGACAGCGCAATCCGGACACAAGACGCAGCAATACCGTTTTTAATGAGCTTCGAATGGGCGGACCGGAAATCGAGTAGAGACTTAGCGGTTCTGGGATGGTGAGACCAACATACATGCTCACGCGTAACATCGATACTGAGATCGAGAAACTGAATCTGGTGTTCTTTGGGGGATTCGAAAGTAAATTTTAGTCCTAATCCTTGTTCATTGAATGTCTTTAGCACGTTCTGGATTGTCTGGTTAAAATTGGGTTTTTCTACGAGTAGAAGATAATCATCCACGTATCTGAAAATTCTTGCAGTAAGTCCCTCTAACTTGATTTTAAGTGCTCGATTCACTCTTGCAAGAAATATACTAATCAGTACAGGGGCCACTCTCGACTCGATGCACATTCCGGATTTTTGAATCCAAAATTTGTCTTGCCATCCAATACAGGTGGACTTTAAATAAAAGGACAGTACTTCAAGGAAATCTTCGATTGTTACACCGAATTAAGATCTGAAGGCTATCTCCTCATTCTGGCTCAAAATACATTCCTGTACGCTCCTCATGAGGTCGTCGTGAGGCATCGAATAGTACAGGTCTTCAACGTCTATGCTGAAAGCACTGCAGCCTTTTGGGTTCTTTTCCTTCAGAAACTCAATGACAGCCAAGGAACTCGGGATGCCAAAAGGGTCGCCTATTACCAGCGAGTCAAGGTTCCTTTGTAGGTACCCAGACAATGCGTGGAGCCAGGTGCCCTTTTCCGATACAATGGTACGAAACGGGATCTCAGGTTTGTGCGTCTTAGCCGCAAAGAATACCTCCAACATGAGGTTCTTCTGTTTCTTGACGCCTGCGGCCACTTTTTGGAGGTCAAGTCTGTTTAGGAGTTCCACAGCTTGTGCCTTAACCTTTGAAAGTTTATGGAGACCCTGTCGAAAGTTTTTTTGCACCGTCATGCTCGCTTTCTCTGAGAACATGGATTCTGGCATATTGACAAAGAATTCCTCCTTATCTGACAGCAGTGCACGTAGCTCATGGGAAGTCAGATATTCTATCACAGGTCCCTGCGCTCGGTTTCTCATAGGCCTACCTTCAGTCCTTGCCATAACGTCCACGCACTCGGCTATGCATCTGTTTCTCTTCCTCCGGTACTTGACGTGACACAGACCTTGATATCCCCAGTTTCTCAACTCGGTTTGTAAAACGGAAACTCGTGAAGGAGGAAGAAAAAGGGACAAACAACGACTGCGTTTTGAGACGTTGTCTGTCCCTTTTTCTTCCTCCTTCACGAGTTTCCGTTTTAAAAACCAGTCTCAGGTTTTAATCATGAAGTATAACTTACACCAGCTCGCCTGCACTTTAACCTTTTTTTTTCTAAGATTTGAGTTGTGTAAAAAAAAAACAGAAATTGTCCGGCAGCTGGCCTGCCAGAAAATTTCTGTAAAGCTCTGTTTTCTGTTTTTAAATTTTTTTGTTATTTAACATACTTTTTCTGTTTCTCACGAACAAATAATTTTTGTAAAATCGCAAGTTTCGTGAAAGGAGTTTACGGACCTTGTAATTTTACAGAAATTATCTGTTAGTTAGAAACAGAAAAAGTATGTTATATAATAGAAAAATTTGAAAACAGAAAACAGAGCTTTACAGAAATTTTCTGGCAGGCCAGCTGCCACACAATCTCTGTTTTTTTTTACATAATTTTTTTTTACAGTGTATACACCCGTTCGTGCCACGAGTGCCAGCGACGTAAGAAACAGCCGACGAAGCCGGCAGGTCTCCTGCAGCCGATTGCTCCCCCGACCGCACCGTTCCAGCAGATCGGAATGAATCTACTTGGCCCTTTTCCGCCTTCAACGTCGGGGAACCGCTGAATAATCGTCGCCACAGATTATCTCACGCGGCACGCAGAAACGAAGGCCCTTTGTTTAGGGACTGTTGTGGAAGTCGGCAAGTTTTTCATCGAGTCCATCGTCCTCCGGCACGGCGCTCCCGAAGTTCTGATCACAGATCGCGGATCATCGTTCATGGCACAGACGACCCAAGAAATCCTCCGGCTCAGTCACACCAGCCACCGTCGTATCACTGCGTACCCCCCGCAGACCAATGGGCTGACGGAGCGACTCAACAAGACAGTCGCCCATATGATCTCTATGTACGTCGACGTAGAGACAGGACGTGGGACGAGGTGTTGCCATACGTCACGTTCGCCTACAATATGGCGGTTCAAGAGACCACTGGATTCACACCTTTCCAGTTGGTACAGGGTCGGAAGTTAATGACCATGCTGGACGCCATGCTGCCCCATGAGCCGTCTGACAATGAGATCGACGACACCCAGGTGGTTGCTCAACGGGCCGAAGAAGTTCGTCAGCTCGCCCGACTCCTGATTCAAGACCAGCAACGCGTTGACGCGGGCCGCTACAAACTTCGTCGTCGGGACGTCCCCTTCCAGCCCGGAGACAGGGTGTGGGTCTGGACACTGATTCGCCGCCGGGGTCTCAGCGAGAAACTCTTGAAGCGCTACTTTGGACCCTAAAAAGTTCTTCGTCAACTCGGAGATCTGAACTACGATGTGATGCCCGACAGAACACGGACTTCATCACGCCGCCCTCCACGACCGGATGTCGTCCACGTCGCGCGCCTCAAACCGTACTACGATCGATAGGACTTTGAATTGTGTTTTGTAATACGCTCGATAGGATTGTGTTGCAAAATTCTACGTAGTTTGCCATTATTTTTTGTTTTGCTGTTGTTTTTTTTTCAATACACCGCATCGAGACGATGCGCTTTTAAAGGGGGGAGGGAGGGGGAGTAATGCCACGCGCTTTGGCGAGCAAGCGCGTGCGTGGCCGAGTCATTCTTCTTCCGGCCGCTGTAGCGAAAGGACGCAGAATCATGAGCTCCGCAGGAGCGGTGATAACGGCCCCCGCCGGCCGCGGTGACTCTGCTTTTTCCGGTGACGAAGAATACCGGATTGCTCTACCCCAGCTGCCTTCAGGAGAAGCGATGAAGCGTGCCGTCGTGCTACACGCGGACATGGCCTCTCGTCTGTATCGGCTCGAGGACTTCCGTAGACCACTCGGCGATGCAGGTGTCCTCGGGGAAGTGACCAGGATCGGGGCTTTCGAAATGTCCCATGTCTGGCTGCTCGACCTGAGGACTGATGCGGCTAAGCAGAGGCTTCTCGGGGCCGGGCAACTCGTTGTCAAGGGCCGCAAGTGCCTCATCGTGGACCCGTACAGGCAGGAGCTACACACTAAAAATTTCAACACCCATGTTCGTGTTAAAAGGGTGTTTTTCCGAGCTCACACCCTTCCTACACCATTTTTACATGATTTTTGAATATTCAAGGGTGTACGGAAAGGCCTACACCCTTCGTACATCCTTTTTACACCCTACGGCTACCGAAATCGTGTTAAGAGGGTGTTGCGGTGGTACACCCATGATTTCCGAATCGTCGAACTCGGAAACCGCCGAATTGCAGACATACGCGCCGACAGCAGAAGTCAAGAAGCAGCCTGCTCAATTTAGAGGATTTCGTGAAGTTCAAGTAAGCACAATGGGCAGCTGACATCCAAGCCAAGCCAACACTCAAGGTGTTTTCAAGCCAGATGAATGCCGGCGTTGTGTACAAGCTCCTTGGTTGTTTACGTGCAAGCGACCACGAAAATAGCATCGGTTACTCACGCACTTCTGCTCAGAATGGTGAGACCACATCGGTTCTATTATGATACATTCCTTCTTATCCTGAGATGTACTAAAGCGAAGGCTAGACGTGCGAGACGGTTCGGGCTCACAGCTTTACTGTGAGCCTGTACCGTAAAGGTCGGTTCCGACACTTGCGTTTGAGTGTGTTTGTCTGCGTTGCGTTTAGAACCGAAAACGAGTCACCGGCACATCTGTGCTTCGTATGAAGCATGGATTCCAATTCAAAGAATCATCTTGGCACGCGATATAAGCAGCAGGGATGTCCTGGTTTCTCGCAGCCGCAACGCGGTCAAACGCAACTGTTGCGTTTGACCTGTGCTTGTCCTGTGCTTGTCCCTCGCGCTTTATTCTTTCGATTTTAAGTATTCATTTTCAACTTGCTCGCTTTTAACAGTACTAGTAGATACTCAGGCTGCACGAGGGTTCGTGCAGTGCGACCATCTAGCGATGCTATGAGCTTGTGCTCGAACCTTGGCTTTAATGGGCAATCATCGGGGATATATGACACACGATGATGCCAAGTCTGTTCACGGCGGACTCTCGTGCTGTTCTGATTGGAGGAGAAGGGGCGTGTAAAAAATTGGCAAATGGAACATGGTTAGCGACAGCGCAAATATATGTTGGAAAAAGTTCAGAACATTGAAGTGCAGCAGCCTGAAACTTTGGAGTTAAGCAATTAAAGAATCATTTGAAGACATCTTTAGAGGTTCAGCCTTCTCTCCCCCCACACCAATATCGAAGGCTGCTAGGATATTGGTTCAGGCTAAGCCCTCTGTCTTTCAGTCAGCGAACTCGAGCCGTTCCACCTGACCTTGTTATTTCATAACAGATATGTTAGAAAGTGGAATGCAGATTTTCTTTACACGGCCAAAACATAAAGTGTTATCAAATAATACCTGCCATATTCATATTCTACATTTACAGACCGGGGCTGCCCCGCCTGTGGAGGGTGAAGATGCGAGCAGCCTCGAAGCCCACCAACAGTGGTTGTGTGCTGAGAGCGAAAGCTGGTGCCTGACGAAGGCCAGATTGATCTTCGAAAGGATGCGACTGCCTGCAAATGGCTACATGTGTTGACATTGATGGGCATATAGACTGCACAGAATGCTTATCCCTACCTGATGGATGCTAGGAGGGTATGCGTTCCATATTTTTTTACTGATCTCTACGACAATTGCTAAATTGCGCTTCCCCGTTCCGTGATTGCGGCTGCCGGACGACCATCTTGGGACACGGAAAATTAACCTTTTGGAGCGTTGCAGAGGCTGGCCGGCAGCGTGCTGAAGACATGTTTTTTGCTCGTTTGTCGTCATTGGGAGCGTTAAAGTGGCCCTGCAATAACTTTTTGACTGGTTTTTAATTTGGACCGAACCTGAGCGCATTGAACGTAGTAATTTAAAGAAACTTTTCTTTTCTCAAATTTCGCTTTATTTTAAAAGTTATAGGCAAATTAGACTTACAGAAACAAGCAAAAAATAACATCCTTCATGACGTCGTAGGTCCTGGTTTGAGTGGCCGTGAAGTAGTGAGCTCATCGAGCGCTCACGGCTGCCGCACTCAGTGTCAACGGCTCGAGAGGGTGCCACTAAAGCACGTGTTGACTAGGCTGTATGAAGCGGGCGGCCAGGGCAGCTCGCATTGCATTTGCCGCGCGATTAAAGACTAATTCGGCATAACACTTCATTGGCCACAAACGACGGCAAACACGGGGTAAAGATCAGTTCAGAACGAGAGCCACTTCGCGCTGCCATACCGCCAAAGGGTCAAATCGCCAGCCAAGCCCGCGGCGAAAGCCTTGGGAACGCTCGGAACCGGTCGGATTTTCGAGCCGGTATACGACCGCAGTGCCACCGCGTACATCCGGGACCTTTCTAAGCCCATAGTTCGTCGGAGCCTCATCCCACTATGCCTTTCTAGTATGCGCCGTTTTTTTTCACCGCTTGGTGGCGGGTATGATGAGAAGTCATTTTTTGTTTCCGTACTTTATAAACTGCATTTGTTTCTTTTCTGATCTAAAATACTGAACAAAAACTACTTTCAAACATAATTGAAACGGTTCGCGACACCTATATTTTGTATCGACTAAAAAAAAAGCTTTTAGCGGCTGTGACCAGTAGTAAGCCCAGGACCAAAGACGTCACATATTCCGCGCTTTCGGCAACGCGGGTCGCCCTCGTAGGTGGAGGAGGTTTCCGCGTCGTCCGGTTAAAATATGACTCACTGATATTTAGTTATTCTCTCCGTGCCCGCTGGCTTACCCGAACCCAAAGAGACGTGGAAACCGCAAAAGAGGTAGACGCTTAAGTATGATTGCAGCTCCCCTTTAAGTCCACACTCCTTTACTCCTACTCTGACGCTCCGAGTTTCATACCCCAGGCACAGCAACTAAACGGCGCATGGCGTACACACCAAATCTATTGACGAGCCGCACAAGCTCCTTCCCACCGCACGGTTATGACGAACCTGGCATCCCGTGGATACGGGTGGGAAAAGCCAAAATTATTTCGGTGGTAAATTAATTAAAGCCAGTGTAGAGCGGCAGGGTACAAAGTAAAAGAGACGGCGACGTTATAAAGTTTCTACGAACGTTTAAGTATTTCTGAGAGGTTTGGAGACTTGCTTCGAGCACGTGCGGGGAAAGGCACCTTGGCTGATCTATTTATTGACCGTGCAAGCTGTTTATATTTGACCGTGCAAGCTGTTTTCAGGCGAGATGCACGAACAAACCTTTCCCGCAATGCTAACTGATGCTTCGGCTTTCCAATCTAAGTATCTTTATTCGCTGCAGCTGGACTAAGCAGTTTAAAAAGGGCAGCCGTCCCACTGTCTTCTCGGCAACTTTTCTGTCGCCGAGCTATCAGCACGCTCGTTCGATAGATCACTTTGTTCTCAGGCAAGGCACATGAACAAACCTTTTCCGGAATGCTAATTGCTGTCTTGGCTTTCAAATCAAATTGTTTTTACCTGCTGGATTAACCACTAATGGACTGAAAAGGAGCAGCTGTCCGGCTACGCCTTTTGTTTCAACAATCTCAACAATGGCACAGCCATCTTGTTTGTGGACGTGACATCATGGAGCGCAAAGAAGTCACTTGTGCTCCAAGAAATGCTCGGAGCACGAAGAGCACGCTCGAGTGTCAGTCTCCGGCGGCGCTCCCCTCTGTTTAGTGAAAGGAGCGCCAAACGCTCGCAATGTGTAAACAATAAGAATTTCCTTTGAAAACGCATAAAATATTTTGCAACAGCGCGGCACCGCAGGAAAAAGGCACAACTTGTCGAACGTCGAGTCTCGCCGGTCTTGCGGCGTAATCAAAGCTTCCTTGGCCTGCCAAACTGCTGCGTCTCTGTGCCTTTTCACGCTTGGATACTTATCAAGAATCAATGCCATGGCAGAGCTTTGAAGGTATGTCGTACATAGGTGTCTTCTCTATCACCCAGCTGTTCCAGCGAGTTGCTATCAATAGGAAACGAAATCGGTGGTTGCTATTATGGATTAACCATGGCTATGTTCCAAATCTACTCAGATGGATCACATGACAGCACAAATAGAGCAATGCTGTGGAAGAAGGTAGGTTTTCGAAGGCAAAAGTATGAAGCCCGTCCATATAGTTGTGTGCAATCTGTCGCCGTCGCCATAGCCTCCTACCCCTCCTTTTTCGCCACTGGATCATGCCCGCTTCTGGACTGCAAGTGCCGCAAGTTACAAATACAGTCGTAAGAGTAAAGTAAAATGCTGCTCCAGAGGCACATGCATCTTCATGCTCTTTGCACTCACGAAACAAATCCACACGGCGTTAATTCTTGATCGGTATTCAAGCGTGCGAAGACAAAGATGCAGCACTTTGGCATGCCAAGGAAGCTTTGATCATGCCGCCAGAACGGTAAGATTTGCGTTAGACGAGTTGCCCCTTTTTCTTGTGGTGCTGAGCTTTCGTAAAAATTTCCACGTGTTCTCAAACGCAATTCTCACCGTTCGGGGTTTTAACAAACTTCTTCGGTAAATGACAACGAACGAGCAGAAAACATGTCTTCAGCTTACTGCCGCGCAGCCTCCACGACGCTCCAAAAGGTTGACTGATAATCTTTGTCCCAAGGTGGCCATCCGGTGGCCGCACCTGAGCTGCAACGACCAAGCGGAGACGCGCGATCCAGCAAATTGTCGTGGAGATCAATGGTATTGCTTGCACAGCGTACTATTAGTCTTCAGAGCAAACACAAGTGTCGCTGCGGTCGCCACGTCTTGATTGGGTGAGGTGTACCGTGACGTCTGGTGACGGACTCCGCTTCGCGTTCTGGCATCTAGCTGGCTTCCCTGCACCCGTTTCCTCACGATCGGAGGTTTGTGATCATGCTGACCTACTGTTCAGCGCTGCAATGCAATTTCCAAAAAGAAGCTGGTATCATATTCTACCACCCGAAAACTTCGAGATTAAAAAGAGCGTGGACAGTCAGACTAAGGATGGGAAAGGCACCGTCAACATCGGCCGTTGTGAGCTGTAAGCACGTTGAGAAGCGGGGCTTTGTTTACCCAGTGTACAAGGCGCTGGGTGAGACTTATGCCGACAGAATTTTCATAGCTTTTCCAACCGTGTTTGTCACGTTTACCCTTATAATTGGGTTATAAGTATGGAAAGCTATCGGTGGAGGCAACTCCGTCGATGAACCGCCCCCGCCCCCTCCACACGATATAAGGCGGTTGTGCAAGGGGTTGTGGAAGCGGCGGTGTAAGTGTTTCAGACACTGAAATTCTGTTCTTTGCAGATTCATGAGTTAAGCACGAGACACATGCGCGAAAAATCCATCCGATCCGACGTCCGATCCGACAGTACGACTGCCTGATCCGAAAAATTTGGTCGCTTCAGGCGTCAGATCGGCGATCCGACATGCGTCAAACGCGCCAGATAGTTTCGCACGGCGGACGGATTGTCGGATGCGTCGAGCCAATGACAGCACAGCTAGCGCGAACGTCATGATGACATACTTGGTCTGTCGGGACAAATAAGAAAACGGGACGGGCGACGGGAAGCCGGACGCGTAGATCCCGCTGATCCATTCGAGAAGGATGGCCCCGGCAAAGAATGCACACGCTAACAAGAACGAGCTCCTAGCTTCGCTCGTGCGAGCTAAACCATCAATCTGGGACCAGAGATCTATGAACGCGGACCTCCGCTGGAGTGCTTGGAAGTTGGATCTCCTGGGCGGAGCCGAACGGATTGCTGTGTCGCTTGCAAGGTCGGAAGCGTGTGCGTGTGTCTCAATTCGGAGCGGCGTTCGGACTGTCGGATCGGACGATTCTGCCGTCCATTTGTCTCGCGCTTTAGGAGAACATCAGACCCCGCTTTGCGGGCATAGAAATGGCATCTAAGTCAAAGGCCTTTGGGCGGTCTCACTTGTGATTTTCTCCCCATGGCCCAGAATATATTTAACATGTTGCTCGAGCAGAGTGCAGCTTTTTCGCTGAGACGTTTTTGTTTAGAAACAAAGTTGAAAAAAACCTCTTAATTTATTCAAATCATCAGCAGCGTTGATTGTGCGAGATGTAAATATACTGCAATGCTCCTGCAAGTGTGGTGGCATTTCTTCCTTTTCATATACCATCTGTGATTCATGCACTGTCTGCCCTGGAAACCATGCTCGGAATGTTGGTTGAAGTTTCGCCTGCAGCTACAGACCATACCTCAATAAGGCCGCATATAATAATTCGCATTTCCTACGTAAAATGCGCACAAAAAAACAAGAAAAAAACGAAAGTAATATGCCGACAGCTAACGCCGTCTCGGCCTTTGTAGGGCGAGTGAGGGGGTAAATTTTGTCCTCAGCAGGACGTCACCCCGGCTCGCTGTAAAAGGTCGCCTCCCAAACTTCTCGGTGCGAATACTCTCACCATACAATACACCTGTTATTTGTTTGGCCCCTGGTCATGAAATCATTCTCAGTTTGCCATTCCATCTCACCGAGAGCCCGATTTTGGTCATTGAGGTCTCAACCGGCTTGCACTGAAGAAGTATTAGCGAGTTTGTTTCACGGCACCCGCAGCGTGGAGCGGGTTCATTTCAGCCGGCACTCCACAAGTGGTTGCACTCTCCGAGTTTGTTTCATTGCTGACACCCCACGCGTGCATGCACTCGCTGTACCGAGAAAATCTAGATTGCGCCAAAATGCAATCCCGTCGTGCCTCGCTCCGGCTAGGCCGGCAAGGTGCTGGAGCAGATGACGAAAGTTTGTCTGCTACGATGTGTCGCAGAACTGAAAGGAAAAAAAGTAGATTTCCTGATAGAAATTGCGTCCCGCGGGCAACGGAATCAAACGCGAGCTTGAACTGTGAGCGTCTCCTATTTCATGAAGGAAGCAGTTGACAAACCGTGCTTTATTTGGAGGTTTTAAGTCGCTCTGTTGCCGTAAAAACGCTGAAATATACCAGTGTGTAAAGAAATGCTCAGAACAAATGCATCAGCGGCCCCCGAGATATTTATCACCAACTTGTGCGGGTGAAAAATTGAACATTTGTCGACAAAACTGCCCCAGCAGAAACTTTGACTGCCCAATAAGCATCAGAGAAAGCTAAATTTAGTGATCTTACCCGAGGCTTGGGCAACATCATCATGTTTAACATTTACCTACTTCAGCTAACTTGCCCCGTCATATTTTGTTCGAGAAAGCTCTCGTTCTCGACGCCCTCACCAAAGCTAATATCTGATCCACCTGTAATGACGATCGAAATCGAAAAGTTTTGCTGGGTATTCCAGCAGACTAGTTTTAAGGCGTACCCTTTTAGTGGTCCACGCATAATGCCATGCTGAAATAGATCAAGCTTCTGCTCGGACAGCATCATCCATTTTCTTCAGTGTAAACGGTTATGAGAATTGAAAGATCGCAACCAGCTGCTTTGTAGACAGCTGGTTGCGGAAATTTACGCCGTCTGTAACTATCCCTATGACAGCCGAGTTGCTTGAAGTCATCGCAACTATAAACTACAGGCTGCAGCGACCAACGTTTGTAGATAAACGTTGGTAGCGACTGTACTCTCGCATTCCCACCCATCACTCCGAACAGCAAGGCGCCAGTTTCGGTTTGAGGTCGGTATTCTTTCTACAACATAGATGGCGGCAGCATCAGTCTTCCGCACTTGGTGCATTTGGCGAATTCGTTTGAGTCCAGTTCTCAGTGCAACACTCTGCGAGTGCGATGCATTCTGGGAGAGAACTCGAACGGTGCCAGTGCGTGTGAAGCGAACTCGCTATAAAATACCGCTACCAGACGCATCGTCTGCTAACATGAGGGAATAATAATGAGTTTGTTTGCTACTAGGTAGGTATCATTCTCTGACAGAAACAAAACGACGAACAGACTTGTTCGTCGATTGTCCCTTTTTGGCTCTGCGAACAGAGCCAAAAAGGGACAATCGTCTGCTATGAATTGTGTGCTGCGCAGAGTGAGATCAAAAACTAATTGAAATATGGAACATCGGCTATTTTACGGATGCAATTGTCCTGTGCTTCGTTTGGCTATGCTGATTTGTTTTCTGGCTGTGTGTAACTTGACACCCACTGGTGCTAAAACAAGAGCTTGGGACAAGCACCCACCTTACCACGATACCAATCTCACTATCCGAAAGAGTATTGGATTTAATTACTGAGTGCCTTTTCCATTGACAAGAAGGCCCCAATATTTTCTAAGAACTCCAGTAGGGTTTTGTTGTTGCATCTTTATACTCGTAATTCATTCACTTTGCCAATTTCGTTTTTCTAGCCTGGCTCAGCTGGCAAGCTGAGTGGCGAGTCTGAAACTGTACCAATATTGTTTCCGGTCAGACTGTCCATTATTATTTATTGTTCTTCCCTGCTATTGTGATATGTCTGCACTGTAGTCATGACAGGGGCTTGAATGGTAGCTCCTACTTTCTACACATGGGTCTTAGGAAACATTTTGTAAGTGATGAGGTGCCCACAATCATGGGCGTCAGCAAAGTGGCGGAAAAGGGGGGGGGGATTATTCTGAAGGGGTGTAGCTTTCAAACCTATAACTTTGAAAGAAAACAAGGTTTGCCCCCCTCCCCCTCCTTTTCCTGCAAAACGTACTGCAGATGCCCATGCCCGCAATCTAGGCCAACGGTTCTGGAAAGAGGGTTTGTGGAACCTCCCTCTTTCTTTTGAAAAAAAAAAATTATTGCCGGCAGAGTTTTGCAGACTCCTAAAATGCCTTTACGGGGAGGTTCCACAAACCCTCTTTCCAGAACCTCTCCGTAAAGGCATTTTAGGAGTCCGCAAAACTCTGCCGGCAATAATTTCTTTTTTTTATATATGATTTGGGGCATTGAGTTGAGCCCGGTCCGGCCATGGCACATTCACAGCTCCGGGAGAAAGAGGAATCTACAGAAGAATACCTCCTCTCACTCTTCCCCCTTTTTATTACTGGTAAACACGTTTGCAGTCCACCCCCTTCCCCTTTTTTTACACTGCCTGGCGTCTCCCATCACTTCTGCCAGTCCAAAAAGGGTTTGCCTGCCACGATTGGCAGTTTCCTTCTTTTCTCTATAGCATCCTTTCTGCTAAAGTGGAAAGAGTGTAGACGGAGCTTCTTCCCCTCACCGTACCGTCTTAACCTGCAACATACTATACTCTCGGGAACAAGATAATAGCCTTGTATCTTATCTGCCGCCACAAATGCTGTGCTTAGCATGTTTTTGGCAGAGCCTTTTGCTGCCACCACATGCCACGCTATGAAGTGGAGTGCCACGGTGTGTGCGTGCCACCTGTCGCATAAAGCAGTGCACTTTCAAACTGCGTGGATGCAATGACGGCAGAAAAAACACCAGCAGAGCGGACAATACAGAGCATGTTATTAACAGCACTGGTTAATTCCCAATAAATCACTATCTGGATCATTACTGTAAAACCATTTATTTTTGCAAATCGGTCACAGAGGACATAATCGCGGCCACTAAATTTTGCGAATTCCAGACGCCTGCATTCAAACTCTTAAAGAGATTATAAAAGCAATTTTGAAATTTTATTTGATGTCTGAAATGGGCGTCGGGCTCATTTCAGACACTGTTGACCAAGTTCCAGCCCGAACAGAAGTTTGTGTGCCGCACCAATCAATTAAACAGTTGTGGTAATATTTGCGCGGGGACAATGCCTGAGACCCCCCCCCCCCCCCCCCCCCAAAAAGACGGCGGCAGAAAGGTGAACTAAAGTGCGCCGTCAAAGCGTGACGACAACGGGCTCCTCGTCAGGCGATTGCTTCAAACGGTTTAAACGAATGATGCGCTCTTGGTTTAGAATTCGGTAGTGAGATGTCATACAAAAAAGTAATTTGAATGTTGGATAATTTTTTTAAAGCTGTAGTTCGGAATTAATAGGTTTCATAGTGTGTATAGGAATAGGTTCCATAGCATGTGTAGCGTGTGGGATGACAAGGAAGATGACTTGTGGAAATAAATGACAGCTGTATGCTATGCTGGTTTTGAGACGGTGGTGTGTATGTTCCTTTTTGTTTTCCTTGTCTCAAGGAAACAAAATTTTGACAGCAAATTTTGAACCCTGCTAGTGTACACGTTTCTGATCCAAAACTGACTTCGAGACCCAGTAGGTTTCAAAGCCGGTTTCAAATAAGAAAACCAACGCAAAAGTCAACTTCGAAACCTGGGATGTTTTGAAGTGATTTTTGGCATTAGTTCCCGAAAAGATATGTCATCAGTTTGGTGGCCGGGAGCTAAAAGCATTTCATGCTTAAAATCATACTCATCAGTGCGGCCTTTATTATTCTCTGACTGAATCAATTCTGCTTTAATATGCAGGAGGGAACCATTTGGCTTTTCGAAGGCTTTACTGTGGTCATGGCGGCCTACTGGCTTTTCGGCTTCGCCCATGGCCAGAAGACGTACAATAGGAGCTGCCTTCTTGAGAGGCTTTGTCTTATTCTAATCTACTCACAGCTACGGCCAGTTGCAATCAAGGTGATTAATACAATCAAGAAAACACCTGTAGCCTGATTGCTGATCACATAGTGCAATCGCCAAAGTCTGTGAAACTCCTGCCAGGATTGTTCTGATTTTCGAAATCATTAAAGGCTTTGTTTGTTTTTCTTGAGATGGCAGCTGCAAGTTGTGTGGCTCACATACCTAAGTATGCTTCAATTCATGACCAGCTTTATTCATTTATATTCATCACATTTCTCTAGTCCTCCGTGTTGTTTCCTAGTCATCAAACTATTAGGCACCTGTATGGAGTAGTTACATTTTGTTTTTACGTTTTTATCAAAACGGTTTGTGTCACCCTGTCTGGAATTCATCACCCTTGCTACGAAATGTCAAATTAATCTCACGTTGAGATACTTTTTAAAAGTGGAGATGACCGGCATTAAATTTTGTGTTTCTTTATCACTCCTGTTCATATTTTGTATATTACTTCAGACAAAAGACACCACCAGTGTTCAATACGCCCCGTCCGAGCACAAGCTTTCAAGCCTGGATAAGGTGAGCGTGAGTGAGCACGTACTAAGCAGTACCGAAGGTAATGAGCGTGCACTGCTGCATTTTCAAAGTTTCATAAATGCTCTTTTTTAGAAAAAAATAAAAGCCAGGCATTGTTGTGGTATATTCATAACATTGTGGCTTTCTTGAAGAATGCGGGCATTCTGAAGGTGTTGCCGAAGGCTTGCCAGGGTGACAGCGCGGTCGAAGGCGACAAGTGCGAGCTAGTACACGCTCTATCGCAAGCTCTTGTTCTGCGAAAGCGCTTCTCAAAGTCGCTTTGCATGCCTGTAGCCTTTGCTGCCCTACAGTGGTAATGGTAGGCAACTCCGGCTGACACAAGAAATCATCCAATCGCTGCCACACTCCGTTTCCCTTTAAAGGGCTGGTGAACCGAAATTTGGATTTCAGAAAACGATGCAGAAGCCGTAGGCGGGACGCTACAATCCCTAAAACACTACTCGTAGTCACAAGGCGATATCTCGAATGGACGGCCGCATTTTTGGAGAAAGAGGTTGAGATTGAACAAGGCCGATGAGGCGCGTGACGTCAAGATATCTCGTTTTCTCCTCTCTGCTTCGCCCACTCAAGGCGGCGAGGCGGAGAAGACGCGAGGTCGTTCCCTTTCCTTCTCGGAGAAACAAGACAAACAAATCTGTCAAATGCGCCTCCTATTTTTAAAAGTAAGGTCATCCATTCGAAATATCGCTGTATGAGTGATGTTTTGGTGTTTGTAGCATCTTGTTACACGCTTTTTCCGCCGTGTTTTATGGAATCCAGATTTCGGTTCAACATCTTTTTAAGTGCAAGTGAAACTGAAATGCCAAGAATGAGCACGTTGTCCTGAACGACAGTTGCACTGCACAAGCGCGCATGCTTAGCAACATTCAAAGCATGGAGCTTGCTCTTAAAGCCTCTGCATCAGGCTTCCTGTTGCAGCTCGTGGTACCGAAGCAAGCTTTTGGGCAGACACTTTTTTATAAGCAGAAACTTCACCTGGCACCGCAGAGCTCCGACCGGTACTCGGAGTACTTAGTTGCGGTACTTTAGATAAAACAGAAGGGCAACAGGTGAAGTAGAAACTTCACCTGCACCGCAGTGCTCCGACCAGTACTCGGAGTACTTAGTTGCGGTATTTTAGATAAAACAGAAGGGCATTGAGCAGTGCAAACTACGATTATTGTCAGGTAAGAAGTATTCAGTTGCAGTAATTGTTTTGCTTTACATACAAAAAGGCTGGAGTATGCTTAAATGCTGGGCTAGCAACCGATTGCTACCAGGGGCCCTATGCTACACGACGGGACCAAGCGGAATCAAGGGACCGGGAGTCATCCAACGACCTGGATGCAAAGATGGGTTCAGCTTTCACGGGATTGGTGCCACCTGGATCTTGTCCCAAAGGGCCAGCAGCAGCTGGATAGCCTCGCATTGCGATGCGGGGATGGGGATGCCGAGCGAGCTCGGGGCATGCCGCCCACTCAGTGTGAGGGCCAGGTGCTCCCACTGACTGGCTAGGTGCATGTTGATGAGTTCCTGGAAGGTGTTGTTTACACTTAGCAACCGGAGCTTGGCGCTCGACGCGTACGGCGGCACCCCCAGTGCCAGCTAGTACCCCTTGCGAATAATCACGTCCATCTTGCCCTTACCTCTCGACAGCAGGTCAGGTTGAGATACGGATTTGCGCAGGCGATGTGGCTCACGACGAGTGGTTGGGTCAGCCGGATCAGGTCCGACTCCTAGAGCCCGTGTCTGTGACTCGTTATCCTTCTCACCATGCGCATGACTTGCGTGGTTGTCTTGACGAGTCGGTCGACCGTGTACTTGGCTCCGCCGTCCCGCTGGAGGTGAAGGCCCCAGTATCCGAACCCGCTTCACCACCGGCACAGGGGTACCATCCTTTAACGTGAGGCAGATGTCCGCCTTCTTCTTCTTCGGGAATTGGCTTGCCCGCGCGGAGGAGCAACAGCTGAGACTTATCGGGGGCGCGCTGGAGGTTGCCGGCCTCGAGGTTGTTCTGCACCGTCTCAATGACTTCTTCGAGGAAGTCTTGCCTCCCGCTGTCCGATCCCGACGTAGCCCAAATCGTCAGGTCGTCCACATAGAGTGGCATAGAGTGTATGCTTCATCCGGGGAATCCGTTCCAGTAGAGGAGGCGGCTTGCACATCGCCAGGTAACAAGGTGGGTGACAGGACCGAGCCTTGCCGGTTGCCCTTCCTCGGTATCGAGATGGTGCTTGTGCGGATGGACTCGATTCCGATGGTGGCCATCCAGTTGCTCAGGAAGTCCCGCACATAATCATACATCCGGGGCCCGCACCCAGTTGAGGCCAAGTTCTCGAACACCAGCGTGTGACTGACGTTGTCAAAGGCGCCCTTTATATCCAGGGCCAGGACCGCCCGCGTTGTCGTACAGGAGATTCTGTCAAGGATATCCTTGATCTGAAGCAGGACATCCTGCGTGGAGGTGTGACCAGAACCCAAAAATGGTGTTCATGGTGGCATTGAGTTCAATACAGGATGGTCCCCTCAAATATCGCTGTAAACAGCTCATCAGGGCATGGGCATTTAAAAAACTGAAATGGAGTGTCCAGGTCTGTGACGCTCGGCGGTATACCTGATAACCTCTATTTCTTTTGGATCCTTTTCAAGGGAGTATATTTTCCACTTCGGGGCACTTTGCTTGTTTCTGGCACTTACTACTGCAGGAACTGTTTCACCCTCACTTTCTTCTTTGCTTTCACAGCACTCATTTGATGTTAATGTGGAAGGGAATTGGCCGGATTCCACTCTTCGTTCCTACGTAAAATGTGCTGGCGTCCAATACCTGCCACAAAAAGGGTACTTAAGATTCCAAAAATGACTAAGAGTGTGTAAACATATGATGCCAGCATTTCTTTTTTTTATTTCCAATGAGCAACATTATATTATGCCAAAACTCTCCCTAAATGCACACTGCATTTCACAGCGCGCTAAACTCTGCCGGAAAAATCGGCGCCTGCACGCAAAGGGGCGTCGTTTCCTCAGCAGTGTATTTTACCTTGTGAAATTTTAAGGCGCTCCTTTCTTTTGCAGCTAGAACATCCTTAAAAATACTAAAAATGCGTTCGCCACGGACGACCGAGTCTTCCGCTGGCAAACGCTGTCGTTTGCGTACGATACGCCTTGAAATTTTCACCCCATGGTCGATCAGGCGCCGATTTTTCCGGTTGCTTTCCCATACCTTGAGCCACCCAGAAACACCGCGCGCCCCCGTAAATAAAAAAAAAAAAAGAAAAAAAAAAAAAGAATGGAACGGCATTGAGTGTTTTGTTTACTTACCGACTTTGTGCGTGGACCGCGCCACGTTGCGCTGCCTGATGCACCCGCGTTTTGGAACTAATTCAGTTGACAGATCCCTCCGAAGATGAAGCCACTGAAGCCACGGCGGTAATCGTACTGGTAGGCTGTTCCCTTTCGAACGGGCGGAAGAAGACTACGAAGAATTCGGCAGCGAACGGGCGGAAACTCGATTACGTACAGCTTCAGTAGTCGACGCTTTGTTTTTTCGATTGCGTTCGGGGCGTTCACCGTGGACTCGCGCACTCGGCCGTAGCCGAACCAGCCGAACGGCCGAACCAGCTGGACGGCTGCCGGCGCGCGTACCGACAGCGTCGCCATAGCAACCACGCCGCGAGTGTGGTTGCCAGACAGAATTCACACAATTTTTTTTTCTCGTCACTCACGTTGAGTTACTAGAAGTTAGGCGCGTATCATTATAATACATTATGCTGTAAGAAGTTATTAAGGGATATGTGTACCTACCTAAGACAAATGCAGAAAAAATATTATTGAAAAATAAAATTGGCGTAATCTTTTCATATCTTGATTAAGACTAGCGTGGTCACTGGGCTAACCGATGCGCGAAATAGGAGGGCATATATACCGCTCGGGGCAGTTGTCGGATTGTATAAGTAGGTTGTATGTACTATTTGTTGTGTGTTGTGCTATTGATCACTGCTTGAATGCGCGTGTGTAAGTAGAGTGTTGTGTGTATGTCGATGTCGTGAGTGAATGTAACCGCGCGGTGGGCAGCAAAAAAACTGCTGTTTTCTTTTTTCAAATGTTTATCACTTTTTGTTTTCGTCGCTAGATGGGGGTTGTCGCCGCCCAATTTGAAAAGTGTGGCGGTTGGTGATCTATAACTATTAGAGGTATTAGAGGGCTGGATGCCATTAGTCCATCCGTCGTGTTGATCGCTCCGAGTTGTTCGGTTCCGCTGGCAGCTGTGTCGCCGTGTTATGCTGCCTGATTGCAACAAAAGGAGGTTAGGCGGCTTCCCCAGCGCGTGTTCTAGGTGCTGAATGCCGCTGTTCACGCACAAACGTTCATGAGTGGATAACGCACGTAACAGAGGTGAGCACAGGCTATAGTTAATCGAGAGCCGCACGGAGCGCGAGTGCGATACCTCCTAGCCGCTGTCGACAGAGGGTGTCGGAGCGATTCGTTGTCAACTTGTCCACGGCAAGTGGGCGTTTTGTTCAATAAAGCCAGCCTGTCAGTGTTTTGTAAAGCTATCCCTTCTTTATAAGCGCTTCTGATGCGATGAAAATGCGACCGGCATTGAGCAGGCCGAGCGAGACTTCGGCGACAGTCTCGGCTGTTCAGTCTCCAGCGGTTTCGGCCTTACTCGTATTATTTGCGGTGTTGGCGCTTGGACATAGAGATGTTTGGAAAGTTTTTTGCGCCTACAGATGACACCAAACGAGCGTGCGAGCCGTATGCTCTTGCTCCGGCGAGAAGCCGCGTACGGCTCACCAGGCTCGTATCGCCTGTCGCATACTGGCCGCCATATTGTTTTTAGGGTGTTAGCAGTTAACACGATTTTCACCACCTCCGGCGGCTAACACCCTAACACGAATAAAGGCGTTAGCCAGAGGACGAGCCATTTACACGAATAAGGGTGTAAAAATTTTAAGTGTGTACGGGTAAAGCTGCATTGGGTGTCGTTCGGCGTCACGAACGACGCCATCCATCGGGCCTTCGCCGACTACGGAGAGGTGAAGGAAGTGGCGCACGAGCGCTGGAAGATGCCGGGGTTCGACGGCGTCGAGTCAACCACCCGCGTCGTGCGCCTTGTTCTCCGGGAGGGTGTCAGCTTAGACCGTCTACCGCACCAGCTTCGGCTCGGCGGCGGCATGGTGCTCGTCGCTGTGCCTGGGCGGGCCCCCCTCTGCCTCCGGTGCCGCATGACGGGCCATATCCGACGTGACTGCCGGGCCCCCAGGTGCACAGAGTGCCGTGCCTTCGGGCACGAGAGGGCCGACTGCGTCCGCTCCTACGCCCGTGCCGCCGGTCGAAGGGCGTACGACGACAACACTGACGACCTCATGGACGAGGACGAGGCGGAGAAAGCGGCTGCACCCGCCGGAACCACAACCGAGCAGCCGAAGGAGGTGGACGACTCGACCGACATCGTCCCTACAGTGGGGAACACCCTGTCACCGCAGCAACCGTCGACCACTCCTCCTGCCCCTCCGCAGGCAGTTGAGCCTCAGCCAACTGCGGCCTCGTCCCCTCCGCAAGCAGCTGTGACCCAGTCGGCCGCACTGCCTGGGAGAACCCAGGCGGGCGCGGCTCAGGCTCCTGAGGGGGGACCCACCCAGGAGGAGGTGGACACCGAGCCTGGCTCTGCTAAGCGCCCGCGTGAGGACTTCCCAGCGCCCTCCAAGGACGGACGGCAGCGACAACAAGAGAAGAAATGGAAGGTGGTGGAGCGCTGGAAAGGCTCGGACAGCCAGCCGCCGTCTTCGTCACCGATGGACTGCGACAATCTGGTTCAGTAAACCACTGTTCGAGCGTACTGCCCCGTGCGACGATGATCTTGAAAGGTAAGCGCCGCGCGCTTGGTCTGGCCCTTCTATAGCTCATGATCTCTATCGAAAGGCCTGTACGACTTGCGACCCTCAACGTGCGAGGGCTCGCGGACCGTCGAAGGCAGAGGCAACTGTACCGCCTAGTCGTAGACCACGACCTCGATATTGTTGCACTACAAGAGACCAAGGTCGAGGGAGAGGACCAGACTGAGCGCATGGTGCGGCCTTTTACGGCCCGCTACAATGTTTGCGTCAGCCGAGCCGTAGGGACGTCCGCGGGATGTGTAATTTTGGTTCGCCAGTGCCTAGGGGCAGTAGTCCAGGCCGTTACGGCTTGTGAGTCGGGGCGCCTCGTGGTTTGCGATTTTTCCTTTTCGTCGAGTGAATGGCGCATCATCTGTTTGTACGCGCCTACCAGAGTTGGGGAAAGAAGAGCCTTTTTTGAAGCCGTTGAGTACTATTGTAACTGTCCGCGACTTGTTATCCTGCTTGGGGACTTTAATTGTGTGTGCTCGGCAAGCGACAAGACAAGCTCTACACCATACATAGACGCGAGTACTGAATGTTTAAAAGATTTAATTAACGAGTTTGGATTGGAGGACGTTGGCGACTGTATCCGTAATGGTCAAGTTCTAAAATTTACCCACTTTCAAGGGCTCAGTCACGCCCGTCTAGACAGAGTGTATGTGCCTTTGGATTTAGTTCCCCTGTGTCAAGATTATCATGTGAGTCCAGTGTCCTTTAGCAACCATTGTCTGGTTCAGTTTTCCCTACGAAGTAAAAATGATTCTAAAAAACTATTTCATTGGGAATTATGGAAATTAAACGCGAAATTGTTACAAGATGAAATTTTCATGCGACGAGTTCAGGCAGCGATAGAACGAATGACAGACGGGGACAAATCAGTTGGGCATGGGCCAAAATGGGAAATATTTAAACAGAACATAACGATAATGGCCATAGAAAGAGCTAGCGTCATTAAAAACGAAGAAAAGAAAATGGAAAAGGCAATGCGCTCGAACTTGCTGACGCTAGTAAAAGAAGAATGCCGATCGCCGGGTGTCTTTAAGGACGATATTTTATTTTTGAAAGAAAAACTCGAGCTGTTAGATAGAGACCGATATCGCGGCGCGCTTGTGCGAGCTAGAGCCGACAGGCTGATAGCGGGCGAGTTGCCTACAAAGCGAGCTCTAGGCATGGAAAAGAAGTACGCCCGTCGTAATGAGATTGCGTAAATAGAACATGATGGGGTCGTAACAAGCGACGGCGCCGAAATCGAAAGGGCCTTTTTTGATTATTACAGCGCATTATTTTCTTCCAATCCTGTCAATCTAGAAGGTTTTAAAAGCGATTTTTAGGCATTCATGCCGAGGCTCGGCGACGAAACAAAATCAATTTTAGAAGGACCCATTACATATGAGGAAGTTAAGACGGCAATTGAAGCTTTGAACCCCGGTAAGTCCCCTGGACCGGACGGGCTCAGTGCGGCGTTTTATAAATCGCTCAAGAATACGCTGGCTCCTGTTTTAGTGGATGTTTTTAACGAGGCTTTCGATGCAAAGACTCTTCCGCCTTCTTTCCTAACGGCTCATACCGTCTTAATTCCTAAGACAGAAGATGTCACTAAACTTAGGCAGGTCACATCCTATCGGCCGATCAGTCTGACCAACGTGGACTACAAAATCCTCATGAAAATTTTAGCAAGAAGGTTGCAAAGTGTAATAACCGAACTAGTTGGTCCTCACCAAACATGTGGGATAAAGGGAAGAACAATTTTTACAAATACGCTCACAGCGAGGTGTGTCCTCGAGTGTTGTGATGCCATGCATAGTCGCGTTGCCATGCTTCAGGTGGATCTTGAGAAAGCTTTTGATCGGGTACCACATGACGTCCTTTTGGCCGTCCTTGATCATGTAAATGTAGGATCTGTTAAACGGGAAAGAGTTAAAATGGCGTACAGTGGCAGTACGACTAGCCTAATAGTAAATAAGTCGGTCGGAAAGCGTATTCAGGTGCAGCGTTCAGTGCGCCAAGGATGTCCTTTATCCCCTCTCCTTTTTTGTATATACATAGAATCATTTTGTTTAAGTATTATTAGAAATAGTAGAATAAGTGGATTTAAGCTACATTCATCCGAAGTGCTCGTTTTGGCCTACGCGGATGATATTGCCTTGTTTTGTTCAAACAAAGAAAGCATTGTTGAGGCAGTTAATATAATCAAGCGGTTCTGTAACGTCAGTGGGAGCGCAGTAAACTGGGACAAGTGTATAGGTTTTTGGCACGGGGAGTGGTTTTCAACGCCGAGCGTCTTCGCGAATATCAAATGGGTGTGCACTCCAGTAAAGTATTTAGGTGTGCCCCTGGAGTACTACCGCGATAGTGAGCCGTACTGGAGCAGACAGGTATTGGAGCTCCGTGACAAAGCGGAAAAGTGGAAGGGGAGCGGGCTTTCTATTTTTGCACGTGCCACAGTTTGCAATTTGTTTCTTGTGAGCAAGCTGTGGTTCGTGTTTGCAAGTGTTACACTGCTCTCGGGTGAATGTACAGAAATGGCACCGCGTTTTCACAGTATTTATTTGGGGCTCCTCTTGGGAGAAAATGAGCAGAATTAATCTTTTTCGTCGTGTGCGCGAGGGTGGACTAAGCTTGTCGCACTTGTTGCTACGTCAGGTAGTAAATCGTTTTATATTTTTTCGCGATACAAGTGATCCGTTTTTGCGAACCATATGCCAAGTAAGGCTAGGTCGGGCTCTGCCAGAGTTTATAGTATCTTCGTCAAGTGAGCCAGGCGGCATTCATGGGTATTTCAAAGAGCTAGTGGCGTCATGCCGATTCTTAGCAGCCCGTTTTTCTCCGGACTATTTGAGCGAAGTGACACGCAAAAGATTGTATAAAGATGTTTGTGATGTGGTTTTCCCTGCGCCTATGTACAGAGTTTTGTTTTCCTCGGGAACAGGTCTGGACGTCTTAAAAAGGGTGAAAAGAATGCAAGTGCCTCCTGGTGTCAAGACTTTTTTCTTTAAGTTGCACACCGGTACTCTGCCAGTAAAGACCTGAATGGAGGAGAAGGGCCTGTTCGTTCCCTGGGGGGTCCACTGTTTTGTCTGTAAAAAGCCGGAGACAGTTGAACACGTGTTCCTGGAGTGCTGGGACGGTGTCTTCTTGTGGGACGTCCTTCAACGCACCCTGAAAAAGGAGTTACCGCTAGATCCACACGGGATCAGGTACCTGTCGGTAGAAAACGAGGGCGGTGTACCGTACGATCTGGTAATGTTATTATGTTTGCATGGCATCTGGAGATCTCGGATGGCAGTGCGCCATGCTGACAAAGATGCGCGTGAGGCAAGGGAGTACTTTCGGGAAAATATTATTTCATTTGTCGAAGTTTGCAAGGTCCAGCAATATGTCCCTGAGTGGCTGCCGCATATTGAACGGCTCCTGACGTTGGAAACGTTTTAACCGTACAAAGATAACCAAAGGCTGACTGGCTTTTTTTATATTTACGTTGTATTAGTGTGTCGTGTCTGTGCTTGTGCTTTTGTCCGGCAAGAAAGAAAAAAAAAAGCGTGCGTGGCCGAGTGGTTACCGCGCTTGAGTGTCGCGCGGAAGCTGTAGGTTCGATTCAAGTTAGCGGACTGTCCTTTATTTATTTTTTCAAGTTGGTCTTCTCATAAGTTCGAGAACATTTTCGTCTGACCGAGTTCCGAATGTTCTACGTACCGAAAGTTCTATGCCGAACGATCCAGAAACCCACGAGGGTACATAAGAGATTCCGCAAGGCGAGCGAGGCCAGTTTCGCCCCAGTGTTCGACTCTGCTGTCACGCCGACTTCGAGGACCGCGACGCTCTGCTTTATTCTGTTACTTTTTATTTTTGGGCACAATTTCGACCCCAATAAACGTTTAGTTTCTTCAGTTATTATAGCCTCATCATGTGTCATTCGTGACAATATAGTGAGTAAAACTATTACTATTCATATAATCCAAACAAATGACAAAAAAAAAGGCTAACAGGCAAAAAAAAAAAAAAAGAATAATCAAGCGACGCGCGGAAAGAAATTGCCCCTCCGTTTCACTTGCTCGTTGCACTGTGCACATCGCGTTTTTCAGATCTCGTTGTATTTTGTGCTGCTTCAGTTGCTGCAATTTGTCTGTGCCATGATGGGCTGTCTCCGTGTTCTTCAGGGACGTGAACTCACATGCTTTCTTTAGAGCTTACATACACGGCTTGTCAATCATACTGTTATTATCCTTGGGAGTAGATTAATTCGGGCCACAAAGGGCGCAGAGACTTAAAGCGTTCTCGGGCAGTTTACTGATTCATCTATAGGGCGAACCGCCTTACGCCGTCTTCGTGAAGCGAGGTATAAGGATCATCCTGATAGCGGGGGTTTGTGCTGCCACCGCATCAATCACGAGCCTTCTGGGACTGCCAATGAGCAAAGTATTGATTGTTGTTTGTTGTCCGTTGCGTAAACTGAGCTTCTTCATGTTCGCGACAGAGTTACAGGAAGCGACGGGTCGGGCTTCTCTGCCACCAGTTACGGCGGGCCTTCAGGGCCCGTTTGCTCGAAGCTGGTTAACTAACCGCGGTTAACCGGATTTCCCTACGATGGGGAATTTTGGGTCACGTGACCGGCAGAGTAAGGACGGCGAGGAAACATGGCGGTGCCCCGGTGAGTGAGCGCCGCTCGCTTTGGAACGAATACGTCGTAGTAGCTGCAGTAGCGGGCGCGTTAGTCAGCAATGAATGGTGCAGGAGGTTTTCGCGTTGCCTTACCTCACTTTAAACGCAAAACATGAGCAACGACCTCGCCGCATTTTTTAGATAGACTTTCGACTGTGGCCATTCCTAAGCCTAAATGAACGCGATAGTTGTCGGCATGGCAACGTCTTCGGATTGCCTTGACTGAATCGGCCGGGTATTGATAGCAGACAAAAGCAGAGAGCGCTCCCGTAGACTTTTTGCTAAATTTCAAAAGCACCGAGGTGCATGCTACGAGTGTAGTTACACGCGCTGCACCTGCTGGCGTCTGCAGTAATAACTGTTCTGAAGCAAAGAGCCTAAAACCAATTTTGCCGGCCACGCGCATTCGTCAAAGATTTATTATGATTATTTACTTCAAATATTTTATAAGTGGCAGGCCAGCGCGCGCGGATCGTAGAATTACACGTCCAGCGTTCTTCTCGATGTTCGGGTAATTTACTAATAGGTCAATTTTCAGTGGAGCCGAGTTACAGGTTTTTCAATTTATGACGGTGTTATATACAGTTCTTACATGCTGGCCAAACATGCTGCCGGTGTACCGCCCGCCTTTCACTGCTCACTTCTTTCTCATCGCTTCTAGGACTCAACTTCGTCGTCCTCTTTAGAACTCGGAAGGAAATTTCAACGAGGCTTTTCTTCACTTCATACAGCCAAATATTTAAACAATTTGCAAACAAGGGTTAATTTAGTTTTACCTTGCCTATTATTTGTACCACGAGCAATAAAAAATGTTTCTTAAGCTCAAATGCATGCCGCGTTGCGTCGCGAAAACCAGGCAGCGCGCATTTTTTAGGTCCCCCCTTTCGGGAACCTTTCCACGGAAGCCACTTATATTCGCTACAGCGAGTAGGTGACACCAGCTACCACCCCATAATAAAACACGGAGCAATCGCTCATCCAGCCCTCATCAAACTTGGCTAGGTACTTGTAGGTACCTAGTAGGGAAGGGCGGTTAACTCTTAACCGCGGTTAAAGTTAACCGGCTTCGAGTAAACGGGCACAGATCAGCTGGGAATATCACTCCGTGCTAACGCCCCCGAATGAACATCTTCGGAACGTTTAGCTTTATACTTTTGATAGGATGGTACGATTTCCAAGGGTGTGTGAATATCGGTTGGGATAGAATAGCACTGCGACATTCATCACCTTCGCAATGGAAGAGACAGCCGCGATAACAGGTTTCCTTATCGCAGTTAAAAATTTGGGGTACTTTTTAATGAATCGAGTGACTCTAGAGTTTATCAGGTGGTCAGCACCGTGTTGTGGCCATTCTCAACGTCGCGTTCTACACAGTTCTGTTCTTTGGACAGCCCGATTATATTAGCACAAAACGTATGACTGCACGCATTGTTCAACTTTGGTTATGAAAGCTTTTATTGAATCCAAACCAAACATGTGCTTCAAGATGTGTATACAGAACATAAATCATACCCTAAAACTTTCAGCGTTCGAGAAAAACAACAACAAAGAAACATGCGAGTCACTTACTGTCAACGACAAGAATACCGTACGGCATCTAAACGCGCGGAGCGCGTTTGCTGGTTCATACAGCTGCGAAAAATAGCAAGGCCTCGGCTTTTCTTTCATGTGAAGTGATGCGCAGGAACAGTGCGGTGTCGTCAAAGGATGAACGTCACGCATGCGGAGAACCACGAAAGCACAGACTATCGAAGGTGAACGGAGGACACGGAGGAAACTACTGCCGTCTACTTCCAACTTATGACTTTACTCCGTTTCACCTTAGGTCCAAACGCAGCCGACAGTACGAGCTGATAGGACCAATCAGACAGCGTGAAAAGCGCACCATCATGGTGTTGTTCGTCACGTTTCCGACCTTGCTGTATCATCGCCGAACCAATCATAAGCAGAAAAGGCCTGGTGACTTGCGCGTTTGACGCTGTTTGGGTGGTTTCAATAACTTGTAGCGTGGGCTCCGTCTGGACTTAAGGTGATACGGAGTATAGAGTTCCGTGTGTTTTGTGTATACCGACGCCCCCCTCCCCCCGCCTCCCCACCCCTTTTTCCCGGAATAACCTCCCTAAGCCGGTTTTTATCAAAAACGGGAAAAGACCTAAGACCCCGAAATGAAGCTTGTCCTAGAATAAGACAGCCCCCAAGCTTCACGGAAAGGAACCTTTATCGAAAGCTTTATTTTGTGTTGACTCGGAATGTACACCCACACCGAACTATTCGTGAGGCTGTTTTGTTGGTTCGGGTATCACGCCCCTTGTTGCTTTCTCTTCTTGGTAGCGATATTTTTTCCGAGTATTTGCTCCCGCCAGTGTTCTCTCGGGGTTGGGGAATCCCCCGGCCGTGAACCATGTCCTGTTTTGTCGACATAAGCCCTAACAATAATTCCCCAGTTGCCTGCCCAAAAAAAGAAAATAATGCTGACAGCGGAAAAATCGAATTAAAAAAAAAATCAAGCTCTTAACGCTTCCCCCCCCCCCCCCCAAAAAAAAGAAAGAAAGAAAATATACCGTGGAAATTGAAGGACTAATTCCCAAGACACGGAAGCCTACTTATGACGAGTGCGCGTGATGGTATGACTACGAATACATTTGGCACAACCAGCACAATGTTTGCCACCCGCCGTCCCTTAAAAGCATTACGGATGGGACGCTCTGGACTCGCTACGCGTTTGTGGCACATGTTACACAGACAAAAGCTCTTCTATACGTCATAAACTGCGACTTCCCAGTGCGATACCAAGGCATGTCTAAAAGCGGCTGAGGATATATACAGATGCTTATGGTATATTGTTAGTTGAAGCACTCTTGAGCAATGATCGATGCTATGCTTATCTAAAGCTCCTTTACGTCTCGGTCTAAATTCGCCTCGAGGGTCTGTTTCATCAGGCTGTGCTCACTGTGGCAACCACTCTTGTATGACGCTAAATGTTCAGGTACCCGATGAATATACCTTGGGATGTGTGCTTTGAGAGGGCAGCTTTAGGCGTGACTCCTTGTGACGTTTAGGCGATAACGTTTTGTTTGAGCGCGATGTTGTACCTCGAGGGGGTTGTAGCCTTCTCTTCATTCACCAGTATTCGTACAAAAGGATTGTCCATTGTTTTTGTTTACACCAACAATCGCGTTTGATTAGACGCTTGAATTGCTATCAATAAAAAATTAATCCTACAATTAACCACGCCAGTTTGAGCGGCAACGTTGATATTATTAACATAAAAAGTTTACGCTTGTGTCTAGTTTGATAACCCTTTCGGACGACCGCAAAAAAAAGTGGCGGGTTATTATAAAACGCTAATACCCGGCTGTCCGCCCTCCTTTTAAAAGTTTGCAACGATTTGCGGACTATGTAGTTGGGTATATTTCTAATTCATTTGTTTTAATAGTAATCTCTTTTTCTTATTTGTCCCTAAAAAAGGAAAGGTGTCTAAATGCAGTAATTGGCAGGTTAGTGAACCTCGTAGATATTGAACCTCGTAGATATTGCAGTAATTGGCAGGTTAGTGAAACTCGCAACAATTGAGCCTCGCTTGTTTCTTAAATGCTAGATTTCTTTTAAATGTCAAGGGGAAGCGCAATTAAGTATTTAAATCCGATTACCGGGAGATTCTGCTATCTTGTAAACTTAGCGCATCTTGATTAAATAAACATTTAGAAGTTCACAATTTACCTTATACGGTCATGTACGGTCAGATCACCGATTAAGCATTGTAATATTTAATTACTGAGGCTACCTCACCCTCTTCTTTTCATAAAACCCTCAACGTGCTTGGCGTCGAGAACTTCACTGTCCGACGGCGCGCGATCCCTTTAACAATTCAAAAAAATTTTCAGAAAATTTCCTAATCATGTTTTTTTTTCGACATTCACCAATGTTCGTTAAATGTGGCTTGTGGTTCAAGAAACTTATGTCTGAGAAGACTTACAAGCGCCATGAGCAGCCTACTGTTTTCAGGATAAAGATTCGCTGTTCTAATACCTCTCCTGTCATCAGCATAGGAAATCGAAGGTGCAGGACATCAGACTATCTGTGAACTTGGTAGGCCCTCCACGGGTTAGTTTAGTCTCCGATGAAATGGTTCTTGGGGAACCTGCGCTGGTCCTCAATCTTGTGTTCGGAGACCCTTACGTGGACGTTAGAGGCAGATCGCTTCTCATCGCAAGCTTGAGTTCTGCGCTCATGGGCGTCGCATTTCACTGGCTGTCCGCTCGACGCGGCCTACGGCGGTCGCGCTGGAGGTGTGGCAAAGGAATGTCCAATGGCGGCAAACCGGCGTGTTCCTCAAACCCGGAGGAAAGTGGTGGACGACGAGGACGGAAGGTCTTCGCTGGGCGCCGCCGACGCGAATAGCAGCGGCTGGACGTCGGACCGTGCCGCGTCGTCGGTAGGCGACACCGTGCACGACTGCCTGCCATGCGACGAAAACGTAGAACTCTTCTTGAGCTTGATGGCGCCCGACTTCGGGCGTTTCTGGCTCTGGGTCTTGATCCAGCCCGCCAGGTTCCACGTGTAGCGAATCTGTGGAACAGAGGGCGCCGAAAGTTAGTGGGCACTCGCCGACCGCGTCCAAGTGCCCGTATGACAACACACCTTTGTGCCACACTAAAAGCGTGTGAGAACGCTGGTTGTACGAAACTTCCGACCAGATATCATGCGTGTTATTGTTTTCTGGCCACAACCTCCGCGAGACGGCCAAGGGTACTCAGTTACGCGAGAGCGCTTTTGCGCCGGCCTTTGCATATAAGGCCGGCGCAAAAGTATGAAGGGGTTTTTGGGCTGGCAGCGAGACGATGGCAGTCAATAATTTACTATATGTTAAATCACAGCGCTGTGTCATTCTCCGATGCGGATGTCAGCGAGAAAAACACAAGAAGCGTTTCGAGGGAGTTTTAAACATGACGGGTTGCGAACTCATGCTCGGCAATTCCGATATTTGTTGCGTCTGGTATGCACACGAAAATCTGCGTGGCGAGGAATATTACGCGTATTTGCTGTTGTCAGATTCTATAATAGGTGTGCGAAAACGTGCAATATTTGTGGTTTTCTTATAATTAAAATAATGTTGAGAATCAAGACAAAGGATGTGTACAAAAAACCTCATAAACCATTGTGAGAAATTACAAAAAAAAAAAAAAGCGCGACAACGTTTCACGACAGCAACTGACGAATCTCTAGACATGGTATTGTTTTTTTTTGTTTGTTTTTTTACAGCTGAAACGTACAGGCTATAGTTTCAACCCATACAGTTGTATACAAAACGGTCTCACGCAGAAGTCCCTCATCGGAATCTCCGAAAGTCGACAGAGAAGAAGAAGGAATGAGGGGCTGAACCGACAATTAAACGTAAATCGGAGGGGGACGCAGTACAGAATGAGGGAGACGGGGACGAATACGCTCACGCAACGGATGTCGTTCCGAGTTCTCTCCTTGGGTGTGCATTTCGCAGCATCTCGTATGTGTGGGAATTATTTCTTTGACCAAGAAACATCGCATAAAATGGTCAATAGTTTCCGGCCATTTACGGCAGCAAAGCTTCAACTGGAAAACGTATAATCTACTTCCCAATAGACAACACATGTGCTTTTCTCCTTTTTTAAGAACGAGAGTGCGCGCTGAAACTTTATTCAAGTGGAGCTTTCCAGTCAGATACCCATGGACTGATACAGCCTGTAGCCCGCTGAAACAGCTGTCGGAGTCTTTGATGTATGCGAATGAGCTACTTTTTGGGTTGCCGTCTTTAAAGCTGCCATCTCCAATATGGGGAAAGTAGTTTTACGCATATATTGAACTGACTATTAATATATTTCCGTGCAAAGTAGTAGACCTGGTATAGCATGTCGCATGTAACCGCTTTCTTAAAGGGAAGCTAATGAGGTCCTTGAATTTTAACAAACCGTAAAATTATAATGTAGACACCTAAAAATGATGTCTTAAGTTTTTTGTGGACCTTATCTTAAAAATTATGTGTCTTAAGTTTTCTGTGGACCTTACTATAGTAGGGTCGACAGAAAAATTGAGACACATAATGTTTAAGGTGTCTACATTAATACTTTTACTGTTTGTTCGTAGGAGCGTCATAATAGACAATTAAAATTTGGACGCATGCAGACCCGTCCGTTGCGGCAGGTGGGCGGCAGGAAAGCGCAAGAGCCGAGAGAAATACTAGCAAAAGTGGCGTCATTAGCGGGATGAGATGACCCTTTCTCGCCCCTAAGCTAGCTCGGGGATGCCGTCAATGACGTCACTACGCTCTGGACAGATAAATGACGTCACTACGTTCTGGACAGATAACAGGCGGCAGAAAGGATCGCCGCGTGCCCGGCGACAATCGCCGCCGTTTTTTTGTCAAAATAATTGCGGTTTACGCTTATTTCTGCCCAAGATAAGCGCGATAACTGAATTCACGGAACAAGCAGTTATACGGCGTGCAAGTTTGGCTGCCCCTTGCACACCTCGTGCGTTGGTATCTCCCCCCCCCCCCCCCCCCCCCCCCCCCCCCCCAAACGCGCCCACGTACTTTTGCCCCCCGACCTCTGACTAAACGCGGCCCTCGTGTCCAATAGACACCCAGAGTGCGGGGCCAAAAGACGGCCAACTCGGATATTTTGCGAAGCAGCTACTAAATGGGCCACATTTTGCAAAGGATCTATTTTTATTTGTATGTTTTCAATTTAAGAATGAAGTAAAATTGTGTGGCCGCGTGTGCAAACAATTATGTAACATTGGCCTAAAATAGATTCATAATGTAATTTATTTTGTTTATTTCTTCAAATGGGGGGAACGTTTGCTTCCTTATCGTGTCGGTCGCCGTAAAGCCACGGTTTTAGGTGGTACTAGTGGGTGGCAGGTTAAGAGTAAAGTGGAAGCTCCTCCCGCCTCTCTCCACTTTGGCAGAGCGAACGCTGCAGGGGAGGCGACCTCCTCTCCAGCGATTACTCGGCTGGAGTGGAGAGAGGTGGGAGGAGCTTCCACTTTACTCTTAACATGTCACCGACTACGCTAAAAACACCTCCCGATATATTACTCCGGAATGTTCGGACACTATATTGTGTCTTCAACAATTATTTTTATTTAAACCTCTCGTTACACGTCAACCTACATCTGCAGTCAACTCATCGTTCATAGGGAAGTGGTCTCACCTCGGGGTTTGCGGCGCAGTAGAACACGAAGATGAAGATTCCCTGAAAAATACACCCAATATTGACAAAATTTCTACATTGCAAAAAAAAAAAAAAAAAAAAAAACACAAGAGGAATTATTAGATATGCGTTTTCATAAGTTAAGTAATTGACATTTGACGCGAACCTTTATGTTCATAATATACAAAAAAATGGACGCGTTTTTAGATAAACGCGCAAAGTGTTACAACAAAAATAACAAAATAAATCGAGCTGTGCTAAAGTTTTCAACTGGCGGTAACAATATGTTGTCAGGTGTTTTTTTCCTGGCTTGGGTTTGTCTTATTCAAAGCAAGTGAAGTGCTAAAGTCCGTTTTAGAGTTCAGATAGTCTAATCACCGGGCTAACTGGTCATAAACGAGAGACCAACTACTCGCGGACGGAATGATGATAACCGAAACTTAAGTCAGAAAACCTCATTGGTTTGTGCTGCGCCGGCACCACAAAAAAGCCGGGTGAATTACGATAAATTCAAAAAAAGATATCGGAAAGAGATAAAAGCCAATCACAACGAACCGTACGATACCAGCGACTCACGAAACTGATTACGATTACATCAAAAATACGATTTGCGCAGAGACAATGACTACGACGTTTTACTTGTTCGCTGTGGTATTATAACACTCCTTTATTCACAGGGACTCTTATATTGCTCGCCATGATTTACACTCTCTGTGATCCCAAAAAAAATGAACTCGCAGCCGTATATATATCTGTTTCTTTTTTTTAGATTGATCAGTTAGTTAAGTTTGAACACAATATCGTTTCATGGTTCTTCCAACGCCGCGAGTCGCTCGTCTTACAAAATTATACATCATTCGGTGCAATAACTTATCCAACGCGGACTAGATGTACAACCAGTTGCACGACATACCCACCGTGAACGGTTTTTATTTTAACAAATAAGCAAAGATAAAATTTGTTCACGTTTAACTTTGACTTCAAATTGATGATCACGTTGGCTCCAATAAACTAAACACACAAAGTTGACGTTTAGAAAACACAAAAACAACGACGCACACCAAAAAAACGAAGTTTCTAGGGCTCACCAAAAGGCTGTTCGTGCAGGCAAAAACCCCTTCGAAGATGGCAGTTGACGTGTTCTCCAGCGATAAGACTCCGAAGAACCAGTTCACGGCAAGCAATGGCAGCAGCACGACGCCCGCTCGTAAGGAACATCTGAAGATAAGAATATTATTCGATCACTATACTTACTGTGCGACGACAGATATGCAGCATAGCATAATAACCCGTACAGCTATGAGGAACCTTAAAGTGTACGAGTATTCCGTTTATGGCAAATTATACGCTAAACCTCGCGCGGAAACTGGAGTATGCATTTTTATGATTCAGGAGAATACCTTCGTAGCAAGTGCTAAAAAACAACGCGTTTTGCATTTGAAAAAAAAAAAAGAAACCGCCTCTGACCTTTCACAAAGTATACCTAGAGCTAGTGCGTCTAGATGGTGCATTACTCTCCGACCGTCGAACACCCGTAATGTGATACTCAATAGGAAGTTTTAGGGAACAGTTTTCGCACATCCGATACGGTATGATGGGCCCTACGGTACGAAATCCGCAAGTGCACCGCAGAAGACTCCCACAATCGCAGTTCGCACCGGAGGGCCATTCGTACCATATCGGATGTGCAAAAATAGTGTTCTAAGACTTCCTGATCTTCTCAGTACACCTTCGGTTTCGCCCTCAGCTGCAGTCACGGACGCATCAACAAGTGCCGAGCGTGCCGAGTGTCGACCACCTTACTCTCGCTCCCCAGCCAATCACTCTCCAGAATAGGGGGTGTTGTACTTACACCCCCCTTGTCCTATAGAATACCCCAAAAACTACAATTCGACGTCCAGTTCACTGACGTCGACCCGACGATACCAACTTTCACGAGCGGCTCGATACTCCAGTCACACAACTCATTGCAAAGGCTGATGTACGTGTAAAGACTACAGAAAAAACACACTCAAAGTTTGGTTGACCTTGCTGAAAAACGACAATGTTTTTGTATTTCTGTAGTCGTTGATACGTGCATTAGCTATTTGGTAAGTTTGATCACACAGCTATCAAGCCGCTCGTCAAAGTGGCGAGCGCCAGTTCGACGTCAGTAGATTGAACGTCGAAATGTAATTTCGGGGTGTTATACCTGAGACGACGGGTGTAAGTACTACATCTGCCATCTCTGAGAGTGATAAGATAACGGCATTCGCCGATAATAACTTTAAAGAATAAAATGAGGAAGCAAGGAGCGTGAAGGTAATAAGCCATACGCTGCGTTTCTTAAGTCAGTGACTCTAGCCCCGGTCGGTATCGAAAGGCTTAACATTACTATGCCTTCAGTAATCTGGCGTTTTCTTTTTTGTTTGTATATAAATTTGAAAGAAACGAGCTACGATAATTACCTAATTTTGTCAATGTCCGTCTTGTGCGTGACAGGCCTTTGTGCGAAGAAGCATCTCAGCACCAGGACCATCAGGGTTGTGTTTACCTGAAACCAAACGAGTCCGGTTGGTGAGTATAGCAACAACTGGCTCGCAAGAACTGCGAGTGCTTAAAATGTAGACATAAGTGGAGTGTAACTAACTGAGCTTTGGGCCGAAATCGGTTATTTGTTGACGCGATTGTAATATATGTCGAAACGGCACGCACAAATTGAGGTATCGAATATAAATATTGCTTGCTGGTCCCCGCGCAATAGTTTCACTTAACGGCAGACCGCAGCGCACCCTACAAATCGTTCCAGCCGATCCAGCGCTGGGAAATTATCCCGTGACTACGCGCTTCGTAAGTCGCAGCCTCCCCTCCCCTCCCTCCCCCCTCCCCCCCCCCCCCCCCCCCGGGCCGAAGTTCACTTGACACCCCCACGGCATTGGATTAACTTTCATAGCTCTTTGCGTCCTCTGCAGTCCACCGTCAGAAGAAGCGAAGAATATATACTTCATTTCGCCTTAACTCGGAGTGCAGAAGCCGCTAAGAGCTGGTAGGGCCAAACAAGCAGCGGCCAAACCGCAATTTCGTGGCGCTTTTCACAGGTACGTTATCATCGGCTAAATAAATCACGCACAGTGACCTCGTGTATTTGGAATGTTGCGCGCCTGTGTTTGTCTGGCGTTTTGCCTTTGAGAGCGCTCTAGGTTATGATAAAACAAGGTATGGACCTTTCCGGCGCTTATCACCCAGACAAAAAGTGCTGTCTCCGGAGCTGTGGATGCGTACGCGGCGCCCATATTTCGGGGAAAAGAGCTACCGCGAACGCTCAGAACGCATTTCACGGCCCAGCATACCTGCAGTTCTCAAGTTTTGAGCAGCGCCCCTTTCGAGCAAATACGAATATCTTTAGGTCGCGTTTCCCTTGTGCGTCGCGCTGCGTCCCGCAGTCAGTTTACGCCCGTGTATCGTGCATGATGACGGGACGCTAGGACGCCGCACCACGTCAGCATTAAGTTAAATTGTCGCGTCTCACGGACGCTAGCGGAGCCGCCTCTTTTCTGGTCGCGCCTCCGGGACGCTACAGTCCCTCACCCCTTGGCCGAGAGAAACGGGCCTATAGGCAAAGATGGCATTGCGTAGAAAGCAGTTATTGGAAAGGCCCATAGTATCTCATCTCAAACTGCTTGCGTAAGTTTACATTTTCAACGCCCTTCACTCTAAAAACATTTCCGTGCGTCTAGTTTCCTACTAAACACTCGGGGAGTCAAACACTGCGATTTATCGAGAGAGATTGCAAAATGACAAAGTCGAAAATATGTTTGCCCCTACAAATAAGTTGCTGCGTGAAGCTGAATAGGACAGTTTCCATCCTCATGTCATGCATTGACTCACATCGACACTTTGTCCTTAGGTATAAGCGTATTTCTGGCCTCTCCATTTACCAAACCTGTTCCCTAAGATGGGAATGATTGGTTTAAAAAAAAAAAAATACACTCATGTTTTTTATGTTTTTTTTTTATGGATTGGATTGAGAAATAGATGTCACAATGTCGCGAGTTCACTGCCATTCAGTGGTTTCGTAACTCCACTCTTATCATTTTGAAACCCAGTTAGGTTTTACCACGTACGATGGTGTGAAGTGCCCGTGTTGTATATTCAATAACGTGGCTCTTGATTCTCGCAGATGGTGATGATACCGTGTCTCTAAAAGCTCATAAAACAAAATACTACTACATGTACACGGGGCGAGACAAACAGTGGGAGGATTTCTGGAGCACAAACGAGCACGTACCACGTGACACTAAGCGTCGTACCGCGTTCCACGCGGCGGCGTGTGTTTCCAGAACACCTCCGATTGGATACATTTTGTTTCTTGTGCATTAATAAGACAGGTAGGAAACGCCAGGAAGGCAAGGTGGAGTGGTGTAGTGGTTAGCACACCCGACCGGACATTGGGAGGCCCAGAGTTCAAATCCTGGCTCCGCCGTTTTTTGGCTTTCGGCGGGTTCCTGGAAACTTGGATTCTTTAATTCATTGGATTAAGTACGGTTCATTCATCTGCACAATTTCGTTTATATCCTCCTCGGAGACCACGTACGATGGTGTGAAGTGCCCGTGTTGTATATTCAATAACGTGGCTCTTGATTCTCGCAGATGATGATGATACCGTGTCTCTAAAAGCTCATAAAACAAAAGAATACTACTACATGTCAGTGTTGCGGAGTTGCCACTCCGGAGTTGGAATGATTCCGGAATCATTCCACATTTTCGCGACCCCGGAATGGAATGGGAATGGAATGGCGGCAAAGTTGAGGGGAATGGAATGGAATTAGATGCCTTTTGCCCGGAATGGAATGGAATGGGGCCCGGTTCTTTATATTTTTTTATTAATTTAATTTTTTTTTTACGTTTAGCTATATTGAGTTGGTCAGCGAGTCAGTTGTTCAGAATTAAAATGAGCTGGAAACTGCAAACCCGCGTGGAGCCCAAACAGACTTATACACAAAAAATGCCATACAAAAAACAAGCGTCAAAGCAAGGTACAAAAAGGGAAGGGAAGGGGGACGGCGGTGGCGCCTTTCACATGTGAAGTTCAACAGAAATCCGAATGCGTCTGCGCCTGTTGCACAGCTCAAGGGCACGTCATCAGTCGACGTGAACCTGACCCGCTGCTCTGGTGATCCGATACCCAGGAAGGAGGCCAGACGTGGCCTCGCTGTGCCGACCCAGACTTCGTACTCTTGCGACTCGTCTCAAGCGCGCTGTTTCTCGGAGAGCTCACACCTGTGCCGGCCATCTCAGGTCGCAATCCACAGGTCTTTGTCTGGATGATGCTAGCCGAAACTTGAGGACTGCCATTCATGGTTGGAGGCGGAAGGTCGGCAGGTAGGACCGTCACAACAGGGATGCCACAGTATCGATTTCTCAACCCTAACAGAAGATAAGGCATGTGCCCCAGGATGCTTCAGGTGGTCCACCCTATTGTAACGAAGAAAATGCTAGGTGTCTTCTCCGTTTATGAACGATCTTGATGTTAACAAACAACTGTTTATTTAAATGATCAGATATAAAATCTTTACGACAGATATGGCCAATTCGTCAATAAATGTTGGGGGAATGATCCTAACCTAAGGAAACTTTCCCTGTCGTCCTCCTTGACCACACACACCCTCAGCGGGGGCCCCGACCACAGCCAAACTCGACAAACAAGGTTCCACACAAAGGCGGGTGAGCCGAACTCCTCCACAGCCGTAAGGGTACCAAGTTTGCGAGCCAGCGGGCGGACGGCCCCACAGCTGAAGGGGGGTCGGACGTGCAGGTGTGTTTTCCAGAGGCAGTGAGATGTCCAAGGCTTGGTATCCAGGAGCCAAGTCCCTTGCAGTCCCTCGGTGGCCGCTTATATTGAGTTCAGCAGCATTCTAGGCTCCTCCAGCCCACCAATCAGAAAGTTTTGGAAGGACCAATCAAGAGAGGTTTTCTTAGCGCCAATCAAAAGGCTCGGATCCCAAAGCAAATACGAACATTCCAAAAACAAGCGCATATACGAGACAACACATTCCAAACGAAGCCCACAAGAGCAGCCATAAACAATAGAAAGCACATTCTTAGACACAGAAGTTATTATACATACGCAGAGTAAAACCACCTCCGAAGTAGAGATCCCAAATGCAAACATACACAAGAAAAAACGTTTCCAACACGGGGTTCTATAAACTATGTGTAGCGTTACAGCGTTCACGTTCGCTCCCAGTTGGGGCCCCCCGACTCCGGTGCAACCCAACAGCCGTCCCGTGGAGACGGAAAGAACTCTCGGAGAAGGCAAAAACATAAAGCGAAGCTAGACTAAATACTCGCGCGAGCAAAACTTCGCAACACTATTCTCGAAAATTCCAAATGCAACTGCCTGCATGGTCTTGAACGAGGTCCCCTACAACGAAAGTATGTATTGTCCTCTCATACAGCAGCGTGGGTAAAGATTCATGTTCACGGCAACACCTACAGATACAAGAATACTTGTTCATTCCGCCGTGACGTCATGTGATCAGTGTTGACAGGAGCGCCCTTTATGGGCAGCGAAGTGATGATGTTTTGATGGAATTTATTTAGAGGTCAAGGTCTTTTCGCATCACTGGTCAGACAGACAGGATGCCAGGGAAGGGATCGCGGTCAATCCTTGATGGAACGTTTTTTTGAACCCGTTGAAGACTCCTCTTCGTCTGGAACCACTACATTTAAGGCGAAGCTCCAAGCCTGTGGGAAAGTAATTTCGGGATAAAAAAAAAACAAAAAAACTTCCACTTCAAACTTAAAGCCTAATCTCAGTTGGCGTCTCAAAGAAATTTGAAAAATGTATTGCATTATCAGTATTTGTGTTTCTGCCCCCCCTAAATCGTATTCCTGTATTTGATTTTCCTAAGTTTTGACTCTTTTTAAAAAGTATTTCCGATACATATCGCGATACATTTTAACAGATATATTTGAGTATCAGTATTTTAGCTACTATTTTCATCTGTCCCAGTATTTGTATTTTTAATTACATTTCTGACTATTTCTGCCCAACCCTGCAACGCAATGCACCTGTCAAGTGCCAATTTTTACGTTTAGGAATGAAAGGAATGGAATGGAACGATTCAGCCATTCCAGGAGTGGGAATGGGCCCAGTGTCCCCATTCCTAGGAGTTGAAAGGAATGGAATTATCGAAAACACTAATTCCCTGGAATGGAGTTGGAATGGAATGGGGGTGCCCATTCCGCAACACTGCTACATGTACACGGGGCGAGACAAACAGTGGGAGGATTTCTGGAGCACAAACGAGCACGTACCACGTGACACTAAGCGTCGTACCGCGTTCCACGCGGCGGCGTGTGTTTCCAGAACACCTCCGATTGGATACATTTCGTTTCTTGTGCATTAATAAGACAGGTAGGAAACGCCAGGAAGCCAAGGTGGAGTGGTGTAGTGGTTAGCACACCCGACCGGACATTGGGAGGCCCAGAGTTCAAATCCTGGCTCCGCCGTTTTTTGGCTTTCGGCGGGTTCCTGGAAACTTGGATTCTTTAATTCATTGGATTAAGTACGGTTCATTCATCTGCACAATTTCGTTTATATATATATATATATATATATATATATATATATATATATATATATATATATATATATATATATATATATATATATATATATATATATAAAGGGAATGAGTGAAGATTGACAAATGCAGCCGTAGTAATATCGTGAACGAAGAGGGGAGAAAGTGATTATTGAATTTATTGCATTAAAGTTAGGGAAAGGGAAAGAGAAAAAGAGCGGTTCCCTCTCCTCTCTCTTTCTTCATATATATATATAGAGAGAGAGAGAGAGGAAGAGAGAGAGAGAGAGAACGGAATAAATTTATTGTCGCAATTGTTTTGGCGACGCACCACTGTCTCCCGTTCCCGATTGTGAATTAGAGCGCGCGTTGTAGCCCAACACACAGAAACGGGATGGCAGACCGTCAGGGAGGGACCCTTTCAAATCCCTAAACCGGTGACAGAAATTCCCTTTCATGCGGGCAGATAACACATATTGATTCCTTTCGCACTAATCAATCGAGCCGTATACTGCTAACGAAGCGGCGCCCTTTGTTGCAATAAAAAAAGAAAAGAAAAAAAGAAAACACGACAAATGAAGTCGACGTAGGAATCCCCGGTGCAAGTACAAAGGTCCTCGGTTCGATTACGGGACTATAGACTCTCTGGCGTGCAAACAGCCTGGCGTGCCCATCGGCCCAGGTCGACAAGACTCTCCCCTCCTTCTTCTTTCCCCCCACGGCGTCATCCGCAGGGCCAGTTCATTAGGAACACGGCCCCGGAAGGAAAGCCCGAGTAGGCGATTCCGGCGTCGGGATGCAGGGAGAGAGGCGAGGTGGAAGTAATTCGATTCGGGAAAATCCCCATCCAATTAATTCCGAGTGCTAACGGCGTCCGTGCGGGAAAGCACGAGGAGCCCGCTGGAGGGGGGGCAGCGGTCTGGGCGTCTAGACACGGCCACCCTTGTTCCAGGTAAACTACCGGCCTCCTTCTCCACGCGGAAGTAGCCGATTATGTAGGGCTATTGACGCTCCCGTCCTTGCGTTCCTGCTCATGTTAGGAGAGCTGTGGGGACACAAAGTGGCTTGACCGCGGTGTGTTTCGCTGATAACCTCAAGCGGGATAGAGTTTCTGATCTCCTTTGCGTCCCTGCCGCGCAGCGAGGGACGGGTGAATAAAAGTGGACAGTTGGGGAAGAATCTTACAGACAGTTTTACTGAAAGAGGGTGAGAGAGAAGAGGGGAAAGGGCTACCGGCGCTTTCTCCCTTGCTGGTGCGTTCCAAAGAGTGAAAAGTCCCGGATGAGAGGCTTTGCCGGCGTTGGGTGTATACATTTCACCAACTGCGTTCGTTCTTCCTTTTCTGTTTTAAACTCCCAAACTTAATTAGAGCCACGGCCTTCTATGCCGACAGTCCCCTGGTCATTGGGACACCATTGCTCGGTTATAGGGCGCTCGAATAACGACAGAAAGCGGCGAATGCTGTCCGAGGACCTATATAGCTTGCACAGAATCCGGCAGGGCGAGTGCGGCTGCAGTGTCTTTAAGCTCCATCGCTTTCCACATGCCCCGATCTCAGCGGGTTGCGTCGGAAACCGAAAATACTTTTCCCCAACGCCATCCTCTCGACTGTGCTCGGAACATTTTGTGAATGGAGCGCGCACTGAACTTTTATCGTTCCACGATAAAACGGCAGACCGTTTTATCGTTGGGAGCGCCATTTTGAACACTGTAGCGCCACCTAGCGACTGTCAGGTTCCGCGGCCATGCCGAGTGGTCAGAAACGTTGGCGAAAGTGTTCTTCTGGGCGCCGCTCCCGCGTTGGGTGTGCTAGTTCGGTGCCCTAAAGTGCTGGGTATCCGACTTAGTGCGCCCCTTGCGTTCTCGTGTGCCGCGGGTGGCGTTTTTCAACTTATTAAGAACTTTGTTGTCCCGCATTATGGCATGCGCCAGTGCGGCGACGTAGGAAGTGCGGCACTGAACGCGCCACAGATAGAAATTGGAGGCGAGTACCAAATATTGTATCATTTGAGAGCAACCGAATTTTCCTTCAGATTTTTCGTCGTTTTAGATGAAGCACACCGAGAATGTTTTTTTGGTGTTTCGTGTCGTCCACAACAATGAAATATAATGCGAACAAGGACGCGCGAAATAAGAATATTGCAGGGAACGATCGAAGGCAGCTCACTACGGCTTGAAGGTGTTTATAAACGTTTTATTTAAGGATCCCGTGTCGACTAGTGTGTTTTTTTGTCGAGAACTGAAAAAAAGAAAGTCGAGACGGGTCTATTGGCGGAGCGAGCCGATCAATGATTCAACGATTCGAAATTGATGCATGAGCATGTTTCAACGTTCAGCAACAGACATTGAAGGTTTCTTTCCAGCTTCATTATGTATTAATTTCGAAAATAAATGAATCTAGGGGCGTTGTGACGGTCAACATACGTTCACGGCTCTCTGGTATCGCGAGGAGATTGTGATTCGGAAAAACCGATATTCACACTTTTCGACAATTTCCAGACACACTCAGCGGCGGAAATGAGCCTTCAACTAAGTGTTGCAGATGATAAAATCGAGTGAGTGCCAGCACATCAAAATATTGATATTAAGATAAATTCAGTTACAAAAAGTTACAAGTTGAAACAGCAATTAGCTAGAGAAAACTTGCACGCACCTTGCGACCGTAGCACCGTACCCCATGTTCATTAAGGGTATTAAGTTCGGTGCACGCTCAATTCACGAAATGTTTCGAGCACAGTTGAGAGGATGGCGTTTTCGGGAAGTCTTTTCGGTTCAGGGACGCAACCCACTGCCGCTAGAGACCGTGGTGCCGCCGGAGATCGGGGTGGAGCTTAAAGAGACTGCAAGCGGACTTGCCTTGCCGGATTCCGTGCAAGCGACATAGGTCCTCGGACAGTATTCGACGCTTTCTGTCCTTATTCGTCAACCCTATAACCGAACAAGGGTGTGCCAATGACCGGGGGACTGTCGCCATCCAAGCTCGTTGCTTTAATTGAGTTTGGAAGTTTAAAACAAAGAAGAAAGCGCTAACGAAGTTCGTGAACTGCATACACCCAACACCGGCGAAGCCTCTCATCCGGGACTTTCACTTTTTCTAAAGCACCAGCAAGAGGAAAAGCGCTGGTAGCCCTTTCTCCTCTTTTCTCTCGCTTTTAAAATTCCTCTACCCACGATAAAACGATCTATACGAATCAGAACACAGATTAGAAAATAGCCAGTGGAAATGACACTTAAACGGAGCGGCTTGCCTTCCTTGCACGGTAGAAGCTCTCGATACGGAGCTATGTGTGCGTGTGTGTTGTTTTGTGTTTGTATTGAAATGCGGGCTCGCTCAGCCTGCTCTCTCGTTCTGTGTAACGCCTTCAGCGGACGTCATCGCATTCGGACAGCATTTCCACCCTTCTCGGCCCAGACAATTCTTCGAAAATTATTGACAGCTTAAGAAACGTAGGGCGTGGTGAGCCCCGAGCATGTCATCGTTGCTCCACAGCCTATAACATTGAATATTTGCCAATTAAAAGGGGTGAATAACGAATTATGAAGCAAGAATGTGAGCATAACAAGCGAGGCCATGCGTTTCTTAAGTTGTCCGTGAATCTAGCCGTCTCGTTCAGAACCGGATGGCACCTGCCGAATGGCGTAGGGACAGCAAATACCATGCAAGCCAGAACTGGCAACTCCCACGGAGCGCAGGCGAAAAGTGATTGTAGCGCCCCTGGCGAGCTCGGAGTCTTCGCTAGCAGAAGAATTCTCCACAACGGATTGGTTTTGACTATCTCCGTGCGAGGTGACCAATGAAAAAAATTGTCATGGGTATTCGCTGCTTTGAATGTTAAAAAATAGATGCAGCCTTATGAGTGAAGGACATTTTCTTCGCATGGGAAAAAGTTTAGAGCTTGTAGGGAGCAATTTTCGAGCTCTCCTGAAAAAAACACTGTCAGAACTTACGTAAGCGAGTCAAAACACGAATGTACCTTCGCCCTGTTTCTTGAAAAAGGGCAACGTAAAACAATTTCCGAACTTAGCTACGGTAAAACTTTACTGTTCTTTCCGATCCATTCGTTTTGTTGTTGCAATTCCAATTTCTCATCAATGTATTGCTTAAAACCTTTTCGTCGAATAGGCGATCTGGCTAATCCCGATCGTCTCCAGATGAAGAAGCAAAAGACACTTTCGAACCTCGTACGTTACTGCGATATTAGTATGCTCCGTAAGAGGGCGATTGTGCACATGCAAATCTTGCGCTATCGATAAAACTAATAAAAACGGAGTTACAAAAAAAAAAAAAAAAAAGCTTCCATTTTTCGAAGTCTACTTTCTCTCTATATTTGAGAAGACGCTACGCCGCCGCGGTCTTTCTTCCTCCTGCGTTTATGTTTTTTTTTCTTTCTTGTGTTTACTTGACGTTCGAACCGTCGTGTATTTTGCTTTGCCATGTTTGGCTTAGTTTTTACTTTCCTTTGCTTCGTCGCTTAGTACCACCGGTTCGTCTGCTACGCTATGCCCGGACATCTGGAGGACCGTGTGCAACTTTGTTATATTTTTTTTTTCCTACATTCGTTAATGATAACCTCCTATGTTCGCCTTCCTTCGAGTTTCTGATCCGAAATCTTTACATGTACTTTTTGATACTTAATAAAGATACTAAAAAGTGTAAGCTCGTTACACATTTGTGTAACGAGCTTAATTTGGCATGTGGAATTGTAAGGGAGCAGGGGGCTCCGTCAAGCTGTTATACAGCTTTTTCCTCTGTTTCCTTCATTCCTGTATTGAACGGAAAATACACATTATTATAATGTTATTATTATTATTTCTATTCGGATTTTAATTGAGTACGCGGTTACGTCAGCTATGGGTTATCGTTGGTTAATCAACCGGCCGCCTGCGGGCATACACCAGCGCATACTTGGAGATGGCAGGCATGCCATGCGCTGCTTACCACCGCAAAAACAAGTTTTTGCGATGTGGTGGAAAATCCTTCTTCCGCTTCCCAAAGACCAAAAATAAACGTGAGTAATTAAGTTACTTCAAATTAAGCTCGAAGAGATATCGAAGTCTGGCTTCAAAATCGCCACTGACGCCTCAACAGACGATTATGACAACTCCGCGGAGATCGCTAAGAACTTCACGGACGGCAGACCAGATGCACTATAGAACACCCAGTCCTATGTCGCCGGGTGGGCAGCCAGTCAAATCTGTTATCATGCTTGCTATCATAAACATGAAACACATCGAAAGACATTGTGTTGAAGAACAAAAAATACTCGTACGCGAAACTGACACCGCATTAAGACTTAACTCGTCACCTAGCCGGTAACTTCAGCCGTGCCTTCGACAGACATTTCACTGATATATTTCACCAGAGAAGACGTTCAGCTGAAAACGCACTTGAGGCCGCTGATCGACACTAAAAACAGACACGGTGTGCAAGTATTGCCTGGACATATACGTCATCAAGTATTTGAACTTACTTTTGAACTGCTTCGCCAAGCGAATAAATAAACAACCTGCCAAAGTCACTGGGAAAAGAAATGCGAAAGCAAAAAAAAGGTCACACTGTTAGCACGGAGCAGATTGCAGCGTGTGGCTCTAATTTACCGGGCAGTGTGAGCTGAACTACGTTATTCCTTTCATTTGGTTTGCACTTAGTTCCTACCAACGCCGCGAAAGCAAAGAAACAAACGTGTAACGAGAAACTAAAAAAAAAAAGTGATGCTCTTTTCTTTCTTAATAGTTTCGTCGTGTTCCTCCCGCTTTGTTTGTTGTGGACTCAACACCAACGGCGAGCACCACCTGCTAATTTTCAATGGTCTTATTAACGCCCCGTGCGATCGTCCTCGTTGAAGGAGGTCTTTTCTGGGTGATTTTATCTTTGTATCCTCTGCTAACTTTTTTTATTCATTCACCGTTGTTCGCGACTGTTCCCCATTTATCTTTATTTTTGTCTGGGATGCGGACCTCATCTTTTCTGCGAATTTCGGAAAGTGTTTGCACGGTCATTTTTCTCGTTACTTTTTGTTCTTGTGAAGCTGCAGAGGCTTGTGCGCTTGCTCTGGTAATTTTAACATTTTGTTCTCCGCACGTTTAAATAATCACCTCTTTAGGTAAGAAATTATGACAACGTAGTTTGTAACGGACAAACAGTAACCTCTTACGACGTAGTTGGAGTAGCTAAACACTTTTTTTCCCGCTTCCCAGATGCGCTTCAAACGCGTGTAATCTCCCTGAGTGGCGTTCGACACCTCTAAATAAACTGCTCTATCTTTGTTCCTGCGCGCGTTGTTATTTGATTGTCTTTGCAGTTGCGATCAGTGGATTCCGCTTTGCAAGCGGATTGACCGTAATGAAAGTTGTTGGGGTGACGAAACGGGGCACGCGAAGCACGAGGACGTCGCAGAACCTATACTTTCCCATTGCATCGTCTGCTTCCGTAGACTCCGAGTCCGCTAGAGGCGCCACTGTCACGTTCGCCGCCGCTCCCATAGGTTTTCGGGGGAGTTTCCAGTATTGGCGAAACCATATCGTATTTGGGGAAAGCTTTAAAGGCAAGAGGTGGCTGTGCTTTCGGATGCGGGCGCCTTTCTTATTGCGTGGAGAGTTAGCTGCGCTGCTTCTTCCGACAAGGGTGTCGATATACCCGCTGCTCAACGAGCAGACTCGGTAAGTTGCGGTTCCGCAGCAACCGCTAAACGGGAACGCTAAAAGCTGCCCTTTATACACGAACTCAGCTCTGTTACGTCACGGCGTGGTGTCGGCGAATCGGGCGCACTTCCGATCTCGGGCTGTGGGCGGAAGTCACCCTGCGGGACGTGCATTCCTGTGTTGTTCTGAAAGAAACGAAAACACAAAAAAAACAACCTGCCTTCTCGTCGAAACGCCGCAAAAGAGTCGGGAAAGATTCGAAGGTCAGTCTTCATGTGTCTTCTGCTGCTCGGTTCGTCCGAGGATGTTTGATAGGTGCAATAAAAATAAAAACCAGACGCCGTCGGACCATGATTGCTTGTGCGGGAAGCACTTTGGGTTTATTCACGGATACTAGTTGTCGTCAAATTTATTTGTTTTTTTGTAACATGAAGGTAGAAAAACCTTCAAGTTGTGCGGACCACATGCGGACTACGTTCAGTGCGTCTTCAAGTTCATGCGGATGCCTGATCGTTCAAACTGCCGTCTGCTCTTTCAAACGTTTCTGCTTGTCGTCGCCTTCTCGTTCAAACTACAGCGACCCGTACACCAAACGTTGACCCGGTAATAGACCCTTTTCGAAATTCCGTCTGGCCACTTTGATCACAATCATCATCAGTGGAACAGCATCTGTGCCATACGAATGGCGGCCTTCTAGTGACTGATAAAAGAAGATGTTGAAGATGCTCCTAAGCGGATCTTGCGAGGCCTGTACATTCGGGGGGTTAGTACGGCGCGACGTAGGAATGGAACACAAGAGCTACGTAAGCGTTTGTTTCTAATAACTTAGATTCAGTCAATCTGTGTGCGGCACACAATCTGCTTTAAAGCACGTTGGTGTATAGAATTGTTTTGAGGCATTTGAGATGGGTGGACCTTTGTTCTGAATGCAGGTTCTTGGTCACCGTCGAACTGAAAGTGATCGAGAAAGAACTCACTGAACAATTCCTCGCGTACTGTTGACTTGCGAAAGTGACGGTGCCGATACAAGTTCATTTCCGCCATTGATATGGCAAAACCTAAACTGCTTTACAAACCACCAGATGGCACTGAATTTCGGAAAGGGTTTATTGCGATAAGACGTCAATGCGGGCCTCAAAAGACTTTCAAATATGAAGGTGAGTTTGGGTAAGTAGGCTCGGTGTAAACAGTAGATATAAGGAGATGTTGAACATTGTTACCAGTGGCCATCATCGACTTGGTATGCCTGATTCACTTGGTCGGGTACTGCTTGCGATTTTCAGTATCGACATCGACCATCTCAGCAACGGTCCACGTTTTTGCAGCCCGAGACACCTCGTGACTGAAAATTGCAAGCAGAATCTCATCATGCGAATCGGGCTTTAGCGCTCATTCTGTGGCGTCCACGCGGAATGAATCGCCGCATGTCACATTACTCACGCGACGTTTTGCGGTGAAACGAGCCTCGTTAATTTCGCTGAGGCCGCTAAAGTAATGAGACATTGCCAGGCAGATGTGGAGTCACCAATTCTAACGCGAAAAAAAGCACGGAGACTCACACCGACGACGACAACATCGCCTCCCAATGGTCTGTTTATGGGCGAGGTGAGCTTCTTGCCAAAACTCCATCGCGCATGCACGGCGCCGGTAGCGTCCGCTAGGGGCGCACCGGTTTGTTTGTAAACATGCGTATCTCGCGATGACATGAGAGACCGACCATCTGGGGCGACCACCACGAAGTCAGAGAGGCTTACCACTAGTGCCGTCGGGTCCGCCATGGATTCGGAAAGGACACTGAGCTGCAAATGGTCTAAGCTGTTTCCCCTTGAGCTAAAAAAAGTTCGTTTCCAAAATTTAGTTTCCGAAATTGGTCGCAGTGAGTTTCCTTCGAGATCTCCCGGAATAGGGGACAATTTTCCCCCTTCTCAAATTCAACGCCCCAGCCCTGCGCATAAGAATTGGCAATAAGAAAAGAGTCAGCAGTATTTTTACCTTGAGAATTGTTAAGTTTTTTTTTGTTGTTGTTGTTAAGGGCACAATACGTTGTAATTATGAAATGTTAGAGCACGCAAACAACAACTGTCTTAGTTATTTGATACTTGGGAAATAGCGTAGTTCTATAAGAAAAGCGTTAAGTTGCGGTTAGTTGTAAGTTGGAAACATTCCGCTTCAATCTTTAATTCATTAATACCTCAGATCTCTCGAACAGATACCCGTGTGTTTTCTTGGAAACTCATCTCCAAAACGTAAATTACTAGAAAATATAAATACAACAAAAGCGCCTTTATGGAATGCTTTCCCATGAAGGGGAATGTTTAGTTCTCGAACAAACCGCGATCATTCATAAATCTGCGTCTCTGCGGTCTCCTAGAGGTGTCGATGACGGAAGACTACCAATGATAAGCAATACGCATGTAAGGCGTAGAAACTGCTTTTGTAAGAAAAAATAACTTTGCTCATTAGAGCTTCTACGTTGTTTTCATTTAAATAAGACAATTATATTTCTACATATTCTCCTGATATCATGGTACGGAAATGAATTAATTTTTGGAGGCTCTCAAAAATGAAGAGGGTAACATTGATCCGAGGATTCCACCCTAAAATTTCTATGTTTTACTTTTTGCGATATTCGCGACTCCAGCAAAACGGACGCCGCCAAGCGGGAAAACCGGGAACCAGCCGGTCCAGGTCGCTCCTCTCCCCTCCGCGTCTCTGGTGGCTTTCGCGGACAGGTGTTGTCGGCGCGATGGCGTACAGTGTAATTTCACGTAGGTCCGCCTGAGTGTTCATCAGTGTGGTGAAGCCTCAGTAGATTGTTTCCTTCCATCACGTGTTTGAAAGACCGTTTACCCCACAACACACGGTCACGTGCTTTCGATTTCTTGGAGGGGGAGGAGCCACGGTAAAACGTTTTGATTTCTTGTCTGTCTCGAATCAGATTCAAAGTGACGACTAGTTGGTAACTGATAAAGGGTTTCTGTATAAGGATGTAGAACAGTGAACTGAGGACGACAGACGAGGCATTTCACTGGAGGGAACACCAATGTTGCAGTCAAGTGAATAGGAAGGTTCGATAGGCTCTTTTCTTGAGTTTGGTTGTGTTCGATTAGCTTCAAGTTTGAGCCACCCACGCTGCATGGTCGGTGCGTTGGCTATTCATCTTGGCTGCGTTTCGTCGAAAAAGCCTCTGGACCACTTTGAAGGAGTTGGGCTGATTTCGAAATTACTTGATTCAGGAAAACCTGCTCGCTGCAAATGATGAATGAGGGAAATTATCTGTTTTCAAAAGATGGGGGACGCGTCTCGCAACGTTAGAAGCTGTCACGGCATTTTGATCTATCGCGCCTCCAATATTTATATTATACCCCCGTCAAAGCCAGCAGCAATATATGTCTACATTGCTCAAATTAACCGGCCACAAAAAAAAAAATCTTTTTTTTAGTGAATTCCAATGAAGACTCTCTTCAGTCTGTCTCCGTGCTGCCGGCTAGAACCATTTGGCTAAGTTTAAGTAGAATCTCTCTGTCTGTCAAATAGACTTTTATTCGGCAGTTCACCTAATATCTAGTCAACTAAGCTCATATTTCAACCCGAAGAATATACTAATATCGTTTTAGTGGGACATAGTACGTAATATAATACATAACCCGCTCGTCAAAATGACTTCTCGATTGCTACTAAAACCTGAATTGAAATACGAGTATCAGCTGCTTAGTGGGATGCCGGCGAGTTAACATGCTCCTTGGCTCAAGGAGCGCTTGCTTAATTTTCGTAATTTTCCTGCAGCCTGTGTTGTTGACCGAGCAGACGACTGGAGCTGTTTCTTAAACGCGGATACGCACAAAAGCTCGATTTCGCGGACAGAGAAGTCGCATGGTCGAGGCATCCGAGTTAGCTGAAAATTACTCTCGGTGGAAGAATTCTGTAGTCACTGCCACTTTCCTTAGATGGTCAAAACTGATTAGTATTTTACCGCCTCCCCGGAGCCCGTAGTTTCGGTTTTGAACGAAATCTCCGAAACGAAATTTTGACATGAAAAGAACAAAAAACACCGGGAAAACAAAACCATGCTTTGCAAGTTTATGCGCACCGGCTGCACTTAACCGTCTCAGTTCAAATAACTATAAAATCGGGCATTAAACAAAAGGAAATCTGTTAAATTGAACGCGCCACCTATTCAGGCCGCCCAGCCGAGCCGACGCGACCTGGACTCAGCCGCCATGTTTGTTTGGTGGTGGCGCCCCCTATAGGTCGCTGGAGTCGCGAATAGTCCCTGACGGTCTAAGAAACGCAAGACGAGGCTCGGCCCCCAAAATATGCTCATTACCGCTTCGCTGCCAATGAGAGTGCTGAATTACTCGATTAGCCTGCGGAAGAACCAATCACCAAGCAGGAAGCGTGATTTCATAATACACCACGCCCTGCGTTGTCTTAAGCTCTCAGGGAGTCTCTGAACGTATAATAAATAATTGCAACAGGCATTCTCCGCATACGCACTAGAATTACATACTCCGTTTATGCATTAGCGTTGCTAAGACTATAAATGTTTTTTTTTGTTTGTTTTTTTGCGCAAGCCTTATTTTACGCTGCTGCGCTTTGGAATCTTTTGTCAGGCTTACCCTGACAAAGTCTTGGAATAAGTTATCCAAATGTAGGAGAAAAAAGGAAAGCAGCGGACTTTGATTAATCGTAATTATAGTTTACTAAGTATTTGATGTTCAGATTGTACAATCGAGAGCACTCCGTAATTGCTTTTTCTCTTTGGCTCTCTCTAATATGCCGCAATACCAGAGCAATTGCAATTTTTCTTCGAGACAAGCCCTGTAATTAGAAATCTTCAGTGTAACGTAGCATTTGTCTTTTCTCAGCGAATCCTTAGTAAATTTCATTCAAGTTTTTTTTTTGTTTTTTTTATTTTCGGCTCTATGGGATTGTACAACAAAATTTCTATGCTTATTTCTTGATCTATTCGTGTTCAAGGGAGCATTATCACATCAGACACACCAATATCTTGATGAAAAAGACACGAAAAGGAATTTTAAAACGAAATAAACGATCAGCAAAGAGCACCTGGTGGCTGTCGCTAACGCCTCGTTTGCAATGCCTGTCTAGGAACCTTGACAGGTAATGACAATACTGTCTCGGTTCCGGACAAGAGGAGAGAAGAGCTGAAGGAGGAACTCTCCCCTTCCCGAGACTCTCTTTTGTGTGTCCCAGAAGAAGACTTTACGTAGTTCAACTACTCTACTCAAGTTACCGTAGTTTAACTACTTTCTCAGTAGTTTAGTAACTTTTAATTACATTTTATCTCGGTAATTAATAATTTACTCTAATTACTTTTTCCGAGTAACTTATATTCAAATTCAATAGATGCTAGAAGCTCACTACAAGAATGGGTTTCTAGCATCTCTTCATGATAAGTTCAAATGAAATCCGAAGGAAGTTTGGAGGTACGTGAAAAGTTCGAACAAAGATGAGCCAAGAATTCCAACTATCAACGACTCGGGACGAATGATAGGTAATGAGGCTGAAAAAGCAAGACTTTTCAATACCTATTTTGACTCTGTATTCTCGCCTCCTATAGTGAATAAGCCTTCTGACATTTTTGAGTCTTTAGAGGACAGCATGTTGGATATTGAACTTTGCCAAGATGAAATTATTAATTTACTAAACACTATTGACTCTCACAAGGCCACTGGGCCTGGCGGTATACCAGGTCGCATATTAAAAGAGTGTTCCGGTATTTTGTCTAGTTTTTCTTTGTATTATTTGATAACTCATTATCAAGTGGCAAATTACCAAGTGAATGGAAAACAGCTCACCTTGCTCCTGCCCACAAAAGCGGTAAAAAAAATATGGTAGAAAACTATAAACCAATCTCTCTTCCTTGTGTGTGCTCGGAAGTTTTAGAACATATAATCTACAGCCACCTGATAAAACATCTGGACAGAAACAACTTTTTTATTCCTTATCAACATGGCTTCCGAAGTGGTTTATCATGTGATATGCAGCTCATCGAATTTTATCACGACATTTCTTCTTTTTTTGATACAGGCGAGCAAGTAGACTGCGTTGTCTCAGATTTTCAAAAAAGCCTTTGACAAGGTCCCCCATAAATTGATCCTGTACAAATTAAAATGATTGAATATCCCTGAAAACATTATTACCTGCCTTACTGATTATCTTACAAATATAAGACAGGCTTTTTTAGTTAACGAGAAAATGCCGTCGTATTTAGAAGTAACATCAGGGGTCCCTCAGGGATCAGTGCTAGGTCCGCTTTTATTCCTAATATTGTCACGAACGAAGGTGACAAAAAGCCGAGAAGTGAACTGAAAATAAAGATTTACTGGGCGAACTTGTGCCAACCAAAAATAAATAACGAAAGGGCGTCGAGGTAGCAGAAAAGCGGGCGGCGGTTCGGCGGCACTACAGAGCGCTAGCGAGACTGGGACTGACTCGACAAGGTCGCGGGAGCCGCTTATCTACCCTGCGTCACTATCTCGAAAGTTCGGCAAAGAAGGTTCGAGCGTCGCGCGCTCGGGGCGAGGATGAACTGGCACTTTCGAGAATAACAAAGCAGAAGGAAAGTTACGTCTGCTGCGAGAATGACCGGGAATCTTCTAGAAGACCGTGACCGAGCGTTGCCTTCTCGGCTCTGCGGGTGGCATTATCCCCCCTTTAAAAGTGCATCGCCCCGATGCAAAACGAAAGGAAAACGGAAATGGCTAAAACAATTACGGCGAAACAAAACAAACATGCAGTTTCACAATCCTAACGCGCGTAGAACGGCTTGAGTCGAACTACGTGGACGACTTCGGGTCGTGGCTGGCGGCGGCCTGATGGGCGAGTTCCGTCGGGGAGCACCTCGTAGTTCAAGTCCCCAAGGCGGCGGATGACCTTGTAGGGTCCGAAGTAGCGTTTTAACAGTTTCTCGCTGAGGCCGCGGAGGCGAATAGGCGTCCACACCCATACCCTGTCTCCTGGCTGGAACTCCACGTCGCGGCGGCGAAGGTTGTACCGGCCAGCGTCCACACGTTGCTGGTCCTTTATTCGAAGACGGGCTAGCTGGCGTACTTCTTCTGCTCGTTGGGTGACCAGCTGGGCGTCGTCAGTGCCGTCATCCGTCGGGTCGTGGGGCAGCATGACGTCGAGCATCGTCGTCACCTTTCTGCCGTGCACCAGCTGAAAGGGTGTAACGCCGGTAGTTTCTTGAATCGCCGTGTTGTACGCAAACGTGACGTAGGGCAGCACTTCATCCCACGTCTTGTGTTCCACGTCCACGTACATAGAAATCATGTCGGAGATGGTCTTGTTTAGTCGCTCCGTCAGCCCGTTGGTCTGCGGGTGGTATGCCGTGGTCCGGCGGTGGTCGGTGTGGCTCAGGCGGAGTATCTCCTGTGTCAGTTGCGCCATGAACGAGGATCCTCGGTCCGTAATCAGGACTTGGGGAGCGCCGTGTCGGAGAACGATAGACTCCACGAAGAATTTGGCTACTTCCACGGCGGTCCCCGACGGGAGTGCTTTTGTCTCAGCGTACCTGGTGAGATAATCAGTTGCCACGATTATCCACCGGTTTCCCTGCGCCGACGGTGGGAAAGGTCCGAGAAGATCCATTCCAACCTGCTGGAATGGTGCAGTCGGGGGCGCGATCGGTTCCAAGAGACCTGCCGGCTTCGTCGGTGGTTTCTTGCGTCGTTGGCATTCGTGGCACGAACGGACGTAGAGGTGGACAGTCTTCGGAAGCTTGGGCCAGTAGTATTTTTCTCGGATTCGAGCAAGAGTCCTACTGTAGCCAAGGTGACCAGATGTTGGGTCGTCGTGGCAGGCTTGGAAGATCTCTTCTCGAAGACGAGCAGGAATCACTAACAACCACGTCGAGTTGTTGTCCCCGAAGTTTTCTTTATAGAGGATACCTCTCCGTACGGCGAATCTTGGCAGGTCACGTGAGAAGGCTCGGGGAATCGTACCCCCTCGTCCCTCCAAGTGGTCGATCAATGCACGCAGCTCAGGATCGTCCCGCTGGAGCGCTGCCATGCCGTGAATGCTCACCGCGCCAAGAAAGTGGTCGTCGTCGTCGTCTTTGGCACATCCGGCAGCTGACTCGACAGGGGCTCTGGACAGGCAGTCGGCGTCGCTGTGTTTTCGGCCTGACTTGTAGACCACGGTTACGTCGTACTCTTGCAGTCGTAGGCTCCATCGAGCGAGGCGTCCCGATGGGTCCTTCAGGCTCGCTAACCAACACAGCGAATGGTGGTCGGTGACCACCCGAAAAGGAGTCCCGTACAGGTATGGGCGGAATTTCGTGATGGCCCAAACGACGGCCAGACATTCCTTCTCGGTCGTTGAGTAATTGCGTTCCGCGTTCGACAGCGTCCGGCTAGCGTATGCGATCACGCGCTCCTCACCGTCTTGTCGTTGGACCAGTACCGCTCCGAGTCCTGTATTACTGGCGTCCGTGTGGACCTCCGTTTCGGCTGATTGGTCGAAGTGGCCGAGAATCGGTGGTGACTGGAGCCGTCGCTTTAGTTCGTCGAATGCCTGTTGTTGTTCTTCACCCCAGTCGAAGTTCACGGCGTCTTTCGTAAGGTGCGTTAGCGGCGCAGAAAGCTTGGCGAAATCCTGAACGAATCGCCGGTAGTATGCGCAAAGTCCAAGGAATCTTCGGACGGCAGTTTTGTCGGTGGGCGGTGGAAAGGCCGCTACGGCGCGAGTCTTCTCAGGGTCAGGACTTACACCTTCGTTGCTCACCACGTGGCCCAGGAACTTCAGTTCTCCGTAGGCAAACCGGCACTTCGTCGGCTTGAGGGTGAGTCCTGCGGTCCTGATTGCCTCTAAAACGGCCCGAAGGCGTCGTAAATGCTCGTCGAAGTTGGCCGAGAATACCACGACGTCATCGAGGTAAACGAGACAGCTCTGCCACTTGAGGCCTGCCAGGACGGTGTCCATGACACGTTGGAACGTTGCCGGCGCCGTGCACAGTCCGAAGGGCATCACCTTGAACTCAAACAGTCCGTCGGGCGTGACGAAGGCAGTCTTTTCTCGGTCTCGTTCGTCGACTTCGATCTGCCAGTAGCCACTCTTAAGGTCCATCGACGAAAAGTATCGGGAGTGGCGCAGCCGGTCCAGCGTGTCGTCGATGCGGGGGAGCGGATACACGTCTTTCTTCGTGACCGCGTTGAGCCGCCGGTAGTCAACGCAGAATCGAAGCGTTCCGTCTTTCTTCTTTACCAGCACGACTGGAGAGGCCCACGGGCTGCTTGAAGGCTGAATGATGTCGTCGTTGAGCATCTCCTGTACTTGTTCGTGAATGGCCTCTCGTTCCTTTGGGGAGACCCGGTACGGCGGCCGATGCACAGGGAGCGCGTCCTCGTTGGTAATGATGCGGTGTTTCGCAACTGTTGTCTGGCGCACCCTCGACGTCGTCGCAAAGCAGTCGCCGAACTCAGCGAGGAGGTCTCCGAGCTGTCGTCGTTCCGTGGCGCTGAGCTTGGGGTTGACGTCGAGCTGTGGCGGCACTGTACTGGACGGCTGACATGGCGAGGGCTCGTCGGAGATCGCGGCGATTTCGGCGTCGGCCCGGAGTTCCTCGACGTGTGCTATAGTGGCACCTTTCGTGAGATGCTGCGCCTCCGGTCGAAAGTTTGTCACGAGGACCACACAACGTCCATCCTGCAGCTCTGCTACGCCCCTTGCGACGCCTATTCCTCTTCCGAGAAGCAGTTGGACGTTGCCTTCCAGAAGGACTTTCCCGCTGGCAACTGCGTCGGTCACGACGGGCACACGAACACTCGACCGTGGCGGCAGGTTCACGTGGTCCGCAATGACTCGGACGGCGGCTGGCGACGTTTTGGATTCCTCCGGAGGTAGCACCGGCTTTCGCAGCGTCAACCTGTTTGCTCCAAGGTCGATCACCGCACTGTACTCACAGAGGAAGTCCATGCCAAGGATGACGTCTCTCGAACAGTCTTTGAGGACGACGAATTTCACGGGGCAGGTCTCTCCGTGGATGTCCACGCGCGCAGTACACCTTCCCACTGGTGTGATGAGATGTCCGCCGGCGGTTCGTATTTTCGGGCCATCCCACGGCATCATCACCTTCCGAAGGCGGCGAGAGAGCTTCCCACTTAAAACCAAATAGTCTGCTCCGGTGTCGATGAGCGCCTTCGCGTCGTGGCCGTCGATGGTAACGTCGAGGTTATTCGACACCGTCGAAGAACCGTCGTTCCTATCCGTCTCGTGGCTAGTGTGGGAGCCCTCCGACGTTTGTGGAGGATATTGGCGTCGTTCGTCATCGGCAATACCACCTCCCGGTATTGCCGCGCTCAGTTTTCCCGGCGGGACACGGGAGACAGGCTCTCTCGGCGGGACCTACGATGAGGCGATGCAGGGCGTTGCGGTGATGGCGATCGGTAACCGCGGCGGGGAGACGGTCCTGGGGATGGCGAACGGCGGAGGTATTCGTCGATGTCCCTGGGTCGCTCTCCGTAACGTGGTCGCGGGTCGTCGGGGTGGAAGCCTCGTAACCCCAGCTGCCGGTACGGGCAACGGCGGTAGACATGATCGGCTTCCCCGCAATGGTAACAAAGCGGGCGTCGGTCGGCCGTTCGCCACACGTCGGTTTTCCTGGGTGCTGGTTTTTCCGGGCGCACGTACTGCCGTTCTTCGCGACGTTGGAAGTACTGTGGCGCTGGAGGTTGACGTCGTGGTGGCACCGTAGCTTGGCGGGGAGCTTGCGGCGGTCGTCTGGCCATGGCGGCGTAGGTCAGCCGCGGTTCCTCAGGGGCTTGCTCGTTGACTGGAGTTTCAGGCTGCAAGGCCCGCTGTACCTCGTCGCGCACGATCTCGGTGACTGACAGCGACGCCGGACGCTCAGCAGCGGGGAGCAGCTTCCGGAGCTCCTCTCGGACGACGTCTCGGATAACGTCACGGATGTCACGGGTACGGGCGCCGATGTTGTCATTAAGCAGTGTGGAGGCAACGACGCCGGGATGTCGTTGGTAGTAGGAGGCGCGTGCTTGGAGGGCGCGCTCCATGTTCGTAGCCTCCGTGACAAACGCTTCGACGGTGATCGGTGGGTAGCGGACGAGGCCCCCAAAGATGTCGTCCCTCACCCCGCGCATAAGGACACGCAGCTTCTTGTCTTCGGTGGATTGTGGGTCGGCACGCGCGCTCAGTCGCAGGACGTCTTGAACGAAGCTGGTGACGCTTTCGTTGGGGCCTTGCATCCTCGTCCGAAGGAGGTCCTCGGCTCTCTCTTTTCGGTGGTGACTGGCGAACGTCCCTCGGAGCTCTCCTTTCAGCTGGTCCCATGACGTAATCGAGGTTTCACGATTCTCGAACCACTGTCGCGCCGTTCCCTCGAGGGAAAAATAGACATTTTGAAGACGCTGTTCCGGAGTCCATTGGTTGTGCAGCGCCACCCGTTCGTATTGCTGCAACCAATCTTCGACGTCTTCGTAGATCTCGCCGTGGAAGGACGTCGGTGTACGAGGGGCGACGGGCAGGTAGACGACGGGGGCGACAGTCGGGGTCTGCGACGACTGGGGGTCCATGGTCGGCTTCGTCGACTGGTTGGTCTTCTTCGGCAGTAGACCGTATGAAACTTGTGCAAAGTACCCCGCACCTCCACCAGAAATGTCACGAACGAAGGTGACAAAAAGCCGAGAAGTGAACTGAAAATAAAGATTTACTGGGCGAACTTGTGCCAACCAAAAATAAATAACGAAAGGGCGTCGAGGTAGCAGAAAAGCGGGCGGCGGTTCGGCGGCACTACAGAGCGCTAGCGAGACTGGGACTGACTCGACAAGGTCGCGGGAGCCGCTTATCTACCCTGCGTCACTATCTCGAAAGTTCGGCAAAGAAGGTTCGAGCGTCGCGCGCTCGGGGCGAGGATGAACTGGCACTTTCGAGAATAACAAAGCAGAAGGAAAGTTACGTCTGCTGCGAGAATGACCGGGAATCTTCTAGAAGACCGTGACCGAGCGTTGCCTTCTCGGCTCTGCGGGTGGCAATATATATAAATGACATTTCTACAGATATTACGTCAAGCATTCGTTTTTATGCGGACGATTGCGTCTTATACCGCAAAATAAAGACATATTCAGACAGTCTAGAGCTACACGAAGATATTGATCGCCTTACAAGATGGTGCGAAATATGGAAAATGAATTTAAATATTCCCAAATGCAACCATATAACATGTACAAGAAAACGACAACCTGTTTTTTTAAGCTATTCAATTGATGGCGCCCCACTACAAAAGGTGGAAAAAGTTAAATATTTAGGTGTTCAGTTTTCGGGAAACTTATCGTGGAGCGCGCATGTAGACTACATGACAGTCAAAGCTAACCGTGTGCTAAATTTCTTGAGGAGGAATTTTCGCGACCTGTCCTTCCAATTTAAAAAAAAACATTCTTTTTCCTTCTAATGTGAGGCCTATTTTAGAGTACGCTTGCGTGCTCTGGGACCCTAAAGAACGCTATCTAGAACAAAAAAATTAACAAATCCAGAGCAAAGCTGCTAGGTTCATTACAAAAAATTACAATTTCAAGCAAAGTGTTACTGCCCTGAAACGTCACTTAGACTGGGAAGCTCTGAACTCTAGAAGACGCCGCCTCCGTTTAAAATTTTTTACATAGGATCTATAATGTTCAAACTGAACTGGATAAAACTAAATTCATTGAACTGCCACACTTCGTGTCACGCAGATTAGATCATTCCAACAAAACAATTAGAAAATTTTCAGCTGAGACAAATATATTCAAATTTTCAATTTTCCCCAATGCCGTTAAGCAATGGAACGAATTGCCAGAGGAAACTATTTCAATTCCATCCTCTGATAATTTTTCTCATAAACTGTCACGTGATAACTGGGAATAAGGAAAGTAAATTTTCTCTTTGTGAATGTGCATTCAGAATGCTTGGTGTGCTTTGTGTCTTCTTACCTTTACTTGTACGGAAAATTATATTGGTGGCTAAAGCTTAATACCATTGTGGATTCATTCGTTGGAGTGTTATAATTTTGCAACACAATTGTTTTTTGCGAACTTGCTTTTCTCATGTGTTTCTGTATTTGACGACTGTAATTCTTGTGCACATGTATCCTCACCCCCCCCCCCCCCCCTGCAATAATGCCCCTGGGCACTGCGGGGTAACATGCAAAATGTAAAATAAATAAATTACAAATTACTTTCGAGTTTTAGTGATAGGGTTGCGTATCAGCAAAATGCCTGCACAAAAAGAGATAAGATGTTGGAAGATTAGCTGATATTTGCAAAAAGGGGGGGGGGGGGGAAGCATGTGGCATAGGCAGGGGGGGGGGGGGAGTCGTTGGAGGGTCCGAAACCCTCTAAATTTTCACGAGTCGCCCACCGCAACAACTCTGCTACGAGGCGCGGGGAGCGGACAGACACGTCGCAAATGAGGCCGAGTAACTCCGGTATTATCACTGAAGATAGGCGTTTCTCTGTGTCCCGAAGCTCAAGGAGACTTGAAGCAATTGAAGAAAAGGCTTGTCCCCGCTTCTCCCCAATGTAGAAACTCTCGCCCACTACTGGAGGTGTGCACCCTGCCTCATCACTGAAAGGAGGCAACAAAGTGCAGCACCTGCTCTGAAGCTCATCTAGTGCTCCCGTAGTGTGTGCTGTACTTAAAGAATCGCGTGCTAAAGGGCAGCACAAAGGTGACCTTTTTGCCATTGCCTTTCCTCCCAAAACTTAGAATATACAGGTCTTCTAAGGTTCAAAGATGTTTTGAGAAACCTTAGGGGTAATTCCCCAAACGTTTTTACATAAAAAAATGAACAAGCAGTGTTGGGACGTACTTTAAGTACGTGGTACTTAAAGTACTTCCCAGCACTGGTAGGTCTAAAAAACTTGTACTTTACTTAAAGTACATTTAGAAAACTTGTACTTTACTTGAAGCAGGTTTAGAAAACTTGTACTTTACTTGAAGTACAATTTCTGAGCATGTACTTTACTAAATTATTTTTTATGGTACATTCCGAGGAAAGTACGACTTCCGACTTCAAAGTATATTCCCAAATTTGAAAAAGAAAAGCTTATCGTCTTGTCAAAACGCGCTATCGTCTTTCGAGACTTTATCTGGTCATTTCTCCGAGTGAAGTAATGGTGGCTATAAGACCGATACAAATAAGTGCCTTACAAGATAATCATGTTAAATAGTTCGTCAGCAAGATTAAAACGACTACTCTTTGACGATTTGACTTTACCAAATATTTGTCGCCATTTTCGAGAATACTGATGCACCTCCGATTATTCCTGGAGCAATGCATACCAGTCACGAAAACACTGTATATGTGATGAAAGGTCACCATGAAAAATTGGGTTCAAAAGTACTTGTACTTTACTTTGAAAGTAGATTGTATTTATAGTAATTTACATTGCACTCTGTGTACTTACTCTTTTACTTGAAGTGCATAACCTCATTTAATTTGTGCGTTACTTCAAGCACTTTCTAGATGCACTTTACGCAACACTGTAAACAAGCAAACACTGTCTGCGAAATCAAGCTCTGGCAGTGTTAATCTTAAAGTAGAAATGATACATCCGCAGTACATCATTGACGAAAAAACAAAAAAAAAGTACAAAAAAGCTGCTTTGTATATTAAAATAGTTTGTTGTTGGGCGAGTTGGTGAACGTTTGAATACATGGTTTTGCGCAAAAGAGACGGACGCAAGAGAGAGAAACAAATACGAGCGCATGCACTCGTGTTTGTTTCTCTCTCTCGTGTCCGTCTTTTTCGCGCAAAACCATGTATCCAAATGCTTCGTATTTGGCTAGCAGAATTTCGCTAACGGATAAAAATCTATGTACTTTTGCGTTACCGTAAAAACAAATATGTATAAAAGGAACTTCAAAAGTAATTCACTACTTTTTTACGGTAGCTAGTAATTTACTCAATTACTTTCTATCTGAGTAATTTCTACTTTACTACAATAGCTTTTGAGGCGAACACTCAGTAACTTTACTTAATTACTTTTGTTGTGTAACTTGTACATGTCTGCCCAGAAGTCGCTATTGTCCCTCTACAAGAATATACAAGATTAACCTGTGACCCAAAATATGTACAAAGGCAGTTTTAAGGTTACTTTCGGTGGCCCGATCGCTGGTGTGCTTTGGCTGCTTTCAGCGGATCCTACGAGCCGTCGGGGCTTATCCAAGGCCATGTGGACGTCACGTGACCTTGGAAAGGGGGCAGAGCGACGCGCGGAAAGCGTATCACGGGCTACGTCCACAAAAACGGGATTGGCTGGGATAGCTTGCAGCGTCCGCTGCGTCTGGACGTCAGGTCCCGAGGCAAACTATGTCACGATTGCTGCGGATGTGACCTGTTCTCCGCTGGCTGCTCTGCGAGCGTTTGCCAGAGTCGGCCGTTTATAAAGAAAAATACAGTCACCAGGCTCAACATAAAAACGTGCGATTGTCATTTACGGATATTGTGGATCATATCCAACCCATTTCTGAACACGACTGGTATATTTAAGATTTTCTTGATGTATCCCTTTAAGAAGCGCATAATGTTCTTAAATTCTTTTTCTGATAATATTCACTGTCCTATTAGATTATAATAATGCGACTCCTCCCGAATAGTATTAATTGGTGTTTTAAAGTCAAATAACTTCTGAAAAATGCATATGACGTTTCTAACATATATACAAAAGTGAAGTATAACATAAGGGCATCTTTCTGTATTCACGTGTTTCGGTTTAATCTTGGAACCCATTATAGCGTAGTAAACACTCGAATCACTCGCAATGTCTGTGTAACATCCATGGAAATCATAAAATAAATTGGTGAAAACTATGCATCGTGAGCATAAAATACGTTGGGTGTTTTTGTTCCCTTTTAATTATTAATTTCTTTTTTCTTGTGGAAGCAATAGATTCGTAGGCTTAGATAAACAGTTTTAAAGTGTGTATAAAGTCTTAATAATTGAAAACAAGCGTGTTGGTGAACAGAGAAGAATACTTGAAAGTATAAAAGAAATAGGACGGGGACGGAAACAGGACTTCTTTCATTGAGCAACAATATATAATGGCACAAAATATATAACCGCCCTCAGAGGGTTTCAACGTTCTCGAAGAAGGAAAGGAGAACATTGTTAAAAAAGGGGAAAGAAAATTTACTATAAATTTAAAATTTTAGAAAACACTAGCGTCACGACGAGGTATCATTAATCTAGTCATCTCTGGTGTTAGGAATTCGACCTCTGTCTTTGTCGGTGATAATGAAGGTAACGAAATGTTGTTGAGCGTCCCCATGGCAAATGATGAAATGATTTCTCTCCGAAATTTGTTGTTGTGCCGGCCCAGTATTCTAGTATCAATAGGTAAACAAGAATATTTCTGCACTTACATCATCACTGACAATGACAGAGGTCAATTTCCTAACACAAAAAAAAGAAAACTAGATTACTGATACCTCGTCGTGAGGCGAGCGTTTTTCGAACTTTAGGTTTAAAGTAAATTTCTCTTTTTCTTTTTTAACTATTTTCTCCTTTCCTTCTTCGAGAACTTGGAAACCTTTTTGGGGGCGGTTCGATATTTTGAGTCATTCTATGTTGTTGCTCAGTGAAAGAAGTCCCGTTTCGGTCCCCGTCCTCCATGATTTATCCTTTCAAGTATTCGTATTTATCCACCAACACGCTCGTTTTAAATTATTACTGCCAACATTTTTAGAGTTATGTTTCGTCCAAACCCCAACAGCGTTTCTTCGGTCTTCAACCCGGCGTCCTTTCTGGAAGCTGCCATCCTCATTTCAAAAATGACCCAACTTCGCCTCCGACTGCGTTCTCTGGGCCTCTACCTTCTCAAGGACTTGCCTCATCCTTGTGTACATCTGGTATTTGGGTTAGACTGCAACAACTGGGCTTCATGCTACTGAGTAATGCAGTTTACGAGAAAAATTTTTCTCATGAACATCACGTGATTGAAAGAGTGCTTCCCTCTCAAATGGAAAAATCATTCCGGAGGGGATTCAGCGCCCGAACAGAGTACATGTTTCTCATGGATTCATCTGCCAGTTTTCTTCAAGCATCGTAAAAAAAAGAAAAAAAAAAACTGCTCAAAGAAGTGAACACATTGCGTCTACAGGTAAAAACCACATGAATTGAACCTCCCGTGATACTTTCAGAGAAACAACTATCCGATGCCACAGGGGATCTGCTGTGGAGTGGACCAAAGTTTGCTTTGGATCTTCCTTCTTTAAAGGGGTACTCCACCGATTTTTTGAGCTACCTCAACTAACTATATCTTCTGACTCCCCGGCCTTTACTCTCTCCGGTATGCTATTTAGAATCGCGAAATTCATAATAGTTATTTCGAAATCGGCAAATGAAAATGATGCAAAAACCAACATTCAAATATACGCGCGCTTTTCAGGGCCGTGACGTCAGTGGCAGGCAGGCTTGCCAGTCGAGCAAGCAGCCAAAAAATAGAATATGCCAATCATTTGTTCCGTGCTGGAGCGCGGGTACTGCAGCGAGCTTCCCAAGCATTCATTTGACACCATGAAACTGCTTCGAATCAGTTTAAAACGAAATCTGCAGCCCAAAGAGTGAACCCCCGCCTGCCACTGACGTCACTTTTTCATTGTTGCCAGTAGAGACTTCGAGCTTGAAAAACACGGTGAGGACCAAAACTGTAAATTCAATAACTTCGCGAAAAAACAATATTTTGACCTAATATTTGGGATACTATTTTCGCGATGTTTGTTGGTTAGTTTAGCAAAATTTCAAACAAATCGGAGACAATGAAAAAATCGGTGGAGTAGCCCTTTAAAGGTGGACCAGCTAGCCTCTGTGCATCAGGTCGCATCGTCTATACCTGAACATCAACGGCAAGTGTTCCGCAGTGCGTGCAGTGTGTCACTATCCATACCCTCGACAAAGCAGGCTTCCACTCCGTGCGGCTGTTCAAGAACTGCGCCAAGAACACTTAAAATTGCTTGAAGTAGACAAATCGGGTGTGTTTGTTATTTTGGAGGAAGTGTCTTTGTTCAAGAGGCTCATGATGCCCTCTCGAAGAATACTGAGTCATTCAAAACCAGCTCTTCGGTTAGGCTGCGCTCGAGGGTAAAGGAACTTTGTTCCTCCCTGAACGGACGTCTCTTAAGAACGTCATAGGTAGTCCTGAAAAATAGTATTTGTACAAAGACTCACAAGGATGGAGTTCCTTTCAGCAGCATAATTTCAAAAATTGGCTCTTGGCCAAAACCTTTGGGGCGTTATGTACAAATGCAATTGCCTAATATCATCACCCTCAGATCTTCAGAGTCGACAACACCTTTGAATTAATCCTCCGCTTCAATTCGCCTTATTTTTAGAGCGCAGCTCTTAGGGGCCCGTTTCCAGCCTGAGCGGCGTCGAAACAAAACGGCGTCGAAATCGAAACAAAATGACAAGGGAGATATCCGAAGCTTTTTTTCATATCTGAGTGCGTTGAAGGAACGTGTGTCAGCGCTCCATCGATAGCCCTGTTTGGCTCTGAGGTGGCGTTTTTAAAATCTTTCGTAAAGTAGATAGCGGACAGACAAACACTGATTGGGTGATGTCGCATTTCTGTAGTTCATGTCGCGATTTCACGGTGTATATATATGTGTGTTTTCTGAGAATAAACTTCAGTTGCAAGTAGCGCTCTGTGTTGTTCGTTTCTTTTACTCGCCCGTTGTTTTAGAGCGCAGCTCTTAGGCCCCCGTTTCCGGCTTGAGCGGCGTCAGCGTCGGCGTAACTGCAAGGTCACGTGACCCCCCCGGTCACGTGACCTCCTTCTGAGGTCGCGTGGCCCCCCGGTAACGTGGCCCTCCAAGTCACGTGACCCCCCGCCCCCCCCCCCCCCCCCCCGAGGTCACGTGCCCCCCCCCCCCCCCCCTTTCCGCGCCTTTCCCCCCACCTCAAGAGCCGCGCTCTAATTCGGCGTTAGAGGGAATTGTAAACGGCTTTTTGAGCGCTTTTACCCTCACAAACAAAATATTACGTCCGGGGGACGCTGCATTCTCAACTACTGCCGATAATAAAAATGCGACCCGCCGTGAGCAGCTGCTTCTTAGCGGGCGGCCAGCGGGTTGCCAATCGCTAAAGCAACATTGGGCCGTGACGTCAGTATGGTCCTCTTTTTTTCCTCCGGTCTGTGCGTTGCGCGGAGTGCGCTTCTCTGAGCCGCTGCCACCGCTACTTCGGATTGTGATTGGCGTGTTTAGCCGTTTTAGCTTCGGTATAGCCTTTTGTTTATTTGCCCTTGTGAGGACTCCAAGACTCGTTTTAGCGAGCAACTCGGTGCGCCCAAGACTGCCCAGCTGTTCCACGAAAAATGCCGAGTACAACTTGTAGCGCTGTGGGCTGCTCAAACAACCCGCTGCGCAACCCGGAGGTGCTTTTTCACAAGTTTCCAACGGACCGGAAATTGGAGAAGGTGTGGGTGAACGCAGTTCGATGAGTGGACTTTGTTGTGCTTCGGCTTTTAGGCGCCCGAGGAAAAAAGAACGAAAAGACAGACGTGCACGGCCCAGCACACGTGTGTTCGGGCGCCGCGGCACACGCCCTAGAGCCTCAAGGCTTCGTGTCTGGGACTCACCCGCAGCGCGAAAGCGAGAGGGCCCCCAATACTGTACGTCACTCACAGCGCGGCGTAGAGCAACGCCGCTCCATCCACGGAGCCCCGATGACAATTTAGGCCTAGCGACGAATATGGAAGACCGCACGCACGGCGACAGCCGCCGAGTACGGCACCGATTGAGTTCACTCGTTTTCCAGTCGCTAGCCTTTGGGTATTCAAGCGACGAGCACGGCATAGCGCATGCACGGCGGCGGCCGCCGAGTACGGCACCGAACGAGTTCACGGGTTTTACAGCCGCTAGGTTTTGGGTATACGCACTAGCTTTTGCTATATATGCTGGATAACTAGCAGGTATACAGAATTAAAACAAAATCAGCTTACATCCTATCTTTAGACGGCAGCGCAACAGAAGTAGGTGCCGCTCGGCCTGCGTACTCGTTGAACGAGAACGATCCTGACGTCACGTCCAAATAGCGGCTTATTTCCAGTATTGCCGGGGCCTCGAGCGGCTAGTTTCGGTTTTGTTGGCCGCGCCCCAAACAAAACTTTGAGGCGTCGATATCTTTAAAACTACGCACAATAACGAGAAAAAAACTTACGCCTTGCAATTCAAGGACGCTGGCTGCGCTAAAAACAGTCATAATCCCGAAATCGAAAGTATGGACCGGAGTTGCCCTTTAAGCATGGCATAGTGCGGTAACTTTCAAGTCCTCATTATCTAAGTCATGTACACATTTCTCCGAAAGTAGCCTGAAGTTGCAGCATCAGAGGTTGGAAAAAGCAGGCTCTCCCTGAGGACCTATTTCATTCCACCCTTGAGAGATTCATTCTCAGGCCACAAATTCCGCGCTCAGTTGCTAAAAAGAAAGGTCGTTTCGCTGTGATCCCCAACATGCACGATTCCGCGCACCATATAAGATCTATCGTGTCCAAGTGCGACACCAGTGTGGGTTTTTTCTGTCGTATGCGCCTTAAACAGCTGCGTAAAAGGCTTAATGGGAGCGACAGTCCCAGAGGTTGCAATGTAAAACATGCCAAAAAGTTCGTAGAGTGCGAAGAAAGAAAGGTTTATTCAATTTCACTAAGCTGCGGCAGTCAGCACATCGGACAAACTGGGATATACGTTTACCATCGACTCACAGACCACAACTTGGAAGCATCAGAGGCTTCAAACGAGTCCTTTCACGCAATCGTCGTTCACAGCCGCACGTGCGATGACTGTACTCCTAATTTCTCTGATACTAGAATACTGGGCGGGCAAAACAACAGATTTGGAAAACAAATCACTGAATAATTTGCCATGGGGGCTGCCCCCCCCCTCCCCCCAACAATAACATTTCTTTACCTTCATTATCACTGACAATGAAAGAAGTCGAATTCGTAGCACCAGAGATAACTAGATTACTGGTGCCTCATCGTGAGGCCAGCGCTTTTTAAACTTTGGAATTTATAGTCAATTGCCCTTTCCCTTTTTTTAACAATTTTCTTCTTTCCTTCTTCAAGAACTTTGAAACCTTTGGGGGACAGTTATAAATTTTGTGCCATTCTATGTTGCTGCTCAATGAAAGAAGTCCTGTTTCCGTCCCCGTCCTCGATGTTTTATCTTTTTAAGTATTGGTATAGTCTTAAAGTACAATCCTATGCATTATCGTGTTACATCAATAACGATTGCTTACGGCGTGCTCTTCTAATGAGCAAAGCATATTTGGCAATGTTGAAGAAACTAATTACTTGTTTGCAAAAAAAAATGAGTCAAACCACATTTCTTTGATTTATATGAGATTACTTATATTTAAATCACTGGAGCTAGGAAATGATAACTCTTTATTACTAGGTGTATTTTTCATGACGGCAGATTGATTGAACAATGCATAAAAAAGAATTACTAAAAATCTAAAGTGGAGTTTAATTAACAACGTTTAATTGCTCTAACCCCCGCCATACTAGAACAAATCAGCTTTTTTCTTTAGTTAGATAAAATACCGTATTTAATCTCCTTCGAGTTCTACTTGGACTGCAACAGGACATTGCTTTTCCCGTTCACGCTTCTATTTTTTTTTCTTGCGTTCTGACTTTGTGGCAATAGGATGTTACGTAGTTGACGAACGAAATCGAGGTTAGTAATCAGGTTCAATGCATGAAAATCCTTGGAAGATCACTTCTTTTTACTCGTATCCAGCCTTATACATACAAGTGATTCTTGCTGGATGATTTTTTGATTTAAATATACAACAAATCCACATAGAAGGTATCAAATGACAAACAAACAATAACTAAAAATATTTTCCAAATTTTTTTGGGGGAAATGTTTGATTTAAATAATCACATTGAAACTAGTGTGACCTAAATCACGATTTAAATAATTTTAATTTTTATTCTCCCCTCTGATATTTGATTAAATAAAATTTCCTCAAAATGTTACACGAAAGTTGAATAATCAAGAATATGCTCCAGTGAGCTGTTTCACGGAACCCTGGTAAAAAATTTCCTGCAATAAAAGAAGAAAGAAAAAGGCTCAATGAAACTAACGGGAATAATAAAAAAAGAGACCTTATTATTCATCTTTAATGATGAATATTTCATCTTTAATGTTCCCCGCATCTTTCAGATGTGTGGAACATATGAAAATAAGTCTTGAAACACTATCGTTTTTTTATAGTCAGAGATTGAACTCTGCTTTGTATTGAAATTTTGCGCTTGTATGCAGCAAGCGGAACATGGAAACCACAGTGGTTAGTTTAATGGGGGGGGGGGGGGGGGGGGGGGGGAGGCAGTAAAACGCTAGTCGAATCATGACGTTTGAAAAGTAAGGTATGTAGCAATTCTTTCTATTATATTTGACACGTGCAATTCAAGGTCTTTCTTTCTTACTTAGACATGTCATTGTTAGCAACGAACAAAACCCTTCATTATCCAGGACGCAATATATGTGCACCGCAAAGCTCCTCGGCTGATCAATGTGTACTTTTCGCACAATAAGATTAGGCCTTTCGGGAAACACACTGTACGTACCTGACAGTCTGTTCAGAGAAGTGTTTTAGAGCGCAACTCTTAGGCGCCCGTTTCCGGCTTGAGCGGCGTCGCCGTCGCCGTCGCCGTCGGCGTAACCGCCCGGTGCATTATGGGTAAATTTTTCCGAAGGGACCCGAGGTCCTCCCGAAGGAACCCGAGGTCCTTCGGGAGTACCTCGGGTCTTTTCGAGAGGACCTCGGGAGGACCCCGGGTTCCTTCAGGAGTTGCATGCAACAGGTTGCATGCAACCTGTTGCATGCAGCTGTCATGCACCCTGGGTTGCATGCAACCTGCTGCATACAACTGGCATGTAACGAGCTGTATGCAACCTGTTGCATGCAATCCAGGTTTCATGCAACCCGGTGACGTCATCGGCATCCGCATCGTCATCGTCATCATTACTGATGACGTCATCAGTGACATCACTGATGACGTTATCATCATCCGCATCGTCATCGTCATCATCACTGATGACATCATCAGTGACGTCGCTGATGACGTCATTGGCATCCGCATCGTCATCATTACTGATGACGTCATCAATGACGCCACTGATGACGTCATCAAATCGTCATCGTCAAGGTCACGTGACCCCCCCGAGATCACGTGACCCCCGAGGTCACCATGACACCCCCCCCTTCAGTACCCTTCCCTCCTCCTCAAGAGCTGCGCTCTAATTCGGCGTTACAGGGAGTTGTAAACGGCTTTCATGTTTCTTTTGTTCTCACAGCACTACTTCTCTTTTTTTTTTAATATTGTCTCCCAACTTGAGTAAACACGCAAGAAGAGCTTACCACGATGAGAATGGAAATTGGGACGATAAAAGACAGCAGCATTCCGCGCTGAATGGACAGCCAGCAACTGCAATAAAAGTGGAGAAATTCGCGTGAATCGCACGAATTGCCCAGGGCACTTCAATCAACATTCACCGGTATATAGGATGCCAAAGAATGCAACCTTATGGGTTGTTTTAGAAAAAAAACAATGATTATTTTAGTTTGATATCTTAAAATAAATTACAATTAAAAAATGTGTCTTGCACTTAAAAAAAGAAGTTATATGTCAGTTAACTTTTTTGCAGAACACGAAAACAACCAACCACGGAAGAAAAAAACAAAAAAACAGAAGGGTTTGAGGGAATGACAAAGTTGATAATAGAAATACAACTGAAAAATTCAATGTTCATAGGGACAATGTTGACAAGTGGATACGTCATGTGCAATATTCATGCGCACATCACATTTTTTTTTGTCTAATTGTAATGCTGCGTTCTGCAGGAAAGCGAACTAACACTTTATTTTTTTTTTAGTATAACTTCAAGGTGCACGCAAAGCAAACTTTGCGTAGGCGACAACACGTCCCCTTAGTACAATCATAAATTAATATGGTGTGACGTAAAGAGTGGCCACTCCCATAGGCTCCAGCGGCTCACTTTCCTGTCAGCGCACCTAGCGGCTGTTGTGAAGCTGTTCTGATCTTCCTGTTTAGGCGCTTTCGTTCACTACATGGATAGAGACATAGATGGCTGCTATTTGAATGGGTGCACTACTAATATCATGCAGATTCTGTTCGTATCAGGCGGTAGCTTGTGCCACCTAGTCTGCCGTGACTAACTAGAGTTTTGTTTTAGGTAGAGATCGATTGCCTAGATGCACGAATAAATTCTAAATCCCAGAGCAGACCATGCACAATATTCAATATATTTTTAAGACTGCAACACTCAGCAGAAAAAAGGAGGCAACCGAACAACAAGAGAATAAAAAAAAAAAAATGCACAAATATTTATTGTGACCCCAGAGACAACCAGACCAACACTAACTGTTCTTTCTGCAAGCGTCTGTAGGAATGCACACTTCATTTTACCGTAAGGCGAACAAAAGAGGACAGCGAGGTCGACGCTTCAAACGTTCAAACGAGCCTGCAATGTACGCACGCTAGAGAAGTGAAAGCAGGGAAAGCGTCGTTCAAGACAAAACGGTCGTGTTCGTAGCGCCAGCTCGCTTGCATTACTAAAAAAAGAAAAAAAAAAAAGCTTTTTGGCGACGCAGCTAACGCTCAAAAGACGCTTGACACACTCTCGACGTGGTTACGCTTTAACCGCCTCACCTTTGCACAAAGAAAGAACGTTGAGAAATTCACACGATGACGGCAACAGCACGCCGCATCCGCCCCGCCCCACCCCCTTTTCTGACCCCCTTGGCTGCCGTTATGGCAGCTGCCAAGTCGTTCGTCTTGCCAAAGCCCCAGTCGCAGCCGTAATATTTTTGAAAACATTCGAAGCTACTGATAGTTTTAGAAATAAGTAAATAAAACCACAGCCAATCTCTAATGGCACAAATATAACGAATGTATAACTAATTGGGCACCACTGCGCCAGCTTGCGGGTGTCGTGAACCCTAAGAGCTGGGGCGCGATAGGGCTTCAGTCACCACTCTTTACGTATCACTATAATACTGTATAATAGAGTCGCGAGCAATATTGAAAACCCAGACGAGCGCGTGACTCCGAAGACCCCCAACGCCATCTAAGGAGAAAAAGCTGAGTCATCATCGAAGTTATGGTTTGCGAAGTTAAGCTCTTCGATATTTGTCGTTACTTCCTTTTTCGTCGGCAAACGACAGCCGAGTCAACCCCGATTTCGGCGCTTTTTGTGCATTATGTTTCCTTGCTCAATGAAATAAAATATAAACTGCTGATTGTCCATCTCGCGAATTTGATATCAAACGTCTGAAAACGGATCGCTCAACTAGCCGACTCCGTAGTTTTAGGCGCGCGTGTTTTTTTTTTTTTTGTTGTTGTTTTCTTTGTCACAAAACGTTTTTACAGTGGCCACTGAAATCAGCATCAACTCGGCAAACAGCCTGTCAAGGGTTGTGTGACAATAAGACTTTTAACAGCTGCTGAATATTCAATGACGGCTGAGATTTCTTCTGATAGATAGCGCTGCAGGTCTTCTAACCCACGCGCTCGCTTCGGCTTTTTCATATCGTTCTCGACCGTACATGGAACAAAGGTACACGCACTTAACATTTCTTGGTTTGTACCGGGTGTACAGCAGACAAGCAGAAGAAACAAAATTCAAGGGTTAACACATTTCTCGCACTTTCGGCGGTAGAAATGGGTTAATGCGCTAGACTACGCGCAAAAAAAAGCTTAATTGCTATGTTAGAATGAGTTAAATTCGTTTACTTATGCTTCACTGACACTTACAAATTTCCTGCAAGGAAAATAATTCACGAGCAAAATGCGTGCGCACACACGTGTACAATGAAGAACGAAGACAAATGCGAAGAAAGCAGAAAGAAGAAAGAAAGCGAGAGAGGACGCAGGTGTATAAGCGAAAAGCAAGAGCTCTACTGAAATCTTGTTTTGCGGCTAAATGTGAGCTACGTTTAGCGCAGTAATATAGCAAATTATGAGCTACGCGCGATGTAAAAATATAAAATAGAAATAAAGCCTCATAACTTCGCTTATTCGAGCCTAGAAAGTGAGACCTTCCCGCGACGAACTCCGCAGAAAAAGAGGTCGCCAGACAGCGGTGATGTTGCCGCCGACCGCTGAGCTCAATTTTCCGCTTGCGCAAGCGTGCCATTACGCCATGTGTACACTGGCGTGTCAATTGCACCTAAGGGTGAACAAAGCCTCGCACGTTTGCTGCCGTGAATCACGAAGTGCCCGAGTGTCGATTACGTTTCGCTTACGTGATCGCCTAAAAAAGAAGCATTTTCAGCTCGGCTGAGCGACTCGCGCATCTGAGACGAAGCTCCGTCTAAGAAGACCGTGGAAAGGTGTCCAGGATTCGTACGAGCGTTTATGTGCGTTCAGATGTCATCAAGAAGAGTGGCCTTCCCGCAGCGTTCGTGTTACTCAATAATTTCAGCTTTTCTCATAATGAAGTGTGATAATAAAGTGTGGACGTTCTCTAAAACGACGTCCTTCTTTAAAAGAAAAGAAAAACAGAATTGCGCACCTGATTGGACATTCACACGCATCAATACGAACAACATATAACGCACATGCGGCGTATCAATTCTGAGAGTTTTGAACTGACTCGTCGAAAATGAAATAATTAGCTTTCTCGAGCTAGACACTTCGGTCCTCACCACATAGAATAACCGAGCCCTGAGAACATTCTCCTCTTCCTTCATGTAACGTCATCGCAGTCGGATGGCGCCAAGTCAGCAATCGGACCCGAGCCCGAAGCCCAGCGTTCTTCGACGCGCTGATTGGACACGAGGTCCAGCCGAACGTTGTCGCAGCGCTCGTATCCAATCTGCGTCTTCGCTCGATCTCACAGTGATGACGTCAAAATTGTATAGCTCACAGTCCTTGATTATTCTATAGGTGGTGTTGCTTCGGTTGACCGCCGCCACGCGGCGTGCCAAATTCAGCTATCCACACCTAAACCGGGAAACACACATGCGAGCAGAAAATTACGTCGCGTCACGTCGCCGAGCGGCGCAGCCATAGAAGTGACGTGGCGGCGCGGCATTCTGATACGCCATAGCAACGCGACGAGATTTTCGCTCGCGTTTGTTTCACGCCTAAGCTTAGAGAACAATTAATGCTGGATTAAGTCACTTGAACTTAAACATGCACACGTCACTCAAAAAAAGTAACTAAATAAGGTTATTTGTTACTAGCTGAAAAGGTAACTAAGTACATTGCTCGAGTTACCTGGGCTAAAAAGGAACGCGTTACGTTACCTCAAAAGTAACGAGTTCGTTTTCTTTAGTTGCTTTGACGACGGCCAAATACACAACCGCTTTTGTTTCATGGTTTATTGTTTTCTTTTCAGTAGTCGTTAGACTAAAATTTTCATCGGTTATGTTTCCCCGCTTTTTTGAGAATACATCTCCGGCGACGCTGAAGAGTCGTTCTACTGACATGCATGCTCGAAGGAACAGCAGTGTTGTGCTTCTGGAAGAGCTGGTGAGTCTGGGAACCCCCTCTATCGTTTGCTTTCTCTGGTTCTAAAGTTCCAAGTTGACAATGGGATCCGTCCCTTGTCGTGTTGGCAACCTCCGGGTTCATATTTGGCTTGTACACGATTTTAGAAGGTTCAACTAACGAACCTTATTATGTTCGCTGGGTGAAGGACATTCCCAGCTGTGGAGTTCGACTGACGTGTTCAGCGATAAACGTTGCTACACTGTCATACTGTTTTTAGTTGTTTTTCGAGTTGCCTTTTTACCTTCGTCGCAATAGACGAATACGCAGGTTAGAATTAAAATGAGGGTGTTTAAACGGTGTTGTAAACTTTACTCCTCAAAAGTAACGAAACATTGTTACTCGTTACTTTACCTTAAAACTAAGCATGTTACTCATTGCTTTCCTAAAGAAATACCGAAATACGTTACCCATTACTGAAAAATGTAACTAGGTAGAAGTAACTTGTTACTAGTGACGCGTTACATACATGTCTGCTTTGGCCTCCTGGGCTAGCCACCTGCTTACGAGGACCGGAATGCGGTTGACGACAACCAAGTTGATGATGATGATGACAATGAAAGTACTATGTAAATTTATATCAGTGAAACAATATTTCTACATATTCCGTGATATTTTCCATGTGTTTCTCTTTTCATGGGCATGATGACAGGGAAATTCAAGTTCTGTCTATAGAATGCTGCGAACGCGATAGTGTGGACGAACCTATGAATCTTTGCATAGAAGGACAACTCGATTATCGTTTGGCTCTAGCTAGAAAAAAGGGGTGACTGGAGGCAATGTGTGTTAACGGCCCGAATTTCGTCGCACGTCAAGAAAATGCTCACGCTACAGAACCCAATGATTTAGGGCTCCACCTATGTCCGTTTCAATATGAATGAGCATCGTACCAGGGCGCTATCGTGCATTACTATTGCCTGCTGTACGTAGCGTGGGCTAGCGGTTGTACCGAACTGGCTAAAATTCTCACCGGCAGATGATATATCGGACGTTCTTTGGGGCAGGCGCTGAATTCCCACTGTCTAAATTTACACGTAAAAATCACTTTAGAGCCAGAGAACGTAGTCACCAATGTACTTGGGGAGGTAAAACAAGTGACCTCTGGTTTCGCCATGTGGAGTGATCTGTTTATCAAGAAATAAATTGAAATCGGCGCTAATCTAAATAATACCTGAAAAACGCCTCATAGAAGGGAACGAAATACCTCTTCGACGATCTTAAATGACAAGCCCCGCTCGGACAGTCATTTTTCACACATGCCACAAAGTGGTCTGACTTAATAGAAGTTGCCTAACCACCTATCTTCCTATTACTGGCCCGAGCACTACAAGTAAGCCGCGAGACAACGGGACCTCAGTGGCTAGTTTTGTTTTCATAAGCCAAAGCTGTTTCAGTCATTCCCTTCTAACTACTGAACCATTGCGTCGCAAGTAGTCTTCTCAGACCGCTTGAGAAGCGAAGCATTCTGAACCTAAAATAATATACAACAATAGACCGACAATAGACCGACAATTACGACTGATTCGCATATCCGTTACTTCCTTTATAAAATCCCTTCTTTAAAAAGAAATAACGAAAAAACCAAGAGCAACATTTAGGATATGTTTCAGGCTCTTGTACTATGCATTTGCAAAGAAAAAATATGTTTTTTGAGGGTGTTCACGACACGCGGGCCAGATCGTTCCTACGAAAAGTAGGCATCGAACAGAAAAAAAGCAGATGCATCGGTCTGTGCCAAAGCGGCAATTTAGGAGGGTTAATAGCGTTTGTTTTAATTAAGGTATTTTTATTTTATAGTAACTACCTTATTATTGACTAAATTTAAAAATATTGTTTCACTTCGAAATATGCTGGACATCATAAAACAAACCCAGATCCACTTGCATTATAAAGATATGCGGCCCGTGCAACTATGTATGACAAAAAAAAAAAAAATAAATCTTAGTTTGGCCGCGTTTTGAGGTTTAGGTTTTCTTGCAAAATGCATTTCCGCGCCGGGAGTCCGGCTCTTCCGTGGCAAAAGCGCGCAACATACGTGCTCCGCCATGCATTCTTCGCATAACAGAAATTAACCCAAGAAGCAAGGTATATTCTTGTTTCTTGGGTTCCACTCGAGCAACATAATGTTTCATTGCGCCGGCTCGCGCCACACTTTATTTTCTCGGACGAAAAAGGCGAGATGGTGGTTGCGCGCCTTGTCCTCTACGGGGGGGGGGGGGGGGGGGGGGGGGGGGGAGGAAGGGCAATTTTGATGGTTTGGAGATACGCGCTCCAATAGGAAACCAAAATCTAGGTACCCGTACAGAATGAGTATTTGTTTTTCTGGAATGGCTTTAACTGTTTCCGCATGCCTTACTATAATCTTTTTTTTTTAATTTCCGATGCTAAGAACGTTCCTTATTGATAGAGTGCATTTAAACTTACTAATCAGAAGGTTCATAATTGGAAAGTAATTAATAACCTACTCATGTGAAACGATATGAATTTTGCTAAATGGGCGCTTCGGCAAAAGCAAATGCGACATCAAGATTTTTTTTTTTTTTTTTTTGTCCAGTGCGTTCTTTTAGCACGACCAGGTTAGCCCTTGTTTCGAGAAGCATCCTGCGTAATGAAAGTGTTGTGGTTGAGTTATTGTCAATACAGTGGCTTAGAATTTAGTGGCCACTTGAACGCATTACTTTCATCATCGATGACTGCCTTACCTCGCAGGGAGGCTCAAAGCGCTGCAGACGCTCCTCAGGATCACTGGACCTAGCTGTATTTCACTTACAGAGATGGGCAACGGTACACTGTTAGCAAAAATAACACGCCCAGACGTGTAAACCGTTGTCCCATAGCGGACACGTCGAAACGTGTTCGTTTTACACGCAGCCATCTGTGTTTTTCGTCTACACATGAGGTGCTGTGTAAACTTAACACGATACACCGTGTTTTTCTTCCGCTAAGCACGGTTCAGCGTGTTGACTGAGCGTGCTCATAAAACATGGCGGCCAGCAGCCGAGATCAGGCGAGGGACGAGCCCAGCGAGCCGCGCGCCTTTCGGCTGAATTGAAAGCACACAGGACGGCGTTTGTTCTCCTTCGATGTCTTTTATACACACTAAACAGTCTCCAAGCGTCGGATGTAGCTACGCGCAAAAATACGTACCTGCGTCGTCGGCGGTCGGCGGCGTCGGTAGCTACGGTAGCTGTAGCTACGATCGAGCCGCTAGACAGAAAAGCGAACTTAAATGGACAAATGACTCGAGCAAACTATTTGAAATCGGGCGGTAACTTCCGCCACCTAGCGGGATTTGTAGCAGTCTATAAAAAAAGTTCGTTAATATGCTACGAGCCTACGACCGATCACAAATAGACACAACCCATACATACATCACACACAACATCAATACCACGCATTACACATCACCGACATATACACAAACACAACTCCCGACACTGCGCCCGACACTTCCTACTCAACATGCTTTTCACTCCGCGGCGTATATAAGCTTGGTATGTGCGGGTGAGCTATTTAGTCGCTGACCGTTACAGATTTATAGAAGAAGACACAAAACACGGCGCAATGGACAGCCGTATGTAAGAACTCTTTGCATTTAAAAAGTATGGAGGCAAAATCTATAATGTTAGTCCGTTGCGAAAGATAACGATGTATTGACAATAAATCCTAAACCGGTCATGAAGAAATTCAAATTTTTGTTATTTTTATGCTAGACCAGTGTTATGAGCAGTCCGACTAGCTTGAATCAGATTTTTTTTTTAATTATTAAGATTTTATCATTATATAATTATTAATAAACGGAAATGATGCTTGCGCAAAGCATTTTTTTATATATTCTTGTGAAGGACGTGTGCTCAACACTTCACTTCCGCTAGTTGCAGTACAGGAGCAGACGCCTTCACTTTTGGGTCGTGTTGATGCAGTTTGTTGTCGTCTGTCGTGTCGGTGTTGAGTGGAGCGGTGGGGCTCGGGAGTTCGTGGCCGGTGTTATTCGTGATCACTGGTGTGGAGCGCTAATGCGTCTTTTTTTTTTTTTTTTTATACTGCCACGCTGTTACCATTCCGTACTTTGAATATACACGGGCCCGTAGCACTGCATTATGCTGAATGGCGAGCTCCTTCTCTGCTGACGTCGCTTTCCTGGTACCACTCGTGGATACTGCAAGCGTTTAAACAGTGTACACCGTCTCGCCTACATCCCCGGTGACGTATTCGACCTGTTGAAACGTTTTGCTTCCGTCATTTTTAAGTACGCAAGGCAGTTATCTCGTTGCTCTGGTTCCGGTTATAAAAGCAAGGCAAAACGCTCGTAGTTCCCGCCCTCAGTACACGTTGGACATCTTCCACACTTTGACACCGGATAACTGAATGAACGAGGATCTGCATTCACTTCAGAGGTCACTCTCGCCGCTTCCTCACCGTTTAGCAGCACGATCAGCTGGCGACAAGCCACGGATGAAAGCATTCGTGGCTTGTGAGCATCAACAGCCCAAGCGCACTCGGTGCCGACGCGGGCGATGCGGGTTTCTGTCAACGGGGAGGCCAGCACAAACCGTGACCGTTCCAGCTCTTCGTCATGGCACGGTGTTGCAGAGAGCAGAGTAAAATACAACTACACGGACCACCGAAGCGAACGCACTGCTATCGTAAATCTTGGCTTGTGATTGCGCCTTTGTATATCATCTTATTCGTTTTACTGGAGAGACGCAAACGACAGGCATAACAAAATCACTTTCATACTCCGTATACCTCGCAAAAGCATTTACCCAGTCACCTTACGAAAAGCGCGAAACACGGAGTCCGCACCGTCCTAAGCTTATTCTGTTTTTTACCTGCTTTAGAGCAGTTTGTACCCGCTTTTAGATCTGCCTACTGAAACTGAAACAGGGCAGTGCCATATAAAACAGACAAAGTTGGGAAAGCTTCCTCGCTCTCTCCAATTTCTCAACTCTCAAGTGATTGTACCATAGTAAATGCACCAGCGCCTTTCCAAAACAAAGAAAAAGCACTATGTTCACCACGCAAAAAATGGTCTCAGTTCATGCATCTGTGGGCAGGTAGGAAATCTTGCCCCAATTTATTCACACCGCATGATGAGCGCAACAAACTCGCACAAGATTTAAAGGAAAATATCAGTGGTGACTTAAGTTTCCCTGAAATTCTGTTACCGGTCGTTTGCAGGACCGAGTCATCTACTCGAGCTGTGTGCATCGCTGTGCAAACGCAGTCCAACACGAAGCATAAAAACGGCAGATCTAGGACAACAATCCGGAGTCCATTGTTCAATTTAAACGGCGTAATTTTGTTGAAAACGCCCACAGCTTTTTACTCACGGTATGCGTCGGTATACTTCCACATTTTGAAACAGAACGAGGGATGATTTACTTTTAAAAACGCTCGCTGCGTCCTCCCGGACCAGCTGGACCGGATCAGCTGGACCGGATCAGCTGATTACGACGGACAAAACCCACAGCAACCAATTCGCGCTCCGTGTTAGTGTGGCTTTCTACCTCCAAGCACCGCACCACACACCACGGACACTTCAGCTCTTTGTCGCATCGCCGCGTTGCACCAAACAGAACGAGATCGCCGAAGTAAACGCAGCGCTGTCGTGACCCTTGGCTTGTGGTTGCGCACTCGTGGACCCTGTGACACCCTTCGCTTTCCAAGCACACACGACGATTGCGAATGATGCTTTCCGTCGTCCGGGAACATCACAGGGGCACGTCTCCGGTCACGTCTTCGCTACATGTGCTCGCAAACCGAGCACCTTCCAAGCTTCTTGTCCAACCAAAAGAATACCGGCGCCATGTTAAACGTGCGTTCTTGCCAGATTTTCTCCGACCAAATAAAAAACAACGAAAGCAAACCGGTTCTAGCTTCCAGCTTACATCGGCGTTACGCCGTGGTCAAATTTTCTCTGTCAGCTCTAACTGAAAGATGACCTACAGGCTACAGATGCAGCAACACTAAACACCACGGAGCGCCGTAAATTCTGAGGAGGATCCATGGGAAGCGGCGGCACCTTCGCTTGCAGTTTGAAGGGTTGAAGCCAAAACGAAACCAACTGCAATGTCGCGTGTTCAGATCAAGGGCACGCTTTTTATAGCCATTGTAACTGTTTAGAACGAGTAATTATACGCCTAACTTTATTTTTCGTGTGTGAGAAACAATTATCAAGACCCCCTAATATAAATACAAACAAGGGCGACATAAGGGAAGCCGCATTGCCATTGTCGACCACAAACAATGGCAGCCAGCACGCACGGTAAGCGCGGGGTTCGCCCCGTCTCGCGACATGGCGTAATTGCTTTTGGTGCTTATCTGTCTCCGAGACATGTTCCTTTCTGCGGAATTTGACTCCACGGTCCTTTCTAGGTGTGTCCCCAAGCGTTCCAGTGCTTCGGTAGCCGGCAATGCTGCGGTCGTCGCCGGCGGTGGTGCGTGTTTTCGAGGTCGGCTACACGGTTATGCGTGTATGACCGAACGAAAACACGTTTTTTACAACCTCGCATGATTTTTGAACGAATTATCCGTTACTCAACGTGTAAATTTATGGTAATTTGTGTAAATAGCGTGTTTTTCACCCCAAATATTCACCAAATACACGGGCCTTGCTAACAGTGTACCCAAAAAGTTGCTTTGATCCAGTATTGAGTTCTCCACCTGAATCCGCCCCAGCACGACCTGGAGCACCTGAAAAGGCAGCCCTTGGCACATTTCTCAGTGCTTACGGATGTTGGTTCCGGAGGTCTGCCGGCATTTTGTTACCGAGGAAGCTCGCCAAATCGGAATCCCACTAAATTGCCATACAACTGGAAACAAAAGAAAAGAAAGCAAAGTGCGTACACATTGCGATGTTCAGTCACGCGCGTATACGCTCTCGGCGTATGCTATACTCGCGTGCGTTCCGACTAGCCACTGTCGACATATTAGGCAAAAGGAGCCTCAGCACAATGGAATGTGGGTGGCCTCTCTCCGCCCGTTTTCTATTAGAAGAAGTTCCATTGCCAGAGGACGGCATTTCCGCTCGGACAGATACAGCAGCGTTATTGCGTCCGTTTTATATTGCAATAAAAGGAAGTGAAGTGAACGGCGATTTATTGCGGGGCGCGGTACCAATACTTCCTTTTTTTTTTTCCCTTGTAGTGGCAGTTTCCCAAGTAGCAGACTTCCTCGGCCCCGGCTTGGGCCAGACTGGCGCGAGCTAGAGCCAACTTGGCTCAAGCCCGGCACAAGCTTGCGCCAAACTGGCCCAAATATGAGCCGGGGAATTGTTCGTCAAGGGTTCCAACCGAAAGCGCCTATAGTCACTGGCAATTTAAGAAATGCAGGGCATGGCTACGCATGTTCACGCTTTTCGCTTCGTGATTGGTCTTTAAACGTTTTTATCGGATAATGCTGCAAGCTGATTGGCTGCAGGGCGATAATGAAATGCTCGGGACATACCACACCCTGCGTTTGTTAGACTGTTAGCAACTCTAGCCTGACTTCAAATTGCAAGAGGCCAGTCAATCTTAAACATGGACGCCTCCCGACAGCTAGTGCTTCGAGGCTGCAGATTCCTTGGGCCGTACTTAATGCAGCCGGCTCTCATCAACTGCGTTAGAGAACTATACGTGAATTAACAGTGATGGCGCGAAGAAACCCCCTAGTCTTTGTTCGACACACACACCAAGGGATCTCGTAATGAGTAGTTCAGTTATAGTAACAAAAATGTGAGAGTGTTGAGCAATAATTTGTGTTTCGTTAAGACACGATTAAGATAATAAAATAATTCTTGATATTGGCGCATCTTCCAACCGCGCCCTAACGGTGAAGCGCACCCTTACGCAATATTGCAGTGTTCCAGAGAAATGTCGATGTATAATGTTTTCCAGCACTAAGAGGGTGCTCTCGCCTTTTTCATAAATAACAATTTATTTAGGCTTTCCTCGCTCACAAGGGGCAAGGAAAGCTAACTCTGAAAGTTTATTTTATGTTTTTGTTTGACCGAAGATTCCGATGCACAACCTGAATGAAGAATCTGTGACATGCGTCAATATATGGCAAGCAACAAGATTTAAAAAAAGATTGTTTAAAATTAATGTGGTGCAAAAGAACGTACGCAACGAGGGGTCTAGCAATTCTGTATCGGCTTATCAGGGGACGTCATACTATTGGTCCTTTTTCACTGCTCTTGCTGAGAACTAGCTGTCATTTACATTTCGGCAAGACAGGAGGAATGCACTGTTATGCTTGTTCAACGTGCCCTCTACCCGATCAGAATCAGTCTTCTTGGCGGATGATAATTGGAAGCTAACTTTGAGCATTAATTGAGAGTAATGACTAAGAAAAAAATGGCGGTCCATGAATATGCTCTCTAAGTTTAGGTTATTGTTACAACTAGCAAAAAGAAACAAGTGAATCAGGATAAAAAAAAAAAGAAAAAAAACACAGTAGCTTGCACAGAAATTTGGCCCGGAAAGCGGTATATAATCCAAACATTTAAAGTGGCGTTCGAGGATATTTAAAAAAAAAGAAATCTCTCGAAAACACGTAACCTTGTAGATGCATAAATGGTGCGCGTACTGTGTAGTCAGGTGCCGGAAATAGAGGAGTATCAACCTACCCTAACAAAAATATTTCCGGCAATCTATAAAATTCTACTAACATGTTTACGACTCTATTCAACTTCTCATCCAGTAATATTAACTATAAAGTACAAATATTATAAATGGTATATATTTCTGGTGTCGCGTATCCATAAATGTTCTGTCGCCATATTTATGTAAAAAGTAAAAAAAAAAAAACTAAGCTTGACAGAGTAGTGAAATGCAGCGCGGAGAAGCGGCATCACACCCAGTTGGAACCTTCTTGCGGAGGCAGGTTTTCTGACTTTTTAAAATAAATATTGCATCTAGAAACGCTTTAATACAGTCCCCGAACTATTAGAAACCACCTTTCAGATTAATTATTGGCGAGAAAACAGGCAACATACACGTGAACATATTGAATTCCGGTGTGGTTCCCGTTCAAATAATTTCCTTTCGAGTTTAAGGCTAAATTACCACTAAATTACAAGTGTTTGAGTGCGCTGTGCATGGCGTGTGAATTTGGGGTGTCTGCGTATGTGAACACGACAAGTTGCGAGTGCTGATTATCATGGATGAATTGTGACAAACCTAAAGAAAATGATAGGATATATGTCTTTCCTCGAGAAACTGGCCAATTGTCTATTGAAAGGGTATACTAAAATTGTTAGAATCTCCATCTGTCTTGTATACGTATTCTATGCAATATCTTCAAACTAAGTTCTATGAAAAGTCGACGAAAAAAAAAAAGTGGTAAAAAGCTATGTACAATGAACAGAAAATTGGATACGATCACTCGAGAATGCGCAAGGTGTTATTTGTTATTCGAAACAGAATTTTCGAAAAAGGCGTCTTTACGGCTACGTGACTGCCGTCTTCACTATATATATGTTCCGGCTCGGCGGACATTTGATGGGTGAACAACCGTCACAGTCTGCTGAGTAAATAACTAAAATTGATTAACTAACATTTTAATTGGTGAAAATAGAGATGGTTCTAATTAAAAACTTGCTGAGCTCGATTTAAAATCACTATATCAATATTTTTGAAAAAGGCTTTGAGCGCGAGAGAAGTGCAGTAGTGCACTAAAGTTACCACTCGTGGAGCGGGTACAAGGCTAGCGGTTGGGATATCGGCGGAGCGATTCTTCCGTCTCTTATCAGAGCCCCAGCCTAATACCTACTGCACAGGTTGTAATCTTAACGCACTACTACGCTTCTCACGCGCTCAAAGTCTTTCTAAAAATGACTGATTTAGTGGTTCTAAATTGCGCTCAGCAAGTTTCTAATTGCTACAATATGTCTATTTTCGCTAATTAAAAGGTTAATTAACGAATTTCAGTTAATTACTGGCCAAACGGTGACGGTTCGCCCCTCGAGTGTTCGCCGACCTCATGAAACCTATAGTGAAGACAGCACTCATGTAGCAGTAAAAACACCTTTTAAAAAATTTGTTTCGTATAAAAAATAACACCCTGTATATAGCCCATACAATCTATTTTCCAAGAAACTCTGTAGAAGGTGGATATATATTTTGTGGCGGTACACATACTTCAAAGGAACACTTCTTTTCGCAAAGAAAAGGAGGATTTTTTTTAAGGTTTGCCGTTTCTGGCGTAGTGTTTTTGCGATCTTTTTTAAAGTAGAAAATAGCAAATAGGAACAAACTATGCTGCCTTCTAGCCAACTTTAATTCTATAACTACTTGTGGAGAGACAGTTAAGTGACCCCAGTAACTCACCCAGCGTTGCTTCAATTGAACGAACAGATCGTTAAAAAGCAAAACATCGACGGCGTGCGTGTGTATGTGGGGGTTGTGTTCAGCGAAGCGTCGGCGCTCTCTGATGCGTGTTGTTGTCCACGGCTTTATTCTATTCCTTTGCGAAACGAATAAAATTTATGTAAAAGAGAAATGGCAAATTTGATGAAGGCGAACCTCGTCGAAGAGCTTCACCAGAGAGGCGTGTAGTGCTATCCGGCTCGCCGAAGAAAAAACTCCTCGTTAAGTTGTACAGGCAGCACACTTTGAACGACGGTCGCTTCACATTGGATGACTACTCGAGCGACGAGGACGTGCGAGATACCTCCAAGGAACACGACGACAGCTACACGCTCAAGGGGGTGTCCGACAGCATCACGTCGCTTTCAGACGACGCCTTGTTTGGCAAGCTCCGCGACTTTGGTTTCCAGGCAGCCCCTGTTGTATATCCTCGACTCGGAGCCTGTACGAGAGGCAGCTTCAGCAGCTGCTGAACAACGGCAGCGTCACGAACACTCCATCCGTCCCAACCGACGAGTTCTCTGCCACAGAAGAAGAGGAGGAAGAGGAGCCTCAAGTCATCTCTGAGGACAACTCTGACGAAGAGGACGCTGGTACGCCATTCTTCCCTCTTATTGCCCAGAGTGTCCGGTGTGAACGAGGCCGTGCAGCCGAGTCGGCTATCGTTCACCTACACCAGCCGCAGCAGCAGCCTTCATCAGGCCGGTTCACCTGTTCGATGACGCTGCGTTCCAGAGCGGGAACACGTGGAGAGGACATAGTGGGCCACAGTGCGGCCACCACACCCGCTGTTGGTAAGCAGCGGCGCATAGTCACGGTGGTGAAGGTGCTCATCGTGCTGATGGTGATCACCGTGAACGTGCTCATCTGCATCTGCACAAAACCTCAGCGTATTTTCAGATTTGTCTGTTTTTAAAAGGGAGCTTGGGAGTTGCATCTTTTCGGCTCTCAATCTGCATAGCATTCTCGTCGAATGTGGTTATCAACCTGGACTGTGTTTTGATTTTGATATATGTGCCACCATATTGTGACCGGTTAGTTGTTCTGGCACATAAAAAAATGAAGCATTATTATTATTATTAATATTATTATTATTTTACCTGCGAACGCCCGTCGAGCAGGGGTGGTTTAAAACAAACATCTTAATCAGTCGCTCCAGCCTCCCTCTTGTTAAACCAGTAATGCTACCGCGTTTGGAATTGCTAGCTTGCTTGCTAAAAACGCGTCTTTTTGACTGCGTAAAGAAAACAGTAAACATTGCTAATCTGCAATTTTAATTTTGGACTGACTCCGAAGTTGTCCCATGAAGAATTGCCGCTGACGCAACAAGATGGCAACAGTACGGGCGCAACCGTGTGATCAAAATTCAGGGCCTCACCGAAGGATTTCCTTGGACCCATTGTGCGAGCCACGATAACCCGGTAGGTCTACTCACGCGAGGAGTTTCAGCTGCCTTCTTACTCGAAAGTCGAAAATGGTGGAACGAGCCTCCCTGCTTCACCCAGTCGTCGACCGACTGGCCCATCAAGGAAGCTTACAACCAATCCACCACTATTCCAGAGAAACTGGCGTCGTGAAGCACAACCTCTCCGGCAATAACGTCAAGCAACACGATCTCGATACTTCGGCGTTCTAATTGCGGATCACAGTCTCACTTCATTCGTCTAACTGCGTGGATTCAGCGTTTTATGAACAATTCATTGCCAAATCGTGATTCTGTATCAGGACCCCTAACTTTGACAGAATTGACATCTGCTGAGAACTACTGGATTCGCGTCGTCCAGCTCGAAGCCTATCCTCTTGACGTCGCAGCGCTACAAGAGAATCGACCCTTACCTTCAAACTCAAGCGTCCGCCGTCTGCTTCCGATCATTGGACCACAGGGTCTGTTGCGTATTGGAGGTCGCCTACAGGAGCTGAACGCGTCACGAGACTTGAAGCACCCTTGCTTGTTACCACCGAAGAACTATTTCACACAACTTTTAGTGCTGGACACGCACATTCGACTCCTTCATGGTGGAATTCAGGACACACTGTCTGAAGTACGGGAACGTTTTTGGATACCAAAAGGACGCCAGACCGCCAAGGAAGTCTTGCACTCCTGTTTACCGTGTAAGCGGACAAGACTTGCTCCCGAAACCGTGCCTATCGGTCCTCTCCCGCGTGAGCGAATCACAGAAGCAAGTCCATGTAACGTCGTTTGCATCGATTTTTGTGGGCTTCTGTATGTCCGAAACACCGAGGTTGATACGAGGACATACATTTCCGTTTTGTTTTTTATTTATGTGCCGTCATCCGAGCCACGCACTTAGAACTTATATCGCGCACCCTGTCCCAAGCCATTTTTGTTGGCCTTTCGTCATTTTGTCTCTCGCCGCGGATTGTCATTCATAGCCTACTCGGACAGCGCTCTAACATTCCGCCCAATGCGCACAAATCCTCAGCGTTACCACGACCCCCAACATTCAAGACTGTGCGAACAGACTCCGAATTCAATGGCGTTTCAACGTTGAACGATCCCTTTGGTGGGAATGATGGTGGGAGCGTGTCATCCGCTCTGTAAAGGACTGCCTAAAGCGATGTCTAGGTCGCAACAGTCTATCATATGAGGAACTGACCAGTGTACTCCATGAAGTCGAAGCCGTTTTGAATTCCCGCCCACTGACTTTTCTAGGCTCCGAACAGAAAGATCCACAGGCACTGACACCGTCACACTTCCTCCTCGGAAAACGCGCGGTCAGTTTGCCGTAGGAGGTAGAGTTTGCATCGCTAAGCCCGCCATCTGTGGATCTTCACCGCCGTACTCAAGTTTGGAAGCGGACGATGGAGCATCGATGGAGTCGTGCATTCGCACTACGACACTCCAGCGGCTCAGAACTACGCCGTCCAGTTCAGCGCCTTTGTCTGCTCGAGACGGGATCATCTCCGTCGCCGCCGGGGGGGGGGGGGGGGGGGGGGGGGGGGGGGGGGGGGGGGGAAGGGGGATGTTCAATATTACAAGAAGACGAGAGCCGGCCAGAGCACGAGCTCGTGGGCCAGCACACACGGGGAATCTGTCATTCCGAGATATAAACGGATGCGAGCGGTACGGAGCGGTTCTAGTTTTTTCTTCACAGTATCCACGTCCCCATGATATCATGTTCTGGACAGATGTTATTGAACTTCTCGCAAACAGTATATGGCAGTCATCGTGTGTCACGTTGCTGGCGGGGGAGTGGTCACCCCCCTCAAGGAGACAAACATGATATTACATCTGTATACTGTTACATCGAAGTAATATCACGTCCCTCTGGTATTACGGCTTCCTTTAAAACGGTGTTGTTTTGTTTTTATTTGTCTGCTATTATTTTTCTCAAATTGCGAATTTCTTCAGTCGCATGCTTCACTTCCACGAAATAGGATTCTGAGAAAAAATATACTTTCGCTCAAGAGTTTTTACTTCACAAAAGATAAATGATTTTAATTACAATTACAAACAAGCCGATGATACGCATGAAACAGATAGAAATATCTGTTATCTCGAAGTCAGACTCTTTGGGGGCCAGATTTGCCATGAAGGTAGTTTGCAACATGCCAATGGGTCGCGGTATTCAAGTAGATAAAAGACGACCTTAATCGATATCTTTCAGGTGAAGGTAAGAGCAATTTATATTTACCAATATTTACGTCCTGGCACAAACTTGGGAATTGAGGGACGACGAAGAAAATATATGAAACGAAAATATCTGTTCGTCGTTTCTTGTCCCGAGTTTGTTTTGTTCTCTTTGTGTGAACCAACCAACACGCTCTGCGCTACACCAACACGCTTCACCCACACGCTCTGCAGCGTCTGAATTCATGTCAGTTTTACACCTCTTTAGTCTGATGTCGCTTGCGAGAAAACGGGAACATCAAATAAAAGTGTTTTGATAAAAAAAGACAATTGACTTTTATCATTTATTTGAAGGCGCGTACCCTGATCCCGTTCTCCCATAACCCCATCAAACATTAAAATATACCATGATAACAAATGCTCTCTGGGCACGATGTATGGGTTTCAGACGGGAATTTGCTTTTCTCTGAGATGTTAAGAAATTTGAACATATCGTACCGATAACTCCCCTAAAACTCCCCATTATCGCGTGGCTCGACAATACCTTTCTGCTGACTGCTGGTAGAGAACCGTCGTTGCCACTTTTTTCGTTTCTACATAGCGTTACGGGCAATTGCCTCATAACTAGAGTGAATACTGTTTTTCCACGCCTGGACTCCAATAAGCGTTCGTTATGATCAAGATAAACTTAAAGCTGAAGTCAAAAACTTCATAATGAGAACCTCAAATGGGATTTGGCGACCCGGTGTTCAACTATTTCTTTTTATTTTTCTTTTCTTTTTGTTTTGAACTGCCAAAGGGAAGTTTAAATGTGCGTACAAGTTGAGTATTTTGAGGAGGAAGTTGATATCAGCGGTAGAGCGGCCGCCGCGGGCGTAATTAGGGGTCCGGCAGATAAGGCGTCGCCACCGCGTTGGACGACGCTCAATCGATGTGAGGCCGCTAATGAAACTCATTTGCAGCAGAGAGCCTAGATTCAAGAGAGGGAACAACTCCAACCGTAAGAGGCGCTTGCAATTTCACCACGGACGCCTCCTAGGCAGATCGGTAGCAAGCGCGCGTGCCTCACGTGGAGAGGAGGAAAGGCGGATGGAGAGGTGAACACGTTGGCAGCCGTCGACTCTTTTACGTCCTCCTTGCAGCTCGCATTGCAAGCGCGGCCGATAAACCACGCGACCCCAAATCCAACAGTTGGAGGCACTCTCAAAATCTCGCCACACCAATTTGCAGCAGAAAACGGCCACGGGGAAGCAGCCGCGCCGCGGGAACGAGACCAAGCGCCCACCTTCCCGCGACTACATACCGGGAAGATGAGGGCGATGGATTTGGAAGTCTGCGGCGAAGGTATACGCTCGGTGTTGGCCAGAGGGAACCCGCGAAATGTGCGCTATTATTGCGGGCGTATATCGATATTGCTTTCTGTGCGCTCCTCAGTGCGCTACGTACAATATCTGCGTTATCATTGTTTCCATTTCAAAGTAACCAGTCTCAGATTGTTCGGGAATTCTTGTCTATAGTTTCAAGACGACTACTCGGACGTACAAATGTTAGATGGGTCGTTTGAAAAGTTAGAACAGCGAGTTGATGATAAATCTTAAAATTTAATGGCACGTGTTTCCGATTTAAGGGTGTAATTGGCTGCTGCAAAACGACGGCAAACTTTTTTTTTTTTTACGTGTGTCGCGGCATCCATTAGTGACTGCCATAATTGGCTTTGATATATGCCCGTCTAGACACTGACGTCCTCGACGTGATACGGCTAATAGCGCGTTTTTTTTTTAATTTGAAATTGATAACCGACGTTAGAACTTCCGACAAAAATAGTATATTTCTGACAAAAAGAAAAAAAAGAGAAAAATCTTACTGAAGATTTTGCGGTACAAAAAAAAAGGTCCTTAGTCTTCAAGCTATTCATTGGCAAACATATAACGCAATCTACCCAAGAGGACGCTCACTTGTCATTTAACGTGCGAACAGTTTATATATACTTTTAAGTTGTATTTATTTATTTTTCGTACAATTATAGAACAGAATTTGTAGGAATTTGCTGAACAATTGAAAAATAGTGGCGCAAAATATAAGATTAGTTACAATAAACTACATTACGGAAGAGCAACATATGGTTATGATGCCGATAGTGACTCAGTTGTTCTGCTTCGTGCGCCCCACCAAGACAGAGTATCAAACAACTGACTCACTGTAAACCAACAACGTCCAAATCGCGCTGTCTCTTTTAACCTTTCTTTTTTTGTCGCAAATCTCCGAATCATTTTATCGAAACAGGATGAACTTGATAACGCCACCTGCTTTAGCCAGCCAGACGTCATTCTTGGAACGGAAACGTGGTTAACTACCAATAAAAAAAAATGATGAGCTCATTTTAAACTATCGTACAATATTTTTCGTAAAGATAGACCACTGGCTAGAGGTGGTGGCGTAATCATCGCTGTCAAAAAACGTGTGTCATGCTCGCAAGTAAAATGTTGTTCTGATCTCGAGATTTTGTGGATTCGTATTAAACTGGAATTTCGCTGTGTCATAGCAGGTGTTTGTTATCGTCCACCTCATTTTAATCGCTCAGATTTAAAGATTTCATTATACCATACCCTTGGAACTGTCACCAAAGAATTTTGTAGTGATCACTTCTTTCTTGGTGGCGATTTTAACTATCCCGAAATAAACCGGTCAAAACTAATGCCGCTCCCTGACTGTGCAAACTCTCGACAGTATACGGAGTTCCTTTCTATAACTGGTGTGTATGGTCTCCAACAAATTATCACCTCGGCAACCCGTCCTGACACGATATTAGACCTGTTTTTTATTAATAAACCCAAATGTGTGACGTCCGTCACTATCATGGAGCATATAAGTGACCATGCTTTAATTCAAATCGAAATATCATTAGGAGTAACGCGTTCCGAAAAGACGCCGAAAAAGATATTCGCATTTTCACGAACCAATATTGAAGGACTGACAGTAGACGATAACGAACTCTGAAAGGTATTACATCTCATCAAATTGTGACCGATCCGCAAGTGAAAACTGGGTACTCATTAAAAATACTTTCATAAAACTACTCGAAACATTTGTTCCCAAAACTTCAGTTCGGTGTGATCGTACATCTCCCTGGTTTAATATCAATTGAAGACGTATGTTAAGTAAAAAGAAAAGATTATTCGCAAATGCAAACAAAACAAACAATTTTGATGTTTGGCCATCATACCACTCCTTCATAAAATTGTGTAAAAGCGAAGTAAAGAAAGCGAAAAAGGTTTTCTTTTCAGTGACTTTGCCGCAGATCTTATCCACAGACCCCTAGCGATTCCGGAATATAATAAATCCAAAAGAATCTAGAGATAGCCCAGTGTTCATAAATGACCAAGGTGATGACCAGGCTGCCGATTCGTTGAATTCATTCTTCGCCAGCATTTTTACGCACGAAATCTTTCCACTCCCCCCAGACTGGAAAGAGCAAATGAGCATCTTGTTGAGGCGGAAAGAGTGCAGGACTATTCCGTAACGTCATGAACTTTGTGCGCAGAATTTTAAATAAATTTCGCGAAGTCGATATTGCTCTAAAAACATGTTTTTCACGTAAAATTATTTTTTTGACACGCGTGTCCCTACCAGACTGTTTAAAAAAACTTTTTTTTCTTTGCAAGAGCTCTTTAAAAGTTTCAATGCAGGTGTCTGGTATTCGCGGAATGTAGTGACCGCGATTATGTCCTCTTTGACCAAATCACGAAAAAAAGGGGCCGCGAAAATAAAGAGCCTTACAATATTGCAAAAAAAAAAAAAAAAAAAGAACACGTCGAAGACAACTTAAAATTGGTTACGTGTAGGAATGCGAAAACATTCATACACGCAGCGCATTCCTAAGAGCAGCGGGCCATGCCTTTCGTACACGGCGTTCCGGCGGTGACATCACGCTCCCCCACTGTACAGGCGCGGAGCCCCCGCCGGCCTCACGGCTTCCGCGAAAAAGCATCTGCGTTGCTGTGCTTTTGTTTCTGTTTTATTTCTTAGGCATGCCCGCTTTGACCTTGAGCGTCCCCGCCTGCTTCACGGCTTCCATGACGAAGCATCTGCGTTGCTATGCTTTTCTTTGTGTTTTATTTCTGAGGCGCATCCGCTTTGACTTTGAGCGGCGCGTGTTTGATGACGTATTCTTATGGCCATCTTTCGGGGACAACGTCGACGCCTTTTCGCATAATGGCACATATAAGGCCCTCGCCTAAAAAACTCCCGGTATCTCGCTGGGTTTTGCGAATGAACTGCGCTGTACACCGTCGCGCAGTTACATTGCTGCGTTTAAATTTAGCGCCCTTAACTTTCCTTCCTCTATATTTCACGGACGATCTTCATATGGCATCAAGTGGCAATACGACGTGATGTGGAACCATGGCGTAACGTGACACTAAATTCGGCTAAATTTAGCGGATAAATTCCACGAAAGTTTTTTCACTAAACTTAACACCACAATTGGACACTGACGTCATGACACGACGGCGTGACGACACTATGACATCGCGACACTGTGACATCACATTGTGACAAGAGTGTGATTCCCCGCTAAATTTAGCGGCCCACGACGAACACACGGAATCCTCTGCGAAACCTCGCCGATGACGGCCATCGCCGCAGAAAGAAGGGGCGCCTTACTATCTGCGTATCTCGTATCCCCTGGGGTTGACGACGAACGAGAGCACGACCAGGGCCCCCGGGAGCGCCCACGAGAGGAGGCAGTAGTCGCGGGTGCGCGGGCGCAGCAGCCGGGCCGACGGCGGCACCGAGGGCGCCAGGGCCGCCGAGCTGCGCAGCCGCCGGTACAGGTGGATGCCGTACGACAGCATCCAGAAGCTGGCCACCAGGAACAGGTAGTGCAGCACGATGGCCACGCTGTAGCATACTTCCTGCGAGGGTTGCCTGATAAGCTTCGGGAGGCGTGAACAGTTAGGGCACGTCCCAAAGAGGTCCTCTCTGGAGGCATGAACAAGTTAAGGCACGTTAACACAGGCGTTTGCTAAGAACCGAGTTGATTTGTTTGATGCCTGTGATTTCTTACGACGAGAGAACATACTGGCACGCTGGCGCCACGTATGGGGTCACCCTGGGACTACATTTCACAAAAACGAAGGTTTTTCGGTATTCGCGAGACTAAATGTACGCACTATGTATGATAAATGGTCGTGTATAATGTTATTAACGCTTTTCAAAGCCAGAAAAAAATTGCGCAATAAAAAGGAAATACTGTAACAAAAACTGCAAGTGTCCCACGTCTACCCGATAGATGGCACCAGTCTGTTCTCTCGCCTTGAAAAGAATTTGAGAGGTTTTAAGGCGGGCGGTTGTAAGCAGTCGCAGGTGTGTGAACCGGTCCTTACACGAAAGCAGAAAGCCAGTGTGTTCCACCGAGACCGTGGTACAATCACAATCAATTAGACCCGAAACACCAGATTCGGCCTTTCTCTTTGTCTGCGGTCCCCACAAGCTTTATTATGGCTCTATTTGTCAGGGAGTTCAAAGTATAGGACATCAATTTCTCATTTCATTTCATGTTCGAGCCACATTTCATTAAAAACTAGCAAGTACGCCAAAGCGCATGAAGGACACCTCATGTTGAATGCGACAGTGCACTTGGTACAGTGAGCCCGCGGGAGGGTTCGGTGAGCTCTCAGTCGGATGCTGTTGTCTGGTACAGGGTCTCCAAACCCCGGCCCGCGAACCAAATCTGGACCTCGGAAGTCTTGCGACTGGCGCGCCGCTAGCCGCGGTCTGTTCACTGAAGCCCGGCCTGCGGCCCGCTTACATTGCAAACCCGCTGCTAGCGGCGCAAAAATAAGTGTGCGTAAAGAAACGGCGGCGCAACGCGCTCTAAATGCGCAAACTAAGACATAAGAAATAACAAAATCGGCATTGTAATACGGGTCCTCTCACCAAAATATTGAACATTGATATTACTGGCATTATCGTTCTTAGTCCCCTGCTTCATGTCTGTGTAGCAACGTTAAAATCATATTACGTTCTCATGTATAGTGTTGCAGGTACTAAATAGATCCACGCGAGCAGGCGCTTATTTCTTAGGATCGCTTGACTGATGGCTTACGTTCGAACTAGAGCTGACGTCAGACTCGTCCATGTGGAGCAAATAGGGGGAGCTTATCAACGCGAACTGCCCGTATTACCTGCCGTTTCGAGAATTCTCTCCCGCTTTTAATCAGACAGCGGCGACAAAGGCGCAAATGATAACGGTTGTTCACGTTGATAAGCTCCTCCACTTCCTCCACATATACGAGTCCAGACGTCAGCGCTAGTTTGAACATAAGTCACTAATCAGACACTCCTAACAAAAAAAAAACGCTTGTTTACGTGGAGCTTTTCGGTATCAACATGACCGCACATTGTGCTTAGTGTCATTTTCACAACTATTGCACATTGTCGGCATTAGTTTTATCATTCTCATTAGTCTTTTGCACTGCGCGAATGTGGCAAAGTTCCTATGCGCTGTGATTTATGCCTGGTGAGTTTACAAGGTCACAAGTGTTGAGTACGGTCATAATTAGATAAATAATAAATTTTTATTTGACATATACGTAAGCATCCACCTTGGTTTTTTTTTAACACTCTAACATTCATTTCTGTGTTTAAACGATTATCTAGAATCGTTTATTTATTTTCACTTGAATTGGAATTACTCTTTTCTTTATTCCGCATCTCGAGACTGCGACAGATCGCTAATCCGGCCCCTTAACCAAAATGTTTCGAGACCCCTGGTCTAGTGGAAGTGTCTGGGTACGGGAAAGCGCAGTTACAATTTATGATGAGCGCAGATGGTTGCCTCGATGATGCTTGATGATGACCTGGATCACTTCATTCGGATCCTTCCAAGTCATTCTTAAACTTGCACATTTTCACGAGGCATGGCAATGACCGATGATTGAATGATGTATATTAGAATGAAGCACACACTCTTGCCAAGATACACAAGCTACTCGACGAAGCTCTATTCCCTTTTACATGCAGCTGACAGCGCAATCAAAAGCAGAGCCGTAAGGACGTCGGTGTTCGAAATAAAATCGTTTTTGCACATGTAACCCCGGAAAAGAAAAGCGCTTTATAAAGCAGCGCTCTCGCTACTGTACCTCCCACAACAAGACAATAATTCTTGGGAGGCCGTAGAGCGTCGTAGCATTACACTTTATTTTTCTTCTGTACATTTGATATTTCGCAGTAGGACATCTTATTTTTCTCGCTATTGATCGATATAATGCAATCCATCGGAATCGGAATTTTACGCGAGGTCGCTCGAGCGCACGTTGAAGGGGCGGGCGTTCGCGCTGCTAAATCGGATATTATGCGATGCAAATAGCACTCCTCCTGGTTTCCACATATAAAAAAGTTATTATTTCGGCATGCATTTGTATAATCTTCATGCGTCGTGCAAGTTCCATACCACTGCTTGGCAGCCATTCTTCAGTCTCGTTTCTTCTCCTCCACAGCGACGAAATTCGCCACCAATGATGGAACACTCAGAACACGCTATACAAATAATAGTGCGATCAGTTTGCCGCCTTTTAATGCTACCATGGAGATACCACGCTTTTATCGGATGAACACGTTGAGTTAGCATTCTTCCACTTCACCGCTATTATTAGCATAAAAAAAAAAACATTTGCGTAACAGACACACACACACACACACACAAAACCATGCACAGCGTTGCAGCCTTTTCCAAGACGAGGAAATTGTATGTCCAACCCTTTAAATAAAAAGTTTTAAAAGACGATTAAAACACAACTTAAACACCACCTGGAGGTAACGTTTTACGTGGTAAATTTTTAATACTTATTTGGTACGAGCTCTTAACGGATGGGAGTGTAGTGTACGAAAAAAGTGTGAATTTTGTTAGATGCTAATGAACGGCCTCTACTCCGGAGTGCAACGCTCCTACTCTAATTTTCCCAAAATTACTTTCTAAAGCGATAGCTTCAGGGAGCTCGTTGTGCAGAAAAGCCGACGTCGGCGGGCCGGGGAAATCTCGTTGGCAGCTGAGTAATTCATTCACCTAAAAAGAAAAAAAAAAAAAAGCCGAAGCATTCTAGGAGGAGCGGGATCGAAACCATACCTTTGTGTTGCGAGCCTGACGCTCTACCCACTAGGCCAAGCGGACAGCCCGGAGAGGATTGGAAAAGGGCGGGGATTTACATTTAGCTACCGCGTTCCACTCTTAAATGCGAAGCTTGAGCCTCCTCCTGTAATATACCCCGCTTCACTTTAAAAATGGCCACAGCCGACAGTAGGATCATACGGAGTTAATAATCACGCAGCGGCAAAAGTGCAACGTAATGCCGCCCACAGCACCGTGCTCGTGGGTGTGCTTTCACCGGCCATACCAATCACGCACAAACAAAAAAAAAGCGAAGGATAGCGGCGTATTTACTGTGCTTGATTGGTTCAGTGGGTAATAGTAAGCGCACATAGGCGATGAGTGCCATATGGCGGCGCACTGTTGGCGCTTGCTTGATTGAATCCACTGCATCGTAGCCTCGGTCCGACGTATTGTGAAGCGGAGTATAATTTCGTTGCACGCGGCCGTACATTATACACTAAGACGTCGTCCACTTTTTGGAATACTGCACAGCGAACCCTTTTTTTTTATTTCACACCCGGTAATTCTATGTATGCAATAAAAAAATAGGCAAAACAAATAAAATAGAAGGAAATAGTTGACCGCTTACTCGTATTGACGTAGCCTGGACGCCGGCAATGTAGACAATTTGAATGAAGGCCACCGAGATCAGGAGATTCATTTTTATTATTGAGCTTTCGGAGATGTCTTTCCTGAAAAAAGAGAAGAAACGAGCGTGAAAACGCTTTTGTGGGAGTTGTAAATTATGAACCAAGATGGTTAAAGAAACAAAACAACATTGTAAGCGCATAAACATTCGAACGCAAGTCCCGGAATTGTGTCAGTGAATTACCAAATTCCACGCTTGTCATGCTCACTGCAAAACAAAAGTATCCTGGGAACCCAGAAAGAGGTTTCGCTAAAATTATGTGATATGACAAAAACCGAGTATCCTCCGCAAGGAGCGTCTTGTTATAAAATATAGAAAACAAGATTCCCCTTAATTTTTTTTATGACATAAAGCTTTGCGTTTGAAAATATAATGCATAGCACTTTTCCCAGCAGCATTCCAGTGAAAGACTTCAATAAACGCAGAGTACCAACTCGCCTTTAATTAATGGTTCTGCAGTGGTTACCTTTTGTCTTAATTGTTGGCGAGCTGGCGCGTATTAATACGAATTTCTATACTTTGGAACTGGGAAGGTTACTTGAAGGCATATTAGAAAAGACATAAGAAATGTGACAGACGAACCTGACACATTTCTTATGTCCCTTCTAACCTTTAAGTTTCCTTCCTTGTCTCGGGATTTAAACATCATGATCAGTTACATGCTCGCAAAACCGCTTCCTTATTTATTAGAAAGTTCAGATATTCAAAAATTGATACGTTCAGCTAAACTTCTTTAAAAGTATGTAGTTTCACAGTACAACGGTGTCTCATATATATGACTCTTTCGGGGTTTTTTTATTTCATAATTTATTAAATTTTATTACTGCCCGGTACATATATAGTTCGTGCAAAGAGACTATTCTGTAAAAACCATTGAACATTAAATTATTTCATTGCTACACATTTCTTTGAACGGCGGACCCTTGCCGTTTAATAAGCGAAACTCACGACGCTGGGCACGAACCTGTTCAACCTGGCACGTAGCATAGACCACTGCGACGGGTCTTACATACTACAGTGACCATTTCCGGTAGAAATAATACTATAAATTCTAATAATATTAATAAATAGTTTATTGCTATCAAAAAATAGGAAGTTTAGTATCGCGGGCGCATCAAAGCAAATAGGAGGCTCGTGCGATGCCGTCCTCCGATAAGAAAGCATATGTAGCTGTGTAGCTAGGAAAATACAAACAATATAGGAAAAAACAAGAGAAATGTAAACACCATTTATTGAACGGCAGTCACTCTAGTTATAACGGGAATATTTTACGCGATAGAATACCATGCGCACACTAAAACGGAAATCAAAAGCAATGTCCAAAGCAAAACGTAATACCGCAAAACTTAATATTGTGCGATTTAAAAAAAGAATCGCGAAAGGAGTCTTCTGTTAAATATAACGTCTCCCACAAAGAACAGAACACCAAACATACAATCATACGAAACGTACAGAACATACAAAGCATACAAACATACAAAGAAAACAAAAGACAATTTATACAGCAGAAACATCGCATATCTATGTTCATATGCCTACAAACCAAGTTCACCGAAATACACAACTTGAAAAAAAAAAAAAAAAAAATATAAGCGCATGTCTCTAAAAGTTAGACTGTCAAAATCAATAGTACCAATACAAACTCTATTTAGCAAATGTGGGGGTGTGAAATTTAACATTTGACAGCCATAATTCGTTGACTACGTGACCAACCTCCATGTCTCTGCGTTACGGGTAGGGTACGGTGGGAAAATTTTGCTTAACGGCTCAAATATTTCTAAAAAAACCCGAGTCTCTTTTTTTCGATTTTAAAGCTAGTACAAAGTCTGTAGTAATATAATTTGCAGATATTAATTATGTTACAGTTCTGAAATAGACCGGCTGAGTGGAAGTCGTATTACACATTACATATTCCGCTCAATATTTTATTCTGCAGCAAACTCATTTTTCCATATTAGTCCTTCTTGTTCCCAAAGCCATATGACAATCTGTTCAATGGGAGTAGAATAGTGATTTATAAAGTAAAAATCTAACGCTCGCAGGTAAAACAGATCGGTAGTGATTTACGATCCCCACTACCCGAGCAAGCTTTGGAATAATATAGTTTATATGACTATCTCAGCTGGTTGTCTCGCTAAAAGCACGCCTAGAGTTTTTCAAACAACTGACAATTTTGGTGGGAGACGAGCCATCGCAGATAATTTTTGATGAAACCACAGGCTTATTTTTTAGTCGTTTAATCCCTGCTTTCGTTTAATTAATATTGTCAGGAATGACAATTGATGAGGTGACAATAACTGAAGAAACTAAACGTTTAATGGGGCGAACTTGTGCCCAAAAACTAAAAAAAATGTAACAGAAGAAAGCAGAGTTTCGGGGGCGTCGAAGTCGGCGTGACAGCAGAGTCGAACGCTGGGGCGAAACCAGTGTTGGAGGTAACGCATTACTAGTAATGACGTTACTAGTAACGCGTTACATTTTTCGCTAACGCAGTAACGTACTCGTTACTATTCTGAATGACTAACGAGTAAAGTATTTTCGTCACTTCTTTACGGTATCGGCTATCAAATCATGTTACTCGTTACTCGTTACTTTTGACCAAAACTGGTGAAATACATTAGGTATTTGGAAAAAGATCACCACGCCTGATCTAACGCTTAGAATAGCAATCTTGTGTATAAAACTGGAGACGTTATGGGAACTAAATTTACGCCACTAAGTTCAATGGAGGATCTAGCTTATCTGCTCAAGGGGTGACTACTTGCGCTCGAGCACGCAATGTCCAGGCAATGCCGTATCTTGCGGCTAAGACTTCTGAAACTTCGATTTCCTAATATGGTGGTTTCCACTTATCAGTCTATCTATTCGCAACTTTCACGACCTATAGGGGTCGTATTAGTGTCAATCAAAATGGCTGTCATCTGGACGATCGTCGTAGAACAGCAGTACGACACTGGGTCTGCGACGCATAATTCTAGTTTTGCAGTATACGAACAGTATTAGAGCCTTACTTTATTGTTTCACGTCAGCAAAGTCTAGGAAAGCACCTTTATTCTGAAGCCTATCATCCAGGAGCTATGGAGCGCAATTCTCACTCCGCGGTAGCACCGTCGCTGAAAGTGGCGAATTCACCCATCCATCTCCAGATCCTGCACAAGCTTATCGCTGAACGGAACCAGCATCCGTCACAGTAAATTAAGAAAAAAAATACTTTCTGACCAAAAAAGGCACCCGTTAAAAGGCGACACCATCTCGCTTCTCGAAGGCGAAAAAAAAAAAAAAATACCTTGGGTTACCGGCTAATTCCGATCGTCCTCCTGTTTTTTTTTTTTCTTTTTTTCTTTTTCATGGTGTCACCAATTGCAAGGTTTGAACGAACGACTGCGTTACAGCCCCCTCCTCTCCCTCCTCTTCCCCCTCTGCTTTGTGCAGCAGAGGTGTACAGGGTGGGGAGAGAGAGAGACATCCGTTTCAAACAGTGGACAACTATACTTTGTTTCACCTTCCGTCCGAGCACAGCGGACGCTAGGAGCCATCCCAGCCAATGCGGCGTTGAGGGAGTGTCATGCGACCTTGAGCTCCCTGCGTCGCCCCGCCTTACCGGCAGGTCACGCGACTTTCTCCCGGCGCTGGATCGGCTGGGATGGCTCGTGGCGTCCACTGCGCTCGGACTGAAGGTGGAACGGAGTATAGTGGCGAAGCGATTTGCTGGTTTCTCTAGTTAAAAAAAAAAGAAAAAAAAAGAAACACCCTTTGAGGAATTTTTTACTCTCGTTTCCCCCTCGCTACCTGAAAGTTCCTGACCCACTTTTGTACACAAAAGAATCTTTGGCTTGATTAGTCTTTACTTCCCTAAAGTCATAATAAAATATAAAAAAAAAAAATTTAAACCTGTAAAGAGTGTGCTGGTAACCGGTGTCCTGTTCCACAGAGTGAAGTAAATCAGACTCCGGTAATAGTATGAAGCGGACTGTTACTAAAACCAATGTAAAGATCAGGGGTGTTGGTCGGCTGCTTGTGTTCCAGCAGTCCCCGTTCGCATGCTGCCAAACATATGTATTTGAACACAAAAGTAACGTATAATTAACGTAAAAGTAACGTTCGTTCTTCTTGAAAAGTAACGGTAACGGTATATCGTTACGTATGTAAAAAAGTAACGTAGTTCAGTAACGCGTTAATTTTTACCAAACTAACGAGTAACGCTATTTTGTTACTTCTTTTCGGTAACGGGCACAACGCTGGGCGAAACTGACTGAGGATCGCCATGCGGAGGCCCCTTATGTACACACGTTGGTTTCTGGAACAATCGGCCTAGAAGGTTCGGCGACGAGAACATTCGCACCTCAAACATGCAAGAGGATTCTCGATTACAAGTGGAGCGCTCTACCAACTGAGCTAACCAGGGGTTAGACGTCAGTAGAGCAAACGGGTTTTATCAGCCGCCACCAGTCTAACACCAACAAGAATGAAGCTTGCAAATTTAAAGTTATAATTATAATGCAATTAAATGCAAAGGTGCAAGCGAGCTGGAAAAGACTGACGAAAATAATCCCTGGAGAAGGGGAACAACAGGGACAAAGGACAAACATAAATCTCTAAACACAGCTAGGTGACTGGTGAGCGACCGAAAAAATCCGCCTGGTCCGGGTATCGAACCCGGGACCTTTTCATTACAAAGGGAGCGCTCTACCAACTGAGCTCGAATATTGTAAGGATAAACAAAAGGCGCGTCGCTGCCAGGAATCGAACCCTGGCACTTCGCCTAGGATACAGGCACGGTAACCGTTAGGCCACGGCCGCGTTTCTTTTTTTTTTTGTTTCTTTCTTTATTGTAGGCCACGCCGCGCAGCCTACTTGGCTAGCTGCGCGCGGCAATATTATTTTTTAGTGAATCACTGTCCCCCTAGCTTTTTATATTTGATTAACTAAAGTTTTTCATATAAAATAATTAGTCACAGGTTTCCCCAGAAAAAAATAGGCTTGTGTAATCTGCGTATAATACAAATTTCGCCTTATTATTAACGTCGATGCTATCATGAATGTACAAATTAGGAAGGAAAGGTCCCAATATGCTTCCTTGCGAACACCTGACGCAGTAGACCTAGTGAAACAATGACCGTGATTGTTAACATATTGCTGCCTATGTTATACGTACAACTAAAAGCAGTAGGGCACGTCCCCGAATGCCGTAGATTTCAAGACTTTTTAATAAGACTTCGTGACTGTGACAGTCAAGCGCTTTTGTAAAATCCAGGAACTCCCCAAGAACTAAGTTTTTGCGTTCAAACTGTTCCAAAATAAGTTGATTCTGATAAAGTAGGGCTGTCTCTGTTGAACAGTGTTTTCTAAAACCACATTGCGATAAAGTTATGAAGCCAAATTTATTCGAAAAGTCTACTAAACGGTAATAGAGCAACTTTTCGAATGTTCGGAAAATACAGGCAATATAGAAATATGTCTAAAGATACATAACTAATTTATATCTCCCGTTTTGTACAGTACAGACACCTTCGTTAGTTGCGTTCATTTGGGAAACACAAGATTACAGAGAAAGTTGACACGGGAGAAATTAGGTCAGCAATGTGCTTATTTAGGCAAATTTGCATTCAGTCGGCATCACGGCTACCGCTATTCTTTAGGTGCATAATCACAGGAGTGATGTGCGAACCAACAATTGGTTCTAAGAAAACAGATCATCAGTTCCTCTGACAAATATATTTGCAAGGGTCATTAGTACCGACACTACCATATATATTTACGGAATATTCATTAAACATATTTGCCGAATCTCGTCCTGCTAAACTTACACCTCTATACTCTATATTGCAATGTCTGGATGTTATTCGATACATAGAATCCATCAAATACCATCGAACCGAGTATTTTCCATACTATCAGGGCAACCATTTGTGAACGAAAAAAGGAAAGAGTAGTTTTTTTTGTTTTTTTTTCCATTCCTGAATTCGTTGGTCGAGCTGTTCCGGTAAGACTTAAATTCCTTTAGAATATCCGGGTCGCGCGTCTTAACAAAACGTTTATATAGTGCGTTTCTCGCAAATATTTTTGATCAAATTGAAAGCCTTTTTCAATATATATATATATATATATATTGTCAAGAAGAAAGAAGAAGCGGGGCTGAGACGGCAGTGCGCGTGCTGAGCTCTCTCGGATCTTCATCGAACGGTCACCGTGGACGCACCATCTTAATCAAACTTTATTCATTGTATTAAACCCATCCATCCACCCAGAGCCTTACAGGTTGGTGGAGGTCAGCGGTTTCCTACCCCTCGCCACACCTCGCCACCCCCGAACCTGGAGCTACGCCGTGGACAGACCACCCAACGCCCGCCCATGGCTAACCAAGAAGGTAACACAACCGGAACCCGCTCTGCACCCGCTGTGACTATAAAATATCGACAGCGAGACCCTCAGATATTCACGGGCTCTCCTGACTCAGACGTGAATGACTGGCTGAAGAACTACGAGCGCGTCAGTCAACAAAACGCATGGGACGCCTCCTTCAAGCTCGCCAATGTGGTCTTCTTTCTCATAGACACATCGCCCCGATGGTTTGACAACCACGAAGAAGCCATCAATTCTTAAGACGGCTTCAAAACCGCGTTTGCGGACGCTTTTGGTCAACCCGAACACCGCAAAGAGAAGGCTAGAGACTAACTACAATACAGGTACCAGTCCACAGCAAAATCGTCAACCGCCTACATCGAAGATGTCCTCCGACTGTGTCGCCGAGTCGACCCCGAGATGAGCGAAGATGACAAGATCCGCCACCTATTCAAAGGGCTCTCACAGGAATTATTTTCCATCGTATCCCCCAAGTCTCCGCCGACCGTAACTCAACTGGTATCTGAATGTCGGAAGTACGAAGAGCTCGACAACGCGTGAATACTCAAGAGGCCGTTCGAACGCCTTCCTGAGGTGTCTCTTGCTTCGCACACCGACACAAACCTCTCGAACCTGATACGTACAATAATCCGCGAAGAACTAAGACATTTTCTTGGCCAGCAGCGCAAACCTCTGCCTGCATCCCAGCCATCCAATGAGCGCCACGACATCAAATCAGCTATCCGAGATGAACTTCGCTCTGCTTTAGAGCCCCTGACGCACAGCACTCCCCCCTATACCCCCGCCGCACATGCCAACACCCCTGTGCGCATACCAGCAACTTCGACTTTCCCTATGCACCACGACCGCGGCAATCTCCTCAAACACGCCGTCAAGCCGATGTCTGGAGGACCCATGACAACCGACCAATATGTTTTTATTGCCACGTTCCCGGCCACGTCCTCCGCTACTGTCGGCGCCGGTTAAACGATACAAGCCCCCCATCCATGCTCCCTTCTCGAGACCGCAACACCTTCGAAGACCACCATCCTTCTTATGATTACCGGCAAGTCCATAACTCGTCTTTTCGCCGCTTCTCACGACCCTACGCCGACAACACTAACACTGGAATCGTTTCTCATGACCGCTCAACCACCCCCGCCGCGCAACCTTCACCCCGGCGTGGTCGCTCACCGTCGCCCTACCCTCGTCGTCGCCGCTCTATTTCCCCATTCACTGATCCCCTCCCTTCGACGTCTCAACAGTCAAACTAAAAACCGCGACATGCATCGACAATGGAGGTCAGGCTGCATCTCAACAATATCCGAAAAACCTTCCTTCTGCGGGACCAACAAGTTTGAATGTGGAAATTGGACATCAAAACTTCCTTGCTTTAGTCGCACTGGCGCAGCAAAGTCGTGCATTCCCGAGAACGTCCGTCGACACTTGCGAAAAGTCCTCACGCCCCCATCTGAGGGCCACCTGATCCGCATGGGCAATAATAATTCGGTGCGTCCTCTCGGATACTGTACAGCGCACTTAAGGCTTGGTGACAACCGCTACATTGTCATGTTCACTGTACTTACCACCTGCATCGCTGACGTCATTCTTGGTTGGGATTTTCTTTTTTCAACCGCCGCCTTCATCGACTGTGCAAATCGTGAAATTCATCTGAATTTTTCAGTCGACATCCGGGAACATATTGAGACCCCATTTACCGTCCTTCATATAGACTATGACCTGTTGCTGCCACCTCACTCGGCCGTTGCTGCCACTCTCATTGTTCCGAACTCAGTCCATGAAACCTTCGGACTCATCGAACCCATTCATGCTACGTTCACAAAGAAAGGAATCGTCATACCTTATTCTCTTGCCTCCATCGCAGGAGATAAATGTAACATCTGGATCACCAACACTTCAGTCCAGTCACAGGTACTTCCTCGAGGCAGTCGCATCGCCACACTCCAGATGCATATTGAGGAAAGTTTCGCTACACTTGTCCCTACTGCTGCGAATACCAAGTCCCTCACCGACAATAACTTCACCGAACACAGACAGAAGATGATAGACGCAGCTCTCCTCCCAGACCAACTTCCGAAATTGAACTCTTTAGTCCACTCTTAAAAAGAAATTTTCGACTTCAGCGCCCAAACATTAGCCCGAACGATGCTTGTCGAACATAACATTGATACCGGTAACTCACACCCACTTCGAAGCCGACCGTACCGAACCTCTGCCGCAGAGCGTCGATAAATTAAACAACAAATTGATGACACGTTAGAAAAATGAGTGATCGAGCCTTCGTCCAGTCCTTGGTCGTCCCCCGTGGTCCTTGTTCGAAAGAAAGATGGCACCTGGCGCTTCTGTGTGGACTACCGCCGCCTCAACCAAGTCACGGAAAAAAAACGTCTACCCCCTGCCACGAATTGACGATACACTCGACAGGCCACAACGCTCGTCCTACTTCTCATCAATGGACCTTCGAAGCGGTTACTGGCAAGTTCCTCTTGCCCCTAGTGATAAACCTAAGACCGTCTTTATAACGTATAATGGCCTTTACCATTTTAACGTTATGCCTTTCGGGCTTTGCAATGCGCCTGCCAGATTCGAGCGCATGATGGATGCTCTACTTCGTGGCTTATCTTGGAATATTTGTATCTGTTATCTCGACGATATTGTGGTCTTTTCTCCAACATTTGAGGAACACATCTCACGACTCCGCGCAGTTTTTGAATGCATTCGTACTGCTGGACTCCAATTGAACAGCAAAAAGTGCACTTTCGGCGCCCAGGAAATCAAAGCGCTCGGCTATAGACGCTTTCAGGCAGCTGCACTCTAAGAAAAAATGGAGGAAAAAAGTAGCAACGGCGCGCCTTCCTCCCTTCTACCGACGCGCCCCCAAGCGAACACGAGAAAAGGGGAGGAACGAAATGTTTTTCTCCTTCTCCAGGCAGACGGGAGAAAGCTTTCGCCCTCCCGACTCATCGTCTTTCGGTTTCGTTTTTCGAGCAGGTCGCGCACGTTGTTTAATAAATAGCTGTTGAGTTGATTGAGCTCCAACAGCAGCGAAGGCCGCCTGTAATTCCGTCTTCTAGTTTAAACGTCCAGAACATTTCGGTTGCATTGACGTTTTTATCACTAATTTTATCAAACGAGCAAACGAAGCCGCTAGAAACAGCGAAGTTCGGAGCAGTGCCAGCAGCGCCACGTACACTGGGGGATGGCCGTCTCCGGACGCTCCGGACTGCGTGACTCGCGCGGCACGGAACGACGGAACTACAGCCACTGCAGGCTGCAACACTACAGACTACAGTCTACAGTAGCGAAAGCACGCGGAACTGTGTCGACGTTTTCGACGTTATGGAAACTGCAGGAACTGCGTCCAAGACAGGCAGGCTTTGCTGCCGGCTGCCTGGGTGCCTTCCCCCCTGAGTTCGGTTCTGTTTTCCGATGCCGAGTGCAACCGGCGTTCAACGTGGTTTTGTGTTTGTGCGTGTCAGCAACATAGCTGCAACATCGTGATGACAGTGTTGGGTTGTGAACAGAAGACTGGAATTATCGCCGATGTGACCATGTGTTCGCGTATCAGTGGTGTAACAAGAAGATGAGATCGTAAACTGTGGGGCATTGATGCCGCTAGTCGGGTTGTGATCGGAGGGGCGGGGTGTCGCAGGTTGACATTCCGCTTTACATTAAAAAGTTTAATACCACTTGAGGGATTAGGTGCAATCGATCAACGTGCGGATAGTCATGTTGGAACGCTGGTCTGAACAGTAGAAGCTCCTATCGTACAGTGGCCAATGTGACTGTCGGAATTGTCTCGTCCCCGACAGCGATTGCGCTCAGGGGCAAGGACTGAACAGTACGAAATCGTGACGTAAAGTGCGTATATTTACAGTATGGAATTTCGGCATTAAAAACAATAGTAGGTAAAAGTCGAAAAAAAAGCTATCCTTTATTTTGCTGTTTAATTATACTACGGTTGCTGGAGAAACTCCCCTCCGTGGCGCGCTGGGATGAGCGCTAGAAGTTTTCGGGCTCGCCACGGCGTAGTTCCGTACACTTAACACCTGCCGCAAGTCGCTGCTTTGACTGCATTCAAGTTGATCGAAAAGCAATTTCTCAGTCCGTGAAGCATCACTTCCAGCTGACTGAATATCCGCTCTACAGAGATTAATTCAAACGGCAATTGCAGCTTTGCGCGAACAGCACAAAAAGAAAAACAAATAGAAATACAAGCTACGACTTGCCGTGTGGGGAAACAAACTCATGGCTTCGAACCGCATTGGAGCGGCTTGATTTATTGGCTTTCAAATAATTACGGCATGATTGAGCGTTTACTTTTTAATAAGAGATTCAACCCCTGAGCCATTGAAAATACTCTCAGAGGTATGACATTGCAGGGAAAAAATCAACATGCTGGGAATATATTTTATTGCTTAGGGAGTCACCGAAAAGTTCCGCACGTTCAAAACGACCAGTATAAAAGACGGAAACGCAGAGCACGGGTGTAGTGTTCGGGTTAGTGTGGTGTTCTGTTGTACTGATATTTGTGTGTGCAGTGCATGTGCTTTATGTATGTTCACCTGATGCTTGTAATAAGTGTAAGGGTGTCATGTGTATATAGTAGAGGGTCCTCAAGCACAGTAGTGGCCTGAGAGAAGCAAATTATTTTTTGTAGAACATGAATTGGGCGGTACCTAGCGCCACCTGGCTTAGCTACTTGCAATTACTCTGCTTGACCCCGCCATCTGGTGGCTAGCGATTTAACCTTCTATCACGCTACGCGATAAACAGCGGCTTCGAGTTCGTTCTTTCGAGAGCGGCTTTTGGTTTCTCGGAGTGAGTTTGCCCTTCTCCGTGATGTGCGGTTGACGAAGGAATTGTGACTCGAGGAACACCAAAGGTAAGACGCAAAGTGCGCGAAGTAACTAGGTATCGGTTGTCTCCGTTTAACATCGCAGTGCTGTCGACGAGAAGACTGAGTAACTGCTTTCGAAACGCAGGTTTCTGTACCTGTGGGGGGAGTCTGGCTTCGGAAATAAACACAGTTTGCGGAAAGCTCGTGTTACACTTTCATTTGCTGCTGCTCTCGTCCCGTACAAGAGACGTAGCGTCCTCGTTTTAAGTCTTATTGGGCTCGATTTGCTCGATTCGGGGCCGCCATATTGAGATGCAAGCGACGGTGAAACTTTGCTCCCCTGCTTCAGGGACGAAGGTTTCTCCCTTTCTAAAGGAACATAGGTTACAAGACCGTTCCTTCCGTAAGGGAGGACTATCCGTACCCTTTTTTCTAAGAGTGTGTGCATGGGCACCGCCATAGCCGACCTTCAGTTTTTGTTTCCTCTTATTCCGTTCGCTTCACTTCATCATTGCCACAGTGGGACAAGTTATTGCCACTCTAGGTGCTACTGTGTCCTTGTGCCCAGCATAAGCCTTTTTGGAGTCTCGCCAACGCCCACTTCAGTGGATCGGCATCTCGGTAAGACAAGAAAAGGTCGGCTATGGCGGCTCATTCTGGCGCGTGCTGAAAGCGTCTATATAGTCAGTGCCGATGGAGTACGCCCAGATCCTGAGAAAGTACGGGCCGTATCAGAATTCCCTGTTCCACAAAACGTCAAATATGTCCGGACATTTCTTGGCTTATGCACCTACTTTCGAAAATTTATTCATCGATTTTCTCATTTTGCTGAACCTTTAAATCAACTGCTACGCAATGTCATCTCTTTTCGATGGTGCCCAGATCAACATACGTCATTTGAACACTTAAAAAATGCGTTGACCACAGCCCCTGTTCTTGGTCACTTCGTCGAACGTCAGGACACCGAAATTCAAACCGACGCGAGTGAAGAGGGCATAGGTGCTGTTCTTGCTCAACCTAACAACAACCAGCAGCGTGTCATCGCATATGCTAACCGAACCCTCACGAAAGCCGAACGCAATTTTTCAACAGAAAAGGAATGCCTAGCAGTTATCTTGGCAATTTCAAAATTTCGCCCTTACTTATATGGATCATCCTTTCGTATTGTCACCGACCATCATGCGATATGCTGGCTTGAAAGCCTAAAAGACCCATCAGGACGCCTTGGCCGCTGGTCCTTGAAACTCCAAGAATACCGCTTTACCGTGTACATACATCAGGCAAGCGACACCTCGACGCCGACAGTCTATGTTGGTATCCTCTCCCCAACAACGCGCCCCTTTCTTATGAGCATCACACAGCAGACATTACGGCAACCCTTCATAATCTCGACATGGCATCAGCGCAGCTCACTGACAATTCTCTCAGGCCACTGATCCATTACTTGCAAGGTTCCACAACATCTTGCCCTCAGTATGTTCACCGACGTGCCCGCCTCCTTTCTCTTCGAAATAACGTTCTCTACAGACGCAACTATGAACCCCAAGGACGGCAATGACTTCTCGTAGTCCCCGTCACTTACAAACATAATTCAAGCTCACCATGACGATCCCACAGGCGGGCACTTCGGATTTTCTAAAACGTACTTTCGAATTCGTGACAAATTCTTCTGGACCGGCATGCAGCGAACAATTAACAAATATGTACGAGCCTGTCACTTATGCCAAACCAAAAAAAAGACCCACACAGCCACCTCCCGGACTTCTCCGGCTAATTTATCCACCCGCCAACCGTTTCAACGCATTGGAATTGACTTCCTTGGCCCTTTTCCTCAAACAAAAGCAAGAAATCGGTGGATAATTGTAGCAGTTGACTACCTAACACGATACGCCGAAACAAAGGCGCTCCCGGCAGCGACCGCCCTTCATAAAGCAGATTTCTTTCTATACAACATTCTTCTAAGACACGGCGTTCCTCAATCCATTATCACGGACCGAGGAACACCCTTCATGGCGACCCTTCTTCAAGAAGTCTGCCGCCTCGCAAGCACGATTCATCATATCATCACTGCCTACCATCCACAAACGAATGGCTTGGCAGAACGACTGAATCACACCCTAGTCGATATGATTTCGATGTACATTACAGATGACCAGAATAATTGGGACGCTATTGTGCCATACGTAACATACGCCTATCACACCAGCCGGCAGGCTACTACGGGACATTCACCCTACTATCTTTTATATGCACGGGAACCGATGTCCACCATTGACACGCTGTTACCGTACATTGATGACACTTCTCTCGACACATACCTCCAAGATGTCCTTTCTCATGCTGAAGAAGTTCAACAGCTCTCACGCATTCGCACCCTGCAATCTCAACAACAACAGATCATCCGTCACGACGAGCACCACCCTCCCGTCCCCTACAACGTTGGCGACGAGGTACTTGTCGGCACAATTTCTCGTCAGACTGGAAGGTGCGAAAAGCTTGAGAAACGCTTCAAGGGCCCATTTCGAATCTCTCGTAAGCTGTCCTCCACAGACTAGGAAATCACACCTGTACATCCACTGCACCACCACCACTCTAAATGAACCGATATCGTTCACATTGCGAGACTCAAACCCTACTACCGTCAAGTCCCATAACATCTGCGGCCGGTGAACCGGCCTTTTCCCCGAGGGACGTATACTGTCAGGAAGAAAGAAGAAGCGGGGCTGAGACGGCAGTGCGCGTGCTGAGCACTCTCGGATCTGCATCGAACGGTCACCGTGGACGCACCATCTTAATCAAACTTCATTCATTGTATTAAACCCATCCATCCACCCAGAGCCTTACAATATATATATATATACATATAAAACCGCAGGTTGGCATATATATATATATATATATATATATATATATATATATCAGTGTGTCGAACCGAAAAAAATACGGGTTCGGTTACGGTTCAGGTTCAGGTAAATTTATTTTGTTCCGGTTCAGTTCCGGTTCGATTAATTCGATCCGCGAACCGGTTCGGGAACCGGTTCGGAAATCATAAATAACAAATTGGAACTTCAAAATAAATTACAAATCAAACATCTAAAATTAGCACATACGAAACGGGATACATCGTAGTGTAAGGCTCAGGGATTTCTACCAGGAATGGTTTCTTTATGTGCACTCAAAGGTTACCTCACCGACGTTTACGCATTCGGACTTCATCTAATTGGGTCCGACGCAGAAGCTGTAAAATCCGCGACCTCCTTACAAACCCACTTACAAGTAGAACTCGCTAACTATCCCGCCACCTCGGCGTGTAAGCAATTGAAGGAACAGTGGGGAGAAAATACAGCTTTCTTTATTTGAACTAGCCTTCGGTAACTCAAATTAGACCCTTAAAGAAGTTTTCATTAGGGTGCTTTCTTTTGAATTCGACCAAACTTGTCGGGGGGGGGGGGGGTCTTTAGATTTAATCGTAAAAAATATATAGGATACCCGAATCCTTGTGATGAAAGAAACTGCCTTTGAAAAAAATTAGAATTGTATAGTTTGAGAGAAAAAAATTCTGAGGCGCTGCAGGGTAGAACACGTCAAATTCCCAATTTGATTTTATCTCGAATTTAGCCGCCATTTAGAAAATATCGAATTCTTGCAAAATTATTATATTTATTACGCAATATTTACGCAGACTTGGCTATTTTTAGAGGTAAATTTCTGTCTTCTGTTATTTTAAATTAATTTTCTAAAAAATCTCAAACATGCAACCTAGAGCAAGTGTGACGCAACTTCGGACAGCTATATAAAACGAACGGTAGGGCGCAATGACGTGAGACAGATATCTGTGCGTAGCTATCAATGTAAGTTATCGATTGACATGTATTTTCTGGTTATTGTGTTTACCGTGTTGGTTTTATTCTGCCACAAATATAGACAAAAATGAAAAATATGCAAATTTTGAAGTCAATTTTCTCAAAAAAGCCGTTTTTTATTTCGTTCATACTTTTTTAATTTATTGCCCAGATTCTGCTTAATAACCGGGTATAAATATTGCTTGACCTTTTTCTGTTGTAGTTTTAGGACAACCAGTTGAATAAGTCATTTTTATCGCGTAATACCAACCTCCGGCTCCGGTATGCGGGCTTCACCGCAACATTGATAATTGGCTCAGCAATATCAGATTTCACTGACAACCACTTTACCTCGTTGCATTCCTAGTAATATACTTTTTACAAAAAAAGAAATGTCACAAAAAAAAATGACAGAAGGCAAGTGGCGTAGGCAAATTTTTTTTCTCTTTCAAACTTTTTTAATTGATTTCCCGTGTGTTGCTTACCAGCTGGGTATGCACGTTTTCTGGCGCTTTTCTTTATGTGTGTTTTTACATCAAAAGAAAGAGCCATGTTCGTTACATCAGTAGCAACTGGTCCAGTTGTTAGGTGAAGTATAGGTTCAGTAACCTCTTCGCGAGCGCCAGCAAAAGGCTGCGATTCTTATCATGAAGATTACCATGCGACTCTTAGTTGACCTCGGCGTGCGCCGTTGCAAGAGGGTTATACTAATCTTGTTAGAGTGGAACTCGCGTCGTCACAGGCTGTCGCAATGCATCACAGCGAAGTGGAACTGTGTGAAGCAGTCCTTGTCCTTCTCCCAATAAATTTATGGGCGGAAGCTTGAGACTCTTTGGTGCCCGAAGTTTCTGTAGCTCGGCTGGGTCAAGTTTGTCAAAAGGAGAAAACAAATGCAGTAAACACTAGACATTATCACGCCGGTGGATGGAGTCGTAACTGTATACATACAGCTTTTGCGGATACTTATTTGTTTCAAGGGTGGCAAGTTATCACCAGTACAAACATGGCCACAGTGTCGGCAAGAGCATCAGAACAAAAAGGAAGGTTTGGTTGGCTTATCATTTTGTGTCTTCGTTGCAGCGCTTTTCTCCGGAACTAATGTTTGTAGTCCTCTTTGAGCCCCTGGTGCTATGGTCTGTCTGCTTCTCTTATCCATTATTTATTTTTACTTGTAAGCGAATAACACGCACCATGACATTTCTGCCGTCCTTAGGTTGATTCGCTAATCAGTGTCTATATTTGACAAACTCATCTAGTATAAGAGAATAAAAAAAATATAAGAAGAGGGCTTGCAGCAATGAATTTGTATAAAAGAACTGCGGAACTGCGTCGAAAGCAAAAAGCCGGAACCTCCCGAGGAAAGAACGCGTTATTTTGAACTCAGTCATGGCTGCAGTTTTCAGCTTTAAAAGAAAGAGTTGCGCGGACTACTTCGAGAGACATAAGCGAAGGGTATACCGCAACCGACGTTTTCGTTATGTCACCGATCTCAACGTAGACGCCTTGAAGATGATCCTGCCTCCATCGAAAGCCGCGGCTCTTGCGTTGGATGACGTGCTCTGCCAGAACTGCTTCCAGTACACCGGCGAGAAGCTTTCATCATCTGTCAGTGATCCATGCTCGAGCTCTCCAGCAAGCTGCATCGAAGAGCACGAAGTAGTGGAAGGTCTTAACGAAGAGATTTCTGCTGCTGGGCTTGAAACAACTCCTTTGCGCATGCCTTCTACAGTAAACCCGAAAAGCCGTCAGGCATATGCTGAAAGAAAACAGCGGGAGATTGAAGGATCACACAGCCGACAGGTACGAAAAAAGTTGGCGACTGCATATACCTTGGAGCCAAGTGGGTCAAGTTCTCGCAGTGATCAACCATGCCTCGGCTGCGACGGGTGGTGGGCAAACATCAGAGAGGCCTTTGTGAAGGCGGCATCTTACCAGGAGAGATGTCAGCTCCTCACGCTTGTGCCCAAGGGCGTAGCCACTAGGGAGGTAGAACGGCTAATTCCTGAGGCATCGAAGTACCTTCTGAAGAAATCAAAGCAGCTTCGTGAACGGTTCGGCGTATGGGAGCGTCCGGAGCCTTATCACGGTGGAAGCATAAGCGAGGACACCATACCGGCAGCCACGCAATATTACACCGACGACGATCTCGACTGTTCTCGGCAGAGCCCAAACAAAAAAGATGCTGTTAAGCTTCTGAAGGATGGCGAAGAACATGTGGTCGTGAAGCGGTATATGACAAGGTCTGTCCGAGAGACGTAAAGGCTGTTTAAGGAAGCAAACCCGGACTCAAAATTAGGTCTGACTAAATTTTACTCGCTGCGGCCAAAGTGGGTCAAGCTAAACCCTGAACAGACTGTCTGTGCATGTGTGTACTGTACGAATTTCGATTTGTGCTTTTCCACCCAGAACAGCATGCGAGAAGAAAAACTAACAAAAGAGGAGATTCTCGCTTTGTGCCTCTGCCCTGAACCCTCGTCCGAATGTTTCAGAGGCGAATGCAAAGACTGCCCCTCGACTGACAGACTCTCCTTAGAATCATTGGAAATGGTGCCTGAAGAGGAAATTACATTTTTCACATGGGAGAATGGTAATTTGATAAGCAAGACTGCCGACTCCAGCGCCTTTTTGAAAGAGCTACAGAAATGGGCCACAAGGTTTTCCACGCACGATTTTATTCGTAGGACACAACGGGAAGCCATACGGATTGAGAAGTCTAGTGTGACCTCAAGACACATCGTGATGCACTTCGATTTTGCGGAGAACTGGACGGTAATTTTGCCACACGAGATACAGGAGTACCACTGGCACAAGCGTCAGCTCTCTGTGTTCACGTGTGTGGCATCCACGTCGCAAGGCTCAAAATGCTTCGGCGTTGTCTGTGAGGACTTATGTCATGACACTTCCCATGCGCTGCTGGCTCTGAGACTTATAGAAGACTGGCTGGAAGAGCACATCCCAGTTTATGCTTCACTAACGTACATATCCGACGGGGCACCTGCTCATTTTAAAAATAGATTTCAGCTGCATGAGTTCGAACGAGTGGGCCATACCCAATTGAAGTGGATATTTTCTGCCTCTGGGCATGGTAAAAACTCTTGTGACGGGGTTGGAGGGCTTCTCAAACACCACGCAACGGTGCACAACCTCCGTTCACCGGAGGAGCAGCTCGTCCGAACATCAGTAGATTTTGTGGACAAGGTTGGAAGGCGTGTCAAAAACGTAACTCTCATGAACTTAACCGAGAAGGAGGTGAGTGACTTCCGCAGAATCAAGAAAACAGAGTGGAGTTGCGTACCGACTCGGAAAGGCATCCGCGCTTCGCACGTGTGGCGACGCGAAAGGGGCGAAGTGCAGCTTGAGCGAACTGCTCTATCTTCGTCTTAATGCATGAACCTCTGTGGTGCACGTGCGGAACTCTCAGATGATCTACGGCTTTGTTTTGTTTTGTTGTTAAAGCCTCTTCTTGTACATTTGCGCTTCTGTGAAAAATTATGTGTTTCTATAGGTGTGCCTTTTTAACCCAAATAAATTACTCAATAAATAGAGTGATTTTGTTAAACTGTTACCTATGAATGTTTTATTGCATACTGCCAACAAAAGAGTATGATTACTGTAAGCTGAAAAGCAACTTCCGATATGCTGTGCGTAGCCCAAAAAATTTAAACGTATGCAACAAGTAGTCCAAAAGCCGAAGGATGGACAAAATGTAGTCAATTTTTTTTTCACGTACCTCGGAATATTAAGGGCCAATGAAGGATAGGCGAAAGAATGCCATGCGGTAAATTTGAAAAAAATCGAGCCGATTTTCCGATAATGTTTGTATAAAATAAAGATTGTCCGAAACGCATTAACGGGGATATTGTTTTTCTGGACTGGATAGTGCCGTAGAATGCAACCCGACATGATCGAAACGGATGAAACGTCTTGGATCTCTCCACTCGCTTAGGCTAGTTAACATTGATGTTAACTAAATTTACTTTTGTTGTTGTTTATCACGGCACAATGTTCAAACAAATAATTTAAATATATAAGTTTCGTGCAACCTCAGTAGTAAAACGTTGTCGTGGCGACGTTCGAAAATGCAAGCTGTGACTTCGCAGACATCACTTCGCCAATTCAGCCATCTCTCATTTCTTTATGACGTTACTGATTTTTTTTTAAATATATCAGTAAAACTTCAACGGGGTAAAGTAGTTTTCAGTGAAATCTGATATTGCTGAGCCAATTATCAATGTTGCGGTGAAGCCCGCGTACCGGAGCCGGAGGTTGGTATTACGCGATAAAAATGACTTATTCAACTGGTTGTCCTAAAACTACAACAAAAAAAGGTCAAGCAATTTTTATACCCGGTTATTAAGCAGAATCTGGGCAATAAATTAAATAAGTATGAACGAAATAAAAAATGGCTTTTTTGAGAAAATTGACTTCAAAATTTGCATATTTTTCATTTTTGTCTATATTTGTGGCAGAATAAAAACAACACGGTAAACACAATGACCAGAAAATACATGTCAATCGATAGCTTACATTGATAGCTACGCACAGATATCTGTCTCACGTCATTGCGCCCTACCGTTCGTTTTATATAGCTGTCCGAAGTTGCGTCACACTTGCTCTAGGTTGCATGTTTGAGATTTTTTAGAAAATTAATTTAAAATAACAGAAGACAGAAATTTACCTCTAAAAATAGCCAAGTCTGCGTAAATATTGCGTAATAAATATAATAATTCTGCAAGAATTCGATATTTTGTAAATGGCGGCTAAATTCGAGATAAAATCAAATTGGGAATTTGACGTTTTCTACCCTGCAGCGCCTCAGAATTTTTTTCTCTCAAACTATACAATTCTAATTTTTTTCAAAGGCAGTTTCTTTCATCACAAGGATTCCGGTATCATATATATTTTTTACGATTAAATCTAAAGACCCCCCCCCCCCCCGACAAGTTTGGTCGAATTCAAATGAAATCACCCATTAAACAACATACGGAGTACGAAAAACACTTCACCGAACGCAACGCCAAAAGGACGTAATAGGATAAATATTAAAATAGAAGAGTTCGCTGTCTCACAAATATGTTAGCTTCTAAGTGCCTATACGAAACCGGATGCATTATTATCAAACTCCACAGCCTTTTCTTGTCTCATTCCGATGGAAGCAAGCTTCAAGAACTCGCGCGTTCTAGAAACGTGTTATGAAATGAGCACACAGCAGCATTTAGGATTTGCGAGATTGTAGGAAAATAAAATCCCGTAACGGCAATTTTCGTTTTTTTTTTTTTTTTTTTTGCACAGCCTTCTAATTCTTTTTCTTCCGTGCAAGCCGCGACCAGCGCAATACTGGTTCCTATGTCAAGATTCATTGATGCAGCGTTTGTCAAGATTCATGGATGCAGTGTGTTTATATTCCTAAGACTGAGTGGAGAAGAAAAATATGTAAGCGAGGTGTGTGTCAGTTGACGGCACTTAAAAAACAAATGGCACTGATAGCACATTCATTGTCAACAGCGCGCGGCCGAACCGTTTTGACATGAGCCGATAACCGTTAATTTTTTTCCGGTTCAGTTCCGGTTCGGGTTCATCGCGATAACAATATAACGGTTCGGGTTCGGGTTCAGTTCCGGAAAAAATACCGGTTCGGTTCCGGTTTTCGGTTCGGTTCCGGTTCGACACCCTGATATATATATATATATAATTTATATGAAAAATGATGTTCATGCAGCTTGAGAAATGGCTCTAAAAATAAGTTATAGGCATCATCAAAGGTTTCCTGAGTAAGCACCGTATGCCAAACAGTTGCGGCGATGTTGTGTCTAAAAGCATCGAGGCTATTTTTTTCTATATCTTAGAAAACCGCAGGTTGGCATTTCATTCGTAAATAAAAACCGACATGCATCGATGTATTACCTAACATCTTACATTGCTAAAAGACACAGCAAGTTTTTTTGTTTTTTTTAGAGTACAACATGTAGCAAGGTTGAGGTTTGGGTTGTTGGTGTATGTTAAAATAATGTAAATCTAGCAGGGATAGAGGGGGTGGGGGAGTATTGAGATACGGGAAAAGGGGGTAAATGTCCATGCGTACTAGTATTCACGCTAATAGGGGCAAAGACTCGCATGAACAAAGGGATGAGGGATTAAAAGTGGGATAGAGCGTTAAAGAGGAATCACAGGTTCAAAGTTCCAGGCGGATTTAAAGGTTGGGAGGGGAGAGGGGAAGGGGTGTGGGGGAGTGGGTGACGTGCGCGATAGGAGTGTGACGAGAAGACATGCAGGGGTCACAGGCGCTCGGCAAGCTCTTTCTGGTGGAGAAACCCTAGCACGGCACGGAAAATGCTCCATGCTTGCCGCCGGATACCAGTGGGGAAAAGGAGACACGTGGTTGTAGCCGTTTGTCCTCCTGCGTTTAGGACAGTGGCGAAGAGCACTTTCCTTGCTGCCTCGTATATCCCTCCTGCGTCCTGCTGCGTCGTTTCTATCCCTACTACGTCTACGACGTAGCAGGGATAGAAAAGTAAAACAAGGAAAATTTTCAGACATGATGCAACAAGCTCTGACTTTCGACTAAAGATTGTATCTGTGAAAGAAAAAAAAAACGAAAACGAAACCCCTAACTCAGATGCTAACAAAAATTGAAGGAAGATCCACTGGTGGATCCTTAAGGAATGCGTTAGTATGACTCTTGGAAAACGAAGGGTCTTCCTTTTGGAAACGCTAACGTCCATGCGTACTAGTATTCACGCTAATAGGGGCAAAGACTCGCATGAACAAAGGGATGAGGGATTAAAAGTGGGATAGAGCGTTAAAGAGGAATCACAGGTTCAAAGTTCCAGGCGGATTTAAAGGTTGGGAGGGGAGAGGGGAAGGGGTGTGGGGGAGTGGGTGACGTGCGCGATAGGAGTGTGACGAGAAGACATGCAGGGGTCACAGGCGGCAAAAACGAAAACGAAACCCCTAACGCAGATGCTAACAAAAATTGAAGGAAGATCCACTGGTGGATCCTTAAGGAATGCGTTAGTATGACTCTTGGAAAACGAAGGGTCTTCCTTTTGGAAACGCTAACGTTGACCCCTTCACTTTTCTGTATTGGCTTTTGTTTTTTCTACCTCTACTTTTTGCTGCCTTTTTTGGGCTTCGTTATGGTGCCAGTCTTACTTAGCATTTTCCAAAGGGGGACGCGTGTGTGGCGTTTTCAAGCGGTCATGCTAACGCATTCGATCCCTAAGGATCCACCGATGGATCTTCTGTTAATTTTTGTAACACAAACCAAAACCTATCCGCTCCGAACTCCGGCAAATTCAGACTCGCCTCATGCGTCTGCGCGCGCATTGGCTTCCGCCCCATGACGTCGGCTTCCTCTCGCCTTTGTCCTTTACAACTCTTTTCCTCTCTACGCGGCGCGCTTCCCTTTCGACTATTTTGTCTAAATACGGACGCCTTCAGCTTTTCCCTGTCATGGGTGTACTAATGCTAACGCATTAAAACAAAAGTACACACTCATACTAACAGGCTCACACGGTTTCAGCGGAAGACGGGGGGCTTTGATAAAACAACTTCATGCCATTTATAAGAAATCATAATAAAGATACTTTTTTACTACATGAACTCACATACGCGTGTTTCTAACTGGCGCGAATTTCCCATATATTTAAAATGGAGAATGCGTCAAAATTTTCTCTTGGCACCCTAGAGCGCAGAAACTCGTAGGGTTCTTTACTAATACATAACCGGAAACCGGGAACTAAAGTTAGAGGGCGCGAGTGTTAATGGTGTCTTCCATAAAACATATGTCAGGGAGAGAAGGAATCGTATTTCTCCTGAATGGTACACACAAGCGAGACAGATGATAATGTTGGCGCCGCATGTCGGCAACTGTACATACAAACGGTTGCTCATCATGAAAGTGCCGTAGTCTGGTAGAAAAAAAAAACAAATCTGACTTAAGAAGTCAAATCTATAACCTTTCCGTATAGCACCTAGGGAAACGGCAGTGGGGCCAAAATAGGAACTTGTCTTTTTTTATAAGAGCGCACGTGCTTTACACGTAAGCACCCTTTCAATTGAAATAATAATATGCCTCTGCGAAAAGAGGTAGGTAAACAAGTTTCTTAAAGTGTGAGATCCAACGCTCCCATAACATATCGATTGCCTCTATGGTGTTTTGAGGCGGCGAGAGGACTCTTACCGTCCTTCGACAGGAATTGATGGATTTGCTCGGACGGCAGTCAATCACGCGCGAAAGGCATTTGCTGGCATGCGCTTGTACTTTCCTTTTTGACTGGAGCAAAGGCTCCTGCTGCTCTCATGCGAAATTCAGTGAGGTGGTATCCGGAAGCTTTCAGGATCGATTGCGGTGTGTCCCTTTGTTCTTTTCACATCCACTCGTGAGCGTGGCGCAGGCTGCTCTTAGTATGATAGTGCACCTAAGCCATTTGTAAAGTTAGTTTGACTGATGGATAGATAAAGTGAGTGCACTCGACACGTGCTGCACTCTTTAAAAGGAACGAAATAGCACCCCGCTCACAGACACGGTAAAACTGACGCGGTGCGAGTTCGCTATTTGGTGAAGTACAGCCATTCGCCTGACAGCTGAGAACGATTAGGGGAGGCGTCATCCATCAGCGAACACCTCGATTTATTATGCCCGAGAAGGAAAAGTTCCCGCAAGAGTGACCGAACGTAAGCTTCAACACGAAACACATTTCGGTACATTAGATATAGTAAATGTCCTAAACATTAGAAGATCACTACTGATATAACGGTAAATCTCCTTGCTCATTAAAGATTGTTCTTATTGCTCTTTCAGCAGTTGAAAACGCTGTTGCCAATATAATACAACCGCGACCTAATCTGGTATAACCACTTGACCGAGCTGCAGCATCAAAATATAGACTTGACTTTCCGCTTATAAATTAAGGAAATTGGGGATCGACCAATCGTCATGTCTGAGCAGACAAACGATATCGGACCGCCTGGCAACGACAATATTCAAGATTGTACTCGGGTGGATATGAATAGAACCTGCAGGTAGTTTCACTAGAGAGAGCAAGTAAAGAGGCATTGGGCATTAGTGGTTTTTGAAATGCTAATGATTTACAAATTATTTTTAAGACTGCTTATGATTTGAAGCACCATGATAAAACCCATAGCCACCGGCTTTTGGATTTGCGATTAGTTAATTTTTTAAGGCTCCTACATGTGCTACGTTCACTGAAAGAATAAAAACGGCAAGTAGAAATTTCGGTTTTGCTTTTAACGCTAACTTGCTACCTTCAATAACACTCCGGCCTCTCGTGAGGTTCGAGTGTGCACACACAGCCAAATCACGGCGGAAAGCAATGGGCGCGCAACATAACTGAGAGTACAAAACAAAACAAAACAAAAACAAAAACGCCCTGCCCTATTTGTTTTTTAAGTGACTATTCTCAACTAAACTTACAAGCCATTAATCCGATTTTCTATGTTCCACTATTTGGCTTCTAGGCTACTCCAGCTTTCGCTGCACATTTAGATTGGTGGAAGCTCCCTGCTTCTCTCCTTTGCGTATTTTCCCCTAGAGGATTTCGGGTCTTTAGAGGTCGCGACTAGGAACTGGCTGTGGAATATACATCAACTGCAGCTTTCAGGCAAAACTCTGAAACGCATTCCCAGTATATTTGTTCGTGATGGCTACTGTCCTTTGTGAGATGACAGCGACAGGCAACATAATCCTCCATTACGAGAGGGTTATGCGAAAATCATCATAATGTTTCGTTCTAGAGAAAGAGTCGTTAGCTCACACATTGTGAATTCAGAATTTGGTGGTATATATTGCAGGAAACGTTAGTGCGTCTAGTTTCCCGCAGAGAAGTTGGGAAGTCAATCGCGGTGCTCTGTGGAGGGGTGCAAAGTAAATATTACTAAATGTAGTACATTCAAGTGATACTCGGCAAGATGGGAGCATGTGAAACGTAATGCGCAGTTTCAGATCCACCACAATATCCTGGGGACAGCTCGCTGTACTATTAGGGGCACTGACAGATGATGATATTTTTTTATCTTTTTTTTATTTTAGGATAGTTATTCCTTTATTTTTTTTAAAGGATACTGCGGTTCACACATGTGGTTTAAAGCGGGTATGGGACCGTAAACAAAAAGTTTGATTTAGCCATTTATATTGTAATCACGAACACTACATCGCGACGGAAGTAATCGCGTCTGCAAAGCCGTCAAGTGACAGAGGGTCCCATGATTCGTGTTTAGGCAATATGTAAAAACAGCGATCTAGCGCTAAAATAAAAAGAAAAAAAAGTAAGCTAGAAAAGAAAAGAGGGAGTCCATTTGATAATCGCCTATAGTAGATTACAGGTTAAGAAGGTAGCGGCAAATTCCCCTCAAAGAGAATCATATATCCCTTAACCACCTCCGCATCCAATAGCGTCCCATCGTTTCCGTGACGTCGCGGCCAACGCGCGAGGAGGGTCTTGCTTTCCTGTACATATTTGCTTTATCTTTCGACTTTGACTTAGCATTGTGCAAGCCACGAGAGGGGGATTAGAGTTTCCCCCCTCCAATGGAAACAAATACGACTTTCGGAGAATAGCCCCCCCCCCCCCCCCCCCCCCCCCCCCCCCCCCCGATGGATACAAGGACTGCTTTGAGGGGCTCGGTTCCCACTTCAGTGAATACAAAGATCGCTTTCTTAAAAAGTGGGGGTCGAAGACAAGTTGGCACCACTCTGTGGCCATTATCTATCCAATGAAGCGGAACAAGGGGCGTTTCCAGTGAACTCTTCTTTCGACTACGGAGGCATTTGAAACGGGCGAATCACGCTTGTGGGAGGAGCTTCTCTTACCTTCTTGACTTGTAACCGACTATACTGTGTTGCACACCAAACTGAAGCAGTTTGGCAGTCGTGCAAGCAGAGTGCGGGCGTGCGGGCGAGCACCGAATGGAGAAGGTGCGCCATCTCTCGTGCCTTGCGTGCGCTAAAAATGTGACGTTGCCCATCTCTTTCTCTTTGTCTCCCGTCCTCGAATATGCCGGGATGTGGAAGCTGTGACGGGAGAGTCGCGATGTTGTGACAACTGCGTCTCCCCCCCTCTCTCTCTCGTTCCACATAGCAGCGTCGAATTTCGTAATGTCTATGTGCAAAACGTTTGCAGCCTTTTATGCGGGTAGAAATCGAAATAGAGAAAAGGAGATGAGAGCTCCCAAGGTCGCCAGAGCTCCGAGCAAATACGACATAACTACGCCAATACTGGAAACTCCTCCGAAAACCTATGGGAGCGGCGGCGAACGTGACAGTGGCGCCTCTAGCGGACTCGGAGTTTACGGAAGCAGACGACGCAATGGAAAGGTATAGGCTCCACAACGTCCTCGACCTTCGCGAGCCCTGTCTCGTCCCCGTAACAGCTGAAACGATTCATTCCGGTCAGTCCGCTTACAAAGCGGAATCCACTGATCGCAGCTGCAACGACAATGAAATAACAACGCGCGCAGAAACAAAGACAGAGCAGTTTATTCAGCGGACGCAAACGCAACTCAGGGATAACACGCGTCTGAAGCGCATCTGGGAAGCAGAAAAAAGGTGTTTAGCTACTCGAACTACGTCGTAAGAAGTTACTGTCGATCCGTTACAAACTTCGCTGTCACAACTTTTTACCTGAATAGGTGATTATTAAAGCTTGCGCGAACAACATGCTAAGATTACCAGAGCTAGCGCACTAGCCTTGACGTATAAGAAAAACAAAAAGTAAGGAGAAAAACTACCGTGCAAACCCTTTCCATGGTTTGCAGAAAAGATAGGGTCCCCATCCCAGACGAAATGAAAGAAATGGGGAACAGTCGCGGACAACGGCGAATGAAACAAAGAAGTTAGCAGAAGATACATAAAAAGTCACGCAGGAAAGACCTTTTTTAATGACGACGATCGCGCAGGGAATCGGTAGGAGCAGACTTGTGGCCGTTACTCAAAAAAATGTAATGAATTACAATTACACATTACCCAGCTTCAAATGTAATGAATTAGCGTCACAAATTATTTTCGCTGACGAGTAACGTATTACTTTGCTCCTTACATTACAAATTACTTTCACACTACTTTTCTCGTGCATTTATCAAGAAAGCAATTAAAACAATTTTGATGTTTTCAAAAGTGTTCTGCAACATTTACATTCCTTTCGAGTTCTCATAACTTCGCTTATGGTAGTCCCTGTAAAAATGAAATATTGAATTTAAGAGATAGAATATAGGTGCACTCCGTTCGCCTGTAAGCTGACAAGGCAGCGAAAGCTGCAACCACACCCGCCATCCCGCTAGCTTGCGGCGACCGGAAATGAACCCTGGCATTGCGCAGATAAAGCTAGCGGTGCGAATGCTCAGCAGGAACGCCTACCTCCGCTAGGAGATTCGGAGGAAAAGAACCGATCTACGAAAGCTCCTTTTTGTAATGGGTCTTCCAAGAGTAAGCGCCACGGCTCAAAACTGCGCTCTCGTGCCTGTAGCTCTGACGCACTGTCAGCTTATGGATTTTTGAGGGCGATGTTTAGAGCGCATGCACAGAACGAGCTCAGAATTTTAGCCTGCTAAGACAGACAATCTTGATGATGCGGAATGCACGTTGCAGAATAACTATGAAAGCTCGCACTCACTGCGCGCTCAGCAGTCGCGCACACAGCTATGGCCGCCAGTCAAACTTGAAGAAGTAACGGATTACTTGTAGTTCGTCACTTTTTCGAGTAATTTTGTAATTGCCACGTTACATTTCTGCGGCAGTAATTTGTAATGTAATTCCATTACAAATATTGGTAACGCATTACTTTAATTACTCGTTACTTTTTAAATGAAGGGAACCGTTTCTCTCACATCCGATATGGTACGGTGGGCCCTCCGGTACGATCTGCACACGCGTTATTACAGAAGACTTCCATATCCACAGTTCGTACCGGAGGGCCCATCGTACCATATCGGACGACCAAAAGCAGCTCCCTAAAACTCCCTAATATCAGTCTAGGACGAACCGGTCGACCAAAGCTGAAGAACGAACGCTCGCGCCCATGCATTTTTCAGTACTGCAGGCGGCGTGCGCGATCGAAAGCGTCGCTGTGGTCGGCCTTTCACAATTGGCCGGATGCTGACTATGACACTAGCAAAGGATTTCTTTTCGGCGGAAATAAGAGTAATGCTAAAATATAAATTTTGACGATGCTGGCAGCGTTGGTTTCGAAACGCAATGATTTCAAGCTTCCACCATGCTTATTAGAAACACCATCGAACTTGTTGTTAGCAAGGTAATGACGGCACGAGAGGGAACCATAGGAAAGCTCCACCGAAACACCTCGCCGCTAATAGGGAGTATTCACTGAAGCATGCTCAGAACGTATGCTCAGAACGAGCTCAGATAAATAGTCTGCTAAGACCGCCACTCTTGATGGTGCGGATCGCACGTTACAAAATAACTGTGGAAGCTCACCATCAGCACGCGCTCAGCATTCGCGCACACAGCTATGGCCGCCAGTGAATAGGGAGTATTCATTGGCGGCTATAGCTGTGTGCGCGACTGCTGAGCGCGTACTGAGTGCGGGCTTTCACAGCTATTCTGCAACGTGCATTCTGCACCATCGAGATTGCCTGTCTTATCAGGCTAAAATTGTGAGCTCGTTCTGTGCGTGCGCTCTAAACATCGCCCTCAAAAATCCATAAGCTGACACTGCGTCAGAGCTACAGGCACGAGAGCGCAGCTTTCAGCCGTGGCGCTTGCGCTTGGAACACCCATTAAAGAAGGAGCTTTCGTAGATCGGTTCTTATCTCCTAGCGGAGGTAGACATTCCTACTGGGCATTCGCACCGCCAGCTTTATCTGCAAAATTCCAGGGATCATTTCCGGTCGCCGTAAGCTAGCGGGATGGCAGGTATGGTTGCAGCGTTCGCTGCCTTGTCAGCTTACAGGCGAACGGAATGCACCTATATTTTTTTTTCTCTTAAATACAATATTTCAATTTTACAAGGGCTACCATAATGCGAGGGTATGAGAACTGGAAAGTAATGTTGCAGAATACTTTTGAAAACATCTAAATTGTTTCAATCGTTTTCTCGATAAATGTACGGGAAAAGTAACGTGAAAGTAATTTGTAACGTAACGGGTAAAGTAATCCATTACTTTTCAGCGAAAGTAATTTGTGACGCTAATCTATTACATTTAAAGCTCGGTAATTTGTAATTGTAATCCATTACATCTTTCCAAGTAACGGGCACAAGTCTGCTCCTACCGACTCTCAGCGCGATCGTCGTCGTTGAAGGAGGGCTTTGCTGGGTGATATTTTCATCTTTGTATTGTCCGCTAACTTCTTTGTTTCACTCGCCGTTGTCCGCGACTGTTCTCCATTTCTTTTTATTTTCTTGCGGGATGGGGACCCTACCTTTTCTGCAAAGCTTGGAAAGTGTGTGCACGATCATTTTTTCTCGTTACTTTTTGTTCTTGTGAAGCTGCAGAGGCTTCTGCGCTTGCTCTGGTAATCTTAACATGTTGTTTCAGCACGTTTTAATAATAACTTATTCAGGTAAAGAATTGTGACAACGCAGTTTGTAACGGTTCAACAGTAACCTCTTACGACGTAGTTCAAATAGCTAAATGCCTTTTTTCTGCTTCTCAGGTGCGCTCTAAACGGGTGTGATCCCCTGAGTGGCGTTTGAGACCGCTAAATAAGAACCATTGAAAATGAGCCGGCGGTGGTCGCCGTCGCTGTTGAGTTCATAACAAACAAGGCAAGAGGAACACGACGAAACTATGTATATAAAAAAAGCTTCAGTTTGCTTTTCTTTTTTCTTTAGGTGCACGTTGCAGGTTTTTTTTATTTGCTTTCGTGGTAGGAACTGAAAACAAGGCAGAGCAAATGAATAGCGTAGTCCAGCTCACACTGCACGGTACATAAGAGTCGCACGCTGCAATGTGCTACGAGCTAGCAGTGTGTGACCTCAAGTATTTCGTATTCGTGATTGCAGTTGGACTTAGCAAGCATGATGACGGATTTGCCTGGCTGCCCACCCGGCTACACAGAAGTTAATGTTCAGTTGCGCATCTGGTCTGTAATCCATGAAGTTCTCCGCTATCTCCGTCGAGTTGGCATAATCGTCTGCTGAGGCATCAGTGTCGATTTTGAAGCCAGACTTGAATAGCTCTTGCAGTTAAATTTGAAGAAACTTAATTACTCACGTTTGTTCGGTCTTCGGGAAGCGGAAGAAGGATTTTCCACCATACCGCAAAGAAAAAACGTTTCTGTAGTGGTATAGGCAGCACATGGTATGCCTACCATCTCCAAGTATGCACTGGTGTATGCCCGAAGGCGGCCCGTTGATCAAGAAACGACGACCCTTAGCAGACGTGAACGCGTACTCGAATAAAAACCGAATGAAAATGTATAACGACCTTACACTTTTTAATATATTTATTAAGTATAAAAACTCACATATGACGATTTTGGATTCGAAACTCTATCGAAGGCGAAAATAGGAGGTTATCGCAGACGACAGTGAAGAAAAAAAAACGTCAACACTAACAACAGAGTTGCAGACGGCCCTCCAGAGATCTGGGCACAGAGTAACAGACGAACCGGCGGGAGTAGCGAAGGCAAGGAAGTAAAAACTAAGCCAAACAAGTCAAAACAAAATACGCGATGGTTCGAATGTCCAGTAAACAAAAAAAATAAAAATAAAAATAAAAAAAAATAAAAGCAGCAGGAAGAAAGAACACGGCGGCGTAGCGTCGCCTCAAACATAAAAAGAAAGTACACTGAAAAATGGAAGGAGTTGCTGGACCGTCGCAGAGGACTTTAGTCGTCCCGCCGCTACCAATCGCAATTTGTGCACCGTATATAACGTGACTGAAATCACCTTTATTTGCACGACGACGCTCTCCTCTTTTTTCTTTTGCATGAGCGAGAAGTCTGCTTTTTTTGTAACTCCGCTTTTATTAATTTTAGTAACAGCGTAAAACTTGCATGTCCACAATCGACTTATTCCCATAGAGTTATTACAATAAACGCTAGAGGCTCAGGTGGCGCTAGTGTGCTGTTGCATTTCAAAGCAGAGAGCAAGCAGTCAGAAATTCACTTCCGGTAATGCATTTCTATGGGAAAAAGCGAGTGCATTTTTTCTCGCGCTCGATTATAAGAGCAAATATATAGTTTGTACGTACTAGGCACATTCGAACATTTCTCAGTCACGCAGACAAAATAATTCGTCAGTTACAGCATTTTTATTTAAAATTCGTGGCATGAAAAACGTTATTAAAATCGCTTCGTACATGTATTTATGTGCACTGTCGGACACTGTTAGCGCGAATACGGCGTTGACGCTTTCCAGCATGGGGGATATACGTTCCATACGAACGAAGGACATGTGGAAAACCAAGAGAGACGGCAAGAACTACGCAGTAACACTGAATAAGTAACTCCTTGCGCTTGCAGACGATCAAAATTAATTGAAAGTCACGTAATATAGTCCAATTTGCAATAAATAAGTACGGCTTTATTCTTTCTGCTCATGAATACGTGCGAAGATGCTTGTTCTGTCTTCAAATCATCACCCGCACGCTCCAAATCTTTGCAAATAGGGGGAAGCCAGAGAACAGGTGCGCGACAAAAACTGACAAAAATAAAACATAATAATAAAACACAGCTTTCGTAGCGCACGTACTTTATTCTTTACGTTTCGAACGTTTTTTTAACCACTCGTAAAAATGCACGACGGGGTCATTTTCATATAGTGAGAGGACAGGCATATTAGCAATATATAGGCACCAACGGAAAGCTGGCGAATTTTGAACACACTTTACATTCCTGTCGATCGTTATTTTGCTTAGAATCGTCGCTCGTTTCTACATCGCTGCCATGGAACACAGGTTTGGGCCTGAAATATAGCGAAGTTTAGCATCGTTCAGCGGTAAAAGAAAAATGCTGTAACTAAAGCAATTACTTTCACAATATTAATAAAGGTACATATTATCCAGTACAACCGAAATAACAAAAGTTATGCATGTTATTTTCCGGCGACGAGACAAAATTCGCGCGCGTTTTCCCATAGGAATACACAGGAAGACGGGAAAAGTAGACTTTATGCTGTCTGCTTCAATTGGCAACCGGAAGTCCCGTAGACACTAGCGCCAGCTGAGCCTCTAGTGTTTATTGTACTAACTCTATGCTTATTCCAGAGCATACTGACATCCCAGTAAGGTGCGTGGCTAAAAATTGCCTTTTGCTTCTTCATCCGGAGACGATCTTAACTGTTGGTGGTGTCCCATTTCCCTCTGTATCGCTTACCACAGATCTTGGTTGTTACAATCGTAAATGCAGTGCTAAAAGTATTAGGTATGATTTCACGTTTATGTCGCCAATTTTCTGCCACTTCATGTTTATTGCATTTGTATAAGCCTTTGGTTAGATCACGGTTAGAATTTTGTTCTGTGGTTTGGAATTCACTGTCTATTTTGCAAGCTATCGCGATTGAAAATGTACAGAAGCGAATGATTAGAATTGTCTATGATAGGTATATCAGAATGGTTTTTTCTATCGCTCCGAATTATTGCTTTACAGGTTTCTATTATATAACCTCACTGTGACAAAACAGTACCGAGATTATATGTTTTTGTATAAAGTTGTACATGGTGAGGTAAACTCGACGGACTTATTGCAGTCTATTGACTTCCATGTTCCACCCCAAATCATTAGTAACAAATCAACTTTTTACCCCTCCTGTACATCACATGTGTCACCTATTTTGAGGGTTCAAATTGATTTTAATAATGCACATCAGAATAACTTTGATATATTTAGTGCACACCAGGATTTTATGCTACAGTTACGCGAATCGATGCAATTGCCTTAAAGGCCGACGACCAGACTCGGGATTCTGCAAGGCAGAAGACCCTCCTCTCCACGCCTTCGGGCGAGGAAAGCGAAGGATGGAAAGAAGGGACCAAGAGGGGCGGGCGTGGGTGGAAAGGGTAGGAGGGAGAGGAGGAAGCGGGCGAAAAGTGGAAAGCGCGAACTGGTCGTCGGTCTTTAAGCAGGCCAAATCAAACTATAACCCTAGTTTTTCTTTTTGTTTTAGAGCGCAGCTCTTAGGCGCCCGTTTCCGGCTTGAGCGGCGTCGGCGTCGGCGTAACCGCGCGGTGCATTATGGGAAATGTCCCATAATGCACCGCGCGAGCCCCCTCCCCCCCCCCCCCCCCCCCCCGCCGAGGTCACGTGACCCCCCAGGTCACGTGAACCGCCAAGTCACATGCCTTCCAGGTCACGTGACCCCCGTCCCTCCAAGATCACGTAACCCCCCTCCCCGCGAGGTCACGTGACACCCCCTCCCCGAGGTCACGTGACCTCATCGGAGGAGATTGAAGAATGAGGGGAGGAGAAGGAGGAGGAGGAGGAGGAGGAGGGGTATAGCCTCCTCTCAGTACTCTTTCATCCTTCTCCTCAAAAGTTGCGCTCTAATTTGGTGTAGAGGGAGTTTTAAACGACTTTCACTTTTTTTGCTTGGGTTTGTTGTTAGTTCTTTGATAATTTGTATTTTTGTCTTTTATCTATAATACTTCACCCATGTTTGTGCACCACACAGTTAACCGCTCGGTTGTTTGTGGGCGCTGAAAAATACAGCATTGTTATTATTTTTATTATTATTATTATTATTAACGGGACTAGCCAGTTCGCCTATTCGAGGAAACGGGTTTAAGCAATACATTCATGAAAAATGGGAATAGCAACAAGAAAACAGATTGATCGCAAGAACAGTAAAGTTGAAACGTAGCTATGTTCTGAAATTTTTGTGCATTCCCTTTTTTAAAGAAACAGGCCGAAGGTATATTCGTGTTTTGCCTGGCTTACATAAGCTTTCACAGAGTGTTTTCTTCAGGAGAGCCCTACAATTGCACCCTGAAAGCTGTAACATCGTTCCCACGCGAAGGAAATGTCATTCACTCATGAGGTGGCACCTATTTCTTAAAATTCAAAGCAGAAAATACCCGCGACAATTTTTGTTTCATTGGTCATTTCGCACGGAGAGAGGCAAAACCAATGCGCTGTGGAGAATTCGTCTTCTTGCGGAAACTCCAAACTCGCCAGGGGCGCTGCGATCGCTTTCGCCCGCACTTCGTGGGAGTTGCCAGTAGTGGCTTACATGGTATTTGTCCGAGCTCTGACTGGAATGATTAGCTGCCTTTGTCGGTACTCATTGTTCGAACGCGTTCTAAGGCGAATGTCGACCGCCGGACGCCGGCGTTCGAACCACTTCGAAGAGTGAGTAGAGACAAAAACAGCTAGCTTTGCGTCTACCCACTAATCATTCCAACCAGAGTTCGCTGTTCAGACGTCCCCGCGCGCTCTCGTATCCTCCTCCCTCCCGGTTTCTACCCTCATAGTCACTGACAGTTTAAGAAATACGGACGCGGCTTATCATGGTCATGCCCTTGCGTGTCTTAAGGTTTCGGTGACTTTAGTGAACATAGGTTGAGAAACAAACCCCCACAGGTCTTGACATATACTAAATAAGCGGGGATGCCATAAGCTAACATATACATCGCACCAGATAACAGTGATCCAATTCGTTGAACTGCCAGGGTTACACCGCGCATTCGTAAGGTATTTCGATTAGTTGCTGTAATGTAATAAACCTATGGATCTTCGGCATGTATCCACCTGGTCGAGAAGAGACCCAGGCTTAACGAGGAAAATATCTCTTCAAGATTTCAGATCTCACGCGTGGATTAAAAATCATACTTAAGTTTAAGCCTATATATCGTTCACTTATACAGGCTAAGCGATGGGCGAAGCAAATATGCGACGTCGCGTAACCAATATGCGCAGTGACTGGGCAATATTTCAGGATAAGTCTGCAGATTATATTATTCCGTCGTCTTTCCCTACTCGCGAGATAAGCTCGATGGGAGCATGGAAAGCGTTATGACCCGTTTACCGTGGCACGCAGTATCTCGGCTGCAGATTGCTATACTATTACGTGCAATCACAATAGACCACATTCTTATTAATCTACTTTTTTTTTTGTTTAGCGTCGCTATATAGGACTTTGCCGAAACAGCGGTGTAATGATTCTTAAATAATGTTAACACGAAGACTAGAGTTCCGTTGATAATTGCAAGTACACCAAAGCTGAAGTACAGTGTCGGTCGCGTAAGAAGAGCGCGGGCAAAGACCGAGCGGATGACGTGCGCCATCTGTTGTGCCATGCGCGCGCTAAGATGTAACGCTGCTCATTGTGACGTTGCCCACGTAAATTATAGAATCCTAGGATGGGACGTCTCCTCTCATCCAATCAGCAAAAAATGTTCTATTCTGTGCCCCGTCTTCTCCGCGCGTTTCATAAATGCGCCACTGGCTTTGACTGTCTACTAACGGGTCTTGATACGGAGCTCTTTCTTTACACTGTTATGATTAGGATCCCGATAGACCGACCTTCGGGATGAAGAGTCGCGCTAGCACTAAAAACGGGGACAAACAATTTCAGGGATGACTCGTATGCAAGGTCGCAGAATAACACTTTTAGCACGCGGTTTTATTCCTGTCCGAGTGATACCATTTAGCAAAAAATGGTATGATCCGAATATACAAGGAAGGGGGCGCCATGGTCGTCCTCTTACCTCAGGTTGCAGACGTAAACGACGAAGGTGAGCACGACAGCTCCGAGACAGATCACGCATCCTCCAAGCATGACGATGCTAACCCGAGGAGGCGGAATGCTTTTTTCCTAAAAGAAAAACAAAAAAAAAACAACAAAGAAACGGTGTTAGCGGTATGAGAGGTATGACGAACGCCTGAAAAAGAATTCTTGGAGATTATGAGAAGAAAAAAAAAAAAATTAAGTAGGGAGAATGAGTACACGCCAGTTGATCTTAGCGTGACATGTTCAAAGCTAGACTGGGAATGGTTTGTTGTTTTTTTTCCCCACTGATTGATGGTTCATGATACGAATAATGCTTGGCGAGTCGGTACTTGAGAACGATCTATCTCTGCAAGAGCGATGAGGCGTTATGATGATGATGATGATGATGAGGATGCGGCTTGTTCCCTTTGAAACGGGCGAGCGCGAACTAAGTTCGTGCCCAAGCCTGGGAGCGAGGAGGTCTTAATGCCCCCTGAGGTGGATCTTATTCCACCAATCTTCAAGTCTTCGTTTGGTGGCCACTACAAGCTTGTGCCGCCCGCTAGAAGGCCCCTTTATCTGCGCAGCTGCAGAGTTTTGTGCATCAGAGTAGTCTGCTTGGTTGCGCCCGATTTCAGTAATTGTGAAGCCCAACGCCTCAGCGAGCACTAAGGGACTCTGCAGGCGTGGGCACCGGGACGGCTGAAGTCCCGCACAATCTAGCACAACGTGCTCCACCGTTTCATCGTAGCCCCCGCAGACCCGACATGCGCTCGAGGTCACCGTAGCATCAAACCGGCGTCTGTAAACTAGTGTCCGGAGGGCCCCGGCGCGCGCCTCAGACAACAAGCGGCTGCCCAGGCTGTTGTCGTACAGCAGTGCTTCCGATGCGATGGTTGTTTTGTGGTTCAGGTACACTTGGAGCGTCGATTTTGTTTTTGCGTCTCGGAGCCATTGTTGGGCCTCCTTGTCACGGACTTTCTTCTTAACCTCTGACGCCCATTCCCTTTCTGATGACGCTTCAACGGGGTCAGAAAAAAAGCCATACTTGAGCTCAAGTTGATGAAGGCGCTTTTGCCAGCGTGTCCGCAGTCCCGTCAGGTGGGTGTACATAAACAACCTCCTGGCCCACCTGCAGCTGTCCACATGGCGAAGACGCCCGTAGTAGGTAATTTTGCAGGTTGCCTCCCGAGCCTCAAAGGAGGACCAGCCCAGCTCTCCCTGAACTGTCTCGTTGGCGACCCTCCCGTGGCAGCCCAATGCCTGGCGTCCAATCTCTCTCTGCCGGCGTTCCATATGGGCTCGGACATCACCGGGAACGCATACTACGGCATTTGCAAATGTCAGTCCAGGTACTACTACCGCTTTCCAGAGCTCCCGGGACACAATGAACCGATTGCAACTCCAAAGGCTTCGCTTGCGGAGAATGTTGGCTCCTCGTGTGGCTGCGTGGCGAAGATAAGTGTGGTGGTCTTGTAGGTAGTCTGCCGCATTTGACAGTGTGATGCCCAAGTACTTATATGAGTCGAGTATTGGCACATCGCATCCGCCGAGGCGAAGGCTGCCGAGTGTTGGCTCGAGGGAGCCTGAAAACACAACCACCGCTGACTTGCCCGCGTTGAATCTCAAGCCAAGCTCCATAGCCTCATGCGTGCATATGTCAAGAAGTTGTTGCATTTCAGACACTGATGCCGCAGTCAGTACCACATCGTCAAGGGCACCGACTTTTTTTTAAAGTTTGTTTTAGAAAGCATTTATAACTCTCTCCTTATTTATGAGACGATGCTAAAAAGCTTTGTACGCAGACTTCCAGGGAGCAACAGGTTACGTGCAGTAAAGCTCCTCCCTGCTTCCTTTACACTCAGGCTTTGTTTGAGCTGTGCCACTCCGAGGCCGTGCTGGAGTTACCTGGTAAAATACCATTTGGACAGCAACCTGAGTTTAACCCATATTTCGATGCAGTCTGGGGCGGAGATGGGGTTGAGTATGTGGCGGCTTTGTGGCCTTTATACGAGTGTCTCAAAATAATGCAACGTCTACGCAAGCAAATCTATGTGCATGACGTTATTTTAAGTGCACCTCTGGCCTGAGCCAAGCGGAGAACATACAGAGGCTTGACGATAGTGTGCGGCGATGTGACATAGAATTTTCCCATGGAGACGTTTCACACCGGTATTGCGCTCGTTGCGAGACGCCGCCAACGCCTCACAGCTGCCCTACACTGCGCTGTGGCAATCGACTGGTGATGGCGATATAAACGATAAAATCCAAACAGATTGTTTTCTAGGTTGTGCCGTATTTTCTCGAGTAATAGCCGCAGTTCTTATGAACAAAGCCTCTAGGTTTGATTTCCCGCTGAGTACGGGGATAGCTTATCACCGCCATCGGCAGAAAAATGGCAGCGATTTGCAGGAAAAAGATAACATCGTCAAGCGAGACTGCTATCAGCTGAGATCGCATTTTTAAGGAGAATCGTGTTATGAACGTTAGTTGCTGCTTGTTTTTTTTGTTTTTTTTTTTAATGCGGAACGCGATGGTTGGCTGCATGTGTGTTCTGCAGAAAGTAGACGCAAGGGCGTTGTTCGTAAGAAGTGCGGCTATTACTCGAGCAAATGCAATATGTAGCTCACCAATATTATGAAGATATCAAAATCACTGTTTGATTGTCGAGGAGAAGAGCACTGTGTTAATGACGCTATCGATTAACTGAAACAATGATGTTTGCTTGTGAAGCTGAAAAAATAGAAATGAAAAAGTTACAAATAAAAAAAGCAAAAAAGCAACAACAGAGTACAGACATTTGACAGGGCTCGTTGACTTATTATGCATTAGAATTTACAACTTTAGTGTACACATAATAACACGCCAAAATAAAGTACTGACAATAACAACTGCATGTTTATTTTGTTCAGTGTAAAACTGCATGCTACTAACTCCAAAAAAATATGGACTGCACAAATATGATCATAATTTCGTCGTCTGTTTCTGTCGTCCCGACAATCAAGCTCACGACAGACTACGCTGCATGGAAGATTGACACGATGGGACTGTAATATATCGTGGGCCCCCTTCATATCTCACTCGGCTGCCACGCGAGCGCAGAAACAGAGACGACCGCACTGTGCTAACTATTCTGTTTTGAAGCCAGCGTCCTGAGACGCGACAGGACCCGAAGTATTACAAAACCAAGTTTTTCGTACCTTGTAAAGGGTTTCATAGTTAGGAAATAGTTAACTTCAGCCCCGTGAAACTTGAATTAAGCTTTGAGCGACAGAGCAGCCTGGAACAGACGTTCTACGCTCGCTGCGCTTGACAACAGTGCCTCGAACGACGCGACAACTAAACACGCCTCCCTGCACATTTTGTTTTGCAATGTTTTTGTGTTTCTTGCGCAAGGTGCGAAGTTTTTAAAACAGGCGCGAAATCTGGGAGTGAAACGTTGGACAGCGTGCGTTGATGTACCTTGAGCCAGTTCTTGTGCAAGAGGGCGGCCACGTTGCCGGACTGCTGACAGCGACAAGTGGCCGTGCGCCCGGACTGGCTGACGAGGCGGCAGTTCTCCCTGGACCAGAGCCTGCGAGCGGTTGAGCGTGCCGTAATGAGCTGTCGGCAGCCGTCGACGCGGCGTCAATGATCGAATTCCTCGTCACTCTTTCCTAACCATCGGCTATTCCAACACTCCCTTGATATCAAGATCGGAAAACTAAGGTTTATACATCACACACACACGCAAACACACGCACACGCACACCACAAACACACACACAAATTCTAGTGCATTTACGCTATGGCGTAACGTGTATTACAAAAATAAGAGCGCTCCGTAACTGAAAGCAGCGTATTTAGGACCCGCTCCTGTCTCTCCGACGTCTACTACTAGTGCGATGTACAAGTTCATGAACTTTGGACGCTTGGTGCGCTTGTTTACCTGACGAATACATGCATGTACTTTTGTCCCCCCCCCCCCCCCCCCCCCCCCCCACACACACACACACAAACCCAGTCACTCGTGTTTGCGTCTTTAGGTGACGGGTAAAGGCCCGTTCACACTCTTGCAACCGAGTATGACCGAGAGAGACCGGACCGGTTTTTAATCTTTTTGCGACGTCTTAGGACCGGATGCGCTGCAGCGGAGCTGGTCCTAAGACGTCGCAAGAGGCTTAAAATCCGGTCTGGTCTCTCTCGGTCGTACTCGGTTGCAAGAGTGTGAACGGGCCTTAAAGCGCCGTTCACATATATGCGACCAAGTAAGACCGAGAAAGACCAGACCGTTTTTTAAGCCTCTTGCGGTCGCTTAGGACCAGCTCCGCTGCTTCGCATCCGGTCCTAAGAAGTCGCAAAACCCTTAAAAACCGGTTTGGTCTCTCTCGGTCTTACTCGGTCGCAAGAGTGTGAACGGCGCTTTAGGAGCGCATCTGCGACGTTTTAGGACCGGATGCGGTCCCAAGACGTCGCAAGAGGCTTACAAACCGGTCTGGTCTCTCTCTCTCTTACTCGGTCGCATATATGTGAACGGACCTTAAGGTGGAAAATTTGAGCACAACGGACGTGTTATTTCTTCTACACCGTTACCCTTCAGACCGCAGACGATGTTGCGATCCGATGGAGCCAATCAAGCAGCGCCAATAGTGCATAGTCACGGCGCTTATTAGCTTTTCGAGTTCGCTGTTACGGAGTAAACCAATCACGCACGGCAAATGAACCCCCCATCATGGGATTTGTTTTTTCTGAGCGTGATTGGTTTAGCCAGTCAAGGTCAGGCATATACACTCTGAAAAAAGTTTGTGCGTCTACTTTCAGCAGAACACCCGGAGAGCCAATCACCGCAACTTACGGAGGCAGCTCAGCGAATGACGGTGCCGAAACATATGTTTAGACCGAAAAACGCAGTCTGAGTTGTGACATTAAGCAATGCAAAACGTCACGCTTGCACCGCTTAATGTCACAACTCGCACTGTGTTTTTTTGGTCTAAACATATGTTTCGGCATTGTCATTCGCTGAGCTGCCTCCGTAATTTGAGGTAATTGGCTCTCCGAGTCTTGTGCGCGAAAGCAGACGCACGGGCTTTTTTTTAGAGTGTACAATTACGCATACCGACAAAGACTATAAGGGCGCCATGACGATGCGAAAATTTTGGTGCGGCTTGATTGGCTTCATCGGGTCGAGCTGCGGTCGGCGAAGTAAAGGGCTGTTTATACTCCTACATCGACGAAAGCAACGCGCGCCGGCGTTCGTCGGCCACTACACCGCGTTGAAAAGTACCCGAACCATGTGGTTTACATTCCACCGTAGACCAACGCTGGTCCAGCGCGACCCGACAAACTGCCCCACTTTGAGCATGCGCGTCTCCGTGACAACCACATCGTCTGTACGGGCTATCAATGGGCGGTAGCTTGCTCCACCTAGCCTACATGCAATCGGTCAGTGTAGTTCGTCCTCGTGTTGTCATGTCACACTTCAAAACAACCAATTGGGGTAGCGGTTAGCAGCTATAAAACAAGCAAATGATGGTGATAACGAGTGAAAATCAGCATTTATTTTCTCATAAATGTCACACAAGTGTCAACACACACACACTCCCCCAATAAAAGCCCGATATCGCGTCCGTCGAACCTAGCTGCTTTCCAGGTTCGCCGGAATCGTGCCGAACGACTCCGGCGACTCCGCCGGAATGCTTCGATGAAATCGATGCACTCGATGTTCCACAGAGACCTCTTTCTGACATATATTCTGTGTGTTATCATCATTGTAGACTTTCACGCGGACTTAATCCCTTAAGTGCCTTGGACGAGCTGAGCTCGTCGGTCACTTTCTGGCTAAAAATGCCATGGACGAGCTCATCTCGTCCAGTGTTTTTTTCGATATCCCTCAATTCCACGAACGAGCTAGGCTCGTCCGAGTAGTTTTGCGGCGCTGATCATAGATGGCAGCACTCGTTTTAGTTGGCAAATATTTTTTTCGCCTCCGCTGATTTTTGCGTAAATAATGGCACTTTTATGTTACTTTTGGAAAAGAAACTATTGGCACTTAAGGTGTTAAGAAACGGACACCGAAGAGAGCTGACGATGCCTAAATTACGCAATTTACTAAGTGTTCGAAATTGTGACACACCTAACAAAGCCTATGCAAACAATATATGATGCAGTTCAATTGTCATAGCGTATCGCAACTATCGTTTACAATTTGAGACAGCCGAATTGAAAATTTCTGGCCGGGTAAATAGTTCAGAGGTTTCACTGTGTCCGCCTTTCCCGTACATTCGACGACGCTCTTTCGATCGGGAACCAATGCCGGTGCGTGGGAGCTAGTACATCATTATAAATAGGAGACACATTAACTCATCCTTAAATCTAATTGACCCTACCTTTGGCGCGTCATCAAGCTTCCAGCTTTTGCCGGCACCCCAACAACACGGCCCATTACCACCGGCTCGTTAGGTCAACAGGCCTATCGAGAATCGAGGGTACCGCATCCTGGAAGCTGTCCACGTCCACGTACCCACTCGCCCAGTCAAGCGCACGAACTTTAAATACGCACACTAACACGGGAACACGACAACAGCACACGACACACAGCAAGAACGGCAGGTTCAGATCCCAGAAATGAGCATTTGGCACACTCCGACTGGCTTCGACAACCGGATTCCCGAATGAGCTAGGCACTAGCGCGAGGGCTTCTGGGATGGCCTCCGTCGTCGTCGTCGACGTCCAACGTTGAACGGTCGAGCATGTCGCAAACTGCGCTGACGCGCGTCGAGCTGCCCAGCGCGCCGCGGCGTTGAACTTGACGTTGGGGTATAGACGCCCCGTTCGCGGACAGTTACAGCGAGAGTGAACGAGCCCGCGCGTTCTAAAACGAAGTATTGAGGGCGATGGGTATTCGCCGTTAGAACAGTCACCCATGGCTTTTCTCCCCGGGACCATTTAACGCATACGCGCACGTTTGCAAAAAAAGAATTAAAAAAAATATATATATATATATATAAATATATATAAGCCGAGACGCTCGGCGAAACTGTCGTAATGCATATAATAAGCTCCTAGCATAGAGACTCCGCAAGTACGGATCTCTGAATTATTACATTTTCCCGGTCTATTGTGCTCAAACTACTCTGCCTCACCTATATATATATATATATGTGTGTGTGTGTGTGTGTGTGTGTCTGTGTGTGTGCGGAGTGTTACTGTAATAAGTTGGAGTGCCTTCTTTCCAGCAAAGCTCCCCATGGAGAGTCAAATCGCCGCAGCCGCTGTAACTTACGGAGGCCCCTCGGCGATGACGACGCTGATAATGTATTTAAACGTAAAGAAATGACGCGCTGCGTCACTGAACGTGACGTTTCACAATGTTCAATGTCACTGCGCAGAGACGCCAGTTTCTATATACAACCGCGTCAATTTTATGACGTCACGGAACGGAAGGGTCACCGTTAGCGTAATTACTTTAAAATTAACGCTCTAAAAAGAGAAAAAGAAAAAAAAAACGAAAAAAACCTTTGCTTGACGGCGAAGGCGTTTCGGTGATTAGACAGTGAGCAAACCGCTTTTTCTTCTTGGCGATGCTTTTCTTGTTGTTCCAAAGTAGCAACAGACTATCGTGCGTAAAACGTGCAGTGAGATCATTTTTTCTTTTTTTTTTTTCTTTTAGCGAGGGTTTTGCGACAACTGACAATCTGATCGTGGGTAGTGGATGTCGTTTCATTATTCTTAGGACACTCGAGCGTTAGGTCTCATCTGTCGTATAATACTGCAATTGCGATCGAGACAGCAGTTTGTATTTCTTTTTGCTTTTAAAACTACAATCTCGCGGCTACAGCCTCTTCTTTTAAATCATTAAAGATAAAAATGAACGCAAACCTAGTCGTCCGTCTTCACAGAGTGGAAAAAAAAAAGCAGCTGTACGAACAGGACGGTCCCCAACCAAAACAACAACAAAGATCCTTTCGCGTTTTCTCGGAGTCACTGTAAACAAAAAAAAAGCAATGTGGCGCGTTCTTTCTTTTTTTTTTTATGTCGTTTTGTTTAGAAAAGCTTGAAGACGCAACATGCTTTCCCTAAACACGAAATGCAATTCCTTCGCATTGAGCCCGCGCTCGTCCGCGTCGCACGGCCGTAAGCGGGGATCGGCGAACCTAACCGGATCGAATCCCCGTCCACGTCTCGGCGTTTCTCGCGAGCCGGCTGCTATCAGCAGGTAGCCAACGCTTCGAACCGTTTCCCGAAGCGACAGAAACCCATTCGCCTTTCGAGGGTATTTCAAGAACGCGCTGTTTCACACGCTCTCAGGACGCGACAGCCAGCGGATCGATAGCGTTCCATTCCGGGACCCAAAGCACACATCGGCGTCGGCGGCAGCTCTCTATACCTGTCTCGCCCACCCCTCGGCGTTTCGCTCGCATGTGTGCCGACATGGTCCCCGATGCTGCAAAGTCTGATCCGAGGTCTTCTTTTGCTCGTTACGCGGCTCATGACGGCGTGCCCGAGGCCATGCCGGGATTGGCACTGCATTGTATAGTCTGAAGTCTGTGTGTCGAAGGGGGCAAGCGGGAAAGCCCGTAAATTCTGCGCCGTGTAATGTGTTTCGTTGTGTCGAAAGTTGCAAGCAGTGTGCGGAGTGTTTTTTTTTTTTTTTCCGGAAGCCGGCTGAATGTAGAGAGGCCTACGAAAGTTGGTTGGTTTCGTGCGAGGACTCGTATTCGGCAGCATTTTGTGGGTGCGTGCGATGCCGAGAAACGGGGAGAAAGAAAATAAACAGAGCCATCTATTTTTTTGCTCTATATCATTTTGCGTTGCATAATCATGTACACTCACCACGTGGAGTTCCATACGGAGCCACACTCAAGCGCCGTTGTAGAAAGCTTGCTTTCCTGCAGAAATACAAAAGAAAGAAAGAAACAAATGCATTAAATGAGAATTATTTGAATGTATTGTCGAGCAGAAATGCCAAGGAATTATGTGGCTGGAGATAGGCTTTACACTTTAAGAAATGCCTGCGGGTCTACCCACCCGCAAAACGCTTAAAAAACCAATCTCTGCGATCTACAAAATCAGCTGAGCGAAGGATGAGGTGGAACATCTGTTTAGAACACAAAATTAAATCTCAGCGGCATTACGAAATGCAAGCATGACGCTTTGTATAGCGCAGACTTCATTTTTAGGTCTAAACGGATGTTTCGCCTCACCATTCGCTAAGCTGATTTCGTAGATCGCAGAGATTGTCTCATTGAGTGTTTGGCGGGTAAGTAGACGCGCAGGCATCTCTCGGAGTGTAGTCATCGTCCCTCGGATTTTCAATCAGTGTTTAAACGTGATAATAGTTTTAAAGAAACGATTCTTTCCCGTTTCAAGTCTAAGTAAACAACAAAAAGGAACTCTCTCTCTCTCAAAAAGAAAAGAGATGCACATTTTGAATAACATTTTATCAATTTGAAGGGAATCACACGTATTTATTTGATACCTCGAAACGTTTTGCATTTAAGCGTTTAAATCCACTTTGTTCCGAATAAGCGGCAACGCATTATAATTTTCAGATACTTCTCGCGCGATAGCTTTCATTTTTTTTTTTTTTTATTCCAGTCGAAACCTTTAAGAGCGCAATGGGCCATGACAGAAAATTTGAATACGTTTTTATGTCTTAGCCATGAAAGCTTCGGGATTCCTTCGAGCGTATATTTAGATACGGCGTAAAAACTCAACTGAATGAAGAATATTTTTCGATGGAAAGCGGGCGTGTTCTCGCAAATGCCTTACGACTTCTTTCTGTGGGAATTCAAATAGGGAAAGGCGCAGATACTGCATTGATTTTGTTCGTTGTGGCGACATTAATTTCCATCAAATGGGGGACAGTATTTTTCCGTTGGTCTGAAGGCTTTTGAATTGGCGAAAGGAAAATTTGAGAGGTAATGTAGTCCCATATTACTAAGCAATGATGGTGATGCCGTACATATTTTCCGAACGTAATTTATAAATCATATCTTGATTAGCTTGTGATAGAAAGTATCAATCAATCAATAAATCGGTGAGTCAATCAATAAAACTGCGCCTAATATAGTGTCTAAGAAGCTCTGAGTATTCCAGAGAGCACATTAAGAAATGCAGCAATGCAGCCCATGCGTGTGACACTACTATTCATATTTAATAATAGGAAAATAATCTGTAGTATTTATTCTTGTCCAAACACACCCACAGTGGTCTCTTGTTTTGTGCGACAACAGAAATAAAGAAAGCCCTAACACGCATGCACAGAAGTAATATTTATAACAATATTGTGAACTTAACACATAAAACCATCCAACTGATCTCGGGAGGTTAAAAATTGTTGAGGAGTCGTCGACGTTGGGGGGGGGGGGGGGGGGGGGGGGGGGGGGGGGGAGAAGGAGAGGGGGGGGAAGGGGAGGGGGGGGGGGGAAGGGGAGGGGGGGCGATGTGATGGTGTCTGAATTTGTGCGAGTGTCTTCCGTTCAGTTTTATAGAACTTTCACTCATTGAAACAAAAGCAAGGGAACGGCTTTAAGGAGGCGATTGAAACTCCGAGGAATAGAGAGTCCTAAATCAACCTGGAACTTGTTTTAATTGTGTAAGGCACGTTTTTTTTAAAAAAAGCTCATAAGTATCGGAAATGATCGACAGACATTGTTTTAAATGCGGATTGAATTACCATGACGCTAAAGATGTTATTGCATCGAAACAAAGGGAAAAATACGAGTCTTTGTTTAGACAGTGTAAGGTTAACCTGCCTCTGGAGGTAAGACGACGCCGGTTCATGCTGTAAATAATAATTTGAGCCGGTGCAGCACGATTGCTAGTCTGGGATTCTTAACGTGTATTACGCAGTACTAGTTACAGGATCTCACGCTGATACAATGCTCATTTAGTTCGAAACGGGCGGGATGGAGATTGGATCCGTAGAGGATCTTCGGGTTCAGCAGTGCGTGTTTTCGCTGCACGCGCTTGGTGATGCTGCAGAGCGTTAACGCGCTCGGCAACCGATCCCCTATTGTAACGGGTCAATTAATGTAAAGTCCGGTTAAGCCTTTCTGTTTTGGCTGTGTTGCGTCGGAGCAGGCTTTGAAACGTTGACTGTACAGAAGCCTACGTACTGCGCGGTCACACTGTTTTGTCAAGGAGCTGTCAACGCAGTCGAACGCTGCAGAAATCGCATCCTTTCGTAAAGGCTTCAGTTAGCAAACACCATGTGGCTCTGATTTGCGCGCTCTCTTAGAGTTCCTCGATATGCTCCTCCGAAGGGGGAGCAGAGTTGCGCATTTGTTTTCCCCGCGCCGCCACGCCGCTATTCGCCGAGATTCATCACGTGAGGAGCAAAGCATCCGGCGCCGTGCGAGAAAGCCACCTTTACGGTCGCTCCGCCGACGCCGGCGTATGTTCCCCTGCTTTCGCCCTCCTTCTCCTCCTCTCCTGTTTTCCATTCGCGCGGCGCCGCTATTCGCCAAATTTAGTCACGTGAGGAGCAAAGCATCCATGGTGTGCGGGAAAGCCGGCGCTACGGCCACCCGCCGAGGCTGAATGCGCAACTCTGCTACCGTAGGTAGCTACATACAGGAACTCTACGCTCTCTGGCACATGAACGGATCGTTTCAGCATGGCACCTGGAATGTGACTACGACTGACTCATTAACCGCGTCTTTATGTTGGCTCTCTCGATTTCTCGTTGGGGACGTCGCAGCTGAGTATTCAGATAATGGGGGTGGCACTGCAGCAGAGGTCATACGACGAACAATTGTTCCGTTGGAGCGCGCTCCGCAGTCGACCAGTTGACGAAAGCTTTGCCAGCCACGGGTTGGGACAACGCCACGACCGTGACGCCATGTCTTCTCGCATTCTTCCAGTGTTGTAGGTGTTACAAAAAAAATGTAACGAACTATGTTACTCGCTACTTGCAAATAAAAAGAAAGAGTTACCGTCCTACGTTAATTCAAAATGAAATGAACGTGTTGCTGATAAAACTAGTGCACATTACCTTTGCGTTACCTTTTAAATAATGAACGTCAAAGCGTTTCACTGGTTTGACGTTAGAGGTATGCATAAGCGCCATATTGTACGTTACCTTTACTGTTTTTATAATGAACGAGCACGTCACGACGTTAGTGAAAAAAGTAACGCGCTACATTACACGCAACGCGTTACCGCCAACACTGCATTTTTCGCGGACACGGCTAAAACCACAGCCAGGACGACAACGCGTAGCGGTAAACTACGGCATCTGCGACGTATTTCTTTTGACACCCGAGAGATGCTCTGACGCATATTTAGGTTTCCAGTACTTTGTGTGTCAGCCCTGAAGTTCACAAAAGGGCCCGATTTGTGCGGTACGTTCGTAGCTACATTGCCAAAATGAAGCGCATCTTGCATCGGACGTTCACAGTTGCTCAAACTGCCGCTGCAATGATGCTGCGATTTCTGCCAATGGACTGCCGGCACGTCTCAATACATACTTCCTTAGACCAGACTTAATTGCTATCTCAATAGTTTCTTTTATGTTCTCAATTCCGCTAATTATACCTTCGTGCGTTCCGCAATCAGGGGTAACTTTAGACCTAGAACATTTTTATTCTACGTTATGAAAATGAAGAAAAGCACGATTTGCACGTTCATCCTCATATTACAGAAGAATGCACAATGATGACGTTGCGAACTAACACGCCATCCATTTACGCAAAAAGTATGACCTTGCTTCGTAACGTAATATCGCTAGCTCATAACTGAGTGTAAACGCCCACCTTTAAATCGGTGTTGCAAGACATCAAACTCTTTCATCTCTCCGAACGAAACTGAAACTGTTTTTATTTTTTGGCCCATCTTTATGTTACTGTTATGATGGCGATTTCGCGGGGTGACTGACTTTATTACTTTAGCAGGTGATGATTAGATGTCACTAACTGAAAAGTTTGGCTACACTACTCAGACCTAGGGAAAGTGGACGGCACTAAACTACGATCCCGCGAATATGTAATTCGCGGTGCTTGACTTGAGCTGCATGTCGCAGTGTAATAACAAAGTTACGTTACATTAAATCGATAACGTACACTAAAAATGATATTTATGTGTACTTTCCCATAAGACACGAGTACAACCGATGACCGCTAACAGCGGATGGAATCCTGACTGACGAATTTCAGAACACGATTATAGGCCCGAAAGAGGCGATGTGCGCATGAGGTTTCACTTGCTGATTGTCCCCAGAAACATTGCAGTTCCAGATCTAATCTTGTTCCGAGAGTCGTCTTTTACTGGGGTCCTTTTACTGTTTGCCGTGATCGACTACCCCTGTGTTTTGCAGGAAAGTTGACTCACAGGCCTTTTTAGGCTGCCGTTTATTCACATCGCGGAATTCACTCGACAACCCTACTTTGTGTAGACCCACCTCCTTGTAGTTCATGGTGACGTCGAAGAACGAAGTCAAGTTGCTCGTGGCGCCTTTCAGGGGTGGAAGGAAAGCAATGATGAGCAAGTCACTGTTGAGCAAGATGATGTCGTTGTTCAGCAGGGAACCCAAGCCCCTCAGCACCAACACGGCTCGAACGCTCCCTGAAGGGTAGTCGTCTGCAGCGATACAAAAAAAAGAAAAAAATTGTTTTCACCGGTTATGAACTTATCAAGAAATAAATGCATACAAAAAGAAAGTAGCGCGTTTCGCGGACTGTAGTGTGGGTATGATTCATGGTTAACAGTTAAAATATTTCGCAATGCGAACTATCTACTGGTGCGAACTACGCAAGGATTTGTATGGTCAAGATCGTTCATTGTGACAAGACGTACTGCGTTTTGTGAATGACAGATTACGTTTATAATGATTTTTGTAGGATACAAGCTTCTTTGTGCGGTAATAAGGCAATCATTTCTCAAAATGGGTGGTGTGTGAAATTTTGGTTTACTGGGGATTAAGCACCAGAAGCGGGATACATTGGGTGCAAACCGTCTAATAATTATTTTTTTCAGCCGAAACATTGCTTTGTGGTCTATGCACCGGGTGAGTACTATGGTCAGAAAGTACTGTAGTAAAAAAAGGCTCTTACGGTAGTGGTCCAGATAAAGGCTAACACTGAATCAAAATTAGGCAATTGAATGTGAACAAAATAGAGGGCAATGTGCAGTAAGGAAGTCACCTTTGGTCGGAAGGCTCATCAGAGATTGTTCACATCTTTACGCGCGCCAAAATTCTGGCAGCTACAATAGGAAGTTTTCGTAGACCGCGGTTCCCCCTCCGCCAAGCCCTCCGCAGCGAAGAAGCCGGTAGTGCGCCTGCGCGCCGGTGGCCTTGACTGTGGAGTTTCGGGCAGTGTTGCACACGTTCCTCCAAAAAAAAAGGAACGAAAGATCGTTCCTCATTCCTCGTTCCTTCTGATTTTTGGAACGCGTTCCCGTTACAATTTCCATTTGTGAAAAAGGAACTCGTTCCCGTTACAGTTAAAAAAATGGAACGTATCGTTACATATACGTTACATTTGTATTTTGCTGATTACCATACCAAGATCAAGCATAGTTTTTTTTAATCTATTTAATTAAATGGGAACATACTGATTTGAATTGCCTTGATGGCAGGGCACCAGGAGAAGAAAACAAGCGGACGCAGGGTTTCCTTTTTTTTATATATTACCCTTCGAAAATATCAGCTTTTAACTATATTTATGTTTGTGGTGGGCGATTCCGACGAGCCAAATATACTGTTACCCCACATTGCACGAGCGTTTTAGAACATCTTCACATGTTTCAGTCTAACGAAGTCCATTTTTCGAACTTAACAGTTGCTTCTCGATGTCCGCAAGACGAACACGTGAAGAAGAGGGTAGGGCATTTGGAAGGTCGGTCTTGAAAACTACAAGTCCTTCCTCGTGAAGGTTAGATTCGTTGTTCAGTTTGAAGGTGGGGGAGAAGGAAAGTGGGTATCTTTTAAGTGATCAATGTTTTGGATACAAGGCTGCGTTTGATGTCTGATAACCTATTCTTTTGTTGTAACTGTAGGTCTCTTTGTGGAAGTTCAGTGATGGCTGTAGTCGGCCTTAGATTTTTGTTTCTATAAGGATTCGTGAAAGCGGAGAAAGTATCTGAGTTTAAAACGTCCCTCTTTCTGTGTCTTTTCTTTCGACTAAAAGATTCGCTTTTTGTAGCGCAGTCGCGGGCACTGAAACAATCAGTGTCAACTAGCTCTCCTGTACCCTACAGTTACCAAGCGAGAACCACACAAAAAAAGACATTAAGATAAGTAACCAAAAGTTAACGAGATCCTGCCCTTCATAAAAATATTGTTTTTATACTTTTAGAATTTCCCTCTTAGAAATAAAATAAAAAAAATACGCCAGTGGACAAAAGGAAAAATAAAGGAACCCCGTTCCTTTTTTCGTTCCAGCAAAAATGTAAAAATGTAGCGAGTTCCAGTTTCAGCGATGCAAAATGAAACGGCGGCGTTCCTTCGTTCCTTCTAAAAGGAACGCGTTCCAGGAACGTCGTTCCTTCTAAAAGGAACGTGTTCCAGGAACGCCGTTCCTTGAAACGCCGTTCCGCACAACACTGGTTTCGGGTATCGAAGCGGGTTGCGGAGAGCGTTTCGGAGCGGCCAATACGATATACGAAAACTCCCCAATAGGTTGTATTGAGACGGAACGTGAGAGCGCCCGTTAGCTTTGAATCTAATCAAGTTTGGTGCTCGGTGACAGCTCGTCCGAGGTGAATGTTAAAAAAGGAAGGAAAGCGTTTTCATGACGCTGCCCTCTTCTCTCCCTCTCTCTTCCCTCCCCTCCCTCCCTCCCTCCCCTTCTATTGTATGAAATTCTGTAAGTACACTCTTAGAAATCTGAAGCGCCCACTATCCTGCAAAGCTCTTGGAAGAGCCAATCGCTGCAACTTACGGAGGGAGCTTGGCGAATGACGAGGCTAATAATGTCTGCAAACATACAAAAAGAAGATATCTGCTCCATGGCATTGAGCAGGGTGAAACGTCACAGCCCGCGACACAGCGCAGACGTTTTCTTTGTTTTTTTTTGTGCGTATACTTTTTTATTAGTCTCATAATTTACCGAACTCCCTGACTATACTGCAGCGATTGGCTTACATAAGTCACTCTGTGGGAGAGTAGTCGCTCTAGATTTTGCAGAGTCTACAGCGCTCACCAAACGTATACGGAACGGACGAATCGTGTATCTTATCGCATGTTTTTTTGGTTTCATGGCGGCAGCCAAACCAGCAGCCCCGTGTCGTAGGCCACAATTGAACAACCTAACAAAGCCAGTCGCTCCAGGCTTCAAATGCGGCTGAACTGAGAGCACCGCAGCAATGTTTCCGGCCAGGCTATCCACGTTAATTGCCACGTCGACATTGAACGGCGTGCAGGCAACTCGTGCCTGCGAAAAATCGTCAGTTATTCGATGTCTCATTCAGCTGTCGTTTATACTAAAAGTGCCATTCAATATCTAACGATTTTTCCAATGCACCGTCGAGTGCGAGGCATGCGACAAGCGGATTGACGGAATGTTATCAAAACTTTTATAACGGTAGGAAGTGCTCAGCTGGGGCGTAAATTTAGCTGGTAAAGCTAAAGCCTGCGGGTACCTCTTCGAAGTGAAATGCGAAGAAGCATCAAAGTAATTGTTCGCGCTAGTTCGCGCTAACAGCTTCGCGCTGTGTACAACACGGAGCCGCTGGCTCGGCTCACGGGAAAATAGCGTTTGCATGAAATAAAATCAGACACAGTTTACGTGTTCCGCATAAGTGTGAGGACTGCCGCGAGCGGACAGGGACAGATATAGGTCGAACTGGGAAATTGTGAACACTTTCTAAAACACTGCATCTGCCTGCCATCGTTGAGGATACACAAGAGTGGACTGCGTTCTCTCCAACAGCGACCCAGCCCGAAGGCATGTGAGCTTTGGTGACTGGAAGAGAAAGGGTGGACAGGTCGTGTGCCATCTGTGCTTTTTCCTAGGAGGTGTGAAGAAACGGTTTTCGAAGCTTCCAAGCCAGTTAGCCATGCGTGGTGACAGGTGTTTTAAACATCTTAAAGCACGTGACGACGAGTACGTTGTGTTTTGCATGTTTTGAGTTATTTTAGAGGGCATTCAGTGCAGAAACGCAATCTCGTGAGACTTCTGGTTGATATAGCGTATTAAGAAAATTAGAATACGCATTGTGGTACCTGATCCGTCATACAAAGTTATCGATTTTAGCGTGTCTTCCCTTCCGTAGACCGCATGATACATTGAGTCCCCATGGCAAGAGGAATGTTCTACATGATAAAATGAGGTGGAGTTTCAAGAAGCCTCAAAATTACGTAAATTTTACTGGAAGGTTTTACATGTAAAACCCTGAAGTTCTCTCATGGCGGTCTATCCCTCTAGGCTATTTTTACTTAATGAAAACGAATTACCACAATTTGACGTTAATTTGCCCAAGGCGTTTCTTAAAACCACAAATATACTTGATACCATAAGGTGCCATATTAGACAAATTACACCCGCGCTTTCATTAATCTAGGATAAAAATAACTTAGAAAAAAAAAGGACTGAAAATAATAAGTGCATTTGTTTGGGATGAAGCATTTGGCGGTTGCGAACACCAGGGCACAAGTGTTACGCAATAATAGGCTAGCCTAAAAGTACCTCAATCTAGAAATCTTCTCATTTACATATCCGTTTTCGCTGGCACTTTTCAAACGGATGACTGTAGCCCGCCGTAAAAATAGTCCATAGAAGATATTAAATGACTAAAAATATGTACTATATATAAATTCTGCTAACAATATATGCCATCGCCCAATATTATATTAGTCTTGCTTGATCGTTCTATGTTTTTTTTTTGCTTTTTCTTTTTTTTTTGTTAAGCAAGTTGCGTTTGATTTTGTGTTTGAACTTCGGGCTTCGGTATACCCGCTTCCCCGCGAAGTTGCTTGAGCGCTCAGGAATAGCAGGAGAGGCAAAAAACGACTACTATCACTACAGTCCTCAGATTGCAGTGCTTGGCTTTTCTGGTTTTCTGTGAAAAAAGCACACGCACGGGTATCTTTTTAGTGTGTGAACGAACTATTTTCTTTCTCTAGTAAGTAATCAATGTCACGTTACAATAAAAGCTAAACATGGGGGTACATACAACAAAAACATCAGATTGATGGAAAAGCGCTGTAAAGATTATGTTCCTTTTATATTGAGTCGTATTACAGGCGCAGTGTCACTAAATGGGTCGGGGGCAATCTCTTCCCTCACGACGGTAAAACGCGTGTAGTTATTAATTTATTTACAACCTTTTATTTACCAACAACACTCCCAGTTAGCTTCTTTCAGACAAGTCATGTGTGGTATGAGTCGCAAGAGCAATTTGGCGCAGCTTTTGCCAATTCTTTCTTTTTAAATGTCGGTTTGAATTTATTGAGGAAATACAATTACTTCAAAATTATGTTCAAGCACACCATGTGCAATATCTAAATTAATTATCTGACGGACTGTAGATAAAAATTTTCGAGTCTGTCAAATTCTTTTGGCCGTGTAATCGCAGGAATAAATAAAATAATTGATTAATTATTTAAAACTGTATTTTTTGTAGAGATTTTCTGCACAAAGACACGTTCTCATTGGGCAAGATTAAAAAACAAAACAAAAATACTTACTTAATAAGTGTCCGGAACCTTCGGGAAGTCTGAATATCTATGTGATTATATTGTGCTGATTTACATGCGTGGGAGTGGTAATCCCCCCTCCCGCTTTTTATATTGGAAAGGGAGCGGGGAGGACTTGAGAACGAGGAGTGAAACTTTTTTCCTGCCGAAATTAAATATGACTTACAGCGCCTCCAGAGCACGGTGAATACTTTGTATCTACCTTGCGGTGGGTTAAAGAGACCACTGTTAAGTGACCATTATTATTTAAGGAGCGTTGGGAAATAAAGCGCCTCGTTTTACGAGGTTTTTTTTCTACATGATCTAAAACTTGGAATAAAATGTTAATGTACTTCGGTGTTCAACGCGTATCGGTGCCTTTTGTATTTTTCCGTACAGTTTTAGGTGAAGTATAGATACGAAATAAAGGATTCCTTAATTATTAAGTGAGGACAATAAATAAAGCCTCGAAATCTGCTTGTACAAAGGCTTGTCGAAGTGTGCAAACCACTACTTAAATGATAGCTCACGTCAGATGCAATTTATATGATTGTTGGTACATAATTTAGTTTTCTATAAAAATTCTATCAGACTTTTTCCTCCAGCGACGTGCATCAATATTTCCAGCTATAAACATTTAAGTTGTGTCACAATGTGCCAATCGCAAACCGAAATTCGCCTTATTAGAATGCGTAAGTTTCAAACCACCACGATGAACGAACCCTAAGACTTATTTATTCTTCCAATGCCTCGCAATGAAAGCTATTTAGACAAAGGACAAAACACAGCTAGTATAAAAACCTAACTGCATTACAAAACATCATGCGCAGATCAGTGCACGCTCGATTTCGGCTTTCTAATGAATTGCCCAATATTGCGATCGTTTTTTTTTTTTGGGGGTAACATTTTAAAGAAGGTTGCTTCCGCAATGAAGCGTGAGCAATTTAACGTTTCCGAGCTCCACTGTATCTACGTCCTTTCATTTTCGAGTCCCCTGAACGGCGTATTTTCCAGCGAGTCCTTCGTTCATCGCAATTTACGAGAAAACCAACTAACGATGATGCACGCGAGCGGTTACCATTAAAGCAACCCATCCGGGACTCCATCCCGAGCGAGTGGATGTCAGCAGCATCCCCGCTTCCAGAGCTCCATTCTCCGTTATTATGACAGAGTGCTATCGATAAAGCGAGGCCCACCGTATGATGGCCGCCGTTAGCCCAAGTACAGCCATCATCCCACGTACCTGCCGCTCAGTTCAACTGTTTATTATACCCACCTGTCTCCGGCATAGCCGAGAAAAACATTCGCACGATCGACACTCGGGCGTATTCCCCTTTCGACGCCAGTGGGCTCTACAGCGGTAATCCGGATGGATTGGGGACGGGAATGTCGTCCGGTGATCAACACGTTCGTCTATTTAACGTGCCCGGTGATACGCGTGTGTTATTAAAGCTGACCCAGCCCCTCTTCCCCCTGAGCGTCAAGGCTCTAGCCGAACCTTTTGTTTTGGATGCGGGCTCCCTGGCAGCTGGAAGCCCAGGAGGTTTATTGCTCGCCGGGTCAGGGGCCATGCAATGAAGAGCCGTGCCGGGTCACCCGGGGCAGTTCATCATATCGTCGACGCTCGACTTGGCACCCGGGAAGGCTTAGCGTCTTGGCTGGGCTTATGAGGCGTCCAAATATTTTCTAATATCGGCGCGTTCCGCAGTCACAAAGCTAGCTATGTTAAGCTCATGCTTTCCTTATGTTTGCTATTTTTATTCATTTTGTGTGATTGTGAGCGTGCCTTGTATTGATGCCGTCGCCTGTATGAGTAAAGGTTAAGTGGCATTACGACATAATATTATGCGCGTTTCTGGCTCACAACTCAACGGAAACAAACTTTTGTTGTTGAGTAGAACAGCGCACAAAAAGACGAAGATAGAGAAAAGGAACATGCACAACTCGTCAGCGCTTTTGTGTTGCGCATGTTCCTTTTCTCTTTCCTCGTCTTTTTGTGCGCTGTTCCGTTCGCCATTTCATCATACCAACTCGCCCAACTTACAGCATTTCTGCACACTTTTCTTGACTTAATCTGGGACGCTATTTAACTTTTTTATTTTATTTCGAAGGCCCTCATACTGGCCGAAGAACCTCTGTCACTCACTGTGCCTGGATAATTATTTTTAAAGTTTCTATATGCATAATGATTATATCTTGTGTAGAAATCTATTGGATCAATCTACACCTGACAAGTAAAATTACAGTGCGATGTTTTTCTGAGGAACTGTCCTAAAGACAAGCAGCCACACTTTTATTGCCCATTACGCAGAGACACGAATGAAATTTTAATTCGGCATGACGATTATATCTTTTGAGTTTGATTGATGCATATGGTCGATTGCGCTCACGAATAATCTCTAATTATCTGTAATTTTAATACATACGGTCTTGAATTACCATGAGGCATATAGAAACAGCTGAAAAACAGGAAGCAGAATACACCTGGTGTATTGGAAGCTTTTAAAATCAAACTGTTTTCCAATCGAGAGACTGGTGATGCGGAAAACAATAATGCCAGGTGTTTAATATTTCTACTTAAACAGCTTGAACAAACATCGCAATATTTTCGTGGTATGAACCCCCTTTTCTATGTATGACTGCAGTTGTGTATTAATCATTGCGTTCTAGCAGTTAAAACATGACCAACACCGTGATGGGACGACACCAGGGTTTATTCGTATTTTAACTATCATGTTTGGGCCAATTAACTGTACCGTTCATAAAAGTTTATTTGTTTTTAATAGTCAATACACAAAGTAAAGAACTGACCACATTTTGGCAGTTCATTTTGATTCATCTATCACAAATATTATGAAGTGGCCATCATATTATGAAGAGTGGCGCACAATGATAAAGCGACTAAGGGGCAGAATCTCAAATCTTCTATTGTTCGCTACATATCCCACATCGGGAAGTTAAATGTAGTTTCCGGCGTTCCTGAAGTTTTATATCGTATCGTTGCTAATTATTTGTTTTCGCCCTGCTTATTTAGTAAGGTTATATGGTAGAGAAGTGGCGGTGTTAACAGTGTGCAACGAAGCAATACTCAAAAAAAAAAAAGTAAAATATAACGTAGAATACGATTGAAGACGATTCGAGCAGGTATTGCGATGAAGTGGTGCACCCAGGCAACGGAAAGCGGAAGGTTAGTTGTGTTTGTCTACTACAAACTCCACCTCCGGAGGAATGTGTCCCAACTCTATATAGAATTTTAGTTGAGACATGCACTGCGGCGTTAATAAAAGCATAACAAATATTAGGTGATATTTTGATTATTTCGCTGCAAGAGGATATGATAAATTTTTATTTTAGAGCATAACTAGCATAGAAAATGCCTGTGTTGGGATAGCAGGTATAATTCTTACACCTCTGTTGGTTTGGGCTCATGGTCTCTATTTATTGTAGCAGATTTCGGTGACACAATTTTGATTGTGTAAGCGCTGCATCTCAAGGAATGTGAGAGATGGAACAGTGTTTCAAATATTTCCTTTCATATCGAGACTGATTGCCGCAGTATACTTCAATGTTCTACTAATGTCGCCACAAAACGGCCTGTAGCAATAGCCGCATATAAGAATTCAGAGCTATGGCGGACGCCAACTTCACGATACATCGACCTGAGACTTGTGGTCCCGCAAGTAAGAATCTTAACAGAGAGAAAGAAATCGCGTATTGTATAAATAAACTTCCAGATTGTGTTGAAAATACGAATGGAATGTATTGTGTCACCTTTGAAATTGCAGGTTAGAAAAATGAGAACAGTTGAAAGTTGAAAGATGTGTTGTCCCGTCCCCTGTCTTTACGTATATAACTCTTTCTAAACCTACATCATTACCAACGCGCTCACTAACAAGTATGTTATAGCGATAAAAACACATTGTTTAAAACAAGACAACAAAATCGGAAATGGGAAAATTGGAGTACTTTCCTAAATTCTTTGGAACTCGATGTTCCAAAAAACAACAACAAAGAAGGCATCAGACTGTTATGGTTTTTTTGCGTACTTTGCTTCACCTTATGTTGAACCGCGGCGGACGGCACATGCCATCGGAGCCATATTGTGTCGCGTGGGTGTCACGTGACTCACATGATACGTTCCCAGCGCAGGATTCGCTAAGATGGTCCGTCGCGCGCACTGCGACCCATCACAACATGCAACGAGAGTGTAACTACACTCTAAAAAAAAGGGCGTCATTTTACATTATTTTGTCCCATATAATGCACCCCAAAACTTCAATTCGACGTTCAGAGCACTATAGTCGAACAGACGACCCCAACTTTTACGAGGGGCTTGATAACGGTGCGATAAAACCTATTAAAGAGCTAAAGTACGTATCAAATACCACACAAAGAAAACACTGAGGTTTTGCAGTAGGGCCAAGAAAACCCCGATTACTTTTTTTTTGTAATCAGAAACACGTACACTAACTATTTTAATAAGTTGTACCACACGGCTATCAAGCCTCTCCTGAAAGTTAGTACCATCAGACAGACGTGAGTGCGCTGTACGTCAAGTTGAAGTCTTGGGTCTATTATATAGGACAAAGGGTGTAATAAAACTCCTTTTTTAGAGTGTAGTATAACTAATGAATGTGTGTGTAACACGGAGCTCACGCTGACCGGACTACTACATATTGCATTTAGACCCGTAAATAAACATATTGATATTGGTTATGCGCTTAAAATCTGTAGCAGCCAGACAAAAACAACAATCCATCATTAAACACTAGGCGTCATTTTTTAATAGTATACTATATGCAATGGGATCATCATACAAAATTCCTAACTCACAAACTGTCAAAGGTAGCATTATTGGCCACTGTTGCTCTTTCCTGCCGACAAAAGTTAAGATTCATATTTAACATGTTCTGTTTGGCTCACAGATTAACTACTGCCATTTAGTCTGGGTCACAACGACAAAAAGTATCATGAAAAACTAATAATTCTTCAGAAAAAAAATCTTATTTTTATTGCAGATGTTCCATACAACACACAGGCCGAACGACTATTTTTAAGCACAATGTCATGAAAATTTCCAGTGTCTATGACAATCGTGTGTTATATGCATATGTCTTTTCAACTTTAGAGTTGAATGCTTTTTTGGCGGATATAGCAAACATAACTAAACGTGAATCAGGCATCAATTTTTGTCACTAAGAATTCTAGAACGTTGCTTATTTCCGTACAAATGATACACTCTAGTCTCTTGCTCATAACTTCCCTACACTGCTTAACGTTTGCATGAACCGCATTCATATTAATTGTATAACTAAAAAAAAAACAGTGCACACTTTTTTGTTTTGTTTAGGTAAATAGAAACGTTTTTGCGGGAATTTTATAGGAATGATTTCATTTGTTTTTATAGAAATCTGTATGAAATGTGATAAGTTGGTTTGTACACTTTTAAAAGATTTTTAAATTGGATTATTTTTACATCATGCATTTCCTGTACGTGCAAGGGCATCGGACACAGTCAAGCTATCTCTTGGTAGCGTTTTGCCCAGTGTCCTCGGCAAAATGTTGCTGAAAATAAAGTTGACTCAAATAAACAAAACAGACAAGGAACAAAAATAAAAACGATGAATGCGAGACGACCAGAGAGGAAAGCGAAAGCCCGACTTCGCCAACCGGAGTCAGAAAGAAGAAACCCATCCCGTAGTCGAGGGGGGATTTGTGCACGACCTCCTCTCTCGTGAATCGCGTCCACCGCAGGGAGGGGACACCGAAAGGCGGACAACCTTGACAGTCAAGCTGATTTCGAGAGCAGAGGGCGGACGGCCGGTTAGGCCTGTCAATTTAGGAGTCGTCTGAGGCTAACGTAATCCCACTATTTGCGCAATCGTTTTTTTTTTTGTTTTTTTTTTTCGACTAGAATAAGAGCGCCAATTACCCGCGCGTAGGGAAATTTGTTGTTATGCGTATACATTGCAAACATTTTCAGTTACGCTTTCAGCTTGAAGGGACGCGAGATGAGATGAGAAACTTTGTTGCAAGGCGTTCATTATTCGGGCGACAAGACACATTACGAAAATACGTTTGGATAGAAACCGTGACAACTTCAGATAGTGGGTTAGACATCGTTTAGGGTGCAGATACAAAGTCGGTCACACTTGAGGTCGTTGTTGAGAGCCTTGTAAAATTTAACCGACAATGGCACTGCGAATAAAAAGTTCTCTTGCCAATATCACGGTAGGTCAAGCTCAGGAGACTGATGCTTGCTTTTATCCTTTTCGTGTCTATCATAAAAATTATTTTATAGAATGGTGGAATATTAGTAAAGGACCTAAATTCGCGTATGCCCATGATAGGCTAGTCCTACAGATTAAATCTGAATTCTTTATAATTTAGTCGATTTATCAAAACACATTTAAACTAAAGGCGTACGATTTAATATATCTGATTCTGCCGTGCGTGTCGATCGTATATTGAAAATTATTGAGTATACTCTGCTTATGCCACTGTTACATAAATAATGTAAAGTAAATGCGGAGTTTTACCACACAGTTTTTCTTTAAACAAATGCATTGTTTTAGGGTGTCCTTTATTTCTATGATTCTCTTTTCGTGCCCTATATACTGTGCGTCTCCAGCTACTTCCATTCATTTATTTACTTCCATCATACATAGGCGTGATGAAGACAGGGAAAAAAACTCTGCAAAAGGTACAACTTGACGAGGTCCCTGCCCCCTAACGGCAGATCGGCAGGCAGGGAAAAGTCAACACAACGCTTTAGAGGGGGATAGAGACAGACAGTGCCGTAAGGGTGAAAATATTAAAAGTTAGAGGTAGACATTTTGCGCATTGTTTTCTTATTAAGTGCATCAATACAAGCATGTCGGTCTTTTAAAAAGTTCAGTACGGTTGGCAGTGCGCGCTGCACCATTTGAAGCCCGCAGCTTCTTCTAGGACGAGGTACTCTCAAGGATCCGGCGCTACGTACTCCATATACCATATGTTTAACACTTAGTCTAGAAAACCGCGGTCATGGGCGGTTGAAACATTCCAGGGATGCCGCGTATATTGTCGAAAGCTTATAATTGTGATATTCTGGTATTTTTATCACTTTATGCTTATAACAACAGGGATCAGTGTGTGCGTAATACGACGCAATGGCTACTACTCGGATTGCTTTCTTCTGCAATAAAAACAGTTTATGAAGATTAGTACTGGTCGTGGTTGCCCACACTAGGTGACAATAGGATATGCGATAATTCAACAATGCATTATAAGCTAAGAGTTTAACATTAGATGGTAACATATGGCGATGTTTATATAGAATACCTACAATATTCGAGAGTTTAAGTGCAAAATTCTGAATATACGTATGAGACCCCAAGCATATGCTCATGAAAAATTACTACTAAAGTTTTAACAGTGCTTACAAATTCAATTTCCGAAGAGTTCAACATTAACTTTTCAGTAGCATTGCACATACTATACCTTTTGATTAAAAGATAATGGCTTTTGTCATATTTTCATTTATTTCTAAAGAATTCGTGGCAATTGATGAACTAAGCTTTTTCTGACATATGCTTGCATCTGCAACTAATCTGTCAGCGTTGTTCCCTGAAAAAAATATATTGGTATCGTCGGCATAAATGACAAATGAGGTGTTACCTGCGATGACGACTATACCATTTATGAACAAATGAAAAGGCAATGGCCCTAAGACACAACCTTGATGTACCCCTTTTGAAAAGTAAATAAAAACCTTCGGATCAGTAATTCTACGAAGAAACACCAGACCTTTCCCAAATTCTTTAAAGTAACGAAGTACTATCTCACCTTCTTCATAACTTTGCATCAGAGTTTTCACTTTATTACAATTCCAAAAGAGTGATTTCGCCCAACAGGAACATCCACCATGAAATCTGATACATCATTCAATCCTTTTAACTATAGTGCAATATCTCAAATCAGTGTGCGAATCTAAAATGAGGAACAGTATGCCGAGTGTTTACCCAATAATGAGCCGAAAATGTTAGTGAAAAAACGACAAAATCGAAAAATCGAACGAGAGGTACCGTGTTGATTACTATTGAGGGGACTGAATATTAAGGTATATACCGTGCAGGAATATTCAGCATTTAATTAGTCTCATACATAAATAAACAATTTACGAGATAAATTAAAGGAATAATTTCATTGGAATCTTGATGGAAAAGATAAAAAAAAATCATTCATATGCCAATTTTAGAGAATGTTTGAGCGCTTGTTTTGGTTTTCTTGGTGCCGAAAATGCCTCCACATTTGACGTGCCCGTACAGGTTTTTTTGTGTCTGTTTTTGTTTTCTTCGGATTTTTTCACCCTGCGAGGCTTGTACCTATAGCACGAGAGGTCATTTTCGGCACTACAACACTTTCATGTGCTGCAGGTCTTTCTAAAATTTATTGATTTTCGATGGCGCTCAACATGGTTATTATTAGAGTCATATGTTTACTTTTACTAGCAAAAAAGTTATTTTTGCAAGACTAATCAAGAACCTACTTATCCGAAACACTATGTAACTCACTTAATTCGTCTCTCGGCCGCGACTAAGGCACTACTTTTTTTTCTTTTTTTTCCTCAGGGAGGGATAGTTTTCGCAGGAAAAGTCCAGGGAATGTTCGGTAAACGTCCGCGGGAGGCAGGATATTGCCGCGTGCATAACCAAGTTGACATCTCGCGCGGCTCCCACGGAGGCAGCGGGTCCGAACCCCAGCAGCCTAGTTCATCAGTTTATCGTGCACGACTCTTCGAGAAAAGTATTGCAGAATTATAATGTATATCTTGTTGCAGTGCAGAATGTTCTAAACTATGCAATCTGCATAAAAGACTGCTGAGCCTGGCAACACCAGGGATGTCGCCGCCTTACAATCCACGGTTCCTCTGCGTTGGTTCATTTCAGGTGTATGAGCTTGAGCACCAATGGAGATAGTGGTCGTGTTTCAACTCTTCACAGTGTTAAAATCTCGTGACCTTACACTACACTGTTTAAATAAAAGGTAGTACTATTTACTAGGCAAAGGCTAGTAACTGCTTGTTGCATATCTTGGTGCGTACGAACAGTAGGTAGTAAGGGTCAAGCTAGCAACGGTTATTAGGCAAAGAACCTGGTGACCGTTACTAGCCTCCAAGTAAAACCAGTGTACTTCACTACCTCTAATTAGTAGCTCACTATACCTACCGACACAAGACCGGAAATGCAATAAACCACGTGATTTCCGGTGAAAAAAAAGGCGACTGTGTTTATACAACTTACCCCCAAACGGCAGGCGCAAAAAGAATTAAAAGTGAAAATGAGTAACCCGGGTTGCGCTAATCACCGCACAAATAAAAGTATAAAAAAAAGAAAACGAATATATACCGTATTTTCTGAGTTATGGTCCGCGGACTATACATGTTTAAAAGTGGAAATTTTAGGCATGTTTTTCAATATCGTTCATTATGACGTCACGTGACGAATTTTGCAAATGAAAGAGCATGTTAGCGATGATTTACGTATAATGCGAGCTTCTTTGTGAGCTGAGAAAGCATACATTTGCCGTGGTGTGCCGTGTGCGAGAAGATTTTTAGTTTCGACGAAGCACCAGGTGCGGACTATGCAAGGCGCGCGGACTATGCACCGGGTGCGGATTACCAAGCAAAACCTTTTTTTTTTCGGCCTAAATTGGCTTCTGCGGTCTATACAACGAATGCGGACTTTGGCCCGGAAGATGTGGTAGTTTATGTTAACACTTCCACATTTGGAACTAGATACACATCTTGCACACAGGCATTTTAAGCGCACACTTGATGCAATTCATTCAACACAGATCGCATACAAATACGAAGAACGCACCTGACACGCTTACTCTAATCCCTCTAATCGCTAATTACCTTGATTGCCCATAAGCTTATTATAAGGACCGTTTAGGTGCGCAAACTTGCCGTTGTGCATCACTATGTCAGTAAATCATGTTGCAAATAGTGCTTTTTTCGTGCCAATCTCCTTCTTCAAGGAAGTTTTCAAATGTTTCATGGCATCTGTCTACTGGTAGAAAACAAAGGTAGGCACGGAAATTAATTGCGACAGTCGATAAAACAGCCTCCCCCAGAGGTTCTCAGCATCCATGTCTTCTTTTCCCCACATAGCAGCCGGGAACCAGCTTTCTCGTCGCTTACGTTAATCGAAAATAAGAACGAATGCCGTCGCCGTCGGCGAGAGATTTCTTTCTTGTCGTCAGCCGCGGCGAACGAAGGCTGTAATTGACGGTGAGTACGTTGCGCGACAAAAATGCATGGAAAATTAATACCGCATGCAGCTCGCATCTTAAACTGCATGTAGTCCACTGACGAATGCTCGCGTTTTCGGGGAAGATGTGCGCGAATACAGAGACTCGTAGAGTGCCAAAACATATTGTTTATTAGTCCTAAAGCTTGATACACTATTTACGACGAACATCAACGGTCGTGACAGTTCACTGTCACGACCCAAGACAGCTCAATCGGAATCATTTGTTCACAGAACACACACAGACCGTGAAAAAAACAGCCTCAGTGCCAAGTAGGAGCGAAGCAGCGAAGCTTCTTGGACGGGGAAACCTATACCACGGAACCGGCCGAACGATCGCCGTGGAGCAGCGGATCCGAGGACGAACGGACGCTTGTAACCGGTTCGTTAGATCGGAGCAGTCCCCGTGCACGCACACACTCCCCCAGTCGAACGCATGAACGTTAACTATGCACACCAACACGGGTACACGAGAACATCACAGAAGATACGGCAAAAATGGCAGGTTCAGATTGCAGAAATGAGAGTCTCGTAAACACCGACTGGTCCCAACCTACTTGTCGTACAATGTTGCCAAGCGTCCATTGCGAATGAAAAACATACCGTTTAAGAATGAAAAAAAAAAGAAAAAAGAATGAACCGTTTTTGGGTTGAAACGTTTTTAGCACTTGAAACGTGGTTATTTTCAACCCAGTTAAAACCAAAATGAAAATATAAACGCGCCGAAGAGAATGCAAACGGGAAGAAAGTCAGAAGCCGCATGGCCATTGCATCAACAATGGCTGCGCTTGACTGGGCTCGCGGCAGCGCTGGCTTCCACGACGTTCTGGAACGGAGGCTGCGATCGCTATAAAGTCAGCTCCAACTTTTAAACACGCCACCTCCTACAATATTTGATGCTACGATTGTGTGTGGATACCTCCCCCTGCGTTCCGAAACAGTAAGTTCGTCGCTAACGCTGGCCATTGGCGATGCAGCAGGCGCCGCCATCTTGTCCGCGCATTTAATGTAGTAAAATAGCTAGAAAAAAAAAGTAACGGTCAGAAAAAGGATGTAACTGCCGCATTTAGCAACGTTTTATTACTTATTGTGAGTTTGAGGTTGCAAATAGTGAAAAGTAGTAATGGTAAGAAAGAGGCAGTAACTGCTGCAGTTTCTAGCTTTTGACTAGCTTTTTTTAAAGAGTGTATGTCTACACGCTGACCTGAGCTCTCTCAAGGCACCAATAGACGGCGCTTCGACTCCGTAAATTACACTAAACAAACACACGCAATTGACACCATACTATGGCTGCGCTGCTAAAAATTAGGAGTCAAGGTGTCGAGACATAACCTATTTGCACAGTGGTCCTGAATACCTCCAAGTGATATATTCGACGCCAGATGTGCCTTAAGGTTTGGAAGCCTGTACTTAAATTAGGAGTATTAGTAAATGCCAAATGTATAGACCGCTCTATTATACAGACTCAATTAGTTCGCGTATTCTAGCTCCTTTAATAGCTATCCAGTTACGAGACCTACCCGTAGTACATGGCTCCCCCTAGTCTGAACAGCCTAAGACTGTCGTTTTAAGAGATTAACTTTTTTATTTGTGCAAACATTATGCGAACGACATGCACTCCTCCATAACGTAGACCGCCACGGGAGCCGCACCTCAAAAGAGGTGCGGCTCCCTTTTCAATCACCCGCAAAAAAAAAAGGCTATGGGACAGAGGACGCCGCTCGCACCAGGATCCCGTGAAATATCCGCCCGCGTTTCTTTCTCCCCGAGGAGAGTGCTCGCCCGCGCGTGAATTCGTCCTCATCGGCGAAGACAGCGGCTCTGAGAATAGCTTTCGTTAAGACAGCTCTCGAGTGCCATGTTCACTTGCACGTCACGTTCGTCGATCCTTTTCCTCCCTCTCTCTTCCTGCCTTCTTTGCCTTCCTTTGCTGGCCCTTTTTTTTTCATTGTCCCCCGAATGTGCCTCGTTTGGCGCCGCCCGCGGTCGAGGTGTGAGAAACCCGCGTTCCTTGAAACACCGTGGCGCTGGCTGCAGCGTAGTATCTACTCCGTTCGGCCCGTACGCTGACAGTGCCGTGGAGGGCTACGCGCCAGCCGGACCATCCAACCGCCTCCTTTTCTAACACCTGACGACGACATCTGCGCGTTGGTAAGGGCAGGAGCGCCATCACGTGCAGGAAAGATAGACGCACGGCTGACTCAACGAGTACGTAGATTCCACCGTACTGTCGACACCGCACTGTCCTACCGTGATAGCGAGCGCGCCGCTGTCTTTATATTCAACCTTAATTTTCTCGCACGAGAAACGGTAGACGAAAAAAGAGAAAATAGAAAAAGGGAAAAAGAGGGACATTGTCCCTCTTCCAACCTCGTTTGGTGCCGCGTGCTATACTTCTCACTTCCCGAGTAACAACACTGTTTCGTTGAGGGGACGGGACGATAGTGCGCAGGGAGAGCGGACCAGGCAACGGATGTAAGCCTGCTTGCTGTGTTTTGTCCTTCTCGAAGAAAGGGGAGGTCTCCTCGGCCTAATTACATTAGGCTCGAATTGAAATTCTAATCAGGCGCCGTGTTCACAGCCCGCGGCTTCGCGCTCGAACGAGATTGCGCAAGAAGCGAGCCTCATTTCAGTAGGGGCGAAGAAAAAAAGAAAAAAGAAAAGAAGACTGACGACGTTTCGAAACTTGACATGCGTCCGAGATATAAAGGACCGGAATGGAAACAGGCGTGGGGGACACAGTCTCACGAGCGAGAATTCAAATGAAGCCCGAAAGTTCGTTTGCAAAACCTTGCTCTCTAGCCGTGAAATAAGTGTTGATGCCATCTAATGAACTTTGCCTGGGTCTATTCTAGATTGGACGTTTCGCAGTCCCGTTTTAATACAGGTGTAATGATGTTAGCTTGGATGTTTGTGGGCTATAAACTTAGGCACGAATATATCGTAGTATAGAAAAAGAAAATTATTTGTGATTATTTACATACACCGCCTCTTTTATTCCGGTTCGTAAAATGTTGTGAAAACTAAATTTAGAGTTATTTTGTTACATTGCAAGCGTATTAGACGCAGCGTAATATTTACGTTTACGTCGGTGAGATAAGTAGTCAACAATATAAGTGATAATCTTAAAACTAAGCAAAGGAATACGGACCGCACAATACAGAATTTTAGTGTCCTACTGACCACTTTTCGGCTTCTCCACAATCACAAGAAATTGACGAGCGAAGAAACTGTTTTTTTTTGTTTTTTTTTGCATTAACTCTTTATGAAAGTAAGCCTCGATACAGACTTGCATATTGTGACTTCTAATGGTGATTCTGTAAGTTTTTATATGGAAAGGCGTTCACCCCATTTCAAGGCATTCTAATTTTCTGTTGTTAATTATTCACCCAACGAATTTCACTCTCTTGTTACTAAAATCCGAGCAGTCAAACCTCTCGCTACTGCTGTAGACGAAGCCCATTTGGTCCATGTAGCAATGCCAGAAAACGTTATCGTTTCCTCTACTAAGTTATTTCTGAACGCCGTTTTTCAAGATTCCCTGATTTGCCATTATTGGTTATAAACTTATATTTATATCATATGCTTAGTCAAGTGTCCGGACTAATGAAGCGTGCCGCTTGAAAAGACAAAGAATGGTTCGGAAATGCTGAATTTTATTGTCCCATGTACAATACAGGAACTTATTTAAAAACTTCACATAGAAGGCACGTCATATGATCGGATAAAGCAACTGTTCATTAACATTATGAATTAAAAAAAAAAACACAAAAAAACTGAATATTGCATGCTTATTTTTGTTTATTATTTGTTAAGTTTTACTGCCGTGATGTTGTGCAACTTTGAATAACTAATGTGCTGACAAAGCTGTCAGATCATATTGGAGGCAGGGACTTTTCAAGCAGTACGGCGTAGGTTTTCCCATGTCTACTTTTTCACATCTTCAGAGTCAGTGAATATAATTTAATTGTATATTGTCACTTAAAACTTTCCTTGCAAGATGCTTAAAAAAAACCACAAAAAAAAAAAAAACAGTTCATTAAGAAGCGCGTAAGCGTCATCAACACTTATGCGCTGGCTGTAGCACCACGTCTACCTCCTCGATTGCCAGTAGCAACAATCATTCTCGCCAACCAAAATCCCCCAAAAGCAGCAGGTTAGGGCTCTCACTCAGCGCCTATACCGTTCAGCAGCAGTCTTTTTTTTGCCGGGGAGTTAACCTCCCTCTTTCTAGCTTGGCGTGCTCTATAACGATTTGCGGATAATCACCGCTCGTCTTAATCACCTCCTCGCAGTCCGCTGATTTCCCTCGGGTCATTAGGTTCTGCATATGACAGCTGTTCTTGCCTTGAATCGCGATTGGACCACTTAACCCGAACCCCCTCCCACCACTCCAACCCGACTGCCGCGAGCGTGGCAGTTCGACGGGGCGTTTTTATGCGAGAAAGTGAAGTGGCGAACAACCGTGCGTGCATAGTGTACCCTAACTGCTTTCCAAGCTTGTGCCGTGCAAAAATATGCGTCGTTACAGTGCTGGTTTTGCCTTTGCCGAGCGCCGTTCTCTTTTATTTTTTTGTTTGTTTCTGTTTGGTTGGTTCAGAGGCGTTAGGTACAGGGTTGGCAGATTTGCATTGTAACTCAGAAGAGCGGTGCGTTTTGCCCTTGGTGGGGTCGTCGGTTAATTTTGCTGGTTCCTCTGGGAAATGCCAACGCTCGCACTTTTTGGCAGAGTTCGCGACGTGCAGGCGAAGCGAGGGAAGTAACGGGGCTCAGGGGTAGCCTGGAAAGGCATAAGCGGCGTTAGGGAAATGCTAAACTTTTTCACTGTCGCAAACGATGATTGAAGGCTTAGCGTGGCCATGGTAATGTCGCGTTCAGTCGGAGGTACTAATCCTTGTTTTACCCAACTTTAACCAGGTTTTGCTGACTCGCTGTGTAATACTCTTTCTTCTCGTAAATATGCTGTGTATCCTACTGTCAACCAGAATGAACTGCAGGCAAACCTCGTTGTCTGCCTAGTGTGTCCCTACATTTATGTATTTTTATGCGTATAACGTTGATTTCTCAAATCTCGTGTTTATCACAGTAGTAAACATCAGCAAGCTTTTGCTTTTACACAATTTAACTTAGACGCATCACTAACAATAATTAGCATAGTAACAACTTGTGTGCAGGGCATCTAATGATTGCGAGATATCTACGGCCCGCGCGATGCAAAACAACCACCTTAAATTGACGTCACCAGGAATATCTAAGAAAAACAAACAGACAAACGAAAACAGGCACCACAAAGAACTATCAATAAGTAGTTGGCCACAAAATCGAAGCTTTGGAGGAATTTCAAATCAACTAATGGCGTTATATTTAAAAAAATTCGGTCCGAATAACAGACTGGGCAGGCCTGTGGGTTTAGTTAAAGAAACCCTTCGCCAGTGACAGGGCTCCACCGTGCAACAGCAGCGCATTGTGCTTTTTCTGGCAATTACAAGTTTTGTTTAGGGTTTATTGGGATTCCTGTAAGCTTGTGCGGTGAGCCTTCAGATAAACACGGGAAACTGTTGTGGTAGGCGGGTCTCATGAATGAAAGTGCCGGGTAGTGGAATACGTTGAGGTCTGGGTTAAATGTTTTGGAATGTTTCGCCAGCCTCGCAATAAATTAATTTAACTTATTGTGTGAATTTAAGTAGCACTGACTACAATCCACGTGACTGATTATTTTTAGATCATTTTTATGGCTTCCGTCTAAATAAAGTGGCAAGATAGCAATGTGCGGACGCCTCTACAAGGTGATTCCGAGAACGACGGCCGCGCCTTGTCCGAACCACTTGGCTTGAAATACTGACAGGTAGCTCAAAAAAGAACGGCTATAAACTATGATGTGGCAAGACTAAATATGATGCGTAGCTAAATATATAAGCTATCCAGAGGCATCTTGTACATATTAGACAACCTAATTAAAGGTTATCTTGCCCCAAGTTTGCAATAACAAAAAAAGCCTGTCAGGTATGTTATACTTTGACGTTTTCACAACACTTATCATAGAGTATTCTCTAGACCCATTTGTCTTTCTGATATGGCTAAGAAAAAATCGGCGTAAATATTGAAATAACATATTTATTCCATTTTTGCAAGGGTCGGTACCGGCTCCGAAAAAATGATTTGGCGGCATTTTTTCTAGTGGGCTCGGCAAGAACCAGCGACGGAGGAAACTGTTTTACCATATCATACACTAGCGTATACATCTTGCAACGCAGGAATCCGTTAGAAACATAGTGATGAATCAAATGAAGCACGAAAGTTTATATTCATACACGTTGAAAAAGTTTTTGCAGCTTGACAGACGTAGCACGTGTTGAACCTAATATTAAAGCAGTTATGTGTACTTTCTGACGAAAAATTCACAACGAGAAGGCTGTTCTTATCCAGTGGACGTCTTAATATGGCTGGGAAGATTGGGAAGATTTGGAAAGCATTTAGACCACCTAGAGAAGCCCCAACAATTGTTTCCCTAGTTTCAACATAAAGCCCCCCTCACCCCCCCCCCCCCCCTCTTTATAATACCCAGTCTACAAAGAGAAAAAAAAAATTAGAAGAGAGAGTTATAAGGTTTTGATAATACAGAGCACATAGTAATATGGCTACGGCTCCTCCACAACCCTTGGTTTATTGCTCCACACTGCTCAGTCAGCGTAAGAGAAGGTGAGCCCAATAGCTCCAGCTTTGGACCCTTTATTAGATTCAATACAATTGTACGGCTACGCGGCAGTTGCGTGCGCCTAGCATCAACGTGATTTGACCCGGGCATTATTAATATTACCACTCAGTTCATTGAGCTCAACATTCTTCTTTAGCTCTATGAACGCGCCTGAATTGAGAGCCCTCTGTGTTCATATGCCCTTAGTGCACTTTACGTTTCAACGCCATATTCGCTGAGTGCGCACGCACTCAAAGTAGATGTTTGATAGAGGATTCATGTAATCGAAATATACTTTGCATTATTTATCCGAGAGTACATATTTGTCTCATAAAGTGTAAAATCAGTATATTTCCAGTGAATTATTTTTCGCCAAGGGCTTTTCGATCGTTGCCATCTTCAAATCGGATACATAACTGCAAAACACGGTAAAAATATGTTAGGTTATACTTTTGCGTGGACGAGGAAGCTGGCCATGGGCATATCATAAACGCAGTAAGTGAAAAATTCTGTATTAATTAAATTCTCCACCAACAGCACCGTTTACTGTCTTTATAAGCATGCGGAAGCTAATTAAAAAGTGCCTTGATATTACAGAACCTTTCGCTGCGGTTACTCTACATTATGCTTCGGTGCGAATAATATTAATAAATAAAAATTACCAAAATAGTGTTTCATGGTTTCTTCAAAATTTCCTTTAACCAAACAAAAAAGAAAAAAAAAACTAACAGCAAATTTAGTTTGCAAGTGGACACAAAAAGCTCTCCCCGTGTTTAAAAAAAAAAAAAAAGCTTCCATGCTGCTGCTTTTAATTATTTCTGCGTGTTATTTGGCCGTATAACTCAGAATTTGTTTTTAATGTAGATCAAGGATTGCGCAAAGTACTCTTATACATGCTGCATTCTTGTTTTGCAACAAGAGTGAAAAGTACCGAGGTTTTTTGTAGTACAATATATTTCACGCTTAAACGTTACACATCGCTTTAGTTAGGGTGCGAATGACGCATTAAATGCAAAAAGTTTTTTTTTATACTTGGAACTGAGGGAAAAGAACAAATAACAGTGAGATAAATTAGCTTACATTTTTATTTTTTTACGAATCATCAACTCAGGAAATTCACTCGAGCTGGAACCCAAATAGAACAAGCACAACCTAAGAAAATAGCTTCCCAAACACTAGTGTTTGGACCTGCAGCAATAACACTTGAAATTTAAATTATACTGGCCTTTTTTTGAGTTTTATTTGACACACCCGAATAGTATTAAAAATAAGAACCAGATACAAATATGTATTGCTTATAATTTATTTCCATGAGAGGAGGTTATTCAGATGCATATTTTAAATAAAATCAGAAGCCACACACGTTTATCATAGTTGTGTAGCGATTATTACGATATTACTGTGGATTAATAATCCAAACACACAAAAAAAATATTCCTGAAACTTTGCCAAATTAATGTACAACTGGTTTGTCATCTTTGAGCAGTTGTTTCTACTGAATCTTGTCGGATATTTCGTTTCAACCATATAAAAAAAATAAAAGTCACCAAGATTGACTAAAGATCAGCGCATAACTTACTCATTTTTATACCGAATTGTACTATACTTCGTCTCACCCTATACGATGGACTAAAGGCAGAAGCTACAGACCGCCAGATCCAATCACGAGCCACTTACAAGTTGCGTGGTATTTCGCTTCGATGCGCGTATCGGCACCCGCGTCTCGAATCACTAATGGGGAGGGGCGGACGGTAGTTTGGATTGAATAGCACTGAGTGACTCAACAATTTTACATTGCAAAGAAAGCTATGTCATACAGGCTCTTTGCAGTGTCGAAGCTATAAAAAAGATGCAGCGCTTTTGAACTGGGAGGATCATTCGTCCACCCCTAACCAATGCTAAGCGTGTCATATTTTAGCTTGCAACGTGATTGGACCTTGCGGCCCGTGGCTTTGGCCTTTAGTCCATCGTAAGATGAGACGAAGTATAGACGTTTACTAAAACTTGATAAAATCATATTCCATTTTGGTATAGCTCGACGTAAAATCAACTCTGTTTCAAAATTTTATTTCACAGGTTAATTCGTCTTACCGCCTTTTAAAAGGTCGAAGATTATCATCATAAACTGAGAACATATGTGCAGGGCATGGCTTCTAAAACCTTTCTTGAAAAAATTTGCCATATTACAATTGAAGGACTTACACACTGCCGACTCTGCCCACCGTAGGAGCACAGCGTGACTATTCTACGTTTCGCCTTAAGTTCCGACAAAGCCGATGCTACCAGCTGATGAGACCAAGGATAAAACGCCAAACATGCACCGATACGGTGTTCCTCGCGTTTTTGTACGTGTTCTGTTATAGCTGAACCAACCATGTACAGGGGAGCCCCAGTGACTAGCACATTTGAGACTGCTTGATTGGTCCCATGAGCTTGTAACGTCAGCTGCGTCTGGACTTAAGACGATGCAAAGTATAGCAAGATCACGATCGATAAAACACAGCGAGAGTTAGCAGCCTATAGGTATAACAAATATCCCGTGGATATTTGTAACAAGGCTGTTTTCTTAAAATGTTAGTCGTACCTCTTCTGTTTCTCATCCGAGGGATTTAAGTGCAAAACTCAGGAGAATATAAATATTTATTTAATATAGGCATATTAAAATTATCCACCGGAAAATGTGAAACAGGTTAAAGTAAATTTTTAAGAAATATAGGTAGTCAAGGGCACGAACAGAGGTTCTGAAACCTTGTATCTACTCAGACGTATGCAATAATAACGTTTGCTAAAATGCAGGCGTTCTTAACAGTGTTGTACACGTTCCTCAAAAAAGTAACGAAAGCTCGTTCCTCGATCCTTCTGATTTTCGGAACGCGTACCCGTTACAAGTTCCATCTGTAAGAAAGGAACTCGTTCCCGTTACAGTTAAAAAAAATGGAATGTATCGTTACATACACGTTACATTCGCATTTTTTTTATTACCATAACTAGTTAGATCAAGCAAAGTTTCTTTTTTATCTATCCCGTTAAATTGCAACATACGAATTTGAATGCAGTGATTGCAGGGCAACAGGAGAAGAAGACACATGACAGCGGGGTTATTTTTGTTGATATATTCACCTTTAAAAATCTCAGCGTTTAACCATATTCCTGTTTGGGATAGGCGATTCAGACGAGCCAAATATACTGTTACTCCACATTGCACGAGCTTTTTACGACAACCTCACACGTTTCAATCTAACAAAGTACCTTGTTTGAACTTAACAACGGTTGTTTCTCGATGTTGGCGTCCGCAAGACGATCAAGTAAAGAAGAGGGCATGGCTTTTGAAGGCCAGTCTTGAAAAATACAAGTCCTTCTCCGTGAAGTGTAGATTCGTTGTTATGTTTGAAGGCTGGGGACAAGGGGAGAAGTAAAGATTAATATATTGTATCATTTATGTCACCAATACTCGGGGTACAGGGTGCGTTCGATGTCAGGTAACCTGTCCTTTTTCTGTAGCTGTAGGTCTGTTTGTGGAAGTTCAGTGATGGCTATAGTCAGCCTTAGATTTCTGGGAGTATGAGTATTCGTAGAAGAAAAGAAAGAGGCTAAGTTTGAAATGTACCTCTTTCTGTGTCTTTTCCTCCGACTAAACATTTTGCGTTTCGTGCCGCACTCTCGGGCACTGCAAAAATAATAAATGTCCGCTAGCTCTCCTGCACCCGACTGTTACCAAGCGAGGACTACACAAAAAAAAAAACCTAAGTAACCAAAAATTTAACGAGACCCTGCTCTTTGTAAAGATATGGTTTTTATACTTTTTAAAATTTTCCTCTTAGAAATAGAATACAAATTACCCCATGGGACGAAACAATTGAGCGCCGTTCCTTTTTCCGTTCCTGTAAAAATGTAACGAGTTCCCGTTCCAGTTTCATCGATGCAAAATGGAACGGCGGCGTTCCTTCGTTCCTCCTAAAAAGAACGCATTCCAGGAACGCCGTTACTTGGAACGCCGTTCCGTAAAACATTGGTTCTTAATAAGAACAAATGTTTTTGCTGAGAAATTATTCGACAAAACAAAATGTTGTCAGGCTTCATACACTACATAATATTGCTGGCTGTGATCTCGTACGTCCTTGTGAATTTTCCTGCGGCGCATAAAAAATCCACCTAGTCGCGTTTGGGCACGCGGATTCCCCGCGGAATGGTGCCTCTGGGGTACAAATGCGACATTGCCGTCTAAATAAAAAAAAATGCAACTTGTGATACCTTCGTCAAAAGCTCAACATATAAAGAATGAATCGGAATTTAATTTATAACTTAAATTTTGTTTTTAATTTTTGTTATCTTAAAATAAAGCTCAGCAATCTTTATTTCGCGTAGGCCAAACAGATATAGCCTTAAATTAAACTCACAAAAAACACTACTTTAAAAATAAGCAGAGTACCTTGTTCAAACATTTTGGCTAAAGGGGGCATTCCATTAAATTCTGAAACAATGAAACTTCTGTTGTTGTTTTTTTTTTAATATTTTATTTAGCGTATACCGACGTTAAAGATTCAAAGCTATTGTTTCTGCTTTGGTTTTTGGTAGCTATACGAGGCTCATCGAGGCTATCACGCTCTGGAGGGCCGTTCTAGCGCGAAGTAACCACGCAGTATCTGAACTGACTCTGGATAATGACCGGCACGAGGATCAGGCATCAGAACACCCTCCGTTCAGCATGGTTCACTTACTTTGAAATAGGGAACTTGTCTCTGTCTCTGTCTCCTTCTTTGTCTTGGGTTCCAAACGTAGACGGGAAGAGAAACGTTCTACTGCTCGATTTGTTCGGGGTGCTTACGCAGATGCGTTTCTATCTTGAACGGCACTGAATGCGTAATGTCCTTGTGCTCGCTTTATGGATGAAGCCCCATTTTTGCGTTCGTGCATCGCCCGAGCACATTGTGATCCCTCCAACAAATGGTTTCCGAGAACGCTTTAACACTTATTCTTGTCTTTTTGTTTTTGTTCTTTGCTCCGACAGTAGAGAGCAACCGAGTTTCGCGGCTGATGCCCTTGGCTATGCGTAGATTGAGCGTAACTTGTTCTTATTTCTTTGAAATGCGTTGGCAGTTTCAAAGGCTTTGTTTTGCTGAATGTTCTCATAGCTGCGAAAACAAAGCTTCAAAATGATGCAATGTACAAAAAAATGATAGAGCAGAACAGCGCTGGAATGTAAAAAAGAAAGAAAGAAGTAACATTAGGGTCCGCGCGCATTGCACTACGTGTAGATTCATGCACACACATTGCTGGGGCGACTGAATTATGTCCATAATCAGAATGGCGATGGTTACATCAAAAACAGCCGAATATATATTTTGTCCTTACTCACAAGCACACATTCAGCAGCCTGTTTACCTCGAACCCTGTTTGTTTGCGTCATGTAGATTTTTCAAAGGGCGCCACTATACATGTGCCTTACGCTGAGTATACTGCGCTCATCGCAGTTTCTGAAGTGCGGACGATTCCTGCCAATATATCCCAGAAATAACTGCCCATTGGTAAATTCGCGTGGTAAATGTGGTAAACGTCTTAAAATACGCACCTACAATAAAAACAAAACAAAAAAACTCCTGGGGCTTGTTAGTCGCTGGATGTTTCTTTTTTTCTTCGTATAGATGAGTATTTTTCTGGAAAGTAGTCAAATAGACGCACGGGGGCCATGTCTTAGTGCCCCGTCACAGAATTCGGTTTTAGCTCTTAACATATTTTGTTTTCCTCATTCAACGTAGGTTGCAGTGATTGGCTATCCGAGTGTTTTACGGAAAAGTAGAATGCACGGGAACGTTTTATTTTCTGAGGGCCTGAAATTGAGCAGTCCAAAGGAGGGTGATGGACACGGCCGTCGAGCTGGCTTAATGCGGGGTACGAGCGAGTGGCTGACGCCTGAGCAAACACGGCAGACGCGAGGTATTGCGGCGAAATGAAAAGACAACAGGAGGGGAGAGGGAGGCTGGAGGGAGAAAGACCGTGATATAAATAAGAAAAGGTGAAAACCTGGCCTGGGGTTGTTCCTAGTTTCCACATTGGCGATGGTCAAGCCATGCGTTATGAGAAAACGGTGGCTGCACGGAAGTGTTATTTATTCTGCACGCCCGGACGTTTGGGCACAATCTTTTCGAATGGAATTTAGTACATGTTCGTCTCCTTTTTTATGTCTGATATTCCTTCTTTTTATATTGCTGGACGCCCCCCTCCCTCCCTCCCTCCTCCTCCTCCCTCCCCTCCCTCCCCTCCCTCCCCGCCCCCTAGAAAAAGAAACACTAAAATTGGTTTGGTTCGCACAAAGATGCGGAGAATGGCGAAATTCGGACATGATATTTTTAATCTTTCCTCTTCAAACATATCCCTCATGTTCCTACAAAAGGCTGTTCCTGTCCGCAATACGCTTCCTTTTCTGGTATTCGCTTCGTTCCTCTAGCTTGTTTTCGTTTTCTTTTTTTTTTTTTTTTTTTGTGCCAGCCCAGACTTTACATTGATCCCGCATGAACGTTAAACTTCGGCCGTCTTTCACCGACAAGACTCCCATGTTTCTAAAAGGCAGCGCAAATTCCGCGCTTGCTCACAATAGGTTTCCGAAGAAAGCCGCCTACTTCTATTTTCTCAAAACAAAGGGGAAAATTGGCGCGACGGATACGAACGACCCGTCTAATTGTTTATCTTCCTGAAATGTTTCCTTTTTCTTTCTCTTGTCGGTGGGTTTGTGTGTGTGCGCTCTCCTTGGAGATCGTGGTTGCGGACGGACTGTTTGGTTTACACCAGGGGTCCTGAACCCCGGCACCCGGGTCAAATTTGGCTTGCGGGCCCACTATCTTATATGCGCCGGCTGTTGCGAGGCGATTCGCATGAACGGGAGTAAGAGTATGTGCGTAAGGGTCTACACCTCTGTTACGTAGGGGGGTAAGAACCTTGCTAAGGGGTAGGATTCGCAAAGTTTTTTTTGCAATGTAGGCTTCGCTCATGAGACCCTCAGTCTTTTGAAAACGAATTGTGGTCAGCTAACGACGTCTTGTCACGATTCGATAGCAACTGGTCCGGTTCAAAGCGGTAAACTTTTGTAGGTTTTTACTTTTACTCCAAAGTAACATCACTCTTCTGCATACTTTACATATTAGGTACAGATTTAAAGTTGTTTGATACGTCAGCAATTATGCTGGCCACTTAACTTGTTCCTGCGGACAAAAAAATATTGCGGCTCCAACTGATTGCTTTTATTGAACTGGTCACCGAATAATGTAATATACCCATGAAAATCTCAATGCACACATTACTTGAACATGCAATGATGCTAAACAATAATGATACGTTTTCGAAACAAAGTTTAGATATGAAATCGAGGCTGTTCAAGTGCCACTTATAGAAAACAAAACACTATATGCATGCATATATATATATATTTATACAAGTCAAAGATGCGTACTGTCGGAGTTACTAATACGAAGTTTCTTACGACGTTTCGAGCGGGTACCGCGCTTCATCCAATGAAGAGCGGTCATCGCTCAAAATGTCGTAATAAACTTCGTATTAGTGATTCTGACAGTACGCATCTTTGACTTATTAGCTTTTCCCGGTCCATTGTGTTACATTTACCCTACTTCACCTATATATATGCGATGCAAGCATGACGTTAAGCGTCATGCTCGCATTGCGTGATGTCACAGCGCAGACTTAATTTTGAGGTCTAAAAAGATGTGCTGCCTCATCATTCGCTTAGCTGATTTCTAAGATCACAAAGATCGCCTCTGAGTGTTTTGCGGATAAGTAGACAAGCCGACATTTTTTAGAGTACCTTTGATTAATTTTGGAGAATTCACAATCGCCATCACATTCCACGACGCGCTGTGTAGTGATCTTTCGATTTTATCTTTTTAATCGCAGATACGCACGACTGAAAACAGACACGTCACATGGCAATCGCTAACCACTTCAACCTTACGATATCCGGCTTTCTTTAGGATCGAATAAGGAGTGCAGTCGTCCTCGGAGTTTCACCTCCGCTCACCTATAGGAGGGCCAGGATAAAATAACATCCGATGCCAGCACATCTCTTTTATATCGCTTTCGGTTAAACTGTGGAGTCAGGGCTCCTGTACAAGATTCGTCCATTTGCTTCGAGGGCGAATTGGTGGCCCTCGCGCAGAAAAGACTGAGGGTGGGGAATTAATTGGATTTCGCGGATTCCCCCGGGGCTCTTCATTAAGACGGACGGTAACGTGTACGCCAAGTGGAAATTTCTGCGAGGTTGGTGCAGCTTTTGAGCTCTGTCTTTTTCTTTTTTTCTTTTCCGCGGTTTCCACCGCTTGAGAGTTCATTGGGGGTGGGGTCCTGGTGTGTGGTGTGGAAACTTTTTTTTAGAAGGCAGTACTAACACCCACACGGCAGCAACGATGATCTTGTGGTCGCGAGGTGAGCGAGCAACTTTTGTTTTGTGACACCTGAGACTGTGATGCATAAAATATTTGTTTCGTTTGACAGAGTCAGGTGTTACATTATGATTATTTACCCCACCAGCTCGCCTACACAAACACTGTTATTTTTTTATCGACAATATTCGTTAGCAAGAAGCTGCGCGGTTGAGTGTTAAATTATTCGCGACGATTATTATAGTGACAGATATCTTGTAAATGCCGGGCGTCAATAATTATGCGCACGCTTCTTGCCTCGTGATTCATTCGTTGGCGATCTTATTGTCATTTACTGCAATCCGAATGCGGAGAAAAAGTCGTCTGCTTTTGGCGCAGGAGTTGCGGTGACGTCAGAACGACGCCGAGCTTTGATTGGATTTCATTGAAAGGGTAGTGAGTAGACCTCAATTCTTGATGCCTTTAAATCTACTTACTATTTTTTTTCGATCAGCCAATAGAAATTTTTTTTTCCGATCGGCCAATGGTAGAATGTTACACTTAAGGTTTGTCTACTACACTTTAAAAAACATTTGTGCGTCTATTTTTGTGCACAACACTCGGAGAGCCAATCACCGCAACTTACGGAAGCAACTCAGCGAATGACAAAGGCGAAATATCTAGGGGTCTCAAACTCGTTTGAGTGTGGGGGCCAGAAAGCCCACACTGGAAAGGCCGAGGGCCAAGGTTAGAGGGGGGGGGGGGGGGGGGTTAAATATTTAGAAGAACCCTCGTGCTCTATGCTTTTTGTGAACTCAGTTTGCCAGTGACAAATTTAGATTTGATTTTATACTTTGGGCCCTGACCTTGTGTGATAACAAGAATTAGAATGACACCGCCCCGCCAACATGCTGGCATTTATTTCTAAAAGAACAAGAAAGCAAGTAAACTGTAGTTCCCATTGCTCAATTCATTCATCAATTACCCAAGCTCCGTATGTCTCTAAAAAACAATAAATTCATATGACAGTACCTTGCTTTCCTGGCGATTTTGATTCCAACACCCTGAAGAAGTGCTTGTCTTTTAATGACGTTTTTCCTTTTTTTTTTCTTTTTCTTTTGCTGAAGGCGAGAGTTTTGACCTTCTGCCCTTATCTTTGGTAGTTGTTCCTGCTGATCGAGAGTTCGAGCTGCCGAGATGCATCCTTTAACGAATATCTCGCGCTTACAGCCTAGTAGCAGAATTGTACACTACAAAAAGCTGAGAAGCAAGAAACAAAGCGAAACGAAGGGCATATGAAAGCATATAAGTAGAAACAATGTGAATACGTTAAACAAGTAAAGCTTTTTGCGAGCGAAAGTGAATCGGCGAGATGATATATAGCATATGTAATTTCTAGCGCTTAAAGGGGTACTCCGCCGATTTTTGAGCTACCTCAACTAACTATATTTTCTGACTCCCCGGCTTTTACCCTTTCTGGTATGCTATTTAGTATCGTGAAATTCTTAATAGTTATTGCGAAATCGGCAAATGAAAATCATGCAAAATCAAACATTCAAATATACCCGCCCTTTTCAGGGCCGTGACGTCATTGGAAGGTCAGCTTGCCAGTCGGGCGAGCAGTCTAAAAAATAGAATATGTCAATCATTTGTTCCGTGATGGAGCGCGGGGACAGGAGCGAGCTTCCAAAGCATTCATTTGACACCATGAAACTGCTTCAAATCAGTTGGGAACAAATTCTACAGTCCAAAGAGTGAACCCCTGCACTTCCAATGACGTCACTTTTTCATTGTTGCCAGTAGAGACTTTCAGTTTGAAAAACACGGTGAGGACCAAAATTGTAAATTCAATAACTTCGTGAAAAAAAAATTATTTTGACCTAATATTTGGGATACTATTTTGGCGATGTTGTTTGGCGAGTTTAGCAAAATTTCAAGCAAATCGGGGACCATGAAGAAATCGGCGGAGTTCCCCTTTAAGACATAGGATGGATGGAGGCATGGATGGATACTGGCTGTTTTCTTTATACTGGGCGGTAGCATGCGCCACCTAGCCTTGACTTAAATAAAAAAATTGGGACTCGTAATCGATTGCCTGCGGGCCCCGTCCCAGCGAGTCGCGGGCCGCGTGTTTGAGACCCTTGGTTTAGACCAAAAAACGCTGTCTGAGTAGTGACATTAAGCAATGCAAAACGTCACACATGCATTGCTTAATGTCACAACTCAGACTGCGTTTTTTGGTCTAAACATATGTTTCGGCATTATCATTAGCTGAGCTGCTTCCGTAAGTTGCGGTGATTGGCTCTCTGGCTGTTGTGCGGGAAAGCAGACGCACGGGCTTTTCTTTTTTTTTGAGTGTAGGAAGAAACGTCTTTTTCGTTCTGCAAAGCATTCCGACCGTGATGAACGTTTGGATGCTTACCACTGCGCCGCTGAAGCATATAAGGCAGCAATTACTAAGGCAAAACTAACTTTTTGCAATCATACCTTACCTTGAATGCTGTTAAAAATGCTAAACAATTCGGGAATGTTGTGAATGGATCTAAAGAGTCAGTCATATCACTTACAGGTTTAGATGGTGGTGTCATACCAAGCAGTCAGTGTGCCAATGTTCTAAATGACACTTTTGGTAATACCTTTTCGTATGATTTTGATTGTTGTCTCCCAATGTGCCCTTCCTACAGCTTTCTGTCATGGGCTCATCAGTTTTTAGTTTTGACGGCATAGTTAAGCTAATAAAAATCTAAACTCATCATCATCTTCTGGTGTCGACAACATTACATCTACGTTGCTGCAAAAAACTAATGTATATAGCTCTATTTTCCTGTGCAAAATTTTTGATCAATCGCTGTACTGCTCTACACTTCCCGATGACTGAAAAATAGGAAAAATGGTTCTATTTCACAAATCAGGCGACGAACCTAGTCCCCATAACCACCGACCTATCTCCCTTACTTGTAGACCCGGCAAAATTATGGGGCCTGTCATTTACTCGCACCTTGTTAACTTTCTAGATAATAATTCTTTTTTTCACTCCTTCTCAGCACGGCTTTCGTAAACTTCTTTCGTGCGAAACTCAACTGCTGTCTTTTACTAACGACCTACTTTCTATTCTAGATCGTGGATGCCAGGTTGACTGCGTTTTTCTTGATTTTAGCAAATCATTTGACAGTTTCCCACAAGCTTCTACTCCTCAAATTTAGTAAACTTAACCTTGACCCAACCGTTTTATTGTGGATTAGAAACTTTCTAACAAATCTATCTCAATTTGTCTTGACTAATGAAGCAAATTCTCACCTCAGTTCCGTCACCTCAGGCGTCCCACAGGGGTCCGTCTTAGGTCCTCTACTATTTCTAACCTACATAAATGACTTACCTCAGAATATGTCTTCCTTTGTCAGTCTCTTTGCGGATGACTGTGTCATCTATCGCGAAATCACTAATAATCCCGATCTTCAACTTCTTCAGACTGACTTAGACACTGTTCTGGACTGGTGCAACACGTGGTGTATGTTTCTCAACATTAACAAATGCAAAGTGATGCGTGTATCTCGACGTAACTCATCAGCACTTTCATACACCCTTGGTACCTCTCCCTTGGAAATCGTAGCTTCCTACAAATCTTGGAGTTCATATTACAGATAACATGTCATGGAACGTTCACATTGATCAAATCACTGCTAACGCTAACTCCATGCTCGTTTACTTAAAACGGAATTTTACTTTAGCATCAATGTCACTGACATTACTTTTATTCAAAACCCTTGTACGCTCTCATTTGGAGTACGCTGCAGCAATCTGGGATCCCGGTTACACCAGGCTCGTATCTAAAATTGAAGCCATCCAGAACCGTGGCGCGGTTTATCTATTGTAATTATCATCGTTCAGCCAGTGTGTCATCTATGAAATCTAACTTATCTTTACCCCTTCTTTCTCTGCGCTGTAAAGTATCTCGTCTATCGGTTTTTCATAAAATTTACTACTTTATCCTTACTCTAAAAGGAAAACTTATTCTCCTTCCCCCGCACATCTCCTTACGCCTTGATCATCAGTATAAAGTTGGAATTCCCCCAGTGTTCCACCTCCGCCTACCTCGACTCTTTTTTTCCCAGGTCATCACCCGAGTGGAACTACCTTCCCGCATCTTTAATATCTATATCATCATTTGATTCTTTTAAGACTGCATTAACCAGCCATTTTTGTCAGCAGGCACCCTAACTGCTCTTTTTTTCTTGCTAAATTTTTTTATTTATTCTCATTTTTGTATTATGTTTTGTTACTTGTCTTTCCCCTCTGTAATGCCCTCGGGCCTTGAGGGTATTGAAATAAATAAATGAAATAAATAAATTTGGCCTTCTGACGTGATCGCAGCCTGTGTGCAAGAAGCAGACGAACTTGCGCTGCGCGTTGGCTGCGGAGGGATAATGAAATGCTTAGGACTCGCCACGCCCGGCGTTTCTTGCACTGTCAGCGACTATGGTGGATTGCATTGGGAGCGCAAGTTGGTCTGCTTCTTTCGCAGGGGTTGTGGTGACGTCGGAACGCCGAGTTTTGAGTGGCGCGTACTGAAGGAGAGTGGGTAGGCCTCAAGACAGCTGACTTTGAGGTCTAGCCACTATCCTTCAACCAGAGCCAAGAAGAGCTCGGCGTCTGTTTGACGTCACCGAAACCCCTGCAAACGAAGCAGACGAACTACTTCTATGCGGAACAATAAATACTTCCGCATAGGACGGAAGTGTTTATTGCCATCGGAGGTACGGAACACCTCAATGTCTCGGAAGTGCGTGCATGCATGAATGCTACTCAGGGGTGCACTCAAAGCGCTATTCGATCCTTATTTCTTATCGGTTTAATCAGGAAGGCAAGCAAGGTGTATAGCGCTCCAATAGTGAAGCAGTTTCTTTGGAGCAATAGGATATGGACGGCTTGTTACCACGCCAATAATACAATAAAGCTCATCGACTGCCCGGGTATAGCACGACAGAAAAACGCCCAACTTTATACAAGCTTGGCAATCCTAGGAGCCTACCTTGGCCCTGATACGGTTTTGCTTTCTAACGTTTGTTTGTGTGTACTTTTTTTTCGTTTCTATAACTTTTTTACTTGTATAATATTTGAAGTGTTAGACTTGAGCCAATGATACGAGATGACAGGCGACTTACCAGCTACAAAGCCTAAATCTGTCACTTGCTTTTTTCAAGTAGCAATGGACCTTTCTTCACATGAACACGACACCAATTGGCTAAAACTCAAACTTAGAGTAATGGTTGAAATAGGAGCTGCGACACCGTTCCCGCTTCTTCTGCGGCTGATCCGAGTTCGCGAGAGAGGCAGGCGAGGTAGTGCAGCCGTTCTTCCGGACGCCGAACTGAAGTTAGCGCTTTAGCCTTTCCGGGATGAAGTCCTGCGCATTTGCAGAACCCTTCTTGAAAAAGGTCTATTCAGGCCCAAAGTTGCACCACTTGAAACCCAAACAACCTGGAGTAAAACCTTATTCCTAAACTAGTTATTTGGCTATTTAAGCCCAAAGGTACCAGATAACCTCCAAACTAGCAGAAGCGAAGCAGAACTGTGACATTTGTTTGGTGAGGTAGGCACAGAGTTGCACCACTTGAAACCCAAACAACCTGCATTAAAATCTTACTCGTGAAGTAGTTGTTTGGCTATTTAAGCCCAAAGGTGCCAGATGACATACAAACTACCAGAAGTGAAGCAAAACTTTTACATTTGTTTGGTGAGGTAGGCACAAAGTTGCACCATTTGAAATCCAAACCACCTGAAGTAAAACCGTACTCCTGAACTAGTTGTTTGGCTATTTAAGCCAAAGGTGCCAGATGACATTCAAACTACCAAAGGTGAAGCAAAACTTTGACATTTGTTTGGTGAGGTAGGCACAAAGTTGCACCACTTGAAACCCAAACAACGTGGCGTAAAACCTTACTCGTGAAGTAGTTGTTTGGCTATTTAAGCCCAAAAGTGCCAGATGACATACAAACTACCAGAAGTGAAGCAAAACTTTGACATTTTTTGGTGAGGTAGGCACAAAATTGCACCGTTTGAAATCCAAACCACCTGAAGTAAAACCGTACTTCTGAACTAGTTGTCTGGCTATTTAAGCCAAAGGTGCCAGATGACATTCAAACTACCAAAGGTGAAGCGAAACTTTGACATTTGTTTGGTGAGGTAGGCACAAAGTTGCACCACTTGAAACCCAAACAACCTGGAGTAAAACCTTACTCCTAAACTTGTTTGGCTATTTAAGCCCAAAGGTGCCAGATGACATCCAATTTACCAGAAGTGAAGCAAAGCTTTGACATTTATTTGGTGAGGTAGGCACAAAGTTGCACCACTTGAAACCCAAACAACCTGGAGTAAGACCTTACTCCTGAACTATTTGTTTGGCTATTTAAGCTCAAAGGTGCCAGATGACATCGAAACTACCAGAAGTGAAGCAAAACTTCGACATTTGTTTGGTGAGTTAGGCACAAGATACCCATACTCTGGCCAAGGAAGGTCAAACTCAGCTCTGCATAGGTTTTTTCGGCCATTTTAAGGCCATAAAATTCCCAGACAAAAACCACATTTCGGCCTACAGAGCCGCGCTACTTGTGTGATGTTTAGCATCACGATGAAGCAGTGTGCGTGCAGGTCATTTTAAGAGGAAACTTAGCGCCGAGGCTCCACGTTGGTGAAGGCAGCGTGCGATGTAATCTTTTATTTCGGCGTTGCACTATCCCTATAATCACTGATAGTCTAAAAAAAGATCCGGTAACGCCTGTACTCTCTAAAAAAATGCCTGCGCGTCTACTTACCCGCAAAACACTCGAAGAGCCAATCCGTGCTTTCTACGAAATCAGCTCAGCGAATGATGAGGCGGAACATATGTTTAGACCTCAAAAATTATGTCTGTGCTATGGCATTACGCAATGCAAGCATGACGCTTTGTATTGCGTAATGCCGTAGCGCAGATTTCATTTTTAGGTCCAAACGGATGTTCCGCCTCATTATTCTCTTAGCTGATTTCGTAGATCGCAGAGATTGGCTTCTTGGATGTTGTGCGGGTAAGTAGACGCGCAGGCATTTCTCAGAGTGTACGTGGCGCATCCCACCACCCCCAATTCAATGCGAAAATAAAACCCAAGTTAAGTACAAAACGAGCGTGTTGGTAACGGTAATTAGACATGATTCCCCTTTCTATGTATCTTCCTCATGTCTAAAAACCCAAGGTTGCTGGTCGTCCAGCGACCGATTTGACGAATGGCTTATATCACTAGATGCCTTACAGCACCGCTTTGAGCAATGGATGATTCCCACGAAGCGGTGTAGGGAGACAGAACGAGACTACATTCCAATTGCGTAAATTGTAAGTAAATATTTATTTTTATTATTTTTTTAAATATGAGTATCTTCATTTAACAGACACTCCTCGTATACACATACGTGTACTTCGTCAACATTGCAATTTCGTTATTTTTGTTCTTAAATGAGTTTCTTTTTAGATAAGTTTCTTTATTTATTAGCAATTCCTCGTATTACAACAGGTGGCTACATACTTGGGTTTACTTTAAGTCCTACCGTAGCCGACGCCACGATTAGACGGAGCGAATCTATCACCAACTGAACCAATATTGCGCGCAATGAGGGCGCCGCGATCCTGCGACTTTTATTCCCGCGCCCGATTGGTTTAGTCCCCGATGGCAAACCTATGCTAAAACTATGAGCGCCATGACGGTGAACTTTTTTTTTTGGCATGGTCGGCTTTACCGGGTGGTATTGTCGGCTGCGCTCGCACTTAAAAGTGAAATGAAGTATCGAACGAACAAAAGTGCATATCTGTTGAGAAACAACTTCTAAACCGTTTTGAATAGTCTGAAGGTGACTGATTGTAGAACACCGAACGCTGTAGGGTCTTTGTCACTCTTCGCAAATACACAGAGTAATAATTACGCACAGAAGGGTTTTTGTTTTGTTTTTTTAAACCGTAAAGAATCGTGAGTGTGCTTTTATCTCCATCAAGATGACTACTGGATTCGCGGGCAAGACAAATGAAGGAGTAAACGGGATGCGGCATGTCCTGTCTTGCCCCTTCTTTTGAGTTTGATCTGTGTTTTTTAAGACACTGTTCATTTTTTTTGCTCCTGTACGGTGGTGAATTCGAGAGGAAAATTTCTTACAAAATTAGCATTTTACCATTGTTCCGCGCTCAGGCGGGCCTTTTTTCGGTGTAGCTGAGTGCGTTTCTTCTCCATTATTTTATACGAGTTTCTCGATATTTATTTCGGCAGTAATATTTAATTATGATGAGCTACTGGTTGTACATTGTCCAGGTCGCGGTGTTTATTTAGATATTAAATATTAAACAACAATAAAAGTCATCTCCGAGGGAAACGTCAACGTGCTGTACCATTTTTTTAAAGAGACTTCAGGCTAAAACTTTTTAAATATTATTTGTGCATTTTGGGGAAACCACCAAATAAACTAAATACGAGACTGCTTCCTACAGCAGGGAAAAAGGTATCTGATAAACAAAAAAATATTCTTCGTGTTCAACTAACTTAGCCTGAATGAGCAACTGACACTCTTTTGCCTTTTACCGGTGAGAATTTCAGCCGCGAGCTGTAACATTCACCGGCAAAGATTTTCCCACATATGAAAGTATTGGGTGACACGTGATTTGTTTAAGTAGCCCAAACCTTTGCGGGACAAACAGCACAGAAGAAATTAAAGTTACCATAACGCCTTGTTTACCCAACTGAAGTTTCGTTTTTTTTTTTCTGTTAGTTATTAAGAAGCTAAAACAGGTAAAATGTATGACTACTGTGCATCCGCACTAAGAGATGTTATTATTAAACTCTTTTTCAAAGCAGCACACTACAAAGCTCTTAACACCAAGCAACGCGAGGCATCGCGCGTTTCGAGCCAAATTAAGTAAAATACACAAAAACGATTGAACTTACCTTCCAGCTTCACTGTCGTTATTTCTGATTCGTTTGTGTAGACCAGGACAGGCTGCTCCTTCTTGAGTTTCCTCCGAAGGTTGAGAGCTGCAGGACAATTCACAACCACGATCAGAAGGAGAACCGGAACTTTTATTTTACATCCACATAACTAATGTATGTATATATATATATATATATATATATATATATATATATATATATATAGTTCATGAGAGCCACGGCGCCGCAAAAAGAGAAATCGCCCATACTGTGAAGGGCATGCGGCGCCGCGTCTAACGACGATGAAACGATACTGTATACCGATTAGAAAGCTTATTAGGAAGACCCTTTAAATAAGGGTTTTCTTAATAAGCGTTTTTCTTGCTCAATAAGGGGGGGTTAACAAATAATATTGTTTGTTTGGGAATTATGTACTGCAATACATTGACAACCCATGGATTAATCTAAGCTGTTCCTCAAGAACAAAAGTGATCTTAAACGAAAATACTGGTTTAATTCCCACTATACCATATGTCTAATTTCCTAAACTTGATATAAATAAATGCAGGGACATTATTTGCTAGATTGTTTATGAGATGACGTCTACCTGATAGCGGGCCACTTACAATCCCGAGATGAATCTTCTGCCATTAAGGTGCGAATTTCCTCTAGTATATTAAGCATCTTGTTGTCAAAACTGCAGAAGCCTAGGTAAAAAAAGCAATTTTTGACCGATTACCTTGTTCCCTAAAAATGTTCAGTCATACAAATGGTTAATTATTCATGGGGCTTTAAACTTAGTACATGCAGTAATCTGTCACTAAAGGATAGTCAATTGCCAGGGCTATATTAAAATGCAATGGGCAGATTAATTTATTTATACAGCTCTAATTTTGCTACTTTATGTGCTTCTTGAAATACAAAGTGCATTTATTTTTTAATTGAAGGTTTATATCTTTTTGTACTCTCTTTACGCGAACATAAGAATTTTCATGGATCGTGTTTCCATGCGCTTAAAAATATTCTGCAGACGACACGATAAAAAATTAGGGCCGTTATGCATAAAGTACGTATCTTATGCCTCCAAGTAAGAATTTCAGAACTGATTAAATTCAACGGAGTGAAGCTTCCCTTATGTCAATGTGATCAGCAGTGATTGTTGCAATAAATCAGCAATGCATTGTAAAAAACAAACAAACCTAAAATGTTTGTTAAAGTGCTGTATCAGTGCTTAACCTTTCCTTTTTCTCATACCGTAGAATATGATCAAAATGTGAGTAATTGTTTAAACAATTGTTTCGAAAAATGCTTTTCATGCCAGCCTCGAAGTGTGCGGGTCCGCATCTTGGAAATACAAATATAGTATACGTTATTTGAAGGTTCTTGTACTGTATTTAACCTGCAACTACAGAAACAATAATCGAGTTATTATAGTTCACCTCCTTAATTTATGCCATTACTCTATATCTTGGCGCCTAGTAATGTTATATCGATAATTATTTATTGTAAAATGTCTGCAACGTATGAATGCACCAATAAACAAACAAGGGAATTAGAATATGGATTGAAGCAGTGGGACATAATTGCATTTTTATTTTTTTATTTTATTTTAAATGTTGTGACGTGGACTGCATAAAATTCAATGGCTAAGTCTTCAAGGAATAAAATCCCAAATAAGTGGGTAAGGACGGCGGTGGTTTTAACGATAATCATAGGTGATATCTTTCGTTCGAGCTCGATCCCAAACTCTTAGTTAGATATCCTTTTTAAGTTTTAGGGGTAATTTTATGTAAATATAATCCAGCAACAGAAGATTTAAAATTATATATAGCACAAAAATCCCCAAAACATGTCTCTACGGACAGTTATGCCAAACATATTTTCTTTTTTTTTTAGAGTTTTCGACGAATTTTGCAAGCGCCTTCTAATTATAGACCACGATGTGTGGATTGGTGCTGACACTAAATGATCATGGAACGTTTCCTTTCTGACTTCACACAAGTTGAGCACGCTTTAAAAAGGTCATTTGTAATTCTTTTTGCGTTTTTGCCTCCAATTTATTTGATGTATTTCTTTTATTTATCGCATATATTCTGAACAGCATACGCATATGTTTGGCGTGCCTAATGCCTAAATATGCGATAAAAAGCAACTGCCGAAGGCGAGTTCTTGACACTAACGTATGTGTTTAGTTTGAATACATCTCTAGCTTAAACTATAAAAGGTACAATATCTATAATTTCTTAACACAAACTAGGTACGGTCTCATCAGGCATAATATAAAAATAGCTTATTACAGGTGATGGACGTTGTTTTTAATTCATTGTTTGCACGGAAACACTGGTGATGGTTTTTGGTATATCTTTACGGGTATCCCCATTGAAACGACAGTGAGTACATAAAGGACACATCAATGCGTTTCGAACGGCACAAAGTATTTTCGTGATATGTCAGTTGATGATAAGTATTACCGTTATGAGCAGATGAAGTTTCCTGCTCATAAGTTTGAAGTTTGGTAAAAAAAAAGACAGTTTCCAAATGCCCACCATCCAACATATCCCAATATAGTGATTGACGACGGCGACTTTGAGCGATTGACGTCGGTACATTGTTTGTTACAGAAAACAGAATTACTTCTTGTTTTGTTTTGTTTGCCAGCGCTGATAAACTGCAGAATAAACGCGTTTCTCAATAAATGTTTCCGCCCAACCATTGATGGTATATGGCATTTCAAGTCGAAAGAGAAATTCTCGGAACGGCTGCGCCGCAACAGCGCCCAGCAGTCTGGGCGCCCACTCCAGATTTTTCAAAAGCATTAAAACGCTTCTTTCCAAAAAAAGTTAAAAAAAAAAAATTGCGGTGTTGTTTCTTTGTATGTGTTGGGGAGAGAGAGAAGGAAAGGGAGAGACGGTGACGCCTGCGACGCTGCCATTGGTCCGAAGCACTGACGTCAGCATGCGCCGACGACTCCCTTTCTTTCCAGCGCTGACAAACAAACAGACACCACCGGATTATCGTCAAAATGAGCCCTTTCGTTTTCATCAAAGGAGCGTCGCACAGCTGGCGCGGAGACAGAGAGGAGGCGCTGCCGCGCGGTTGGATGAGGGCGTGATCAGTTTCCGCTTTGCGGTTGCCGTTTGTTTTCTCTGGGTTTCCGTAGTAGTGTTGCGTGGCTGCGATGTGTGTGTGTAGGTAAAACGATGGATCCTGTTCCCTCCACAAGTGGGATGCGGTTCCTTTCATGAATGGTAGGGATGTGGCTCTTTTCACGAGTGATATAAATGAACGTATCCAAGGGCGTCGACGTACTCTGACAAAAAAGGGGTGAGGAAAAGGACCGGAATATTCATTGGTAGATTCTTAGGGAATGCGATAGCATGACCCTTGGGAATCGCCACACACATCACCTTTGGGGAACGCTAGCACTGACCTCATAACAATGCCACAAAAGGCAGCAAAAAATAGAGGAAGAAAAAGGAAAAGTCCAAAAAGAAAGCCAAAACAGAAAGGTATGGGATTAGCGCTAGCGATTCCCAAAGGGGGACGTGTGTGGCGTTTCCCAAGGGCTGTGCTAACGCATTCCCTAAGATTTCCACCAACGCATCTTCCTGTATTTTGTTTATGTTTCAGCTTTATATATGGGAACTCTACACGAGTCTGTTGCCCGCGTTAGCCTCCCCGGAAGACATTACATAGCCACGTGACATCACGGCGTCATGTGACGTCACAGTCAAACGTGATCCCATGAAATCACTGAAGTAACAATGTCACGTAACGTCAAGGTATCACTGACGTAACAATGTCACGTAACGTCAAGATATCACGTGACTTCATAACATCACTCTGTAGCGTGATGTGACAACATCACTTGATGTGACGTGATATATTCCCGCTTAATTTATCGCGGAAATATCTCAGATGATTTCTGATGGAAAGTTCTGCTCGTTCGAAACCCCAACAAGTCCTACCGTACGTTCATAGCATTTGACGGAGTGTCCAAGCCAGACAATTTATTTATCTCCTGTTTCTTCTTGGGGATAATGTCGCCGAGTCTGCGGGGAAACGCGCAGACTCTGGTCCCTTAAAAATGCTGACAAAACACTCAACGAAGGCCTCCTAAAAGGAACAATTTGCACAATGCAGAAATCATTGAAAAAACAAAGTTATGCAATGCCTTACCTATATTCTCGGACGCCGATAGAGCCACCTCCTTGAGGTCGCTTTGTCGAAATCCATTTAGCGCCGTGTCCACGAATGTCGACAAGCTGAGGACCATCTCCCCAGTTTTAGCGGTCATCAGGGACTGCGAGTAAATTCGAGGAATCCCACAATGTTGACTAGTCAGACGCTTACTTGTAACCTGCAGTAAAGGTAGGCGCGGCTTATAGGACATAACTGCAGTTTAATGATCGATGTGAACTCCAGTGGACAACATGTCAGACAAACGTTTCCCAAAACCCTAGCTAGCTCTGTTTAGAAGAAGGCTGCGTGCAGATCTTTCAGTCTTTGTAGACATAGTATTTCTTTCTGAAGCGCACCGTACACTTCTAGAACTCCTGGCATGTGTATACAGTTTGGGACCGCATCCGATACACACACACAAACACACACACATATATATATATATATATATATATATATATATATATATATATATATATATATATATTTATTATTATTTTTAGCGTGATAAGCTATTGATGAGGTCGAGCGGAATCATGATCTCGTGGTCATGCAACTTTAAGGAAAAAGGTAAATCTGCAGCTGGCAAGTACGGTCAGTGAAGATCGATCTTGATTACTTTCCCCTAAAGATAAATTAACAATGTCGTGTCTGTATACTTTTAAACTCGATAATCTAAGAACGAAACTAGTTCAAACAAATTCTTTAAGTGCTTAACCACTTCAAAACGAATATTTTTAAACCCTCGAGGGGTATTTGAACTTTAAAAGAATAAAAAAAAACTGTTTTTTTTGTTTTTGTTGTTCTTTTTCAACAAAAGTACTTTCGTGATTTATTAAAAGGAATCTGTAAATACTAATGCTCTACGTCGTCTACAACGGTTATAATGCCTCTAACGCTCCAAACTGATAAAGCATTCCACACGAAGACAGCGCTCAAACTGCGCGCCGTCCCTGAAAAAAAAAAAAAAATTAGTACATTATGCATATGATATATATTTATTTTATACGCTATTTCTGTTCCTTTTAAAGTAGCCCATTTTTTAGCAAAAATATAATGAATTATGCTTTCATCCCACCGAAGTATCTATTTGGGATACTTTATGTCTGCTCTTTACTCTTGCTTTGTGTGTTAGCTACGCTGCGTGCTGGCCCGTAAGCCGGTACAATCGCCATAATTATAACTTCCGCGGAAGGGTAAGTTGTTGAGAAAGAGATTAATTTTTCGCGCATTACTTAAAACGCGTAGATTACAAATACCTGCGCGTCTAATATGTACAATTGTTATTCCAAGTGGAAGTATTTTTTTAATATGCTACCAGTAAACACGCGCGCGGCCTATATTTTTATATGCCACGACTAAAATCGATATATCAACGGAATATTGGAAACTATATTTGAAATTTTATTTTTTCTAACGTTATTAAACTCCAATTACAAGTGCACACTATTTTGCCTTTCTATATACAAGTTGTCGTTTTCTTAAGAATGTACAGTTGGGAATATTATTAGTGTACTGCTCTTAGCCAAAAGATACAGTTTAGGCTTTCTACAAAGCGGAATCATGTTTTACTTCTAATTGCCTCGAACAGGTCTGCTCGAATAGTCATGTTTGATGCGAATGGCCAACATACAGACGTGAAGGCCGTATAGTACTCGATTCACGGGGTCATCGCAATATCGAGGCAAGTTCAGGGCATCGATTTTGGTACGAGTGCTGGGGCGACATCAGGCTGGGACTCGTGTATCGTCCGCGAGGATACTAGCCCCGGCCAAACGCTGGCGCCGCACTCGTGTCGAGTCTTGCCAGTCGTTGGCCTCTTGTTGGGGACATGGAAGACCGGCCACAAGGCCTCTTATCCAGGAAGTGCTTGCAATGGCGCGACATTGCCATTTTTTCTCAGATGAATCGACAAACCGCGAAAGAATGTGATGTGCAAGCTCATTCCGCCTTATAGAACTCTACCATTTCGAATACGGGTCCCACGGCTAATTTGGTTCAATTCTAAGCTGGGATTAAGAGTGGACGCGGAAAAGCCGCGTTCATCCGGAGCCGCTCCTCTTACAGTATAGGCGTATCTAGTATCCCAATTGACTTGGGATTAGACGACACCGCTGAACACTAATGAACTCGCGTCGAACCTTTTGGTTTGTAAAACTTCAGATAGGGGTACAATGGTGTCCTGTCATGATTGTGACTTTTCTTCGTCAGCGTTTACTGAGCTGTTTATTTCCATCATGTACAACGTATACCGACCGGCCCAATTTGCCACCTCGGCGCACCTCGTTTCAGCTACCTCGAAATGGCAGCTACACCGGGCGTGTTCACTCGCGCTATAGTGAATCAACTCCGTTTCTGGTAGGATAACCGATCAGTAATTCTGGCTTTGTATGCAGCGTCTCGTTTCCTTGTAACCTATGATTGTGTTCACCCGGTCACTGTTGGCTTTTGATTACTTGATTACGACATTCTGGGAATGCCACATGCCAGAGAAACTTGAGGCTCATCGCCCAAAGGTGAAAGATTGATTACACGAAGTTTCGCCTCACAATGAACCGCAGCGGATGCTACAAGCCATTCCAACTGATTTGGTGCTGTGAACATGTCACGTGTCTTTGCGTTATACGCGTCGCTGCATTGCCCTCTAAGTCACGGGACACTCAAACGACGTGGGATTGTTTCCGATGGCTCATAACGTTCGCTGTTGTTCATTTTAAGCGAAAAGGAATAGAGATTACAGAGTGAGAACCAAATGCTGAAGCAAGACTTGCGTTCATTCGACTTGCTAATCACCTACACCCTCTAAGAAACCAAAACTTCTACTTTCCGAAAATGGTATGAAGTAAAAATGACCTCATTTATAGGCAAGGAGCTCGACAAATGACGGAGTCGAACAAACGTTTTTCTACAAATCAATGAACTCTACCCTGTGGCACCGAACATGGTGTTTTGACATGTGCACGTCGTAATCTCTGCCCCTGCGCCGATTGCATTTTTAGGTTGACGTGGTTTTCGGCTTCATCATTTGCGATGCTGTCTTTGTTCATTGTAACGGCTAATTTGACGAGTGTTCTAGAAAAAATATACGCGCGTGATTTTTTTTTTTTTTTGGCGTTCTCTGGTGTTTTATTTATTTCCCACGCTGGCGTGGTCCATGTCCCGCTTTTTCAATGTCGGAACATCATTCGGAAGTCTATATCCAGTGAGCGGCAATTACATCAGGACGCATCTTTGCGAAACATTTAAGTTCGTTTGACCACTGATAATTAAAGTTGCATTAACTTTAATTACCGCTTCAGTGTAAAATTTTGAAAAACAAACAACGTAGAAACAAGTTTTCGTAAATTTTTATACTATGTTTGCCAATAGACGCTTTATTTTTGGAAGCTTATAAATACTTCCGCAAGAATGCTTACCATAACGTCACTCATGATAAGTAAGGTATTGTAATGATATGGTTACCGGCAGCTTGAGAAACACAGGGCGTGATATTTATGCTCCCGCTTCTTTCTTCGTGTTTCGCTCTTGGGCGTCTCATGTCGCAACTTCATTGACTCTGAAGCGATAATGAGATGTTCGGACGTCTCCACGCCCTGCCTTTTTTGGGCTGTCTGTGGTTATGCACGGGAAGGTTTATGCTTTCTGGGGCATTCTACGAGACGAAAAACAACCATCTACCTACCGTATTTACTCGAGTAATAGCCGCACTGTTTATGACGAAAAACGGAGGGTCCGCATTTCCGCGGAGCACGCGGATTGCCAATCACCGCGATCGACAGCATGATTCCAGCGGTTTACAGGACAGAGATAACGTCTTCGCCCGAAGATACCATTCGTGAAGATTGCATTTGTACGGACACTTTGTTCTCGATCTAGTTATTCGCTGTTATTTATGCGCAACGGGATGATTGGCTGTATATGTGCTTTGCGGGAAAGTAGACGCAAGGGCCTTGTTCATAAATAGTGCTGATATTACTTGAGTAAATACGTATATCTTATCATCGTTAGCTTTTATGTAAACATAGTGATGCAAGTTTCAATTTTGCAAAATATTTGTACTGAAACAAAAAAGAATACTCACGATTTTTCTTGATTCCGACGTGAACTCTACGTTCTTCCTTGTCAGTATTTCGTTCACAGACTCCAGTAGTGACTGCATCGAGAGAAGAAAAAGCAGCAGAAATGGGCAAGCTACGATCAGGTAACCGTGCACGAATATGCAATTACTTTCGCAAAATCTTACTGATGCAACCACTTGAGAGTGTTGGCGTTCGCTTATATGAACATGCAAAAGTTGCCTTGTGCTTTTTTTTGCTTTTTGCAAAGTGATCTTTTTTAAAGCACGATTTTTAATCCTGCAGTATTGAAACATATCAGGTATACCCTTGTTTCTCGGACAAAGAAAGGACAGCGAGCATTACAAGTCCACGAGCAAGACATTAAACAAAACAAGCAATGCCAATTCAACCTAGTGAAGTAGCGAACAGCATAAAGTCGATCTGTTCCCGGAAATTTGGCAGTGGTGTTTTAAAGCCTTAAAACGGCGATTGGGCCAGCGTAGAACGACAGCAAACATTTGGGTGATCAGTCGGACTAGGTCACATGACTGCGCACCTTCCGAATGTCCGTGCCCGTCGAAACTTATGAATGACCCCCGATTTTGGCAGCCCTAGCTTTCATTCAGTGTGGTCCGAGCTGCGCTGCGCGAACCCATTGCGTGAAGTTAAATTTAGTTCAGTTATTAAGGTGAGCTTGAATAGTCATTTTCTTGCCGCTTTTCTAAGAAACAGTAAAAAAAAAAAAAAAGTCTGAAGTTTTTCAAGTTATTGCTTTCTAATAGTACAGAAAAAGTAACTTTTGTGAAACAACAACAACGATAACAACAACAAATAGATTGCTTTGATTTTGTATATGGATTATCGTGTAGTCCATAATTGTGTTATTTTCAGATGCCAACTTAATGTCGGTAAAGATAGCATAGTCTTGCGTGGAGGTTGCTACTTTAAACGAACTCCTGTTCGCGGGGTAATGAGATTCGGCTCTAGGTCCAGCACCCTTAAAGCTTGCCGCTCTCACTGTCGCCTCTCAAACCGACGTCAGTAGTCCCTCATCTGGTAAAAACCTATTTTTCGCTGGAGACTATAATTATGGTTCTCTCTTGTAGATTAGACGGTTCTAACACATTGAGGTTTTCGTTTTGTGAGATCTTGTATTGTATGGCTCACGCCCCAATTTCAGCGTCCATGTTTGTATAATTGTGAAGAATTATCAACGCTGACTTAAAACGAAAGAAACACAAAAGAGAACGAAACAGACGACAGCTGTGTCGTCTGTTTCGTCCTCTTGTATGTTTCTTTCGTTTGAAGTCAATGTAGATCACCAACACGCTCATGTCCTTGATTATCAACGCTCTTCCCAACTCTGCGTCTTATTTGAAACTTCCAGTTCTTTCGTTACGCTTCCGCTACTATACTGGTTAGTTTTACTGAGGCTACTATGGGTTTTTATCAAATGTGGCGAATTACCTGGATCTATTTCATGCGCTAAATTAGAATGTGTGCAACGACGCCTTTGTAATGACGTCTTTTCGAAAGACAGCTTGATCGCAAGATGGTGTTCACCCCTGTAACTGATACTCCTCCGCAACTAAATATGACACTTTTTTTTCATGTTTCCCAACAACCAAACGTTCTAGCGCACTTTTTATTCTTACTCTTGGAACTTATAACAAAGCAAAAATTAACCTACTCCGGTACCACTTATGTATAAAACACCAACCAGCACCCAATGTGTTTATCGTATTTCATTTTAGGTGTGCAAAATAAGCCCACTGCTGACCCTTCGATAAATCGTACTCCTTCGTTTTTTTTTCTTCTTCTTACTCTATGCTAGTGTGCAGCTGATGAGACATTAAATCATTAACTAATTGATTCTTTGGAAATTATGTAGCAGAGGATTCAGTTGCACAGACGGCTGTAATAGCAATATCGTTAAAAAAGGAAAAAGAAAACCTATTTAAAAACTTTCCACGTCCTTCAACATTTCGCGCAATGGTTATGAAATTGATATTAATTAAGTCCGGCGACTCATAAAGAATTGGGCGACCATACGCGTTTGCAGGAGCTTTCACTGAATGTGCCAGTTTTTACGCTGATGTTATTGGACTCCCGATTTGTATAAAACTGTTCTATTTATTTCCTTTTTTTGTCTTAACGCGCTTTCACATTTTATGTTGAACAATTAATTTAAATTGAATCAGAAGATTTGTTTACCCTAAGGCGGGATAATATCCTACCACGAATCGAAAACCGAGAGGCGGTTGCAACGAATCGCGCCGAGCAGTAACAGTAGAAAAAAATATATAAAAGCAACATGGAGAGTAAGCATACAACAAATGCTCGGTTCTCCAGCCCGCAGCGATCGCCGCCCAGCCAATGGAAAGCAGCCCCTAAATTGTGCCGCCTCTGACAAAAGTATCCGCGGGGCAGGCAACCAGCTCATAAAGGTGGCCTCGCAGTCATTGAAACAAGGCGCCCTCGCAACACCAGGAGTGATAAAACAAAGCAGCGGAGGGCATCCCAAGGGACACCTCTCGCCCGGAGGTCTGACATTTTAAAGAGGACAGCCGCCACCTAAGGTAAACGGGGTTGGGAGGTGGGGTGGCTTCCCGCATAGATATCATAAATACATACGGTGAAGACTTGACCAACCGCTCACGCAACAGACATATACAACGTAAAATAAATCGAAACGTCTCTCTCTCTCGGGGACGCGATTTCTTTGTGATAGGCACCGGAGGCACTTCCGCTGATAAAACGTTCTCACGTAAACGCATAAAAAAAGAAGAAGAAGAAAAAAAAAGAAACTATTTTGGAAAATCGAAACTGGGAATAGGCCAACCACCCTCGTTTCCGCCCCCTTCTTCTTCTTCTTCTCCCCTATATATTTGAATAATATCTTTCCGCTGTCGACAAGTGAAGCGTCACCTGATCCCAAGCCTCGGCAGATGGCAGGAAAAGCAGTATAACTCAGAGCCTCTTCAAAATTTTTTCGGTACCTTTATTTGGGGGCGGAATGGATGTTTAATGAGAAACTGGTCGTCCCAACCACCGAAGAACTGGTGGCATGAAAAAAAAAAAAAAAAACCTATCAGCGGGTTTACGGACTACGTTCTCGCCCGCATTTGAGAACAGAGAGCGAGAGAGAGAGAGAAAGAAAGAGAGTGGGAGAGAGAGACGCAGAGTTTGCCAAAGGGTGCTGGCTCCGCCGTCCGCCGAACGGCCATCGGCCCAAATTGCAAACAGTTCCGGGATGCCCACAATAGCGGCTTGGCTGCCGGTGAGACGCGCTCCGCCCCCCCCCCCCCCCCCCCCCCTCCCTAAGCGGACAGCGCGCGTGGGGCTTGGTTCGGCAAGAGAGCCCAGATGTAAGGGAGGGAGTAACTAAAACCACGGAGACCGTTCGCAATTTTAATGGCGGACGCCTCTGGGACAGATTGATCGCTAGTGCGCACGCGTTATGCGGTTCCGCGGAAAGGAGAAAACCGGGCGCAAAAGCAGAGACGTTTGCATCTGGCCGCGGCCAAACACTAGGAACGCGTCCGATCGAGCGGTTGGAAGCATACTGTAATCTAGGCACACCACCTTCGGCGTCGGTCGCTCGTAAATGGAAGCGCGGGATGCAGCTGCCGCTGCGCCCGATAGAAATGCATTCGTGAAGTAATCACGACTGCGGAAGAGATGCGCGTGTCGCTATTCGAGGATGGCGTATCCCATCGATTATGCTCCGATGTGCCTTAACGTGGACTGCATCAGACGCTACGAGCCATCCCAGCCGGTCCAGCGCTGTGAACTTGTCTCGTGACTACGCACCCAGCGGGTCGCTGCGCTAATCCGGAAAGTCACGCCGCGCTGACTTGAGGCGTTAGATTGGCCTCGATGGCTAGTAGCGCCCTCTAAGTTCCATCGTAAGGTGAATCGAAGCACAGCCGCCGGAGTATCGCTCCGGCCGCCTAAATGTGTGCGAAGGCGCGCGCGCGCGCGCTGCTGCGGCAAGCCGCCTCGGGCAGCAATACTGCGATGATTTAGGCAATCTTATAAAAACGTAGCTTCAGCAAAAGAGAAAAATGTTTCTCGCAAGTAGCTCGCTTTGAGCTTTAGAGTGGGGCCTAACGGACACCGGTATTAGAATTCGAACGTAACGTGGAAGCTTTTCTAATGCAAAAGTTCCCCGCATTTGATAATAAAACAAGAAAAAAAAAAAAGAAAAAAAAGAAACACAGGAAAATGGTAATAGAAGACGGCTACCCGGGGAAGACGAAATGACTGGCTGTTGTGGTATATGCCTTAAAGACGTAAGTTTAACTAAAAAACAACTTTTAGAGTGGAACGAAAAATGGGCCACGAGTATTAAAAGCGTTATAGGCAAAAAAACAAAAACGAAGACAAATATTGCACTTGGAACAATTGAGCATTCATCGTGAGGAATAAAACTATACTGTGTATTCCTTCTAATCACAATTATGACGCATTGTCATCATCCTAATCATTGTTTGTGTGTGTTTGTGTGTGTACTGTATTTGGTCATAATCAGCAAAGGTATTAGCGTTCCAATAATTACTTTAAAAAACAAAAGTGCCATGCTATTACTGCGGTGTTCACACTATAAAGGCGTGTGTTGTGCCGGAGATCGTAATTCGTTAATGATTGCCATTCCGCACTGCTAGCGCTCAATAGATATTGCTCCATGAAACGCAACTGGAAAAGCGAGAGTGATATCGCTGACTGGAACGCACTAGAATTCTGTGTCACAGGGAACACAATTCTACGTGTAAGAACTGCTTCTCTGTATAGCCTTCCAGATAGGGCTGAACTTTTTACTCTCAGCGCGTAACCTGCTTTTACTAGATGCGGTACTTACTATACAAAACGTAATGATTCGCTTATATAAAATTCAACGAAACCGGATTAAAACTAGATGCAAGAACGTGTAAATTCATTGTATGCAACGAAACGCGCATAGGACGACCCATTGCCAAACGCTGCATTTTACGTGTTAAAATGAAAGTACTGTAATAAACATGGGTGCCTGTGTTGTATCACACACATCTGTATCCAACGTATTGTTTTGTCCGTGCGTTTAGCATCGTGTAATTCGCCATCTCCACTGTGATGGCAGACAATACTTCGTTGAATCCTACGATGAGCTTCATCCCGACAGACAATCTGCCAGGTTCAATCACGAGCAAGTTAAATGCCACGTGGACGTGGTGTATTTCCTCGATGTACCTATCTGCGCACCACTCGGCAACGCACGTTAAAGTAATTAACTAAGTGGGTTTTAAATGCCACATGATTGGACCTTTTGTTTTATTACATCTATGGGTGAGCTAAAAGATTGGAACTCGTCTGTCGGAAACGTTCCTGAGCCATTCTTACTGTTTGCCTTTTCAAGTGCCGTTGTTCATCCGTTTGCCTTGTAACAACATGGAGACAGACGTGGTTATGTCACTGAAATGTTTGACCGCGTTCTGCTGCCTGGAAGTTTCCTGCAACTTTCTTAGTGATCCCATCGATATAAACGAATAAGTGGTAATACAATTCGATCGTTTTTGTCCGTGCTTACTAAAAGTTCGAAACTCACTGGCACAATATAGAGGCGTTGATCTACGCGTGCAGCAGGACGAACATGTATAAATTCAATGTATGCAGTCGTTAATGTATATTTTTACGATAAGGTCCCTACTTTCATTGGCAGCCAAAAATAGCCCGGTGTCTGTGGCTGCCTCCTCAAATTACTAATTAAACAGGCACGATAAAACATTTCTGTTTCTAAATATTGGCCTAATTGGATTCTATCATCTTCTATCTGTGTTATTTTATCAACCGAAAGCTCTCTTTTTTTTGTTTGACCCTCAGTTATTTTTAAAGAACCTGTGACTGAGCATCATGTTCCACTTATAAGGGAGTTGTTCAGCCATTCTAAAATTAAAACAACGTAGCTAAATGTCAGTTTAAATAAAACCATTATGGCAGATCAATAGGCAATTGTGTTACATACGTGAACATTTAGCATTACAAACGCTTAGCGATACTCTGAGTTTCCAGACGCCAGACGCCTACGTTCACGGAGCGCTTCAGCAGATAATTTAACGCGTACCATGTGTAAACTTGATAGCTGTTACTAAAATGAAGCTATACTATTGCTAGTCGGGCTGATGAGCCTGGCGATCCTCCCGACATTTCCATACTCTCCAGCTCCTCTCCCTCAGTGCGCACGGGTTGTCGAGCTCTTCCTCGCTTAAGCCTTTGGTCACATGACCTACCGTTAACCAATCAGCGTCGAGCATCTCACTCCTCCTTTCCCAACCGTCAACCAAACAGTGTTTAGCCTCGCGGCCACGGTTTGATTCAGGCTTCACGAAATGCCGAACACCTAAGCAAAGAACGTTTCACGTTAATAAAAAGCAAGATTCGAGAGAGACACACAAGGAGGGATTATCGTGGGATTTACTGTCATACCCCCCACTGTCTTTCCCTACGCACATAATGGCGAATTCAAAAGGCGGATTGGAGCCGAGAAGTCGATATAGGCTCATAGGAATATTATAATATTAGCTGCTCTTTCAATGTCAGAATACCGGCAAATAAATTTGTTTGGGATATTCACATTTTTAGTGTACCTATACACCTACAAGGGCTTATTGAATATCTAACAAAGTTTTCTCCCCCCCCCAAAAAAAAAAACAAACAAACAAAAAAACAACAACACACAAACACACCTAAATTTAGTTTTTTCTGAGACACCGGGTTTTTACAGAAGAATGAAATGCTTTCATTAGAAATGTCACACACCCATCTCTACACATGTGCCTAACAAGGCACATGTGTAGAGATGCGCTTCGGCTGAGCGCCGAAGTACGAAGGAAGTATCGTCGAAGCTTGCGGGCGGCGAAGGTGGAGCGAGAGGCGTTTTGACACATAACGCAGAAAGGTGGCCTGGACAAGAGAATACGATAAAGCTGGGCCGAGCGGCGAAATTAACTTGGCAGCTCTACGATTCTCCCGTAACTGCAGTTTATGAAACGCTTTATTTTTACAGCGAATTCTCGAGCGATTTCAATAAAAAAGTGTTTCATCTTTTAAAATATACGTGAAAATGATTCTTGTTTTTTCGGCAACGCTTAGTTTCTCGTTCTTTTCCTTTTGATTGGTAAAAGTGCTGTAGGAAAAGGTGAGCGGACGCTGCTGTCGTCGCGGTGTTTTAAACCGAAGCTTCTTTAGCGTCCCTCAACTCATTGGCTGGAGAGCGACCTAAACAGGAACAGGCATCTGTCATAGACGTCGCTTCTGCTGTGCCACCGCCAGGACGTCGCGGCCAGCAAATAAAAGTGCCAGTAGTGACGCCATGAGGTATAAATCGAGGGACCACAAAAAAGGACGCGATGAACGCAGCATTTGAAAACGTGTTTTATGCATCATATTGCCACTACCCTTGCCCCCACTCGGAACACTCTACAGACGTACATAAATTTTCTTGTGCAAATGTAATGGCGTTTTTGTGAAAACAACTTTCCGTAACAATTGGCTCTATGTTTATTACGAATTAGAATAAAGTATAGAAAACAGAAGGCAGAAACATTTGTGCACCATGAAAGTCACAGATTAATTGACTAAGAGTAGGGAGTTTTAGTAAGCGCTTTGTTCTGAGCTATATGCAACGGTTTTTACGGAAGAGAGCTCAAAGTGGAAGATAGCGACACCGAAATACTCCTCTGCGCAAACCAGACTTTTAGACTGGGGTTGCACCTGGTGTGAGCATGAGTTGTTTTTACAGCACAATGGACGGCAGCACTCTGTAGCGAGACTCGGAAAACAAGATATATTCTCCAAATAGAATGTTCGAGTGCAAAGGCGTTCCAAATCGGGTCTAGCGGCAATACAAGGACCCGTTATTAAAGTCAAACAAGTGCGGAATTAAAAGCGCGACATCTACGCCACAGTGTGTTGCACTCACCTGGACAAAGGCGATGTCGAAGCCATTACGGAGCTTGAGCGTGACCTTAGTCTGGAGGATGCTGTTGAGTGTGTCCATGGTATCCAGCCGGTCCATGGGGCTCTTCATGTCCACGGTAGCCAAATACCTGGCTAGATCGTCCGCCAGGTGGTACAGACCCTCGATCAGGTTGTTGTGCAGGTGGTAGTAAATCTGCACACGATAAGAAGGACGCAAATTCTGTCGGGCATCAGGAAGTGTTAAGAAATGTAGAGGGTGAGCCTAAAAACATCGAGGAATGAGACATATTATAAAACACATCCTCTTCTTCTTCTAAAAATAACGTACAGGAGCCTGAAGGTTTGCCTACAGTCGTGATTCGTGAACAATACAACTGTAACACTTGAAGCAAAATAAAGAAGTTTGCGTAAGGAAAACGTAACAAAGAATTACAGGCGTTCGTTGACTTTATATATCCCTTCCAGTAACATGATTAACGACTGAGTACACTCTAAAAATTCCGTGGTAAAATACTTTTTATGGGTCTTTAGCGTGTAAAACATTTTGCACCCTAAACAGCTCCTTTAAGCACTCCCTTAGAACGTTGTTCGTGGAGAACCTGTAAGGGGTTCCCTTAAGGTTAAGATTTGTTGCGAAAGAGTTGTTCATCGCACAGTTGCCTTTCTAGTGTGCCAGGGGGCGATAGTGCTTGAGGCGAAACCGTTCTTCACGAGCTAAAAGAGTTCTTGGGGCGTCAAAAAACATTTCAAATAATGATTTTTTTTTATGTATTAGGTTAAGCACTATAGTTGACTTCCGATATATATTTATAACCGATTATCACCTACGGATGTAAAGACTTCCACTGACGCTGCGATCTTTTGCAGTGCTCGAAACTTGTTACGCGGCCTTTCGGTTGGGCGAAGCGACGCGCCCAAGGTCAAGTCCCGTGGCACGCGTAAAACGTTAGATTGTCTAGCATGACTGGTGACGTCCAAAGCGGTACATTGTAAGTTAAAACAGATTATACGCTGCGGCTGGCTGAACTAAAAAACAGATTATAAAACCAATCTTGTGTAAGAACCAGGAAAACATCTAGACATTTCAGGATCTCTAGAGGTCACAATAACGAAATGTCCGTTTCTCAGAACGAGTGAATGGTATGGTTAACCGTACTACAATGAAGGTAAATTGAAATCATATCACGATTCGCACAAAAATGTTCGATTGGGGAGCGAGAGCACTCTAGGTAAATACATGCATTGCACCCACAGCACATGATGACGTCGAACGATGGTAATCGGCATGCTGGGGGTGGACCCGACGGCCCTTCGCAGCGAGAGCAATGGTAAACTGTGCCGCGCTCGGCTGTAGCAATTACTACGAATCCTGACGACAGTTTTGTCGGCATGGCCCGACAGAGTAGCCGTCAACTGAGAGGAAGTACGAGCGACAGGAAAGGGATATGCGGCCGCGGATTGCTGAGTTTGCGGGACGCATTTCATAGCGGCGAGCGACGGCACTTTTCTACCGTTGTTTACGTTCGCGCACGACTTTGCATCGGCTTTTGCCCGTTCGTGGCGTAGATGCCCTTTGCCTTTCGTTACATCATGCCGTTTCCAAGCTTTGATGCGCAACTTCGGGGCTCCCGGCCGAGTACGGGCGAGTGTCGCGCCGCGAGCCCGGTCAGACGGCGGTCGGTCGGCGGCGGCCCCTTTGTGCAAGCTCGCCGAGACGCCGCCGCAGGGGAATCGGTGTGTGGCGTCCGAAAGACGGTAACCTTTGCAAGGAGCAAAAGTATGCAGGCTAGCCGGATAGGAAATATCATAATATAAACCCTGAGACCATAAGAGCTGTCTTGTCCGTTATTTTATTTACCCTTCTATCGGGGTTTACATTATGACGGTAACCTTGCGTTGTTTACCAGTACTTCGCAAAATCATAACAATTTTTCTGCAAGTAACTCCTAGAAGCCGTTCGTCGAAATTTGCAACGCGCAATTAACTGCTTTTTTTTCTTTTTGCGTCACGACAATTTTTTTCGTCAAAGCTTAGTCGGCGGCGTATCGGAACGTTCTGCTCGTAGCGCAATCCCACCGATGCCGAAAAATTCCCCACGTACTGGCTAAACGTCATCATCGTAAGCTCAGCACGTTTTTCCAAGTTCACATCTAACAAAACTAGATACCTTTGATAAAAATATGGTGCATGTCGGCGCATGTCCTGGCAGTTAGCGGCATCCTATGCATTGATAAGCGCTTCCGCGCGGTGTGAAGTCCACCACCAGCATGGCGCAGAGCCCCGTCCTTGCCTAACGTGACGTCACGCGCAAGGCATGTGTACATTCCCTAGTGACACCGCTGACGCTAGGTCTGGTTATTGGGTGGTGATACACTTGTAACTCTCACAGTGTTTGTTGCGGTCAACGTTGAGGTAAAAGATAGTCGCTGCCAAGTGTTTTAATGCACATGTCACGTAGTTTAAAACACCTGATTACTCCTCTCACTTGTGGATTAAGGGAGTCTGTACAACTACCCTACTCTCATGTGTTCTTTCAAAATGAAACCGGGGACGCAACCAAACTGGATGTCTTTTTAAAGATTTAGTGACCATGAAATTTACAAACTGTGGAAACAGAGAAGAGGAGCAGAAAAATAAAGAACAGATTAGTGGCTGTGTGTGTCCGCTTTTCTTTTGTTTAATAAAAAACTATCGAACTTTTTCCCCTTTATGGTTATCCCTGTGACTTATTCGCTCAGATCAGTTTTATACGAGTCAGACAATGGTTGTACAAGCAAGGTCAGTCATCTGTGAGTGCAGAGCTTACTTAATATGCATAACCTACACTCTTAAACAAAATTAGAAACATGTTAACAGTATTTATTAGGTAAAAGCTAGTAGCTACCTGTCACATCGGTCACTAGGGAGCTAGTAACCGTAGGTAGTAACGGTCAAGAAGAAACGAAACAAGTCACGTGAATTCTGGTAAAAAAACAAAAAAGGCGAGTGTGGTTCAGACTTGGACGTAGTTCAACTGCTCTACTCAAATTACTGTAGTTTAACTACTTTTCCGAGTGACTTGGTAACTTTCAATCACAACTTTATTTGGGTAATTAGTAGTTTAATTTAACTAGTTTTTTTCAGGTAACTTCTACTCAAATTACTAACTACTTTGGGAATCTAGTGCTAATTTTGCTCATCACAAACGTTTGAGCGCAGAAATTAATAAAACGCCGGCAGATGAAGTGGCATCCTCGAACATGGGGCCCCCTCATATTCCGCCGTAGAAACTGCATCACAGGCGTCTTTGGGACAAGGTGGCGACGAGCAGCCAAAACATTACACCGGTGCGCACGAACGCAGAAAGAAATGCTTAACAAGCCTTGGTCGGGTATTGGCCTAGTCCGGTAACCCCTATAAAAATGGCTTCCGCCATTCAATATACATCTGACTGACATTCTATTGCCCCTATCGCCATTCGATTGCTCTCGCTTGAAATTTATGGACACGGTATTACCCCTTTATTGAAGTTTGGCACTGACGTGGTAGACGCTACAATGGCAATCAAATGGCGAAACAACCCTTTAGCGTCTTTTTATTGGCAGGTGTCCATACAGAATTCGGGTATCGTCTTTTTATACTCATCCTACTGTCAATCAAGCGCCCCCGGTGGCAGTGCAATACCGGCCAATTTCTGCTGCAAGTAAATCAAACTTTAGGTACAAACCATAGTTATAATATACGCTAGACGTTCAATTGGCTCTTGTGTTCCGCGGCAAATTGAAGAAAACCATACATGGTAAATTTCTTCCAAAATGTAATTTAATTACAATTACAATCATTTCGCTCCAAAAGTAGTTTAACCTTAATTACAACTACTACTATGTGAAAAATAATTCATTAAAATTACAAATTACATCAAAAAGTAATGCAATTACTTTACAATTACTTATTTCTGGGAGCGACCATTTCCGTCTATATAACTTCAAACAACATGTTAAGGATGCAACGCATTTCTTCATTCCTTTATTCTTTATTCTTTATTCAATGATTACCCCGCAGTGCCCGAGGGCGTTACAGCAGGGGGGGTTACAAGGATGAAAAGAACACGTCTTCATTGAAACAGCACACTTGCTCTTCAGACAGCCGATTCCACTGTGCAATTGTTCGTACAAAAAAGGAGTTTGCAAACATGCATGTCCTAGCGCGGTACTCTCTAATTTTAAGACTATGATCATTACGACTAGAAACATAATAGGGTTCTTTTAAGTAAGTCTCGCTATTTATTCCCGTTTTATTTTTAACTATTGAGTATAAAAATTTTAGTCGCAGTTTTTCCCGACGTACGGAAAGTGGTTCCCAGTTTAACATTTTTTTCATTTCTGTACAACTTTCTTTCCTCCCGTATCGTCCAAGAACAAACCTAGCCGCCCTGTTTTGTATTTTCTCCAGCTTATCTATCAACGTTTTTTGAGCTGGATCCCAGACAGCACATGCATACTCTAAAATGGGTCTAACACATGTTAAATAAGCAGTTGTCTTTAGGTTAGGTTGTGAGCATTTTAAGTTACGTTGGATAAAATTCATTGCCCTGCCAGCTTTTAAGACTACTTCCTCTATGTGGGCATTCCATGAACAGTCAGATGACAATATGACACCCAAGTATTTGTAAGTAAGTTCCTTGGTTATAGGGTTATTATTTATAAAATACTGAGATTCAATTTGTTTCCTTTTCTTTGTAAAACAAAGGTTAACACATTTTTTGTGATTTAAATTCATTTTCCACGTAGAGCACCAACTTTGAATACGATCAAGGTCTGCTTGCAACTGGGCGACATCATCTGAACTCTTAATCTTTCTATACACTACACAATCATCAGCAAAAAGTCGAATACAAGAGGAAATTCCAACAGAAATATCATTAATATAAATTAAAAACAAAAGTGGACCCAGGACAGAGCCCTGTGGAACTCCTGATGTTACATCAACGTAATCAGATTTCTTGCCATTCAGTACTACACATTGACGACGCTGGAACAAGTAATTTTCTATCCATCTAAGCACAGCCGAGTCTAGATTTAACATTCTTAGTTTGTTGAGAAGAAGTGAGTGTGAGACCGTGTCAAACGCTTTTCTAAAATCCAAGAATATACAATCTATTTGCCCTCCCTCATCGACATCAGATGCAAGGTCATGATAAAATTCAACAAGTTGCGTAGTACATGAAAACCCCTTACGAAAACCATGTTGTTCATTAATCAGCAAGTTGTTTCTTATCATATGACCGATTACCTCATTGCCCAAATGTTTGAATCGCCGAATATATGTCACGATTTGTACATTTTTTTGTAAATTTTCTTAAATTAATGAGAGAAGTTAACAATTTGGGATAATGAAATCCTACGTTCATATATTTTCAATAAATAATAACAAATCAGTTTATATACTCGAAGACACCAGATCTCTAAAATAAAATTGGTTGACACACTTTTGTTAGCCAGGCAAATCAAAATGTGACAATTAGCCATATCTGAATATTTTAATAGTGTTAATATATGACTACAATCTACATCCACACGCGCTAATACAACCATATTTACAGAAAAACGTTTAATTTTTTCCTAAATTATTTACAGTGAGTTGAAATTACAATGGCTCAAAATTTATAAGACCCAAATATGGGCTCTCGAATCCATCATGACAATACCTACAGGTGCGAAGTCAGCTCAAAAATGCGTATGCAAATGATATCCGAAGTAAAACCAACAAAATATAAACTTGAAAATAATACAAAAAAATGCGACAGTACTCAAAGAGGGGCGCAAAAAACTGGCAAACAAATAAAAAAAATTACTTCATAGACCCTTAAAAACCTCAGCCTCGGCCGCCTTTTTTTTTTTTTTCGGACATTTTGTTTTGTTGGGACATTTGGCGATATTCACGACATTTCTTTTTTACGACTAACACTGAGAAAAAAAGAAAAATGCTGTCGACGACAGTGCTAAAAGCGCGAGCTCGTTGCTTTGGATCGCGCGCCACGAGCGCTCCAGCATCGGGTGCAGTCATGCCAGTCAAGGCTACTCGCTCGCTGCCTGCACGGCCTTCGCAGCTATTCTATGCAAGGGTGATAATCCGTCGTACTGCACACAAATACAGCTCCAGAAAAATGCGTACAAAATTACTGCGGCTGGGCTCTGTCGCCTCCGGTACACGTAATCTTGATTTGCAACAGGAGTGACGGACGGCACCGGGCGAAGTTTGAAAATGGAGAACGCTTATGTTGATGTTCCTGAGAACGCGACGAGTACAGGCGGCAATGTTGACAACACGCACCAGCGCGGACACCGCCGAGCCGCCGAGCCGAGCACCCGGCCACACACACGCTGAGCGACCGACATTTCACAATGCAGTCAGCGGCATCCAAAGAAAACCTGTTGTTGACATAAAAGCTGCTATTTTTACGTCCGTGACGCCATTGTTCACGCCCCCTGGATATCCAATCGGTGTCGAAAATACGCAGCCTCCGATTCCAAACCGAAACTAAAATCCCGTCGTAGTTGTGTGGCTAAGCGACGTTTCGTATCGCATATAAAACTTTTATTTTAATACATTTGTTTTAGTTTTTTAAGTTTGTTAAAACGTTTTGTTGTTTCGGTTCGCCACTGTTTTACAAATAATGTTACGTTAACTTTTTTTATTTTCGCATTTATTACGCACCTCGAAACAAAGTCTTTTACAAGCCAATCCAATCCACCCTGAACTTCATTTGCGTCGAAGATTCCGAAGCTTTGTTGCGGTTTGGTGTGTCTTTTATTTTTCCATAGTACTCATATCGATCCGATATGCCGCGTCCGAGAATGGAATTTGCGACTAATAAGTGGCGAGGCACCACGCGAGCAAGAATGAACAGCCCTGGAGGTTATGGGCACAGCTCAATTGGCTCATTCCTCGGTGCTTCTCGAAGGTAAGCCTTTTTTCTCTGTGTCCTCCTAAGCGGTGTTGATGTCGCTGGCCTGTAATAAGGCGGAGCCTCCTGAGGGGGCGGTTCACCGAATGATACTTTAGCGAATAGTTGGGCGCCGCGAAGCGGCGTTTACGTGTGGGCCAATACACACACACATGTGGGTTCACATTTTTTGTAATGAGCCGCCTCAGACTGTCGCCGCGAAGCGGCGTAAAGCGCAGCGCGGCGGATGGGTTAACGCGCGCCCCCGTTATTGCCCCGGAGGCTCCGCCTTATTACAGGCCAGCGACATCAATACCGCGAGTTCTAATTGCGAAGCCATGATTCGGTCACCCAACACGTCGGTCGACCTGTCAAACGTTTTATCGCACGTGGGTCGTCACTTCGCGTCGGCACGCATCGCTGCCTACCCGTATCTGTACTAGCCAGGTTTCTTTGTCGGCCCGCGCGTCTTATCGTTGTGGGTGATCTCAAGCGACGCGAGCGAAACGCGTAAAAAAAGAAAACATTGTGGTTGGAGCCGTTTCATCAACTGCGCTATATATGTATATATAGATTTATTTATTTATTTATTGGGACACACAAAACAGACGGGCACTAATTAACTTCACTAACATGCTCACATACTCTCCACGTGTCATGATTTTTGTGTGGGCTTTGCCCGATGATGCTAGTGAGTCATTCTCGTTTCAAGTGGAGTGTCCAAACCATTTTGCACGCATGTTCGGACTCTCGGGATTTGCACAAACTGGGAGTCTGCAACGCCTGCTGTCCTCGTTTTTTTTTTCTCCAGTTCATCTTTTTTCCTTGTGCAACAGCAGACTGTCGCACAAGAGCGACATCTTTTTCATGCGTGGTGTCATCTGAACCGTAAAAAGACGCGCTTCATAGTGTGGCCCGTGAGGCTGTGCGCTTTCCGCTGTCTGCTTTCACGAACACAAATACGGTGATGTACCCAGAGTGCACCGCTCGCTAGCCTTGCGTGAGTACACTTTATATGGTATATGTTCAAAGTACCTTTATGCATAGCTGATCCAACCTTCATTCTCTTTTGCCATTGCCGGTAGCAAATTGTGTCTGTTTAGTATTGCACACCTGCCAACTTCCCCGTATTACCCAGAAGTCTCTTAAATTTTGATCAGTTTGTATGATTGACAGAAAAACCTCCCGAAAAAAGAAATTACCCTCCCCCTCTCTTCTGTACTAAAGAAGAGTTTTTGCCATCACTGTGGACGGCTGCAATCCCATGAGCACAGGCAGTGCAATATATAAATGTAATGAAGTTGTCTTCATGCAAATTTGTTCTCAATATTTCTTTTTAAAACACCCCCCTCCCCCTCCCCTGCTTAGAAATTATCCCGATTTGGTGTCCCCAAACTTGGAAGGTATGGTACTGTCTGTGCCTTTTCTATCTTGTGTCATTTATGTAACGTAATATATCTGTTCTTCATATTTATAATCGCTGCAGGCCTGGTCAAGGAGGAGTTGCTCAGTGAACTACTAGTTTGAGTTCCCTGAGACGGACACCACTGACATCACCTACAGTGCCGAGGTACAGGCTTAATGGCAGATATCAATAGGAGATGATGGTAAGCTGTCCTATTTATTTAGCAGTGTCGGAGTAACTCACTTGAGTTTTCATCACTTTTTTCGCTGGCAGTTTGTTGCCTGCACACAAAAATGGTCCATTAATTGTCAATGTCCATTAAAATTGATGCAGCCTTCATTCACACTTCTGCGGTTTAGAGCGATTCGCAGACATATGTCGATCATAGTCGAAACAGCGTGGCTCATCATTAGAGTTGAATGCTGAGTTTCGCTTGGCAACTTTTTGGCCACTTCGATCACTACAAAACATTATTTGCCTTCTCAGGTACGCGTCACGTCTGTTTGGTTGGACAGCCACCGAGTTGACTTGGATGTCAGCGGCTGTTGTCATCAGAACCTGGTTCTTTTGCTGCCACATCATTTTTGGTGGTGGCGCTGTCGTCACCTCCCAACGCTTGCTCTCCCCGAGTTCCCATTCAAGATGGTGAGTGGTATACTCGTGGGGGCCTCGCTGCTGCAGGTGCTGCCATGTAGCTCTGGCTCGTGGTGGCTCCACCGCCATCATTTGTGCTCCCTGTGATCCCAGCCGGAGTGGTGACAGGGATTATGCAAGGGCTCTTTGTCGCAGGTGCTGCCACGGACTTTGGCTCGTGGTGGTGCCGTCGCTACTGACAAAGCCTGTGCTCCCCGTCGTCCCTGTTGAAATGGTGGCTGGAACTTGGAGAGGGTTCGCTGCCACAGCCGGTCAGTTCAAGTTCCGCATATTCTGCCGTAGCCCTTGGGAATTCGTTCCTTCCATGTTGAGGTTCTAGTAGGAGAAGTCCACCGCTGTTGAGCTACATGTCACCACAGCAGTCAATCTGCAGAGGGGCATGGCCACGTGACCACACTTCTGAAATGTTAAGAGCCTTGTTGTGGACATGGAGGCCGGTGTGAGAGATTTAATATGCGTCTGGCACATCTACCCGGCGAAAGAACTCATGGGTGTGCCACATGGAAAGTGAGCAGACTGTGCAAGTCTCTTTTACAAAATGGCGCTAACAATAGGTAATGTCTGAATCATTCTTGTCTTACGTAGGTGATACTTTCTAGGCGTAATGTGTTAGTAGGTAGCTATGGTGTTATTGCTTAACTCTGAACAAGATACAAAGTATGAGACATTTTCAGGCCAAGTAAAAAATTTCTGCTCACTTTAATCTTGAAGAGCTTTCAGAGTTTCACATCATCCAGCAATCCTGAAGGCGATGCACCACATGTAATTATAATTAATATTCCCGCTCTTAGTTTACCAGGAAGGTGTTCAAAAAATTGTAAGTAGTGTTAGTTGCTTAGGAGAGCGATGTGTTTTGCATTCAGTCTTGCACCTTGGCGTTCCATTCACTTTGGGATGAGGTGCTTCATTCTTGTGCGTCCTTGGTTGTTTCCTTAGCCCCTAAAGATGTTGGAGATTTATATGTTTTATTTTTGGGGAAACCATGTTATGTTAGTATCTGGCATGTTTTTTTTATTGCTGAAAGCTGTTTGAAGTGAGCCTTTTGTCCACCTAAGAGCATAATGATTGGGAGCTTCACTCAGGTGTGTTTTGTGGCCACACCGCAGAGCATGATTGAAAGCATCGATGCATGCTATTGATACCAAGATCGGGACTTCAGAGAGGATCAGTCAAGTCTTCCTATTTTTATTTCCATTGATTCTTTGGCATTCTAGATATGTTTTTGTGAGCGTGTTCACGTAAGCTTGTTCAACTTTCTGGGTCATTGTATCGGGTCGTTCTGTAATTATCATATGCTTTATGCATTTGTCATTAGTCTCATCTGAAGTTTTCATGGGCACATGGCCGACACATTTGGTGCTGCTTTGATTTGGAGGGTAAATATTGTCCGCCATAGGTCTAGCAAACTTCATATATTCTACACTTCAAAATTTTCTCGTAGACCTGATTACTAGGCAATAAGCTCCTTTCAGTATGTGCATTTACTTAAATTGAAAAGCCAAAAGGCTTGTAATAATCAGCCACATGCAGAATAAGAACAGTGTTTCTGCCACCTAGTGTGGGAGAAAATGGCTGGGGGGGTGGAGGCCAAAGCAAACGCAAGCAGTGTGAATACAACTCTAGGACTTATAAGCGGGGTAAATGAGGAATTTGAACGGTCTACCAAGACCATGTAGCTCACATTTAGCAGAGGATAATTGGGTTTGATTTAACAAGCTATTGGGGTGGTTGTAAAGCTCCTATACAGCCCCACATGGAGTCACCCTGCATGAACTGATCTGGACTGCTCGTTTCACATAGATTTTTGTGACCTATTAATCTAACTGCTTCTTTTATTTGCAATTTTTTGTGTTATTCAGGATAATTGGGAACCCAGCAAAAGGTTGGCATGTCATGGAGTAAACACGCCATCGTACAGTGTGCTTCACTCTAAAATGTAATGCATGAGCAGTGGCCAAAGCTGATGACACTTGTCTAATGAGGAAATCAATGATACTGCACAAACTGAAGCATATCTTCCTGGGGCCGTTGCCATTCCCCTATACAATTATTGCATGACCTCTTTGTTTTTTTTTATTGCCCTCAGTTAATTTGACAACGACTGGATTGCTGTTATCCTTGATAGGTCGGCGTGTCACGTTTATCTTGAGGTCCAATTAACGGGAAATTTGTTTTGATAAGTTAAATAAGGGGAACAACAAAATATTCAGAGCAGTGTCTTTTTTTTTTCTTTCTATTTTTTTGCATCACCGAAACATTTATTGGTCACCGCATTGAAACTGGGAGTGTAACGCACGAAGAGAACTGCAGTGTGACCCTCCAGTCTCTGCCGTCAGACGATGCACACATTCTGCAACATAAGTGCAGGATCAGCTTTTTTTTTGGCGATTTTTGTGGGAGGACATGAAAATGTTGTGGTCATCACCATCAAAGTGATTTGTTGTCTGGATGTTCCCTGCTTTAGTGACAAGGCCACTGACAAGCCGCTTCACGGGTACTAAATTGAACTGCTTGACAAGTTGCTCAAACAATAGGAATACACAAATGGCAGTACGAGGACAAGTTGAAGAACCACAAGTAGCGCTTGTCCTATCACTTCTTCGACTTGCCGTTGTCCATAGCACTATTTGTGTTTTGCTCCTCTTCACTGCTCTTCATCTGCTTCATAAAGAGCAAATACATAAGGCTGCTTAATAAAATGACAGCGTCCATCAAATCGGTAAACATTTCTCTGTAAAACATATTGCCCTGGCCAAGTCCAAGTTTCGTCGTCAAGATGAGTCGCATAGTGAACCGGCTAACAATGGTTGATGAATTTGATGTAGTTCTACTGAATCAGTGGCAAACTTCAATCTCTTTTCTGTACAAAGCCTATGTTTCGGAGTGGTTGACATAGTGTTTTCTCGACAGCCGAGGGGCTTGAAGCAGGTGCTTAATGACTGTGAGCCTCCACCATTTAAATTTTAACTTGTCACTTACTCTAGAACTTGATAATGGAGCAATGGCAGATTTTATGAAGTTTGCGAAACCGACGTTGGACACCTTCGAACGGGAAAGGTTTACAGGGCTAGAAAAATTATGACAGCACGTCCTCACTCACAATTATCTGTAATAAAAAGACGGTGCCCAAAGAACTGTAGCTAGTTTTAAGTGTCACTCGCTGAAGCGGTTTGTATATTGTGTTTATTCCTGCATTTTGCTGTTTTTTTCTGTTTCAGGATCCAGTGTTACATTCCTGTGGCTTTTTGGTTGTTTCCCAATTATGAAGGGAGTTGCAGGCTTATCATGGGCGACACAGTGCTTTGGTGAGTGTACCTTTTATTTACTGCTTGGCCAATCAAATCGAGTGGCTTTGCAGGAAACTCTCTACAGTTTCAGGATGTTTGAGGGTGTGTTCTCCTTCAGACATTCTGAAATGGCACAAATTTTTTTGTGCTGCATCACTATACTCTGTTGAATGACCAGCTGAAATCGTGGTAGAAGCTACATGCTCGTTGCACCAGTCATATGTCTACCTTTCGCCATGTGTTACACTCCCGCCCATAACCATGCGCAGAAGGCGGGGTCAGGTAACGAGAGGGAGGTGGTTGATTGATCCGGTGGGTGCGTAGGTACCACCACAGTCAGCTTAGAGGTGAATGTTAATTACTCAAGCTTTAAATAGGTCACAGTACTCAAAGCTTGAGGAACACCTGAGAAGTTTTTAGAATGTTTTTATATACCGTGTCTACTCGCTCCATCAAGCCAATTTTCTTTCGCCGCCAAGCGGCCAGGCCACTTCAAACCAGGCAAAGCATAGCGGTACATGCTTTCATGGCTGCAAGTGTGTAGTTGCGGATGTGATCAAGAGTGAAACCGAGCGGCGCATACACGTAACAAAGCTGGGGTCGAGGAATTGCCCAGCTTTGGGCATGTTTCGCCCACCGAATGCATTGATGTCAACAAACACGCGGTCATCTGTAGTGTGCTTTCGGACAGTGAAATCGTGAAAGTGGTTAGGCCTAAGGACGGTCGCGTCACTCACCAGGCTGAGTGAGCTTCCCTAGTAAAAAAAATCTTAAATGTATAAAAAAAATTTTATGTCCAACGTATGATCCAATAAGATCATATAAGAAAATACAAGAACCTTATAAAAACATATAAGAACAATATAAAATTATATTTGAAGCTATAAGAAACTTCTTTTCAGTTTCTTAAAACTTATATAATCTTATATATTTCCTATATTGTTCTTATGTTTTTATAAGGTTTTTATATGATCTTATTTGGTCATATGCTTTTATTGGACACTTAAATTTCTTACATGCAAGATTTTTTTTACTATTCACTAGAGGGCGCTTTTCCTTTGACAGAAGACACACCGAAAGCACCCTAAAAAAGGTTTTCAAATTGTAGAACATGGTTATTGTAGCGCGCCCACGAACCGCCGTCAATGCGCCTCCGTCAGTGGAGACATGCCACAGTACTTTGCCATGTCATACTGCCACCTAAAATTACATTTTCGCGAAGTGTGTAAATGCAGAAATTTACCCTGCAAAATGAACGCATCCCCCAAATATATGTCAATTTCAGAATAAAGAGGTGTGTTCATTATGCGGGTAAATATGGTAAAAAAGTGAATGATGACTCAAACAAATGCAAAACTCATACATTGGAATTTGAAAAAAATCACCAACCATATCCTACAACAAGGTCCCAACGTTTCAAAAACAGCTTGTTTTTTTCTTCAGGGGTGACTGCTTCCAGATAGGGGACAACAGCTTCGTTTTCTTCTACGATAGTCTTTTTTTTTTCACTTCGTTAGGTGGCTGAGTCCGTTCACGTAGCATGATGGCAATGTGCCAGTGGACCTATTGATGTTTCCTGGTGTTGTTTGGATATGCCGTGACTATAAAAAGCTGCTGGCAGAAGTTTGTCTTAACATTTATAAGGGTGTTGGCAAAGTTGATGCGATATTCATTGTCCTCACAGTGCGCTGCAACAGCGCTCTGCAACAGCGCTGCGCTCGTGGTCGAATTTGCAGTTGTTTTTGTGTTGTTGAATTCTTTCTGGGAAGTTCTTTGTTTTTCCAATGTAGGTGGCATGGAATTGAATATACAATGCCCTGCGCTCTTTGTTTAGGGGGATGACCTTTAATTCGCAGCATCATACGTCAAAGTGTTGATACCGGTTTGTGGGACACCTGAATACTTTCTTTTACCAGCATACATGACAGCGCTTCACTAGTCCCCTTTATGTAGGGAACACAGATGCGGGTGTGTGGACGGATGTTTTTGAGTTTTTAAGCTTTCTCCCGACCAGGCAGGCCTCTGCCAAAATGTTTACCCTCAAAACTTGCACTGCATGTAGTAATGGCTCTTGGTCTGCGAGAATTTTTGTTTTAGTTTTGTGTTTGTTGGACATTATTGGGCAAATGACAAAGGCTATGCCACCTCATTATGACCACAGTAAAAAGAGCTATACACTTGATAACATAGTCCTGTCATGTTTTTGCTTTGAAAAAAAATTTTAACACACAAGATCAATCTATTTCTTGACCCCTTGACTGGGGACCCATGACCAAAAAAATGTTTTTTGTCCCTATTTTGCCTATATTTTTTGTACGAAACTTTTCTTGTGCTACCTTCGTAGCTTTAATTTCTAAAGGAAAATTATTTCCGATGTTAGGGGATAGATGGTGCTTCCTCCCGTACGATAAAAAAAAGCGTTTAAAGTCTCACTCCCCAAACTGACTGAAGAGTGGTGCATCTATGAGTGCGCCCGCCAGGCTGCTGTTAAAATTGCCAAGCATCCAAAGATCTTATCAAAAGTAATAGATAAATCTTTGTCTAAGGTGAAGTGAATATTTACATTAAATTCAAGTAATGACACAATAACAACATGGGAGTGCCACAAGCTGCATGCGCATGAACGAATTTCACCATCCAAATGGATGAATGACTGTTTTGGCAGAACTGGACAATAAGGAAAAGGGTACCAATACTTGAGTGTAGCTTTCTAGGGGCTAATATCATTTTAAATTGCAATTCTCATTTGCTCTTTCAGCTCGCACCTTCACGGAGTACAGCAATGTGGGGAAGCAAGTCGAGGACAGCCTCTCTCGATTTCTGTCCCGGGGGCACTATGCTCTTTCAGGTAAGCTGCTTCACTCTCTTAAGCGACACGAGTAGACCCTTTTATTCAAGGCAAGAATGACGGTAATAATCACTGGAGATGGGGAACAAGGGGACAAAGGAGATTCCTCTTTGACCTTTCTCCCCCTTGTACCCCTTTTCCAGGGATTATTATTGTATTCATACTTATTACATTATTGTGGAGTTGACATTTTGACAACCTGTGGTTGGCTGATGTGTTGTGGAAGTTAAAGCTATTGTACCGTACATTCAAACATTGTGTGAAATACAGTAGAACCCTGCTGCTGCATCTTTACGCAGTCACAATAAAGGATCATGACATGAGCGAAGATGTAACAACTGATAATGCCCTTGGGATAGCTATAGATGTTTCAGGAAGCTGTATTCTCTGTTTATCTTACCTTAGCTTTTATGGCTGTATAAAAGATTGCCTTATTTTATATGTTGACAATTTTTTCAACACTTCTTAAAATTGTGGTTGAACTATAAGTAACACACTGTTTACAGACAAGCTTGTGTTTGCCCACAGCAGCTATGGGCACTGCATACGCAGGAACTAAATTCGTGTGAGCAGACATGTGTGTACATGTGCTGTGCCGACAGCCGCGCCATCGCAGTGATGCGTTGTCTATAGTTGCAGTTAAAAAAATATTGAAATATAAGGATGCAAAAATTCTGAGCCCATCGAGCTAAACCACAGCTGCCTCAAACAAATCACTGCACCCTGCATTTCACATCAAAGCAGTGGGGCTTGATGCAATCAGCACTGCTTGAACATGGTGGCATGGAGGTGGTAAAGAAAAATGGGGTGTCGTGAGAGCCTGAATCTCTTATTGTCATACAGGACCAAGCAAGAAACACAATGCAGAGAGGCAAGGAGGTAAAATAAAGGGAGTAAAGCAAAAGAAACAGGGTATGTGTTCCTAGTAGTCATGCCGGCCACCTTGAGTGGCAGTGTTCGGGCATAAGAACCAAGAAGGTAATTCATGAAGCTTGTAATTCTAACACATATATACTTTTGGACGTTCGATAGGACCGGTTTCCGTGAATATAACAGCCGAGAAAACATGTGAGCAAGGTTCTTCTGTGCATATTTTTGAATGTGCTGCAAGAATATTTCTGGTTATATGCGCACTTAATTTATACTGTTTTTCTTCTTTCAGCTCACACCTTACAGACATGTCAGGAAGCAAGGAAAGGTTATTTTTTTCACTCATCGTTTACATTTGGGTGATTAACTTAGTCTTGAAAAGAAACACGTCATTTTAATGACATTGTAATAAATAAATTTTGGGTCTTTAAATTGTCCTTCAATCTTTGTTTTCTTCCCATATTGCAAGCCGGCACTATGTGTATCAGGCATGGAATCAATGTAGGCCATGTAAACTATGGCAGTTTTTCGGCTGGCCAGCTTAAAGTTTACGAGGAGTTGACAATGGCGAAATGGTCACGAAATTCTATCAAATGACGTCTATGTAATAATTATGCCCTTATAAAAATGGTTAATGCCATTTTGTATTATTGCCAAATGGCAACAGGTGTTTACAAGCAGTCAATCAGCAGGCAACAGATGTTAATCGTCATTGAGATGTCATCTTGTTGACCCGGATAGCCATTTCGCCACCGTCAACTTTTTGCCGTTCTATTGGTTATTGTCGGTGCATTGCCAGTGTATCTACATGCTAATGCTAATTGGCTATTGGAGGCAGGCAAAAAACTATAAAATGTATAGTCCTTTGATTGCCTCCTTTAGCCATTTAGCGTTAACATGTAGATACACTGGTGATACATTGACAATAACCAATAGAATGGCAAAAAGTTGACGGTGGCGAAATGGCTATCCGGGTCAGCAGGGCGACGTCTCAATGACGATTAACATCTGTTGCCTGCTGATTGACTACTTGTAAACAGCTGTTGCCATTTGGCAATAATATGACTTTCAAATGGCATTAACCATTTTCATAGGGGAATGCACGCAGGCGCCGCGCCTCCAGCTGCAACCGTGAAAGGCGGGGACACTCCGAGGGTTGTTGTTTTCATGTTGTCTGCCTTTAGTGAGTTCTGACTCAAGCGGTTTGGGGGTTCCTCAGTAGGCGCCACTGAAATGACCGGGCCCATATCACATAAGCGAATGACATTTTAGCGAACAGCGACATTTGAGCGAATCGACGTTTTAGCGAATAACGGCGGCGCCCGTTAGCTTATCCGCCGCGCTGCGCTTTACGCCGCTTCGCGGCGACAGTCTGCGGCGGCACATTACAAAAATGTGAACCCATTTGGCCCACCCGAAAACGCCGCTTTGCGGCGTCCGACTATTCGCTAAAGTGTCATTCGGTGAAACGTGGGCGTTCGCTAAAACGTTATACGATCAAGTGAATGCCTCCCGAAGTGATCTCGCCGCTGGGCGCCTGTTCCCATGGGCGCCGCGTCGTGAGCGCATACTCCCTTGCAAAGCCTGACTCCCCCGCACACAAACGCAGACACGGATAATCCATTCATGGGAGCACGTTCCTCTTCCAGCAGGAACTGTACGAGCGACGATGCTTGTTCACGTAATGCTTCGTGTCCTTCTGACCTTCCACGCCAAAGACCTCATCTTTTTTTGAAAACGATTTACTTGTCAGGTGTGTCAGGCGCGTCAGGACACCGTAGTCGCCGGCGAGGATTGCGAGTGACCCTTGGGAGATCCCTTCGTTGGACCCGGCGTCAGCGGCGAAGTATACTTCGTTTCATCTTCTGTTAAACCAAAACAATTTTTTTTTCAGGAACGTAGAACTAGCATTGCAACGAGACGCGCAGTCGTCCGGATGATCTCATCGTCGTGGCGCGAGACTTTTACCCTTGACGGTCAGGTGCACTCGCTCAGCGTACTATCCGAACAAAGTGGGAATAAAGAGAGGTCATTTATAACAATCTCAAGTTGCCGAAGAAAAAAGGAGAGCTTGTTATAAAAGACCTTCTAGCCGAAGCAAACCTCACATGCAACGGCATGCACACCAAATATGCCGACACCCGCTTACCCAACCCTGCACAGCCTGTTTCTGAAATTCAACGCTGTCGTTCCATCCAGCACGTCGGTGGAACGTCGTTTTAGCTTGGCTGGGGACATCTTTAGAAGGAAAAGGGGGGAAGCTCTCCGATGAGAACTTTGAAAGGCTATTGCTTCTGCAAGCGAATAAACTAATTTGGTAATAACCATGACTGTATTCATTTTAGGCTCGCAGGGCTTTTCACATATCAAAACTGCTGTCTATTTTGTAACACAAAAAATAAAGAAGTAATTTCGAAAGTAACTTCAAAAGTAACTCGCTACGTTTTACAGTAGTTAGTAGTTTACTCAATTACTATTACAAATGCGTAATTTCTACTCTACTCAAAATACTTTTGGCGTCGATACTCAGTAACTTAGCTTAACTACCTTTTTTGAGTAATTTGTACATGTCTGGTGTGGTTATACCCTTACCACGCGTGGGCGCAACGAAAACTGAAACTGAAAATAAGTAATCCAAGTGGCGTTAGCCACGGCCCAATTAATCGTTTAAAAAAATAAACAGACTGAATACATCTTATACAATCTTGTGCGCAACAAAGACGAGGACAAAAGCAGAGAAGAGGACACAGCGAGGCGCAACTTTCAACTGAATTTTATTGAAAACGTGTTCCGGTATATATAGTCTCAACCATCGTTACAATGACAACAAAAAGACAAAAGTTAAGGAAAAAAAAAAACACCATGACAGAGAATAACTGGGAAACAACACTATCTCGTTCTCAGGAAAAACAATTCCTTCTCCGATAATGCAATCGACGGCATAGCAACACACATGTCTCCTAAATATTCAATGTGCTCGGCTTCTATGATTTCGCGTGTTACCGCTGACTTGCATTTTCCAATTTTTACGCATTCATCCAACAGTGGGGTACAACCGCATGCCCTGCAATGCAAGTCAAGAAAGCCACCGTTCTCTTTTTGCACGTTGTTATTGTGCTCGCGAAGCCAATCATTTAGGCAGCGCCCCGTCTGTCCGACGTAGTGGCTGCCACAGGACAACGGAATGCGGTAAACCACGCCATCTGCACAGTCGACAAATTTCGTTCTGTGCTTCTTTTCACATCCGTGTTTGGCACGCACGCCAGGCTTTGATAGTTTGCACAGTTCCATGAGCTTATTGGGCGCAGAAAACACTACCTTTACATTTGATCGCATTGCTATTTTCTTTAGATTGTGCGACACTCGGTGTATATACGGAATCACAAGAACTTTTCTTTTTTGTCTTATCGGCTGGCTCCCATTGTTTTCTACGAGAAGGAAAAGTTGTTGTGATTCCGTATATACACCGAGTGTCGCACAACCTAAAGAAAATAGCAATGCGATCAAATGTAAAGGTAGTGTTTTCTGCGCCCAATAAGCTCATGGAACTGTGCAAACTATCAAAGCCTGGCGTGCGTGCCAAACACGGATGTGAAAAGAAGCACAGAACGAAATTTGTCGACTGTACAGATGGCGTGGTTTACCGCATTCCGTTGTCCTGTGGCAGCCACTACGTCGGACAGACGGGGCGCTGCCTAAATGATCGGCTTCGCGAGCACAATAACAACGTGCAAAAAAAGAACGGTGGCTTGCTTGACCTGCATTGCAGGGCATGCGGTTGTACCCCATTGTTGGATGACTGCGTAAAAATTGGGAAATGCAAGTCAGCGGTAAAACGCGAAATCATAGAAGCCGGGCACATTGATTATTTACGAGACATGTGTGTTGCTATGCCGTCGATTGCATTATCGGAGAAGGAATTGTTTTTCCTGAGAACGAGATAGTGTTGTTTCCCAGTTATGCTCTGTCATGTTTTTTTTTCTTTACTTTTGTCTTTTTGTTGTTATTGTAACGATGGTTGAGACTATATATACCGGAACACGTTTTCAATAAAATTCAGTTGAAAGTTTCGCCTTGTTGTGTCCTCTTGTCTGCTTTTGTCCTCGTCTTTGTTGCGCACAAGATTGTATAAGATGTCAAACCAACTCGCCCAAACAACCACTCTTCTTGAAGACTGAATACAGTTTATTTTAACGCTTTCACGTTTGCAACTAAATACACATCTTACACACAAACATTTTCAGCACACAATAATACAACTCATTCAACAAGGATCACATACAAATACGACGAACTCACTTGACACGCTTACTCTAATCACTCTAATCGCTAACTCCCTTGACTCCCGGTGAGTCTTTTGTACAGATCATTTGAGTGCGCAAACTTGTCGCCCCGTATCACCCCGTTAGTGAGTAATGTTGAAAATATTGTGGTATTTCGCCACCAATATCCTTCCTCAATAAATATTTCTAACGATTTGAGGCTTCTCTTTCCTAGTAAAAAACAAAGGTAAACGATGATATTATTTCCGAAAGTCAATAAAACAAGCTCCCCTACCGGTTCTCAGCATTTATGTATTCGCTTCCACGCATTACAGCCGAGAACCAGCTTTCTCGTCACTTAAGTTAATCGAGGATTAAAACTAATGCGTTCACCGTCGGCTAGATTGCTTTCTTTCCGTCACCGGCGGCGAACAAAGGCTTTGCTTGGCGCAGAGTACGACGGCAGATGCACTCTTTTCGCGCGATGCGCTACAGAAATGCATGTAAAAATATTACCGCATGCAGCTCGCATCTTAATTTGTCTGTAGTCCACTGAGGAATGCTCTCGTTTCTGCGGAAGATGTAGGCAAATTAAAAAGACTTTTAAAATGCCAAAACATTTCTTTTTAATTAGTCCTAAAGCTAGATACACTATTCAGGACGCACATCAACGGTCGTGACAGTCCGCTGTCAGGACCGAAGAGAACTCAATCAGAATCATTCAACCATACAGCACACACAATTAACCGTGGTAAATGCGTTCCCAGTACCAAGTAGGAGCGAATCATTGAAGCTTCTGGGACGGCGAAAACCACGCCACTGAACAGGCCGAGTGATCACCGTGGAGTGGCGGATCCGGTGACGAGCGGAAGCTTGTTTCCGGCTCGTTAGAACTATCCTCGGAGCAGTCCACGTCCACGCACATACTCGCCCAGTCGAGCGCATGAACGTTAACTATGGACTTCAACACGGGAACACGAGAACAGCACACGACAAAAGGCAAAACGGCAGGTTCGGATCGAAGAAATGAGCGTCTCTCAAACTCCGACTGGTTCGTATACCTGCTTGTCGTGCTCTGTTGCCAAGCTTCTCTTGCGAAAGAGAAACAAAAATTTTAGAAAATACAAAAAGAAAGTGTCTTTGGAAACGCTTCTAGCGCGTCCTACGTGCCCATTTTTATCCAAATTAAAACCAAATTTAAATGTAAAGGCTTCCAAAAATAATTCAAACGCAAAGGAATGTGAGAAGCAGCTCGGTCATTGCATCAACAATGGCTGCCGCCTTGCCGTGATCGCGGCATTGTGTGCTTCCATGACGTACTGGAATGAAGGCTGCGATCATTATTAAGTCAGCTCTAACCTTTAAACATGGCCCCTCTTACAATATTTGATGCTACGATTGGGTGTGAATACCTCGCCCTGCGTTCCGAAACAGGAAGTGTGTCGCTAACGCAGGTTATAGGCGATGCAGCCGATGCAGCAGACGCCGCCATTTTGACAATCCAGTTTTGAACAACACTTGGAATAGTAATAAGTAGTAAAAAGGTACTAACGGTTAGAAAAATGTAATAACGGCTGCATTTACTAGTTTTTTACTAGCACTTTTAAAGAGTGCATTGAAAGGATAAGAGCCATCTGCCTGCTTTTCGGGGTATTCAGAGGCATTCAAAACCAACTCTTTTAAAAACGGTCGCACGATCATACCGGTACATCAGAAGGGTAAAACGGTCGCACCGGTAAATATGCTCGCGATCTCGACTCTGCGCGGGTTCCTTGGTGTGCGCTAGTTCGCGGATATATCCAAGGAGCTTGTTCTCAAGCCCTTTGAATTGCACTAGCCGTTTATCTCGCTAATCTAGAGGGAGGTACCTGAAGAGAATACAACGCCGCAGCAAGTCCTCTCAATGGCTGAGGCGTCAACGTACGTCAACATGCTGTGGCGCCTTCACAAAAGACCAGCAATGACGTTAGTGCGTGATCCGTCACACAAAGACGACAAGGAGCCCACAGATAAATGACAGCGAAGAAAGCCAGTGCTCAGGCCTCTCTCGACGACAAAGAATGAACACCACATATATATATATATATATATAAAAGAAGACTGTCGTCTGGAGTGTAAGTTCCTTTGCGGTGGACGCCTTGGGTTGCAGGGCGTCAGACCATATCCTCATGCGTCCATAAGCAGCACACCCAGATTGGCTGTCGCCCTCGATCTATAGCACGCTCCGAGAAGAGACGGACCATCGGAGAAATGAGCATTTCCGTATAATAGCCAGCGTCTTTCCCTGTCCGCTCTAATGAATGGCAGGACTGCCCAAAGGGTTTGGTTTGCTCCCTTTACCGCTTTCCTCTCAGTTCCTTTTCTTTTTTTTTATTCCTCCCCTGGACGCTACCGTGTGGCGAAAAGGAGTCGGCGGCACCATCGGAACGCAGGGGAGTGAAAAAGGGAAGTATCCGATCCTCTCGGGCTCCTCTTTACCCCTCTCGGGATGAAAAAAAAAAAAAAGAAGAATAAATAGACGGCGGCATGGGCAACCAGACTGCAAGAAGAAAAGACTCAGCGAAGGAAGAGCAGAAAAAAAAAAGTGTGACTGCTTCTTTTCATAAGACGCCGTTGGGCACGATTAATAGGTATCCGGAAAAAGGCCGACCCTTTCCTTGTACCCCGAAGACGAGCTCAAGAGGAAGGGCTTCAATGGACTGCGGCTTCGGTGGTGCTCTGAGGCCTCTCGTTCTTCTTCTTCTTGCGGCCTTGGTGAGCCGGCGAGACGTCGTCGACAGGAGCTTGAGTCCAGCGATAGAGAAAGAATAAAGGCTGCCGTTTCGTTGGTCCTTAGCGCTTTGCCGCTGAAGGCGGCGTGGCGCAGAGACTCGGCGCGGAATGTTGGTGAGGGGGTCGTCTCGTGGAATGCGAGAATGGAGATGTTTGAGCGGCGCCCATTGTCGGGAATTCGAGCGGGAAAGCGCGCGGCTTTAGGGCAGTTCTGCATGCGGTGAGAAAAAGTGAGAAGGGTTGGGCTGTGGGGCAACCCCAGTGGGAGGTTGCGTGCCGGGAACGCGAGGAATGTTTGGAAAGTGCCGACGCAAGCCCGCGTAGAGGTGAAATAGGAAGCGGAAGTGAGGCACGGTTGTCAGGTAATTGCAAATGTCCGCCGCTCAGAGTTACTGGTTGAACGGCGAGCGCATGGAACGGCCGGACTGCCAAATGGGAAGCCATGTGCAGATACTAATCAAAGCAGTGCTGCCTCTTGCGCAGTGAGGACTGGAACAACTGTGCGAACAGTGAACCGCAAATCGTACAGAATGGAGCAAATACACAATTTTTAAGCTGTTCATCTCCATTACCTGCATCGTTTAGGAGCTCACCCGACTCGCATCCTTCGTACAACCGAAAATCGCACGAAGCTGAGAACATGGAAAGATCGCGGTATTTACTGCCCCGTAAATTAACGATTTGCGTTTGTTATAATCTTACTTACGATTTATGCGCAATAATACCCACACGAGGCTATTAAAAAATGTCGTGCAACAATTGTAAGGTTAGCAGCGTAATATTAATTACACAAACTGACACACAAATGGAAAAACACACGCGCTTGATTGACATTGCGCTGATAACCTTATAACGAGTTTGTTTCACACGCATAGGCACCGTTCGAGTTCTCTTCCAGAATGCATCGCACTCGCAGAGTGTTGCACGGAGAACTGGACTCAAACGAACACGCCAAATACACCGAGTGCAGAAGACTGATGCTGCCGCCATCTATGTTGCAGAAAAGGTACCGCCGTCAAAACGAAACTAGCGCCTTTCTGTTCGGAGTGATGGGTGGGAATGCGAGAGTGCAGTCGGTACCAACGTTTATCTACAAACGTTGGTCACTGCAAAATCTAGTTTATATTTGCGATGACTTCAAGCAACTCGGCTGTCGTAGAGATAGCTACAGACGGCGTAAATTTACGGAACCAGCTGTCTACAAAGTAGCTGGTTGCGATCTCTTACATTGAAGAAAACTAATGATGCTGTCCGAGCAGAAGCTTGATTCGTTTGAGCATGGTATTATGCGTGAACCACTCAAAGGGTACGGCTTAAAACTGGTCTGTTGGAATATCCGGCAAAACTTTTCGTGGGACTTTCGATTTCGATCGTCATTACAGGGTGATCAGATGTTAGCCTTGGTGAGGGCGCCTCGGGTAATGCCACTATGTTTAGCTTTCTCTGCTGCTTATTGGGCAGTCACAGGCTTCTGCTGGGGGAGTTCAATTTTTCCCCCGCCCACGAATGGTGATAAACATCTCAGGGGCCGCGGATGCGTTTGTTCTGAGCATTTCTTTACACACTGGTATATTTCAGCGTCTGTACGGCAACAGAGCGACTTAAAACCTGCAAATAAAGCACGGTTTGTCAACTGCTTTCTTCGTGAAATAGCAGGCGCTCACAATTCAAGCTCGCGTTTGATTTCGTTGCCCGCGGGACGACTTCTATCAGAAAATCTACTTTTTTTCTTCTTGTTTCCGCGACACATCATAGCAGACGAACCCTCGTCGTCTGCTCCCGCTCCTCGCCGGTGCGAGGCATGACGGGATTGCATTTTGGCGCACCACCGGCTTTCTCGGTGCAGCGAGTGCATGCAAGCGTGGAGTGCCAGCGCTGAAACGAACTCGGAGAGTGCAACCCACTCGTGGAATGCCGCCTGAAACGAACCCTCTCCACGCTACGAGTGAGCACGCGTGGGCACGAGTGCCGTGAAACGAGCTCGCTATTAGATTATGAATCACCAACTCGCCCATGTTTCCATTCTATCAGGCGTGGAACAAGTTTTTTGTGTTTCAAAATTCAAGCGATTCTCGCGCGTTTTTTTGGACGTGTGTTCCAGCTTTAAAAGGGCACTGCATCGATACTGTGCTGAAATGCTTCTTATCTTACATCACCTTACTGGCACTAGTGGAACCCAAGTATGCTGGTACGTGACGCCACAAATCAAGAAGCTTGCTGATCGCGGTGTAATATGAAGTATAAAAGCGGACTTCCTATTTTAGTCTCTTCTTCGCAAAACTTGATGAGGCAGTTGTGAGTAGCATTTCTTACGTGGGGCACCCGAAGTCACAATATTTAAACAAAGCTCAAAGATTGAACACGAATACTGCGTGAATACTCGGCTAGGACTCGTGACAATCAATGCCTGGAGGAGCATTCATAGTGGATCAAGTCCAATGGCTGCAATTGCTGGAAAAGACGAAATCTATATACAGTGAACTACAATACTCTAACGATGTGTGGAAGTCAGCGAGTGCTCTGTGCTTTGCGACTGTGCCAGACCCAGCGCGTGATAATGTTGAACACTGGCGGCATATAATAAGCACAAGATCGCGTGGCCGCTTGTTCTAACTGCGAGGTTAGTGCGTACTAGAACGAGGAGGTGTGCTGTGCGGCGGCCGTGAGTGTGTCGCGATGTGCAAGCACGCCGGTGAGGGCGCTGTGGGGCAGAGTGCGACCACCCGACCGCTGACAGAGACCTAATTGTCGCAGTAGAGATGCTTTATTCGGCGGGAAAACTATCGTATTCTTCGTGTTTTCTTATGTCGGATCGGTTGTAAGATAGAATAAGTTCCGAACGATTTCACACCTCTCTAAAAAGGCATGACCTGCGCGAACCGCAGAAGCTTGTATTCAAAGGGAAAATGCTGTTTGGGAGCGGTCAGATACTTACATAGCTTCACTTCTTAAAAAAAAAAAAAATGTTTTGTCATTTTATATGAATTGTCTATCTCACTTTACAAATTAGCAGACATGTACAGGTTACTCAAAGAAAGTAATTAAGGTATTGAGTATTGGTCTCAAAAGTAATTTGAGTAGAGTAGAAATTACTCAAATGAAAAGTAATTGAGTAAATTACTAACCACCAGACATGTACAAGTTACTCAAAAAAGTTATTAAGTTACTGAGTATTGACCTCAAAAGTAATTTGAGTAGAGTATAAATTACTCAAATGAAAAACAATTGAGAAAATTACTAATTACCGTAAAACAGTAGCGATTTACTTCTGAAGTTACTTTGATATGTTTTTTTTTATGGTAAAAAAGAAGTACACACATTTTGACCCCTTAGCAAAATTGTGCTAGTCAAATATGGATCGGATTGTTTTTTTCAAAGAAATGCTTTAAATAGCTGGTTCTGCTTCTCGGCGTGCCTAATTGTTTTGTACTTTCTTGCTTGTTTTGTCAATGATGTACTGCGAATGTGTCCTTTCTACTTTGAGGTGTTATTTCTACTTTGCCTGAGCTTAATTTTTAGACAGTGTCTGCTTGTTCACAGTGTTGCGTAAAGTACATCTAAAAAGTACTTGAAAGTACTTAAAAAGTACAAAGCAATTGAGGGCTTGTGTACTTCAAACTAGTAAGTACACTGGGCGCAATGTACTTGCAGTAACGTGTACAAATACAATATATTTCAAGGTAAAGTACAAGCACTTTTAACATAATCTTTTATGATGCCCTTTCATTCCCTTTGCAGTGTTTTTTAACCGGTATGCATTGCTCCAGAGGTAATCGGAGGTGCATCAGTTTTGCATGGAAATGGCAGCAAATATTGTATAAAGTCAAGTCGCAACAGAGTAGTTGTTTTACTCTCGCTGACGAGCTATTTGACACAATCAAGTTATAAGGCACTTATTTTCATCGGTCTTACAGCCGCCATTACTTCACTCAGAGAAATGAACAGATGACGTCTCAAAAGAGCGCGTTTTCACAGGACAATACGCCTTTTTTTTTAATTCGGGGAATGCACACTGAAGTCAGGAGTTTCACTTTCCCCGGAAAGTACAAGTACATGCCCAGAGAATGCACTTCAAACAAATCAGAAGTTTTCTAAAGAATAGTGCTTTAAGTACCGTGTACTTAAAGTACTTCCCAACACTGCTTATTTATTATTTTTATATAAAAACGTTGGTGGAATTACTAAGTGTTCTCGAACAATCTTCAAATCTGTGAAGATATGATATTCAATGTTTTGGGAGGAAAGGGCTTCAGAGCAGGTACTGTAGTTTGTTGTCTCCTCTGAGTGAGAATACAGAGTGTGCGCTCTCTGTAGTGGGCGAGAGTTTCCACGTTGGAGAGAAGCGGGAACCGGCCCTTTCTTAAAAGGGGTCAAGTCTCATTGAGCTTCGGGACAAAAAGAAACGCCAGTCTTTGGAGCTAGTCCCGCAGTTACTCGGCCTCTCTTGCGTCGTGCCTGTTCGCTTCCCGCGCTTCGTAGCAGTGTTGTTGCAGGGGGGGCTAGAGAAAATTTTTTGGGGTTTCGGACTCTACAATTCCTTTACTCCCCCCCCCTCCTTTCCTACGCCACATGCTTCCCCCTTTTTGCAAATATCAGATGATCTTCCAGAATCTTATCTCTTTTGTGCAGTAATTTGAGTAGAAGTTACTAAAAAAAGTAATTAAAGGTGTCTACTAATTACCCAAATAAGCATGTAATTGAAAGTTACTAAACTACCCAGAAGAGTAGTTAAACTACAGTAACTTGGGTAGAGTAGTTGAATTACGTTCAAGTCTGCTAAATACCGTACCAAAGTAGCGAATTATTTTTGAAGTTACTTTTATATTTTTATAGTAACAAGAGAACACAAAAATGTTTTGGTTAGTTAGGGCAATTATGTACTGAGGATGTATGATTTCTACTTTGAGGTTTAGCACTGTGTGAGCTTGATTTTGTAGACATTGCTTGCTTGTTAAGAGTGTTGCGCAAAGTACATGAAGTAAAGTACAAAGTCAATCAGAGGCTATATACCTCAAGGAGAAGTACAGCGAATGCAATGTACCTGAAGCAGAATACTATGCATACAACATGCTTTTGAAGTAAAGTACAGACACTTTTTAACAGAACCTTTCATGGTGCCCTTTCGTAGCCTATTTTTTTACTTTAGTTTACCTGGTATGCATTACTCCAGAGGCAATTGGAGGAGCATCAGTTTTTTTTCGGAAATGGCGACAAATATTGTATAAATTAAAGTCGCCACAGAGCAGTTGTTTTACACTCGCTGACGAACTATTTAACACAATACTATTATAAGGCACATAGTTTTTATAGCCGCCATTACTTCACTCAGAGAAATGACCAGGTGACGACTCGAAAGACGACAGCGCGTTTTCACATGAGGATACGCCATTTTTTTTTCCAAATTTAGGGAATGTACTTTGAAGTCGGGAATTTCACTTTCTTCAAAAATTGTCAGAAAAAAAAAGCTTTAGTAAAGAACAAGTACACGCTCAGAGAATGTACCTCGAGTAATAAAAAGTTTTCTAATTCTACTTGAAATAGTACTTTAATACAATGTTATTGAAATACTGCCACTCCCGCTTTTTTTTTCTTATTTTTTTTTTGACCGTTGGGGGAATTATTAAGCTTCACGAACAATCTTCGAATCTTGGAAGACCTGTATATTTTGAGTTTTGGGAGGAAAGGCAACGCAAAAGAGGTCACCTTTGCGTTCGCCTTTCGCACGGGGTTCTTTGCTAAAGTACAGCACAAACTGCGGGAGCACCAGACGGGCTTCAGAGCGGGTGCTGCATTTTGTTGCTTCTTTTGACTGAGGCTACAGCGTATACACCTCCTGTATCTGGCGAGATTTCTACGTTGGGGAGAAGCGGGGACAAGCCCTTTCTTTAAATGCGCCAAGTCTCCTTGAGCTTCGGGACACAAAGAAATGCCAGTTTTTGGAGCTAATCCCGCATTGCATGACTGGGCCTCACTTGCGACGTGTCTGTCCGCTCATTTTTGTGCACGAATGTTTGGTGACCAGGAAACCTAATAATAAAATTCAAAAGCAATTTGTAATTTGAGTTAAAGTTACTAAAAAAATTATTAAAGTAAACTACAGATTACCGAAATAAAAATGTAATTAAAAGTTACTAAACTACTCAGAAAAGTAGTTAAACTACAGTAACTTGAATATAGTAGCTGAACTACGTACAAGTCTGCATATTAGCGCTAAAGAAAAACTGCAGCGGTTCTGCATTTGAGGAGAAACACTGAAATCAGCCTTATTTAGCCACCAGGATTACAATTATCGAGATTATTTTTCAATTGTGCGCACGGAGGCTGCAGAAAATCATTCACAAAGTACCGTTTAAGCACCTCCTTCCCGGAGAATGACGTAATATTAGGAATTTTCGGAATTTCCGATCTCGGGCATCTCGAGCGCCTATCAAACATATGCACGCGCACCCTCGCTGTTTAAAAAAAAAAAGGTAAAAACGAAAAGACGTCGGGACTGATTCAGTGCGAGGGAATTGACCTGGCAAGCTTGCAAGTACACCAGCTGCCCATACGAGCGACACGCGCTTGGTGGCCGAAATATCCTAGTATGACGTAAGGACTGGCCGGAGGTTTGTCGTTTTTTCTCGCATTTAGTTACATTTTCTTCGAAAACAACCATGATAGTCAGATTCACAGCATAAAAGTACTATGGAACTCACCTTTAACACGTTTTTTTCAAGAACCTCTTCAGCTTCCCTTTAAGAAACCGAAGTTTCTTTAATGAAATGCGATGCTGTCTTCTTCACTTTAGTGTCAAAGCTCATTTAACTACTTTTTCGACAGTTGTACATTTTGCAGAACTTTAAATCTCAAGTTTTAAGTTCTTGTTCTGGTGTCAATAGACCTTCTTCCAAGTTTTTTTGAAACCGAGCTTTTCTTTACTTCTGCGACTTCAACCAAAGCTTACAGACCAACCCTATAGGGCTTACAGACCTAGTTGATTTCCACTAGTAAGAATGCATCATATGAAAAAAAAACACACACACAAAAACAATGAAAAAAACAAACACTAACACTGGCAAGACAAATGAGCAACTTCAACTGCTGTCTTTTGTTAAAGGGCAATTCCACTTAAAAAAAAGAGAAAAAACGCGTGTGTGTCAGTTTATACAGCTGGAAGGTTTTCTGCCTCAATTTGCGTTTGGTTCTCAGCTGTAGATGAGTAATTTAGCCAGTGCGGTACAACCGCTAAACTGGGGTCTTTAAGGTTCATGTGGTGATACACGACTTCACGCCGGTGTGATGCTCATTCATTTCAAGACAGACAGGGGTCGGGATCTAACTCAGGATTACTTGGTACTGCAGCGCGAGCTTTCGCTCCACATGCTCCAAGCTGGTGCGCTAAAGTTACGGAATCCTGGTAATGCAGCGCCAAAGCTCCTTGTATGGTCACAATTTTGGTCCGTGAAATGAGCAATTTCTCCTTTGCCCCTTTGTTCTTGGTGAGCCGACTATATTTGCTGGTGACGGGTAGCTTTATGGAGACGTTTCTTGTATACCGAAATTTTGCCATCCACACACCAGCGAAACAAGCGTACATCTTCGTACCACCACCACGCGCTGTGTCGATGATTGGAGGCCCTAAAAAATAAGATTACTGTTTTAAAATACTAAAGAAGAACGCTATAACTGTAAGAGATCCGTGGAGATGGGCATGATTGATAAGTTTATTGGATACACATTGCCAAACACGCTTATATTGACGAGGAACGCTTTCAGTACGATGATGCTCCATGGTAATCTTGGCTCGACTGGTTTAGAACGACCCAGCTCTAATCTTCGAAGATTTGATTGGACCGAGATGGCGGTTCCCATGGCAACGTAGACAGATGAGCCGATCGCCTTGCGAGGTTTTGCTCGTCTGTATGTTAGTATCTGTTTGTGTCCGGCTTGCAGGTAGGGAAGGCAATGGCGTGATTTCCCCTGAATCCAGGAAATTTATTTTGCGCTAGCCCATTCGGCCACCGAACCCTCCATCCCATTTGGAGCATTTTGTTTTCTCTGAGATATCACACGGGTCACATGTTCTTATTAGACATAATTTGTTTCCTCTGCACCAGTTTTTTTTTTTTTTTCAGAAAGAAATGCAATAGCGTGACGCTGTATAATAATTTCTTGGAATCAGGCGATCCAATTCCGCGAACAAAGAGGCGTCGTTCGGCGCCCGTAGATATGAGCGTTTCTTTTTGCATGTGTTGTAGCCCACGTTGCATCCCGTCACAAAACAGCACCGATCTGTCCTTTTCTTTGCAGTATTTGACATTGCTGTGAGCCCTTGTTTCTTCGGCACAGCTAGCAACCACACAATATTGTATCGCTTCACACACAACGCTAAACAAGAAGAAATAGTCACACCGACAAGCCCAAAGCCAGCCTTGCTAAACCGGCCTCCTGGCCCCGCTGTGACTGGCAACGCCACCCCAGGCCCCTGCGGCAGAATTTTGCCACACGACACCCAGCTACTAATGAGAGGCCGACGCGATCGGCAGACCTCCCAGTTCTGGTACATTTTAGCGAGCTGAAGGGGTGAACGCTGCTCGGTTGTTAATCTAATGTTTTCTCTGCAATTGCCTTTGCGGGGAAAAAAAAAGCAACAACAAAACAACGGCAACAACCAACGCGTGTTTTGTAGGTCATGAATGTAAATGATTAACCATAAGCGGTATTTAATTATTGGACAAAAGAGTTGCACGACCCTTTTAGAACCCGAAACACAAGCGCAAAAGAAAAATAAGAAAAATGCAACAATTTTGAGACAACAAAATTTAATTGTTTTACACTAATTAAAACAACAACAACAAAAAAAAAAAAACGGGGAATTCTATGCACTTAGGTCATAAATGATTTCGTGATACGCATCTTGTCAATTTTCGTACGATGAAACGCGTGGTTCGCTTAAAGAAATCGCGGGGAACAACAGTTATTACTTCCATAGCTCCGTTACCGCGCGAGTTGCGCTCTGGGAACCTGTGGGCCAAAAGCGGAGCACGTATAAATTTTGCTTCCTACTGATTCCCACAATGCATCACGTAGCGTTACGCCGCGATAAGGCGCTTCGAGTTGAATAAATTTGATCTTCCTTGTCCTATGTTTCGCTCAATTATCGTTTCTTTTTTCACATTTGGTACAGCTTTAAAAGGACAGTGCAAGGGGAATTTTCGTTTTCAATATTTACGGTAAGAAATGAAAATTTTATAGTTAATAATGCTTGATCTCGTCTTTGTAAACTTGGTGTCGGATATGATATAGCTTGTTTTTTTTTATGTTTTAAATGCAATGCACATACGAAAACAAATGTTCTTACGCACACGTAGTGAAACGCAACAGACACTTAGATGAGTATAGTAAAACATATTATTTCGCTCCTTCTAAAATACTGACTGCAATTAACAACAAAATTAAAGTGTGTGAGGTCTTTTTATTTTAAAATATAAAAAAATTAAGGCACCATTTCTAAGGAGGTAATAAAAGTGTCTGAGCATTATATAAATATATATATGTATATACGCATATATATATATATATATATATATATATATATATATATATAATACAGATTCTAACTAAACCTAGCTAGTTGCATTCTAAATATCCTAAAGCATAGACATGCCAAATTTGGTTGCGGTGCGACAATATTAAGAACAAAGAGTATTCTCGCAATCTGTGAACATGTCCCAAAATGGCAGAAAGAGAAAACGACGTTCAAATGTTACCATAAATTTGTAGCTACACCCTTTGGCAAAAAAATAAAAAAATAGTGAATAATTTCTTATAGTAATTGAGGTTACGGAAGAGTTTAATAGAGAGGAGACAGCTAGGCCAAGTTTTAAACCCAAATGTAAATGTCGGCAAAGTCACAATTTGAAGAACAAAGCACAGAAAAATAGGTAAAATGTAGTCCGTTCTCGGTTGCCGGGAGGTCTTCAGATGCGTATTTGACTAATTTCATCATCATAACCGGCTCTTATTATATTTACACATAAAATATAAAAATTCAAAGATACAGAAACAGCATAAACCCAGAATTCAATTTCTTTGCAAATACCATTGTTTTTCGAACCGCTCTTTTCTTAAAGCTGCATTCACACTGGCGTTCTCATCGCAACTGCGAAGCGGTCCGCTCGTTTTAATCATGAAAAGAGCGTGAGCAAATACCGTGTAAGCCAATATTGGCAAATCCCGCGGAGAGAAGGCGAAAAGTGATCGCAGCGCCCCTGGCAAGCTCGGAGTCTCCGCTAGCAGAAGAATTCTCCACAACGCATTGGTTTTGCCTATCTCCGTCTGAGGCGACCAATGAAAAAAAATTGTCACGGGTATTCGCTGCTTTGAATATTGAAAAATAAGTGCCGCCTCATGAGTGAAGGACCTTTTCTTCGCGTGGGAAAGATTTTAGAGCTTGTAGGGAGCAATTGTCGGGCTCTCCTGAAGAAAACACTCTGTCAGAACTTACGTGTGCTAGGCAAAACACGAATGTACCTTCGGCCTGTTTCTTGAAAAAGGGCAATGTAAAACAATTTCAAAACAAAGCTACGTTTCAACTTTATTGTTCTTTTCGATCCATTCGTTTTGTTGCTGCAATTGCAATTTCTCATTAATGTATTGCTTAAAATCTTCGCGTCGAATAGGCGAGCTGGCTAATCCCGATCGTCTCCGGGTAAAGAAGCAAGAGGCAATTTCGAACCACGCACGTTACTGCGATGTCAGTATGCTCCGTAAGAAGTCGACTGTGCACATGCAAATCTGATGCTATTACTTAAACTGATAAAAGCGGAGTTAAAAAAATGCACTCGTTGGACGGTCGTGCACTCCCTTCCATTTTTCAGTCTACTTTCTTTTTATGTTTGAGGAGACGCTGCGACGGCCGCGGTCTTTCTTCCTCCTGCGTTTATGTTTTTTGTTTGCTTTTTTTCTTTCTTGTATTTACTTGACGTTCGAACCATCGCGTATTTTGCTTTGCCTTGTTTGGCTTAGTTTTTACTTTCTTTCCTTCGCTTCGTCGCTTACTACCACCGGTTCGTCTGCTACCCTATGCCCAGACATCTGGAGGACCGTCTGCAACTTTGTTGTTATAGTGTTTTTTTTTTTCTACATTCATCTATGATCACCTCGGTAACCGAACAAAAGCTCACCGGAAAAAAGCTCACCCGTTTTTTCACAGACCCGGACAAAAGCTCACTTCATTTTTTTTTCGCTACCCGGGCGAAACACGGGCTTAAATAAAATGCGGACGCGATGGACATTGCACCATTTTTAGGTGAACTTGTAGCCCAACCCACGCAAGGGCTTACTAAGGCAGATCTAATGCCATTTCGTCGAAACATGTTTTAGAGAACGGACACGTTTTATTGAAGCACAGTTTAGAGAAAGCAGAGCGTCAGTTTAGAGATATGCCGTTTATCGAAAAGGGAACGCTATTTAAAAAAGGCTTTTCTGCTTCGCGCGTGTATCACTGGTGCGCGTGTTAACCCAAGCCCCCTGCTGCGCTCCCACCGTTTCGCGGCGGCAGTCTGCGGCGGCTCATTACAAAAATGTTAACTCACCTGGCTTATCCATACACGCCGCTTTGCGGTGGCGGCATTCGCTAAAAGGAGGCTCACCGCCTTTTCATCTAAACTTGGTTTCTCTAAAAGACCAACATGAAATTTTCTCCTGATGAGCTTTTGTCCGGGTAAGTTAAAAATGGGTGAGCTTTTGTTCGGTGAGCTTCTGTCCGGTGAGCTCTTGTCCGGTGAGCTTTTGTCCGGGATTCGATAGCCTCCTATAATTGCCTCCTTTTGAGTTTGTGATCCGAAATCTTCATATGTACTTTTTTATACTTAATAAATATATTAAAAAGTGTAAGCTCGTTACGCATTTGTGTAACGAGCTTAATCTGTCATGTGTAACTGTAAGGGAGCAGGTGGCTCCGTCAGGCTGTTGAACAGATTTTTTCCTGTGTTTCCTCCATTCCTGTATTGAATGGAAATTAAGCTTTATCATTATATTATTATTAATATTTCTATTCGGATTTATTTGAGTACGCGGTCACGTCTGCTATCAGTCATCGTTGGTTGATCAACCGGCCGCCTTCGGGCATACACCAGTGCACAATTGGAGATAGCAGGCAGGCCATGCGCTGCTTACCACTGCAAAAACAAGCTTTTGTGATGTAATGGAAAATTCTTCTTCCGCTTCCCGAAGACCACAACAAACGTGAGTAATTAAGTTACTTCAAATTAAACTGGAAGATTTATCGAAGTCCGGCTTCATGATCGCCACTGACGCCTTAACAGACGATTATGACAACTCCACGGAGATCGCTGAGAACTTCCCGAACGGCAGAGCAGGTGTACTATTGAACACCCGGTCCCATGTAGTCGGGTGGTCAGCCAGTCAAATTTGTTATCATGCTTGCTATCAAGAACATGGAACACCTCAAAGGCATTCTGTTTAAGAACAAGAAATATTCGTACGCGAAAATGACCCCACCTTAAGACTTAGCTCGTCACTTAAGGGGTATTCACACGAGGGAAAAATCCCGGGGATTTCTTTCCGGCACGCGCGCATCACGAGACAAAAACGCGAGGCTTTTGCACATCGCAAAGCCTGACGTTCTCGTCCCGGTATGCGCGTGCCGTGGAGAAATCCTTGGGATTTCTCCCTCGTGTGAATACCCCTTTAGCAACATCAGCCGTACGTTCCACACACATTTCACTGATATATTTCACCAGAGAAGGCGTTCAGCTGAAAACGCACTTGAGGCCGCTGATTGACACTCAAAACAAAGGCACGGTGTGCAAGGATTGCCTGGACATGTACGTCAACAAGTATTCGAATTTACTTTTGAACTGCTTCGCCAAACGAGTAAATAAACAACCTGCCAAAGCCACTAGGTAGAGAAATGTGAAAACAAAAAAAAAGGACACACACTGCTAGCACGGAGCAGATTGCAGCGTGCGGCTCTTATTTACCGGGCAGTGTGAGCTGGACTACGTTATTCCTTTCCTCCGCTTTGTTCTTAGTTCCTACCAACGCCGCGAAAGCAAAGAAAGAAACGTGTAACGAGAAACTAAAAATAAGGGATGCTCTTCTTTTTTTTTTTAATAGTTTCGTCATGTTGCTTCCGCTTCGTTTGTTCTGGACTTAACACCAACGGCGAGCACCACATGCTAATTTTCAATACTCCTACTTGGAGGCATGCGGTTTAGAGAAGCGCGTTTTAGCGAACGCCGTTTTACTGACCCCAGTTTATCGAATCCCTTTATAGAGAACCCAGTTTAGAGAAAATGGCGATGAGCCTCGTTTTAGCGAATTTGGCCGCCGCGAAGCTGCGTGTACGGGTAAATCGGGTGAGTTAACAATTTTGTAATGAGCCGCTGCAGACTGCCGCCGCGAAGCGGCGGAAGCGCGGCGGGGGGGGGCGGGTTAACACGCGCAGCAGTGATGCACGCGAGAAGTAGGAAAGCCTTTTTTTAAAAAAATCGTCCGCTTTTCGATGAACGGCGTTTCTCTAAACTCAAGCTCTGCTTTCTCTAAACCGTGCTTCGATAAAACGTGCCAATTCTCTAAAACGTGCTTCGGTGAAATGGCATTCGATCAACCGTAGTAAACCCGCTCCTACCTACGCCCCGCCCCGTGCGATCGTCGTCGTTAAAGGAGCTCTTTTCTGGGTGATTTGTATCTTTGTATCGACTGCTAACTTTTTTTTGTCATTCGCCGTTGTTCGCGACTGTTACCCATTTATATTTATTTTCGTCTGGTATCCGGACCCCATCTTTTCTGCAAAGTTCGGAAAGTGTTTGCACGGTCATTTGTCTCGTTACTTTTTGTTTTTTAAAGCTGCAGAGGCTTGTGCGCTTGCTCTGGAAATTTTAACATGTTGTTTGCGCACGTTTTAATAATCACCTACCTAGGTAAGAAATTGTGGCAACGCAGTTTGTGACAGATAAACAGTAACCTCTTACGACGTAGTGGGAGTAGCTAAACACTTTTTTTCCCCGCTTCCCAGATGCGCTTCAACCGTGTGTGATCTCCCTGAGTGGCGTTTGAGACCTCTGAATAAACTGCTATATCTTTTTTCTGCGCGCGTTGTTATTTGATTGCCGTTGCAGTTGGGATCAGTGGATTCCGCTTTGCAAGCGCACTGACCGTAATGAATTGTTTCTGCTGTCGGGGTGACGAAACGGGGCACGCAAAGCTCAAGAACGTCCCATATGCTTCTATTGCGTCGTCTGCTTCCGTAGACTCCGAGTCCGCTAGAGGCGCCACTGTCACGTTCGCCGCCGCTACCCTAGGTTTTCGGAGGAGTTTCCAGCATTGACGAAGCTATATCGTATTTGGCGTGAGTTGGCGTTGAATCTTAGAAGAAATTCACCCGCGATTTATTTGTAGTTTTTTCCTCATAGATGGCGCAGATTTGGCGCTCGGGGTTGGCTCGGGTCACGTGCTCTTCGCGCCAATCTAGGCTAGCTACACGTCGAGAAATTGAGGGAGAGGAGGATTATAGAAGCATTTTTGTTCTTACAAACGCACATCACATGAATGAGATTGAAAGATCGCAGAAAACATCTGGCGGACTCCAGTAAGGGGAAGTAAGAAACCGCGTTTACGAAGTTATACGTGCTTACGCGGAGCAACTCCAACGAAAAGATCGGCGTAAAAGGCTAGACTCCATGAAACGAATATGCTGCAATAAATCGACAAATTTTGCCCGGTGGCATTCGGTTTGGGCGTAATATCAGCACAGTGGCTGCTACATCGCGCGGAAAGCAAGCGTGCCGTTGAGCGACGTTCGTCAGTTATTCGTTGCATAATTTGCTTCATGGAGTTCAGCCTTATAAAAAAAACGATTAGTTTAACGCTTCACAGCAGGCTACCAACACATTCCCACTTCATCACAAGGCGGCACGATGATATGTATCACATTTCGTTGCCTGTGCGATGATGCATCTATAGTGATGTCCGGAGGTCTATCGATACCTTTGCCGCACGAACCAGTAGGGATATGGCTATCAAAACAAGCGCGAGCCGCCCGCTATTGGCGTCCGCTCTCGTCGGGACCAGGCGGAACTGCGTCACCTTCCGGAAGGAGAACTCTTTGACTCCAGAAGCCCCAAGTCCGAGGACAGAGCTCCGGAGTTTGACTCGAGTCTCGAGCACCGAAAGTGCACGTGGCGCGTTCAATGGGAGGAGTGACTCGAGTCATTACTCCGAGTCTCTACTTAACGCACCCATTTTTATCCACTGTAGATGAGAAATTTAGCCAGTGCAGCATGAGTTCTAGCCTGGGGTCTTTAACGCGCATTACACAATACTGATACATGACCGCACGCCGGTACGATGCTCATCCAGATAGAGACGGCAAACACCCCATACCTCCACGCTCAAACGACTAGATCAAAGGACACAAAAAAAAGTCTTTCATACCGCGTCCAGGGTCCTGGGCGACCGGCGCTGTAGTGTTGCGCTCGTCGCAGCTTCGCCTCTTGGCGCCTCCAGATTTCGCCACCGCGGAACATACGCGCCGACAGCTGTCAAATGTTTGTTTTTATTTTGGTGTTTATGCTCGCTGCACAAAAACGCGAAATACACATATTTGTTTTATTATTATTGAACTTTTTCTTGTCGTCGCTGCTGTTTGTTTAGTCAAAACTGAGCCGCTGGCGCCACCGTCGCGAATATTTATTTACTTCTTGCCGCCACGCGCAAGAGGGCGCGGTTCACATTTATTAATGCCGAACCGTTTCTAACGAGCCAGTAACCGCCACATCAGATTACAGTTCCGTGAATATCAAATGTTTAATTTCTGTTACAGTTTTGTTTTGGTTCAAATAAAATGATGATTTTGCAACGGCTTTCGGTTCTGATTCGGTTCGACACGCTGGTTAAAAGCTACATGTTAATCGAATATGATTACTACACCAGCTTTGTCACGTCTCGCGGCGCTAGGAACGACACCTTGTCCGTTTACAACTATTCAGTTTTGGTTGGTTCACTGAGGGCCCGTCATTTTCATCCTTGAAAGAGCATAAGCCAGTCTGCGACAATCAAGCCATCAGTCATCTCCAGCGCAATGATGCTGTTTCGAGAGCCACTTGCCATGCGCTACCGAACTGCGCCATGAGCCCGTGGGTCCTATATGTAAATCGACACAGCTCGCAAAAGAAGCGAACCCGCGAGCCCATTTCATTTTCACTTCATTCCAGGCAAAAAAAACATATAATTATATTCCCATTCGATTCTTCCGAGTGCTGCCGACATTTTATTCCGATTCCATCTGGGGTGGCAAAAGTGCGGATTCGGAATCATTCCAACTCCGGAGTGGCAACTCCGGAACGCTGGTTCACACTCCATTTTGTAGCACCAACCAAGGTACACGCTCTCCACTCACCTAGAAGTTCAAGCTGGCTTCAAAATCCGCGCGCGCATTGGCTTCCGCCCCGTGACGTCGACTTCCTTTCGACTTTGTCTTTTACTACTCTCCTCCACTCTACGCGGCGGGCTTCCATTTCTACTGTTTTGTCCACGGATGGACGCCGTCAGCTTTTCTCTGTCCTATGGGTACTACTAATGCGAACGCAATAAAAAGCGCGAGCCCGATCTCTTGCACTATTTTTTTTCTTTACATACGACATTTATACCTCTAACCGGCATACATGATCTCTACCTAACATTGCCCACTACACCTGGAATGAGTTCGAGCGAGTGTTGGAGAATATTTTGAAACGAATAAATAGATGATAATCTACCGTTCCACTTCAAGATCGACCGACGCAGCCGACACAACCACCATCCGATGTAGAACATCGAGCAGCGCCGAACATCCATTGTCATGGCGCTCGTTGTCTATACGTGGCTCTGATATCAGCGGCTAAACCAATCACGCAAAGAAAAAAACGCGGGATGGTGGCGCGTTAATTCACCGTGCCCATTTTGGTTTAGTTGGTGATAGCAAGCGCGCAAGGACGACGCGTGCCGTGACGGTGCGCTTTCGGCGCAGCTTGATTCGCTCCGTCGAGTCGTAGCGTCGGCTGCGGTTGAGCCGAAAGCGAAAAGGAGCATAGAGTAAGTTCCCTCACCAGATTTCGGATGTTGGCAAGCCTCTCGAGGCGGCAGTCGGTGTAGTCTGATGTCCCCCAGAGACCCGAGCTGTAGCAGGGTCGGTAGACGGCACCCTGGTATCCCCCCGGGCAAGGGGCCGTCGCCACGAGGCCGCCCTCGGTCTGGTTCCACTGTAGACCGGTCGACTCGGAGCCCGCGTCGCACCGAGTCCCCACCTGACCCATACGGCAGCACCGTTAACAAACATGGAGTGTACGCTAATAGCGTTATTATAAACATACACCGATACAAATAAACATATTGGAAGAAAAATAATAAATACAAATGTACCCCACAGCCGGAATGGAAATGAAGCCACCCGAATGTAAAATTATTATTATTCACATCCTTATTCCTATCAATACAAGATATATCCTATCTGAAACCGAAGCTCGATTATCTCGCGGCATCACACAAATAGCCGGAATATTCCGTTTGTAACGCCTGTCCTTTTTTTCTTCGCCTAATCTCCTTTCGGACAAACAATGCCTACCCTGGCGTCCTTTGCAACTAGACACCAAGGAAGAGAGCTATACACAAATTCAGTTTCTTTGCTAAATTTGGCGTGAAAATTGACGTGAAGTGACCTTACTTCACGGGACCTATACCCCACTTTGTTTTCACCGCCACATTTGCCGGGGAAATTGATGTAACGTGACCTATGCACCAAGTAAGTTTCCTCCTCAATTAAGAGAGGAAATATATTTAAAAAAAAAAGGTTTTTACTCACTTCCTAAAACGACTGCTTAATTCCCGTTAAACAAATCTAAACGATTGCTCCTTAAGTATTGCAATCAAGCATTATAGGAATTGAAAAATAAAGTTAGCAACTATTTATTTCCTTTTTTTTTTTAACAGACGCAGTACAAACGTTTGGAGTACCTGGATAGCGGGATAGTCCTCCTCGGCCGGGGATTCGGTGGTTGTGAGCGAGGGAGCAGGGGGCACCCTGCCGGCACTGACACGTGGTGTCGGATTCTCGCTGGAAGAGTGCCCATTCCCGGAAGCTGCCTGGTTGGACCGCCCGGCCATCGCGGCGACGTTAAGCCGCACAGCTGCCTTCGCCGGAGGATCCGATGGCGGCGCGCTCGTTACAGCAGCTGCTGCTGTTGCCGAGGCATTCGTCCGCGAATCTCGGGAGGACTCCTTGCCAGGTTTAGAAGTGGAGTCGCTCGTCGAGTTGGAACCCTGAGTGATATGGGCAAGAGGAGAAGGTCAATGCAATTCCTAGTTGCGTTTGGTGCATCAGGTATGCGAATCACTTTTTCTGTCAAAGTGAAGTGATATTCCACAACGAAAATTGGCATAGAAAAGTGCGTGCAATAATTGCAAGATGGATTGAACCAACTGGTATGGTCAGGCAGCCCCGCGCTCATGTAGCGTGGTGTTAACAAATGAGCTCCACATAAGAAGCACAAGCTATTAGGAGGAAATCGAGTATAATCTTCTGGAATTGAAGGCAACGTTTTAGTGCGAAATAAAACCTGAAGATTTGTTTTCAGAGTAACATCAGACGCCAACTCCGAAGATGTTATTTTAGTGCTATGACAAGCAAACCTACCCGTCACTATTTGCTTCAATTCAGGCGGTCATTTCGAGCATTGGAAACGAGAATGCTTATGCACCGAGAAAGTGAGGAAGAGAAGGCGCGAGCGAGCGGGAACTTCAGGAAACTGAGCTCTGTTTGAATTGATTAGTGGGTAGACCTAAATCTTGCAGCCTTTGTGTCCATTACGATGCTGCAGGAGCGCGTCTTCGACTTGTGTGTCTAGCGCCCTATACTGCCCATACATCAAAAGTGCTCCCGAAGTGGCTAAAAGTGACGTCACAAAAGCTGAAGTGCCCTGCTGTTGCGTGTCGCGATCCTGGCGGTTGGACGTAGAAATGCTAACGAGAAGCTGCGAGCAGCACTGCGAGTGCAGCTGTCGTCATGACGTCCCCACTTCTGGCTGCCAATGTTTCCGTGGACTGCCACACTGGAGAGCGACCTGCAGGAGGACAGGTGTCTGTCACGCACACCACAGCTGTTGGGACGCAGCCAAGATCGCGACTGGTGAGAGCACGACACTTCTATGACGTCATCAGGCGGAGATCAATGGACCACTTTTTTGGATGCGGTAAACACCCCAACACCTCCACTGCACTAGTCGACCGCGCTAGAACGCGGAACGCAGACGTCCGGCGTTTGGCTCTCGCATTCGAACGCGTTGGGCGAGTGCAGCGAAGACAATGGCAGCTACCTTTAGGTTGGCCTAGAGTCACTGAGTGTTTCCAGAGTGCCGAGTTCTATTTAGCCCGCTTACCGGAAGTTCATCCCGCAGAATTCAGTTCTGCCTGACTGGTTTAGCCCGTAGCGGAAGTCATCAGTCGGCCATTTTGGAGCCAGACCCATAACAACGAAAAACGTGCTTAAAACATTTTGGCGTTACCACGGCTAGGGCGGATACGCACGTGTGGGAGCTCTGAGCATCGATGAGTTAGGACCAAACGGAAGGTGAGTTGATTTTCTCTAAGTTTTGTTTATATCAAGTATGCACTAAATTGGTTCGCTAAAGAAGACTGCCGGCCCGTTTGCTCGCTCCGGTTGCGCTTGTGCTGCGTTTCAAACTACGCCCAATGCGCTAAGCCTAACATTGGATTTCGATGTGTTTCGAGGGGAGAGAAAGAGACTAGACAGCGAGAAGCTCTTAACGAAGGAAAGAACTTTAATAATAACAAACCAGTGTCGCCACAGATTAAGCAAGTGGATTAAAGAGCTCGCCGAGGACGAACGCCCCACTGTACACGCCTCGCTTCGACCGTACAGTACAGCGCCTTTTTGGAGACGGGCTGGAGCATGACTGTTGCGACGCGACTCGGTTCTAAAACGAAGCTTGGGAGTTTCGGTATTCTGGGAACATTCAGTAACTCTAGGTCTGCCCACTAATCACTCGAATCACAATCTGGTGTTCTGACGTCACCGCGCGCTCTCGCTTCCTTCTCTCCTTGAGTTTCTCGGCGCATTGAGCTGTTCTCCGCACTAGCAGCGACTAACAGCATCTACTACCGAATTGTAAAGTCTTATCTTTGGCAAGTTACTTGCTCAATCACATTTTCGACGTGCCAGTGGGCTGTACAAATATAAAAACGACTAGGAAAATACTATCCTGAATACATTTCAGTAAGTTTTACTTTTATTAGTTTCCACGCCACTGAGCAAAGAAGGGTGTACTTCCAATTAGAACTCAAAACTTATCGCAAGTGGGTACGGGCTCGGAACATCCATGCCAAGGTTCAAAAACAAATTAGTTGCACCAGGGTTAAAAAAGAAAAATGGCGGGCTACGTGTTAAAAACAGAAAACTTGATAACGCGAGTCGGTGTGCAATTATTGTTATTATTAAAGGATTTTAAAATGTTGACTATTCCTGCATCGAGTCTGCTCTAAGTCCTAACACTTTTAGAAGTCTGCAGCCAATTGAAAAAAAAACGTTGCAGTAGCGTTATCTTTTTCACTTTTCTTTTTACGTGACAGTTGTGATTGTTAGGGGGATCTCAAGGAAGTTGCAAAGGTGACTGCTTTGCACTTTATATTGTGTTTGTGAGCTGAAACAAACATGAATGCTGCGTTCTCATTTTGCACTCTAACTCACACGGGGAACATTAAACATTTTCAGTTTATGCACGAAGAAAGGAATGTCCAACAAATGCACGAAACAACGTATGTCCAACAAATGCACGAACAACAAATGTCAGTAAAATGTATGCCTATTTGTAAATTCTCTTCTATGGTTCTAATTATTAAGTCTAATCATCATGAAACTGACAACAACCATCGCCACGTTTCTTTACTTTGTGTTTTTTTTTTCTTTTAATGTCGCTGCACAAACGTTTTTTTCGAGATTAGCTTTATAAAACAAATCATCGTGAGGAGCAAGATTCTTAAACAGAACGCCAGTAGAAAAAAATTGATGGGCAGTTTTCGGTTATGCTGTGCAATTACTGTTTAAGGCCGCGAACAAGTTGATGTGGTATACTTTGACATTTCAGGAGCGATCTACGCGTATAGGGTCAATCATGGTACGCTGGCGCGTAAACTGGATGATTTGGGACTGTGTTCACTTAATTGCAATTATTTATGCGCAATTTGTCTGTTCTCATATATAACGAACTCGCGATTTTGTATTTATATGGAATGAAACCAAGCCGCATCCACAGCGTTCAGATCCAGCATGCTGAATGGAAGAAATCTAACGTGCCATTCACCACCACCAAATCCTGAAATTGTCCTAGTACCTGTTGAGGTTCTTCAACATCAACAAGCAACGTCATGGAAGGTCACCTAATCGAGCGTGCTAAAACGTCAAGGGAAAATGCTTACGGGGCGTAATAACAGTGATAAATAAGAAAACACCACCTAGGAACCAAATCAAAGATCGTCTATAACAACACCAACCTCGTCAGGATGACGTGCATCGGAAATATTCAGCCATCCAAAGAGTTCTGACCTTCGACAACCACACCACCTTCACGTCGGCCGCGACCTGAATCACATCAGCAAGAAGATATGAGCCAAAAAAAAAAAGGCTCCAACGTTTTTGTTTTTTTCTTTTGGCCCTGAAAGCCATTCTGAATGTATCCTCTCGAGTCATAAACTTTCCAGAAGTTAGGGCCTTCCTTGCAATGGAACACCTGCTACAGTCGTCAGAAGATACTTGAAATAACAGATATATGATCCCAGCTAATGAAAGATTTATAAGAATGCTACTGGACGTTTCCAGATAAGATCAAACAACCATGTTTAAAGACCATTTTTAATTTTGATGAAAAACATATGTTGCTGGCTCCATGCCAAGCAAAATAAAAACTATCCTTGTTCCATGCCCAGAACCTGAGCCTGTGCTGCCTGTGAGCGCCAACAGATCCACCCTGGAGAACCACACAAGGCAATATATATATATTGCAAAAAATAATAATAATAATCGAGATTGAATGAGGTTGTCTCTAACTTAATATATATGACAACGATTTGGAGAATTGCGACATCCAATTTGGGCATGCTCATGTTACCTACGTCAGTGAGGGTGCAGCAAGACACTATAAGAACAAATATAAACTACACGAGCTGCAGAGCAACAAGTACACATCAGCGAAGTGGATTTTTTCCGTGACATTACATGGCAAAAGTGCCTGCGATGGAATCAGGAGTCGTGTCAAGCACTAGGCAACGGTGTACAACCTCCGACGGCCCACAACGTCGATGATCAAGTCGGCGTCAGAGATGGTTGTCCCACTGAACACTAAACTGCCGAACGTGAAACTAATCCACCTCCTGAAAGCTGACGTCAAAACGTTCAGAGACATGAAAGCAAAGGAGTGGTACTCTGTTTCCGTCGTGCGTGGATTTCAGTCCTGTCACCTGTGGCAGTGTACGCGGTCGGACACTTCACAACCACAGCTGTTTTAGGAAGAACAGTAGACGCAGAAAAGATATGCCTTTGAAAGTAAAGTCTCCTATGGCTGTGAAAAGAAGATCGAGGTCGGGAGCTAGCGAAGAAACGAACTGTGATCGCTACAGGAAAAACGGGGAAAAAAATGTTCCTCCTCGGAGTGCCAGGAGAGCATCTTAACCAACTCAGGTCAGCGTACGGCAGAAAGAATCCACGCGACAAGCACCGAATGTGCGCACAGGATCTTGATTCATTAAACTGGTTTCAATAGTACCATTTTAAACAAGAGTTTTTTCTTATCACCATTTAAACATGGTCATCAGCAGCCCAACCTCCCTACGAAGGGTGGGCTCCGAAATTTACTGATCCGCGAAATCTGTATTTAAATCGTTGACTTGTGCTTCAAACTCACCTGTAATCTTTCGAATGAATTCTTATTTTTCACGAACTCCTGTCACAGTGCTTTCCCTTCACAGACTTCCTGGATTTTTCGACCCCTTTCTTGCCTTTGTTTGCGATATGCAACCTCCTATCTTTCTCTACTCCCGTTACGGCAATACTTTATATTTAGCGCTCTGTAAAATAAAATAAAAAAGTTAAATAAAAAAATATTGAAAATAACTTTTGAAGGTCCTGATAGGAAACATTATGGGCCTTGATCTGTGAAAAGTAGAAGAAAAATTAAGATGGCCTTCATTTTAAACTGATTTTCCAATTATTGACAAATCGGAAACCTGTCTACATTTCAGTGGATTTTTTTACAAAGGTTATCGCTTTCATAGTAAACAGGATAACTGGGCGAGTTGGTATGGATTCATAATGGAACAGCGCGAATTTTCGCAAGGACAGAGGAAGGAACTGGACAGCGCTCGTCAAGTCCAGTTCCTTCCTCTGTCCTTGCAAAAATTCGCGCTGTTCCACTACGTATCGGTTTCAGTTTCAATGGCGATTTATGCGAATATTGATCAAACGCGTCCAAATCATGTCCAGAAATTTGAATTTTTGAGTTTTTTAAGGTCCGGATCGATAAAGCTTTGAATTGCTTTGTAACCGATTATACACGTTTACCTCCTTTTATTTTATCTACAATCTCTGCACAAAAACAAAAACAAACCAAAATAAAAACATTAAACCTAAGGCACAACAGTTTATCTTTTACAAATAACCAAATGTACGGTTTCAGACAAGTCGCAAAAACGTGCGCATATAACGACAGCGCCTTTGTAATTTTTGTTCCTCAAGAGAAATTTTATTTTCAGCAAAAAAAGTTTGCATATGTTTTTGCGGTAACATTACAAGTAAAATATATATTATGGTAAAAATGAAAAATGTCGACGGAACATGGTCGTTCGATCCTATCTGAAAGCGCTAAATACAGGCAATCTCAATCAATCGGTATCCTTCTTTTTCTTTAAGTATTTTTATTTTCTACGCGTTGTGAGGCCCTCCACGGCGGCGGATCTGTTGGCGCTCACAAGCGGCGCAGGTTCAGGTTCTCCCGTGCCCTACCTCCTGTATCATGTTACCGCCAAGGTTGTAGGCTGATCTGTTTGCAAGGTCGCTCCGGTTGCTTCCTTTACGTCGCGTAGACGGAGACGCTACACGCCGGCTGTTGAAAGAGGCACCGCGAAGCGTGTTACAGGGTGGCACCCTTGATTGCTCAGGCCCACGGGCACTTTTGGGTCGGTTGTACGTGCCTTCCACCTCTGTGCTGTCAATTTGTCTTTTCCTGACCACCGCCTAGTATTTGTACGCTATTTAATAATAATAAAATTGAGAAGGGCGGATATGTGCACGCCCCATTCATGGAAACCGCGTTGGCCATATTTTTCGCTTCATAATTTCAAAGCCACATCATTTAGCATTATATTTTTGCAGACTTTGTTAGTACATTATATAAACGACGATTTCGGCAAGTGTGAAACTAATTAAAGATGACTTTTCTTTTTATTGATTTTCAAATTAATGCGTATTTAGTTAAATGCCCCATGTGTGAGCGATTCTTGTAAATTTCTCCCGCTGACCAGGACAATGATATTTCATGCAAAGATGAACTATATACAGGGCAACACGCTGGCAAACTTTGACGACCTTGCGTTTAGAATATATGAAGTAAAAAATCTTTAATCCACAGCGTTTTAGCGCAATGTCCAGTGTTTGCGAATTTTGTTTCTCAAAATAACGACCCTAATACTCGGCAATTAATATTTTTTGTCAATCCTTCTTATGCCTAATTTGTCAATAATTATTTGTAGACTGTGAACCAAAACAGTTTTCTTCTTTTTTTTTTTTTTTTTTTGGGGGGGGGGGGGAAGGAAGGTGCCCGAAATGTCAACATCGCGAGTTGCGCAAAACGCGCACGTGACTGAGAGGGTGCTTCCGATTTTTTTTTTTTTTAGCAATAACAATTTTTTTTGAGAACAAGGATTAATTTTGTTTTTCTTGGATAGGCATGGAGCCAGCAAAATATATTTTTTTCATCAAAATTAAAAATGGTCACCGAACATGGTTGTATGGTTGTTCGATCTTATCTGAAAACACCCTACAGTATTTGAATGGAGCGCACGGGGGTTGAGGTTAAGTCTGACTTCCGTCAGTTAGCTTTTGAGTATAAATACCCCATTATTCTTACATGCGAGTCAAGAATTCACTCCTTCAAAAATATATATAAACCCTCGGCAGAATGTCTGTAGAAAATAGTGTATAGAAGTTATGGATATTCGAATAAAAATGCTTCCACTTTCCTCTCCACTCTGTATAGCGTTTTTGGCGTTTTTCTCTTGTATATAGAGATTGGATTGAAATTGTACACAATGAAGAAATTCTAACAACGTTTCTATTGCCTTGCTAAAGACAATAGGACAGTTTTTCGCGATAAAATATAAATCCTGAACGTTAAGTTTAGGAATGTCACAATGCATCCATGGAAGCATGCATTCTCCGCTTGCCTTGTGAACAACGCTGATGCCACAAATACACACGTAACAGAGCACTCATAACACTATTGTCGGTGCCCAGTTTAGAGTGAAGTGAAAGCTCCTCCCAGCTCTTTCCACTTTAACAGAGGGAACGCTGTAGAGAGGCGACCTCCTCTGCCGGGTTCGCTCTGCGAAAGGGGCGGGAGGAGCTTCCACTTCAGTCTTAACCTGTGACTGACTATAGCAGTGTTGACTGCTCCTCGGCCGTATATACCCTACAGTTGAAAGGCAATCATTTGAGCAAAGACAAGCTCAAATAACAAAAAAGAATTACAAGTACCTTGCTTTTTACTCGCCAATAATTTATACGAACTGTACTTGCTAACAGTTGGTAAACCGTATCTCCACCTATAAAGCATTTCAAGAAGCGATAACTATTTGACACAGTCGAAAAAAACTGTCTCCGTAAGGAGGCTCTATCTCTGTGCGATGTCGCTTCTCCGCACTGCATCTTACTATTCTATCAAGACTAATCTATAGAAATTGTATAAAAATATGGTGACAGAAAGTTAATTGAAACGTGGTAATATATATTATACACAATTTATATCGTCTGTACTCTATAAACTTCGGTTAAAAGAATGTCTATAAAAATCTTTTGAAAATTGTCGTTGCGACGTAACTGGATAGGAAGTTGAAACAGTCGTTAAATTGCAAGTAGAATTTCTATAAATGGCATATTTTTTCAATTGTAAGGGTTAAACGTTGTGATCGTCCGGGTACGAAAAATATTTTTCGTTGCGCACGCTACTTATTTGTCGAGAATTACATTCCAGCTCACAAGGATATACGAGTGCATTTGTGCACGAGACTCTAAACACTGACTCTTTCACCAAAGCACTGCCTCTTTCACGATACTTGCAACATGTATACCGCCGAAATTAAAATTTAACAGACAACATCTAGAAAACGTTCTGATACAGTTCCCCCACCGTACATTAGAACAGGCAATTTTAATGCCCCACATATGAGGCAGTGCTCGAACAAATTTTGTGGAAGGTGCCTTGCCGATATAGCGAATATTCATAAGATATTACTCCCGAATAAAGTTCCACATACCTCTATGGAACAAGCAGCAGCAAATGACTTGACTTAATGCTTGTGTCATCAAGTATGGCACCAGATGCTATGTTTTTCACGGAAGTAGAAGCACACTGGGAGTGGACATACACCTACTTATAAAATAAATCATGAATTTGCAAACAGAAAAAGAGGTCAACATTATCGAACGGGGAATTCGTCGGAATTTGAAAAGGCGATGAAAAAAGAATGCGAAAAAATATTGATTTACCCGATTTTGAACATCTGTTATACTGTTTTGGAAAATCATCCACACACAATTACAGACTTCCAGATAATCGAAGAGTAATTGATGCTGATTATGAAAACCTCTGTGCTATACGACGACTGGCGGAAAGGCGTAGAAGACGATCTAAACTAACAGAAGATGGTCGTGTGACGAGAAGGCTACAGAAAGATATGTCGTCATTTGCATAAAATTGGCCAACGTCTATACCAAGGATTGTGTACAGAAATTCATCTCCGAAATCTAGTGCTGGGCAATTTAATCGCGTAATTTGTTTAACCGGTAAATCGGTAAAATTTAACGAACGAAAATAAAGTACAAATAAACGACTTCACCAAGCAGACGTGAACGGGTATGCCTGTATGGCGGGCAAACTTTAGGTTAAATTTTAGCCTAAAGTCAACTGTAGGGGCGGGATTTGTAACTGGAGACAAACGCAGAAGGCTACACATGTCCTGGCTACTTCAACGCCATGCAAGTGGTCGATTAGCGCTGCAGAGGTTATTGTGAATAATCAAAGGAGGTCACTCTTGCCTGAGAATATCAACTGACCCCTTTGCCTCATGCAGCTGAAGTGAGAATCTGGGAATGTGGGTGTCTCTGGAACTGTTACGAACTAGACATTAAGGTTGATTCATGACAAAAATTATATATTTCACCGTGTAGGACATATTCACTAAAGACAAAAAGAAGAAAAGAAAGTAAACTTCTGAATTGCATTCTTAATTGACATGGGCGAAGATCTTAGGAACGGGCTGCTAAATTTTTTCAGTCAGTCTTGAACAGACGGAGAAGTGCTCGATGCTTGGAAACTGGCAAGGATTATGCCTTTACTAAAACCAGGAAAGTCGCCACTGCTCACTCTCATCGTACCGCCCTGAATCAGTTGCAAGCTGTGTGGGGAAATTTATGAAAAATACGATGAATAGGTGCTTAGAGTTGTATCTCGAGCAAAGAAATGCGTACAAAAAGATAATGCGTGGTTTTCGCAGAAGACAAAGCTTAAGCGTTTCTGTTATCGACCTTGTTACGTTCGTAAAAGAAGAACGAGCTCAACGCAAAATCACAATCGCTGCTTTCCTACACGTGAAGGCAGAATTCAATCGTGTCACACATTATGCTATCTTTGAAGCGCTACGGGAAATTGGCGTAGTAGGTCATTTCTACGCATGACTAAAGACATTACCTTTCAGAACGTCCATTTTTTTATGACAACAAAAAAGTGTAACAGTCAATCAGGGAGGTTTTTAAGACTAACACTATTTACTATAACACGAATTTGACTTGCCCAAGTGTTACAATCCAACGTCAGTGCATCGTTGTATACATATTATATTTGCATATGGTCACCTGACCCTACTCAGGCGAAAGCAAAGGCAAGAATACTAATTGCTTTGAAGAGGCTTCATAAATACATTTGCCATCGAGGCCTTGAAATTTGTGGTACCAAATCAGCTGCAATTCCTTATATACTCGACGTATTATAGATCGATATCCCCTACGCATTTGTGATCAAACAGTTCTCTATGTAACTAAACATATGTTCTTTGGTGTATACATAGGAGATTGGCATGGACGTCACATATCGCTTATTAAAAAATACAAAAAAAAAACAGCTCAGAAACTTCCCGGACCTTTTTTGCTCTATTAGTGGCACTACGTGGGGCGCGACAGTACCGACTCTGCTGCGGCTATATCGGGCTTTATTCATATGCGTGCTTCGGTGTAGTCTCTCTGTATTTCATGACACGCAGCAAACAATTATCAAGACGATTAAAAGTGTACAATCACTTGCTCTTCGTGCTTATCTTGGACTTCCGCCTTGTACATCAACAGTGGGTACACTAGCAGAGGCTCACGACACACCAGTAGAAGTCCTACTAATGTTAGAAACAGTAAGGTTTTATTTAAGAGATTACAAAACATGCCAATCACCCCCTTGCCGATATTGACCTTAAACGAGAACAACCAATCTACTCAGAAGATCTGTTCAATTAAGACTCGATTTGCCTAAGGATCTTGCGTCCTCCAAGATTTTGAACATGTCACTAGGCAGACTTCCTGTGACTCGTCACAGTTGAAATGAACGGAATCCGAAAAAAGCAAAGACGCCAATGTCTGTGATTGTGCAACTTACTTCACCTAACTTATTGTGCAATCACGTTTCAAAGAGTGATGTTAATACCAATGGATCAAGAACTTCCAATAGTTCAACAGGGTGTGTTGTTATTCCAAAACATCTTACAACGAAAACGTTTAATCGTAGCCACAAAACATCGACTACAGCATCTGAATTAGTCGCCATTCATGAAGCCCTCAAATTCATCTCGTCGAAGCCGGGGCGTTGCGAGATGTTTTGGAACAACAACACACCCTGTTAAACTATCGTAAACCATGGACAATATTTTGGGACTGTAAGCCGACAGTTCAAGTGATACGAACATTTTTTCGACATAGTCAAAACGAACAAATCGTCCTCGATGTTTTAATGACTTTCAAGACATGTTTGAAGAAGGGACACAGTCTCCAATTTCAATGGATATACTGTCGTATACCTGGAAACGAGGCACGTGATGCTGGTGCAGAATCAGCCCATTCGCTGAATCCAACTATCAAAGAACAATACTGCAAAGATCATATACGTTCGTTCATCAATCAACACGCCGTCCATAAAATAAGAAATCTATGGCATACTGCTTCATATCAGTATGCAATCACGTATGCCGTAAAAGCACATCTATCATTCTAACTTCCACGTGTGATACCAAGGCAGATAAAGGCTGTCATTATTAGGGTAAGACTTGGTGCAATATATACACAAAACTTCCTTCACCGCATTGACCAAGCCACAACGCCAGAGTATCCAAGTTGTAATCTAATAGAAAAAAAAATCAGCACATAATTTGCGATTGTGGTGTCTAAGATGTAGATAGATGGAAACTCAAAAGCACACTTGTTTAAGTCGATAGCTGGGCCTTCTCTGTGGTAAAGGTGCTTGGTGCCTGGGACGAGTCACATAAATGAGCAAAAGCCACAAAAGCTCTTGAATGTTCCATGAAGCCGGGGTCACACTGCTTATAGACACCATTGCTGTTTACAAACATGAACCGCTGCTTGCGTTAAAAGCGACTTCCGGTCGTTCTGTTTTTGCGAGCCTGTCGAGCTTGCTTATGTCACCAGTGCTAGAAAGCATAACTGCTACACGGACAACAAAGTTGGAGATTTAGCGAAGGCCTCCTGCTCTCAGATTTAACGTCGTGGAGGAGACAAGTTGGTTTACAAGAATATTATAAGAATTTGTACAGATCTCGCAGTTTTTGGTTCTTTTGGCGTTCGCCTGGAGAATTGGTGGTGGAAAGCGTCATCGACGTTTCAAGCAGAGGTGTTAATAAGTAACTCGAAAGAAAAAAAAGTGTTTCTTGAACAGCCTAATTAGGACAAGCATGTCACGAAACAAATCTTCCGCGAAAAAATAAAATTGTTTCAGCAATATTTACGCCACTGGACGTAATTTAGACAGAGCCACAACCTCTCCACATTTGAAACTTCCGCTCTTTCGACCCGCGCGAAGTACGCCCCGCCCCTCGCTCTTGGATTGACTTGGCTGCGGAGTTGAACGGCTGAACGACGTACGCAGCGTCTTGGCTCCCGGTGCGTCTTGTGTGCGTATTACAGCCTTTTGTAACATTTGCTCACTGCAACTAGTAACGTTGGTTCTTTGCGAACGGCGCGAAAACTGGACCCTGAATTGAAGCGTCAGCTTCTTGCCCGCTGCGAGCAACTGGGACTTCGGCCTTATGAAGATATGCCGCGGAGGACGGCTGCCAGCAACGAAGACGGCGCGCCGCCTCAGCCTCCCTAGCCTTCGGCGCGCTCGGTAGGAAAAGCGTCGGGACCGCCCCCGGGTCTCAGTCGCGGATGTTCGGTGCACCCGGTGCGAATCTCGAAGGCCCCCGGAGCGAAAGGACGAGAACATACCTGGACACGTTTTTCCTAAGCGAACGCCCGATTGCGTCCAACCAAATATCGTTCAGTTTGTCATCTTTCGGGGCGACATGGCTACTGGAAGACTCGCTATCGCGATCACTAATCTGGCAATCCTTTACAGAGCAACGGCGCCGTTTTACATGAGCTGACATCTTCAAAACGTCGGTATTTGCACGCGCGAAGAAAATAGGCACGCTGAGCAAGCAAAGAAAATGCGCCACGAAAAAAAAAAAAAAAAAAACACCGCTCAAGAAAAAAAAAAAAACCGAAAGTAACAAACCGCGCTATGAAAGTCAAAACCCCACGTCGCCTCCCATCACGAACACTTGTTACAGTTGTTAAAAACACACTACTTCACTTCAGGAAGTATCACTTAAGCACCTGGGATAACAGGAAACACTGATCACTTAGGCGAAACGACTAGTCGAGGTAGGCGGAACAGGCGGGAGCAGAGACAGCGGCGGCCATGCTTTTGTTTGTTGTGGTATGAATCCAAACGGAAGTGCCCGTCTTCTGAACCTTTTGTAAACCATAACTCTCATTACATGGGTTATTCTTTAAACGTAAAAAAAAAATATGCTGCTCAAAAGGAAATTGCAACATATCACAAAGGTTTTACAACCAAGGTCTAAGCTGCCAATCAATATCTTAGCCACTGAGAAGAGTTGCTATCGCACGTAACTCCGTGAAGTATAACAGCCACTCCGTGACGTATAATACCAAATTCTGGCGCGCGATTTAAAACGAACAAAATAGCCGCAAACTAAAATCAGTCTCGCGTAATAAATATTCCAATAAAACATTCTTTTTTTCGTCGAAAAATTGTTTTGTGACATGCCTGTCCCAGTTAAGATTATTTAAAAACTATTTATTTTTTCAGTTCCCCTTAAGGTGGACTTTGTTCATTTTTTTATGAACAGGAAGTTCTCTGGGACGTCAAAGACTGGAGCACCGCCTGGTGGCGTTTGCAAAGAAAAGGCAGTCTGCATACAACTTCGAATGCGAGTCACCGCGAGATCCGTGTTTCGAATGTCGCATGGCAATGAGTTCAAGGGGAAAACTTGGCACGGGGAATTTGAACCACGGATATTGCGGTGACTCGTGTCCGCAGACTGTCTTTTGTATGATGCAAGAGCAGTGTGATCTGGGCTTTAGAAAGCAGGCCTCTCCTGCTTATAGACGATGAACCTGGGTATTCGTGAACAGTGCCGTGTCTAGCCGTGTCTATTGGCGGTGAGAAGCTCGCTAGGGGTGCTTTTTTTCCTCACTCTAGGTAGTGCACGTGCACCCACGCGGTTATGTTTTAATTTTCGTAGTGCATAGAAGTTTGGCATTTCACGTGCCTGAACCAGCAGAGGAAGTTGTAGTATTCTTACCCAGGGATATGAAAACATTCCGCTAGGCGGCGCTACCTAAACTTCTTTCCGCAAATAGACCTTTTTCAAAAAAAAAGGCACCTGGCCGGATCCATTTTTAGTGTTCGTGCCTATACCGCATAATTTGCTCGCTTTCCGAAGCGACGAAAATGAGCGTGTTGGGCTGAGGAGATAACACGTTGGGCTGAGGAATTGTAATTCTTGGGGTGGTCTAGAGACTATTTCAGAAAGGGGCTTCTGGTCGGTGTCATTTTCAGAGCTCAAGCGTATGGCGCGTGTTTCGCTCGCTGTCCAAAGCTAGTGCCACTAAATAAGCTATGCTTCAGAGTAACGACACTCGGTCATATTGTGGCTAAACATCATGGTTGTCAGTTAGCTGAAATCACAGGTAACGCTTTTCCGTCCCCTACAAATGTTCAAACAGCTTGCGACAAAGCAAAGCAATCTTATATGAGCTTCCTAACACCAAATAAAATGCTGAGGAAGTCGCACTTTTGAATGACGACGATCGGCAGTTGCGTCTGCTCTGCAGATGCACCCAAATGGCGGCGCTCACAACAATGTCGAAGAGTGGAGTGCCGATACTCTAAGCGCAGCCCATTTAGTGGCTCTATCCGGAGCTATGACCATGCGCGTGCTGGTATGGGATGTTCCCACACTGGGGCTTGATTTTGTAAACATTGAAAGGGTAAATTCGTTACTTTTACGCATTTTATTTTCTTCGTCCTCTCCTCTTTCAACCTCTTCTTTAATCTCCCCATCCCCCTCTCCCGGCACAAAGTAGCCAACCGGGAAAATTTCCTTTATTAGCCTCTGTCTCCTCTTCTTGTGTTCTTACTTCCTTCCTGCCCTCGGTGCAGCGAATATTTACGTTTTCAACTCCAGTTTGTGGGCATTTAAGTTGTTTCTGTATATACACTGTATTTGTCCTTATTACCTGTATATAAGTTTTGTATATCGCCTGCGTATTCATCGTATTTTTACTAAAACCATTTGTATTTGTTCTTGGTAATTTTGTAATTTCACTGATTGTGTTACATTACTAATGCATCAGTTGTTCGTGAGCACAGAAGATAAATAAATAAAAATGAATATATATATATATATATACTTTTTTCATTATATTGTTATTATTATTACATTAAATGTCCGAGCACTCATACCAATAGGTTGTTCTTGTACACAATATTTAACATTGGTTGATTATTATTAGTTGTATTATTATTGCCTCAAAACATTTCACAACTGAGTGTCTTCATTTTCAAGCAGCGTTTTCCAGTTTCTACGTCCAAATGAGTTTCCCTCGCCCCTCTCCTGATCATTGTAACTCGAGGCATGCGAAGCGACTTCGACGATCATCAAAGAGCCTCGCACGAATGAAGGCAGCGGCGCTCACAATGGCGGCCGAGGCCTCCGCAGGACGTTCTTTACAATTACGCCGTGAAGGAAACAGGCAGAAGGCAAAAACCTTTGAAGTGGGAATTCAATAAAATTTTTCTGGGCAGGGCTGAATAGGGCGAGCTTTTTCATTACTTGGTCATTTCTGCCAGCCATTTTCAAAGAGCGCCGTGGCCATTCTTTTCATTCCTCATATATACGAAGGCCTCTGGAAACATAGAGGGACTTTGTCTGCCTGAAGCGTTACGGGGGCCGTAGAGCTCTATTTCGAGCGCTGCGTTTTCCGGTGCACATGTCGCCATCTTTCGCAAGCCGCACAGCAGTAATAACAGTAGTTTTCACACACAAAAAAAAGTTGTATATAAGCCGCAGCGCTGTCTCACTTTTAGGGGGGGGGGGGGCGGATGCCGCAGCCGCTGTTGTCCGAATACGTCTTGCACCGCCTTCGGACCCCTGGAAGACGTAACTTGCAGGAGCCCTATAATTCATTATTTATACCTTTTTGAACTACAGCTGGTACTCCATTCGTCCAAACAGACGGCTCCTGGGCCAGACGGCATTGATTACAAAATGCTTCAGCACCTCCATCCATGAACTCTTGAGCTTGTATTATATTTGTTCAACCGCATTTGGCTTGAAGGTTGCTTCCCCTCATCTTGGAAGGTGGCTGTCATAATTCCCCTGCTGAAGACAGGAAAGGATCCTACCTGTGCATCTAGCTTTAGGCCGGTAGCTCTCACGAGTTGTTTTTCAAAGACACTAGAAAGGATGATAAATAAAAGGCTTATATTTTATTTAGAAAGAAACAAGCTACTCAACCGTTACCAGTGTGGATTTCGCTCAGCTCGATCGACGTTTGACCATCTGGTCCGCTTTGAAACTGCTGTGCAAGAGGCCTATGTAAATAGACAGCATTGTTTCTCTGTCTTCTTTGACTTGGAAAAGGCATTTGATACAACTTGGCGCTACGGCATATTGCAGGATTTGTTCAACATTGGTCTTCGGGGCAGAATGCTAGGTGCCATCCATAGTTACCTCCGGGATCGCACTTTTCGTGTGAAGCTTGGGGCAACTCTTTCTAAAGAATTCTCGCAAGAAAATGGAGTCCCACAAGGCGGTGTGCTTAGCGTCACACTTTTTATCGTAAAAATGAATTCAATTTCTCGTATTATACCGCCATTTGTTCAGTACTCGCTCTATGTTGATGATGTACAAATTTCAGTCTCATCTTGTAATCCGTCCATCTGTGAACGTCGACTTCAACTTGCAATCAACAATTTGGTCAAATGGGCGGATGTAAATGGTTTTAGGTTTTCTCCTGAGAAAACTGTTTGTGTGTGCTGCTCTCGTCGCCGCGGAATTTTACTTGAGCCTTCTTTGACTATGTATGAAGTCCCTATTGCAGTAAAGAACGAACACAAGTTTTTGGGTCTTATATTTGACTCAAAAATGACATTCATTCCACACGTTAAGAGCCTCAAAATGAAATGTGTAAAATCACTTAATATACTAAAGGTCTTGTCGCACGTATCCTGGGGGGCTGATCGGTGTTGTTTATTGCGCATCTACCGCTCAGTCGTACGGTACCGACTTGATTATGGCTGTATTGTGTACGGCTCCGCACGGGCATCGGTTCTCAAGATGCTGGACCCCATTCATCACCAGGGGCTCCGACTTTCCACTGGTGCTTTCCGCACATCTCCAATACTCAGCCTATATGTAGAGGCAAATGAGCTATCACTGGAGAAAAGGAGGTTTGAATTAGGTTTCATGTACTCTCTGCAAATTAGGTCTGTTCCTGGTCACCCGACCCTGGACTGCATAGAACAAGTACACTATGAGCAGACTTTCATAAACAAGCCTTCCTTTGTTCCACCTCTCGCCATGAGACTTCGTTCTTCTGCTGAGTCCGTAGGGCTGGATGTGCTACACTCAGTTGTGCAGCGCTTGAACTCAGTAGCTTCTTGGGACCTCATGCCCCTCCACTGTGAGTTGAAATTAACAAAATACAACAAGAAAGAGACCCCTAATGAAGTTCTGAGACAAGAATGTTTCGAACTCCAGGACCAGTACCGAGACTTCACAAGTTTCTACACTGACGGGAGCAAAACTGATTCCTATGTAGGCTGCTCAGTGGTAGGGCCTTCCGTGAAGTGTGTCCAGAGAATTAACAATAATGCCTGTATTCTTTCCGCAGAGCTTTACGGCTTACTCCTTGCCATAGACCACACTCCTAAAAAGAAGATCCGTAAGTCAATTGTTTACACTGACTCACTTAGTGCTTTACGAGCTCTGGACATAATGGGGGATGTTCAAAATCCACTTGTTCTAGAAATAAGAAACCGGTTACATTTAGCATCAAAAAGGAAGAAAGAAAAAACATTGTGCTGGGTACCTTCCCATGTAGGAATTCCCGGGAATGAGGATGCTGACCGTGCAGCGAGCACTGCTAAGGATCGACAAGTGGATCTGCACAAGACACCCTACAAAAATTATAGACATGCCCTGAAAAAATCTACAAAGTGCAAGTGGCAAGAGGACTGGAACCAAGAAATGAACAATAAGTTGCATGCCGTAAAACCTTTAATTCAAGAATGGGAGAGTGCACGTCATCGTGAGCGATTTTATGAGGTGATATTATGTCGACTCCGAATCGGTCATACACGTCTTACCCATGGGCACCTTTTGCGAGGGGAGGATGCTCCAGAGTGTGAACACTGTCACATACCATTAAGCAATCTGCACAATTTACTTGTATGCCCTTTGTATGACCAAGAACGCCACAGACACTTTGCTAAGGTTTACCAAGAGCGTACACCATTACATCTCGCCATTGTACTCAGTGAGGAGCCATTGATTTTACACAAGTGTGTTTTCAACTTTCTTAAGGATGTAAGACTCCTGGACCAGATATAATTTTAATAGTTTGTCGTACTCATTGCCACATCTTATGCGCTTGTACTTTCATGATCATTGTTTTATTAAATTACGAGCTACTATAGCTCTTTCTTCTCTTTAACCTTGATTTCAGCAATAGTCCTAGTTTTTGGCGCATTATAGCCTTGGTCGCTGCTGCGCCATTAAACCTGAATCAATCAATCAATCAACCCCTGGAAGACACGCTGCCGAGATAGTGGTGACATGGTTGAAACGACAACGTCACTCTTCCAAGCTTCATAGCGGGCAGGGCTTGCGATGCTCTTTTTGAGCACAATTTTTAAAACTGGCAGTTAAAATACGAAACTTTGATCTATCAATATCTAAAAAAAAACAATTAGCTTTCGACTAATTTTTTTACATTTGTCTGGCATTTAATAGTAATTACAGCCAATACTGCAATTTCAACAGAGCTTCTAAAACCAATAAATGAAATGTTAATGAACAAATTATGAGTTAATTTGTTAAATTACCGTGATGATTATCCACTCATCTATCGTCGGCCGAGCTTGATAAATACATTTTGAAGACAGAATTCGTCCAACCTTTAACCGCTGTTTTTTTTTTATATAAGATGATTTCATTAAAATTTATACACTTTTTGTAGCATAAAAATTGACGAAAACTTACGCTGACCGTGAGGTGAAACACTGCGACAGCTGAGGCGTGAGGTCGGAGCCGCTAAGAGGTCTTTTCGGAGCAGATGGATCGAGTGAACGGTAAAGGTGCGAGCGCGCACCAGAGTCCGCATAGGCATTTCGTATTATACCGAGTAACACACCGGACGGAAATTCCATAACGTTTTGGAAGCAATGAGGGTGTACTAACTAGACAGCATTTCGTGACTTTGTTAAACAATCTTATTGTACACAAACTAGGACTCCCTCGTGGCAATTGTAGAACACTTCGAAAAACGCGCGGCCAAGTTTGAAAGGCAAGGAACGATGGGAAGCTGCATGTGTATGCTTGAACCGTTCCCTATCGTTGGTGTGGCTGCCTGAACGTTTCATTCAATGTCACTGGACATGAACAAAAACCGCATTGTGGTCACTGAAGAACACTCCTAAAATCGCGAAATCAAGTTTGAAACCTTCAGCCTCATCTAATTTCTCGCCCTTGGTTTCGCCGGCTTAACACCCACTTAGCTTTATTTGTTTTATCGCCTGAGAACTATTCCGGTATAATGAGCGATAATGCCTTGCTTTTAGTTTTCCCATTATCAGCAGTTCATGCTTATGATTCTACGTGTCGTCGTGGTGTCATGTGACGACGTATTGTAACGTGACGTCAGAATGTCACCTGACGTCATGACATCACGTGACTCACGGTGTCACCTGATGTCATTAAGTCGCGTGGCGTCACTGTGCAACGTGACTTGACAAGACAATGTCACGGCATTTGGTCAGCTGACGTCAGTAACAGGTCACGTGACGCGCGGTGTGACGTTGGAGTCGTGTCGAGCTGTGCGACGTCACGGAGTGACATCATGATAAAATATTTCGGCGGATTTCCGAAATGAATCGCATCAATATGGAGCGCGGTCGATGGCGCGAAACCCGTCAAGTGTCTTACTATCTGCTATCGCAGTAAAACCTAAGTCGCACCGTTACTAAGATGCAGCACCTATGGAAACTTGAAAAAAAACAAACCGCGACCTATTTACAGGAGAACAGGGTATGCCACCATGCCTTTTGGTTCGGATCATAAAAAAGCGGTGTATTTAATGTAGCAGCCATTTTCACTAAATAAACCATGTTTAGAGTACATCCATCTTCGGTTCTCCGGCTGTCTTATCGGCGCCCCTATTTCGTTGCCTAGTGTAAAGCAGGCTCAATAGACCTTTTGCAAAATCCCCCAAGCGCCCTGGCCCGCGCGCGAGGAATTGTGGGAGAAACTGTCCCTCGCCTGGCCGCTCTGCTTTGAGATCGCATCACGGTCATATAAAAAACAAAACACTTTGTAGCATATGTCAGGTTGGTGAACTATGTAAAGCACGACTTGCGCTCTGTGCAGTTCAAAAAATGCAATTAAGATAAGCGCTCGCCTGCACCGCAATCCGGCAGGCGAAAATAGTTTGCAAAAAGTTGCTATTAAACCGCTTAGTTTTGTTCACTCGCTAAAATAGGAAAATTGCTTCTTTTTACTGCGGAGAGGATTAATGGTCGACATAGCCTGAAATATTTTGACAGCGCCCCAAATTAAAGCCTACATGTGAAAATGCTCGTTCAGATTGATTTGAAGAACCAAAAAAACAACTAACGTTTCTGTGGAGCGGTGAACCTCAATTTTGATTATCTCTTTCTAATGTTCCTTTTTATCAGTTTAAACCAACTTGGGCTTGAAAAAATAATACGTTCTAGAGAATATTAAGGGGACATGATGTCAACTGAATTAATCTCAGTTGAAAATCTATTAGTTAAATTTTTCTTTCTCGTTTATAAAAGCAGATTAGAATTTAGAAATAATCAACATCACACAAATATTATGAGACGTGGATCAGACAGAACGTGATTAAATAAAAAAAAGATATATCCTAATAATAAAGACGTTTATAATTCTCTCTAATGCGAAATTAAATCGCAGCTTTTGAGGAGGAGGAGGGGAGGGTACGCAAGGGAGGGTATGCTTCTCCTGCGTGTCCTCCCCCCTCCCCCCTATTTAGCGAGAAACACCCTCCGCTTTTAAGCTTTTAAGACTTTAGTAACTAACCTGTGAACATTTTGTTGTGCATCATTATCAAGGCGTCAAGCTGTTCATTAGCACAGAAAATAAACAAATGAAATGAAATTAAATTAAATCAAATAATGGCAGCCACGAGCCAGAGTTCGATGTTTGGTACAGCCCGCCAGTAAAGCCCCAAAGATGGTGAACGGCAACCTCCCGGTTTGTCGTCTGCTAGCAGAGTCGGGCGCGTCTGAACTTCTGGATCTGTGAAGAAGGAGGGGCGTCTGAACTTTTTGTTCAGCTCCCGGATATGTGGAAAAGGCGCTGCGGTCTAACAAAATGGCGCTGCCCTGAGAGCGCTATATGGAATGGTCTTTTGACGGCGAGAAATTTATTTAAAATTCAGCGCGCGAAGTCCATGACGTCACGGGTCATTCCGCAATGACCATCTCGGTCGTGAAGGCGAAGCCGATGCACTGCTCCTCCACGCGCCGGAAATGCCGAGACAGAAAACAAGTGGAAAGGAGGTGACAGCCGACCAACGAGGTAGAGGGGCTTAGAGCGATAAACCGGGGTTCCGGTGTGCACAAACCGGGGTTCCATTGTACGCAAATTTGACCACTCGTCACATGACCAAACCAAAAACGTGACGTCACAGGAAAGATGGCAGCGCCCATGCAGCGGCTGGCCCCAGCTGGGCCGGAGCATTGGCCGGAGCTTGTCAGATGCTTTGTTCGTTGTCGTTTGTGTCGGCGAGTTGATTTTAGACGCGGAAGCCGTCATATATATGTTGTATGAGGCCGGTCGAAAGCGACTTCGGAGTTCAGCGTGATGTCTGACGTAGGTATAACGTGAAATACGGAGGAACGGTGAGCATTTCGCTAGTGACCTACGGGGATATTGCCATGAAGGAGACAATCGGCCCTACGTTGCTCGGACCTCGGATTGACTCGGAAACCGCCAGGATAAATTTTAACGCGACGTTTTTGTGCTCTCGTTGACCATCGGAACCTTCGAGATCTGCAATAAAGCGTGTGCAATATATTTGGATACACAGTTTAGCGACGAAAATTGCGTGAGTCGTGCTTGGCAGTGTGCAATCGTGGTGCCGCTTCGTTCAAATGTCCGAAGGCTCACTTTGGTTGTGCGGTGCACCGGAGAGCTGCCTTGCCGCTTGTAGTTCCCGTGCCGTGCTAAATGATACTGTGCTGCTTCCCAAATTGTTCCGGCGTAGACGTGCACCTTCACGGAGCACAGGTGCGCGGATCGCCTAAGAGCTGCCTTCAGGCTGGTAGTTCCTGTGCCGTGCTTTAGGTGATGCTGTGCTGCCTACTAAATTGTTCTGGCGTAGACGTGCACCTTCACGGAGCACAGGTGTTGCAGTTGGTATTGATTCCGCTAGTCTGTCGCACGTTTCATCGACAACAAAGTTTCATCAACACTCGTTACGCGAATTGCAAGCTGTATGGACATTTCATCGCGCGTGTTACCTGCCCAGTCCACCCATTCACGCCGATTTGCGACGGCAGTCTGCAGCGGCTCATTACCAGAAAAGTGGTCTCACATCGATTTCAATTCACCTCGTCCACGGCAGTCGCCAGACCCCGAAGGAGAGGATTTATTCGGACAGAATGCCACTAAAGCAGTGCAGCTTCTTTGGTGGTTAGGGTAGACTCTTTTCTGTCTGTTTTGTTATACTATCACGGATGCTTGCTCCAGTCCTATTTCCTATCAATATTTACTATTCTGGCAAGTTCCAGGCCATGCTCAGCTGTCATTGTATGTTCTGGTGGAGGTGCTGCGCACTTTACCCAATAGCCCTTCACTCTGTGTGTACCCTGGCGGCTCCTCAGCCGAGTTGCCCGATAACAAGACACGGGTGGCACATTATACCGAGTCTTAAACCCCCGGCGAGCTGTGAACCTATACCCGTTTTCACCTTAAGAAAAACGTGGGTGTGTCCCTCTCGTCGCATGCTTATTGGTCGCATGCCGTCGCACATATTATTCCGTTCTGCGAAGTAGTTCTGATAAAAGTTTGCTCTCTGAAATGCTAGCGTTATTTAAGCTTAAATAAATTTGTTATTCTCAGTAGGAGAAATAATACACCTCCTTAGTATACGCGTGTATTCACATAATTCAACGCCTCACAAGATCTGAGGATCGATGTTCGTAGCCAGCCGGCCAGCCGCTGTTGCTCGCCTTCCAGAATGGCGACTCCAACAGCTCTGGCTGATCGGTCTGTGATGTCAGCACTTCTTCCTGAAGACTTTTCCCCTCGGGTGTACTACAAACGTCACGCAAGTGGAAATGTCCTGTCGAGCCAAACAAGGCAGTGTGTTTTGAACGTTTATTCTTGGATGCGGCGGCAGTAACAAGAAACAAATGTTGTGGAAGTCATCAACCTGACTGCCGCCGCAACGGAGATCAGTGTTAGTTCGGTCTACGAGATCAAGCGTGGCTTTAAACGTGCCAACGGAGCTGTGAAATCTCCTTCAAAGAAGCGCCCGAAATTCGCCGAGAAAAGGAAGATTTCAAATCACGACGCGTGCACTCTGACGGCCGTGAGAAGCTCCCTGCACAATTTCTTCCGTCCTGGGGAGATCCCAACGTTGAAACAAATCGCCGCTCGCCTCCAAGAAGACGACGTGCTGCCGTCCTGTTCCGGGTCTACCCTGTATCGCCTGCTGAAGGACATGGGTTTCGAGAAACAGAAACGGAATCGCAACTCCTTCCTGGTTGAGAGAGAGGGCATCGTCGAGTGGAGGCGGCGGTATTTGAGGACAATCAGAAAGCACAGAGCCCAGAACCGCAAGATCTACTTCCAGGACGAGACCTGGGTGAACGCCGGCCTAACGGTTGACAAGGTGTGGACTGACAGCACCATAAAGTCAGCAAGGCAAGCCTTCATGTCTGGATTGACGACCGCAAAACACAAGGAAACCGATTGCCCACTCCATACATACACATGAGCGTCAACGCAATAACGTAAACAAAGGTATATTAGGACAGAATAAACTATGCAAACATAGGTTCGTGACTGGTAGCAGGTCTGATCAATCCCAGTTCATCAAGTTTGCGGCGATGTCGATGATGTCAGCTGATCTTTTGCTTTAGCGCTCCATAGTTGTCGTGAAAACTGTAAATGCGCTAAAACTGGCACAGACTGATTTTTTTTCTCATAGTGTTTTTAGAAAGCCGACGGTATAAACAATGTTAGATATACAAAGATATGTTTATTGAAGACAGTTTCAAAAAGCGATGCAAAATTGTGCAGAGCATAATCATGTTTATCAGAAACAAACGCTATTTAACGAGGTATGTTCTAGCTTTTTGCCACTAGAGGATGCTGCAGTGCTAAATTCGGTTTGGTTTCGGTCTCTAATTGTGGATCCCACCACCTATGTTCTGGTGGAAACCCAGAACACTCCGCCAGCAGCCGGACTTGTTTTACTTCGGTTCTTAGGTGAAAACGAGTATAGTCCTCTCCTGAGCTCGGCAGAAAAAACCGCAAGACGAGCGAGTACCACAAGGACGAAATTCGGAAATACACCACGAAGAACTTGAAATCCAAGCCAGTCGCTGCTACCAGCAAGAACCAGCGGAATTAGGTCTTTTGCCAGAAAAAAACGAAGCTGACTAAGCCAACAATGACAAACCTGTAGCAGCAAACCACGTCCGCTCCCACCATCGTTTGCATGACCGTCGCACCTCGCACTCTGATGCCCTTTCACGCAAGGTGCATATGACGTCGAGGGCTGGATTGAACAATATGACCGTGTCGCCCGCCACAGTGGGTAGATGGACAACCAGCTCCTGCAGAACCTATACTTCTCGTGGAAGAAACTGCGAGGCACAGGTTTGAGAACCACGAATCCTCCTTAACATCGTGGGAAGTTTGCAAGATTGAGCTGAAGTGCATGTTCATCAGCCAACACTGACGAGAGAGAGCCGAATTCCTGATTTGTCCAGGACACGGCCCCAACAAGAGCGTCGCTGCCTTCGTGAAGGATGTTTTGCGCCTGATCGAGCACCCACGCCAACCCTGATGCCAGAGAAGACAAGAAGCTAAGAATCCTACGTTCCTCGTGTGAGGGACAACACCTTCAGCAGCCTTGTTCGCAACCCCACGACAAAAGTCGGAGGGTTCATATCAATGAAGCTTCCAACATTGAATGTACACTGCAGGCCCGAGCATGTCACTATCAACAACTCCCCAGCGTCGCGACACTCGAGTCGTCCAGCTGCAACTTTGACGCCAACCCCCAGGCATCCGTGACATCATTCACCACGGTGTCCGGGAGGAGATAAGGAAGCTAGTTCCTGCCATCACTGGCCCGGCTTTTATTTTGATCGCCGAGATTGTTTCAGAAGAAGTTCGACAGGCATTTCAACTGGAGACTTCTTCGAGCGAAGCGGCATCTGACGAAACGAGGGCGACTTATGCCACAAAGTCACAACGACCACCACCGGCTACCTGTTACTATTCAATGCCAATTAAACGAGACACCCCAACGCCGAAGCATTCCCGACATCGGGAAGAACCAGTGTAGGTTCGCGCTGAACAAAGCACACCGAGGAAAAGGAGGTACTGCGAATGGCCGACCGAAAACCACTCTGCTGCCACTGCATGAGGCCGACCATGTCTACTGGAGGTGCCCGTACCAATGAATTGGCCTGCAAGGGTTCTTGCAGAACGACCCTCGACCACGTCTCGACGAGCGTCCGAAAAAGATTGAGGATTATCTTCGGCGGTCTTTGTCCCTGGTGCCGACATTACCCCGACGCTCGCGATCTACTTCATCTGGACGGGAAGTAAGTACGACAAAGCAGGTGAGCGGCGATGCAAGGAGAGTTGATCTGGTGTTGGTTGTCGTCCAAGGACAATAACTAATAATTTGCTGACACTAATTATCTGTGTCCACACCACGAAGCACAAAATTTCGAACTTTGAGAGAGAATGCCGCTCAGTTACCTTAAGAAATAGAATGGTTGATTTCTCTCAAAAGTGGACTGCAAGCATCACGAGACTTCACTTTGCCACACAAGACTTGCACAAGTTGCAGTAGTCGTGGGATGCAGAATAAATCTCCATTACGAAATGGAAGCAAAATGGCTTGGATAGCAAACAAACACTGTTAACAGCTATCAAGTAAACGGTACAGCAAAAGGCACAGCCACATAACCACATGACCGAGCTTGCTGCATTGAAGCAGAAAACTACCAGGAAAATTTTGCGGATTAGAAGCCAGCCCTGCAGCTTCAGTGCATCAGAAGTTAGTGGGCGCACATGACGTATGATTACAAGACGCCATCAGTCGGTCAAACTGAACACTAGTCGACCAAACTGAACATAGACGTGCCAGGATCGTCATCCCACAACAAGGTCCACAGGTATTACGATTGAACGCCTGACGTGAGACTGTCGCAGAAAGAACTCGTTCTGGAACCATTAACTAAGAATCAATAATTATGTAATCCAGTGGAAATTAACATATTTGATACACTAACCAGATAAACCTATTTCCGCTTGCCTTTACGCCTTGAGAGTTCATACACCAAGAATTGTGTTCACCACATGCGCAGGTCCTTTTGAGGACACTCGCATCTCTGACCCTTCAATATTAATTAATGGGACATACCAGACTGGCAGACTTGTTGCATTGGGCTGCACTCATTCCACTTCTCCGGAACACACCTCTGAGCATATATTTAATCGTATCTGTTGATGCATTGTTATATAGCAGGATACTTCCTATACGTATGACACAATAGACCCTTTGCAGAACCCCATCAAGCAACACAACTGTTACCATTTTTTTTTTCGGCATAAAGCACACAAATGGGTCCCAGTTCACGTCGAATGCTAATGCAGCATTCGAGTCCAATAGGCGCTGAGCAGAGTTCACAGTGAGTGCGGACATAACATTCTTGTTAAACAAATGACCAAAGTATGAAAGCCTGGGGTAATTTGAGTAGTAGCTACTGTAATTCTTTCCATCACAATTTGGCAAACAGCAAAGACTACAGTCTCGGTGAGCCAATATGCACGTTGGAGAGCCAAGATGCACGTTGGAGCACTCTGAATGACAACATGTCATTCAGAGTGCTCTTCTGCACAGATTTGTCACACACCTTCGCTCTCTCTATCTGATTGGCTCGAGGGGGCTGTGGCGGTTGCCCTTTTCCAGGTTACAATGATACGAAGTATAGGCAACCCACACTTTTCAAAAAAGGCTATTGAAGAGACCGAAATGAATGGTCAACATTTTTCAACAAGACTGCTCTTCAGGCAAAGGATGAACACAAATGTGAATCATCTTATCCAGGTAATTAGAACAAGTAAATAATTGACCGACTAATACAATGCACTTTTGATGAAAAAAGGTATTGCTGCAATATATCCTACCAAAGGGGAAAAAGTGCACTTAGTCTATTCATACACCAAAACAGTTGTTCTTATTGCAAGTCGAATAGCTTTGAAGCAGGTGCCTGCAACAATTTATTCATCCCCACACTCAATAAAACGTCATCCTCGTAGCTGAAAATAACTGTGCACTTCGCATTCACCAAAAAAGGAAGAAAAGCGATCGAATGTAGAATCGTCGATTAGCACAAAGGGTTAAAGATCATAAGAGCTTCCTCGCTAAACGTTGCTATGGTTATTCGGTGACGCAGGCCTGAAACAACTTCTCCTAGGCCCTAACGCGACGTATACCTTTCGCGTCGATTCTCAGACATTCCAACGTTCAAACAAAGCCAAGAGAATGCGAAAATTTTATGCGAAAACCACTCAAAGTTCTATCGATCCTCGAACAGATCCCGAATCCGAGCACCGGTATGGCGATACGGCTGATGCTGTCGTCAGAAAGCCGCTTCGCATCAAGGCTGCCCCGCACCTAAAAAACCCGAATCCGCCAGCTCTGGGCGCTGCCATCTTACCTGCGACGTCACGGCTCTTGTAAGGTCACGTGACGAGTGGTCACATTTGCGTAAAACATGGCGGCAACCGGGGGGGGGGGGGGGGGTGCCACTTCCGAACTTCCGGTTTATCACTCTAAGCCCCTCTACCTCGTTGCAGCCGACTAAACCACGTCTCGCGCCGTACATATTCCTCTAAAATGTTTTTTTTTGTTCAAATTTATTTTTTGACACGCTTGTCCCAACCGGACTGTTAAGAAAAAACATTTTTCTTTCTTTTCAGGTGCTCTTTTAGTGTGATCAGAGTAAATATATTTGCATCGTTTATCACTCGGGCGATAAATGCTGAGTCACTGAGCTGTGGACACATGCGCAGCGTCTGATATAGAGCACAACAGAGCTACAGCACATGCTCACAAGGCGTTCCGCAGCCCAGCAGACAAAGATGGCAGTGCGCAGAAGGCAATTTTTGCAAAGGTTTAAAGGTGCCCGTAGATACAGTGACCAGTGTGGATGTTCAATGAACAAGCTGTCGCATAAATCGAGAGTGTTTTTGATTTACAAGAAGGGCGTACGTGCATGTGGACTGTGATATGTGAGGTGGCCGAGAAATTGGCTTCTAGACATATCTTAAGAAACGTAGGGCATGGCTTTTGATGTTCATACATCTTGCTTAGTGGTTCACTCTTCGGCGTCTTTACCGGCTAACGTCGTAATACAAATGACTATACTTCATTACACTTTAAGCCCAGATGCAGCCGACGCTACGACTTGACGGGACCAATCAAACCGCATGAAAAGCGCAACTTACTGAGCCTTTCTTTACATGATATGGTTCAGCTGTGATAGAACACGAACTGAACTTGACGAACACCATGACTTTGCACTTTTGAAGTTGTATGATAGGTTCTGTCGGTTCGTGGTGTCAGCTGCGTCTTGATTTCGGATGAAACAAAGTATTTGTGCAAGGAGGTAGCACGCGAGGGTGAGAGCCATGTATGGAGAGAGTTCGGTCAACGGGAGGCGCGGGCAGAGCCAGGGCGTGCACCAGACCCAGAAAGAGGGCTTGACATGCTCTCTTGGCCAACCTGAAGCTAAAAAGAATCCCCTAGCGGTGGCAGCGATAAACAGTTTTAATCGTTTTAATAAGCGCGTAACAGTTAAATGTTGTAACCTTTCATGGCTGAAATTAAGGTGCACGTGATATTTTAATGATGATCGTGCAGAAAGATGTAAGAAAAAAAATGTGCCGCTCAACTCTGTTTTGCTCACAGTGAGTGTGACAGCTCGGACGGCAGATTCCCGGTCCTCGGCACCTGGCTTACGGATTATGTCGATCGTTCCGCTAGTTGAGCTCTTCCACCATTATTCTGGATGACCGTAATTTAAACATAACGTGCACCATATTTTCAATAGCCGAGAGTTACTTCAACACACTCAATTAAGTTTGTTTCTTGCAACCACCACCAGCGTATTATTTCTCGCTTCTGGTTGGCCACATTCGACTTTTTGAAGACGCCCTGGAACACGCCCAGACACTTTCGGCCAATTGCACCACCTGATCTGTCTGCCATACTTCCCGACGAATGGCCATACTCTCTACATATAAGGCTGTGGCGAGGGTGACAAAAACAACGGTGGTTTTGGTCATTGTTGGGAAGTGTCCCTCCAGAAGTCTGGCTTCAGGTATAGTGGCGTCATGTCGCCTCCAGCAGCTTCCTCCCTCCATGTATAGATGGATAGGTCTCGCCCCGCTTTGCCTTTCTACGGCTGTTAATGACTAAAGATAAAAACCTTTACGGGTGTCTTTTCAATAATGAAAGCTTACCCGGGTTTCTTGTGTAGCGTTTTCAAGCCAAGTGTTATACGCACCTCTTGCCACGAAGTCGAGTCAATGGCGGAGGTCTCTGTTGCGTTGGCGCCCACGTCGGTGACAAGAGCCATCGGCTGGAGTTCAGGGGCGTCTTGGAACTGTTCCGGCGGTTCGAGGGGCAGCAGAAGGGACGTCCGTATGGCAGGCGTGAAGGGCGGGTTGGCCGACGTCGCCAGGGAAGCCGGCGACAGCCCCGGCGGCAGCATCGGCGGAAAGGGAACGGCGAAGGAACTGCCCACGGCACACGCCAGCGCCAGCAGGAACATGTCTGCCCGTAGGAGAAGGAACCAAACTCGATGTCACTATAATTCTACCAGGAATAGACGGGAGGGCCAAACAATTTGTCCCAAGTTTAGGCTAAGATGGCAGGTTTCTCTAAACGTGCCACTGACTTTTTTTCTATCTCGTGCGATAAAACTATGCGACGAGAAACTGAGAGAGAGGAGGAAACGAGAGCGCGCGGGGGCGTCAGAACGCCGAGGTCTGGTTGGACTGACTGACAGCCAAAGTAGGCTGCATTTGTCTCCACTCACTGTTCGAAGGCGTTAGAACGCAAATGCCGAGCGCCGGATGCCGGCTTTCGGCAGTCGAACGCGTTAGAAGTGCAGAATGATGTGTCATCCTGACGTTCTCCCAACGCTACAACAAATGACACTTTCGTCGAGACGTCGCGGTAGGTTAGCACCGGGTGCCTGTACGATGAAAGTCGTCATCGCACCATACGAAGAAATTACCGCAGATAGATTGATGTCACAGAGTAGTTTCTGCATTGACACCTTCCCGCATTTCTTTCGGTTCACTAAAAACGCTTCGATCCCACTTTGGCCGGTGTGCACAAATCGGTTTTTCAACGTACCGCGCTGGCATGTACTACACAGGTGCCCGAAGGTGATGCATTCATTAATTGAGAGCATGAATCAGTTTTGGGTAAGTTACTTTTAAAAGTAATTTGTTACAGTTGCAGTTACTTTCTGAAAAAAGTAGCAAAGTTACCGTTACAGTTACCGCAACAAAAGAGTAACTCGTTACAGTTACACTTACTTTTAAAAAGTAACGACGTTGCTTTCAAGTTACTTTTCTATAACACAAAAGAATTAGGAAAAACTAGAAAATGCCCTTCACCAAGTTTTATTGCATCGAATTAAAAAGTACGCTTTTTAGTTCATATTTTAACTCAGCAGAAGTTGCTTCTCGAAATTAGTGTTTGAAAATTTCCACTCCAGAGTAGCGGCGCTAATCAAAATACGAACCATGCGCAGTGCCCCCCGCGTGTATTGTTGTTTCACGGTTGAGTCACCCGATTAAAAAGCGTTTTCACAGAAAAAAAACAAAAAACCCACAACGTAGATAGCGCTTCGAGACACTAATACCCTTGTTACACAGGAATACTTAACTGCAGTTACGCTAAACCACAATTAGCGCACAATACTTGCCGACAACATTCTGCTGCGATGCAGTCAGAGCTATGGGCGAACGTGCGCTTGAGCATCTTGAGCACCCATCGAAGCAGTGCACGCGCTCTCTTCACTTCTTTTGAAATAGCTGTCCGAGGGTATAGTGCGGCATCTGTGCTGCCACGTAACCGCAGTTGAAGCTGAGTTAACCGCGGTTAAGTGTGCCCGTGTAATACCCTTGTTACACGGGCACAATTAACTGCAGTTACGCTAAACCACAATTAGCGCACAATACTTGCCGACAACATTCTGCGGCGATGCAGTCAGAGCTATGGGCGAACGTGCGCTTGAGCATCTTGAGCACCCATCGAAGCAGTGCACGCGCTCTCTTCACTTCTTTTGAAATAGCTGTCCGAGGGTATAGTGCGGCATCTGTGCTGCCACGTAACCGCAGTTAAAGCTGAGTTAACCGCGGTTAAGTGTGCCCGTGTAACAGGGGTATAACAGGGGTATAAGATGTAAAGGCTCGTTCACACAGACCAGTTTTCTTACGTTACGTTACGTAAAGTCATCGGGAAATCTGTGCTTCGTATTAAGCGTGGCACCCAGTTCAAGGAGACAGCCTGGCACGCGACATTCGAGACACGAATGATTCGGTGACGACGAGCTAGGACGGTGAGTGACCGTGGCAACCGAGGACAAAAGGCTCGTCGTGACGTAACGTAAGGAGTTCAGCTCGGCTCAACTTTTCACGCTGCACTGTTTTCTTACGTTACGTCTACGTTACCGAAACATTCGTGTCTCGAATGTCACGTGCCAGGTTATCTCCTTGAATTGGTTGCCACGCTTAATACGAAGCACGCATTTCCTGGCGACTTTTCGTACCGTAACGTAAGAAAACGGGGCAGTGTGAACAAGTTTTAAGTGTTCAGTTACAAAGTACAAGCGCGTGCGTAATGATAACTATAGGGTCCGATCGAGAAAAGTAAACCCTACTTTTTGGCCCGCGTAAAATACTTACGCGTCGCAGAACGCTCAAACTCCGCCAGAATGTAACCCTAGCGGTCCAAGCAAGATGCCAAAGTTTCAGCCCGATCCGATAAATTAATCAAAAGTTATAAGTGATTTTCTGAAAATTTGAAATGGGAAAATGGCCGCCGACGGAGTTTTCAAACGCATGGGGCTCTATGACACCAGAAACCGAAAACGGGCGAAAATGGGCTCCATTTTCCCATTGAAATTTTCAGAAAAACACATAGCTTTTGATTAAGTTATCGGATCGGGCTGAAACTTTGGCATCTTGCTGACCCTGTAGATTTGTTTTCATGAAGTCTACACGTGGCTATATTCGGGTCGTGACTCGTGAGAAGCAAGGCCAACTTGGCACTCGAAACGTGCGGAATAGACAGTTTGAAAAGTGCAAGGAAAATCTAAATTGTACTCGTTTGGTGGTATATTATTCATAAAACACTGAAAAGCAACGAATAAATTAACGTCGTTACTTTTATCGTTACCTCAGAAAAAAGTAATAGAACTACAGTTACAAGTTACGTTTTAAAGAAGTAAATCGTTACAGTTACATGTTACCAAAAAACTAACAAAATTACAGTAACGCGTTAGTAGTAACGCGTTACTACTTAAAGGGGCGGTGCAACGATATTCAATTGGAATATGTTTCACTTTACACGAGCTTACTGGCAGTAGTGGTACTCGAGGATACTAGCACGCAACGCCACTGACCAAGAAACTTCTTTGTTGCGCTGTAATTTCGAGGACAAAACCGAGTGTTTTCATTCAATCTCTCCTTCGCAAAAGCTGATGACGTAGCTCGGCGGTAGCAGTACCGCCCAGTGACGATATTTGAATGCGGCTCATAGATTGGACCCGAACATTGCGTGGACACTCGATTTGGGCTCGTGATAATCGATAGCTCGAGAAGCATTCGGGTAGTGTCCTGTGTCCAATCGCTGGAATGACGACAACAACCGAACCATAACAATGTCTAGATCTCAGCGCGTGTCCTGTGCCTTGCCAACCACAGCGCGAGGCTATGAACAACATTGGCGCCATATAATCGGCTCCCGATCACGTGGTCACTTGTTCTGGCTGCGAGTTGAGGGGGTGAACTCTGCTCGTTTTTCTTAATTTTTTTCTGCGACTTCGATTGCGTGTGGTGAAAAACGACGGGTATTTCAAAGGTCATTAACGTCAGGGATCCGTTCTAAGTGGTATTTGCGCAAAATACAAAAATCGTTGCATCGCCCCTTTAAGACTGGCATGAATACACGAAACCCGCGCAGTCAAAAGAAAGAAAATAAAAACTGGTTTTGTCTATGGAAAAATTATTGCTAGATTTGTTTTTCTGAAAATCATCAGAAAATCGTTTTGGGCCATTCTGGCGTTTTATACGACTGAACCATCGGTGAATCGGAAACAAAATACAACTTGCTTACCTATTCACTTCATTTGGCCCAATTAAGGCTCCGGTCCCACGGCAGCCATCTTGAACAAGGCGTTAGTTCAACCAATAGATGGCGACACGCACCCGTGGGGTGGCCGAAACATTGGTTCACAGTGGGATGGCTCGAGCGCCATCACGTTCCCCTCGTGGCCTTGCTCGCGCCGCTGCCAGCTGTGCTCAGCTAGCTCAAGTAGCGTGGCCCAGCACATGGATGTATGCGAGAATGTCAGGCTGGGTATAAATTGTTCTCTGATACAGGGAGATGCGCTTCCGTGGTTGTAACGTGCTTTCGCAATAAATCTTACCAAGAAGGAATCAAATGTTGATTGACGTGTCAATATTCTATCAATGAAAATTTCCTCTGCAGGAATGCACGCTCAGTAGACTCAACCAGTGGAAGCGGACGTCGAGTAAACTGCTTCGCGATTTACGGTACTTACCTCACCATTTTAATGACGACTAAAATAACGTCACGAAATATTGTGTTTCATGGGGTCCGGAAGATGTTGTAAAGGTTGTTACATTATAGTTCCCGGAAAACCAACGCCGTTGCAATATTTTCGGAAGTACCGACACACATTATGTTTAACGAGAAAAGAGTCAAAGTACAGGCTAGCAGGTGAAAGTCAACCATTTCGTCGTTTACCCTGAGACTGGGTTTTTTTTTGAAGAGCAGAAGTAACACTTCGAAGTAACACTTCGCAGAAGTAACGTTTCGAACACTTACCGCTTTCGACAAAAGTCCTGGCACCTGGGCTAACTTTGTGGAAAGACTCGAACAGTAACTGAAAACGATCCACTATTCAGTCGGTGGGTGGCGAAACGTATCCACATCTGCAGAGTCATGTACGATGCGTACTCTAAGTGGCTGGAAGTTTACACGATGTCTGTTACGACGTCCAAACACGTCATTGACGTTCTACGGTCTCTTTTACCTACTTTTGCCCTACCGAAAATACTTTTCTCTGATAACGCGCCAAATCTTGCTTCAAATAAAATAAACAAGTTTTTGAAGAAAAAAAAAACGGCATCAGGCATCACATTAGTGCACCATACCATCCTGCAACTAACGGGCAAGCAGAACAGATGGTGTGCGAAACGAAAAAAAAAATCCCTTTTGAAGCTTACGGAAGAAACAGTTCAGTGAAGAATCGCCAGGTTCTTGTTCCGGCAGCACGCATCGGTCTCATCTTACACGGAAAAAAACCCGCCGAAGCAATATTCGGCGGAAGAATAGCCACACCCCTCGATCTCATGATACTATCGCTTACGAACAAAGATCGAGAGATACCCACATCGGGAGTAATGGCAGTTTATTCGGTCGGACAACTCGTCTACGTGAGGAATTTCAGCCGAAGTCTGGCCTGCCATGTAAAACTTGAGTAGAAAAGGCTCTATGTTGGTTGACCAGGAGGTGTCATCTCTCTGAATAGGTTGGATATCAATGCCCTTAAGTGTAAATATAACTAAAGCACAAACCTTTCTTTGTGTATTGTGTAACTGCCCTTGTATTTGATTGTAGAAGCTACGGTGGTGATCTGGACCTTTCACACCAGACTCCTTTTTCTTATTTTTGGCCTCATACTCCTTTGCGGTTTAAGTATGCTTCAAGAATCTTTTGGAACGGGGACACTTTACGTCAACGAGGCCATTTGTTCCAGTAGTCAATCAGGAAATGCTGCTAGAAATCCGTCCTTGATATTAACGAATAAGCCGCGCTTCTGCACAGTGCAGTTTTCCTGTTCCACGTACAGTTGTAAAGCAACATCCTCATTGATTCTACCATATACTGTTGCGGTGAAGAAAGTCTTTGGGTACACGATACTTGAAACAAGTCTGGCACTGTGCGTTGTGGTTCAACACCCATTAATGTCGTCGTCCTTATAGAGCCTCATCATTTAATCATTACCTCGTCACCTCATATTGCTCTTCATCAACAGTAAGTACAATAGGCTACCGCCACATTACAATCCAAGAATTGAAAAATTAAGTCGTTCAGTCCTTCAACCAGTTTATAATTTATATAATGTTATTACGTTACATTACCTCGAGACGATCGACGTCCATTGTCGATCTTCAAATACTTATACCTGTATATAAATTAGACGCACAAGGGAGGGTTGGTTGTCGAGTGCATGGTCTAGCGCACACCAGCTCGGAGCACTGGGAGCGAAAGCTCGCGCTGCAGAACCCACCCCGCCCCTGCTCGTTTCGATCTGGAAGAGCATCGTACCGGCGTGCGGTCGTGCATCACTACTGCGTGGCGCACGTTGAAGACCCCAGGTTTTCGGTTGTACCGCACTGGCTAAATTCCTCATCTACAGCTGAGACACAAGACGCCCACTAAGGCAGACTAACTTCCGGCTGAATAAACATACACACAACAATTTGCAATTAGACGCATAATAACAAAGAACACAGTGTGCCGCCTCCTTTTTTTGGATGCCTTTTTTTCTAAACCAGCGCAAGCTCGTGCGTTCTCTCTTTTGAGATGGTTAGAACGGTCGCGTATAAAACCCGCGTTTCTCCTACCCGCCCGCTTCCTCCTCTCATTATGTGTATTTGGTTATAACTAAATAAGCTATAATAATGGTGTATTATTCACATTTACTTTCAGTTTCAGTCAGGGAAAAGGAGTTTCGCGGCAACTAGAGCCAATAAATGAGCTGCGCTTAGAGTATCGGCACTCTCTTCCCCGACAGTGTTGTGAACGCCGCCATTTTGGTGCTTGTGCAGAGCAGGCGCAACTGCCGATCGTCATGATTCAAAAGTGCGACATCGTCAGCATTAGATTCGGTGTTAGGAAGCTCATGTAATGTTGCTTTGCTTTGTCGCAAACTGTTTAAATTGGGGGACGGAAAAGTTTTTCTTGTGATTTCAGATAAAGCTTCAAATAACTGGCCACCATAATTTTAAGCCATACTAAGGCCAAGCGTGGTTACTCTGAAGCGTAGCTTATTTAATAACACTATTCATGCTCTTGTTCAAGAGGCTTGTAATACCTAGGGTGCCTCAATGTCCTTCTGTTTAGGGTGATGCCACCCTCTGTAGTACCCGATGCCGACAGCACGCGCTCACGAGGAAAATACAAAGAAATCGACGAAAACAAAATGTCGCCATAGCACAATCAGCGCCACGAGCGCGTGCAGGGACACGCTCTTTCACGCGCTTCTGAACAAAAAATAAAAATAAAAGAGGGGGACAGAATGGCCAGATGTCGTGCTCCACCCTAAGCAAAGGGCACATGAAGTGCTCCACCCAGTAATACCTGGAGGGGCCATATCGTAAGCCCCGTGGATTCCACAAGCCACTATCCTTTGACACCTGCCTCTTCTTCATTGTTCCCGCTTGTGCCAGTAAATTAGCTACGGTTCAGAGTAACGACACTTGGCCATATTGTGGCTCTAAATCATGGTTGCCAGTTATATGAAGCTTTATCTAAAATCACAGGAAACGCTTTTCCCTCCCTCACAAATATTTAAACAACCCGCGACAGAGCATTGCAATATTGCATCAGCTTCCTAGCACCGCATCTAATGCTGAGGAAGTCGTACTTTTAGATCACGATGATCGGCAGTTGCGTTTGCTCTGAGCAAGACCCAAAATGGCGGCGCCCAAAACAATTTTGGGGAACGGAGTGCCGATACTTTAAAGCTCATTTAGTGACTCTAGGCATAAAGTGAACTCGGGTGTATTCTTTTCCTCTTCGTCTTCATTGTTTATTGATTTCAATCATATCGAATAATGAACACATTATATCACGCTACGCTTGTGTAAATATTGGTCTTAGATTTATTAGCCTGACCCAGTACTTAAACCATTCAGTTATCGATAGTAAATCTTCCAATATATTTTTTAAATGTGAGGGTAAAAAGACACGGAGATTGATGATGATACAGACGCCAACGCCGCCCTCGGAAATTTTTTGAACATTAGAAATCAGCAGTTTGTCTGCCATCCGCCAGGTAGCGCAACAAAACACCCAAACAGTTTTTAATTGTTTTTAAAATTAGCTAAGCTCTACACCTATTGAGAAACCAAAGCAATATCATTGTGAAAATTTAATACATCGCAATGTATATCTATTCCAAACTATAAATGTTATTAAATGCCAATAAATCAGTTTGATGTCCAAAACAGATATGCGTCAAAAACAGGTAAGTTTGAAGGGCTCCTGGAGCGTTATGACTTTGAAAATGAAAAAAAGCCATCGTCCACCTCTTGGGCAACCATTGTAGCTCTAAATGTTATAAAAGATTTTATCATAGTTTAATTATTTATTCAGCGGCATTTGAACTGCCATGACACGAAGCACAAAAAAGTACTACGTTTGATATAAAATATCTAAACAAAAAAAATTTACACAACATTAAATATTTTTCTGCATATTACCAATTATAAGCACAACATCTGTAGCTAATTTCATTGCCCTAGCTCTGGTCATTAAAAACATATTAGTGCTGAAAAATGTCAATTTTAGGGCAATATTTGGAGGGATGAAAAAAACAAAGTAGTGCAAATATCAAAAAAGTGAATCGTTAGATTCTGCTCCGACATCATCTTAACAAAACTGCTATATTGGAACCGTGCTATCTTTAATGGATCGTTCATAAAACATGAACTAGCGGAGCAAGTGAGGGTCCGCGCCATCATATTCGCAACGCTACAAATACGCATGAACAGTAAAAACTAACACATACATAATATCAAATGAAAGAGGATTGCATTGCCTTTCAAATGACATCAATCCCACAAAACAGTATTTAAAAGGAGATGAGTAATGGCCTGCCGAAAAGTACCTAAACTGCCACATTCAGTGGGACCGTGGCCTTAAGCGCCATAGTAAATTATATATAAGTGTAAACGTAAAGTAAATAAAAGTACACTCTTTTTTAGTTTTTCGTGATTTACTAAGATGAGCCATCTTTCCACAATTTTAGTTAAAACTTCCACCACATTCGGGCACCTCTGTAGTAAATCCTAGCGTCATACGTTGAGAACCCGATGTACGCGAACCAGGGTGGGATCGAAGCGTCAGTCAGTGTACACGCTGTAGTTTGTAACCATTTAATCGACACAGGAAAGAAATGCACCCGTATCTGGCCCCACTTTGTCTGCAGCCTGAGCGGCATAATACCGGTTACCACCTCCGCATTGCACGGCAATTTCAGGATGGTGCCGTTAGCTTCCCTCACTGGCTAAGCAAACGTAATTAAAATAGCCACCCAGACGAGAAACAATCACAGTTTTCAACTACACGAATAATGCTCCTGATGCCAGCCAAGGACGCAGTAGACATTTTTCAAAAGCCCATCAAGCAACATTGGTGATCGCCATTCCAAGTACTCCCCGAACGCTTACGCAGTACTCGTGTCCAATGCGCGCTCAGAGTAGGGGATCAAACAATAACGAACAGGCGATGGCGCGAACTCCATTGTGGAACGGATAATACGCTGTAATATATAAGCTGGGACTCTTGATTCTTGGTTTATCCCAATTGCCCTAGAGAATGGTGGGATTCTGAACACGCTCAGTTGCGGTCAGTTCCTACAAACAATTGTGTCAGCTATAAACCCTTGACTACTTCAAAGGCATGTTTAATGCCGCATCGCAGATTCTATGTTAAGCACGAGACGCATACCTGAAGAAACGGCCGAAGCATCGAACGAAGCGTCGCATGAATGTCCCGATCCAACAATGCTGAATTATCACAGATTCGCCTCTTTCCCGGTGCGTCGTACGACGCGCCGTGCTTTTCATCATGTATATGTCGCGTGCCTAAATTTGAAATATTTATAAACACATCGTCAGACGTTTTTTTTCTCTTCTTCTTGTTGAACATCTACATGTTTTGCTCTGCTGCCCCGATGTGACGACCTGTTTATTCTTTTTCTAAACAATTAAAGTTTATATAAACAATAAAGTTCTATTTTCCTTTTACATTTTAATTCTCCATTTTCTGCGGCCCCCCCCCTTTTTTTTCCCATAGAGAGAGAGAGAGAGAGAAACACACACACACACGAACACAGAACGCCTGAAATTAAATGGTAAAACTATTTTTCTAACTACGCTTCCGAAAAGTACGTTGGCGAAAATAAACTCCCTCGTATTTTTAGCTACCGTTGAGATATGAAAAAGTTTTGGCGTCAGCGCTGCGTGTGCACGTTCCTCGACAGGCCAGGTAGCTGGAACCTTCTTCGACCCTCGCAATCAGAGCTTCACTCTTCGAAGGATTACCTCTCTCCCAGTGCTTCCATAACCTTCCCCTCCCACGTACAGTGTCGCTCGGCCGGGTCGTTTCCGACTACGCGCATGCTGAGACTCGGCTCCTAGCGCGCTTCGTCGTGCGAGGGCGGAACGGGCCAGCAGGCAGCACGCCTAATTGATTCCACGGACGCCCGGCGCTTATCTATTAATCCCGGGCTTGGTGTGTCGTGACACCGGTTCGCGGCACGCATGCGGGGCTCGCCCTGCAAAGAAGCACTAACGCCCAATTTATATCCGCGGAACATCGACATGAGCCGGCGCATTATTTAGCCGACCCAAACGACTTTGGGGAAGTTATCTGACACCTTCCCTTTTAATTACCGCCACGATCGCTTAATAACGCCGCCGCCAAACAAGCCGTGCAGGGTGTAAAAAAAAGGAACGTTGGCAAGGAGTGTCATCCGTACGTTTTCGTATACATGACTTGCATGTGACATCATCGGATCCTGCTGGTGGTCATTCCTACATGTTGTCGAGAAATACAAATTCGACGACCCGAAATGTGTGCTACACGATGTTGCCCCTCAACAGCAGGGCATTGGGTGCTATGTGACTTAAGTGCAAATGCAGCCAACATTGTGTTCGCCTTTCCCCTGAGCGCGTATATTCTGCACCATACAGTTACCACCGCCGAATCTGTTTCACTCCGCAAGAACAAGTAGAAATGATCGCCAGTATGATACGAGGACGCTATGTGCAAGCCATGTATAGTGTTCTTGTCGTCAAAGCGAAAAAAAAGAAGTTAGATCTTAGATATTTCAGTGGCGAGATGTTGGTTTGCATTTGTTGTGTGGTGACACTGCTTCAACTTGTGGATGACCTATTTGAGCAGCGCATTACAGCTGGTAACGTGGGGTCTTCAACGTGTATCACGCAGTGTTCGTATCGGCAGGCAGTTTAAACACGGTCCTACGTATTTTCCTTATACTGTTATTATGTCCGTAAATCTGCTTTCCCGAAGATCATTCTGGTATTAAATCGACTGCTATCTACAAAGGGGACTCGGCGAATCACGAGTGGGAACCGACATAGAAATTAGGTCTGCGCGTTAACTGTAAGTATTAGTTTCATACGTTTTTCAAAGTCCTATTCAAGTGACTAAAAAAAGTTCTTCATCTGTTTACTAAAAAAGACACTTACTGAACCTTAATAAAAATGAAAGCCGTTTACTACTCCCGGTAACGCCGAATTAGAGCGCAGCTTTTGAGGAGGAGGAGGAAAGGGTACTGAGGGGAAGGTACACCCCTCTCCCTCCTCCTCACGCCCTCATCCTGTCTGCTACTCCTCCCGCCTCACGAGGGTCACGTGACCCCTACGAGGTCACGTAACGATGACGTCATCAGTGACGTCACAACCGACGTCACTGTTGACGTTATCATCACTAGTGACGTCATCAGTAACGTCATCCATGACGATGACGATGACGATGCGAATGCCGATGATGTCATCATTGACGTCACTGATGACGTCATCGTTGACGATGCCGATGCCGATGACGTCATCAGTGACGACATTGATGACGTGATCAGTGGCGATGACAATGACGATGCGGATGACGTCATCAGTGACGTCACTAATGACGTCATCAATGGCGATGACAATGGCGATAACGTCACTGATGACGTCATCAGTGACGTCACGCGCCCCATAATGCACCGCTCGGTTACGCCGACGGCGACGCCGACGCCGACGCCGCTAAAGCCGGAAACGGGCGCCTAAGAGCTGCGCTCTAAAATTAGCGTACTGACACTAAGGACATGTTTGCTAAGCGGGTTGAACAAAATTGAGCGGTGCATTGATAAGCGCCTGTCAAATCATGTATGTATATGCTAAAAAAGAAAAATCTACTCTACGTGCCGGCTATTTCTATAGTCTGTTCTCCTGCCCATCGGCTTTAACTCATATATACTATTACGTAACTGGGTTTCCGTAGAACGCGCTCCACGTTTTGGCGATATGGAGCCCACCGTAGGACGTTGTCAGAAAAGTTGAGTCGAAGAAACGCAAAAGCTGGGCGCTCCACGCTTATCGCAAAGAAATCCAAACAAAAAAACTCTCCTTTACTTTTCAAACAAGGTTTATTTCAAAACAAAGCACGAGGAGCTCGCAGAAGGAATATAACAGCTAAGGCGAGCAGAAAAGCTTTCAACTATACCCGAGTAACATGCAAGTTTTATCGCGCTTTCGGAGATGAAACCCGCAGATACGCCTTTGACGTGAGCCCGTACGAGACGTCGTTGGGGGAGATCCCTCGGCTGCAGAGCCGGGCAGCTATAGCCGGCCGATACGCATACCAAGCGCCTATCTCGCCCGGGGCCCACGCCGTCGGTAGGCTCCAGTAAGCTTCTTGGCTTCGGACGTCGGGTTCTTATTCCACGCTTGATGCAAAACAGACGCCGGCCCGAAACGGGTACGGTCAGAAAACAACACAGTGCTCGTAATCCGGCGCTTAGCGAACTCCGGCCGCTGTTGCCATTATCGCTTACCCGCCTCTCTTTCGGGGTTGCCTGCAACTTGGCCTGCTCTCTTCTTCCCCGTGTAGATTGTGCGCGTGGAAAAAGAGCACGCATTTCCCTGATGACTCGTGCGTCTTACAGCGTGACCAGCATTTTCGTTATTTTTCGTTGTTTCGTATTAACGGCCAGGACGCTTGCCTTGTAGCCGCTGCGAGGCCACGTGTATCACGTGTAATAAAATCGGTACAGAATTTTATCTCCGAGATCCTCTAATGCAAACAATTGAGTACTTTCGAAGAAATTATTTAATGTTTTTTTTGTTTTTGTTTTTTTACGAAATTTAGTCTTTTTTGGAAAGTCAAGAATAACCAATTGTTTATTCATGTTCCCGCTAAATGTTGGGGTGAAACTAAATTCGTGCATAGTTAACGTGAAAATCATTTCCCCCCTAAATTTAGCGAGAAATTGAGCTGGTGTATAGGTCACATGATGCAAGCTCCACACGAAGTCCATTTCCTCACATACGGATGGACGGACGGACAACGAATGGACTCATTTTGTGATTAGGGGGCTCCGTTACAAAGTATGTTGTGATTTGATAATAAGAACGATTCACTATCGCATCACTTTCATTTTCGGAGTTTATTTATTAATTCACCAATTCTGGTATGTATTGGTAAGAGTGTCAAAATAAAGAAAAGGAGGACGAGACTTCGAGAGTAGAATATTTCCTGCTGTTATGTATGTCGTCGTTGTTTTCCCGGTGACGCGTACTCTAAAACAAAGTAGAAAGAAAAGCGCACTTTTCTGAGTCTAGGGCTCTTCGTCGCGCCACCTGCAAGTTCAAAGGACCTAATTTTTTTTAGTGGTCCCGGCCACGCCGTGCGCCAATGCAGCGCCGCTTACTCTACTTTTTGAAAGCAAGAAGTTTATATGCACGCTTGTGAAGATATCCTTCAAATAGTACACCACTTAGTGATAATGTGCTTTGAAGTATTCTCATCTGTTCGCCTCTATAGAAGCTTCAAACACGCGCCAGATTGAGCCACTAATTGCCGACCTTCTTTTGTCTTACCGAGATGCAGAGCCACTGAAGCGGGCGTTGACAAACTTCCACAAAGGCCTATGGGAAGAAGGACACAGTAGCACCTAAAGTGGCACTGACTTGTGTCCTGCTGTGGTAATGATGACGTGAAGCGAACGGAACAAAAAGGAAACAGAAACTGAAGGTCAGTTATGGTGCCGCCCATGCACAGCTGCCGCAAAGTGCCTATTTGCGACTCCAGCGACATATAGGGGACGCCACTATCGGGCAAATATGGCTGTCGAATCCAGGTCGTGCCGTGCCATGTGCTAGCTCAACGCACAACGCTGGGGCACCAGCAAGTAAGCATTGGACTCAAAATTGGTTCCCCCGCGTTTTATCTTCCACGTTTCGAACCTGCGGTGATGCGTTGGGGTAAGCGAACTTCCAGAGGCTCTACTTTCTTCGAGGAAACGAAGAAAAAACTGCCCACTGTCCTTCCACGGTGCTGATGAACGTTGAGAGACGCAGAATGTATGGCTTATGCGGTTACGTAGGTCGCGTGCAGAGCAACCCGGGTCACAAGGCAATACTACGGTTACGACACAGTCACCGGTACAACTGTTTTGTCGCGCAAACCACCGACAACATGGAAACACGGAAGCCAGAAGAGACGAGCGGAAATCGCGAGGGGCTGTTCCGGCCAGTTCAGTGTTTTCCCGCTAGCTGCCGTTCGTTTTGCTGGAGTCGCGAATACTTCGTTCACCCTTCAACTGATACCGCAGCCAAAGCTACAAGCGCGAGCTAGCCCGCGCCCCTGACTTTGAGACGTTCATTTCTATAGCGAGGGCTCGTTCTGCGGAAGAACGCTTCAAAGCAGCGATCTCAAGCTCTCGTGCTTGTGTCATTGGCTGCAGTCTTCGCTTAAGATGAACGGAGTACAGATCAAGTTCTATAAATATATCGGTGTGCGCGTGAGCGTGGGCGTGCATGTGTGTGAGCGTGAGCGTGCGCAAGCGCGTGTGTGTGTGAGCGCGCGAGTGTGTGTGCGTGTGTGGGCGTATGTGCGTGTATCGCTGTGTGTGTGCGAGTGGGTGAGAGTGTTCGTGCGTGGGAGTGTGGGTATGTGTGAATTATCGTGTGTGTGTGTGGGTGTGCGTGATCAGGAACGTAACGCCAACCGCTTGTAGACCAACAATTCATAATGATACTAGTGCTGCTCTTGATCAGAAACATCTTAAAAATGAGTAACACTTCTTTTAATCCCACCTAATAACGATAAATATTCATTTACCCACGTTGCGAAATGCCTGCCAATGTTTACGTTGTTTTCCTACAACTCAAATGTGCTGACATCTAGACGGAATGATTTTTATGACTACGTGCAGCACATGCACGAACTCTGAAAAGTTAGCTCGCACGTGTCGTCAGCGAAGGACAGCGGTGGAACAGCTTTACTTAGACCTTTAAGGCTGCGGTCCCACGGCAGCCTTAAGTCTGCCGTGGGAGTCCAACGCCATCATGAACAGTAACTGAAAACGATCCATTATTCAGTCGGTGGGTGGCGAAACGTATCCACATCTGCGGAGTCATGGGCGATGCGTACTCTGTGGCTGGAAGTTTACACAACCCAGGCAGCGCAAAACGTCGTGGAAACGTCGAGAAAAAGTCCCGGACGTCCGTGACGTCCTGCATGACTTCGATCACGTTTTTTCAATGTTGAGGTGACGTCCTTATATAACGTTCCATTAGAGTCCAATCAGTGACGTTGTGACGACGTTGTATTTCAACTCAAACGTCGTCAACGTTCCCACAACGTCGATGCACGACGTTCTCACAACGTCCACCGCTCACGTTTCTTTGACGTTGAACTGAAGTTCATAAATGACGTCCCATTATCGTCCAGTCAGTGACGTGCTGGCGACGTCACGTTTCAAATTTAACGTCGTCATCGTCGCCACGACGTCAAGACAAGACGCTTTCGCAACGTCGAACACTCACGTGTCTTCAAAGTTAAAATAAAGTCCAGGGTGACGTTACATTATTGCCCCGTCAGTGACGTTTCAGCGAGGTCGCGTTGTCACCTAAATGTCGTAAACGTTATACAAGACATGCTGGCAACATCGACCACTCACGTTTCGCTCAAAGTTTTTAGATTTTCCAGCTCAATCTCCAGCCGCAGAATCACTGTGGTCAAGGTGATAGTGCTCAAGAGCCGCAAACAAAACTTAATTTTTGAGAGGTTGAGAAGTTTAATTATTGATACATTAATTTGCGTATTTCAAAATGTTATTAATTACACATCGATGACGCTAAAGAGGGCATTTACAACGCTCAATGTACACGGAAGAAAAAAATAATATGAAAGTATGTTGGGAATATCATTCGTTTTAGATGTGCTTGTTATAATTTTGGTTTGTTTAAAAGATTGTTACGGTTTTAATTTGCGAAGCCCATGGCGTCTAGAACGGATCGAATTGTACCATTCTTGCTTTTTGCACGCGCGTTGTCGTCTTCCATGGGTCCTGGGCCCTGGCACGCGCTTCAGGGGCGCCGCTACACTATCCCCTCTCCAGGTGATTTCAGGCCTGCATCCTTTCCTTGAAGCATCCATACTGCTCCGCGACCACCCGAGATTGTTTTAAGGTTCGTCAATTTCTCTTCGTATTTTGTAACCCATGCTCACCTGCGCACAACCAAAAAATTCGCATCAACATCACAGTTCATCCTAACACCAACTTCCAGCGCCTTAGCGCTTTCGGTAGATCGGGACGCAAAGTCTTGTCACGTGACTGTCAGTACAGATCCGGCTTTCGTTGCCACTGGTGACGTACCCAAACGAAAATCGCATGCCAGCACACACTATATCAGAGCAGAACTTCACTGCACACTTGCGCATTTTTAGAGTTGACTCAAAAAAAAAAAAAAAAAATGCCCGGCAATGGCGAAACCCGGTAGATACTGTCAACGGTTTGTGGAAATTGACATTCATGATGCCAACCCCTGAATGGCCCAGATGACGGTGCAAAAAGCGTTCAAGCCCAGACCGCACTTACGTGCCGGAAAAAAAAAACACAAAAAAAGATAGAAAAAAAGAAAAAAAATGAACAAACAGCCGGCAGTCCGCGAGGGAGAGGGGGAAAGGCCGGCAGAGGAGATGCCACTGGCATCTGCATAGACCATGTTGAATATACCTGAGACTGGGGTAGAAAAAACATAAAAGTCGAAGAAACAGAATGGGACAGAACGGGACAGTCGTCCTGTCCCGTTCTGTTTCTTCGACTTTTATGTTTTTTTCTACCCCTTCTCGGGTATATTCAACATGGTTGTCGTCCTGTCCCGTTCTGTTTCTTCGACTTTTATGTTTTTTTCTACCCCAGTCTCAGGTATATTCAACATGGTTAACATCCACCAGCTCGCCTGCACCCTTACTATTGTATATCTGCATAGAGGCTCATGCGATGCGTCGGGAAACTCGGCAAGAAGAGGGCGAGAGAGAGAAGTGGGGGGAGATAGCGACGACGAACAATTGACAAGCTGGACCGGGTGCGCGTATTTTCTCAGTCCTTCCCAAAATATTTCACTGAATGTTCTGTTCTTCGAATTGGTCCAGAGAGAACAGCTCTGGGACCCGGTCCAGCTTTTTCCGAAAGCCAGTCACTAGCACCGGCCGTCACGTCTACGGGTCTCCGAGGCAGGCTGCTATGCCGCCGTGATTTTTTTTTTTTTTTTCGAGTCTGCATACAGTTTAAGTGCTGCGATTGGATGAGTCGTTCAAGACGCCCCCATGAAGAAGTCGGTGATCGCCAAAAACGCCGTCGTATTCAGTCATGGCTCGAAAACCTTTTTCAAGGCCATAACGCTACACACGTTGAATCGTACTACTGCTCGGATAAAGGTGCCTGTGAGGATATGAATGACGCCCCCCCCCCCCCCCCCCCCCCCCCCCAGAAAAGAAGTGGCAGTGCACATAACGGCGCGTCAAGTCCAGTCTCCGATGAAGACCCTTCAGACGCCGCCGACGATCCCAATCAAGAACGCCCAGCGGATGGGACCCCCCTTCTGAAACCGTTCCCGTGCACGCAGCGAGAGTACCAGCTACGCGCAATGGGACGGCTAAAGCACGCGAGTCAGCGCATTAATCAGGAGCAGAACGAGGTAAACGGTGGAACTTTCCGCGCCGCGTGACATCGTCTCTTGCTCATTTATTTACGTGAATTTTTTTTTTTTATATCTTTGAGGCTGGCACATCCAGGGACGTCTTTTGAAGGCGCTCCGTATTGCATCTCGTGTCTGAACATGCTCAAATAAACAGTTCGTACCAAACCTGTGTTTTAGTTACTTCCTTCGTACTTGCATTGCATGATAGAAACTTCCCAAGCAGCACGGATTTTGGCCAAGCAATGGCCAATGTCTGGCGATGGTCCTTTGGCCAGTCGCCAGAGAGTGGCCATTCATTGGCCAATGGTTGGCCGATGGCTGATGGCAAATGGACAGATAAAGGCCAGTCACCGGCCAGTCTCTGGCCACTGTCTGGTCACTTGGCCAAGGACCATTGCCAGCCATTGGCCGATGACTGGCCAACTCTGTGCTGCTTGGGCTGCCTTCGCAATAATACTAAAAAATATATGTATATTTTTTTTGGGGGGGTGGGGGGGGGGGGGACACAACGTTTTCCCACGACGGCTAGGAAACATAATTTTGAAAGGTTTCTCGACGTTCTGCGAACGTCGTTGGTAGTCCGGATGTCGTAAACACACGTATCATAAACGTCGAGGGAGGACGCATTGGCCCACTGAGACGTGCATGTGACGTGCAACAAACGCCATTTGGAACTTCCCCTCGACCTCCTGTGCACCTTTTCTCGCGGACATTTAAAGGTTTCATCGACGTCGAAGGAAGGTAACGTCCGGACCTTCGACGTTTTACGACGTCACGTTACAGACGTCTTTGACGTTCTTTCGACGTTTTCTTCACGTTTATGTGCTTCTTGGGAATGCCTGCCACGACGTCCAAACACGTCATTGACGTTCTACGGTCTCTTTTACCTACTTTTGCCCTACCGAAAATACTTTTCTCTGATAACGCGCCCAATCTTGCTTCAAATAAAATACACAAGTTTTTGAAGAAAAAAAAAAACGGCTTCAGGCATCACATTAGTGCGCACCATACCATCCTGCAACTAACGGGCAAGCAGAACAGATGGTGTGCGAAACGAAAAAAATCCCTTTTGAAGCTTACGGAAGAAGCAGTTCAGTGAAGAATCGCCAGGTTCTTGTTCCCGCAGCACGCGTCGGTCTCATCTTACACAGAAAAAACCCACCGAAGCAATATTCGGCGGACGAAGAGCCACACCCCTCGATCTCATGATACTATGGCTTACGAACAAAGATCGAGAGATCCCCAGATCGGGAGTAATGGCAGTTTATTCGGTCGGACAACTCGTCTACGTGAAGAATTTCAGCAGAAGTCTGGCCTTCCATGTAAAACTTGAGTAGAAAAGCCTCTATGTTGGTTGACCAGGAGGTGTCATCTCTCTGAATACGTTGGATATGAATGCCCTTAAGTGTAAATATAACTAAATCACAAAACGTTCGTTGTGTATTGTGTAACTGCCCTTGTATTTGATAGTAGAAGCTATGGTGGTGATTTGCACCTTTCACACCAGGCTCCTTTTTCTTATTTTTCGCCTCATACTCCTTTGCGGTTTAAGTATGCTTCAAGAACTTTTTGAAACGGGGACACTTTACGTCAACGAGGCCATTTGTTCCAAGTAGTCAAACAGGGAATGCTGCTAGAAATTCGTCCCTCATATTAACGAGTAAGCCGCACTTCTGCACTGTGCAGTGTTCCTGTTCCACGTACAGTTCTAAAGCAGCATCCTCATTGATTCTACCATATACTGTTGCGGGTGAAGAAAGTCTTTGGGTACACGATACTTGAAACAAGTCTGGCACTGTACGTTGTGGTTCGACACCCACTAATGTTGTCGTCCTTATAGAGCCTCATCATTTAATCATTACCTCGTCACCTCATATTGCTCTTCATCAACAGTAAGTACAATAGGCTACCGCCATATTACAATCCAATAATTGAAAACTTTAGTCGTTCAGTCCTTCAACAAGTTTATTATTTATATAATGTTATTACGTTAAATTACCTCAAGACGATCGACGTCCATCGTCGATCTTCAATACTTATACCTGTATATAAATTAGACGGACAAGGGGGGGGGGGGGGGGGGGGGGGTCGGTGGCCGAGTGCATGGTCTAGCGCACACCAGCTCGGAGCACTTGGAGCGAAAGCTCGCGCTGCAGAACCCACCCCGCCCCTGCCCGTTTCGATCTGGAAGAGCATCGTACCGGCGCGCGGTCGTGTATCACTATTGCGTGGTGCACGTTAAAGACCCCAGGTTTGCGGTTGTACCGCACTGGCTAAAATGCTCATCTACGGCTGAGACACCAGACGCCCACTAAGGCAGACTAACTTCCGGCTGAATAAACATACACACAACAATTCGCAATAGATCGATCTTGACAAGCGTTTGGCGCTTGCGCGAGGCAGCCATAACTTTAGTTCACAGGAGGCATTCGGCAGTGCACGAGACTGTTCGTGCCCTTCACGCGCAGAGTTCCAGCGAGGTTGTCGCACGTGCAGAAAGACTTAAGTTCCCTCGATGCATTGCGGCAGCGGGGGCGTAGTCAAACTGGCTGGTGAGATCGGTCTATTGGACGCATAATAACAAAGAACACAGCGTGCCGCCTCTTTTCTTTGGATGCCTTTTTTTTTAAACCAGCGCAAGCTCGTGCGTTCTCTCTTTTGAGACGGTTAGAACGGTTGCATATAAAACCCGCGTTTCTCCTACCCGCCCGCTTCCTCTTCTCATTATGTGTATTTGGTTATAACTAGATAAGCTATAATAATGGTGTATTATTCGTATTTACTTTCAGTTTCAGTCAGGAAAAGGAGTTTCGCGGGAACTAGAGCCAATAAATGAGCTGCGCTTAGGGTATCGGCACTCTTTCCCCCGACAGTGTTGTGAACGCCGCCATTTTGGTGCTTGTGCGGAGCAGGCGCAACTGCCGATCGTCATGATTCAAAAGTGCGATATCCTCAGCATTAGATTCGGTGTTAGGAAGCTCACGTAATGTTACTTTGCTTTGTCGCAAACTGTTTAAAGTGGAGGACGGAAAAGCGCGTTTCTTGTGATTTCAGATAAAGCTTCAAATAACTGGCAGCCATGATTTTAAGCCACACTAAGGCCAAGTGCCGCTACTCTGAAGCGTAGCTTACTTAAGGACACTATTCATGCTCTTGTTCAAGAGGCTTGTAATACCTAGGGTGCCTCAATGTCCTTCTGTTTAGGGTGATGCCACCCTTTGTAGTACCCGATGCCGACAGCACGCGCTCACGGGGAAAATAGAAAGAAATCGACGAAAACAAAATGTCGCCATAGCACAATCAGCGCCACGAGCACGTGCAGGAACACGCTCTTTCACGCGCTTCTGAACAAAAAATAAAAATAAATGTGTGGGACAAAATGGCCAGATGTCGTGCTCCAACCTAAGCAAAGAGCACATGAAGGCACCCTAGTAATACCTGAAGGGGCCATGACGTAAGCCCCGTGGATTCCGCAAGCCTTTTGACACCTGCCTCTTCTTCATTGTTCCCGCTAGTGCCAGTAAATTAGCTACGGTTCAGAGTAACGACACTTGGCCATATTGTGGTTTCAAATCATGGTTGCCAGTTACATGAAGCTTTATCTAAAATCACAGGAAACGCGTTTCCGTCCCTCACAAATGTTTAAACAACCCGCGATAGAGCATTGAAATAGTGCATCAGCTTCCTAGCACCGCATCTAATGCTGAGGAAGTCGTACTTTTGGATCATGATGATCGGCAGTTGCGTTTGCTCTGAGCAAGACCCAAAATGGCGGCGCCCAAAACAATTTTGGGGAACGGAGTGCCGATACTTTAAAGCTCATTTAGTGACTCTAGGCATAAAGTGAACTCGGGTGTATTCTTTTCCGCTTCGTCTTCATTGTTTATTGATTTCAATCATATCGAATAGTGGACACATTATATCACGCTAGGCTTGTGTAATTATTTGTCTTAGATTTATTAGCCTGACCCAGTACTTAAACCATTCAGTTATCAATAGTAAATCTTCCAATATATATTTTTCAAATGTGAGGGTAAAAATACACGGAGATTGATGATGATACAGACGCCAACGCCACTCTCGGAAATTTTTTTAACATTAGAAATCAGCAGTTTGTCTGCCATCCGCCAGGTAGCGCAACAAAACACCCAAACAGTTTTTAATTGTTTTTAAAATTATCTAAGCTCTACACCTACTAAGAAACCAAAGCAATATCATTGTGAAAATTTAATACATCGCAATGTATATCTATTCCAAACAATAAATGTTATTAGATGCCAATAAATCTGTTTGATGTCTAAAAAATATGTGCGTCAAAACAGGTAAGTTTGAAACGCTCCTGGAGCGTTATGACTTGGAAAATGAAAAAAAGCCATCGTCCACCTCTTGGGCAACCATTGTAGCTCTAAATGTTATAAAAGATTTTATCATAGTTTAATTATTTCCTCGGCCGCATTTGAAGTACCATGACTCGAAGCATAAAAAAGTGCTACGTTTGATATAAAATATCTAAACAAAGAAATTTTACACAACATTAAATTTTTTTTCTGGGTATTACCAATTATAAGCACTACATCTGTAGCTAATTTCATTGCCCTAGCGCGTGTCATTAAAAACATATTTGTGCTGAAAAATGTCGATTTTAGGGCAATATTTGGAGGGATGAAAAAAAGAAAGTAGTGCAAATACCAACAAAGTGTATCGTTACATTCTGCTCCGACATCATCTTAACAAAACTGCTATATTGGAACCGTGTTATCTTTAATGAATCGTTCATAAAACATGAACTAGCGGAGCAAGTGAGGGTCCGCGCCATCATATTTGCAACGCTACAAATGCGCATGAGCAGTAAAAACCAACACATACATAATATCAAATGAAAGAGGATTGCATTGCCTCTCGAATGACATCAATCCCACAAAACAGTATTCAAAAGGAGATGTAATAACCTGCCAAAAAGTACCTAAACTGCCACATTCAGTGGGACCGTGGCCTTAATATTTGACACCAATGTGAGCTCGTGTCAAGTTTCCATAACCAATATTTTTGAAAGTTGGGTAACAGCGACTCAAAGTTACTCATTTTCCATATATATAACTGCCCATGAAATGAACTGCTTTATTATTGAATGCTTTGGAGATTTGTATCAAGTTAATAATCCAAACTCGACGAGGCAAAGCTTGCGGCTTTAGTCGAAACCCAAATTTGGCACAAAGGGGATATTGGATGTTCGATATGGGCGTGATCTTGAATTTGACACAAAAAGGATTTTAATTATTGTATATTGGCGTGATTTTGACACAGCGTCGTGGCTAAGTTAGAGCGAATTGTCAACCAAGTATAGAGTTCACATCTCATACAACAACCATAAGGAGGAAGGGACGTCGTAACTAACCTTCTGTTTTCAAAATAGGCATGCTAGCTCTATAGCTCCTCGCTTGTACCTACTCTCCGATAGCGAATGGCGAATATATATTCGCTTGGCTTAATCAACTAAAACAACAAAATTTGCTTTCTCACCATCGCCCATCTCATCGTTGGCCCTGAAGACCAGAGACGGTATGGAACATCTTGCATAACTTTCTTGGTCTACTGCTGGCACCGGAAAATTTGTATTGACACTTTCCATGTTTAGTGATTTTATGGATAAAATGGCTTTTTATTCGAACGAGGATAAAAAATCATGCTCAGTGATAAGTGGCGAGAGAGAAACAAACAATTTTTGTTTTAAAGTAAGGGTAGGTGTGGATTAAGAATGAAGACGCGGATGGTTAAAACATGTATGAATAGATGTGTGTGCGCGTGCAAGGAATAGAGAACGGCGGTTGTCCACCTGTAAACATGCTCTCCACGCTTGAAGTGAAAAAAGGGCCGTGTATGTGATAAGGAACATACTGACATATTTATGACCGAAGACAGGTTCTCATGTCCAGCGCGCAGCAATCTCCGACCTAACACCAGTGAAGTGTCGAATCAGTTCTGCATCAGTGTTATATCATTAATTCTAGCAATACAGATGAAATACATGTAAAATGGGGGATATCGTCAGTCAGCTCCAAGACAGTGACTAAAATTATCAACCTCAAACATAACTATAACATTGAATTCCGCTCGCCATAGAGCCTGAGAGTCCGTGAACATTATCTAAGAAAACAATATGTCGACTAGCGATCAATATAGAAATAGTGCCTTTTTAATATAGAGATGTAACGATCGTTGTTTTTATCCGTAGACGGCTATCGCTTTCAGTGCCTATCTTACCATTGAATGAAATCTTGGTACCCCTAGATTTAAAAAGGTATGCCGGCGTTTTCTTTATAGCCCCCGATTTGCCCGAAAATTTGCTAGACACACCAAGAAACATCGCTCTGATAGTAACCCAAAATATTGGGCCAAATCATCATTTTCGCGACGTTGTTGAATTTACAAATTTGGTTCTTACCATGTTTCTCAAAGTGAAAATTTCTACTGGCCACAATAAAAAAGTGACGTCAACGGAATGGATTTTTGGACTGCAGACATGCTTAAATAATTGGGGTTGTGTGAATATTTATGGGCAGCGTGTAGTTGGTCAGCCATTTCAAAGTTGCGACGAGTCACTCGCTCTAGATGACCAATTTAGCCAGTGCAGTGCAACCGCTAGCTAGGGTTCTTTAACGTGCACCACACAGTAGTGATACACGACCGCACGCCGGTACGATGCTCATCCAGATCGAAACGGGCAGGGGTGGCGATTGAACCCAGGGTCCCTGAGTACTGCAGCGCGAGCTTTCGCTCTACGTGCTCCAAGCCGGTGTGCGCTAGCGCACTCGGCCACCGATCCTTTTTTTTTTTTTTTATTGCCGGATTCTTACATCACCAAATAGGCAGGCATTCCGCTCAAAACATAGGAAACAGGGCAAGGCTAAACTAAATCAGTCCGAGGTGACTGATGTCGGGGGCTAAAATTGTTTCATGGATCAAAGTGCCTCAATGCGCGGAAGCCACTCAGGCTCGCACTTTTGTGCCCTATTGACTTCAACTAACAAATACACACTTACACGAAAATATTCCCGCGCCTCCCGCACATTATTCTCGGCGTTGTGTACAGCCATTCGGGACTTCCAAATACAGTGCAGACCCAAGAGCATAACCAAGTCAAAGGGAAAACCTTCGTTGTTTTTAACCGAAAGATAACGGATGCCATGCGCGTCTAGGGGGAGGTACTTTTTCAGGGTAGGTTGGAGGACGTCCCAGAAGAAGACCCCATCCCAGCACTCAAGAAACACGTGTTCGTCCGTCTCTAGCTTCTAGCATAAAAAAACAGTGATTCCCCCACGGTACGAAAAGTCCCCTCTCGTTTAGCCACGTCTTGACCGGCTGTGTACCTGAATGTAATTTAAAGAAGAAAGTCTTGGTGCCCGCGGGAACCACAATACTCTTAACGCGCTTCAAAACATCTTGTGCTGGGTCTGTACAGTATAAGGCTCTTGTAGAGATACAGAGAACACACTATTGCACACAGATTTATACAATCTTTTCCGAGGAACTTCACTCAAATATTCAACTAAAAAACGCGATAACAAAAATTTACATGAGCCAACCAGTTCCTTTAAATATCCATGAATGGCACCCGTCATCGAGGACGTGGAAACAATCAACTCAGGCAACCTGCTTGCAAGTCTCACTTGACAAATGGTGAGCAAAGAGGGGTCACTTATGTCCCGAAAATGCATGAACTGATTAATACCCTGGCGTACAAAAAATGCGCCAAACTAAGACCCCCCCCCCCCCCCCCCACCCCATTGCGTACGTGTCGGAAAACATCCCTCCTACTTGATCGCTGCCACGTGGAGCCCCAGATAAACACCGCAAATACCCGGTGCAATATCTGCACATTTACTCGGGAACAATGCAAGACTTGTAGAACGTACCACAGTTTCCTGACAAAAAAAAAAAAAATTCAAATTGCCCGTGCAAAACTAGACAGATCATAATTCCGACTTTTTTCTACTCTTTCGCGAAGCTCCACCGCCTGCCCGCGCCAATAGTGTTCGCTGTCGCGATAATTTTATAGCGGCACTCCCAAATATTTTACGGGGGTGGTCACCCACTGCATGTCGGCAAACGAACAAGGAGTAGAACTGCACTCTGCATGCCAAAATCTCAGACACTTGGCCCAGTTAACAGAGCTTAACAGAAACGTTTAATTCCCTATTCACACGACCGTAAAGGTACCTTTGGCTAAGGGACCATTATTGTCTGCGGCCAATCAATTCACCATCTTCCGTGTGAGGCGTGTGCTCGCGACCCAAGAGCACGGGCTGATTTGCGATAGCAAAGGGACCTATGTTAAAGGCACCTTTATGTTGACCGTGCGAATGGGGTATAAGCGTGTGAACAACTTGAACAACACTCTCGCGGCTGATTGAAAACACTGCAATATCATCAGCATACGCTAACACTTTAACTTCGGTCGCATGAAGCTTAAAACCACTGATGGAACTGTTTTTAAAAATAGTAATGCAAAGGGATTCTATGTAAATGCAAAAAAAAAGTGGAGACAAAGGACACCCTTGGCGGACGAATCAATTCACTTTTATACGTTTTCTAACCGACTTGTTCACCATAAGTCTCGTCGAGCAACCGTTGTACGCCATGTTGACACCTTCGCGGATAACAGCGCCGACGTTTACATGATCGAGAGTGGTTAAAAGCAGGTCGTGAGGCATGCGGACAAAGGCCTTTGCCAAATCTACCTTGAGCATCGCAACGCAAGTACGCATTGCGTCGCAACACTCCAGAACACTGCGCGCTTTATGGATATTGGTGAAAATAATCCTTACTTTTATGCCGCAAGTTTGATGGGGCCCCACTATTTCCGATATTACAGTTTACAATCTCCCTGCTAAGATCTTCATTAAAATGTTATAGTCGACATTAGTCAAACTGATCGGCCGATACGCTGTGACTTGCTGCAGCTTAACCGCGTCATCTGTTTTGTGGATTAACACTGAGTGCCACAACATAGAAGATGGAGGTAACATATTCAAATCACATGCTTCATTGAATACTTTGGCTAGGACAGCGGCAATCTCTTCCTTCCGGGTCTTATAAAAAGCTGCATTTAGGCCGTCTGGGCCAGGCGACTTTTCCGGGTTTAGGGCTTCTATTGCGAAAACCACTTCCTCTACGCTGATGGTCGATTCTAGTAATTCTTTCGTTTCGTCAGATATGCGCGGCATGAAACCCAAAAGTTCATCTTTAAAAAGTTGGACATCTACTGGACAGGACGCAAATAATCTACTATAATATTCGAAAATGCGAGTTTGATTTCTTCCTTATTGCTCGTAACTGATCCGTTACTCTCTACCCCGTTATCTCGTTACGCCGAGCATATCTCTTCTCGAGGCTCAGCGCATGCTTAGTTGACGCTTCGCCTGTTGACCATCTTTTGGCTCTGGCTCTAACAATCGCCCCATAACATCGTTCCCGATCTAGAATCTCGAGTTTACTTTTAACAAAAGAAATATCGTCCTTGAATGCCCTAGGCGTTTAGTCTCTCCTTTAGCAGTACCCGCCAATTATTACGTAATAACATTTCGTTGCTTCTTTCAGTGATTTTAGGTAGGCCTGCCCGCTCTAACGCTTTCATTTTTATTTCCTGCCTAAAAATCTCCCATCTCACACCATACCCTAATGTTTTCTGACTCTCCAGTGTTTCCACCGCGGCCTGCACTTAGGCAGTGAAAACGTCATCCTCCAAAAGTTTCGCGTTCAATTTCAATAATTCCCAGTTGAAGACTTTCCTGGCTAGGGATTTATCACACATACAAAAGGAAACTAGACAGTGATCACTAAAGGAAACAGGGTGCACGCGATATTCAAAATGGTATAAAATCTAAAGAAATACGCTCGATCTGGACGGGCGTGACTCGACCCTTGGAAATGGGTGTACTGGATTTCGCGGCTATTCCTCAAACATTCGCCAACGTTATCTAAGCCGGACTGGTTGATTAAACTAAGAAGGCTCTCGGTGCTCAAATCGCGATAGGGCGTTGAACTCTACTTGTCACCAGCAGAGGAGATGCAATTAAAATCGCCAAGAAAAGTAATAAGGCGTTCACTTTTGCAGCACTGATGCATGAAATAAAAAAAACACACGCCGCTCATCAACCCTATTGGATGACCCTCCAATAATACGATGAAAAAAAAATCGTATACAACAAGGCGCCCTGACGCACACGTCCTCACCACCTCGACTGTTGCACCCAAGCTCTGGTGCACTAACAACAAACAGCCTGCCGACGACCCAACTGCGTGACTAACACATACTTCGTAACGCGCCGCACAAGGTCTAACCATAAGATCGGTCTGGTCCTCACTCTCGACCTTGGTCTCCTGCACAGCGATGATGTCGAGGTCCTGTTCGACTGCTAGGCGGTGGAGTTGCCTTTGCCTCCTGCGATCTGAGAGGCCTCGGACATTAAAGGTCGCTATTCGGACAGGACTTTGTAAGGGGACCATTGGTTACTTAGGACCAACCCGCCTGCACCGTTGTTCACTGCGACAGTTTGTCGCGTGATTCTCCGCGGTTTGCGCCAGACCGCTGGTGGCCATTCACTCCGCTCCCGCCCGACACCATCCTCCACTTGCGCTCGAGCTGGCGTACCCGAAGTTCTTGACCCGTCGTGTCCGTGACGTCTTCGAACCTACGCTTCGCAGAGCCCAGCTCGCCGTCCATCTCTGGTGTGATGGAGACCTCGTCCTCGTCTGACAATGGCGAAGCACCAGGTGTGGCGCTCCCCGTTGGAGGTACCGTCGAGCGCTCGACTGCAGGTCGACCTGCAGGAGCCGCAGTCGACGGCTTGTCCGGCAGCACGGGGCTGCTCACTTCGGGGGAGGTGCGAGAAGCGTCGTCGCTCTTGGCTTGCTCGTCCTGGGTTTTCACTGGCGCGGCCGCTCTCTCCGCCTCTTCCTCGTCCATTATGTCGTCGACGTGGTCTTCGTTAAGTCCGCGCCCCATGGCTCGGGCATAGGAGCGGACACAGTCGTCACGCTCGTGGCCATAGGCGCGGCACTCGGAGCACCTGGGGGCCCGGCAGTCTCGGCGGATACGCCCTGTCCTACGGCATAAGAAGCATACTGGGGCCCTCCCAGGCACGACTACCAATACCAAGCCGCCTCCGAAGATCAGCTGACGGGGCAGGCGGCCAAGGGTGACACCCTCCCGGAGTACCAGCCGCACTATCCTGGTAGTAGACTCGGCTCCTTCGAAGCCCGGTACCTTCCAGCGATCGCACGCAAAGTCCTTCACCTCGCCGTACTCCGAGAAAGCCTTGCGAACGGTGTCGTTGGACACGTCGAACGCCACCCAGTGCAACTTGATGCGCACCCTTGCCAAAGCAAACGCGTGCTTTGACAGCAAGCCGCCCTGCGTTCACCAGCTTGAGTTTGGCCGCGTCGGTCCTCAGGTCAAGCAGCCAGACGTGGGAAAACTGATACGCCGCAATTCCGGCTACTTCCCTGAGGACCCCCAGTTCGTCGAGCGGTTGCCAGAAATCCTCAATCCTGTATGGCCTTCCGGCCATGTCGCAGTGAAGGACGACCGCTTTCTTCATTGCATCACCCGATGGAAGCTGGGGCAAAAAAAACCTGTACTCACTTGAGACGGGAAGAACAGTATCACTGCGGCCGGCGAGGGCCGTTATCGCCGCTCCTTCGGAGCTCATAATTCCAACGTCTCACGCGTTCGGCAGCCGGAAGTAGAATGACTCGGCCACCGATCCCCTTTGCACACTTGCTTCCCAACTGATTACAAGCAGTTTCACGGTGTAAAATGAATGATTTGAAATTGTGAAAGAAAGAGAAAAAAGAAGCTTCAGAAATGAACCCCCAACGCGCACCCACAAGGTAAAAAGAAGAAAGAAGAAAAACAGAACATTACTAAGTTGCGGTAGAAAAGGAAAGAACAGAGACATTATAAGGTCACGTCGAGAAAGAGGAGAAAAAAGAAAGAAAAACAGAAAAACAAGTATTTGCATAAAGTACAGGCCGGCAAAGATTCCTTGTATGCGCTCGCTAGGAAGTCTGATACCCCACTCACACGGTCAGCATAAAGGTACCTTTAACATGGGTCACTTTGCAAACGGCGAATCAGCCCGCACTCTTCTGTCGCGAGCAAACGCTACGCGCGGAGGATCGTGAATTGATTCGCCGCGGAGAATAAATTGGTTCCTTAGCTAAGGGTACCTTTAAGGCCTGTTCACGCATGCAGCGGAGCGCTACAAGCATAGCGCTGACCTCGTGCTAAGCACGTGCCGACGGGAGCGTTCACCAGCTTTGTATCGCACCGTCAAAAGTGTTGCTCATGGCATGCAATAAGTACCTGACGGCACGTGAGCAGCGCTACATCAGCGCTTCGCTGCATGTGAGAACCGGCCGTTATGATCGTGTGAACGGGGTATCACTCCTTGTCACTCAAAGATAGTGAAGGGGGACTCATACACCGCTGGCCTGATTTTTGGGTGAGGAAGGCTTCTAAAATTTCTCTAAATTGCCGATCTCGATATCGTCCTAATATTGTTGTGTTCGAAAACGTTGGCGAGCAGTGACAGGTGAGGCAATGTTTTTTTTCTGTTTTTCTTTCTTTATTTTCTCTCCTCTTTTAAGTCGTGACCTACAAATGTCTTTGTTTTCTCCTGTCTTACCCAAACTTAGTAATGTTTCTGTACTTATTTTTTTTTTCGTATTACCTTGTGTGTGCGCGTGGGCTTCATTTCTGAAGGCTTTGGAAGCTCGCTCCAGCACCCGCTCAGCAGCACGAAACAAACGCTCGGCATTGTACACTTTTTAGATTGACAGCTCGACCTGCAAAACTGCCTTCCACTGACGTCACGGCAGGCACGTAGCCAGGATTTTGATTCGGGGGGCGGGGGGGGGGTATCACAAAATGCTGTATGAGGGAAAGGGGGAAAGGACACCCCAGCAAAATGGAAGATTTCGGTGGGGGGGAGCGGGCCTTATACCCCCCCCCCCTTTTTTTGGATACGTGCCTGCGTCACGGCACTGAAAAATAGGGGTATATTTGAATCTTGGTTTTGGCATCACTTGCACTTGCCGATTTCACAATAACTATGCCAAATTTCGGGATACTAAATAGCAGACATGTACAAATTACTCAAAAAAGGTAGTTAAGTTAAGTTACTGAATATCGACGCCAAAAGTAATTGGAGTAGAGTAGAAATTACGCATTAGTAATAGTAATTGAGTAAACTACTAACTACTCTAAAAAGTAGCGAGTTACTTTCAAGTTACTTTCGAAGTTACTTTTTTATATTTTTGTGGTAGCAAAATGAACAGCAGTTTTGATCAATGAAAAACCCTACGAGCCTAAAATAAATGCAGTCTATTCATAACTTGCGTTTTCGCCAAAATAGTTTATTCGCTCGCAGAAGCAATTGACTTTCAAAGTTCTTGATAGGAGAGTTTTCATTTTTTCCTTTTAAAGACGTCCCCAGCCAAGCTAAATAGACGTTCCACCGTGGCACTGAATAGAACGGCAGCGTTGAATTTGAGAAACAGGCTCTGCAGGGTCGGGTAAGCGAGTGTCGGCATCTTAGGTGTCCATGACGAAACACGTGAGGTTTGCCTCGGGTAGAGGGTCTTTTATAACAAACTTTCCTCTTTTTTTCTTTTTTCTTCGTCAAGTTGAGATTGTTATGAGTGGCCCCTCTTTATTCCGACGTCGTTCTGAGAGTACGCTGAGCGAGTGCACCAGACCGTCAAGGGTTCAAGTCTCGCGCAACGACGATGAGATCATCCGGACGACTGCGCGTCCCGTTGTAGTGCTAGTGCTACACTATTGAAAAAAGAAATGTTTTGGTCTAAGAGAAGATGAATCGAAGTATACTTCGCCGCTGACGCCGGGTCCAACAAAAGGATCTCCCAAGGTTAACTCGCAATCCTCGCCGGCGACTACAATATTCTGACGCGCCTGACACGCCTGACAAGTAAATCGTTTTTAACAAAGAGGAGGTCTCCCTGGCCTGGATGGTCGGAAGGACACGAAGGATTACGTGAACAAGCATTGTCGCTCGTATACAGTTGCAGCTGGAAGCGGAAACGTGCTTCCATGAACGGATTATCCGTGCCAGGGTTTGTGCGCGGGGGAGTCCGGCTTTGCAAAGGCGTATGCGCTGACGACAAGGCGACCATGGGAACAGGCGCCCCGCTGCGAGGTAATTCCAGTGGCGCCTCTCGTGGAACCTACCGCTTGAGTCAGAACTCTCTAAAGACAGACACCAACTCTCGGAGTGTCCCCCTCTTCCACGGTTGCAGCTGGAAACGCGGCGCCTGCGTGCATTACCGGATTAGGTCAATACCCGACCAAGGCTTGTTAAGCATCTCTTCCTGCATTCGTGCGTGCCGGTGTTATGTTTTGGCTGCTCGTCGCCACCTTGACACAAGGACGCCTTCCCGAACAAGGGGGCCCCATGTTAGGGAATGCCTCTTCATCTGCCGGCGTCTTATTCATTTTTGTGCTCAAACTTTCGTGATGGGCAAAATTAGCACTATATAATTTCGAAAGTAGTTAGTAATTTGAGTAGAAGTTACCTGAAAAAAGTAGTTAAATTAAACTACTAATTACCCAAATCAAATTGTAATTGAAAGTTACCAAGTTACTCAAAAAAAGTAGTTAAACTACAGTAGTTTGAGTAGAGTAGTTGAACTACGTCCAAGTCTGCTAAATAGTATACCGGAAATGGTAAAGGCCTGTGATTCCGAAAATATAGTTAGTTGGGGTTGCTCAGAAAAACCGCCCAGCCAGCTCCGCGGTTTGTGCACCTCGCACGGTGTAGTCAGCAAGGACAGGCATATGTGTATATATATATGTGTATATATATATATATATATATATATATATATATATATATATATATATATATATATATATATATATATATATATATGTACAACACGGGAGGATATAAATATAAAAATATCCGAGGAGGATATTTTGGCTTTCGGCGGGTTCCTGAAAACTTTAATTCTTTGATTTATTGGATGAAGTACGGTTCATTCATCTGCATATGCTCGTTGATATATATATATAATATATACATACTTATATATATATTTTAATGAAATAAAATATGTGCATGATCCAGCGAAAAATACCTTGACTGCCTTGTTTTCCATCCGTGGTTGACCAATAGGATGAATATATTAGCGAGTACCACACTCGCATTAGGGTTAACTGCGCTGCTCTGCTCCTACAATTCATTCGAGTGGAAGTATGTTGCCACAACCACAGTGCCTAGGGTCACCGACAAATTTCAAAACGCAAAACCTGTCGAGTTCTGAACGTCGAGTTCCGAACATTTCATTATCACTCGTCAGCCAATGAGATTGCGGCATTAGTGGATACGAATGCGAAAGGACCAACCACGTATCTAAAAGTGTGAACAGATATAAGCCACACTTTGCGTTTTCTAAGATATCGGTAATTCAGAAACTCAGAAAAGGATGCGAAAATAAAAACGAAATTATGAAGTTCGAACATGCTTTAAAAATGTATATATTTATATATATATTTTATATCAACATTGATTCGCGTCTGTCACGATAAATTGGGCAATGCCCGGCGACCGGTGGCGTTCAACTACGGATAGGGTGGACTTCTCCGCTTCAAGAGTGTCTCCACGATGAAGCCGAACTACGAGAGCAGACCAGAATTTGACGCTCTGGGGTGGGTAGGCATCGCAACTACGCAAGTTAAGCGGGGCGATTATAAATTTGCTTCGAGATTGCCGTGGCCTTTTGTTTCTAAACAGGGGAAAAAGAACAACAAGGAAACTGATCAAGAAATATAAACGCGCTACTCGAAATTTTTATAACCACTCTAGCTGTACAACATCTTGTCTAGTTGATTTTTTTTTTTTTTTGAAGCAGCAATATTATTTTTTAGATTTTATATTTGTCTTTGCGCAACGAACTTGGTCCTTGCTCTATGTTTTAGCGCAGATCGTTAGCCGCCTCTGAAACTGCTTTAGCCAATGTCGGAGAACATTATCTGAAAGCAGATTTTTTTTTTTCAATCACCGAATTTTGTAACGACGTTGCGTTTTAATTAGAGACTTCGTTTGAAAAAAAAACATCAAAACAAACGTCTTTTTTTTTTTTTTTTTGCTCAGTGCTTATTTTTAGGTTTGATGCAATATTTCTTCCTCGACATGAATACGGCGAGCACGGCGTCGCTACCGACTAAGACTTTATGAACTACGCTTTTTTTATTTATTTTACCAGCAGTTTTATTCGGTTGTTTGTGTTTGATCACAGAAAACTCTGATTAATATTTTTAAATCTTCATTTATTATGTCAGCAAAAATTAAAAAAAAAGGCTTAATGCCAATTAGAATTCGAGGTGCGACATTAAATTCCGTGAGTTCCGGGTCAACATTGACGTTATTGGATGAGAGAGAACACCGTCGAGTAAATACTCGCATTGTCCGCGCGCTCATTTATAATTCAGCCGCTCTGATCCCCCCGCACACGGGGAAGCCAGAAGAAAAAATGTCGCAAGTAAATGCATAAATAAACGCGCTGGAAATGCTGATTACCCAGCGCGCGCGTTTCGCTTAGCTTATACATATCAAACAACAGGGGGCTCCTTGGCAGATTATGTTAGATTTCCTCAGGCGCCCATTTGGGCAGTGTTCCGTAAATTGATTCGTTCAACGTTACGAACTCGGACCGAGAGCCGCTCTCCTCATGTGGAAGCGCATCAAACGAGGGATCCCATGTCAAACATAATTAGGAGCTCGTCAAATGGCCTCGTGATATCGGACTTGGCTGGGCGCTGCGTCGTTCGGAAACAGGTCGGCAACATCGGCGATTGCCTCGTTTATCTTTGTCCTGGTGCGCGATTTAAGAGAGAGCATCGTGTGTTTTGTGCAGAATATAAAGCACGCCAAGAAAAATATAACGGCATTCCCCCTGGGTCGCGTCTAACTCGGCATTTATTTTTCTTATAACAATATAATCCAAAAATATTCTTTTTCTTTTAATTGCCAGTTAATTCTCTCCGGTTTAAAAACTAAAGACCGCTTCCCTCAATCTAAACCTCCCCAGACACTGACAGCTTCAGCATCGAAGGGCTAACACTTCACACGATAGGCATTTTCTCTTTCTCTGTTCACGCGTACATTGTAGCGCTACATCCACAGCAGGAAGAGCACTGGTGCAGCGCTGGCTTGAACGTAACTTAGCACTGATGCAGCACTGTGCCAGAGAGCGCTGTATCTTTATATTGGCAACTGCAGCCAACAATAGACGGCGCACTAGCTAGGCAAACCGGCAAATGAGAAGGGTTCAGTTTCATCGTCCAGCACAGAAAAGAGCTTAGATTTCTCGCTTTACGGCGTAGAATTGGTGTTACATAAGAAAGCAATGTGCTTTTTGAATGTTAATAACTTTCTTTTATACTTTGCTTCACCTGAAAGGGGCAGTGCAACGATTTCTGTACTTTACGCAGATGCAGCTGAGAACGAATCCCTGACGTTAATGACGTATGAAGAGCGTGTTCGTTTTTAACCACACGCAATACAAGTCGTGGAAAAAATTAAAAAAAAAAAAAAGAAAAAAACGAGCAGCGTTTGCCTTTTCAACTCGCAGCCAGAAAAACCGGCCAGGTGATCTGGAGCCAATTATATATGCCACCAATGTTGATCATAGCCGTGCTCTCGGGTTAGCAAAGCACAAAACACGCGCCGAGTTCCAGACATTGTTATGGCTCGGGTAGTGTCGTTTTTGCATCGACTGGACACAGGCCACTACCCGAATGCTTCTCGAGCTATCGATTATCACGAGCCCAAATCGAGTGCTCAAGTAATGCTCAGGTTCAATCTATGAGCCGCATTCAAATATCGTGACTAGGGGGTACTGCCGGCTACAGTGACCCCGAAACTACGTCATCTGGTTTTGAAAAGGAGAGATTGAAAGAAAACGCTCGCATTTGTCATTGAAATTATAGCGCAACAAAAAGGTTTCTGGGTCAGTGACGTTGCGTGCGAGTATACTTGGGTCACATTAGTGCCAGTTCACTCGTGTCAAGTGAAAAACATTCCAAGCGACTATTGTTGCACGGCGCCTTTAAGTCCAGACGCAGCCGACGCTACGGGCTGATGAGACTAATCAGACAGCCTCAAAACCTCACCATCATGGTGTTCTATCATCGCTGATCCAAACAAAAAAAATGGCTAGTGACTTGCGTTTTTTAGTCTGCTTGATTGTTCCCATTACCTAATAGCGTCGGTTGCGTCTTGGTTAAAGCTTAAACAAGTATAACTCTTTCCACAATGGCGCAGTCATCTTGAATGTCGTCACTTCTGGTATGCGTTAAGAGGCATTCACCCGCTCGGTCACTCAACGGGCAAATTTTGCTACACAAACCTGAGTTTCAGGAATGCACGAGAGTATTGATTATTTCTTGGGTTAATTATGAAGATGCAATGAAGGTCATACGGCCCCCGAATATCCCCCTGACAGCGCTGACAGTTTTCATAAAATACAGAATTATCGCAATTTTTAGTGTTTTGAGGCAATTTCGAAATTAAAAGTTCATAGAAGATAAAAGTGACAAAACCAATTATAGTACGCACTACAGGTTTCCCCTATCTTAATCACAAGACTCTGAAAGGAAGCCCAAATGTTTTGATATTTGCGTATTTGTGTAAATAATTTGACAAGGTCGTTTTCGCTAGATTTATTTTCGATAATTTCAAGGAGATGGCGACACCGGCACCACCAAATGCCCCAAGCGACAGCATTTTTTGTTGTTGCTGTTGTTTGGTTGTCTCTTGCGTGTTGTGTTGTCTTTCGTCTTTTCGCCAGTCTCGGGAGTTTGTCTGAAATCATGTTAAACTTTCACCGCGTCGTTTTCGCCCTACCGTTTTGTTTGTTATTATTGTTTCGTCCCGCATGCTAGATATGGAACCCATGTGACTGAGAACAAAAGAAACGCAAAACGTCTATAGTCACTGCGATAACCGCTGTTTCAAACACTAGCGACTGTTTACGACCGGTCTCAAATAACTCGCGACCCTTCCCAACATATTGAATATGCTATACAATGTTGGTCCACCCGGTTTTTCAAACTAAAAGTCCCTACTGGCGGCAATGAAAAAAGTGACACCAGCGGAAGGTAAGGTTCCACTCTTTGAAACGTAGAATTGGTTTCCAACCGATTGCAAGCAGTTTCATGGTTTCAAACGAATGCTTTTGAAGCTCGCTCCAGTGCCCACGCAACAGAACGAAGCGAAATGCTCGTCATAGTTCAGTGTTTAGACTGAATGCTCCACCTGCGAGCCTGACTGCCACTGGCGTCACGGCACTGAAAAGGGCGGGAATATTTAAATGTTGATTTTGGCATAATTTTCAAAGCCGTATTTCACAAAAATAAAAGCTATTACGAATTTTGCGATACTAAATACCATACCGGAAAGGCTAAAAAGCGATTCATACACTTGCGTGTTGAGCCCGACCGGGTGCGAGGGTTACCATAGCAAACAGCTGCGTCGGCTCCAACACAATGGGGTTAAAACCGGTTTTGTTGGAGCCGACGCAGCTGCTGCCATAGCAACTCTCGCACTCAATCGGATTCAACGCACGTGTGTGAACTGCTTTAAAATCCAGGGATTAAAAAAATGTAGTAAGTTGGGGTAGCTCAGGAATTCGCCAGAGTATCTATTTAAAACCTATTTTTGGCCTCTGCAGTCGTAAGCAGTCGTAACTGCATGAACCAGAGTAACATAGTGGAAGAAAAAAAACAATTACTGAAAACAATGTGGTTGTTTTTTTCTCTGTCTGCACGATTCAAGAATTTGGCGGAAGCTAGACTTCTGGTTTGTTTGTGGTGTACTGAACCTCGCAAAGATTTAATATATTAAAAAGGACAAAGCCTGCCCTCTAAACTTACAAGCCATTATTATGCAACTAGGTATCGTTCTCCTGAATGTCACTAAAGTTGGAATAAGGCTTCGCGCAGGCTTCGTCCGTTGCGCTTTCAACGCCGTTCTCTGGTTGACGTTATATTAAATCTATGATTAACTTTAACGGGTTAAAACACTTTTGTACATAGGCAAATTATTTTAGGGTACACATTTCCGGCGACCACCGTAGAACCCCCTTTCCCCTTCCCCGGTCCCCTCTCCCAGACAAACACGCACAAAACAAATACTGAAGAATTTTTATTTCAATGCTTTCTCGGAGAGATAAAAGATTGCGACGTTGTGACTGGTTGCGGTCAGTGTTGTACACGTTCCTCAAAAAAAAAAAAAAAAATAAAAAAAAAAAGGAACGAAAGATCGTTCCTCGTTCTTTCTGATTTTTGGAACGCGTTCCAGTTACAATTATCATACGTGAAAAAGGAATTCGTTCCCTATACTGCTAAAAAATGGAACGTATCGTTACATACACTTTACATTTGTGTTTTGATGATGATCATATTTAGTTAGATCGCGGAAAGTTTTTTTTTTTTATCTATCCCATCAAATGGAAACATACGCATTTGAATGTCGTGATCGAAGGGCACCAGGAGAAGAGAACAAGCGGAAGCAGGGTTTCAATCGTTGATATGTTCACCTTTTAGAAATCTCAGCTTCTAAACATATTCATGTTTTATGGTGGGTGATTCAGACAAGCCAAATGTACTGTTACCCCACATCGCACAAGCGTTTGTACTGTTACCCCACATCGCACAAGCTTAACAAAGTCCCTTGTTCGAACTTAACAACAGTTGCTTATCGATGTTGCTGTCCGCAAGGCGAGCAAGTGAAGAAGAGGGTATGAATTTTGGAAGGTCAGTCTTGAAAAATACAAGAACTTATTCGTGAAGGTTGAATTCGTTTAGTTTGAAGGTTTAAAGGTTGTTCAATTTGAAGGTTTTAAAATATGAAAAGGAGGATGAATAAATGTTAATTTTGTGTATCCTTTAGGTGACCAATGTTCGGGATACAAGGGTGTGTTCGATGTCTGGTAAGCTATTCTTTTGTTGTAAATGTTCGCGGAAGTTCAGTGGTGGCTGTAGTCGGCCTTAGATGTTTGGGTGTATGAGGACTGGTGGAAGCAAAAACACTAGCTGAGTTTTAAACGTCCCTCTTTCTGCGTTTCTTCCTTCGACTAAAAGGTTTGCTTTTTGTACCGCAGTCTCGGGCACTGAAAAAAGAATCGATGTTTACTAGCTCTTCTGCGCCCGACTCTTACCAAGCGAGGACCACACAAAATAAATCTTTAGATAAGTAAACAAAAAGTTAACGATGTCCTGCTCTCCGTAAAAAATATTGTTTGTATACTTTTTTAGAATTTCCCTATTAGAATTTAAAAAAAAAAAAAGGAACCCCACTGGACGAAAATAAAGAAACACCGTCGCTCTTTCCGTTACTGTAAAAATGTAACGCGGTCCCCTTCCAGTTCCACCAATGCAAAATGGAACAGCGGCGTTCCTTCCTTCCTCCTAAAAAGAACGCGTTCCAGGAACGCCGTTCATTGAAACACCGTTCCGTACAACACTGTTGCGATCAGGCCGCCGTGTCCCCGTTGTGCCCCATCCGCAGGATTACAACTTGTCTACAGGGAACGTGTTTTTACGCTAGAAAGTGAAAGAGCCGTTCCGGTTGTGTCAATTATGACCAGAAGTTTTAAGAGTGAGCGTAAATATGACCCGAGTACATTTCAGCATGGTATATTGGCAAAGGCGTTGAATACCTTTGTGCAAGTATGCGTGCGTTTTTTTTTTATTTCTAATATATTATTCATAGGTAGCAGACACGCAATTCCTATAGACATGTGCTTGTGCGAATTCGAACTAATGCTCAATAAAAGTTGAATATTGTTTGTTCAATATTGACGTGTTGACCTACCTGTTAACACGACCAAACGTTTTCGAGAGGTAGTTGATTCGGAATAACTATGTCTTCGCGTAAATTAGTATCTTACAGGCGCGAGAATGGTTTCTTGCGCCCATTAACGACCATTGCAATGAAATTTGATAACGTGAGTGATAACATACAAATTGTGCGATGTTGATGGGCGTAAATATTAATAGTTTGATTAACAAATAAAAGAAAGAAAAAACGGCCGGTTTCTAAGCATTTATTTGTGTTTTTCATTTGTGGAGGTAATTTTTTCCGCGCAATCGTTATTTAAAGGAAAGACACTTATCGCGATAGCGTAGTTTTTCATCTCGAAAATGAGGAAAATTGAATATCACTAATATGTATTCGCGCCCTCTTCATCCTTTATTCGGAGGCGGCATTAGTGAACGACCATTATTTAGTTGACCTTTATAAACAAGTCGGAAAGCTATGCTGCCTACGAGAACCAAGCGGAGAAAGCAGGCGACAGAGGCGAAACGACCTTTTTTTCAGAGCTTCTCGACGTCGTCGTTAGCGGCGTCTATGTCTCGGGAGTTGCCATTAGCGGAAAGTCACTGCTGCGTCAGCAAGGTAAGAATGATTTCCCTTAGAGTTATTGTAATGTACGCTAGTGGTTCAAATGGCGCTAGTGTGCTGTTGAAATTCGAAGCAGACAGCTACCAGCTGAAGATTTACTTCCGGTAATGCATTTCTATGGAAACAAGTGAGTGTATTTTTTTCCCTGCGCTCGATTTTAAGAGCTAATATTGCCGTTCTCGGGATCGAGCGAGCAACGCTCGGTCCCGAACTTCTAAAAGAATTCGTGTCTATTCTTACTCGGGACGTAACTTTTAACATTTCGTCCTCCTTTCTTGTTCCCGAAAATGACTGTGCATTCTCACCCCGAATGCTCGACGCTCAGACTTTCTCGGCCAAATTTTCGCGATGCCGACTCGCCCTAGACAAGGAGCTGCGCGTGACCTTCTTGAATCACTTTCGCTCTCGCTTGCGGTTACGCCGCCAAATCGCCGCCCGCTTTTCTGCTATCTCGACGCTGGTTCTTTATTTTGTTTGGCACAAGTTTGCCGTTAAACTTTCAGTTTGAAAAGGGATCTTTGCCGCTTCAGCTACTGTCATTCGTGCCAATATCACCAATAATTCATACGTAATAGGTATATTGGAAGAGTTCTCAGTCACACAGACAAGATGATTGGTGAGTTGCAGCGTTGTTCCTTCACTCTAAAAAAAAAAGGTGTCAAGGGAGAGTAAGTGCCCTAACTTACTCTCCTTTAACTCTATCTGCATGGAAGTTACTCTTTCCCGACCGCTTCTTTCGATGATACTCTCCCTTAACCCTCCCTCGACCTCGAGAGTAACTGTAACGAGAGTTAGTTTCTCCTCGCGATATCACGGGCTGTCGATAGATGGCGCCGCTATGGGTTCGGCGCAAGTTCGACGCAGTTCGGCGCAGGTATTTTTTTCGTTTTCTCGGAGAAACCTTTTTTTCCTATCCGCTCTTCTTTTTTTCTTGTTTTTTCTTCTTTTTTTTTGGGGGGGGGGGGGGGGGGAGATGGGCAAGGATGTTTTAATAAATGAGTTGGTACATCCTGCCTTGACGGGTTTATATTTCAGTATTTATTAACTTAACTATTACCTGCGGCAGGAAGATCATTGGAGCGGGGGACACTCCTTTATCCGAGCAATAGGCAATTAATGTTTTTGCTACACAGATATATTAAACAATAAACATGTAGATCAGTGTGTAAACGGGTGTATGAGCGGATGCTGACGCGCGTGTGCGATTATGTTTCGTTACATAAGTGCCTAGGGTTGTTATGCAGCCCAGGGATGTTTTTGGGGCATTGTTATATTTTTGGGGTGTCGTTTCAAGTTACTGCTGAGCCCGACCCCACTGATCGTAGGAACAGGTATATGTATAAAAAAAAGTATTTTTTCCACATTCGCATTAAAAGCAAGCAAAGAGGAAAACCTCCCTCCGTGAAAGAAGAGGTCGGCTTCGCGCGGTCTATTGCATACGCCACGTGACGACCATTTCATAAAGCGTCGCCCTAAACACGGCGTTCGTTTCGAAGCCATGTATAGGTTCAAAAAACCTATACATGGCGGCAAGCCAGGTTTATGGTACGTGACACTAGGGGCTCCCTTATTTTCACCGCCGTGGAGAAAATAAACGACGGAGCCAGAGCGTTTGGAAAAGTTTTTAGCGATGATTTCCAAACTTGTTATGCGGTCTTTGTTTTGAGTCATTAAATAAACTTGGCTTGACTACTACCTTTTTTTTCAATATTTACATTTTACTTTCCGAAGCGAGGGAGTCGATTAGTCTTCTGCTCTGTTCAAGAAAAGCTCTGGGGGGTTAAACCTTTAACTCTGCACAGTTAGCTACATCCTTTAACTGTTTTAACCTCACTCTCCGAAGCTCCCTTGACAGGAAGGTTTTCGATATAAGAGAACATTCAAGATCGCTGCTCTTTTCCGCTGTTCATCAAACAGTTCCTAATGTACAGCGGAAGCACCGTGTAGCATTCCGGATATCGATATTTGTGGTACGGATCTCACTGGCTTTAAATATAGATACATTAGTGTGTATTACAGAAGTCTTATTTCGCTGTCCAACAGAGCCACATGTAAACTGCCATTGACGGGTTCACCTTACGTTCAGTTGATTCTACACAGCAAGCGATAGCTCAATTATTTGGGGGAGAACGTAGACTGCTCTATGTCGCCCTACGATATGTTAAAAAGTATGCTAAGCTTCTTATGTTCAATGTCCCCGAGGTACGAAACACGGACGACAGAAGCTCAGTTAAAATGAATGAGCGAAAATGTCTATATGTTCTGTAACTAGCGGTAGCTTCCTCCATCTAGCATGGCCTTTGAAAAAGCCTGTGTCTAGAGTGCCGTGGTACTCTTGCCAAGCGTTCAAGTGCCCACGTCCGATGGCACTCTAAGCACGCATTGGAGTGCCGTCCGAATGCCCTAAATGGGCTGTACAGAAGACGTGGATCAGCGCGTCCCAAGAAGCATAGCCTGCCGCATCCGTGAGCTAAAGAAATCCGATTCACAAAAAATTTTTAGGGCCCAGAGGAAATTAGAGAGTAAATAAATTTAGAGGAATTTAGAAGATAAATAAATCTGTCTTTTAGAGACAGCCAAATTTACTTATAAGCTTGGTCTTGGTACCAATCCAGCCAGCTGAAAGTCATGATGTGGAAAGATTGTGAACTTTAATTTGGTCTCCTGTGTTTGTTAGTTACCGAATCGACAACAAACCAGCACCGACCAACCAGCTCTTTTACGACGCAAATATTTTCACGAAAAAACTTAAAAAAAAAAACTTCGAAAAAACAAATAAATAAGCACAAAAAAGATGGTGTGGAATGGGCATGCTGCGGACACTAAAATTCGTTAATATTTTTCTCTTATTTTTTTTTTTTTTTTTTGTATGGAGCATTAGTGCAAGCTGGGTGCAAGGTGCGCAAGGAACGAGCGAGGCGCCCGTTGAGTCCGGATTCCCTGGATTACCGCCTTCGGAAGCACACGCTGCCCTCAGTTGCCACACAAAGCCTTTAGTCATGGATCGGGGACTTTACCCCCGTAAGCTGACAGCGCGGTGGAAACTACGTGCTTGTTAGACCGTTTGACTGTCAGTCTCGCACCACGTGGTCACCCCTTCTCCGCATACACACGCGAGGCGAGCGAAATCAAGCGATAGGAGTCAGGCCACTGAATGGTTGGCTAACGCTTAGCTTCACCGCATTGTCAACTTAGAGATGAACGAAATAAGAGCTCACCTCTACAATCAATTTCCGGCCTGTTATCGCCTGACATCACTTTCTGCGCGCGAAACCTCCAACCTTGAAAGCAACAAGATCGTTTTGCCCACGAGCAAGCTTCCCGGAACTTTAGAACGGATGCCTTGCGAACGATGGGGCCTAGGAAGAGTAGCGCTGCCATATTTTTTTTTTTTTTTTAATTCTGTTTTTGATTTTACGAACGGTTTCGGAATATATGACCGAATACCGTTTTGGCATCTCCACAGAACAAAGATTTAGTGACACTTTGAATGTGTCATTGATAGTAGGTATTCCATGCGCAATTATGCATAAATATATAGGACAACGATAATTTATTTGTTATGTTTGTGAACACGGAAAATACATAAATGAATTAATTAATATATTTATAAAGGTATCTGTTTCACATTTTTTCTCAAGAAGGTCTTTCTCGCGCGCTTCATGGATAACAACACAATCATTTAAGTACTGACGTGTGCACTTATATGGCAGAATTTTTTTTTATTTTTATACAAAAGAACTTTACGTTAATTTACCTTAATTACTTTTCTCGATTAAATTTTCTCTATAATAAGGGACGTGATTAAATGCATATATGCTTCTGTGCAACCCTGCTGTCATTGCTGCCAAAAAAAGCAAACATATTTTTGATAGGACAGGTCAGGAGTGCTTATATTATAAATTTGAAATAAACATCCGTGCCAAAATCACCGGTGCATTTCCAATGAGAGGGGCCGCCATCCCGTGCTCGCCTGGCGTATAAATGATCAGTGACTCGTCATTCGTAATCTATAGATAGTATTTCGGATGAAAACATTATTTCAAAACAAATGAGGGCGAAATTACAGTCGATGTGCCATAGTGAATCGTTAATTAAACAAGAGTCCCACCTACACCAAATCTATGACGTCGCGCTTAGGCGGTGGCACAGCCTGTTGAACGGAGCATGGCCGAACGCTTCACACTTCGGAAAATGGGTACATGCAGCGCGTCGTGCGCGGAGCTCTTGTGTGCAAACGCGTGCTTGTTTACACGCAATGAGTTGGTGTACACTTGATTCAAAGGTCAAACTGTTCGTGAGAGATTATTCGGCGTGAGGTCGGTCTGCCTTTCAAGATTTGCGACACTGGTTCACGCTGTACATGAGACACGCGTAGCTATACTCTGTTTCATACTTAGCGTGCAACGCTGTGAAAGCTACTGGCGCGAGCGCGTGGCTTCATCTATGGTTTTGTTTGAGCGAGAACGCGTGCAAATGATCAACGAGATCAAGCCCCACGCTCGCGCCAGTAGCTCCGACAACGTTGCACGCTAAGTATGAAACAGAGTATAGTGCAGCACGACCGCTAACCTGAGGTCGTTAACGTGCATCACGCGCTATACTTAGTTTCACCTCCGAATGAACCGCAGATGCTGTTTTAGTGCTTGTGCACCCGCGAGCGCTCGTGTGCCCGCCGAGGCGTCATCCAAAACAATTAGCTCGCGCTTTTAGCACGTGTGACCAACAATAGTCCATGCTGAGTTGAGACGAAGTATTCCTGGTGTTCATAGCACGTTCTACAGAATGAGCTTGCGCTCCTCGTGCTCCTAGCTCCAACCAGTCAGCGACACGCGCGGGCTCGCGGTTAAACCTCCCTTTGAAACAAAAATTTCTAGCGCAAGCGGTCATTCCGCGAAAACACCTCTGAAGGCTGCACTTTCGTGCCGGTAGCCTTCGCTGTTTAAGGACAAGCCTCGGGCACGTGCAGCATTCGCGCGGAAATATATGTTGGTGGTGTTGTAGTATTTTGAAGTGCAGGAGAAAAGCTGGAAGCCACCCGCATCTATTTCACAAGCAGAGTGCTCGCGAAAGTAGCGTAAGTGCTTTTAACGTAAGCTACCACTTTTAGAAACAGATTGTAATTGTGTGAATAATCTTCATTCTTTTTTTCCCAAAAAATTGATTTGTGATAGGAGTGATCTCCGAGAATACGGGTCACCAGTGATACCTGTATAGTGCCATATTGGCGTGATATTTGAGTGCTGTGCTCTTGATGGATCGTGTTCCTTCTTATTATTCCTGTTTTTTTTTTTTTTTTTTTCTTTTTGCAATTTGAGAACTGGACTTTTATGTAGTCGGACGCTGTGTTTCTCTACCTGTGACAATTTGATAGTTTATGTACGAAATTAATCCCTAAAATAATGCCCTCTGCACACCGTAGGTATTTTATAAATAAATAGAACAAATAAATATCCGCGGGAAGGGTGCGCTAATAACTGATTGAATAATTTTCGATTAGTCTTTCATAGGTTGGCACTTTACGACAGTTAATCATTCAAATATTAAGCTGAGATCTGTTTTTGTAGTGAAGGCAACGTGGAAACCGTTCGCGAGTTTTAGAGATTCGAAGAGTTATCGCTGTAAAACGCCAAACACTATCCAATGTACTTTTTTTTTTTTTCGGACATGTTGGTTTGAATATATTTACTGTGGCGGATGCTTTCAACGCGTGAGCTCTTGTTTAGTGGGGGCATTCCTTCAGTAGTGCACCCGCTCTCTCTTGCCTCGGTATTACGCAAATCATATGATTAATAACCCCTCCAACTAGCAATCCGGAAAATGGGTTTTATCGACGTGTTTTATCCGCTATGGCAATCAGTTTGTTGGAGGATGCTTCATCGACAAAATCGTCTCGTCGGCACCCTGTGCTGTCCCATCGACGGTTTCATCAAAACGAGCGTTGTATCGTTTCATAACATAGCTTGCTTTGTGGTAGCATTTATGGGCGAGCCCTGCGCACTTCACGCGTCCGTAACGGTCCGCCGGTCGGTCGTTTGTAACCATACAACAGATTGGAGCCACCACGTAACCACATTGGAAATAGCGCTCCATATAATAGTCACAAGGTCACGTGACTATAATCCATGCGGGCGATGTAAACATCCTCACTGATGAATCCATGAATCCCGAACAAGAGCTCTGCCGGACAAAAGCTTTTATGACCCGTACTAAACCTCAGCACATGTTTTCCAGAGACCCGGATAAAAGTACATCATTTTACGACTACACATGAGCAAAGGGTGCATGAAGAATTTTTTTTATTTCATTGCCGATCTTGATATGGGGACCGTATGTTTGTTCCTGGGGGCCGAAAACTGCGATCAGAAATGTCTCGATATGGGCTCATCGGGGCCGCCAAATGGGGCTGCCGATGTCCGCGTCAATGCCTCGCAGTTCTGTCGCGGCCAAATGCATGGGACCTTTCGCTCCAGATTATTATGTTGACTCTATGACCTCGAGAGAAAAGCTTCGTGCTCTAACTACGGGTTTATAGACTCCATTTCGTGTCCAGTGAAGAACCCCGGTGCGATTGACAGGACAAGAACATATTCTGAAACGTGGTTATACAAGGACGGCTCTATGATTTTACGGCACTACTGCTGCCACAATAACACGCCGAATGCCTCCGACATGGCACCAAGGCACTGATAGCAGACGATAACGTTGTTTTTGATTCAGAGTTTAGCCGAAAATAACGTCAACTGCAAAACGCAAAAAAAAAAAAAAAAAAAAAAAAAAACGAGCACAAAGAAGTATGAGTGCACACTCGGAGCGCTACTGGCTACTGAATTTTATTTGGAAAACACGAACATATATACACACATTATTATACCTCACCCCAAATGAATCTGATTTTCTTGTTTGATGAAACGAGTGACGACGCACTGATGCAACCGTCATCCTTCTTTACACTGATTTTGAATGCCTCGAAAATTTTACCCTCTGTTTTCGGTACCTACTTGCCCGGAATAGGTATTTTATCTAGCAAAAAATCATACGAACGCTTATCACAGTGGACTGCCAAGTTCCACAAGGGAGACCGCTTTACAGAAAGTTCATGCCCTGTGTACGATCTGGTGGTGCACGAAAGCACCCAATGTCAAAAGCCCGTGCCAAATGCCCCACGACAGACACCTCACCCTTTAGCCCCGCCTTTAAAAGGCTAGCTTGATCAGAAGCCCATGACGCGAATCCCGAGATCACATCGCCGGGTCCTCACCGTGACGGCGGAGCATTCTGCTTTTAATTAAGAGACAGCAAGTGTGCACGCGAGCGTGTGTAACGTAATCATGCCGTCATTTGTAGACCCTCAACGTATTAGCTTAAGACATGGAACTATGCTGGTTGAAGCTCGTACAGGGATTCTGCCCGTACGATCGCCCACATGTGGTTGGTATTTTAGACTACCGATCTGGCGCAATCCACATGTTTGCGTGCATGTTTTTTTTTTTTTTTTTTTTGTGCGCATGTTTTGCTGTTTTGTTTATTTTTGAGCTTCGCTGGTGCTCCAAGGCAACGCGAAAGTGACTGACGATTTTCTTGAAAATCATATTGCCTCTTTTTTATTCGTTGGGAGACATTTGATTTATCATTCTCTTTTTAATGTTGACATTAGGCTTCAGGCTGAGTTCGGAGCGTCGTGTCTGCCAGATTCCTTTTGTCTTCTTGCTAGAGCTGTCATGTCTAAGCAATCTCTACCACATTGGTTTTTTTGGATATCCGGCAAGCAGATACCAGCAGAGACAAACGAAAGAATTCGAGCGCCCTTCCCCCGCACGGCGTGGGGGGGGGGGGGGGGGGGGGGGGGGGGGGGGGGGGTGAAGGAAGGCGCACGCACCGACGGCCTCGAAGCCGGAATGCTTACAAGGTCGCTCGGCCTGGTGCAAGACCTCTATCTTTCCCTGGGAAAGGGCGAGAGAGGGTGATGAGAGGACAGTTCCCCACCCGTTTTCCCCACACTGCCCTACACCATCACCAATATCTCCAAATCTCTTTGTAAGCGGACTCGGCGTCCTTGAGGCGGAACTCCCTTCATTCCTGATAGTGCCGGGCGAGCTAAGCGCCCACCGGACCAGTTACCACCTGCCCCGCTCTCTGCGTGTGGTTAAAGGAGGGAGCGTGATCACGTGATTATGGAGAGACGTGCGATTAGTTCACCGGGCACCCCTTAGCTTCCTCTACACTTTCAGCTTAGGAGTGACGGAGCCCAACCCGCAAAACACACACGCTGTAAAAAAAAAAAAAAAAAAAAAAAAAAAAAAGAAGAGAAGAAGGCGTTGAAGCGGCGCGCAGCAAAACGCCGTCGAGGCGAGATCTCTTTGCTCTGGCGGCATTTCGCCATCGGAGCGGCGGAGGGAGACGAAAGCCGGTGCACTCAGCTCGCGGACGAACACGTCCGTCACGTGATGTTTACTGGCCGCGCCGTCGACACCACTGCGTGCGCTCGCTCGCGCGGGAACCACCACAGGCGGTCCGGATGACAGCTCTTCCATGACTTCGCTGTTGCCGCTATCACCTGTCACCATTCAACCGCACTTAAAAGGTAAGTAGATCATTTTCGCATGCGCCTTTTAGAGGTAATCGAAGTGCAGAAGGAATGAAAGACGCGTAACTTAACGCGATAGGGTTTGTTGTGTCAGGAAACGCGCTCAACCTTGTTGCTTCCGTTTTCCCCCACTCAGTCGCACGAGGTCAACGCTTCCTCGCATCAGACTCGACTCGATTGACGTGTGCAGGACAAGGGCTCATTGCCATGGAAGTTTGGTTTGTTCTGGTTTCTTCCGAACACTTCCTGTTCGTACCTTTTCGCTTTCCGGCGCCGTAAGAAGAACAGAAGAAGTCAAAAACACTGAACCGCGCTCGTTGAATAATTATAATGGGCGCTCTCGCGTGCTGAAATTTAAGAGAGCATGTCATCTTTTCTTTAGTCTATATATATATGTATATATATATATATAAAAAAAAGTTCTTGTCTTAGGCAGTGGTGTGTTCGTTTCACATCGCGCATCCCCGCTCCGCGAGTGCAACCACCGGACGGCCATGTTACAAGTCGAAAAATTGCCTATTTGGAGCGTTGCGGATGCTGGCGGCAGCGTGCTGAAGATACGTGTTCTACTCGTTCGTCGGTATTCGCCGAAGAAGTTATTTAAAACCCTGTGTAAGCCGTGAGACTTGCCGTTGAGAACACGTGAAAAGTTTTACGGAAGCGCAGTGCCGAAGGGAAAAGACGCAACTCGTCGAGATCAAGTTAACCGCGGCGTGATCAAAGCTTCCCTGGCACGCCGAAGCGCTGCGTCTCTCTGCCTTCGCGCGCTTGGATACCGATCAAGAATCGGCGCCGCGGCAAAGTTTTGAAGGTGTGTCGCGCGTATATGTCATTGCATCATATATCGGGCACGGAGTTCTGGGTCGTCCAGCTGTTCCGGCGAGTTGCTATGAATAAAGGGGGAAAACAATATGGGGACGGTTGCTCTTATGCACTATTAACCAAGTTCCATATCTGCTCTAATGAATCACATGGCAGCACAAATAGAGCAACGCTGCGGAGCAAGTTTGGTTTTTGAAGGCAAACCTACAAGACGGCGAGAATTAAAATTTTTGAAGTGCGACCCATACGGTCGTGTGCAGTCCCTTGGCCAATCCCAATTAGGCGAGTCGCGCTCAAACGTCAAGTGCAATAAAGTAGGTTTATAATGAGTCAGCACTGATCATTATAAACCTACTGAGGAGCTGTTGTGCACAATATTCTGTAAACCGTCTAACGACGAAAAAAAGACGTGCTGAGTGCGACACAATTTGTGCGAACAAGTGATCGCTGGTTTTTCCAGTTTTTCTCTTTGAAACCAAGGGATGTCATCCAAGTTATTATTGCTACGGAAAGAGCTCATATAATGTAAGCAAAAACATTTTGTGTTCGCTAATACTATTTGGAAGTAAAATGTGCCGATGTCGTGTTCGCGCTAACAATGTCGTGATGTGTACCTTCCTCTCCTCGTTCGTTGCCACTGGACACTGGATCAAGCTCTTTCTGGACCGCTAGTGCCGGAAGTTACAAATACAGCCGTCAGAGTAAAGTAAAACGCTGCTCCAGAAGCACATATGGCTTCATGTACATTGCACTCGCAAAGCACATTTACACATTGATTCCTGATAGTTATCTGAGCATGGGAAGGCACAGAGACACAGCACTTTTCTGGGCCAGGGAAGCTTTGATCATGCCGCTAGACCGGTGAAACTTGCTTTCGACCAGTTATGCCTTTTTCCTGTGGCACTCTGCTGCCGTAAAAATGTCCACGTTCTCTCAACGGCAAGTTTCACGGCTTACACAGGGTTTTAAAGAACTTCTTTGGCAAATGACGACAAACAAGTAGAAAACGTCTTCAGCTCGCTGCCGCCAGCCTCCGCCACATTCCAAAAACAATTTTTTGACGTGCAAGATGGTTGTTCGGTGGCCGCACTCGCGCTGCAGCGAGGAAGTGGGAATGCGTGATCCGGCAATTGTCATAGAGACCAGTGGTTCGTTCGTTTCGCGGTAGGCCTACCGAGGCGAACGACGACCGTGCTTGCATAACGTACCGCAGGATGGCGCCACCAACATCATTAGATGCTGGCTGGATGGATGGATGGATGGATGAATACGGCTGAGCCCTTTGGATCGGGCGGTAGCTTACGCCACCTAGCCATTTTGTTTTACCATTTAAGCTTAGAATATTTAAATGTGAAATCTATATTCACTCCGCAGTGCAAAGAAAGTGAGGCTATGAAACCCCCTTGCCATCAGTGAATAAGAAAATACCTAGTTTTCTCTCGATTTCTGCCACCATTCACTTAATCTTTGCTTGGTAATCTCTACAGTCTTGAAATCTACTCTCCCTTCGCTGTCTCTAAAACCCAATGACTTTATTAAATCTATGTTGTCTTCGGTAGGCATAGGGTGAAGCCCTTTACAGTAGAGTATCAAGTGCTCAGCCGTCTCGTCCTCCTCTCCACAAGCAGTGCACACTGTATCAATTTCCTGGTACTTCACCCTGTATGTTCTGGTTCGCAGAACACCCGTTCTTGCCTCAAACAGCAATCAGCTTCCCCTAGAATTGTCATAAATGCTTTCTTTGGCAATAACTCTTTTGTTTAATCTATAGCTTTCCAGAGCCGTCTTTGTCTGCATTCCCTCTAGCCACCAATCTCTTTCTGTGGCCTTAACTTTCTTCTTAACTGAGACTTGCTCTTCCGTATCTTCGCTATAGCCCAAAAACTTTCCTCTTAATTTCCTAGTGCGCTGTCTCCACTTTGTGTCTACACTCCTCATGTATAAATAGCTGAAAACCTTTCGTGCCCATTGCTCCCCGTCCATTTGCCTCAACCTATCCTCAAATTCTACCTTGCTCACCGCTTCCCTGCTCTCAAATGATGCCCATCCCATGTCTCCTTGTACTCCCTGGTTTGGCGTTTTGCAATGTGCCCCCAAAGCCAGTCTACCTACTCCGCGCTGTTTTATTTCTAGTCTCGCATGCACTTCGGATTTCATGCACAGCACTGCGTTTCCAAAAGTCAAGCCAGGCACCATGACCCCTTTCCAAATCTCTCTCACCACCTCATACCTGTTGTAATTCCAAAGTGCTCTATTTTTCATTACAGCTGCATTTCTGTTGCCCTTACCTATTATATACTTTTCATGGTCTCTGAGATATTCTGCACCATCACATATCCATACTCCTAGATACTTGTATTTACTAGCTCTCTCAACTGTAATATTCTGTATCTTCAGCCTCTCAACTTCATCCTCGTTAAAAATCATGACTGCCGATTTTTCGCTACTGAATTCTAAACCTAATTCCTCTCCTTCCCTACCACAGATGCTCATTAATTCCTGCAACTCTGTCCTGTTGTTAGCCATTAGTACAATATCATCCGCATACATCAATCCCGGTAAGGATTGCTGAATTTTTTGGCCTAGCTTACTGTAAGAAAGGTTGAACCCAAGCCCACTCTTCTCTAGTCTATCCTCCAATCCTCTCAGATACAACATAAACAGCAAAGGCGATAACGGGCACCCCTGCCTAAGGCCTCGTCTTATCTCTATTTTCCCTGTCGCCTTTCCTTCCCATGTTATAATCACCTTGTTATCTTTGTAAATGTTCCTTAATAGTGCTGTTAGTCCTTCATCTAGGTTTAAGTTCTCCATTATGTCCCACAGGTTTCTTTGGTTCACATTGTCATAGGCACCCTTGATATCCAGAAATGCCAGCCAGAGCTGTCTGTTTTCTTTTTGCGCTATTTCTATACACTGTGTTAGAGAAAATAAATTGTCCTCCAACCTTCTTTGTTTTCGAAACCCGTTCTGTAATTCGCCCAGTATGCCCTCGCAATCTACCCATTCCTCCAGTCTGTTCTTTATAATCTGCATTACCAACCTGTAAATAACCGGTGTGACGGTTATAGGACGATAATTCCTAATACCAGACTTATCTCCCTTTCCCTTATATATCATACTCATCCTACTAAGCCTCCATTCATCTGGAATATTTCCTTTTGTTATCATGGTACTCACTACCTCCCTTAGTTTTGCCTTAGATTTAGGGCCCAAATTCTTCACCAGCTTGATAGGGATACCATCTGTGCCTGTCGACGTGCCACTAGGGACTCTTCGTTCCGCCTTTTCCCATTCTCTTTGTCCAAAATCCGCGATGTCACAAACTGGACTGCTACTTCCTTCGGTTCTCCTATCTTCCACATGTAACCGTTCCTGAAATTTCTCCTCCATCACTGCTCCTATATATTGTATCGCATCATCTCCCTCTAATTGATCTCCCTGATGCGAGAGTATGAACCTCTGTCTAGCTTGCGTTGTTTCACCGAGTGAGTTCAAGTGCTCCCAAAACTTCTTGGCAGCGTTTCTATCTTTCTTACTTACATTACTCATCCATTCCTCACCCTTTCTCTGAATTTTCGCATTGATCAAACTGGATGCCTCTCGGCGACATGTTATAAAATTGTCCCATTTTCTTTTTACTTCCGTTTCGGACTCCCCACTACGCTTGGAATACCTGTGTTCTCTAGAGGCTTCCTGACGTTTTTGTATCGCTTGCTTCACTTCTTTGTCCTACCAGCTTTTTGGTCTATGTCCTTGCTTCCCCTTTCGTTTACTCTTAACTTTGTCTAGTTCTAGAGCAAAAAGCCTAGTTAGGCTCTCATAGGTCCAATCTGTATGCCGGTGCCCTGAAACTGCTGCCTCTATTCTTTCAACAACTATTTCCAACTCTTTGTCGCTGCAGAAAGTTTGCTTTGAATTATGTTGTCTAGTTTCAGGATTTACTTCTCTGGCAAAATTCAGCTTAATACGTTTGTGATCACTACCAAGACTTTTGGAACCTCCTTCATCTATTTTCATTACTTGTAACTTACCATAGATTTTGTGTGACATGAGTACGTAATCTATAGTTGAATGCAGATTGCCAGTTTCCCAAGTTATGTGCCCGTCACACTTCTGACTGGTATTACATAAAACTAAGTCATGTTTTTCCACCAGTTCTAGTAATATGCTTCCAGTTGAGTCCGTATACCCATCCAGACCCTCAATATGGGCATTCATGTCTCCCATAATAATTATTTCGGAGCCTTCCCCTAGTTCACTAATGTCTCTTGATATGCAATCAATCATTTTTCTGTTTTCCTCTTTAGCACCTGTCCCTGTCCATAAGTAAACCACTCCAAGGACTGTTGATTCCCCAGCGACTTTTCCTTTCAGCCACAAATGTTCGGCGCACTCCTTTCTGATCCTTTGAAAGTTCATATTCTTCTTAATAAATGCTCCAATTCCACCTCCCTTCCTCGTTCCCTCCATTCTGTTGCATTCTTCCCACACATAGTCAGGGTTGCAAGGTGGCTGCTCCATGTCTCTGAGATGTGTTTCCACAAACCCATACACCATTAAATCCTCCTTTCTTAGTTGCTCCTCTACCTCTTCCCATTTTAACCTATTTCTACCACCCTGCATGTTAATATATCCAATGTCTGATTGTGCTGTTTTTTTATACCTGTTCTTACGTTTTCTCCTCTTTTTAACCCTGGGTGCCTCTCCTGACTTCGTTGGGTTTTCAATTACTTCAGTGCCCCCAGGGCCCTCGGTCCCCCCAAAAAAGCAGTCACCGTGCGGCCCATCCTATCCCCCACCCTGTAACCCGTGGCCTCACTGTAGTGAATGCCATCTGCAAAAGGGCGGGAGCCAGCCTCGTACACCTCTCTGTTTACTTCCATTACGTCGTACCGAAGCTGTCGACTCATACCCTTAATTACTCCGTTGGCTTCGACAACCCTCCTCTCCGTTAACCCGGACTGCCCCCGAACTTCTGGAATGGTGCACACAACCACATGCACATTCTCAGACACGTCCCTCAGCTTACGTATTCCCACGTTTAGCTGCTTTCCGAGGTTCTGGCTCCTACCCTTCAGCACATCATTAAGCCCCGCATGAACTATTACTAGGTTCCTTCCCTCCCGGTTATCCCACACCCCCTCACGTGCTGCGGTCATAGCATCCACCATACACTTCCCTGGCTGGACCTCTACGGTTACCCTCTGGTCTCCCTTCACCCTGTTATGTACACCCCTCCTAACCCGTGCTACGTTAGAGCTCCCCACTACCAGTACCCTAGATCCCCCTGGTGCCTGCGCGCCTTTGTCCTGCGACTTATCTCCTGTCACCTGACTGCCCGACGCCTGCTGCTCGAAGGCGCCATTGAGCTGAGGTTCAATCAGCTCTCCAGCGTCGTCGAGCCCGCCTGCCAACAGGCCGGACTCCCGACCACCAGGGACCCCAGCCTGCAGACTGGTGGTTCGTCCCGCTAGAACTGACACTTCCTCCTTTCTTCCCTCGCTACTCTCACTCGCTCGAATTACCCCTTCCAGGCGCTCTACCCTACTGTCACACTCCCTCTTACGCTCCTCTAAACCCGCCTTCCATACTTCCCCCAGCTCTTCCGCCTGCTTCTCGAGGCCGACCCGCTGCTCCCTCTCATGATTAAGCTGCCTAGTCAGCTCCTCTACCTGGGCCTCGAGACCCACCCGCTTCTCTCCTTCTGCCTTAAGCTGGGCCTCAATCTCCCGAAATCTACCCTCCCATTCCCCAGTTACCTGCTGAAGCTTCACACAAAGCCGACACTCGAAACTCACCTCCGCCGCCACCTCCAGGCTCCCGAAACCCGTCTCCTCCAGGTAACACCACCTCCCACACCCCTCGCACTGCACCAACTCGTCCCCACCCTTGTCATGCCGACCCAAATCTAGACCCATGTCTAGACCGGGAACAAGCCGTCCCTTCCCGCCAAAAATTCAAACAGAGCCTACTTTGCGAAACTAACGTTAACTGCTGCTGTTCAAACCTAATACTGCTACCGCATAGTCACTTCCAATCAACTCTCAAAAAAAGAGAGAGAAAAGAAGAAAAACTGGCACTTAGCTTCGGATGCTCGAGGAGAACCAGGAAACACGTCCGCTCACCGCAACTCAGTACGAGACAGCAGACGAAGACGTGCCACCTGCTTTTGCCACTATGATTTATTAAATACTTTCAGCGGATATGATATGTTACCGCTCGATAATAAATAGGACTGAGGTACACGAACCACTTCTGTCCCACGGTGAGCTGAGCAAGCACTCTGCCATAGACGGAAATAATTTTGTCCTTTCATGAAATTAAGGAACCCCAAGTTACTCGCTTATATTTCTCTACGTAAAAGCAACCATTAAAATATGTGCTTGAGCGAAAAGTAGCCACTTTCCGAGAAAAGTTTTCAACTTTTACTTTTCCTTTATGGCTGCTTCCCTTTGGCTAAAACGATTATTGATGCCTTGCATGGGAGGAAGTGAGGTGTCAATCATTGTTTCAGTGGCCCCAATTACTTGAGGAACACTCGTACGATTCTTCCTCGCTGTATTTGCATTTTAAAGGGATGCTGAACCGAAATCTAGATTCCACAAAACACGGTGGCAAAAGCGTGCAACGGGATGCTACAAACACCAAAACATCACCCTTATAGCGATATCTCGACCATATTTTCTAAAAAAGGAGGTGCATTTGACAGATATGTTGACGTCTTGTTTCTCCGAGAAGAGTCGAGAAGGAAAGGGAACGGTCTCGCGTCTTCCCCGCCTCGCCGCCTTGATAGGGCGAAGCGAAGAGAGGAGAAAACCAGATACGTTGACGCCACGTCCCTCGTCGGCCTCGTTCAATCTTGACCTCTTTTTCCAAAAATACGGCCGTCAATTCAAAATATCGCCTTACGAGTAGTCTCGTAGGGATTCTAGCGTCCCACCTACAGCTCCTGCATTGTTTTCTGAAATCCAAATTTCGGTTCACCATCCCTTTAAGGAAAAATGCATGTTGCAACGTGTGGTTTATTCGCTCTGTTGAAATAGTTTTATTGCCCTGCAGTTGTCGAAGACTGAACTGATTTAGTAAATGGATCGAGATTTAAAGGCGTTTTGCGTTTTTACTTTCTATCCCCTTCTATTACAATACTTCCAACAACAATCTTTTTGCTGCAAATATTTGTCTGTGTTTAATCACAGTTAAAATAGTTTTTATGGCACTTTGAGGAACTGCGGGGTTTTCTATAGTACTTGCATCGCTTTTTACAAGGTGATGAACCGGAACCACCTGCTCCAAAAGCTGAATTCAGAAGGGGGGGGGGGGGGGGGGGGGGTCGGGGGTCACACTACCACAGCCATGATGGAGCACTCACACATATTTTTGTTGCAGACTATACTTCTGAGCATCGCCAGCAATGACGGGGCCCATGTGCTGGACGGACCATGGGACGCCACTGAACCAATCATTTTCGAGCCAACCACGGGAAACAGCGGCTCCCAAAACCCGTCCTGGTGGATTTCAAGTTAGGAGCATTAGGAGCCTGCCAACATTGGTCGTCAGCTGCGATGCCTCTACAAAAGCCGTTATCCCATGCCGGTCATTCGGGGCACGCTACCACAGCCGTGATGGAGCACTCAAACATCTTTTTGCTGCAGGTTGGTTATTTGAAAACTTCAGCTTGCTGTCATTCTAGCAACTAATGTCTGCCAGTGCTATTGTGGCCCAGTGATTGCCAAATTTAACATAGCTCTCTCGAAATTTTCTGACAATTATGTTGTAAATTTTTTTTTTTAAATTGTACAGTTAATGACAACTAGTTACTTTCCAAACAGAAGTTGCTAGAATTTATTCTTGCCTTTGTTCTATGCTTTCGTGTTTGGTTAGACAGCACTAAACCCCGGTACAAGGAAGATTTTGAAAACTAGGGCAACAGAAAGAAAAGACTATTAAAGGTAGCCAAAAACTCGAATGTCGAGGCAGCCTGGACCAAATATAACTCTTGGGCCAAACTCTGTATCGAACGTATGCATTTCTTCGAAGACAAATTTTATAACTGTGACCTGCCTTTAATATTATAGAATAACCAAAAAACGTTTTGGAAACTTATTTTCTCATATCAGTCATCCTGTTCAATACTCTTGATGAACAATGATGGCAGTGTTATTTCGGACGCTGTATGTCCTACGGTTTTGAGCAATTGCTTTTAGTCTACTTTTGCTGATGGAGATAGTTCCTTCTTACCTTTTGTACCAGATGTCGATTTTAGGTATATGAACACTATTTCTATAACACCGTCTGAAATTGCGATATTGATGATAACCTCAAAATTTTCAGCTTGGCTGGTGTCGACTCAATTAATACAAAAATTCTAAAAAATACCAAGGGTGTAACCAGCAAAATATTGTCACCAAAAATAGGTGATGAGGCAAAGTAAAAATGAACGTTTAATGGGGCGAACTTTGCCCAAATTAGAGGGAAATAACAGCACGTCGGAGGCGTCGAGTGTCTTCAATGCAACAGGGTCGAGCACAAGCGATAACTGGTTGCATAAGGCCACGCGGGGCTTCTTTTATAGCACTTTCCTTTCTAGAACATTCTGTACTCGAACATTCTGTACTCGAACATTCCGTACTAAAATATAGAATTAACCACGGCCTTCTCAAATTTTTCAGAAGCATCGTCTTAGGAGTAAATAAAAACATCTGCCGGTCCCAAAATTCAAACCCGGGACCTCTGCATGACAGTCAGGCGCGGTGCCCACTGGGCTACCCCTAAGCATGCCGTAATATGCAGTCTACTTTTCCAGCATTCGTCCACTGGTTGCATCCCACACGAGCGGAAGGTTGGGAAGGTCGTTCCAATCTACAAAAGTGTCGACCGTCACTCTGCGGGAAACTACCGTCTTATATCATTAACCAGCGTTGTATGCAAGTTGTTAGAACCCAATATTTTCTCATGTAGTATCGCTTTTGGAATCTACTAACAACTTTTTCTACCAAGATCAGTACAGGTTTCGTAAAAGATATTCATGCTAGAGGCAGTTGCCGGAGTTCACCCATGATATTCTTGTTAATATGAACACTAACTCCCAAATATGATGCCATATTTTTTTATTACTCAAAGGCTTTCGATCATGTATCTCTCTGTCATTTAATATCAAAACTTTCCTCACTGAATCTTGATTATCCCACTTTATCATGGATTAAAAATTTTCTTTGTGAAAAACAGCTCAAAAGGGAAAAGGACAAAAAGGAAGGACTACATAGGATAAGTGCTGAATAATAACTGATTTTTCATTGGAATGTGTAGATGGCACTATGTTCGCACGGGCATAGGGCGCACCATGGATTTCGCACTTCTTTCTTCTTCATTGCACACTCCACATGCTAACCAAGATCCAGAAAATGAATCTCACTGTTCGTTGGAGTCAGTGAAGGTTGGCTCACTCAAGATGGTCTGTTTTTTATTATGTAATAGGTTTCCTTCATTTCCTTATACATTTGGTCTTGGTGTTTAAACAATACAATGGTGTTGGAGAACTGCGGTTTGCACCCGCAATCGCGACAGTGCACCGCTAAATACTAGTATTAGGTCCCTTGCAATGAGCTTTGGTGTTCTCAGAGTTCGATGTTCAGGCATCGCCCGGTCACCCAGGTATCCTGGTCACCAGATAGAAATCAGAAACGTTAAAAGATATATTTTTGTAATTATTGGAACTTTAAATATTCTGAAATGTTTTCTGTATGTCCAGTAACCTATGGGGCTGTCATGTAATGAATACTCTTACTTGCCTAATTTCTGTGTCCTGGCGCCTTTCAAGTAATTTCATTTGGGTTTACAGCTTTCTTGAATCACACTGGCACCTGCAGTGCACTTACGTGTAACTCATAGTTTGCAGGTATCGGGTGGTTTAGTTCGTCATTGCATTCTGTTCAGAACCTAACCACATTCCACATTTTTTTGTTTTTCTTTGTTTTCGAGGTTCTATAGTTGTTCATATAGACTTGATTGCTGTGCAAGTTACGAACATTGCCTTCCACTTGAAAGCTGGACGTAACCCACTAATTATTTTTCAAGAAAAAAGATAGGAACATGTTTTACTCAGTGCTGCATCTTGTGTGCACTTGCTTGAAATTTCTTACTAACACGGTGTTCAAACACCTATCTCTGAGAGGTGCACTTGGCAGTAACCTCTGAAATTAACTTGTGACAGCAGGCTTGATGAAACTCATTGAATGTGGAAATTTCATTTTGGAAGGTATTTTTCGAACTTGCCTTGTTAAAGTGGTTTCATAGCATAAGTCACAAGTTGGTTTCTCTGCTTAGTGCCTGCCAGAATGAATCTGAGTTACCTGCACTGCGCTTATGTATAACTCATAGTTTGCTGAAATCGGGAGGTTTAGTTTGTCATTGCATTCTGTTCAGAACCTAATCACATTCCACTTTTTTTTTCCAGGTCCTGTAGTTTTCCGTGTGGACTTGATTGCTCTGGAAGTTAGAGATTACCTTCCACATAAAAGCTGGACATGGCCCACTAATTTTTTCCCAAGAATAAAGGTATGAACAGGTTTTACTCCGTATTGCATCTTATGTGCACTTGCTTGAAATTTCTTACTAACATAGTGTGTAATTATCTCTGAGAGACACAGTTGGCAGTAACTTTTGAAACTAACTCGTGACAGCATGCTTGAAGAAACTCATTGATTGCAGCAATTTTGTCTTCGAAGGCATTTTCGGACTTCCCTTGTTAGTTCGTAGCATAAGTCTCAAGTTGGTTTTGCTGTCTAGTTCTCGCGAGGAGTTCAGCTGAGGCTCTTGCAATGCGCTTACGTGTAACTCATAGTTTGCAGAAATTGGGAAATTTATTCTGTCATCGCACTCTGTTAATAATCTAATCACATTCCATATTTTCTGTCTTGCTTTTCCAGGATCTGTAGTTCTTCATATGGACTTTATTGCTCTGAAAATCAGAGATTGCCTTCTACATGAAAGCTGGAAATGGCCCACTAATTATTTCTTGAGAAAAAAAGGTATGAACATGTTTTACCTAGTACTGTATCTTGTGTGCACTTGCTTCAAATTTCTAACTGTTTAAGCACCTGCTAACCGCTGGGATGTGCAGTTGGCGTTAACTCTTGAAAGTAACTTGGGCCCACAACCTAATCACATTTTATGGGCGCTAGATATTTAATTTGAATTGTTCCGGCATCAAAAATTAGTTGGCGTGTTCTCCGTAACTTCCGGCATTCGAAAACTGCAACTCTCAATCACTGAGCTGCATGTCAGGCGTGACAACGGGAATCATTCACTCTAAAAATTAGCTGCCGTGTTGTCCACACCTTGCAGCAACGGCTAGAGCCTGTTGAACTGCTAGCTGCAATGATCTAATAAAACGGACGTCTCAGTGAACAATAATTATATTAGTAAAATGCCATATTTATTGTTCACTGAGGCGTCCATTTTGTTAAGTCACTGCAGCTAGCAGTTCAACAGGCTCTGGCCGTTGCTTCAAGGTGTGAACAACACGCCAGCTAATTTAAACGATTCCCGCCGTCGCAAGTTACGGAAAACATGGCAGCTAATTTTTGATGCCGGAACAATTCCCGTATCCGTGCATCACGTGCGGTACAGTGACTGAGAGTTACAGTTTTCTGCCATGCTTCTACGGGTCAAGTTACGGGGAAAACCGTAGGGCCTCATTACTCTCATGCACGTAAGACATAGTTAATGCTGTGACCATGATGGAAGACAACGGTAATTGTACCGGCATCAAAAATTAGCTGGCAATTTCTATTCATTTGACGGAATTTGTTTTTACAGTGAATGTACTTTTTGTCAGGATCCGATGAGCTTGGATTGTGTCTAACTCTGGACCGGGAATCTGACAAGTCCAGCGTGTAATCCACGGCGAAAGGCCCTGTACAGCGCTATTTGTAAGTGCTTTTTATTCTAATAGTTCATTAAAGACGTTATGATTGGTTACTTTTGTGTTCGAAGTCATGTTTATTTCATTTTTGCTGTTAAAATATGGCTGTCTTCTTGGCGGTAGATGTGTGCTGTAGTAAAGTCCTCCCAGTAGGTCCAAAGCCGAATGCCACAGAGCGTTGAGTTAGTCCTTATTTGCCAAGATTCGGCTTGTTGGGTGCGAGTGGAGTGTCAGTTACGTCACTGCGATATGTGAATGTATTTGCCAGTAATTGTCTTTAGTCGACGATTTCTTTTTATCTGACTGATTTATTTTAAATTCTTGATTCATTCAAATGTCATGTTCTTTCCTATAACAGGGTATTTATTCGACTTAATTTAGTAGTACATTTGACGCTAGTGAGCTGAAGAGGAAGGCCAGCGGTTTGATTTTTAACTTGTAAATGATATGGAGGCAATATGGGTACATTTATGACTACATATTTCTGTGCCGCAAATACCGTAAGCCTTAAAACATTTTTTTGTTTGTTTTCAAATCAACATAAAAATATAGGTGTGAACTTAAATGGCGAGGTTGTAATTATCAGTTCTTAAAAACCGGTAAAAGGAAAAAAAATGTTTTTTTTTTAAAATCTGGTTGGGGCACGCGTGTCAAAGAAAATTGAAGTGAAAAAATTTTTTTATTTTAGAGAAATATTGATGGCGCGAGGTGCCTTGCAACTAAGTCAATAGTCACCTCGTTTCAACTGCTTTTCTCTTGGCATTCGGGCGTGTGGAGGAGAGGTGGATCGGCTTCGCCTTCACGTTGAGGTGGAAAGAGCAAATGACCATGCTGCGATGTCATGGACTTTGCCCGCATAATTTCAAATCAATCTTTTGCCGTCAATATTGCTCTAAAAATTCTTATTTTTTTTCGCATAAAATTTATTTTTTGACACGCGTGTCCCAACCAAACTGCATAAAATATATATATATATTTTTTTTTTTCAAAGCCTCTTCAAGGTTAGATGAAGGGTTAAGGCCCTTAGCGAAAACTAGGTTACTTTAAGTATACTTTACGGTCTTTTAAGATACTCATTCTCAAGAAGTATACTAAAATTGTCCTTAAAGGATGCTAGCCAGAAGTAGGCTTGTACTATTAGTGTCCTTTCTTAGTATGCTTGAAGTAAGTACTGTAATAGTATACTTTTAGTAAACTAGCTAAGACCTAAGTAGTTTCTAAGTTCATGCGAAGCGTCTTACTAGTAGCCTCTCCTGGGTATCTTTTAGTGCACTAGAAGAACGTTATGGAAGTAAGCTGGAAGGATCTTGTAAGTATTCGTGCAGTGACTTATCAGTTGCCTCTCTAAGGTTTCTTTTAGTGAACGAAAAGTTTACTATGGAAGTGCGCTGAAAGGATAATCAGAGCATGCACCGAGTATGCTTAGCTGCGCTCACCATGAAATGAGGACAACATTGTGCTTCGTCGCTGTGTCTGTGTCATGAAATGGCGTCAGCAGCTCGCGTTGTTTCGAGCGCTGTGGCGTTTCAGTGCTGTACGTGAGCCCCCTGATCAAGTTCTCAGCGTTCCGGTGGCAGGCGTGACCGACTACGTCTGCGATTGCACCGTCCCAGAATGAGTGTAGTGACCATTATAAGTTGCGCACACGCTGTGGACGCGTAGCTTCCCGGCGTGGCGATCAAGAAATGAGCCGCCTGGAAACGACAACAATAGTTGCGTTGACGCAGTGGTTACCCCTCACAAGAGCGCAAGAAAAACTGTGAAAGGTACGTTTAGTTGATATCTTCAGGAATATGAAAGGTAGCCGCTGCAGTCTCAGCGTAGTTGTTGTCGTTTCCAGTTCGTTCTGGTTACACGGACGCGGTGAGCAGCCTGCAACAGCGAGTGAGATACGCTATTACCGTTTGATCCACCAGCTTCGGGAGGCTGATATCACATCGCAACCCGCAAAAGTCAGGCGCTTGGCGGATGAATCCGAACACCGCGTACAAAGAAAGTGATTGCTTGGTGACAATCAACAAATATGCGAGCATGACCGACTACGTCTGTGATTCCATCGTTTAATCATCAGTGCTACGTGTTATTTGCCCCACCAACATCGACGAGCAATCTTCTGTCGTCGATAGTTCTCAGTCGGATTATAAAGCAGTGCAGTTTGTGTAGTGGTGCACCGGGTCGCGAAATCGATGCTCCTGAGTTTCGTCGACGCAGAAAAAACAAGCTTCATCGTGTCTGCGTCTGAGAGCTCCGCGTGGTTTCATTGCAGTGTTAAAATTCAAATGATTTGGGGTCTGTTGCTGTCGTGACGCGTTTGAGTTCTTGGTATTTCTATCAGTCGCGTGCGTGACCGACCACGTTTGCCAATACGTCGCTTTTTAGACTTAAGCTAGGTGGCGCAAGCTACCGCCCGTTACAAAGTGCGTTGCAAGGTGCCGCAGTAGTATCCATACCCATACAATCATCCAGATGGTACCGGATTGATCAGCCGTCAGTTTTGTTGTCTTTAAATAAACCAGTTTTTTTTTTATGAACGTTCGATGATGTTACTTCGAAAACTTTAGCATTCCGAAGTGGGATTACCGCTGAGCCTCCCCGGAACAGTGGTGGCTGCGACAGCCACGTTCACGCCGACGAACGTGAGTCTTCTTCGCGGGCGGTGGTGCGCGTCCATTGTTTCCGCCACCGACGAGAGGCCGTTCAGTGTTCCCGTTGACTCGACGAGAAAGCACAGCCATGGCCGCGGACCGTGAGCTCGTACGGACCCTGGCGTCGCAACCGGGCTTCGCATCGGTGACCGCGATGCCAGACTTGACGGCGTCCATTCCCGCCTTCTCTGACTCGTCGTCGGCAGCGAGCGCCATGAAGTGCGCGGGACTGGGAGGCGCATATCAACACGGTGGCGGCGCAACGCAGTCCGGGTGGAGCGATGAAATAACGCTCGCTGTTGCTTCATCGAAGGTGAGCGGGACGGCTTGAGTGGCATCCAACGACCGGGAAGCGACTGGAAACTTGGTCGAAATGGGCTGAAGAACTACAGATGGTGTTCCCCGATGATGACGATTCGCACTCTACGAGATGATGCTCCGGCGGACACAGACCGGGTGAGTCCGTCGCTGATTATTTTTTCGACAAGAGCTTCTTCTGCTCGAAGTGTGACGTCAAGGAAATGAGTTTACAATGGCGCCGCTTATAATCGCGGAACTTCGGAACATGAACCACGCTGTGATCCTGCGGCTTCAACAGCGACGTTCGCAACGTCTTTCGAAATTTTGCAAAAACTTGCTGATTTTTTTTTCTTGAAATCACTCGTTGCAGAACAAGCAGCCCACAAGAAAAAAAAAAGACACTGTGGAGGACAAGCTTCTCAAAAAGCTTCGCCAGGAGCTGAAAGGTCACAGGGTATGTATAACAACATTTTGTTAGAAAGTGTTAGCTTTATGGAGAGCGCATCAGATTTATATAACGTTGCCATTTTGGTGCTTGGTTAGATATATTTTAATCAATGTCATTATTGCTTTTTCAAGTGTACTTATCAATTATTCATTCATGCAAACTGCAAGCTGTTCAGAATGCTGAAGTAATTGGAGACTAGATATACTGTTTCAGTAACCTTTGCACTGTGAGGGCAGATGACATATGATGTTATTTTCCTCAGCATTAGAAAAAGTTGGTGGCAACGGGAATGCAGCTTTGCGGGTCAGTCAGAGGTCACTTCTGGGAAGCAGTTGCTTAGGACTTCCAATGTTATACTTTGTTGTACAACTCTGATAATCTATCATTACTGCTTATATTTTCTGTTTATAGCTCCGTGCATCTTCTGGGGGTCCTGAGGACGTTGCATCACAAGCTCGAGGACCTGTCTTCGCTGTACCTGCCCTGGCCTCTGCTGAAGAGGCCTCTGCTAGGTCCAAGGAGTCCCGGATAAAGGAGGGCGAGACCTGGGCCAACAATGTCGAGACCAGGGCCAGTGAGCCTCAGACCGGGGCCGAAGCCAGGGCTAATAAGGTCAAAGCCTGGGCCAACGAGGCCGAAACCAGGGCAGGGCCACCGAGGCTGAAGCCAGCATGGAGCAGGTTGCGACCAGGACCGACCTGAGATGGGGGCTAACCACCGGAAAGAGTTGAGCACGTTGGTTACACATACTTAATAGACACCAGCTGAACAAACCAAGCACACAAATGTAAGAAGGACGAGAGAGACGCATTCAACCGCTGGGGCTAGGGCGGCCGAGGCCAGAGCACAGGAGGTCGAGGTTGTAACGTAGCGTCCTCTGCATCCGGATGTAAGGTGAAACAGTATAACCTATTTGTCCAGGCCTAACTGCTCGATGTCGCAAATTTGCAACCTAAAAGATTTTTTGCTTAGAAGTTCATTTGCACCAAAAATAACTTTAGTGATCGATTACATATACACATTTGCAGGTACGTCCCCTGGGCGCCGCCATCTTCCTAGCTGGAGAGCGCGTGAGCTGCGCCATAACCTAATTACGATGCCTTGAGAAGAAGACGTAGTCAGATTATGGCGCGGCCCACAGTGTACCTAAGTACCCCCCAGTAAGCAAGATGGCGGCGCCCATAGGCCATACTTACAAAGATGTATACAAAGCAAAAAAAAAAGTTTAAAACATTTTTCTTATCTACACTTTGCTTTAATTCCCTGCGTTAAATGGTCAACAAGCTTCTTCATATCCCAAAATGAGTACTACTGCTGCTACCATTCTTTGTGATTCTGTAAGTTTTTTTCGTTAAACTGAATGCTGATACAGGAGAGACTTTTTCAAAATCAGGGTAGGCAATATCTGTGATGGTAAAGCACTGAATCGTGATGCGAGAGCTGACCCTGCTTGGGTTTGGAGTTTGACTGTCTCTATGTTTACACACAGTGTCAATTTTCATGCCTCAATTTGCTGTTCTCCTTACAGGAATAGCTTGTGCATTTCTCTTTAAAGTTGCAGCTGTACATAGGTGAATTGGGGCCACTCATAGTATGATATAGAGTGGCAGCAGCATTCTTACTCGATTTGGGAGCGGTTTGTGAAGCGGCGTGTTGACAGTGAGTGCCCGTGTCGAAAGCAGTGAAATATGCACAAAACTACTGAATGTGCACTAGGAGAGAAATTTTGAAAATAAAAGTGACAGCCACTGAACTGAGCTGACTAAGGTCAGGGAATGAGATTTGAGGGGTATTGGGGTGGCAAAGCAGTCTGAAGGGAGAGCAATATTTCTAGTGCAAGTTAAAGGGCTCGGATAATTTCACAAATGGTTTCTTTATGGTGAGTATACACATGTCCAGCATGGGATTTCAGGCTTGGATTTCACAGCTTCATGCTTTCCCACCATTCATATTAAAAGTTTGAAGTCTAGGAGCAAGTTTGGTGCAGTGTTTGCTTTAATCGTGTGCACTTTTAATTTTCCTTAATGTTAAACCAGGTGTCACATGTGTGTAACTTCAAAGCGCCTGTGATTTCAGTGTTGACTGTTGAACCAGTAATTTTCTTATAATTTGATGCTTCCTACCGGCAGGTGTGCCACCCCTTGTTGCGGCTATGGAGGCTCGTGGAGTGGCAGGCCCTGTGGTTCAAGAGGATATTGTGTAGAATATGGTATGTAACAATTTTTTTTCTTCACATCGCAGTTAAAGGTGTGAATCTTTTATCTTGTCTTTTTCCTAACCGTAATGGCTCATTCACACGAAATTTTGACGCTGGGCGTCAAAATTTGATCAGATTATTTTGATGCTCGAACCACAATCGCAGACTTTTGACGCTGGGTGTCAGAACTCTGTGGAATATCCTGTGGCAAGCGGATCGATCAAAGACCTTTCTGATCTTTTTTTTTCTTTTTTGCTGGAGAAAACTTTTTAATTAGAACAAAAGGCAGGAATTCTATTGCCATATGTCACACCAGGGAATGTCAGCTTATGTGCAGCAAGAAAATGAATTTCGGCGGCGCGAGGATGTCTCGTGCAAGGCTCTGTCACATGCCTCCTCAGCTTGCAATGGCCTTGCCGCTTGCCTTCCTTGTCTTGCTCGGCCTTTTCTGTCCTCAGCTACAGTTGGTTTGCGACAGCACACTGCCTTTTGGTGCCAGGGTAGGTAGATGCAGCTTTTAAAAAAGGTCTATTGCATCCTTTGTGATATAGCAGACGTTCACAAATCATTTTAAATCTCGTTTAGCACACGATACATCAATGTCTTTTTTGTTCTGTTTTCGTCGGTGATTGACACTTCATGGCAGGCGAAACCAACACAATTTAGACGAACTTGAGGTTTTAGCACCGATTTTCCATGTTACCTAAAAGGAGTCAGTGTGAAGCGCGGATTGAACACGAGTGTCATGTCAGCCTTGACTGCCCATTCGGTGAGAACACGAGTCGCACCTGATTGATGATGCTTCACTAATTATTAATCTTAAATCTGTGCTCTGCTCGGTCCCCCTTTTGGTCACAGAAAATCCAGTGCGTTGACTTCCCAAACTCTTCTTTTTCTCGCACTGACAGGCAACATATTTGCAAACAGTCTTTTAGCTCCTTCACTCTCGCCAAGACGAAAATCAGACCCCGTGCTGTGGACAGCTTTCGTTCGGTGCTCGCATATTTCTTGGTTGTCACTGAGCAATGAGCATAGGTAACCTACTCAAAGTAATGCATGGTGTTTGTCAAAAGTTGACCTCCTAACTTCCTCCGCTGACGCACACTGGCACGGCAGGGTTGTACTAAGGAAACTGATTTCCCAGATACATCATATGGGAACGGCAGGGAGTAGTAAGCCTCAACATTATAACTTACAGTGCGACTAGGACAAAGACAGACAGAGGAGAAAACACAGGACAAGCGCTGAACTGGCAACTGATTCTATTGAAAAGAAAATACATATGATGCTGCTGCTGCTCAGACAGGCATGCCCCTCCGTGGCCCTGGCGCTTCTTCTTTTACTCAACACGATACCAGCCGAGTTATCCGAGATCCGAAAAGCCGATCTCGCTCTTCATCAAAGTCACTGTGGGCTGGCTCACACACAGAGATCCGTTTTGTGTTATGTAGTATGTCTCCATCATTTCTCGGGGTAGTTTTTGGTTGTGTCGGAACATCACTGTCGTGTTGTTAAAAAAGGGTTGGCATCCGCAATCCCGGCAATGCATCGCGAGATGTGTGTGAGCGGTTCCTTTTGTAGAACTGTGGTGTTCTTGTAGTCTTATCTTGAGGCAACGCCCAGTTTGTCCTATGTAGGCACGCCCGCAGGAAAACGGGATCTTATAGACCACACCTTTTATGCAGGCGACAAACTGCATTCCGTGTTTGATGCTGCTGCGGCTGAGATGTCGGATCGTCATTTCTCTCACGTTTGTTGACTGTGGAGCACACAGAGCCGAGATTGTGACAGGCGGAAAAATCAACATTCACATTGTATCTCGAGGCAGCTTTCTTGAGTCCGTGGGAAAGGCGGTGGATGTATGGTTTGACTGAAGTTTTCCTTTTCTCTTTCTGCTCGAGGTCACATTGCTCGATCTCTGGATCTGTTTTAAGGTATTTCACGATTTTTTCGCAAGTTGAAGTAATGACCGAATTAAGATACCCCAAATCCTTGAGCCATTGAATTTTGGAAATGAAGTGGGAACTCAATTTGTGGATGCATGTGCTTGTTAAAGCTGTCCTCAGACAGGGAAATGCGATGCCTTGTTTGACGAGTTTAGAGTGGGCTGACTGAAAGTTTAGAAGAGCCTTTGCTGTTCTGGGACTGTAACACCAGCAAACATGATCATCCCCCTCTTTGATGCGGAGATCCAGGAACTCAATAAGGTTCTTTTTTGGGGCTTCATAGGTGAATCGAAGTCCTTGCCTTTTTTTCGTGAAGATCTTCAGCACATCGTCAAGCTTCTGATGGAAATTAGCTCTCTCAACGAAGACCAAATAATCGTCTACGTACCTAAACACTTTTTTGGTGTTTTTCTCCAAGCAAGGTTCCAGATCCCGATGGATCTTGCCTAGGAAGATGTTACTGAGCACAGAGGCTACCCTCGACCCTATGCATACTCCGGACTTCTGTAGGTACACCTTGTCCTGCCATCCGATGAATGTGGACTTCAGCCCACTCCAAACTCGTCACACAAGGCATCGCATTTTCCTGTCTGAGGACAGATTTAACAAGCACATGCATCCACAAATTGAGTTCCAGCTTCATGTCCCAAATTCAACGGTTCAAGGATTCGGGGTATCCTAATTCGGTCATTACTTCAGCTTGCGAAAAAATCATGAAATACCTTAAAACAGATCCAGAGATCGAGCAATGTGACCTCGAGCAGAAAGAGAAAAGGAAAACTTCAGTCATACCGTACATCCACCGTCTTTCCCACGGACTCAAGAAAGCTGCCACGAGATACAATGTGAATGTTGTTTTTTCCGCCCGCCACAAGCTTAGATCTGTGTGCTCCACAGTCAACAAACGTGCGAGAAATGACGATCCTACATCTCACAGCCGCTGCAGCATCAAACACGGAATGCAGTTTGTCGCCTGCATAAAAGGTGTGGTCTACAAGATCCCGTTTTCCTGCGGGCGTGCCTACATAGGACAAACTGGGAGTTGCCTCAACATAAGACTACGAAAACACCACAGTTCTATGAAAGGAACCGCTCACACACATCTCACAATGCATTGCCGGGATTGCGGATGCCAACCCCTTTTGAACAACACGACAGTGATGTTCCGACACAACCAGAAACTACCCCGAGAAATGATGCAGACGTACTACATAACACAAAACGGATCCTTGTGTGTGAGCCAGCCCACAGTGACTTTGATAAAGAGCGAGATCGGCTTTTTGTATCTCGGATAATTCGGCTGGTATCGTGTTAAGTGAAAGAAAAAGCGCCAGGACCACGAAGGGGCATGCCTGGACGAGCAGCAGCATCATCATATGTATTTCCTTTTCAATCGAATCAGTTGCTCGTTAAGCGCTTGGCCTGTGTTTTCTCCTCTGTCTCTCTTTGTCCTAGTCGCACTGTAAGTTATAATGATCTCTACCGTAAACTCGCCCAATTGTCCATTCTGCTAAGCCTGAACAGTTCGGTCTTTTTTTGGTGACCAAATTCGGTCGGCAGCAAGACTGCTTTTTAAAAGTGTGAACGAACCATATGTTCTAGCAAAAAATGTGCCTATTAGAGAGGTTCAACTATTAGAACCATAGCTATACTTACTGACCTTTTAATGTGAGGCCTAAGTTTCCACATTCCACCAGGATGTGCGAAGAGGTAAGCATTGGAATCTATGGAAGAAGCTTAGCAATGTTGAGGCATAGAAAGGTAATGGTTCTTCAAACAGTGCTAACCGTATTGTTGGTTTCATTTCTGAATTGTTTTGTGTTGTCTCTGTTTCTGTCGTGTCCTTAAATCTCAGTGATTTGCTTTGTTCGTGGTTTGCAAGGTTTCAGCAGACCCGTCCTCTTTTTTAAAAGGTTCTTTTTTTTAATTAGATGCTGTATATGGGGTGTCTGTTCATGCAGGCTTAGGCCATCCCAACAATGTCAGGACTGCTTTCTGCTGATCATTTTCATAACCTAAATATAATTCAGTTAGAACCCAGGGAACAATTTTTGCAACAGATATATCCCTCATTGCCTCTACGCACGCCTTCTAAATTCTGGGAACTGGATGGAAATAGTGTATTAGGTTCACCACTATCTTTCGATGATTTTCCGAGTGATGCTGCCACACTCCACGAATGCGGCCAGCGGAAGTTCTCATTCAGCCACTGTAGGGCGCGCAGCATTCAATCGGTTGAGGCGTTTTCAAAGCTGGAGGATATAGTGGTGCCTCGATTATGTGACTTTCAGGAGACTGCGCGACAACATTGGAAAATCCAAAAAACAACAGTTACGGGTCAAAGACATACAGAACTTCCAAACAGCCTTTAAGCTGATAATCTGCTGGAATCTGAAGAAGCTAGAACCCTCATGCAACTATGAATGTAACCTAGAAATTGTGTAATAGAGGTGCCAATCAATCTTTATTATCACATTGGAACTTCAAAAGAAATCAGTGAGTTTCTGCTGACTCGTCCAGTTGTGCATAAACCGGGGACGCATAATTGGGGTTTTACTGTATCCACTGTGGGACACATTTCATTCTCGATCGCATAATGTGTAGAAGTTTCTTAAAAATTTCTGGGCGTTGCCTTTAAGGACTAGCATTTTCAAAATAAAAAAAAACAATCAGAAAACTGCTTTAATAAACGACGCAGATCAAGCCTGGAATGTGCTCGACAGCGGATGTTTTCTTCAGCTTCGATAACACTTCCCCAGTCGACTGCTGCATGCTGCAAGATTGTCAATTCAGAACTTCCGGAGGCTGCAATCACAGAGTGAAGCGTAATTATAGTTGGAGGCACTTACTACAGTCCATGTGCATGTTCTCTTAAAGGGACACTTGCATGGCTGTTAGGAATATAGCTAATAATAATCAATAATATTGATTACTATTAGCCTTGGCACACTCGCAACTGTTGTTTATTTGGAAAGACAATTTACTATGTAGGCCTCTTCGGCCAGCCTAGTCATCATCACTTCGCGCGAAGCATTTTTGTTTAATAGTGCAATTGATGCCCCACTTACACACTCTTTTCCTTTTTCCTAAATATCATATTCCTCATGCAGTTCTCTGCTTGTTTTGGCATTGTATCTGGCAAGAATCTTAACATAGTGCAACACCAAGGAACAGGGGCATTTGCTGCAGTGAATGGCGAGGTGGCCAGACAGGCTAGCTCACGTGGCAGCCACGTGCTCATGGGCACGTTCATTCATGCATCCACAAATTTATTATTGTGTTTTATGCTGCAAGGCTCAGACGGCTGCTCTATGATGTTGATTCTGTGGCAGAGCCGAGCCATCTTATTGGATGCCAAGGACACCACGGGAATGCGGTGGCGCTGACCGACTTTCCTTAATTGTGTGAAACTGAGGGTATGGTATCACAGCTGGTCTTACATTGGACCTCTCACGAGTGGGTTTGTTTATCCAGAAGCAAGCTACCTGCAGATGTGTATAATTCAGGTCGCCAAAAGCTTGTTAAATAAAGTTGAGGCATAAACAAGCCTGCTCGTGAGAGGCCCAATGTGAGACCAGATGTGGTACCATACTTACACTCATACCTGCCAACTCTTCCGAATTTTTCGTAAAATGTACAAATTGGGACTAATTTTACGATTTTACGAATCTTGCTTCAAATCTTACAAAAAATTTTTTTTATTTTTTTTGTTGTTGTTTTTGTAACTCCGTTGTTGGTGGTATCTTGTATTGCCACAAGAGGGCGATAGGTACCGTCCACAGCAGCGTCGTGGTTTTTACTATCCGTCTATCCGGTGGCCACGAATCGAAAACCAATCCAAAGCTCAAAGCCTTTGTTCGTGTGTTCGGCGGTGCAGAGCTGCAAGTTGGTTCGGCGTGTTCAGACGTTGCTGGGGCCTCGTTGTTTCGGCCAGTTTCGAGGCAAAAAGTATGGCGTCTGTGTTTGTTGCGCGTGTAACTGTAGCATTCTCCTTGTCACTGTGGCTTCGCGGCGCAATGCCGAACTCGAAACCTCAAAAGAGGTACTTTCAGGTGTTCCTGAAGTCCTACACGTCGAAATTTCCGTGCTTCATGCCGCCCAAAAAGCAAGAGAAGTTTGGATTGTGTAGCACACGTGTGATGTAAGCGTTTCGCACGCTGGCCAGGCTGACATTAAGCTGCACATCGCTTCGCGTAACCCCCCCCCCCCCCCCCCCCCCCCCCCCCCGGGCCGCAGCCGCGCGACTTTTATGAATTTGAAATTCCACAGGTTGGCAGGTATGTACACTCAGTGTCACACAATTCAAGGAAGTCGGTCAGCGGTACCGCACTACTGTGATGTCTTCGGCACACAATAGGATGGCTTGGCTCTGCCACAGAATCAACAGGCCCAAGCCCCGCCGTCTTAGCCTTGCAGCATAAAACACAAGGATAAAATTGCTGGGTGTGTTTTGGGCGTTGTGTATCAGATACCAATATTATGAGGGGCAGTGTATATGCGCCAGATGTGGGAATGACCCTGCCCGTGAGCATGTGGCTGCCACGCCAGCCAGCCTGTTTGACCACCTCGCCATTCACTGCAGCAGATGCCTCTGTTCCCCGGTATTGCATTATGTTAAGATTCTCGCAAATACAATGACAGAACAAGCAGAGAACTGCATGAAGCATATGAAATTTGGGAAAAAGGAAAAAAGCGTGTGAGTGAGGCATCAATCGCCCTATTAAACAAAAATGCTTTGCGCCAATGTGATGGTGACTAGCCTGACCAGTGGACTTTATATAGTAAATGTTCAAACTAGCCTTATTACCCTCTTTACTATTAGCTAGCTCTCTTCATCAAACACTTCCTTACCACCAGCATGTCACGGCCATTCGTGCACATGCGCTCATCTAAAAGGCATTCATATGGATGTAATGACCGTATTTGGTTCTATTTTTATGTTTCAGATAACCTTTGGAGACATTGCGCTTCCTGAAGCGCAGTTGAAGCATGTCGACACGAAGCAGCCATCCATTTACGTTCAGGAACTCGCGGTCATGGTATTTGAAACTGAGGCCCTGACAAACTGCTGCCTTACGGGGTCGGCAATGAAGGGAAAGCTTCCTAAAAAGGGAGTTAAGGACTTGATAGGTGAGTAAATTGCCATAAAGAGGAAATGGCAAGGCACTATTGCAATCAAACTTAACAGGAACAAATACTAAGTTTACTCTTGACATATATTGGACTTAAATCTTGGACAAAAGCTCACCAGACAGAAGCTCACCGGTCAAAAGCTCACCACGTGAAAATTTCATGTTGGTCTTAACACGAGTGCAGACAACTTAGGTGCATGCGTGCGACACTAAAACACAACAATGAATTAAATCTGATAGGCACATGGTTTGTTGATTAGACTGGAAACAAGTTTTTCGATTGGTTAGAAGGAAATGCAGTCCCGTACAGGCTGTTTCCAGCAGTCTTGGTAGATCTCGGTGTACCTGGAGCCCCTTGCAAATATTTTCCAGACGGTTGTGGCATACCTTGAGTCAACCCAGATTGATCTTATCAGCTTCAGCTCCACTCATTTTGGTGACCTAAATTTTTGTCCCAAATCGTTGCTTCTGTGCCTGTTATGGCTTACCTGTCGACACCGTTGCATGAGATGGTGTACCACTTCTTCTAAAAATAGTGCAATGTCCATTGCGTCCGCACTTTGGCCCAGCTCGTGACTCACCGGGTAGCCAAAAAAAAGGGGGTGAGCTATTGTGTGGGTCTAAGAAAAGAACGGGTGAGCTTCTGTCCGGTGAGCTTTTGTCTGGTCACCATTGGACTTGTGTCTCGGTACTCATGGATGGTTGTTTCTTTTTGGCTTATGTTGGGGGAGGTATTTGTCTTTTTGTGTCATTACGTCTTGCGCTACACCTCTGGTTTGCAATAATGTGCCCCAGTTCTAGCATACTTTAATTTTTGCCTAGATTATAATTCACTCTGATGTTCCTTCTGCTTAATTTTGATCGTCGATTTATATCAGCGATTAAACTTAACGAAACTTCAGTATTGTTTACTTTTGTGTACAATTTTCTGAAGATAGCTGACTGTTTACCCCAGCTTTAGGCTGCTGAATCTTTCAAAAACTTTCAGCTTGTTCAGTTGTTTTTAAAGTAATTGTTTGGTACAGTATGGCCTCAGTTGGTTTTATATCAGTAAACCCTGAATTATAATATAAAATAGATGTCAGAATCAAAATTAAAAAAATGTGGTCATCTGTGTGTTTAAAATTATTGTCTAGCTATGCTATCTCCGACTTTCTAGCCAAATATCCTGAGGCACTGGTTCTCGAACAGGGTTCCTAGTACAGTATACTGAGGGTTCTTTCAGCACCTGAACTTCCTCAATCGTTCCTATACCATTGTCATACACTCAATTGCAACAATGCCAAGAGTGGAAGGGGCTCCTCGGCTAACAATAACATTAGTAAATTTTTGTTCGCTGATGTCAGAAAGTTTGAGAGTCCCTGTCACAAAGAATGTTATGTTTGCAGGCTTTTAAAGGGGTTATGAAATAGTCCTCAGACTTCGGCCAAGTAAGTGTGGCAGTATCTCACCATCGCATGTGCAGTGAAGATCAGAAAACAATTTTTTCCAAGGTGCACTAGTTTTATTAAAAAAATTAAATAGACTTAAGCTTGGGGGGGCCCCTCAACCTTTAGAGTCCTTTCCAGGTCACGTGCGTGTGACATGAATTGGGGGCCAAATGAGTGAATGACAACTTTTATAAAAACCTTAGCTTCAAATTGGGCAGATACCTGCTCAACCCGCAAACTCAACCACTATTGGCGCCAAGCCAGTAGTTCCTGTGGCCACCATAAGCTGCATGATGAAAAATGGACCCTTTTTTCCTTTCTGATTACGCAGTGCACTCGCGACATTTTGAGGGATCACGGTGTGTTTTCTCGTACTTGTGATAAGGTAAAAGAAATAAAAGTAACGAGCTCCAGACTTTTTCCACAGTAAACTTGTTTCATGATCCCTTTAATGCATTGCAAATTGACGAAATGCCTTGTTTTACATTATTTCACAGCAGCAATATTTCACAGTTGCCAATAAACATAGTCATTGGTCCCCGTGCTCAATATATTTAGATGATTAACTTTTTCTTGTTGGTTTCTTTTTGTGAAATTTTCTAAAATTATGTGGACCTGAAGTATAATTTTAAGTAGTATTAAGTAAATATGGAGTCTTAAGGCAAGTTCCTTAATTGTCTATTGTCTTCTCTTTTCAGCTTTTGTTACTGCCAATTCCCTAGAGAAACTCGGAAGTCCGTGAAAGAATACCTGTAAAGGAAGTGCAGCAATGCTTCCTACACTCAAAACAAAGCCTCCAACACACAAAAAAAAACTGCAGAATGAAAAAAAAAAAAAAAAAAAAAAAATTAGCTTTCATTTTTATTTATTTTGCGCATTGGCTTTTTTTTTTCTCTTAAATCTGATTAGCGATTAATTTAGATTTTATTTAACAAGTGCATTAACTTTTTTCATTCATTTTACTTCAGTCATGTAGGTGATGTTACTTCAGTCATGGTAGATGATAAATATTGTAGGTTTTATATTAACAGGTGCAATAATATTTTTGCTCGTTTTTCTTCATCATGATAGTTTGTAATTATTTTTTTCTTCTAATAAGAGCTTGTTTATAAAGCTTTAAGTGCATCTGTGATATTTGTAAGCCACTAAAAGTATTACGTTTTTTGTTCCATCGTAAGTGTTTGTTTTAGGCAACATGTGTTCATTATATTGAAAAAAATATTTGTTTAATAAAAAGTTCTTACTTTAATTTGTCATCACTTTGAACTCGTCTACATTAAAGCCTGTAACATAATGCATTTCAGTTTTGATAACTGCAAACCACTGCAATTGCTAAATCAATATAATTTTCTACTTTTCTTATCTGGAATTGGTCAGGAATAAATTGGTGAAATGCTTTAAAAGTTCTATTAAGTGTACCCCCGATTATATTTGAAAGCCTGCTTCCAAATTTAATCCGGTATACAATTTATAGTACTAAAGGCCTGCATAAAAGCATACTAAAATTCTGCTCAGAAGTGTACTAGAAGAAGTATCCTAAAGGATGGCGAAATGTTACTTCTGAAGTGCGTAAGAAGTGTACTAAAATGCCTCTTACAGGCATGCTTAGAAGTATCCTAAAAGTATAGCGAAATGTTACTTTTGAAGTGCGTAAGAAGTATACTAAAATGCCTCTTACAGGTATGCTTAGAAGTATACTAAAAGTATGGCGAAATGCTACTTTGAAGTGCGTCAGAAGTATACTAAAAACCGGCCAATTTAGAGCAACAAGCATACTTCTGGAAGTGCAAATAAAGTATACTCTAAGAGCCCCGGTTTTTCGCTAAGGGGGGTCACTATGATGTTGCAAGGTTAGGCCTAAGCAATTTATGATTCACCTTCCTACTATTTGAAAAAAAGAAAAAAAGAGCTCTAAATTCAACCTTGCAATGCAATGCATTCAGAGTGGTGCAACCAGTTCATTCACATGCAACGAGAAATTTAGAGCCCACATCTATTGTGCAGCTAGCTGCATGATGAAGTGGCACACATGAACAGCTTGCTGACTATCTAGTAGTGTCGGTTGTCGCGGAGCTTAGGCATGCCACGATGCATTCTTTGTTTTGACATGTGGCACATTTATCAATTATTTTAACTCTTGCGAATCAAAACCTGTGTGTTCTTGGGTTGGGGTACTTTTATATATATATATTTAGAATTTGTGCATTTTAGTATGTATATTTTTTTTTTTTAAGGTTAAAATGTACTTTATGGCAAATTAGCTCCTTGTAGAGTTGAAATTACTTTCCCCAAACTCTCCCCAAACTGAGATGTTACATGCATTCGCTAGCTTTTTTTTTTTTTTGTAAAGTTGTAAAATAAATTATAATATACGGCAGTCAGCACTGAACCACCACAATAGATTGTTCATACTAACTAATCTATAAAAACTTGAACGAGTCTACTTGGACAAATCCAGATGTTAAGAAATTGCATTCATCCTACCCTTCGGGAAAGTCTGTATAAATATAGAGCTATGTCTTTTACCACTGTGGGCAGAGGCCAGCTGAATTGCTACCGTTTGGAAGGTGGAGGGGTGATGTGCAGGGAAGCTAAACCCTGTCCCCCTCTCCCATATTGTTTGCTATAATTGTTTCAAATGTCAGGAAAAAGGGGGGGGGGCAACTGCCCCCTCCCCTTGCACCCTTGTCCCGATGCCACTGGCAGGGGGTGCTAGCTTGGGGATGCCATAAATAAATGCAACCACTTACGGCTGCCATTGCATACAAAGGAAAAAATAGAGAGAGAGGGAGAGAGATGTGGATTATTTTTCTTTTAGGTGTTCATGTCAGAAGGGGTACTAATGGTTTTGGATGGTTGCGGCTGAGTGAGCTAGCCATGAGTGCTGCCTAAGTGTTCGGTTCGGACTCTTGTTCAATCGGCAAAAATGCAAGTCCCAGCCAACTATTCAAGTATATTCTATGAATGGCTCCTGGGATTTTCGAAAATGATCTATTGTCTTGCAAATGAGTGCACTGGTATTAACTAAGGGCACTTAGCGAGCTTACTCTTTTTTAATATTTCTGACTTTACATTTATGCATTCATTCTTCACAGGAGGAGTGGCACGACGGATCGACCTGCCCGGTGATGCGCAGTGATGAAGAGGACTCAAGTGCCATAACTCTGGTGTCGGAGGACCACTTCTTTGAGGTGACGGATATTGTGGCTCGTGCTGTGCTCGTTCTTGCACTGCACTGGGTCCACGACATATCTTACCGTCAAAAAGCAAGCCGGTCACTCGCAGTGATTGGGCACTTCATTGGTTTGAAGTACAAGATAAGGTCCGTCCTGGCTTTGGATCTGATATCAAAGTTAGAAACTTTTAGCCACAGGGAATTTAGGTGCCAGTTTTGGTTTTTTTGCCATGTGCTGAAATTAAAGTCTTGGTTTATTAAGCTTTTTTCTACTGTTTTTATTCTTTCCATGCTGACTTTTCATGAAGACCTGTAGCCTCTGTACAGGCTCATTATCTATGTGCCGTTCCACATTTCCTATGCAACCATCTTGTAAACATGTACATAGCCGATTTTAGATTTTAGGGCTACTGTTCATTGCAAAATACTTGAGTTGTCCCTAGTTGTATGCAACAACTCCTGCAATAAGGCCAAAAGCATTCCACATTACATTGAAATCAAGAGAGGTATTGACATTCATAAAATAATTGCAAAAAGAAAAGTACAGTGGTCGCACTTTAACTGGCTAGAAATTCTGATTGACAGTAGTTTTTTTTCTTTTTTCTTTTTTACTTTTTTTTCAGCGAACTTTTTATTAACAAACAGCCAAATTTACACTTCTGTTCTTCTAATTTTCTTTTCAGGCATTTCTGTTACTTTTTACTGGGTTAACTTGCACTCAACAACACAACAAAAACAACATATAAGAGTATAATTGAGTGCAGTTTGTGGGATCCCTTCCTGAAAAGTGTGTTTAATTCTTTTATACAGAGTTTAGGCACACGGGGGTGTACTTTACACAATTCTTTGTGGAGAGTTATTGACTCTATTAAAGAGTTAAGCACTCTTCGAAAAGGGGTCACACAAACTGCTCAAGTGTGCTGTTATTTGACATTAACTCTCGCTAGAGAGCATACTTAACTCTTTAGTATGAAGTGTAGGCAACACTTCTAATGGAGTTTAATTTACTCTCCTCAAAATGGTCATCACAACTCTTCCTAGAGAGCATGCTTAATTCTTTAATACAGAGTTTAAGCAACACTTCTAATGGAGTTGTAGTTACTCTGCACAAACAAGTGAAATCAACTCCTCCTGGAGAGTTTTTTTAACTCTTTACACAGAGTTTAGACAACACTTTTAATGGAGTTCTCATTACTCTACACAAAAAAGTGAAATCAACTCTTCAGGGAGAGTATGTCTAACTCTTCAGTACAGAGTTTAGGCCACACTTCTAATGGAGCTGTAGTTACTCTACACGATGGAGTGAAGGTAACCCTTCCTGGTGAGTACGCGTAACTCTTGAATACAGAGTTGAAGTTACTCTACATGAAGGAGTGAAGGTAACTCTGCTTGGAGAGCCTCCTTAACTCGTTAACAAGGAGTTTAGGCAATACTTTTGGTAGAGTTATAGTCACTCTACACAAAGGAGTGATATTAATTCTCGTCAAAGAGTTTAGACAACACTTTTTATGGAGTTATAGTTACTCTACTTAAAGGAGTGAAATTAACTCTCACACTTACACATCGAAAGAGTAGTGCTGACTCTGGCCCATCTAAGCATTTTACTGACTCTGGCAAAAGTATTGGCATGACTCTTTATAGAAGAGTTAAGTGAACACTCGCATGGCAGAGTTAAACTGACTCTCGTCGTTGAAGAGTAACCGTTACTCTCAATAGAGAGTGTGGTTTGCGACAACCCAGATACTCTCCAAAAAGAGTCGAGTCGACACTTGTCGACTCCTTTTTTTTTAGAGTGTTCAAATCTATGGCATTAAAACGTGCAAAACGGTTTCGTACAGTACATGTATTTATGTGCACTGCCGGACACTGTTAGAGCAAACAAGGCGTCGGCACTTTTCAGCATGTGAGATATACGTGCCAAACGAACGAAGGACGTCTGGAAAACCAAGAGAGACAGCAATAACTACTCAAAGAACACTGGATAAGTAACTCCCTGTGTATGTAGAGGATCAAAATAAATGAAGGCCACGTAATGTAATCCGATTTGCAATAAAACAGTATGGTTTTATTCTTTCTGCTAATGAATATGTGCGAAGATGCTTGTTATGCGTTCAAAACATCACCCGCGCGGTGGGAAATAGGGAGACGCTAGAGAACAAGTACCCGGTAAAAGCTGCCCCACATAGGAAATAATAAAAAAAGTCAACCTTTTAGAGCCTATATACTTTATTATTTACGTTTCGAATGTCTTTAACCGCTCGTAAAGATGCACGACAGGGTCATTTTCATACAGTGACGGGACGGGCATATTAGCAAAACATAAGTGCCATAGGAATGCTTGCGAACATTGAACACACGCTACATTTATTTATATTGTTATTTTGCTTTCAATTGTTGCTTGCTTTTACACACCTCCTGCAGCGGTTTGGGCATTAATTATAGCGAAGTTTAACATCGTTAACTGGCGAACAAATACTGCAATTAAAGCAATTACAATTCCACAATAATAATGAAGACACATACTATTCGGTTTGACCCAAATAACAAGTATGATTCATGTTATTTTCCGGCGTAGAGACAAAACGCATGCGCGTTTTCCCGTAGGAATTCACAAAAGCGCCACAAAAATAAACTGGTTTAAACTGGTTGCAGTCTGCTTCAATTTGCATGCCAGAAGTCGCACAGACGTTAGCTCCAATAGAACGTCTAGCGTAGATTACATAATAGCTTTATGCTATTTCTAGAGCTAACTAATAGCGCTCATTTAGTGTTGTGGTGTATTTGTGAGGAGGACTGAATATGAAGGTCACATTGTAGCGACAGAATCAATATATAAAAAAGGTGGTGACAAAAGATCTTAAAAAATACAGGTTCTAAATCATTAAAAAAATATTTAAAAAGAAACTTCTTTTTTTTGAGGGGGGGAGGGGGGGAGAAGGGGAAAGAGAGGGGGGAGGCGGGTTGTGAGTTTCAAGAAGAAAAAGCGCTGCATTCTTCGATGAACAAAAGAACGAAATCTGGTGTGAACGGCGACGACCAAGGCCCAGCCTCCTATTGTTTCCACCGACATTTTTCGTTCAGGGCAACTGGAACGTTACTCTGGAAAGGACGTTATAGATCTACGACATTACGTACAATGGTGTCTAAGACAACAAAGGGTTATTTATTAGTTGGCTTACATTTTGCGGATTCAAAGACAGAATGAATGACTCGTCAAAAGGAAGACACTCCAAAGTACCAAAAAGTTGGCTAGGACATTGCCCAACACCAAATCTTAAAGGAGATTTCGTCAAGGGTATTCATAATAAATTTGTTAAAGCCTTTGAAAATAAAAAAAAAAATCTATATCTATATATGTTTTGTTCGAGTTGTACTTACATGCAGCACAACACGAACAAAACACGGCCTTCTGTGCACGTTCGTATTTGTGTATGTGTGTGCACAGTGCCCAGTCAAGAAATGGGTACACTTTGCTTCTTCGGTTCCTGGGCGGTTTCCATTTTGTCGGTAGATTAGTGCTTGCCGTCGGTGTAGTGTCGGTATGCTGAGTGGGGTGAGTTCCTGTATGCTATGTACAGAGTGCTTACTCTATAATTCGGACATATTTAACAAAAAATAGGGAGTGAGGGATCGCCGATTTCTGTCTTTACGATGTATTTATCAGGTTCGGCGACCGTTAGATGAGGTGACGCATCGTTACGTTAAGTTGACTAATTAACAACATTTGTTAATTAACTTTTTCAATTATTGGTTTTCGGGGTTCTTGTTAGAATTGCAGTAGTAAAAACCATTACCATTAGAGGCCCACCTAATTGAAATAAACTGTAAAGTTAAGGTTTTTCTCTATATTTATTGATTAACTTTCGCGTTCGTTCGCCCGATTAATTTCTTCTATTTTTAAAAGCGTTGCAAGTTTTGACTTCAACGACGCTTAGAAGAGCAACGTAGACGCTTCAGTGATGTCGTCCCATGTGCCGTCAGCGAACCCACCCAGGCCACGCTGCCGAGATAAAGATATGATTGAAACGACTACATCACTCTTCCAAGGGTTACTGTGGATAGCGCTTGCGACGCTCGTTTAAGTAGGAAATATTAAATAAGTTCCTCGATTAATATTGAAAAAAAAAACCTTTTCGTAAATTGTTTAAGTTTGTATGGCCTCACATAGTAATTACCCTGAATATTGTACTTGCATCATGATTTATAAAACCAATAATTAAAAAGTTAATTCACAAATTTTAGTCAATTAGCCAACTTACCGTGAGGAATATACTCTCAACTAAAGTCCGACGAGCCTGATAGATACATGGCTAAGAAAAAAATTGTCTAATCATTCAACGCTATCAAAGATATCTGTTCGAAATAAAATTAAGCATCCTGTAGTGTAAGTAATAGGCAATACTGTTTATTGATTTTAGATAAAAATATGCTGACGAATGAACGCGTGACTGGACGCGTAACCGTGAGACTCCGTCGTGGTTCGTTTCTGCCGGGCACTATTTAGCTACTTCAGTAAGAACTTTGCAAGAAAATGGAGCTGGTAAACATAAAAAGGTCGCCCACCTCGCAATGGAACTCGTAAACGCTGATGATTTAAGGCCAGTATGGCCATACGGGCAGGGCATTTTAAAGCAAGACTCATTTAGGTGCGCGCTTAGGCTCAAAGAAAAAAGTAAAGTGCCTCAAAAGCAGACAGAAATAATATTTAAGCTTTTAATGTGATATTTCACACGCAATAATAATTTAAAAAAAACTGCGCGTCAAACCGATTTCGAAGAATAATTGTTTATCACGTGCTCCTCTCGCGGTTTAGCAGGAATTCAATCGACATCGCCTTAAGTGCTCCGTTTATTTATCGTCTCATAAAGAACGCCGTTTACTACAGGTTCCTTCAGCTAAGGGACCTAAGCTAAAGGTACCTTTACGCTGCCGTGTGAATTGGGTATTAGATACGCATACGGTTATGTTATCAAAATGTACAAGTTTCAAACGCCAAAATGATCGTTTCTTTTTCTCAACCACCATATAGTTTAAGAACTACCATGTGCAGCGTATAAATGATGCCCGAAAATTATTTCCTTTTTAATCTGATAACCAGTATGGTGAGATTGGTCTATATAGCGTTTTCACCGACGTCGGTTCCTCCACCATTCTGTTGTTATGAGCAACCTGGAGCATGCAAAAGGCGAGCACTCCAAATATTCATATAAAACCCTCAAATTGGTACTGCGCAAGAGCTTATAAGTATCATCACGCTGACATCTAACAACAAAATGGCGTATTGACGTCATGTGAAAACACCCTATTGCTCCATAACCAGCTAAATCATAGCAGTCTTTTTCCTCAACTGTCTCTTATCTCAGAATATGAACTCGTTTTAGAGTGGGATGAAACAAAAAAAAAAGAATATTCGACAGAAAATTGGGATTTCGATTTAGTTAATTGCCATAGCTTCTTTTTTTTTAACAAGATGATTTAGCTTTTTTACATGGGCAACTTTTCGCATCTTCACGCGGGTACTAGAACCATACTTAAACGCAATCGCTTCTACTAGTTAGAAATCGGTACTCTTAGAACAAGTTCAATCTGAAGAGAAGGGAGCTTGCTCGAGCTATAAATGGACCTTCTTACGCTTCTTTAATGCAAAGGGAAACCTCTCTTGTTCTAGGAAAACGATGTTTTCCGAGTGAGCGGAGCTTGTTAAGAAGGAAGTCCGCTTCGGAGATTATTTCGCGTTTGCGGCAGAGCACGAGGCTGTGCGTTTCATCATTACTCATACCTGGAGGAAAGAAAAAAAAAATAAATTACGACCTTCGAATCGTATTAATCTTACGCGCAGTATAATTCCATGAGCGCGTGTATCCGCGCTTTGAGCATGCCGCCCAAGTTTTCAGCAGGTGAATTGCCCGTAGCCTTGGAAAGAACGCGCACTTTTCTTGATTCTTTTTTTTTTTTTCTTTTGCCTGGAAATAATTGAGAAGAGTAATGTCCTCGGCGAATTCAAACCCATTCGGCTTTGATCTTGGAAAAAGCATCATAGTGATCTTAACAAGTTTAAGGTAAAATCAACATACATGCAATTTTCTAGTTCAAACTTTTCCGGACTCAGAGCATTAAGAATGAATATTTTGGTAAGCAGACTCAACGATTTGCCTTATCTTGATTCAGTCAAGGATATAGCAGCGACTGGTAAGCGTTCGAAAGGTTCATCTTTTAGATGAGCAACAACACGTGTTATAAACAAAGCGCTGCCAGAACTACAGACCAAGCTCTTCCTCCTGAGATAGCACAGTTAGGTGGTTTCATATATGGACAATTGACGTTTGCTTGATTTCTTCGATATTTTACATAGTGTAGTTCATAAGTAGAATTCCGCGTTTTCGGAGTCGATTTTTCGTGAAATTCGGAGGGTGTTTTTTGGAGTTTATTTTTTGCCGAAAATTCGGAAATTAACGGAGCTTATTTTTGGTCGATTATCGATTTTTCAAAATTCGGAGTTTAATATCGCAGTGCATTTTTCTATTAACTCTAATTAAATAAAGAATTATATCCGCGTGTATACGTAGGCTGGATGATCAACATTTTTAAATTAACTGATGTTTTTTTTTTCGTGCAATTGTCTAGAGTCTGGTATAAACGAATCCACACTTAGTTTTGACCAGAAAAAATAATTTGGGGACAGGAAAAGTCGGAAGGCATGAAAAAATGAACAGTTGCATTAACGCGCACTGAAAAAAGGGGCGGGGCCGCGTTTGAAAGTGAATAACTAAAACGATAAAACTAGGAGAATTATAATACTGTTTTAGAAATAAACAAGGGGCACAGCTTGTTTGTAATATATAGTAATTATATATATTTAAATTATATTTCTTTTTCTAAAATTCACCAAACTTACCTGCTCGAACGACATATGACAACATTTGGAGGCCTGTATCTGTTGAACTAATTTAATCACCACCATATACTTTTCAGATAGTATTCTGCTTATATATGCGTATTATTTAAAATATATATTAGGCATCTTAGTGATACGAGAGTCGTGATATATTTAGCCAAATAGGGGGAAAAATCACACAACAAATATTTCTGATGTAAATTAAAAAAAAAAACAAAAAAAAAACACCACTTTCGATTTTTTTTAAATTTGGGTACCCTGTCATATTTTATTTTGGAATTCATTTCTAATAAAAACATGTTGCATTATTTGATTGAGAAAGAAGACATAACTCCCCAATGTAGGGTCCTTTTTCACAGCCTTCACTTAGCAGCGTCATATACGAGATGTGACGCTGAGTTCCCGTTTCATGAAACTAAAACACATATTTCATGTATTTTTATTCAGATGAGGCCATTGACAACTGGATCAATCGGTCAAACACAAAAAGGGAGGAGAAACTATATATAGCATTTTGTATACAGCACACAAAGAGGTATCATATTAGAAACTAGTTATTCTTGAAAAGTTGATGCACTGTGAAGTGTTACTTTCCGGTATATGTCATTTTTAGAATAAAAGAAACAACTTTATTTCCACACACAAAAATAAAAATAGAATACTAAAATTGTGTAAGTTGGCGGACAAACCATTTCTGGTGAGGGGTGCCACCGCATCGAACTGTAGCAGCTTCCATACTCTGATTGTACGAATGAATCGTGGCAAGCCATGTTATATGGCTTGCCACGATCCACGATCTATTGGCAAGCTACGATCCGAAAAGGAATCGTGTCTTGCCACGGTTCCTTTTTATGGCGATATATTTTATCCTGCGCCAATATAAAATTTTGTGATTTTCGTATGGTGATCAAATAAAGATTATAACCAATCACCGAGTAAAACATTAGGTGAGACATCCCGCGAAGGAAACTGTGATAAATAACATGTCCCTGCATTCAAAATGAGCAGTCCTTGGGGAATGAAATTCGACACTTTACGCTATAGCTATCCTCGCTGTAGCCATTTAAGTTTCTTCTAATCAGATCCCACTGTCCGTGCTACATACAGGTCATAGGTCCCTCCTGTTAATGACTTGCACAGCCGCCAGCGTGCCAAGACTGAATGCCAGGAAAGGCGAGGCACCGTTAGCCACTGTTCGTTTTTTTTTTTTCTTGTTGTTGTTGACGATACCGAACACTTTCATTTTCGTCCAGATACACAAGATTCACGCCTTTCAGTTTCTCGGATAGAACGCTCACCATTGTCCTGGCCGTCTGAATAGCGTTTATTGAACGTTCTGTCAGGTTGTTAAGCATGGCCTCGTGCTTCACGTGCCCGCCAACTCCGTCGCAGGCATTTTTCTATGTCCAGATGCCGAAACTACCCACTGGGCTTGTGGACAATCGTTCTGTGCAAACTGGTGAAGTTGGTAGCGATTTTTAAAATGACTGGCGGCCCCGTCACTTACGTACGTCACGTGCAAGTGTACCGCAGCGTTGTCTTCAACCCGCTCTTTCACTTTTTTCTAGAGTCAAGCACGTGTGAGCGGCGTCGTCACACAGGTCCTCACTGATGATAGCAAAGCTGTTAGTAGATTTTATTGTCGTCACTACAGATGTAAATATAGTAACTTTCTTTTCCAGTGGTATGCTTGAACTTCGTCAGAAAGTACGATGGTCCAGTTATCAGCAAAGCCAATATAAAATACAATTCTATCGCGTTGCGTGCGCTGCTTTTAATCGTATATCGTTTTACCTTGTGTCTGTCGGATATGGTTGTGAAATATCCAACTTTCAACCGTTACTTGAACGACTTTTAGGAAAGTCACAGGATCCAATGTTTTCTTTTTTTTTTTTTTCCACATGGTCGCCGGATTCCCATGTTGTAAGCACGATCTTTTCATCCTTTGGGATATCAAGTTCCTCGAATGTAAGAGACTGGCCTTTTTCGCGGTGATCACAGTCTCCTTAAAGAGACAGACCTGTTAGCGGGTCGCACATAAATACTGAGTTCATTTGATCAGTGTTGAACACTTTACAAAGTGTAAAAATGTTCGAGGGTGGTCAGAAAGGAACAGATTGGCGGCACAGAGGCGGACGGTGTTTTTAAACTGCGAATTCTTAGCGCGTTTTTGTATAAGGGTCGAAGAAATTGCGGGCGGTCCGAGCGATCGAGAGGCTCTCTCATGTCGCATGCTTCGCAGGCCGCGTAGGGTCTCTGTGTACGTCACGTAAAGGAAGCGACCGGAGCGGCTCTGCTTAAGACACCTTTATCTCAATCTTTCGCCTGGCGGTAACATGATGTAGCGTGACAAAACCGGGACATCTCCTCATGGAACTAGAGCCGCCGCCGCGGTGTGTCGGTGAACGCGGTCGAACCTCCCGGCAGGGGCCCGTGTTTTCGGCAATATATTATATTTTATTACTATGAGTGCATGCTGTAGGCATCGTGCTCTACAAAGGTGCCCGAAATGTCAACTTCGCGCAATTCGCGTAAAGCGCTTCGCACTGAGTACGCTTTTCATTTTTTTTGACAAAGACGACATTTTGTTTTACCAAGACGGATTTCGTTTTTTTTTTTCTGATGAGCTTTGAGTTTACAATATATATATATATATATATATATATATATATATATATATATTTCTTTGTCAAAGTTAAAATGGTCACCTGACATGGTCGGCCGAACTTATCTGGAAACACCCTAACATTTCTTCCATCTGTCGGAGATCGCATGTTTGACCCCTCGCTGTGCTTTCACTTTTCACACTGCTGAACTAAAACCCTTCTGGGAAACTATGAAAATAGATTTTATGAAGCTTAATAATAATAATAATAATGAATTCACTAATGCACCAACCTTCGATTTGACTATCGAGTCAGGCCAAAGCCAGCAGGGGCTTCTGGGACCTGACTTGGCGTTACAAAAAATGAACATTAAAATAAATTAAATAAGCTAGTATTTCTGAATTGTTTTGGAAAAAAAAAAAAGAAGTGAAACTTTGTTCCTTTGATGAGTTTTAGCAAGGTTTGCATAACGTTTTTTTAAGAAATTTGATATCACCGATAAGATCAAACCTAGCTCTTTTAGTGCCTTTAAATTCAGTATTATATGTACAAAATAAAATTTGCTATATACGGGGAGTCCCCCAAAAGATTGCCAGGGTTTTCGTCACCACAAAAATAAACTTCGCACGGCCGAATGCTAATTTTCGCTCAGATGTAGCGCTAGCGGCCCGAGCCAGATGGCAAAGATTCAGCACAAACCATTAAATATTTGACAGTTATACAAAATGTTCCTAAACTTTTAAGAGACAAACACTTTCTCACAAACCTCTCTAATAAATCTTATGGCGCCAGTACCGAAAACAGGCAAAAATGGGTCACATTTTCCTATTGAAATTTTAAGAAAATCACCTATAAGTCTAGAGCCCTGCATATCCGCGGATAATCCGCGGATATCCGCAGATGTCCGCAGATATCCGCAGTAAACTGGGGAATGCGGATAAAAGTTAGACGGATTTTGCCGGATTGCGGATCGGATGCGGTTGTCAGGGGCTGCGGATCCGGAGATCCGCGGATCCGGATCGAAATTTTTGCCCGGTGGCATTCAGTCCGTCGACTGACGTTTGTGGGGATTCCTCTGGTCTCCCTTCCCCGATGGCTGTGATAACGGCCGCGGGTCGGAACGCTCGGCCTTCTTCGCCGTGAGCTCCGACCTGTTCGTGAGGCGGAGGGCCGCCTGGCTTGGGGGGCTCTCCTCTCACTCTCTCTCGGGGGGACCGATTTCCGTTCCCCCGCTCGGATGCGAATCACTGCCGACAGGCGAGGAGGTTTCGCCTCTTGTTTTCCCGCTTTCGGGAAAGGGACTCGTCCGGGTGACCGCGAAAGAGATAGGACGTGTGTCGGCGACTTCTCCGACGCTTGCCCGGTCTTGGCTCTCCGGAACCCCGCGTCTGGCCAGGTAAGGACCTTTTCTTACCTTGCCGGCGCGGGGGGCATTTTGGATGGGGACATAGTAGTTCATATTAAGAGTGTTCTAATAAATGCTCTTGGACTTTGTCCTTACTCTGGTACGTGTGTCTTACCTTCCGCTATATTCGAGAGAGTGAGACAAGGTAGACGATCATTGGCACCGACGGAGGTAATTAATCGAACCGACCCGCGGTAATGTAGCCCTAAACGTCGTCTACATTGCAGCGGAGATGTGGGGACCGCGGGCCACTAGGTTTGACGTCTCCTTTGAGATATCACCGCTGTTGAGACAACCCTTTGGTTCCTCTATCGGTACCTGTGTTAGTTGTAGCTAGCAACATCCCACACGTTTCATCTACAGATCGTTTCGTCGACATGCGACGTTTGATCGAAAGGCTTCCCGTGTTCGTTTCATCAAAAAACCTGAGACATTTTGTCGCACACAACCCTGCTATTTTCTTAACAAACTTTTTGCGTCTCGCCTGGATTACAGTGGGGGAAGAGGACATGGTTTGGTTAAGCACGCCTTAGTGAATAGCGCGCTAGCTTCTAGCGGCCTAGTGAAGAAATACGTTGTCGACAAGACGTCGCAGGGGCATGTGCCCCAAAAACATACAGCGTCGACGAACCGTGAGTCCATGAAATGTATGTCCGTGAAAAGTTGTCCACGAATCTTTTCTTCCACAAAACGCGTTTCGAAGAAACGATACGGATCCTAAGAAAGATCCGATTCTTACTGAAGTTCGCTTCAGTTAGTGCATTTTATCTCCCCAAAAGTGCTATCTATAGAAAAAGTAAAAGTAAAGAATGCAGGGCATCAATCATCCCGAGAAAGCTAGTTCTTTTGCAGGGAAAGAGCGGAAAACCTTTTTCGGGCAAAGAAAACCTCAAACAAGTCACAAGAAAGTAGAAGAAACCTCTACCTCTCCCCAGAGAGTGGTGTGGTCATGATACCAAAAGCAAAAGAAGTGCTTCGACAGCGAGCGCGACTTTGTGGCGCCACGGTTTGCAAAGTGTCGGAATCAGCGGTGCACGCACATTGGCAGGCCTTAAGTTGCCTGTTTCTTTTTTGTATGCTTAGAGTTCTATCCAAGAAAGTCTGGTAGTTCATATTCGTCCGGTTAAGACGCCAGGGCGCGAGCAATGCCAGCGGCTGTCGCGCGCAACCTCTGTAGCCGCCCCAAGCAAAAAAAAAAAAAAAAAATTGTTTCTTTCAATATACAGGCTTTTTTTTTTCAGTTCTTACACATTTGTTAAAAATAAACATGAAAGGTACACTAATGCGGTTTGTGCAGGTGGGTTATACGTCCAGGCGGACATTATGTGGGTGGCTAATCTTTGCAATAAGTCGGCTAATTAATTAAAATTTGTTAATTAACTTTTTAATTACTGAAAATCAACATATGGTTTCAATTAGAAACTTGATGAGCATCCTCAAAAACCCCTAGATCAACTATTTTTGGAAGGATATAACGCCGGGCCAGCATTTTACGGCGTTCTGTAAAAGCGTTTCATTTGGACGCGTATTTAGATTTCGGTTTCTTATCGGAGTGCATCACCGCGCCCGCGGTCTTTCCGCTCTTTCCGCACTTTTTTTTTTTTTTTCAATTTTTTTATGACCTTTTAGTTTTTTTTTTTTAGGCGTTCAGACTTCAGGGGAGAGTTAAGGGGCCACAGGTGAAAGTTCCCGATTCCGCGTGCGGCGGGGAAGAACGCGGTCGGCGTGATTTCCGCTGATTTTGCCAGTCTAAATGTAATCGTAACCTCTGGTGGTTAGCAAGAACATCGACATGGTTCCACATTTCGCGGATGCGTTTCGGATACGGATACAAAGCATGCGGATGCGGATCGTATACGGATACAATCATGTAAAAAGTTTGCGGATGCGCTTCGGATGCGGATACTCAAACTGTTATCCGCGCAGGGCTCTACTTATAACTTCTAAATAAGATAACGGTTAGTGTTCAACATTTGAATCGGCTTCACACCACTAGCGATGCATTTCGGCTGAGAATAAACGTTCGAGAATGCGTAGTTCATTTCTGGTGTTAAAATAAGTAAATATTGGTGGGTACACGCTGTATATTTTAATGAGCATAGGTTTCAAAAACCTAAGAAATTTGAAACCTAATTTTTAATAAACACAATTTTTATTTGCTTCGTGTGTTACTAGTAACAACGCATGATTGTGTTTTATCAGAAAATATAAATAAAAAGTATAGTAGTTTGTTTGCATGACTGCAATTGAAACTTGAATCTTATCAGTAGTGCTTTGCGACAGCGTTCTCGCATAGGTGATACACTGGACAATATTCTGGCATTAATATGGTTAATATACGTATGCCTAAAAACACTTGAAATTCTGCCCAATTAAAAGTAACAGTTATCTTCATTCACCATAAAGCTTGCCGTTTTCCAACGCACAATTAAAAAAGATTCAATCTTTATTGTCGGTTTCATACACAAATTCTATATCTTTTTTATATATTATGATAGAGCACGAAGAAGCCTTGGTAAACGAAGCAAATGTATTTAAGTCATTTTAAATTGTACAAATAATATCGAAATTATAGCAAATATTACAAGTTTAAGTCGAGCTTCCTGGTGATATTAAGGTAATTAAAATATCTTCAAATGTCTTCACCTAAGAACTTGCAAATCTTTGCCACAAATATCAACGGGAGATTTTTAGACATTTTATTACATTACCTTAAGATATAAGATTTTCTTTTTTATTTTATTGACCATATAGTAATCTATATTCAAAATGTCGTTGAAGAGTTCTAGTGCGTTGCTTGAGAAGGGACAAAATAGCGAGCGATTAAACTTGTGATCACCGACAGGGGGGAAAAACGATAGTTCTAGCCTCGGCCACTTCAATGGTAAATAACATAAAACAAGAAAAATTCGCCAAGCCTGCCGTTTGCGTTCTCCTTCATTTCAAGAATAGATGCAAAAATTCAATATTTCTGTAAAAATTAAATAATTGACCCTAAAATTGTGCTTGAATTCAGATGAAAACATCCAGATATTTTTTACTCCTTTATTGAAATATGGTATGCATGCTCGTATAGGCGCGGTGAATTACCGAGTATAGTTATCGGAGATATCGGAACGATCTACTCAAACTTAACGAACTTAGTCGACACCTCAGGGAGTACAGTTGTCTGCAGTCGCAGCTTTTATCTAGGCACTTTAATTTAGCCAATATGCAGTGCCTTTCTGCAAAACAGTATTTTTAGACGAAACCTACGGACTGCTAAAAAACGATGTATGACATAACGGACGAAGTACTTCGGTTTTTTTTCCTCCAGTATCGGGGTTTTTTCATAAAATATGTTCGATCATCCCCAGATAGTTTAAGCACCAACTTTTTGTTCATTAAAGCAGTATTCTGTAACATCCAGTCGCGTTTCAATTGTTATCGTATTGATTTGATAAGTCAATCGCTAAGCGTCGATACTTTTCTAGCCGACGTCCTCGTCAACCTGAGTCTTGAAAGAGAGGGCCTGCTAAGCGTTTATGTCCGGCAAGTTTTTTTTTTTTTATATTACCGAAAACTTAACGAGTCAGGCAGCTTTCTCACTTCGTGATGTCTAGCACAAAAGTATGTATAAATTACTGCACCGCGGATCAGGAGTCCATATTAGAGAATAAAAGCCACCAGCTTGGTATCCTCCAATAGATGAGCTGGCTGGGCTAGCTTGTTTTGCTTAGCAGTCGAAGAAATAGGCAGCGCCGACATTGTGTGACGCGGGCAAGAGCACGCAATGAATGTGCAACGTGCACGCGGGCTAGCGGAAACATCGGGGCTGCCGTGTTCCGAGGCAAGAGAAAGGTCAAAGCCCGGAGCCGCAAACCAACACGCGAGAGTCCTTTATAGAACCCCAAGCCTATCTACAAGTCACGCGCATCTCGGACACTCGCGCGTAGCCCAGCCATCCCACTGTGTCATGCCTGCTCTTGCACGCCGCCAGACTTCGTATTCTTTATACGACACCTCCCCCTTGTGCTGAATTCGAGGTTTTCTTCGGCAAATTCTTCGCAGTCTGCACCGCTCTCACCGTTTCTCCGTTACTCTGGGGATAATACGGGCTTGAAGTAACCAGTTCGGCTCCCCACTCTTTATAGAGTCGCCGGAACTCGGTCGAGCCAAACTGGGGACCGTTATCGGAGCGGATGACTTCCGGGCAACCGTGTCTTGCGAAGTTCTGGCTGAAAACCTTGATAATGTCTTCTGTGGTTGTTCGAGGTATTTCTTCAAGCTCGAAGAACTTTAAGTAGTAGTCGACGATGGCTATATAGTTCTTTCCCCTGAACTGGAAAAGGTCCGTTCAAATTTCCCGCCAGGGACGATAAGGCAGTGGAGTCTGAAGAAGGGATTCTGTATGTGGTCGTCTATATTGCTGACAGGTAGGACTGCGACTCACATAGTCATGTACTTGTGTGCTCTTGCCTGGCTCTTGCGCGGCATCGGACAACAGCCTGACGGCCGAAGTGCAATCGCTCCAAGACTTAGTCTTGCAGACTAGGCGGGATCACCAGCCGGTCGTTACGCATTAGTAATCCCAGCCCAACCGAAAGGTCTGCGGCGAGACTCGCGAGTTCGCTTAAGTTGGGAGGAAGTTTGTTCGTTGCCGGCCATTGGTTTTCGCAATATTCCATAACCCTTGCTGTGCTTCGGTCTTTGGAAAGCTCTGCCTTCACTCTGGACAAAAATAAGTTAGAGGCTGGAAGGAGCTCCACTGTTATCATTTCATACTCGTGAACCAACGTTTCACTGATCTCCACGGTGTTTCTTGATTCTGTAGAGTGGCCTGTTGTCGGTAGGGGTTTCCTGGACAAGACATCTGCGGTAAACATCTCTTTGCCCGGTACGTGGGATATCACGCAAAGTCATACTCAAAGACGCGCATCCTCAGACGCTGTTAACTTGGTGTCATTTCGTCAAGACGTTTTGTTGAGAACAATGGCACCAGAGGCTTGTGGTCTGTTACGATGTGGAATCCCCGTCCTACCAAGTAAGTCCGGAAATGTTCACAGGTCCATATGATGGCCGAAGCCTCCTTTTTAACTTGGGCGTATCTCTGCTCCGTTGGTGTCATGGCTCTCGAAGCGTATGTCACTGGGCGTCTTTTGGCGTTTTCCTCTTGGAGCAGAACCACCCCCCGTCCATACGAAGACGCATCCGCCGACAATGTACATTGTTCTTCCAGTTTATAGAACGTGAGCACAGGAGTATTGCATAGGAGACCTTGGATGTTAAGGTATGCTTCTTCCTGAGGCTCGCTCCAGAGCCAGCTAGCATCCTCGTGAAGCAGATCTTGAAGTGGCTTAGTTTTCTGAGCTATGACGGGAAGAAACTTCCCAAGGTGGTTCACCATCCTCAAGAATAACCGCCGCTCTGCCGAGCTTCCAGGTGCCGACATCTAGGCGATCACTTCCTTTTTCTTGGGGTCTGCCGCAATGCCCTTGCTGTCCAGAAGGTTGCCCAGAAACCTGATGCTCTTCTTGGCGAACTCGCACTTTGAGAGGTGTTCAGGATCACTCCGGAGTTGCGGAGGCGGTAGAGTACCAACTCGAGATTTTTGTCGTGTTCTCTTTTGTCACGACCGAAAACTAAGATGTCATTCATATGACACACTTAACCTGGGATTCATTCTAAGATCCTCAGCATCTCACGCTGAAAGACTTCGGGCGCTGTCGCAATGCCAAACGGGAGTCTTTTGAATTGAAATCGTCCCACTGGAGTGATAGAAGTCGTCAGTTCCTTCGACTCTGGGGCTAGTGGTGCTTGCCAGTAACCGACATTGGCATCTAGTTTGCTGAATACCGTAGCTCCGGTGAGTCTTGCCAAGCTCTCCTCCACGGTTGGCATGTTCATACGCTCCCGCACCGATTGAGGGTTTAGCTGGGTGTAGTTCATGCTGTCTTGCTTTTTTGCCACCACTATGGGTGCGCACCATGCTGCGGCATGGTCGACTTTTTCAATAACGTCCATGTCTTGCATCCGTTGCAATTCCTGTTGAACGCTAGGTAGGAGACGTAGGAGTACCCGTCTCGGCTATGTGATTGCGAATGGTCTCGCGTGAGGGTGAAGCCCGATCTTGTACTCCGCGTTCATTTTCCCCAGCCCTTGGAAAAGCGAGGGGTACTTTTAACGCAGGTGGCCATACTCCGGCTTGCTATTGGCTTTGACTTCGTACAAGCTGGGTAGCACCTGAAGGGCTTGAATTGCAGGCCGCCCCAGCCGACGGTGTTTTAGCTGGCCGGACACATAGATGATTTCTCTGGTTGTTCGCCCATTCCAGGTTACCGTCGCCGTGAACTTGCATAGCGTGTTCAGTGGAGTGTGGCCGGCTCCATAAAGATCAGTCCCTGCTGTCTGCAATGTTGCCCACGTAGTCGCGTCGCACATGCTGGGAGGGATAGCTGTGACGTCCGCCCCCGTGCCCACCTTGAATGTGATGTCCTGGTTGTTTACGTTAGCTGTAATGTACCAGGCTTTCCCGTTGCATGAGCGTACCAGCTCACCGAGGAAGACTTCGTTCAGTCCTTGTCTGTGGTCTTGTGATCTGAGATTTTCTCGAGCGTGTTTGGAAACACAGACGCTCACAAAGTGGCCTAGCTTCTTGCAGGCGTTGCCCTTCTTGTCGTTTGCGGCACATTGAGGCTTGGCGTGTTTCCGTGAACTGCCACACTATCGGCACGTTCATGGCGAATGATTAGACATGGCTTGGAGAGGCAACGTGTTCGGACATCGAAAGTCCTTGTTCTCGCTTTTTGTTTTCGGCTGTCTTCTGAGTTCTTCGAGAACGACGCCGTCCGTCTTTTTGCTGCGTAGCTCAGTCTGTTGGCGCTTCACCGTCTCTGATGATCGAGCTGCCGTAGTCGCGCGCAGCAGTGTAAGCTTAGCATCGAGCTGGAGTTTCTCACTTAGTTTCCTGTACAGGAGTCCGACGGCGATGCAATCCCGTATAAGCTCGTCCCGTAAAGGGCCGTAGTCACAGGTATCCGCCAATCTGTGCAATGCCGCGATAAAGACCTCCACTGGCTCGTCCAGCTCTTGCTTTCTAAAATTGAACTTCGCTCTCTCAAATATGACGTTAACCCGCGGAATGAAGTGCGCGTCGAACTTCGCCTTGACTATGTCGTAGTCGTTCAGCTCATCTTGTGCCATCTCGAGCGAAGAAAGGACATCCTCTGCCTCTCTGCCCATGGCGTCGATGAAGGCGTTCACCTGAGTCGAAGCGTCACGGAGATGAAGCCCCGAGATGATCCGGTAGCGGTCCCAACGGGTGATCCACCACTTCCAGTCATTCGGATTCCTTAAATCCAGCTTCTCCGGTAGCTCGACCGTGATGGGGTTGAGGAAGGAAGGTCCTCCGTTGGCCTCGGAGCTTGAAGCCCCCGAACCGTCTGCGTTGTTAGTCATGGCGTAGACCTAGCAGCGGCTCGAATCTTCTTCCCTGGCCGTTCGGTCAAACTGCACAGTCTGGTGCGGCTTCTCAGGTCCTCGGAGGCAATAGAGGATCGTTCATAATCCCACCGTTGCCACCATGTCGTTTTCCGAGGCGAGAGAAAGCTCAAAGCCCGGAGCCGCAAACCAACACCCGAGAGTCCTTTATAAAACCCAAAGCCTATCTACAAGTCACTTGCATCTCGGACACTCGCGCGCGGCCCAGCCATCCCACTGAGTCATGTCTGGTCTCGCATGCCGCCAGACTTCGTCTTTTTTATACAACAGGGGCCACGAACTATACCACAGTTTCTGGGACACACGGTTTGGTGTCGCCATGTATGCGTCACCTTCTAAGCTTCTTCAAGATGGCTGCTGTGAGACCTCAGCCTTAAGGTCACAGGAAACATAAGCACTTTCGATACATTGTTGCAAATCTCTGCTAGGAGACACCAAACGGCGCATGTAAGAGCCGCATCAGTGCTAAGCTAGTGCTTCGATAGCGCTAAACTCAGCGCAGTTTCAAGCGTTGAACTAGTGCTACGACGGTGCGTATGCGTGCGCGCTTCTCTGTGTGTGTGTGTGTGTGTGTGTGTGTGTGTGTGTGTGTGTGTGTGTGTGTGTGTGTGTGTGTGCGTGCGTGTGTGCGTGTGTGCGCGAAAGGCTTTTATTCTCAATACAGCCATTTTTTTCTGTTGGAATCTACGTTTGTTACGTCCAAAATTTCCCCAAAGATTATCGTTGGTAGCCTATATTTGAGAAAATAAAGCACTGAACAACACCTTTCCAAGCATTCTTCGAACTCAGGGGAAATCATGATTCACTCGTGCAAAATTACTGTTCTGTTTGAGCGTACTCGCAAACACGGCGGGTTACAAGTGAAAGGACACATTGTTTACTAACGCGCGGCATGCGTGCTGACATCGGCCTCATGGAATTGCTTTTCCGTTTTAAAATTACCGGAGCGTTCAAAGCGAGGCACGATTGTGTCCCTTGTTTGGCAAAGAAAAATCTCATATGTATATTTAAAAATAATGTAGCATATTTTGGTATCAAGCACATAGTTTATTTTGTCTTCGTAGTTTTCTTAATATCAAAAGATGCGGATCGTAGCAACACGCAAAAGAGTGACGTGACAATGCTGTTGAACCACCAAATCAAAATATATAAAAATCGCTCACCATCAGATATTGTCATTTTTAAGAAAAAGTATGAAAGATCTGCTACAAATATGCAAATGCAATGTCTGTTGACTGTTTATCATTCAGATAAAAAAAAAAAAACGAGGTAACACATAAAATTTTGGCGGCGCAAGCGGTGTGTTGATTTGAGATAATACGTCAAATGAAGCAAATTATAAAGAATAACAGCATAAAAATATGTCACTCATGGCTCGAAAGCACAAAGCAGAAAATATGCAAAAAATAATAATAAAAATATTGTATTCCGTTGAAAAGCTCAATATTCTTTCAACGGCACGCGCCACTCTGTGATTGTACTGAGTGAGGAATTGAGCCTCGTTTATTCAAAGCTTGGCTAACGATGTTCAAGCCAATAAGCGACACTTCTAATCTTTTATATAAAAAAAATTGCTTTGTGCGAGAAGCCGAAAGGGATGTTTCTTTTCAATATGGGGTAAGTCTTTGTTTCGGATCGCTTGGCCTGAACAAAGCAACGACGCGCTTCCCGACTCTAGACGAAACACTTTTGCCTCACTATAATAAAACTCACCGTCAAAAAGTAGGCAGTGTGATGCAGATGACAGGTACCTTCCCTTCTATAAGACGACAAGATATAAAATATAACACGCCTCCCATAAATTGTTGCTTTTGTCACTTCTATGGCCGTATAAAGTGGGATAATGTGAAACGGTAGGAAAAAGAAGCTAGTCTATAGTTCACTCGTGTCCTGTATTTGCTGTAATTTTTCGTTTGCCCTGTCTTATTAAGAAAAGAATTCACGACCAGAACCCGATAGGCGCCCTTATTCGATTGAATGAGCCCGAACGCTGGAATAAAGCCAAAGACAAACAAAAGGTGGATGTGCCTTCTCAAGAAGAACTTTCTGTTTCAGACATTATCTTTAAATTTCTGATAGGAAAAGGGGAATGATTTTTTGGTTTCAATTTCTTTTTGTTAAGATGAATGGAGATTAGATAACAAAAGTGTGTACAAAGGCGGCTGAATTCTCTTCCGGTGAACGCGCGCGCAGGCTGAGACTCCTGTTTTGCGTTCGACAGAATTGTGCCCGAGATGGATTTTTTTATATTCTTCACAATTAAACTGTGTCGCCAATGCAGATTTTAATCTATTCACAAGGGTCATATTTGTTGTCTCTGTCGCAGTTTCCAACGCCTTAAAGATGGCCTGCATGAGCAGCTCTGAAATTGCGCCGGCAACAAGTTATATGTGGTCAACCGGAAGCGCGAAATTCCAAACAGTGTCTTGTTTAAAAAATAAAAGTATGTTGAATTTACGTTTATGAAAACTGGCAAAAAAAGGTATACAGGGCAACTTTCTGAGCCCAATGAAAGAACTGCTCATCCATGCACAGATAACCTACTCTTTCCTAGTTATCTGTCTTGCAGACTTCTATTGTCATCGACAAGTTTAAAAACGCAGGGCATGGTGGGTTCAGAGCGTTTTATTAGAGTTTCAGGAAATTGTTTTTGCACAAAGGATACGATACGATCGGCTCTTTGGTGTACACCACGCATGCGTGAGATCACTGCTGCCTTACCATAGCCCAGTGTCCGAACCGTAAGCTGTGATAGTGCGGTCGAAGCAGAAGACATCATGAGCGTCTCGACTCGTTCACAAAACGTCTGTTTCGCTGGGGGAATAGGCTTGCTGAATTTTCAAACACGAATAAAAGCATTCATGCTTGTGCCTGGAAGAAATGTCACGGTAGCGGTGAAAGAATCAAGTCAAAATCTCGACAAATAAAACAGAAAACAAGCGAAACGTGAAGAAGACAACAATGCTTTCTTAGATTCATGTTGTTCGTTTGTCTCAGTTTACCGGAATGTGGCATAGCTCAATTGTTGATGAAGGCGCTGACGACATGGGTTCAAACCATGTCCGATGAACCAGCCTTTAATTGTTAGGGTGTCCGGGATTTGCAGCGCGGAGCGAAGATGAGCTACATCGGATATGTGAAGGCAATGTTGGCGTAGCACATCCACTTCATCCATCGACGCGATGTCGAACTGTCGAACGTCCCTAGTCTCACCGTGAAAAATCTATTTTTTTTGGGGTAGCCAAGTCAAATGAAAGAACTTTTACTAAGCTTTTCTCGCCGAATAAAGCCAATTCGTACTCATAGTCAAAAAGTTCTAGCGCCATGATTGCCGCGAAGATCATATGCTCTTTTAGTATGTTAATTTGAAGACCTAGGCAACAGCGGCAGCTTCACAAGAAACGGAAGAGCGCTAAATCCCGACGTAATTCTCAACGTTAAAAAAAAAAAAAGATGGCAACGAAAAAAGGGGGAACGAGCTCCACGCTCGCCGTCCGCGAGTGCAGGCCACGATCTCGTCTGCATGCCTGTCATCCTGCTGCTTCCGCTGGTACTCGATCAGTTTGTTCTATTTTTAATAATATGCCGACCAAGAAATAGTCACGTGCTGACTTCAGTGGATAATGGCGTCGAACTGGCTGGTAGTTAATCACTCCCTTTTGCATCTTTACCTGGAAGGACCTATGTTGCCATCTGTTCCGCTGTGAGTTTTCAGCACTCTTCTCATTTGCTACAATTGCCTCCGTGCATTACTATCATGCACAATACCGACATCGTCTACGCTTAGGGTTTACGCATTAGCTTCTTGCACATGATGCGCCGATCGAAGCTGCGATCAAAACTGCCATGCTGGCAGCGTTTCCAAAAGCTGTCCATTAAGCATCGCCAATACTTGATCCTCTTGAGCAGCTCTGTTCTTTTGAATTGATGCTCCGTCTTAGTTGCTGGGTCGGGTGAGCACGTTAATCTTTTCCCAAGCAAGATATCACCTGCGGGTATCGGCTTCGGCTCCGTGGAGCCTGTGCTGTCCATTGTGAAAGATTGGGAGTTGACTATTCCTTCAACTTTGGTCAAAACAGTGGATAGTTCTTCAGAGGTTATACATGCCCTCCCCAGCACTTTCGGTAGGGTTGCCTTTGCCCTTCGCACGAACCTCTTCTACGAGCCTCCCCACCATGGTGCACTGGGAATAATGACCTGTCTTGTTATTCAGTTGTTGGCAAGATGAGACATTAAAACTTCTTTAGTGCGTTGTCAGAACAAATCGTTGTTGGTTATCCTCTCCGTGGTGTGACACGCCGAAAGGCCAGTAGAAAAGCTTCTGTAGACATTGCAGAGACAAGTTCAAGATGAACGGCGCGAGGTACTACAAAAGTGAAAAGTGCGACGTATGACCTCACGCTACCACTTGATGGCCTGACGTACAAGGGACCTGCGAAATCTACGCATACAACATTAAAAGGCGCGCCTTGCGTCACTCGGTGAAGGAAATGTGGAGCCTTTGCAGCTGCGTCAGCAGTGAGGTAGAACCTCTTGCATAAACAGCAGCTGAATATAACATTTTTTTACTAATCTTCTTCCTCCTCACCTATAATCCAAAGTAGTTCTCAGAGTTGCGCAGACGTGTCTCGTGCTGCTCCGTGAAGAACTTGGGAGTGTGCGTTCTGTACAACCAGAGTTGTGAAGTAGTGCTCACTTGGCATTATGATTGGATGTTTCACGTTGTCCGATGCTAGCAGCATCTGAAGCCGGCCTCTAACCCGGAGAACAATATCCTTATCTAAGAATGGACTTACCTCTGCCACAGAAGATTGCTTGTGAACATTTTCTTTTTCTACGAGACATTTTACCTCGTCTGGGTAAGTACTGTCCTAAACGTTGTTAATCCAGTATAGTTCGGCCCCAGCTTTCTCCTCGGCACTCAGCGGTCCACTTAACGGTTTGCCCATTCGACAGTTCTTCAGAGATCGAAGACATCACGCCGTCACTCTTAAAGCCCGAGGAAGTTTGCTGTACCTCGTCGGATCCAACAGCGGTTCAGGTGTTGTGAAGAGCTTTTCTCTCTTCTTCCAATAAGTATGTATCTTCTTCTTAATTTGACCTCAGATCTGGCCATTTATTTTCATGTTCAGTCTACTACATTGGTCCTGACAACCATACATCTCTCGACACCAGTCCGGATCCTGCGAAGCTGAGGGTAAGCAAATCCTCTGGATTGTCACTCCCCGGACAGTCCCTCCAACAAGAAGGATCATTGTTTCTTTGTATCGCCGTAACTCGGTTGGTCACGAATGTTTTCCACTTGCTAGAGTCGCTCTTGAGCCATGCCATTGTGAGGAGAGAATATCTCCACAGTGTATATTCGTACGAAATGTCTGGGATGGTCTCCTCAAGATATCGGTGCACTCTCGACGCGATGACGGCTCAGTAGGTTCCAGGGGAGGAAGCGTCTGCTTTTTGATTGGAGCAATCAGAGCCTTTGCCAATAAAAGCGCAGGCCGTTCAGGTGCCAATAACTTCTTTGTACGTACGCTTCAGCTTCATAGGCACTTGGGGTTGCCTCGCGAAAATTATGAATCCGGGTGTCCTTGCACTGTCTTCCCTCGAATACAAATCTGGGGATGACAAGTGCATTCTTTTTTGGCACTTCACGACACCCTCCTTGCCATTCGTTCTTCATATCCTGGAGGACAGCACTGTCCCACATGAGTCCTCTCTCCCACATCTTCTGAAAATGTGACTTCACTCAGACTGTGAAGGGCCCCAAGACTCCCAGGGGATCAAACATCCTAGATGCGGCTTGTAAAACGAATCGTTTGGTGTGATATTTAAAATCTAAGAACATTAGTAGATTTGGCAACGCAAACTTCAAGACAACCTTTTCTGGATCCCAGTGAATTCCCAGAACCTTTATCGTTCTTTGTTCGAAGAGAGGTGTGGAGTTTTCTGGATTTGTCTCTTCTTGAGGTAGAAGATCTCTCAGTGCTTGTGAATTCGTCGCCCACTTTCGGAGAGTCATTCCTCCGTCCTGCATATTAGACTTGGCGTCACAGTATAACTTGATGGCTTCTTCGTCGGTACCTGTGCCAGTAACCAAGCCGCCCAGATAGAAGAAGTTACAAAGTACGTCGTCCACTTCCTTCTTCTCTGTGGGCAGATTTCTCGGGTGTTGGAGGATCGTATCCGTCAGAATAGACTACAGGTAACGGTAAAAGGAACCCTCGTCATCATCTACGCCTGTACCGCTTCATCCTTAAAATTCGAATGCGGTAGTTTTTGAAAACAGAACAAATGGAATGCATTTCTGTTTTTGTTTGTTACACATATTTGAATAAATGACATTGGGATGCCTGAGGTTATGGCAAAAATGGCTCTTCCTAATTCACAAAAAATTTCCAAGAAGGTCTTGCTAAAGGTTGTCGCCCTTCTCCAAACATTTGTTCAGGCACTTGCACCCAGCTGAGTGCGAGGAGGCATCGAAAACGACTATAAGTCGTGTCATCAGCGCATTTTGTTCTGGTGACTTTACGGTGTGGCATGAAAATATTCTGCCTTCGTCACCGGCCGTCTTATTCGGTAACACTTCTGCGTGAACCGTTATCAGGTACTATTCTATAGCTTCGACGTAATGAAGGATTAGGGAGTAAGTCCTATAGAGTCTACTTACTAATTTCCGAAGTCTCGTCATCGCTAGATACTTGTTGTCCTTAAAGACGCCTATATTGTCCTGCCAGGGTACAGCCACTTGGTACTGTGAGCCAGACCGTCGAATGTTCTGCTCAAACGTGCGCATCACTTGGCTTGTTTCACACTTTTGGTCTCGTGAATCTGTTACTGCCAGGCTCTCTAACTCCCAGAATGATCGGAGAGCGTCTTCAACTTGTTCTCTGCCGGTCATCAACAGTACAAAGACGACTAAGCTAGATTGGATTCTTTGCGACTTCAGGAAAGTCCAACGCAGCTTGGCATTTAATGCAGCAAGCGGGCTGTAGATCTTGCTCTGAATGACTTCACCAGTCATAAAGCCACAGATTTCGTGAGAGCCAATCAAAATACTGATGCCTGGTTCTGTGGAAACCGCTGGAAAGATGAGGCGATCGCCGATGAACTTTTCATGTTTCTCTATTTCGGCTAGAAGACTGAATCTGTCGTTAAAATAGATATGTCTTGACATATCACCGGGAACTCGATCGCTTCAATCCCGTATGGGTCCATTTTGAATTGGCTTTTAAGTTATAGCTCCACTGCATGACGTTTCCTGCTCTCTTGAGTCGAAGCACACTCCAACGCGTTGGGTGCTATCTTAGTGTAGCCAACGCACTTAAGCTGAAGTATCTTGGCAGATCCTTGGTGACAAACGTCTGCTGGCTGGCTCCGTCGACCGCAGCTTTAATAAACATGCAGGAGGTACCGTTGACAGCTGAAGCCCGGAAAGTTTTCAGAAGTGCTACTCCGGACCTTCCGATATCTCGTTGGTTTGATGTAGTACAAACCGTCATGCTGCTTTTTGTATCATATTTGCTTTCTTTGGCTCTTATTCATTTCGGGTCGCACATGAACTTAGCGTGTATTCTGCCGCAAGTGGCACAGCTTATTTTTTGTTAGCAGTCTCTTCCTCGATGGCCACTGAGAGTGCATCTAAAGCACCTCATCCATTTTTCCGAACGCTGTTTTTTCTGGTCTAGGGAAAGAGCGGAAAAACAGTCAGCAGTAGTGTGGTTTTTTTTCGTTGCAAAAACAGCATTTCGTTTTAAGTGGTGGCGGTTTGTTGTAGAGCACCGATGCGGTCGCTCTAGAGGATTCAGGTCGAGAAATGTTGTCCTCATATCTCGTGATCTTTGAATCCTTCATTTCTGGGGTCATAAACTCGCTCTTTTGCCGACTTTCGCGCTCGATAGATAGAAAACCATGCAGTCCCTACTGTTCTGAGCGGTCAGGTGGCGGCTGCTGGCACCAGGCAGGGCAGTCGCCGCAGAAAAATGAGCGGTTTTGTGGTAGTTCACAGCGATGTAGCGTGGAAGAGCTCGCATTAAATTATTGAAGAGCCTAGATGAAAAACGTGAATTACATCCAATGTCTGCAGGCCTCGTATATTGATATGAACCTAGTCAAATATCGTTCCTAGACCCGAGGTATTGTTGGCTGATTTAACAGGTGAAATCAGCCTCAATGTGGAGAAATAGTCCTGCCTCAATTGTTTCTTGTCTCCAAAACGTCAATGGAAGACATCTATTGTAACCACGTAGCAAGTATATCTCCTTCTTAATCCAGCAACAGCTGCTTCCGCTTCTCCGCTCAAGTACATTCGAAGGTAGCCGAACTTTTTCCTGGTGGGCAATGTTAGGTTCTTGTGAATCGCTTGATCGAATTACTCCCAAAATGCAAACCACTTTGAGAGTTCACCCTTGAATGGCATAACGGTGAGCTTCGGCAACCTAGTTCGCGCACGTCTTATGCTTCGGGCGTCGGTTGGCTGACGACTAGATTCCCCAGGGACCCCTCATGACGATATCTGGTCTAGATCTGCCCTGTAATGGAAGGCACTGATGGGGCAGCCGCTCCATCTTCGTACTGAACGACTGCCTCAAATTCGGTTTCGAACAAACCATCCGGTATTTATCGCTCAGACACAGCGTTCAACCTTCTGAGCTCATCGTTCTTGGCGCGCAATCTTTCCGTTATGGTGGTCATTTGGCTAATCGTTGAATCTTGAATTTGCAAGAGAGAACTCGCCTCGTTGATGTGTAGTGTGTTTTTGTGCACGTCGGGTTGTTATATTAGTCTTTAACCTTTTCATTGGGATCCACTGCTCTGCCGAGTCTTTTCGTGGGTTGTCCCGGTCCTTTATTACCGGGTTTCGGCACCAAATGTTGAGTTGAAGACCCAGGAACAAAGCGCAGCTTCACAATAAACTGAAGAGCTGTAATTCACGACGTGCGTTCTCATTGTTAGAAAAAAAAAATGGTCAAAAAAGGAGGAACGAGTTCCACGCTCGCCGTCCGGGTGTGCAGGCCCCGATTTCGTTGGCATGCTTGCCATCCTGCTGCTCTCTTCTTCGCTGGTACTCGACCAGTTTGATCTATTTTCAACAAGCAATCGAACTGTTTAGTCACAGTGGGGACACCGCCACCACATTTGGCGCTCCCCTTCTAGCAAAACGGAACAACACATGCCTAGTTCCACAAATTTAGTTTCAGGCTATTTCCGAAAAGGTAAGCGTTTTACAGCGGAGCTGTTAAGGGCTAGTTTCCCCAATATCGTGTCCGTGGACAAACAAGTGTCGACACAAAACTTCAGACAGCTACCGCCATTCATAAATGACAGCGGCTACGAGACAACCGGCTTGCCGGTTGTCTGGTTACTGCCTTCACTCATAGATGGCGGCAACCTTCTAACATTTCCACTCTGGTTTTCCCCAGAGTGGAGAGGCTGAATTTCTCTAGGCGTCGTCCTAAAATCGTTCTCGAGGTGGTCGCAGATGGAGTTCTTAAGGTCTATTTGTTAGCGTTTGTCCTGTGTGCTTCTTCGTCTTTTTGTCCCGTCTCTTTTGCGCTATTTTTAATATGAATGTCCACTACCAAATTGCCCAGCCAACCAAGCTTTTACAATACATTTCTTAAGGTCGCCCTTGAGGTCGACCAAGAGGTTGTCCTCGAAGTCGTCCTAGACGTCATCTATGAGGTCGTCCAACACGTCGTTCCTGAGGTCGTCCTAGAAGTCGTCCTTGAGGTCATCCAAGACGGCGTCCTTGAGGCAAAGGTCAGCGTTTTAGGTCGCCCTGACTCACCCTCACGGCCACAGTCACCTAAGCCCCTCACTCATCCTCACCTTCACAGGTACACTCACCTTCAGCCCATCACTCACCTTTGTCCTCACAGTCACACTCAGCTTCACCCCTTCACTCACCCTCACTGAACCTCACGGCCCTCACGCACTCATGGCCCTCACGCCCCTCACCGCCCTCACGCACTCATACCCCTCACGCCCTTCACGCACTCATGGCCCTCACGCCACTCACCGTCTTCACACCCCTCACTTACTCATACCCCTTACGCACTCATGGCCCTCACGCCACTCACCGCCCTCACGCCACTCACCGCCCTCACGCCCCTCACACACACACCGATTGCTGTAATTTGCCATCATCATCATGAAATTTTATTTTTCTTGCAGTATTTAGACACACAATTACGCGCTGTAATCGTGTTTTAATGCATTTAAATCTCTTTGAGGATACTAATGTATCTTTCTGAAACAGTTTATTTCCAAAAACGATCAATTTCAAACCAGAACCAAGTCTATTGTTGTCATCATCACCATGACGAGGTATCACGTGAAAATATCACGTCCCTGACTGGATGCAGCCGCTTCAAACATCTTCGAATTGCTCCAAGTTGCTCGTTTGTTTTGAGCCGGACTCGATCTCTGCAATTCGTGTCGATCTAGAGAAAGCTAGGGAACAACTCGCCAGCCGCACTAAAATTACTGAGAAATTTGTTCCGTCTGAAAGGGGCCTCACGCACTCACCGCCTACACGCCCCTCACGCGCTCATGGCCCTCACACCCCTCACGCACTCACCGCCCTCGTGGCCTTCACCCCCCTCACGCACTCATGGCACTCACCACCCTCACGCCTCTCACGCACTCATGGCCGTCACACCCCTTACGCACTCACCGCCCTCATGGCCCTCACACCCCTCACGCACTCGCCGCCCTCACAGCCCTCACGGCCCTCACTCACCCTCACACTCATGAATTTTCCTGGTTCAGAAACTCACTCACCCTCACCTCACCCGCGAAGATGAGGGTGAGCGAGGGTGAGTGAGGGCCCTCATGAGTGAGGTTTGCCGAGGTATGCCCTGAGGTCGTCCTAGACGTTGTCCTAGACGTTGTCCTTGAGGCGCCGTCCTTGAGGTCGTCCTGGACGTCGTCCTCTAGGCATCGTCCTAGACGTCGTAAAGGTAACAGCTTCGCTGGTCCTCCATCTTTACGTGAAGCGGAAGTGCCCTAGATTTTTTTCCCTTCAGTTCTATGAAATTACCGAACACCGTCCCCCCCCCCCAGAAAAAACAAACAAACAAACAAAAAAAACATGCTATCTTTTTACCCACTTTACGAAGCTATTGCGTATTGCCGTTGCCAGGGAGCGCGACCTGCCCCGATTGTCCTGAATCGTCTACAGACGCGGTTCTCTAAATGTCGTTTTATGAAAAACAGTCGGTAGAGCTCGTGATCCGAGGTACCGATCGTTTGGTCTATCGACCGTGTTTAATTCCGGTTCTCTAAAACTCTTTATTACCCCTACGAAGCAAATACGGTTGAGGACATTGCCGATAAAAAAAAAAAAAAAAAAGCTGAAGATGCAAGTACGACGAAAAAGTGCGAATATAATTAACCACGTCCTGCGTGTCTCAAGCTCTCAATGGGTATTACAAGACTTAACCTAAACGATATGGCCATAAACAACCCCGATTTCTGCACTCTACCGCTTAACGTCACGCACGAATAAACCTGTTTTTTGGAGTTCCTAGTGTACTCCGAGTTTCCGAGTTCTTCGTTACCAATTTAACACACACGCCCGGAATTCGTAACCTCTTTGTCCATCCCAGATTCGATAGGGTCACCCGGCATTTTACTCTGAGCTCGACGGTCACCGGCGCATGCCCGGCCTTCCCGAAACCCGGGCCCTTGAAGGATAAGAGCTGAAGTATTCATGACCGCCTTGATGCGCCCGGCTTTCTCGCGGGGGGGGGGGGGGGGGGGGCGGCCTGCGAGTGGAGCGTCCCAACTTTGAATTATGAAACAGGAACCCGCCAACGTCGCGCTAAGTGCCGCTCTCTCGACGTGGCAGCCGAGAAGCAGTTGCCGAACGCGTCATCGGAGCTGCCGCGCCGCAGAACTTCAAGCTTGTGGATGAACGAGATTTGGTTCGGTCGCTCTTTGTCGTGCGGTGTGACTCGAGCACAGAGCTTCAGCAGAGGGACCCTTCGAGTTTTCAGACTCCTGAAGTCAGTATAGACCTTGTTTAGTGTCAAGCCACTCAGCTGTTCTTGCGCGAGTTACCGCAGTGAGCTCGTGGTGGCGTCGGTGCATCTCTGAATATGCATCGCGAGTTCTGAGCCACGATAAAGAGGATTCCTCAAGATGCACCGAGCGACACGAAAAAACGGCTTGGCATTGTTTTGTTCCATTGAGGTTTCCAAACATTACTGAGGCCTACCTGAAGCCTCCGACACCCTGTGTTGAATTCCTCTTTGCCGAACTAGATATCCCTTCTCATTTTATTTGTTCAAATGAATGTAGTACTTTATAGTTTAGGCGATTTTACCAGGAAACAAAAAAAGGCCGGTTGAATGGGAGATTATGTACGCCGTAATGTAAACCCGAGCCTGAACACTCATAAACATGCTCTTTGTTTATAACTTGTGACGCGTGTACTCTCCATCTTTCGGAGAAGCGAAGCTTTGGCCACACACGCGGGTCCCGTGTTCTGATGATATATACCTGTCGAGCACGTGCGTCTTTACACTGCCTGCAATGCTAAAACGATGCATTAGAGATGGTTGTCGTCGCTTTGCTCGCATTTAAAAATAAAACGAATACGAGAGGCATGAGAAGTGTTACACTTCCTGAGGTTCCTTAAATTCCAGACACACAGTTCGTGCATCTAAACAAAAGACACGGTAGTCGCTGAAGACATGAAGGCAAAATTATTTGCGAAAACGACTCAAACATGCTCGATGCACGTTCGCTCCGTACATACGTATGCTTTTGAACATTTCTGAGTACAATATTTATGACCAGTAGATGACGGGACTGTTATACAAGAAGCAAACACGTCTCAGAGGGTCTTTTGTATGAAGCGGCAGCAGTGCTACCGCGGCTTCAGCGTGTACTGCGCCATAGTGCAGTAGAAACATCAATGATAATCTTATTCAAGTCAGACCATCGTATTCTAGTCAGATCATCTTCAAAGAAGCGCACTACCAGGCTCCAAGTACCATGTGGTCGCGCTGAGAAAAATGATAAGCGCCTTTTTTTTTTAACCTTGACGCTGAATTACCACTTGAGAGGGGGGGGGGGGGGGGGGGGGAATGCAGTCGTCCTCATGATCTGGCTGACGCGATTAAATCAAGGCCAATGATCGGTGTTGATTGCTTTGCGGAGCAGTATACGTGCAGAAATTCCCGTGAGCGCATTGTCATTGTCACTTCGCAGAAGCGGCCCTTTGTTGCGAACATTTCATTGGACGAGCTCACGTAGCAAATTTCCGCAGCTGGCTCTCCGAATGGTCGCTTTAGGGGAAAGCTGACGTACAGTTATCATTTAGAGCTCGACTTCCAAAGGACAGAACCTTCCATTTGTTGCGATTCGGTAATATAGCACAATGTGCGGAGTGCAAGCCAAAAAAACTAAAATGTAGCACGGATCGTATAGAACGGTACATAAACGCAAACGCGCTTTCACGCTGTTGGCTTTCGAGAGTTTAGACTGAATACAAGGGAGAGAAACAAAAACAGAATGAAAGCACGCGGCGATGCGTTCTCCACTTGCGGTACAGTGCCACCCACTTCACGCTGGGACTGGTTGTAGACGAGCTGAAGTCGGCTGTGATTGACACGAATTGCTCTCCGGAAACTAAGAAATAAGGAAAAAACCAAGCCAGCAATAAAACGCGACAGGTGACAAAACGTCAAAGAAACCGCTTTCTACCCACGTCAGCGAAGAAACTAAAACGCCAGTCGGAAGCGCCCAGACGACCGTGGGGGTCGTAATGTCTTTTGCTGAACTGCCCCTGCACCAGACAGCGGCAAGGGTCTATCAAAATAAACAAGCTCGCCGCCATACCCCGCTCCCGCTTTCGTCTCGTGTGGCCGCTCTTTTCGCTCCGCTGTGGTTTAGATCTCGAGTCTTCGCCGGAAGCGTTGTTGTGGCCCTCCCCGCTGTCGTTCGAAGCGCCCGCACTTCTTTTCTTCTTCGGGTCGTCGCCAACCGAACTCCGCTTCACCTTACCATGGACCGCAACGGAAGCTACGAGCCATCGCAACCTATCCAGCGCCCTGAAAGTACCCCGTGACTAGGCGTCCCGCGCGTCGCTGGTCTCCACGTGACACTCGCACGGCGTCGGATTGGCTGCGACGGCTCGTTGCGTCCACCGAGGTTCGTCGTAAAATGAAATGAAGTATGGCAAAGTCCGACCATCGGCTCTTTTTTTTTTTTTTTTTTCTTCTCCAGCTCGGAGCCATTTCTTTTAGACTCGAAGAAACTGCGGTTTCCTCGAGGGATACGAATGCTTCCAAGTCACGAGCTGCAGATGTCAGGCCTGTCTTGCTGACAAATGTTCCCGGCGTCTTGTGCGGCGCTGAAGGTAGCTATTAGAGTGCGACGTTGCTTGTAGTCGTCCACGAGGGAGTTTTGAACTTCGTAACTCCGACGTAAGTCGGCCATGCTTTGTCCGCGGCATTTCTGTCCAGACGCTTCCCGGTAGCTGGATTCAAAATATATGCGTGTGCAGGTTTGTGATATAGAAGGGAACCCTATTCCGTTGGAATACAGAACGGTTCACACGTGACAGATGTAGCACTGTTAACGGCTGGATAAATGCTGGACTAATGATAAGGAGCAGAACATAACCGCGATGGCGTGAAAAGAAACACTGCTCGTACTTACTACGAGTTTTAGTTTCAGCATGGGGGCACCAGAAACTGGCCAGTAGGTTTATCTCCTGAGTGTTGTATTTGTGAACTCAGCTTGTACGTCGTGCGAAATTCGTTTTTTCCGCAGACTCCAGACATTGCCACGGTGCGATTATTACCAAGGCTGTTTATTAGGGTGCTACAGCGTTTTCTTCAGAGTCACCGATTTGCCCGAAAATTTGCTAGACATATCAACAAATATCCCTAAATAATCCCCCAAACATTGGGTCAAAATATTTTATTTTTCGCGAAGTCGCTGAGTTCACAATTTTGGTCCTCGCCGTGTTTTTCAAGGTGAAAGTCTCTACTGTCAACAATGAAAAAGTGACGTCAGCAGAAGGCAGTGGTTCACTCTCTAACTGTATACTTCGATCCCAACTGAGCACAAGCAGTTTTATGGTGCCAATTGAGTCCTTTGGAATCTCGCTTTAGCAGCTGCGCGGCAGCATGTGACAAATGCTCGGCATATTCAATCTTTAGACTTCCCGCTCGACCGGCAAGCCTGCCTCTTACTGACGTCACGGCACTGAAAAGGACGAGCATATTTAAATGTTTGTTTTGATATGATCGTCACTTACCGATTTCAAGATAACTATTCTCCATTTTGCGATACTGAACAGCATATAAAAAAGGGTAAAGGTCAATGATTCCGAAAATATAGTTAGTTGGGGTAGCTCGAAAAATCATCGCAGTACCCCTTGAAGAAATTCGTGCGGCACAGAAGCGTCAGTTAAACGAAACCCCAATGTTGTGAGCAACACAATACTCAGCCTAACAATCTGAGTCGGGTACTCGTGTTTTGAGTCTTCATATTGGGGTATTTTTTTGTTTGTTTTCTTGCGATGTTACTTTCCAGCCAACGCGTGTCAGGGAAACACTACCTAGGCAAGCCGTCAAAGCGATTTCACGTCCTGTTTTTTTTTCTATTTTTTTGTACATACCAACAAAAAAAAATCCTTGTAAAGTAATTAAGAAAAAAAAAATAAAGAAAATTTTTGTAACATGTCTGGCTGGGTTTCGGCCGATGCCTATTTTGCTCATCAAATAAGGTTTTAAAACTTCTCTATTGTTCTTTAAACAAAACCATTGAAACACATACTCTGTAAGTGCGTCATGATGACAGAAAAATATATCACCGAAAGACAAAAAAAAGCTTTATGCAAGATTTAGAAAACACCATCTCTTGTCTCACCAATTTTTTTCCCCCGTTTAAGTTTGGTTTTTATTTTTAAACGGTAGAAAACTGAGTTTTTGTTACTCTACTATTAATGAGGATACTACTTTTTATAAGATTTGACTCGTTGTGCCGCGCTGTTTTATTGTCGCTTTTCTTCCTCCCTCATAATAAACATGCAAAAATGCATGCATTCGAACCGACGACCATATTTTCAGTATGATACGAACACCCTTAACGGTGCCCGCAGCATTACCAAATGTTAGCTCTTCCGAACAAGGCGCCAGACACAAAGATATCAAGAACTACAACAAGAAAAGGAATAACCAGGAGATACATGTGCCGCTGTTCTGCGGAAGTAGCAAACAAAAAAAAAACCAGCAAGGTTCGAAATACTACATGCAGCGAAACCAAAGTGCGAAATGCCTATTGACAGAACTTCCCGCTCCAACAGTGGAAGCCCGCGGTGGTTCACGCAGAAGAGCCGGCGCGCACACCGGTACACAAAGAACCCGAAGGATATACGCAGGAACACAGAGGCGCATTCGCAAACAAAGAGGCCTGCTCTTCCGTTAGTAAGGTACACAGTCGAGATGGATCACATAAAAAGACTTCTTATCGCGTTTTGAATAAAGTATTTACGTATTTTCGTTGTTAGCCTTCCGCGCGGGAGCGCTGCGAGATATTCAGAAACACGGGGGAACGCTCTGTGCGCTCGTAACTCCACTTACCATTCGGGATGGGAGTCGATTAAAAATTTAAACCGACTAACCACTACAACATTACAAAAAAAAACAAAAAAACAAGCTAGTTGGTGGTGATTTATGGTAATAGAACCCGAGACCGTGAAGGGGGCGAGACTCGTCCCATTCTGTGTTCCTGAGTTTCGGGGTTTATTACCATGACTATCCATTACCCTAAAATAAAATAATTCATCGAATAATAGCGGCGGTGTAAGAAAGAAGTCCACATTAAAAACAAAAGTGCCTATTTTTTAAAGTGTGATCAGTGACGGAATTATGAGACCTTTGACGCACTACCTCTACATAAAAGGAAAAACAATATAAAACAATATATTTCACATATTTAATTTTTTACTTTTATAGGCGCTAGATTGCAGTGATATAAACTGCAAATTTTTTTCTTCTTCACAGATATTTTCAACTCTCAATCAAACCGATAAACCGGAAAAAAAAGTTTATCCCGATTAAAAAATGATTAGTTTAATCGGAAGGATATATTATTAGTTGCCCAGTCGTAGTTATTATATATAGGTGTGGAATAATATTTGTAGAAATCATCAAGCAGAAAAAAGCCGCGGGGGGGAGGGGGGGGGGGGGGGGGGCGTTGCGAAGAAGTGGTGCATAAAAACATATAATAAAAGTATTACGTAATTCTCCTGTTCTTATTGTGTATCTACGTCCGTCTCCGACATTAAAACTAGGGCTTTTTTCAATTGGGATGACGATGAGATCTGGTCTCGAAAACCAAAATGTCAACTCCTGAAGGAGGTGAACTGTAATCCCCTAATAACAACTTTGTTTATTTTTTTATGTTAATCTGTAAACATAAATTCTTCGACTGACGATCACTGGGATTCATCCGATGGAAATACGTTAGCACTAGTTCTTTCTCACCCCCTTTTTATTGCTTTCAAATCTACTATTAATGCAAAACAAATTAGGTTATATTGCGGGTGCCTCACATACAGATCGTACTGAACCATTTATTATTTTCTAGATATCAAATGCGAATATAATTATCGCTTACTCTGTACCCTTTGTTTCTCATCCCCCACATTCATAGACTTTTTAGAGCGCGGCGGTTTCCAGCCAGAGCGGCGTCGGCGTCGGCGTAACCGGGGGGGGGGGGGGGGGTCACGTGACCCCCCCGAGGTCACGTGTCCACCCCGAGGTCACGTTATCCCCCCGAGGTCACGTGACCTCCCCCCCCCCTGAGGTCACGTCACCCCCCCGGGGTCACGTGACTACCCGCAGGTGACGTGACCCCCCTCAGTACCCTTTCCTACTCCTCCTCAAGAGCTGCGCTCCAATTCGGCGTTACAGGGATTTGTAAACGGCTTTCATTTTTTTTTATATTTAATTTCTAAGCTTGAGAAACATGACAGTAATATAAACACAGGCCGTGTAGGCATTTGTCTCCCTCCTCGGTGCCGCGCAAATTACAACCTACAGTCATTACATTACAAAGTACCATACGTGTTAAACAAATGTTTCAGGAACAACATAAAAATCTACACAATTGGCAAAAAAAAAAAAATCTCCACACCTACTGTTTTAACTATCGATAACAAACTTTGGTTTTCTGCAACTTCAGTGTTATGTGACTTTTACTTTTCTTATCTTCCTAATAAAGTGTTTTATATGTCTCTTGTCCGAACTGCTGCCATGCATAAGGGGAACTTAGACACATTCAAGCTGCTTTTAGCAGCTTTTTGTCTGGGGAACCCTACAGTATTTCTGGAAAAAAATAAGGTTTATTGTATTGTATTGTATTGTATTCGTTTATCAGGGCTTTCGTCTCGTGTAATAATGCCTTTCATCTTCGCTTTCGGCTGCACGAGTCCGTCGCCTTGAATCTGCGGCAGCAGCCAAATGACGCTTACGCTCTCCTCTTTCTCAACCTGACGTCGCCGACGCGTGGCCTCGGCTTTCTTGCGTGGTCGCTCTTGGATACGGTCAGCCATATCATTCGTGGAAAGAACCACATCCATCGCCGGACCGGCAACTGAGCTGGGCCGCATTCCAAAGCGGCGCTGAGCCTGCTCGTCTCTGGCTCAGCGCCAGCTGTGCGACGCTCGTATTTGTCCGAAGCGCTGGCGTCAGCACGCGTCACTACCTCCCTCTCTCCCCGGCGCCGTTGTGAGATATTGGCTGCGTTTACATGGATGCGACCGTAGTGCATGGAATTGAGATTTGACTCTTCTGATCGGTAGTAGATGGGTAGAGGAGCAAGAAGTAGGGAGAGAGTGTGCGTGCGACTGGTGCCTGCTCAATTCAAGGCGCTACGATCTGATTCATGTAAACCCAGCCACAGAATCTGTAAACACGATACCTCCTCACCACCCCAGTCCCCTCGCGAGGTCATAGATTGCACTGACAAACGGACGCACGGACTGACATCGGCGGGTTTTCGTGAAAACGAGCTTTCTAATGCTCAGTTGTTTTAATAACGAAGCGCACGTGCAATAGCCTTTCAACGTCTAGATTATAGTTTATTTTGTGGACAGTTTATATTTGGTTTACATAATAAGCTTACTTCCGGAATTCAGCACAATTGGTGATTATGAGTCCTGAAGACAGCAACCCGACTAATGTCGAGTTGCTAAGGGGATGAGTTCAGCTAGTTCATTATGATACAATGCGGGTGGAACCAGCTGAACAATGAAGGAAGGAGAAACAGAAAAGACAACCACTCGCTGGACTACCAACTATTTTAATAGGTCGTCTTCCTCTTCTAATAAATCTTATGAGTATAAATTTTTTTCTCTAGGTGTGTTTTTTTCTTATTCCTATCTTTACTTAGCAGAGAGGGCGCCCTTCAGAAAGAGCTTTTCTTGCTGATGCAGGGTTATTGAAGCTGAGCTCACGCAGTTTTCTTCTTGGTTGTCTATAGCCAAGGCCTACAACATCTCCCTTGCAAGCTGGTTTTTATGGTGCCCTATGATGCTGGCTTGCTCAAGCTTTGGTTTGCACTTGCAAGTTCGACAATGGGCAGCGAGGTGTCGAGGTCCCGCGAGATTCTTAACGTTGGCCACATGTTCACGTGCACGGTCGTTCATGCATCTCCCGGTCTGTACAATATAGCATCGTCCACGTGTTAACGGTATGCTGTAAACGACTCCTTTTTGGCACGGAAGGTATTTTGTCTTTCGAAACGGACAAAATGAAAGACAACTGTCTTTCATGTCCGTTTCTGTATGATTAATCTTGCGGCATAGGGAATAAGTCTTATTGGGAGCCGAGCACACAACTTGAACGTTTTGCCGGCTTGCTATTTTTTTCAATATGTGGGTGTACCTTCGCAGTACATTCACGTACTGCGAAGTACGTGAATGTACGAGATTACTGCGAAGGACTTCTTTGTTTTCCTTGCTTGTTCTTCACTTTGGTCATTGTTCCTCTTGACACTGTGGCATATTTTTTTTTTTTCATATATGGAGGCCAATAAGGTTTGTTCGGATATCCGGCGTTGTGGAGTCGTGAAATCTGCATCAAAGCTTTGGGGCTTGAGGGGGGCAGGTCTTATTTAGGCTTGCGGAAAGGGCTGCGATGGCCACTCCTTGCTTAACATTTTTTGTGTGTTCGGAATCATAAGGAAAAAGCCCTTTTCCCGATCGTGCTTGGTATTGCCAACAGACGTACCCTGCTTGGAATTTCAACGCCAAATCAAATCAACGGCCTTCAGAAAAGCTTTTCTGAAGGGCACCCTCTTTGCTAGGTAAAAATAGGAATAAGAAAAAAAACACAACTAGAGAAAAAAATAAAAGATACGCATAAGATTTTGTAGAAGAGGAGGACGATCTATTAAAATAGTTGGTAGTCCAGCGAGTGATTGTCTTTTTTGTTTCTCAGTCCCTCATTGTTCAGCTGGTTCCACCCGTAATGTCGAGTTGAAACGTAGCAAACAAGCACCGCAATTTTCTATCGCTGTTACGTTAAACAGCAACCCAAGAAACGCAGCTCGCGGTGAGTCCTGGGGGGCTATGTTGCACGTTTTGGACTCCCAGGAGACTAGGGAGAAGGAAGTGACGTCAACAACGCTCTTTGGATGTTGATTGGTGGAGTCGCTGATGACGCGTTGCGTGGTGCTGCTAAGATACGTTAATTCACACCTACGTCACGTCCTTCTCCCTAGTCTCCTGGGAGTCCAAAACGTGCAACATAGCCCCCCTGGGCACCCTTATCACTCCTCAGCTAATGAGGTTGCGGCATCATCCGATAAGAATCAGCGACCAGGAAGAGTGAAAAATGGAAGCGACGATCTCTGTTTCTGAAACTGTCAGTGATCATACACACCCTAAGAAATCCGGTGTTTCTACTTTCTCGATTAGAACTTGAGATTGGCCAAGCGCTAGCATTTAGGAAGGAAGCTCGGCGAACGACGAGGCTATAAATGTGTCTAAAACTAAAAAGAAAAAAAAAAGTCTGCAATCTGACATTGAACATCGCGTAAGCACATGAAACATTTGGCCGCTCAATGTCGCAGCGCAGCATTTTTTTTATGGGTTTAAACATTGTTCTGTCCACATCATTTGCCGACCCTATTGAAAATTCCATCAAGGTACGTAATTTGGGACACTGACTGCCAGTCAGCAGCCTTAGTGGAACGTGATGGACCATCAGACGTCATCTGATGGTCCATCAGATGACGTCTGACTGCCACTGCCAAGGGATTTTCATCAACAAGGGCAGCATTTATATAAGAGTAAAGCTATACGCACTCATAAATATCGCCAAATGCCTCGATAAAACAAAATGTTCGAGAAAAAAAAAAGAAAAAAAAAAGCACGACAACCCCGGATTCGAGCCCGCGACCACTTGCGTACAAATCGCACACCGTAACCGCTATGCTATGCACCGTTTTTGAAACGATTTCAGTAATCGTTTTATACGAGATGCTTCGGCTGCAAATGCAGTTAAGCCGTCAGCATGTTATGCAAAGCACTCGTACATCACTCGCCGTACTTCAGTTCTACTCACCTGCCATGTAGAGTACTTTCGCATCGTAGAACGATCCTTTTGTTCGCGCGTCACCGGCCCAGTAAACCTGGTACACCTTGTCGTCTTCAACTACACCGCTAAAGTTCCTTACATCGTCGGAACTCACAACAGGCTGGGTCTTGTCGGGTAGAAATTCTACTAAAACATAAGATATTGTAGAACCCTGGCAGGATCGACAGGTTGGAGCAAGGGGGCAAACAAAACGAGTCGAGAGCGATCGTTCATGAAAGCTCGGCGAAGCGGCGAAGCCTCTATGGGCGAAGCGAAGTGTCGTTTTCGGCGCTTCGGCGGGCTTCTGATCATAGTTGTCGGTCGGTTGCGTGTCAAATATCTAACGTCAGCGGTTTTATGGGCTCACGTCCCGAAATCGTTTTCTCGTGCATAGATTACTTTTCGTATTCATAGATTTAACGAAATAGTGGTGTCCGAACGAACTTTACGTCCTTTGACCGTACGTCTGTCTGCACGTCAAAGCTTTTTGACGTACAGTCAGAGACAATCGATGTACAGTCAGAATCGCCACCAAGACATCCTGATGGAATTTCGCGGCGGCCGACTGCCACCAGGAAACCATCAGAAAGCCGACAAGCAGAGTCTGACTGGAGTTTGACTGTCGGTCAGAGTAACTTGTTGGCCAATCAGACATGCTTGACGTACAGTCAGGCACAGTCAGCGGTCCACTAGAAAACATTGACTGCCAAACAGGGTTACATTGATGGATTTTTCCTTCGGGGAGGTCTCTTCGTAGTTTGCAACAATTGACCCTCCCAAGTGCTGCGCGATAAAATAGACGTGCTCAATTTTTTGTTTCAAGCGCATACACTCTAAAAAATTTTTGTGCGTCTACTTTCACGCACAACACTCGGAGAGCCAATCACCACAACTTACGGAGGCAGCTCAGCGAATGACAATGCCGAAACATCTATTTAGACCAAAAAACGCAGTCTGAGTTGTGACATTAAGCAATGCAAAACGTCACGCTTGCATTGCTTAATGTCACAACTCGGACTGCGTTTTTTGGTCTAATCATATGTTTCAGCATCGTCATTCGCTGAGCTGCCTCCGTAAGTTGCAGTGATTGGCTCCCCGAGTGTTGTGCGGGAAAGCAGACTCACGGGCCTTTTTTAGAGTGATAGTAAGGCCATTATTACAGGAAAGTACATGCCAAAATGTCTGCCCCATTGCGGAAAACAAAAAAAGCACGAGCGTCTGTTTGTCTTTCATGGGCAATGAACCCTTTTCAAAAGTCCGTCAAGCAACATTGGTGGTCGCCATTGCTCGGACACGAATTGGATCCGACTTCTGGACAAACGCTGACGCGTGCCTCGTGTCCAATACATGCCCAGAATATATGATTGAGCAATGGCGATGAGGCGTTGATGCGGACTTTTGGAAAGGGTCTATAGGCGATTACAAGCACGGCATCTAGCCGCCGTCATATGTCTGCTCGCGCGGGCAAGTACGTGCAATTGAAGGCTCCCCAAAGCTATGTTCACGGAGACGCGCTCCATGCGTGCACATGCTTGCACACAAGGGGCACCAATGAGACGCCATGCTTGCAGTTGTCTATTGGAAGGTTAATGACTTCACTCCATCGAGGTAGATCAACAAACAACGAAGTCAGAAACAACGTTTTTGCTGATAACACATTCTACCGTGTAATACTGAGCATGACGTGTCACGGTATGTTGTCACGCTCAATGCCACAATGCGGACTTAGTTCATATACATTAGCGACGTGCGCGACCAAGATCGTCGCTGTAGTCGAAGTTCCCGATTGGCCAAAAAATTGTTTCCCATATTATCATAATGCATGACTAATCGCCGGTTCAGAGCGAGGCAAATTGTGCCAATCGCGGCGAGGCAGATGCAAATCCTGCTAATCGCGGCGGGACAAATCCTGGACGTGACGTTGGGAAAGGATACCATAAGAGGGCGCCGCCGAAACATCTCGGCGCTAAAACGGCCACTGACGCAGGCCGGCGTCATTTTGTTCTCGCTTCTTTGTTCGATCTTGCGTTATTGCGACCTTATTTGACGTGGAGCGATGATAAGCAGCTTAAAACTGGCCACGGCGCCGTGCGTTTCTCAAGTTGTCACTGAGTATATAAAATATAAGTTATAATAGACTTTCTTTCCGATCTCTTTCATAAATCGCAGCGATTAACCCTCTTTGTGTTGTGTGGAATAGTGGATGCACAGCCGTTTTTCAGACTTACCGCTCATTCACACTGGGAGCGGATCCGCGTTCGCAAAGCGGTTGCGAACGCGGTTGTATAAAGATCCAGTACAATTGCACGCGCACTCGATGACATCAAGCGCGCGTGCAATAGTACTGAATCTTTATACAACCGCGCTCGGAACCGCTTTGCGAACGCGGATCCGCTTCCAGTGTGAATGAGCGGTAAGAGCTAAACATCTTGCGGCTGGAATAGCAGGCTCTAGGTTTGGTCCCATTGCAAAGAAAAACTCGAGTCGTGGCATTTTCGTACTAACATAGTTTTATCGGAGAAGGGTCTGAGGTAAAGCTCGTTTACACTCCAACGTCAAGCGAAGTGCAGCACGCCAGATGCGGCTTTCATTAGCCTACACTCTAAGAATTCCCTGCGGGTCTACCTATCCGCAAAACGAGTGTTTTGCGGGTAAGTGGATGCGAAGGCATTTCTTAGAGTGTACGAATACAATCAAAATCTGTGGGCGATGCGAAAGAGGGCTTTCGGGCGGCCGCGCTACGTTGGATTATACATGATTATTTAGTAAACATTGCGACGCGTTTATTCAAACCCCCTCTAAGAATGCAATAATCCCGGGGTTTTCACAAAAGAAGCGCCACATGTTGAAGTGTAGAATCATATTGCATATTTATTTGAAGTGATTAAGAAATATCACGTAGGACAGGCACGGCAAGTATTGTATTGCGATGATAAACTTTCGGTTTTGCTAACGTTCACGTATATGTCGTGGGCAAACTACGTGACCGTTGGACCCAAAGTTGCCATTGTTCTTGCTGTAGGCGATTAACGTCCGAGCAAATCCCTACTGTCAGATCCCGAATAACGGCGGATTCCTTAGCTTTATAGTTCCCGATTTTATAGTTCGAATAATTGAACCGAGCAAATCTTCTAGACGTGCCTCCACTGCGTACTAGAAAAAAGAAAAAGAAAACAAGAAAATAAAAATAGAGGCTTTTGTCTTACGTGTCGGCCGAGAAGTGACAGTAGCTTCATAAAGAAACAAAACCTCTTTTGACGTAAACTGTGGGCCCTTTATGCTGTATCTGTCAGTATTTGCGAAGACAATTTCTCTTCTAAATTGTGCTTTTCCGAAACAACAACAACAAAAAATTACGACTGCGTGACTAGCTTGACAGTGAAGAAAGAGAGGGGGATAAACCCCGCTGTTCGTAGAGCAGAGCGTGCTTGAGACGCGGTCTTGTGGATGACCGGCGCCTTTCCTCTACAAAATTAGAAAAAAAAAAACGAAAAAAAAAAACACGCAATGTACAGTGCGGCTTTTCAGATACATTTGTGGGCACCGTCCTTTTGAGCGTGGCGTTTTGCTTTGTCCCTTCGAACACTTTGCTCAAGATGAGAGGGATTCCCTTTGAACAGTTATACAGGGATTGTGCAATTCAGGCTTAGCACGCCTTGTAAGACGTCGTTAAAGATTGCATATATGCCTTTGTACTTACTAAAGAATTACCTCTGATATGTGCAACCACAATGAAGAGATAAGCAGGCTCATTGCAGTTCTGAGAAATGTCGTATAACTGGGAGGTCTAGAGCAAGCATCGTGTCTGCCCGATTTGTTTTTATCCGAAGTGCATAGACACGCCCAAGACAACGTCCGCTCAAACATGAGCGCAAGATTGTCATTTATGCATTCATTTTTTTTCTGTGTTTATTAACGGCCAGAAGCCTAGGACTGTAAATGCTATGTTTCGTACAGTGAAGTGATACGCTTATTGATTTTCGTACATATTTTAGGCAAATTTTTTTCTTAAAGAGAATATGAAACGATTTTGAAATCGAATTTCATTCACCACATGTCGTAAAAGGTGTGAAAAGAAAACAAAAACACAAAAATAGAGAACCGAAAAATGTGTTTGCTATAGAACTTTAAAAAAAAAACGGACACTCTCACACCTTCTTCCTTTATGAAACCCCAATCAATCAACCTTCTTTCCTCCGAAAGCCCTCTGCCTTTTCACTGCGAAGCATCCCCAGCACCAATGCACGCCAGCCAAATCCACGTTTCTTATTATATGAGAGCCTACCACACCAGCACAGCGATCATAAACAATAAATATCCTGCGAATGTTTCTTCAAAGATTTGTTAAAGAATATTCTGATCCACATTTTGTTGAATAATTTGCGATGGGACGGAAATTGCCGACCATTATAATGCTCGGAGCTATGCACTATTTATCGCGTGGTAACCGAAACAAGAGAAAGATAAGACTGCGCCTGTGCTGTTCCTGCTCTCTGCTGAAAAACATAGCGTCGGTGATCGTTGCCACGGTCGCCGTGGTGGAAACTCATCGTTCCGTTAGAGCGCGATTCTTGACTGAATTTTCGTCGTGAGTCGCGAAGACGACCCAGCACGTCCTAGAAGGGAATATCCATCTACTCGTGCGGCGATGTTGTGGCGGCACCCTCAAGCACGGCCGGACTGGAAGCGCGCGCCCTCTTTCTCTTCGCACGGCCTTTGCAATTGGGGCAATCGCCGACCTCCCACCGCAATTCGCGGGGGGGCGCTGTCACCTCACCCCTGGACTACCCTTTGCCGTTTGCACAGAGCGCGTCTGACAGTGTATCTCAGCGCTGTCGCAACTCAGCGGCCGAGATTTTTATCGCCCTTGACACCTGATCCTTACGTTGAGACCCTCAGCCACTATTTAATGCGCTTCTGATGAGCCCGAAACGGTGAGTATTTGACGCACATCTCCGAGAGATTCAGGAGTAAAAAGTAGTAAGTAGAGACAGCCAATGCGATTGCAGAAAAACTATACTTGTCTTTACCTCCAGGACTTCTGTTGCAACTTAAGAACAGGAGGCGAGGGGCCCCTTCTACGTGGAGGAACTTTAAATGATAAATAATTTGTACACCCTCGTGAAATGTAAGGAAGCCCAATCTATCTATTGCTGTGGTCTGCATCATCACTTCATAGGCCGCACATGAAGTCGGTCAGCTGCTCTATACGAGGGTGTAGTAGTCTGTACATTTTTCGCACAGTGCATATTACAGCCTAAAGTACTTCCTCGAGGGCTCTGTTCGTGACCGTCTTTGCATGATTAATCAGAAGTATTCTTAGGAACTTGTTGCAAATTAATCCAGCCAAGCGCTTTCAGTGACTGTTGTCAATGCCCTCTGTGCAACTTAGGATTGGCGCGTCTTAAGACGGTGCAATGAGTAGTTGCAGAACTTCGTGCACATTTGTACGCGCGCGGAAGGTGCTTAACAGCCTTACAAAAAAAAAAAAAAAAACAGCAATGTTGTCCAGAAGTGCGAGGACCCTAGGATTTGTATAATGAAGTCCGATTTCATCCTAACCTTGCAAGAAGACGAAAAGAGGATCCCCTCTGTAACTCGTAGTCACCAGCATAACACAGGCGTCGCGCCCAAACTCTCGAATGAGTTTCACCAGATAGCCACCGACGTACACCAGACCAGAGTATGTCACGGATGGAGATGAAGCGCAAGGCTCTTTCAGTTTTTTCAGGTCAGTGGTAACCGAGTTGGGCACAGCCGCTGCCAACTACTCAGAATCAGAGTCTGAGGTTGCTTAGAAGGGGCCTTTTTTTTTGACAATGTGATCAAGGGCTGCTGTGACAGCCCTTGCATCAAGCATGTCATTCCCTCCACACATGAACCGTAGTCGTCCAAAATACAAAGAAAGCTTGAACACCAGCGCAAAGCAGCTCGAAGCGACTCTCCGAGTGGGGTGAAGTGGGGTGAGGTGGTTGCACCCCTGGCGGCAAGCAAGTGAACTACATACGGAGAAAAAACGCCATTGACTCCCGGGCGATTGTAGAGGCCGTAAGAAGAGAAAGAGAGCGCGCGCTTCCAGTCCGGCCGTGCCTCAAGACAGCAGAAACACTTGTGCCGTCGTCTTTGTTTGCTTTGACTACAGTGGTGCTTTCTTAACATTTGTGTCCTCGAACATCGCCCGGTTTTTGTTTTTTTGTTGTTGTTTTTTTGTTTTTTTTTTGGGGGGGGGGGGGGCGCATTCCATGCGTGTGCTCAAGTTCAAGATATGGCTGGTGCGAACTGTATTTAAAAGCGTGTATGAAGGATGCGACATCTGACGCGTTTTCATCCCCGGAGGAAGTGATCAGTGGTATCATTCCTGAACGATCGCAACGTCTATTGGATCACAAAATTATATTTCTACGTTACTGTATCTCTGCTAAGAAGACATTTTCTTTTGATATCGCAAAAAAAGGCGTGGGGCGAGATTTGTACTATCAGTAAAGTCGTGTTTTAAAGTCGTGATCGTCCAAGACGGCGTACTGCATCTTTTTTCTTGTTTTCCTCCACCCTGCCCTGCGAGCCTGTCCTGAAAAAAATGAAAGTTAATAAAGCTTGAGCCGATAGAAAACTGTGAATTTTCTGCTAAGCCACTGAGTGAAAGCGCGTCCCCTTCATTGTAGCGACACCGCGGAAACGGCTGACGGCGGCAGAAAGCGGCAGTCGCGCTGACGACCTGCTGCGCTTTTTGCAGGGGTCAGAAGTGGGGTCCATATCACATGAGCGAATGAAATTTTAACGAACAGCGACGTTTGGGGCCATCAGACGTTTTAGCGAATAACGAAGGCGCGTGTTAAGCCCCCCCCCCCCCCCCCCCCCCCCCCCTTTCCGTGCTGCCCCCTCCGTGCGGAGGCTTATTACAAAAATGTGAACCCACTTGGACCACCCGTAAACACCTTCGCGGTTACCGACTATTCACTAAAATATCGTGCGGTGAAACGTAGGCGTTCGCTAGAAAGTTATTCGATGAAGTGAGTGCGCCCCCTCGTTGCCAGTGCCCGAATTACAGATTGTGCAGTCAGGAGGTTTAAAAAGAAACGGCTGCAGTTTCCACGCTTGCCACTCGAGGAACCTCGAGGAACCACGTCGAAGCACTTGGCGCAGGCTCATCGGTTTGGGGAACCCCACGTCTAAGGTCATTCGTGTACGCTCCGAATATTCCGTACATTGGAGTCGCCACTTCTTGTCCGATTCCGACGAGGAACCGGAGTCTTCGTCGGAAGAGTTGCCGTACTTTCCAACAGGCGTACCTGCGTATGATACCAGTCCCTTTCTGTCGCTGTAGCGCAACATATCTAATGGAATTTTGCTCAGCCGCGATGTAGCCATGGATTTCGGGGTGATGAGAGGCGTCGATTCAGAAAATATGTCGGTGGAATCGGCGCCATGAGCGCAGTAAACACCTGTGGTAAAACCTAGTAAAACCTACCGCCACATTACCAGCTCGCCGCTAGCACTCCCATTCTTCTACTGCCGAAAAAACTTCTGGTTCCTGTGACAGAGCTCGTCACGACCGTCAAAATTACGCCACAACTTATTTTGCGGTGAGTTAGAGAGGAAGAAAAACCCGATATTTCAATAATTTTTCATGCAGAAGTTAATAAACCGAAACGGAAGCGGTTGCCTGTTCGTCGTTCAGTGAACATTGAAGGTTCAGTGTGAAAATTATTTGGCAAAAGTAAAAAGGCCATTTTATGGCCTCTTTAATGGTGTAAAAACGGTTAGGGCGCAGGCGAGCTGGTGTAAGTTTACCATTTTTGACCACCTGAGACTGGGTGGAAGAAACACGACGACGTCTCAAACACAGCTAACCACTTTATTCAGTTCTCCCTCCTTTTATACATCCTGACCCAACACCGCCACCAAAAAAACATTTCAAACAATGACACCAATGGGACACGCCTTGACTTCGCAGCCACAAAGTTCTTAAAAAAAAATTACGAACCACTTTGAGTTAACAAACGGTAAACACACAACAAAACATCGGCCGAAGGGAACATTCTCGACCTTGCAGCCACTCTTAACTTTACAACAAACGAACAATCTAACCACACGGAACCGACTGCAGTACGAACCCATCAACCTGTTACACCTTTTTTCTTTTTTTTTTTTCTCCTTAAGTATGCAAACACCCGTGACAAGAAGATGACAAAGAAGAAACCTCTCGCGAAAAACACAAGACCTGTTCAAATCATATTCGCAGAAAAGCTTTCGCCCTATCACTAAAAAGCATAGACGCCTGGCTTATGCAGTTGCCGATCAAAAGGGTTGTAAAAGAGACAGTGAAAATTAGGTCGATCGGCAACTGCATAAGCCAGGCGTCTATGCTGATTCCGAGTCAGAACATCCAACGCGTCAAAACATCCATCGAGTCAAAACATCCATTCGTGGATGTTTTGTCTCGATGGATGTTCTGACTCGATGGATATTTCGACTCGGATGGATGTTCTGACTCGATGGATGTTTTGACTCGATGGATATTTAGACTACTCGGATGTAAGTTCTGACTCGATGTATGTTTTGACTCAATGAATGTTTTAATTCGGATGGCTGTCATGAATATTTTGACGAGTTGAATGTTCTATCGGTTTTTTGCCTGAAAGGAGAGAGTTGTTGTGTAAACGACTTTTGACGATATGGTAAGCAAGGACCGTTTGCATACGCTCCTAGACACAATTTAATCGTTTACGAGGGACAAAATTGAGCTTGTTATTTGATGGAAGTGGATAGGATATGTTCGTACTTCATTACTATTATTCGAGCCGTGAACTGCTTTACGATTTTATTATTTCATTGAGACCTTGTCAGTTATTTAGGCTATTCAGTAAACGTGCGTTTATATATATATATATATATATATATATATTCTGTGATTCCGATTTTTTTCAATTTTCCTCTACCAGTGTTAGTTACTTTTTTGTTTATTTTCTGTTTTGTAAGATCATTGCTGTTGTTTTCCTTGATCCCTGCTTGAACCACTCCTGGTCTGTAGTTTTTTATTAATAAATAAATAAACATAATATTAAAGTTAATATTGAGAGGGGCATGTAAACGGAGCGAGTATTTTTTTTCTTTTGTTTTATCACTGTAATATTGGGTGTACGCCCGTCAGTGTCCCTGTGTCTTTCTCGTAGCTTAACGGAATGTAAAATAAAACGGTATTTTGGTGGTCCACTCCGTATTAAAATCAGGTAGGACACGACGGCGCAGTGGCAATGGCTCTCGAAAGTGGCGAGCGGTAACGTTACGTGATAACGCGACGTGGTTTAATATTACAATTTACTTGCATTGCCGGTAAAATCCGGTGCTTTGACGTCTCGGGTGGCGTTTTATTTGCTGTCGTTTGACCTGCGCAGCTCGAGAGCACACTACTCTGCGATTCGTGGCAGCTACGTGACCTACAGACAATGGACAAGGCCGTTTGAATCCATATAAAATGCTAGGTATTTAGATCGCCTTTGGAAAAAAAAAAACAGTGTGACAGCCATTTATTTTTATTTTAGCTTAGTGTATGTCAATGCGCTCTTATGAGGTTCGGAACGAAAAGCTATTTCTTCCAGGCAATGTGGAGTAACAAATCTTAGCAATTCATTCAAAAGCAACGTGATAAAAATCATCCAAATGAAAAGAACGATATTATTATTCACACGAAAAGTTAGAGCACTTTCAAGCTTGTGAGGGTGAGACATTTTTCAAGACAGAATGGCTCTTTTTTAAAAGTACTTTGCTTCGCTGCATTAAATCAAAGGAGAACAGTTTTTAACATCGGGGTGGGAGCAGCCGAGCGCGCGATGGGCTGGCTCCGAGTCTGCGCGATTGTTCGAGGGACCAAAATACTGTTGTCGGTGAACAATGCAAGCCTTTTAGAGAAGTTGATTTCACCTCGCCAGTCAATAGCTTCCAATTTTGTGTTAAGCCTCTAAACTGTTTCAAGACACTCTTGTCCCAGACGTTCGCCGTGATCAAGAACGTTATTCCGAGAGAATCGTAGCTTTATATCGTGGTTTTTTAAAGTTAGTTTCACTCTCGGACAAAGCACTCTACATGGATTTGCATAATTGTACATAAATAGTAGTTTTTAAATTATGGAAGCTCTATTGGAACACATTTTACAGTTTTGTTTTTTCATGTATTATAATTTTTAGGTATTTGTACCCTGTCGGTAGTGTCGATACGCTCATTTTTGTCCCGATTACGCATAATGTCATTTGGTTGAATAAGACACCGAGACATCGTGAGGGATTCAAACAGTTTTATTCAAGGAAACTGGCCCACGCGTGCGGTTCAGTTCATTCTACGAAAGAACTCCAAGGACCGTAATTCTGTCCAGATAGTTAAGGACATCCTGAAATGTCGGGACTGCAGATGAGTGACAAAAATAAAACACGAACACGAAGGACTCTACATCCAGGACACTGACCAAGGTGGTTGATCAAGTGTATCCCCGGGACAGGCACTTGGCGAAATTCGCAGTCTCGAGCCGGCAAAAAAAATCATACAGTTTTTTTTTTTCTTTCAATTCAAATAATAATGTTTTGAATCAGATGGATGTTTTGCCTCTGATGGATGTTCTGACTCGATGGATGTGTTGATTCAGATGGATGTTTCGACTCTGATGGATGTTCTGACTCGATGGATATTTTGACTCAATGGATGTTTAGACACGGATGGATGTTTTGACTCGATGGATGTTTTGACTCGATGGATGTTTCGACTCGGATGGATGTCTTGACTCGTTGGATGTTCTGACTCTGGTGTCACGTTACCTCTTGGATGTTTTGACTCGATGGATGTTCTGACCCAATGGATGTTCTGGCCATAAGCGGTCTATGCTTTTTAGTGATAGGGCGAAAGCTTTTCTGCGAATATGATTTAAACAGGTCTTGTGTTTTTCGCGAGAGGTTTCTTCTTTGTCTTCTTCTTGTCACGGGTGTTCGCGTACTTAAAAAAAAAAAAAAAGGTGTAACAGGTTGCTGGGTTCGTACTGCAGTCGGTTCCGTGTGGTTAGATAGTTCGTTTGTTGTAATGGTAAGAGTGGCTGCAAGGTCGAGAATGTCCCCTTCGGCCGATGTTTTGTTGCGTGTTTACCGTTTGTTAACTCAAAGGGGTTCGTATCTTTTTTTTTTTTAAGAACTTTGTGGCTGCGAAGTCAAGGCGTGTGCCATTGGTGCCATTGTTTGAAATGTTTTTTTTCGGTGGCGGTGTTGGGTCAGGATGTATAAAAGGAGGGAGAACTGAATAAAGTGGTTAGCTGTGTTTGAGACGTCGTCGTGTTTCTTCCACCCAGTCTCAGGTGGTCAAAAATGGTTTAATGGTGTGTCAATTTGTATGCATTCGCGACAAACCAGGGCACATGTGGAGAGCAGAGAAATGTCGGTATAATAAGCCGTATTATTGCTGTGGCTTTAATCGTCATTAGGCTGGGTTAAAACGTTGAATGGCATTGGGTTAGAGTGAATTTAATGGCGACTGCTTTGAAACGGGGGAGGGAAGGGGGGGGGGGGGGTGGGGGTGCGCTCGCCGGAAATTCCAGTGAGAGCCTGCCAAAAGCTAGCTCGGCTTGGCTCGCCAAGTACCCAGCCAAGACTAGCCGAGTTCCTCATCTGTTGGATCAGTTGGGTCAATTGGGTAGCCGTGGGGGTTAATTTAACTACGGCTGATCGAATGCCTTTTCGTCAAAGCACGTTTTAGAGAACGGGGACGTTTTATCGAATCACGGTTTAGAGAAAGCAGAGACTCAGTTTAGAGAAATGCCGTTTATCGAAAAGGGGACGCTATTTAAAAAAGTCTTTCTATTTCGCGCGTGTGTCACTGGTGCGCGTGTTAACCTAAGAGCCCCGCCGCACTCCCGTCGCTTCCCGGCGGCAGTCTGCGGCGGCTCATTACAAAAATGTTAACTCACCTGACTTATGCGTACACGCTGCTTCGCGGCGGCCGAATTCGCTGAAAGGAAGCTCATCGCCATTTTTTCTAAACTGCGTTCCTCTATAAAAGAATTCGATAAACTGGGGTCGGTAAAACGGCGATCGCTAAAACGAGCTGCTCCAAACCGCATGCGTGGGTGGTTACCAAGAGCCCGCCTTGTGCCCTAAGTGCCTGGAGTCTTCCAGAGCATCTTCCAGAGCCGTCAGGAACACTCGCTCCCCTCTCCATTCTGCGTTATGTGATCTCTACGTGTTTCATTGTGTCCCTCGCTGTCGCCCTCAATCCCCGCCCCCTGAAACCCCAACGCCTCCGGCAGCTGGTATGCACGGGGGCATGGGCTGTGGGAGTCCCACTCCAGTACCAGGTGCTCAGTCGTCTCGTCTACTGCTCCGCAGACGACGCAGGGGATTGGCGATCTGGTGTCAAAGCGTGACCTCCACACCCTCGTCTTCGAGGTTCCCGTGCGTGCCTCGAAAAGAAGGCCGCTACGTTGACAGTCGTAATACAGCGATTCCCTCTCAATGGTCAACTTCGACGACATCATTGGCAGGTGTCGGTGTTTAATTCAGACAATAGACCCTTCTAAGAGATCCTATATAGGCTTCCTACAGGAGCCAGAGTTGCGCGCTTGTTTTCCACGAGCCGCCGCGCCGCAATTCACCGAGATCCGACCACGCGAGGAGCAGACTCCAAATGCCGTGCAGGAAAGTAGACGTTGCGCTAGCCACCGGCGTACGTTCCCCTGCTTTTTAGCGCGCCGCGCGCCTCGAACGCGCGGCACCGCTATTCGAATTCAGTAACGTGAGAGCAGGCTCCAAATGCCGTGCAGGAAAGCCGGCGCAACAGGGATGAACGCGCAACTTAGGCTCCCGTGGGGAGCCTATACAGGAACTCTACCTCTTCTCAGAAGTGCGCGCCGTCTAGCAGCTTCTGCGAAAATTATCCACGTCCCACATCGCTTGATGACATTTACTCTGAGAATGTATTGGACATGAGAGCCGCGTCAGCGTTCGGCGTGAACTCGGCTCAGCTCGTATTGCAAACGAGCGCTGTGACAGCGTTCGGAGAGGACTTCGATTCAGTCACGCGTTTTGTGAACAAGCAAGGGCGACCACCAATGTCGCGTTTTGGGCTTTTGAAAAGGGTCTTTCATTCCTTTTGTTGCGCGCGTACATTATAAACGCAGTTACGTAAAATTACTTTATTTTTTAACACGATACAACTGCCAAACTTGCCCTCCCCCCCCCCCCCCCCCCCCGGACCCTCCTATAGCGTAAATCATACTACAGAATAAATAGGGAGTTTTAGTAGACCGTGTTTCCCCCTCTGCTAGCCCCCCGCTGCGAAGAGACCGCCACTGCGCCTGCGCGCCGATGGCCTTGGCTGTAGAGTTCCGGGCAGCAGAGGCGCTTAACGGGGGGTGAAACAAGGTCTACTAAAACTCGCTAATAACACAAATATTTACTTTTACGTAACCAGAAGGACGGACTTCGCATTATGTACAGGATGTTTTTCGTTTTTTTTTTTTTTGTTTTTTTTCGCGAATTATCTTTTAAAGTACTTACAAAAAAATGTGGGTCAGAAAAAAAAAAAACAAACATGTTTTGGGAATTATCTTTTAGCCTCGGAGGACGCCAGGGATTGCAAAAACGGACCAATTAGCAAAGTGATTTACTTACACAATTTAGTTTTTTTTAGTGCAAATAAACAATCAGTACTAATAGACCAATCTCGCTAAGCATTCGGCGCATGCGTGACGCCGCCATAACTTTAGTTCACAGAAGGCGAACGGCAGTGCACGAGAGAGCTCGTGCCGTCTTGTGCTCTACATGCGCAGATCTCCAGCGAGGTTCCCAAACGTGCAGAAAGACTAAAGTTCCCTCGATGGATTTCAGCAGCGGTGGCGTAGTCAAACTGGCTGATGAGATCGGTCTATTAGAAACTTCCTGAGCGCTATTGAAAACCCGCAGATGTCAATTTTGAGAGAATTAAAGCACGTGTGAAGCGCGGGGGTGCGCTAAGGCCACCACTCGTGCAGTATGTGGGAGGCTGGTGACGCGAACACGCGGATGATATAAAAATCATTCGCGTTTTGGCATCGCAAGCTTCGAGCACGCCATGAACAAAGAAAGTATGCTAAAGCTGGGACAAGGTATGCACATACGCATTGAAAACGACTGTTTTCAAACTGGTTATAAATAATTTACAGTACTATTCCTCCCTCCCTGTGTTCCACATGGTACCCGCTGTTATTTTGGGAATTTACCGGTACTCTAAGGCGGATCGGAGACCACTATCTGCCGTTCTCTTAACAATACTTAAAGGAGGTGACTCACGCAAGAATAGCGTGTATTTATGTCGGTGGTTTCTTACCTGCGGGCTGCATTGGTCGTACTGCTACGGTTCGAAAGGGTCAGTTGATGACTGGATTACGTCAGAGAGCCTGAAAAGAAAAATAACGTGACTTTATTAACTGGAGCTCGGTTCATTATACTCGGCGGGCTTGTACAAGATACTCACTAAAAGTATTTAAGTTACTGAGTACCACGAAAAATAGTAACTGAGTAGAGTACTAAATACTGAAATTTGTAGAGTCCTTGAGTAAAATACAAAATACTCCGAAAAAGTAACTCGTTACTTTCAAGATACTCTCAAATTACAATTTTCTCTGCAATTCATTGCCAAGCACAACCGAAATCAGAAAATATTCTTCCTCCCAGCTACTATGGAATCTCTTAGAAATCTCTTAGCTAGACTTTGGCTGCCACTCAGGCTTCTATGAAGTCCCCAATAGCTAGGAATGAAACAAAAATAAAAACGTAATTCAATCAACCTTTATTCACTTGCGAAAATGAAAATCAGAACACCATTACCGAAGAGCTTTGTTCCCTCGCAGGAACAGATGCTTTACGAAATTCGTGTCCGATAGTCTGCTCCTGTTTTTTTTAAACACATGTCCGTCGATGCTGAATAGCCGTTGGGCGGTCATTCGTGCTACCGAAGACGATGCTGCGTACGCCACGAGCGATGAGCCGCCCGATTGGAGCCGTGTAGTCGAGTCTTACGAGTCTGGTGTGCGAAGAGAGCCTCGTGAAACGAACGAGCGGTGTGTGCGACTGCGTGCGGATGCAAAGGCATTTCTGAAGCTGGAAGGCTTTCTTTTATCTGCTTTAACATCATGACATAGAAAAATAAACTCCAGTTTACTGTCGACTCTTACCAGACACTTGTAGAACCCACCCTCTCCGACACAAGTGCACTCTCTCTGGCTTGTAGCCTTGTACACATCTGGTGCTTTCACCCGCATGCCCAACTGCTTCGGAATCTCTGTTGCTCTTGGCCTTAGCCACAAAGAAACTGTAAGAAAACGTGCTTTGACGTTTTTTCTAAGTTAGAAGACACAACACGCGTCCGCTCGGCTTGAGGCTGCGACACCTGCTTCTCTGTGTCACCTCTTTCAGCAGAAGCACGGAAGTGCACTGCATTACCTGGCAAGAAATGTATCTGCAATGGCGGAGCCCTTAGCCAAAATAACCGGTGTTCAATATTTTTCAAGCTTCCCGCCTCTAAAGAAAATAAAAAATAGAAAGTAACTTTAAAATGAGTACAAGTTACTTGAAAAACGTATTTAAGTTAGAGTACTAAATTCTGACGTTCGAAAGTATTTGCAAGATACCAAGTTACTCACAAAAGTATCTAAGATACAGTAACTTGAGTAGAGTATTTAAGTTACGTACAAGTCTGATACTCGTAGACACATATTTTAGCTCTCTTCAGGAATAAAAAAAAAGCGCAGCAAAAAATTAAATTGATTGTTTTCAACCCGCTTAGCTGAACCTTGAATTCTAATCATCATCCAACCGAACTTACGGCTACAGATAAATGCTTCCAAATACAATTATTTATCATTCTAGTTCAATTTCTGCGGTTTACATGCAGGTATTGTTTATGATCAAGGGAAATTACTTTGATTTTTGGGATTCTTATAAATTGCCAGCATTTCCGTTTGGAACTTTAATTGAGAGACTGCCCAAATTTCCTTTTTTTATGAAGTAATAATTTAGATGCTGATCTTTTGGTTAAAAACAACAGTGTTTTTGGCCCTCGTAAATAAAGTACGCATAGAAGAACGCTGAGAGTCCGTCAGAATGTTACAGTAGCAGTTGGAATAAAACGCGAAAGTCTAAGAACATAGCGTTACCTCAAATCACACGCTAAAATTGAGACCAAATTTTCCTAGGAGCCGACGTACGCCCAAGCCTAATACCGTCAAAACAAGAAATGATACAGCGAGCACCTTTAGCATGTATTTGAGTGAAAAGTACTTGTCAGCAAGAAAGAAAAGAACATTCGTTTTTTTGTTGTTTTTTTCAGCCAATTGTTTTCGACTTATATAAATGGCACGTGCATCCTAAACCTCAGTTGTCGTTTTGACGTTATTTTAGCTGAAGTGGACGTCGGCTTATAGAGGTGTTTAATGTCTGTTTTAGCTTTATTTTTTCTTTAGGTAACGTCATATTTTCAAACTTTCGCGTTCTATTCCAACCGCCAGCGTCATAATTTCAGGGATTTCTTGCCTCTTGCTATGCGTAGTTCATTAACGCTGGGCGAAAATCACGTTCCTTTTTCTTCCCCCAAAACATCTGGTACTTAGTCTGGTTACGCTATCGGCCTATATTTCTTTTCAACAAAGCTTTTGATATATTTTGTGTATTATGGTATACCTACCAGAACGAAGAATAAACAGTTATATCAGAATGAATGCATTTAATGTACAGATGAACATTCACGTCAGAAGCTACAAGGGTCGCCTAATGTTCACCGCGACCTTTGTCCCTATGAAATCGCTGAACAAATTTTAGCATAATGAAACTTAGGGAGGACGCTAACGTAGTTTTTCTTTAATATCCCGCGCCCGCATTAAAGTACCTGACGCATGCGCATCAATTCCGACTATTATGATGGCGAAGAATGTGTCTTAAGCTGTGAAGCGGTGGTGCATAATAAAATGTTTCTGAAGAATAAAATTAAATCAGCTGAAATTGTGACACGATGGCAAGCACGACGTGGGGAAATAAACGATATTAAAGAGAAGAGTGTACGAATGGAATCGACAGTTTGGTGAAGGTCGACAGCCGGTTAAAACGAACCGCACGGACACATTCTTTTCAGTGCAATCACGCACCCCAGTTATCGATATGCAAATAAATATCAGGAAACTTGCAAAACAATATGATCGCTGTACCTCGACGGACATGGGAAATACTTTGAAAAATAAAAGACGTTTACAATTTTTTGTAATGCGAAATTAGAGCGCAGCTCTTGACGAAAAGGATGGGAGGGTACCGAGGGGAGGGTCTGCCCCTCCTCCCTCTCCCCTTTTCTCGCCTCTCATTTAGTGAAAAATGTTCGCTAAATTTCCCGCTATATTTATTGGGGAATATATCGAAAAATTTCCCGGTACATTCAGAGGGAAATTAAGCGGGAAACTTCATCCACTATACTTGATGGGTTAAGTTTCCCTGCTAAAATTAGCGGGATAACTTCCCCGCTAAATATAGAAGAAAAATTTCCCCGCTAAATTTAGCGGGTGAAGTTTCCCCGTTAAACTTAGCCGGATAATTTCCCCACTGAAATTAGCCGGAGAATTTCCCCGCTAATTTTAGCGGGTTAAATTTCCCCGCCAAACTTAGCGGGTTAAGAGTCGCCGCTAAATTTAGCGGGAGAATGTCCCCGCTAATCTTAACGGGAGAATTTCTCCGCTAAATTTTGCGGGAGAATCTCCCCACTAAATTTAAAGGGTTATGTTCCCCCGCCTAATTTAGCGAGGAGATTAATGTCATGTGACCTCAGCACATATTTTTCCCGGCTAAATTTAGCGGGAAAACTGTGACGTCCTATAATGCAACGCGCGCGGTTACGCCGACGCCGGCGCCGACGCTGAGGGGCGCCTAAGAACTGTGCTGTAAAACGAACTCAGTATTGCTCTCGTCAAATTTCCCATTTCCTCTAAAAATCTGGGCGTCTGGTCTTTTGCAAAAAAATCACTTGGAAGAGCCAATCGCTGCGGTCTGCGGAGGGAACTCGGCGAATGAGGGGGCTGGTAATATGTTTAAGACCTCTAAAAAAAAAATACCTGCGCAGACTGTTTTTTGAGGTCCGAACGAATTATGAACCCCAAAATTCGCCGAGCTCAAATCTTTAGCATACACGGAGTCACGAAACGGAGCCGCGGATGCACTGCGCGGGCCCTCCTCCTTTCCACTCTTTGCTCCGGCGTCTGTTCTCGGCGCGCTGAGGCGCTAAGGTGAAAGAGACAACGCGGAGCGCGAAAGCGCGGGAGAGCAGTGCACGGTCCGTGGTCGGTGTACCCCTCCACCAAAGAGAGGCTCACAAAATGACCTTTTTTTATGACGTGACTGTGACGTTGGCTTTCATATAGACGATAATTTTTAGCCGGAACATGCGAGTAGACAACGTTACACCAAACTCATGGTGCGTGCTGCGGTGTAGATATGGCGTGCAATGTTCTTCTTTTTCTTTTTTTCACGGGAAGACGTTTTGTTATGTACGTATTCTATGCAGGCAAAGGAAATATTCTTGAGAGTGCATTGTTTCTCTAAAAAAGAAAAGCTCCTCATCAAACATCGCTGAACACAATGGCGTGAACAAGAGATAACAGCACAAACAACAAAAAATAATCGCTCTGAACCTCTAGTGGTGGTGTCCCGCATCCACGGTTTCACGCATTGCCCAAAAAAGTTCGCTGGCCGGCAAAGAGTTTATTTGGTCTGCTCAGCACCCAACAAGGTCAATGCCACGTGCCGTAGGGTAAGCCGTGAGGCCGACAACAACGAAATGAACTCCTGTGGCACCGCACCACACCGTGTACCGCACGCAAGACACCTAGTGTGAAAGGAAGTCGTATACAGTATTCAACTGCCAGATGTATCAAAAGGGTCATCAAACAATATCGGTTGGGAAGTTCATGAATTGGCAGAAGCCTACCGGTCTTAGTCTGGCCCAAGTAAACTCGCAGTGACCGCCACTCTCTCGGAAGATTCTTTGTCGCGGTGAAATTGCGAGGATAAAAGTGGATTATGCTTCCTCTAACAAATGTCTGCAGTAAAGACGGAGGCAGAGGCGCGTGAGCCTGGCTCAGCGAAATCCTTTTGTTTGTACGAGAACTCGTGCATACGAGGCAGTTTCCAAAGCCACGCGCTCGTGCCCATGCCTTTGTCTGCGCTACAAATGTTTGTGAGATGGAGTACATTTCGTTCAGCCTTGCCTTCGCAAAGTTTCAAGACGTAATTGTGGGATCAAAACCAACCGCCTCAAGACAGTCGAGCGCGGCTCATAGATCTGAAACAAGAACTGCGTGAGTACTCGACTTCGAATCCTAACACTCAATACCTCAGCGGACACTCGGGTAGTGGCTCGTGTCCAGTGAATGAAGGTTTTTCCAAAGAGGAAAAACAAGAGGGGGGGGGGGGGGGGGGGCGTACAGCCCCCTTGTTTTTCTGAATGCACCTTCTTAATTCGCAACGGCTCCTCTCTTCTCAATGCCCCCCCCCCCCCCCCCCTCTAACCCCCCTCAAAAAGTTAGACCCCCCTCCCACCCTAAATTCAATTCCTGGGGAAATTCCTCCTCGTGTCCAATCACTGCAGTGATGAGAATATCGAAACTCTAGCAGTGCCCGGACCTCAGCGCGCGTTTTCTACTTTGCCAACCCCAGCGTGTGGCTTTGATTAACTTTGGCGCCATACGATAGGCACCAGTCCACGTGACCGCTTGTTCTGGCTGCGAGTTGAGGGTATGAACGATGCTCATATTTCTCGACTTTTTGGGCAACTGCCCTTGACCACAAACAAAAACTAAGCACATTTTAATAAACGTTAGGGAGTGATTCCAAGTAGTATTTATGAAATGTAAACAACGCATTTCAGAGCTCCTTTAAAGGAGCTGTGCAACAATTTCAGTGCTTTGCTTAAATAATTTGGGAGCTGGTGTCTCGACCTTTCTGCAGTAAAGAATAAAAAACCGCTTTCAGCTGCAAGTCCTGGTTTTTATTTAAAAAAATAAGAAAGGTTCAGGTTTTCGGCACCCCTCAACTCCTTCACCTTCCTCCGAGTTACGTGCGCTATGCCGTGAAAGGAGGACGCGCGGGGTTCCGGTGAAGCACCCTCTCGAAAGTCATCAGTGAGCAGCGAGAGCTCACCCGCTCGCGACCACGTAACCACGTGCTTGCGCAGCGCGATCCATATGGCGAAAGGAGGAAAGTGCCACCGTGCTCGTCCAGGTCCGGCCATCCTCGTCCCTCTCCAGCTTCAGGCGGCTGTTCGCGGTAGCAGATAGAGCTAACGTTACTAAAACACTCAGTTGGGAAACTCGCCATCGAAACCTGGGCCGCGGGCGTCCACCGAGACCGAGCTAAATGCGACAACAGCGCCACTCTTTATCGTTTGTCTGTACTATGGTCATTTCGAGCTTTTTGAAAGCCTGTTTTTGCGTAAAAACAAATGGAAAAGACTCTTTTTCTATGAAATTTATTGGAGTTTAGTACCAAATGATGGGCGCGTGATGTTTTTATCATCCTTAGTTCGCAAGGTTTTGCGGAACAATTAATATTGTTTTCATACAACCATGCCTCAGCGGGCCTTTCAGGTAGCACGTCCTGACCTAGGTGCATTTTAACGTCGGTAGTTGAGTGCGGCGCGTCCGCTGGGGAGACGGGGGTGGCACCCCTGTAACCTCCGCCGCTGTATCTGTTCTCAAAGCCAAAATAGACGTGACGACCACTTCTTCGAGAGGCCGCTGCGGGAGAAATGGTGGCGTCGTGTTCGTCATTAGCTCGGTGCTCGGAGACAGATTGGGGCCACTTTTTCAAAGCTGTCTTTATGGGAGTTTCCCAACTGAGTGTTTTAGTAACGTTGGATAGAGCTGACGGTTCTGTTGACCTAGAATAGATGGCGCCACTAAAACTCCGTATAAAAAATGTTTTGTAGATGATTCCAGGTTTTTTACACGTTTATATTTATGCTGGAAAGACAAAGATTTATAGAAAAATTATCTTTAATCGAGCAGGAGTTTGCACCACTTGCAATCTTTTTACAAGTCCCACTTTGACTTCACGCCGCGTGGTCCTCATGGCCGTCGCTCGCGGCTGCAGGTCAGGAAATATTTTAATTTCTTGCCTCACGATTACGCGGCGGAATCGCAACATTTCGAAGGAAGGAGATGGGTTTTCTGTCATTTGTGACAAAATGTTCAATTTCAAAAGTAGAAAATGTGAATTATTTCAACGTTAAATCGTGGCTTTAAAGGGGCGATGCAACCATTTTTGTACTTTGCGCAAATACCGCTTAAAACGGATCCCTGACGTTAATGACCTATGAAACACGCGTTTGTTTTACACCCCACGCAACAAAATTCCAGAAAAAAATTAAAGAAAAACGAGCACCGTTCACCCCCTCAACTCGCAGCCAGAACAAGCGGCCACGTGATCTGGAACCGATTATATGCCGCCCGCCAATGTTGATCATAGCCACGCGCTCGGGTTGGCAAAGCACAGGACACGCGCTGAGTTCCAGACATTGTTATGGCTCGGTTATTGTCGTCGTTGAAGCGATTGGACACGGGCCACTACCCGAACTCATGTCGAGGCATCGATTGTTACGAGCCCAAATCGAATACGTACGCAGTCTTCGCGGATGCTGTGTGAGCAGCATTTGAATATTGTCACCGCAAAGCTCGATTACGCATTCCCGGTGATCGTACTGTTGCCATTGTCCCCACAGCTCCGTCTTTAAATTTCGCGAGGGAGCAAAAGGCGGTTTTGGAAGGGAAGACTAAAAGAAAGGCTCCGCTTTCATCCTTTGAATTCCGCCGCGACGAAGACGCTTCTTGGTCAGTGGTGTTCCGTTCGAGTATTCTTGGGTCCCACTAGTGCCAGGAAGCTGGCGTAAAGTAAGATATATTCCTACCCAATGTCGTTGCACAGGCACCAGGGGACATGCAGCTTCAGTGAACATACGAACAGCAGCAGGCCATGTTCCGGCACACTGGCGGGTGTGCGAATGTGCTCTTGATTTTAACCACATCTACATAGTGGCAAGATACCAAAAAACAGCTGGCAAGAGATTCTGGAGGCCTTGGTCATTTATCCGGAGAAGGACGAATGCGTGAGCACTGCTTCAATCACGCTACATACAGAAGAAAATATGTACCAGTGGGGAGCACTCCATGCGGGAAACAAAACCTAAATAAGGAAAACTAAGACAAACGATCCGGAAGGCCGACAAAGAAGAAGGTACCTTCTTAATATAGAAATACAAAAAAAAAATATTAATAAGACAGCCGACGACCGACGAGGAGGAAGTTTCACATCTCGGAACTAATCGGTGTGGAAGAAGAAGAGGCTTATCTTCTGTGGATGCGTTTACATGGATGCGACCGTAGCGCATCAAATCGAGGTCTGACAATTTTGATTGGTAGCAGATGGGTAGAATAGAAATAGGTATGAAGCATGCTGCGTGCGACTGGTCCGTGCTATATTCGATGCCCTACGATCATATTCATGTAAACGTGGCCAGTAAATAGGGGGATCGGTGGCCGAGTGGGCTAGCGCACAACAGCTCGGAGCACGTATAGAGCGAAAGTTCCTCGTCACTTGGGCGGTCGAGTGACACCAAAGAGAGAGGAACCTTTTTTTTTTTGTCTCCTTGGCCTCTCGCATTTTGGAGGTAGTTTTCTACTTCCACGAATCTGCTCCCTTTTCAAGAGAGGGGGGAGAAGATTGTGTACCCCCCTCAGATCCGTTATTTCAAACTTTCTGGAAGGGGTGCGAAGATAGCGTCAGACTCAACCCTCAACTGAGCCCCATGTCGTCTGCTTCCTTGTGTTTCTACGAAGCTGGCCCATGGACAACACCGTCACCACAGCCGCCATCGGAACTACACGGCGGCCGATCTCATGGTGGACCGGGCCACCAACGACGTCGGTGCGCCAGGGGCGGCCCAGGGAACCATGGACCGCCACCACCCTCTACAGGATGGAGCGGCAGCTGGCTCGGATCAAGGACCTCGTGCAGAGCAGCCACCTGCTGGAGGCGGTCCAGAGCAACAAGGTTGAGCCCTGATCCAGAACAAGCTCACGCTGGAGCTGACCGAGCCGCCGCGCTCGTCAGCAGCCGCCGCGCTCGTCCAGCAGGCGCCGGCCAGACTTACAACGTCAGTCCGCCCAACAGCGCCATCCACCCCCTGACGCCCACAACGTCTCCGTCATCGACATGCCGGACGAAGCTTGAGGGGGGGGGGGGGGGGGGGAGTGTGGGCACCCTGGCGGCTTCCCAGCCTAGTTGCCCGACTGCGAGGCAAAGGTGCCGCACTTATCCCGCGTGGCGGCGACGTCACGCAAGCCACGTGCACATCGCATGCGCCGCTTTGATAAGGCAGATCACAGGCGGCGCACAGAGAATTGCTGCCTGGACTAAGCGCCGCTGGTAACCACGTTAATCGTCTCGTCCATGTCCCATTAAATGCAGTTTCTTGTTGTTGAAACCGTTGGCTCCGTGTTACTCCTCCGGGTCAGGTATGCAGCAAGGCAAACCGACCACAAGCTCGCGCTGCAGAACCCAGGGATCCTGAGTTCATCCCCCAACCCTGAACGTTTCGATCTGGATGAGCATCGTACCGGCGCGCGATCGTGTATCACTACTGCGTGGTGCACGTTAAGGACCCCAATCTAGCGGTTGTACTGTACCGGCTAAATTGCTCGTCGACAGGGAATGACTCGTAGCAACTTTGAATAGGCCGACCAGCTGCAGGCTGTATAAATAACCACACAACCACAATTACAATTAGCCAGTAAATGGTTGCTAGTCCAGTAGTATTTGTCTTTTTCTCACTCTCTCTCTCTTCGTGAATCTTTCCACGTTCAGCTGCTATCTATCAGAAGCATGAGTCATCAACTAGCTCAGCTGCAAGCAGTTACAAGACTGAACACAGGTCATAAATAATAAACTCGGTAGTTGTCAAGCAGCAAACATATATGCTGCTGCGCTAGGCACATACCTGGAGCAGGCTATTGAAGAAACTAACAAATTGTCATTGAACTCGGCTATTAAGCCTTCATATTACATTTACCAACGTGCTTCTCATCCTTAACACGTGACTCGCGCGTTCGAACAAATATGATCCTCAAGATATCTAAAAAATACCTAGAGCGATTGAAAAAAAAAAAGTTCCTTTTTTAAAGGGTTTCTTCAAAAGCTTTGTCAGTAATACCCAGAAACAAGTCTGCATATTAAGCCGTCGACAATTGTACACTGCATGCATTATACCGTGCGCCTTTTAAAGCTTTAGATAGGCCTGGGAATGGATAACAGAGAGGCAGGGTTAATACCCCTGTTTTGGGGGCGCGACTTTCTAGCAAACCCGAATCCTATCCACCCGCCACTTGATTCAACTTTCGACATACCCTGGGGAAATTAACGGATAATAACCGAGCGGCGACCTCCACTGGACCCGCTCCAAGTCCCGTGTGTTCTCCACACTCCCTGCCTCCAATATTTCGATCCTGTCGGCACAAGACGCCCGACTGCACCGTCCCTCGGCTAATAGGGTGCTTAATCAGGGCAAGTGCCTAAAAGGACTCCCCCCCCCCCCCCCCCCCCCCCCCCCCTTTTCTCGCATGGCGGCGCAACAGAGCAGAAAAATCAACAAGCTCGCAAGATGCCCATCGCAGAAGGCGCGATCTGTCCAGGCCCGGGGTTTCGATAGGGGGAGAGTTAGGTCTTGTGGACTCTGAACGAGCATCTGCGAGTCATCGCGACTACGCTTTCTTATACCATGCCGATTAGCTTCGCTTCGCGCCGCCGGACGAGATCGTTGCGCTCGATGGCAGGCACGTTCACACCGCGACAGCGTTAGCGCGAACAAGCCTTCGCCAGTTTTCTCTCTTTTTCACTCATTATTGAATGACTGACATTAAAAAAAAACTGGAATAGCGGTGGAAACTGTTCGGACGGGGCACTGTGGTGTTCGCGCTAGCATTGTCGCCCAGTGTATGTAAACACGGCCGCTTTCTATGCACACGGCACTTACGCTTCCCTCGCGCGCTCGCGCGGCGTGAGAGAACGGCGGTGGCGCCAGGAAAGGCTGCTGGTTGTTTTAATAATGCACGCTACAGCCTCGTGTTCGCGGCGCCGACGCTTTCAACACTGAGAAAACAACGAGAGAAAACCAAAGAAACAAAAAAATCTTGCGGGCTCTGTAGTAATGATTGCGCCGAAAGAAATATAAAGCGACGCGAACGGTAGCATATACAACAAAGCAGAAAAGTAAACGCGGAAGGATCCTGGGGGTTGGGTCGAAAGGCAACGACGGCAGTAATTATGCTCCTTACGGACGTCGGCTCTACGGTGCCAAGCGTGAATCCTGCGGGAGGTACTGGCGAATTCAGTGTGTCGCTTTTGTTTATTTTTATGTGCATTCTTACCCGTGTTTTATTGATCCAGAACTTTTCTTTTTTGTTTCCTATCTTCCGCTATTGCGTACCTGCGGGTACCCGTGGACGTTTTTTTATTCGAGTCAGTTCCCTGGAAACACCTACTGGTTCGGTTGCCACGCAGAATATGAAAGGTATGGCTAAGAAAAGGGGAACGCATTGAAGTTAATTTTTCGCAACTCGTTAACCAGAAGAAAAAAAAGTGTTCTTTCTATATGAGCATCATAAGGGTGCAAACGAGCTGGTTCTAGTTGAACATATTATTTGAGACTTCTGCGCCGTGTCGTCCCTCGTTCTCCCTAGTGGAGGGGTTTTAGTCTATACGGGTAGAAATTGAAGGCAGAAGGAGAGCCAAAAGCCGGATGCCGGCATTCGGCTTTCGGTCGCATTCGAACAGCTAGTAGAAACAATGGCAGCTAGCTTTATGTCTATCCTTTAATCATTCCAAACCGAGCTCTGTGCTCTGCCGTCCCCCCGTGCGCTCTCGTCTCCTCCTCTCTCTCAGCTGGTACCCGTATCACGTACTATCTACATTGCGGTGATATATAGTGTCAATATTTTACACACTTCTTTAACTTCATCCTCCTGGTTGGATGGAACGGCTGCGCGATGCTGGCGGTTGCCGTGGGACTAGACATTTTCGTACTGCTTCAGCCTCGCAGAATATTACCGGAGACTGGGGCACTTAACTGCTTCCATATTAAAAACCGGAAGTTTGAACACTATAGGGAATATTTGTACATTGCTTCGAATGCCCTCAATAAAGATACCCGATAACCACACGATGCATGATCACAGGCATTGATGGAGTATCGAGTATCATTGCCAGAGTTACGGGAACTGTCTGCTAAAACTCTCTAGTAAGCATGATAGAATAACAGGCTGAAGTTGAGCTAGTTGGTACATAATTTAGGTAAATTGTCAGCTAGAACGATAGGGACAAAACACAGAGAGAGAGAAACAGAGAGAGAAACAGAGGTGTATATGTCTCCGTTTCTCTCTCTGTGTGTTCTGTCCCTATCGTTCTAGCTGACCATTTACCCAAAAAGCACGATAGGGCTAAGCAACTTCTACGAAGAGCTCTCTCTCCCCTGCACGCCCCCCCCCCCCCCCCCCCCCCCCCCACTCTCCCTGCTCCCACCTCCCGCATTTATTTTGCCATGCTCACCTCGACTCTCGTGTGGTAGAAACGATGTTGGGCTAACAGAGAGGTGTCTTAACGACAGACGCAGAAAGAACAGTTACCTCCTGAGGGCCACGGTTGAAAGGCACTTTTCTCTTCACTGCAATCAAATGACGCCTCTGTGAGCCAGCCTTCGGTGGCAGATCAGTTGTGGGGAGGCACAAGGACAGTTACGCGGGAGGTTATGGAGGCGTTCTAGATTTTCAGTCGGGGCGAGCCATACATAAGCAAGACGTCATGACCTTACCTACACAAAGAAATAAAACTTTTTACGTTCCACAATTTGGGGTGGGGGGAGGGGGGGGAGGGGGGCAGTACGTTGATGCGATTACGTGTTGGAGTGGTGAATATGAGCAACGTTGTGTTTCTATAGCTCTTATCATCTTTTCATTTGTTTTAAGTTATTAACCTTCAATTGCGGGCTAGCGCTTCTACTCTGTTGCTTGTTTCTTCCCTCCATCCGCGTTTTATTGCGCTGTGTGTACCATATCATCTATACCAAATCCTAGATAGCCCAGCTCTCGACCTCGTCAGAGACACTCTATCAACGTCTTGATTTCAGAAGGTTCTGTTGTAAATGATTCTACCATCCGTCCGTATGCGTATATATGCAATGTGTTTTAGAAATCACAAGGGAGGCAAACCTTTTTGTGCTGTCTAAATACCTGTCCCACGGGCAAATTGACAAAGCTAGCAGATATTACATAACACTTAATTTTTTAGATTAGATAGAATGCAGAAAAGAAGGCCCTTGTACGTGTCGGAGTTATTACGAACACCCCGAAAGTTTCGGACCGTTGAGTTCTAGCTGAAATATTTTCTAAATCTCGGCGAGTTATACGAGAAACGCTTGTGAACGAAATGTATGTGCTAACAAATGCCTCCTTCTTGCTGTAATGGTGGGAGCGTTCTTCAAAAACAAAAATTCTGACCCTCGTTTTTTTTGTTGTTGTTTTACTCTGTGGATGAAAATAAAATATTTCGAACATTATTCAAAGCGTGCGCCCCTTTACACCTTGTTGCGCCGGCTGTGACAGAAGGGCGGGCGGCATGTGTTTTTTCCCAAAACGTATGACACAGCTATAGTTCACACAGAAAGAGTAAAAACACTGAAATGGACGAGGGAAAGACGCTCACGGAAAGAAGTGTGAGTGCGTGTCCCTCGTCTATTTCAGTGTTTTTTTTTTTGTTTTTTTTTGTGTGAACTATAGTTTAACCAACGCGCTCTGCTACGTGTACCTGTATGACAATGTTAGAAGAAAATAAAAAAAACGGTAAAAATACTCCGGTTGCGTGCACATAAAAAAGAAACACGCGCGCCCGCGCGCACCCCCCCCCCCCCCCCCCCCAAACACACACACACAAACATCGGATGGTATAAACGGCTGCATTGACAAGGAAAAGTGCACTGGAATTTTAGATTAATTGGCTTCCGATTTTGCGCGTGCCCTAGATATTTTTTTGTTTAATATTGATTGATTTGCATAAGTGTCTTTTTTGCTTGCTAAGTCGTATACAAGGCTGATAGAGCATCAGGTAAATTGTTTTTTTACGTTTGCCACTGATTCAAGATGTGTAACTAAAATGACCATTATTAATGGCATTAACAATGAGAGTGCTAGAAAACAGTACCGCATAGGGTTAGCAATATAAAATTGCGTCACCTTGAATTTAGTCTAAGAAAATTACAATGACATCATTGTTAATGAAATCGCACGTTTACAATTTCTTAAAATATTTCTGTTCCCTCCCCCGCTTCTCCTTCTCCCCTTCCACAAACGTTCCAGGCTTGTAATTTTCAGCAATGGTATCTGGTCGGTTTGGGCGCATATACCGGCTTTAATACATAAAAAAAAATCTTTAAGATTTAATTTCAATGATACACAGTGTGCCTATGTTATAAAACGCCAATGTGCTGCACGCTCGCGATGAATTCTGAATTGAGTAAACGGGAAAGAGAAAGGAATTACACAAACTGCGGCGTTATATATATATGTATATAACTCAGAGTAAGACAAATGAAATCGGCTGAAGAAAGAAGGGAATTCAATTTATCTCAATCAGACAATAGGGGTCATTTATATATGGAGAAAAGAAACGTTCGCGCATTTGCTACGTTTAAAGACAAGAAAAGGGGATTTTCATCTCGTTTCCGGGTTTACATAATAGCAGACGCTCCCGCCTTTCAGTCAGTTCAAGAAGATCAAGACAATCTGAACGACAAGCGGGAGGGAGCGACCGGGAATTTCGTTAAACAATTGAATTTTGACATTTCTTTCAGCGAAACTCTCGGAGAAGTAGAGGAAAAAAGAAGTCAGATTTTGCGAATTAAGATAATGTATTGTCGAGACCTGCTTATACGCTTTTTATTCAACTTACTTTTCCAGCCAGCAATAATACCATTATTTATTGGAACGTTAATGTGTCTTAGAATAAGTGCCAAAACTGTACAAAACGCACCTGTTATGTTTTGCTTTACTTTGGAGGGAAGGCGAAGTGGCTGACTGTTCGGTTGACAGTGTTGTGATTTTAAGTTGCCAGACAAAGTATTTGGAGGGGGACACGACCTTCAGAAACTAAAATAGATATCGGTCCTGTTGTTTGAATTCTTAAAAGACTCCGACGCACCAGCCGCACATTTTTAGTTATTAAGTTAAATACAACTATTATGTTTTACTTTCCTCCAACAACACGTCAGATATATGGTTTTATAACTCGGATTTGATATACTCTACCTTGCCTGTATGCGCACGTGTCCTATTTTATACTTAATTGCAAATTTAATGTTCCAGCTCCCAGGTTGAGACTGCTTCCTTTAGTGAATTCACTATTTAAATGTATACTGCATTTATAGCTCGATTAATATTCGCTATTACGCTCAAAACATTCTGTAGAAAGTCATATGTTCAGAATTAGTCATTGTAACTAGTGCTCTGCCTGACTACGGTAACACCTGCATTACTGTACTGACTGCTGTAATTACAGCATAATTACTGTTGTTCAACGAATATTATTTTTTGTCCATATTTCAGTTATGTTTTCTACTGCAATATTTATAATTTGTCTCACATGCCCAAATTTGGTATTTATGAATTAAACATCGACAACACTCAAGCCCCTGTTTAATCCTTGGAATATTGCGATGACAGCAATTAGGTCCGTAATTTATGAAAAAACCGTTAGCTCCAGGTTGAGATTGCTAGGTATTCCAAACACTTGATATTTTAAACACTCCATATCACCTAGAATATCGTATTTAAAATAACCCAGTTTTACTCTTTGGAGATTTTTCAGGTAAGTGTTTTGACACACAAAAAATCGAATTCGTATTGCACTCATTAATAGCTCTTGAATCATTCCATAAGTAACAAACTACTCGGTACGCATTCGATTCATTTTGTTGCGACTGGAAAGTAACAACACTCCTTGTGGAGTTACATACCTCTGCGACATCGCAATGAATAAAAAACAGGAACGACTACTTCGATCAGTTTTTGACAAACCGCGTTTGTCTATTTATTTATTTTTGCGCATGTTTGTTTAAGTCCTTAGCATTGTGTAAGCGGTTTACTTATTTAGTTGTTTGTTGACACTACCGAAACACAACAAAGAACAATATATGTAGAAGTGAATTTTGTGATCCTTGTTTTACATAATTTAGATTTGATTGATGGCATATAGAGCTGCTTATTAACGTCAGTACAAACCAATTTGAATATCCATGGCTACCTATAATAAGGAAATAAAAATGCTTCAGCAATCTATGCTTGTCTTGCCTCTTCACGCTAAAAACAACTCTATCCAACAAAAATGTTACACAATTTGTACAATAAACATACAAGAAATTATACAAATTAAATAAGTCGTATAACTCTTCATAAGATTTTCAGTGTTCTTTATATTTACTGGACATATCCATAAATGCTGTGTACAATGAACAAAGCTTACATTACACAAATTACATAAATCGTATTAGGGTCCTTTATAAGTTTGTGTTCTTGCAGGCCTATTGAACACCTTCATATGAAAATATTTACAAAGATACCAGAAAATATACGAATCCCACAAGTCATATATGCCGGTTGTTCCATTGTAATTCGAACAGATATATTACAAGAAAATCCGTAAAAGATGCACAAATAGAGTTTGAGCAGGTGAGTTATACGACCAGGCGGACAGCATATAGGTTCCTAATCTTTGCGATAAGACGGATAATAAACTAAACTTCCTTACTTAACTTTTTAATTAGTAAAATAATTATATGATTTCAATTAGGAATATTTTGAGCAGAATCGAAAACCTCTATATCAGTCAATTTTTAAAACGACTTGAAGCTCGCGAGAAACTTGGGGGCGCACAAAAGTTACCACTGGTGCAGCAGGCGCAAAGCTAACAGTGACGAAACGCGATGATGATCTAACGATCCGCGTTTTGCTACTGCTAGCTTTGCGCGTGCTGCACCAGTGGTAACTTTTGTGTGCCCCCGAGTTTCCCGCGAGCTTTAAGTCGTTTTAAAAATTGACTGATATAGTGGTTTTTGATTATGCTCGGAATGTTTCTAATTGAAATCATATAATCAGTTTTACTAAATAAAAAGTTAAGTCAGGAAGTTTAGATAATTATCCACCTTAACGCAAAGATTAGCTACCTATACGATGCCCCCTGGCCGTATAACTCACCTGCTTAAACTGTGTTAGTGCATCTTTTACATATTTTTTTGTAATAAATTTGTTCCAATTAAAATAGAACACCCGGTATAAGGTCCCGCACACACTGTCCCAAATTACCTGCACCAAACTTTAAAAAAAAAAAAGAAAAAAACAAGCGCATTGCGGGAGTTAAACCATTTCTATTTTGTTAGCAAGCGTCTTGAGAAAGTATAAGGTATTTTTTGTGCGTGTACTTATTTAATTAATTAAACATAATTAACAAACGTTTTCATTCGTCGTTTAAGGCCCTAGGAGTGAATTGGAAAGTTGTAAAGCGCATTGAGAAACACCCAATTAACGTGTTTATTACATTATACGCTTTGCGCGCTTCAATTAGCCTAAAAAGAGCGAGCGGCGCCATGGCCTGGGGTTGGCTGATTGATAGGACCGAAGCGTGCATATATGCCGCATTTTTAAACAGTTGCAGTCAGCGCTCGTGTCTGTTTTGTCTTTCTTTCTTTTGTCCTCGTCTAAAAAGCGCTACCCTGCCCTTGGCAACGCAAAACCAATACCAACTAGCCCAACATTCAGCATTGTAAAAAGAGAGCCTGCGAAATATATTTTTGAAAAGAAAATATCACGTGACAATGCGCCTGCCCGTCATGCTTGCAGCACTCTTAGACATGCTCTGAAGGAACGACGTTTACGCGATCGCTGGCGCAGTCTCCAAGACAAGGCTTTGCGACAAGAAGTTCTCGTGCCTATCTTTGGGGTCTACACCTAAACAAAGCACTGCCTCGGACAGGACGAAAATGATAATGGGACTTCCTTCCGATTCAGCACGTCTGTGAGTGGTGGAAGCGCGACGCGGCGGGTGCGTTGTCGCGTGGTCCTTTTCAGATATGGCGGGCTTCCTTCCCAAGCTATTTAAAATGAAGCGTGCAAAGGATATCATGACGCAAACATCTTAATTGAAGGTTTCTTAATGCACTCTACAACTTCTCAATTAACACCTCAGCCCTTAAACAAATAATTAAAAAGTTTACTGATTCGTCTTAATTAATTGAGTAGCTAGCCGCACTAAACAAACAAATTATGTGCACAGTCGTAAGATGCTTGCTAACAACTCACAGTTAATAACATGATGTGTGATTACTTCTTGAGCCTCCCGCTCTTCCTAACCAATTTTGTTCTGTTGATTTCAAAGGTCTGGATGACTCTTGGAACCTCTTTCCACAACAGCCGAGGCCCACACAATTTGGGAGCCGTTATTTTGGCCTATTGAGGGGAAGCACCGGGCCATCGCATTTATGAAGACAAACGCGGCTGTCTCTTGTCGAACACATCCTGCTCAACATCCAAGGCCCCGCGTCCGCCCTTTCCGCAGAAGACCCGACTCTTCCTGTATACGGTCTCTTCCAGTCTTCTCGTCACCGGGAAAAAGCACAAACGACAGCGAGAAGACTCGGACCCGGACCGCGTGGCAGGGGTGTCGATCTTCATCGGTGCCCGTTCTCTCAGACGTCATGAGAGTCGGTCATCAGAGCCGATCCCGTCAATTAGCATCAACCGCAGATAAGCCAGAAGAGGAAATGTTTGCCGGCAGCCGCCCGCACAACGGGGCCTCTTTCGTGGGATTCTCTTTCTTTCGCTTTCGTGGGATGAGGAGCGAGCGAAAGTCTCCTTTCTCCACCCGTCTTTCGCTAATCTCGGAGAAAAGGGAAATCGCTCCCCGAGGGGACCGGATGGATCCCTGGCTAGGGCATCGTTACCATGGCGACAGCTCGGATTCCCCAGGCACAATAAGCAATTCTTGAAATAAGGTCGTGCGAGCGCGCGCGCGCTCCGACGAACCCAAGCCAAGCAAGTAAGCATGCATCTTCCACTGCTTTTCTTTTTCTCTGCTCGCTGTTTTCTTCGAGCAGAGTCTGATGCCAGATTTGCTTTCTTGTGGGATCGTCCTTTTGGTACTTCTGATTTCCACGTGCCTGGTATTCGGGACTAACGTCGCCTTCTGGTAATAAGCGTTCCTGGCGCCGTTCGTGCACTGTGCAGGAAGAGAGGCGGGCATCAGTTGTCGGCCTCGGTTGCCAGCTGCGAGGGCTCGCAATACGGCTCTTGTTGGAGCTGCGTATGTGAACGCAGATGGCGCTGGCTTCCTCGACGCAGTAGGGAGGGAATACAGACGCCTCGTCCGAAATGCCGACGTGACCGCTGAGCCTCGCTGTCATCCAAACTTCTTCGGAGTTACTCTTTCGGTGAAAAAGGGAAAAAAAAAGAAAACACTTTTTTTTTTCTTCAGTTAGGGTAGTGCAGTCTCATTGCACAACGTCTGCTAAATATTCGTAGTAATATGATTATCCTTAGTTATCATTAGCATATTTTTCAGACTATACGCTACGAACTACACATGTTTAAAAGTTAAAATTTTAGGCAGTTCAGAATATCCGCAGGTGCGACTATAAAGATATTTTTTCTCGCTCTTTCATTATGACATGCGTGACGCACGGAATTCGTGAATGTTCAATGCTGAAGACGGTTCACGTATGATACATAAGATTCTTTGTGAGCCAATAAATTAGTCGTTTGTCAAGGCGTGCTGCGCGTGAGAATGTTTTACGCGCCTACTACGCGCCAGTGCAAACTGTGCATCGGCTGCGAACAATTCATTAGGCGCAGAATATCTAATAAACAACTATATTCAGATGTAATTATGTTCTAATAATAATAATAATTTAATAATAACAATCAATCAGTGCTTAGTCAGTCTTCATTATAGTGTCCAGGAACACCGAATCAGCCTTAGTGCTGGCACACTTTAAAAAAAAAACACACACACATAAAAACACACATACACACGACTGCAGAAGGGGAACGTCGTCCACCAGTCTGAGACCAAAAATATTAACAAGTACAAAAAATACTCAAATCAACAAGGTAAATCAAAAGCACAGAACAGAGACATCACCAGGTGTGAGAGCAAAAAGCAAACACTTGGATATCGTACTCGGACAAGCCTCAACCCTTCAAGTGATCAGCACTTTTCTTACAAACGGAAGTTTCCAACAGCGTTTCCGAACTTGCTCCAATATTCAGTGTTTCAGATAAACGGTTATAACACTCAGCCGATCTTTGGATCGGGTTGAAGTCGCTAAAATGTCGAGCTATATACAAAGATGATATTAGCCGTGTAGGCGCACGATGGACTCTAAGGCTCACTTCGGATAGAAGGCTGGGGGAGGTAATCAAGCCGTGCAAGATCTTAAACAAAAACAACAGATCTGACTTCGCCCGACGCTGCTGCACGCTTAACAAGTTCACGAGTTGCGAGTTACGCCCAGCGTTTAAACAAAGAGCATCTTTCTGAAGGTAACAATATTTAAAGACGGAAATACATTTGTTTTGGACTCGCTCGATAGATAAACTGTTCGTTTTGGAAATGCCGTTTCAAACAACCGAGGCGCACTCCAGCTGGGATCTAACTAATGAATAGTACAGCGTAAGAAAAGCGGACGGGCTTTTGAATTCCTTTGTCACGCGAGACGCAGGACCTATTGTGCGCAAGGCCGACTGAACCACTTCGGTAACGTGAGTGTCAAATATCAGGGTTGAATCAAAAACAACACCAAGGTCCCTCAGTTCGCTTACACGTGGCAGCAGTTCGCCATGATAATTATATGAAAAAACTATATCATGGGTCTTGCGAGAATATGTCATTACTTTTTTTTTTTTAGAAGGATTCAAACGGAGGTCATTGTCTAAACACCAATGAGCAATGGAATATACTTCATTCTGAAGCGCGATACAATTTTCTAAGGAATATATATTTTAAAGTTTTATAACATCAGCGTATTGCAGAAATGAAGAGTTCGAAATAACCCGATAGAAATCATTTACAAAAATATTGAAAAGGAGAGGGCCCAAGACAGAATTCTGACGCACTCCAGAGCTCGCCTTGTACAAGGACGAGCTAGTATTGTTCACCAGGACGTACGCTTGCATCTTAGACAAATAGCTTTTTAACAAATTGTATACCAAACCACATACTCCGTAGGAGGAAAGCTTCTATAACAAGATGTTCTGGTTGACAACGTCGAAGGCCTTACTCAGGCCGAAATGTACGAAATGTGAAGCTGACCTCCCTTACAAACTATTTCAGATGCAGCAGACGTAACAGATACAAGATTGGCAGATGTCGATCTTCCAGACATGAAGCCATGCTGATTAGGAATGATTATACTACGACACTTGAAGGAGAGGAATTAATAGATTCCCATTTCACAAAGTTTGGGAAAAGAATAGAGAATAGAAATCAGTTTGCAATTAAGAATGCCACAACCACTTCCAAATTTCAAGACCGGAACAACCACTTCCACTTTCCAGTCGTCAGGGAATATTCCTGACGTCAAGGAGTTATTAAACTTTGTGCACAGTATAGGAGTAAATGCTGTAAACGACAAACTTTTTGCGAAGAGCTACTTTTCGCGAATTTCGTGAATCGCCTACAATTCGCGAAAAATACGTTCCGCGAACAATTCGGGCAATATGTGAACGCTACGGAAGCTACACTCGATTAGCGAAAATTAGAACGCGCGAATAATTTCAAATTTCCAGCTTTGGCTCGATTTGCGAAAAGTTGAGCCCGGGAAAGTTAGGTCGTTTACAGTATTTCATGATAACCCTTAACAATTGTAGCGTCATGACCTGCAGACAATGTGGGTCTTATTTTCTTAATACATAACCTAACAGATTCCTCATCGACAACCACGAATCCCTAATGGGTCGCCAGTCCCTAATCAGTGAGGCAATATAGTTGAGGAGCAGTTATTATCCTTATTGTAGACTGACGCAAAGTGTTCCGCAAACAACTCAGACATGCCCTTCGCACTGTGGCTATGCTGATTAAAAACGATTTCTGACGCAATTGTCTTCCACAAGCGGGATTAAGCGTAGCTTCAGAATTTCTTACGATTCTTAACGTGATTCGATTCCATCGAGTCACAGTGCACATACCGATCACCATTCAAAAGTTTCTGACATTGCTTTCAGCAAATTTTAAATTCAATTGCCTACTTTGGAAGACCACTTTTCTTAAACTTCCTGTGCAAAACATATTTCCGTGTTAAAAGGTTCCTGAGTTCAGAAGAGAACCAGTTAGGGAAGCGAGATTTATTGGAAATTTTGAGAGGAAGATATATGTCCATGTCCTCCTGAACAACACTTATGAGGAGATATACTTGGTCGTTGACATCAGACGACTCCAAGATGGAAGCCCAGTCAACACTCGACAGATGGTGATATATTCCAGTGTAGTCCCTTGCTAAATTCTTATACGATGTGTGTGGGGAAGAACCATTAGAGGACTGAGGACCGAAGGATCAAAAACATAAAGAACTACATCAAGAGTCGGATGATATCTAACCGCAGGAACCATAGAAAGTTCAGTTCGAGCCACATGACAGTCCGCGTTTGGAAAAAAAAAAAAATAAATAAAACACAAATCCAAAGTATTACCTTGGTTGTTTAGAACGTCATTGTGCTGTCTGAGAACTAAAAAAGAAGTAAAGTTGAGGAAATAGTTGCACTTTTGTTTACAATAAAAGTTGTCACTAAGGACATTAAACTGTGTCCAGTTAATACCTGGAGCTTCAAAATTCCTCAAGGTTAAGATCTTGTTTCCGTGTGAGTCGCTCATTGTATTTTCAATGTCAGCGAGACATATATGCAAATCATCTCGTGCCGTCTGAGGAGGAAAGTAAAACAGACTTCTTAAAATACGTTCTCTCTTGGAACACTCAATTTCCACCCACAGAGACTCAGTAAATCTCTCCGAATACTCATATCTTGGTGAGCTATATTGTCTATTAACTGCGACGAATAGACCGCCTCCTACTCGGCCCCGGCAAGAGAAATCACGATCGTGACGGTAGACATCACATAATAATAATAATAATAATAATAATAATAATAATAATAATAATAATAATAATAATAATAATAATAATAATAATAATAATCAATCAATCAATCAATCAATCAATCTTTATTATACAGTGCCCAGGAACAACCCTGAGGTCTTGGTGCTGGTACACTGGTGGATAAAAAAAAAAAAAAAAAAAACAAAAAAAAAACACACTATACACATCTCCGCAGAAAATAAGATACATTTTTAGCATAATACTAGGCAGTGCACGAGTAATTAGTACAATGAAATAAAAACGAGGCAGTAACAGTAGAGACGGAACACAAGACCGAAGGACAACAAGTGCACCACCAGAAAACACGACACGGAGATGACGACATTCAGACATAACAAAGCAATTCAGCAATGCAATAATAATAATAATAATAATAATAATAATAATAATAATAATGTTTATTTACGCGGGTAGTTCACTTCATAGTGAGGCGGGTCTGTCAAAGCCAGACAAAAGGCTTGTTGGACAAGACCCTACAGTTTCTGATAAAAAAGCGTCCCCACACACGTAAGCTTCCAAGCTCAACATACATCACAATATAAACGATGATGGTCACACAAACACATGCACATACACAGCACAGTTAAAAACTTGCACTTTTAGATCGGAGCATTTGCTTCAGTTTGTTTAGTGAGTCCACAGTGTAAACATCGTCCGGTAGGCTATTAAATATATAGGGAACATAAAAATTCCGAATCCTTTTTCCGTAGTTTGTAACAACAAAAGTCATTTCATAGCGCTCGGTATGTCGAAGTGATCTAGATACGACATGAGGTACTCTGAAATTATCACACCAAAAGTGTTTCAATATAACGGTCTGAACCAATAAGGAGTGGAACAATGGCAAGCCCAAGTCTGCTATGATCTCTTCTTCAGTTTGCGATATGGAACCATAAACAATGCTTTTAAATATTCCTTTTAAGACTGAGTCTGTTTTTTGACCCCATCGTCCTGGGCTGTGACCAAAAATAGTTATTCCGTAACGCAAAACACTGTATGCCAAAGCGTGAGCTATTGTCTTTTTCGTTGAATAAGGTATTAAAGATCTGGTATTGTACAGTAAACAAGATACATTTCTCAGTCGTTTACAAAGTTTTGACAGATGAGAATTCCACGACAAATCACTTTCGAATTGAATTCCTAAATATTTAACTTGATCTACATAAGATATGGGACAACAGTTACAAGATGTACAAAGAGAGGTATGCATATATATAGGATGATTGGGCGTTAACATCTTAAGAGGATTACGAAAGCAGACAAGCTGAGTTTTAGATGCATTTATCGTAAGACAATTTGTCTTAAACCAGTCATTAAGTTGACTAGTGTCCTCTTGGAGTAATGCGATTGCTACAGGATAATCAAGATGTTTTGAAAGCAACACTGTGTCATCCGCATATTGAAACAATTTACATGTTGAAACTGAGTTAGACATATCGTTTACAAAAATGTTAAAAAGAAGAGGTGACAAAACAGAACCTTGAGGAACACCAGCCTTTAAGGTAACTCGGGAGCTTCGACTATTACCTATAGAAACTAGCTGTGTCCTCTCAGTTAAAAAGTTCCGGAGAAGAGAAAGAAATGGGCCGCGGAATCCAATGTTTTGCAATTTTGTTAGTAAAATATTGTGACTCACTGAATCGAACGCCTTTGCTATATCAATAAAAAGTGCGCAAGCAATCTGATGCCTCTCGAAGGCTAGATGTAATTCATCTGAAAAATCTTCCAAAAGTGGCTGTGTCCCACGTCCGTTGACAAACCCATATTGACTGGGCGACAGAATATTAAAGTGATCAAGAAAGGCCGTCATAGTTTGAAAAATATGTTTTTCTAAGATTTGGACAATACAGGGCAAAATGGAAATTGGTCGATAATTGTCAAGTTTTTTATGCTCTCCCCCCTTAAATACGGGCTTCACTAGCGCACTTTTCAAATCAACCGGGATCATTCCGGAGGAAATGAAACCATTTAACATATGAAGGAGCACAAGTTTTATAGAATCATAATTTCGGCGCAGATCATTTGCACTGATACCATCGATACCGGGCGCCTTGTTAGTTTTGAAACTAAAAAGCAAAGTGCGTAGATCATGTTCAGACATTTCGGGAAGGAATGCCGAGGAAACATTATAATCAAGAAAATCTGCCGTGAACATAGTATCATCCCGAGCTACTCCAGAAAATTTAGCAAAGAACATATTGAAATCCTCTACTAGTTTTGTCGTATTGTTACCAAACACTTTCTCGAGGGAGGCATCTATCGATCTCTTTACACCCGTGCCTCGTAATTGATTTATTAAACTCCAAGTCATTGAAATATTTGACCTTGCTTTAAAAAACTTATCTCGAAAGTATTTTCTTTTTGCTGATCGAATAAGCGCGGTTACACGGTTTCGCATACTACGGAATTCTTTTTTCAAGTTTGTATTGGTTGGAGATCGCCGACATCTAGCCCAAAGAACATCTTTACAGCGGATAGCTGACAAAATGTCACTCGTTAACCATTCTTGTTCGCTACGACGTCGCCTCAGGGTGATAACCTTTTTAGATTTGTCCTTGAGGTAGTCAAATATATCTCTAAACCTACAGTACACTTCATCAAAGTCTTGAATAGAGAGTAAACTATTCCAATCATAGGTTTTAACCAAATTATCAAATCTAATTTTATCAGTTATTTCCAGTGTTTTTGTTATCGGTATTGTTGATTTCATCTTGAGTTGGGATGCAAGTTGACACGCCACAAAGTAGTGGTCGGCTAATTTTTGCTCTATTACGGCCGATTTTGCAACAGCATTCGGAGCGCGTATGCTTATATGATCCAGACATGAGGCCACGAGGTGATTATCCAAGAGTTCTTCTCGAGTTGGAGCTAAAATCAGTTCCTCCAGACCAAAATGCGCTAAAAGATTCAGATAGTCACATACAATAGACTTGGCGGGTTGAAGCGTATCAATGTTGAAATCACCTACTAAACAGATGTCGACAGACTGAAAATTGCCAAGTGTATTTTTTAGTTCTTCTAAAATCTTAAAGGATTAACTGAAGGAGGTCTGTAAAAAGCTAATAAAATCAAGGACCACTTATCATTCCATAGCCTCATAGACAAAGACTCGCAATGGCAAAACTCTACATCAAGTGTTTCAGTACACCACAAGTCCTTAACAAATATCGCAATTCCTCCTCCTCGTCCAATCGGTCGTGTAAGAAAGAATGATTTATATCCCGGTATCCGGAACTCACCACAGAAATCGTCTTTAACATTGATCTCTGCTAGCACAAAAACATCAAACAGTGGTGACGTATTGTTTACAGTTTTTACAAACTGGTCCCAATATTTACGAATACTTCGAATATTTACATGTAAGAGCCCAAGAGTACTATCACTAGCCGGTTCCGAGAAACGTTGAAATGAAGAAAAATCTGAACATTGACGAAACTGTACTTCCATTATTCGATGCGGTTGTTATCCACTGGTAGTTTTAAGCCGCTTAGCAACAAAAAGAGTTACACAATCAATTCCAGGTCGGCCAACCGGTGGATGCGAACCAGTGACGAGGTTCCTGACTTTTTTGCAAATAGCTTCCCATTTTTCACCCAAGTGAATTGGTACTGCTTGCTTCTTGCTTTCTCCCGTACCATCCAAAAGAGTTCCCTGTTCTTTCGCGTTAGGTTCTCGTTGAGGAAGAGTTTGGGCAACGAACCCTCTGCTGCCAGAGTTCTCAGCTTACCTCGCGTGGCGAGCCATTGTTCTCTTAGCGACACTGAAGCCAATTTAACCAAGATAACTGGAGGGCCGTCGCGCCGCGATGGCAGACGATGCACCGCCAGTATGTCCCTTGGCTGAAAGTTTTCAAGGCCTAGCTTGCCACCCAACTCGCCCACAACGGAGACTAAGTTTTCACTTGGGGCATGAGGGAGTCCATGTATCTCGAGGTTTGAGAGACGACTGTACTGGTCGCTATCGTTCAGCTCTTCTTTCAGGTGCTCGATGGTCTGAGACTGCTCTGTTACCACGCTTCTTAGCAATGTCGTTTCCTCACGGAGCTCTGTTATCGCTGTTGAGTTGGTAGTGGCTGTAGACAGCAGAGAGTCGTACCGAGCCGACAGAAAGTCTACGGCCTTCTGAACCTCCGTTACTGCGGATTTCAGGCTCTCGACTACCGGCTTCAATGTCAGGAGTTGATTCATCTGCGTTGGCAAGTCGAGGAGGGTGTCAACATTGGCCTTCAGCAAGGTGAGACACTCCAGTTTAGCTTCCAGCGACCGAAGATGTTCCGTACCAGCAGGAGACGCGCATTGTGACGAGCTGGCTTCACTTCGAGACCCATTCCCGCTGTGTCGCTGTCGGCACACACGGCAGCGCCAGACCTCTCGTTTTCCAACAGCCATGGCATTGAATGTGTTTTCCGCAACACCGGAGCAAAGCTTCCCCAGATGATACGATGTTCTGCACTTGGCGCAGGACATGTGCCGACCATCGTTCACAATCTTCTCGTGGCATTGAGCGCACTTGAGTGGAGAAGACATAGCACACACGCAGAAGGGAAAGATGTGAAGTGCTGTACTCCCGTGTCACGTGCGTCGCCTTGATGTGTTGGGCAGGCTTGCGCGAGATGCTTTGCTCACCGTGGAGATCGTCGTGCCAGGCAAGCTCGCGCTCAACGGGCGTTCTAGGAGCCGGGCCGGGCGAAGACGCAAGGTCACTTAGGCCTACCCGTTGGAATGCTGTCAGCGAAGACGTTGGGGACCCGATCTTGAGCAAAGTCGGTGCCCACCACGACGCAGAGGAATCGTCCGAGTCACAAAAAGCTCGTTGGCGTCGGATGTTCCGATTGAAAGCGATTACGAGCGAAAACTCGCAGAGCAGTAAAAAGGAGCGACGGTTCCTGGGGACTTCTTGATGATGATATGCAATGCATATATTCATGATATTCAGCAATGCAATAATAATAATAATAATAATAATATTATTAATAATCAATCAATCAATCAATCTTTATTATACAGTGCCCTGGAACAACCCTGAGGTCTTGGTGCTGGTACACTGGTGGATAAAAAAAAAGCAAAAAACAAAAAAAAAACACACTATACACATCTCCGCAGAAAATAAGCTACATTTTTAGCATATAGTAGGCAGTGCACGAGTAATTAGTACAATGAAATAAAAACGAGGCAGTAACAGTAGAGACGGAACACAAGACCGAAGGACAACAAGTGCACCACCAGAAAACACGACATGGAGATGACGACATTCAGACATAACAAAGCAATTCAGCAATGCTCATCCTGCAAGGGCAAGTTTTTAATCAGTCAATCAATCAATCAATCAATGTTTATTATACAGTGCCCAGGAACAACCCTGAGGTCTTGGTGCTGGTACACTGGTGGATAAAAAAAAATACATTATACACATCTCCGCAGAAAATAAGACACATTTTTAAGCACAATACTAGCCAGTACACGAGTAGTTCGTAAAATGAGACAAAAACGAGGCAGTAACAGTAGACACGGAACACAAGACAGTGCGATATCAAGTGCGCAACCAGAAAACACGCCATGGAGATGACGAAATTCAGACATAACAGAGCCATTCAGCAATGCTCATCCTGCACGGGCAAGCTTTTAATAGAAAGGACAAACGTCCTGTAGCAAGGGTGGAAAATATCAAGTTTTTCCGAGTAATGATTCAAACGCTGTGTCATTCTCACAATTGGGTTTACCGGACTAAACGTTCTAGAAACATAAAAAGATGACAAAAGACGAGTAGGCACACGTGGGACCCTAAGGCACAGTTCAGATAACAGGCTCGGAGAATTGATGAGTCCATGCAGCGTTTTAAACAAAAATAGTAAGTCCGCGTTCTCCCGACGCCGGTGCAAGCTAAGCAAACCAACACGCTCTAACGCAGACTCATATGTTAAACAGTGAACATCCTCCTTTATGTAGCGATGTTTAAAGATAGAAACAAACTTTTTTTGCACACGCTCGATCTCCAAGGAGTGACTTTTAGAAATTCCATTCCAAACAACTGAGGCATATTCTAACTGTGACCTGGATAGCGAGCAGTATCACGTGATAAAAGCCGTCGGGTTTTTGAACTCCCTGGTTAAGCGAGAGGCAACACCCAACATTCGCAAAGACGAGTTAACCAGCCTACCAACGTGATCAGAGAAACGCAACCCAGAATCAACAATGACTCCGAGATCTTTCATTACACTTACTCGAGACAAAGTCTCTCCTTGAATATTATATGCAAAAGAGATATTGTGAGTTTTCCGAGAGAGCGTCATGACCTTGGTTTTGGACGGGTTCAAGAAAAGGTCATTTTCAGAGCACCATCGGTAGAAAGAACATGCATCTTCCTGGAGCTTAGCACAATCACGTTCAGTAACTATTTCTCGATAAATTTTTATATCGTCAGCATATTGCAGGAATGAAGAATTTAAAACAGCAAAAGAGACGTCATTTACGAAAATTGTGAACAGAAGGGGTCCTAAAACAGATCCCTGAGGAACGCCAGAGCGAGTCCTGTACAACGAAGAGTTCATGTTGTTAACCCGGACATATGCCTCTCTCTCTGACAAGTAGCTTTTTAACCAGTCATGTACTGAGCCACATACTCCATAGGAGGAAAGTTTGGATAAAAGAATAATGTGATTGACTACGTCAAAAGCGTTACTTAAGTCAAAGTAGACAACGTCTAACTGACCTCTGTTACATATTACACGAGATGCAGCAGACATAAAGCTAACAAGATTGGTAGTTGTTGATCTGCCGCTCATAAAACCATGCTGATTGGGAATTGCTAAGTTTCGAAATTTGAAAGACAGGAATTGATGAACTACCATTTCAAAGAGCTTAGAAGATGGAGAGAGAAGAGAAATAGGTCTATAGTTACAAATATCACCTTTTTTTCCCGACTTTAAGACTGGAACAACAGCAGCGACTTTCCACGTTTCAGGAAAGGTTCCCAACCTTAACGAGTTGTTAAATATAGAGCACAGTACCGGCGTGAATATGTCGTGATACGTTTTGAGAATCGCAGAGGGAATGCCGTCGGGCCCTACTGATAATGTTGCTCTCATTTTCTTAATACAGGATCGTACGGACTCTTCATCAACATTAATGCAACTTAACAAGTCACCAAACCCATCTAAGTGAGGCAGCACAGCTGCAGAACGCTGCGTACTATCCCTGTAGACGGACCTAAAATGCTCAGCAAATAACTAAGGCACGGACTTCAAATCGCTCTCGTGATTATCCAGGACAATCTTCGACTCGATATGCCTCCCAGAACGTGAATTAATGTACCTCCAGAATTTCTTCGGATTATTGACAAGATCTGATTCCACTGAGCAACGATGAGCCTGGCGGTCGCGATCCAGGACCGTCTTACATTGCTTTCTGCAGTTCTTGAATTCTACCTCCCACTTTAAAAGGCCACTTTTCTTAAACTTCCTGTGAAAGAAGTCCTTTCTTTTCAGTAGTGTTTTTAGCTCACTGGAAAACCAGTTAGGAAAGCGAGATTTTGTAACTGTCCTTAACGGAATAAAAGTATCCATGGCCTTCCGAACAGTTTGCGTGAAGAGCATGACCTGGTCATTCACATCAGGCGACTCCAAGATCAATGCCCAATCAAAACTCGTGAGGTAATGATGCATCCCGACATAGTCCCCTGCCGACAGATTATATGAGTTGTGCGGCGGGGAATCACCAGAATGAGCACGAACAGAGGAATTCTCGAAAGAAAGTACTATATCAAGTGCAGGATGATATGTATCCTGAGGAACTAATGGCAGTTCACCCCGTGCTACACGCACACTGTCCATATTTGAAAAGCATAAATCTAGAGCATTAAATTGGTGATTCAGAACATTATTGTGTTGTTTGAGATTTAAGAAAGAAGAAAAGTTTAAGAGCTGGGTGCCTTTCTGCCTGCAGTAAAAGTTGTCCGTAAAAACATCAAGCTGCGGCCAGTTTTTACTGTCGTCTCTTTGTCCATGCTCTTTGCGTCGCACACCCACGCAAGCGTGAACGCGGTCCACTACATATCTGGCGTTGTTCGCCAGATATGTTGTTTCGTTCGGCTGGGTCAGCCTAACGCTGACCCAGCCGAGCGTTAGGCTTAGGACAGCGGGAGGCGAGTTGCCGTCCTGGTAGTCTGCTTCATTTGAGAGGTTGAACCAAATCATTTCGAGGACTGCTCACAATGGTAAGCGATCGTGAATGCTGTAAACTGCGCATGCTAGTAAATTTTTGCGATCTGCGGGCAGACCAGCTGCCGTGGCGACCGCGAGCAGACGAAATGATTTGGTTCGACGGCACACAACGTGAACGATCGTTCAAGTTCAAGATGACTGAGACACACCACATACCTCTACGGTCGTTCAGACACCTTTTACTCTATCTAGCTTCGCAGTTCTTGAAATTCCGACCGTCAAATGTTACGTCGGCCGTCTTGTTTACATCAGTCGTAAGCCGGATACACGAGCCGCCATCACGGTGTCCGCCACCGTCGGCACGGATTTACACGTTGCAGAATGTTTCACATGTTTACTAGAAGATGGCGCCACCGTTAAGCACGATCAGCATCATCGTTTACACGGTCGCGCCACTTTCACGATTCGCTAAAGTATGTGAAATTCGACGTACGGTTTCACGGAACGGACCAGCTGCACCGTTCGTGATTTCGGAACCGTGTGCTTGAAGAACGACTCGCTAAAACTCCCTATTGTTCTTTCGTTGAACGGTTGCAAAAGACCCAAACCAATATTTCAATTTTTTCTTTTGTTTTGTTTAAAGGCGAAAAGGATGCACGTGTAGCTGTGGGACAACGAAAATTGGAAAGCAGCGAAACGCGAACCCGACCTGTAGCGCGAAGTACGCAATATACGACGGCTCCAAAGGAAAGTGACACGCCGATCGCCCGCACACTGTAAGCAATGCTTGCGCGTCTACATACTTGCCAAACACTCAAAGTGCCGATCTCTGCAATTTACTAAATCAGCTCAGCGAATGATGAGGCGGAAGATCCGTTTAAACCTCAAAATGAAGTCTGCGATGTGGCATTACGCAATGCAAGCCTGACGCTATGCATTGCGTAATGCCACATCGCAGATTTGATTTCTAGGTCTCAACGAATTTCGGCCTCATCAGTCGCTGAAATGACCTCGTATATCGCAGAGATTGGCTCTTTTAGTGTTGTGCAGGTAAATAGACGCGCAGGCATTTCCTAGAGTGCAGTGTGAATGTCGGTAGTCGCTTGCACATGTCGATAGTCGGTCGCGCACCTGCTGCGAGTCGCACGTGTGGACGCGCTTTTAACGTGGATCGGAGTGTAAGCCGGAACAAACACGAATCACCGATAATAAAGTGAGAATTTCCAGAGGATTATTTTGAATACTCTTTCACGTGGTAACGATGCCTCTAGTTCATGAGAACATACGCGACTTGTGGGGATCAAGAAATCAAATAGTTTTTTTGTTTTTTTTCAGTTCTCTACTTAGCTTTTGTGAACCACTGGTAACTTTCTTTAAATAACATAACACATCAACTTAAAAAAATAAAACTATTATTAGTGCACGAAAAGCTAGAGAATACAGCAGTAAAGACTTTAAGAAATCAACTTCTGTTTACAACGTTGAATTGCTGCCAATAAAAGCTGATTTAGTCAGTCATGTAGACGAGTGGTTCTCAAACGCTTCCGCGGATCCTTTAGGGTCCACTACGCCCTGCCTCGTCAGTCAAGTCCGGCAATAAAAGTGGTCGTTTTTCAGATTGAGAAGAAAACGCTCCAATTTTCGGGTTAGTTTTCTCATCTATATGTCAATGAGAGAAGTCTAGTTTACACTTGCCCTTAGTTATATCCACTTATTAATCATTGTCACAGTTAACCTGTACCTTTCCCTTCTTTTCACCACGAACGGGATCCTCCATCATCTCCACGGATCCACAAGGGGTCAGCGAAATATCAATGGTTGAGAACCACTGATGCAGACCATTCCAGAAACGGACTTCTGGCCGGTGCCATTTTCATCATTCGTGAGTATGAAGCGTGCTGTGCTCCCTTTCCGTAGCGCCGAACATGCGAGTAATGCCATGTGATGATGGCACGCTCTAGGCTGTGATGGCGATCGGTGATCGAGTGGGCTAGCGCTCACCAGCTCGGAGCACGTGGAGTAAAAGCTCGCGGTGCAAAACCCAGGATCCTCGGTTCAAACTCCACTCCTGCCCGTTTCGATCTGGAAGAGCATCGTACCGGCGTGCGGCTGTGTATCACTACTGCCTGTTGCACGTTAAACACCCCAGGCAGCGGTTGCAGTTCACTGGCTAAATTTCTCATCTACAGCTGGGAGACTTCTCGTCCGTTGAGGCAGACCAAGTTATAGGCTGTATAAACATACCCCCCCCCCCCCCCATCTCTTTTGTAAGCTGTGATTTAGTAAACCTTCGCAAGGTATATGAGAGCTAATTTATTACGTCAAATCTTGAAAACAACAAATGTTGAGGAAAGCGATGTCTAGCGCAATCCCCATAGATTGTGTGTGTTCCATGTATACCTTTAGGTCACGCCACCGCTCCGTCTCATACATAATATACAACGCCGTTAAAATTGCTAGCGAGTGCCTGTGGCTTAATCTTGCGGTCCATTTGTACGTGCCCTCGAGCAAACTGGACAATATAGACGAAGCCGCGCGTTGGCGCCAGTAGCTTCGTTGTACACCAAGCATAAAACTAAGTATTGTATATGCATTGGATACGATTGAAGGGTCATCACTTCTTCTGCCAATACGGCAGAAGTAGAAATTCGGCAAGCAGGAAAAAAAGGCATCGGTAGCACCGGTTGTTGAAAAACACGCTCTGTTGTCGCCCAGTACACTAAAAAGTAGAAAAAAAAATACACACACACACGATTGTTTATAAAAGGCAACGGGTACACGAAACAAAAATATAAATAATTAAGAAAAGTGCTCCTACCGGTGGCCGCTCTTTTGATAATTATGAACACGCTTATCAATACACGCTTCACAGCACGTATCGAGGACCGATTAAGGCAGACGAAGTAAACATATCTCTTAAAGGTTCCCTCGAAAACGAGCGTTTAATGACCTTACAAATTAAGTTTTGAGGTTTAGCCCTTCTGAGAAACATTAGCGAATAATCAAATAATGTTACAAAATAAAATATAAAAAAGAAGCCGAGGTTGAGAATGGCCAGTCGGAGGGCTTCGGACTAATTTCCGCGGCAACAGAATGCAGGCTAATTAATTTATCACGATCAAGGCAGTTCCCCCTGAGTGATCGGATATCAATAAAGACTCTCTAGAAGGTCCGTATATAGTACCCAACTAAATTCAGTTATCAGCGCCTATGGCTAATGATGCGAGTCAGGAAGCTGCGTCCAAGGTCCCCCTGAATTTCTGGGGATGATGTGAAAAGTTCAGCAAGAAATAGTAAGCGTAAACCTCTAATTGATGTGCGATGTGACAAGTCTTTATAGCTGTGTACAGTGCAGTATGCCCTTTTTTGAAATAATTGAAAGGGGAACTTAAGTGCTTTTTGGAGAAGCTAGTTTTTGACGGCAGATTGATTGTTCGGCTTTAATCAATAAATATGACCAGAACCAGATGGCAAGACCTTGTAGTAAACGTCTAACAATATAAATACAAGGGCACAATCTCCTCTCTGGGAGGGGGTCGTATCTGGTTCTCACCGGCTCGGTGAACTTCTTTGACCCATTAAAATAGTTAATTTCGTGGAGATTCTGAACATTACTATTGCTCTTTTAAGCGCGTTATGCATTATATTTGAACAAAGACGTTAAATGTCTGGGTTTAGAGACATATACAGCTATTATTGCGTGCAAAACGTCTGCTGACGGCACCCCCTGTCGTCTGCTCCAAGGCGCAGAAAGAGGGGCGTGTCACAATCTTTGATTCGACTTTTAATAAAATAATTGGCTTTCCACGAATGTCATTTATTTTTTTATGCTCAGAGCCTGTAAACTGAGTTGTCACCATAAATCGACGAGCTCACAATTCCCTTGAGTGCCCATTTAACTAAAATGCAATTTTAATAATAAAAAAAAACACCAACACGACGATATATCTAAAAAAAAAAACTTTTGTTTTACGTAATCAGCTTAGTGATGTTCCAATAACTAGCCCCTCTCACTCGCTTGTCGTTACATAATTAATTATTTAATTATGTAACATAATTATTTATAATTTTGAGCTAATCCTAGAATTCGATTAAGCCGCGGGCACACTGCTGATCTGTCTGCAGTCTGCACGCACACTCTGAGGCGTGCCTCTTCCTGGTATGGTTATCATGTAACAACGGTCATACAAACATTACCTGCAGAGATATGCGAAGCATACATATCCGTAATAAAGGGAAGCTGAAGCTGTTTTGGATTCGATTAAAACACTCAATATATTTGAATCCGACTCCAAGCATCAGGAATATCACATAAGGTAAGCTATTTCGTGCCCGCATCACCTAGAAAGACGCCTTTGAAGTTGCATTAAAACCAAACCCCTCCGCGGCAGTGGGAGAGGGCAGTAAAAGAAGAAGGGAAAGCATGACGTCACGAAAGCTTCCTCGCGTTGCTCCTCGAGTCGCAGAGCCAGCGTCATGCATCGTCGATACTGAGCCAGGTGGTGATTCATGCTATTGAAATATGCAAGCTGAACGTAAGGAGATACACGAAGAGAGAGAGAGAGAGAGAAAAACGAGGACAAACACACTGCTGAACTAGCAACCATTTGCTGAAGGTCTTCTTCAATTCCCATTAGTGTCATGCCGCGGAACAAATGGGTGTGGAAGTAGAAGAGGTTTATCTCCAGTAAATGTTTGCTAGTCCAGCAGTTCCGAGCATCGTTCAACATAAGATGCAGGTGCGTCAGCGAATCCGACGAGCTTACGCGAAGCGGAGATGAAACGAGGTAAGGATTTAGAGTTGATAGCTGAGCGACAGATGCAATTAGAATTGCGCCTGCTCATTTTATGATATCACGGCTCGAACAACCAATGTCGTTCGGTGGCAGCGAGCGGCTGTATATTTTCCGATTTTTTTATGCGTTTAGTGTATTGAAAACAAATGATGGGGATATTTATATTCTCCAAGAAAACTACGTAAAAGAAGCATTAACTTAATATCTTTAAAAGCCGTTTCAGCTTCGCTTTATTTCTCTTGAAGTAATCATGCTTCGAAGACGCTTGAGGCGTCTGCACAGATAATTCTGTCAGCATGTCTGTAGTGAACTCTGTGTCTTTTGTTTGCTTGACTGTGGCTTCACGTGTAAGAGAAAAACCAAATGTCAGGGACTATCGTTTCCTGGCATCAGGAAACGATAGTCCCTGACAAAAGAGCATGAATAAGTGCCACATATAGTTTGTTTTACAAGCAGTTGCATATTATACTATACTCGTTTTCTCCTCAAGAACCATAGTAAAAAGAAGTACGGCTCCTTGCGGAGCATTTATAAATTCTCCTTTCATGTGGAGAAAAAAACATACATGCAAGTGCATTTTAAATTATAAATGCGTCATAATATCAAGCATATACGTCTCAAACGCCAAAAGCATTGATTCTTTCTCCGACAACTAAATCTTGTTAGAACTATTTTGTGTAGCGTATGAACAATGCGCAAAACGTCATTCTTGTTTAGGTGAAAACGAGTAGAGAAGTTATGGACCAAAGTGGGTTATTATGCACTGATGGCTACTAACGAGAGTTATTTTCCCACCGGTGACACTGAAAGATCTCGATGAATATGTGATGCTGCGTCAAAGCATCCTAGACGCTGCATTGCTTTGTCCGTTTGTTTATCGCGCTGCTGTTTTCTTCTCTGATGCTGAAACTGTGGGGCTGCTTGAGAGTGGGTTTCTGATGCGTTTGAAATTTGATGGAGTTAATGTAAAACTGCACGAGTCGTTCACATGACCACATCTATATTCGCGTTGTATTAAATCATTTAGAACGAGATACCATTATTTCATTGGGCGCGAATCACTGTATACACAGGCGGATGCTGGAGCTCGGCTAACTTGGAACTGTTTTGTCAATCTATTCCGTCTATTGTTTATAAATTTTCTTTTGCCAAGAATATGCTTCTATGGGGCTTAGACACATGTCTTCACTCAGGCAACAGTACGGGTAAGCAAATCGCGGAACCCATGTCAACTTAAACCGTGTGAAATTAACCCCCATCTATCTCGTCTGTGCGTTCTGAAGCTTCAGAGAAGGCAGCCCCAAGTGCGTGTAATGCATTCTCTTCTTACTGACGTAGCATTGTGCATGACTCTAAGGCTCGTGCACGGTATAGCAAAACGTAGTTGCGTAGGGGAAGTCAAGCCAGAACGCAAGCTCAAAGCAAACACTGTGCAAAAGTTAGATTTCTTCGGATATCATGACGGGGACAGAAAGTATCTAAAGCTGAACTCACATCACAAGAGTATTCTGAGACGAAATATTGAGCAGGTAAACCAAATGTCATAGCAGTAAGGTCGTAACGTTTCGACAGATATTAATAAAATCAATTTCGTTGAGGGTGTTCAATCCCAAAATACGCTTTGTGAGGTTGAGCATACCATGAGAAGATAAATAGTTGGTTTTTACTGGCCGCCATGTTTGAGCGCGTTGCTTGCGGGCCATACTCAGAACTAGCTCTCGTTAATCGTCTGCCACGGGCAATATTCTTGACTGGGTATAATGCGCGTTCGTGCAATTTCAAAGTGCATTGCGCCAAATCAGGATAATTATTTGGACCGGGCAAAAAATGGAGGCTAGTTCTGAGCAGGGCCTTCAAACAATCAGCTAAAATATGGCAGTTACTGACTACTACCTATACATTTCCAGAATACTGCCAAGTAATATACCCGAAAGGGAAAATTATCCTATATTATTAGCAACGTAGCTTTAATTGGAAAACATTATTTTATCAGTTTTAGTGCACTGCATCATGGAAAGTGCGGAATGAGCTCAACATCGTGGTACATTAGCATGGTAGCGAAGGGCTTTCTTTTGTAAAAGTGTAATGTTGTGCATATTTTCTCCCGTGTTTCTGCCCCAAACAAGCTCACAGTAATTTATATTTGAAGTAAATAAGGCATGGCAAATTTGAAGTCTTGCGTTGCCGGGTTGGAAGTAACGAGTTCGTGCTACGCTCCTGCGGCTAAAGACTCTATATGATATCTCCATTTCATATTTGATGAAAAAATAACACCGAGGATCTTATGTTCGTTTAATATTTCAATCTGTGTGTCACCAAGTACCAATTGTCTCGAAATGCCTGACTGTGTTTCCGTGGTTTTAAATAAAATAGCTTTAGATTTCTGCGCATTCATTTTTAGACCTTTCAGGTTGGACCATTCCCATAGTCTTAATAAATCATTTTCAGCTTTGATGATTATTTTATTTATATCACAACCAGATATAAACAAACTCATATAGTCCGCGTAAAGCACACAAACTGCGTTGCTCTTTATTTAAACATGACGTATAGATTAAATAGAAGCGGTCCTAATACACTGCCCTGTTGTACACCGGACTCATTAATTTAAAAGACGAAAGGCGATTATCTATTCAGACACATTGTCTGCGCTCTTCGAGGTTAGACTGAAATAACCGATGGGCACGTTAACGGACACCATATGCGTAGAGTTTATTTAGCGAAATATCATGGTTGACATAATGGAATGCCTTACAGTAGTCGATAAATATTCGGAGAGTATGCTTGTTAGCGTCAATGTTTTTAATTATTAGTTCTTTCTGGGTCAACAGTGATCGCTCAGTCGACTTTTCCTGACGGAAAAAAAGCATACGCGTTGTCCTCAACCATGTTTTTATTAAGATCTCCTCCAATTATTATCCTAAAGTGATTAAGTGAGGCAAATTTAATATTTCTTTGAAAAAAGTCAAGAAAAACACTTCGGTTGCGGAAGGGTGGGCGTTAAACAAGCGAAAACATTTGACTGCTACTGTGTAGGCATAGTAATTCATAGACTGTTTGTTGTAATACGTGTGAACTCTTCTAGAACCTCCCATGTCATTTGCTGCCCGACGTGTATTGCAGCACCACCAAGCATCCCGGCTTCATTAGAAAAAAAAAAGCATTGTTCTAATCTAAAACTAACATGTCACTATCCGTGTGGTACCATGTTTCGGAAAACATTAAAATGTCGAAGAAAGGGAACTTGTAGTAAAACGTTAGAATGTAAAACCAAGTCTTGATACAGCATAGCTTATCGGAAAGGGTAAACATGCAAAGCTATTGCTTCGGCAATCTTAAACACCAGTCATAGAATGTACTACGGCACTTTGCTCTACTTCCCGTGCAAAAAATGTGCCTTTCCTTGTCCGAACGGACTGCCATTGGCATAACCGCTTATAGTCAAATGCCAGAGAAAGATACCACAGTGCCGCCGGGGAAGCTGTTTTGCTTGCACCCCGACGAGGCCGTGCTCGAATCACGGCGCACTTACAGGGACAGTCCGCAGCGCTAACACTCGACAGAGAACCTCTGGAAGACACGGAACGAAGGCTTTCGAACAGCAGCCGAAGTTACCGACCTATGGGTTTTCGTCTTCCTTATCTTTTAGCATCGAAAGAAGCTGCTGCTGCGAGAACATGAACATCCACGACAGTGAGAGAGGCTGTTTAACCTCATCTTCAATGAAGCCAACAGTTACCACCAATTATACCTGGATCTCGCAGGCGACGCAATGTCGCCAAGTCACCGCGGCTCCATTCGCGACCCCAATTCACTATAGGTGGAGCCACTCATTTTCCAAAATGGCGGGAATGGTGAGGGTGGGAGATGGTGCCGCTGCTCAGCCTGTCTAGTGTAATGGCTCGCTGAGTGACACAAATTATCTCTGGTAATACGAGGAAGCTAGTGTGATATGAGCGCAGGTGACCTCTTTATCCCGAAAGCATAAACGGTGCTTAGCGTGATATTTACGCCAGGAGGCAACTTTTCAGTCTGGAGCGAAAACAAAACCAGCCTTTATTTTGAATTTATATTTTCTCATTTTAGGTCTTAATTTAGGATTCTTTCACAACTCAAGATGTGTCTCACAGCGTAGTTAATGAGCTAAAAACGTTGTTCGCAGAAATCTTTTTTTTGTGACAAACGTGTCCGTTCCGGGCAATTCAAAATATTTTGGCGATTTCAGTGTCCCTTTAAAGACAGTGTCTTTCATACACCTTAAAGGTAACAGAATATTGTATATGTTGAAAAAAATCAGTGCGGTTTCGCTGCCTGTTCTTGCTCAGAAAATGGTCATGTGAAATATCAAACTGCGGGCCTTTTGATGGGTTTTTGGGTATTTAGATGACTAATTACGTTAACATTCCCAGCAGAAGAAAAACAGAATAAATCTAATTTTTACAATATGTTCACAAAATGTATCATTAAAAAAACGCTGTTCTCACTACATAAACAAAAAAGACAGAATGCGAGTCAGACAGCTAAAGTATGTGTTTCGTAAAGGAACCAGTGACGCATAGGACGTTATATTGCATTACCTGTTTGTTTGTCTACTTTGATAACAATGTCAGGGTTTTTCATATGCTAAAAAGAAAACAAAATTATGCATTACTGGAAAGACTGTTTCGTTAAAAAGCTTATTTTTGTGATCGTGCCAGTAATTGGGGGCATACATTGCCGCGATCTGTGTTAATAATAATATTAAAATTAAGATAATTTAATACATAAAGTTTGAAGCACTAATATAATTTGTTGCTTATGATCTAATTTCAAACGCGCCAGCAAGTATGTCAATCAAAAGTGCGCTAGTTATCACCACTAGTACCATTTGTAGCATTTTTAAATACCAAGGTATAAAATAAAAATAGTCTAAAATCAATGAAAACATTCTATCGAATATAAGAAATCCATGTAAAATTACATTAATTGTTCGTAAAGCATATGGTGCAATAAAAGTCGCGACTTTTGACAGTCGGCAAAACTTCCAAAGTTGCCGGCAAAATCCCCCCCCCCCCCCCCAGCCCCTGCCCTACAAAAAAAAAAAAAAAAAAGTTTTTTTTTATCAATTTTTTAATAATCTTTATTTACTTTCAATTCTACACGCCGTCTTTTTGCCGATATCAGCCTTTCCAGTTCGAAGGAACGCCTACCTGCTTGCACGTCAGCTCACTGCAACACGTTTCGTTGGCGTTGGAAGCTAGTGAAACAGTGGTGAGTTTTAGAATGGCATATACGAATGAACGCAAGCGCTGTGTGTTTGTGTAAGCTTTGCGTCTTCCACACTGCTCGTGCACGGAGTCAAGAATTGCGGTCTCGAATGAGTGCACGTCAATGACGCGCATGCGCAACGTGGAGCGTGCAACTCTAACGCAAACGCACAGCCCTTGCTTTTACTCGCGACGCCACCGAGGGGGGCCAGTGTTGCCAGATTGGGCTATATATAGCCAAATTGGGCTACATTTTTTTCTCCTTGGCGTCAAAATTTTGTGGTTGGCTATGTGGCTATTTTGGGCTATTTTTAAGAGTGCGGCGAACTTTTTTCGAACCTCAGGTTCGACGCCGAACTTTGAGGTTCGGCTAGTTGATTTTCGAATTTTTAATCAGTTTCGAAATAAAAGTTTCTCTTTTGGTTAGTCGAGAGGAGAAAGAGAAAGAAGAAAGGCTTCAAACTTCTACAAATTTTGGGGTTTTCGCATTACGCAGTGAAGCAATGCTTGCAGAGTTTAAACGGTCTCCCTACAGCGCAGTGGCGCAAAAAAAAAAACAGGTTGCACTATCACCACATGCCCGGTAGCACGCCTTCAACCCGGAAGCATATGGCTCTGCCCGGACGTAGACTGAACTCTCCAAATGCTGCTTTGGTGCCCATTGTGATAATCCTTAGGTGCCCAGGTTTGTCAAAATCAGAAGTCCGCAGTTTCACCGCTAAACAATGGACTACCTTCCAGTCGTTGCTCACCCCAAGAAAGGACAACACAATCAGAAATAGCGTGTACATGAATGGGTGACACTACTATTCTTCACAAAGAAGAAGAGACGGGAGATATTAGTAAGGACCTGGGATATTGGGGTTCTGGTTTGAAACACCCAGTGTCATGACTGTTCTGTTTCTGTATTTTGTTCCTTTACTGTATGATCATATCTCTCGGGCTTCACCATAAAGCTGTCTTTGTGTGTTTTGTACTTCTGAAAACCTACGATGGAAGGGCCAGTTTTGTACAGATATTCATCCTTCCGAAGCTTTTCTTGAAAATTTCACAAGTAACACAATGTACACAAAAGGTGGTGCATCTCAGGGTTGAAATAGAGATTGAGATTGTAACATGTATTGTATGAGCGTGAGAAATTGTCAATATAAGGCTTAAAATTCATTGCTTTAGTCTTGGCTATTTTGGGCTATACTCTTTTTACGGCTTTGGCTAAATTTGGGCTATACCTCCCAGTCGTTTGGCGGTTTTTTGGTGGCACCATCTGGCAACACTGAGTGGGGCGCCACCACCAAACGAACATGGCGGCTGGGAACAGGTTGCGTCGGCCGGGCCGGCTAAACGTGTGGCGCATTCAATTTAGCAGATTTTCTTTTGTTTAATGCCCCATTTTATATATATTTTAACTGCGACGGTTAAGTGTAGCCGGTGCACATAAACTAGCAGGGCATAGTTTTGTTTTCCCGGTGCTTTGTGTTCTTTTCATGTCAAACTTTTGTTTCGCAGATTTCGGTCAAAACTGAAAATATAGGCTCCGGAGAAACGGTAATAGACTTTAATCAGTTTTGATCAGGTAAGGAAAGCGGCGATGGCTACAGAATAATTCCACCGATAGCAATTTCAGCAAACTCGCATTCCTCTACCATGCGACTTATCTGTCTGCGAAATCGAGGTTTTGTGCGTATTCGCGTTCAAGAAAGGGCCTCAGTCGTCTGCTCGGTCAACAACACAGGCTGCAGGAAAATAACGAAAATTAATGAAGCGTTTCGTTAGCCAAGGAGCATGTTAACCCGCTGGCGCGCCCCTAAGCAGCTGATACTCGTATTTCAATGCAGGTTTTAGTAACAATAGAGAAGTCATTTTGAGGAATACGAGGGGCGTTCATAAATTTCGTATTATTTTCACGAAGGAATGGAGATTCAGCAATCAAACTCGAGTAGGAGTTGAGACTTTCTCTACATGTTCGCCCCCAAAGTTACCCGCTTTTTCCAGCAATATGCACCACATGATGGAGGCCATTGTCATAGTACTCCTCGTTTCGAGTGTACAGGAATCACTCCACAAAAGCAATCACTTGTTCGCAGTCTCTAAAATGCTTTCATTTCATTTGGCCACACCGGAAGCGTCTGCGCCATTCAACCAAAGTGTCGTAAACTGGGGCGTTGTCCCCGAACAACGCTCCCAGATTGGAATGAATATCCTTGGCATTGCTTCCCTTCAAGTGAAAAAAACGAATCACTGCATGTGCTTGGCACCAACAGGCGGTCCCATTCTAGTTCCGACTCCCTAGCGGCGTTCCGAGCTACTATAGCATGCGATGTTTATACTGTGAGGAAACTAGAGGGACTCGCGCTCATGTTGCTGCCTGTTTTGGTCTGTATTTTTTCAATATTTTGTACCGATAATACAAACTTTATCAACGCCACTCGTATGCGGGTTACGTATGATATTACGTACTATGTCCCACTAAAGCGATATTAGTATATTGTTCGGGTTGAAATATGAGCTCAGTTGACTAGCTATTAGGTGAACTGCTGGATTAAAGTATATTTGACATACAGAGAGATACTGCTTAAACTCAGCCAAATAGTTTTAGCCGGAAGCACGGAGACGAATGCGGTCAGACTGGAAAGTGTCTTCATCGGAGATTCCCGCAGACCCCCTCTGCATTGAACTTGACTTCGAATCCTGAAAGGAGAATTGGACTATATTTTGTGGCCGGACAACCTGAACAATATAGACGTATATTGCTGCTCGCTTCGACGGCGGTATCGTATAAATATTGGAGGCGCGATAGATCATAATGTTGTGACAGTCGAACCCATTCACTTAACTGCAACACTGGTGTTCCCTCCAGTCAAACACCTCATCTGTAGCCCTCAGTCCACTGTTCTACATCCCTATAAAGAAACAACTTACCCGTTACTAAGTATTCGTCACTTTGAATGTGATTCGAGACAGACAAGACATCAAAATGTTTTTTTTCCGTGATTCCTCTCCATTCAAAAAATCGAAAGCATTCGACCGCGTGTTGTGGAGTAAACAGGCTTTCAAGCACGTAATGGAAGGAAACAATCTACTGAGGCTTCACCACACCGATGAACACTCAGGCAAACTTAAAAGATATTCGGACCATTGTTAAATTAAACTGTTCGCCACCGCGCCGACAACACGTGTCCGCAAAAGCCACCAGAGATGCGGTGAGGTGCAAAGCGACCTGTTCCAGCTGGTTCCCGGTACTGCAAATACGCAGTACTAAAACTCTCTAAGGTACAATCCCATACCGGCTGCAGCACTATGTTGGGACAGTAAAGAGCGTTGTTTGCATTCGGAAATGACATTTTGCGAGCCATGATCGCGAGCAGTTCCCCCGTGCCCGCTGGCGTGCCGCTGAACAGGAATATCGGAGGTCCCTCACTAGAACGCTTCCCGCTTCCGCCGCGGGAGGGCGGGCAACGAGCTGGAGACACGAATAAGGGGGACCCGACGAATCGCGCGGCGGAGACAAAGTGGAACTGATCAACGCTACCATAATCCAATTCATGTCTCATTAAACATTGTTTCCATATGGGGGAAAACCAGCCTCCAGGCTGCCCTTAAGAGTGTATGTGTAGTATATTTGAGGGTGCAACAGCAGGTGTGACTTTCCGCCCGCACATTTGGGTACGTGTGCGTGTGTGTGTGCTTGTGAGGGTGTCTACACATGTAGTGTGTTGCTGTGCTTACTATTGTATGCATGAGTTGATGCATGTGCATGCGTGTTCTAATATTGATGCCTGTAGCGGCTAGGCTTCATTTGGTTAGTACTTCGGTAGCTTAGTAATAATACTTTTTTTTAAAAATTAAATCTTAATTCACGGAACTACTCTAATAAACTGAATGTTGTGGTGGTGCTGAGGTTTCATTTTATGATATTTGCTGTTTAAAATCAACAAACAGACATGTCGTCTAATTTACAGCAAAATTCATACTTTTTGTTCATCTGCTCCCTCGGATACTCATTTCAATGGTACAAAGTACCCCAGCCCCAAATATAGGTTATGAGCTTCATGTGGTGTCAATACGTGACTTGCCCTGAAAGCCGTAATAGCTTTCCGCCGCAGCATTTTGCTCGTGGCACCAGTCGCCGTTGTTTTCTGACATATTGGCCTTTCCGCCCAACTTCGTATTCAAACTGTCAAGGGATTGGCGTCGGCTTGTCTAGACACGCCTGTTACGCTAAATAACTGCCGCTGAAAAGTCTCTTTTCTCCAAAAGAAGTAAAACAAAAACCGGCTGCCGCACAATTCAGCCGTGCAGTTCATTCGTCCGTCTTGAAAAGAGTTCCGAGCTACCTTTGATTGGAATATTATAGTTCGCCATCCTTCCAAAGTCTGGAAAAGATCAACCGCGAACTTCGTTCTTGGCCAGCATTCTATACAATGCACCCGCTTCCAACTCGTCTCACAACACAACACTATTGTTCTAAAAGTTGGCGGAAAGTTGGCCTGCTGCAGACAGCGACAGGTCTCGTCTGGAAAAGTTTCTAACGCGAGTGAAGCCCCAGACTGACTAGCCCAATTGTTCCCTTGGACGCACGGTGAACTCGATGCTTCCAGTGCTCTTGGCGCGGCTGCGATCGGTCTGCAGTATATATACGGCATGAAAAGCAGCCGTCCCCGCACCGCCAACTATACAATAGCGCTTGGCGCTGAATGTTCCATTTGCGGTGCTGTTAGCCAAGCGTGTGCTGCTTCTCGCATATACGCTTGAGTGCGCTCAAGCAAGTTGCGTTCTTTCGCCACTGTTTACGAGAGAACAGAATGGTACACTGGCGCCATCTTTCAAATAGGCCTGCAAACAAATTTCGAGCTACGTAAATATTTTTAGCTTTTTCTTTTTTTTTTTTGACGTGTCATTTATTTATTTATTTTATTTTTTTATTACCTACATCGCCCCGAAGGGCATTACAGTAGGGGGAGTCACAATACCAGAAAAATGGATCTCTTAACACACCATAGGTTATCAAGACACATAAGTACGCAAAGTAATATACAAAACTCGCACACAAATATAAACATACACAGAAAAAAAAAAAACAACCTTAGTCCGCATGAAAAAAGAAAAAAATCACTTCACTCATGGGCTTGAAATAGTTCTGCCGACGTTATAAGCAACCATCTCTCATGAATAGCGCGTGGATTTCATTCTGCAGATACAGTCATACTTTCAGTCTAGTTATACGAAATTTCTCTTGTGTACCCGATGGATTGCGCCTGTGCGTCAGTGTTCGAGTGCGTTGTCTCATTGTGAGCCGTTACAAAAAAAAGCAACGCACACTCAAACGCAAATCTTTGAAGAGGCCTAAACATATAACACTCTGAAGCGTTCGAGCACAGATCGAGCGGGTGAACGACGAGAGTTCATTTATTAGAACCCTTCCTTTCTTTTGTAGCAGACATTCACTCGACGATTGTTGTGCTTGTTGCACGCCCGTGTGCCGATGTGACTTTGGGTGGGAAAAACGGATATAGATATAGAAATACAAGCCTGCGATGCAACGTCTCAATTTAGTCATGGGGTAATGCTAAGTGATGGAAGAAGGTGATATTGTCAACTCTGCGCTCAAGCATTTTCCCTGGGTTATCCGTGCAGCCTCCTTGTAAATAAAAAGAACACGCAGGAATGCAAACCAAGCATCACTTTCGTTCGTTCGATCAGCAATTCAATTATTCTGAATACATGTTTAATTATCTCAATGTTTAAATTGGTTGCTACGGGAAGATATAACACTAAGATATCACAGAGCGTTTGGAAACATTACCTTACGCCTTTTCGGTTGAAGTCGTGGTACACTTTAAAATACATGGTATCCTTACAATAACAATTATCGTCCTTAGTTTGGTTTTGGTAGACGAGTTAGGGTTGGGTTTCAACGGGAAACGAGAAATAAGAGTAAACTGTTCTTAATATGTCTAATTTATGAATTACTAGATATCGTGGCTTCCTTTTTACTAAGAACTATGTTTTAATTTTGCCTTCCGAGTATACCACGTTCCTATTAGACATAGGTGAATCGGTGTGCGCAAGGTTGATTCTATTATGTATGATTGCTTCAATGGAATATATTTCCTAAACGTGGTCATTAGCGATATTAACCAAAAATCAGTACCCTCCTCATTTTTTCAGTCAGACTGTAGATGATTGGTTGCTTTTCGTTTTGTATTCATCTATAATATTAAAATCAAATTGACACTTCACACATTAGTCATGCAATTTTTAATAGTGTACTAGTGTTCTGGTAGGAACCACTCGTAAAGAAATGCCTATTGTGGCATCTGCCGACATTGTCACTTCATGATGCGCCATATCTTTGAACGAAAATCCGCCGTAGCCGAGAGCCACTTCAATACTCGAATCAGGAGGTAGTATGCTTAGCCATCAAGGTTTGGAGATTGAATAGCCCGCCAAATTGCTTACGATTTTCACGAGGTTAATCCGGAGTTCCGTACTGCTCATAATGTGTGTTGACCTCCCCAGCTCGTGATTTCGTTAGGCCGCTTTTGATCCCTCCTTAGACTGAACGCAATTAATTGATTGTTCGCCAGGGAAAGAGGAAAATAAAGTAAATGAAAATGAATCGGCGAACAACTTTGTTCCGGCCGAGCATTGTTCGATGACCCCGCGCTCAGACACAGGAGAAAGCGCGCGCACAAACACGCGCACACACTAACATGTCAAAGTTTTTTTTTTGTTTTTTTCGTCCGAGCCGGACGGCAACCTTTTGAGGACGTCAGCGCTTTCGCACCAAAAAGGAAATGGGATTTCTGCTAAGAGGGGATCAAAAGAGATTGAGGACGAAAAACAACGAACAAAACAAAACACAAAAACCGATGAAAGAAACCAACAATTGGGTTGTAACAACGGGGCCTATCAGAGCTCGCACTTTATCCCATTCTTATTATGGTCTAGCCACTAACAGCAGCCCCCGTTTTCCTTTTTGCAAACTACAAACACATACAGATAAAAAAAAAAAGACAGCGAGGGTTTTGTGAGGATATCTAATGCGAAAAGTTTCCCAGCGCTCTGATGCTTTGGCTTCTTTTCTCCGCGGTGGCGGCGGCCCAGCGTCATCGGCAGTATTTCGTCGCAAATTTTCTGCCGCCGCTTCTCAGCGATCATTATGGATTTTCAATTTGAAAGATTTTTCGCATTTCTTCGAATGACATAAAGAACGAAAAAAAAAAGGAGCCAGAAGAAAGGAAGGCTATGTATGCCAACGGTGGAGCGGCGCTTGTGCGACGGGTCTTCTTTTGTTGGGGATTTCGGGGGCCCTCTCTCTTTTGGGAAGCCGCTCGCCGTGCATCAATCCAGAGATAGCGGCCGAAATGTGACTGCGGAAAGAGGCGCCAACATCGCGGGTAGTATCGATTTTTTTTGTTTCGATAGTTGTTTTTTTGTCACTAGCGACGGCCCCGGAGAGAAGTCGAAAGGGAGAGAGGGAACAATGCGACAAAGAGAGTCGTGGCAATCTTTTCCGGGGCTTTTTTCCGGTCAGTTCTTTTTCTTGTTATTCATTTTTGCCGGCTACATGCAGTTGCAAGGTCGCGTCACGAGACGCGATGAAGAATGAGCGACTAACATAGGTTCGCTGCTCACTCTTTCTTCCCTCGCTATGCTCCACCACGTTTCTCTTCTTGAAGTGAGTCCTCCCCTTCGGTTTATTTACGAAGTATAGATTAAATCAGCGCAGGCGAATGTGATTAAATTGACTACATACACGAGAGCTCACAAAACCAGTTTTCTGGGTTCGTTCAATTTTTTTTTCTTTTAATTGGAATGGATTTTTTGTATTTCTACTATTGATGATGGTGATTGAAATATTGTTTGTTTACATGAAAAGGGATAGACTCCGGTTCTCTTGACTAGAGTAATCCGAGCTGGGAAGGAACGGGGGTGGGGAGGAGGTAAATGGAAGAAGTTTAGGTTTCAGCGGAGGCTCAGCCCCACAGGCGCAATTCGTCCACTGCAAGTGCCTCCTCTGTCAAAAAGTTGTGCGTCGTCTCCTCCGCGACATGCCTGTTATGGCGACATGGGCAAGATCGGTTCAGGCGGAAATGAATGGAGCAAAGCCCGCTGCTTTTTGAACGGCACGACATTGTCGCGAGGCGGCAAAGGTGCCTGGGATATCTCGTACGAGGCGAGGAAGATTTTCTACCTCATGTTGTCGAACGTGATGGCCGGACACCTTCAAGTGCAACAGTGGCAGGAATAGGCAATTGCTGCTTACCTGACTTATCATCCGACTGATCACAACGACCAGACACGACAAGGGAGCCAGCTTCACAGATAATTAAATGCCGCTTCGAAGGCGTCATACAAGTTGGCATCCCTGATTTATTAAAGCGAGCAGGGAAGCAAACGGAGTCCGGTGAGCCAGCACGGCGGTGCCGCCACTCGAGCATTTCACGCAGCGCATCGCATTCATAGTGGTGACCTCAACGTTGTCGCGCCAGCGCGAATAAGCGAGTACTCCACGACGAAATTGTGACATCTCTTGCCATAAGGGCTAACACTAGACGAACTAAGGAAAGGTATCGGCGTACAGGAAGCTTCCGCAGGTCTGGACAGGCGAGGCTTACGCGATTGTCCAAGCGGGGAGCAGAGGGCAGAGAGAACCCGACTGTACAATTCTCATATCGGCATACATAATCTGCCACGAAAAAAGGCCCCCATCGCCACGATTTCGCAAAAGTGACTTGTCTCAATGTGGAACACAAAATGAATGAACAGAAGACATTGGCACTGCTTTCATCGGTCTCGTCGAGCGAGATTTAGTCGATCGTCCGAGCGGGGGCACTGAGCACGTCAACGGCGATAGGTTGGACGGCGGGCGGGATGATCACTGAATTCTCACAGCATAACACAGGAACTACGCGAAAAAATGCGGATACCGGCACAGCTCTGCACTGTAAACCCGAACCGGTTCGAGAAGCCGACGTACCTCGGAAAAAAACGACGTTGAAAACAGCGCTTGCCATGTTGAAAAAGATAGTTCGTCAAGCCCTGGCCAACGTTATCAGATGGGCTCAGTTACTGAACTGCTCAGAGACGCAGCTTGCACGAGCAATACTCCCCCCTTCCCTTTCCACCCCTCGTTGCCCCCACGACTCGCCTTTCGTCGGTCGACGAGCCAGAAGGCTGCTATGGTAACTGCAGTGTAGTCTATGAAATATATACGTTTCGAAGCACAGCCGTTTAGATGGCGTTCCATCGTAGTTTTAAACGAAAATCAAGATGGCGCTTCAAAAGACGGGAAGCGGTTTGCAGAGAGCGAGGGGGGGGGGGGGGGGGGGTGCTCCCCTACGTGGAAGTTCTACCAACCGAGGAAATCTCGTAACATTGGCCCTGGCGTCAGTGACTTCAAGGAATGAATGGAAGCGATTGGCTGGCGGAGTGATATGAATCCCTTTGAGGCGCATTTGCCACTGCATTCTTAACGTGTTACCTATTTTTGATGTACTCAGCGAGATCGTCCTCTCGCGCGTAAAAAAACAGAGTGTAGGATTTGCTTGCGGTGGTCGGAAGGTTTAGTGGAATGGGAGCTTGTCTACTCTGTGTAGCATCAAGGGTGGTACACCGCATAAAAGATCCCTAGCGGCCGCGTCAGCATTCTCGTGAGTTTAAATAAGGTGGAGCCATCTAGCGACCTGCATGCGAAGCTGAGAAACTGAGAACCCGAGTTTATTGTAATATGGAACGAAACCCACCGTGACCTGGCGGAGAAAGCGAGAAACGATAGAAACGGCGGGAGGAACACGGTGTAGCAGCTGCAATAGGTACTATGTTATCGTACTTGGTGAAGTGACTGACAAGATTGCGAAATCAAAACAGAACAAGACATTAAACAAAATTACTGTGAGTGCTAAATATAAAAAACGTATAACCGAACAAAATAAAATCATAGATTGAAAAAAAAATAAAATCATAAATTCAGCGTTAGTGTCCATTTTGCCTGCTTTGCTCTTTATACTTTGGGCATTGTGGACATGGAATGTGTTTAAAGGGGCAATGACACCCCCAAGGTCGTGTTGTTTTCTTTTTTCTTTTGTCTAAAACGATGCAAATTGTATTCATAGACACGAAAAAAAAAAAAGTACCACAACGCCAAAAAAGATTTTCCTACGCGCACGCGCGCCTTTTTGTTATTGCCGTTTTTCTCTCCCGCTTCTCATCTCCTCGCTTCTTATTCGTGACGTAATCGATTATGACATTGGGAAGCCTTTTAAGCGACATTTCAATAATACCTAATTATGTCATTCGTAAAACATGTTTTCTTACCGGAATTGCGAACGCAGTACGTCCCGCTTCTTTTGAAACATCGAAAATCGGATTCCGGAAAGGGTCGCACTCAGTTGGTCGAACGACGTTTTAGCCAACACCGACCTTTCATCGAATGATAGTTTAGCGAATGATCGGCCGCCGTGAAGCGACGTTTACGGTGGGCCAGGGAGGTAACGTTTTTATATTGAGCTGCTGCAGACTGTCGCCGCGAAGCGGCGTGAACGCCGAGGACGGGTGCGTTAAGACGTGCCCCAGTCAAAAAACGTCGATTTGATCAAATGACCGCTGGTCGCTAAAGCGTCATTCGCTCATGTGATATGAGCCCGAGCATGATGTGTGAGTCGGGGACTCGGACGAAGTTCTCTTTTCGGTGCCTCACCACCTCTCAAACTTCAAGGAGGAAATCGTGAAACGGTCAAAACAACTGGGTTTGGTGCCTTTCCACCAGGCATGTACGCATTACCCTCAAAAGGAACTAAACACAGTTGTTCGTTACTCGCTCTAAAAATAACTAAATACGTTTCTCGTTACTGCTTCTCAAAAGGAAAGAGCTACTTTACCTCAGGTGTAAAGAGTTACTTTTCCATTACTTTGACGACCAAATACACCCCTGTTCTTGTACCATGCTTTATTGTTTTCTTTTCAGTAGTCATTGCACTTAAGCAGTAGCTGCCTCTTCAAGTTTTTATCAGTTTTGTTTCCCCACTTCCTTGAGAATACATCTTAAGCGACGCTGAAGAGTCGTTCTACTGACGCGCTCGAAGAAACGGCAGTGTTGTGCTTCAGGAAAAGCCTCTGAATCTGGTATTCCCCTCTCTCTCTCTCTCTGTCTTGTTCCCTCTGCTTCTTAAGTTCGAAATTGACTATGGGTTCTGTGCCTTCCCGTGTTTACAACACCCCGGTTACATTTGGTTTCTGCGCGATTCTAGAAGGTTCTACCACCGAACATTATTGTGTTTGCTAGGTCAAGGACATTCCCAGCTGTATCGAGTTGGACTGACGTGTTCAACAATAATCGTCGCTATACTGTCACACTGCTTAGTGGTTTTCGGGTTGCCCATCTGCTCTTGTCGCAATGGACGCATACTCGGGTTAGACTTAAAACAAATCTGCTTAAACGGTGTTGCACACGTTACTCCCCAAAAGTAAAGGGATACCGTCATTCGTTACTTGGTTTTAAAAGTAACTAAGTACGTTCCTCGTTCCTTTTCTAGAAAAATACGTTACTCGTCACCAAAAAAAAGTAACTAGGTAGAAGTAACTAGTAACGCGTTACGTAGTACATGTCTGCTGTGCACCGTAGTTTCGGTTGTGACTCACCCGGGGCAACGATTCACGCAGCACCGGCGCGGCATGGTCACTCACGTCGCTCGCTCACAAAGTTCCATTGCGCGTCCTCTTCGACCTCACTCCGTCTCGAAGCATTTGAGATCGCTGAAAGGGCTCTGAAAGAACTTCAAGCTCGAGAGTGAAGCGTCGTCTGCTCACAGCGATAGGCGGTATGCACGGAAAAGCACGAGGGATCGAGGTACGCTGGAGAACACGACACTCCCGGCCGGGCCGTTTCGGGGGCAAGAGAAAAACTCGAGTTATAGGACGACTTAATTTTTGACGTCACTACACTGGCCCAGATCGCGCGGGAACTTCAAATTTGGCTTTTGGAAATTGTTTTTTTTTTTTTTTTTTTTTTTTTACTTCACAAACACTGAGTTCTTAGGCTTTCAACTTTTAGGGTAATGTCCAGGCATCGTTTTCAATCATCTCGAATAATAACAACAAGAAAAGAAAAATAGTTTTGACCTGTCGGTGCTTATCTGAGGCAAGATTTAAAGCGAACATCGTCATGCTCGAGCGCAGCACGAATCCGTTACACACAAGTCAGCTCAACGTAAAGCAGGCAGAGGAACTTTGAGGCAATACATAAACATGCAATGCAAACAGAAAACGTACGTAGACATACTAACTTAATCGTAATTATGCACGGTTATTCCTAATTCGTGAAATTTACAAAATCGATAGAGCAAAACGCGACCTCCGGAGCCTTAAAAACCGCAGCCCGACGCCTTAGCTCCTCGCCACGAGGACGGGTGAAGGGGTGCGCAAGCAGCTGAACTAAGTATGACTCACGGGAGCCTGCGGCAGCAGTAGCTGACCGTCGGCGCGCGCAGTCCGCTTCCAAACAACAAAGCGCGGCACCCCGCGTCATCTGACGACTTCACGGGGCGGATCAGGACGAACAAACGAATAGCGCAGCGGACGTACACACTTGCACTTTAAGGTTTTTTGGAGAACAGAAAAAAAGCCTTGTTCTTGCGGTAAACGTTTAATTTCTAGTGCACCCTGTGTTGTGTGGCTTCTTGCATGTAGCCTCAAAATTTTCGGTGATTTAAAACTTGAACAGTAAGAACAAACTTGCCCAAATATCCGCGTGTAGGAGGTAAGCTATCAACATTTCGAAAACCTAAGAGGAGCCGAATAAATAATCCGGTCCGATTTTCCCGATGCTAATTTAGGAGCTTGTAAATTTTCCCGCGACGTTCAGAAGCGAATGTCAACGATGACATTTCACGTGATATAGAAAAGAAAAGGAAAAAGGAACCGTACAACGGAGACAATGGTAACGGATGGTTTATGAGGGGGGGGGGGGGGGGGGGGGGGATTGCGCACACCAGCTCAGCACGTGGACCTAAAGCTGGCGCTGGAGAACGCAGGGGTCCTGGGTTCGATCCCCACCCCTCGGGGCCCGTTTCGATCTGGATGAGCATTGTACCGGCGTGCGGTCGTGTATCACTACTCCGTGATGCACGTTAAAAACCCCAATTTGGCGGTTGTACTGCAATGGCTAATTGTCTCATCTACAGCTGGGAAACAAGTCGCCCGTTGGGGCAGACTAAGTTCTGGGCTATATAAACATACACACACCCCAATTTCGTTTAGATGATTCGTAACCCCCGATTTTTTTTTGATCAATATAGTTTTGAGTGGGACCATATGTAGTCATATTCCTCGACGCTTATAAAAAAAGAAAAAACATTAAAGGGACACCTTAAAGTGCTACAGCGTTCAGTACCCTTTTCAGAATCAGTGACCGCAGCTACAATGTTTTCAGAATATCCCAGCGCTAGATCAGTTGTGAAATGATGAACATGAAAAAAGCCGGCGGGGTCAGTCATGTGAGAGAGATTACGCTTGGTTTGTGTCACCCATCCAAAATTTCTCCAATACCGCTGCTGCTCATATTTATGACCCGAATCTCCTTCGACGTTTCTCAGTCATTTTGGTTGTAATCTTTCTCCGCCAACGGTTTCTGACTTCCGAACACTTCCCTCAACGATACCGGTATATGGAGGGATGTCCCATTGCATGCACACCAAAGCACATAAGTTTCCTTCTAGCCCCGCAGCACTTTGTCACCGTGTCGACATATTGGTATTGATGCTTTGTACGAAAAGTCCAGGTTCAATGGTGTTTGACGTTTCTGTATTATGCACAAAATAAACGGATGCAGCAAACTATTCCACCACATCTTATCATCGTAGGTCCCGGGGAAAATGTTAATATACACGGACAAGTATTAACGTCGAGGCATGAATGCTACGCCGTCGTTCTGAGATATCACCCCAACGGACAGCAGAAGGAACAAGTAGCCATTGTTGTAAAATGTGTCAAAAAGGCGTTAAGCTATATATTGCTCATTGGCAAAAGATTGCTTAATGATTAATATGAGAAAGACTGATGCGCTTTAACACTGAAAAAAAAAAAACTTATGCCATAGTTTTTGAAGTAAAATAGGGTATGAAGTGTCAATATACCAATTAAAAAGGTGTTAGCAAGGCTGAGATACGAGTTAGTAGCCACTTTTCGAATAGTGCACACTTGAGCTTCGCGTACGCCAAAAATAGCGTCGTCGCCACCGCGCATGCGCCGAACGCTTACTGCGGTTTGCGCTTTGCGCGCGCTATGTTAGCGTACGATATTTTTCGTAAATCGCGTGCGTACGCAAAGAGACTTCGTTCCTTCAAGGAGGATTGGGGTTGAGAAGTAGGCTAAAAACTAAAGCCAAGGGCAGCGCAGTTAAAAAATGGCGGTTCCCAGGACCGCGGCAGCGGCCGCTTTGGCGGTCGTCGTGAACGCGGCGTCGGCGGCATCCTCACAACTGCGATTTTCAATACAGGACGGCATTGCACTTCTACGGGAGGTGCAGGTCACAAACGGCTTGGAAGACCCAGCAAGGTGGGAAACGATTGCTGGCAACTTGCTGCCTGTGACGAGTGAAAATGTTTCGGCGAACGTACGTCGGGTATGGGTGGGAAGGCACACGAGACTACTCTTGCCAAGGCCACGCAAGCGGACACGACCGGTCGACCGCTCGTGTCGCATTCTCATATTTAAACAAAGATAAAATATTAGACTGGACCAAAAAACGTTTCTTTCTCAAGTTACAGCATATCGTGTGTGAAATAAAACTTGTTACTGTATCTCGGTGCCGTTGCAAGCCCGAGATGCTTGGGATTTTTGTGCCGCGGCGGAGGAACGTTATTCTAAAAGGCTCTGTCGTAGCGTGCGCTAACGCAAGAGTTAAATGTAGCGCTAGCGTGCGCTAAAATTGCGTACGTTATTCTAAAAGATATCTCTTGTTACGGGAAGTATGACCTTTCAGTACAGTAAGTGCTATACTTTTGTGTGAGTTCTCAGCATTCGTTGGATAAATTTAGGCTCCGAAACTATATTTCTCCTGCATGATGCAACTGTAATAGTGTGACTCTCTATGTTCTCTCTTATATATATATACCGGGTGTTCATTATTAATTCGAACAGATTTATTTATTTTCAAAAATCCGTAGAAGATGCGCTGATACGGTTTGTGCAGGTGAGTTATACGGCCAGGTGGACATATTATAAGGGGCTAATCGCGACGACCAGTTGGCTAATTAACTAAAATTCGATAATTAACTTTTTAATTAATGAAAATAGGCATATATGGCTCCAATCAGAAACTTGCACAGCGTCACCGAAAACCACTAAATCAGTAATTTTCATAAAGACTTTGAGCGCGTGAGAAGAGTAGTAGTGCACTAAAGTTACCACTCGTGGAGCAGGTAAGGTACAACAAGGCTGGGGCTAGATAAGAGACGGAAAAATCGTGCGGGCGCCTTAACGCAACCGCTAGCTTTGTACCTGCTACACGAGTGGTAACGCGTGTAGCAGGTACAAAGCAGTCCCCCCCCCCCCCCCCCCGGAACAAAATCCTGGCTACGTGCCTGTATCTTCTGCTAAAATACACAATGACGAGATGCTGCATCATGTAGCAAAAAAAATTCACATGACCGGTATGCACTTCGGCTAGTTGGTGATCCATGTTTGTGAGGGTAAAAGCTTTAGCGCTTTTACCCTCACATTCACATGACCGGCCTACGTTTTAACTGTCCGTTTCGACACATCTGAGTGTGTGGAAACTGAAGTGCTCACAGGCTGATACACTTTCCTGTTAAGTTCCAGGCAAGGAAAACGTTTGGTACTCGATTGCGGCAAAAGAGCCGTCGCTCACTCTAAAAAGCGCAATAAGAAATGCTCCCACGCAATGCGGCATGTAGACTGCAGCTGTTCCGACCATATCTGTCGGCATTTCTCTATGTTCTCTTTGCTGGTTTCTGACGAGTGCGCAGACTGCCATCTATACTATACTTTCGGACGTGTCAAAAACCTGCCTCTCTCCCCTCCATCTCTCTCTCGCGCCCTGAAAAGGAGAAAGTGCACTTTTGATGCCACGCCGCTCAGAAGAGGGCCGTCAGGTTTCGGACAACTTGTCTTCTCCTCGAACTCGGTTTTTGCGAAGCTGTCAGCTCGTGAGAACGTGCCGAAAACGAAATATCGCCTCGCGGTTTCCGGGTGATGACCGCTACACCGGTTGTTCGCTCTTCCCGCAACGTTTCTCACCCTTCGGCGAGTGATATTGGACGCGCTGCATTGCGCCCGAGAAAACCGTCTACGCTGTGAATCTGGAAGCCGCAAGCCAACGTCCCTTTCGGCGCTTCCATCACACCGGTTCACCCATCCATCCATCCGGTGGTGGATGAAAGAGGGAAAGAGGGAGGGGGGCGGAGCTTCGTTCGTTTCGCTCTCATCGCTTCACAGGGACGGCGAGTTCCGTCGCCGCCACAGGGCGTTTCGTCGGAGTGAGCGGGGTTCGTATTCGCAGCACATCTCATGTTGGACGTGATCGGAGTCTGCGGTGTAGCAGGGCGTCGGTGGCGGCTGCGGCTGCGGCTGCACGGAGAACTTGGCGCTGATGTTTCGCGGAATTTGGTTTCCTTTGCTGGCTGGCTCTCGAAGCGGATGGTAAAGGGTGGCGGCTGCGGGTACCTTTCCTTTCTCTTATTTTTCTTCCTTATTTTTCTTGTGTTCAGGTGGGTTGGTTGGTTGGTTGAGAAGAGAGAAGGATCACGCTACGCTGGTTCCGTGCCAAGCACGCCATCAAGTGGAGTGCTTGTGGCCTATCGCGGGGATGCCACGCTTGCGGCTGAAGTACGGTCGCGGTTCTCGGTAGCTTTTTGTGTATCGTGAGAATTGCGGACGCCCTCGTAATGTGCGCAGCTCGTTGGCTCGGGACTTCCACTTGGCTGGATTGTTCAAGAGAGGTGTCAAATTCGTATTTGTTTGAGAAATGCATATTCGGGTCCTAATAAATACTAAATAAAATAATTGTGCTCAAGGAGCGACGTGTCGCGGTTGATATCGCCGTTGAGAATATGAAGATTTTAGTTTACGAATCAGAAAAAGAAAGCTGAAAGAAAAGTCACCATTAAGTAAACTTTTTGCTAGTTCCAAGGTACGCTAATGTTTTCACGTAAAAAAAAAAAGACGTTAGGATTTTTTTTAGCAAGTGCAAAAGGCTAAGCGAACAACGTTTTGTCGTCAAGTAAGACGAATTAGCCCACTTTTATGCCGTGCTGCGCTTCCTCCCATTAAACACGGGCCTAGAAAATTCGTTCTACTTATAACAAGAAATAGGGGTGGTTTAACATAAAGGTTCTTAACTAGAAACGCTGAGGTCGTACATCAGGAAAAAGAACTATGTACCTAAAATAATGCATAAAAAACGAGATAATGACCTTTCACTTATGAATAAAACATGACGATGGGTGTCACAACCTTTTTTTGTTTCCTGTCCGATTCTCAGGTGTTTTTCAAAATGTACCACAGTCAATCACACATATTTAGAGGCGTCAATGAGCACGGTGTCTTCAATGCGTCACCTCGGAAGAACTGCAAGGAAAAAGGACCAGTACGACAAGTCTGCACGTGATGGCGCTGCAACGTTGACTCGAACCGCATTCTTTGCCGCTGTGTGCTGCGATTTCCCCCCCCCCCCCCCCCCCCCCCCCATCCAGAAGAAACACTTCTTTTCCCTCACGTCGCGTTGAGCGACACACAAGAACTTAGCGCAAACGGCGTGTCGGTTCCAGTTCCCGCCATGAATCAGATATGAAGGGGGAGATATGTTGCAATATTCCTAACAACGTCCTGAGAAAAAAAAAAAACTGTCAAAAGCTTTTTTTTATATAAAATTCTTACGTAGAAAAAGCTCTTGCACAGTAAAAAAAAACGTAACTTTAATGCGTCACAAAAACAAAAACAAAGATCGGTGACACACATAAAACAAAAAATGCGCTCGCAAATTAATTTTAGACTATAAATATACTAATATCCAATATATCGGTAATTACAAGTGCGTAGAAAGCAAGCTTTTAACAAAAAGAAATACAAAAAAAACCTGCGCAAGAGAGAAAATATGTTGAACACCGTCGAAAATGTATTGAAAATGATAAGAATGAAAAAAAAAAAAAACACCAATTAGAAATCACTTCGCTCATAAACTTTCGCAACTATAGTACCTCGCATGAGTGAATAATAATAATAATAAGCAAAAACAACTTCCAGCCTCTCCACTCTGGTGAAGAAGGGCGGGCGGGCGGGCACTACAGGCTACTTCAAACGGGACCACTTCAACCTCAAAGTTTCCCAACTTTTCCCTCACCACAGTCTCGGGTTTTAAACATCATGATCACCTGCGCACTCCCTGCCTTTTCATTACTGATACATATCACAGACATGGCGAACTCGCCTGTGCGATAAGTACGCGGGAATTCGCTATGACCTCCGCACAGTCCCCAGTCACGGGTACGGCAGCAGAACGCGGACGCAGCGCATTCGCGCTTCACATTTTCATATAGGCGCAAGAACACGGCTGCTACAAACTCGGATGTCACAGGAACCGATACCGAGCGCAAATATCACAGACAGGAAAAAAAAAAAACCGCATCTCCACGTGGTGATTGATGTTGATTGGGGCGAAGCTCTGGTGGTGCTTGTCTGCGTAGACGCTGAGCCGCAGCATGCGGAGCCTTGCGTTCGTTTTCATCCATGTCACGCTGCGGTCAAATGCTCAAATGCGTACATAACCACGTTCCATACCACACATTCTCTTTCTGACATGGATGAAAACGAACGAAAGGCTCGCCATGCTGCGGCTCAGCGTCTACGCAGACAAGCACCACCAAAGCTTCGCCCCAATCAACATCATTCACCACGTGGAGATGCGGCTGTTGTTGTTTTTTTTGCCCTACACGAGCACGTGAGCACGTGCTCACACGTTCGTGAGCACGAGCACCCGACGCCGGAGATTGGACGGACATACGGACATGGATAGCCCCCAAGGGGCTTCGCCTCCAAAAAAAAAAAAATGCGGGAACGAATTAAGAATTTGCATGTCAGGGGAAGGGAGACCCGCATAGTGTGGAGGCTGCAGATTCGCGTGATACGGTGCGATAAGCACGAGGAAACACGCGGCGAGCACGCTTGTCGCGTACCGATACCGCAGATCTCGCAGTTCGGACTAAAGAAAAAACAAAAAAACGGGATGCGCGATTTTTTGGCGGCGAGCGTTCGTACGAGGCTTTACGGTATCCGCGATTTAATGCGCGTGTGTGGTATTTCGAATACACGCGGTCATGCTCAATGCCATTTTGGAAAGAAAAAAAAATGAAGTAAATGACGAAACGATGCATCGAGGCATCGTTTCGTCGTTAGGCAGAGTTCTGATGAGTATTCTGACAAAGCGACCTACGCATGTGCCTTTTTCGGAGATCAGACCTACGCTCCGTTGAAACAGCCACATCGGTAGGGTGGTTTCATAACAATAGGGGCTTCTAGCAAACCGTTACAGTGTTCCGCCCTTCCGGAGCCTTTGAGGCATGGTTTTAAGCGCGCGCTCCGCGGTTACGGTACCACCCGGGCACGCGCTTAAAAGCATGCTTCAAAAAGGCTCCGGTAGTGCGCGGTACGCAGTAACGGTTTGCTAGAAGTCCCTATTGGTCCAGAATTACCTAAACGAAGACAACACGGCAAACCACTGTGGACAATAAAGAAAAGTACTCCAATAAATATAACACAAAAAAAAAAACTTGTATGGTATAGTTTCGGCACAAAATCTGCGCTTGGGAGCAGGATGGCGCAGCGAAAGTGGATTGGCGCAGAATGGCGCAATTAGCGCAGCTCTTTTACCCTCTGAATTAACTAAATAAACTTTCCTTCGTTCTTCTTTTTAGGCGTCGGGTCAGTCGCCAGGAAACTCCAAGAAATATGAGCTTCTATCATACCCTCGACTCGGAGCCAGAATAAGCGGCCACGTAGCCTGGTGCCTATTCTATGCAGCCAATATTCATCATACCCACGCATGCAGAGCTGCAGGCATTGTTAGAGTTCGGCTATTCTTATTGTCATGTCCGCGCCTCACTCTGCTGATAACAGCTTCCCGCGATACTGCGCAAGCGCCACTAAATGATAAAAAGATCGCTACGGCATTCTGTCGCGCCTCCTTCTCGTCATTGCCGTCAAGCTATAAGCCTGGCACAATAAACGTGGTTTTGTTCCGGAAATCTCTCTGCTCCTTCACGTACGCCGACACACGACACTTATCACCGTAGTTGTTGGACACGAACCACTACACAAGTGTCTGCTGAGGCATTATTTGTTACGAGCCGAAGTCGAGTGCTCAAGCAGTTCCGGCGTCCAATCTATGACCCGCGCTCCACTCTCGTCAGGCGGGTGGTTTCGATCCCAGAATTAAGTCATCAAGCTTTGCGATGTCAAGACTGAAAAAAATATATCCTCAAAATTTCACCGCGACAAAGAAGCTTCTGTATCAGTGGCAAACTGTGCAAGTATACTTGGAACCAGACTAGGACCAGTATGCCTCTGCAAAGTCATGAATATCCCAACCCGATATGGCTTCTCCTCCCCTCTCCTCCTCCTCCCTCGTGACCCTCGTGACGTCACGCTTGACCCTCGTGACCCTCATAACGTCACACGTGACGTCACGTGTGACGTCACAATGGAAAACGTTTCATAATGCAAGGCGCGGTTACGCCGACGGCGCCGGCGACCCCGCTCATGATGGACGCCGCTCTAAAATTTCCCGTCAAACTTATCAAAACATTTTCCCGCCAAATTTAGCGGGAACGTTTACCCCAGTGACGTCGCACGTGACGCCATTATGGAAAATGTCCCATAATGCAACGCGCGGTTACGCCGACGCCAGCGCCGACGGGGCTCAACACGGAAAGAGACGCCTAAGAGCTGCGCTCTAATAACGTGGCGGAAAGCACAGAGGCGAATAAGAAACTTTCTTCATCATGCCCTGTTCCTTCGCCGATACCCAGGCACCGAAAACTCTACAAATCTTAGGAAAATGCTTTACATTTTAGAGCGCAGCTCTTAGGCGCCCGTTTCCGGCTTGAGCAGCGTCGGCGTCGGTGTAACCGCCAGCGATATATGTCTTCTGGGTTTGAGGTTTTCAAAATGCTGACGACTGAGTACCTTGTCTTAAAGCTGGGTACTGGGTAAGAAAAGTTTTAAGTAAATATGAATTACTTAATGAACGAAATGAATATTACACCAGGTGTTCTCAAATGAAAATGAGGACGGTAGTCAACATTTGGTTGTAAGAGTTAACATTTGGTTGAAGCCTAATTTTGACTACACTCTTGAGCTTTGCTGAAGTCTAAAAATTCGTTAATTTTCATTTTGGTTGTATTACTTATTGACCCGAAAACCTATATTCGGGCAAACAAATAATAAATATGTTTAAAAATCTGATTTGGTCAAAAGCAATATATCGGCAAAAAATTGTAGTTAAGCTCAAGGTAGCCTCAGTATCTGCGACTTCCTTGACCCTTTCAATATGGACTAATTAAATATCGGTTACACTTCGCGGCCACTGCGATACTGGTTAGCCAATATGGAAAAAAAAAATTGGTAATGCTTGGAAACGGCGAGCGAGACGCGACCGCGAAGAGAGGGCGTGATTCGTTATGTTACCCGATTCTTTTTCACCTTCTCCAAAAAGCAGTAGGTCCCCGCCTAGGCGGCACCATACATTTTAAGGGAAAACCAGAAATGACAACGACAAAACAGAATAACACAAACTCGACATGAAAAAAGAAACGAACGAAGGAATCCGTAGATTTTTTTCAAAGCCGCCTTCTGCGCGCTGCCATCTTTGTCAGCTGGATATATGGAATGCCTTCTGAGCACGCGCTGTTGCTCAGTTGTGGGGTATATCAGATACTGCGCATGCGCTCACAGCTCAGTGACTCAGCATTTGTTGCCTGGGTGATAAGCGACGGAAGGGTCTCTACTAAGGTCCTTCCTCGTCAGCTCAGCAAAGGCGATTGAAGGAAGCCACATCTGCACCTGCCGACGTCGACAACGCCGCGCCGGGTTGCCCGGTAGGACTATGAAAACGGAAAGCAGAACAGAGCAGCGACCGGCGTGTCTTCTAGTATAAGTTTTTATTTTCTTTTCACATGTATATAATACACAACTGCACTAGCGCTCGCTCTATTCCTTGAAAAAGCTTTCTTCGTCCTCGAAGTCCTATATGGCTGCTCAAGCGACAGCGGTGGTACGCTAAAAAAGAAAATAACAAAAAAAGAAAATGCCGGAAGACGGCGAGTTTTTTTCAGGGATGCCGTAAGTCCCCGCCTCACCATTCATCTTATTCCCCCGTCTTTTGGAGAAACGTGTAACTGCCCCAAAGTGACATAGAGTTCCTCCAAGAGACAGCCCAGGAATGCCTATTCAAGAACTCCTCCGCTGCTGAAAGAACACAGCGCTTCGGAGCCCACCAGACCATAGTCCGTTTCACGCTGAACCGCGGTGGACGCTACTTATCCATCAAAGCCGGTCCACTGCCATGTGAGTGTCCCGTGCCCCTCGGGACGAGCTCAGCACCGCGCGGGGCGCTTAGTCACGTGATGCACTCAAAGCGTTGGGTTGGCTGGGATGGCTCCTAGCGACCGAGGCGGTCCATCGCGAGCTCAAATAAATTATGGCTTCCAGCGGCATCTAGGACCCTATAGACTTGACTGGCACCCGCCGTCGTTTTACTCATGGCCCTGGCAAAGGCGTGCGGTTGTTTGTGTATTGGTTTGTAGCGGAAGATGCGCGAGCTGTTCGCAATAAGGCAAAGCATGCGGCTGCGGCGCCCGTGTCAGCCGGCGTCGAGAACCGGGCGAAGTTGCGACGGAATGCCTGCGGCCTCCTCTTTTTCTGGGTAACTTAAAATGAAAGGGGAAGGCGACCTTTGCTTGGCTTCGCTCAAAAGTTTCTGGCTGCGTTCGGTAGTTTATTAAGTCCGATGAAGTCTAAACTCGAGTTATTCCTGCAGGCAATATGAGGGAAAGTGGGGTAATTTTTTGTTGCTGTTGTAGGTTTCTAATAGAAAGAAAAAAAATTGTGAGCGCGTTTAGTTGAATGCGTGGTGGCACTTTTAAGAGAGGAAGTGAGGCGATGAAACGGGCTGCCTCGTGGCACGACAGATCGCTTTAGGGAAAGTTGAGCCCCGCTGGAGCAACGCCGTTGTGAGCGCGTTTCGAAGAGGTGGCTTTGCGCGTCGTCAGCTGTGGCTGTCAGGGTCCTCGGGCCTTTTCGCAGCCGAACTGTTCACGGGTTACTTTTCCCACCGCCAGGGAGTAACGCGCTGAAAACTGGGCGGCCATCCGTTACTATAGGTTGGCTCGTTTTTTTGTTGTTTTTTTTGTATTCGTCAAAAACAAAGTTTGTGAATGCTGTCCAAACATCACGGGCCCTGATTTTCATTTTAAGCTACATAACGTCAAGTGCGGCGTGTAGAGAACAAGCGAACTTGGGAAATTTAAATGGGAGATGAAAGATGAGGTAGACAAAACTTGGTGACGGCGATATATCAGAGGCTTTGGAAGAATGTTATTCTTAAACTTCAAACTTGAGAGTATAAAATATATATACAGTGGTAAATGAAAATAATTAATTTCGTTCTTGAAGCTTTGATTATAAATTTCGCTTGCGCTTGGTGGAGGGAACCTAGGCCAAGACAATTATTCTAAAAGTAAGAAATCTCTGCACTGACGTAGGAGCGAGGTTCTAAAAATAGAAATCCTCCGAAATGAAAATGTTTTTTTTTTTTTAGCAACCCTGTTTCAGAATCTTCTGGATAGTTCCTTCTTCGGAGCATTGACATTTAATTTATTTTCTTTCGGGCTAGTCAATTCCTCCTTTTATCCTCTTGTTCCCGAAAAGGGGAGGCGGTGGCAACGGCCAAAGGATACTTTTTTTTTTCTTCCTTCTTTCTTGGTCGGTGGTTGTAATCGATCTCTGTAAAATCAATACCGTGATCCCTCGGACTTTCCGGCGATGTGGTTCTTCCGACTTATTTCAGTTCAAGCCGGCTCTATATAGCGCTGTTTCTCTGCTGCAAAAAGAGGAGAGCTTTTGTGTACGGAAGGAGCCCGATCTTCCGGGACCGGGGGTTCCATCAAACGACAAGAAACTTTGTGGCAAGGATATAGCTCGCCCTACAAAGTTAAGACCCGAAACGAGTTTAAGGTTGTCGAAAAAAAAAGAGATAAAAAGATAACATAAAACTGAATAAGCAATTTTAGGTGTAAAGAAAGTTTGATGGAAGGAAGACTCCTTGAGGTTCGTATAGCATTTCGCGTTAAATTGAACTTAAAGTTGCTGCAAAAGAGTTTTTTTTATTTATGTTTTTTATAATTTGGAAATGGTCATATTGGCTAAGAAATTCATACTATAAAATTACTATTTTATACACAAAGATCTATCAGGAATAAAAGTGTTCGCAGTGGAGTTCAACTTGGGGAAAATAAAATCGTGCCATTAGCGATTTAGGCAACTTTTGCGTTGATTATTTTTGAATATTTGTAATACAGAGAGCTTAAGACTATGCAGCCTTGGACGCGAACAGGAACATTTGTCCTTGCTGTGTTTGTGCACTGATTACAGGAATTAACCCGCAATAACTATGCTTTCTTAAAGTGCAGAAGATTCGACTTGTGCTTTTGTAACAATAGAAACGGCCCCTGCAATATTTTACAATACATTCATAAATTCAGTCCATACAAACAGTTTACAACGACAATTTTGTTTTGGACGCATCTCAAGCACTACCTCGAGCTCCGACCAGACTTGAAGAATAATCGGTGACAAGTAACGGATTACTTGTAATCCTTCACTTTTTTAAGCAATGTTTTAATTGCCACGTTTCGGTTTTGCGGCAGTAATTTGTAACGTAATTTCGTTACAAAATAATAGTCACTGATTGCTTAATTACTCGGTACTTAAAAAGTATGAACATAATAAAGAAAGTAGAGCAATATTAGCGGGCAATCCAGCAACATAAAAATATCAAGCTAAAAAAAATGAAAAGGAGAATAAGCGAAAAGAAAACAGGATTTTTCGTATGACCGGTCAGTAGAACCACTAGAAAAACGCGGAAGGCATATACAAATATGCCGAAAAGAAAGATCAAGAAAGCAACGCCGAATAGGCTCTGCCTATTTCCATTGCCTAATGTCCAACCCACGTTCCTCCGCAACTTCCCACAACGCACAATCAGGTGGGTAATAGCGTTGTAACTTAAGTTTCGTTTCGTGGATTTAGGTCGGCCTGATCCTATTGTTATGAAACTTTGCACTGCCCTTCCTTACCTGCATTTCCGGTTGCCTCTACACATTTTTGGCTAAAATATGGCGGTGAGCACATTCCAGCTGAAAGAACTTTGACGTGTGCGACGACCGACTCGACCACAGCTCAACAACGAGCGCTCGCGCCCATGTATTTTTCAGTACTGCATGCAACTACGCTCCATTCATGCGTAAGCCGACAGTGCGTGAAAGCCGCAGACACGAGACCGTATCTTTGAGACGTTGCGCTCACGTTTGAAAGACGCGTTTCAAAAGGTAGCGTTCGTATGTCGGTTCCTTAAATCCGATTCTCCTAGAGGAGGTAGACGCTGGTAGTGAGCATGCCCACCGCTAGGGATGTCTGCAGAATTCCAAGGATCATTTCCGGTCGTCGAAAGCTAGCAGGATGGCGGCTGTGGTTGCAGCTTTTGCTGCCTTGTCAGCCAACAGGGGAAAACGGAGTGCACCTACATCCTTTCTTTTAGATAAAATTTAGTGTTTTTACAAGGACTACCTTAATGCGGGCGTAAAAGAATTAGAAAGTAGTGATGCAGCGCATTTTTTAAAACATGAAAGTTGTTTCTATTGCTTTCTTCATAATTTTGCGGAAAAGGTAACGTGATAGTAATTTAACGTAACGGTTAAAGTAATTCGTTACTTTTCAGCGAAAGTAATACGTAACGGCAACAGTAATCCGTAAAGTACCTTTCAGTGAAAGCAATTCATAAATCACCGCGCCTCCATTACATTTGGGGCTCGGCAAGTGATTAAATACTTTCAAGCAATGGCCACAAGTCTGGCTCCGACAACCAACATATTAGTTGCACTTTTAATACTTTGTTTATATATCAATGTTATTTGTGAATTTGATCATCTCTCTTGTGATACAATAAATAAATGTTGGAGACAAAAGAAAGTTTTACGCGGAGCAAAGCACACTCATGAAGGAACCGGGCATGCACGCTCTGGTATAAATACCATAGTAAACACGCAATTGGAGAATTCCTCTGTTTACATACATTAATCAGACAGGATTGACATTTTGGCGATCAAGACTACACGAGTGAAAAAATATTTAAAAAAAAAAGTGTCCCGGCTGAGGCACTCACGAACACGAGAAAAAGAGCAAGCAGCTGGGAGAAACGTGTTCCCGCTTGTTTGGACGTCATGTGGAAATTGACAGCCGTGGGGCAGATACAATTGTCTAGTGAGCATAAGGTTCTAGAGTGTGAAAAAAACACCCACTGTTCAGTTGCGGCGTGGGTTTGAACCGTGGCTCTTATACTCCGTTCACCCTTAAGCCGAGACTATAGACGCTTTACACACGCGCCAAATTACATCCGCCATTGCTGACCTTCTCTTGTTTTACCGAGATACCTAGCCATCAAAGACGGGCGTTGATGAGTCTGCAGAAAGACCAATGATGGGGGGAAGGAGACGGTAGAATCTAAAATAGCAATGACCTGGCCTGCTATGTTAATAACGAAGTGAAGCGAACGGAATAAGAGGAAACAAAAACTGAAGGTCGGTTATGGCGGCGCCCATGCACAGCTGCTGCAAAGCGTCTATAGAAGCTTCGCCATCAGAGCGAGCTCGCTGACTTCCGCATTGCTTTAATTGCGCGTGCCTCCTCGTTCACACTTGGGTTAGCAAGGGCAGAAAGCTCGCGCTGAAGGCGGAGCTTCTAGTCCTAGCTGAAGGGTGAACAAAGTATAGCCACATACAAAAAGAGATTAACGCCTAACAAACACCAATGTTATAATGGAGTATCCGAGGGATGGAGCTATGGGAGGACTAGTGATAAACATCGAATTATTGGGCATGCATGGTGTTCACGGACATGTTACATACCCCATGTTAACAACCATATTTTACGCTTTCACGTCCACAAGGGAACACGTGGCGATGAAAAAAACATTCTTGCGAAACAAGTACTGCTTTCTTCTCTCGCAAGCCAACATTTGCTGTTATTTGCACTAGCAAAACTTAGTCTTTAGAAGTGATTTCTTGTCAGTGATAAAAAAAAAGTTATGCAGCTTTCTTTACACAGTTGGCAAGGGGCAACAGCTTCGCACGAAACGCAAGAAATAAGACGAGACCCTCATAAGGTTTATGTTGGGAGTATGGAAACGAAAAACAGGTATCATTACTCATGGTGCCTAACCACATTTTTGGCGATATTCTGGAGCAGCACCAGCTTAAGGACTCTTCCCATAGCTAAAAACAAACAACCCGCCCATATTTTTCGAATTACATCAAGGAGACGTTCAAGCATCGGGAAGAACCGTACCATCTAGTTAAGTAGTTGCTGGTGCCTTGATTTGCAGCAACATTAGTGGAAACGAAATATTAGTTTCCTGTCACGACACGTTAATTGTTGACGAGTTGTAGAGAAAGCGGTGCGGCATATTTCTTGTGTATCATGATTTTACATTTCTCACGTCTGAAGTCTAGGTATCTGATAGGGCAGAAAAAAGAGGCGTCTTGCGGCACATTGAAATACTTTTTCCTTTTCTTTAGGGGGGGGGGGGGGGGGGGGGGGGTTTAAAGGAGGACGGGGGCAATGCGACTGCTGCAAATGCTAATTCTTTTTATAATTTTAAGACCGTTCAGATTTTCTTAATTTAAACATCAGATTCAAAAATACCTTTAGACCGTATGCTACAATTTAATGACAATGCACGTCTTATAAATAACAACCAAAAGGATATTTCTCCGAGTACCATTTAGTACAGTCTTGACCTTACTTATTTAGACTCGTGTAAGCCATATTAGTTGATATTCCAGCTTCAAATAATTTAATTTGCAGACGTCTGCTCCCGCAAAGATTTACAAAACGTAATCACTTAAATTCCTGTCGCACACTTGGTCTAAAAGCAGAGGCTGGAGAAGCCTTCCGAAATTTCTCGCTCGTATTAAAATGGAAGCAATTTATTACAGATGCATAAGCCGGCCTTCAGTAATCTCCATAATTATAAAGGCTCAAAGGGGTGGTGCAACGATAATAAGTTCGAATGTTTTTCACTTTACACGAGTTCGCTGGCACTAGTGGGACTCAAGAATACTCAAATACAGCGCCACTGAACAAGAAGCGTCTTCGTCGCGGTAAAATTCCAAGGATGAAAGCGGACCTTTGCTTTCAGTCTCTCCTTCGCAAAATTGATGACAGAGCTGTGAGAATGATGACAGCAATGTGATCCTCAGGAGTGCCTTATCCAACTGTGCGAAACTGGCGAAACCCGCTGTGACAACAGTGAAGCGCTGCTCATACAGTTGACATGAAGACTGCGTAGGCATACCCGTTATCCCAGCAATCGCTGGGATAACTGGAATAGCCGAACCTTAACAATGCGTTTAAGTCAGCGCGCGCCCTGTGCCCTGCGAACCCCAACGCGTGACTATGTTAAAAACATTGGCAGCATTGAGACATTTCCAACGTTCACAAAATCACAGTCCAGCGTGCGCTCTTTACAGCCCAGCATGTGCGTGTTCGTCACTTTGGAAAGCGAGGAAAGTACGCGCCATACGCACGAACCCTCAAGATGGCGCCGGCCACATGCTCTTTCTTGGAAAGGTCGTGGCCCGCTTTTTTTGGCTGCGAGTTGAGGGGGTGAACGGTGATCGTTTTTCTCCAACTTCTTCCGCGACTACCATTGCGCAAAGAAAAAAACAATCAAAGTGTGTTTCAGGCACGTAGCCAGGGGGGGGGGGGGGGGGGGCATAAGGCCCCCCCCCCCCCCCCCCCCCCCCCCCCCCCCCGAAATCTTCCATTTTGCTGGGACCTCCTCTCCCCCTCCCCCTCATACAGCATTTTCTCATGAGCGGCGGCCCCATCCCCCCCCCCCCCCCCCCCCCCTTTCGCAACAAAATCCTGACTACGTGCCTGTTGTGTTTCATAGATTATTAATGCCAAGGAATCAAGGAATAATTCTAAGCTGTACTTCAAGAAATATAAATAGTTGCACTGCCTCTTCAATTTTTAAGATACTAAGAGCATTGCTGTGCCCACGAGCAGCGCGCTTAGGTAAAACCTGCAAGCACGAGCAGCATACGAGCGAAAGGTCCTTCGGTTAGATTTTAATTCAATGCGCTTTCTTCACGAAAATAAATAATCCAGCGTCCGGAAAACCTGCTTGCACTGGCTGCCGTCATGCCTCTATTACAACCACTGAGAAGATTAGAACGGTAAGTCGTCTTTTTCGAATGCCCGGCTCCAGCACGCACCAGATTCGATTATCAAGAATTAACTATAAGGTGTGGAGCAGATCTACTGCTATGGCAACGACGGGTATTGCAGAAGAATTTCAGGTGCGATGATCACGGCTAGATCTGCACCCAGAGGATGAGGCATTCCTGTTATAGGGTGTCGACTGGGGATTTAGACAGAGGAGTGAAGAAAACCTTGCTGCTCAAAGGTTGTCAAAAAGAGATCCGCTTTTTGTCGAGTTCAAGTAGGAATGGAAATGCTGCATTCATATGTAACGCGTGAGTTGGCGGTTCGAAAAGCGGAAGTAAAGATATCTCGAACACACAAAAAAGCATAATCGTCTCGTGGAGAGCTCATAAGAGAGTATTCTTCGCCTACTGTGGTACCAAACCCTTTATAGTTTGGTTGCATTAGATATCTTATTGCTTCTCCTGTATGCCAAAGCTCAGTCTACACGAGGGAATTGAAGTAGTAATATGCACCGACGACTTCTTAGTTTCCGCTTAAGTATTGATGGGGAAAAATACCAATAATTTACACCTGTTTTTGGATAGAGCATTCTAGCTGAGTTACGGCTGTAGTATTGTTTTTGAATACGACGATTCATGTGGCTTCCCGCGAGTTCAGTATCAAATTGAAAACTTTTTCTTACAATGTAAACATTATATCTAGCTCATCATTCGCTGAGCTCTCTTCGTAAATAACAGTGATCGGCTCTCCGAACACTCTGCGAGATAGTTGACGCAAGGGAAATTAAGGCACGCAAGGACACGCCAGTTTAGGGCCAATAGCGAACGTGCCAGATATAATATAATGTTGTCTCCACTGACAACAAACCTTTAGTCGCGCGCCTTTCGTGAATAACTTGCACGACATGGAAGAGCCGGAGCAATTTTTAAAACTGTTTTCTTCGCTAAACGTTTACTTACTCCGCTAAACGCCACGGGGCACTGTGATGTCACGTACACTGCGACGTCACGTGGCATGTTGACATCACATAGTACTGTGATGCCGCGTGTTACCACAATGTTACATGACACTGTTACATGACGTGACGTGGTCACGTGACGTTATGGTATTACGGGACTTCACGTGAAACTGAATCACGTGACGTCGGATGAAATTGTGACGTCACTTGACACTGTAACGTTCCGTGCCACGACACACTCTACATGTAACACACCAGGACGTTCGCGACGAAACCTCGTCTACACCGACAGCACACGGTTTCGCGAAGCAGCCGAGAAGCGGTCTTCATTAACGAGTTCACAACCACCCACCTACGTTGAATGAAAGGATGCTCCGTAGAAAAACCAGACGTAGAACTCTTCCGAGACTATCTTTCCACCTCCCCTTCGTGCTAACGTTTCTCTCCAGTCCCGCTGTCTCTCTCTCTCTCTCTATTTGCCGAGCCAATCAGCGCCGTGCGGAGCCGCCGGAACAGATTCTCTTTGAGCAGAAAAGACAAGGAACGAGATGAGAACCACGGTGCACACACTGCGGTGTTATTCTGTGGCAAAAGAAAAAAAGATGGGAACGCAGCAGCAGCCGAACGCGATTCCTCAACCTGAACGAAAATAACCCACTCTTCCTTCGAGGAAGGAAAAACAAACTATTAAAAAAAGTAAGGAGGGAAAAAAAAAGAAGAGCGGGAAAAGTAGGGTTTCTCCTCTTCTCGCGCGGCTTCACTGCCTCTCCAACGTTCCGCTGGCTAACATGTTCTTTCTTCGAGAAGGGCGGGAGCAATAGGATGAGCGTAAACTGGGTTTGATTGAATCGCTTGAAAACCCTTTCGGCGTGTCTGAAGTGCAGTTAGTCGAGGAGAGAAAGAAAGGCATACATTTGTACTCCTATGCAAAACAAAAAGAAGCAGAAGAGATCTGCGTGTTAGACGGAGCAAGCAATGCCCCTTCCCTGCAGTTGGTTGCTGCACGGTTTCTACAACCGGGAAATTGGAAGTGCGCGTCATCGTCACGCCGCCGAAGGTGAAAGACAAATGTGGGACGTTTTCTCGTAAACCGTTGGAATATATTATACACGGAGAGGCGCGCTTGTTTCTTCCGCTACGCTTGTCTTAACGAATGCGGAGCCATTACTCTTGCGGGGGCCTTCATCTGTTTAAGCTGTCGATATTGCGTATACTAGCAGAAAAGGGGGGGGGGGGGGGGGGGGGGGATGGAGGGACGAGGGAAATGGAATTTAATAAAGTGGAAGCGTCCTTTTCATTTTAGGCGCCCACTCAAGTGTGTTTCGCGTTGTGCGAAGGCGAAGTGCAAACTCGCCACCGATTTTTCGAATTTCGGTTCTCGAAGTGCCCGGCTCGTTACTCGTAAATCATGGCGTAGGACGTTTGCATGCTTCCGCCAAAAAAAAAAAAAAAGGTATTGTATTTTGTTTTGTTTTGACGGACTGCTCCTGCCAGGTTCCTTTCGAAATGTGCGGATTTTTTATTACAAAGCGATTTCAGGAAATGCGGGTTCCGTCGGCTGACAAAGATGAAAAAAAAAAACTTTGTGGGTTACAAAAAGTAATCGAAATAAATGAAAAAATTCCTATACACAACTTAATTTTTCACTGAACATAAAAAAAGGAAAAATAAAGGATCCTTGGAGCGAATAATAATAATAATGAAGATAACTTATGCAGGTGCAGCGCCATAACCTTTAGCTGGCGGATGTTGACGGCACGCGAATAGAAGCAGCGATAAACTTAGAAACTACTCCTTTCTTACTTTTTTTGCCGTTTTCGTATCGACCTATTTTCGTGCAAACGAGGAGGGCAGCTATTTCAACGCGAAGGTTCGATAGCGAGTTATATAACGAAATAGAGAAAAAAAAAAGTTGAGTCGCTACAAGATTGCGAAAACGCAAGGCATAATTTCCGGAGAGTGTCCAGAGAAAAGGAGAGTTTTATGGGTTCCCTCACTCGTGGGCAGTTGCTACGCTGACAGGTTAGTGGGAGCTGCTCGCATGCCGGGCCAATCAACCGCCTCTCTATCACGTGACTCCGCTCTCGACACGTGGGTACGGATTAGCGGGAGCATGGGGCCAAATATAGTCACGTGACTGACCTAAGGTGTACGTAGCATGTATTCCCCTGTCGACTTTTCGCTGAACAAGATAGATTTGCGTCGAGTACCCTGCTAGGAAGCGCTACTGATCAGCACGTGAATGTTGTATGATACCAGGAACGGGAAGATGCCGGGTTTGTTTACATCGTGCGCGCCATAGCGATACGGCTTGATCGCTTTGCTTGCGGACGCGGCGCGGTGGTTCGTTCGTTATTGTTCTGTCACCGGTGGCGCAACGTACGCGGCCGAAAAAGGTGGAAGTTTCCGTTCATATCCGAGAGAAAAGCAAACTTAGAGCCGATATTAAGGTGTGGGCGAGCGCAATGGTATGCTCAAACCACTTATCAGATGTTTTCACGACGATTCGTGTTGTATTTTGCATAATGTTTTGCTTTTCGTCGCGGGTGTCTGTTTCGTCCTCCGTACGGATTCCACTAACGGGACTCGGCGACGACGATAATTGCGCAACCCGCCTTTCCATTTCTCTGCACCTAAATTTTTTTCTCCGTGTCGACAGTGTCACCTGCTGCGCTGCAAAGTAGATAGGATGAATGGTCTCCTTTACGTTTTCCAAAACGAAAGGACGCTCCTGTGTCTTCAACAAATCGCGTCCCGAAAATCCCACAACCGAGCAAGTCTCGCCTTTCTTACGGTGCAGTCGCTGCGGCCCAGTGTGATCGCGAAACAACAACGGATGCTGGATGTTTCACTATTTCGCTTAGATAAAGACGCCATTGGGATTCTTTTTTTTTTCTTTTTTTTTTTTGGGGGGGGGGGGGGGGAGGGGGGAGGGCAATAAAAGGTGCGTCGCTGAATATTTGTTACTACGATTGTTCATTATTCTAGACGGATTATGGTCACCAGTGCAAAATATAAAAAAAACCCAAACTATTGAAAAATCTGTAGTTGGGCTAGGTGGTGAAAGTTATGAAGCATGGTGTAAGGCGCAGAAAACAAAAAAGACAATAAAAGCGATTTCTTCATTTGCACGTCAGATTTAAAAAAACGAAAAACAAATACCGCCTCTCCTTTCTTTTTAATTATATTTTCATTAGGGTCATCACATAACAATATACATCAGTGGAATGCAGGGCCGGCCTTAGAGCAGCAAGCGCTCTGGGCAAACTGCGGCCGTGGCGCCCCCCCCCCCCCCCTCCCCCTATTTTCGCACCCAGCATCACGTTGTTAGTAAACATGCCAGAGTGACCCAGCGCGAATGGTCGCGATTTTGTTGTTGTCAGTCCAAAACCACATCCTAAAAACGAACGACGTTCGCGAGCATTGAGAGTTTTGTCGGCACCGTGATCAAATGGTTGAAAATAAATTTATTTCTCAGATTAACCAAATTTCAGCTGTGGGTCTCCCATATCAAGCTAACGTCTGATGGACAAAGAACACAATAGCACAACTTAGCCATGTCAAATACCCTAGAAGGCAAACTTCCGAGCCTTCGACATCGCAAATTGGGCTATGGATTACGACATATCCAGGCTAGACGCTATTCTGTTTTCACTGGACAAAATTGCCAATGACGATAGCCTGTCATCTGCCATGGCTGATCTTAGGTACATCTTAATAAGATTTAATTTTGAGAAACTCCTTTCAGCGGTGGCCACCGGCACTGGTAAAGTGAGGAGAATCCTCAATGACACCCACGTATAAGGCAAGTTGTCATGTAGATTGTTGTCCAGAACGAACTGGAGGATGTCCTGGGGAGCACTGCATCCAGTAGGCATCAGGCTGCATAGGTAAATCAGCCTCTCGCAGAGATCTGTACCGTCGATGTCTGCCCTTTGTAGGTGTCTCAGTGCATGGTCAAGGCCTTGGCATAGTTTAAGATGCTCTGTTTTTTCGGGAAGTCGGGTGAGGTCGTAAAGGAGCCCCCAGAGGCTCACGTGCTTCTCCATCTGCGTGAAACGTTCTTCAATCGATACCTTTACGGTGTCAATCCTCTCATAGAAGAACTTTCGCTTGAATTTTGTCTCGACATAAACAACATCGTCTTGGCATTCATAACTGAATTGGCTCTTTTTCCGCCGCAGTCGAGGGGCCGGTTTTATCACACTGGCAATGTACCCATGGTCTCGGAAAGACCGTTCGCAGTTGCCAGTGCAGTTTCGTACCCGCCATCGCGACAATTGTCGATGTAATCGCTGCATGCTTTCAGCAGCTGGGTGGTTGCTGCGATGTCCTTCGTTTTGCATTGCATGTTCTTGCTTACAACATTAACTTGAAAAGAATGTCGTACCACAAAACAATGGAAATGAGAAATTTAAGGTCCGTGAGCTGCGCTGCAAGAGTTCGAGCTGCATGTCGAACACCAGGGTCTGCCTGCTGTAATTCGGCCATTCTTGCGCAACGATTTAGCGGTTTTTAGCAGTTTTCGAGATTCTTGCGGTGGGTTTCTGAATTTTTAGTTGGCAACATTGATCGGAGTCGTCGCTGGTCGCTCAAACACACACAAAAAAGAAAGAACTGCGGATCCAAAGTTCTTTACACATATTAATTTGAGTCGGGTTGAAGCCCCTGGGCACAGAGGCTCACCGGAGGCCGAGAAGGCATCGGCTCGTTTAGCCTACTGCTAGAGACTCCACATCGAGCGTTGCGAACGCTTTGCCCAAAGCGCAGCTTGAAGGTCAGGAGGAATCGGGTTCATTTTACCCCCGGTCAGACCTTCTAAGCGAAGGCATACTTCGGCTCAGAATACCTTGGCAGAGGGCGAAGCCTACATTTTCTGCGAGTCAATCAGAGCCTCTGAGCGAAGGACTAAGAGCAAAAATCTGTTCCAATAGCATTTTGTCACGTGACTCACTCCAACACACTGATTTGCTCGCCGATGAGCTTGGCGCCACCGTTTGGTAAGTTGCGCCCAGAGTGCGGCATGCTGGCTCCATCGCTTTTTGCGAGTCAGGTTTTCCTCCGCCCGTAATGCGAGAGCTGTGCGGAGGTGATCACGTGCCTAGTCGCTCATGGTTCCTTCTATGGCGCTTTGAATCTCACAAAGGAGAGGTTTTCTATAGGAAAGCATCCGCACGTCGCTGCGAGTTGATGGACTCCAGTTATAACAAGAACTTAGTCGTTGGTTTTGCGGCCAAAAAGCCAAACGGCAAGCGCCACCACCTTTTTCTACATGTATGTGTGTGTGCGTGTGTGTGTGGGGGGGGGGGGCGCCCTCCACGATCCTGTCGTTTTTTTGTTTTTATCACCTCGAGGTTTGAGTCCTGCACAGGGTGTAAGATAGACAGGAGGGGAAACGACCCATAGAAGCCTACCGCAGCGCCGTGACCGGATCGTGTACTCGTCTGCTTGCGGGTACCCGCGATTTGCGACAGATGGCGCTGCGGCGAGAGGAAAAAAATCGGAATCGGATTTGCATGGAACTCTATGGGAGAGTGCGCAAAATAAACCGAGAGCACAACAGTCCTCCATTGAAAATCCACGAGAAACCATCTCCGTCAGTTTAGCCGGTCGCCACCAATCGCCCACCTAGAGTGAGAGTTCGCGGTGCTCCACATAGATGGCGCCACAGAAAAAGAGAAAGCCGAGGGGGACACAATCCGGTCGCTCATTTGGCTCTCGTTTACCCACCTGTCTATCTTACACCCTGGTCCTGCATGACCTGGCGGCCCTTTCGGCGACCCCCTATACACCGTTCCAAGTTGGGCTTCCTAGCCGGCGCCATTTTAACGAGTGTAGCGCCGCCTACCCTCATCCGGGCATTTGAGAGAATCTAAACCCGCCCAAATGACGGACCGCCATTACTGGACTGTTATCCTGCTCACAGAGTCACACCGATCGCAGCTGCTTCTGCCGGCACGGCTGCTGTATTTGGCGTCCTCGGCTCATCGTCTTCATCCATGGAGGAAAGCACTATCCTAATTTGTATGTCAGGCATGGGGAAAAGTGCATCCTGCTTTCCTGGCACCTTTTTCGTGGGTAATTTTTAGCGCGGTTCTCGGGCAGTCGTCGCTCCCAAACCAAACTCGGCGTTTCGATCGCTAGCAAAGTTGGGGATCGCTAGTGAAATTGAGGATCGCTAGAGAAATCGAGGATTGAACGAAGCCAGGGTGGCACGATTTACGACGTGTGAATTTGTGCTAAACTCGAGTTGCCGCAGCTTGGGGGCGCCGGGAACATTTGAACTAGCTGCGCAGTTAGCGGCTCAGAACTGCGCTGCCACGTCTGCTTTAATTGAAATAGTAGAAACCTCAAATTTAAATATGAATCGATATATAAATACCGAGTACAAACAGCAAGTGCGACGGATCCGTTTCTTTTTTTTCTGATTTGGAATCCACTGTCAAAATATTGGCGCATTGATGTGCCTCTCTGTAATCGCCTCGCGTGAGAATTATTTGGTCGCAAACTGAGTCGCGGCGTGTACTATTAAATCAGGAGTCACGCAAATGTTTTCTTTTTTTAATGTCTAAGCCACCCTCCGCTTATCTTTCGGCACGGGGTTCTCCGCAGTTCGCCGGCCGTCCAAGGAAGGGTTGGAGCACACACGACTGCTCTTCGATGGCAAGAAGTCTTTCCTGTTTAAATTCGCCAGCCACGGCCGTCGTAGGTCCGGAGCAGTGGGGAACCGGTGCAGCATAAACATGCCGCACCCAGGTTCATCCTGTTGACGGCGTGGGTCTCGCACACTAAATCGGCGATTATTTTACGTTTTTTTTTGTTTTTTTTTGGGGGGAGGGGGTTATTTGTACAACCAATTACAGCACAGTGCTGACCTGTTGATTCCTTTTCTTGCATAGGCCATGTCACGCGCGAAAACACGCTATAATGTCAAAGCGGCGCCTAACATTGTCGAAACAACTTGCCTCCGTACACTGCGCACGTGCTTTCTAACAGTCCACTCCGTGAAGCAGACGAGCTTTCGAGGGAAAGGGTAAGCAGCGTGTTGGCGCAGCGTTTTTTTTTTTGTTTTTTTTTTCGATTCAAGATAGGCTTTTAAACTGCGTGCCCCTTCAGAACGCAACATTTTTTTTGTAGAACTTTATAGTCATCCACAATTTCTATGCTTGTAGCAGGCACATCTTCGCTGTAATTACCAAAATGATAAAGGTGGTGGTGCTGATGATTTTATTAAGCTTGGTATAAAGTCCAGGATGTGCATAAAAGTAAATTGGTGCCGGCCTTCCCCAGTTTTTTTTTTTTTTTTAAGATGCAACAATTGGTATAGTGAACTAGTTTATCTCAAGGGAGGAAATCAGGATAACAAAAGTGCCATTGATTGTTTTCCCGGGAAGTGTTAGAAGAAATTTATATAAATGTCCATTGATGATTGAAAAACAAAGCTGTAATTTTAAAACATTCTTGAGCTAAAAATGAGCGTCTTCATCGTGTTTTCCCCAGGAAAAAAAGAAAGAACACGACAGTTAACAGCATTGAAGCCTGGGATGAAGACCTGCCAAGTCGCAGAATTTGTAATCGCCCATGACGAATACAAAAACATGCTATAGAAAAAAAAAAAGAGCAAAGCAACGTACTTGCGAGACGGTGAGACGGAACGAAAGCCCCCGCATCTCTGAGAAAGGGCGGCAGCGTCGGGAGCGTCGGGAGAGTCCTTACTTTGGGTTGTTGCGGGTTTCCGCTAGGAGGCGACACCAAAACTTCTCGCCGCGTATACTAAATTTTCACCCTAAAGGTCGACCTACAATGTCGTCTTCTGCCGGAAAGGTTCCCAGTTTCCTTCTCTCCATTACCTCCCAGAATCTTCCTCCTCTCCCCTCAGGAGAGGGTTTCTGAGCTACTCGGCGCAGAAAGGAGGAAGGTCCCTCTCTTTTAAAAATGGAGAGTAGTAATTGATGGAGAGGTTCTTCTTATGAGCCAATGGGACCAATCAAACAGTGTTAAAAGCGCGACTTGATGTTTATCAGGGTGTATTTAGAAATTCCTTGACTTTTCCAGGCTTTCCCTGACAATTTCTGGTGAAATTCCCTGACCACTGTAGAGGCGGTTAAATATATAAGACCATTACAACACAAGGCATTGAGTACTGTGAGGACCATTTCGTGCGGGCTCAATCCAACTTGCGTATTCCGAAATATTCGGATTAAACGAGCACTTTCTTGCCGCCGACATTGCAGTGAAGAGGGCACTTCCGGAAACACGATGAAAACACGACGCTTAACCACACACGTCTAAGGTCACTCTTTACTATAAAGTGACGTCAATAACCGAATGGCAGCGCGGCCGCCGGATGCACACTTTCGGATACTTTCGGCTTAAGGCTTGTATTAGGGTCTGCGGCTTTCCCAATTGTCACTAAATCTAGTAGCTCAAACTTGATCGAGCCTAGTGTCGCGCCCTCAATCCAATCTAATCCAATTAAAACCAATCCAGGGTTAGGACTGAATTTGTCGGCTGTTCCCTTTGGATTGGGTAGCACGCAAACATCGGGTGAGCGAAGTCCGCGCTCCGCTCTGAGCAGAATTCATTGCCTATTTTTCTGCCCCCATGGCCTCAAGTCTTTGCTCAGGGCACTCGATGGCGTTTCCGGCTCATCTCCCCTGACTGGGCTCGCTTTTTGCCAATATGCCTGACAATTCCCTGATTTTCCCGGTAATTAAAATTTCCCTGACAATTCCCGGTTTTCCCGGTGGCTAGACATCCTGTTTATGTGCGTTTTTTTACTATCGCCAAACCAATTATGCACAGAGAAGTCCCAGTGACATGATTCTAGTATGTGTCTTCGTAGTTGCACGTGTTCGTACCTTCCACTGCGCTCAGACATAATGTGAAACAAGGCCTAGGACCTGCGTATACTAGGGGACACCTGTCTGTGTCAGAGTACGGGCACGCGTGCCCCTCCTAGGCTGAGTGTCGATTGAAGCTGCGCGAGCGCGCTCCTCTCCTCGAAAAGGCCACAGAAAGTTTCCTCCACGTATAGCATTATTCATAGTTTCTTTCTTACACCAAAGAGAGAGAGAGAGAGAGAGATAAGAGTGTTGGACCAACACCACCTAGACAGAAGGCCCCGCATGGTCTCCTCTCCCTCTATGAAACGTCATCAGTGTCCGATCGCGCTAACTCGGCTATTGGTTCCGAGCCCGACCTTCGACGCGCTGATTGGACACGAGCCCCAGGCGAACACTCTCACAGCACTCGTGCCCAATCTCACGCATCGATCCATTTGACTCTGATGACGCGTGCAGAGGCCTTCTGTCTAGGTGGTGTTGGTTGGACTGAGGGAGTTGGCTTGGTAATAATTAAATATGATGGGAATAACGGCGACATAAAACCAGGACCACGAAAGGAACACTGACATCTGTGCTCGCAACTCAACTTCACGCTTTTTGAAGTTATAAACTTCAGTTGCGAGTACAGTTGTTGAGGTTTTGTAAACGCTGCTTTAGTGGTTCTCGTTTTTTTTGTTTCCCCTTCGAGTTTTTTTTTTTTTTTACGTGTTAAAGAAAAGAAAGAGCGAGGAAGAAATAAAAGAGAAAAGGAGAGAGATAGACAAGACTTTACTCCGCTTCTCCTGATGCCCGGCGGCAGCGGACGCTAAGAGCCATCGGCAACAATCTAAGGTCGTGTCAGTTTCCCGTGACCTTCGAGAGATAGCGCTGCGACTAACGGAAACCGTAGGCACGTGCTATGCCCACACAGCTGGATTGGCTGGGATGACTCGTCGCCTCCGCTGAGGCAGGACGTCAGGTGTATAGGGGGTGCAGGGTGCCACACCGCTAAAGCAGGAGCGGTAATGTTTCCCGATAATCCCGCAGCACCTTTAACTCCGATCATGATACCCAACGGGTTGTTGCAGCCACATGACACCAAAAAGCTCGTTCAAAAGGCGAGTAATTTGTCATAGGTCATCGTCAAATTAGAAAAGAAAAACGTAACTCACAAGTTACAACAGACCCAGATATATATATATATATAAAAAAAGTAAAAAAGAAAACTTAGCATGCATCCCGTTAGGCAATGAGTTCTCGAGAACGCGCTTTTTGTCCTGCACAGTTTGTTCGCCAAATAGATTTCAGGCGTCGTTGCTTAGGGACTTTTAAGCCTCAACAAATACCGGGGCAAACAGGCTAGAACACTCGATAATTTAATTTTGGTTGTATTGCGTCTTGGAGGACTGGAGGCCTATTCTTTCTATTAAAACCCGTAATTGAAAATGCTGGGATATTTTCTTATAAACATATTGTACATCTTTCCTGGATAAATCAAAATTGGAACAACTGCGTTCGCAAAAACGGTGCATTTCGTAAAGCGTGAAAAGAGTTTAACGAAACCCCCGAATCCCACAATATTTTCTCCGTCTGTCCGTGTATTTTCCTGCCAGATTTGACGAGGAAATTGACTTCTTGTGACCTAACGTCCCGTAACCTATAAACCAATTATGTCTTCGGCTAAATTTAGCTGGGTAATTGACGTCCGGTGGTCTATTCCCCACATCAGTTTCAACACAGAATTTAAAGCGGAAATTGAGAAAACATAAAGGTTGCTCTTGGCTGCCGAAACAACTTTTTTTTTATATACAAATTTGAATGATTCTTTTCTATACATCGCATTTCATGTATTATAGGAAGTTTAAAAAAAAAATGTCGCTGGCCAATGTTTTATATATATATTTGTTATTTGGTAATGATAAAGAATACGTAAATACAAAGATGAGAGATAAATTGGTTAATCCTTTCGCCCAAGCAGCCTTTTTCCCTTCCTCTCCAACCCCTGGCTAGCACGTTTTGATCCTCGAAAGGAGCGGTGGTGGGGCGCCCCATAAAACGACGTATCTGCACCGTTCGCCTCCCTCCTCTGATTCTTCGGAGGGTCCACCGCGAAAGGACGAGATTCCTTCAAGCAGCCGCCCGCGTCATGATACGGCGACGGCGGGGAGAGATTTACCGTAATCCAGCCGTAAGGACGACCCATATTGCGGGTCCAAGCAGCCCCCGGGACGCAGGGCCCGTTTTACGGGCCGAGAGCCTGGAGCCCCGGCCCCCCCCCCCCCCCCCCCCCCAAGAGAGGGAGGTTTACAGCGGTGAGGATTCCAATAACGGCAGAGGATCGGGGGGGAAGGGGGGGGGGGGGGAGGGGGGGAATTCGCGGAGGAAGTGGCAAGCAAATCTCTGAGATGCCCTTCATTATGCCGGAAGCCATTTATTGTAGGAATCTACGGGCGTCCGATCCCCCGTCCGAAGGACTCAGCTTCTTTACGCGCGCTGTCCTCAAAAACAAGGCACTTGCCGTTTTCTTTCTACGAGAATTCGCTCCCTGAATGATTGCAATGGAAGGGATTCAGGGTGCTACTGCGAAAACGTAAATTTTCTGGTAGTTGAAAGGCTTCTCGGTAAATTGTATACAAGGCCGAGGAGGGTGATAACGGCAACGCTGAGCCAATTCGTTTATTCCAATTGAAAAACGCAAATCTGGAGTGTTTTCTTAGAGCGCAGCTCTTAGGCGCCGATTTCCGGCTTGAGCGGCGTCGCCGTGGCTGTCGCCGTCGGCGTAACAGCGCGTTGCATTATGGGACGTTTCCCATTATGACGTCACTCGTGACTTCAGGTGTGACGTCAGAAGGGTCACGAGGGAGAAGGAGGAGAGGGGGAGGTATGCACGGGGAGGAGGAAGGAAGGAGGAGGAGGAGGGTACGGATGAGGAGGAGAGGATAGCCTCCTCTCCGTATTCCCCCCTCCTCCTCCTCCTCAAGAGCTGCGTTCTAATTCGGCATTCCAGGGAATACTAAACGTCTTTAATTCTTTTTCGGCAGTAATTAAGAGTTTACAATATCATCTTTCAAAAGTTTTAGTTTACATAATTCTTGTTGAGTCACTGAGAGCTTCAGAAACGCAAGGTGTGGCTTATTATGTTCACGCTTCTCGCTCCTAAAGTTTTTTTTTTTTTTTGCTTTTATTTTGACGTATTTTGCAATCTCATTGGCTGAGGCGCTGCAACACGATGTTTGGGACACGCTACGCAATGCCTTTCGTAAGCTGTCGGTGAGTACAAAAGGCTTAGATTAATGCACTGTTGAACGTTCCTCTGGTCGACAATTTGCTCGAAGGTTAATCGCAGATCCGCAGGTCAACGCCGACTTGCTCGTTTTCTGTGCTGACAGCTGTCTTTCCTACACTATTAGTCTTGGGTCGGTAGGCACCACGACTCTAGCCGACCGTTTTATGGTTTCCGGGCCTGCGTCGACGCACCTGGCAAGCATGCACGCTGGCAAGCAAGCGCTTTTCTTTTGCACTCTAGATGGACGCTACATTTTGCACAACACGTGCCACTCAGCATAGGTTAGCAACTTTTAAAAAAAGAAGTTAATCTGGCGCGTCCATTTAATTCTGTTTTATTTGCATCTTTTACAATCGAGAAGAGAAAAAAAAAAGAGGTTGTCGTAATTTCTAGGAAGCCTGGTTTTCAGAACAATGCAACCTGACTAGAGCTCGTTTCAGCCGTTTGCGAGCTGTTTTAGTTTTCTTCACATGAATTAGGAACGCCGCTCGTATAATATTCGGTAGAACAAATTGCCTCAAACCTCCGCTAAAGCAAAAAGAAAAAAGAAAAAAAGGAAAACACAGGAGCACGGAGGATAATACACGTTTGTTATTTTCTATTAAAGTTCTCGCGACGTCCAAGCAGTGATTCCAATATGAATATCCGAATTATGCAAACCTTTTAATTGGCTAACTCAGATAGGCACACAAATCATTTGCATATAGGTTTTGTATTGCGATCACTTAACAAGAAAGAGAGAAAAAAACAAACAAAAAAAACGTTATCTGCGTTTCGTTTTTTGCCATGCATCAATTTAACTAATATGAGTTTTCTCTAGGAACATCCTGCCCGTGATTTTGGGTATTGTGTTCATTAACACCGGTTATAAATTTCAGTTTCCAACTAAATAGCAAGTATACAAACTTAAACAAAGTTACTGTTTCTGCTTCTCGCGCTTTTGCTCACCTGTAATAATTAAAATTTGCCGGGTGCGAGAAATGTTCAAATTAGTGAGCAGAGTTAGGAAGTTTTTGGACAGAAAAATTATATTTCTATATCTTAAATATCCCGCGCGTATTCAAATTAATTTACAGTACATAGGACTTTTCAAAATCTTGCAGTTCAAATAGAAAACGAAACGATATGTTTGTGTTTGCGTGTCGTAACAACCAGTCGAAATATGTTTAGCAGATTACTGACAGAGGGTTCGGACAGGCTCTTGAAACCCATTATCGAGAGCAGATTTGAAGGCGATATAAGCTCGAACGAACTAATGAGTGCTTGTCTCATTTGAATATCCCATTTGCATTATTCTTAATGTGACTCTAAGAATACCTAACTTTTTCAGTCGATCTCTATAGCCGTCTCACTGACCGTATTTTGAGACAATATCGCCGCTCCTCGGCCACTATGAAATTTCAATGGCATTTTTTGGGGTTCTATTCTCAACCCCATGGATTAACTTGGGAATAGTTTTATTAGAAAAATAATCGAAAGCTTAATAGCTTCCAAAAATGCCTTTTTTTTCTTTCGCAATAAATGTTTTTTTAGAGCTGATTTCAATGCCATTTTTTCAGCGTCTGATTCGCCATAATTTTTGAAGTGATCAAAGTGACAAACACAACTTCTGGTTTGTATAATCTGTAGAATATTGCCTTTAAAAATATAAACTTGAAATGAAGACCGTGCTGGTAGGGGTAAAATATAAATAAGGGAAGACCATAAAGGACGAGGACGGACAAGACGTTTCCCGACTGCACTCTAGTTGGACGGTACATTTTTCACAACACGTGCCACTCAGCATATGTCAGCAACTTAAAAAAAGAAGAAGTTTATTTCGAAAGTTCTCTTCTAGTTCGCTGCCAGTTGGGAAAAGGTTTCAAAACGTTCGCTGCAAGTTGGGAAACTTCTTGTCCGTCCTCGTCTTTTATGTTCTTTCTTTATTTATATATATAAAATATAAAGTTTCTACGATCTGGTTTCCATGTGTTCGTGTTATGAAATGAGTGGAGGTCGTTTACACTCCGGAAAAAGTGAGAAAACCCCTCAGAATCATTTTGTAGCCTATCCAGAGGCGCCACCTGTGACCATATATTCCTGCTAGAGATAAACGTTCGGCATGTGTTACTGCGCCCCAACGTACTCCTTGCCTGACCCGTTTCAGGGCGCCTTTGTGCGCAAACCACAGCGAAGTTGTTTCAGTTTTTTTGCTTTGTTTTGTTTTGTGGATACACTGCGGACGAGCTTGGCAATGAATCATTTATGGTTGGTCATTTTGCAAGTGTCGGAAAAACGGTGATATTATGTTATCGTCTAAGGCATTGTTGGCGTTTTGAAGGAACAAGAACGGACCATGGGCGGTTATGCCTGGAATTTGCAGACAGGAATTCGCCGATCCCGGAGAAAAGTTCACTGGAGGAAAACTCAGCGGAGAAAGCTCACCGGAGGAAAGCTCACCTGAGAAAAGCTCGCCGCGAAACCGGCGGATGCAGAGAAAAGCTCACCGGCCCTTGAGCGGATGCGGAGAAAAGCTCACCGATTTTATTTCTTCTTTTCCTATGGAAGGTGTCGGATCATGGTTACATACGTCAATTTATTATCATAAAAATTCGACAGTTTTGAAAAATGAAAATGTCCTTTTTTGTAATATTTGTGAAGCGTATTGGGTATATTGTTCCGAAATGACTATTTGCGGGCGAGTGTTCTCTCTGGGCAACAAAAGCTTAACTGAAAACTTTATGTACTTGAAAAGCAGAAAAAAGTTCGAAAACTTAATAATGTCTGTCTAAAACATAAAAAAACAAAGCTGCAAATGCCGAAAACTTGGAAGTGCAAGCGAAACAACGTGGTGCCTGAAATTCTCTTTGAAGGTTTTGTAAACCTTCGAGAACAGGATAGAATGGTCAGTAGGATATTGAGATTTCTTTATTCAACGGACATGCACATTTTCTAGCCGTTCGTCCTGGTTTTTCCACACGTGACCTTTGTGTGATAGTGCACTTCTACGGCGAAGCACCTATGACCTTCAGAGCTGCACACTGTCACCGTTGTTACTCGTCACCTATAAGAGAACCAGTTTCCCGTAATGTAGCGAATAGGGCGAGTTCGTAACGTTATACATGATGAAAACAGCTCAAACGATGAAAACGGAGTGAAGACAACAAACACGACAGGACGAAGCTGTTCTCGCAACTAAAGGTTTACTAGTTTAAAAAAAAAACAGACAGAAAACAGTGTAGCCGACGCTGATTACACCAAGAAACACCTACTCATCTATCAGGCACCAGTCGATACAGTTGAGGGCGACTCCTAGGTACTGAGGAGCAACGCAAGTACATGATATGCTAGCATACTTTTAGGGTGTTGTGTCCAAATTCCCGTACCAGAAGTCAATGCATTTCATGTTATTAATAAGTGCACCGGTCGCATCACATACGTTTTGAGTTAATTTGAGGACATTATCTATGCTTTATTTATGAGCACAAAAAAGGCGATATCATCAGCATATGCCCACACCTTAACTTCTGTGGATTAGAAACGATAACTGTCCACAGTATGGCTGCTGAATGCGCTTAACCAAAGGGACTCTAAGTAGGGACGATAAGGAAGGGGATAAGGAACATCCGTGTTTGTCCGACGATTCTAACCAAATTGGGCTTGAAAGTGAGCTATTGATTATGCCTGGTGGTACAGTGGGCGTAACAAAAAGCGATACCATTCAAGAGTATGGACCCTGGGTTTACGTGGTGAAGAATAGCGAACAGGGAAGCAGAGGACACACGATCGATTGCCTTCGCGAAGTCTACATGTACCATTGCAACTTGATCAGAATGAGGAGTGCACGTTTCTACTACCGAAAGTGCTACGCGTATATTTGCTTGTATGAATCGCCCCTCAATTCAACAGGTCTGATGACCACCTGCAACTTTGGACGTAAAGCACTGAAGTCGTTTTGTCAATACTTTATCAAATATCTTATAGTCTACATTGCATAAAGTAATTGGGCGGTATCTTTCGATATTTATGAGTTTGTCAGGATCTTACCTTTTGGAAATCAAAACCATGTGACTATTGTAAAATGTAGGTGGCAAAGCTCAAGTTTTTTAAGAGTTGAAGAGGACCTTTAGTAGAAACGGGTGCAGCTGCTTTTTATGCTGTAAAAATCGGTCGGGAGTCCATCCGGCCATTGTATTTTAGAGCTCGGCAGCTTGTTCATGGTACATCGAACTTCTTCTAATGTTATTGGTCTGCTGAGAAGTTCGCATAGAAGGTGGTCATCCTGGGGCATCAAATGAACTAAGAACTTTGCTAACTGGTCGTCTATGGACTATTTGTGTCCAAAGAGGTTTCGGTAATGCGACTCAAATGTTTTTATGATGTCGTTTCCGTAGGCTGAAAGTATCCCGTTATAATTTAAGAGCTTTATTTTTTTTTAAAGTTCATCACGCATCTCGTTACAGATTACGTGACGCGAAGGTGTTTTAGAGGAAAAGAACGGTTTACACCTTGACCTGACCGTACTAGTGCGCCATGAAAACAATTTTTTCGTTTGGCTGTATCTCACATTTTACGCAGGTAATTTTATCTTGAAACAGGCCAGGTGTTTCACATTTCAGCTCGTGCAGGATGCGTAGATTTTTCAAAAGGTTAGTTTCCTAATTCTTTGCATTAAAAGATTCAAAGCACGACATTCAATTGCCTATTTTTTAACCTCTTGCTTAAAAGAGTCACAGTAAGCAAAAATGCCAAATTTATTGTTCGTTTTTGAATGATTAACACATTCGCGCACACGCTTTTCGAAATTCGTGTTTCTAAGAACCTCAAGTTAAATTTTCATCAAGACCATTTTAATTTTGACTTACGGACCATTACAAGGCTATGATCTCGCGTTAAATTTTCATCATGACCATTTTAATTTTGACTTATGGACCATTACAAGGCTATGATCTGAAAACAAAATTGGTATCACGTTATAGGCGATTACATGTGTAAGGAGTAAACTTGAAACGCAAATGCGATCAAGCGTTGTGAAGCTCGTACATCGAATAGGTAGTGTTCCTTTGAGAGGGTTTAGAATTTCAGCACTTCTGTCACGTCTAGTCGAAATGTTAATCTATAATTTATACTACACACGCAATGAAAGTCACCGAACAAAATAGTGTGTTTGTCGGTACGTAGAAATGAGGCCAGATTTAAAAAAAAACGAGCGTCGTTGACGGACGTCGTTATAAGCATACAAGCAAATAAACGCCAGTAGATACCAGGGAACAGGAAACCAAAACATACTGATCTTCGCTTATCATCGACGGCATGTGAAAATAATAAATATTACAGCTTTCTAAAAAAAAAAAAAAAGATCACTCTTTTACAGGTTACCAACATGGCTAACAAATACTTCATAGTTGGAGAAGAAAGTGCCCGGTGCACGAGCATTGTCCTCGTAAGAAATCTTTGCCTCCTGGACGGCAGCAAAGTGGATATGCCTGTACAGTTGGGATTGTCGTGCTCGTGAACATAGTCTTCAGACGTTGACGGCAGCGACACTGAGGGGAGCGGAGGGGATAACAGGAAGGTGTTTGGTAAGGCGCAATGAATCAACGTCGTTCATCACGTGGTCAGACAGTGGGGCCTCGCTGTACGGGTGCGCTCGCATCGCGGTTGGCGTCCGCGGCGCCACATTCTTCGTTGTTCTTTACCTCAGAGGCACTTGCTGCAGCAGGCTGGGGCGTAGTCGTTGAAGGGGCATGTCGCTTGACGGATGCATAGCTGAAAGTTGTGGGACGTTCTCGTCGAGGACAATGTGGCTGAAAAGAAAGCTCCGTGCTTGCGTTTAATGGGGGGGATTCGCCATCTGATCAACATGCTTTGGTTGCCGTGATGATGTCCACTTGTGGTATCGGTCCTTGCTCGGAGGTAGCTAACACCATCGCAGGGCCGTCGAGCTGTGGCCGCTGTGTTTAAGTTTCCAGCTCTGTGCTCGGTGTCGTGGCACGGGGATGGGTTATATCTCCTGCAGCGCCGATAACCTCGCTGAAATCCACTAGGTGCTCAAGAACAACGTCTTCGGCTGGACTTCCAACTTGTCGGAGCTTGTCCGCATAAGTGATGAAGCACTCGTTTGTAGCGTACCTAGAGCGATGGTATTTGCCACATCGTGGGGTTCGGCACTTGCGACGAATATGGCCCATTCGATAGCACCGTAGGCGGCTGGGACAATCACCAAGCTTCGACCGCCAAATACTGTGAGTTGGTGTGAGATTTGACACGCGTTCATTCCCTCGTGAAGGGTCAAGGTGACGTCTTTGTTCAAAATTTCAATCTGCTCCATACCAGCACACATCCATTTTTCTCTGACAATCGAACGCAATATGCCAAAAAACGCTAGTGCTTCTTCGATGCGTCTGTCTTCCATGTGGATGGACAGCCAAAGTAGCTTCAATTCGATGTCTCTGGCGTCCTGGTTTATTATTAGACATCTGCGCCCTTTAACGCAAATTTCGGCTTTGCTCACGAGCTTTGCCTTGGCCAGTGCCTTTGCGCAGGTCAACAACCATACGTAACTCATCTGGAAATGGCCTATCCCAAGCATTTGCTGGTTATCAATTACGTCTCGCAAAGCGTCTCAGAACCCCTGCCCGTTTCGATGTGGACGAGCCTCGTACCGGCGTGCAGTCGTGTATCACTACTGCGTGGTGCACGTTAAAGACTCCAGGCTAGCGGTTGTACTGCACTGGCAAAATTGCTCCTCTACAGCTGGGAGACATCTCGCCCGTTGAGGCAGACTAAGTTCTAGGCTATGTAAACATACACACAACCTTTTTTTTTTTTTTTTTGCGTTTTGAAAGCTTGGTGCTTGGTATGGCCGGCATGGCCGAGCGGCCAGATCTCCGCGTCGAAACACAAAGTTGAGGCTCAAATTACCTGTTGGTAAACGGGGTAGGACGGTTCAGTATTGTTCAGTCGTCATTTCGGTGATACTGGCCGAACCGTCAGCAGTTCCCCGGCCTGTGGCCGGTGTGTTTTGACGGAAGAGCATGGAAAATGCGATCGTTTCGAACGGCGATGTCACAGAGTTAATAACCCTTTTTATACTTTTTGGGTTTTTGTAGTATCCGATGCCCATTGCACGCGATCTCCAGAAAAAAAAAATTGTCGTTTAACCGAATGCTGTTGTAGCACTGTCAATGCCACAATTCATGCCAAGAGACGCGCTCTCACGCGCTCCACAACAAAAAAAAACAAACAAAACTTTTCGTAGTGCCATAGCCTCCTTATATACTAACAAAGCCTGGCAGATCGCCGCGAGAAGCGGCCGCCGAAATGGAAAAGGTGGAGCGGCAGACGACGGATGAGAGGAGAGACACGCGACTGGCGCCCCGTTGCGGCGAGACGCCGAAACACACTTCTCCCGAGCGAACAAGTGTGTTTCGGGCCTTCGCCACTGCAAAAGACGTGCGCTGACATCCAGGTTCCTGTAAAGCCCCTTCATGTTTCAAAAGTAGCACAAGGTTTGTCGATGCACGAGGCACGTGCAACGTGCAGCCCTTGGGAAGATCATGGCGGCAGAGCGCAGCACCGAGCTAGATTTCAGACGCCATGAATTTCCAAGAAATGGCTCGCGGCACGTGCCTCAAGCATTTGTACAACAATGAATGGAGCCAGTTTTCCCGGTTCCTGCAAAGCCCCTTCATCTTTTAAAAGTACCACAAGGTGCGTCGATGCACGAAGCACGTCGATGCACGAGGCACGTGCAACGTGCTGCCCTTGGGAAGATCATGGCGGCACAGAGCAGTGCTGAGCTAGATTTCAAACGCCATGAATTTCCCAGAAGTGGCGCGCGGAACGTGCCTCGAGCATTTCTACAACAATGAATGGCGACAGTTTTTCCAGGATAAAGGGGCTTTAGGTTCCCGGAGAACTGGATCTTTGATGCTTTGTGCTACCAGATCCTCGCGCTAGAAATCTGCGACCGAGCACTATATGGCTCCACCGTCGAACTGCCAGGCTTTGTGAGCATAGAGGAAGCTATGGTAGGGCCCGATGCCCACTGCATGCACTCTCTGAAAAAATACAAAGGAATAGCCGATGACAAAATGCCGTCGTAGCACTGTCAATGCCAAGAGCTCGTGTCGGGAGACGCTCGTTCGCGCGCTGGAACAAGAAGGGTAAAGACGTTTTCGGAACGGTTCGGAACAAGGTGGTCAGATGTCTTTTTTGTGCCGAACGCTTTTGTTCACGGACCCCACAGTGTGTGAACGACATGTCGATTCCCAACGACTTCGTCATGACATGTCGCAGCTATCGCTGTGGCTCTACAGTGGATTAACGCAGTACATTTTTTTTTTATTTTTTCTTCCATACACAACATATCTTAACATTATTACGCGAATTCGTAGAGTGCATGGCCATAGTCCAGCTATCTTTCCTTGCATTTCGCCTGTCCTCCAGATATTATGTATTTGTGTGGTAAAATTGAACTTTCTTTAAAAATAGTATGGCTTCGAGGGAATAAAAAAAATATAGAAAAAGCTTAAGCTTCGCCTTTGAGAGTGGAACGCGATAGCTAAACATAAAACCCCTCGCACGTTCCCAAGCAGAGGAAGCAAATCTGCGTTGCCTAACAATAAATAAGAAAAAAAATGTATCTGCGTGGGTCCTGTGGCAAGTGAATTACTATATAAAGTGCACTAATTTTAGGCATGAGGCGCCTTTGATGTAATTTTTTAATCACTTTCATTCCACGTGTGACGTCACGTTTCACGTGATTGTTTTTTTTTTTTTAATTCCTTGGCAAGGTCATCTGGCTGTGTCGTCATGACTTTATCGACCAATCAGGACTTTCCCGCGCCACCGTCACCGACGCCAACGCCGGCTTTTCTACGACACAGGCTCCATAAAGCTATCGCTTCAATGCATTCTGAAGAGCTACGGGACGCCGGTTCCCATCAAGGGCAGTTTCATGGCACATATCTGTTTCTGCACTGATGTCCAATCAAAAACCTTGAGTCACGAGTAAAAGAGTCGAAGAAGGTCCAAGGTAGTGGAAAAAAGCTCACAGGAGAAAATTTTTCCGCAAAATTGTCATATGAGGAAAAAAGCTCACCTATGCGCCTATTATCCGAGCGTTCACTCAACTGAAGCATGTTCGGACGATAAGAGATTGTGTTTCGTTTTGCGCTCTACCAAAAGCTGCGTTTTGTAAGCGTCGTACATACAACGTAAAAATAATACACAGAATTTTTATAGAACAATAAAAAAAGGTAGCCGGGCTAAAATATAACCAGTGTAGTAGTCAGTAGCTTAAATTTTGCAAGATCGTTACATATCGAATTTCCTTTCATGTTACATTGCCAGATCTTCACGTAGGCGATATTGAGGAAATATCAAATTTTTGTTTTATTAGTTGGTCGGAAGAACTTAGGAAGGAAAGCGCACCTTTTTTAAATACAGAGTACGATCTCCTTTCTAATTTTTTCCGATCAACAAACAGAAAAAAAAGTTGATATTTCCTGAGTATCGGCTACGTCAGAAACAAATATGGCAGCCGTGACGTGAAAGCGATCGACTTGAAATTCGCACGGTGGCTGCAGAGCAGCGCCATGCATTCATATGTGCACCACCTGCGTGGGACGCGCCTGTACCGTTTGCCGCACTACTCTACTCTAAAATATTGAACTCAATGCTACGACAATAAACATTTAATTCAAGGTGATCTTTTCCACGGTTCTTGCGAAAGACTGGTGAGCTTTTCTTTAGATCCACTCAAAAGGTGGGTGAGCTTTGCTCCCGTGGACTCTTTTCCTGTGAGCTTAGCTCCGGGGTTCTAAATCCTCCACATAAGCAAAACGCGAGGAGCGAGACCGTCCATTAAACTTTGCAACCATCTCGCATTTTCTGCCAAATCCCAAAAGAATAGTGTAATGTTAATTCTAGACACATAACTATTTCTCCCCTAACTCATGGTTTCAAAAAGCTTATACAAAAGCTGGACATGTTTTTTTTTTCCACGAAAAAGGAACTTTTTGTCAATAGCAGAGGTCAATGGCGCAAAAAGGCAGCATTCCAGTGTGACCGACGATTGTAAACAAAAATGTTAACTTTAGTTCAAATTCATCCATGATATCCTTTTAACTGCTCATCGACTGTAGCTGTAATTGTTCATTATTTATTTTACGAGCTCGCAATGTAAATAAGGATTTTAATGCGTATACTTACCGGCGTCTCTATCTGTTATTTCTCGTTGTGTACAGCTTTATGGAAAATACACAGGATGGGATTAGCAGCTTTACAAAATACCCCATGTGCACAAGCTCAGGCGCGCTGAAAAAGGCCCTTTCAAAACTATCGCGCCTTTCCCCATACCCGACACAGCATGGCAACGAACGCGGAATATAGTAGTCTAAAGAGTTTGAAGGGCGTCTGCGAACAACTTTAGTCAATATTTTCGGACAGCGCTATTTACTAAAAAGCATAATAGACTATACAACATAGCAGATATGCCAGGAAGTATGAATGCACTCGCTTTTGTGTAACCGTGTGAAGTTGTCAAAAAACTAAGATATTTGCTTAAATGTTGATATCGGTTAATTATTTCCCGTGGGCGCGCACCGTGAATACTTCCGCCCACGCACAAGTGCGGTTATTGGCATAGCCGAGGACACGCTCCCAGTTCTGTGTTAAATTCGGGAAAGACAGCGTGATAATTATTTAGATGGGTTGTTTACATTGTCCTAAAATTGGAATTACGCCTATTATTATAATACTTTTATGCATATTGGCCTTCGGCAGTGATTTATCGGCTTATCAGTTCGGATGTAGGACAATATAGTCCAAAATGTAAATTCGGGCAAAATGGTTCCAAGTGATTTTCGGCACTTTGGGCACCCTTTGATAGTTTGAATGGAAAGCTACTCTGAAGCTTCATTCAACAGACGTGTAATGTATATTTAATGAATTTAAGCTTCTCGCGATATATCTTAGGAAACAATTAAAGGATCACTAAAGTAATTTATATTTCACTTATCGCACACTTCGCTCTAGGGCTCCTGTTCCCATATGTCGGACCACTGTACAAACCTGGAGCCCGAAAGTCACTGCACAAATATATTTCCGCAGACTAAAAGCGCGAGGTCGCGACGCGCTCCGCGGTCGATTATGCAAGCTGGTGAAAACATACGCAAAAAAATTAAATAGACAAACGCCATTAGTACCATTTGTTTTCAGCGCTGCTTGATTGGTCCTATCAGTTCGTCTAAACTCGCACTTCAGTGAAACGTAGTATGCAAAAAGCAAGTCGTCTGCTTCTTGCTCAAGAGCTGCGTTGACATCAGAACGAAGTCGAACTCTTATAGGCTGATCGAAAGAACAGTGGGTAGACCTCAACGCTAGATGTATTGAGGCTACCCAGTATTATTTTTCAATCAGCCAATGAGAGCTCGGCGTAGTTCTGACTTCACCGCCACTCCTGCTCAAGAAGCACACGACTTGATCTCCGCAGAGATGTGGGTCGAAATTAGTCACAACTTGCGAAAAATGTTCATTAAATTTCAAATTAGCGCAGAGGATCTACAATGGAAAGCATGCACATAATAAATCAAAGGCGCTATCATAACTTAGATATTTGTGACTTAAGTGTTATGGGATAACATTTTTTTCTCGTGCTGAGAATGTCAAATACTAATGACACGATTTCATATATGCGCTTGTATAATATTACTAGAATATAATTTTTCTCCGTGGCTCAGCTGCTGAGAAGCTGTGCGTCTAATATTCAATATATAAACTTCAGAATTATGAACGTTTCATAGCCTAAGTTCAATAAAGCTTTTATTTTTTCTTCTGCGTTCAGCTTGCATCAAGTATACAAACACTTAACTAACGTCCGAAGGGCAAGCAGACTACGCCGCAAACTTTACCTAGAGGGACAATTTTGTCCGGGTTGGCGCTTGGCACCTTGTTGGAACTAAGACGAAGTGGTCCCCCAAAATATGGTCCCGGACAAAATGATCCCAGACGGCATGGCCCCGGGACAAGGTCCCGAGCGCCAAACCGGAGAAAACTGTCCCAGGTCAATTTTATTGCACGCTTTCAGCTCAGAGCTCAGAGAGTACTCCAAACGTAAATTTCTTTTTCGCGGTTGACATTCTCATAAAGTCGCGGTTACACAGCAAATACATCGAACAAAAGACAGTCTGCCGACAGTGTCTTAGGCCTAGTTCTTCGTATGATGTTCCAGTCGGATTTCGGCATGTAAAACCTGTCTGCGGACATGTGTTCTACGCATGTATGAAGTAAACATGCTTCGAATGTGCTTGAGGCGTCTTAGTAGATAATTATGTCGTCGTGTCGGCAGACCGCGTCTTTTGTTTCATGTATGGGCAGTGTTAAGGTCTGTCCACTTCGCGTGTAGGCGCGGCACTCAATCGGTCGCAAAACATTTTAGCGAACGCCGATTTTTCGTCGGAAGGCATTTTAGCGAATAGTCGGCCGCCGTGAAGCCGCGTTTACGGGTGGGCCAAATGGGTTAACATTTTTGTAATGAGCCGCCGCAGCCTCTCGCCGCGAAGCGGCCTGAGAGCAGCGAGCGGGGAGGGAGTCAATTAACACGCGCTTTCGTTATTCGCGAAAACGTCGATTCGCTCAAATGGCGCCGTTCGCTAAAACGTGGTTCGCTCATGTGGCGAACCACGTTTTAGTCCTCGCGTAGATATTATGTCGGTGTGTGTCAGTCGTGCGTTCCCTTAAGGGCGATTCACACACTTGCGTAACGACCGAGTGCGAGGGTTGCTACGGCATCACCTAACTCGGTTCCAGCCAAAGCGGTTTTTACCCCGTCTTGTTAGATCCGAAGCAGCTGTTGCCATAGCAATGCCCTCGCACTGGGTCGGACTCAGCACGCAAGTCGCCCTTTACGACCACCGCTACACGCGGTAGTGCTCGCTTTTCTTCTGCTAACTAATTCGCCCCAATGAGCGCCAAGGCACCGGAGCGCTCCACACGCCCCGCCGCGCCGTCTCCGGCCGCACCGTCACGTCTTCCTATTTCAACGCGACGGCGTGCGAGGAAACCGCAGCCGGTCACGGGGCGCACGTTCCGAGAATCCCAAGCCGCACTCCTGGCGCCTCGACTCCCCCGTCCCCGCAGAGACGAAGAGACAGTGCAGTGGCGGCGCTGTTGGAGCGACGAATTTCCGAACACGCTCCCGACTTCAAATAAAATTTCTCTCTTCACGAGCTCGCTGTGCGGGCGCCCAAGCGTCGCCAAAGCCGCCGGGGAGAAGAAGTTACGGGCCGGCGCGCCATTCTTCCCTACAACGTGTCGCGCCGAGGCGTCACCGAGGCTGATACAATAACGGCCCTTCGTTGCTGGCTGTCCTGCGCGACGAGCGATATATTCAAACCCCGAAAACGAGGTTAGGCGGCGAACCTCGGCTCTGCTTGCGTCGTCCTGCCTCGGGGGAATTCCGAGTCGCCCCTTGAAGTGGGGGTGGAGGGGGCCTCCCCCGGGCCGCGTCTGGGGTTCTGCGGCGGTCTTGCTTCTTGGCGGCTCGCGTTCCACAGGCGTGACGATGATGGAAGGACAGCCTCCCGCTGGGACCGCCGCCACCGTGGTAATGGATTGTATCAAGAGACGTAGATTGGAAGAAACGGGGCTCCGATAGGTTGACTTTTCTGCCGTCTCCTCGCCTCGATAAAATGCGACCTGTCGTCTTTGCGGCTCGGCATTGCTCGGTCTGCGAGTATATGGGGTGCGGCTTCGAAGGTGGCTCGAAGTGGCGGGTGTTATGAAAAGAACAATCAGGTTGTTCGCAATTGGCGAATATGCGCGACTCTCTGGAAACTGCTCGGAAAGGAGTGCTTAAAAAGTATAGGCGCGGAACATACGAGTGGGAGGTAGAACGCACCTTGTCGCCTAATCTCTGAGGTTCCAAAGACGCTCTCCCGAGACGTATCCGCATATCTTTGAGGTTGCAACGACGGTCACCGCTACAATTCACATAACCCTCTCTTCACCTGCATTCCTTGTCTCTAGTTCAAATCGCGTGCACGAGTTGTGGTTTTTGCACTGGAGGTCAAAATATATGCTTCGACGCTTCCGAAATGTGTTCTTCAAGCAATTCGTTCTTTTTTGTTTCGTCGTTTCAAGATGGGAAACTTTTGAAGCAAGCTACATTATGCATGCTTCGAATACAACGCTCAGTATTTATTTTCAACCCTTTCATCCGATACGAACAGGCATCTGGTCTACGAACTTGGCAGTCCGTAGACAGCATCGCTCGGTTCCGGCATCGCTCCACTGCGGCAGTGATGCCGCCGGTGCGGTGCGAGCGCGGATGCTTCACTCCGCGCGAATTCGGTATCTGCGCAATCGAGGTGTTCGAACTTTGTCGTAACGATGTAACGTAATCTTGTTAGTAAACAGCGTGTTTAGCTGTAGCTGTGCCTCTCATAGATGACTGAAGACTGATATTCGCAAGCAACCAACGATTCCCTGACCCCAAACTGATATTAAATAACCTTCGTATGGTACTTACAATTTTACGCATGCTACTCTTTGTACAACGCCCGCTTCGGATTTGTGCCTACAGATGGTATTTCGGGGGTGCGCAATTTATCTCGCATTCCGCGATGCGAACTATATAGCGGAGCGCATTCGGCCTTGCGCTCTGGGCGAAACGACACACGCTTGATAAAAGGCGCTTGGCCCGGCGGTTCCGCACTGGCCGATCTGACCGGGTTGAGGCGTCGACACAGCACTGCGGCATTACGCGGTCGGACGCTGTCCCAATTAATGGCCTCGCGATGGCGAGGGTTCCGCGCATTAGGACGGGGCAGCGGCGGCCCGGGATCTCGGCGCAGGACCCCGGCGGCAGCTGCGGGGCACGGCGGAACGCGATGCATAAATGGCCGGCGCATGATTCACTGGCTTTGACGTCCCTCTAATGCGGCGTCCAGCCGCCGAGAGGCGGCGCTGCATGCAGCCGGGCTTTCGTTTTGGGTGAGAAAAGGGCATCTCGCGGCCTCGGGATGAAATTACTATGACTGCTGCTTGCGGTAGGGGAATGGACTGCTCGGGCGTTAATACCGGGTCGCCAGGAGAAAGCAGATAAGGAACCGGACACGACCTACAGCTTTGAAACCCTTGTGCCCAATATCAAGTACAAAAAAGAAATTGGCATAGGCTTTAAAGTACTATGATGCATGAAGGGTAGTGTTTAAGAAGTACTTTCATATGTTTAGAAGAATACAGACACTCTTCTATAGTATAGGTCACGTCACGTCGTGTAAAGTTGAGTCAAGTTTCCCGCTAAATTTAGCGGGAAAACTAAATTGGTGTATAGTTCACAGAACCTTATGTTACGTGACATCGATTCCCCCACCAAATTTCGCAGAGAAATTGAATTCGTGTGTAGGCCCCCTGACGCCACGCCACGTGACATCAAATTTCCCGCTAAATTTACCGGATTAACAGAATTCGTGTATTGTTCACGTAGCATCGATTTTTCTCTAAATCAGTCAACAATGAAAGGACAGACGGAAAAACATTTGGGATGGGGGGTGGGTGGGCAGGGGGAAGGGGGGGGGGGTTAGCGTTAAAAAGCATTTCATGCTTTAATAAATCAATCCTGTACACCGTAGACCATAAAAGATAAGACTCGGATTTGAGCAAGTCCTACGCTCAAAAATCCTAAGAGGGAACGTGCAATGACCAAGATACGTGAAAGCGCATTTATTTCGTGACGTCATATCCTATATTGCGAATATTGCTGCAGAGAAAATGATTCCAGGTGCAACCAAACGGAGACCATTGTCCTCTGGAGAATTTCGTCGTGAACGCCAAGAGAACGAAGAAGCGCGTGATTTATTTAACATTTTCGAATATTCTTGTAAGCCAGTTTGAATCCTCCAAGGCATTAAAACATACAGCCGAAGGCCCTCACTAAATCTCCAACGTTGTTGTCCGTGTAGCATTTATGCCTTCTAGCAGCGGTGACATAGGCAAGCCTGATAGGTTTCAAAGACGGAGCGACCGGAAGTCGATTGGGACGCGAGCGGCAGTTCATGTTTGTAAACAGCAAAAAGGTCTTACAATATGAAAGGCTAGTGACGTCACTCGCCACGTCGCAACCTGCCGTCGCCACTGCAGCGTGCACGACAGTAATCTTTACCGAAAAACGTATGCGGTGAGCGCTACGTGCTTCGCATTGTTATCAGGAGCGCCTTATAACCAATGATCTTGGTCAGATGCTTATTTTATGCTCGTCCTTTATTCAAACGAATTCTGTGCTGTACGTTGTATGCTTAACATGAACTTTTCGCATCAATCAATAAATTTCTTCTTTTTTTTTTTTTTTTGTGAGGACGACGAAACGAAATACTTTTACAAATCCGATCTGTGAGTTATATACAGCTTCGCTGTAAAGAAACGATGAACACAAGATAGAGATCTGAAGTAACTTGGGTCTCCACGTTCAAAAGAGCAAGGCTGTTGTTCCGATTTTTGTTTACACTTTGTTTCTAAGAACACTTGGAATTACGCCCGTAAAAAAAAAGTGGGATAAAAATATAAACGAACAAACATGACTAGACGCCGAACTGTTCGAAAACCACGAGTGATATAGTTGCAGTCCTTTTATTTTAATAAAAATGCATGCACGCAAATAATTAGCTTTTAATACACGCCTTCTTTTGTTCACAAAAGCTAACACCAAGCAGTGAGAAGGAGCATTGCTCGGGATTTAATCACATTTCCGCTTGTTATCTTTAGAAAATAACTATGCGAATTTACGTCTCGGCTTCAGATGCGACTCACTTTCTTTTACAACGCTCAGGGCGGGGCTCACCACATGAAGCAACCCAACGAGAAAGTGCTTCACTTGTTGCTCCAAAAACCGAGTTTAACGTCGTTACCCAAGTGGTACAAATCGGACAGTCCTCGTCGTCGAGAGTCGAGAGGCACACTGAATCGATTTCTTCGTCTGCGTCAAACTTCTCGGGTACATTCGATTAACCGTGCTGCTGCACTTGTTCACTGCGGAGGACGGGAAACGGAGGAAAGAAGAGGCGCGGCTTCAATTAGCTCGTACACTCAACCTCGGCTCCGCGAAACAAGACTCGAGAGGATTGAGCTCGGAGTTTTATTGGCCCTCAAAGGCCGGACTGCTGTCCTTACTGATTCGCTCAGCTCCTTGCCAATCGCGTCAGGCAATCAAAGCAACTGCGGTTCTGTTTTCCGGCTTTAGCCAGGCGCGTTTCGTTTGCTTGCGTTTGCACTTTGTTGACATTGTCTAGTAACTGTGCCAACGTTTATTTTTTTTTTCTGGTGATGAAAGTTTGGGAGTCAATTGATACGAGGTTAATTGTTTCTTTCGACTACTAACGAAAAGTCCGGTGAAGAGTTCGGTGTAAGAAACCGGTTGGAGTATTTAACTGGTCCATCTTCGGAAACAGACCAGTTATGTTGACCAGTGTGTGCACAAATAGGTGACAGCGTTTCAAAGTTCTAAATACAACAGAATTTATTACGGGACGCTCGCCGTTTGTGGGCGCGCTCTATACAAAGCAGAAGTTCGTCTGCCTTTTTTTTTTTTTTTTTTTTTTTTTTTTTACAGGGGTTGTGGTGACGTCAGAACAGCGAGCCCTGATTGGCTCTGATTGAAGGATAGTGGGTAGACATCAAAGCAAACTGCCTTGAGGTTTATGCACTATCCTTCAATCAGAGTCAAAGAGAGCTCGGCGTCCTGACGTTACCAGAACCCCTGCAAAAGAAGCAGACGAACTTGCACTCCGCATTTATCTGTGGTGGCCACTGGTGACGCGCCGGCGACGACGCACGGCATTTCCGGCGACATGCCGCCATTTTCGGTTCAAGCGCATCCCGTCATGCAGCGCCTTGGCGATACTTGTGTACTAACTGAAATTCATCCAACGCATTATTGGTAAATGTGTTTTATAGTCACACATTTGGTGACGTTCAAGCGGAAGAGAGGAAGTGGCAAGACGTATGTGTTGGTTGCAGATCTGCGAGCAGGATTTGTTGGTTGTTTCTATGCCGAGCGTAAGTTTTCTTCTAAACAAACAATGCTTTAAACTCGCTAAGACTTAGCGCAGTGTGGTTTGTTGCGCGGCGCCATCCTCAGGCTTGCGGCAATCGTGTAAAGTTAAGTACATATTTCTACACGCGTTTGTGTTTAACGAAAAAAAGCGAGAAGAGAAATACTAACCCAGAGGCGCCTGAGCTAGAGCTCTCTCTCCTAACTCCAGTGTGAGGTAGAAGCAAAACTGGCTCATTGAAGAAAAATAAATATAATCAAGCGAAAAAAAAGTCCAGCCTAACGTTAGATCCATCGCGACGAGGGCACGTGGTCGTAAAGTGTGATCACCTTTTCGCAGTTTCGCCGACCACTCGTCGCTGCATCGGTGAACCGGGTCCTCCCTCTTGCGCAGACAGACCGCTCCCCGAACCCGAGGAGAACCGAGCGAACGCAGGTTCCGCTAGATCGGCTGCACCTGTGCCCCGCCCGGTGCTTTCTGGCCGGGTTGCAGCAGCTTGTTCTTTATTCAAGCTAATGTATGCGAAGTTTCACCCTCCACTAGGGCAACCAGTACTTTCGTCGATGCGACCTCGGGTTTCTCATGTTACCTCATTATTTTTACGGAAAGCGGTTTGGGCTCCGATGTCGAGGATTTTAGAGCTGAAACAAATTTTACCAGGCAGAAAAAAAAAAGAAAAAAAAAAGAAACACATAAACGTAAAGTGACAATACACAAAATGGCCGCTTTTTGCAAACTTGTATCAGGTTCGAATCGAGTAGCCGCCCAATTTTGACAATCTGCGTTTGTTTGAAAAAAAGGACCGAGTTTTGTGCCACACACACAAAACATGATCCGTCGGTCATTATGAATTCGGCTGTAAGCGGATGTTTTGGTAGGAACAGTTCCATTGAGGTGTAGTTTTTCTCTGGTCCTACAGGCTTCATACATAAAAATGCGTATGCACTTTTGCTTCGTGTAACTCAAAAACGAACGTAAATATTCCGCGTACAAAGGGAAAAAAAAAACTTATCGTGTTGCGGAAAAAAAAAAACTTTTTTTTTATATTACATTGGAACTTTCAAAACTGATTATCTTCTGCCCGCGGGATGGTCAGTGTTTTTAGCTTTGAAATTGTTTGCTTTCATCATTGTTTTCGTCGAGTTGTATTTAAGCCTTTAGGTTTTGACGAAACAGCGTCTTGCATGGCTTCCAAACCATGTCCACTTCCACCTTTTTTTGAAGAGCTGAACCAGGTTCAGAGTCAGTCATATGGCACACTAATAACCACGTCGTTTTACATTCTAAAGATCTCGGAATACTGGTTGCTTCGTTACACAAAACGTTCTTTTTTTTCTTTCAGATCACGCAGGCGTTTTTTTTTATTAGCTAGGAAAGAATGTTGTTTTTCTGCATGTTCAGACGCGTGTCCCTTCTCTTATAGTTTTAGCCGTCCACTGCGGTATTTACGTTCCATCAGTTTCAACAACCCGTCAATCAAAATATTTTGATAAATCAGGCTAGTAAACCATTCCTACGAAGTAGGAGAATGAACGGCGCAGCCGCAACGAAGGTAAAACATCGAGATGCCAAAACATTGTACACCATTCCAGCGTTTATCACTCGTGAAAACAAGTGCCGAGAAAATGGACTGTGGACGTATGCGTACTGTCTGATTAATGTCCCAACTTAGATAAAAGTTCTAATGAGGTTCATTCATTGTGAAGATGACATGGAAAGTTAATAAAGTTAATATAATAATCTAGAGCAAATTGTCCCACGCATTCCGGCCGCTTAGGAACGGTGGGACATATTCAACAAAGCAGGGAAACCACCTGTGAGGTCTGTGCCTTGTCTCTTTTAGCTCACTTTGCAAGGAAACACCGGCATCGCGGATTGCATAAAAATTAAGTTGACAAGCACTCGGACAACTTCAATACATCCCTGCAAAGAAGGGCGCTTCGAACCTGTCGTCGACTTCCTTTCTCCGCTTTTCTGTAGCTTTCTTTCTCGTCCTTTTCTTCGGCACCACTGTTGTCAGCGCTTAGCTTTTGCAGCGTTCTGGTTCCGTCTCTGCACCCCTGAGTACACAGTAAACGAGCTGTCCCCATCTGGCGGAGTAGAGTAACAAACTAGCAAAAACCCCTTCGAAATGCTGCACCTATGTTTGTTTTTATATTGCGTAAACATTGGTAATTATTTGCTAAAATTGAAAATAAATTATTCTATATTGTAAAAGCGGTGGCTTAATAGGCCCAAGGACGCTCAAGGTCACGTAACGCCTGTGGCTGAAGCGTAAGCTCCGGTCGCGTATGTGCCGGTTTCGTAAGCTTCGTTCGCGTAAGCGCCGGTCGCCTAGGCTCGTAAGCGCCGGTAGCTGAAGTTGACGTGTCCTGACGTCCTAGACATCGTCCTCAACCTCGTCCTAGAGGTCGTCGTAGATGTCTTTTTTGATGTCATCCTGTAGGACATCGTCCTCTACGCCGTCCTTGAGGCTGTCCTAGAGGTCATCCTCGACGCCGTTTTAGGCACCGTCCTCGTTGTCGTCGTCGACATCGTTCTAGAGACCGCCCTAGACGCGTTCTTGACGTCGTCCTCTAGGACGTCGTCCCATACGTCGCTCTTGAGGTCGTTTTGGACGTCGTTGTTGATGTCGCCCTCTAAGACGTTATCCCTGACGTCGTCTTAGACACCGTCCTTGACATCGTTCGAGAGGTCGTCCAAAAGGTTGTCGAAGACGTCGTTTTTGACGTCCACCTCTAGGACGTCGTCCTGCACGTCATTTTTGCTATTTGACGGCATATACAACCATTTCATCACCGTTCTATTTCTTTTCCGAATAGACCGATATCACCAGCCAGTTCGGCTACCACACCTCTGCCGCAATGCATCGTGGGAACTTTAGCCTTTCTGTGCGCGCGACAACCTCGCTGGAGCTCTGCGCGTGCAGAGCATGAGACAGCACAAACCGCCTTGTGCGCTGCCGATTGCCTCCTGTGAACTAAAGTTACGGCGACGTTACGCATGCGCCGAACACTTGGTGAGATCGGTCTGTTATTACTAACGATGTTCCTGTAAAGCTACCGAAATTATTCACGTTTGGTCGAATGGCCGAAGCTGCAACTATTTTTAAATATAAAATATCTCTGTAGGGGTCCAGCAAGCGATTCAGAACTTGAACGTCTTCGAATTTTGCCAGAAGTACGGAGGTTCGGCGAACCAGTAAAATCTCAAGGTTCAACAAAGGTTTCAGACATCTCTAATTACAATAAAGTTTCAATATTGTAACTTTCACTTGGTTATATTTTTAATAACTTGTAAGTTAGTTCAGTTACAGCCACTTCTACAAATTTTAGTGACAATAAAAATTAATGACAAATCTCAGAATGATTATAATGCAATTAAATGCAAAGGTGCAAGCGAGCTGGACAAGAATGACGAAAATATTCGTCACTCAGAATGATGTAATTTTAGCGTCAGTGCTGTATTGTGTCCTGAACACTAAGAAATAAAGGGTGTACACGGGTACTCCCCTTGTCCCATATGTAACTCCCCAAAACTGCCTTTGGTCGTTCTGTTCACTGACGTCGAGCTGGCGATACAATCTTTTACAAGCGGCTTGATAGCTGTTGGATATAACGTACTAAATAGCTAAGGTGCGTATCAAAGACTAAAAAAAGAAATTACTGAGGTTTTGCAGCCGGGCCGAAAGAAACTTGATTGCCTTAATGTAGCCTTTAATGTGTACATAAGCTATTTTAATAAGTTGTATAGGTCGGCTATCAAGCCGCTTGTAAAACTTGGTATCGCCAGCTCGGTGTCAGCGGACAGAACGACGAAAAGTAGTTTTGGGGAGTTACATATGGGACAAGGGGAGTACCCGTTTACACCCCCTTTTTCGTAGAGTGAATACTGCCGTGTGCAGATTCTCGAATCAAGAAAGTATTGACGCTGTACCGTTCGACATGTGAAGCCCAATCAGGTGTCATCAATCTGAGCGTATCTCGATGTCATGGGATATTTTAGTGCATGAGATGCATTCTAATGGCAACAAACCTTCGATTTTCGCCGTTCGACCTTCGTCCGTCCCTCCACCCACCTTTGCCTAGCAAATGCGCACAACAACCACGCCGCTGAGCAACGCAGCACGTTACCAGCGTTGCTCACCAATGGCGCATTCTAAAGCGCTTTGCAGACATAGCAACGCCGTTCGTCCGGCGCAAAAGCCACATGCGCGGTTCCGATTCGCGTCATCAATTTTAGCATCGCACAAAAGAAATCGCATGACGCTCTTTACAAAGCTTGAGATGCGAACCGTAAACGTCTGGCAAGAACTTCGCAGTCTACCAAAGCCAAATCCCTCGATGGTGACCGCAAGCGCACTCACCCTTTTGCAGCGAATGCCACGATTGTGGAACGCAAGCGTTGCGTGCTGCGTCACCTCAGCAAGCGACAGGAAGTGGCATAGACTTCGGTAGCAGTGGTGGTATCGCATTCATCGAGGTACGGAATGACCGATATGCACTTTCTCTACAAAACAAATGCATTCCAATCTGTGGCGTGGCCAGGGTTTTATTTCGGGAAGGGTTCACCGGCATTATTACCCCCCCCTCCCTCCCCCCCCCCCCCAAATGACGAAGCAGGGTGAGCTCGGCGCTAAGGACGCTCGCGCAAAAATTAAGGAGGCGCTGTTAAGCTAAAACAGGTACAGCGGCATTGTCATTTTTCAAAACGGAGCAGGCTTCATTTACAGGAATACGGGCATGGTGGCTCACTGTCCTACCGTAGTTGCGGCCCATCAACTTTAAAAGCTTCCTTACAGCACATAACTCCCTTCGCTTTTTGAGGTACCGCTGCATTACCAACGCGTGCCGGCCAGAAAGAACAAAAAGATAGCTATACTCTCATAACAAATTAAGCAGCAACAGACTAAAAAAAATTGCAAAATTCTAGCAAGCGTTTATGCACAAACACTTGGCAATATTCCAAGCCGCCATTAAAAAGGCCGAGACAGCTGAAGTCGAAATTTAGATAACGCGAGTAAAAAGTCGCCAACATCACCGCTCTAACACTCCCGCTGGAAGCACCGAAGAGCTTTTTAAGCATGCACTGTTCCTTCCTTTCATGGATTACCTGATCACAAAGTTAGATGGGAGATTTAAAAAGCACCGGCAGACGTTGCAATTACTTTCGTCGCTTCAGCCTGCAAAGGTCTTAGAAAGCGGGACAGGTCTCGGTGATGAAGAATTTTTGGAGCTCCATTCAGGCCTGGTTTTATTTCCTAAACTCCAATGTGAGCTGCTCATTAGGGGCTGCCAAATGCAAGAGAAAGAAACGTGAAATGCCCTTCACGTGTGCGCTACAGGTGGTCGCCTCCTGTCCAGAGGCCCTATTCCCAAACGTTCATCGTCTCCTCAAAGTCCTAGCGACTCTGCCCGTAACAACGGCGGTAGCCGAGAGCTCATTTTCTTCACTACAACGGTTGAAAACATACTTGAGAGCGTTCACTTCAAATGAGTGACTGCTCGGTTTAGCGCTTTTGAATGTTCACCGCGACATGGAAGTTCCAGAGGACGTCCTGGATATTCTTTGCAATAAACGCAGGCGGCTGCATCTTAATATGTAGGCGCTTGGTATAAATGAAATGATCAAGAGAGCCTGTAAACTGCTTTCTGAAATAACTAGTCACAGTTACTTTTTTAATCGTGGTAATTCACGGCATGCTAAGTAACGATACTACTTCAAGGTGTTCAAGGCAGCAGAGGGGTGTACGGATGTCACGTGGAAGAAGTTAAAATTTTCTTTTAAATCAAAACCGTTAATCTATTTCAATTAATAAAATAGTGCGTAACGCTGTTGAACTAACCGGATGTTCTTTGGCGAGCGCTTTTAACCTGCATTTTGTGAATATGGGAAGCGGGATTGTTACTGTAAAGTATTTCGTTTTTGATGATAGAAACAGCAGCTCAATTTTTTTTTAGATCCGGTTGTAGAACCTGAGGTTATTAATGTGATTTTACAACTTAAGAAAAGTGGAGCTTGTGACGTGGAACGTTTACAAATAAGGCTTGTGAATTATGTTGTTTATTTATTAGCGTCAGTGCTAACACATATATTTAATATTTCTTTGATGACTGGTGTTTTTCCCAAACGAATGCAAATAGCAAAAGTGTCAGTACTACACAAAAAGGGAAGTGTAAATATTATGAGTAATTTCAGACCGATTTCTATATTGCCAGTATTTTCTAAAGCACTTGAAAAGGTACTTCATACACGTATAACTAATCTTTCAACTAAGCACAACTTGATACGAGTTTCGTTTTATAAAGCATAAATCGACCGAGGCTGCACTACTCGTTCAGAAGAAATTCAACATGAAAAATTAAAGAAAAACGTTTTTGCTTGGAGCATTTACAGATTTCACAAAGGCTTTTGATTGCCTCAATCCTGAAATTTTACTATCAAAATTGGATACATATGGGATTCGAGGGCATGCTTTGCAGTGAGGGAAGTCTCACTTACAGCATCGAATTGAATTAGTTTATATTGATGAATATTCGTCAAGTTCGAAGCCTATTCTTGCTGGTGTTCCACATAGATGTGTATTAGGTCGTTTTCTTTGCAATATTTGCTTTAATGATAGAGCAAATATTAACTCTGGTGCAACATTTATCAGCTCTGCCGACGACACTAGTTAGCTTTTTTCAGCAGAAAATGTCGATGTGCTATTTGACATGGCAAATCAGGCGTTATCTGCATTAGCAACTTGGAGTCCTATTAATTCGCTACAAATCAACGTAGAAAATACAAAAGCAGTACTTTTTCGCCCAAAACATGAGCTAGTCACAATTACAAGAGGTATCGTTTTGAACTTGTCTAAAATAAAGATTGTCCACTATTTCAAGCTCCTAAGTGCCATTTTTAGTGAGAATATGTCATAGGATAGTCATTTCTCTAAGCTGTCAGAAGTAGTAGGTGTGATAAACCGCCACCGGTACATGCATGTTACCAGCAAAGGTGAAATGATGAATATACAATTCGTCTTTTTACTCCCACATAAGCTATTGTAATTTAGTCTGAAATACAACAAGCTCAAGGAATAAAAAAATATACAATTGTCGCAAAAAAAGCGTTAATAAGGGCTACAGACGACGTCAAATTTGACTTCAACACAGCTAGTTTATTTAAGAAGTTTCGCGTTATCAATATACGTGCTCTACTTAGCTATAGACGTGTGACTAATCTAAAACTAGAACAAAGTGGATGTTCAAACGTTTTGATAAACCTTGGACAGCCCTTTCAATATATTCACGCGTGTTCTACCTGTCGTGCGGAAAGTTGGGAGGGGGTCACTGCAAGAACGAACTATAGCATACAAATGCTTAAACATACCACCCTAAAAACACTTAACCTACTTGAAGATAAAAGATTGTAATTCAGTACATTGGTCTCTTAGAGAAATTCGACTAATTTTCTTGACAAATGAATTTGAGTATGAACTAAACTTCTGGGGTCTCATAACTTCTGTCTGCAAATAGGTCACTTTCCTGCTATAGCCGATAAAATATATTATGTTCGAAACACGCTTTGTTAAATTGTTGTAATCAAGATGTGTAAATGTTTTTTCTTTTGTTTTTTCGTTCATTTGTCATGGACTTGTCAAGCTGTGCCATACAGCTTTCGTTCTTGATCGCCACCATCAACATACGACGGAAATAAACTCTTTATTAATAATTTTAGTCGAAATCACGTAATTTTGATCAGTACTCAAGGCGTGCGTGAGCGCGGCGCCACTCTTTTGCTTACAGTGCAGTTGTTTTTACAAATCATTTAACATTACTTACATCACTGACATTGTTATATATTATCACCATGTGTTCGTTTTATTATGGTCCCTTTGGCTTGATTGAACTGTTTATTTGAGTGAGGATAGTTTGCTATACTTGGCCTTGAAATTGCCATCCTTCGCCCCAGAAGTGTTTCGAAATATTCGTTCTCTATATACCTGAGATCAAGCTCCGCATCCCATTAAAAAGGAATAAATGAAGGAATATTGCCTGTTTTATTTATTTGAGCATTTTCTAGCCTACAAACACTCTTCCCGAAAACCTATAAGTTGGAGATAGTCCGCGCTCCCCCTTTGCTCCATGCCCCGCGCAAAACCAACTGCGTGTGCAGGGGAATCAGAGCGGGCCCCCGGGCCGGGGAAGGGGGGAGGGGGGTTCGACCCCCAAACCCTCCCTCTGCCTACCCCACTGATTCCAATCATTCTCAAACATTGAAACTTCATCACCCCCATAAAATTTCTGATGTAAACGAAATGTCACTAGTCTACTTTGAATAACACTAATGAGAATAGTTTGTAAGAATGTTACTGTCTGTCAGTCTCCTACCATCGAACTTGTAACATTACTAAAAAAAAGCAAGGAATTGCATTTACCCATGGCTAAATGTAACTAATTGCAGTTACTATTATTCTTCCATAAAAGTAAGTGACCGTTACTCCTAAAAGTAATGCGTTACTTTCAACATTAGTGTCCTAGGGTAAGAAACAAGACACAAGTTTTCCGGAAGGGTTTATTGTTGCCGCAACTCACACTTTTGTGACCTTGAGCAACATCTGGCTCTCAGAACGTCTCATCGGATATCTTGCATCGTTTCGATGTGGAGATGTCGTCCACTGTACTAAACACCTTTTCAATCCCCCTTTTTCCAAACAGATGATGCCGCCTGGACGTGCGACTAGGCGGCTAGAAGACAACACGTTCGCAAGTCCTCCCCTACCCGCTGGACACCCAAAATGTCAGCTGGATCATGTTGGCCCATTGAGACGCAGTGTCCTAACTACGGCTCCACGAACCGTCGCTTTTCTCCCCAGTGTTGATACAGAGAAGTTATCTTCTCTCTCTCTCTCGGCCAGAAGGAAGCAAATAAATGGTGAAGAGACAATAAGAAATAGCGCGCACAGATCCGCTACACCAGCTCGCGTGCACTTTAAAATTTTTTTTTTGGGGGGGGGGGAGGGGGGGGGGGACGGAAACATTTTGAATTTGGGAGTTTGCCTAATATTTTTTGCATGGAGGGTCCGGCTCTTTGTATTAGTGTGCTTCCCACTTTGCTGTGGGCGAGCGAGCTGGCAAGTTACAATTTGCAAACAACCAAAGCACACACAAAAAAAAAGAGGCTTTCAGTCGAGGTTTTAGGTGACGTGAAAAATGGCTTTGAGCATCTAAAGAACGGCAGTCCTTGCGTTTTTTAAATGCAGGTGACAGTGTGATTCCGGTAGAGCTTACCCTTACAGAAGAAACAATTTTTTACGAGTCTTTTGTGAATATTTAAAGTTTCCTCATTACTCCTCCGCAAATGAAAACCAAAATGTAACAGATTACAATCAATCCCTCACGTAAGATAGGTAAGAAAATTACTTTACAATTACTTTCTAAAATATGCAATTATTCCCTTACAAAATTACTGAAAAATGCAAGAGATTACAAGTAATTTCGTGACTTGGAATACGTACAAGTCTGCCTGCCATGCGCTCACCTGGCAGAACAGCGCGGAGTTGATACGGGATGCATAGAAACCATAAATGAAAACGTAACAGGTACACAAATTGTCTGCCTCATATTCTGCCCCGGCATTATCCAGGAGATCAAGCAGGCAGGCTTTTTTTCAGCTGCTGTTCATGAAGCAAAAAACCTTTCTCGTTTTAACGCCAAAGCCCGTTCCAACGTGGCCTGCCGAATTCAGAAGTTTTCGCATGAACCTTTTCGCCTTCAACCTGGTCGAGTTTCGTTAATAAACAACGTAGTTTCGTGGCATAGCCACCGGACTGGACGGCTGCCCTGTATAGATTCGCTAGCAATGCTGCGTAATTCGCTTCGCTAGTTGTGCAGAAATAGTTTGAGATAAGGGCGCTCAAATTCGTATTATTATTTTAACGGAATAGAGATAAATGGATTTGCTTAGGCAGAACCTGGGGGAGATCAGAACAAATTACGAGATTGTGGTGGGAGAAATTCAAAATGATTTAGTACAAAAACGTTCAATAGTGGCCTGTACCTGGTGCAACAATAATAATACTGTTGAGTGTATATTTATACAGCCGGAAGTTAGCCTCAATGGGCGTCTGATGTCTCAGCAGTAGATGAGAAATTTAACCAGTGCATTACAACCGCTAGCCTGGCGTCTCTAACGAGCATACCGGGGTAGTGATACACGACCGCCCACCCGTACGATGCTCATCCAAATCGAAACGAGCAGGGGCGGGGATTGAGCCCAGGATCCCTGGGTTCTGCAGCTCGAGGTTTCTCTCCCCGTGCTCCGAGCTGATGTGAGTTAGTGCACTCGGCCACCAATCCCGCTTAATGTATTCGGTCTAAACACGATGCAAGTTTAGGCCGAAATACGTGTTTCCCAACAAATTTCGCTGACTATAGTCCTTAGGCCGAAATACGTGCCATGTTTCTCAACAAATTTCGATTACTATACTTGTTTAGAAGTTGACATTTTACGCGGTGCAGACTATGCAAGAATTTGTTAGTTTTAGATAAGGGATTGGCAACCTAGGGCCCGCCGGTCTAATCCGACCCTCGAGGCGATAATATGCGGGCCCCGGCACGCCACCAGAATTACCCCCAACCCAAGTATACACTCTGGCACACGAGGTATATCTGGTTCCGAACCCTGTGTCATCAGACGCATTGACTCAAGAGACTAGCCACATAGAGTTCACTGCTCAGCTGGGTCTCAAACGGACAGTAAGCTGGAGAATGAATTTGCAACAAACGACTTTGTTCTGTTTTCCGCTGGCCTTCCTGATTTAGAACTTTTAAATCTACAAAATATCTCAGCGGCCTTGATCGAAATGTTTGTTACCGCACGTATACAGAGAAGATGCTTTTTCAGTATAAAGACAGTAAAATAAAAAAAAGTGGGTTTTGCGACTGGTACATGAGCACCTCTGAAATATTTTACGACTTTCAGTTAAATGTTTTAATGTGAATGTTCGCAACTTGGCAAGCTATATTAAACACCAGACCCAAAATATTAGTGACGGGGGTTCGAGTAATCTTACGGTATGTGCACCTGAATCAATCGATCATCGTTGCATATCACTTCGAGTATGTGACAGCCTCTTAATGCGGTAGCATTAAAATGTTTTTTTGTCACGAAAACCCGCCGGTGTCAGTCCGTGCGTCCGCTTGTGAGCGGAATACGTGATGTCACAAGGAGAGTGGGGTGGGGAGGAGGTTTGGTGTCAGTGAGAAAGGGAAAGGGTGACGCGGGCTGGCGTCAGCGCTTCGGGCCAATACCAGCGCCGCATAGCTGGCGTGAAGCCTGAGACGAGCAGGCGCCGTGCCGCTTAGGAATGCGGCCCAGCTCAGTTGCCGCTCCGGCGATGTATGAGGTTCTTTCCACGAGTGATACAGCTGAGCGTACCCAAGAGGGACGCCGGAAGAAAACCGAGGTCACGCGTCGGCAAGTCAGGCCGAGGCAGAGGAAGAGCGTAAGCGTCGTTTGGCTGCTGCCACGGAGGCAAGGCGACGGAAGCGTGCACTCTACTTACCTGAAAAACACTTAAAGAGCCAATCTCAGCGATCTCCGAAATCAGCTCAGCGAATGATGAAGCGGAACTTTCGTTTAGACCTGAAAATGAAGTCTGCGCTGTGGCATTACGCAATGCAATGCGTCATGCTTGCATTGCGTAATGCCACAGCGCAGACTTTATTTTTGGCGTGTAGTGTCTGATTATCGTTTTGTGTTCTTGTGTTTTGAGCGCTAAAATGTATTCCAAGTTCGAAAACCAACTAGCCCAACAATCTATTCTATGTCAAAGATACCCAGGCAATCGGAAGACTGCGTTGTTTAGGAGAAGTTTTTGCGTGCAGATTGTGCATAAAGTGCAAGCAATCTAATCTTTTTTTGGCGGAAATATATTTTTGGTGCGGAACCTAGTTCGGAAAATACCGTATCTGGGAAACACAAACCAGAAAAAAAAAAATGATCTCGGAACGCCGGTCAAATGGATCTGCGATTAATATGGGTGACGAAACTGTGTAGTACAAAGGATTTCATTTAAGGGACGGCCGTGAATTTAGTCACACTTCAAGCTTTGTTAGTGAATGATCACAACGCGTGTTCCCAAAACAACACTCGAAATTAGAAAAAAAAAAAAAAACATTTGTAGGAAATAAGGTTTAATATTCATAAAAAAAAAAACATAATTTTTTTAAAAGGACAACGAACGTGTTCTAAACGGTTCCCGATGCTGCCTGACAGCGAAATCGCTGGAACATATCTTTGCTTGAAAGAGTTGTTCGGTAAATTTCTGAGATTAACAGAGCCCCCACAAGTTCGGAAAATGCAGTGCGTGTTTGGTTTCAAGCTTTTAATCATAGCTCCGAAACCAGTAAGATTGTAAAATTAGTTGATACGAATGCCAAAGAAAGAATCTCGCAGCAAAAAAAGAAAAACCTGGACATCTGGCTGAGATACTGATTTAAAATGTTACGATAACCAAACCGAGGACACACTATAACATAACGTTTCAGTTTTTGTTTTCGACGCGCCTTCAAAGATGGACACATAAATGCTCCTGAAACCAAAGCACAATACTGGATGGAAAATATGTTCGTGTTGCGCACATTTCTCAGTGAAAAAGAAATTCCATTGAAGGTCTTTCCATCTTTTACTAGATTGTAAACAATTTATACCGAGGGCATATGGAACGAACACGGGAATCTGTTTCGCTGTTTTGGTACGGCTGTCCCTGTCGTTTGTGTTTTTTTTTTTTTTTCCTATTTCCCCTGTCTGTTTGAGCTTTTAAACCTTTTACCTAACCATTAAGCCGAGGACACACTTCCCATACATTATACAAAAGGCAGTCTGCAAAAAAGAGTCACCGCAATACCCGCGGTCCGAATGTCGCGTGCCAAGTTTCTCCTTGAACTCATTGCCATGCGGCATTTGAACCACAGATTTCGCAGGGATTCGCGTTCGAATCTTTATGCAGGCTGTCTTTTGTTTAATTGCCAAGCGGTGTCACTCCGGCTTAAGGCCGGGGTCACACTGCTTGGCAATTAAACAAAAGACAGCCTGCATATAGATTCGAACACGCCACGCATAGAACGTAGAAGAGGCTAGGTAAGAAAGCCTCTAGACCATCACATGAGGTTTGCCTTTTTGACGTCGGTGCCAGTGTGAAGACGCACCTTTACGTGCGATGCCTGGCGGCGCAAACACGTTGCGCGTTTTAAACACGGGGGACAGGTTTGGCCGAGCGGAAATGTCTTTGAAAAGAAACCGAAACCCAGAAACGCTTTCGAATTGAGCATTTCGTTTTCGGAACACTGTAAAATGCTGCGGGCGCCCTATATCATTGCAATGTGGGTGTATTTAGTAGTTTTCGACGATGCCCTGCAAGGTTCTAATTGAAACCACCCCTGTAAAATCAATAATTAACCAGTTAGTTTCAAACATTAATTAATTACGCATTATATTGAACGCTAATACTTTTCCTTAATAGGACATTTGACAGAGACCACTATGGCTTCAACCTCTTCCTGTGCAATCTGTAGTTTTTGGAGGAGCGATTTTTTCCGCGTTTCCGGAAACATGCTGTATATATACGTATATACTACGGACGGCTGATTATTTATGAGTTACTTGGCTCCGCTTCGCTGCACCAAGTCGCGAATACGCGACTTGGTGCAGCTATAAAAAAAAGATAAAGAAAAATAAATTCTGGCACTGGCCGGACGAAATAGCCTTCCCGGAGACCTGCCCACAGCCAGCCGAACAAAATACAACGGAGCTCTGAAAGCCCGGTGTGATTTGCGAGCGCGCATGGTTCCGACGTTCGGCCGATTCTTAGGCCCTCTTTTTCCGGGCTTGGGCTGAAATGAACCTCGGAGCTAGAACTCTCGGACCAAATAACTCAGTGCGGAGCTGGCCTCGCGGAGGCTTGATTTGTTTTCCCATGAAGGCGTCTCTCCGGGGTCCTGTCTCCTTATCCTGGGATTTCTGTATCTGGCTCATGTTTGCCCATAGCGTCGGCTCTTTGCGTTGTGTTTGTACAAAATTACGTGCACCATGTTTTTCTTTCAACATTTTTTTTATTTTTAGAGGTGGAAGAGAGGGAAAAGGGGGGGGGGGGCGGGAACGTTTATTTCGTAAGAGAAGCTTTCGAATAAGAAGCAAGAGGCTAACGAGGATCATTGGCGTCGATCCGAAGAAAACATTGAGCGCTTTGTAAGCGGGATACGCTAAGTAACGTCGAAACCCAGAGTTGAGTGAGAGTGAATTAGAGAAACAACTCCTTTCAATGGTTTATTGGTGCCTTTTTTCTGAATCATCATCGTCGTGTCCGCGGCATGTGACCCATTTGTTATTATGTTAGCGGTGTGAGGTTCGATAAAACGCGTTCGCACTGGTCTGCCAGGATTGATAAACCGGTCATGGAATCAAGACTTCTAGAGTATAACATTCATGTCTTAAAATCAATTATGGAGTATATTTTTTCCCGATATGCGCACTCCCTAGATACAATATGTTTGTAATAAGCTCAATTTGAATTAGAGTTAGCTCTCATTTTAGCCTGAAAGCAAGATAACAAATTTTTCGTAGCATATTTGATGGAACCCCATGGTGTAGTTACATGGGCCAATGCATTTATGAGGTAATTGGTTGTAAAACCGCCCACCTTCTAACGTAATGTATATATATACGCATCACAATTTGGCTGAAGCTCGGAACGTTTACTCTGTTTTTTTGGAAACAAATAAAATTTAAGCATACCACTGTTAAAATATTATCTGAATGAATTTTGTTTTTTTCGCTAAATATTTTTTGTTACGTGAACATGTTTTGCCGTCATATGAATTGGGTTAGGAATTCATTATTGCGGCTTAATACTTAATTATCTTGGTTATACACCGATTTAAGGCAATAATACGCTCTAAATAGGGTGGTGCACTCTTAGAAAAACAGGTGCGTATAGTCCTTTCTAAAGGGAGGAGCGCTCTTGTAACCTATGTTCCTTTAGAAAGGGAGAAACTCTCGTCCTGAAAGCAGAGTAGCAAAGTTCCTCCGTCGCCTCCATCTCATTACGGCGGCCCCGAATCGAGCAAATCGTGCTCAATATGGCTTCACGAGGGCGATGTACGGGGCAAGAGGAGCAGCAAATAGGGAGATTTAGCTAGTCGTTTTTCGAGCCCATGGTTCCGAAATCATGAACGATGCAGCTGGTTCGTTTCAGGAAACCTTGCCTGAAATTTGGCGTATTTTAGCAAATCGTGAAAATGGCACAACCATGTAAACGACGATGACTGTGTTTGATTGATCTTATAGTAAAAATGTGAAACGTTCTGCAACGTGTAAATCGTTGGCGGCTCGTGTTTCCGGCGTACGACTGATGTAAAATAGAGCCACTAAATGCGCTGCGCTTAGAGTATCGGCACTCCGTTCCCCGACATTGTTGTGAGAGCCGCCATTTTGGTGCTTGTGCAGAGCAGACGCAACTGCCGATCGTCATGATTTAAAAGTGCAACTTCCTCAGCATTCGATTCGATGTTAGGAAGCTCGTGCAATATTGCTCTGCGTTGTCGCGAACTGTTTAAACATTTGTGGAGCACGGAAAAGCGTTTCCTCTGATGTCAGATAAAGCTTCAGATAACACGCAGCAATGATTTTAAGCAAAAATATGGCCAAGTGCCGTTACTCTGAAGCGTAGCTTATTTAGTGGCACTAATGTAAACAAGACGGCCAACGTAAGATTTGCCGGTCGAAATTTCAAGAACTGCGAAGCTAGGTAGAGTGAAAGATATCTGAACGACAGTAAAAGTATGTGGTCTCCGTCATCTTGAACTTGAACGATCGCTCACGTTGTGCGCCGTCGAACCAGATAATTTTGTCCACTCGCGGTCGCCACGGCAGCTAGTCTGCCTGCAGATCGCAAACATTTACTAGCATGCGTAGTTTGCAGCATTCATGATCGCTTACCATTGTGAGCAGTCCTCAAAATGATTTGGTTCAACCTCTCAAATGAAGCCGAGTAACAGGATGGCAATTCGCCTCCCGCCGTCCTAAGCCTTACGCTCGGCAGGGTTGGCGAAGTCAGTCACCAAACCAACCGCCATTTTTGTTTTACCCAAGTCGTGAACGGTGCTGACTGCGTTACGGGGACGACTCCAGCGGCCGGAATGGGCGCAACGAACGAGAAGAGCCTCCCGACGCACGACCCGCGCGCGCATGCGCAGTGGCGTCGCCGATACGTTCGAGGGCGAACCGTTCGTGTGGAAGCGACCTGATAAAACTAGCATAACACGAGCCTTCCGCAGACTGTATTTATTTCCGAAGCCAGCTTCCCCCCCCCCCCCCCCCCCTCCCCAAAAAAGAAACTTGCGTTTCAAAAGCTCTTCGCGTCGTTCAGCATTGCGATGTTAAACGGACACAACCGACACCTAATTACTTGGCGCACTTTACGTCTTACCTTTGCTATTCCTCGAGCCACAATTCCCTCATCAATTGCACATCATGGAGGAGTGGCAAACCATTCGCGGCACTAAAAGCCGCTCTCAAAAGAGCATATTTGAATCAGCTGTTGTTGCACGGTATTCAGAAATTATTGCGTAGCGAAACATCAGGTTAAATCGCTTGCCACCAGATGGCAAGTGTCAAGCAGAGTAATTGCAAGTAGCTAGGCTAGGTGGTACTAGGTACCGCCCAATTTGTTTCCTACAAAAATATTTTTATTTGCTTTCGCCACGACAGCGATTCGGGATCTTCGGGGACATTTATTATACACATGTAGATTACGCACACTACAAGCATCAGCTGAACATATACATTGAGCGCATACACATACACGGCACATACAAACATCAATGCAACAACACACTAACACGATCACTACTTGTGAGCTCTGCGTTTCCGTCTTTTGAATTGGTCGTTTTAAATGTACGGATTTTCTCGCTGACCACCTAAGCAATAAAAAATATTCCCAGCATATTGAATTTTTTCCGGCAATGTCATACCTCTGAGAGTATTTTGAACAGCTCAGGGGGTAAATCTCTTAGTAAAAAGTAAACGTTCATACCGTAATTATTTGAAAGCCAATAAATCAAGTCTCTCCAATGGGGTTCCAAGCCATGTTTGCTTCTCCGCACGGCACGTCGTAGCCAGTATTTCTATTGTAGTGTTTGTATTTCTATTTGTGCTTTTCGCGCGCGGCTGCAATTGTCGTTTTGAATAATACTGTGTAGAAAGGTTATTCACTCAGGTGAAAGCGAAGCTTCACGGGCAGAGAAATCGCGCTTCGTTCAACTCGAATGCAGTCAAAGCCGCGACGTGCGGCAGGTGTTAACTGTAGTACGAACCTACGCAGTGGCGATCTCGAAAACTTCTAGCCCTCATCCCAGCGCGCCACTTGGAAGGCAGTTTCTCCAGGAACCGTAGCATATTTCAGCAGCAAAATAAGAGATAGCCTCATTTTTTTTTTGTCGATTTGTGCTGCCACTTTTTGTTATGCTAAAATTCCAAACTGTAAATATACGTACTTTCCATCATATTTCCATACTGTTCAGTGTCTTCCCCAGAGCGCAATCGCTATCAGGGAGGCAACAGGACATCACAGACGAATGTCACCTTGGCGGGAGGCACTCACTTGATCGAATAAAGTTTCGCGAATGCCCACGTTTCACCGAATACATTCTAGCGAATAGTTGGCCGCCGCGAAGCGGCGTTTATGGGTGGGCCAAGTGGCTTCAAATTTTTGTAATGAGCCGCCGTAGACTGTCTCCGCGAAGCGGTGTAAGCGCAGCGGTGGGGGGGGGGGGGGGGGGGGGGGGGGGGGGGTTAACGCGCATTATTGTCATTCGCTAAAACGTCGATTCCTCAAACGTTGCTGTTCCCTGAAACGTCATTTGCTCATGTGATATGGATCCCCCAACCCGCCCACCTTTGATCACGGCCCGACCGGCGGCATCAATGCCCGACAGCTTACGTCATCTCATCTTGTTACACCACTGATACGCAAACACACGGTCCCATTGGCGATAATTCCAGTATTCTGTGTACAACGCAAAACAATGCCATAGCACTGTTGATGCTATGTTGCTTACATGCAGAAATACAGAACCACGTCGATTGCCCGTTGGCATGCAATCGACATCGGAAAACAGAACCGAACTCCGCACAAAAGGCACCCAGGCACCCGCAGCAACACCTGCCTGTATTGGACGCAGTTTCCGCTATTTCCATAACGTCGTCAACGTCGACACATCCAGTGTGGACACAACGGTCCGCGTGGTTCCGCGTGGGTTCCGCGATCCGGAGATGGCCATCTTGGCCCAGTGCACGTAGCGCTGCTGACACCGCTCCGGAACATCGCTGTTTCTAGCGGCTTCGTTTGCTCGTTGCTAAAGTTAGTGGTAAAAACGTTAATAAACCGAAATGTTCCGAACGTTTGGACTTGGAGACAGAATTACAGGCGGCCTTCGCTACCGCTGAAGCTCAGTCAACTAAACAACTATTAAACAACGTGCGCGACGAGCTCCTGAAACGAAACCGAAAGAAGATGGGCCGGGAGGGCGGACGCTTTCTCCTGTATGCCTGGGGAAGGAGAAAAACGACTCGTTCCTCCCTTCTTCTCGTGTCCGCTTGGGGGTGCTTCAGTAGAAGGTGGGAAAACGCGGCGTTGCTAACTTTTCCCTTCACTTTTTCTTGGAGTGCTGTAGTAAGGTTCCTACTTATTAGTTTCTTTGGTACACATTATAGGGAGGCAAAATTATACGAAACAAAAGTGTCTCAAAATAATTCCAGACGTTTGGGTGGAAACAGGGAGTGCTCCGAGACTTCTGTTATACAACCATGTTCAGTTCAATCCAATTTAATTTAATAGTTAAATTCGACGATAATTCTTCCTTACACGGTCCTATGCGAAGCATTCTAGCACACGTCACGCTTTCACATATTAACCCAGAACGTATTAAAAATTCATTATTTCCCCCGTCGTAGAATCCCACGGTCGGATCAGCCTTTCACGGGCTCCTCAAGACAGCTTGCGCGTCCGAGCAGAGCGGGCCTTTTCTTCCTCCGCTTCAAGCAACTTGGGGATCGTAAAATTGCGCTTTATATCCCGACCCTGTCCACGTTTCTTGCGTTTCTTTTTCACCCCCCCCCCCCTTTTTTTTTTGCTTCGTGTTTGCAAAGAACCCGCCGTCGCAGCCATTCCACGCAGCGCCATACACAGCCTCCGGCCCGAAGCCGAGCGTCCGGAGAATCCCCGGTGCTGCTTTCGGCAGGACGCTTCTTCTCGGCGGTGCCAACTTGCTGCGTTCGCACTCGTGTCCGGCCCCTCATGTTCCAGTGCGCCGGCAGACATTTTCTTCTTTGAACACTTTGCCCTGATTTCTTTTTTGTTTGTTGTTTTGCTTTCCTCCCAGTTTCTCAGCGAAGCGACGAAGTGTGCAGCCTGCGAGGGATGGTCCGCTGGCCGCTGTGTAGAAACGGAATGGCTCCCTGGTGGCGAAAGCGTGCGAGCGCAGCACAGGCTTCAAATCACCCCTAGCTGGCGAATGTTTTTTCTTCTTTTTTTAAGCAGGTTTACAAGGGTTGGCCGCGACCGAGTGGCTCTCTGCCGTGTTGGTGAAACCGCTTTCTTTTCTTTTTCGAGTGGGTACAAACTCTGCCGGCCTGTGTCTCTTTTGCGCGCAAAAAGAAAGGAACGGGACGCGAATCGTGACTGTGCCGTGGCACCTATCCATTGTAAACGCTGACAAGTTAAGAAACGCAGGGCCTCACGTATTACTTCGATGTTTCTTGCTTCACGACTGTTCTTCGAAGCTTCTTGTCAGCAAAGATTGCAATCTCATTGACTGCGGTGTGCCGACAACACACTTGGGACTCACCATGCGATTTATTTCTTATGTTATCAGCAATGATTACAATTGTTATTACATTTAGTGTCCGCTTAATTTTAGAAGCTATTTCCATCGGATAATTGAGCTAGGGTCCAGTTTAACCAACAACCTGAACGATCGTCCAATCAGCGCGCGACACTCTGGGCGTGGGGCGTTTCGTTCCACGCGCGACAGATCGCGAGCCGATTCGTTGATCACACGAATGTCATTCGTTGTAAATGGCATTCGAGTTGCCCATGTGGTCCAAGTATAAGTCGTATACGAACAATAGAAAAGCGGTTCGTTAGGTAAACCGAGTTTTGTTCCTTCAAAAAAGTTTTTTTTTTTTTCTTATTTCGTCGGTTTTTGAGGTACAAGCATATCAACGTTCGCTCACACGGTATATTCTGAATGCCTGCGATCAACGTATGTAGTTTGTCTGCTGGCATGTGACTCAAGAAAGAAACCCCCGTTGTCTGTGTGTAGTATCCCATTAGGATTCTTGGCACGCTCATAGTCGTCAGATGCTATCATTACTAATGCAACAGAGGTTGAGAATATGGTGACGCTCAATTTGTTGGCCCTTCTGAAAAAGTAGTGCCGCAAACTTTTAAATAATACTTTGCTAGGGAAATATATCCAACTCCGATCATTTGCATTAGACGGCGTGACTACTGCTCCCGTTTTTCCCCTGGCAGCATAAACGTTTCGCCACGCTAAAAAGAAAAAAAAATTGATTTAAAACTTTTTAGGGAACAAATTACGGCACAAATTGAGAAAGCACTTGCATTGACGGAACGGCGTGCGGCGCGCCCTTCGTCCACCGGTGCGCATGCCTTATTACGGTGACTGCCATGGCAATACTCTCTAAAAAATGCCTGAGTCTCTACTTACCCGCAAAGCACTTGAAGACCCAATCTTTGCTATAAACGAAATCAGCTGAGCGAATGATGAGGCGGAACATATGTTTAGACCTCAGAAATTATGTCTGCGCTGTGGCATTACGCAATACAAGCATGGCGCTTTGTATTGCGTAATGCCACAGCCTCAGACTTCATTTTCAGGTCCAAACGGATGTTCCGCCTCATAATTCGCTGAGCTGATTTCGTAGATCGCAGAGATTGGCTCTTTCAATATTTTGCGGGTAAGTAGACGCGCAGGCATTTCTAAGAGTGTAGGTGGCGCATCCGACCACCCCCAATTCAATGCGAAAAAAAAACCAAGGTTGCTGGTCGTCCAGCCATTTAAATAGCGCCAAACCTGTCGGCGCAGAGGCCATTGTATTATTTGGGAGCAGGATGTATTCCCCCTAGTGAAGTATTTGATTTAACCTTGCTGCAGACCTAATTAAAAAAAAAAAAAATAATCAGTGTCTCTTTGCGGAGAGGCACTCCACAAAAAGCATCGCATTGTAAAAGAGCCTTTAGCTGAAGTGTAATGTGTCAGATGAGTGTATCGTCAGTGCAAAAACATCGGCGTGTTTGACTAACTTGAGATCAAGCGAATAACAAATTTCGGCTGTCAGTTATTCGAACCCGGCTAATCACAAAGATAACAAATAGCGTTATCGCTCAATACTGTGGTCTGCGTTGATGCACAGTGAGGTGCAGGTGCGAAAGTAAAAAAAATTGGGTATAAACGCTTTTGTTGTTTTGAGTTCTTGCATCGGCAGCCGCGATTACATATCTAAGAAAAAAAAGAATATAGACGTCTCTCTTTTTATAAGCGTATTCTAAACGCTACCTTTACAACTGAGCATGTGGCCGCAGTTCCGTCTTGTTTAGGTCTACATTTGTTCTTTGAAAGAAGGGTATTCAAAATGCCACACAAATAAGTTACAAATATGTGTATAATGTAAGGTGGTATTTCGAGTAAGATCTATATTTTTTATTACGTGGCGCGTAGACCACATAACAAGCAATGCCAAATTTTGTGACCTCGAACGTAATTTAAGCTCGTCAATTGGGATCCCTTAAACCGGCACTTTGCCTGGGAGCCGACCGGGCGGCTTTTAGGACATTTTCTGATTCTGACGGTACGGCTTTGGGACCGTCAGTACCGGCCGTCAAAAACGAACATCGAGAAAGCTTAGATGGAGCTTAGCGTCTCGAACCGTACAAGCCTCTTAAGTGAGCGTCGGCCGCCGACCTGAGTCGTCCCCGCAGTTTTCTTCCTTACACCGAAAGAGCACGTTGACGAATGACACGTGCTGTCACTTTCGAAGGACGGCTCAAGTTGCAAACATGATTTGCACGCACACACGCGCGCGCGCGGACACACACACACTCACTTACAGTGATATTTTGTGCGCAAAAAGTATTTTATGCTACGCCATTAGATGAATGCTCTGGGAATATTGCAGTGATTGGCTCACCGCATGTTCAGCGAAAAAGGAGGTCGCTGCCCTACATTTTAACACAGAATCTGTTATGTGGCTGAAACATAACAGTTTCCGGTTTCGCATTGCATAACAAGAGGCCGTGACAAGAGTACTGCGTGTTCGGTCGGAACTCGTGCAAATGTTGCGCAACACAAGTGTCCAAGCTGTGTCCCGCGCTTGCCTCAGGTTGCTTTCCTACACAAAATGCGGCAGTGCGGATCTGTTCAGGCCCTTTCACGCAACACCATCTGTTTACGTTAACGTTTCCTGTTCTTCCAAACTTGCTGGAGTGGATCCGAGTTATTTTGCGGATCACGTGATGAAACAAATAGTGCAACGCTCTTTCTCCTTTCCAGCAGTTATTACGCCCGCTTTCTGGATTAAGCAGTTGACGAGGAAGACGCAGCACGGCGCGACTGTCCTGTCCTTTCCATTCTGGATATCCAGTTCCCGCAGTTCTTAGAGTGGAGAAAAGGCAGTTGCAGATTAAGAAGATAACAAAGTGCCACTTTGAACAAAAACAAAATGCGACTAAATAAATAGAAAAAGAATCTTGTTCACAGGGAATAACTACCGGCACGCTATAATAACTTCCCATTCCTGCGTCGCCGGAAATCATCGGCGGGAACGCGTGAAACGATGCTGATAAGAGTGCTGCGGCGCAGGTATCTTTGCGCCCTCCGACGATCAAGCACTGCATTACTATTCACGCCCGAGAGCCGAGTTCAATGCGGATTCCCAAAATCGAAAACTGGGCTGCGGTGGCAGGAGGAACGCGGAAGAGCGCAGCTCCCATCCATCTCTCGCACTTTCTCTAGCCCCTTTTCCGGCTTACTCTCCTTTTCCAGTGCCGCGGCTCATAAATCATCAATGGAGCACCGCTGTGCGCGAGCCTCCAGTCTCAGCATTTATTTTTATTATTTTTTTTTCCTTCGAGCTTCTCAACTTTTCCACCGAACGGGACTGAAAACAGAAGGCCCATTCGGTTCCGAGCGCTGCCGAACCGTTGAGCATGCAAACTCTGGAATTTGAGAGTCTAGACGCTTCCTCGAAATGCGAAACCCGCGGCTGACGGTTATTCCGATTCCACTTTTGTTTTCTTATTTTATATACTTTCGAGATTAAGTCGATCTGGATTCTGGCTATCTCGGCAGCCACTTGGTTGAATCGACGCCTGCACAATATAACTTGCTTCGGACCGAGTGGCTCGTTTAACACTTCAGCGTGGAAAAGGGAGTCTTTGGGAAGACGGGGAAAACTGTTGGCGAGCGGTGGACGTTCTGTCTGCATGCTTCTCGGCGCCGCAGGAAGTAGGTTTAGCGAGATATCTGTTGTCCCATCATTGAATTGAATAACGTGAGGCGCGAAAACAAAGCTGCAAGGGAACCTGGGTTAACTGTTATAGTGCGTCCCGATCAGCAATTTTTCATGGATTAAGCGGGGGCCCGTAATGTATCAGAAAGGTACCAGTTCTTTGATTTTTCGCGTGTATAAATGTACCGAATAACAATGAGTACAAAGAAAAAAAGAAAAAAAAAGAGACTGTACACACGTACGCAAATTAAGTTAATAACATTCTTCGCACCTGGGATGTTCTGAACCAAGTAAATCAAACTTTGACAAATTAATTAAATGAGACCGTTAAGAGCGTGTAATAGACCGATCTCACCAGCCAGTTTTCTGACGCCGCCGCTGCCGGCATGCATTGGGGGAACTGTAGTCTTTGAGCACGCGCGAGAACCCCACTGTGGGTCTACGCAAGTATGGCACGGGACGGCACAAGATGACTCGTGCACTGTCACCTGCCTCCTAGGTCATTAAAGGAGCGGTGCAACGATATTAGAGAGTTTTAGTAGACCGTTTTCATCTTCCGCTCCGCTCTGAGGGTGCCAAACTGCGCATGCGCGGCCCGCTTCGCCGGAATGGAAAGCGGAGGTCCAAAAACGCGTTTTAGTAGAGCGTTTTTCTTCAGCGTAAAAGCGTTTTGAGCTGGTTCGAAAAATTTGCTTGCGTAGCCCCAGAAGTGGACGTTTATAGTACTAGTAAGACAAAAAAACCTAAGCGTTAACACCAAGAGAGTAAAAGGGAGCGTGATTGTAGAGGTAGTAAAAACGAAGGCGACAATAATGAACACAAAAGAGTAGGCACACACCTGAAGAAATATTAAGCTATAAAATATAAATATAATCGTTCCACCTTGTGTGCGAGTGAAGCCGAAGGTATAAGCATGAGCGTGTTGCTCTAAACGGTACTTGCACTGCACGAGCGCGCGTGCTTATCAAGGACGCTGAAAGGCCGGCACTCGCTCTTGTAGCTTCTGCTCCACTCGAATTAAAACTGAAACAGATTTACTTATTCGAAGTAGAAAAATAAAAGAAAAGAACGAAGTTTGCGCATTGCGAGTACATCCTTTTGCGTAGTACGAGTACAGTGTTGCTCAAGGCTAGCAAGGCATCTGCACGATGAATCCCCGCTGTTCTCAAGGAAGGAGACTTCTACTAACGAGATTTAGCTGGCGAGACATCGAATCTATGATTCGAATCCCTCGTGCCATCAAGCGCCGAAGCTTCCTTTCCGAACGAAATTTGCTGGATATTTCCAACGTAGAAAAGAAACCCTTTAGGAAGCTATCCTGCTTAAACAAGGACCTGGCTGTTCTGCATGCGGGCCTCCAAATACCAGCACCCGACAGATCGGCGCAGGGTGTTGCCAATCTGGCGAGACGCTTTGCATGGTTCTTCCTCGACTGGCCTATCCCAACCGTCTGTTCGTACTTGGATGAGCGTTTGGACGGAACTTGTGGGTGTTCTTCAGTTCTGTAAACCTCATCGTGGGTCACATCAACGAGAGGTTCGGCCACCTGTTCGCTGACATGAACAAACATAGGTGGTTGACCCTGGCGAAACTAGAGCTGTGCTCACAGGTGAGACCCTGCATGGTTTGTGTAAATTTCGCGTTTCCATTGTTTCTAGCACAGCTGCTCTGTCTGGTGAAAAGTTACTTTTTTCTATACGCCAAAGGTGTACATGGGCAGTGTCAGGACAAGTCACGACGAGCGCGTTTGTAATCTGTGAGTATTAGTAGGCCACTTTTATGAGCCCTCTTTGTTCTACTTTACGCTCTGCGAGAAGCATCGTCCCCACCGCGCATGCGTGGCCCGCTCAGAGTTGGAGCGTATAGTTAGCGGAGTGACCGTGCGCTCCGCTTCACAAGTTGTAGAGCGGACTGCCCTCAGCGTCCTTAGCATGATCGCTTAGATCTCAAGATGGCTGCACTTACTCAATACGCGGCGATGTTTTTGACCGTGACCTCAGCTTGAAAGAGGTCGAATCAAGAAGTAAAGCGTACGCCCCGCGCGTAAAAAGTAAACCATTCGATTTGAGTTCTATGTGACACAAAACAGCATAATCAAACGAAGTGAACGAGTATCACTTTGCAACCAGCACGGCGTCGGTAAAGTCGTCGCGTTTTGTGGACGTCCTATGGCTATGCAGTCAGATGTACGGGTGCGCGTGCTTGAACGCTGATTATATCTGTGCATGCGCCCTCTTGTCAAAAATGCCACTGAAAGCTGACCACGAGCATAGCGCTCGCAAGCTGCACCAAAGAAACCATTCCCCTCTCAGCTTTATTTATTCACACTCGCTCGCAACTTTTGAATTGTTTAACTTTCCTCAAGAAATGTTTGCATTGGATTTCCTTGGTAGATTTAGAAAATAATAGAAACTTGAATGCAGCCTTTTTAAAAGTGCAACCCATGGTGCCGCTAGTCTTCGAGGCCGCCTTATCTTGGCCAAGTGTCTAGGGAGCAAGAGAGCTACGTCATTGTTTGTCGTGCATGCGAGTCTAAATGTATTAGACACGAATGCTGCGTCAATACTGAATATGAAATGGGTTCTAGTCACAAGTCTCGCACTAAAAGCGATGCCCAAAATATGGCGGCCGAATATGTTACCCGGTGGTGTTTTGAAAAGAGTTACCAATAACGGTCGAAAGAATATTCCGCGTCAATTTTTTTGTCTGCTGAAAACCAGACAGGCATAAACAATGCAAAATTTAGCAAGCACAACCCTGGACTTCTAAGCAATAGTGGTAGATTAGAACAGTTTTCAGAAGTTTCGTTTTGAATTCCGGCGTAGCGGGCCTCGCATGCACAGTTTGACGGCCTCAAACCTTAGCAGAATTAAGGAACAACTATATATATATATATATTAATTTACGATACCCAGTTTTTTACAACCCTACAATGGAAATACGCTTTATCTTAAAGGAGTAACAAGTCCCATATCACATGTTTTGGTAGTGTTTAAATACTGCCGTGTTGTAAGAGTGTTTTTCTTTGTCTTTTTTATTAGGCCGTCAAGGACAAGGGAACACCCCTGAACAACTGTTGGGGTCTTGTTGACCGCACAGCATGCCCATATGCCGTCCATCAAAAAATTAGAAGAAGACCACAAGAGGGTGCTCGTCGTGAAGCACCAGGCAGTGATGTGCGCAGACGGCATAATTTGACGGCTGGACGAAACCTACAAAGGCCATGGGCATTTTTTTGTTTGTATAATATTAGAATGCATAAACTTATCACAGTAAATCATGTTCAAGCTTTCGTACTGAGCGAAATACCTGTCCAACTGGGCTGAAAGGCATCTAGAAATATTTTAATAAGAAACGTTTACTAACGACTCCCGTTTTACTTCTCAGATGTGCGTGTGAATATTGCATCTAACCAAATTACAGTGTTACTGTTGAATTCAGCATTGTAAGAGTAGACTATGTTGCGTGGCCTTCTACTGCAAGAAAAGACCGTAGCACAAGTGAGGCAGAAACTCGGCAGGAGCTTAAGCTGAAAAACGCACTTTCATAAACCCACAAAAGAAATAAAAAGAAGTGTATAGTCAAGCAAAATGGTTTCATGTCACCCCCAAGGCAGATACATACACTGCGCTCCACTGTTAATACGAACACGAAAAAAATCGCTTTTATTTGCAGTTTATTTCTTTGACAGCTATTGAAAAAACTGAACGTTTGTCGCTCAGATTAGTGCCCCAAACGAGCGCTTTATTCCACACCAATAGGCAAATGTCAGCACCTCGAATTTAAGGTGAAAAATGAAAACAGGATATTGAATGCTCCCGCTAACAGTGTCGCGCAGTGTACATAAACACCAAGGCACCATATCACAAACCGAAGCACACGAAGAAGAAAAGACTCATTTCATTGGGGAAAAAAAGTAGAGATATAAATGGAACACTCGCTTTCGCCAATTTTCACTGTCTTGCTGCCTGAAGTAAAAAAACAAAATATCTGTCCGTTTGCCGACTGCTTTAGTCTTTGGTCTTTAACATTTAAATTTTGGCTCTGGAGAGCCGCGGCACCGCGGAAAGCAGCAGCCCGTATCACCGAGGCCCGAGGTGCCGTGTCTAGGGAACATGGTAATGTGATGAGTATATACGTGCAAGATGACGACGATATGGGTTGTTGGTATTGGGGAGGGTGGCAGTCCGATTCGCAGAAGTCCAGACTTCATGGAGGCGGGTTGGGCGGGTGAGCAGCGAGCTATGAAGATCTTGCACGCCGTTCGATCAGTGCAGGAAGGAGCACCAGGAACATAATTGCGCTATTGCTCACTAGGGTCCACTGGGGTCAAAGAATCATGCTCCAAGGAGGTAGTCCATCCGAAGTAGAAGCTGCCGCCTCCGAGGAACCAGGGCTCAGATTGAGACACCGCCGTCGCCCGGTGTTTAATCCTCTCAACGTCGTCGTCGTCATCTCGCATAGAAAAATCGAGCCTGCTGGCTTAGACAAGGCAGCACCTGTTCCCACCGTTCAGGGTCCGTGAAAGGATTGCGGCCAGCGATTTCTCGAAGCAGCCAGAGGTTCTTGACTACCGTGAAACGTTTTCTGGGGGACGCCTTTTCAAACAAAGTCTGCGCAGCTTCTTAGTGCAGCGAGGTTCATAAGGGTCAAGCGCGCTCCCAAGCATGATTTCGAATAGCGAGCACCCACCTTTCCAGAAAAGCACCATCTAGTGAACCTTTACTGAGAGTGGAACGTACTTCTCAAAATGGCGACGATAGCGGAGCTAACGCTCCACGCTCAAATCCCAGAGCGGGTCGCGCATGCGCGATGACGACTCCGCTTTCCATAGAGCGAAGCGGGAAACCGAAAACGGTCTACTAAAACTCTCTATTCAATCGGAATGTTTTTCACTTAACACTATTCACTTAACATAACTTTATTCTACCCTAAGATAATCCGAGTAAAAAAAAAATAACCACTCTGGAAGAAGAGTAAACTTCCTTTCATATCTGAAAGTTGAGTCAAAATTATCTTTTTCTAAAGCGAGGAAAAAGAAATTCGAGGACGCTTCAGCTTCGCCTTTAAGAGTGGAACGGGATAGAGTTATCGGGCCCCGTTCGCATCGCCTTGTCATTCGCTTCTCGTGCTCTTCCTGCCACTGAGCAGGAAGTGTGGCGGACATTTTGTTAGTCAGTAGTGTGTCTGGCTCACAACGGAAAGGTCGGGGCTTCGAATAGCGCATAAAATTTCTCAAAATTTACTTCAAAGATACACTGCAACGAAAAGAAAGTTATTTGAAAGGCATAAATGGAACACGAATTTGTTTAAACAATTTTTACACGGAAAATGTTTTTCTTTTTGCGCAATGTTTACGCTGTTAGACGCAATTTAGGCGCAGAGGGTGGAGGTCGCAGCCCGCTAAGCCCCGCCCCGTGCTTACAAGGTGCTTACATTTCTCATTGGCTAGAGAGATGATTAACGTGTGAAAGGTTGGTTGTAAATTTGTATCTCCGTGTCGTAATAGTATTTTAATCGACTATATAAAAAACAAAACAAAAAAACGTTTGAGAAGCAAATAAGCAAGATAGAGAAATAAGCAAATTATTGTTTTGTAATGTATTCTGAGATTGCTTCTCCCGCTTTGGTTTGAAACGTTAACAAACATGGCTGCCGGCGTCGGCAGAATGCTGAAGGAGCGAAGGTTGTTGAGCTTGTCAATTTTTATTTTATAAGTAGGAGTGGTTTTGAGTTTCCAGGGCTGTTTAGAGGAAGATCTCCTCAGCCGACATAGTTTGCAAGAAACAACTGCCGCAAGTACGCGCCTTCGGAAGCGCTGTGCGGACGCCTGTTCTCGCAGCGGGACTGGCCTAACTCCCGAATTCACAAAGCTCACTCCAATAGCCCTGTTGCTCCCCGCCAGGGGGCGTTGTAACGTTCACGACACGCGACCCCAAAAGAGGCGCCTCCACTAGAGTCCGCGAAACGCGACCATGAAATGCTGACGTGAAGTGGCGTCCCAGCGTTCCATCATGCACCCTCCACGGGCGTAAAGTAGCGTATGTGTGCGCCGTTCCTCAGCATCTGCTCACGGCTCATGTGCACTGGCAAAGCGTTCGAAAATGATGCAACGCAACACACACACCGGAATCGCGACCTCAAAATTTATGATGTTCAAAACTTGAGAGCAACGAGGCGGCCCTCCACTTCCTCAAGGAAGGTGCGAGGGCCGGAACTGGCCAATTGCGTCAACGGATAGGCGGCCAAGGCTGCTTATCAGTCGTTGAGATTGGCCAGCGCCGGCCCTCGTGTCTTCCTGCAGGAAGTTAAAGGTGCCTCATGTGGAGCGAGGTTTGTGAATTCTGCGATAAGTCTAGCGTCCCACATCAACTATTTTGATCGATCTGGCCTGATTTGTTTCTTTGCGCGAGTTGATGCTGAATAAGGATGTTGGTTCCCGTAAATAAAAGCGGCCCCGCTGGTTTGTGCATTGCGCAACCGTCGTGAATGCGACCATGGTTTCAATACCGAGAGGTACCTACACAGGTAAGAACAGTGCGAGCCATTTGGTTGGAGGCAATTGGGGTTTCGGCTCGTGTAAAGTTTGTCTAGGTATGTTCCCGTTTGTGCTTCGAAAGGCAATTTGTGCAGTGCACCTGGCCTACCAAAGCGAATATTTTAACGCCCCGCTGTAATAGACCATATGCGAAGTGTGGAGCGCCATCTCGTGGCATGCTGGGAACTACGGCCGCCATGATTGTAGCTGAGCGAAACCGAAACCTACGACCGGCGTGGCGAAGAGCACATGTAAACAGACGGCCACATTTTGCGCGAAAGGTGTGATGCCGATGCATTGCTGTGTTCCGCTTTGTAATCAGCGAAAAAGCATCGATCCTAACGGGAATAAGGTAAATCCCAGCTTTATGTTTGTGTTCTTATATATTACCGTACGCGCAGCATTAATGCTAAAAATCAGTGAAAGTGCGAACAGATCTGGACGTCTGCGGATGACGGAAACAACTTTAAACTTTTATATTGAGTACTACGGCTCTCAGTTTCGCCGGTGATTTTGTTTGTCTAAATTATAGCTAGATGAAGCAGAGGCTACCAGTGATAACGTAGCCACAGTCTGCCCTATTGTGCATTATTTAACTTTGGACGATGTTCAGCTTACGGATGTAAACAAATGAGGTGTACACCGGCTTCAGTGGACAACAAATCTTCATGTACGGCTGGATAAACTCGGTGAATTATCTCAGAATGCATGCATTTGCATACACGACGCAGCATTCAAGCAAGTTACCGGATCCTCGTTTCGCTAGGGCTGTGGTTTACAATTCCCGGTATGCCAATCATACGAGTGTTCGTTGCTCGGGTTTCTGCGGTGTTCTAAATTGCTTTAGAAATGCTGAAATGCTTGTAAACTTCGTTAATCGCAGTTGTCACGATGAAACACACACTTGTGTTTGCGCTATCAACTGTACTCGCGTGTGAAACTTGATAACACATGAGCCTTTCATAATTTTCAGGTTTCGTACCATGGCTTTCCACGGGATGCTGCCATGCACAAGAAGTGGATTGTAGCTATTAGGCGTGATGAATGGCCCTATTTCGAAGTGACAAAGTGCACAAAAGTGTGCTCAAAACATTTCAGGCCATGCGACTTCATTCCCGGTGTAGCAAGCGGCAACAGCCTGTTTCGTGACACAGCATTCCCCACTATTTTCAACCTCGGAAACCAGCTAAAATGTCGTAAAGCACCAAGACAGCGAACAGCGCAACGATGCACACGAATGGACCAGTCTCAGGCCTGTGTAATAACCTCTGTTAGAGCTCCAGAATCCAGCGCAGAAAACAACAGTGAAGAGCCACCCCTTCCACAAGCTGATGCAGAAATGGCCTGTTTAGGAGAAGACGGGCAGATTGAGGAGGACCTCTCCTTAAAAGATCTGGAAAGCCTGAAGCGCGTAGTTGCCGAGCAGGCCATTCAAATACTCAGACTCAATAATCAAAGCGATTTCCTCAAGGAAGAGCTGTCTGTGACAAAGCCGAAGGTCCATCAACTGCAACTTCTTGAGCACGAACAAGAAAAAACTGCAAGCTTTTGCATTGAGCGTTTTAAGGATTGTGACAAGGACTTTGCAGCGTACACAGGTCTCCCAAGCTATCAGCACTTTATCGCACGGACAGCTTTTCTGGACCCTGGAGATGGTGGCTGCAATGTGCTACGGACTGAATGTGTTCGTGGGGCAGCAGCAAGCAGTGATCGGAACAGGAAGCTAACAACGGAGAAAGAAATTTCCTGGTACTCGTAAGACTCCGCCTAGGTCTTTTCGAACACAACCTGGCACACAGGTTTTGTATTGCACAGTCGACAGCTTCTCGTATATGCTCGTCGTGGATTAACTTCATGTACCTTAACTTGTCCACTCCGCCGCTGTGGGCACCACGGGAAGCTATTGATGCAACAATGCCATGCGTATTCACTAAAAAGTACCCGACAACGAGGGTAATCATAGACGCTACAGAGGTTAAGTGTGAGGCGCCGTCATCTCTCTCGTTGCAGTCCAGCTCATACTCTGCGCAAAATCTGCAAACACATTCAAGGGTCGCATTGGAATAGCTCCAATCGGCTTAGTCACTTTCGTCTCAAAGCTGTTTACAGGCTCCTTTTCAGACAGACAGTGTGTGATCAGAAGCGGTTTTTAGGTCTAAGTTTCGATCAGGATGACGCCGTCATGGCGGAAAAGGGTTTTGTGGTTGAAGACCTACTGGAGAAGAAGGGTGTGAAGCTAAACATCCCTCCCTTTCTTCGCAGGAGGGAGTTTTCGGAAAAGGAGGTAAAAGAGACGAAAGAGATTGCCTCTTTGAGGATACACGTAGAACGAAGAATAAGACGAATAAAGTCGTTCCACATTTTTGATCGTATCATCCCACTGAAATTGGCTTCCGTGATCAATCAGATGTGGACCGTGGCACCAATACTGAAAAACTTCCAAAGTCCTGTGTACAACAGTAGTGAAAATGCCACTTATGCTACCACTAACTTCAGTGCAGAGACCCTAACAACAGTAACGTTTATTTAACAGGCCCTAGCTGTCACAAACTGCTCTATTTATGTCATGGTCAAGTGTGAATGAATGCCTTTCATTATTTTCTTGTAAGGGACAAATGATGTATTACGGTGTATATACCCTATGTTCTGCTCTTCAACTGATGTTCAACTTTCAGTACTATCTGGAAAATGTGAAACTATTTACTTGACTGTAGCAGCAGAAAATGTTTGTCAACATCTTTTTTGGCACACTTCTTTTCATAAAAAAGTACACAAACAGGTGACACAGTTGAACTTCAAACAGCATTGCACTAGAAGTACAAAAAAGCAGGCATTTCAATGAAGCAGTGCAGCTTTTGGCAAGCTTTACATACTTACACACTAAAGGCTGGTTCACACATTTGCAACGGTTGCGTTCGCATGCAACCGAAACGACCGTAACAACCAAAACACCGTAAAAACCGCGACTCATGGATGGCTTCGCGAAGCTACCTCTTGCATCGCTTGCCATGCTGTGTACGGCGGACACTTGTCCCGGTGACTTTGTCGTTACAGTCGTTACGGTTGCGTGCAAACGCAACCGTTGCAAATGTGTGAACCAGCCTTAACGTGGAAACTAGATAGCTTTCAAGTTAATAAATGAAAAAAAAACTGTAAGCAAAGACCCTCTGTGTTTCTCAACAGGGCGCACATAAAACAAAGTCAACCTCTCTAGTCTTCAATACTTCTTTTAAACCGCAGAGGCCAAAGTGCGACGATCAACATAGTAGGACAGTGCAAAGTCGAAAACAAATTGTCCAGCCTCACATTGACCATGGCCCACTCAGTCTTGTCAAAATGAATACGCTCTATTGCAATCCAGTTTTCGGACCACACAACAAAATCGGCCCACTGACACTCTGTAAGGGACATTTGACCTAACACCTGACAATAGCACTCGCTATCTCTGTCGAGGTGCGGCTCATCATTGTTGATTCTTAAAAAGAAGTCGCAAGAGCTCGCAACACTGGGCTCACTATCTTTTAGAGAATAGGGGAACTTTATCTCCAAGGTGCCGTAGCTCCTCTCTTCTGGATCATAAACAAATCTGTCGGGGCCAGCACCCAACCAGGGACAGCTGGGGTTGATGAAAATACCACTGTGTTGCAAAAAAACGGCATGTCATATACACTTTTCAATACAGACGCATAGGGTTCTGCAGCCAAAGGCTCATTTTTTTTCTGCCATACTCAATAGCGCGGACATCTGAAAGGTCCCTTGCTTCGAAAAGATTCCTCAGGCCTTTGTCGGTCCACTGCTCTCGCTGTTGAGTGCCCCGAACGAAGACGTTGTCAGTCGGTGCTCTCGGGCGGACTGACATTGCTTGCTAAGCGACTGCTGCCTGGTGTTTGAATCCAGCTGCCTTGGTTCTTCAGCCGTAAGCCCAAGCTCCTAAAGTGTGATTCAAAATAAAAAAAATGCATTAACACAGTGCCGATTCCAAGACATAGCTACCAGTGGTCATGTATACATTCAATGCAGGTGCTCAGAACACCTATGGTATAGTACATAGGAAATAGGGAAGACATTTTAACGCTGCTCTGAAGATAATGATCGAGAGAACTATAAAATGTTTGCATATCTGAGACAAATATGAAAACAGTTAGTGATAAGCATACCATCAAAATGCGTTGCTCTTCAGGTGAGATGTCAGAAAACGTGTGCTCGGAGGTATCACCAAAAAGCCGCAGCTCGGGAACAGGACATGCAGCACCTCTTCCGGGGGCTATGGTGGCAGACAGCCACGTGGCAGACAGCGACTTGCTAGTAGTCCATTGGAGAATCCATTGGTGCTACTCCAGACTTCGTTTCGACGAGTGGTGTTTGAGCAGCCAACAGAAAAGAGGCCCACAGCCTATTGCCGAGTCCCCCCCTTGCGCTGCCAAGAGCCTGCGTTGCTGCCACTTGTTTCCTTTCCTCTTCAAGCTTTCCTCGTGCATCGAACAAACGCATTGGCGTCGGCAGGCACAAGCCGCCTTCGCGAGGAGACCTCCAGTCGATGTCTTGAACACTGGCTGGTTTGATGCCTTGCATCCTGGGGCGACTCTACTGCTGTGGCAGCTCAGTACAGGCCAGTTCTGGTGGTGCGTCCTTGAACCCTTGTGTCTTCAAAAGAATGAGAAAACGAAGGGCTGCTAGGATCTGACTGCAGGCTCCACTGCTTCCGGCTGGGCACTCACACGTAGTGTCGGAGGGTGCACCACTGTCAGTTTGAAGCGTGAGACGCACAATGGGGTAGTGCCGGCCTACATTTTTCTGGCTCCGAAAGCAGGTGCAACGGTAACGTCTGGAAACGTGATGCAAAAAGATTGCCATTTTCAATATAATCTAAAAAAACGATCTGCGGCTTGTACGGGAAATCATTCAGTTGTGCTGGAGGATATTCCTATAGATGCTTGCAGAGACGCACAGCTTTCACGATGTAATATAAAAAATGGTAGAGGGAACGCTCATGGTAGATAAGACACCAGATTGTGAGACGAAAAGAGGTGATTGCGCGAATGGGAGTTATAGATATGCATGCAAACAGTGAACAATGAGCAGCCTAAAACACCAAACAGTTCTTCGCATCACTCAAAAATAAAAGAGAACCACAATCAACTTAGGACAGCTAAAAGAAAACAACAATCAACTTAGGACACCGCGTTCGATTGCATTGCTTGCCTAGGTCGATCGCACAAACAAGATGTTTGATCTCGACTACGGTAAAACAGAATAGTGATGATATGTTGCGGACGCCGAGTGTTGGTTCCCGAGTCTCGGGTTTTATTACCATGAATCATCACCAGCTCGCTCGTTTTTTAAGTATTATTGTAAGTATTATTGAACTTGATTTCGCGGCCTCTCATTCGTATTGCCGCATTATGTTCAGAATATTTACCGCTTCCCTAAACTATGGCGAATACTCACAAGTACATCGTATTTAGAAATCCGACAGCGAAAAAGCAGCCTTTGAGCCAGGGTTCGGAAAATCCACGATTACCGGCGCGACAGCTCTTCTCCCCCGAGGGCGGAGTCAGCTTCAACCGACGGCACTCCACAACGTTTGCAAAATTATGCAGTGGTCCAGTTCACAAGCTCACTGTTTCTTTTTTTTTTTTTTGTGCTGATAAAGACATTCACGACCAAGGGCATAAAAGCGTACTAACTCAGAGTCGCAGGCGTTGGTCAGGAGCGATGAAGGCGACCTTCTCGTCGCACAAGCAACTTATAGATTCTTCAGAAATGCAGGACACGGTTGCCAAGTCCTTCTTCCACGCTGGGTGGTCGGAACGCGGAAAACCATTAGGCATCGCACAAAACAGCGGCACACCACTACCACGCACGAAACGCAGAAAAATCTTGCCGCAACAAAGATGGCCGCGCCAGCCGTGCACACAGCGTTGCCAGACCTCCAAGCTATTTCGCATATATGGTCTATCGTGCGTCATGGCGGTCACCCACCTTGCTCACGGAGGCATGCGAAAAAAACGACACAAAGAGTAAAGCTAGAACGACCGCATATTTACTTTGCTGATTTTTCTAGTTCTCTCCGTCGCTTATTACGCTGGAACGCTAGAAAGCCGCTTTCAGTTCCGGGTCTCCTGAGCGTTGCAGAAGCTTTTAGACGGCGGAGGATAGCAGACGGATGGAGGCGAAAACCGACGCCGACGCGCAGCTTTCATGTCCGCGTCTCACGCTATTGCCGACGATGATAGACGGCGGTGAAATAGCAGAACATACCGGAGGCTTCCGCTCGACTGCTCGCACGACTAGCAGGCGGTATTAGACTTCCACACCCGCATTCACCGGGCGCGAGTAGCGCCTCTTTAACCACTGACTAGCGACGTCATCGACTAAAATGATCACGTGGCAAGCGATAGTCGCCGCTAAGTGAGCGCTTTGTATTCACCGGTCGTGTGTTTAGGGCCTAGTCGCCCCGTGCGACAAAGTAGTCGACTAACAAATCTTAGGCATGGGGTAGGGCTAGTTTAGCCGGTGTTTAGCGGGTGACTAGCGGCTCAGCGCGATGGCCGACTCGTATCACCGCTGAGCGCCAGCGCTATAACGAAGCACTTACTGTCTCCCGAACGCTGGGGGACATATCTAGAAAAATTCGGAGGAGCAAATATTGTGTAAATGGCCATGTTCAACGGCCAGAGATATTGCTAAAGCGATCTCAGCAGGGCGGTGGACGGCGCGAAAAACACATTTACGGACGCTTCCATATTTGTTTATGTCGCTGGCAATGCGGCTTCCGTGTTTCTCCCTGGTTTTGTTTTTAATTTTTTTTTTAAAACTCTGTCTCGGACAATATGTCTCTCATTGTAACCTTTTTAATGATAAACCATTAAAGTTTAGTTTTTATACGAAAAAATAACTATTTACGCAGTGGCGTTTCAGTATGCATATGCGTGACCTATCTTTTTACGTCACTTCCGCTTGTTAGTTCTGACTCAGTGTTCTGACTAGATAGTCACCCGCTCGCTTCGCGGTCGTGAATACCGCAGAACATAATCGCTCGTTAGTCGCGGATTTCTCGTTTAGCGCGCGACTACTTAGTCGTGCTGCTAACCTTAAAACGGCGCTAGTTGGTCGCGCCTGGTGAATACGGGTGCCAGACTTTATTCCAGACTAGACGCACCGGATGACGCGAAAAGGAGACACTACGCATCTTAGCCTGTTCGATCGAGCAGCCAAGCCAGTCTAGTAGTAATGGCCGGGGACACTGATCTGTGGACGGGGCTTAGACAACACCACCTAGATGGAAAGCCGCAGCGCTTCCCTCTCTCCCTTCAAGGAGCGTCGGCGTGAGTAGGCTGAACTGGTAGTGCGCTTCTCCGCAAGGCTCCCCTTGACAGTTGGCTTCTTTGCAATACACGTTCTCTTTTACTTTTTCTTTCCCTCTACGCTTGCACGCTTGACGCGGCGCAAACAAAAAAACAAAAAAGGCGCCACAGCGTCGCGTTTTTTTTTTCTTTTTTCTTTTTCTCCCCAACGGTCGTCCGTCGCGTTCGTCGCGTTCCTTTCTTCGACGGCTTTTTTAGCTACTCCTGCGAGTTGGGTCACGTGACGATAAGACTGGAGGAATCAACTAGAACAACTCTAGAAGCGAGTAGGTTTTTGGACGCCGAGGGTCGGAAGTTCAACTCTCCAGTAAGATCGAGCACATTTTGGAATACAACACAACTGCGGCCTGTTGTGTGAACGTCATGGTGAACGAGAACGTTGCTTTTCGATTGTGGTAGCTGTCATTCCGTAGAGATGTTGTTTATCCGCGCGTTATGACGAAAAGCTGGATGTAAAAGTGTCCATATTTGAGTTTCTGCAAGGGTGACTACGAAAGCGTGGACTACACAGCGAATCGATCGGAAGATCTCGCTCCTTGACGGCATGGCAGGGTGAGAACTTTTTTACTTTTATGATCGTGGTTTCGTTTCTTGTTTTTACTTTTCGCTGCATGCATGCTTGGGAGTGATTTGGTTGCGGCCTGAAAGCAACATATTCAAATGTTGGCGCTACTTGTAGGTACAGAACTAAATAGAAATAACTTGATTTATGAGTTCAGGTTGGAATGTTTTCGCAAGGTATGCAAGTGATAGGTTATCGCGGTTGCAACCAACACATCAATTAAAAATAAACAAAAAAACAGAGGTACATTGTGTCGTTTCTGCGTAGCCTCGTCGGAGCGCAGAAATGATCCGCTAAAACTAACTAGTACGATCTATATTTTAGCGGGTCTCTGAGCTGTAGTTTGGAGTGCACGCAAGCCGGAATATGGTTCATTGATCAGTTTACTTGCTGGAGCCCCTACAGGCTCCCCAAGGAATCTCACCACAAACCAGGAAGCTATTATATTATTATTATTATTATTATTATTGTTCCAATAAAAAATTATTATTATTATTATTATTATTTATTATTATTATTTTCTTTGCCTGGTTTTATGTGCTCGTGCAATAAGCATTATTATTATTATTATAGCGCATTGGGAACATCAAATTCAAGAATAATTTTGATGTTTGTGATCCAAAATACCAGATCGAAACACTGCCAGTGTTTTTTTATTATTATATTATATTATTATTCTATTATATTATTATTATTATATTATTATTATTATTATTTATTATTATTTTCTCTGCCTGGTTTTATGTGCTCGTGCAATAAGCATTATTATTATGAGTAAAGCTATACGCACCCCGGAGTGCGCTTCGGACGGAAATGGCTATACGCACTCCGCTTTTCTCGTATAAAAAGAGTGGACACAACGAGATTCCTAAGCGGTGCCATGGCATAGGGGTTAGGATGTCCGTTTCATACGCAAGTGGTCGCGGGTTCGATCCGCGGTGGGCCAACTTTTTTTTTTTTTTTTCTCAAACATTTTGTTTTGTCGAGGCATTTGGCGATATTTACGATATTTCCTTTTTTTGCGATGAACAGTAAAAAAAAAAAAAAAAAAAAATCGAATGTTGTCGAGAAACTTCGCAGAACTAAATGGTAGCGGACTCCCTTTCCGGAGGTGCGATCGGGGACAGCGGGGCTTGGATTGCCGGCTGGACGCCGCGAAGCGGCGTGTACTGGTTACGCTTTGTAATTAGCAGCCGATACTGTCGCCGCGAAGCGGCGTGAACGCAGGCGGGGGGCTGTGTTAACGAGCGCCCCAGTGATTCACGTGCCGTTCGAAAAGGGTGGCCCGAGCGGCATGATCTCTCGGAGGGGTGCGTATAGCCATTTCCGCGCGAAGCGCACTCCGGAGTGCGTATAGCTTTACTCTATTATTATTATTATAGCGCATTCGGAACATCAAATTCAAGAATCATTTTGATGTTTGTGATCCAAAATACCAGATCGAAACACTGCCAGTGTTTTTTTCTCAAATACGGAACCACTTCAGCTTAAGGAAGAGCATTTTTTTTTTATAATATTTTTTGATTACATTACCTTTCTTTGGATTAATATGATTTCCTCCTTGTTCGTTCTATTTCCCACAGAAGCGGTCAAATACACATCCCGGATACTGCTTTGATGAACTCGGGCTTCTGTACGGCCTCCATGGGACAAGGTGAAAACTGGCACCTTAGAAGAGTGCTTCGGAATGTATAGGCAACTGGCTTGCTTCTAATATCACGTGTCTACAAGGCATATTTACGAAGATGAAAACAAAACACTGCTGTGGAGCACAATGTCAACGATCACTACAGCTAGCAAGGATGGAAACCAGAAAGATCTTCCCAAGCGAGCGGATTCTTGACGCCCCACCTGCAACGTGGTATACATGCAATGTGACCCTGGGCTGTAAAAAATAAGACACAGCCTCCCGGCCTTGGGCTATGTGGCCAGCCGTGCAGTCTACACCACCTTGAAAAACCTATGGGGCGAAAAATGCAAGGCCGCATCGACAGCACGAAACAAGTTGGCTACAGTTTGCTTGCACAGGAAGACTGTGCTGGTGTAAATGCTGTAGAACACATTTATGCTGTTCACCAATTGGTGTTGCCCGGCCAGTGCCGACTTGTTACATATCTCATAATGGAACTACTCGCCAAGAAAAAAGACTTCCGACTGTGAAAATTAACATACGAGTGAGCTCATTTTAAAACACGCGTTGTTGTCGCAAGAAAATGCCCAAGCATTTTCTTGTGACATGTTTGCAGCAAAATGAATGTTTACATTGATGCCAAGAATTCCAAACAAAAGAAACGGACAGCTGAAACTCTGCAATCAAAGACACTCGCTGCCAACCGTCACGGATGTCAAGAAGCAAACTCGGACCAAGGAAGAGTATGTCTGACGCCTGGGGTGATGAACCCATCGTGAGTTCGAGCTGAAGCATGCGTTGGACTGCAGTGAAAACATTCAACTGAGAAACCTTTTGTTGCAAGGTGACAACAATATAAATGCCAGTGCAGCATCTAAAAAAAAAAAAAAAAGCTAAGGGGCCAAGGCTGAACAAATTAGTTCCTGTCCGGCCAGCAACATGCTTGCGCTTCATACTCATGCAAAGGCCACTGCTCTCTGAAGTCGGTGAATCTGTGTGTGTGTGTGTGTATGTGCAGATAGTCGGTGTCCTTCTAGCAGTCTTGGGTATCTTGTGGTGCTACACCGTAACTGCCAACATGCTGCACAGCTATTGTGTGTCTCGGTGTCACAAAATCTACAGCATCTAAGATGCACGTGTATACATTTTTTTCAAGACGGATATTTTCAGAGCCTATGGATACCAGGGGGCTTGTTTCGCAGTGTTCAAAGGTGACCAGTTTCTTATTTATGACTCTTCTGTATTGTAAAGGCAAGCAACTTTGAATATGAAGCTCCCATGCCCACTTCTGTTTGTGTACAAAACTTGTTTTTAGCCGCCCTAACTGTGTCGTTTCACAGACTCGGTACTGTTGAAGTACATCAGCGTATGGGGCAACGCTCGGGTATTACGGTACTTTTTTTGCAAATATAAAGTTTTCACATTATGACATTGCCAAGAAATAGGTCACAGATGTTTTTTCGATGTAGTAACCAGATACGTTGCTTGCTGCAATACAAGTACTATATTTGAACTGGCAGAGTGTATTGAATTGCTGAACCTATGCAGGTTTATCACAGGTCTAAGAAATGTTTGTCAAAATATGTGCAATACATTTTTCAAACTATGTGCAATACATTTTTCAAACCAGCACATCACAATTTTAAAATGTGATGTGCATTTTTCAAACCAGTACATCACAATTTTAGAACTTTTATACCTGTCTGGCAATTTGCGTCCTGTTGCTGTTGCATCAGGTGTCCCTAAGGGTAGTGTACTCGAGCCTCTATTTTTTCTAATATATATCAATGACCTATCATCAATTAAATCGACAATTAGACTTTTCGCTGATGCTTGAGTTTTTTACCGGAAACTTAATGCACCTATAGTGATCACAATATTGTCCAAGACGATTTCGATACAATATCATGATGGTGTTCCCTATGGCAGATGAACATTAACACATGTAAATGCAAAGAAATGTCCATAATTAAGTCCTCCACCAAAAAACTAACCCAGTACCCGTTACTTTCCCAACCACTAGAACACTCATTGTCGTACAAGTATTTGGGCATGTATTTTACAGACTCATTATCATTGATTGAGCAAATAACAAATAGTGCACTAAAAACACTTAATTTGTGAAAACGCCATTTGTATGAGAAAATGTTTGTGTTCAGTAAACACATGGATGATACAAGATACATAATAACCATATAAGAACTGTATGAGAACTATATAAGAAACGTCTTACAAGTTTTTTATATAGTTTTAATCTAGTTCTTATGTGGTTCTTATAGGGCTCTTATATGTTCTTATATATCTTTTATGATTCATATGTGTTTGTTGGACACAGAAATTTCTCATACAAATGAGATTTTTCAGTAAGGATTAAGACGAAACTACTCGCATACAAAACATTTATCCTCCCAACATTAGAATATGCAAGCATAATTTGGAATCCACACATAAGTTACCTAATCTCGAGGCTCGAATCTTCAGAACAAAGCAGCCAGATTTATATGCAGTAATTATTCTTCCGAAACTAGTGTCTCCACTTTAAAAGCTAGCATAAATGTTCCTAATCTACAAAGAAGACGAAAAATAGCCCGATTGTGTTTTTTAAATTTTTTTTTTTTCAAGATGTATATTACTCAGATTCCAGTTTTTAATCTACTTAGTGTTGGGCTGCTAATTTCATATTATCCATATTAGATGATTCCTGCAAGATTGAACCATTTCAGTGCCGTACTTACACTTTCCTCTTTTCTTCCTGAGTACTTTGCAACACTGACTAGAACCAACTACCTGACCATTAATTATTATGCAATTAAATTACTTTCGTCATACCTGACCATATTGTAACTGAGAGATATTCCATTTCATTGAAAAAGAAGGGCAAGAATTTGTGTAACTGAACCTTGATTTGTAAAACTGCATCATAACAATAACCTGCAAAAAGCGTTTTTTGTGTGTGTGTGACATTTTTTTTGTTGGTGTTTATTTTTTATGTTCAATTACTTTTTTTGTCTATTCTTGAATCCCCCCTGATGTAATACGTCTTTGGATGCCTCTGAGCTGAATAAAAATAAATGAAATGAATGCCTCTGCAACATTTATCCAATTGTTACTTTAGGTCATTTTATCTGGTCCTTCTACTTCGATTATTGTCATTTCATAGGGATTCTTTTTTTTTTTTTTATACAACTCCCATGTCGTTCAGAAATAATTACACCACCCAGTTTAACGCTTAAAAAATAACAGATTTGTCTCAAGATATCACTTTCTTGTATTTTGCTACAATAATTATAGGTTATAATAATTTTCCTTCGTTCTAAAATTGGTTCTTTAAATCACTGGGTGTTCACAGCTCTCATGTTAGCTCATAATAAATAAATAGAGCGAAAACCCGCGTTTCTACGACGTAAAAGCTACATGCGAAGCCTTCAGCTCAGCTATATCGCGCGGCGCTCGTCAGCCTGCTGCCGTGACGTCACCGGAGGCGTGCGCTGGCCTTCTCCTCTAGGTGGTGTTGGCTTAGAGCGCGCTGGGACCTCCACGTAAATTTCGTCTAAAGGCATAACTATTGCGCTAAAAAGGTTTTTTTCGTGGAAATATTATTTTGAAAAATACGTGTCCTATTTATGCCCTTAAAATGTTTTTTTTTCCTTGCAGTGTTTTTTTAAGGAAAATAATTACTTTAGACAGTTAGATCATTTGAGACATGCGGCGACCTTTAATTCGAATTACATATGTTCTTAATCACTCTCTTAGCACGCGTGACGTTAGGTTTCACATGAGCGCTGTGGATTGTTTGAAATTCCTGCACGAGGTCCTGTGCCTCTGACGCAATGACCCTATCGACCAATCAGGAATTTTTCCGGCACAACGCCACCGACGCCACTCTTTTGTGACGCGAGCTTCTTAACGTAAATATTGAAGTTGACCTCCAGCGTCGCAGCCTGACATTGTTTCTTAGCGCCTCTTCACCGCAGAACACGCCACATGACACGATAGCTGACACGAGAGTTGAGAAGCTTTGAGCGCGCGCAAGGCGATTGCGATACGGGAGTGTGATTTTCGCAGAACGCGTGCGCATTCTTCACTCGCAATTGCCTTGCGTATAGGGGGTATTCAGTTGACCCCATATTTGAGGGCGAAGTCTAGAGCTCATGCTATGATCGAGCTTACATTAATAGGCTGCTAAGACCAGCAATCTTGTTGGTGCGGAATGCACGCTGTAGAAGAACTGTGGAAGCTCGACGCAGTACGCGCTCAGCAGTCGATTCCACAATTATGGCCGCCAGTAGATACGTTCTATTGGCGACGTGAGCGATCGAAAGCATCGCTGTGGTCGGCCCACCACAACTGGCCGAATGCTGCCTATGACGTCAGCAAAGGATGTTTCATCAAGGGAAATAAGAGGAATGGAAGACCTTCAATTTTGACGGTGTTGGCAGTGATGCTTTGAGAGCGTTATGATTTCAGGCTTCCACCATGCCCATTACAAACACCATCGAACTTGTTGAACACAAGGCAATGACGTCACGAAAGGTAACCAAACGAGGGCGCAACCGAAGCATCTCGTCGCTAATACAGTCACTGTTTGCACATAAAAACGCGCCGCGGTTTGCCGCGGCCACTTCCACTCGGCCCCATTTTTAGCTGTAACGCGAACAGCGGATATGGTGTGATAATCGTACGTGCCAACCCTGCATAGCTAAAGCCCCTCTATCCTTTTACATCATGAAGGGACTTTATGCATAGCATAGGCTCGTTGTGCACTCTGTACCGATGTAAGCTCTCCTCACTCCATAACTTGATACCTCACGGCGTCGGCATGTTAACGGCTTGGGGACGGACAGGCTGGAGACAGGGTTTCGGCTATATGGATGACGATCTTCGAATGAGACATGATTTGATGATGGTAGCATCCGATGGTAAGTCTCATCCCGTCTCCACCGCGCGTGTCCGCGGGTCCCCCTTTTATAGCTGCGGTGATGTCACAATATTTCGTCACCGGAATCCTGGTGTAATTGGAGGTGACTGTCGTCATTGATGAGAATGAGACCCAGCAGCCCTTGCCATTGGCCCGGACGTTAATTAATGGCTTTGCAGCAGCAGCTTCTCTTGATGCTAAAGAAAGAGGCAGACGAAGACTCATTCAGGATGGTCACTTCGGCAGATCTTTAAAATTGTTGGCTCCGAGTCTTCGATAGGGTCTCTGTCAAGCGATGGTGTTGCAAACCGTGCCCGTAAGTGTGCCGTGGTTGGAGCACGGCCTCGCCGGTGTAAGGAGCGTAATAACTTCCCCGGCGGCAGAGTGGTTTCTTTAAGCAGTACCAGCTTCCAACCGGCTGATAAAAAAACCTCAGGAACACCGCGGTGGCTGGACATTCTGAACAAACGAAAGAACAAACACCGAGACAGCAGGAACAACAGATACCAGACTAGAACCCCAAAGAACCGCCATGCCTCGAGTTTGTTCCTGCTGTACCCCTCATGCATTGGTTCTTAAACATCCGATATGACGCTGACAATGATTATGAATCAAATATTCTGAAAATACGGCGCTATCTCATCGACAACCCGGTGTGATCGTCGGACAGAGCCAAACCCTAAGGTCGTCACGTTATGCGTTAATACACCATATCATGCACCGCATACATCATGAGGAAAACGTGTCTTACAACTACAATATTTTTTCCCTACTGGCAAACGGAACCTGCAGACATCTGATATGTTTTGTTTAACGTGGGTGGATTTAAATTTAGGGATGTGACACGTTGCCGGGGGTCTTTCGTGGAGACTTCAGTCCACTTCGTGAATAAACTGAATTTATGCTCACACTGCCTCATTGCGCCTACCTTAATCAAGGTGTATTTTATTTGCTCGAGGATATCATTCTTATAAAACTTAAGCGAGTACGCTTTAGGTTTTGTATCATGTTTTGAGTGACCTGAGCTTAAACTCCGTTTTTTCTTTTCCGGCCGATCAGTGAATTGTGGCCTGGCCGATCGCAGATAAAACGTGTTATGGGTTTTCTTGGTTCACAACTAGTAGCCGTTTGCTTGATGTTTGCATCCTCAGTCCGCGTGTTTTTTAGCTTTGCTACTTTACGTTTAAGCTTTTTTTGTAGTTTTCGGCTTACTACATCCGCTCTTCGGGTTTTCTACTAGAGGAGGCTTATCGTCGTGGCTTAGCTGGTGTCGCAACTGGTATGCGCCGGCAAGCATCGCGGCTTTCTCAGCAGTCGTAACATCTGATTGGTGTCCAACCCAATCCATCACGGATATCAGAATGCCCCGAAAACTTCTACAAAACAGAATAACTCGATCACTATATTGTGATCTCCGAAAACTTCGGGGCACTTCAGCCATTCCCGCATGCTGACTTGCAATATGTAAGCGAAGTAAGCATAAGACTGGCTTGGTGCCTTTTTTTCATATCTGAGTTTATGGTAGAAGGCCTTCCCGGACTATCTGCACCTTCTTAGGAGGCTCTTCTTTACGCATTCGTAGTTAGCGAATTGTTCGTTTGTTAGCCTGGTCATAATTTCTGCGATTTTGTAGGGTAGCAGCGTCAGAAGCCGAAATGGCCATCACTCCTTTGGAAATGACGTGTCGACAGTCACGCTCATAATTAACTAAAAACAATCCGATGTTGTCTTCAATCATAAATGGCTAGATTAATTCACTCATCTGAAAGAACTCCATGCAACAGCCTTTACGAATACCAATGGCGTGTGATGCGTCACTCTCTAGTTTGCATCTCCCGATAATAAGGTGTTCTCGTTTAAAGTCCACTTGCCCTTCTTATCCAGCGGACTCTTTCTTGGTTTCTTCGCTCCTCTACCTCTCGCGCTGCTTGCCGCTGCCGCCCATCAGCTTCTCGAGTTCTTTCTTTTCGCGATATTGTCCCGCACGTCTTTAATTTCATCTTGATCGATCGTATTTTCTACCCCTACAATCAAGTACGGTTTCCTAACTGTTCTTGGAATAGTGATCTTATTTTCTCTACCGAGCTCCAGGAGCTCCTCTTTTCGTAGATTCGACAGATCCATCTTGATATTAACGTAAATACGACGACAATCTTCAAATCTTCCCGAATTCTGCGTTATATAGCCTAACAAACAAGAATATTAATACTCTGAAACGAGCTTTCCGTGAACAGTGCGCTCTATACGACTTATGGCAAACCACAAATATAATTCTCAAAACCTCTGCAAAATCTTTCCCTGAAGTCTTTGTTAATTTGTGCTCACCTTTGGCATAAAAAAAATCTTACGGCAAAAAAAAAAGAAAAACCGAAACAGAGCGCGTTTTTAGAGCAAGAATTAAAATGTCGTTAAATTTCCTTTGAACGCATACCGGACTCCTTCTTTCACTAAGAATAGTCACGGTAGCTACAAGGCTGCACCAAATTCGCAGCATGCGCGAATACAAATTCCTTAAGAACTGACTCTTCCTCGAAACCAAACACAGTCCCTCGTTGAGAACAGTTCAACCTCATTGAAACGGTTAGCTTCTGAATTGAACTTTGCCTTACGGGCGTTACAACTTTTTCGAATTCCTAGGCGCAAGCACATCTTCGCCAACCGCGGAACGATCATAAAAGCTAAGCAGCTCCCCAGAACTTCAGCCCAACGCCCACAAAACCCGACCGTTCGACCTCTACCCTTCGGCCCGTCTTACCAGCCAGATGTCAGAGACGTCACTCCGATATCCGCAGAAGGAGCAGGCACCACTGACGACTAAACTTTGGGCCGTGCTCAGGCGCTGGCTCAGGGCGCTCAGGGACGTTAGACGCCGGCTGACACCTCTTCCTCCTCAGCTGGACTGTAGCTGCTGCGCTCATTCGGGCCAGGAAGGATCCAACCGCTGTTCAGTGATCACCAGTTGTTAATTGCTAAGGGACGGAGAGGCTGTAGACCTGGTTTCGGCCATATGGATGACGATGTTTTAATGGGGCATGATTACATGATGGCAGCGTCGGATGGTATTTGTCCCATACTGTATCCGCCGCGCGTGTCCGCGGGCCCCCCTTTTACAGCCGCGGTGACGTCAAAATATTTCGTCATTGGCGGGATCCTGATCTGATTGGAGGTGACTGTCGTCACCGATGAAAATTAGGTCGAACAGCCCCTGTCATTAGAGAGTTTTAGTAGATCGTTCCCATGACTTCGATAACGATATCCCGATACTCAGCCACCGCCTCCCTTGCGCATACATAGTATCGTTATCGGGGCTATCGGAGGTATCGGAACGATCTACTAAAACTCTCTATTAGCCCGGAGGTTTAAGGTTTCGCAGCAGCAGCTTCTTTTGATATTAGAGAAAGAGGACGACGAAGACTCATTCAGGGTGGTCACTTCGGGAGACGTTTAAAAGCTTTGGTTCTGGGTCTTCGGAAGGGTCTCTGTCGAGCGGTGGTATTGCTAACCGTACCTGTAAGTGTGTTGTAGTTGGAGCACGGCCTCGCCGCTGTTAGGAGCGTAACAGGCATCACCTGACGGGGACGTCTCTTATTCACGAAACGTGATAACGAGAGAGCGAGATCCCCAATGGCGTTTTGAAAGAAAATGACCGACGGTAAGAAAGGGCAGAAAAACAAGGGGTATTGTTTCGAACGATCCCTTACAAGTTGCAATGGAGAATCTGCCCAAGAAAGTATATGTATTTTCGGAGTACGGTGCCATATAGATGGATGAAACAGGTCTGTCGACACAGGCAAGTCATTCAGCGGTTCGTGCGGATGCTGATGAGGGAAAGTAGGGAATTCCTGACTGTTTTATTTTCTAAAGTAGGAGGATAGTGGTGTCTTGTTAAATATCGCTAATGTGTCTCCTGATGGGCACAGATCGAAGGCGCCTTTCTCTTCGCTCAGGGCGCCTGTTCGAAGAGAGAGGAGCCATCGATCCTGTCCGTCAGGTCTTGAGCATCAAAGTGGGACCGCCTGTGGCCTGTGTCATTTTGTGGCAGCCACCTGCGTCGAGAGAGCACGGAGGAAGTTCAGTTTCTGCGAACCAACCATAAATTTTGATGGTACGCACTGTGCATAAAAGAAAACACTCTTACTAACGAAAAAAGGGTAAAAGCACAGGCGAGTTCGTGAAGAACTTCCAACGTAACCGGAGACACGGGAAAATAAAAAAAAACGGGCAAAACAACAACAACTCGCACAAATCGGGCACATAAGGTGCCGGTCTTTTAGGACAGAAGCAATTGCTGTATTCAAACTAATATATTCAGTTTTAAAATATTTTTCACGCTGATTTAGTGGCAGGTAAGAGGGGAATCAGGTCAACTGAAGATAAATCAATGCACCGTAACGACTTTCGATCAGATAGGTGTCACGCAACCATAACAGGACGAACAGCATAGATTTTAAAATTTTACGGTCTAGTTGGTTTGCGAAAGGCAGGAATTGAACGGCTGCAACTAAACAAAGCCGGTGACAAATTAGTGATGATTAAACACAACAGCAGTATCCTTCTAGTTTAGAGAATCAAACAACCATACTTTCCTACTTACCCTCATCCGCGAGAACCGCAAAATCACTTGTCTGTTCTGAGTGACCTGGTTCAGTCATTGATATAGCCACCGTTATCCGACAAAAACTAAAGTTTAATATGCAAACACCCGGTTGCAGCTAGTTCATGGTCGTTCGCAACAATAACCCTCGTTCTTCTGTTTTTTCTTACCGTCGGTCCTTTTCTTTCAAAACGCCAGAAAGGGATCTCGCTCGATCGTTATCGCGGTTCCTGAATAGAAGTCCCCGTCAGGTGATGCCGACGCCGTGGAGCATCAAGTTTCGGAGTGAGGAGAGCTGACATCGGTACAATGGGCGCAACGAGCCCGCTATGCAGTGGCCGCACGTACGATTATAACTCTATAATCGTTATTGTTTGCGTTATATCCGAAAAAAAAGGACGAGTGGAAGCGGCCGCGGCAAGCCCCGGCGCGTCTTTAGCTTGAAACAGTGAGTGCATACGTTAGACAATTGCGAGTCAAGAATGCTCATGCGTAGAACCGTCTGCAAAAATCACGTGTCTGACCCGCAATAAACCGATCTCACCAGGAGTTGCGCGACGCCACCGCTGCCGCGATGCATTCTGGTACCTGTAGTTCTCCCCAGTTTTCTGGCCGCGTGAGAGCGCGTTGTACGCCCGGCCCGGCGTTTGGAAATTTTCGGGTTAGCACGAGTCTTTTAATCAAGCGTGTATTCACGGTTTTTAATGCGTGACTTCACCCGTTTTGTGCCAAGGTGCTACCATACCAGCCCCAGGCAAGAAGGCATCCGATTTTTTGTATTCCCGAAAGAAAGCAGCCCCCGAAAAGAGTCTCTAAAAAGGTAAAGACAGCTGGAGAAGAGCGGAAGGAAAAAGCGTTCTTCAATTTGTTTCGTGATTTGCTTCAAAATTTATATTTACCGCATTGCACGCTAACTAAAGAGTGTAAGATTACAGGGCACGAGACATAGTAGGGCGTGCCGAAGTGTTCCGTACGTTGGAATCTCCCTGAGCACTCGCTCCGTAGCGGAATATCCGTTGGTCTATCTCAATCGCGACATCCGCACTTCCTTGTGGCGGCCGTTTTAAATAAAATCTTGGCTCAACGTAGTTTGGTGGTTACAACTGTTATTGTGACGACATGTTTCGAGCACACCTGTGTTTCAAAAGATAAGGAGAATCACTAAAGAAAGAGCAGCGATTCTCGGTACGTATAACTTGAAACAAGACGACTTTTTCGAAATCAGTCTTAATTTCTGTTTTCTAATGCCCGTGTCCCACTAGAACGACATACAGAAACAAAAGACAACGACACGCCTCAAACCAGAGTCTTTCGCAATTTGAGAGGCTTTGTAGAATAAAGGAGGCTATGCTCAAACACGAGCATCATGCACGCGAGGGTATCTTTGGTCATGCTTTGGCAGACTTGCAATCGCTCGTGCTTACTTCACGAGCACCGAACGACTAAACGCCTGCCAAAGGTACCATTGCGAGCATGCTGCATGGGTTTGAGGCTTGTCGCTGTCTTTTGTCTCTGTCTGTCGCTCTAGTGGGACACGGGCATAACAACACCGCACAATGCAATTTAGAAGTACAGCACTTACAGTCAAAAAAGTAGCGAACGAACCTGACCTAGGGTGCCTTCATGTGCGCTTTGCTTAGGGTGGAGTGAGTGAGTGAAAAGACGTTTATTGACACTGGTGGATAGAGGAGTCATCTCGCCATTTTATCCCACACTTTTATTTTTATTTTTTGTTCAGAAGCACGAGAAAAGAGCGTGTCCCTGCACGCGTTTGTGGCGCTGGCTGTGCTATGGCGACATTTTGTTTTCGCCGATTTCTTTGTATTTTACCCGTGAGCGCGTGCTGTCGGCACCGGGTACTACAAAGGGTGGCATCAGCCTAAACAGAAGGACATTGAGGCACCCTAACCTGACCCACCTTCTGGTGGGCTATTATGTCACGACCTGATTTCTTTTCTGATCTAAAATAGTGAACAAAAACTACTTCTATAAATGATTGAAATGGTTCGCGCCAGTTATATTTTCTATTTCGACTAAAAAGAAGATTTTAGCGGCTCTGACCAATAGTAAGCCCAGGACCTAAGACGTTACATATCGCGGGCTTTCGGTACCCTGGGTCGCCCCCGTCAATAGAGGAGGTTTCCGCGTCGTTCGGTTAAAATATGATGCACTGATATTTAGTTACTTTCTCGGTGCATGCTGGCTTGCCCGAACCCCAAGAGACGTGGAAACCGCAAAAAAGGTAGACGCTTAAATATGCTCGCAAGGCCCCTTTAAATATTTTTAATCGCATTAGAAAAACAATTTTTATTAAACTTTCAAAAATAAAAGGAAATATACTCTTTTCAAGTTGTTATTTTTCGGAATTTTAGTGGGACCAGCTCAAAGTAGACTAAACGGCAGCAAAACTGACTTTCTCACAAATTTCTAAGGTTTTTTGCGTGTTTTTTGTTAAGCATTTTGTTGTATCATTCCAAACATTTATCATCTATAATACGCCTACAGAGCTTCCAATCAAAGAAGGTGAAAATGCCACGCACCAAGCGACAATTAGATAAAACATTTAGAAATTTGGTAATGTTTGTGCATTTTGTTGATTTAAAAAAATCAGCTTAACAATAAAATTTTCATAATTACCACGACATACCATGCTAAAAGAAGCCTGATTTTACATAAATAGTGAAGCGTTTAAGGAACTTTTTATTTTTATTTTATTATTGAATGATGCATAGTTTTACGCCCACTTTAAAAATATAAACTATGCTCGCACCATGAAAAAAAAAATTGGGGAAAATATTTTAGGAAAAGTTTAAGGGCGTTAGAGTAAACAGCCATGAAATTTCTTTAAAAAAAATGAAAGACGCTTACAATCCCCTGTAACGCCCAATTAGAGCGCAGCTCTTGAGGAGGAGGAGGAGGGGAAGGTATTAGAGGAGTGTATGCCCCTCTTCCTCTTCCGTACCCTCCCCTCCTCTCCTGCTCGCCTGCTATCTAGGAAAAAATTTCCCACTGAATTTAGTGGGGAAATTCTCCCGCTAAATGTAGCAGGAAATTTTCGCCGCTAAAGTTAGCGGAGAAAACTTTCTGCTAAATTTAGAGGAAACTTTCCCCAGCAAAATTTAGCGGGAAAATTTCCCCGCTAAATTTAGCAAAAAAAAATTTCCCGCTAAATTTCGCTGCAAAGATGTACCTGCCAATGTAGCAAAAATATTCCCCGCTAAACTTAGCGGAAAAAGTACCCCACTAAATTGAGCGGAAAATTTCCCCCGCTAAATTTAGCGGGAAACTTTCCCCGTAATTTTAGCGGGAAAAGTTCGCCGCTAATTCGGGCGGAAAACTTTCTTGGCTGAATTCACCCGAAAATTTCCCGCTAAATTTAGCGGAAAAAATTCCCCGCTAAATTTAGCGCGGAATTTTTCCGCTGAATTTAGCGGGGAAATTTACACATAATGAAACGCACGGTGATGTCACTGGTGACCCAAAATATTTCTTTGGTGCGCAGCTCCACTGGATACCAAAAAAAAAAAAAAGAAGACGAGGACCTTGCAGCCGTCGACACGAATCTCATGCGGGACGCCGTCCACGGTGACTCCTCCCTTGAGCGTCATTCGCTCACCCCGCGTATTGGTTTCGACGTTCTCAAACCCCTTGTCGCGAAAGTGGTCTCTGCTGATGTTGGACACTTTAGCGAAGCGCTCGAGTTCTTTACGTACTTGGCATGTGGCGACGTCGTAGGGAACCCAATACAGTTTAGCCTTGGCTTCCGCGTTGGCAGGATCAAGGACAAGGCAACGCCACCCTTTGATATGCAGTCCTTTGGCTTCCACCAAACGCTGCTTTGAGGCGAGTGATATCAGACGTAGTATCCAAATGTGATTAATTTGGTGTGCCCTTGCCAACGGCAGTTCTTGAAGGACATCCAGTCGCTCCAGCTCCTGTTTGAAGTCTCGAATTCGATAAGGGCGGTTGCTTACGTCGCGGTGCAGAAAAACTGCATTAGTCGCCATGTATCCTGTAGCAACATAATCTTGTAATCAGTTGAATCATCAGAAACAGATGTACTGCGGCCCGTATCGGCCGTTGCTGCCGCTCCAACGGAGTTCGACATCTTGCGTCTGTCTCGGGCGAGTGCTGAAAGCAGAATCCGTCCACGGGTGTGCTTGCTTGCAGACGCGCGTGGCAATATTACTTCAACCACTCGAATGTATTCGAGAATTAGCTAACGCCCCCTGATAGGATATCTTGAGTCCTGAACCGGAGTCGTGGCAAACCAAATCTCAGAAGAAACTACAAAAAGCGGCGTGTTGTTGAGATTCAGCATTCCCTTTCGTGTGTAGGGAGCATACCTTATTCACGATGCTGTTAGGGACAAAACATCATAGACAGAACTATGCGTTTCTGTGCTACAGAAAGCGGATTAGAGAGACATACCCTCATTACGACAGTATCCAATGGGCGCTTATCTGGAAATGAAAGTAGATTTGCAACGCACGCACCCTGACAAAGATGGCCTCATTAGAGGCAAACTGTGTGACCTTTACTGCTCTCGCTTGAGTCGACCGGTCGAAACAATATTTTTCAAAGCCGCTTCTTCCGCATGCGATTGCTGGCCTGCCACATTTAGATGTCTGAAGGTTTGGGACCTCGTTAAGCTTAAATTAGTGTCTACATCATTAAAAACACCCTTTTTTTTTGCCAGGGAACCGCCAGTAAGAACCTGACACCGTACAGATGGAATGACATACTTTTAAGGCTTTAATGAATGTCCTGGTTGAATATCAGTTCTTTCTGTTTCGCTCCTTTTAAATGTTGTAAATATCTTGGCAAAGCTTTATTTTTTTATTTTTTTTTTTTAGAGCGCAACTTTTAGGCGCCTGTTTCCGCGTCTAGCGGCGTCGCCGTCGGCGTCGGCGTAACCGCTCGCTTTGCGTTATGGGACGCCACAGTTTCCCCGCTAAATTTAGCGGGGAAACCTAACCCGCTAAATTCAGCGGTGAAATGTTCCCGCTTAATTGAGCGGAAACATTTTCGCTAAATTTTCCGCTAAATGGGAGGCCAGGAGGAGAAAAGAAGGGGAGGGTACGGAGGGGGAGGAGACGCATACCCTCCCCTCCGTACCCTCCCCTTCTCCTTATCAAGAGCTGCGCTCTAATTTCGCATTACATAGAAATATAAACATCTTTCACTTTCTGTTTTGGGGCTTATCAACTTCATTCATGGTGGCATAGAAGAAGCCCGTGCACGTGGCCTATGCGACAACGGCATGAGGCAGAAAACGCAGACAGCTCACAAAGAAAGGTAGGAAAATTCCAGGAATACAATGTGATCTACTCCAGTTTGGTTGCTGGTATAATTATTTTTCTTTTATACCATGGACGCCGAGAAACACAAGGTTTACATTATTCCCCCTTCTGCTCCTCCCCTTTATGAAGTTCATTCCTAAGGGATGACCAAAAATAATTATTAAAATATATATATATATATATATTTTACAAAATACTTATTATATGAATGTATCTAATATTAACGCTATCAGACTCCACGACAGATTATAGCAGCTAATGCAACATAATGTTCCAATATCAAAATACCTATACAAATAATAAATATCGTCTTTCGCGCATATAGATATAGGCAGTTCGCCACTCAACAATTTATGCTGACGTAACGGATTCAATGGTGTGAAAAAAATTCCTCTCTGGTATAGTCCGAATATACATATATATTAATCTATTTGTACTATCATAGTAAACATGTGTATTTCTCAATTTCTGCTGACTTGTACTTGCTTTTAAAAAAGAATCCTACCTATTTTCGTGCATCTTAAATGCGTTAATTAAAATTTAAAGCGAACACAAATTTCAGGCAGTCTACTTTTGCGAGATAAGCAATGGCCATGACCATGGACGTGTAAGATGGGAATAAAGCAAATGTAACGGTACTTCTGAAATTGCCGCTGCACCTCATGCTCACGCGCTGTTCGCGTTTGTCACTTCGAAGCGATGGTATATTGTTGACTTGGCCAGATTTTACGTAGAGGCCAATTATATTGCACACTATGACAAAAACACAAAAAGGTTTGGACTGGCGAAGCATATTTGCCGTCATACCTTCTGCTTAGTGATCTCTCGCGAGGGATCTTTCAAACGGAAACTTTCTCCTGATTCCTGATCCTTGCTGTAAGGTTTTTCTTGTAACAAACTATGGGGACTCCTTTGTTTGCCTCGCTGTCTACGGTGCTCTATTCAGATATTGTTTACTAACATATGACCTATTCTGTTTGTTTTACATCAATATGACCACGAACCTCGAAAATGGTGCAACCCATAGAATTCCCCGCGTTTTTTCCCGCCAATTTACTTTCTTTTTGTGGTTTGCAAGCGATAGAGAGTGACAACCGAAGTTAAACTATCTGTAATCCAGGATGATTGACAAAAAACCTCAATATATCATGTGTCCAGTCAGTAAGCAAAGGCTTTGACTTCTCCAATTGTTTTATAACTTTTGTCTTTACGTCTGTATCTGGAGACAGAACCTTTCTTTTTTTTATATATATACGCTGCATCCATCTTCGATGCGCCGAGCGCTGCTGCTATAGAGCCTTCTTTCCACTCGCTCACGCACAATGGCGACGTAAATATATATTTAAAAAAAATCAAACAGCAAAAGGAGGGAGTTGAGATGGTCCTTGGTGATTCATCTCGGCCACTGCTACGCTGCTTCGATCGACCCGTTACTGTCTGCTGCCTGCATCGCAAGGCAAAACCCTCTCATTCAGTGAAGAATATCCTCGACTCGAGGGCGCACGAGGTTCTAGAGACCCCGAGAACAATTTCCCTCTCTCTTCTTTTCTCTCTCTCTCTCTCTCTTTAGGCTCCTCTTTTTTTTGAGAACCTCGATTAGTCGTTTTTTTATTATTTATTAATCGTGTAGAACGATACTGTGTGCCTTGAAAGCGAGAGCAACCTCTATCATTAGCTTGTCTGACTTCTTGTTTGATATGCGTTCGGCTGGAACTATAGGAGTCGGGTGGACCGCGATTTCCCGGTTTTAATAGTTAGGCGGTCCGGAGCGAATGAGACAGGCCATTTTATGGTCTGAAAGTTTGACGCTTTGTTCGCTAACGTGCATTTATTTTGGAGCCAACACTTAACGGAAAAGGCAATGGAAGAGATATGTCACATTGAGAGTACACGGTGGGAATACAACGAGAAAAGTGTAAAAGATCAAAGAGGGAGGGGAGACATAGATTTGGATTTAGAAAGAGGTGTTGGGGTTTCATTATTTTCGATATGATAAACGTTGTTCAAAACGCATTCCTCACCAGTATGAAATTGCAAGGCAAAGGAGTGTAGGGGAGAATGTTTGACGCCGACATGACAACTGCGTGCATGGGAGGAAGATGATAAAGCGTCAAAAAGTTCAACGTAGCGGCATTAATGTGGAACCTTGGATAATATTCAAAAACGTGAAAGGGTGGCATTATAAATATGCTACTTCGGTATGATTCTGTTGATTGACATTCTGAAATGAGATTCCAAATTAAACTTGACTTCCCACGTCGGACTGACAAAAAGTAAGAGACATACCGCCGAATTCAGAAACCTCGCTCAAACTACACTCAAACTGAAAGGCCCCTCCACTTCCTCGAGGAAGGCGCAAGGGCCGGCGCTGGCCAATCGCGAGGACGGATCCGCCGTCGCGATTGGCCAGCGCCGGCCCTTGAGCCTTCCTCGAGGAAGTGGAGGGGCCTTTCAGTTTGAGTGTAGTTTGAGTGAGGTTTCTGAATTCGGTGGTTAAGCTCGATTTCTAAGAGAAAGATTACTTCAAATTCCTAGTACACAATCGAAACACTATTTCTTTGTTGTACTATGAAGGAAGAAAACATTGTGGCTGATAAAATGAAGGTAAGTTATTTTCGATGCCTACAGTTCTGTTCCCTGAAACCGTATACCATGACAAAAAATTCGGTAATTACGACAAAAAACAAAACAAAGAACTTCTGGAATATAAAATCAATCCTAGTTACGAAAGAAGTATTTTTCAATCCCGTATTGGGACGAAAAAGGACGTCCTGTGGTTATTATTTTTTTTTCTCACTTTGGAGTCAAACACACTGCAGCTGATTCTTTGGTTTCAGGCTGCGAGCTGATAGAGTATCGCTTCTGAGGACGGCACAAAGGAAGACGACGGGGTGGCATTCCGCTCGCACAATCGCTGCCCGTGTTTTCTGTCACGGCGTGTCGGCAGATACGTTCCGACTTAGCTTGCGTGACAAAAGGCCCGCGGCGGAGCATATTTCTTTCCTTTCTTTGATCTTTCTCATTTTGAGTCTTTCACTGAGTTTGGTTTCAGTTCCGTTCTTTCACTTCATTCCACCTTTTGTTGAGCTCGGTAGTGGCGACGCTTGCAACGTTGATGTCGGCGCACACGAGTGAAAAATAGAACCCACTTTCTTTTCTTTTTTCTTCTTTTTATTTTAGTTGTCATCCACATGCCGGCTCGTTTTGTCCTTAAAATTGTGAATAATAGTTCAATATCAGTAGCAGTATCCTCTGGAATTAATTCGTTGCCTTTTTTTCTTCGACATTCCGTCCACTATCCAACTATAGATTGAATATAATTAGTGACAGGATGAAAATGGAAAGCAGGTCTTTCAGTTGTTTCACCCATTGAGTTATTATAATGTACGCTAGAGGTTTAACCGCCGCTGGTGTGTGCTTTCAAATTGAAAGAGACTGCAACCAGTATGAAATGGACTTCCGGTAATGCATTATTATGCAAACAAGTGAGTGTATTTTCACCCTGCGCTTGACTGTAAGCGCAGATATCACGAATTATTGTGATAGTTGGCAGCCACGCAGATGAAAATATCGGTGAGTTACTGTGTTTTTTATATTAGCGACATTAAGAACGGTATTAAAATGGTTTAATATATTTATTTATGTACACTGTCCGATATTGTTAGCGCCAACAGGGCATCGGCGCTTTTCTGCGGGGGGGGGGGGGGGGGGGGGGTTCACGTACCAAAACAACGAAGATCATCTCGAAAATCAAGAGACATCAAGAACGACGCACTAACACTTGTTTAGTAAGTCATTTGCTGTACATTCATACGATCAAAAGAAAGTCAAGTAACGAGTGCGATTTGTAATAAATAACATTCGATTTATTCACACTGCTGCTCACGTGTTGGTGGAAAAGTAAGTTTTGTTCCAGCGCCCAAAACTTATATCGGCATGCTCGAAAACTTTTAAACTGGGTAAAAACCAGAAAGCTCCAACCGCTCGATAAAGGCAGCGCAATATTAATAAGAAAAACACCTTTTATAGTGCGCTTACTTTAATTGTTTTACGCGTTTTAACCGCTCCTAAATGACGGTCATTTTAATGAAATACAGATATCGCATATTATAAATATTAGCGTCATCGGGATGTCGACGCTCCTTGAACAAGTCCTACGTTCTTTTAGATTGTTATTCCTGTTTAGATTCACTGCTACTCTATACACTCTTGATGTAAAACATGGGACAGGACCCCGGGATTGTGGGAAGCTAAACATCCCTCACTGACCGTAAAAATTCTATAACTAAAGCAATTTTATTAGAATAAGATTAATAAAGTCACCTACTATTCGATATAACCCAAATAACAAAGGTAATTCTTGTTGTTCTCGGGCGAAGAGACAAAATACACGCGCGTATTCCCGTACCAATGCACATGAGCAGCGCAAAAGTGTACTTACTAGTTGCAGTGTGCTTCAATTTGAAACCGGAAGTTCCATAGCCACTAGCGCCAGTTTACCTCCTAACGCACATTATAATAACTCTACGTTCTTACCTTCAGCACGGGCTTCCTCTATTCGATAGTACTTTTGCGTGTAGGGAGCTTCGAGCGTGCACGCGCAGTCTAAGCACGATGGAGGGCAAAGAGCGCGTGCTGGAGGCAGGGCACCTCGAAGAGGCCCCCTGCGGTTCTCGTTCTGCCAGTTAGTATACACCATTCTAATTTTGTTTCTTTCAAAACCACGGCCCAGCGTGGGGGTCTCACAGCTCAGCTGGCGCATGTTCGTCGACGGAAAACGAACAAGAAACGGGCCATACGCAAATACATTGAAAATGGCACCAGCCAGAAGCCTTTTTTTTAAATGGTCTATATAGCACCCCCCGACGTCCAGGGCTGTACTATCGCACATCGCGTTTGCGCCACGCGACCGGCCGCGCTATTATTCAATTCGAGTTCATATCTCTGACAGTTGGTTGGTTCCACAGCACGTAGGTTCGTGCAGGCGATATGTGTGCTTGATAAAGGAGCTCTCGTTTCTTGTAGCCAGGATGATTTCGGGCTTTGGTATGGTCGCTCATCTGTTGTACTTTCCATGTCGTTTAAGAAGCAAGGTCGTTTGAAAAGCGTAATACATAAAAAAAGCAGAATATATGGCCGGGTAGGACCTCAACCTATAGCATAGGATCAATGACTGCGTAAATCCTACCTCTAGCATCGTATTCCACTTGAAAACAGGCATTCCATTCGCTATATGTTTAGTCAATTGTTCTTCGTACTGTTTTTGAAAGCGTTTTCTTTTCGCAATTTATATATACGTTTTATATTTAATTTTATTTTAACAGCCGTCGCACGAGTATTAATTGATTTTTGTTAAGTTTTTCTTTATCGTAACTTTAATGAAGATATAATTAGCGAACAACCTTCAGCAGCAAAACATTTCATCAACAGGTATCGGGCTCTTAATAATAATAATAATAATAATCAATCAATCAATCAATCAATGTTTATTAACGTGTCCAGGAACAACCAATCGGTCTTAGTGCTGGCACACTAAAAAAAATGAGCAAAAACACACACATACAAACACGCATACACACGAGTGCAGAAGGAGAACGTAGTTCTCCAGTCTGAGAATAAAAATATTAACAAGTATGAAAAACACTCAGATTAACAAGGGAAATCAAAAGCACAATAATAATAATAATAATAATAACAATAATAATAATAATAATAATAATAATAATAATAATAATAATATAATAATAATATTTTATTCCAGCATTTGATTTTTTTCATTATGTTAGACTCGGGTCTGTCGAAGCCAGGGTTGGCTTGTGTGACACGACCCAGCAATGATGCTAGCCAATGTGAGTGGTAGACGGGCGTTCTTGGTATGCTAATAGCAGTCACTTTAGAAGTTCAGAAATAGTTCACAAATGACAGTCAGTATAGATATATGAAATAGTTCACAAATGGCAGTCAGTATAGATGTTTGAAATAATACACAAATGGCAAAATAAGAAGCACAGAGATGATTGCTATAACTACACTATACCATCCTTCATGACAAAGTAATATTTAAACAGATGGATAAATCAATGTACACTTTCGAAAAGTAATAAAAAAAGTAAATGTTTGCAAAAAAAAAAAAAAAAAAAACCGGATATGTGTATACAGGCATGTTTCACACAAAGATGCACAGAGGCATATATATGTATACACAAATTTAGATCTACAGATGCGTTCACGGATACACAAATATACAGTACTCACAGCATAGACACGGATAAAGACAAAAACAAATGTCTATGTGGATTCAGCACCAACTGAAGAAACGTCCAAAGAGTTCGAAATGTTATTCGCAAAAAAAAAAAAATGCATACATGGTTTTTAGCACATTTTTTTCAGGTGCTTTTTTAAAGATCGTAGAGAATCGAGTTGATTAAAAACGTCTGGTAATTTGTTGAAGATGTCAGGCACGTAAAATGAACGTAGACTCTTTCCGTAGTTGGTGTATATTCGAGGAATTATAAAGCGTTCACTATTTCTTATAGAGCGCTGAACAAAATGAGGCGTTTTAAACGGGCTATTCCAATAATGCTTTAGGATGACACATCGTTGAAAAAGAGGAAGAAAACGCGGTAGGCCCACTGATGCGAATACGTCACCATCCTGTATTAATTTGGGATCATAGGCAACGTTTTTGGCGATGCTCTTGAGAATGACATCTATTTTTGTTCTCCAAAGAGCTGAACAGTTTGCGAAGATTGTAATTCCGTATCGCAGAGCTCCATACGCGGTAGCATTAACGACCATTTTTCTGACGGAGATGGGGAGGAAGGTTTTGATGAGATATAATAAACATGATATATTTCGTAGTCTCTTAGCCAAATAATCCAAGTGTGTATTCCATGTTAAATCGCTATCGAAATAAATGCCCAAGTATTTTACTGTATTTACGTATGGTATAGGCGTACAGCTGCAAGAGACACAAGACGATGAATGCAATATAAAAGGTATGTCTATGCATGTCCGCTTGAGTGGGTTACGGAAACAGACAAGTTTTGTTTTTTGCACATTCACAGATATTCGATTTGCTTCAAACCAGTTCATGACTCTTGTAGAATTTATTTGTAGCATGTTGATTGCACAGCGCAGGCTGATATGAGTAGATAGCAACAATGTGTCATCTGCATATTGGTAAACTGTACATCCTGATGTTGATCGGGCGAGATCGTTCACGTAAAGATTAAACAGCAAGGGGGACAGGACCGAGCCTTGTGGTACTCCCTTCTGTAGGCATACTTTGGCGCTTGTTTTGTTGCAAACCAATACTTGTTGCGATCTGTCAGTCAGGAAGTTTTGAAGCAACGAGAAAAATGGACCCCGAAATCCGTAATTGCAAAGTTTCTCCAGCAGTATTTGGTGATTGATAGAATCAAACGCTTTTGACACATCAAGAAAGAGTGCGCACGTAAACTGATTATTATCGAATGAGGTGTGTAAAGTATCAGACATATCCTCGAGTGCCGAGATGGTGCTGCGGCCTGCGATAAAGCCGTATTGATTAGGTGATAGAATATTGTATTTGTCAAGGAAGGCGCTCATTGTTTTAAAAATATGTTTTTCGAGAACCAATGCCAAACAAGGAAGAATAGATATGGGACGATAGTTTTTTACAATGTCACGTGCACCATTTTTATAAAGAGGTCTGACAATTGCGCTTTTGAAATTTTTGGGGAAAACTCCGGTGTCTATAATTCCGTTTAGTATGTGGAGGAGAACACGTTTTAAGACATTAAAATTGCGAAGCAAGTCGGTAAGTTTAATATTATCTATACCAGGAGACTTATGAGGCCTAAAGCTAAACAACAACATATGAAGATCTTGTTCAGTCATGTTTGGGAGAAAGGCAGAATTTGGGCAGGGTTTTTCCAGATTTACCGCCGAAACATTTACATCTTCAGATATGCCGGAGACTGAAGCAAAAAAACTATTGAAATTATCCGCCACAGAAAGCATATTGGAATTAAAGTTTTTTTCAATAACCTCATCGATAGAGTTCCGCGTAGTGCCGCCTTTTACTTCATTTACAAGAGACCAGGTTTTTGCAATATTAGTACGTGCGTCGAAGAACTTACGTTGGTAATGTTTCCGTTTCGCATAGCGTATGAGAGCGGTTACCCGATTTCTCTGGCTTGCGTATGGTATAGGCATGGTATGGTATAGGCAATAATAATAATAATAATAATAATAATAATAATAATAATAATAATAATAATAATAATAAATTTTTATTGGAACACGCATTTAACAAGGCAGATACACGGGCCTGTGAAAGCCAGAAGCGGCTTGTGGGACAGCACCCTACAATTCATGCTTTAAAGAGTCCCCACAAACAAGAAGTTCACAGCTCAAATTCAATTACAGATGCAGAACAATGTAGGTGATGATGGTCATTCCAACATATGCAAACAGAAACATGCAGTCACAACTTCTCCCTAATACCTTGAAGTGATTCTTTCAATTTTTTTAAAGAGTCCACAGCATAGATATCATCTGGTAAATTGTTGAAAATAAATGGAACGTAAAAATTTCGCACTCTTTTTCCGTACTTTGTTTCTACGAAAGGCACTTCAAACCGCTCAACACGCCGAAGAGGTCTACATAAGACACGAGGTACCTTAAAAGTATCGCTCCAGAAGTATTTTAGAACAACCGTTTGTACAAGTAAAGGATAAAAAAAAGGCAAACCCAAGCATGTTAGCATTTCTTCTTCAGTTTGTGACGTTGCACCGTACATTATGCTTTTAAATATTCCTTTTAAAACTGAGTCAATTTTTTTACCCCATAGTTCTGGGCTGTGACGAAAAATAGTTATTCCGTAGCGTAATACACTGTATGCTAAAGCGTGAGTTATTGTCTTTTTGGTTGAAATGGGTATTAGAGATTTGGCATTATACAGAAAACAGGATACTTTTCGCAGTTTTCTACAAATTTGGGATAAATGGGCTTTCCACGACAAGTCACTCTCAAATTGTATTCCTAGATAGTTAACTTGATCAACATAAGACACAGGACGACAGTCGCAAGGTGTACACCGAGATGTATGCATATAAAGTGGATAATCGGTAGTTATAAGTTTAAGTGGGTTATGAAAGCAAACAAGCTTAGTTTTATGTATATTGATCGTGAGACAATTAGCTCTAAACCAATCATGTAGGTGACAAGTGTCGTCTTGGAGTAAAGTGATTCCTGCAACATAATCGAGGTGTTGCGACAGCAATACCGTGTCATCAGCGTATTGAAATAATTTGCATGAGGAAACTGCCCTGGACATATCGTTTACAAAGATGTTAAAAAGGAGAGGTGACAAAACGGATCCCTGAGGAACCCCAGCTTTTAAGCTAACTTTTGAGCCTCGGATATTCGCTATGGAAACTAGTTGTGTCCTTCCCGACAAAATGTTCTGAAGTAGTGAAAGGAATGGGCCGCGGAATCCAATGTTTTGCAATTTAGCTAGTAAAATATTATGACTCACGGTATCGAATGCCTTTGCCACATCAATAAAAAGTGCGCAAGCAACCTGATGCTTCTCAAAGGTATGATTCAATTCATCAGCAAAATCTTCTAGAAGTGGCTAGAAGGAATAATAATAATAATAATAATAGTCCCTTGATTCTTTCCAAGAAAAACAATATTGAAAAGTTGACAAGGGGAAAAAAAGCCGTGAAAAACAGCTTGACGAGCCCCGAGCCACCTAAACGTGCAGTCGCGATGCAGGCACCAAAATAAACTATACGAAAATAAAATAAGACATGTGCACTACATGTATCAAAAACAAGTTACAAGACAGAACTCACTATCTTGTTGAGAAGATAATAATCTCGAATTTTCTTCTGAAAGTAAAACAATGAGAGTCGCAAAGATAGCACGGCTCACTGCAGTAGAGTAGGAACGTAACAGGTACTTCTGAAGTAACCATTCAATTACTTTTGTTCTGCTGCAATCACCTTCTCCGAGCGCACGCTTGGTTATTAAAATATTGCGACTCTATTGAATTACTCTTGAGCTAACACTTAAGAGCGTGCTCACAAGGGACGTACGCCTCCAACCTTTCCTGCTTCCTGGATTAACTAGGAGCTCTCGCTCCTGTCTCCTCCTAATCCTGCCCTTCCCCTTTTGTTTTAAAAGAGTGTTTGAGTGAACGACTCCCCAGCGCTCTTTTCCTACTTTCTCGTCTCAACTACGATATCCGGTAGATGAATTATGAAAGGAGTAAAACACGACCAACGGAATCAATCATTGGTCATACACTGTACAGTTTTCCCTGCTTGTCAATATTCTGATGCCGTTGTTTTAAATAAAGTAGCGTTTCTGCCCCTTCCGCCCCCCCCCCCCCTTTCCTAAAAAATGTTAAATTCGTGGAACCGAACTGCTGTCCTCTCATTGCCACGCGCATGCGCTGGTTGAGGGACGATGCGCTCACTTGAGGCGCCGCCGTCTTCACAGTGACTCGCAAGAGCAGAAAGCTGTACAGTAACGGTGATCCACGTGTCGCGTCTGACCGTGCTCGATGTGCGAAAGATGTGTCAGAGAAGAGAGAGCGACGTTTCGTTAGGAATTGAGAAGCAATCCTTCATAGAAGAGAAGCGGCAATGATTCGACGTAGTCTGTAGCGATGCACCGCAGAAACGCAATCCCGATTTCAGTTTCTTCACATATGATTACGTTCACTAATTTTATCGTTGATTACCCTCAAACATATTCGCAGCTTACTCCACTCAACAGTGGGAGATTCAGCCCTTCTATTCTGGATTAATCTATATATAGTCAATTTCTTATTTCAGAGGAAAGACGCGTTAAGCTATCCGGCAGTGCAGGAATGCGTTGTGAAACATGAGTGTGTGCGAGTAAACACTTCCTAGAAGGATTATGTAGGGTTAGGTCTGGCCGCCTTTCGAACGTTGCGGGCGCTTTCACTGAGATGCTGCTTGGTGGCTTGGTTGCAGAACATGCCGACGACTTCCCATTCTGCGTGGCTGTGGGTATCGTAACGACGCCTATCTTGAGACCCCATTCTCCCAGTCGGTAGTTATTGAGAATTCCCCCAGGGTTGGCTACGAGGGATCGGTGCTTGCGACCTGAAAGCGATAAGGCTCCCGAATTCCGAGCCCGGGGTTGCAGCGCGGTACGCAGGAGGATGGAAGCTGTTCTAGGTGCGGGGGACAGGCCGGGGGGGGGGGGGGGGGGGGGGGGGCTGCCAAGACTTGTTTGTTTAGCTTGCATGCGAAGTAAGCGGCGTTCGTTTCGCAGTGGGGAGTGGTGGCGGGAACACATGTTCGAAAAACAGTGCGCATAGCGCACAAATTTTAGAACATGAAAATTAGTTTCACGCCATTAGCCGAGAAGCGAACCGCGGGATAGCATTTATCGTGCAAAAATCTTAATTATGCTTTTAACAAAACCTTCTATTTTACGGTTTCTCGAAGGCACCTTACGGAAGTTTCGCGTTGTCTGAATTCGGTGCGATTCTCGGTTGATTTATTGCACTTGTGTTCCAACCTTTACGATTAAAAAGGAACGATACGGTGAACAAAATAGGTTTATGCGTATTTATACGGAGCCCACGGAGGTTGGAATTTATTTCTATATTATTTTAGAGTCATGTCATTGCTCCGATGATGATTCACGGAGACAATGTAGATACAAAGTCCTGTCTGGTTCATATGAACCACTCCGTTCACTCCCTGCCCAATTGTTCATAAAGTGAATTCATTCAGGACAACGAGACAGAATGCATGCATTTACCCAGTTCGTGCCGGAAATTTCGGTATATATCACAGAGTGTGCATTGCGTAATAAAGGAATCTATATTAACACGAAATCACTAACACAAACACCCACTAAGTCGCCTTAACTGCACATATTTTTTTCAAAGCCCATCGGTCAACGTTAATGATTTTCAGGTTTATCTTCATAGAGTACTCACATTTGTGAAACACGCAGTGTTTGGCAGTATATAAAGAATAGAAAACGAGCATACTAAGATATAATTTGGATTAGTGCTCTTTATTGCATTCCCCGGTGCGTGCGTGCAAGAAGTCCACTTTAAGGCGCTGAAAGGTGCTGCCATATAGTAGAGACGGAGATGATGTGCGACGCCGAAATCCTTTGTTACCAAGGTGCTTGCAAGACTGGGGGGCTAAGCTCGCCTCCGGCGGGAATCTCTCCGATGACACGTCACGAGGGAGGGGAGGAGCTTCTTTTGACTCCTCCCCGGCGAGTTTCCCACTCCCCCTCTTACATTTCCGACCCCCCCGGCGGCGGCGAGTTCCCCAGCGGAGCTCCGATTTTTCCCTACGCTCCGCAGTGAAGGGTTCTTATTTTATTTAAATTAGGGGATCGGTGGCCGGCTGGGCTAGCGCACACCAGCTCGGAGCACGTCGAGCGAAAGGTCCGTTGCAGAACCCAGGATGCTGGGTTCAATCCCCACCCCTGCCCGTTTCGATGTTGATGAGCATCGTACCGGCGTGCAGTCGTGTAACACTACTGCGGGATGGACGTTAAGACCCCAGGCTAGCGGTTGTACGGCACTGCATGGCTAAATTTCTCATCTACAGCTGGGAGAATCTTCTCCGTTGAGGCAGACCAAGTTTTAGGCAGTACAAACATACATATAGCCCAATTTGTTTTATTTAAATCGTAAATGACAAATAAGAATAGGTAACAGCAGGGATGTAATTATACAAACATTGCTTGGATGTGGGCTAGTTGACTAGACATTGTGATAGTTTGCTGCGCCACGTAGATGCAAGAATAACGCTCTCGATAAAGATATAAACTAAAGCAGAGTATAGACGAAAAACAACATACAGGAATGGCGCAGACTAACAACTGTGTAATTTCTTCCTCATCTCATCACACAGCCACAATATTTTTTTTTTTTTCAGAATAGGGTGCACGTGGAGCGAAAGCTCGCGCTGCAGAACCCAGGATCGTGGATTCACCCCCACCCCTGCCCTTTTCGATGTTGATGAGCATCGTACCGGCATGCGGTCGTGTATCACTGCTACTTGGTGCACGTTAAAGACCCTAGGCTAGCAGTCATACTGCACTGGCTAAATTGCTTATCTACAGTAGGTGACAATGTCGCAATGTTCTGGCATGTTCTCCTGCTGTATAAACAACTAACGGCCAATTTGTTTGTCAATATACGGTGTGGAAGAAGATAGATGAGAAAGAAATTACACAGTTGTTAGTCTGCGCCATTTATGTATATTGCTTTTGTTCTATCATCTGTTTTATTTTGAATTTTATCAAGTGCGTTTATCTTGCATCTACGCAGCACAGCAACCCATCAACATAATTGTAAAAGCCTGTAGGTAATGGTAAATTGCGTTCCTGGTTGCAGATTGCCGTAAAAACACATTTGTTTCTAGGATTCACTTTGTAGAATTTGGATGTAGGATTCACGAAGGGGGCGACGGTTCATTCACGGCTCCATCACCTCAAGCCCGGTTCGCCACGCAGTCCATCGCACAGCCACCTTACCGCGTCTTTCGACAGGCGATAGTGTTCTTGAAAATGAACGTCGTCCATGTCAAACACATTGGCGTGGTTTAAATACCTACGCCGACGGCAAAACACGAACGAAAACGCTGCCATTTTGGACGCTTCTCCCTGATCTCGCGCCCAACTCGCCCAAACTCGCCTAGGTCGGAGCCGGCAAGCTTTTCCCATCCGCGGCGGCTTCTGCCACGTCACAATGACGTCACCGCATCTCGCCGCGAGTTCCGAATATGCAACTCTCCGACCGTCTCAAACCCTCCGTTTTACGTCACGATCTGGGGAGTGTCGGCGCGTGTCGTCGTGCACGGCGCCGACCAATCGCGGCGGTCGGCGAGTTTGGCAGAGAACTCGCCTCGATCTCGCCGCGCCGAGCTTAGCCCCCCTGGTAAACGCAAGAGGGAGGTGTATCGGCAATTGGCTAGCAACATCATCGTCTGCAGGTGCGTAGGCACCAGGCAGCACGCGCCAATAAATGGAACGTCGGCCTAGGGCTCGGACGTCGAGACGTGTCAGTAATCATGCCTGTCTTTTCTTTGTGCTAATCTCCCACCGTTACATGGTGTCAGAAGTGGCTCGAAAATCTTCCACTTTGAGGTGAGCGAAACGTGAGATTCGGCATGGCTGAGCTGAAACCACCAGAAGGACTCCGGCTATCGGAAGATACGGCCGAGAACTGGAAACGCTTCAAGCAACGAATGGAACTGTACTTCGTAGCCACAGCGACTAAGGAACCGAGAACGAAGCAGCAGAAGGCTGCGATTTTCCTCCGTGTAGCCGGGGAGGAAGCGATTGACGTGTTCAATACGTTCCAGTTGACAGCCGACGAAAAAGAAGACTACGATGTGCTAGTGCAGCAGTTCGAGGACTACTGTCTCCCGAGGGTCAACGAGACCTACGAGCGATACGTATTCAGGACCAGAGTGCAGGAGCCTGGGGAAGCCTTCGAGCTCTTCTTCCGTGACCTGCAGCTCAAGGCAAGGACTTGCAAATTCGGGGACTTGTCGGAATCGATGCTGCGCGACCAGATCGTTTACGGCACCGCCAGCAAGAAACTGCGGGAAAGACTCCTGCGTGAAAAAGACCTCACCCTGAGTAAGGCTGTAGATTTCAGCAAATCCGCAGAAATCTCGGAGCGCCAAAACAAGACATTCGAGCACGTGGAAGAAACCGTTGACCCCGCAGCTAGCAGAAAGAAATGCAAGTATTGCAGCTATGTTCACGAGCGCCGCTTGTGCCCAGCATTTGGTAAGGCATGCAAGAAATGCGGCAAAAAGAACCACTTCACTAAAGTCTGCAATAGCGCAAAAAAGACCGTGGACAACGTGATCAACCAAACAACGGGTTCTCGCACGGACACCGACGATTTTGACATTCTGTCAGTCAACGGAGAAAGAGGAAAAGAAAAGCGCGACTGGATGGTCACCGCGAAGATAGGCAGTCACGAAGCCCGTCTGAAGGTCGACACTGGAGCACAAGCAAATTTGCTGCCCCTGTCTATGTACAAAAGACTTCGTCTGTCAACGCCGCTTGAGCCGAGTTCCACAACCCTGCGGTCCTACGGCGGAGCGACGCTTGAACACATGGGAAAAGTGTGTCTCGACGTTCAGATACACGGACAAAGGGGTCGGTTGAACTTCTTTATTATGAAGAAAGGAAGGCAAGCCCTTCTTGGCCTTGAGGCCTGCGAGAAATTTGGCTTGGTCAACAGAGTCGATTTCATAGAAAACAAGAGTGACCTGGTGCAGCAATTGACATCCGAATTCCCGGGTTTGTTCAAGGGGCTGGGAAAAACCAAGACTGAATACAGGATGGTGCTCAAAGACGATGCACAACCGGTAGTAATACCGGCCCGACGTGTCGCTCATGCTCTCCGGGGCCCCTTGAAAGCAGAGCTCGACAGGATGGTTGCAGACGGCATCATCGCGAAAGTTCAGGAGCCGACCGATTGGGTGAGCCCTCTGGTTGTGGTTAGAAAGAAAACGGGGAAGATTCGTGTTTGTATGGATCCTAAGCACGTAAATGCCGCCTTGAAAAGGGAACATTTTCAGTTGCCGCGAAGGGAGGACATTGAAGCAGAGCTAGCTGACGCGAAATATTTCAGCAAGCTAGATGCCAACAACGGGTTTCATCAAATCCCGCTTGACAATTACACATCCCAGATATGCAGGTTCGCAACCCCCTTTGGCCGCTATCGTTATTTAAGGCTTCCTTTCGGCATCGCTTCAGCGCCTGAAGTTTTTCAGAAAACCATGAGCCAAATATTTGACGATCTTCCAGGCGTCAGAGCTTACATTGACGACGTTCTGGTTTGGGGAACTTCACGCGAAGAACATGATTTGCGGCTAAGAGCAGCATTGAGGGCACCCCAGTTAAGTGGCATCACTCTAAACGCTGAGAAATGCACGTTTGGAGTAGACGAGATACGGTACTTAGGGGACAAGATCAGCGGGAGCGGAATCAAGCCGGACCCCGAGCTAGTACAACGTCTTCGCGAGATGCCACTGCCGATGTTCAAAAAGGAGGTCCAACGCCTGTTAGGAGCCGTAAACTACTTTGGCAAGTTGCTTCCTAATTTGTCATCAAAGACAGCCATGCTTAGAGACTTGATTAAGGAAGACTCACTATTCGAATGGAGCGATGTCCACACGCGTGAGTGGTGTTCACTTCAGCAAATGTTAACAGAAGGTCCAGTTCTAGCCATTTTTGATCCCTCAAAGCCAATTAAACTGTCAACGGATGCATCAAAAGGTGCTCTAGGAGTTGCTCTGATTCAACAGCACGGAAAAGAATGGCGTCCAGTAGGCTACGCGTCACGGGTGCTGACAGACAGTGAGGGCAGGTATTCACAGATTGAAAAGGAAAATCTAGGCATAGTATTTGGATGCGAAAAATTCCACGACTTCGTGTATGGCCAATCCATCACGATCGAAACAGACCACCGCCCGTTACTAGCTATTGCACAAAAAGCTATTGGTGATATGCCACCACGGCTCCAGAAACTATTTTTGCGTCTAATGCGGTACGAATTTACGTTACAGTTCGTCCCGGGCAAGCAACTGATACTGGCGGATGCACTGTCTCGCATAAGGACCGGGAGCAGCGCTTCAACTACTGACGATGTCGACGTCCACGCAACAGGTGTTCTGTCCACCCTAGTGAGTGACAAGACCAAAGCACGTCTTGTCAAAGAAACAGCACAAGACAGGGAACTCCAAGACGTCATCCATGGCCTGATGAGAAAGGCGCCACAGCAAGGCAAGTTTAAGCCGTTCCGGTCGGAGCTCTCCGTCATTGACGGTATACTACTCAAGGGCTTTAAAGTAGTCATACCACGAAGCTTAAGACTAGAGATGTTACAGCGCGTGCATTGCGGGCACCTAGGACTGGGAAAATGTCAATCTCGCGCAAGACAATTAATGTTCTGGCCAGGAATGACCGCAGACATAACTGCGTGGATCAGCAAGTGTTCCACCTGCAAACACTTTACATATCGTCATCCCGATGAACCGCTGTTGCTCCGAGAGACGCCCAGGCAGCCCTGGGCAAGAGTTGGAGCAGACCTTTGTCATTTTGCGGGAAAGAACTATCTGGTCATCTATGACTCTTATTCAAATTTTTCGGAAGTTGCGTAACTGCAGGACACGACGTCAAGAACGGTCATCAGCACCGTGGAAAGCATTTTCTCTAGACATGGAATACCCATTCAAGTATGCACGGATGGTGGACAACAGTTCGCGGCTCGGGACTTTTCAGATTTCGCTGCACGATTCGATTTCGTTCATGTGACCTCCAGTCCATACTTACCCAGATCCAACGGCCTCGCCGAGAAAGGCGTTCAGGTGGTCAAGAGGCTCCTAAAAAAATGCGAACACTCCGGCGATGACTTTTGGCTGGGTCTCTTTAACTAGCGTGCGACGCCGCTCAAGTGTGGAACAGCTCCAGCAGAGCTACTGATGGGCCGCAGGCCCCGTACTCTTCTACCAGACTTTGCGACTCCCCCAGCACGTTCCGTACGCAAGCACACCCAGAACCTAAATCGCGGACACCAACTCGCCCCGTTAAAAGAAGGCGACAGTGTTAGAGTCAGAGGCGACAAAGCCTGGGACAGAAAAGCGCAAGTTGTGGGAGGCGAAGGCCCGCGGTCATATCGAATTCTCACAGATCAGGGACGAGAAATGCGCAGGAACCGCCAACACCTTTTGAAGACAGAAGAGGCGCTAAGCTTTCTCGATGAGTTCGACTCCAATGGGTATGACACGGCCGACGAAGGTGTGCCACCTTCCACGCCCTCACTGCCGGGACACAGGGGCACTGACAGTTTATCCACACCAACGGAGCAGGCGGCTCAAGGAAACAGTACGAGTAGCACCACCAGTCAGAATTCAACATCGCCACCATCGTCACCTTCGCTCAGGCGGTCGTCCCGACAAGTCTGCGCACCACAGCGCTTGACATATGACGAGAACTTTCAGCAAGTAGTGTGACTGACTCGCAGCAGACGAAGGACTGCGCAAATCTATGATATATTGAGCGTGTGTGTTGTTTTTTGTATTGTGTGTGTTTTTTTTTTTCTCAAGACAAAGAAAGGGGGATGTATCGGCAATTGGCTAGCAACATCATCGTCTGCAGGTGCGCAGGCACCAGGCAGCACGCGCCAATAAATGGAACGTCGGCCTGGGGCTCGGACGTCGAGACGTGTCAGCAATCATGCCTGTTTCCTCTTTGTGCTAATCTCCCTATATGGCAGCACCTTTCAGCGCCTTAAAGTGGACTTTTTCGACACACGGTGCGTGTGTCGAAAAAGTCCACTTTACGGCGCTAAAAGGTGCTGCCATATAGTAAAGACGGAGATGATGTGCGACGCCGAAATATTTTGTTACCAAGGGGCTTGCAAGACTGGTAAACGCAAGAGGGAGGTAGCCGCAGGTCAGCGTTGTTTTATCAAGGAGAAAAAAAGGCTGGTGAGGGGGGCACAAAGGAAGAAATGGTACTGGAAATAAAAAATTGTGAAGGAAAATGGACATAATACCTTTTAGTACTAGGATGCTAAAGCTGAAACACAAAAAAGAAGCGGAGAGAAAGAAAGGTGTATAGAAAAGAAGTCTAAAGAGTACATGAGATAGAATAAAAAAAAGACGAACCGGTAAAGCGGTGTTGTGATGTTATATCGGTGTTTGTATGTTCTCATATTGAGCGAACGTAACAATACAAAACTGTACATAAAAATACAACTTATGCCTTAGATCAACTGTTTTGATTGTGAGGTATTTCTTAATCTATAGAGAAAAAAAATATTACGAATTACTGTGAAGAATTTACAAGTGGGACAAGTGGCCACACTGCAACAAAGCCGAAGCTGAAATTACTACTCCTTTTCGAACTCCTTTGGAAAGATGTGTCTCACGAAGCCCCAGATCCAACAAATCCAGTGCTTCGCTTGTTTAGGGGCTCAAAAAATGCATTTATTAAAAAAAAAAAAAAACACTTTAATCAACACGCATTACTGCGAACAACGTCCAAAGCTGACTAGGGTTTTGTCCAGTTTAACGATCACAAACTTTTTGTTTGTTTCTGCGCCACCTCACGCGTGAGATGAAGAAAAATCCGCTTATATTTGAACTCATATTTGTTTGGTAGATGTTAGTATATTTGTTGCGAAATAAAGAACAATTATTTCTAACTTTTGCGCACCGAGAAACCGGTCCCCACAGTTTCACGTTCGAGCACCACATAATCTCATTTAGTGCCTCTGCATTCATAAAGAGATTGGAATTTAAATTATGCATCTGTCTTCACCTTCAAAAAAGCGACCAAGCAATAAACTAAGTTTTCATTTGATTAACGTTTCTACAAAGCATTCCCCCTTGAGCCTTCCTTTCTTAGAGCCCACGCCTACTTCTAGATTTGCTCCGTGCCGTGTCTCGCTTAAGCTCCTCCCGAATAGATGCGGGAGCCTCCGTTTTTGTCCAGGCTGCTTTCGGAGGCAGAGGCAGGTCGGCGCCAGGGGGTAATACGAGGCGCGTCCGGGCCAGCCTGCCTAAGCTGTCGTGTTTTCTTAACATCATGCACGGGGAATTCTCCTTTTAAGCTCCCCTAAACCGCTTTGGCCCGAAAGGTTTGTTGAACCCCTCGCACGACCTAAGCCATGATTTCGGTCCGATTCAAATGGGCCGGGGTCTGTGCGTGCGTGAAAGACGCCGCAGATGGTAATGCCGCTCCGTTAAGGCCAAATTAAAGCAGGAAGTGTTTTTGCTGTGTTTTTTGCGTTTTGACAGAGCCTCCTTATTTTAGATGTTTGTCCGTCCGGGCAGCGTATTCCGAAAAATCTTTTAGAGTAAAGGCCCGTTCACACACTTGTGACTTCTTAGAAACGAGTGCCTTATAACCTCTTATGGAACGCTGCCGCTATCTATGTTGTGACCCTGGAACTGCATTTCACTAGAGAAAAAAAAAATGATAAATGCGCGAAAGAAATAGGAAATACACACGACGGCCAAGTGTTTCACTGCTACCCGACAGGTGGCGTCAATGTGTCCTATCGTCTAACTCTCGTCGTAAGAGATTTTAAGAGGTTTCAAGGCACTCGGTACTAAAAAATCGCAAGTGTGTAAACGTGCCTTAAGTCAACGGTTATGGCCTGAATGTCCAACGAGACTGAATGTCTAATGAGCCTGAATGTCCTATCGGTTACGTGACAGGCAAGACGAAATGCACGACGAGACGAAAAATCCAATCGAGACGGAATGTCCATCGAGCCTGACTGTCCAACGAGTTTCAATGTCCAACGAGTCTGAATATCCAACGAGACGGTAGATCCAACGGATATGTAACGAAGCTTGCATAGCATTTACCGATTTTTTTTTCTCGAGTAGTTGATTGCTGGTAGATATGGCGGTCATTTCGGTACGTGGTTGTTCCGGTACCGGGCTTTTCGATGCACGGCTCTATTTGTGCGCCGCTAAGGTTGCGTTTGTGAAGTCCTCCGAATAAAATTGTCATCAAGCTCGTACAATCTGGCAGTTGAGCATATATAAGCGGTCTATACAATAACCGTGTTTGTTCATGCACCAAATAATTAAAAGAGAAAACCACGCAGGTATAGTTGTTTCCGCTCTTATAATAAGACCATTTTGAAGTCAACCACTAATTTTGCCCTTCAGTTATGCTTTATAAGGAATACAACGAGTGTAGAAAGTTGATCAAGTTGGTGATTCATAATGATTAAAAAGCGCGACATGATGACGGACACAGAAGGGAGACACAGACACAGCGCTACTTACAACTGAACTTTATTTCCGCTGCAGAGCGGTATATGTTACCGGCAACAACAAAAACATGTTATTAGGAAGATATAAAATACACACTGTAAAAATCTTTAAAAAACAACATAAGAAGGCAACAATTCCTGTATCACTCATCGGCACCCACCCAAAGCTAGTCATGCTTGGTCAAGAAACTGCTATTATTTTTCGGGTAACAATAAAGAGGGTGCGCTGACACATTGCAGTCCTAATCTATCAATTTCTCGGGCCTCGAGTATTTCCCTTGTGGTTTTGTTTCTGTTTTTGTTCAGTACTGTACAATCTGTGAAGATTGGAGTACAACCACAATCCCGGCAATGCACACCGAGGTGTCCTGATATGACGGCATCAACGTTGCAACGTTGTTACCTCAATCTCTCATTTAGGCAGCGACCAGTCTGCCCCACATAATGACATCCGCACGATAATGGCACAGAGTACACAACCTCTTCTGTACACTCAACAAAGCAAGTTTTGTGCTTTGTCATGGTCATGCCATACGTACATAAAGTGTCCCATAATCTGAAAAGAGTGGTCCTGCACGCAGGGGTTTACGTTATTTTTTCAGCACCTGTCAAGTTGGCTAGTTTATGTAAAAAAGTAAATTCCACCTCGAACATCATAAGCAGACCTGGCTACACGAAAAGGCTCAAAACTTGCTTTGTTGAGTGTACAGAAGAAGTTGTGTACTCCGTGCCATTATCGTGCGGGCGTCCTTATGTGGGGCAGACTTGTCACTGCTTAAATGAACGGTTGAGGGAACAGCGTTACAACGTTGATGCTGTCATAACAGGACACCTTGGTGGGCATTGCCGGGATTGTGGTTTTATTCCAATTTTCACAGATTGTACAGTACTAAAAAAAAAACAGAAACAAAACCACAAGGGAAATACTCGAGGCTCGAGAAATTGCTAGATTAGGGCTGCAAGGATTCAGCGCACCCTCTTTATCGTTATCCGAAAAAGAATTGCAGTTTCTTGATCAAGCATAACTAGTTTTGGGTGGGTGCCGATGAGTGATGCAGGAATTGTAGAGTTTTTATGTTGTTTCTTAAGATTTTTACAATGTGTAGTTTATATCGTCCTAACATGTCTGTGTTGTTTCCGGTAATATATACCGAGCTTCGGCGGAAATAAACTTCAGCTGTAAGTAGCGCTGTGTCTGTGTGTCCCTTCTCTGTCCGTCGTGTTGTCGCGCTTTTTAGTCATTAAGGAATAGGAAACGAAGGAGTAAGCATGAGACATTTCTGATCGGACTCTTTCGTTTTCAGAAACAGAAATTCAACTCTTATACCGAAACCGGAGATAAAGCACAACGTTCTTTTCATTAAGCCTTTGTTCGGGTGCAGTGCTAAAGTAGTGAGCTTTCGCCTAGATCTCAGAAAAACGATGTGAGGTTTTGTGCGGTTAGAATTTGTCCCGCGAGCTTTTGTCCTGGATTCGGCCCATTGAAGCACATCGCGACGATTAGTTTCGCGTGTATCGGCCACAATAGCAATTGCTGTCGCAGTGAAGAATGTGCTAAGCAACAAGTGCCTAACTTCAATAATTACTGCAAAACTTTTTAGGTGTTTCAGTTCTCTCGAATGCGCAACGACGACGCGTGAAATGTCTGTCAACGATGGCTTCGCTTCCGTCTTTTGCGCTCTGCTGTTTCTGGTCACACGACAGGCAGCAATCGCACAAAGGCAGCGGCTCGCCCGGGTACCACAACGAGGCTGCGATCGGAGTTCAACTACTTGAAACTTTTTCGCAGAGCCTCTGGGGCAATTTGAACGCTTTTGTTTTGTTCGGGAGAGCGAGAGGCATTGCAGAATTTTTCGGTAATAATTGCAGCCGAGAAAACGGGCCAAGCGACATTCGGCGGTTGAACCGAATTCGCACGGTGATTGCTAACACGACTGCTAGACAAATTCGCAGCCGGCAGAGATATTGGTGTGATCCGATTACATTACAAAAGAAGAAAGAGACAAAAAAATAAAGAAACACGTAAAACGATCTTCTCTTACATACGCACACACATGTGCCAGACACATTCAAATATTTACGAACAATTTAATGAGTCTCAACGATTGGCTGATCGATTCTTCAGCATGTTGATTATTCGGTGTTTTGACACTGTTGGTATTTAGTTGTTAATAACGTAAGGCTGCGCAAGTAGCCTTTCATCGTCGCTCAGTCTCCCGCACCCATACATTTGGCTTCACTGCCCCAAAAGATTGTCCCACCCTAGACGACTCCACCCTACAAAAATCACAGTCCACACGTGCTACAACACAGTACAGCAAGCGTGCACTCGCAAATGCGGCCAGCTAGAAAATAATAGCGCAAAACGTAGAAGCACAGCAGTAAACTTGCTTTATTCAGACTGCCGGTTGCACCGCGTTCCCAACGCAGTAGCGAACGGGGTTGCTTAAATATATAATACAATTGCACGCCTATATGGTAATGAAAATGAGCGGATCCTCTTCGTGGTGCCGATTCGAACGCCAGTCTGAATGCGCCTTTCGATTTTCTTATGTAAACGTGTACTTAGGTTATTGCCTGAAGAACGTCGCACGGGTTTTGTGACTAACATATATCATGAACTGTGAGTGTTTTTATGTAGAACGTACCATTGTTGGCAGCTCCCGGTAAGCGCCTACTGTTTTTGTTCTAAGTAATGCCTACTTTGTTATATGCAATCTCGCGGCTTTTAAATGTGACCACGAGGCACGTACATCACGAGAATTATTTCGAAAATTTCTGCCTTCCATTCGCTACCATCCTCCTTCCCGAAAAGTGACGCACCGGCCTCTCCTCACAGTTGGTCCCATGACCCCTTTCCTACGTGTTCTTTCGATGAGTTACGCGAGACAAAGTGTCGAACGAGTCTGAATATACAACGAGACGGAAGGTCTAAGCAAAAACAAAATGTCCAACGTGCCTGAACATCCACTATTGGATCTATCGTCTCGTTGGATATTCAGGCTCGTTTGACATTAAGACCCGGAATCTTAAGTCAACAGGCTGATTTCCGGATTGTGGATGGCGCGTTTTCATGAACGTCATGTTGCCTAGTTTACAGAGGTAGAGAGAAGAGGGAGGGGAGGTCAGACTGAGTTTAACATGCCTCAGATATTCACGCGGTAGTTTTTAGTTTGATTTAATATATTATAACGCTTATCGGGCAACCAAACCTGACTGCTGGCTAGAAAAACCTACCGTGCGAACCTTTAGGCGTGTTTACCATCTCGCCCTCCCCCCCCCCCCCCCCCCCCCCCCCTTCCTCTTGCAGCAGATTTGTGGCACGAATGAAAGCAATGCAATCAGTGTGCCGAAATTGATCTGTGGACTTATCAAGCTTTACCGAATATGCGTCGAGGCACCACTAAATATTGAAGCAATTGCCGTCAGGCGAAGTTAGCGTATCACGTGACAGCACAACTTGACACTCCGATGTCACGCTACGTGACCACAGGTCGCGTGATACCACTATTGGGTAATATGACGCAATGACACGGGACCACGTCGAGTGACGTCAGGTGACGTGACGTCAATTTTCCCGCTAAATTTAAGTTAGTGTGATTTTAGGGAATTAGGAAGAATTTATTTTATTTATTTCCCCGCTGATTAACAAAGAAATTCATATATTTTCCTCTTCCCTTCCTGAGTTGAATGTTAAATTTCTTCGATACAAAATAAGATGATTGCTCTTTAAATACTACATTCCGTGAATTACACTACTTCAAAGATAAAGGACGCTGTTAGTGTTTTTGTCAGGTATAGATTAATGATAAGGAATGTGACACTGACACCGGTGTACTAATATATGGAAATGTTTACCTGGTCGACATAATCGTCTTTTTATATCGATGGGCACTTCCAGATCGTGACAAAGGGAGAGTTTCTTGAACGGAGAAACCGTAGTAATGTTATTTCCCGCATCACACTTGGAGTAACCTGAATTCATTCTCATTACTGCCCGTTACAGGCAGGGCCACTTTCCTGCGGAGCACGACGACATCAAGTCGGCGGAGTTGCGGAGTGGTTTGACACTGACGCTGTGCACCCTTGGGCAAGATATGCCAGGATAGTGGGAATCGCGGCCAACTACTAGCAACCCACGGGCCAGTTATCAAAACCCGCAAAGACCACTTGATTGACCGTCTTCTGAGCGCTGCCATCTTTGTCTAGGGGCTGTGGAACGCGTTCTGCGCATGCGCAGTCGCTCTCTCCCGCGGAATAACGTCGCTCACACTTCGACAGCCCAGTGAGTCGTAAGTTTTCTCCTGCACTCTAAGAAATATTCCTTGTTGAAAGGTTCTTCTACGCCAAAAGAACTCTTTCAGCTCGTGAAAAACCGTTCAGCCTTAAAACTATCGCGCACTAGAAAGGCAGCTGTGCGACGAAGTAGTCTTTCGCATTAAAAAAAGGAGCTGAAAAGAACCTCTACAAGTATTTCACGGAAAGCCTTTTTAGGGGGTGCTTAAAAGAAGTTTTAAGAGTGCGAAATATAGGCAAGCTGGAGAACCCCTAAGAGCTATTTTACGACTGGATTTTTTTTTAGAGTGTCGGTTACAAGCGATGAATCGGTGATGGGACGCGCATTTGAAACAGCTGCACTTAAGTGTAAACCGCATGGAAGCGATTTGGCGGGCGACGAGACAAGCGACGGTGACCCGCTTCGCTGTCGCTCGGTCAATCTCGTGACGAGGCAAACCGCGTGAAAGCGGCAGGATCAAGTGACCAAGGCAATGAGCGACGTTTTCTATGAATTCAAAAAATCGAGCGCGCGACGAGCGGCACTGAGAAATCTCCATCGCTCGTCGCCGACTCTTGACGCTTATCTTGTCGCTCGCGAAATCGCATACATGCGGTTCGTCCTTTTGTGTTGGCACTCTCGTTGCAGAGGGTCTTTCACAGCACATTTCGAAGTGCTTTCCTTAACATACCACTCGCGTAGCATCGGGTCGTCTAAGAAAAAAGCTCTAAGGATTCTAGTAGCCATCCTACCAATAAGAACCCTAAAAGGGCACTCCAAGGAACAATTTAAGAAAGGGTCTATATTAGAACGCGGGGGGAAAGTGGTTTCAGAGGTTCCACTAAGATTCCTTATAAGGCTTGTTCTGGACAAATGTCAGCCCCCTACAGCGATTCAGGCGAACGAGATGGCAGCTTAGCCATCTGGCAGTCGGAAAGGGAATATTCTTAGTCACTCAGGGGCCCCTCAAGTAATGTTTCGTTCTCTATAGGAGGGCCGAATAGGCCAACAAGTTTTTCCTTCATTTTCCTGAATAAAACGAGAAGCATGAGCCTAGGTTGGATTTTTTTCATTTACTCACAAAAAGTTGTGAAGGATTTAATTACGTTTAATCTTTAAAACAAGAAGATGGTGCCACAGCCATTAAACCAAGGTTTTATAATCTAAACTTTGGGCCATTATTTAATTTCCTCCGTGCCTCAGGGTTTACATTATGATGTTTCCCAGCCAGCTCGCCTGTTTACTTTCGCTTCTTGCAAAACCAGGACATGTATATTTATTTTCATGTCCCTAACTGAATCGGACCTTTACTTTCCAATTTGCTATTTTGCTACCTGGAATGGGGAAAGCCAACAGCAAAATAAAAACAATTTTGTAAAAAAATCGAAAATCAATTTTGGCGAACATCTTTAATAGCAGACAATAAATTTCTGCATAATAAATTGAGGTATTGTTTCTCAATATGAGTATAATAGACTGCACGGGTTTAAACGTCGGGTTAAGCACGCACGCGAACTAAGTTGTTTTTGGACTGAAAACGAGGAGAGTGAGAGCAATCACAGAATGTGTACGGGTGATGTGATTGGTCCGAGTCCTTTTGGAACAGCAATACTAACTTTTGTAGCTTCATTTTTTATTCATACCATTGCAGACATTGTAAAGATTAATGTGTCGGCACGTCCAACTAAAAGGCAATGTCTACATCGCCTTCTCGCTTACGTGCAACCCTTAGCTCGCATCAATTGCACAGAAGGAGGGAGTCCCTCAAACACAAAACTATCGTTCAGTTGCGTGGAGAAGCACCAGGCAGGGTGAGAGGGTGAGTGAAGAAGGACAGCCCAAACTGCCGTGAATGGTTATTGTAGATACTGAACTTCACTGGGAATAATACTATAATATAGAGCCCATAAATTAAAGGTTCCTTCCAGTTCTAAAGGTTGTAACAAAACAGCAATTTATAATTCAGATAAAAAAACGAAACACTTGTTTTTTGATTATGAACATCAATTACATTTTCTATGTAGAACTTCATAACAAACACGACACGTGAACAGAAATTAAAAACAATCCCGCTGAGCTCTTTAATGGGGTTCCCGAGCTTCCATCCTCTGCTCCTGCCAACTTAGTTCTAGTTTACTCTTATCTATATCAAAGTGATAGCTAAAAAAATTAGTTGGCATAAATAAATAAAAAAAAAAAAACATACGAAAGAGCGCATATAGATGTTCTTGCAATACCGAAGTATCCTCGCTAACTCTCAATATGGAAAAAGGTACCGCCAGGATATCGTAGTCTATCATACATACGAGCCAATGTTGAATTCAAGAATTGTGTTGCGCCTCGCTCTGGAGGACTGCTTTCCTCTTAGCACGGTGGTGCGCTGCGGCGAAGGAAGACACGCAAAGTCGCGATGCTTATACTGCGGTTTTCGGTTCTCTGCAGTACACCGATGCGCGAGGAGAAGCTCACTCAATAAGACTAACTAATCCTCCAGCAGAACAGGCAACGAACACGGGAATTACTGCGAAACTTCCGAGTACTGTCAGCCATTCATACGAAATTGGATTGAATATTACTTTATTTCAGACGATGGGGGACAAATGTTTTGAGAATTCGCATAAGCATATCGTAACGGCCCGGACGAGCCTGAGCTATGATATGTTCAGTATCCTTATAGTGTAATTAAGTTTTGGCGCAACGTTGGCGCAAATTTCTCACATTTTGGTAAAACGTAGCAGGATGTAGCAGGGTAAGCACTTTGGCGCAGTTTGGCGCAAATGGCGCAGCAATCATATCACTGTTCTACTCGATTTATGGTTCCGCAAATGCTAGCGTGAGGTTATTAGGAGTTATCGATCGAGTGTTCGCTAAGTGTTTCTATACACTGAGTTAAGTGATTGTGCAGAACTCCGGTGGTCGGAAAGCACCTCCTGAGGTGTCCGATTTCAAAATGCCCTGTTGTTTTAGTGTGTTCTCCTCACGTGCAAAGAAACTTGAATGAAGAAGGCAGCAAAAGAAGGAAAACATGCGGGGTTCTTCGAGGTTCTCGTCACTTATTTGTGTATGTGTATTTCTTCTCGTAGAGGCAATGACTAAGCCGGCAACTCGGAAGATAGGGAACACCCTATAGACTTCTTAATATTCATAAGTTTTTTTAGGAATATATTTGTATTTATCGCTATAGTATTGCATTACAACGCAATACAGTGGCATGTTTATTCAAGTTGATGAAAGCGAGACTGGGACAAAAAAAAGCTATAAAACAGCTTGACGGGTTCCCGGTCCCCTTCAATAGCACACGAGCAGAGACTCGAGTGAATAATATATCAAGGTTTAACAAAACTAAGGCATAAACACGTATTAAAATTAGGCCTCTACATTTCGTAGTTGATGACTGATATAAAATTAGATTTAAAATGTCTCCCACCCTATAACTAAAAGAAAAAAAGATCAACAGTGAGGTTTTATATTCGGGTTTCTAGAATTTTGCTGACGTTCAACATCCTCAGGTGGCAGACGGATCCGATATGAGAAGACCAAAAAGAACTGCTTTCTAAATGTCTTTCGCTGGAGCTTTTTTTTTTTCTTTTTTTTTCTTAAATCTGACAACTTACTTTTCTACTTGAGGAAGAGGAGCAGTCGCGCCATAAAATTGATCAGTCCCTGCTCACCGCCTTGCTGAGCTTGTCCCGTCGTTTATTGACACCCCACGGGAGGGCTCGATGTTGCCGGTATGTTTCTTGCAGAAGTGCAAACAGCCATACGTCTCTTCAAAATAGTTCTCGACACTTTGAGCTTCCAATCATGACGAAGGCGATCGAAAATCGGGTTCAATCCAGGGTTTTTCATGTTTGTTTCGTTTGTGAGTTTCTGAAGTTTTATTTGCGAGTATATATGTGTGTGTGTTGTCTGTGTGAGCGTGTGTTTCGTGTAAAGTTAAACTCAATCACACGCTTTTTTTCCCAGCTGTAGTTTGTTACTGGTTTGCACTGAAATACCGAGCATGGTCTTATAAAAGTACTACAATTGTTTCTTGCAAAAGCTCTCGGAGCGCTAGCTTCCCACGTAATTTAAATAGAAGAACACGCAATGGAGCCGCGCTCCGCCAGTACTGTACGCACTAGAAGACGAAGTAGGAAAATACCTTCTCGCTCATTAAATACTGAAAAGCGAGTCTGATATTGCGGAGTTTGCAGACTGCTTAATATTTCTTTGTTTGATAAAGACAGTTTGAAATAAATTACCAATGAACGAATTACGCTCGTTAATGTGGAATTTGATGTCTTCGCGATGACCAGTCTCGCACGACGCCTAATGTTAGGCAATACGAATATATGTCAGGTGTTTATGGTGCTATAAACATTAGGGGTGTTTCATGGTTGTTATTGTATACGGCGTGATAATTTCGGATTTGAAAGGTTTTTGCCTATACTGATGTAAAAGGTAATCGAGCGTCAAGGGCACGTCAAGGCGTCCACTGCTGTTTTTCTTCTCGGTCTCGACCATTGGCTAAAATAGGAAAATCTATTTTCTGCTCTAATTCTTCTTACTCTTATTTTCGTAAGAGCAGTAGTAGTAGCGGGTTATAGCAGCAGCAGCAGCAGTAGCAGCGGTAGTCGAGTAGTGGTAGTAGTTGTTGCAGTAGTATTAGTAGTAGGATGTGTAGAAGTAGTAGTAGCAGTATCAAAGGTAAGGGTAGTAGTAGTAGTAGCAGCAGTATTAGTAGTTTTAAAAGTAGCAATCTTAGTACTGCTAGTAATAGTAGTAGTAGCAGTACTTGTGGTAGTAGTAGTAGCAGTACTTGTGGTAGTAGTAGTAGCAGTACTAGTGCTAGTGGCAGTAGCATTACTAGTGGTGGTGGTGGTAGTAGTAGTTGTAGCAGTAGTAGTAGTAATGGTAGTAGTAGTAGTAGGAGGAGGAGGAGGAGGAGATGGAAGAGAAGAAGAGGACGAAGAGGAAGAAGAAGAAGAAGTTACTACCCCCCGTAATTCTACAGTCGGGCCCGCAGACTTGTACGTAGTCCGTTACAAGTAACGAAAATACTTGATTTTCTTACATTTATTAGTAATTTAGTAGCGGATTAATTACATATTTTCTAGAGTAATTTTAAAGTAAATCCCTTACAATTTTTACGTAACGGATTCCTTGTAATTCGTTACATTTGTTTTCAGGACCAAACACCCCCCTCCCTCCCTTTCTAAAAAAAAGTTGTTTTTTTTTTTTTTTTTTTTTTAGGGGGAGTGGGGTGAAGTTGAGCGCAGTCACACTGTCACGCGAATTGACCAGCGCAAAGGGAGGCTTGGCACTCTTTAGTTCCGCAAAGCTTCTTTTTTTTTTTTTTTGCAATACTAAGCCTCTGAATTTATAATTTTTTAGACCCTAACAACAATGTCAAAAAATCCAAATGAACATTTCAACAAAATGAAAAAAGGCGGGGGGAGGGGGGGCAGTTATATCCGCTTTTTCCAGTCGCTTTTTTTTTTTTGCGGTTGACGGCGGGGAGAGCACACGAAGTGATTGTATGCCTCGTCGAGAAGCTCGAGGCGGTAAGTGCACAGGCGTGAATTAACAATGTCCTTTTCGGTTATAGTGACTACGACCATTTTCATAACGTCACGACACGAGACAACGCTCCGTCTACCCTAAAATACACTAAAAGAGATGTGATAATATGTGGAGGTGTTATTGCCACAATCATGCATGCTCGTTCGCTGCGGCACACTTATCATCTTCTCTTACAAGACAGGATGCATTTCTTTGTGTTTCTTTCAACTAATTTGACCCTGTATTAAAAGCTACTTACTTATTTGTAGTCCAACTTCTAGGATTGGCCCGCTTTATTTGTGAAGTCCAGCCAGGTTATCTGCATCTAAGTCACCTTTTTTGTGAGTCAGCTTTTTGCCAGCACTTCGAAAATGGTAATAGTCTTCCTTTTTTCATCTTCCTCTACTGAACCCAGCAGGACGCAGCTTACCTCAAGCAGACATTTTTTACAAATAAAACATAATGGTGGCTGACGTAGACTGGACATTCTGGCTTGAGAAGAGAGTGAAACTCGTGTGTGGCCATAGCGCGGATTACTTAGTACTCTGCCCCTCGCTGCCCGTGGCGTCAGCGGACGTCTATCTGGAGAACACCGGAGTAAACTGCAGTCGGTTCGTGCTCCGTGCGTTTTCAAATAGCACCAAGAAAGGTGCACACGGCAAACGTTCGTTTACATTTACTTGTTTTAACCTCCGTCCTAATTAATTGTTGTTATAAGTGTCCTTTTATTACTTATATATTTATTTCCTGGAAAGCTGTTTTTATTCACCAACGTCTCAACCGAGGCTCAATCTGTTCAGAAAGAAAACGAAGAAGAATATCGAACCAAACCTTATTTATTACTGAATTATCACCTTACCGTTACAGATATGTTTTGCTATTGTCTGGAAATATATGCCGGTATAGTAAGATGGACATAATTCTTATTTTAGTTTCGGCTAGATGTATGATGACTTGTACAGCTTCGCGATTTCGACAACGGAAATGTTTAGTAGATCGTCCCGATGAGTCCGATAACGATATCCGATACTCCGCCGCCGCCCTTTCGCATTCATCATATCGTTATCGGGGGTATCAGAGGTATTGGAACGATCTACTAACACTTTCGAATATCAGGCAACGGCTGCAACAAGGAAGCTTTGCTCTATCTTCGGGGTAAATAGTACTTCCATTCCTTCGCTGAAAAATCTCAGTGCAGAGCATAAAGCATTCCTGAGGCACAATATGGCACTCCCAAGCAGTGCTTCAGTTCAAAAGGTTTTCAGCGTAGCGGTCGACATATAGAGTAAGAAATAACGCAAAATATCTGACGAGACTTTCGAGAGTCAGCTGTTGCTCAAAATACTCAAGCTGATTAAATGGAACAGGTTGCAGCAAGAACTTGAATAACTTTTTCCCTTTGTTTCTTACTTGAGGGCAATAATGTTGGAAGTAACGCCACGAAAGTAACGGATTACTTTTTTGGGTAACGGTCACTTACTTTTATTGGACGGTAATTGTAATTGTAATACATTACAATTTAGCCTTGAGTAATTGTAAATGTACTTCTTTACTATATTTCAGTAACGTGTACAAGTCTGAGTAGTGGTAATGCATTACTGTAAACGTTACAGCAAAAAACAAAAATCCTACCGCATGTTGTTTTTACGGTGTTTTTCTGCCTGTAAAAATATATTTTAATTACGCTTGGAACTCTTAGTGGCTCTATAGTTTATGTCAGGATATATTCGAGTGCTATACCTTAACGCTATGAGAGTTTACCTCGCGCATTATTACTTAAGTTTTACTACAAAAATGAGAACTCTGCGAAGGCTATTTATAAAGCGAGACATGAAGATAGCAGAGAGGCTGGTGAGGCAAACTTTTCATACTTGAGGGTCTAGGAAAAAATAGGAAGTACATCTAACCAGGATGGAAGCAGCTCGTGCTTCAAACTCTATGGGATTTAGGTTCGGTTCTTACTGCCGTGTGTTTCGATCTGATAAGCGTTGTATTGGTGTGTGATCTTGTATTTACTACTGAGTGATGCACTTCAAATACTCCAGATTCGCAAGTGTGCAGCCTCACTGTAAAGGCAGAATAAGCTCACGTTGTGTACTATTCGATACATCTCACATTTTTAAGTCACCAACGCAACAGACAGGGTTTTATTAAAGACAGTCAAAGTTTTAGCTGTGCATAGATTTCTCCCATTTTGCTTTAAAGAAGAATGTAAAGCTTTATTGATTTCAAAAGCGGTTTTCCACATGTGCAATAGGGCTGGACGGCATTCAATGGGCGTAATAGGCATCTTTAGTGTCCCCTGATTTACGATTGATTCTAAGCATACACGAAGAAGTTGTCCTTGTACACGAAGAAGCTGTCCGTTGAATTTGGCAACCTGAATTCCAACGCACTTCATGCTAAGCCTGTTTGCACAGCTGTTTGCACACAATGAATAACATGTGAGTGGAAAAGTACCAAAATATAACGGAGTTTTCACTTTGAGGAACGTTTTTTTCTGTGAGCGAAAAATTGTACTGCAGTTTCAACAGTGCAAACTCACACGGTGCTAGAGATACGGCGAAAGTGTTTTGTCCCGTGGTGTATTCACGCTCCTCAAAGCAAAGGAACATCTTGTCTTTATTATAGTTTTTTTTATTCCGACGAGTCTCAAGTGTTTGCCTATCCGCAGGAACAAGTCGAAAACCACAACACAAGCCCGTTTTGAAGGTATTTTCCGTTTATTCAAGCTGCGAACATCGCGCAAAGTATTCCCCTTTGATAATAGAAAACCATGAAGTAAGTCTAGTAAATATAAACTAACATATAAACTCCCTAACTAAAAAAAAGAAAAATATCTCAACGTTGAGCTTTTTTAGACAGTGCGCTCTCAGCCCTCTGATTTGCGGTTTCATAGGTTCTTTCGCGTTTTGTTCGTTTACATGCGTGTATGAGCTGCAAGAGTGCGGCTACTGGGCAAAACACTCACAAGTTTGTTTGAAAACAAACTTAGAGCATCTGTTTGCTCCTGACACCGGTGCCGCCTTTACGATATACTTTGTCTGTTTGTATTTTGTTTTAGTGATTTCTGAGATTCTTCAGCTGCGGGAGTGCACGCTCAACGAAGGATCTGCCATAAAAAAAATTGTCGGTGTTTAGAGGGCACAGCAAAGGCGTTAGAGACACGTGTCTCTATTCGTCATACCCCAGAAACAACCGGCATCAGGCGCCAAATAGTTCCTCGGTTTCGGGCCTTGTCGTAGCGCAGCGGATAAAGCACCTTACCCGCGTTTATTTCTCCAGTGAATAAACACGAGATTCTAGAGAATTCTGAACAGCATTGTGAAGAGTTCAGGTGTGGGCTTATGGTTTAGAAAGTCCACTGCTCGTGTAAAAAAGAAACAAAAAAACAACAACATTGTGCGACGCATTTTTATCTTATATTTCTGTCTTTTGAAGCGGTGCAAGCAACAGGGTTTATAGAGTGCATGTTTGTCGTTGTAATGTCAGTGAGGGCGTTTTATAAACTACCGATTGTTCGTCCATGCTTGTTATTCCTACCACGTAAACTAACAATAAAAAAATATATTGTAAAAAATCATTGTTACATGCGCCGAGAAGAAGGCGACGCAGTCGACCCTGAGCCCTTGGCTTATGCACTCATTAACCCGACATGGGATGCAACGAAAAGGAGTAAAAGAAGTGCCTCCTTTGCTTCTAGGTTTCCCATCCAGAGATCACGGGATTCAGCACGTTAGTCACCAGAACAACAGAAACAAAAGCACTTCGGCATGCTTTAAGCTTGCCTTTCTCGTTCTGTTTTCGGCGTCATGCTGCTCGCTGAGCCCCGACAGCCTGGTACGCCCAAACAAACAATCCATTGCAGAAAGTGTCGGGGACTACCGAGAAGAAAAATAAACTCCGAAAGCAAAGGAAAGGCAGCGAAAACAGGAAAGGGGGACGGCGATAGACAGAGAGAGAGAGATAGAGGCAGAGAGACAGATAGCGAGGAAGAGAGATTGAGATAAAGAGCCGAAGCTCGAGCGCGGAGCCGCGATACGACAAAAGCCAGGCGGACGATGACATCGATCGGCCGCTGCTTCTTTAGGCGCGGAATAATTGGAGGCTCCCGTGTCTGGTTCTATTAGGCGCATTAACGACAGCAATCAGAGCCCCGAGAGCCGTTTGGCAATTAGCGATTCATTGCCTATTCCTCTTAGCGCCCATCGCACGGGCTCACACACGTTGACGTGCCGCAAAAGAGCTCTGTTCCGGTGGTCGACTCAGTACCTGGGCTCGATCTGTATACCCTCAGTACATATCCCCGAACGAAGGGCTCACTCTGAAGGGGGTTTGTGGTCTCTGGTTTCAGAATGAGAAAACTTCTTGGCTTAGCACTCGCGTCGGGAAAAAAAGATCGGACAGAAAGAGATACGTAGGGGGGGGGAAGGAGGGGCAGACTTTTGGGATTTTCGCTGTTGACATTTCGCCGCCGCTGACTTCTGTGCGAGGTTGTTTCTAATATCAGTTCCTGTGATTCTTTGAGCCGGTTGAGCTTTGCTGTACATTTACTTACAGTGCGTGTGGCTGTCTTTATAGAGCGTCCTTTTCTTCTTATGCGTCATCGTGTTTTCGTGTTTCGCGCTTTGTGAAGCACCACATCCTAGATGACAAGTTTGAAATGCTGAATTCATTTGTTATTTTATCGGCGACTAGACGTTTCAAATAAAAAAAAAAACGCCGTGTTTGTTTCTTGCAACAATTATCCTAAGAGCTGTCTAGCGCTGCGTGTGTACCCCGCGCAAACCCTCAAATTTGTCTTCAAGTGACGACGGGCATGACCGAATGGGCGGCTTCAGGTTAGGTTCGTAACTCATATAAGTTCTCAAATATCTAGGAATTTGAATGTTTTGGGTAGTCCAGCTAACCGCACCTGTACGTTTGTGGGCGTACAGGTGTAGAGTTACCTTATCGCAGATGAGACGGTATGAACTCCGCGGCATGTAATAAGTTTTATAAAAGTAAGATAACATGAAACACGCATAGGATATCTCCGCAGGATGGATTAAAAAGGTTTCTATTTAAGCGATATTACCATTGTATTTATGACTATCCTGCCATCCTGAGACTATATCGACAAGTGAACAATAATAATAAAGAAAAAAGAAATCTTACGCAATTGGGGGATTTGTGAAATTTCACTGACACCCACAAAAAATACACTTTGTTCCCCCCAACTAGAAACCCTTTGGTATGCAAAACAAGATTTGCCCGCCAAGTTGCCTTTTGAGATACTGACATCCTTCGGTATCAGTGGCCTCCTCCTCTATTTTTTTTTCTCATTCAGGCGCCGTGACGTCTATGGTAGATAGAAGCTAAAAATTATTCTAGAAGTGCCTTTAAACAAACAGCAACATACTTCAAACGTTTCGTTTCGTTACTAAAAATAACATGTCGTGTCAAAAAAGAAGTTTAGTTGAGTTCCTTATACGCGGAGTACGTTGATTACGTCGAAAACAATTTTTAACAGGGAAACCACTAGCAGGGGAGTTTGTCACATTAGAGGATTTCTCATGGGGAAATTCGACAATAGCGAAAGTTGTACAAACGCCCGCTAGACACAAGCGAAGTTTCGATCTGTGGAAGAGGAAGTTTTTGCTTAATATAAAGACAGCACTTAATGGCACAAAAATAAAACATCTGTTGTTTATCTCGGAACGATAGCTTGAAATATACAACATGCCACACGAGGTGTTCAGGCGAGGTTCAAATTACATCGCACATGCAATTCGTGGCCACACGGACGTCGTCGCATTAGACCGCGTAAAACCAGCTTCTTTGGATTGCGTCCCAACAAGCACTCCTGCAACTGTACCACCCCACCCGAAGCGCCGCCTAAACAAACAGTGTTCGTGCCGAACTATTCTCTTTTTCCAGCCGACTACCCACAGATCATCGCCCTGAACGTCCAGCAACCGGAGATCCAGACACGCTCTGGCCGCCACGTGCATTGTCCACAGCGCCTGGGCATCGCAGCTCTTCCGACACCTGCCACGCACCCCACTCTCTCACCCGCGGCAAGACGAAACCTTAGGCTCGGATAACAACATTCTAAAAACATTCGCCTACTCTCTGGAGTAGGAGTACTGTGGTGTACTGTGGTGACGCGCGTATCGACATGCAGCGGCTCCCGAGAGGACGTTTCTCCGCTCGACTCGATCGGCTCCTGAGAGCGTCGGATCCCGATACCCGATCAAGAGCGCTTGCACGCTCGACCGCACGCTTGCACCAGTTCTACGCAATATCCAGACTGCATAACACTGGATATTAGCCTCATAGCTCACCAACTAGCCCAAGCACTTACCATCCCAAGTTTGGTTCACCTTTCAGTGATGACGAAGACGGGAGTTTGGGCGAAGAGAGGAGGAAAGGAGGGGAGCAGCAGTGAGGCAACTGTGTTCGCTCAAGTGGTGCAAAACTATCGATAGTATCGATAGTCGCCAAACTTTTGACTATCGATAGTACAAGAAAAACTATCAACAATACTATCGATAGTCAACTATCGAAAGACTATCGATAGTACTATCGATAGCCGACTGTCGAAAAACTATCGGTAATACTATCGATAGTCGTCTATCGAAAAATATCTATAGTACTATCGATAGTCAACTATCGATAGTCGACTATCGATAGTTCTGAGACACTATCAATAGTTTGGGAGAAACTATCGATAGTATCGATAGTCAATTTATCGATAGTTTTGCATCACTAGTACAAGGTCGTGGATTGCAAGTAATCCGCAGGCAGTACTTCATCCACCGGCTGATGAGCAAGAAGCTGCTGCGGGTTTCCATGTGCTCCCGACGTCTCCTCTTCGCCCACTGAAGGTAAAAACCTCAACCGTTCGATGGGACGGTTGCCATCGACGCCTATCTGACCCAGTTTGAAGTGATAGCAGAAGGCGATTTGTTAGGGGGGGAGGGGTGAGGGGGGATACACTCTCTAATGTTCAAACCTTAGACTTTGAGCGACGAGGGAAAGCTCTAGAAGTGTTTTTCGGCTTGCCGTCAGATTCAAGATTGGAGTACTCAGCAGGGGTGGGAGCTCTACGGGCACGGTATAAAGATAACCACCTTCGGAATCCCCATCATGCTCAACTAATAACACAACGACAGAGTTCGACAGCGTCGCTTACGAATCTTGCGGCAGATATTGAGCGCCTGGTCCGTAAATCATTTCCCAACTGCTCATCTCACACGTTCGAGATGATCGCCGTGGTAGCGTTTACTGAAACAATACGAGACAACCCTGTAAGAGTCCCTCGCTACTGCCCCGGAAATTGAGGATCCTAGCTACCAGCGATGCATTCGTGCCACAAAATAGGGAAAATGTGATTGAGCGCCGACAACTAGCCCGACAGTGCCAAAACAATCCTCGCTCCTTCAATTGCAACAGACTGGGTCATCTAGCACGTAACTTCCCAGGGGGACAGTCAGAAAACAAAATAACTGGTTCGCAGGGGCAGAACCGGTAGTAAATCCGCCAGATCCGACGTTGAACACCATCGAGGCAAGATCCACAGGTTCACGGGTCACAGTAAAGCTGAATGAGGACAAGGCTACCACACAAACTTTGATTGATACTGGATCTCCTATAAGCCTCGCCGATGCTTCACACCTGCCGTCTACAGCCCAGGTGTCATCACCAAAAATCCACTAGACGCTTTTGTAAGCTCATGGTACACCTATACGTCACATTGGCAGAGGTCATTTGGAAGTGACCACTTTGGGCACCAACGTTTTCCTTGATATGACATTGGTACAAGGGTAAGTTAACCCCCTTACCTTAGGCTGCGACTGGTGCGAACAAGCTGGAATAATCGGTTATTTAAAAAGGATGAAGACGTGATGGTTGACGCTGATTTCAATCCTCTACGTGTCATTCCCGAGCAAGAAGTGGGTCAATCTTTGATGGCGGAAGAACAGACCCAAAAAAGATTATTGGCAGAACTTTAACCACTGCGGATACATGTACTCACGTAAAAAGAAGAGGAAACTCAGATGTACCACCATGAATAAAACCCATTACCGTTTGAGCCGCTCATTTAATCGCACTTTGTGGCAGCGGATGTCGTTGCTGATGCTGAAAATACACAGTATCCTGATCACCTTTTGCTCGTCAGCGTCCTCGAGTTGAAAGCATCGAAACAATTGGTCTAGTAACAGCACGCCAGTTATATCTTTTGAAAATCATTGCGGAGTACGAGGTGCAAAGAAACAAAATTTCTTTCGTTTAGAAAATATTGTTCCTGTGAAACGTTCACGAACCACGAAGGACTGGGTATTTGAAGGTCGATGAAATGCAGCACATCATCGTGAATATGTGGCGGTTCGAAGTTTGCCATCCTGCAGTGGACAATATACCTCGGTGTTAGTGCTAAATCTGAGTAGCAAGAAAATAATTCTTACTTCTCATGATCAGCTCGGCACTTTCTCTGCACTGGTGACTGAAGCCATAGTGACATCGATAGATTCCGAACCGTTCCACGCAGGTGCAAATTTGGTGAACGATGTTGACTGGAACGTGTTCTACTTCGGACAAAAATTGCCTTGTGATCAGCAGCAGGTTAATCAGAAAATTTTATGACTGTACCAGAATTGTACAGCGTTTTCTTTGAATGATCTGGAAGCAACCTCACTAGTAGGACACATTGAATTCGAACTGGTGACCATTCGCCCATCCATCAACACCCCAGACGTTTCTCCATCAAGGAAATGCGCGAGATTAGCACGCAAGTCGAAGACATGATCAGAAAGAAGGTTCTTACACCATGGTCAACCTCCTGGCCATCACCCGTGGCCTTTGTTCCGGAAAAGAATGGATCTGCGCGTTTTTATGTTGACTACAAGAAACTAAACGGCGCCCCGAAGAAATATGTTTACCCCTACCTCGTTTACACGATGCCTTGGAAAGACTTCATGGCTCGGAATACTTTACAACTCTTGACTTGACAGCTGGTTATTGGGAAAGGATAATGAATCCACGTGACACCGAGAAGACAGCTTTTGTAGCACCGAATATTCTGTACCAGTTTCCACCCCTGCCATTCGCTTCATGTAACGCCCTAGCTACATGACAACGCATGATGAACCGCGTGCGTGGACATATGAAGTGGACAATGGCTGTAGTCTAGCTGGCTGACATTGTTGTATACGGACACTCTTTTGAAGAACACTCCTCAAGACTCACCCACGTACTAAACGCTTTTTGTAAAGTCAACCTCAAGCTAAAGCCAGACAAGTGTTACTTTGGATACGCTGAGGTCAAATATCTCGGGCACGTAGTCAGTAAGGAAGTGTTATTCCCGATCCTGAAAAAAAGCGTGCCCTCGAGGAGTATTCCACGTCCTCAGCTCCAAAAGACCTTCGCAGTTTTCTAGGATTCGTGTCTTAGTTTCGCAGATTTGTAGGGAACTTCGCTACTTGCGCTGCTCCAGTATATGCCCTACTAAAGAAAGGCAATACTTGGAACTGGGGTGCTTACAGCGCTTTGCTTTCAAGGACCTAAAAGAATACTCTCCTATGACCTCCTACGCAGGCTCACTTCGTATAAGGGGCAAAGACGTTTCTACAAACAGACCTAGCGGACATGGTTTAGGTTCTGCACTCTTGCAAGAGGGAGAAGATGCGGTCAGGCGAGAAATAGCCTACGCAAGTCGTTGACAGAATGAAGCAGAGACTTGCAACAATATTCCTCAGAGCTGGATTGTCTGGCTATTGTCTGGGCGGTCGAGAAGTTTCGATGATACCTATGCGGCTGCCCCTTTACAGTGGTATCGGAAAGTTCGGCTCTGAAGTGGCTGTAGTCCCAGAGTCATCTTACATCGAAACTGGCCCGCTGCGCTATGCAACTTCAAAGGTACGAATGTATGGTGGTACATCAAAAAGACTCTCTTCACATAGATGCCGGGTTTCTGTTGTGCCATCGATCTTACGGGAGGATGTCGTGCAGATGTGTCATGACGTACCAACATCCGCAGATCTTGGAGGAAGAAAAACGTGGGCGAAGTTGTCACAAGGATTGTGGTGGAAATTCTTGCGAGAGGATGTAAAAAGTTACGTGGCTTCGCGTCTTAACTCTTAGTATCAAAAAGTGGATGCTACAGTAAAACGAACACCACTTTTGCATATCACACTACCGAAAAGTTCATTTGCGATTGTTCGTATGGATCACCGGGGGCCCATTCTCATGTTCATCCTAAGGGAACAGATACATAATCGTAGCTGTCGATGACTTAAGCAAGTGTATAGGGGTCGAGGCTGTACCTGCCGTATCAGCGTCTTACCTTTTACGCTTTGTGGACCGAGACCTTGTTCTCAAACACGGGGTACCCAAGACAATCATCAGCGGTCAAGGAACTTTATTCATGACCAGGAACGTTGAAACCACACTTTGGTAAATAGGCTGCATTCATTACACAACATTAGTATAGCACCCTCACACTAACGGACTTATTGAGCGCATGAATAGCACATTATAAAACGTATTAGCAGCGTACCTGAATGACTCTCACACAAATTGAGATCAGTTTCTTGACGAAGCAGCCTTTGCCTTTAACACCTCTTAACAGGAAACCAGAAAGAAAACGCCATTTAAACATTTTTATGGAAGAACGGCTGTCCACTCTCGTGAACCAGACTTCGATTGTCGGTGGGACAGACGAAGGGACGAGTATCGTACGAAACTAGGCATGTAACCTCAGACGTGCTAGCTTGACTAGCTATGATTCACAACAATTATTTACGCGACCAAGCGGGTCCCACGACGAGGCGACAACATCTGTTCACGGATGGTGACTTGGTCCTCGTACGCCGTTCGATGCGAATCAAAGGCAAATCAGAGATGTTGATATCACGATACCGAGAATCTTACAAGATCATACAACGTCAGAGTCTGCTGTAACCTACAAGCTCGAAGATCTACCGGAGCTTCACAATGGCCGGAAGCGCCGAACCTTTCCTCTGCATCAACGTAGTTGAAATTGTACCTCCAAAGGGATATGTTCACGAAGTAGCAGAAGTGGAAGACTAATTCACGAAAGATGGCCGAGTTGAAACGGAAGAAGCTGGTGGTCAAGAAAGGCGGGAGGTGAAAAAATACGAAGTCGAAGAGTTAGGACCACTGGAAGTTTATAGCTTTTGGGAATATACGTAACAATATTATGGCGACATAACACTATATCTTGCCTCCTCTCACAATCCTTGACTCAAAGGCATTGCCTAAAATCTGTCTATAAAAAAAAAAACGTATGAAAATTCCTTTTGGACAGTGATATTGATTTTAGTTAAGCTTTTTTAATATCTAGTTTTTATGTATTGATAAGACAGCGTCCTCCATGTTTTGAATCATTTTGGCATGTTTGCATGACTGCGTTGTTTTTGGGCTATAATGCTTTGACGCTGCATATTGTTTCTGTGAATAAATCAAAACTTGCTGCTGTTTAGAGAAATTTAGCATAAAATAAAAGCTTCGAAAGGCCCCATCACCTAAGAGAGGGTCGGTACTTTCGTTGTTTATTTGAGGGTAACGTGTCTAAGAAAGGTTGAAATCTATACAAGAATTGCTCATCCTACCAACAGCGGTTTGACGAGTGGTCATAGATACAAATTGCTCAATGCCATCTGGCGATCACTGTCACATCTATCATAGGCATTATGAAATCGTTCTATTACTTCGCGTTCGAACCCAATTACGGGTGAGCACATATGAAAATGTAAATTAAAAATATAAACAAAAATACACTCGTCAGAAAATAAATCGCGTGCTTGTCCTTCCTTTAAAGTTTCTGAGATTTTGGCGTATCGTGGGGTTAAAAAGTTTCGTTTTATTTAATACTGCTTGTCTTCACAAATAAGCTCTTCTCAAATGTCAGTCTTGTTGACGTCACAAATAAGTTATTTAAATATATGCAAAGAGTAACAAAGAAGAACGTATATACTTGCAATTCAAGTTTTTCTTCTTATGGGTGGCCTAAAACGGCTGTTACGAAGGAGGTTACATACTTAGTGCATGCAAAGTGTTCTGGAATCACGGCCATTTTTATCTTAAGAAAACAGGGGAATAGTAAGCACGTAACTAGATTCTGTTTGCAGTAAATAGGAACAAAATAATCACAACTTTCAGGTTCATAATAAAGATCATCATTGCCAGTTTTGGTTACTGGTGCAAATTGTAATATTTATTAAATTTGAGACATGCTATGTAAGGTTGTGCACACTTGTCATCCTTTAGCTTATTTCAAACAAAATCATATGTGCCCATTAAAGAAACACTGCAAGTGATGCCTTGCTTCACCTTACCTTACAGATGGTAGGAGAGATTACGATAGTGATTTCTCTCGAGGAATTGGCAGCGTCGTTTGTATAAAACGCCACCTACACCCTCAGCCTCTCCTTAATCCGCTTGTCTCCTTGGCGTTTCGTTAAGTCCAGGACTTTCCTAACCACTATGAAAGCGACACCAGTTTACTATATATTTTGTCTGATTCGATACGAGCCAAATGGGAATGTAACTTTTTTATTACTTGGTTTTCAAAGTATATTCCTTATACTTTCATGTCCAGATTACGATCACTCCTTTGTGTAACATAAGGACCCAATTTAAGAAAAATGAATTGGAAAACAAGAAATCCATCAAAAATATAATTCAATAATTTATATTCTCAATAAGCGTAGAGCAAAATTACTTTTGCGTAGGGAGCGATGTGTTTCGGCAGGACTTTTTGATCGTGGAGTGCGGTCAACCGTACCATGCCGCGCGGTGACATCTGCGTGAGCACTGATGCGGGAGGAACATTTCAAGCTCGCCACACCCCGTGAACATGCCCTTTACAGCGTCTGCCGTCGAAAAAAGAAGTGTTAAGGGGGACACTTTGCGAAGGGTGTCAATCTGCTTTTGAGCGGCTGTAGTGGCTAAACTATAATGCTTTACGAGTTTCTTTTTGTGTTCTTTTTTTCCTAATTGCGTTGTACAGCATTTATTTTAGTGAATACCTGCATCAAAAGGCAAATCGTCCCTTTGTTTACCCCCCCCAAAAAAAAGAAGGATGAAAATGCGCCCCTTTCTTCTCCCAAACCAAAGCTTTTCCAACAGCGGGAGAACCAGATAATTTTATGAAGCAAAAACGGCCAAGGGTCATGGTGACAAATGCACCAGTGTGCCGTCAGTTGCAATGACTGAGAAACAGCTGATATACTTCAACCTCTCTTATTAGCTCTTTCTGTCCTCTTTAAAGTTCAATATTTTTTATTTGCCTTAAATTTTCCTTTTTTAGTGTTTGTAATATTGTTGGATTTAAAATGTTTACAATAAAATAATTTAAGTTTTATATGATTACACAACCATCTGTAAGATTACACTTTTTCTTTTCTCAACATTTCCAATCATCACATTACACGCTTCCATCTCGTCTTTCTCTATGAAGTATCAGTTGTGAGTAGCGCTTGTCCTGTTTTGTTCCTTTCATGTTCCCGTCCCTTTGCGCTATTTGATATATGATGGCAAAGCGAGCAATGCGGAGAGCAAGTCGTCTGCTTTTTGCGCAGAAGTTTCAGTGACGTAAAATGATGCCGAGCTCTGATTGCCTTTGATTGAAAGGATTGTGGGTATACCTTAATGCTAGATTCATTGAGATCTATCCACAATAATTTTAAATTTGCCAATAAGAACTCGCAACCCCCGTGCAAGAAGCAGGTTGAACGTGCGCTCTGTACATGCCAAGCTTAATGAGCTCCTCTCGCTCCTCTATTCCATATTCTCAAGTTTTATGAGCACGTCCCGACCTTTGCTTCCGTCGTGAAGTCTGTAGGCATAACGCTTTCTAAATGTTAATAATTAGTTCTACTTCTATTATCTGCTATCATAAGACTTCTCTGCAGTACAAAACGTAAAACGAGAAGTATGCATTCGGACTGTTTTTGAAAATGTAATCGAAACATTACAATTGTATTCGAACTATACTAAGCTTGAAACCTGCAGCCTGAAAATCTTATCCTTTTCAAAGATGTTTTCACTGTTCGATTCTTGGATTGCGCTAACCAACTGTAAAATTTAAAACATTCAGATACACAAAGCCCACCCATCACGATTTGCTATCGGGGAATTAGATTAGATAGAGCGGCAAATAAAGCCCGACAAGAACAACAAACCGAAGAATAAATGCCGCATTGATTACATACTACAGCAATTCGCTCAAGAGTATATAAACATAAAATATCTCAACCTCTTAGTTTTATTAGCGAAAGCGATATTTAACACTATAGCGTTCGAATTTTGTTTACGATAAAGGCAGCTATCAAAAAGCACCTCTTCATACTTTGCGTCCGCCTAAGAGCTACGGCGGTGCAAATAAATATAATTTTCGAATATTTTTCTCGGAACGTAAACCAACTATCAAGTTGAAAAAAAAAAAAATACTTGGTTTATATATTTAGTTGTACTCACGTTAATATTAAGGACTAGCGGTGGATGAGAAAAACAACAGTAACATTCGTTTATGTGTTCGCAGGGCATTCTCTTGCAAAAAAGAGATACTTTGGACCACGTCAAGCTGTATAATATCGTGTAGTAAAACTTGACGTTTTCATGAACCTTGTTTTCTAAATTTAACGCGACCGAATTGTTGCTTTTCCTTGGTCCGTATCATAGCCGGTTTTCTATTTCTCCGATATGGAACCTCCCCTAGAAACTAGTTGGCATATTCTTCTATTTTGTTTTCTTTTACGAAGACGGCGACAACAAATCAACTCACCTTCAAGCCAGAAGGGGTCGTCGCGTGAGCACACAGCCAGCCGCAGGCGCACCGGTCCGTTCGGGGCTCCCACCTTCCAGTGACAGCGGTTGCTCGAGGCGCAGCGAACCTTAAACCTCCGGATCCGTCTCGCGAACGAGACAACCTTCGCTCACGAGCCGCACAATTTTAGCCAACACTGCCCTGCCTCTCAGTTCAGTTCCAGCCTACACGAGGCAACTGTTCCCGTACTCGATCCCACGCAAGCCCACAAAACGAGCCTCCGACACAACGGCAATCGCAGAACTTTGGTATTCTCCACGAAGCATTCAGCGCCGCAAAATCCAGGCACACTCTCGGCGACAAAAAGACAAAAAGAAAAAAAAAAAAAGCGTGGACAAACGAAGCCGCTTTGCACGTGTACGTTCGGACAGAAGCCACAAGGTGCGTCGTCGTCCGATTCCACCCTGGGCGTGGGACGAACAGCGCCCTGACCGCACGCGTTGATTCTCAGACTCTGTGGCGACGGCGGCGCGAGAACGTGAGCGGCGCGAGAACGTGAGCGGCGCGATGCGGAGACTGCAGCGGCCCGTGCCGTTCTGACCGACGGCGGCGTCCGCTCCCTCTGCGCATGGGCCCGCGATTCTGGCGTCGCGGGGTCGCCTTCTCTTTCGTTCGCCTTTCGCTCCTTTCCCGTTGTCGGTATCCGCGGGAATTTTTGCTTCTTCTTCCCCGCCGAGTTGGCTGGGTCGCTCCCGATGCTTTCCCGTCGGGACGCGGAGTCCCTTTCCCTCCCTTCGCCCGCCATCCCCGATGTCGGGAAGGGATGCGGGCGGAGGGAGGAAGGGTGACTCGGAAAAAAAAGGGGGATACAGGGTCGGTGTATCTCGACGGATCGACTGATGCGGCGATAGACATCGACAGATTTTTGTTTTTTTAGCGAGGCGGTGCGCTGACTATGGTGATAGCTCTTGACGCTCCTGTTTCTTATCAGGGATTGGTGTTCCTTCCTTCAGAGGCCGCCTGATGACTGTTATGCTCAAATACAACTTTTATTGGTAATGCAATTAGAGCTCCCAATCACTCCCCTCCCAATTATTGCCAGAAATTGAATAGACTTACTCTTTCCTGACACGAAACATTTTGTAATTTAGTTATATCATGGTACACGTAAGATTAAAGATATAGTTAAATAAACTATGCTGAAAGGATCACGGTCCGTTGTTTCGACGCTGAAAGCACAACTCTTTCATCCCCCTGGTTCCTGCCAGAACACGCCACTGGCGCTTTCTCCCCTGTGTGTCTTCGTGACGTAAAATAAAAACAGAGTGTCAAGTTTGGTGCTGGTCAATCCTTATATAGTAATAACTATACACTCATAAATCTTCTCTTAAGGGAGCCGTGGCGCCACATAGATGTAAGATGATAATTCCGGAACCTCCTGCTGCATCGCGACTAAAAATGATTCGATGGAATTTTACGTATTACAAAATAGTAGAAAAAATAATTAAAGTTAAGTTATTTTAAAGGAATGAAGAAATAATTTTGCGGGTGATGACGAACCAGTGTTGACGCGTAGACAGCTTCCTGGGTCGGTCGTTCTCTCCAGCTGGTTTGACGACCGGCAGATTTGACTAGCTGGTATTTTGGTGTTATCACTGAACCAACTGTAGCTTGTGGAATTTGTAGCTACTAACAGAGGTGTCGATAGAGGTACAAAAATGTTATCTCAACAGCGGCAGTGATCTCAAAGGAGACGTCAAACCTAGAAGTGCATTTCCCACATCTCTGCGGCCATATAGACGGATTTTAGGGTGATATTACCGCGAATCAATGCAATCAATTACCTCCGTCGGTGCCACCTTGTCTCATGCTCTCGAATATAACGGAGGAAAAGACATATCTATACCAGAATAAGGACAGAGTCCAATAGTACTTCTACGTCGCCAACCAAAATCCCCCCCCCCCCCCCCCCCCCCGCCCACAAGATAAGAAAAGGTCCTTACCTGCCAGATGCGGTGCTCCGGAGAGTCAGAGGGCGGGACACCATCGGAGAAGTCGCCGGTAACACGACCTATCTCTTTTGCGTCACCGGACGAGTCCCCTTCCCGAAAGCAGAGAAAGACAAGGCGAAACCTCCTCACCTATCGGTCGTGAGCCGCATCTGTGCGGGGGAACGGACAACGTTCCCCCGGGAGAGAGTGAAAGAGGAAACCCCTTCAAAAAAGGGGACTCTACAACACTTCACGAAACAGGTCGGAGCTCACGGCGGAGGCCAAGCATTCCAACCCGTGGCCGTTATCACGGCCATCGGGGAAGGAAGACCGCAGGAATCCCCGCTATCTCCAAGATGGTGCTTGGATAGTTCACAGTGTGTAGGGGTATGAAACGTCGAGTACATGACCAGAGCCGTATATTAGGAGAGTTTGGACAATGGGCAGAGCAAAGGCAGCCGCCAGCGCCGAAAACTCCCCTCGCGGTTAGGGCGTAAACTAAAGGTATGACACAGCGTCGACCAATCAAGGGACCGCGACGTCACAATATTGCAAACGACATTTAAAGCGTGAAATAGAAGCGTTCGATCTCGGCCTCTCTACTCCAGTTCACAAATGTCTGCGGTAAAGACAAAGGCACAGGCGCGTGAGCCTAGCTGAGCAAAATGTTTTTGTTTGTACGAGAACTCGTGCAAAGGACGCACTTTCTAAAGCCACGCGCTCGTGCCCATGCCTTTGCCTGCACTGCTGATGTTTGTGCAGGTGGAGTATCGGTGACAGTTTCTTCTGGGCCGGCTTGCTAGAACAGCGTCTAAGCTGAGACTGGCTGAAAGAAAACAGTGCAAAGGGTGGGACGAATGAGCGTCTGAGACGCGGAGTCCCCGCTGGGCTCGTGCGCTGGCTTTGGCAGTGCTTTCTTTCCCCGTCTCAGCTGAGACGCTGTTTCTAGCAAGTCGGCCATGGTTTGGGGCACACGTCCGTTTATTCTACACTTGAATATTGGCGTGACGAAATTCTCACATTCGCAAAGCTTTCAGTCACCGAGAGCAAAACGTTTTCACTCTAGCGACGCTAAAACGGCTTAAATTAGTCGTGTCACATATTTAGAGCACACGACCACCACTAGGGGCTCTTTCGCGACCTGGGGTTGGCCCGAGATGCTCGCCTATTCAAACCAATGTCTGGCCAAACTCTCCCAATAAATGGCTCTGTACATGACGTAACTCTAGCGACCCTGGTGGCCTGGATACTAACAGAAGGTGGCAGGGCTTTCGCTGCCTCCTCCCGATCAAGGGTGGAGATACTGAGGCGACAAAACAACCTAAGGACCGGCTTTGTATACTTCTTCTTTGTCGTATGACTTATAAGTCAGCGAGAGCCTATAAAGCACAGCTCCGGTCAATGAACAAAACAAAAATAAATGACTGGTATCGCTTTAGTAGCACGAAAATGACCGCAGCGAAAAATATTACGCCGAAGTGAACACGCGCACTTCCCTAAACACGATTTTTAAAATGGGACCAGCTGCTCTTTAGTGGGCTGCAAGCGGGTTAGCTTTTAGTAAAAAAACATTGGCGCAGCACCCTTCCCTATTGGAAAATCTAAATGTTGGAACCATGAGAGAAAAGTCGCATTACAAGCGTATTGCAATATGGGACATCCTATACCAGCGAAAAGGCGGTACAAGCATAGAGGATAGAAGCGGAGTGATGCAAGCGGATGAAAACCACTTATGCATGCCATACTATGAGACGTCTAATATCAGCGTAGGGGAATACGACGCCGGGGTCGCAACCATACAATCATATCCTATTATGGGACATCCTATACCAACGAAAAGGCGAAACCACTATGGCCGGGCTGGTACCGCCTTTTAAATGGGACACTCTTTTTTAAGCTCTTTAGCTTTGTTGTTCAAACCGTGAAAACCACGCTTATCCGGTTTATGCATGTGATTTATACGGCCAGGGGGACGTAGTATACGGGAATAATGGTAACTCTCAGTCGGCTATTTAAAGGGGCCCTGCAAGGACTTTTTGCTGTTTTTTAATTTGCACCGAACCTGAGCGCACTGAACGTAGTCACTTAGTGAAACTTTTCTTTTCGCGAAATTCGCTTTATTTTAAAAGTTATAGGTAATTTAGAATTACAAAAACAAGCAAAAAATAACCTCCTTCATGACGTCGTAGGTCCTGGCTCGAGTGGCCGTGACCTAGAGGAGGAATAGTGAGCTCATCGAGCGCTCACGGCTACCGCACTCCGTGTCGACGGCGCCATAGGGCGCCACTAAAGCATGTTCTGGATAGGCTGTATGCAGCGGGCAGCCAGAGAGGCTTTCATTGCGTTTGCTGCGCGATTAAACACTAATTCGGCATGACACTTCATTGGCCACAAACGACAGCAAACACGGGGTAAAGATCAGTTCAGAATGGGAGCCACTTCGCGCTGCCATACCGCGAAACGGCCAAACCGCAAGACAAAGCCTCTTGCCGAAGGCCTTCGGAACGCTCGGAGCCGGTCGGATCCTCCTGTCCAGATGACTGCAGCGCCACCGCGTACATCCGGGATCTTTCCGTGTCGGTGCCTTATCCCACAACTCCTTTCTAGTATGCGCCGCCTTTTCCACCGCTTGGCGGCGGGTATGTTGACGGGTCATTCCTTGTTTCCGTACATTATAAACTGCATTTCTTTCTTTTTTTCATCTATAATAACGAACAAAAACTACTTTCATAGATAATTGAAACGGTTCGCGCCACTTATATTTTGTATTTCGACCAAAAAGAAGTTTTTAGTGGCTCTGACCACTAGTAAGCCCAGGACCAAAGACGTCACATTTTGCGCGCTTTCGGTACCGCGGGTCGCCCTCGTCGGTGGAGGAGGTTTCCGCGTCGTCCGGTTAAAATATGGCGCACTGATATTTAGCTACTCTTTCCGTGCCCGCTGGCTTGCCCGAACCCCAAGAGACGTAGAAACCGCATAAAAGGTAGACGCCTAAATATGATTGCAGGGCCCCTTTAAGTAAAATGTGTGAATTAACTTTTTATTAATGAAAATAGACGCATGGTTTCAATTAGAAACTTGTTGAGAGTCGTTGAAAATCACTAAAGTAACTCTTTTTAGAAGGATATAATGCAGGGGCAGCATTTTACGGCGTTTCGTAAGAACGCTCCATTTGAACGTGTTTTATGGGCGTTTTAGGAGCACGTGTTTTAGGAGCACGTGCACACAGGGGAGAAATCCTGGGGATTTCTCCCCGCCGCCCGCGCATCACGAGACGAAAACGCGAAGCTTTTGCAGATCGCAAAGCCTGACGTTTTTGTCGCGGGATGCGCGTGCCGTGGAGAAATCCCCGGGATTTCTCCGTTGTGTGAATACCCGTTTTAAGGGGTATCCACACGAAGGAGAACTCCGCGGACGGATGTCGTGACATCAACAACCTGGGAAACTCCGTCCCCGGCTCCGCCGCGTGCACCTGCGGAGCTTTTGTGCTGACAGCACGAAGCCTCCGCGCCTCCGCCACGGAGGAGAACTGGGAGAACGGTGGCGCGAGGCGTCAAAAAGGAATGACGTATGTCTCACGTGATGCGCGCTCCGCGGAGGAAAGTGGAGGATTTCTCCTTCGTGTGGATACCCTTAAAGGGGTATCCACACGAAGGAGAACTCCGCGGACGGATGTCGTGACGTCAACATCTCGGGAAACTCCGTCCCCGGCTCCGCCGCGTGCGCTTGCGGAGCTTTCGTGCTGTCAGCACAAAGCAGGGGGGGGGAAGGTGCCGCCGCTTCCAATGCACCCTCCTCAGATTTTACGGCGCTCCGTGGGGGCCGCCATGTTAAAACTTGAGACCAGTGTTGCTGCATCTGTAGGTCGTCTTTACGTTAGAGCTGACGGAGAAAATCTGGCCACGGCGCAACGCCGATGTACACTGGAAGCTAGAGCCGCTTTGCTTTCGTTGTTTTTGTTTGGTCGGAGAAAATCTAGCAACAACGCACGTTCAAGTTTCAACATGGCGCCGGTATTGCTTCGGTTTGACCATGTTTGACGCGGTTTGCCAGCACATGTAGCAAAGACATGACCGGAGAAGTGCCCCTGTGATGGTCCCGGAAGACGGAAAGTATCATTCGTAATCGTCGTGCGTGCTTTGAAAGCGAAGGGAGTCACAGGGTCCACGAGTGCGCAACCACAAGCCAAGGTTCACGACAGCGCTCCGTTGACTTCGGCGATCTTGTTCTGTTTGGTGCATAGAGATAGGTTTGGTGCAACACGGCGATGCGACAAAGAGTTGAAACGTTCGTGGTGTGTCGTGCGGTGCTTGGAGGTAGAATCCCACACTAACACGAAGCGCAAATTGGTTATTGTGGCGTTGAAATTCAACGGGTTCAGTTCCGTCGTCGTCAGCTGATCCGGTCCAACTGGTCCGGGAGGACGCAGCGAGCGCTTTTAAAAGTAAATCTTCCTTCGTTCCGTTTCAAAATGTGGAAGATTCTCGACGCATACCGTAAGTAAAAAGCTGCGGGCGTTTTCAACAAAATTACGTCGTTTTAATTGAAGAATGGACTACGGATTCTTGACCTAGACCTGCTGTTTTTATGCTTCGTGTTGTTGGCGTTTGCACAGGGTCGCACACCGCCCGAGTAGATGATTTGGTCCTGCAAACGACCGGTCATACAGAATTTCAGAGAAACATAAGTCACCACTGATATTTTCTTGTAAATCTCGTGTGAATTTGTTGCGCTCTTCATGCGGTGTGAATAAATTGGGGCAACGTTTCCTACCTGCCTACAGATGCATGAACTGAGACCATTTTTTACGTAGTGAACATAGCGTTTTTTCTTTATTTTGGAAAGAGGTGTTGGTGAATTTATTGTGGTACAATCACTTGAGAGTTCAGAAATTGGAGAGAGCGAGCATGCTTTCCCAACTTTGTTACTTTTCCCTCTGGCATTGCCGCTAGTTTCAAGTTGCAGTTTCACTAGACATACCTACTAGCAGGTACAAACTGCTCTAAAGCGAATAAAAGACTGGTAAGTCAGGGCGGTGCGGACTCCGTGTTTCGCGCTTTTCGCAAGGTTACTGGGTAAGTGCTTTTGCGAGGTATGCGGAATACGCAAACGATTTTGTTATGCCCGTCGGTTGCGTCTGTCCAGCAAAACTAATAAGATGATCTACAAAGGCGCAATCACAAGCCAATATTTACGATAACAGTGCATTTGATTCGGTGGTACGTGTAGTTGCATTTTACCCTGCTTTCTGCAACAGCGTGTCATGACGAAGAGCTGGAACGTTCACGGTTTGTGCTGGGCTACCGGTTGACCCAGGGGCGGATCCAGAACTCCGTTTTTTTTTTGTTTTTTTTTTGTTTTTTTGGGGGGAGGGGGGGGGGGGAGATCTAAACTCTAAAGCAAGATAAACAGGACTCCGGTTGCGCCTTTTGTTTTAACCGCCGCAGAACCACACTGCGCCGACGGCCCCTAGATGTGCGCCGCTGCGCCGACTTTTGGTTCTAACTTTTAAGCCGTGCTTTGAAACCGCCGCCGCGGACTTCAGTCTAAGCGACGGAGTGGTTCTCCAAGTGTGTGCGCCTGCTAGGGTGCGGCCTACTCTATTTCGAACCCTCGTCCTTGAGTACCGAGCTTCCTACCACCTGGCAGGACGGGAGTTGGTTTTATTTCGGGGGATCCACCCATGTCAAATCGTCCTCCAAGAAGGGGGCAGGGGGGGGGGGGGGGGGGTCGACTGTTTGGAGGGTAGGCGGCCGCCCCGGTCGCCTCCCCCTTGGGTCTGCCCCTGGATTGACAGAAGCCCGCGTCGCCCGCATCGTGAGTGCACTTGGGCTGTTGTAGTGGCTCTAGGCTGTTGATGCTCAAGCCTTTCATCCGCGGCTTGCCGTCAGCTGATCCGGCTGCTCGACGGTGAGGAAGCGGCGAAAGTGACCTCTGAAGCAAATCTAAACAATTGTTCATCCAGTTATCCGGTGTCAAAGTGTGGAAGGTGTCCAAAGTGTACTGAGGGCGGGAACTACAAGCGTTTTGCCTTGCTTTCGTAACCGAAACCAGAACAGCGATATAACTGCCTTGCGTACTCCAAAATGATGGAAGCAATAAGTTGCCAAAACCTGTTTTTAGGGTTTCAAGCCGAGTAAACAAGACAAATATAATTAAACTTCGTTGTCTGTATGCAGGAGGACTTATATAACACAACAATACATTCTCTTTCCAAAACGAAAAAGAAAGTAAAACTTAGTCCGCCGTATATGGCAGCAACTTCTCCACTGCAAAACCTATGCTGGCAACGTAAGCGGTTTTAATATGGCAGCCTCCGCTTTGCGCCGTGTTCCCTTTCCCTCCTTCCCCCCCCCCCCCCCCCCCCTGGCACAAAGCCTCCGCGCCTCCGCCACGGAGGAGAACGCGCCGCGGGGTGTCAAAAAGGGATGACGTATGTCTCACGTGATGCGCGATCCGCGGAGGAACGTGGCGGATTTCTCCTTCGTGTGGATCCCCCTTAAAGGGTATCCACACGAAGGAGAACTCCGCGGACGGATGTCGTGACGTCAACAACCCGGGAAACCCAGTCCCCGGCTCCGCCGCGTGCACCTGCGGAGCTTTCGTGCTAAGAGTACGAAGCTTCCGCGCTTCCGCCACGGAGGAGAACGGGAGAACGGCGCCGCGAGGCGTCAAAAAGGGATGACGTATGTCTCACGTGATGCGCGCTTCGCGGAGGGAAGGGGCGGATTTCTCCTTCGTGCGGATACCCCTTTAAAGGGCTACTCCACCGATTTTTTTTATTGTCTCCGATTTGCTTGAAATTTTGCTTAACTAACCAACAAACATCACGAAAATAGTATCCGAAATATTAGGTCAAAATATTGTTTTTTCGCGAAGTTATTGAATTTACAGTTTTGGTCCTCACCGTGTTTTTCAAGCTCGAAGTCTCTACTGGCAACAATGAAAAAGTGGCGTCAGTGGAAGGCAGGGGTTCACTCTTTGGGCTGTAGATTTTGTTTTAAACTGATTCGAAGCAGTTTCATGGTGTCAAATGAATGCTTGGGAAGCTCGCTGCAGCACCCGCGCTCCAGCACGGAACAAATGATTGGCATATTCTATTTTTTGGCTGCTTGCTCGACTGGCAAGCCTGCCTGGCACCGACGTCACGGCCCTGAAATGCGCGCGTATATTTGAATGTTGGTTTTTGCATCTTTTTCATTCGCCGATTTTGCAATAACTATTATGAATTTTGCCATTCTAAATAGCATACCGGAGAGAGTAAAGGCCGGGAAACCGAAATTATAGTTAGTTGAGGTAGCTCAAAAAATCGGTGGAGTACTACTTTAAACTCCTTAAAGGGGTACTCCACCGATTTTTTGAGCTACCTCAACTAACCATATCCACACGAAAAAGAACTCCGCGGACGGATGTCGTGACGTCAACAACCCGAGAAACTCCGTCCCCGGCTCCGTCGCGTGCACCTGCGGAGCTTTCGTGCTGACAGCACGAAGCCTCCGCGCTTCCGCCACGGAGGAGAACGGGAGAACGGCGCAGCGTGGCGTCAAAAAGGGATGACGTATGTCGCACGTGATGCGCGCTCCACGGAGGAAAGGAGCGGATTTCTCCTCCTTCTCCCGTTCTCCTCCGTGGCGGAGGCGAGGAGGCTTTGTACTCCTATCATGAGAACTCCGCAAGTGCGCGCGGCGGAGCCGGGGACGGAGTTTCCCGGGTTGTTGACGTCAGGACATTCGTCCGCGGAGTTCTCCTTCGTGTGGATATCCCTTTAAAGGGGTATCCACACGAAGGAGAAATCTGCTCCTTTCCTCCGCGGATCGCGCATCACGTGAGACACACGTCATTCCTTTTTGACGCCTCGCGGCGCGTTCTCCTCCGTGGCGGAGACGCGGAGGCTTCGTACTCTTAGCATGAGAACTCCGCAAGTGCGCGCGGCGGAGCCGGGGACGGAGTTTCCCGGGTTGTTGACGTCACGAGATCCGTCCGCGGAGTTCTCCTTCGTGTGGATACCCCTTTAAAAGTTATCCACACGAAGGAGAAATCCGCTCCTTTCCTCCGGGGAGCGCGCATCACGTGAGATATACGTCATCCCTTTTTGACACCTCGTGGCGCCGTTCTCTCGTTCTCCTCCGTGGCGGAGGCGCGGAGGCTTCGTACTCTTGGCATGAGAACTCCGCAAGTGCGCGCGGCGGAGCCGGGGACGGAGTTTCCCGGGTGGTTGACGTCACGAGATCCGTCCGCGGAGTTCTCCTTCGTGTGGATACACACGAAGGAGAAATCCGCTCCTTTTCTCCGCGGAGCGCGCATCACGTGAGATATACGTCATCCCTTTTTGACGCCTCGTGGCGCCGTTCTCTCGTTCTCCTCCGAGGCGGAGGCGCGGAGGCTTCGTACTCTTAGCATGAGAACTCCGCAAGTGCGCGCGGCGCAGTCGGGGACGGAGTTTCCCGGGTTGTTGACGTCACGACATCCGTCTTCGGAGTTCTCCTTCGTGTGGATACTTCTTAGGGGCTAGCCATGTCCGTTTGTCCGTCCGCCGTCGGGTGCACGTGCTCCTGCTCGTGAACTCACTCGCTCAAGTGCTCACGAGCACGTGAGCACGTGCTCCCGTGCTCGTGTTGGGCAAAAAGAAAAACCGTATCTCCACGTGGTGAATGATGTTGATTGGGGCGAAGCTCTGGTGGTGCTTGTCTGCGTAGACGGTGAGCCGCAGCATGGCGAGCCTTTCGATCGTTTTCATCAGTGTGAGAAAGAGAATGTGTGGTATGGAACGTGGTTATATACGCATGTGAGCATTTGACCGCAGCGTGACATGGATGAAAACGAACGAAAGGCTCGGCATGCTGCCGCTCAGCGTCTACGCAGATAAGCACCACCAGAGCTTCGCATCAATCAACATCATTCACCGCGTGGAGATTTTTTTTTTTCTTTTAGGTTTCGGTTTTTAATAGGAGCGCATCTCCGCGCCCGCGGTCCTGCTTTTCAGGGGCTGAGTTGCGCAACACACATGCACCCATACTTGGGTAGTAATTCAGTTACAGTACTGGAATTACTGCAATTTACTTACTTTTCTTGGTAATTTGTAATTATAATTAATTAATTTCGGGCAAAAGAAATGGTAACTGTTATTTAATTACTTTATGGTGTCAGTAATTTCAAAATTTCAGGCACAATTACAATTACTTTTGCCAAACTTAGCGGCGCCAACGAAACCTCTCTGAAAGCCAAAGCGCTCGCACAAGCGGCCTAGCTCTCGTTGAAACACTCGCACAGACACGCACTCACACACACGCACAATATAAGTAGCGTCGCATTGTTTGTTGTTTTGTTACTTACACAAAGGGCTGAAGAAAATCCTCTTTGGAGCCCACCTCAACGGCGCAGTGTTGCGTCGTCTGCTGTGCGAGCAAAAAACAATAACGTAAACATGTCAAAATATTGAAAAAAACGAAAAGTATTGAGCTTTAGCTTTAAGCTGAGTTAGGGAATCTTAATTCTATATGAAGTTTTTTTCAGTTTTTTACGTTTTTTTTAGTACTGTCGCATATTTGAATCTTTGTGTTATTTTGAAGTTTATTTTCTGTTGGTTTTACTTCGTATGTTTTGCTGCATAAGCTTTTTGGAGACTACCTCGCACCTATGAATATTGTTACCAATGATTCGGGAGCTCCGATTCGGTGCTTATATATTTCTGAGCCATTATAATTTCAAATTAATGAAAATAATTTACAATACAATAATGTTTGTGTGTGAATGCGGTCGCATTACCGCGTGTGGATTTTATTTTTATGTTAACATTTGTAAAATATTCATCTATGAATAATTGTCGGATTTCTATTTGCCGGGCTAACAAAACTCTACCAACACAATTTTTTCACTAGGGATCTGGCGTCTTCCAGCATACGAAAAAAATTAATAATGATTTGTTAAAATATAAAAGAACCTCGTACTTCATTGCCTCAAACTGTCAAGTTACCTCATAAATTTAACAAGAATCATAAAAGCTAAGTACAATATGTGGCATATATACAGCGATGCTAAGCATCATCAAACATTAGGGCAAGAATTGAACAAATATGTTGCATTCTATATGGCCCAAGTCGGGTCGCTCTCAGAAATAAGTAATTGTAAAGTAATTGAATGACTTTTAAAAGTAATTTGGAATTGTAATTATTACTTTTCACGTAGTAGTAATTGTAATTGTAGTTTAACTACTTTTGAAGCTGAGTATTTGTAATTGTAATTAAATTATATTTTGAATTTAATTTACCCATATATGCTGCACCATATTTTCACTAATGACAAGTGATGAGGCGACGAAAACTGAAGCAAACTAAACGTTTAATGAGGCGAACGTGTGCCTAAAAACAAAATAGAAAAGAAGGTTAGCGTCGCAAGCGTCGATGGCGGCGAAACAGCAGGATCAAACGCTGGAGCGAGACTGACTTGACAAGGTCGCGGGTGGCCTCGTATGTATGGTGCGTCACTAGCTCGAAGATGCGGCGAAGAAGACTGGAACGTCGCGCGCTTGGGCCGAGAATGAACACGCACTTTCTAGAACAAGAAAGCAGGAGTAAATGGTAGAAGTTATGTCCGGAGCAAGAATAACCGAGAACCTTCTACAGGTTTTTCCGCTCATAATAATCCAAGCGACGGAAAATTTAATCCAAGGGCCACCGAATTTAATCGAAGCACCTCATAATTTAATCCTTGCGCTACTCAATTTAATCCCGGAGTCAGTCAATTTATTCCACAATATATATATGCACTTATAGTCTTCGGTGGTCGTGTTTGTGTTTGCAGATTTGGTAACTTAGAAGGACTGTTTATGCAACTAGATTTTTTGGGGGACAACTGATCATTTGATCACTATTGCAATTACTTGAAGTTACTAGCCCCGCTAATAACGAGGCTTAATTGGTATGTTGATTACTCTTTTTCTAATCTCGAGTTATTGTGACGTGCTCGAATTTATTTTAGCTGAATGTACGTTTTGTTTAACCTTTCTTATTACTCGACTTAACATTGCTACAGTTCAGATGATATAAGTACAACTGCAGTATATGATTACTCTTTTGATCACTGCGTGTTATTATTGCTCCAATTGATCCATAATGAACTCACTTGACGTCATTATTCCTTTTTTGATTACTTTGAGTTATTTTTGACCCATTGGCTATAAATTCGAATTAAATGTCATTGAGATGACTCTTCATTACTTTTAGTTAATGTTCAACGTATTGAATTTTTATGTGATGATTATTGACATTATGATAACTCTTTGGGTTACTTTGAGTTACTCTCAGCTCAATCGACTTTAATTCAGCCTAAGTGTCATTTGGTGATTCTTGTTTACTTTGTGTAATTATAGTGCCGGTTTTTCGGTTGTGAACTGAATCATGCAATATTATTAGTCTTGATTACTTCGCGTTACTTTTAATCCAAAAAAAAACTTTAATTCGGCCTCATTGATATTGCGATGACTGTTTTGATTTTTGGGCTAATATTTAACAAAATTATTTATTATTAGCTCAGTCGACATCACACTTCCTTGTTTGATTACTTTGAGTAAATATTGACCAAATAGACTTTAATTCGGCCTAATTGACATTTTGGCTACTCTTTTGATTACTTCGTGTTATTATACCTCCAATTAATCTACAATGAACTCAGTTGACACTATTATCACTCTTTCGATTACTTCGAGTTACTTTTAACCCAGTGGACTTGAATTCGACCGAAATGACATTGGGATCACTCTTGAATACTTTGAGCTTATGCTTATGTTCATACAAACTTATTTATTATGATTACGCTTTTGATCACTTTGAGTTACCGTGACCCAATGGAATTGTCCCATTTCATATTTTGGTAAATCTTCTGATTACTTTGAGGTCAAATTCTACCAATTGGTGTTTTAAGTGCTCGATTCACATTTTTATTAATATTTTGAACCAATTAATCTTAATTCGGCGTAATTGACACTGTATTGACACTTGATTATTTTCTCCTTATTCTTGGACAACCTCAAGGACTTCCTGGACGACCTCAAAAATGACGCCTGAAGGACGACCTCAAGAACGATGTCAAGGACGACCTCAAGGACGACGCCTGAAGGACGGCGTCTAGGGCAACGTCTAGGACAACCTCAAGGACGACGCATGGAGGACGGCGTCTAGGACAACATCTAGGACAACCTCAAGGACGACGCATAGAGGACGACGTCTAGGACAACATCTAGGACGATCTCAAGGACGACGTCTAGAACGACCTCAAGAACGACATTGAGGACGACGTCTAGGACAACGTCAGGGACGACGTCTAGGACATCAAGGTCGTCGCATGGAGGACGGCGTCTGGGACGACATCAAGGACGACCTCGAGGATGACCTTAAGGACGACGTCTAGGACGACCTCAAAGACGACTCTTAGGACGACCTCGGAAACGATGCCTAGAGGATGACGTTTAGGACGGCCTCATGGACGACGTCTGGGACGACCCAAAGGACAATGCCTAAGACGAACTCAATCAAGGACGACCTCTAGGACTACCTGAGGAATGACCTTGAGGACGACGTCTAGGACGACCACATACATGACTTCTAGGACGACCTCAAGGACTACACATGGAAGACGGCGTCTAGGACGACCTCAAGGACAACTTTCAGACGACCTCGAAAACGATGCCTAGAGGACGATGTTTAGGACAACCTCAAGGATGTCGGGGACGACCTCGAGGATAATGTCTACGACGACCTCAAAGACGACTTCTAGGACGACCTCAAGGATGACCCCAAAAGCGACATCTAAGACGAACTCAAAAATGACTTCTAGAACGACATAGATGTCGTCCTTGAGATCGTCCTTGGCGTCGTCTCTGCTGTTGTCCTAAACTTCGTCCTCGAGGTCGTCTTTGAAGTCGTTTTAGCGTCGTTCCTGAGGTCGTCCTATGCGTCGTCCTCAAAGTCGTCCTTGAGGTCGCCCTAGACGTCGTCCTTGAGATCGTGTTATACGTCCATTCAGACGTCGTCCTTAAGGGCGTCCTAGATGTCGTCCCTGAGGTCGTCTTAGACGTCGTCCTCAAGGTCGTCCTTGAGGACGTCCTAGAGGTTGTCTTGAGGTCGTCCGGCACGTCGTCCTAGACGCTGTCCTAGACGTCGTCCTCTAGGCGTCGTCCTTGAAGTCGTTTAAGGCGTCGTCCTTGAGGTCGTCCTCCAGGCGTCGTACCTAAAGTCGTCCAAGAACTTGTCCCAGACATTCCCCTCGAGGTCGTCCCAGACGTCGTCCCTGAGGTTGTCCTAAACGTCGTCTTCTCGGTCGTCCTAGAAGTCGTGCTTGAGGTCGTCCTAGACGTCGTCCTCTTGGCATCGTCCTAGAGATCGCTAAAATAGCTTCACTGGTTCTCCTTCTTCACGTGAAGTGGAAGGGCCCTACATTTTTTCTATTAATATCGGAATCAAATTTTGCTTACCTGAAAAGTATCGCGGACACCAAAGAGAGCCGTCGGACGAGAAGGGGCTCACTGGAAAGACGTCTCGCTCGACACCGCCCTCTAGTGTCCGGGGTAATTGAAATGAAGTATAATGTAACTCAAAAGTAACTAGAAGTAACCGAAAAAGTAATCAAATATTCAATTTTTCTCCTAATTATTAAATTGGCTGCATAATGAAACGAAGTAATCAAAATAGTCACCAAACTGTTAATTAAGTAGATTGGCTACTAGGTCAATAGCAGCTCAAACCATTTAAAAATAATCATAATGCAAATTTGGCTCATACGAACGCAACTGTTTCAATATCAATAGTAACTCGAAATTATCAAGAGTAGTAGCAATTAAAATTGAGCTCATGATAGATAATTTGTTGGCGCAATAACTCCAAGTACTTGAAATGGTCACCAATATGTTAATTGGGCGGATTTAGAGCCCATTGGGTTAATAGTAAATAAAATAAAATAAAATCATCATGTCAAGTATGTTCAGAATAAATCAATTGGTTGAAAATTAGCAGAAAATAATCAAGCGTCATAACAATGTCAATTAAACCGAATAAAGATTAATCGGAACAAATGAGTAATAAAAGGTGACTCGAGCACTTAAAACACCAATTGGTAGAATGTGACCTCAAAGTAACCAGAAGATTTACCCAATTGTGAAATAAGACAAATCTCTTGGGTCAACATAACTCAAAGTAATTAAAAGAGTAATCATAATAAATAAGTTTGTATCAAGATAAGCTCAAAATAATCAAAAGAGTCATCCCAATGTCATTTCGGTTGAATTCAACCCCTTTGGGTTAAAGGTAACTCAAAGTAATTGAAGGAGTAATAGTAATGTCAGCTGAGTTCATTAAAGATTAATTGGAGGTATAATAACACGAAGTAATCAAAAGAGTAACCAAAATGTCAACTAGGCCGAATTAAAGTCCATTCGGTGAATAGTTACTCAAAGTAATCAAACAAGCAATTGTGATGTCGATTGAGCTAATAATAATTAACTTTGTTAAATATTAGCCCACAAATCAAAACAGTCATCGCGATATCAATGAGGTCGAATTAAAGTCCTTTGGGCCAAAAGTAACGCGAAGTAATCAAGACTAATAATAATGCATGATTGTGTTCACAACCAATAAATCGGCACTATAATTACACAAAGTAAACAGGAGTCACCAAATGTCGCTTAGGCTGAATTAAAAACAATTGAATTGAGTGTAACTCAAAGTAATCAAAAAGTAATCATAATGTCAATAATCATCACATAAAAATGTATTTAGTGGAAGATTAGCTAAAAGGAATGAAGAGTCATGACAATGACATTTAATTCGAATTTGTGGCCAATGGGTCAAAAGTAACTCGAAGCAATCAAAAGATGAATAACACTGTCAACTGAGTACAACAGAGTAATCATAAATTTAATTGTACTTATATCATCTGAGCTGTAGCAATGTTAAGTCGAGTAATAAGAAACGTTGAATAAAACGTCCATTTAACTATAACAAATTGGAGCGCGCCACAAAAACTCGAAATTACAAAAAAATGACCGCATCTCCACGTGGTGAATGATGTTGATTGGGGCGAAGCTCGCGTGGTGCTGATGGTACTGATTTTATTGTTCGAAGGTAGTGCTGGATGGTGCTGATTTTTTTTTTTATTGCTCATAGGTAGTGCTGAGTTCCGGGTTGCCGTTTCGACTTCATTATTACTGCTTTATGGTCGGTGAAATGCAGAGCCAGTGGTTCTTCTACCGGATCTTCTTGGATCCGCTAGAAGTCGTGGGAACGCATCTCCACCGCTTAATTCAACGGTCCATGTCAGAAAAAGAATATGTGGTATGGAACCTGGTTATATACGCATTTGAGCATTTGACCGCAGCGCCCTCTCGTTTATAAACGTTGAGCCAACGCCTGCAAAGTTTCACGCGATTATATAAGCATTTGACCGTAGCGCCCTCTCCTGTATATACGTTGAGCGGCTACATGCAACGTTTTATCCATTACAGAAACCCCAGCTCTTGAGTTACTACCACATCTCAGAGCCCCCTACTCGTCCCGCAGTCGTGGCCGAGGGGTTAAGGCGATGGACTAGAAGTCCATTGTGGTCTCCCCGCACAGTTTCGAATCGCATCGACTGCGCAAACATTCTTTCTTTTTATGTGAGCACGAACGCCGGCCGACCGGACGGACGGACGGACAAGGCTAGACCCTAAGGAGCTTCGCCCCGAAAAGAGTAATCAACATATCAATCAAGCCTCGTCAATAGTGGGACTAGTAACTCCAAGTAATAACACTAGTGACCAAATGATCAGCTGTCCCCTAAGAAGTCTAACTGTATAAAGTAAACAATTACTCAAAGTTACTAAATATGTAACCCAAACACGACCACCGAAGACAATAAGTGCATATAAAGTATATGCTAAAATGAATGACCCCAGGATTAAATTGGGTAGCGCAAGGAATAAATTATGTGGCGTTTGGATTAAATTGGGAGGCACTTGGATTAAATTGCCCGTCGCTTGGATTAAAATGAGCGGGAAAACCTGTAGAAGTCCGTGAGTGAGCGTTGCGTTTTCCGCCCTGCACACGGTATTATCACCCCTCCCCCCTCCCCCCCTCCCCCCCCCCCCCCCCCCCTTCAAAAGCCGAAAACACAAATCCCAAGCAAAAGGGCAGCAGCATCGCGAGCCACAGTGCACAGCTCACAGTTTGACGAGAGTCCAAAGTTCTATCGTTTGAAATACGGCTTCAGGCGCACGACGTGGACTACTTCGGGTCGCGGGGTTTCGTCGTCTTGATGGTCGAGATCCGTCGGGAGGCACCTCGTAGTTTAAGTCCCCGAGACGGTGAAGAAGCTTGTAGGGTCCAAAGTAGTGCTTGAGAAGCTTCTCGCTGAGCCCACGTCACCGAATCTGTGTCCAGACTCATACTCTGTCCCCGGGAGGAAAGTGGGCATCACGCCGACGAAGATTGTACCGGCCGGTGTCGACATGTTGCTGGTCTTGAATCCCTAGTCTGGCTAGCTGGCGGATCTCTTCTGCCCGCTTAGCAACCACCTGGGCGTCATCGCTCCCGTCGTCGAGTGGCTCGCGCGGCAACATGAAGTCTAGCATAATCGTCACCTTTCGGCCATACACCAGCTGGAAGGGCGTCACTCCTGTTGTCTTTTGCACTGCCGTATGATATAGGCCGACGTGATATAGAGCGTGATGGGACGAATTACTTCGTCCCAGGTCTTGTGCTCCACGTCGACGAATATGGGAACGCGACAGAACGGCACATGGCAAAACAGCACGCGACAAAACAGCACGGTCAAAACAGCACGCGTCAAAACAGCACAGCGTCAAAACAGGACGGCGACAAAACAGCACGCGTCAAAATAGCACGCGACAAAACAGCACAGCGTCAAGACGGCACAGCTACAAAAGAGCACGCCCCAAAACAGCACGGCGTCAAAACAGCACAGCGACAAAACAGCACGTATGTAGCAACTTCGAGCGCGCTCTCCACCTCTCTCTGCGCGAATAATTTTGAACCTCTTTGACCCTTTCATTTTTTTGGCACTAGGTTATAAAGGAGGGAGGCATACTTGAAGAGATTGGGTAGTTAGAGGTGATGTATCTTCGCGTCGATGTTGGCCGCGTTGTCTGGTCTTTTTTGTAGTACCAGCGAAAGCGGAAAAGTTATTGGGAACAAGAAATCCATAAGTTCAAGTTATGAACCGCCTGGTTTGCGGCGGTCCGGTGGGTTCCGTAGTACTCGCCGTTTCGTAATTACCACCTAAGCGTAAAACGCCTCCCCCCTTCCACAAAAAAAAAGCGGCAGATGCGTTGATTACAGATGAATTGTTAGAACCGGTTAGATAAGGTGAGTTTAATGTCGAGCGTATTCAAGGTGTTCCATGGGCACCGATTTTGCGTGGTTCATTCGCTGTGAATAAAATGTCCAGGAAACACGCGGCTGCAGCTTGCAGTCGAGAAGTCGTTTTAAATTAAATTTACAGATTATTTCCGACGAAGGCCTCGATCGAGTGAAAACCGGTCAAGAAGAAACTTGCCTCAGCCTCAATACTGCTGCCGTACAGCATGGGCTGAGCACACTGCTGCCGCACACGCTTTCTGTTGTTGTTGTTTTTTAACAACTAACTACTACACTAACCCGTCCAATTAATTCGTTTTTTTTTTTTTGTAGACGACATTGCTAGCAAACTTGCGGGTCGAAATTAGCAGAACTGCTCGTGAAATAGCCAGAATACGCACAAGTAAAGGCTTCGGTACTGTCCAGGGAGCCTTCGTGTGCCCATCGAGTAAACTCCCCACACCGAACTTGCTCCCAAGAAAACGGATTTGACAAATTGGCCGTCGACGAGTTGGCTTTCGTCGAATTGGCCTTGACCCTCCATTATTTTACAGTGCCTACTTTGATATATACATTTTTTTTAACTACATACGCTATATTTAGGGTTCAGCATTTTTGGCTTAAACCGAATAAAACCGGTAAAAGTACGCCGAATTATTTTTTTAATAAAATTTGGTTTTAATTGAAAAAGGTCAGTATTTTCGAGGAAGTTTGGAGAGACAGGGAGGCATTACTGACCGTATGTCACTTCCTTTCGCAGTTTTCAGCTTGACTCCGAGATCGGTTCAACGTTCAACAAAAGCTCCGGGGCCCAGGGGTCTTCAGAACGAAATCTGGGTCCTTCACTTGATAGGGAGTTGTGTTGAGAATTCTTTGTTCAAAGAAGAGAGTTTCATCGTGAAACTGTACAATTAAAGTCAAGGACGTCCATAAATGCCCCACATTTTAACACCCCTAGCTGCTGTCTACTAGAGGAGGGCATACATACGACTGTTTTGTTGTCGTTTCTGTGGTCGGCGCGAATTCACCACCCCTCCCAGTTGCGAAAATGGGGAAAAAACGCCCTAAGAACCATGCTTGCAAATTTCTGGATCTTGAAATTTGGCTCTCCGACCGAAGTGGTACTGAAGCTCATGTTCGTTCAGGGTGCGTACAAATGGGAGCACACGACGATAATATCAGATCACGATAGGGTCCCAGTGCGCCTTGCAGAACAGGTCACGTCGGCTGCCACAGACAGCAATAATTAAGAAAATCAATCCCTGGTTTATTCACAATACATTTCAAACAAACGCTTTTAAAGGCTGCATTTTCGGCAGTGTACTGGTTTTCGTCAATAAACCGAAAAGAACCGAGAAGTTTATGAGTCTACAAATATACACAGCAATAAACCGAAAATTTGTTTCGAATAAAAACCGAAAAAGGGAAGCCGAATTTAGAAATAATAAAAACTGAAAATGCCAAGCCCTAGCTATATTGTCAATGTCCTGTTTTGAGACCGCGTTGTTTTGAGACCGTGCTGTTTTGTCACAGTGCTGTTTTCACGCCGTTCTCTACTGTCTCTGTGCCTTTTGACGTTGTGCTGTTTTGTCGCTGTGCTGTTTTGACGCTGTGCTGTTTTGACGCCGTGCTGTTTTGGCACGTGCTCTTCTGTCGCTGTGCCGTTTTGACGTTGTGCTGTTTTGTCGCATGCTATTTTGACGCGTGCTATTTTGTCGTCGTGCTGTTTTGACGCTGTGCTGTTTTGACGCCTGCTGTTTTGACCGTGCTGTTTTGTCGCGTGCTGTTTTGTCGTGTGCTGTTCTGTCATAGCGCCGACGAATATAGAGACCATGTCTGCGATTGTTTTGTTTAGCCGCACCGTCAACTCGTTGATCTGCGGAACGTATGCCGTTTTTCGACGGTGGTCCGTGTGCCTTAGACGAAGGATCTCTTGGGTCAACTTTGCCATGAACGATGACCCTCGGTCTGTGATCAGGACTTTGGGGGTGCCATGCCGGGGGACGATGGACTCGATGAAGAACCTGGCCACTTTGACAGCAGTCCCAACGGAAGGACTTTCGTCTCGGCGTAACTAGGAAGATAATCTGTGCTGATGATTATTCAGCGGTCCTCCAACGTCGGCGGAGGAAAAGGATTCAGAAACGCCTTTTTTGCAGGGGTAATCGGCTGAAGGAGACCTGCTGGCTTTGACGGCGGTTTCTTGCGTCGCTGGCACTCATGGCACGATCGTGTGTAGAGATGGACAGTCTTCGGAAGCTTGGGCCAGTAGTATTTTTCACGTATTCGGGCTAGTGTCCAGCTGTAACCGAGCTGTCCTGTAGTTGTGTCGTCGTGGCAGGCTTGAAAAGGTTCTTCTGGGGGGGGGGGGGGGGGGGATGCTGGTAGAGATTACCAGAAGCCACTGCGAATTACTGGTCCGGACTCTGTACGGCGCCGGCAACTTTCCAGTGGGTCATGAATACCGTGCTAGCTGGACTGAAGTGGCAGAGCTGCCTAATTTACCTGGACGACGTCGTGGTATTTTCGCACGACTTCGACGAGCACTTGGAGCGGCTTGGGGCCGTGCTCCAATCCATCAAAACCGCAGGGCTCACTCTCAAGCCAACGAAATGCCGCTTCGCCTACGACGAATTTACGTTCCTTGGTCATGTCGTCAGTAGCGAAGGAGCACCCCCTGACAACGCGAAGACATCCGCCGTAGCCGAATTTCCTCGACCATCGGACAAGAAGGCCATTCGCAGATTCCTGGGGCTTTACGCGTGCTACAGACACTTCGTTCAATATTTCGCAAATATTTCGGCGTCACCCCCACATCTCCCGAAAGAAGCCGTGAAGTTTCAATGGGAAGAAGAACAAGAGCGGGCGCTCGACGAACTGAATCGAAGACTTCAGACACCTCAGATCCTAGGACATTTCGACTAGCACGCTGAAGCCGAAATTCACAAGGATGCAAGTAACTCCGGACTTGGCGCTTTACTGGTACAACTACACGAAGACACGGAGCGAGTCGCTGCCTAGGCAAGTCGGACATCTTCGAGAAAGCTTGTCACGCTTTCGTTGGGGCTCTGCACCCTTGTTCGAAGAAGGCCCTCCGCTCGCTGCCGACAGTGGTAGTTGATGAACGTTCGCTTCAGTTCGGCGGCGCATGGCTCCCACAAAGTAGAGGAGGCTTCGTGGTTCTCAAACCAGCGCCTCGCGGTGCCTTCAAGCGCGAATTAGAGATTCTGGAAGCGGTGCTCATCCGTCCATCGGTTGTGGCGGGCTGCACGTTCATAACGATGTAGCGAGTCTTCTACATCCTCGTCATCTTCGCCGCGAAAGGGTGTCGGAGCGCGGGGAGTGACGCGCACGATGACGACGGGTGGTGTAGTCATCGTCGTGGTCTCCTTTTTTGGCTTCTGTGGCAGGTGTCCGAATTCCGAAGTTGGCCTTTGGTACGGCGGCTTGCTCGGGCGTTGGATTGTTCTGCCAAGGGTAGCCTCCCGGGGCTGAGCTCGTCACATGGCCGGCGTGTCTTCGGAGGGGTACGGTTTACGGGCATAGAATGCAATACGCCGCACCTCCACCAAAATATCACCAATGACAAGTGATGAGGCGACGAAAACTGAAGCAAACTAAACGTTTCATAAGGCGAACCTGCGCCCAAAAACAAAATAGAAAAAAGGCTAGCATCACAAGCGTCGTTGGCGGTGAAACAGCAGGATGAAACGATGGGGCGAGACTGACTCGACAAGGTCGCGGGTGGCCTCTCCTGTAGAGTGCGTGACTATCTCGAAACTTCAGCGAAGAAGGCTTGGACGTCGCGGGCTCGGGGCGAGGATGAACACGCACTTTCTAGAACAACAAAGCAGGAATAAATGATACAAGTTATGTCCCCAGCAAGAATAACCGAGGACTTTCTATGAGTCCGTGACCGAGCGTTGCTTTCTCGGCTTTGCGCGCGGCAATATTTCCCTCGATCCTACGATGCAGGCGAGAAGTGGCTTCGCGCCGCGACTTGGACCGAGCTGGACCGCGGGCGCGGCCTTGATAATAAACCCAAACTTCGAAACGCGTCCAAACTAAGCGTGTTTTTTTTAGAACGCTTTAAAATGCTGCTTATGCCTTATATTTTCATGAACATTAATTATTGCTTAGCAAGTTTCTAGTTGGAACCATATGTGTCTTTCCACTAATTGAAAAGGCAATGAACAAATTGTACTTAATAAGCCGACTGATCGTTACTATTAGCCCCCTCCACCAAAGGTTCTCAACCATTAATGTTTGGCGGACCCCTTGTGGATCGTCATAGGTGATTGAGGACCCCGTTCTTGGTGAGGGGAAGGGAAAGGTCGAGGTTAATTCTTATAGCGATTTCATAAATTGACGTAACTTCAGGTTAACCCTACCAAAAAAAAAAAAAACAGTATAACTTTTGACTATCTGGATTATGGAACTGGAAATCTATCTGGAGTTTATCTGGATTTTATATTTTTAGAAATTATTCCTTTGTCTGTAATCTAGATTTCGAGTTTCCGGAAATAGATTTCCAGGTCCATAATCCAGATAGGAAAAAGTTATACTGGATTTTTCGGTAGGGACTGTGAAGTAGATTTGTCTTATTGACATATACACGAAAAAAACTTACTCCAAAATTGGAATGTTTGCTCCCAATATAACAAAAAAAACCTTTATTGCCATTTTTGACTGATGAGGCTAGGCTTCGCGGACCCCCATTTGAGAACCACTGCTCTATACTATGTCCGCCTGGTTATATAGGTCACCTGCAGGAACCGGGTAAGTGTATTGTTCACGCCTTTTTTAAACAGATCAGTAAAGCTTTGAAAAAAAAAGAAAAAACTCTTTGGACAATACGATATGACTTTACGGTTCCGTCTCCACCTGCATTGTTCGGGAGAGACTCGCGGACATCTCGCACATCGTGCAGTGCATCGTGGAGACTCGCGGATATCCAGCGTTCTATTGGGACACTGGATGTCAGAGAGTGGTTTTATACGAGCGTGATGTTTACACAAAAGTAAGGTCTTGTCCGAGGTCCTCGAGGAGCACTAATAGCAGTGGCATAATGTAGTTACCTGATCAATTGGGTAGCAAGTACTTATTTTTAGGACAACTGCAAGTAGCAAAGCTTAACTTTGCTCGAAGGATGATAATATAATTATAAATTTGTAAGTGAACAAATGTACCCCTTCATCTGTCAGATCAAACTCCACTCTTGCCGCTCATGGCTTGTGGGTGAAGGGTCAGCACAAGCCACGTGTGCTCCGAGCGCACCTGCGATATAAAAATTTAATAAAAATTATATGAAAATCTAAATGCCTCACATGCAATTAAGAGGAAAGTACAGTTCGTGTTGTCTCCCTAATTACCCTGTCCCTGTCTTGCGGCGCATTTTGTCCAAAGAGTACAGATAAGACAAAGAAAAGAACATCTAAGATACCGCTCTAATAAAATTCCGTTTGTCAATTCAAGGAATGTTTATGTCTTCATTCATAATCAGAGAACCTTTCCCAGTTTCAGCATGAATGCAATAAAGCAGTGCAGAGACCTAGACCTTGTAAACCATAATGCACATGAAAATTATTTTTTGCCACATAGTCCTACATGAGTTGGTGGTTTAGATTTTTAAATACATTTGTATTGTGGAACGTTGTTGAACAAAACTTCTAGGCTGTGACGTTTCGGGCTTAAACAACCATAAAGAACACTGTATTCCACTGAGTTTTTTTTGTGACACATTAGAAATGGGTTAGAACTGTCATCCACTGCACACCTACTGAGAGCTTGGATTTGTTCTTAGCACAGCATGTGCTATTTTGATGCCTATGCAGCTTCCTTTAACAAAATTTCCTTAGTAGAGCTTTTTATTCACTCTAGACTTGTATGACAGGTTCGGTACCTTGGACTCTCACTTGGAATCAAAACTTATATATATTGCTGTAATAGTGAGAGAGAAGATATATGGGCTTGAGTACGGCTCAACAAGCGCACGTGAGTAGAAAAGTAATGTCAAGAACTCAAATATCAAAATAAAAATAAATCTTTTAGATGGAATTTGGATACAGTTATGGATATCATCATCGACACAGTTAGCACATTCAAAATATCAAAAATATATGTTAGACAAAGATTCTAAGAAACCTGTTGCATCTACGTTCCTGCACATCACTTCTAAGAACCAATCGCTGCAGTCTAGAGAGGGACCTCGGTGAATAAGTCTACTGAAAATGAGTGTAGACGTAAAACGGTTTGCTTTGCGACAGTGAGCATTATATAAACAAGTGGCATGTCATTATTACTGTTACAGCGCCGACTGTTTCTTAAAGATCCAAATAAACTGTGAGCAGCGTAATTTGGTGAGTTCCCTCCGTACATTACAGGGTTTGGCTTTCCCAAATGCTTTGCGAGAAAGTTGGTGAGCTGGAATTATCCAGCTGAGATCTACAAAAACTAATTGCAGAAGCCTATCTCAGGATTGTTAAGAATATAACATGTTTGGTAGAGATAAGGTTGAAGCAGGAGTTCAATAAATAAAAAAACAACTTAATGTTGCGAAATCATCTTGCCGTAGCAACAGGATAAAGTTCCCTTGGGTAGAGCTAGTCCTTACGCATGGTTGTGCTCATATGTTAGCATAAAGATAAAATTTACGACGTTCCATATTTACAGGGTCAACCTACACTTAACATTAAAGTTTGGTCTCACCATTACTGCCTGCAAACTTCCACCTATCAAATGCTCGGTGCGAATTGTTTAAAACACCATACGACTTTTTAACACTAATAGAAATCCTGTAGTGGTCGCAACTTAAACAGTTTTCACAACATTCTGAAGAGTGATTACTTATGTGTGATTCTGAAAACTAGGCATACACTGAATTGTTTTCTTAAGCCGAACGTGCTATGCATTGATCAATATATAAATCTTTGCGGATTTGACAGTGTGCAAGTTCATGTTTTCTTTTATATTTCACGCCTTCCCACTGCTAAATGATATCTACGTAAGATGGATGACAGAAACGTAACACAATGATTGTTTTAAGAATTTGCTTGTGAATGGCACGAGCGAAGCCATTTGTGGGAAGTCATTTCTTTGTCACCTTCGAACCTACGCCCGTCAGCTTTAAGTTTATATCTTAATTACGCATGCAGACTCCTTCTTGTAATTGAAACTCAGTCAAATCCAAGATTTGAATATGCGTTTTGGCATTTTAGTGTTAATAGTGCCTTTGCTGTTTACTTAAGGAATAGGTAAAAATAATGCTTATTCCGAGTGGTGTACCTAACTCCTGGTGGCACGAGGACTCCCTTACCGTGCGGCTCTTCGAAAGTCACATGCAGGGTGACACTGCGATTTTCTTGTCGTGTTTCTCTCCCCATGGTCTTGGCCAGAACACAGAAAAGGGTTGAGTCCGAGCTTTTGGCCACAGAAAGGTTCTCCATATGTTGAGGCACTCAAGAAGCTGAAAATAAAAACAATTCGCTTTTAATTGCTGGGCAGTGATACGCTACAATTGCTAGCATATTCTTTCGCGATCAACATAGAGAGGATTTTATTATTATTCTTCGTACATATAGAAATACTGCTCCTCAACGGCCACAGCCATAGGGACAAGGACAAGGCAACGTGGGCCTCAAAATATCGGGTCAATAATTAAGGCAATTGGTTAAAATCATTGTCCAATTCTCTTTCATCTGAACCGGAAAAATTTCTCTCGAATGTTCATATTCAAATGTAAAGATTATAAAAAAAACTACTACTCCAATACTAAGATTTTTTTACTCTCATGCTCCACGAGTGTCGACTGTGACTACAACACAAGTTTTAACTCATTGAGCACCAGGGTAGAGTGTATTAGCAGAAGGCAGGTGTATGCATAGAAAAAAATATATATATAGTTGGCGCACCAAAAGGCTAAACAATGAAAATAGGCACTTGTCTGAGGAAAATACCAAAAAAGCGTCGATCTCGGCTTGGCATTAACAGTGGCAGACAGTGTCTATTTTACTGACTTAAGGGGTACTCCGTCATTATTTTGAGCTATTTAGTCAAACTCAATATTCTGCCCGGCTTCCTTTTAAGAAGAATATAATTTTACGATAACTATTGAAACAACTGCTAACATAAGCGTTTCCAAAAAACAAGAATAAACTTTACCTGCACTCTCCCGTGGCACGACATCAATGGTAGGCAGACCTGCCGAATGAGCATGCATGCAGTCTAAAAAAGGGGGTATATCCTACACAGGGTGTTATTTTAGCTGCATCAAATTTTCAAGAAGAGGAAACGTGAGATAGAGTATTTTAAGCTCTGGGGAAGTGTTAATGGCCATGGCGGCCTCCAAAAAAAGGTGAAATTAGGTAATTAGATGGCTAATTAACTAAAATGTTTTAACTAACTTTTTAATTTTTCACTCGAGGGCACAAAATGTATTTAGAGAATTGAAGCTTGACCTCAATATGGTCTAGCCCTGGAATTCAAAGTTTGATTAAAAAATGTGTAGCCGCTGCTACAGCATCAAGAAATTTCACTTTGGTACACGGCGTCAAACCGAAACTAAGCGAAAAAGAGCGTCGGTAAAGTTATGGCTGCGCCCTTCCGGCCCCTGTGGATCGTCGTTATCGCAGCCAGCTTCGCCTAAGCAATGGAGCCGGCCTCAATATTGACGAATCGCATCCCCGGAAGGGAGGAGCTATAACTTTACCAGCGCTCTTCCTCGCTTAGTTTCGGTTTAACGCCGTGTACCAAATTGACATTTCTTGACCCCGTAGCACCAACTACAAATTTTTTAACCAAACGTTGATGGGAGTGCACGACCATATTGAGGTCGAGCTTCAATTCTCTTAATACAGTCTGTGCCCTGAAGCGAAAAATTAAAAAAGTTAGTTAAAACATTTTAGTTAATTAGCTGACTTATGTCCTAATTTCACCTTTTTTTTCTAGAGGCCGCCATGGCCATTAACACTTCTCCAGGGCTTAAATTACTCTATCTCACGTTCCCTTGTCTTGAAAATTTGGTGCAGCTAAAAAAAAACAAAAAAAACACCCTGTATATATACGGTGTCCCAAGTTGCCAGCCTCCATCTGAAATGAACCGTAAAATCGAAGCCTAAACGTAGCAATCTAAACTTTTCGTCAAAGGTGTATTTCACAGGTCGTTTGTCTCTTCTCCTAGAATTAGAAAGCATAACTCCTTTTCTGTTGAAAATAGGTCCAGAAAACTTGCCAGGGTCAACAGCGGGCGGCGACACAAACGAGGGAGTCGAGTTGCGGGGCGCGTTTGGCGCGCGTATTGATGGATGGCGCCGGGAGTAGCGTCGGAGGGTGCAGCCGATTAGCGAAAGAAAGCAGACGGCACGCAGACGAAATCCGTTGGCAGCAAAAGCACCGTCGTTATGCAGAAGAGTTTCTTTTACTTTAAGTTTTGCTTTAATTGTTTGTATTTGTCTTTTAATTAAAGGTACATTACAAAAAGATTAGGTTTATATTAAGAAACCACCATGGGTGCGAGCCGTCTTGATAAGGAGGCAACGCAATTTATTAATAGGAAAGCCAAACCCACACCGCTACTCGACTTGGTAATCTGCGTCGCCACCCGCCGTTGACCCTGACAAGTTTCTTGGCCCTTGTTCTTACAGAAAGTGAGCTACGCTTTCTAACTTAAAAAAAAAAAACTCGGCCTGTGAAATGCACTTTGGACGAAAAGTGTAGACCACTACGACAAGGCGTAATTTTTTACAGTCCATTTTAGATGGAGCCTCGTGGCTTGCGACACCCTATATATATTTGTTTTCTTTGTGCTGCTGAGCAAGTGTTGGAAGGAGGTTTCACGGCATTAATTTCCCACCACCCAACTTCTTGCAATCAGTTGAAATAAGTTCGAGCAGTGAACTTATGCACTTGCCACTGGCACAACTTTTTCATTAATGCCAGCGAGAACGTTTATATAAATTTTAAAAAAATAAACAACGAGGACCAACCTTCATTAATATTTTTGTAACTATGGCAAAGAAAAGTTAGCTTGACAAAAAATATGTGGCTTACAGTTTTACCACGTCTATTTGTGTGCATAAAGGGGGACCTGCAGAAATATTCTTCCGCCTGGCGGAAAGTCCTCCTCGCCCTCTTTCTTTCTTGTATTGTAGCATCGGGAGGCGAGGGGAAAGGTCCCCTTTTGCGCCGGCTTCTTCTGAGAAGATAAGCCGAGAAAATCCCCTTTCTGAGGGACGGCGATGGGTGCGGCAGCAGCGACCTCGTGACTGACAGGTATGTTCAGCTCCTATCGCGTAATCTGCCCTATTTTTTGGCTCTCGCCAAGCCTATCCACTAGGGTGTAGATTTTACGGAGCTGCAAGGCTGCGCCCTCGCAGTCACCGAATTTGAGCTTTCGAAGTTCTTTGGTTTGGCCCGTGGCAAAGTAAACGCATACTTGGGAGCTGCGATGCATCCCCGCACCCATTGAAGGAACGTTTCATAAATATTTTCGGTTGATCAAGGAGCTCCAAACACATGCGCGAGATGTGGTGAGTTGAATATGTAAAGATGACATACATCTTAGCAAAACATTCCGTCTTAAAAAAAACGGCTGATCACGCTCAAACCTACCTGAAATCGGGATCGATGGAAAAGAAAACGATGTACCAGGCGCGGGCATCTTGTAGAAGGTCTCTGTTTTCTAGCAGTGAGCACAAATTATTGAAGAACTTTAGCAGACTATATTTTCAGGCCACGATATATTTAGCTGGAGCTCGCGCTACGACTTCGATGCATTCTCTGAATGCGCGCGCCTGAAGTTCCAGCGGGCCTTTGAAAACGATTTACTAAAATGCCCTGTTGTGTGCCTAACTCGCACAACATGATGGCCAGCAAAATGAATGAAATTCATATTTACACATTCCCAACAACCACCTGAGCTAAGAGGGCATCAAGGTAGGATTCAATATTAGAAAGTTTTAGTGGGTCGCTTTTAGCCAGTTCGATAACCGTACGGTCCTACCCCACAACAAAATGTAAGCTAGACTCGCTGTTTACCTCCTAATTTGAGGTAGGTTTGAGCGTGATAAGCCATTTCTTTTTCTGAACATGGAATGTTTTGTGAAGATGTAAGTCATTCTTACATATTCAAATCACCACATCTCGAGCATGTGTGTTGAGCTTCTTGATCAACCGAGAATATCTATAAAACGTTCCTTCAATGGGTGCGGGGAAGCATCGGAGTTCCCAAGTATGCGTTTACTTTTCCACGGGCTAAACAAGAGAACTTTGAGAGTTCAAATTCGGTGACTGCGAGGGCGCAGCCTTGCAGCTCCGTAAAACCTACCCCCGGGGGGCTACGCTTGGCGAAAGCCAAAAAATAGGGCAGATTACGCGATAGGAGCTGAAGATACCTGTAAGGCCACGAGGTCGCTGCTGCCGCACCCATCGCCCGTCGCTCAGAAAGGGGATATTCTCGGCTTCTCCTCTCGGAAAGAGCCGGCGCAAAAGGGGAACTTTCTCCTCGCCTCGCCGTGTTACAATACAAGAAAGGAAGAGAGCGAGGAGGAAACGCCCGAGCACCATTAAGGGAGAGAAAAAAGGATGCATACTTATAACAGAAATTTAGCCGTAACGACCACGGGCGGGGAACTGTCGTGATACTCTAAAATTGCCCCCCTGCCATGACCCAAGGCCGACCACAGAACAAGATCCGGTCGTAGCTTGTGCCTCATACTATGAAGCTTCTGTAGCAACTGCAAGTGGGAGTAAATGGCATTTCATACCTTTGCAGGCGGATAATTTAATAACTCAAATTCGGTGGCACTGTCATGAACGCGCTGACATTTTGGTACAAGACTATTAACCTTGCCGGTCAACACTAAAATCGGAAGCATTTTTTCATATTATCTCGGTTTAATGTTGACCCCGGCGGATGCGTGGCCATCGTTGCAAATTCAGAGCAGAAAGCAAGCCATGTGACTTTGTAGTAGGACGCCTCGGTATGTCGAGGTTATAATCAGATGTCATGCTGTTTTCGCTGCAAAGGCTTGTAGCGCCAAAAGTGGTCCACCTTCAACAGAGACAAAGTATAGATGGTAGCGAGTTGGGCCCTAACGTTGTCTTGAGTTACATGGCGAGGTAGGCACTCAGATTCTCCAACCGGGATGTTTGCTGCCTGTCACCGCATGACCAGCTTGTGCCCAGCGATTGTTGCAGCTGAGTGCATTACCTCGACAGTGCGATTAGTTGACAAGAAACTCTAGGAATGTTAAAAATGGCATTGACTTGCAGAGAAACTGCATCTCAACGACCAATGACCTAACTCGACGCGTGCGGCTCGAGGTAGCTCCCGCGCCAAATGCTGCAACTAGCGGCGAGCTTCCTCGCGCCGCACGCGTCGAGGGAGCAACGATAGTGGTGATAGCTTTCAGCGCAATAACCGCTCATTCACACTGGAAGCAGATCCGCGTTCGCAACGCGGTTGCGAACGCGGTTGTATAAAAAACCAGTACAAGTGCACGCGCACTCGATGACATGAAGTGCGCGTGCAATGGCACTGGATGTTTATACAACCGCGTTCGCAACCACTTCGCGAACGCGGATCCGCTTTCAGTGTGAATGAGCGGTAAGAGGCGCAATGCGGAAGCTTGGAAAGCGCAGAGCGAAGAACGTATACACATCGGAGTAGGCCACACACCCTCGTCCCTAGGCTCACCTCCAGGCGGCGCAGCCAGTACCGCGAGCCACGCGCTTCTCTGTTCGTATTTCATATTTCCCCGATAGTACATGCCAAAAGCGTCTGGGTAGTGGACAAAGTCCTTTCAGAGTAGTGTACGTGAGGACACCCAAGAAAACCAATTTCTCATTTCGGTGACGGCTGGGAACGTTCTGCCCTCGAGCACGGCCGGGCGGGACTCGTGCTCACTGAGCCGCGTGTGTCGTACCTCGTGCCGTTTAGTTTATTTCGGGGTGTTACGAATATGCGGGTGCTTCGGAAACCTGCAAGCTCGTGCTAAAAGACCCGCTCTCACGCGTTACGGAACAAAATAACTATAAAAGTGCTCGGAATAATATGCAGCAAACAAAAGCGGTCGCAAGCAAACAGATGTCTATTTTGTTCCGAACGCTTCTGTCCACGCAACCCACGGTGCGTGAACACGACTCCGATGCCCAACAACTTCGGTGTGACGTGACGCAGCTATCGCTTTGACTACACTGAGGACTGGTACGGGACTGCTTTTTTAAAAATTTCCTCGTTATTTTTTTTTTTTTTACCATTACTGTTAAAAATTTATGTGAGGTCTATTTTAAAGACGAGTATGCGGTGCATTTATGTACGCAAATATCCATGTAACTTCACAGTTCGAAGTTACACGGCAAGAGTGCTCCTAGCGAGCTGTCTTGGGTCACTGCAATATTATGCGCCGCCACTTTCGCACTTGCTGCTCGAGGTCGCTTCGGGACAAACAGTCTGTAGTTTTTTCTATAATTTTTGATACTTACATTAGCTGTTTAATAAGGTGTATTTCGCCGTTCTCAAGCACCTCGCGAAAGTTGAGGCCGTCTGTTCGACGTCAGCGCGCTGTACGTCTAATTCAAGTTTTGGGGTGTCGTATATGGGAGAGGGGGTGTAAGAATATACCCTTTTACTCTGAGATTGCGCGCTCTGCAGCCACGCACACAGCTATAATCGCCGGTGAATACTCCCTAACCGCATCGTACAGAGTGGCAGTTTCCTGAAAAAAAAAAAAAAAAAAAAAACTGCCGCAAATAAAGGAAGAACTGTCCAGCAAAAACACTAACTTTTGTACGTCTACCGTTGATGAATAGTTACCAGCTTTTGTCCGCCGTTAGGATAGAACAAGTTGTACAGCTGTTTCAGCAACTTGGTGGCACTGAATTTGTGAAAGGGTCTATTCCTGGAATGGCGATACCGGCACTAACCAGGGTTTTATACCCATGTCGCTCTTTCGAACCCTCCGTAGCCGCAGGTGTTCTTCCGACGACATTGAATTACATCCGGCGGGTGGGCGGTGGCGCTTGAGTGACTACGCAATTACCAGCCAATCAGCGTCGAGTGAGCGTGGCCTCGGGCGTGATTCATACATAAACCAGCCAATCAGCGTCGAGTTAGTTTAGGGGTGTGAGGTCATCATCTGGCTCAGCCATTCTGCATCGATTTAATCGGCGGCTTCACTTTTCGGCTTCACATATTTCAAGCCACCCCCCCTCCACCCTAACGAGACAATGCACGTTTCACGTAAAACGAAGGCACAGCGCCAGGCCTTAGAGATGGCCAACGAGTTCCGAACGTAGGAATAATGGAAGATGCCTCTGTGGCTGTAGTATCTCTTACGATGTGTTCAACCTTTCTGATAAGTTGCACATGTTTTTGGCTAATCTCATTATGATCCACTGAATTATGACTTAGATTTTTTTCTATACCAGCCCAACTAAGACAATGGAGTGCACGGTTTATTACCAAAACGTACCTGGTATCAGAACCAAGTCTTCTGAGCTGATGTCTGAAATAGTAGGAAGTTCCATTACCGTGTTATGCCTTACGGAGACGTGGCTGGAGGAAGGTATTTCTAGCACCCATTATTTCCCCCCATGTTATTCCGTTTTTCGCCGAGATCGAAATTACGCAAGCACGGGGCAAAAATATGGCGGCGGTGTACTTACTGCCGTGAATACTTCTATGCGAGCATGGAGAAGGCAAGGTCTAGAGTCTTACTCGCAATGCGTTTGGGTAGAGCTTGCATCGAATGATGGCGTCAACTTTTTAATCGGAAACTATTATTTTACACCCCAGTTTAGCTCTGATAATTTTGTGGCAGAGCTGAGAGCTCTAGAGCAAACTTTAGATGTGTCAAAGTTTCGCGTTCACATTTATGGAGACTTTAATATTCCGGATATAGACTGGGTGACAGATGTCACAACGGATGGGAACGATTGCAAATCGAAGGCGTCAAGCCTAATGGATTTTATGTATATAAATGGGGTTGAACAGTGAAATAAGCTAAAGAACTCAGCGGGCAACGTACTTGACCTTGCAATAATGTCTTCGCCAATTGATAGTATCCGTTCAGTTGACGATCCTATAACACATGTCGATCATTTCCATCCTCCTTTTGTTGTTTAATTTTTTTTCCGCCCAGTCAACATGTTTTTTATAGCGAAACTTGCTTTTTATACAGCGAAGGAGATTATCTTAACATGTACTATTATCTTCAAAGTTACAACTGGGATCTTATCTTGAAAGACACGTGCGTTGACTCAGCAACAGAGGCATTTACAAAAATTGTGTCGAGTACCATGGATACCTTTATACCGATGCGCGCTTCACGGTCATAGAAATACCCTTCATGGTTTTCATGGGAACTAAAGTGCTGCTTACGCAGAAAATTGCACTATCACCGGAGTTTTAAAAAAACGGGATCAGAGAAATGGTACTTGAAGTACAGCGAGTGTCGCTCTGTTGCAAAGCGGTTGTTTAAGAGAGATGAGAAATTTCACGTTTCTCAGACTGAGTCTTCTCTGAATTCAAGTTCAAAAGACTTTTGAAAATTCGTACCCACTCAAAAAAAAAAAAAAAAATAAAACAAGCGTAGTAGTAGTGTTCCTCTCTTACGGGGTAGTTCCGGCTATACATCGAACCCAAATGAAGTGGCAGACATGTTTGCTGAGCATTTTATGTCGTGCTTCTCTTCTGGAACTAACACGAAATCAGCTTTGAAATGCCCAAATGTCTCTGATTTTTTTTCGTTTGTTCCAATGGATGAGCTTGAGATAAGCACATGCATAAGGGACATGAAGTCGAAGTTATCTGCTGGCGCAGACGGAATACCGAGCTTTATTTTAAAGGGATATGCTCATCTTTTACCTCCGGTGTTCCTTCATATCTTCAACCTGTCGCTACAATCTTGCAGATTCCCGTCTATAAGGAAATACTCAGTCATAGTTCCGATATTTATATCAGGCGATAACACAATCGTGAGCAACTATTGCCCTGTCTCTTTATTATCTAGTTTCTCTACATTTTTTGAGATGACGCTGCATAATCATTTTTACAAATACTTCCGTCAAAAATTTGCCCTGAGCAACACGGATTCTTGAAGAGAAAGTCGGTGGAAACAAATTTGTGTACATTCTTAGATTATGCTGTGCCATTTGTTCATAGCCATCAACAAGTAGACGTCATCTACTTTGACATGTCGAAGGCGTTTGACAGGATCAATCATGATCGGCTCCTGCGTAAACTGGATGACTTCGGCCTATGTTCAACGTATTGTAATTGGTTTAGGAGCTACCTTAGCGATCGTACAAACTGTGTTCGTGTATCGGGATTTATGTCCAAAACCTTTATTTCGCCGTCAGGGGTGCCTCAGGGGAGCAACTTGGGTCCACTTTTGTTTTTAATCTTTGTGAATGACATTGCATCTTCGGTAAAAACTTCTAAAGTGCTTTTATTCACCGACGATATAAAGTTGTTTTGTTTAGTTAGTTCACATTCTGAATGCACACTTCTTCAAAGCGATGTCGATAACATAGCTAGGTGGTGCTTCAATAATGATCTCCTGCTTAATGAACATAAAACACAGGCTATAGGTCTCTGCAGAAAGCGAAAGCCACTTGCGTTCAGCTATATCTTAGATGGCGTCGTCATCAAGCGAGTGTGTGTTGCTCGTGATTTTGGAGTCTTTATAGATAAGGCATTGAATTTCAGTCATCACGTGTCGGTCACATGCAACGCATCACTTAGAACATGGCGAGCAATTTCACGTTTCACAACACAATTTTCTTCCTATGCATGTATTCGTTTATTTTGTTGTCTAATTCACTCAAAACTCGAGTTTGCATCGATAGTGTGGAATTGTATAAATGATACAGCATCTTGCTCTACGGAGCGTGTACAGAGGCGTTTTATTGTTTTCGAGCGTTTTTTTGGACGTAAGTTTTATTATAGTCACGATCGGCTGCTCAAGATACTTGGTTTATGTACTCTGTTTGACAGACGGCGTTGTCGGGATCTCTTGTTTTTACACAAACTTGTATATGGGCTTGTAGATTCTCCCTTCTTGTTAAGCGCTGTATGTTTCCACGCCCCACCACGTTTAAGCTGTAATCGTAACTTTTTCTATCCATTCACGTTTTTTCACACGTCTCCCCTCCCATATGGAAATCTTATATCTGGGCCATAACTGGCCATATCAAGCATTACATGATTATATATGGCGCATATGCAGCCTTATCTGGCGTATAAACAGCCTGATATGGCGAATATACAGACTTATCTGGCGTATATACAGACTTATCTGGCATATATACAGACTTTTCAGGCGGCCGGTTTTCAATATATTAAAAAGTAAAAAAAAGTAAGCAAACTCTGAATGACTCATTGTTCGCGAGATAAATATTAGCACAAATAATCCCATTACGCCCAAATATACAATTTGCTAAATCCCCCAAGCGCTTCGGCCCATACTCGAGGAATCATGGGGACAGTGTTTCTTCAGTTGCCTAGTGATCGAAAATTTCGAACAATTATATGATTACACAGATTTGGGTGTAATTCGGAGTCACCCTGAACACGTGTCGTACAGAACCCAAGTACCTGCCCTACAATTTTTGAAATGTCCCGCCAATGTCAGTACTGTGCATTCCGTCCAACCCTCAACCTGGATGAGCTGCAGATATATCTCTTACATTATTATCATTCTCGTAAAGCTTCAAAGATATTAAGTTAGAAACGCTAAAAATGTCATAAACAGCTCCGCTGACTCCGAGCTAGATCCCGGTTTTGGTTGTTGTAATTTCTCGGCTTTTAAGTAATTCCTGCTAAAACAACAATCACGAGAATGATAATAGGGTAAGAAATTTCGGCGGTTCAGCCTGATTAAAGGTTCGACATAATGCACAGTATCATAAACGCTGCCACTGACAAGAAAATTTTAAAGTGATATGACAGGTACTTGAGCCCTATGGGACGCTTGTTCAGGGTGATTACGAATTCCACTTGAGACTGTGTAACCATGGAATTGGTCAAAACTAGCGATCACTAAGGAGCTGAAGGATCACCGTTTCCATAATTCCTCGAGTGCGGGCCGGGGCACTTGGGAGAATGGTAGACAATACAAGGATACAAAGTGCTGATTTCAGGCTTATGTCCTTTTGAAATGCCTGGCCAGATCTGGAGTTTCCTTACTTAGCCAGATCTGAGATTTCCATACCTGGCCAGGGGTATCAAGCTATATCTGTCATTATGAGGCTATATCTGGCAGATATACGATATCAGGTCATATGTGGCCAATTTTGTATATGGCCATATTTAAAATCTTCAGATCTGGCCAGGTATAATTTTTTTGTAAGGGAGCTAATACGAATGCAGCATGATTTTAATAAGTTGCATTGTTTGCTCCTAGAAATATTCAGTGACAAGTCAACTTTTCGGCGTAATCTAGAGAATATATTGCTTGCATAATCCCAGTGTTTTGCAATTTTTTGTTTTCGGGGTTGCTTCATTTGTATTTTCAGCGCCTCTTCTTCTTTTACCTTGTCTTGCTTGCCAGATGTCGCTATGCGTTCTATGTTTGTTTTGATAGTTCTTTTTGGGGATACCTATGTTTTCTCTGTGCTTATACTTTTTATCTGGTCAGCATTTGCTGTGTACCACACAAAAGGTCCTGTGCTGTTTGTGGACACATGAAATAAAGACTATTATTATTATCTCAGTCCCTTACCTTGACGCTTCTTCCAAACGAAGGCTATCATCGCCTTACATTTGTGTATGTCCTTAGTTGTTGTTTTCCCCGATGGGAAAACAGCGTTTTGCAATGAAAAAAGTGTGCACATTAAATCGTATCTTGTTTCAAAGCATTAGCGTCACGCAGCCATAGTTGTTCTGACTGTACTTTATCTCTTCGGGGTGTCCCTGCACTGCCAGTCAACTAATAAAAGAATGCCAACGTATAGACGATTGCGAGCAGGACGCTTGGTCGCCTGGCTACTTCGATGCCAATATACGAATCTCTAGTTGGCGAGTTCAAATCACAGCCGAGGTGCCCGCAAACAGACGAAGGGTTATTGTAGAGAAATAGCGGTAAAGGTGAGTATGTTTAGAACGTCGGAAAACTACCAGGTGCTTTTCGTTGGTTTGCTGAGTAAAACATCTAATGTTCTTTGCACTTAGGCATGGAAACTACAATATATCTAGTTTTTTCTGGCATGCAAACCAAAATAAATAATGACAAATTTACCCTTCCGTGCTAGCTGCTCGTGTTACACGCGTGGGTGGTATTGGCATATAATCATTAGCACAAGCTGTGCGTAAAGTCACTTATCGCTTGTGCGTGAAGTAACTCATCGTCTGTCATTAACAAAACGACAAAGAAAAAACAGTTGTGTCGGTGAATAAACGAAAAATGGCAAAAGCTCAATGCCAGCAGGCGTTTAACTACAAAGCACACAGCTATTGCCGCCTTGCAACTGAAGTGACTGGATTCTAGGAAATTATGGCAATTGCCTTCCCTGCCTGCTAGCCCGACACAAACGAATAAATACTAAAATACAGAGACCGAAACCTCGCAACGTGATTGGCTGATCGGTTTTCTGTTGCCATGGCAATCGCCATTTCGGTCCATTCAGAGCTTCGAAGCCTCGAGAAATAGGTTCTGAACCTGTCGCGCCATAATCGTGCTTAAAAAGTTCTTTGCAAATATAAGCGTCTTTGGCACAGCGTATCTCATTAACTTTATTAGAGCGCAGCTCTTAGGCGCCCGTTTCCGCGTATTGGGGCGTCGCCGTCGCCATCGCCGTTGGTGTGACCGCCCTGCTAAATTTAGCGGGAAATTGAATTGGTGTTGATGTCACGTGACGTAAATGTTCCCCCTAAATCTAGCGGAGAAACTGAATTTGTTCATGTCTGACATGATACGAAGCACATATGGCATCCCTTTCCCCGCTAAATTGAGCGGGTAAACTGAACTGGTGTTGAGGTCATGTGATGACATTTTCCCAGCTAAATTACGCAGGGAAAGTGAATTGGTGTTCAGGTCATGTGCCGTCATTTTTTCCGCTAAATTTAGCGGGGAAACTGAATTGGTGTTGAGGTGACGTGGCGCCAATTTTCCAGCTAAATTTAACGGGGAAAGTGTGGGAGGAGGGGAGGGTGAGGGGGAGGGGAGAGCAGGAGGAATAGGGGAGGATAAGAGGAAGGTACGGAGGAGAAGGAGGGGCACACCCTCCCCTCTGTACTCACCCCTCCTCCTCCTCAACAGCGGCGCTCTAATTTCGTATTACACAGATTTGTAAAAGCCTTTCATTTTTTTAAATAGGTTTATTTCCACAGATCCTTTATAATATTTTGGTTCTTTTTGCGCATTTCGAGCAGACATGTACAAGTTAGTAAAAAAAGTAATTAACTTAAGTTACTGAGTATTGACGTCAAAAGTAATTTGAGTAGATTAGAAATTACTCAAAAAGAAAGTAATTGATAAAATTACTAATCACCGTAGAAAAGTACCGAATTACTTCTGAAGTTACTTTTGAAGTTACTTTTATATGTTTTTTATGGTAAAAAGAAAGTACAGAGGTTTTGATCCGTCAGCGAAATTGTGCTAGCCAAATATAAATCAGCTTGTTTTTTTTTTGTTTTTTTTTAACAGAAATGCTTTGATAGCTGGTTCTGCTTCTGCGTGCTTAACTGTTTTTGTACTTTCTTGTTCGTTTAGTCAGTGATGTACTGCGAATGTGTCATTTGTACTTTGAGGTTTAGCACTGTCTGAGCTTGACACAATCTTTCGTGATGCCCTTTTATACCCTATACCGTGTTTTTTTAAACTGGTATGCCTTGCTCCAGGGGTATTGGAGGTGCATCAGTTTTTTATGGAAATTGTAGCAAATATTGTATATGGTCAAGTCGCCGCAGAGTAGTTTTTTTACCCTCGCTGACGAGCTATTTCACACGATCAACTAAATGACATTTATTTCCATCGGTCTTACAGCCGCCATTACTTCACCCAGAGAAATAACCAGATGACGTCTCGAAAGAGCGAGTGAGGATCCAATGTGTGCACATCCTGTAGTGCGTGAGAGGGTCTACTTTGGGGAAAAGCGGGGACCAGTCCTTTCTTCAAAAGCGTCAAGTCTCCTTGAGCTTCACCACACAGAGAAACGCCAGTCTTCGGCGCAAATCACGAAGTTACGCGGCCTCTCTTGCGTCGTGTCTGTTCGCTCCTTGCGCCTCGTAGCAATGTTGTCGCTGTGGGAGGGGGGGGGGGGCTTGTGAAAATTTTGGGGGGCTTCGGACTCTCCAAAAAATTTTCTCCCCTACCTGCCCCCCCCCCCCCCCCCCCCTTTTCCTACGCCACAAGCTTCCCGCTCTTTGCAAATACCAGCTGATCTTCGAACATCTTATCTACTTAGTTCAGGAATGTTTGCTGATAGGCAAAACAACCACTAAAATTCGAAAGTAATTTGTAACTTGAGTAGAAGTTCCTAAAAAAAGTATTTAAAGTAAACTACTAATTACCGAAATAAAAATGTAATTGAAAGTTGCTAAACTACTCAGAAAAGTAGTTAAACGACAGTAACCTGAGTAGAATAGTTAAAATACGTACAAGTCTGATTTCGAGACAGGAAAGTTCAATGCCGCGAAGCACCGACGCCGCATGTAGCGACGGAGCGAAGATGTGTGCTTGTTTCGCCGGTATATGGATAGCAAAAACTGGGTATACAATAAATGTTTTGATAAAGCAAACTGTCACCGGTAATTTGGATCGGATCACCGAGAATGAAAAGGTCAAACTTTAGCACGCGTCAAGGTGACTCTCACATTTGCAGCACGTGCTCGCCTGCAGCAGCATTTGCATAGCTGCAGCCAGGTTCCCTGTGTAAAACCGAAAATAGGGGAGGCCGTTACTTGCTGACCTGCCTAACAGGCTTGCAGCAGTTTTGAGCGCGAGCTGGCTGGATTGAATTCTATTCACAAACCTGGAAGAGGCGACACCACTTCTTGGAAAAGGCGGTAAAGGTGCCCTGAGGAGGTTTTTCAGGTCGTCTAAATATGGCTATGACTCACTCTGCTAGCTCTAAGCATCCTAGAAATTCCAAAATCATGACGAGACGCGGCCGAGTTCCCTATTAAAAAAGCACTCAAAGATCGCAACGCACCGAGGTAATCTCCGAAAATGGGAGGAGCATGTTCCAAAAACCAGGATCACTGTCAGCCAATAGCAAGCGAGGGCTCCTCGCGCCTCCGACAGGGGAAGGAGCGGAGTGATATCTCGAATGCGTGCGGTTCGTTGCCCAAACAGCCCGGAATACGACCCAACCCAGCGAGCGCGCGCTCCAGAGCTGACGACTAAACACATCACTCCCGAGAAAAGAAAAACAAATAATATATATAGTGCGTTATTTTTTTTAGACGATTATTGCAGGATGACGTTGCCATTCTTCGAAAAAATTCACATCTAGGACTACTCTCATTTGCGTTTATCATCAACAAAAGTATACGCATTTTGTAATAACAGCGTTTGCAATCTCTACAAAATGTCGCATTTTTATTGGTCACATGTCGCCCTGGCTGCCGGAATATTATACTCCTCCCATCGCTGGAGATTCTCTCGGTATGTTCGATTTTTTTCTTGCCTTTTAATAGAGATATATCGGCCACGAATCGTTATGATTTATGAATTTCTAAGATGCTTAGAACCCGCAGAGTGAGTTATCGCCATTTAGGCGATCTCGAAAACCTCGTAGGGTATCTTTACACTCTAAGAAGTGCCTGCACGTCTACTTACCCACAAAACACTCGAAGAACCACTCTCTGCGAGCAACAAATTTAGCTCAGCCAATGATGAGGGGGAACATATGTTTAGACCTCGAAAATTAGTTCTGCGCAGTGGCACTACGCAATGCAAAGCGTCATGCTTTTATTGCGTAATGCCAGAGCGCAGACATAATTGTTGAAGCCCAGGGATGGGCAAAATACATGCAAATAAGTATCGAAATAAATATACAAAATACTTCGTCAAAAATGTATTTAATTACAAATCTAATTACATTTCCAAAATAGAATTTAAGTACAAGATACAAATACATCCAAATGTATTTGGTCTCCTCCAAAAACGTTTCCAAAATACATTCCTCAAAATTTGTGTCAGCGACTTCAGGGCACCTGCAGCGGGTTTCAGGGTATTTCATTTTAATTTTGCATCGCACAATCGGGAGTTAGTGTGCGAGGCTCTAGTAACGTAATAAAAATATAAACACAAAATAATTTGATAAGCTTGGACGTAATAGTTGAAAAAAGTACAGAGCTTCAAGCAGCTTTTTTTGTCGATTACTTTTTGGTATAACCTAACAAAGAATCCAGACGACCAAGACGCGCAGCACTAGCTAGAGAATTTTTTATAGTTGCAACTCGCACCAGTTACGAAAATCTGGACGACCGCGCATTTAGAATGTTCCAGGCAAAAATATGGATGGAAATCAGGCTGGAAAGCATCGCAAGTTGTCACAGGCACTTATTTAGCCATTCAGCCTGTGAACGTCAATTTCGTCACTATTCTTGCTCTGGATTAGCACCGTAATCACAAAGTCACTAAACGCTTGTGCTTGATTGAGAAACACCGCATTAGGTGCAGAACCTAGTTTTCTTCCTGCTCTGGACAGTGACACTAAATTTGAGGGATGTATTTTGGCCCACAAAATTGTATTTAATTACAATTGTATTTGAAATACCCACGTTTTAGTATTTAAATAGAGACATCAAATACAGTACCCAATTTGTAATTAAATACAAATGCAAAATACACAAAGTATTTGAAATGCGTATTTCAAATACTTGTATTTGAAATACTGCCTATCCCTGTTGAGGTCTAAACAGATGCTCCGGCTCATCATTCGCTGAGGTGATTTTGTAGATCGCAGAGATTGGCGCTTCGAGTGTTTTGCGGGTAAGTACACGTGCAGGCAATTCTTAGATTGCAAGGTAAGAAACGGGGATCCACCTACCATCAAAAGGTGCAGCACAACCTGGCGCGGCATGGCAGCAAAAATGCAAAACAGAGAAACCTTAAATAAATGTACAACCTTAGAGACAATATGTATGAAAACGTTCTTTGACATTGCAGAAGAGAAGGGTGCACCGGCGCTGATTTCATCGATGCTCGCTCAGTCTGCACTAGCGCCCTCCCTCCCATACCTTTGACTGTATTACGTAAAAGTACATCAGTCGTTGAATCAAGAGCCGCAAGGCCGTAACAAAGCAAACTTGTAAGTGATGGTTAGAAAAATAACATAAAAAACAATGGGCAAGGGCGATACGGTCGCGCTAGAAATCACCAGTGTACATTCATTTGTCTTAAAAATACGCTGAGTACAACTAGAGGGTCAAATACTCTAGGTTACACCCCACAACATATTTTCGTATGATGATGCCCTGATTATAAAAACCCTGCTGATGCAATTCATTTAGCAAAGTATTTGTTTTTTAAATGTATTCCCTCCCGGAAACTAGCCAAAAACAAGGCATTCCTGGAGCTTTTAAATTCCTATATTGTTCTCGTGTATATTTGGTGTTATTTTTTGCATACTGTACATACCAATACATTTCCAGTTTTATGCGTATTTCAAATTATAATATTTGTCTAATTTCTCCAAATTCCTAGTTAAGCTGCTTAAACAAAATTATGCGCTGTCAATAAGGTTTGCTCTCGTGCTGTGGCCGCCCTATCAGGGTCAGTAGATACATCACCACTTTAACGACAAACCTTTTTATTACAATGTAGAGTCTGACATCAGTGCCTTGACGGAATGAGTTTAGTGTGTTAAGTGGTTCGTTCCATTGTGTGATTGACATATATTCATTGATACGGTAGGTTGCAAAGGTGGTCAATAACACATTGTATGTAGTCAATCTAAACTGCGTGGTGTGCGGTATGTACCAGAATTGTTTGGTGCAAGTGCTGAGTAGAAGTCTCGAATAATCGCACAGGCTAAAATCTATCACATGTTTCCGTGTTTTAAGTGGTAATCCGTGAAGGCCAACTTACACCTTGAAAGTAAAGGGATCATAAAATGATTTTTCAATTTCTTCCTCTTCAGCTTCAATCCTCAACTCTAAAGCGAAGTAAGAAATCACATGGTCATGACGTGCTTGGGCAACAGATGCGGTGACTCCACGCTTCCACAGTGCTTTGTAAGCGCACCATTTAACTTGTCATTCTCAAACGATGATAAATGTCGTCACAGCACCCGTTGGCCAGGCACGCGAATCCAAATATTCTGGAAATGAGCGCCATAGGAACGGGCACAGGTGAAGAAGTGGACGACAACACGGGGCGCACTCGCAACAAAAGGTTTATTAGAAAACACACATGCTTAAATACCTAAAATGAAACCTTGTCACTTTCAGCGTCCCCCCTCTTTTTTCTAAATATAGAAGCTCTTTATCTGATAAGGCCACTGACGGCTCGCTGATACAGGTATCAGCCCCTCTTGTTTTGATGATGAATGCTTCGGAATCTCTGTTTTTTTTATGTGTCGCCCCAGGATGCTTGTGTTTGACAACTTCTCATTTCGAGTTATGATCCAACAAGCCCAGCTAAACATTTTGTTGCAATTCAAATATTCGTCGACGGATTAATTGTTGATGAGCGCATATGCTCGAGTGAAGCAGTGCTCGAGTCGAATCTGTGAGCTGGTTTTCGCTGGTGTGCTTTAGCACCATGCATGCATCTCAGGGAAAAGAGTGGAACTTTTAAAAAAGAAAATGTGTGACAGAAATGGGTCCACAATATTTTAAAATTTTCGTACCGAAATGCCGGCCTTTTCGGCTTTCTACCTTCGTGCACTAGTTTTCTTTTGGTGCGCGAAAGACCCTGTCACGCTGCAGCAACAGTTGGACAACTCTATCCGGCAACACGAGGAAAACGTGCTTCCGGTGACCCTGTCGCATCGCGGCAAAGACAACAGTCGAGCAACATGTTGATGTTGCCCGGCAACCAGGTTGTTTTATTTGTTGTCCGACTACCCCGTCACACCGTCCTGACGGCGGGGTCAACACGAGGAGCACTCCGCCATCTTGATTGTTTACATTTGTTCGTGAGCGGCGCGGCGTCACTGGAAATATGTGACTACAAAGTAATGGTGCTTTCGAAGGTCCAGAAATTACCACGGGCCGACATCAACCAGTGACTGTGATTAGAAAACTTGACGCGGAGAGTATTTTGCACGCTTCGATTTCTCAATATGTTCTTCATTCTCTGACAATGCAGATAGCCCTAACCGAGGGAAGGGATATCGCTGATACATATTCTGGATGTTCGCCACCATATGAAGTGTTTCCGTCCGGTTCCTTCCTTCATGGAGTTCTAATTTCTACGGCAAAATGGAGTGAGCACTGGCAGTACTCCAAAGCGTCTTTTGTAGAGTGGAGTTGAGCTGAACTGACAGTGCTTAAAAACCACGACACCGACACGATTGCCTTTGGTAACAATCGTTGGAAATATTTTTCACCGCTGTCTACCTGCTATGTGATCGCTTCATTCCCACATAACGTCCTAGGAATTTTCTAAAAAATTCAAGTGTCTGGTAGTGGCTGTTTCCAAGCTCGAAGCATCAACAATCGTGATCAGAGCGGTCATTTAATGCTTCAAGTTTTTAATCTTTGCTTTCCTGCATGTTGTTTTATACTTTTTCAGCGGGTGCGTAATGATGAAATTTTATTTCACTAGTCGTAATTTCAGCTGGTTTCTGGGCCGTTATAATTTCAACACCAGTCTGAACCTTCCCGACCGTAGTTCTGACCATTTGTACAATCGCTTTCCGTTACCTCGCAGTAAAAACATTCAATAAATTATTCTAGTTGCACGCCAGCCCTAAGTGTTGTTAAATAACGCCTGATAAGCCTTTATTTGAGTAACCCTTTTAAAGTATGTGGATATGAGAGTAGCTCTGCCATCGAAGCTATCTGTGTTGTCCTGTTGCCGGCCTGAAATTCGCTCAGCCACCGATCAGGGCAACACACGTTTCCTAACGTAAGTTGCTGCTGTTTTTGTTGCCGAAAGCTGCCATACCGAGGCAACATTTCCTTTTTTGTCTGTGCTGTGCTGCTGTGGCCGGGATGTGACAGGGTTGTCGGACAACAAAGGGAGCGAGCATCAAGTTCCCCGACTGTTAGAGAACATGATGTGTTGATGTTTCCGTCGTGTTGGCTCAGTGTGACAGGACCATAAACGATATGTGATTAGCAAAATACCAATTTATCCCAGCCCAAAATTATTTTACTGCTCTATTTAGCGTTTAATTTCTTCAAGATATTAAAAGTAATTTCTAGACGTCACTTTTAAAAATTTGATTTTTCTTTTCTCAAAGAGAAGAAAAACTTAGAAAAAAATCCTGGATTTTGTTTCTGCACCAGCCAGTGGTGCAGACGACAAAATGGCACAATACTTATTTTTCTTTTTTTCCTTCTTTTTGGAAAGCTTTAACTTAGAATTGTCGTTTAACTTGTTTTTCTTATTTCATCGAACAGGGGCACGCGCGACCTCTAACCGCGCCCTATTTTTTCTAGGCCAGGTAGATTTTTTGGTTCCATGTGCAGGCGTCTAGTAACTTTACAGCTCGAGTTTCATTCGGAGAAGTGTTACAGTTAGTGAACATAAATGTAGTTTTAAAGAGGGAAAGGAAAACAAAAAGCATAGACGACAAACTTTAGTGAGCGACGTGATAAAGGATATTGCCTAGGCGCGGCATATGGGGTTGCCACACTACTGCCAGTTCACAAAGTGCCGTGGAATGAAGAGGAAAACACCAGTAAACGGCTGATGCCCCGTCACTAACACTTGCGGGCTCTGATTTATTTATGTATAGAAATCGGCCAAGCGCGTCTTGCGATCTTCGTGGGGACAGTTTTAATGAGTAACAATAATATTTGTTAAAAGCACGAAACTGTTGAAACCTCAATATTTCTGAAAACTGCTTTCGCCATCTTCGCCTACTGAGAAACAAAAAGAGAAGAGTGGCGTGGGAATCTTGACGGGTGCATTCTAGCGGAATCTTGACGGAATCTTGCGGAATCTTGACGGGTGCGTTCTTGCCATAATTTTTTTTTTCACGATGCACAATATTAAATTATATCACGCAATTCAAAAAAAAAAAAAAAGTTCGAGACAATAAAGATCTATGTTGATTTAGTAGTTGCCGCGGTTTTTTTTTAATTAAAAAGAACGACTGGTTAATGAACAATAATCTGCAACATGCGTCATTTATGGACGGTCATGAAACAGACGCAAAACAAAATGACATTGCCGACTGCGCTGTGTGGCAAAAATACACATGATTAGAGTCCCGAGTAAACGTTTTTACCTTGAATTTGTAAAATTTGCTCGCAGTTACTCGATAACGTCAGGCTCGCATTTAAGAAGCAGGTTTTTCACTATAACTTTACTACTTACTCTACCCGTGTTCTGTTGGTGGGTAGCAACAGAGCCAGCAAAAAGATGAACGTGCAGTTTACGGTCAAACCCCACGAGGTGTGAGCCAACGCGCAGTTCCCAGGAACAGACTGGTGTGAAGTGAAGCATTTGCTCATGCACCTTGCCAATAGAAGCACCACCGCACCGGCATGACGTCAGTGACGCGTGTTGGTGTGTAGGTCCTGTTTAGAATTACCGCACTCCGTTCGCAGAGTATTCTTTTGGGCGGCGCCATTTTGATGCTCAGCACTGAGATGGCTCAGCTGGCATTATACACTACTGGGAAATGCGATTTCCCCAGCTTTCGATACGACGTCAGAAAGCTCATGCCATACTGTATGCGATGTCGCACACTGTCTTAATATTTTCAAAAAACCGCAAACCATTTTTTTTACGAATTCGGGCAAAGCAAGAGATAATTTGTAACAGTACTTTCAAGCTTCCAAATGGCTTAAGGGCGTTACTCTGAAGCATAGCGGGTCTAGTGGCTCAGAGTGGAGTGAAATGACACTGAGGAAAAGAAGTCGCGCCCTCAGTTTCGCACCTTTTTTTTTTCCTGCTCGCAATGATTACAGGCTACTCCCCGCGTTGGTTTCGTGGTAACTTTTGAAGTAACATATATGCTACGATGCTTTTAAACCGAACTCTATTACTAGTACTTTGATTCGTACTAATTAAAAGATTATTATTACATTCCTCTTTACAAACTCGCGTATTTGTTTATACTCGTTAAACTCCCAGTTGGCTTCAAAATACATTCCGCTTCATACGATGAACTTGCCGAGACGTTTTTTTCAGTGTATGTAACAGTCTTTAAACTCGTAGATGTTGACGCCTTCCAGTGGTTTTGCCGCGTTTATTTACCAATTCCAGATGAGCAAAACATATCTCTTTGAAAACGTTTTCCATCCCTGGACGCAAACAGACAGTCACACGGTTTGAGGTCGATTAAGTAGGGGGGATGAAGAATGGGGGTCATTCCGTTTTTGGTCAAAACGTGCTGAACATTCAATGAGGTGTGGCCTGGCGCGTTGTCATGCTGAACGAATCAGTCTCCCTTTTTCCGTAGCTTGAAACGGTTCTTCTGCAAATAAAACCCTTGGTTTTCCATTGACCCGGAAGAACAAAATTCGTGTGTTTCTCACGTCAAAGGATCAGATGATCATTGTTTTTTGTTGGACTTTACTTCCCATGCTTTCCAAAGTTGTTGGGAAGTGGCAGTTTTTGATTGCCTAGATAACTCTTTCGTTTTGAGGTTGTAGCAGAAGCACCAAGAGCTAACTTCCGTTATGACTTCGACAAAAAAATAAATCAGGGTCTCTCGTTTAACTGCGTTTTTAAAGCACGGCACGCTGACAAGCGACTGCTTTCTTATTAAGGTGTGAGCATGAAAGGCACGAAATTTGCTGTCATTTATTTCATGCGGGAATCCTCCAATACAATTCGTTGACAGGAACTTCACGACACTTCAGTCAATTCCGGAAGTTCATCAATCGTCCCACGGCAGTAATCGAAGATGGCGTGACGAATTTTTGCAAATGTGTCTCCAGTTCTGATCATCAAAAGACGCCCAGAACGAGGCTGATCGTCAGTCGGTAATTTGTACTTTACTCAGAACAGCTTCTCTGTAAGCCGTCTGTAGCATAACAGCCGCTTTTGACGCATTTCTTTTAAAAGGAAACAAAATTTCACTGTCACACACTCTTAGAAAAAGGGTATCGATAGTTTTCCGGTAAGGTGAGGAACGGTCTTGTAATCTATGTTTCTTTAGAAAGGGGAAAACTTTCGTTCTGAAGCAGGGGAGCAAATAGTTCCTCCGTCGCCTGCATCTCATTATGGCGGCCCCGAATCGAGCATATCGAGCTCAATAAGGCTTAACGAGGACGCTACGTCTCTTGTACGGGACGAGAGGAACAGAAAATAAAAGCTTAACAGAGCTTTCCGCAAACTGTGTTTATTTCCGAAGCCCCCACAGGTACAGAAAGCCCCCCACAGGTACAGAAACTTACGTTTCGAAAGCAGTTACTCAGTCTTCTCGTCGACAGCACTGCGATGTTAAACGGAGACAACCGATACCCAGTTACTTCGCGCACTTTGAGTCTTACCTTTGGTGTTCCTCGAGTCACAATTCCTTCGTCAACCGCACATCACAGAGAAGGGCAAACTCAATCCGCGAAACCAAAAGCCGCTCTCGAAAGAACAAACTCGAAGCCGCTGTTTATCGCGTAGCGTGAAAGGTTAAATGGCTAGCCACCAGATGGCGGGGTCAAGCAGAGTAATTGCAAGCAGCTAGGCTAGGTGGCGCTTGGTACCGCCCAATTCATGTTCTACAAAAAATAATGTATTGTCTTCAGGCCACTACTGCGCTTCAGAGCCGCTCTACTGCGCTTGGGGATCCTCTACTATACACACACATTACACTTATTACAAACATTAGGTGAACATACATTAAGCACATACACGGCACACACACAAATATCAATACAACGGAACACCACACTAACCCGAACACTACACCCGTGCTCTGCGTTTCCGTCTTTTATACTGGTCGTTTTGAACGTACGGAACTTTTCGGTGACCCCCTAAGCAATAAAAAATATTCCCAGCATGTTGATTTTTTCCCAGCAATGTCATACCTCTGAAAGTATTTTAGATGGCTCAAGGGATGAATCTCTTATTAAAAGTAAACGCTCGATCAAGCCGTAATTATTTGAAAGCCTATAAATCGAGCCGCCCTAATGCGGTCCGAAGCCATGAGTTTGTTTCCCCACACGGCACGTCGTAGCCTGTATTTCTATTGGTTTTTCTATTTGTGCTATTCGCGCAAAGCTGCAATTGCTGTCTTGAATTAATCTCTGTAGAGCGGATATTCACTCAGCTGGAAGTGATGCTTCACGGGCAGAGAAATCGCTTTTCGATCAACCTGAATGCAGTCAAAGCCGCAACTTGCGGCAGGTGTGAAGTGTAAGGAGCTACGCCGTGGCGATCTCGAAAACTTCAAGCACTCATACGAGCGCGCCCCTTGGAGGGCAGTTTTTCCAGGAACCGTAGTGTATTTAAACAGCAAAATAAAAGGTAGCTCTTTTTTTCAATTTACCTACTATTCTTTTTAATGCTAAAATTCCACACTGTAACTATACGTACTTTCCGTCATAACTCCGTACTGTCCAGTCATTTCCCTACAGCGCAATCGCTCTCAGGGAGGAGACAACCGACAGTCACATTGACCCCTGCACGATAGGAACTTACTGTTCAGACCAGCCTTTAAACATGACATCTGCAAGTCGATGGATTGCACCTAATCCCTCAAGTGGTCTTAACTCTCTAATACAAAGCTAAATGTCAACCTGCGACACTCGGCCCCCTCCGATCACGGCCCGACCGGCGGCATCAATGCCCGGCAGTTTACGTCATCTCATCTTGTTGCAATACCACTGATACGCGAACACACGGTCAGATCGGCGATAATTCCAGTCTTCTGTTCGCAACGCACAACACTGCCATCCCGATGTTGCTGCTGTGTTGCTGACACGCAGAAATACAAAACCACATTGAACGCCGGTTGGCACTCAGCATCGGGAAACAAAAAAGAACTCAACCCGGAAGGCACTCAGGCAGCCGGCAGCAAAACATGCCTGTCCTTGATGCAGTCCCTGCGATTTCCATAACGTCGAAAACGTCGACAGAGTTCCGCGTGGTTGCGCTACTGTAGTTCCGCGTGGGTCCCGCAATCCGGGGATGGCCATCTTTCCCAGTGTACGTAGCGCTGCTGGCACTGCTCCGGAACTTCGCTGTTTCTAGCGGCTTCGTTTGCTCGTTTGATAAAATTAGTGATAGAAACGTCAATGCAACCGAAATGTTTTGCACGTTTGGGCTAGAAGACAGGATTGCAGGCGGCCTTCGCTACCGCTGAAGATCAATCAACTCAACAACATTAAACGAAACCGAAAGATGAGTCGGGAGGGCGAAAACTTTCTCCCGTTTGCCTGGAGATGGAGAAAAACTTTTCGCTCCTCACTTTTTTGTGTCCGCTTGGGGGCGCGTCAGTAGAAGGGGGGAAGACGCGCCGTTGCTACCTTTTTCTTCATTTATTCTTAGCGTGCACGTTGTGGGTATAAGAGAGCCATCTCAAAATAGGCAAACGTGTTGAAGCTGTCTTCAAAGACAATCCAATAAAACCGAAAGCAATGTCTGATAGGCACGTAGACTGCTACACTGCTGCAGGCATATCCCTAAGAAAGGCACCTACCGGCAGAAACTCTTACTACAAGGACCTCGTCCACCAAAAAGTAATTCCGGTTGCCTTGCATATACCCTCATACATGACGTCTAATATCGCAAAAACTTGGGTATCTCGTTATTGATATGCGTTCAATAACTTGCTTCGAGCTATCTAAATAACTCTAGAACATTTAAGGCTTCGCTACCACAGTTCTCAGAAATTTTCTTAACCGGAGATATTGCAATCACAAATTGAATAGCGTAAACGAAGAAACAGTTTTTTGTTCAGACGTATTTTGTTACCGAGTTCAAATTAACTTCTTGTAAGTCAATAAGAATACTTTATAACTGATTCATTCTTCGGAGGGGATATTTATGTGCTAGGTTTCGTTAAATTGATTTAGACTGGAAATATTAAAAGCACAGGGCGTTTTCAGAGGCTTGATTTTTCTACTAAGGTACACAGAGCTGAAAAAAATCTAAGAAATTAGCTGATAATGCTAACCTTCATGTGCCTACTAGAACCAGTCGAAATTTTCTCGCAAGCTATTTTTACAAGATATCTGGAGTCACTATTATCTAGAATGCAGGCGGCTTACAATATCATTGGAAATTCTGATTTATATACTTTGCACGGTTTCGATGTGTTCAAGGCCACATCGCAACAGCGTATGTCGTCTGTGCTAGAGTCGCACTGTGCGGCATTTTTTTTGTGCTTTGTTCTATATTCGTCCCTAAATTGTTTTTGGCTATTTGCATTGTATGTTTCTTATGCACATTGTATTAGTATATTCTGTATATAGTGAATATATTTTTATCGTCTAAAAATTCTGAATATTAGTTTGCCTTTTTTTAAATTTTTGCAGTCTGGTCTTTAAATATTCTTGATTTTGTTTAGAAACTTTGTGGCGCAACGCACAGAAACAGAATTACAGCTATTTGTGGGCGCTACAAAAACAAATACATTATTATAATTATAGTTATAATTATTATACTTGTACGGTCGAATGGTCGCTAAAGGTCACCCTGTTTATTCTGATCGTTAAGTTAATTCCGGTGCCTAAACTCCGGCGGGTAGCTTACTGCTCTTTTAAAGTGCCCCAAATTTCCATTGGTTTAATTTCCCTCCGGTATACAACAGGAAATATATTACTGAAATAAAAAAAAAAAAATAAACGAATGTTCGAGAAAGTTAAATGATTTTTTTTGTATCAAACTATCGTACACAACACGCATCAACTTACACCATTCCGCCGAAAGGTTTGTTGAACGACAGATAATTCTGTCTTGTCTACTCTCTTCTAGAAAACACGTGGAAACGTTAAGACGTTCTCATAACTTTCAGTCGAATAATATGACTGGTGTTACTCATCAAAGAAGAAAAAAGAGTTCCTCATTTTATTCGCATAACGTATGCTCCTCAACGCTCGCATCGCCAATGGTAAACAGTCTTTTGCTAAAAGCATATGTGCTTGCACGAATTACACACCCAAAAAGGCCGGCTGTTCCTTACTTGTTAAAACTATTTTGGTTAACCCAGTTACCGTTAGTAAAAAGTTTCCTTTTGTACAGTCGCCGCCATAGGAAAACGTAAGCTGTACTTCGTGTTACTTTCATGACTGGAAGTCCTGGAGATTCTGCATATCAAAGTTAGTTCAAAGTTTTTGCGTCACTAGGATCAACAAAACACATTTGTAACATCGGTAAAAAAAAAGAAGAGAAGGCGCTTCTTCAGGTTAATTTATTTCCGCTTGATGAACGTTTGAGCCGCGGAGGCACGTTTGTAAAATGAAACATGTGTAAGTTTAAGGTTGAGCGCAAGGCAGAAAGAGCTGGAATACTTACACGTTAAAGATATTTTTGCTCCAAGTTTCTTCCGACTACCCGGTTGAATTGACAATAATGGTACAAACGCCCGAAGGAGACACGTTAGCATCGCAGTAAACGCACTACACAGACCGTTTTTGCAGGAAATCGCTTACCTAGTCTCCTCTCCAAGGTACTGCAGGGATCTAAAAAATTTAGACTCGCCACTGTGAGAAAAACAAAATCGCAGATGTGAGTAGTATCATTTATTTCGATTCTCCTCCTTCGGCTATCAGGAGCAACCATTTGGATCGTGTGCCGCTTTCAGTCATAAACCAAGCGGAAGCCAATCCAGGTAGAATTCAATCAATGAAACAGTTATTTTTGAAATCAACAAATTGCATCTTTGCTTGCGTTGTCACGAAGCATTTTCTCTTAAGGTAGGTACAGGCTCAACCCAGTTAATTTTGTAACGCAGCATTGGTAACTCGCGAAGATTCAAATACATTTACACTGTTGTAGACGATATATTTGAATATTTACACGCTTGGCGCTGGCAGACGACGTCTGACGGTTGCTAACATCGTCTTTAGCGGAGAGATTGCGCTGCTATTGCATACTTCTTAAAACAATTATAGACTCAATAAAAAAAAAGAGACTATTCCGGTCATACACAATATAAGGTGTAGAATTAGCAAAGGACGCAAGGAACAAAATGTATTAAGAAAATAAAACCATAGAGTTATTATAATGTACGCTAGAGGTTCAACTGGCACTAGTGTGCTGCTGCAAATTGAAGCAGACAGCAACCAGTCCGAAATTGACTTCCGGTAATGCATTTTAACGGGAAAAAGCGAGTGCATTTTCTCGCTGCGCTCGATTATAAGAGCAAATATCACGAATATTTCGTACGCACTAGGCACATTGGAACATTGCTCAGTCACGCAGACAAAATAATTGGTCAGTTATGGCGTTTTTATCTGAACTTCGCGGCATAAAAACGGTGCTAAAACAACTTCGTACATGTACTTAAAGTGCACTGTCGGACACTGTTAGCGCGAACAAGGCGTCGGCGCTTTACACCATGGGTGATATATGTGTCAAACGAACGAAGGACACGTGGAAAACCAAGAAAGACGGCAAGAACTACGCAGTAACGCTGGATAAGTAACTCCTTGTGCATGCAGGCGATCAAAATAAATTAAATGCCACGTAAAATAGTCCGATTTGTACTGCCTTCTTCTTTCTGTTTATGAATTGGTGCGAAGATACATGTTTTGGGTTCAAATCATCAACCGCACGCTCCAAATCTTTGCAAATAGGGACAAGTTGGAGAACAGGTGCCTGATAAAAACTGCCTGACATAAGATATAATAAAGAGACACACCTTTCGTAGCCCACGTACTTTATTTTTTTGCATTCGAATGCTTTTTAACCGATCGTAAAGAGGCACGACGGAGTCATTTACATAGAGTGACAGGACGGGCATATTAGCAATATATAAGCGCCACCGGACTGCTAGTGAACCTTAAAAGCACTCTACATTCCTTTCGATTGTTATTTTGCTTAGAATCGTCACTTGTTTTTACATACCTGCCATGTAAGAGAGTTTTGGGCCTGAAATATAGCGAAGCTTAACATCGTTCAGTGGTAAAGAGAAATTGTGTAATTAAAGCAATTACACTTTTACAATATTAATAAATGTACATACTATCCAGTACAACCGAAATAATAAACTTTATTCATGTTATTTTCCGGCGGAGAGACAAAATTCAAGCGCGTTTTCCCATAGGAATGCACAGGAGCACGGCAAAAGTAGACTGGCTGCTGTCTGCTTCAATTTGCCTCCCGGAAGTCGCATAGACACTAGCGCCAGTTGAACCTCTAGCGTACATTATAATAACTCTATGAGTAAAACAGCGACGCTGTATAGTAGCGCTGTTCTAGGTTGCCCACGCGCAAAGAACGCGTTCATTCTTGAAATTCAGAAGCGTCCGGACAGCCTGGAAGTGTGTTCTAGAAAAACTTTGTGCAATGAAGTTTTCGAATATAGGCTAAAAAGTATTAAAAAGGAACTGTCTTTTTAGTTCATTTTGCGCTGTAACTACACAAAACACAAACACACACACACACACACAAAAATATTGCTATGAGAATACAGTAGAATCAGCATTTACATTCGGAACGTGAGAACACCAATATTTTCGAAATTTTCTGAACTATATTTGATTTAGATGACAGGACGCTCGCTGTTGTTTTATATACAGGATAATAATTTTTTATAAAAACCAAACTAAAAAAAAAAACAAAAAACTTGAGTCCAAATTGCTGTGCTGACGGCCGTCTTCTCTAGGTGTCTCCCGGGTTCAGCAAACATGACCTGAGGGAATAATCGTCATAGTAACTTGGATAACTAACTAAAAATTGTTCATTATCCTCTTAATTATTGGTTCTACGGGTCATGTTGCAGTTTTAGAATTGTTCGCAATTTCTGTTAGAGACCAGTCCAGTAGAAAGAACTTGTAAAAGTGTCTTAGTGTCTGAGGTATTCATTATTCATTTTTCACGTTTTTCAGAGGGATTTGAAATCGCGCACAAAAAGCGCGCCGCAATCCCTGCCCGCAAAGACACTTAAAGAAGTGACTACGTCACTCTTCAAAGAATAATTGTCGGCGAGAGGTCGCGGCGCGCTTTTTGAGCGCCATTTAAAATCAGTTTAAAAAACTTGAAAAGGAATTAATGAATATCTCGAACACTAATACACTTTTGCAAGCTTGTCTTAATCGGTCTGGCCTCTAGTATCAATCGCCGGAATTGCTACAACTGCAACTTGACCCGTCTAATGAAAGCTTAAAAAGTTATTTAACGAACTTTAGTTAATTAGCCAACTTACCATGACAATTATTCCGTCAGCTGATGTCCGCCGAACCCGAGAAACAACTTGCGAAGACTTAATTCAGCTAGCCTTTTGCACTCTTTTAATTTTGTTTTTATTAATACGTATAGAACTACTGTAGAGTAACTGATATGTGGTGTTTTATATTTTGTCGCGAGCTTAAAATATGTTATACACGTACTTTTTGACGATTCAAATGCAGATGCGCCAAGTTGAGATTCAAAGAAATAGATGATTTCTGAATCTATAACCAAAAGTACTCAACTCAAGAATGCTTTTACTACCCCACCGAGAACGTGTAAATATTTATAATTATAATTTCCACACCTTCGCGATTCCAGTGTGGCGAACTAATCCCATAATTGTAAACACACATGCGAACCCACAAACACGCACAACTCTACAATGCAGATCAAGAACTAACCGTTCTCTGGTTCCACTTTCATATAGAGAATTCTAAGCAAACAAAGAGGTGAACAAACGACGAAACCTTCCTGGGAGATGCTATCCCCACGAAGAAGTAAGCGAATTCGTCCCGACATTGTAATTAGCTGTGCTCGCACATCCACCTAAGATGTACACAATCCCGTCCGCTTTTTTTGCCCTAATAGTATTTAACAGAAGTTTAAAATGCGATTGCAAGGAATACCCGGATGCAAAAAGTTTATGGCGAAGCGCCGTTAAACCCAGCGAACATAAATGTAAGGCTACGATTCATATCGGCTAAAAAGCGAATCGTCGCAAGATTGCCACGATAACCGTTACTCGTCGTAGGAATCATGTAATCTTCTCGGGGTGTTTACCAGTGTAGTCAGAAGCAAGGTGCAAAAAATATGCTGATTCTAAAGTGGGGTAGCTTTAACAATCTTTACCTTATAACAATTAAAACGATGAATATTGAATGGTAGTTTTCGATGCGCTCCTCACAATATTCAAATGTTTCCAGGGTTTATGAAATCCGTGCTCGGTGCGGGGGTGGGTCAGAAGAAAGTCCTGATAAACTACGTGATAGCTGACAACAAAGACACTGTGATTGTGCTGTATTACGATTTATAATTATAGGTTCTCAGCAACAATCTACTTTTTGAGTGTCCATTTGCAATACAAGATAAGCTTTTAATGTATCACAAAGGAGAACCTTTGTTCTAGAGGTTTGTACACGCAACGAGAAAACTTGCGATATGTTAACACACATCCTAATAAATTGAGCTGGATACGATACACGTATTACAACTGTACTAATTATTGATTATTATTAATTATTAATTAATACAACTGCTTTGGTGAATACAGTTGGTCTTGTGGACCGTAAGTGGGTCCGGCTCAAAACATATACCCCGCATAAAAGGTGCCCCTAGAAGTTACATTAGAAGTGCTACTGGAAACCACGGACAGTCAATTTAACAATTAATTTTATTTCTTTAGTAATTAAAGATATTAAAACACGAAAATTTGCAAATATTTTTGATAACTTTTGAAACAGGTGCATAAGAAGAGATGCACATGAAATTATTTTTCCATGCTAATGAGCGTCATTCTATTAATATTTATTCGAGAAGAGCTAAAACTGCGTGCAAGACGCTGCGGAATCGCCATTGCCTTGATAGTGTGCACCGCTACATAGCACATAATCTCTGATGTCCTTTTTCATGCGTCAGTAAAGACCCCATTATATGCTGCATTTTCGTAAGACCGTAAGCTGATTTTACCGTGCTCGTGATTTTAACCATAATTAATAAGAATAGTCTAAGCTCACGCGCCTGCGTTCAACTCTCCAGCAAGTTATTGTGTTTCAGACGGGGAAAGAAAGCAAAAACATCTTCAAACAATGTTTATCAAGATTAACGCACCGATTTTGGCGACCCTTCTTTAACTAAATTAGAACGATGCTGCAGACAAAGAAAGTAGGCGGTCTTATTAAGGACTTTTAAACTGTCCGCGTCATGGTATTATCGGCGCTTCTAGCAATATATTTCATACGAATGATAACTATAATTATTACTGCCCTTCTTGCGTTTCAAAGCAAAGAAATAAAAGTTTCACTAAGCAATTTTCGAGTCACTATTTAAAATGATCGCGAAGAACGACGCCATATTTTGTTTCCTTTATATCGTGGTTAAAAACAAAACGTTCAATACCAGTGGGTATACATTTTTGCTATAAAAAGCAGTCATGGGCACCTGGTGGATGTCTGAACATTCCACAAGGGTAGGCTCTAGAGTTCAAGTTTAAATTTGCCTGGTCACGGGCGATGGGCTAGACTGCTATTCGCTTTGCTAATAAAAATTAATGCCGTTCAATTCATTCCGAAATAAAGAACAGTACACCAAAGTGTGCTGCAACGAGTACATGAATTTAGTTATTTCCTTCGCCATTCGAAATAAAATAATGAGAGTAAAAGTTGTCTTAATGTTAGGGATGAAGTCGGGAGACAGAGTGTGCAACAGAAGGACGGGGACATCTCCGGTCTTATAAAATAATAAATGAATATGGTAGTCAACTTCAGTGGGGATGGGCGCGTCCTGGTCCCGATGGTGACGACCGATGATGGTGCATGCCCGATGACAGCCCCCCGGGAAGTTGATGATAATAAAAAAAAAAAAATAAAAGTTGTTCGATCCCGCTGACCACATTGCGAAGTTGGTTGACTTTACGGTGGCCAGTGTGGCCACGTTTATTATGAAACAAAACAACTCAACAGTGAGTTAAAATCCCAAAATTAAAACCCGTACTTTTGTTCCCAGTCTCCCAAAATCGAATCGAAGCCAATCCTCCAGAATCCCTCTCGGGGATCCTTTTGTAGCCTCATAGGGGCCTCCTTTCCGCTCAGGGTCCAACCAATCCCTTCAAATTTCACCACTCTCACGTGGTACACTGTTCTCCAATGGTCGGCGAGCTGTCAGCCTGGCACTTTTAACCGCCAAATCGAAATTCTTTCTAGAATCAACCCCTGCATTTTAAGCAGACCGGCTGGCGCCAACAGCTAAATTATTACATCGGGTAAAAAGCGACATTTTGACAATAAGCGGCAAAACCCTCTATGTACAGGCACATTCGGCTAAAAGCTACAAGCCTCTCTAGGCGCGGGCTGTCCCGCTCCCGGTCCGAGCAGGCTCCTTAAACCCGAGACGCTTCTTAACGACCGCGGGGGGAACCGCTCTGGCCCCGCCGACACAAACATAGAAAGCTAAAAAAAACAATGCCGACGCAACTCTGGAAAGATAAACTTTCCTAACAAAAATCACCTTAACTAATAAGCAGGATTTCTACAAACTTAACAGTGGTAACTAATGCCACTTCATTAGTAGGATTTAAATTCGCTAATTTTAACGTCCGTGGAAGATTTCAATTTTCACGCTCTATCGCAATGTCCTGCTCATCTCACGAGTACCCGCCCTATAAAAATCTGTGTTAAGAAGCGCGAGAAAAGAAACCTGAGTAGAGACAACACAGGCCGCCCGGTCGTGTAAAACCTTATACTTTTTGGTTCTTTTTTTTTCCAAAAGGAGGAGGAAATTTTTATTTTTATTTTATTCATTTAAGTTTATTTTGATCAAAGGCGTCTTTTCGGACGCATTATATCAGGGAATCACCGGTAAAAGGGAATGCATGATGAACATTATACAGGAGTTAACACGTTGAAGTATAAATACTATAAAAATCAAAGTACACAAAATACACTAATTCGTACACGCATTAGTCACATTACAAACGCGCATAAAGTTCCTCAAGTAGTACAGAATGTATGTAGGTCACGCTTTGATCCGGCAAGCTGTTCCCTTCTCTAATTATCAGTATTAGAGGGTATAAGATAAAGGAGTTACTATGGTGACCGATGTTGTTAAAGTCAGCACGAGTTGACTTATCGATAAGAAATATATATTGACCTGACTGGCAATAAGTATTTTTGAAGTATGAGGAACTTAGTAAATGCTGAAAAAAAAAAGCATATCCGGTTAGTTTAGAGCCTAGTGATTAGCAAAGACAAAGATTTTACTTTTAGGTGGAGACACTGCTTTCAGGCGAAAAATATTTTAAGAAAAAGGCTGGCTGCCATATCTTGAACAGCGCCTTATTCAAAATTGAGATAGTTTTTGACGTGGATGCCACAATATGCTGGCGTAATTAGGTCTATGAAGAATAACTGTTTCATACGCAAGTAATTTTGTTACAGAAGGGGCAAAATAGAGGCTCCGCCTTAGGAATTAATGATTTCAGTGGGCTAGCGATACTATTAGTCATACATTGGTTTCATGACACATTTTCGGAGATATGAACGCTGAGGTGCTTCTACCGCGAGATATAGGGAATGTTTAGTCGACCGTTTCCGCAGCCCGCTAAGCACCCGGATAGCGCTCCGTAATCCGCCACAACACCTTGAACTATGCAGACAACGCTGGCGGTGCACATGCGCAGCTGTGGCGTTTTCTTTACGGATACAATAACGGAGGAGAAAAACTACCTACTAAAACTCCCAACATTCGAATTGTGGCGTTGTTCACGGATTTGAAACGGATGATTCATTAGAGCGTAATAAAACCGTCACTTGTTTGCATTCTTTCATGATAATGTCGATTGGCCAGCAAGAGCACCATGATGTTATGGGGTCGAGGTCATTTTAAAGAAGGGAATGATCAGTTGGTCCAGTAATTTTTCTCTGGGTAACGCAGTCATCTTTAAATTGCCGAGTGGAAAATTTAACTGAGGAAGGAGGATCGTTAATATAGATTAGAAAGAGTAGTGGGCCGAGAACGCTGCCTGGAGTGACACCAGAGGTTAGCGGAAATGAGCTAGATACAGTGTTGGCGGTAACGCGTTTCATGTACTGGCGCTACCGGCAACACGTTATTTTTTGCAGTAACGTAGTAAGATGCTGGTTACTTTTTTTGAAAACAGCAACGGGTAACGTCCTTACGTTACTTAATTCAAGCAACGTGTGACATAGTTATGTTACTCATTACTTCTCCTTCCTGAAACGTACAAAAGATTACATTTAAATGTTTTCGTGTTTTGAGGCGCCAAGCCATGTGAACTTTGTTTTTGCGTTTTTCTCGTAGCTGTTTAGTTGAAAGAGTAAAATGGTGAAGTAGTTATCTTCAGTTTCTGCATGAACATTATGTTTCTTAAAATATGACGCTTATGAATACCTGTATCACCAAGTGAGTAAAACGTGTTAAATCATAATTTTAAAGAAGTAACGCAAAAGTTACGTGCGTTACATTCAATCATACTTGTACGTAACGCGTTACAAGTAACGGATTACTTGTAATCGATTCCATTCGACTGTAATTTTGTAAAGCTTTAATTACTTCTTTTAAAGAGTAACGATCCTCATAATTGAATTACTTTTTTGCTGTAATCGATTACGAAATTACCAATTACAATTTTTGTCAACTTATTTTTTGGGGGGGCAACGGGGGGCGATGGAGGGGAGGTGTTAGTTGTGCTGGAGTCACTCAGCTCTGGGCAAGGGTCAATTTTTTCTTTCGAAGTTACTAAGCACGGGACCTCGAGGATTAGTAGGCCACTTTGCTATGCTTTGTTTTTTGGGTACATATTTTTGGTACACCAGAGACTAGGTCTGGGTATAAAAAATGACCTTATCCAGCCTCTTGTGAGTAACGTAGTTAAACAGCGCTCTATTTATTTATTCATTTTTTTCACGAGAGGGACTGTGTGTGTCGGCGTCATTTACACAGCTCTAAACAAAAACTATCCAAGCTTTTTTTTCAACACAGTTTAGCGCGAGATTCCAAGGATGATGCTACTGTAATAAAACGAAGGTGAATAGAAAGTAACGTGGGAAGTAATCGATTATTTAAAAGTAATTTTTCGATTACGTTTTTGAGGCTGGAATTGGAATTGTAATCGGTTACTTTTTAAAGTGAAGTTATTTTAATTGTAATCGGTTACTCTTTTCAGTAACGTGTACAAATCTGCGTTCAATCGGAAACGATAACGCGTTTCTTTTATTTTGAGCTAACGTAGGTGAGTAACTCGTTACTTTATTTTTACGAGTAACTAGCAACGTATTTCGTTACTTTCTCGGTAACGCCTACAACACTGGCTAGATAAAGAATTACTTACCGAGACGGACTGCTATTTGTTGGTTGGGAATGACGTTATCCATTTGACGGCTTATGGGTGGATCTGGAAAAATAGTGCGTCAGGAGTTAATAGTGGTACGAAACGATGTGGAATCCCATGGCTAAGTTTAGGAATATAATATTCGCTTGTACTGCGGTATGATTTTTAAAATGAAGGTTTGTGACGAAACTGAATAGTTGACTACGCAAGAGTGATTTTGTTGTTAAACCATGCTTGTGGGAAAAGAAGAATTTACAACCACCTAGGTATGAGATGATATTAGTATAGAAACATGTTCCATGAGCTTACAAGGTCATGAAGATAAGGTGATAGATAGATTAATTCGATTTGGCACCTGATTTAAAAATGCGCTGCACAGGGTGTCCCAAAACTAACCGGTTGTTTTGTCCTTTTCTCTAAATATAAACTATACATCGCCGACTGCGTATTCTCGGTCAAAATGTAGCCCTAGCGGTCCAAACCAGATGCCAAAGTTTGAGAATTAATCGTTATATTATTCAAAAGTTACAAAGAATTTTCTGAAATGTTTCAATGGGAAAATGGTAGCCGACGGAGACGTTATTACATGGGGATAAATAGTGCCATTTACTCAAAACGGAAGGAAGCGTTTTTTTTTCCTCTTGAAATTTGCAGAAAATAACTTATACCTCTTAAATAAGATAACGGATAGATCTGAAACTTTCGCGTCTGGCTCAAGAGTGCTAGCGCAACATTTACGCTGATGATGGGCGTACTGGGCGTTTGAGAAGGCATAGTTAGTGTTTGCGGTAATATTGTTTTTAATGTTTTTTGCTTGAGGTTTTTTTCTTCGGGGGGGGGGGGGGGGGGGTTTCACACGCTGTATGTGTGGGAAACACAAGTCTGATGGTAGTTCACAAGAATTTAGTTTTTGTTCGAAAAAAAGGACACAAATGTTTGATGCTGAAAGCTTTATTCTTTTCCGAAATTTGGCACATATACCATCATTTCCATAGAAACTGTTTGAGTGCAAATTTAAAACAAGTTTGAAAATTCCCTGGGACTGAATGAAAGAGGATGCATAACTATTTCCTGATTAGACGGACAGTACGGGATGTGGGAAGGTTTCGCGGATGAAGAGGTTAACAAATAATACATTTAACATACTACCTGCCTGGTTAATATTGAAAATTTTGTCCCGTTCATTTAAAAACACAGCGCTATTTTTTGATACTTCGGGCTAACTATTTCAGAGAACCTTTTGAGATTGGTGAAAAGAATATGCACTAAGCTTTCAATAATAAATACACGTTTTAAACGTAGGCTTCTCTACGTCCGGACTGAACGCACACAGAAAAGTACTGCTAATCTTTGCCGCTTACGACGCAGTGAATCCCAAAGAGCAAGTAGTATATTATTTTCATTTATGAAGTCAGGACTAACAAACCCGACATTTTCCTTTTTTGTTTTCAAATTCGATGTGGACGTTGTCAGTAGCGGTCTGGAGTATTTCTTTGTACATACTGTGGCTTGAAGCTGGCCGGTGAATTTACATTAACGGACATCTGTTCTTAGAAGGGTTTGAATTTGGGCTGGTTGGTTGAGCGTGTTTAGGGGTTAAAAGTGCTAAAAAACGACGGACGAGTAGAAGATATACGCACGATGGAGCGCTAGTTACAACTGGTGTAAACTTGGGAAAACGCTCCCCCCCCCTCCCCCGCGAAACGGAATTGTCACACATTCTATTCTCTCCCAATCGCCACTCATCACATTTTCTGCTTTCATACTTTGCATAATCGTTTATACAATAGCTCCGATTCATATAGGGTTACTGAAAAAGCACTAACACAAGTACTTTCGTCACAACTTGAAATAATAATTAAAAAAACGTTTCTGCTATCTCTTTTCTCTTCTTATTCTTGATTCATGCAAAAATAACGGTGATAGGCGCATTCGCACCTATTACAATGCTCTGCCAGATTACTTGAGGGGGCTGACCTCAGCGACAGCGCATGCTACCTCACCTTTTCGTAAACGCAATTTTCAGACTGCCCCATGTACACTTTCCCATAAGACAGGGGGATTCTGTAACGACCCCCCCCCCTCTCCCCTTTGCAGCCTAGGTACTTTGTCGCGTGCTTTTTTGACACATATTTACCAGTGTATTTCCACATAACTTGCTTAATTTTCTTGGAGCTGGGAGGAAAACCGAAATACCATGCTTTCCCCACCATATTTGTGTTATGGCTAACCTTATATATATGCAGAGTCACCACTGGCCTTTTAGCTGTCTTGACTCTCTCCCCGTCTTCCCTCCTCCACGAAGCTTCCTTGACAAGCCCTCTACAGCTTCTTAATTAGCTCAAAAGGGAAGCTCCTTTCCTCCAGTTTTCTCACCTGTAACATGAAGCTATCAGCTACCTTGTGCGGGCAGGATTTCGTTAAGGACGCGATCAAGCAAGTCGTGGCTATACACCTCTTAATAACATTGGAGTGGTTAAAGCCATAAGGTAAAACACCTTTCTTTATCCTAGGACAGTAGGCCCAACATACATGCGAGGGGAGAAGTTCCAACCCCAGATCTAAAAACTACAGTACACCCTCCACCGGGTTCTCATTTGTAAAACTCAAGCCCAAGGCGCAAGTTGAAAAACATCTCTAAGATATCTTATACAAGCACCGCCTTTCTGAATCGTTTTTTCAACGGAACTGAATAAGGTAGTCGTCTACGAATTTGAAGACGTGAACGACGACTGCCTCCAAAATACTCTTAATTTCTTTATCACACTTCGCGTAGTATAAATCACTTAGCACTGGAGTTACACTCGCACCAATACATAACTTTTTTCCGCACAAGTTGTACGTCTCCAAAAACAATATACATGGATTCCAAAAAAAAAATACCTAGCTACTGTAAAAATCGTTCATGGCAATCCCACATTGATTTTGGAACTTAACCTCCCTAAACACCTCAATAGCCTCCCAAAAAGCTACATAAAGACCGTGATACGGGTAGGAAGAAAAAGTGTATTCAACGTCAAATGATGCCGCATCCCAGGCACTAGGGTCAAAATTCCCCAGAAACTCCACCAAACTTTCTAATTTGATCACCCCGAAAGGATCGTTTGATTGGAGTTGCGAAAGGTGACGCTGAAGGTACGGTGATATCTGCATCTGCCACTACTCCTCCTGAGTCCGAACAGCCCTAAACGGTATACCCACTTTATACGTCTTCACTGTGGAAGAAAAAAACAAGAAACTCAGGTGAAGATCTTTAGCGGTATGATCGCCCGAAGCTCTGGCAAAGCTGAAGTGCACTGTTTTTTACTTTCGCGGGGGAAACCTTTGTTACTTCCTTAAAATTTTTCTCTGCTGCCTGTTTCGTCTTAATTAGAAAATCATTTAGAAACGAGGTCAAAGCCACCCTCCATGTGCGCTAGAAATAGCTTGAGATGTTCTTTCAAACAAAAGGACACAACCAACCCCAGGTTAGGTCCATTGGAGGACACCCCCCTTTTTGTTGGGGGAGGGTACCGACCCCATCTAAAATGCATCTATCCCTGTTGGCTTGATCAACCCTGTCCCTCACATCTCGCACCAGTGTCAAGAGTTCTTGCGGCCTTAGGATCGTTTTGCTGGAAAACGTGGGTCCTTTCTCTAAAATTATGACTATCTCATCCGGTGAATTGATTTCGTCAATCATAACCACCTCACACGCGCTCATCTTCTTTCTCACGGGTCTCAAAAGCGATGCCAGTATCCGTTTCCATAAAACTCGTTATTTCTTTCGGCTTGGCGTCTACAATCCCCGAACATCCATTCCGTCAACATCCCATCCTTGCAAACCGTGCGGCACCATACCTCCGATCCGCGTTGAGGTAGTGTTGGTTGCTTCCATGTTCGTGCACGTAAAATCTTGGTGATTCTTTTCACATGTCCCGTCAATGGCGGTACTTGGAAAAGGTTCTAGACACCCACTGGGCAGCACCCATTCCTTACGGCACAGGGTCTTGCCTTCACTTCCATAACAGCGATTAAGTTGATGAAGTAAATGTTGTATTGATAACACTGGTGAATAAAATAACAGAGCCCCATGTAGAAGAAAGGATTTGTGGAAGGGTTTGAATTTGGGCTAGTTGGTGGAACATGTTTAAAGGTTAAAATTGCTAAAAAAACGGCGGGCGAGCAGAAGTGACTCATACAACAGGGTGCTAGTGCTACTTACAACTGGTTTAATGCACAGTGTGAAAACAGAAAATGTGATGAGTGGTGATCGGAAGTGAATGGGATGTGTGTCTTGTCAATTTCTCGGTGGGTGTGTTTTCCCTAGACTAAGCCAGTTGTAAGTAGCGCTCTGTGGTGTGTGTCCCTTCTACTCGTCCGTCGACTTTTAGCACTTTTAATTCCTAGACATCTCTTACATTCGAGCGGAACGAAAGATGTTTGTATGTTTTAGATGGTAATTTCGTTTCTTAAATTACGCATTTCTTTTATTTACTTTAGGAAAAAAGTACACTAATTAGCATTTTAGCGCGGTATACGAATATAGCATTCGCAAATTGACTACATATAAAAATATTGAAGTATAATTTATTGGTTTTGTTTTATGTTGGGATATTTACACGCGTTCAGAAAAATAATCGTCGTACAGGGCTCAATCGACACGACTAAAATAGTCAAACGCCAAATTGAAAATTTTTTTAATGACATTGACAGGGCGATTGCACCATCATGACATGCTATGCATATATGAGGGTGGCATTGCCTTCACGTCGATTCATATATATTGTTTTCCTACTTTCGAGAAGCCCAATGTTGACAGATTTTTCTAAGCTGGGAAGTATTTTCAAGAATAGCCTCTTCCATAAATTTTCCGCTAAACGCATGTCTTGTTTTCGCAAAAAAGAAAAGAAAGGAATATAAATATTTTATAGTTTCCTGCATTAAAGAAAAATGAAAATATCAAGAGGATGTCCAATTTTTTTCAGATCTTGCTGGGTGTTAAGTTAGAGGTTTATTTTGCGTAGTTTTGTTCGGTATTTTCTGGGAAAGACAAGTGTCTGCCGAATGGACGTGTTCTTCGACGATGTTTGAGTTGGTTTACCTTTTGTAGGGGGGACCATGTTTCGTATGTATAGTGCAGTTTGTTGTTCTTACGGCACGCACCGGACGAAAACCTGGGTCTCATCCAGCCACGCAACTTTTATGCTCGAGCCCGTCCGGCTTCTGGATTCGCGCATCTTTGCAAGTACACCATCCGAGTGTTCAGTTATTGTCGGTGCATCGTCATCTTTCAACCTTATGGCGTGTGTTATGTAAACAGGAAGAGTAAGAACCCTCGTGTGTCTAAAGATGCAGCCGCGCAAGATATCTTAGGCGATTCGGCTATAGAACGGATACCACAAGGGTTGGGGCTCTAACTTTTTAGCCGCATTTTTGCTTTTATGAATCTTGTCGTTTGACGTAATAATAAACGTGGCCGCGCTGGTCACTAAAAATCTACCTCGTCGCAACGTGCTAACCAGAACGAATAACGTTTTAGGTTCCTGTGCCAACTTCGCTATTGCCGGTCGTCTCCATCTTGAGTGCCCCTCCATGGGAAAGTTGAATCTGGAAATAGTGGATAAGTATGACGCAAAAAAAAAAAAACACGTTACTCTTGAAATGAATGTTACTGTCCCTACGGAGAGCTTATTTTAGATTGGAGTGACTAAATCAACAACAACAACAAAAATAACTGTATCAATCACGTTCTTTTTTTTTTACGATTAAGGTGCAAAAAATATTCGCAAAATTCTGCTGGAAACTGGCTCAATGGAGCTAAGTGGCTCACTCCCGTGTTGACAAAAAGGGGCTTGGCTTCACCTTGTGAGGTGTGCTGCGGTGGAAAAGTATCCTTACGGAGCTTTCATTCTTCAGATTTCTAGCCTGCATAAACCGACAGTAAATCATTATATGTGTAGCACACGAGAGAGAGTGATGGGCCAAAAGAAAATGTTTAGCGTAATACAACTGTTATATATTTTAATATTGTAAGCAAAAAATGACCTTGAATAAGTATTGCAAGATAATTTAACGAAAACAAATGTTCGCGTCAACTTGAGGAGCTCACATTAGCAATCTAAAAAAGTAGTAAAGACCTGGTGAAGGGACAAATTAGGATTTCAAGTATAACTAAGTGGAGAGTAAGTTACAGTCATTAATCGATTTGGCCAGAAAATAATAAACTAATTTGTGTGAAAACTAAGGTGTTACTGAATGTAGCTAGCGATGTTTCGTTTATCTCAAACGGAAAGGTTTTAGTCTTGAACGAGGATTAATACGAAGTGTATACTTAGCACGTCTAACTATAACGTTTTTGGTATTTGCTCTTTGTTGTACGGGAATCGATCCTTTAGTTATTGCTGCGTGAGAAAAGCAATATTTGATTTTCTTGAATTGATCGTGAACTATTTTGACACCTGTCATTTATCGTTTATTCAAATTTATACACACATCTATATAACAAAGAGGTACTCACAACACTGTTACATTTAAATATGTATAAGAAAAGGATAACGAAACAAATTTATAGGCTACCCTTTAGTTTGAAAACGCTACAATAGTGAATGCAAGTTGGGAGCATAAAATACTTGCCTCTGGTCGCTCATTTTATTATACACGGCCGCGTACTTTAAATAAGGATAGTGTCTCTTGTGATAAAATAAATAAAATATTATGTCCTTGAACTTTATACTTCGAAGCGTCTACAAAGGCGTAATTTATTCACTCGTGCAGAATGAATATAAAGTACAAATTTGAATGAATAATGAGGGTAACTTCATCATGGTTCGCAGCTCAAACGTCGTATCCCTGGTTTTCTTTTTCAGGTTATCGATGTCTTTTCCAGATGATGTAACATCTGGGGAAAAGGGAAATATATGGTTTAAAAACAAGCAGCACGCAAATACAACAAAATCGCAATTTTAATATTTTTTATATTCCCAGTTGACTCCAATTTAATTAAATACTTGATAATACACGGGTGAGATTATTTGCGCACACGTTGATTAGGAATCTAGACACAGCTCTCCTATCAATATTGGTAATCTATTTATTGATATACTATTAATTAGAACTACATTAATTAAATGCAAGCTTATTGCGCCTTCTAATTAATGAATGAAAATTCAGCCCCTAATGGGCATAGTATGTTCATTCGTTTCGGTATTTTTGCTTAACGCTTTTTCTGTCATTGATGCTTGTCAATTCGTCCTTACCCTCCCACTACAACTCTCTTTTCTGTTGGCTTTTTCTTTTTGCAGAATGTTAGAACATAGAGCCGCTTCGGGCGTAGTTATCCAACACTATGGAAATAAAAAAAGGAAATGACTGATCGGGTGAGAGGTGATCAAAAAGCAGACGTTTAAAGTAGACGAGGCATTGTTTTGTTGAAGAAGGTCCCGCGGCACGGTTGTGTTCATAACGGCATTAGCATCAACATTTTTGATTGCATTAGATATATGAGCCGGGGGCAATATTAACCTGAAAGGTTCTATGGCTAGGTGCTCGGCATTTCCTGAAGCCCAGATAACAGCGTGGCCGCGAGTCTAAACACTAATTGGTTGACGGTTGGGAGAGGAGGGGGGAGGTGCTTTACACCGACTGGTTAACGGGCAGGTCATGTGACCAGAGAGGTTGGCGAGGAGAAGCTGGACCACCTGTGTGCCCTGAGTGAGAGGAGCTCACAAGTATGGAAGACTGGAAGATTGCCAAGTTCATCAGCCCGATTAGCGGTAGTATCGCTTGAATCTAGGAACAACTAACAAGTGTACGCGTGGTACAGGTTAAACCACTTTGTGAAAAGCGCCGTGAACGTAGGCGTCTGGCGTCTTCAAGCCAAAATATCGGTAAAAGTTTGTAGTGCTAGAATGCTCCACGTATGCAACACAATTGGTTAGCAAGTAGTATTTTTATTTGTTTTGTAAAATATGTTACAAAAAACTAGGTCGTTAAGTTTTAAAATAGTAGGTACTTGAGTACGGATCAGTTTTACTGTAAAAAGATATTTTGCCACTTTAAAAACAGTTGAAAAATGTAGAACAGAAAAAAAATTCAAATTCAAATGCGTGTAGCTAAAGAGAAAAAAAAAAGAAGATATTGTGCATCTTCCTACAGCGACGAAGGGGTGACTCGCCCAAGCCAGCTCGCTAAGCTGCGTTTATACTCGCGCTATTTTAAAAAAGATTTCAACTCAGATACCAAATACAGGATGATTGCTGAGACTTAAGTTTCCACGAGAGCAGCGTTTGGTAGAAAAACAAAAATGGGGCTGGTGGGGTTTAAAATTAGTAACTCCGCGTATGAGCCGCGTGTGTGCTAACTTCACGATCAACGCCGCGTCTCGCTTAGCTGTCGAAAAATAGCGTCGCCAACGAGTGGAACAAAGAGAGCCTTTCGACTGACTGAATATGTAATAAATGTGTAACTTTTATTACTTTTTTGTAACATCTGCTATTCATTTTGTGGCTTGTTTTTACTTTTAAGTCGATTAAATACAGGAAAAAAAGCCGTTTACAAATCCCTGTAGCGCCGAATTGGAGCGCAGCTCTTGAGGAGGGGTAGGGAAGGGTACTGAAGGGGGTCATGTCACCTGCGGGTAGTCACGTGACCCCGGGGGTCACGTGATCTCGGGGGAGGGGGTCACGTGACCTCGGGGGAGGGGGTCACATGACCTCGGGGGGGGGGGGGGGAGGGGGTCACGTGAACTCGGAGGAGGGGGTCACGTGACCCCCCCCCCCCCCCCGGTTACGCCGACGGCGACGCCGCTCAGGCTCGAAACGGGCCCCTAAGAACTGCGCTCTAAAATAAATACTAGATGATTGGACCGACCGGCGATTTCAAGGTCAATCGTGAATTATATTCATCCTCTAATTTTAGTTCAAAGGTAAGGTAGATCACCGACAAGAGTGAGTACTAATTAAGGTTTTCGACAAGATGCACGTGAGTAATTTTAATAACCCAGATTTCGCATAAAAACCCGAAAACATATTTCTGGTCTGGTGCTGCTTAGAACACAAATTGTTTTTAAAACATGATACAATTTCGCTTTAATACCGTGCGATCTACCAAATATATTTCAATTTTTTTTCTGCAAAGTCAAGAGAAGTAAAAAAGAAAAATAGACAAGCTTTAGAATAACAACATAAATATATTAAAGAACTACGCCTTTTCCATACAGCGGTAGAAGCAACACCCCGAGGGGTTTATTTGAAGGCTCATTTGAGCGTGTGTATCTCCCCCCTCCCACCCCCCACACACACACATACGCAATGAAAAAGAGTGCGGTGTGTCTGGCTGGGCTAGACTTTGTATCAGCAAACTCGACCAAGAATTGTAACTTTCCTTCGGTGTGCAACCAACAAATATTTACGACTCTGTACACCTACAGGAGCCGAGGCTGTCGACACAAAGGTGGTAATGTACCGGTGTCATGATTTGGGAAAAGAAAAGGAAGAAAGAGAAGGGAAGAAAAAGAAGAGCGGTATCGCGGGTGCGAAGGGATTCGAAGCTGCACCAAGAGCCGCGAAGGTTGGCTGCTTGAACGGTGCGCTACCCGGCTCCGTCCCGGCGTCAGTGTGGTCGACGTAACCGGCTTTGTCCCGGTCTCAGCGCGCTGAGAATCAACGCGCCTGGCTCCGTCCAGGCTGCAGGGAAGCTGAACTTCAACGTAACCGGCTTCGTCCCGGCTTCAGCACGGTGACCGGCAGCACAACCGGCTCCGTCACGGGATCAAGGCACCCGGACCCGAGATAACCAGCCCCCTCCCGACATCGCGGCACGCTCTACTTCACCAACGATCAAGAAGGCGAACCATCGAGGGCACCAGCGGCCGGGCTACGACCCCAGGGGTGACTATACTGCCTACCGAACGTGCTTGGACGGTCGAATGGTTTCTTTTATTTTGCCTTTCTAACGTTGCCTTTTTTTATTTTTACTTCCTGACTTGAATATATATATATATTTGTTTTTCCTCATGCATTCGTCTCAGTCTCCCGATTCTTCCTCTCACCACCCCAGACGAACCTGACAATTTGGCGAGAATGCCAGGATGGCTGGCCCATTATATCATAGTAACATCTTTTTCCGGAGGGTGAGAAGGGTAAGGGAGATTTGGGTGGTATTTCAACGATGGAAACTGACAAGTTAATCGCGGTAGCGAAAGAATTAGGCTATTCCGGGGCAGATTTGAGGAAGTGGGTGAATGAGGAGAAAGTCCGGATAAGAGCAGAAAGAGCTGAGGAGCGCGAGCACTCGAGGTTAGAACGGGAGGCTGCTGACAGAACTTTAGCGGCGGAGTGCGCGAAACTAGACAAGGAGCGGGAGGTGCTTCAACTACGAATAGCAGCGCGCGATAATACATGTAACAGTTCAGAAGATGTGGAAGGCGCGCGTGAGGAACCACCAGGCTCCAGGAGCTTTGGGAGTCCACATAAGCTCATCACGCAATTTAATGAGCGTCGAGACGACCTAGACGCATACTTGCAGCGCTTTGAGCACACTGAAACAGGCTTAGGATGGCCTCAGCAAAAGTGGGCCACTAATTTGGGGCTTTGTTTAACCGGGGAGGCACTCATGGTTGTCAGTCGGATGACACCGGCAGATGCGTTGGACTATGCCAAGGTGAAGCTAGCACTCTTCCAGCGGTTTTGTTATACCAAAGAGGGATACCGCGACAGGTTCCGAGAATCCAAGCCGGAAGACGGCGAGACAAGAAGACAGTTTGCAGCCCGATCGGCAGGGTACTTTGATAGGTGGATTGAGATAGCAGGGATTCATAAGACTTTTGAAGCATTGCGAGACAATGTCTTGGTGGAGCATTTCTTGCTGGCTTGAGTATTTCTAAGAGAGCGGGACTGTCAAGGTTTGGATGACGTTGCAGCTAAGGCTGAGCTGTTTCTGGAGGCTCAGGGACAACCTAGCACAAGTAAACAAAGAGGAGACGAGATCGGAAATAAGCAAAGTGCCGTAAGCGAGGGAATCGTAGAAAAGGTGAGACTCAAAAAGGCATCCGTTGCTTCTTGTGTGCAAAGTCTGGGCACAAAGCAGAAAACTATAGGAGTAGTGCACAAGGAAGGAGGGTTTTCCTGGGTTGGAACTCTGGTCGCAGTGGTCATAAGGCGGACGCTTGTAGAGAAAAGCCGAACGAGAGACACCGAGCTTCATGCCTCTGGACGATGTCTCCAGGCAACTGCGACAAGTCAGATGACTGTTGCGTCACCTTGAGTAATGGTGATAAGATTCCAGTTGTTAACGCTGCCATAGAGAGGACCCCTAAATTCTTAATAGAGAACATGCCCGTCGTGGAAGGTCGTCTCGGGGACCATAAGATATCGGTATTAAGAGACACCGAATGTAATACCGTTGTAGTTCGCGAGGAGCTGATTCCTCGAGAGAACCTAACTGGCAAGTCGAATCCAGTGTTTCTGTTGGATCGAACGGTCCGGTATTTACCTCAGGCGGAGATCTTTGTGCAAACGCCTTACTATTTTATTTATTTATTTACATACCCTCAAGGCCCTGAGGGCGTTACAGAGGGGAGTGAGTGAAAAAAAAAAAAAAACAGTAATAGAAGACATGGAATAGGTCACGGGTCACTTTCGCAAAAATAATTAGTAACAGCACTTTTAAACACATCTAACGAGGGTAATAATATATCAATGACGCCGGAAGGTGGTTCCACTCCGATGATGTCCTAGGAATGAAAGAATCGTGATAGGCTGAGGTTCAAGAATGAGGAATGCCGACTTTGTACTGATGATCAATGCGTGGAGAAACGTAAGGTGGGACGAGGAAGAGCTTTTCTTTAAGAATGGGGTTAGAATTATATATTTTATAGAAAAGGCATAGACGAGAACACTTACGGCGCAAAGAAAATAGTGGCAAGGAGAGAAGAGATTTCATGGATGATACACTAGCTGTACGGTGATAATTGTTAAGTATGAAACGAGCGCCTCGGTTCTGAACTGACTCGAGATAAGAAGTGAGCGTCGTCTGACCAAGATCCCAGATTGAAGCTGCATACTCTAATTTTGAGCGAACCAAAGATTTGAATAATATTAGTTTGAGAGAAACTGGCGCTAGAAAAAAGTTACGTTTTAGGTAGCCTAACATAGAATTGGCATTAGCAATGAAGTGGTTAATATGAATATGCCAGGAGAGGTTAGAAGTAATATGCACACCGAGGTATTTATATGAAGTCACACATTCTAAAGAAACGTTATCAATATGATAGATAAAAGGCGTAGTGTTACGGCGAGACGCTTTCATTGTTTTACATTTTTTAGTATTAAGTGTCATGGACCACAGCTTGCACCAATCAAGAACAGCATTTAAGTCGTTTTGAAGAAGGAAGAGTCAGAATCATTAGTAATCTTACGATAAATAAAGCAGTCATCCGCGAATAAACTAAGCGATGATGAGACACACAACAACAAGTCATTTATGTTTATGAGGAATAACAAAGGACCGAGAACGGAGCCTTGAGGGACGCCAGAAGTAACAGAGGACACTTAAGAATTAGAGTTATTTACGTGAACAAACTGAGAACGATTTGTAAAAAAACACTCAATCCAAGTTAGTATCTGAGGGTTGAGGTTGAGTTTGCTAAGCCTAAAGAGTAGTGGTTGGTGAGAAACTTTATCAAATACTTTGCAGAAATCAAGAAAAATACAGTCAACCTGGGATCCATGATCAAGTAATGAAAATAAATCGTTAGTAAAGACGAGAAGTTGTGTTTCGCAAGAAAGAAATTTACGAAAGGCATGCTGTGAGGACGAGAAAAAGAGTTGGATTCGAGATATTTAACAAAATGTGAATAAATAATATGCTCTAACATTTTACAAGGAGTACTGGTTGTGGAAATGGGTCTATAATTGTCGGGGCAGTGTTTGTCGCCTGATTTATGAAGTAGAACCACCTTGCCAGTTTTCTAATCTTCAGGAAGGACACCAGTAAGAATAGATTGCTCAAAAATCTTACTAAGAAAAATTGCACTGTAAATTTTAGTATGCTTTAGAAACTTAGTGTTAATATTATCAATACCAGATGATGAAGACACTTTGAGGTTGTCAATCAGCTTAACAATGCCATCAAAATCAAACACAAGCGGGTCCATAGGAAAGAAATCATGATTAGGGTAAGTAACAATAGAACAGTTTACTTCCCTAGAAAACGATTGAACGAACACCTGATTGAGGATTTTCGCAGAGTCATCGTCAGACATAACGATGCCATCAGAGTCATAAAGCAAAATAGCCTTGTCTTTCTTGCCATTAATAACACTCCAAAACATTTTGACACTAGTTGATAACAGACAGGGCAAGGTTTGGCTGAAGAAAATTTGTTTAGCGTCCTTAACTGCATTTTTGTATAAATTTTCTGCGTTGTGGTAAACCATCCAGCTCTCAACAGTGTCTGCACGCTTAGCAGTGCGGAACGGGCGTTTCTTTTTATTTGAAAGTCTTTTCAAGGCATTATTAAACCATGGAGACGTGGAGCTATGAGTAAGAAAGCGACGTGGGACGAAAAAATTGATAAGGGAATTAACTTTATGTTTGAACATTGTCCAATTAACCTCGGCAGAGCGTTCGGAAAAATTTGAATAGGAAAAAGTCAAGAAATTGCGCTAACTCGCGGTTTGTACCCTAAAAATCAGCTTTGCCATAATCAAGAAAAGAGTCATTCTTCGCTTTTGCGAAGGCAGATACAGGAGCGCTTAGGTGAAAGTGAAGTAAACAGTGATCGCTGATGGCAGGTAAATACGTAAGAGAGGATGCAAGATCAGGCGCGGCTGAAAGAATAAGGTGCAGCACGTTCTCAGAAGTTGCCGTAACACGAGTCGGCCTAGTAACTATCTGCGTTAACGAAAAATCGGAGCAGAGACTTAAAAACTCGGAACACGCAGCAGAATTTGAAGATATGGTAGGATATAGACCAGACCAGTCAATGCCGGGGAGATTAAAATCGCCCGAAAGAAACAAAGGCACGCCAGGAAACCTTGTACGAATTGTATTCAGAGCATCATGTAAATCTATAAAAAAGTTTGCTGTGGCATTGGGAGGACGGTAGCACGCGCACAAAATAATCTGTTTATGGCTAAAACGCAAGCGCACGCCAATAAACTCAAGAGATGTAACAATGTTGATAAGACAAGACTCAATTTTATCATTTACCGCTATTATGACACCACCACCACGCCTAGATAGCCTATCGCATCGATAAAAAGATAAACGCTTCTCGCAACAAAAAATTTCGCTCTCACGTACAACACTAGATAGCCAAGTTTCAGTGAGTACAACGATGTCGGCGAGTGAAGAATCGATGGCTGAAGGCAAGTCATCACGATTGCGAAGAACACTTCGAATGTTGGTGAAAAGCACTGAAAGGTGAGGACTAGGATTGTTCCGTATCAGGTTATGTTATTTTGATGACGTTGACAAATCAACCACAGGGTCAGCATTAACACGAATGGAACTCATGCTCGGCGTGATAAAATCGCGGACCTTACAAACGGCATCGCTGGCCGCGCTGTAAGAAAAACCTTTGTCATCAAAAACCACTTTGTTATAGCGTAGACTAAAAGACTGTGTATGAGCCTTAGCAAATTCGAGCAGCTTTCTTCTAGCAAGACGAGTGGCAGGGGAAAAATCCTCTGCGACGGGAGTGGCACTACCGCGCAGTTTGCCTCTGGAGGAAAAAAACATGGTCTTTCGTTTTGAATAATGAGAATTTCACTAAAACTGGCCGACATTTACTGGGGTTCAAAACACGACCGAGCCTATGTGCACGGATGATACCCTCAGGGGGAACGATGATCTTTATTTCGTTTGCAATGACGTCACGCACTTTGCTTTCAGATACAGCCCAGGTCTCAGAGTTTGAGTCGGGAACACCGTAAAATATTAGATTATCTCTTCGAGACCTGTCCTCAAATTCATCAAGACGTGATCGCAGACTGGCGTTCTCGCGTGACAGGAAGGTTACAGTTTCTTTTTCACCTGTCAACTCACGCTCCAAAATGTCTAAACTGGCTATCTTTGCTTCCACAGTACTAAGCCTCCCTTGAATATCGGTTACCATTAATTCAATTGACTCTTGCCCAGTCTTGATAGCTTGAATATCCTCCATGATTCGGTTCTGTCCAGCTTCAAAATTTGCCTGACGAGCGTTTATGCCTGTCAGTAAAACAAGCATCTCACTCATCTCTTCTGTCTGAACTTCTTTCTTAGCTGGGCCAGGATTAAGTTGAATATCACCAGACAGGAGAAGCTTCAGACCCGAAATACATTCGCAAGAACATAAAAACAGCAGTTGTGGGCATGGGAACACCAGTAGACTGAGGTTGTTTGACTTTTTACAATGCAAAGAGGGAAACGGACCAACCTGTACGAAGAAAAAGCAGAAAGCGTTAGCTGACTGCATAACTGGCTGTTCCACATGCCCACTGAAGGGCCGAGGGGCGTGCCGGCAGTTTAAATCCAGTGACGATCTCAATGTCGATGCCGTTGGACTGCTGTGCTGAGGCGACGCGACGATTGGGAGTGCAGGAGAAACCCAAGGTTGCCGGGAGGAGTAGATGTCTGGTTGTGGCAGCACGGAAACTTGCGGCAAGCGCGCTCCCTCCACGGCATACCACGGGCTTGATAGGGCCGAACAGCCGCGAAACATCGCCGTGAACTGTACGAAGAAAAAGCAGAAAGCGTTAGCTGACTGCATGACTGGCTGTTCCACATGCCCACTCTTCCACATGCCCACACAGGGAAGGTGTTGGCAAAGTGCGTTGGCAAAGTGCGTTAGAAGAAAAAGCAGAAAGCGTTAGCTGACTGCATGACTGACTGTTTCACATGCTTACTCTTCCACATGCTTTACACAGGGAAGGTGTTGGCAAAGTGCGTCAGAAATCCACTATATGACCTGGTGCTGGGAAATACACCGGGAATACGAGACGCTGATGACCCGAACCCAGCTTGGGTAAAAGTAGATGAGTTGGCGGGTCAGAGATTGAATGATGAGGTAGAGGTGAATCGGCGTACTGGTAAGGAGGCGGATGCCAGCAAAAATACCAATTCCAGTGACAAAAAAGGGACTTGTCACATCAGGTGGAACCAGCAGAGGTCGCTGCAGCACGGGAAACAGGCGCCGCACGAAATCAGGCGAAAAGTGAGACGCCTCTCAGTATACCTCAAGTGGCGATAATTAATACCACAGCAGAAGAACTCGCTAAAGAACAGAGAGCAGACGGAACTCTAACTCGGTGCTTCGACGATATTGGAACGATCACAAGAAGGCACAAGTGCAGGACCAAGTTCCAGTTCTTCATGAAGAACAATCTTCTGTACAGGACGGCGGAATACTCTTCTGGGCGAAAGACAGAAGAACTGGTGCTCCCGAAAAAGTTCAGGGCCGCCGTGTCGCTCTCGCACATGACAGCATCATATCGGGACACCACGGCATGAAGAATACGCTCAACCTGGTGGCTGAAGAATTCTTTTGGCCAAGTATGCAGAGCGAGATTGAGAGGTATGTTCGATCATGCGATATATGCCAACGTACAATACCCAAAGGCATGGTTGATAGGGCACCTCTAGGAAGAATGCCGACTAACGAGACACCTTTCCAGAGAGTGGCGATAGACTTAATTGGCCCCATCGCTCCGAGGGCAGGCTCAGGTAACAGATACATCCTGACAATGGTAGATATGGCGACGCGGTATCCGGATGCAGTAGCGATGAAGAGCATCGGGGCGCAGGAGGTAGACGAAGCTCTGGTGGAGATGTTCACAAGATATGGAGTGCCGACAGAAATTCTTAGCGATCGGGGATCGTGCTTTACATCAGAACTAATGAAAGAGGTCAGCCGACTTCTATCAATGAAACATCTCATGACCACTCTCTATCACCCTATTGGGAACGGGCTAGTAGAGAGACTCAACGGCACGATCAAGCACATGTTAAAGCGGATGTGCCAGGAAAGGCCTCGTGACTGGGACAGATACCTATCAGCCCTCCTGTTCGCGTACAGAGAAGTACCACAGTCGAGTCTCAAGTTCTCACCGTTTGCGCTACTCTACGGAAGAAGAGTGAAAGGTCCTCTGGCCATTCTGAAAAAGGTCTGGTCGAACAAAACCCTCAAAGAAGTGAAGACATCGTACGGGTACATGTTGGAGTTGAGAGAGAAGCTAGAAGAGACGTGCAAGCTAGCGCACAGTTGCTTGGAGGAAGCAAGAGCATAGTACAAGGGGTACTGCGACAGAAAGAGTTCCAACCGGAAGTTGAAGCAAGGTGACTTAGCGTTGATCCTTCTCCCTACAGATAAAAACAAGAATAATGCAGTGGAAAGGACCATTCGTTGTGTTGACAAGAAGGAATGAAGTTGACTACGAGTTAGACATGGGAGGAAGGACGAAGACTTTTTACATTAACATGTTAAAGAAGTATGAAGAGAGGGAAGGAAGTCGACAGGAGCAGGCACTTTGCAATGCTGCAGCAAGCACTCACGAAATGAACGACTCCAGACACGACACTGAAGAAGACGGTCATATTCCATTGCTGAGTTTTACAAAGCAACAGGGGTGGCAGGATGTCGTCATAAACGGGAAGTTAGAAAGAGACAAGTCTTGCGAGGCACGCGAGTTGATAAAAGACTTCAGCGATATCTTTTCTGATCTTCCTGGTAGGACAAACCTCATGACATGGGACCTTTAGCTCACCACTCCACAACCGACACATGTGAGACAGTATCCGCTACCTTTGGTTGTTCAAGATGTAGTCGAGAACGAAATCACAGAGGTGCTCAAGTTGGGCACCTCTGTGATTTCGAGGCAGATAAAAAGTATCGCGGTTGTCCTTCTTGGTTCCGTCGCGGGTTTTACCATGTACAGCAGTAAACAGCTGGCAGCTGGCGTCGTGCTCGAGGAATTTAACCAAATCTCTAGAAAAACACAGGAAGCTACGCACAGGCGTGAGTTGACTTGAATGTTCACCGGACGAGATACTCTCGTCGTCTTTTATTGTGCGGTTCAGTAAAGAGCATGCTCTCAATAAAGGTGTGATCGGTCAGTTCCGCGTGCAGATCAGTTGCAACTGGCCTCCTCGGTTCCGCCGAACTTGCGCGCCTGCCGTACCCAATTTTTTTGCTTTCAAGTGCAGTGAAGTATGAAGCATTGAACACCACGACTGAGGCCGGACAGGACGAACGTACACAGATATCTGGGATCATGTCCGTGTATTTCACTATTTCTCTGTCTTGAGGTACATGATTCGCCTTCTCTGGTTCATTTGGCACATTTCATCGAGCATACTCGATAAAAAAATGCTTCAAACAAGGCCAGTTCAGACACTAGCGTTTGACAGCGTTGCGTCGAGAACCGAAAGCCACTCACGGGCACGTCTGTGCTTCGTATCAAGCGTGGAATCCAATTCAAGGAATCATCTTGGCACGCGATATAAGCAGCAGGGATGTCCTGATTTCTTGCTGCCGCAACGCAGTCAGACGCACGCAGTCAAACACTACTGTCTCAACCAGGATTTAGATAATTTAGCATACGTATTTCGCGTTCGTTGCACGTGAAGGCACGGGCCCGAAAGCAGCAATTCTGCACTGTCCTCTTGGCGCGAGCGCGAGCGCATCGAAGGAATATTTAGCGAAAAGAAGAAAACTGAAAGTTCAGGGAGGACCGGCGGACGGGCTTCGCTAGAATCACCTGCGCGTGCTCAGTGTAATCAACATGTACCCAACCGCCGCTAAAGTCAGTCTGGATATGTAGAAAGAGAAAAGAAAATGCATCAGTGTGTTCAGAAAGTTGTGATTGCAGAAATTGATTTCGATAATTAATACATTTAATTAAACAGGCTTCTGTATACTTGAAGTGTAGGCAAGCGAGAAAACGAAACTGTTTAAAATGTGACGTGTAGCAACTATTCAAATTTATTTATAACCTGCAATTCACTTTTGCAATGGCCCTACATTAGAGATACGAGCGCTTTCCTAAGGGCAGTAGAGGAAAAGAATATATACGGCTAAATCTTGAACAGTCTTTTCGTATTTATGCAAAATATGACAGTAGTCACCATCCTAATCGGTCACATAAAATACAGCAGTATATAAGCTGCTGTATTCAATTTGTGATGTTGTGACTGTGCTGTTTCTCAATGCGTTGATGTATATATACTGTGATGTATGTAGGTCGCGTATGAATGAAGTGTGGCGTGGTATGTGTATTACCGCATTGTCTGGCGAGGCGCTCAGAGCAAGAATAACTGGTTTCTTTTTTTCTTTAGTTTGAGCGCTTTCCGTTAGGTGGCGCGTGTCGCCGCCCAATGCAAGGAGTCGCGCGCTTACGTGTCTACTTATTTTAGTGAAAAACATGGAGGCGTTCCATGGCTCCACGTTGCAGCCACAAAGGGTTCGGTCTGGTTCGGTTCTCGGCCTCTCGTCCAAACGGGATCAGTCCCATAGCCAGTTGAATGGGTGTTCCGTGCGGTGAATAGCGCCAAGTGCGTGCACAGACGCGGTGAGGATTACCATGGACTTGAGAGTGGATAACGAATGCTAACAGGTGAGCGGGAGCGTTGAACGATCGGAACCGACGGTTGACAGCGGTGATGCTTCGCCTCGCCGCTGTCAACCGAAAACGCCGGATCACTTGCGGCAAGCACAGCAAGCAGATGCTCTGTTCAATAAAGACATCATTCTATTTGTCGCTATTTGTTTCCTTCTTTGAATGTGTTCTGGCCGCGAAGTAAATGCAGCCAGCCTCGCGAAAGCAATCGCGGACGAACCCCCTCGAATGCGCCCCCGCCCCCCCCCCCCCCCCCTCAAGCGTGTTTCACATGCAGCGATTTTGGCCCTAAAGCGTGTTTCACATGCAGCGGTTTTGGCCCTAGAGCGGCGCGATTTCTGCCGTCGCGGCGCTCTGGCCAGCACCAGCGGTTGAGCGGCACGAGCGCCGCGACGGCAGAAATCGCGCCGCTCTAGGGCCAAAACCGCTGCATGTGAACTAGGCTTCACATCGTCGCCCCTACTCGTATTAGGTGCGGTGCCGGTGCTTCGAGGCGCGTTTCGGATTGCTTTGTGTGCACGGAAGGCAGCGAACGGGCGTACGCACTTGAGAATCGTAGTTTAGCAAAAAGCAGTCCAGCTCGCTAGGCCTTACTCGTATTGCTCCACTGTCGCTTGCCAGCCGCCATGTTGCTTTTGGGGGTGCTCACTGTGATTACCTGCTGATTGCGTGCCGTGTGACTGCCCATGGGGGTTGTTAGTATAACGAACGGGGGGTAGCGATATCTGTGACGGCTTCTGACTACCCCAAGTGTAGTACCCTACGACAACCCTTTTGTTGAGAGTGTACGAGCAGCGAACATCACAGTAAAACCCAAGAAATGTCAGATGGGGTTCGAAGAAATTAGTTTCCTTGGACATGAAATTTTAATGGGTAATATAGCTCCGGATGCACAAATCATCGAAAGGGTCCGAGATGCACCACGACCGCAAACGAAACGCCAAGTTCGTTCTTTTCTCGGACTAACAGGATTCTACGGGCAGTTTGTGCCAAACTACGCAGAAGTTGCAGCGCCGTTGGTAGACCTGACTAGAAAGGGAGCACCTAATGGTGTCGAGTGGGGCCAGAGGCAAGAGGATTCTTTCACAAAGTTAAAAAAGACGGTTGGACCAGCCACCGATTTTGCTGTCACCAAATCCTGAGAAAGAATTTGTGTTACGCACTGATGCGTCAGAAGCAAGTTTGGGGGCAGTGTTACTGCAGGAGAAGGAAGGGATGCTGCACCCAGTAGCATATGCCAGTCGGAAACTGACTAATTCTGAATAGAACTTCGCCACCATGGAAAAGGAATGTCTAGCGCTGGTTTGGGCAGTTGGCCGGTTTAAGCTCTTTTTGTATGGTAGGACATTTCGCGTCCAGACTGACCATCAGCCGCTGATATTTCTCAACAAGGCAAGACTAACGAACAGTCGGGTAATGAGATGGAGCATGGCGTTGCAAGATCACAGTTTAAACGTAGAGTATATCAAAGGTAGGGATAACGCGGGCGCAGACTTTTTAAGCCGGCTCTAGGGTGCCTTTCGAGAGGGAGATGGTTCACTGACCGGAGCTGATTGAGAGGTGCGTACCACAAATCCGTATATACGTCAGCGGTATCGAGGAACCACAGTCAGTATCGACTTAGTTTCTAGCAGGTACCAACCTTGGCAGCTGGTCGGTGTCGTAGGTTCTTATAAGGTCTTTGGTTTTTTGTGTGTGTGTTTTATGGTTGTACGCTTGTCGGACAAATTTTTCCTGAATAAGAATAAGTTCGACCTACGACGAGTTGCTTTATTGTATGATTAAAGAACGAATCAGAGATTCTTCGTTTGTAAACCTTTTTTGTTTGGTAAAAGCACACTTGTAGTGTACGCATTACAAATAATCAAATTACTTGTAATCGATTACTTTTTGGAGTAATTTTGTAATCGGTTGATAACTTTTATTAGGCAGTAATCAGAAGAGTCATTTGATTACTTTTTGAAGCAATAAAACTACTTGTAAGCGTTACAATTTGTCCACGGGACACCCCCCCCCCCCCCCCCCCCCGGCACACGCTTTTTTTTTTTATAAAATGACATAAATAGAATTTGTTTTTTTTTTAACGGAAAAAAGAAAGATTTTGCGGAGCTGTAGGAAACGAGGTCAATCTCTTTTTACGTACAGTTCCTGTAGAATGTCAGTTTTTTTTGTTGTTTTTTTCGAGCTGGTACAGGGAGTGGAAGCCCCAGGGAAGCCACAGTGCGTGACAAAGACCATTCAGGGCGAAGTTTGAGGAAGCAGAATATAGCTTTGTGAGTCCTTCGTTCAAACTATCCCCTCACGCACACAGACACAGAAATAAAAAAATATAATCCTGTTTAGGGTACCTACTCGCAGCCCGTAGGAGAACCAGAACCGAAGAATGCCTAAAGCGGATGCAAAATATAACAAAGGTAGTTGAAATATTTCCCTATTTCCCCTACGTGGTCTTTGTGACAAGCAATGTTTCGAGTTGAGAAGTGGTCGGGGCGATCTCTTCCGCTAATGGATACTACACATGGTCCGTTTCAAATACTGGAGCTGCTGCTCTTTTGTATAACATGCGAGCTCATCCACATGTGAATAATAAAGTGAGCGACGCAAACTTTGAGCGACAATCCTTGCTCAAGGTTAACAAGATCTAGAACCCCCTCCGCTCCCCCCCCCCCCCTCACACACACACACTAGCGAACGCTCAAATCATTAAACGTCTTCAAACGAATTCTATACTTGTGTCCGCATTGTGAAGGTGCAACGACCACGAAGAGGGAGCTAGTTTTTCTTCTTCAATACTTGGGCAAATGTGAAATATAGGTTGGAAGAAGTTCATTGTTATGAGCGCTAAAGATGTGTCTTCACACAATAAAGTAATCGGAAAAGTAACGATCACTTCTTTAAGTAATGTCCAATTACTTTTGCCGTCGAGTAATCAAGTAATCTAATCGAATTATTTTTTAGCCAAGAGTAATAGTAATTGTAATCGATCACATTTTTTTGTAACGTGTACAAGACGGGGTAAAAGTGTGAAATGGTGAGACATTTCGGCAACAGTTGAGTGTTGGCGTTATCGTTTGTGGCGGGTGTTGTGAAAGTGTTGTGACAAAAGCTCGTATCTCTCGGTTGCGATCAGCGATGTTGTGACGGTACCTAGAAGAGAAGAAACGGACAAGATAGAAGAATTCTTACAAACTTCCCGTGCTTGTGGGGTGATGTCATGAGTTGGGAAAAGACAAGGAAGAAAGAGAAGGGAAGAAAAAGAAGAGCGGTATCGCGGGTGCGAAGGGATTCGAAGCTGGACCAAGAGCCGCGACGGTTGGCTGCTCGAACGGTGCGCTACCCGGCTCCGTCCCGGCGTCAGTGTGGTCGACGTAACCGGCTTCGTCCCGGCCTCACCGCGCTGAGAATCAACGCGCCTGGCTCCGTCCAGGCTGCAGGGAAGCTGAACTTCAACGTAACCGGCTTCGTCCCGGCTTCAGCACGGTGACCAGCAGCGCAACCGGCTCCCTCTCGGGATCAAGGCACCCGGACCCGAGATAACCCAAACCCTCCCGACATCGCTTCACGCTCTACTTCACCAACGATCAAGGGGGCGAACCATCAAGGGCACCAGCGGCCCGGGCTACGACCCCAGGGGTGACTATACTGCCTACCGAACGTGCTTGGACGGTCGAATGGTTTCTTTTCTTTTGCCTTTCTAACGTTGCCTTTTTTATTTTACTTCCTGACTTGAATATATATATATATTTGTTTTTCCTCATGCATTCGTCTCAGTCTCCCGATCCTTCCTCTCACCACCCCGGAACAACCTGACAACGGGCTAGACTGTACCGGCGTTCAATTAATCATATGTTTCTGGTTTCCGCGTAATCTGTCGAGACTTCTGAACTATGACTGTTTTAAGCACATTTGACGCTCCTCAATTACAGGCAACTGCTATCTTGTCCCAGTGGTGTGTATTGTGCAGGGTTTCATACGTTTGGTTGTGGAGACTTCTAACAAAGTCGAAACTGCGAACTCGTCGGCGGCCGTAATTGGCTATAAAAAGTCGCAGGAGGACGCTTAAGCATCGCCTTTAAGAGAGGAACGCCATAGATAAACATATAAACCCCCGCACGAGCTCCTAAAGGCTATAGCGTCAAAACGGCAGCGATGTCCATTTTGTGCTACGGTGCACACAAGTTGACCAAGGCACACGAAACACGGCCACACGATTTCTCTGCCTGAGAGATCGAGCAACCGTTCACGAGTACATCCAGCAACGCCACCGTGGTCGGTGAGTCAAGAATGCATCGACGCACTCTCATGAGAGGGATTCATATGACATCCAACCACCTGGGTCTTGTTTTCAAAGCCTAGCGAATTTAGAAACAAAACAATATTTGGTTTACATTGCAACGTGTGCTTAAAAAAAAAGTTTCCAGAGCCGCTTTTTAGCAGCGATCTTGTTAATTTCTTACCACGACATTAGCTACCCGGGTTTGAGCCTACTGCTGCGTCAGCGTCGGGCTGGGTGCCGTGTGCTCAATGGGTGCGTTAAGTAGCGACTGTGAGTCATGACTCTAGCCACTGCTTTCACTAAACGAGCAAAGCGCACTCCCGGTGCTCGTGACTCACGTCAAACTCCGGAGCTTCGTCCTCGGACTTCGTGCTCGTCAAGTCAAAACTGAATAACAGGCTGAAGTTGAGCTAGTTGGTACATAATTTAGGTAAATGGTCAGCTAGAATGAGAGGGACAAACACAGGCAGGGAGAAACAGCGGTGTGTATGTCTCTGTTTCTCCCTGTCTGTGTTTGTCCCTCTTGTTCTAGCTGACCATTTACCAAATGTCAAAACGTCCAGCTTCCGGAAGGGCGACGCAGCTCCTATCGGGCTGCTCGTGACTGTTTTGGTAGCCGTTTCGCTACTGTTGGTTTGTCGGGAAAAGGTATCTGATACACCGACGGACTTCACGATAGATGTATCATCGCAGAAGCAACGAACCTTTACAAAAAGAAATCTGAGCCACTCTGTAGAGATCTTAACGATTTTTAACATTCCTGTCCACTTTCTATCTTATCGCCATTTTTCTCCAAGGTTTCTACAGATTTCTTGTCAGCAGGAGTCTACAGAGCACAGTCGTCAGAAATACTGCCAACTGTCTGTCGCCAACGGTCGTTAGATTTTGCGTCGCCATATTCCTAGATTTTTACAGACATGACTTGATAGACCATACACGCTGAAAACATGACAAAATTGTTAATATGTGTCATAAGCAGTTTTCGTGTGTAGTGTCCTACTAAAAAAAAAACATTTGGCACCTATATGAAAATAAATGGGTCGATACCGGTAACAGCTTAACCATAGCGGTCACCAGTTTGTCAAAGGGGTCGCCCATGTGGCTCAAAAGGGTCCCCCGCATGAGCCTTAATGTTCACCTATTCGGACAAACAGGTCACTCCTTTGGCAAATCGGTCGCTCGTCTGGGTGAATGGGCGACTCGTTTGGACAAAGTTGTCGCACGCTTGCTCAAACCGGTGACCATGTTGCACAGACGGGTGACCGGTGACTGGCAAACTGTGTCGGTTTAATCAAACGGCTCTCGGGAGCCGGTTTGATATTGAAGTTACAGATTGGCGGCATGGGCACGCCTGTTTTAACCGTGGCAGCCAATGTTTCCGGAAGGCTAGGAGCGCCGGTTTATCGACTTCAGATCGTCCGCGTAATGCAAGTAATTATATTTGTATTTTAATTGCGCTGATGTTCGCTTATACTGCAACTAAAACTAACACTTTTTTTTTACGTAAACACGCGACGTTGGTGAGCCGATATTTTTGACAGAATTTTAAAACTTTGTCCATCCTTGTTGCCTCTATTTAGTTATTCAGCTCGAATCTCTCTCGCAGAAGACGTGACCGCGTGAAAGAATGTACTTCAAGACTCCATTTCACTTTAATTCAAGACGCAGCAAAGGTAGCGCGCGAACGCGCGGCTGCAAGAACATCGAGCATTGCGAGAGCACGCCCGCCATTGCAGCAGTCAAACTACGAGCTCGCGCTGAGTACTTTCTTCGCTCGGGCGCAAGCCGAGCTTCTGGCCGCCCCGCCGCCATTTCCAGCGTTCAAGCGTGCTAAAATGCGCGCGCGCGCCTGCTTTTCGAGGCTACAAAAACACGTCTCACTGGAATGCCTGGGGAGAGGGTTCGGTGCTGTCCTGGTGTCCTGCGTCTCCACCGCGCCTCCTCCCTTGTCTCTTGTCACCTCTGTCACGTGGCCCGGAGCAGCGCGTGAGCTACACGCTGATAAGCATCGAGATCCGGAAGGGCGCGCCTGGCCGCCGCTTTTTTACTTTATCTGCTTGTTGTCAGTTGCAGTTGGAAATTCACTCGTCCTACCTGCTTCGGTCTGTCGCCTAACCCTGCGGTCTTATTAGGATGTCTCTCGACAACGTATTGGATGTACACCAAAGCTATCAGTGTTCTAAAAGTCCTACTCGCATATCGGCAACAAGCGATTCTCAAAGAAGTCAGGAATTTTCGCGGTTTGGTTGGCTTCGGCAAATGACAGTTTGTGCGCCGCATCGTGTTGAAACTTCCAAGGAGCCGTTCCCTCTCATTTGTGTTTGAGTGGTTGTCCTGCTTTGACTGTGTCGACAAATATCAGGGATTACACATTTCAAGTCCGCTATTATTATGGTAAGTAGCCTGCAACCTACTTCTTGCCAATGATTGACCGTTCTTCTACGCGTACTCTTCCAGATTATCTATATAAACACGGCCACTCGATCCCCCCTGTTGGTGCGGCCTGCCGATGTTTTTCCGAAAACCAAAGAGCGCGCGCGAGAGGAGAACTTCTCCCATTCTCCGTGAGGGCGCTGCACATCGGTGAGCGGTCTTGTGACCTGAAAGCTATCGGCGGCGAGATGTTTTGGTGGCGCCCTCCTACGGTTCCCCCTTGTGACGTTATTATCTTGCAAACAACAGGTTCGATGGTGTTTGTAAATAGCATGGTGGAAGCTTGAAATGATTACGCTCTCAAAAGAACACTGCCAACACCGTCAAAATTAAAGTTAATTCATTCCTCTTATTTCCGTCGATGATAAATCCCCTTTCCGACGTCATAGTCAGCGTTCGGCCAATCGTGGATGGCCGACCATAGCGACGCTTTCGGTCGCGCACGTCGCCAATATTCGTGTACCGCAGGAAAGGCTGTAAGCGCGAGCTCCTTGCTCTGGTGCAGATCTCGGTGGCACAAGCTCTCTTGCAGTAAGGGCAGCTGCCAACGCTATGAGCTCGCGCTTCCAGCCTTCGCTGCGGTACAACATAAGGTCAAACGGAGAAGGCGCCCAACGCGCTCTTGCTCCGGTACCCAGATAAAATATCTGCCAGTCATTGGCTTCGCCGATACCGAGGCGCTGCCGCGGTTGCAGAAGGCAGCAAAACTCGTTTTCCCCCACCTATGCACCGCTGTGCTCGGCGAAAATATCGTAGTGTCACTCTGCGCTCGGTTTGTGTTGGCATTTTGGAAGCCGCCGGAAATGTAAATGCGCGTTCTAGTTCTGAGTGCCAGACGGCGATGAAATGTGCCAACTCCACTCGTGAAACAAGAAATCCAGCAGTCGATGAAGTACCATGAAGTCTCTTCTGAACTTGAGTTCGCACCGCTGACTTACATGGCCGGCTACTTGGCCTTCGTTTGCGAACAAAAGGTGACCATTTTTATTTGTAGAAATTATCGTAATTTCAAAGTGATTAGCTGAAACATTCAACCTAGCAAAGCAATACGAATTTCTCAGTGAAAGCAAGGAAAGCCAATGTGTAGAACCCGCTCAACTTTGCAGGTGACGTGTCCTGAATGCAAGCGCAAATCAAGGGAAATGCATCACATGGCGGAGCATATCAGTCCATGTTTAGCCTGGACCAAGGAGGACTCAGCTATCCACGACCTGAAGCTGTCTGGCTGTGCAAGCTCGTCAGCACCTTTGTCGAGAAGGCTCTACAGTCGGCAGAGATTCGTTGTTGTGGAAGGATTTGCAAGGTCCTCTCGAGCGCCGTGCTTCCAAACCTTATGGATTGCCCGCTGATGTGGTGTGTTAACTGCCGAGACCACTACCACAGCGAAGACCTCTGCGAGCTCTTTCTCAGAAAACTCTTCAGACCTTTTTTGGCAAACTGGGCTGGTGACGTAAACAGCCCACTAGAAAATATATTCAGGCTTTCGCGGAAGCCTCTTTCCCGAAGGGTACTCCGCTTGTGAACTATATGACTCCCTTGGTCTGTTGTTTGTGAACAATGAAGTCTATATTGCTGAAGTTATGCACGCGGAATTCTATTTTATATTGTCCTTCACAGATGAGTAAATGGCACAGCTCACGCGTGCTCAAGCGTCGGTTAAAACCGGAAATCATACGGCCTAGCTATATCCAACTAAAACTCCTATATTACAGTGGTAATAGAAACGGGCAAACATTTACGTGAACAAGAAAACGACAATTCGCTCATACTGCCAGCAGAATGCAGCTTTAACGCGCAGCCTGCAGCTGAGTGAGCTTTTCGCAGAAAGAATCATGTGCTTTTATTCTACACAGATTTGTCACATCAATCATGCAATCTGGCACACGTTTCAATTAGGACTTGTGGCTTCACGAAACAAAAAATCTAAATAGCCACACCGGGGCGGGCCGGGCGTACTGCTCCTCTCTCACTATATTTCGTCTTACCTTAGCATGGACTAACCGCGAACGCTGTGCTAGCGCCAGCGGCTAGCCTTTACTGCCTTGACTGGAGCACTCGCTGCACGAGCGCTCATGCAGCCGCCGAGGCTTCCTTGGAAGCAACTATCTCGCGCTTTTAGCACGCGCGGCTAACAAGTACATACTCACGTGAAACTAAGTATAGAGTTCCTCGATATGCTCCCCCGAAAGGAACTCTATCTCTCACCGATAACGAGCGCCACAGCTGGCACTGCGGGGTAAAGTAGAACTATCGCTCTCACCGGCGGAGTGAGGCATACGCCAGGCCGCTCCCAAAAGGGAGTCCTAATCGTGATATAAGTATCCAGCGGCTATTCTCGCGGCATCCGGGAGAATAACTTCCCCGAAAGTCTACTTTTATTTTCTAGAATTACCTCGATTCTTGTTTGCTTTGCAATTTTCTCCGTTGTATAAAACACATTTCACACATCGCTTGCACGTTTGTACTTGTCTACAGAAGAGGTAATAAACTTTAAGTAGAATTAAAAACAATCGTTTGTGTCTGTTTTCCTGTTCATTTGCAAGCATCTATGTGAGCACATTTGTTCTACGTGTTTCCTTCATGTTATAAATAGGTTTATGAGTTTCGGGACGTCCTAAATAAGTTTATGATAACCAACCTCCCAGACGATACCCATTTAGGGCTAGCGCATAATTTGCCAATTCGAATGGCACCTTCAAACATGTGGGCACGTGCCAGGTCAAACGGGCACCCGTATCAAACGGGCACCTGTGTTTATCACTTGTCTACAGCAATTCGTTAGAGACTCTCTTATTGGCTCTAGAAATAGGACAGGAGTGTTGCTAGAATGTCTATATGTTTGCTGTACAGAGTCAACATATTATCTGTACACTGAAGTCTACACAAAACCTGTAGGAAGCAGCGGCCAATGTTTGTAGACAATGGTTAAAAAAGTGGATACATTCTCCCTAACAAATCTATGCTCTTTAGCTATAATTATATCTAGAAATTCTGTAGAAATTGGTTAAATTTTTTTGTAAGGGAAATGTGACACATATCATCGTGCGACATTGTAGTGAAGTGTGAATGTGTTGGTAGTCTCGTGTGATGCGTTAAAATAATCGTCTGCGCGTTATGTCGATCTTTTCGTTTGAGGTGCTACGCGTAAGCACTATCCCTATATGCCCTGTTCGTTACATCTCTTTGCTGGTGTCCACCAGATGTTTCGTGTGTTCTTTCAATTTCACTTATTTTGTTGTGCATTTGTGGCAAACACAACATTCAGAACGCAGTGGTTCTTGTTTGCATCGTACATTGCGTTATTATTTTGTTACTGAGGTAGTTTCAGTAAATGATTCCATAGCCGCTTCTGTATTTCGATATGATGTGATCTACATGCAAAATCTTCCCAATCCGACTTTGTTTACGTATTTATTTTTTTTAGAAATGAAGATTAAGCAAAATAGAGCTAATGCCTTTTATTGGCGACAGACATAGTCAATTGACTTCCGGCGTGCTCGACAGAAGTTGCATTTGCTTCTGTCCCAATATTTCAGGAGTTATAAAGTGTAAACAACGACACAAACTTACACTTGAGCAGCTGCATGTCAGATTGGCGTCTTTTGTGTTCTGCTTTGTCGGCGTGTTGGCCATCTTCCAATGTTCCTCAAGAAAAGCAAAGTGAAAGTAAGCAACCGGAAATTCATATAGAGGGCGCGGACTACCTTTGGAGGGGCTCTAGAGGCCCGTTTAGTGGAGACTACGACGGAGTAACTTGAGTCGAAGTCATGGAGTTTCCACTTAACCCAAACGATGAGTGAACACGAGCCCCGGCAGTGACGCAGCTTCGGTGTCAAATTTGTGCCGTCTGTTGGCCTTTTTTAGGTGACGCCGAAAGTTCAACACTGCGGCTTCATATCTAGGAGGTATTGAGTGATTGCTGGAAAGCTAGGAGGAGGAGGAGAGCACGTGTGGTGATGGAAGAATTGTTTCAACGGATGTCTCAATGAACAGAAGGTTAGGACACAAATGAGCTGGTAATAGTTAAACATAATGCAGTGTGCGTTTTTTGTGGGCGCTTTAACAAAGGAAGAGAGTTATGGAAGATATGGTTCATTATCTGTGTTTCCTATTGGTGGCCAATGTTCTTTTGTGTTTCTGTGTAAAGAGTTTTTTGTTTCTTCGTTTCTATCATGTCTGTATGGGTTATTGAAGGCTGTATAAACACCAATTCTTGTCATATAAATACAGCTGTGCTTGAGGCCTGTGTTCTTCCGTCCTTTCATTTTTCGAGTTTCGGGTGTTTTTGCTACGTTCAAATTTATCAAGTACACCAGGCAAAGCATACCAAATGCTAACGCAGAACTCCCATTTGCCGACAGTAAGAGAGCACTTACAGTTTTTTTATTCTAAATGCTGCTGAGGGCACAGAACCTTTGATCCACGTGCTCGGCAGCGCATAGCAGAAACCTTCACGTTCCACGCTAGGCATCCTGACTTGGGAGACATATTGAGCGGATCTCAATATTTATATAAGGAATGACATTGTGCTAAAATGTGACTTCAAGGCTGTGATGTACAGAGTGTGCGCGCCACTTTCGGCCGCCATGACAGGGGGATAAAAGTACTTTTTGCTCTCCTATAGTTACCTTGTGTTTGGGTGAGTGCGCAATGACTCTTGGTTAACTAGCGAGTAATTTTGTGAGAGATACGCTCTCGAAATGTCCCGGTGTCGTGCTTTTATGTGACCGATACGTACTGGCACAAATAAAATGTCACAAGTGAAGTTCTTTCAATTACTTCGATACGAGGGACACCACCGACGCTGCCCGGCGTTGGGGAACGGAGGAGGACGACTTTGCCAGTCTGTGCTAGACTGCTTCGATGTGCTGTCGTCGACAGGTGGCGCACGCGACAAACGCGAAATTACGGCTCCTCAACCGACAGATCTCTGTACCACGATGGCCCACTCCGGCACGTACAAATGCAATGAGAACGGTGATCTGGGAAGAAACAAAAACCTTGAATACCAAAGCAAGCAATTCAAAACGCTAGAAAATTGTGAATAACAGAAACTCGCGTAGCGTTGAAGGAAGCGTAATAAAAGACTTTCGGAAGATTGTCTGTTTAACCCAAGACCGGGCTCGGCGCCCCTTGCGGAGAAGCTCGGCGCAAATTTTCGGTGCTTTGGGAAAGTAAGTGCCCACTGCCGATGCCTTGCCGCTCACGAAGTGGTTGAGCGCGTTTAGGGATTTGTAGGTTTAAAGTCTCTCTCTGGTATGTAGACCAGACTAGTCGAATAGGTAGTCCGGAAGATGCGTCCACGACACCTTTGGCATATTTGTCCTTCCCTTGAGGAAAAACTGCTCTTTGTTCTCGCCGAAAAGAATCAGGGGGGCGTGTTGATCCCGTATAAATACATTTCAGGAGGGACCGCAGTTTGCACTCGACGGTATGACTTTTAAAAACTGGGTACTTACTGCGGGTCCTCAAAGAACAAACAAAAACAATAGCCAACCGAAAGTAACATGCACGCACCAGAGTTCTGCCATTACTTGTTTTTGTTTACCTCCGCACACCTTGCATACGCTAAATAGCACTGGTTACCGGAAAAAAAAATGAAGCCAACTAAATAGCCCTTATTGCAACGTTCAACTAGTGGCGGTGAATCGCAAATGGTAGACATTCAGTCTAGTTTTGGCAACACCCAGATCGTCCTATTTGCTATCTGACTTGTTGGCAGCTTTTAAAACAGTCGAAGTGTTAGAGTATATTTACATGCACGGGCTAGAGAAACACCACCGAATTTTGAATATTAAAAAAAAAACTAAAAAAAAAATCTACCTCCATCATTTCTTTTTGGTAGCACGGCATATTTTGAGCGTCGCTCAGATATCCAACTTTTTACAGTTTTCTTGATTTTTAGGTCATGCCTGCCGACCGCGCTGAAATGATTACAAATGCTGTTCCCCAACAGAGCTTTACATCCTCGTTTTTTTGTTTTTCTTTTTTGCTCGTTCAAGGAGACGCAGTTTTTTGCCTACACCGTACCACTGAAAAAACTACCCGCGTCTAAAATGCCGCCCATCAATATATATATATATATATATATATATATATATATATATATATATATATATATATACATTCCGCGACACCTTTAAAGCAAGCCGCGATTCCCGGTATTACACTGGCGGTAGAAGACAGCGCCCGTCTTGATAGCATGCAAAATAATGCACTCGAAGCAAAGCACAACAAAAAACAGAGTAATGCGCTTCGCTTTTTGCAAGTTATTGAGCGGTGGTGGATGTTTAAGCAAAAATATAAAGTCGAATCAAACCGAAGTTTCGCTTTAGCTTTGGCTGCTCAGTCCTGAGGGGTCTTGGATGCCGTTTGTGTTCTATGTTGTTTCGTGGACGTATTCTCTTCGTGCTTGAATGGAAGAACCATGCATCAAAAATGCGCTCGTGCGAGGCACTCGGGATTTGGTACAATGGGAGCGAGCGAACAGGGTGGGATAAAAAAAAAAGAGATAGGCTTGGAGTAGGAGAGGGACGAGTTCGGAGCAGCACTTTACGAGGTAGCTATTCTTTCCCTTCGAAAGAAGTAACAGGCGTAAGATTACGTAAAAGACGTAAAAGACAATAAGATTACGTACAAACAAACACTGTGCACATAAATAAAAAAATATATCTTGCATGTGGAACTAAAATCAAAACGAAATAGTGCACCAAAGCTTAGAGATCAAAACGGGAGGGATAAGAATCGTAAAGGCGATTTTACTTTCGCATTAAGGCACTTCGAACCGCTGGAGCAAATAAGAAAACAAACTACAAGAAAATAAACGAGGCTAAAACCGGCGGGGTTTGCCACAAAAATAGTAAACTATTCCGTCGGTGAGTTAGGTTATATTAAAATATGTATCGTCATCTATACCGCTCAAGTACTACATTAAAGCTATGTTGATTTTTATTCTCAGAAAGCAGTTCTCATTTCATCTCCTCACTGTATGTTTTGCATTAGGTATAATATAAAGGAGAAGAACACTCGAAATTACTTTGGTGTATGTAAGCAGTAGAAAAAGAAATTGAAAGTGGTGCAATACAACATTTCGAGAAAGTAGTGAAAATAATCGGGCTAAAACAAAGAAGACACTAAACAGCAAATTAATGGTGTGTTAAATATATTTATGCCTAGAATCTAGAATTTGATTACATTGGCAATGGATTTTGACTTCATGTTTATTAAAGGAATTCAACTGAAGTTATTAGTTAGTAGCAATCTGGGTTTGTTTTCTCAAATCAGTGCCTAAACATGTTTCCTGAAGTACCCCTTCCACTTCTGGAAATTGAAGTTACCTTAATAATGAAAGTCGCTTTATTATGTAAAAGTACATAACTACTTTAAATAAGAAAAAAAAGCTATAACATGCTTCACCTTGCACTAATGATGTGGCTATATATCTTTTACGACAAATGAAATACACTTTGCATTCTTAAAACATAAACGTTATACGTCGTACGGCTAAAAAATGCTTATGTTTCGAAATCACAAAGCGAGGCAAAAGCAAAACACGTGAATGATTAATCATGTTGCCAGAAATTCCCACGAGAATGTTGGAAACCGCAAGAAGTCATTAACAATGCTAGTGACATTAAGAACAAAATAGGATGGAGGGCATTACTTTAATCGTAAAGCTTCGATTTGATCGTAGGAGTGAGCGGCATGCCATGCCAAAAACGTCGCTAATTGTTTTTTATGCATTAGAGATATTATGTTACTCAGACATTTTTCCGTGGGGCCTCTACGCTTCTTTTAATTTTCTTTATATTTTTATCGGTTTCTTTTTCACCGAGATACAGAAAAAGTCGCAGGCTACGAGAGCTTCAAGCAGGCCCCAAAATGGGTACGTAATCAAAAGGATACCGATACCGGGACGGCTTTTATTTCAGAAATAGGGTAAAGTCAAATTTCTACGCTTGTTACTTCTGCCTACTGAACCGTGCTATGAAGAAATACAGAAATGAGAACATTCCTCGGATGTCAAGCTCCTTTTCCACGGGCTTGGGGATATGAATGCTTTAGAGCGGAATGGAACGAAAAGCGTACGACGATATAAAATAAATCGTGACACGAAACAAAAACAAAAAAGTGTTCCATCAAGCAATTTTGCAAACTTGTGTCACGTGCTAGGAGCCCATTCGTGCACTAGGACCGTAGAGCGTTAAATATCAGATGAAAGAAACTATAAAATATATTATATAGATTTTGTTTTGTTATTCACACCTTTTCACGAGGACTGGTCTTTCTTATGTGTATGTCAGATGTACTCATGGACTGTGTATTTAATAGGAGGTTTAATGCGTGATAGATCCCTAAAATAGAAAAGGAAAGTAATATTTAACACAAAGTCAACTTTCGACATTTAAATTGATGAAATATTTAGATTTATTATAAAGTTTTCTTTGAGGCTAGGGAAACAAATGCCACAAGGTTCCTCTACTTCTTATATAAATGCAACATGGACACTTTTAATGAATAGTAGAATTTCCAGAGTGACATAAAACGTTGTCATAAACGTACTGAAATCATTTATGTAAGAGTGCAAATCACGTTCTAACTGCTCCATTATCTTAGTATGATATGTGTTGAATCTGATAGGTCTAACAGATTGCACAATTTTGACAAAAAATCAAAATATAGAAGGTATATTCAAGAAATAAGAGGGACGTTTCACCCCCTCAGACTGATTTGTTTTTATTCTCTTTCTTGTGACTAAGAACAGCTGAAGCCTGACTGCTGGTACAAACAAATACACTCTTTGTACAAAAAAAGGAAACAAAAACATTGATCCTAATAATTTAGGATCAATGTTTATGTTTGGGGCCTGCGTAATAAAAACGTTTCAATATTTTGACAGACAAGATTCAAGCCAGCGGCCGCAACAGGCGACTGGATCATCAGCGATAAGAGCGGCTGCAGCGACACCGCGCTCCCGAGACACTGGAAAAAAAGGCGTCGCACCTTCGACGGAGAGCAGTCGGCGACAGGGCTTTTTGGCGAAACACTAATCGCCTGTTTCTGCAGAACGGAAGGCTGCGCGGCATCAACACCTGCAAGAAGACGTTTCAATTTTTTGACTGACAAGATTCAAGCCAGAGACCGCAATCAGGCGACTGGATCATCAGCGATAAGAGCGGCTACAGCGACACCACGCTCCCGAAACACTGGAAAAAGGGGCGTCGCAGCATCGACGGAGAGCAGTCGGCGACAGGGCTTTTTGGCGAAACACTAATCGCCTGTTTCTGCAGAACGGAAGGCTGCGCGGCATCAACACCTGCAAGAAGACGTTTCAATTTTTTGACTGACAAGATTCAAGCCAGAGGCCGCAATCAGGCGACTGGATCATCAGCGATAAGAGCGGCTACAGCGACACCACGCTCCCGAGACACTGGAAAAAAAGGCGTCGCAGCTTCGACGGAGAGCAGTCGGCGACAGGGCTTTTTGGCGAAACACTAATCGCCTGTTTCTGCAGAACGGAAGGCTGCGCGGCATCAACACCTGCAAGAAGACGTTTCAATTTTTTGACTGACAAGATTCAAGCCAGAGGCCGCAATCAGGCGACTGGATCATCAGCGATAAGAGCGGCTACAGCGACACCACGCTCCCGAGACACTGGAAAAAAAGGCGTCGCAGCTTCGACGGAGAGCAGTCGACGACAGGGCTTTTTGGCGAAACACTAATCGCCTGTTTCTGCAAAACGGAAGGCTGCGCGGCATCAACACCTGCAAGAAGACGTTTCAATTTTTTGACTGACAAGATTCAAGCCAGAGGCCGCAATCAGGCGACTGGATCATCAGCGATAAGAGCGGCTGCAGCGACACCGCGCTCCCGAAACACTGGAAAAAGGGGCGTCGCAGCTTCGACGGAGAGCAGTCGGCGACAGGGCTTTTTGGCGAAACACTAATCGCCTGTTTCTGCAGAACGGAAGGCTGCGCGGCATCAACACCTGCAAGAAGACGTTTCAATTTTTTGACTGACAAGATTCAAGCCAGAGGCCGCAATCAGGCGACTGGATCATCAGCGATAAGAGCGGCTACAGCGACACCACGCTCCCGAAACACTGGAAAAAGGGGCGTCGCAGCATCGACGGAGAGCAGTCGGCGACAGGGCTTTTTGGCGAAACACTAATCGCCTGTTTCTGCAGAACGGAAGGCTGCGCGGCATCAACACCTGCAAGAAGACGTTTCAATTTTTTGACTGACAAGATTCAAGCCAGAGGCCGCAATCAGGCGACTGGATCATCAGCGATAAGAGCGGCTGCAGCGACACCGCGCTCCCGAAACACTGGAAAAAGGGGCGTCGCAGCTTCGACGGAGAGCAGTCGGCGACAGGGCTTTTTGGCGAAACACTAATCGCCTGTTTCTGCAGAACGGAAGGCTGCGCGGCATCAACACCTGCAAGAAGACGTTTCAATTTTTTGACTGACAAGATTCAAGCCAGAGGCCGCAATCAGGCGACTGGATCATCAGCGATAAGAGCGGCTACAGCGACACCACGCTCCCGAAACACTGGAAAAAAAGGCGTCGCAGCTTCGACGGAGAGCAGTCGGCGACAGGGCTTTTTGGCGAAACACTAATCGCCTGTTTCTGCAGAACGGAAGGCTGCGCGGCATCAACACCTGCAAGAAGACGTTTCAATTTTTTGACTGACAAGATTCAAGCCAGAGGCCGCAATCAGGCGACTGGATCATCAGCGATAAGAGCGGCTGCAGCGACACCGCGCTCCCGAGACACTGGAAAAAAAGGCGTCGCAGCTTCGACGGAGAGCAGTCGGCGACAGGGCTTTTTGGCGAAACACTAATCGCCTGTTTCTGCAGAACGGAAGGCTGCGCGGCATCAACACCTGCAAGAAGACGTTTCAATTTTTTGACTGACAAGATTCAAGCCAGAGGCCGCAATCAGGCGACTGGATCATCAGCGATAAGAGCGGCTACAGCGACACCACGCTCCCGAAACACAGGAAAAAGGGGCGTCGCAGCATCGACGGAGAGCAGTCGGCGACAGGGCTTTTTGGCGAAACACTAATCGCCTGTTTCTGCAGAACGGAAGGCTGCGCGGCATCAACACCTGCAAGAAGACGTTTCAATTTTTTGACTGACAAGATTCAAGCCAGAGGCCGCAATCAGGCGACTGGATCATCAGCGATAAGAGCGGCTACAGCGACACCACGCTCCCGAGACACTGGAAAAAAAGGCGTCGCAGCTTCGACGGAGAGCAGTCGACGACAGGGCTTTTTGGCGAAACACTAATCGCCTGTTTCTGCAGAACGGAAGGCTGCGCGGCATCAACACCTGCAAGAAGACGTTTTAATTTTTTGACTGACAAGATTCAAGCCAGAGGCCTCAATCAGGCGACTGGATCATCAGCGATAAGAGCGGCTGCAGCGACACCGCGCTCCCGAAACACTGGAAAAAGGGGCGTCGCAGCTTCGACGGAGAGCAGTCGGCGACAGGGCTTTTTGGCGAAACACTAATCGCCTGTTTCTGCAGAACGGAAGGCTGCGCGGCATCAACACCTGCAAGAAGACGTTTCAATTTTTTGACTGACAAGATTCAAGCCAGAGGCCGCAATCAGGCGACTGGATCATCAGCGATAAGAGCGGCTACAGCGACACCACGCTCCCGAAACACTGGAAAAAGGGGCGTCGCAGCATCGACGGAGAGCAGTCGGCGACAGGGCTTTTTGGCGAAACACTAATCGCCTGTTTCTGCAGAACGGAAGGCTGCGCGGCATCAACACCTGCAAGAAGACGTTTCAATTTTTTGACCGACAAGATTCAAGCCAGAGGCCGCAATCAGGCGACTGGATCATCAGCGATAAGAGCGCCTGCAGCGACACCGCGCTCCCGAAACACTGGAAAAAGGGGCGTCGCAGCTTCGACGGAGAGCAGTCGGCGACAGGGCTTTTTGGCGAAACACTAATCGCCTGTTTCTGCAGAACGGAAGGCTGCGCGGCATCAACACCTGCAAGAAGACGTTTCAATTTCTTGACTGACAAGATTCAAGCCAGAGGCCGCAATCAGGCGACTGGATCATCAGCGATAAGAGCGGCTACAGCGACACCACGCTCCCGAAACACTGGAAAAAAAGGCGTCGCAGCTTCGACGGAGAGCAGTCGGCGACAGGGCTTTTTGGCGAAACACTAATCGCCTGTTTCTGCAGAACGGAAGGCTACGCGGCATCAACACCTGCAAGAAGACGTTTCAATTTTTTGACTGACAAGATTCAAGCCAGCGGCCGCAATCAAGCGACTGGATCATCAGCGATAAGAGCGGCTACAGCGACACCACGCTCCCGAAACACTGGAAAAAGGGGCGTCGCAGCTTCCACGGAGAGCAGTCGGCGACAGGGCTTTTTGGCGAAACACTAATCGCCTGTTTCTGCAGAACGGAAGGCTGCGCGGCATCAACACCTGCAAGAAGACGTTTCAATTTTTTGACTGACAAGAATTCAAGCCAGCGGCCGCAATCAGGCGACTGGATCATCAGCGATAAGAGCGGCTACAGCGACACCACGCTCCCGAAACACTGGAAAAAGGGGCGTCGCAGCTTCGACGGAGAGCAGTCGGCGACAGGGCTTTTTGGCGAAACACTAATCGCCTGTTTCTGCAGAACGGAAGGCTGCGCGGCATCAACACCTGAAAGAAGAGGTTTCAATTTTTTGACTGACAAGATTCAAGCCAGCGGCCGCAATCAGGCGACTGGATCATCAGCGATAAGAGCGGCTACAGCGACACCACGCTCCCGAAACACTGGAAAAAGGGGCGTCGCAGCTTCGACGGAGAGCAGTCGGCGACAGGGCTTTTTGGCGAAACACTAATCGCCTGTTTCTGCAGAACGGAAGGCTGCGCGGCATCAACACCTGCAAGAAGACGTTTCAATTTTTTGACTGACAAGATTCAAGCCAGAGGCCGCAATCAGGCGACTGGATCATCAGCGATAAGAGCGGCTGCAGCGACACCGCGCTCCCGAAACACTGGAAAAAGGGGCGTCGCAGCTTCGACGGAGAGCAGTCGGCGACAGGGCTTTTTGGCGAAACACTAATCGCCTGTTTCTGCAGAACGGAAGGCTGCGCGGCATCAACACCTGCAAGAAGACGTTTCAATTTTTTGACTGACAAGATTCAAGCCAGAGGCCGCAATCAGGCGACTGGATCATCAGCGATAAGAGCGGCTACAGCGACACCACGCTCCCGAAACACTGGAAAAAGGGGCGTCGCAGCATCGACGGAGAGCAGTCGGCGACAGGGCTTTTTGGCGAAACACTAATCGCCTGTTTCTGCAGAACGGAAGGCTGCGCGGCATCAACACCTGCAAGAAGACGTTTCAATTTTTTGACTGACAAGATTCAAGAAAGATGCCGCAATCAGGCGACTGGATCATCAGCGATAAGAGCGGCTGCAGCGACACCGCGCTCCCGAAACACTGGAAAAAGGGGCGTCGCAGCTTCGACGGAGAGCAGTCGGCGACAGGGCTTTTTGGCGAAACACTAATCGCCTGTTTCTGCAGAACGGAAGGCTGCGCGGCATCAACACCTGCAAGAAGACGTTTCAATTTTTTGACTGACAAGATTCAAGCCAGAGGCCGCAATCAGGCGACTGGATCATCAGCGATAAAAGCGGCTACAGCGACACCACGCTCCCGAAACACTGGAAAAAAAGGCGTCGCAGCTTCGACGGAGAGCAGTTGGCGACAGGGCTTTTTGGCGAAACACTAATCGCCTGTTTCTGCAGAACGGAAGGCTGCGCGGCATCAACACCTGCAAGAAGACGTTTCAATTTTTTGACTGACAAGATTCAAGCCAGAGGCCGCAATCAGGCGACTGGATCATCAGCGATAAGAGCGGCTGCAGCGACACCGCGCTCCCGAGACACTGGAAAAAAAGGGGTCGCAGCTTCGACGGAGAGCAGTCGGCGACAGGGCTTTTTGGCGAAACACTAATCGCCTGTTTCTGCAGAACGGAAGGCTGCGCGGCATCAACACCTGCAAGAAGACGTTTCAATTTTTTGACTGACAAGATTCAAGCCAGAGGCCCCAATCAGGCGACTGGATCATCAGCGATAAGAGCGGCTACAGCGACACCACGCTCCCGAAACACTGGAAAAAGGGGCGTCGCAGCATCGACGGAGAGCAGTTGGCGACAGGGCTTTTTGGCGAAACACTAATCGCCTGTTTCTGCAGAACGGAAGGCTGCGCGGCATCAACACCTGCAAGATGACGTTTCAATTTTTTGACTGACAAGATTCAAGCCAGAGGCCGCAATCAGGCGACTGGATCATCAGCGATAAGAGCGGCTACAGCGAGACCACGCTCCCGAAACACTGGAAAAAGGGGCGTCGCAGCATCGACGGAGAGCAGTCGGCGACAGGGCTTTTTGGCGAAACACTAATCGCCTGTTTCTGCAGAACGGAAGGCTGCGCGGCATCAACACCTGCAAGAAGACGTTTCAATTTTTTGACTGACAAGATTCAAGCCAGAGGCCGCAATCAGGCGACTGGATCATCAGCGATAAGAGCGGCTACAGCGACACCACGCTCCCGAAACACTGGAAAAAGGGGCGTCGCAGCATCGACGGAGAGCAGTCGGCGACAGGGCTTTTTGGCGAAACACTAATCGCCTGTTTCTGCAGAACGGAAGGCTACGCGGCATCAACACCTGCAAGAAGACGTTTCAATTTTTTGACTGACAAGATTCAAGCCAGCGGCCGCAATCAAGCGACTGGATCATCAGCGATAAGGGCGGCTACAGCGACACCACGCTCCCGAAACACTGGAAAAAGGGGCGTCGCAGCTTCCACGGAGAGCAGTCGGCGACAGGGCTTTTTGGCGAAACACTAATCGCCTGTTTCTGCAGAACGGAAGGCTGCGCGGCATCAACACCTGCAAGAAGACGTTTCAATTTTTTGACTGACAAGAATTCAAGCCAGCGGCCGCAATCAGGCGACTGGATCATCAGCGATAAGAGCGGCTACAGCGACACCACGCTCCCGAAACACTGGAAAAAGGGGCGTCGCAGCATCGACGGAGAGCAGTCGGCGACAGGGCTTTTTGGCGAAACACTAATCGCCTGTTTCTGCAGAACGGAAGGCTGCGCGGCATCAACACCTGCAAGAAGACGTTTCAATTTTTTGACTGACAAGATTCAAGAAAGATGCCGCAATCAGGCGACTGGATCATCAGCGATAAGAGCGGCTGCAGCGACACCGCGCTCCCGAAACACTGGAAAAAGGGGCGTCGCAGCTTCGACGGAGAGCAGTCGGCGACAGGGCTTTTTGGCGAAACACTAATCGCCTGTTTCTGCAGAACGGAAGGCTGCGCGGCATCAACACCTGCAAGAAGACGTTTCAATTTTTTGACTGACAAGATTCAAGCCAGAGGCCGCAATCAGGCGACTGGATCATCAGCGATAAAAGCGGCTACAGCGACACCACGCTCCCGAAACACTGGAAAAAAAGGCGTCGCAGCTTCGACGGAGAGCAGTCGGCGACAGGGCTTTTTGGCGAAACACTAATCGCCTGTTTCTGCAGAACGGAAGGCTGCGCGGCATCAACACCTGCAAGAAGACGTTTCAATTTTTTGACTGACAAGATTCAAGCCAGAGGCCGCAATCAGGCGACTGGATCATCAGCGATAAGAGCGGCTGCAGCGACACCGCGCTCCCGAAACACTGGAAAAAGGGGCGTCGCAGCTTCGACGGAGAGCAGTCGGCGACAGGGCTTTTTGGCGAAACACTAATCGCCTGTTTCTGCAGAACGGAAGGCTGCGCGGCATCAACACCTGCAAGAAGACGTTTCAATTTTTTGACTGACAAGATTCAAGCCAGAGGCCGCAATCAGGCGACTGGATCATCAGCGATAAGAGCGGCTACAGCGACACCACGCTCCCGAAACACTGGAAAAAGGGGCGTCGCAGCATCGACGGAGAGCAGTCGGCGACAGGGCTTTTTGGCGAAACACTAATCGCCTGTTTCTGCAGAACGGAAGGCTGCGCGGCATCAACACCTGCAAGAAGACGTTTCAATTTTTTGACTGACAAGATTCAAGAAAGATGCCGCAATCAGGCGACTGGATCATCAGCGATAAGAGCGGCTGCAGCGACACCGCGCTCCCGAAACACTGGAAAAAGGGGCGTCGCAGCTTCGACGGAGAGCAGTCGGCGACAGGGCTTTTTGGCGAAACACTAATCGCCTGTTTCTGCAGAACGGAAGGCTGCGCGGCATCAACACCTGCAAGAAGACGTTTCAATTTTTTGACTGACAAGATTCAAGCCAGAGGCCGCAATCAGGCGACTGGATCATCAGCGATAAAAGCGGCTACAGCGACACCACGCTCCCGAAACACTGGAAAAAAAGGCGTCGCAGCTTCGACGGAGAGCAGTCGGCGACAGGGCTTTTTGGCGAAACACTAATCGCCTGTTTCTGCAGAACGGAAGGCTGCGCGGCATCAACACCTGCAAGAAGACGTTTCAATTTTTTGACTGACAAGATTCAAGCCAGAGGCCGCAATCAGGCGACTGGATCATCAGCGATAAGAGCGGCTGCAGCGACACCGCGCTCCCGAGACACTGGAAAAAAAGGGGTCGCAGCTTCGACGGAGAGCAGTCGGCGACAGGGCTTTTTGGCGAAACACTAATCGCCTGTTTCTGCAGAACGGAAGGCTGCGCGGCATCAACACCTGCCAGAAGACGTTTCAATTTTTTGACTGACAAGATTCAAGCCAGAGGCCGCAATCAGGCGACTGGATCATCAGCGATAAGAGCGGCTACAGCGACACCACGCTCCCGAAACACTGGAAAAAGGGGCGTCGCAGCATCGACGGAGAGCAGTTGGCGACAGGGCTTTTTGGCGAAACACTAATCGCCTGTTTCTGCAGAACGGAAGGCTGCGCGGCATCAACACCTGCAAGATGACGTTTCAATTTTTTGACTGACAAGATTCAAGCCAGAGGCCGCAATCAGGCGACTGGATCATCAGCGATAAGAGCGGCTACAGCGACACCACGCTCCCGAAACACTGGTAAAAGGGGCGTCGCAGCATCGACGGAGAGCAGTCGGCGACAGGGCTTTTTGGCGAAACACTAATCGCCTGTTTCTGCAGAACGGAAGGCTGCGCGGCATCAACACCTGCAAGAAGACGTTTCAATTTTTTGACTGACAAGATTCAAGCCAGAGGCCGCAATCAGGCGACTGGATCATCAGCGATAAGAGCGGCTACAGCGACACCACGCTCCCGAAACACTGGAAAAAGGGGCGTCGCAGCATCGACGGAGAGCAGTCGGCGACAGGGCTTTTTGGCGAAACACTAATCGCCTGTTTCTGCAGAACGGAAGGCTACGCGGCATCAACACCTGCAAGAAGACGTTTCAATTTTTTGACTGACAAGATTCAAGCCAGCGGCCGCAATCAAGCGACTGGATCATCAGCGATAAGGGCGGCTACAGCGACACCACGCTCCCGAAACACTGGAAAAAGGGGCGTCGCAGCTTCCACGGAGAGCAGTCGGCGACAGGGCTTTTTGGCGAAACACTAATCGCCTGTTTCTGCAGAACGGAAGGCTGCGCGGCATCAACACCTGCAAGAAGACGTTTCAATTTTTTGACTGACAAGAATTCAAGCCAGCGGCCGCAATCAGGCGACTGGATCATCAGCGATAAGAGCGGCTACAGCGACACCACGCTCCCAAAACACTGGAAAAAGGGCGTCGCAGCTTCGACGGAGAGCAGTCGGCGACAGGGCTTTTTGGCGAAACACTAATCGCCTGTTTCTGCAGAACGGAAGGCTGCGCGGCATCAACACCTGCAAGAAGATGTTTCAATTTTTTGACTGACAAGATTCAAGCCAGCGGCCGCAATCAGGCGACTGGATCATCAGCGATAAGAGCGGCTACAGCGACACCACGCTCCCGAAACACTGGAAAAAGGGGCGTCGCAGCTTCGACGGAGAGCAGTCGGCGACAGGGCTTTTTGGCGAAACACTAATCGCCTGTTTCTGCAGAACGGAAGGCTGCGCGGCATCAACACCTGCAAGAAGACGTTTCAATTTTTTGACTGACAAGATTCAAGCCAGCGGCCGCAATCAGGCGACTGGATCATCAGCGATAAGAGCGGCTACAGCGACACCACGCTCCCGAAACACTGGAAAAAGGGGCGTCGCAGCTTCGACGGAGAGCAGTCGGCGACAGGGCTTTTTGGCGAAACACTAATCGCCTGTTTCTGCAGAACGGAAGGCTGCGCGGCATCAACACCTGCAAGAAGACGTTTCAATTTTTTGACTGACAAGATTCAAGCCAGCGGCCGCAATCAGGCGACTGGATCATCAGCGATAAGAGCGGCTACAGCGACACCACGCTCCCGAAACACTGGAAAAAGGGGCGTCGCAGCTTCGACGGAGAACAGTCGGCGACAGGGCTTTTTGGCGAAACACTAATCGCCTGTTTCTGCAGAACGGAAGGCTGCGCGGCATCAACACCTGCAAGAAGATGTTTCAATTTTTTGACTGACAAGATTCAAGCCAGCGGCCGCAATCAGGCGACTGGATCATCAGCGATAAGAGCGGCTACAGCGACAGCACGCTCCCGAAACACTGGAAAAAGGGGCGTCGCAGCTTCGACGGAGAGCAGTCGGCGACAGGGCTTTTTGGCGAAACACTAATCGCCTGTTTCTGCAGAACGGAAGGCTGCGCGGCATCAACACCTGCAAGAACACGTTTCAATTTTTTGACTGACAAGATTCAAGCCAGCGGCCGCAATCAGGCGACTGGATCATCAGCGATAAGAGCGGCTACAGCGACACCACGCTCCCGAAACACTGGAAAAAGGGGCGTCGCAGCTTCGACGGAGAGCAGTCGGCGACAGGGCTTTTTGGCGAAACACTAATCGCCTGTTTCTGCAGAACGGAAGGCTGCGCGGCATCAACACCTGCAAGAACACGTTTCAATTTTTTGACTGACAAGATTCAAGCCAGCGGCCGCAATCAGGCGAGTGGATCATCAGCGATAAGAGCGGGTACAGCGACACCACGCTCCCGAAACACTGGAAAAAGGGGCGTCGCAGCTACGACGGAGAGCAGTCGGCGACAGGGCTTTTTGGCGAAACACTAATCGCCTGTTTCTGCAGAACGGAAGGCTGCGCGGCATCAACACCTGCAAGAACACGTTTCAATTTTTTGACTGACAAGATTCAAGCCAGCGGCCGCAATCAGGCGAGTGGATCATCAGCGATAAGAGCGGCTACAGCGACACCACGCTCCCGAAACACTGGAAAAAGGGGCGTCGCAGCTACGACGGAGAGCAGTCGGCGACAGGGCTTTTTGGCGAAACACTAATCGCCTGTTTCTGCAGAACGGAAGGCTGCGCGGCATCAACACCTGCAAGAAGACGTTTCAATTTTTTGACTGACAAGATTCAAGCCAGCGGCCGCAATCAGGCGACTGGATCATCAGCGATAAGAGCGGCTACAGCGACACCACGCTCCCGAAACACTGGAAAAAGGGGCGTCGCAGCTTCGACGGAGAGCAGTCGGCGACAGGGCTTTTTGGCGAAACACTAATCGCCTGTTTCTGCAGAACGGAAGGCTGCGCGGCATCAACACCTGCAAGAAGACGTTTCAATTTTTTGACTGACAAGATTCAAGCCAGCGGCCGCAATCAGGCGACTGGATCATCAGCGATAAGAGCGGCTACAGCGACACCACGCTCCCGAAACACTGGAAAAAGGGGCGTCGCAGCTTCGACGGAGAGCAGTCGGCGACAGGGCTTTTTGGCGAAACACTAATTGCCTGTTTCTGCAGAACGGAAGGCTGCGCGGCATCAACACCTGCAAGAACACGTTTCAATTTTTTGACTGACAAGATTCAAGCCAGCGGCCGCAATCAGGCGAGTGGATCATCAGCGATAAGAGCGGCTACAGCGACACCACGCTCCCGAAACACTGGAAAAAGGGGCGTCGCAGCTACGACGGAGAGCAGTCGGCGACAGGGCTTTTTGGCGAAACACTAATCGCCTGTTTCTGCAGAACGGAAGGCTGCGCGGCATCAACACCTGCAAGAAGACGTTTCAATTTTTTGACTGACAAGATTCAAGCCAGAGGCCGCAATCAGGCGACTGGATCATCAGCGATAAGAGCGGCTGCAGCGACACCGCGCTCCCGAGACACTGGAAAAAAAGGCGTCACAGCTTCGACGGAGAGCAGTCGGCGACAGGGCTTTTTGGCGAAACACTAATCGCCTGTTTCTGCAGAACGGAAGGCTGCGCGGCATCAACACCTGCAAGAAGACGTTTCAATTTTTTGACTGACAAGATTCAAGCCAGAGGCCGCAATCAGGCGACTGGATCATCAGCGATAAGAGCGGCTACAGCGACACCGCGCTCCCGAGACACTGGAAAAAAAGGCGTCGCAGCTTCGACGGAGAGCAGTCGGCGAGAGGGCTTTTTGGCGAAACACTAATCGCCTGTTTCTGCAGAACGGAAGGCTGCGCGGCATCAACACCTGCAAGAAGACGTTTAAATTTTTTGACTGACAAGATTCAAGCCAGAGGCCGCAATCAGGCGACTGGATCATCAACGATAAGAGCGGCTACAGCGACACCACGCTCCCGAAACACAGGAAAAAGGGGCGTCGCAGCATCGACGGAGAGCAGTCGGCGACAGGGCTTTTTGGCGAAACACTAATCGCCTGTTTCTGCAGAACGGAAGGCTGCGCGGCATCAACACCTGCAAGAAGACGTTTCAATTTTTTGACTGACAAGATTCAAGCCAGAGGCCGCAATCAGGCGACTGGATCATCAGCGATAAGAGCGGCTACAGCGACACCACGCTCCCGAGACACTGGAAAAAAAGGCGTCGCAGCTTCGACGGAGAGCAGTCGACGACAGGACTTTTTGGCGAAACACTAATCGCCTGTTTCTGCAGAACGGAAGGCTGCGCGGCATCAACACCTGCAAGAAGACGTTTCAATTTTTTGACTGACAAGATTCAAGCCAGAGGCCGCAATCAGGCGACTGGATCATCAGCGATAAGAGCGGCTGCAGCGACACCGCGCTCCCGAAACACTGGAAAAAGGGGCGTCGCAGCTTCGACGGAGAGCAGTCGGCGACAGGGCTTTTTGGCGAAACACTAATCGCCTGTTTCTGCAGAACGGAAGGCTGCGCGGCATCAACACCTGCAAGAAGACGTTTCAATTTTTTGACTGACAAGATTCAAGCCAGAGGCCGCAATCAGGCGACTGGATCATCAGCGATAAGAGCGGCTACAGCGACACCGCGCTCCCGAAACACTGGGAAAAGGGGCGTCGCAGCATCGACGGAGAGCAGTCGGCGACAGGGCTTTTTGGCGAAACACTAATCGCTTGTTTCAGCAGAACGGAAGGCTGCGCGGCATCAACACCTGCAAGAAGACGTTTCAATTTTTTGACCGACAAGATTCAAGCCAGAGGCCGCAATCAGGCGACTGGATCATCAGCGATAAGAGCGGCTACAGCGACACCACGCTCCCGAAACACTGGAAAAAAAGGCGTCGCAGCTTCGACGGAGAGCAGTCGGCGACAGGGCTTTTTGGCGAAACACTAATCGCCTGTTTCTGCAGAACGGAAGGCTGCGCGGCATCAACACCTGCAAGAAGACGTTTCAATTTTTTGACTGACAAGATTCAAGCCAGAGGCCGCAATCAGGCGACTGGATCATCAGCGATAAGAGCGGCTGCAGCGACACCGCGCTCCCGAGACACTGGAAGAAAAGGCGTCGCAGCTTCGACGGAGAGCAGTCGGCGACAGGGCTTTTTGGCGAAACACTAATCGCCTGTTTCTGCAGAACGGAAGGCTGCGCGGCATCAACACCTGCAAGAAGACGTTTCAATTTTTTGACTGACAAGATTCAAGCCAGAGGCCGCAATCAGGCGACTGGATCATCAGCGATAAGAGCGGCTACAGCGACACCACGCTCCCGAAACACTGGAAAAAGGGGCGTCGCAGCATCGACGAGAACAGTTGGCGACAGGGCTTTTTGGCGAAACACTAATCGCCTGTTTCTGCAGAACGGAAGGCTGCGCGGCATCAACACCTGCAAGAAGACGTTTCAATTTTTTGACTGACAAGATTCAAGCCAGAGGCCGCAATCAGGCGACTGGATCATCAGCGATAAGAGCGGCTACAGCGACACCACGCTCCCGAAACACTGGAAAAAGGGGCGTCGCAGCATCGACGGAGAGCAGTCGGCGACAGGGCTTTTTGGCGAAACACTAATCGCCTGTTTCTGCAGAACGGAAGGCTGCGCGGCATCAACACCTGCAAGAAGACGTTTCAATTTTTTGACTGACAAGATTCAAGCCAGAGGCCGCAATCAGGCGACTGGATCATCAGCGATAAGAGCGGCTACAGCGACACCACGCTCCCGAAACACTGGAAAAAGGGGCGTCGCAGCATCGACGGAGAGCAGTCGGCGACAGGGCTTTTTGGCGAAACACTAATCGCCTGTTTCTGCAGAACGGAAGGCTACGCGGCATCAACACCTGCAAGAAGACGTTTCAATTTTTTGACTGACAAGATTCAAGCCAGCGGCCGCAATCAAGCGACTGGATCATCAGCGATAAGAGCGGCTACAGCGACACCACGCTCCCGAAACACTGGAAAAAGGGGCGTCGCAGCTTCCACGGAGAGCAGTCGGCGACAGGGCTTTTTGGCGAAACACTAATCGCCTGTTTCTGCAGAACGGAAGGCTGCGCGGCATCAACACCTGCAAGAAGACGTTTCAATTTTTTGACTGACAAGAATTCAAGCCAGCGGCCGCAATCAGGCGACTGGATCATCAGCGATAAGAGCGGCTACAGCGACACCACGCTCCCGAAACACTGGAAAAAGGGGCGTCGCAGCTTCGACGGAGAGCAGTCGGCGACAGGGCTTTTTGGCGAAACACTAATCGCCTGTTTCTGCAGAACGGAAGGCTGCGCGGCATCAACACCTGAAAGAAGAGGTTTCAATTTTTTGACTGACAAGATTCAAGCCAGCGGCCGCAATCAGGCGACTGGATCATCAGCGATAAGAGCGGCTACAGCGACACCACGCTCCCGAAACACTGGAAAAAGGGGCGTCGCAGCTTCGACGGAGAGCAGTCGGCGACAGGGCTTTTTGGCGAAACACTAATCGCCTGTTTCTGCAGAACGGAAGGCTGCGCGGCATCAACACCTGCAAGAAGACGTTTCAATTTTTTGACTGACAAGATTCAAGCCAGAGGCCGCAATCAGGCGACTGGATCATCAGCGATAAGAGCGGCTGCAGCGACACCGCGCTCCCGAAACACTGGAAAAAGGGGCGTCGCAGCTTCGACGGAGAGCAATCGGCGACAGGGCTTTTTGGCGAAACACTAATCGCCTGTTTCTGCAGAACGGAAGGCTGCGCGGCATCAACACCTGCAAGAAGACGTTTCAATTTTTTGACTGACAAGATTCAAGCCAGAGGCCGCAATCAGGCGACTGGATCATCAGCGATAAGAGCGGCTACAGCGACACCACGCTCCCGAAACACTGGAAAAAGGAGCGTCGCAGCATCGACGGAGAGCAGTCGGCGACAGGGCTTTTTGGCGAAACACTAATCGCCTGTTTCTGCAGAACGGAAGGCTGCGCGGCATCAACACCTGCAAGAAGACGTTTCAATTTTTTGACTGACAAGATTCAAGCCAGAGGCCGCAATCAGGCGACTGGATCATCAGCGATAAGAGCGGCTGCAGCGACACCGCGCTCCCGAAACACTGGAAAAAGGGGCGTCGCAGCTTCGACGGAGAGCAGTCGGCGACAGGGCTTTTTGGCGAAACACTAATCGCCTGTTTCTGCAGAACGGAAGGCTGCGAGGCATCAACACCTGCAAGAAGACGTTTCAATTTTTTGACTGACAAGATTCAAGCCAGAGGCCGCAATCAGGCGACTGGATCATCAGCGATAAGAGCGGCTACAGCGACACCACGCTCCCGAAACACTGGAAAAAGGGGCGTCGCAGCATCGACGGAGAGCAGTCGGCGACAGGGCTTTTTGGCGAAACACTAATCGCCTGTTTCTGCAGAACGGAAGGCTGCGCGGCATCAACACCTGCAAGAAGACGTTTCAATTTTTTGACTGACAAGATTCAAGCCAGAGGCCGCAATCAGGCGACTGGATCATCAGCGATAAGAGCGGCTACAGCGACACCACGCTCCCGAAACACTGGAAAAAGGGGCGTCGCAGCATCGACGGAGAGCAGTCGGCGACAGGGCTTTTTGGCGAAACACTAATCGCCTGTTTCTGCAGAACGGAAGGCTACGCGGCATCAACACCTGCAAGAAGACGTTTCAATTTTTTGACTGACAAGATTCAAGCCAGCGGCCGCAATCAAGCGACTGGATCATCAGCGATAAGAGCGGCTACAGCGACACCACGCTCCCGAAACACTGGAAAAAGGGGCGTCGCAGCTTCCACGGAGAGCAGTCGGCGACAGGGCTTTTTGGCGAAACACTAATCGCCTGTTTCTGCAGAACGGAAGGCTGCGCGGCATCAACACCTGCAAGAAGACGTTTCAATTTTTTGACTGACAAGAATTCAAGCCAGCGGCCGCAATCAGGCGACTGGATCATCAGCGATAAGAGCGGCTACAGCGACACCACGCTCCCGAAACACTGGAAAAAGGGGCGTCGCAGCTTCGACGGAGAGCAGTCGGCGACAGGGCTTTTTGGCGAAACACTAATCGCCTGTTTCTGCAGAACGGAAGGCTGCGCGGCATCAACACCTGAAAGAAGAGGTTTCAATTTTTTGACTGACAAGATTCAAGCCAGCGGCCGCAATCAGGCGACTGGATCATCAGCGATAAGAGCGGCTACAGCGACACCACGCTCCCGAAACACTGGAAAAAGGGGCGTCGCAGCTTCGACGGAGAGCAGTCGGCGACAGGGCTTTTTGGCGAAACACTAATCGCCTGTTTCTGCAGAACGGAAGGCTGCGCGGCATCAACACCTGCAAGAAGACGTTTCAATTTTTTGACTGACAAGATTCAAGCCAGAGGCCGCAATCAGGCGACTGGATCATCAGCGATAAGAGCGGCTGCAGCGACACCGCGCTCCCGAAACACTGGAAAAAGGGGCGTCGCAGCTTCGACGGAGAGCAGTCGGCGACAGGGCTTTTTGGCGAAACACTAATCGCCTGTTTCTGCAGAACGGAAGGCTGCGGGGCATCAACACCTGCAAGAAGACGTTTCAATTTTTTGACTGACAAGATTCAAGCCAGAGGCCGCAATCAGGGGACTGGACCATCAGCGATAAGAGCGGCTACAGCGACACCACGCCCCCGAAACACTGGAAAAAGGGGCGTCGCAGCATCGACGGAGAGCAGTCGGCGACAGGGCTTTTTGGCGAAACACTAATCGCCTGTTTCTGCAGAACGGAAGGCTGCGCGGCATCAACACCTGCAAGAAGACGTTTCAATTTTTTGACTGACAAGATTCAAGCCAGAGGCCGCAATCAGGCGACTGGATCATCAGCGATAAGAGCGGCTGCAGCGACACCGCGCTCCCGAAACACTGGAAAAAGGGGCGTCGCAGCTTCGACGGAGAGCAGTCGGCGACAGGGCTTTTTGGCGAAACACTAATCGCCTGTTTCTGCAGAACGGAAGGCTGCGCGGCATCAACACCTGCAAGAAGACGTTTCAATTTTTTGACTGACAAGATTCAAGCCAGAGGCCGCAATCAGGCGACTGGATCATCAGCGATAAGAGCGGCTACAGCGACACCACGCTCCCGAAACACTGGAAAAAAAGGCGTCGCAGCTTCGACGGAGAGCAGTCGGCGACAGGGCTTTTTGGCGAAACACTAATCGCCTGTTTCTGCAGAACGGAAGGCTGCGCGGCATCAACACCTGCAAGAAGACGTTTCAATTTTTTGACTGACAAGATTCAAGCCAGAGGCCGCAATCAGGCGACTGGATCATCAGCGATAAGAGCGGCTGCAGCGACACCGCGCTCCCGAGACACTGGAAAAAAAGGCGTCGCAGCTTCGACGGAGAGCAGTCGGCGACAGGGCTTTTTGGCGAAACACTAATCGCCTGTTTCTGCAGAACGGAAGGCTGCGCGGCATCAACACCTGCAAGAAGACGTTTCAATTTTTTGACTGACAAGATTCAAGCCAGAGGCCGCAATCAGGCGACTGGATCATCAGCGATAAGAGCGGCTACAGCGACACCACGCTCCCGAAACACTGGAAAAAGGGGCGTCGCAGCATCGACGGAGAGCAGTTGGCGACAGGGCTTTTTGGCGAAACACTAATCGCCTGTTTCTGCAGAACGGAAGGCTGCGCGGCATCAACACCTGCAAGAAGACGTTTCAATTTTTTGACTGACAAGATTCAAGCCAGAGGCCGCAATCTGGCGACTGGATCATCAGCGATAAGAGCGGCTACAGCGACACCACGCTCCCGAAACACTGGAAAAAGGGGCGTCGCAGCATCGACGGAGAGCAGTCGGCGACAGGGCTTTTTGGCGAAACACTAATCGCCTGTTTCTGCAGAACGGAAGGCTGCGCGGCATCAACACCTGCAAGAAGACGTTTCAATTTTTTGACTGACAAGATTCAAGCCAGAGGCCGCAATCAGGCGACTGGATCATCAGCGATAAGAGCGGCTACAGCGACACCACGCTCCCGAAACACTGGAAAAAGGGGCGTCGCAGCATCGACGGAGAGCAGTCGGCGACAGGGCTATTTGGCGAAACACTAATCGCCTGTTTCTGCAGAACGGAAGGCTACGCGGCATCAACACCTGCAAGAAGACGTTTCAATTTTTTGACTGACAAGATTCAAGCCAGCGGCCGCAATCAAGCGACTGGATCATCAGCGATAAGGGCGGCTACAGCGACACCACGCTCCCGAAACACTGGAAAAAGGGGCGTCGCAGCTTCCACGGAGAGCAGTCGGCGACAGGGCTTTTTGGCGAAACACTAATCGCCTGTTTCTGCAGAACGGAAGGCTGCGCGGCATCAACACCTGCAAGAAGACGTTTCAATTTTTTGACTGACAAGAATTCAAGCCAGCGGCCGCAATCAGGCGACTGGATCATCAGCGATAAGAGCGGCTACAGCGACACCACGCTCCCGAAACACTGGAAAAAGGGGCGTCGCAGCTTCGACGGAGAGCAGTCGGCGACAGGGCTTTTTGGCGAAACACTAATCGCCTGTTTCTGCAGAACGGAAGGCTGCGCGGCATCAACACCTGCAAGAACACGTTTCAATTTTTTGACTGACAAGATTCAAGCCAGCGGCCGCAATCAGGCGAGTGGATCATCAGCGATAAGAGCGGCTACAGCGACACCACGCTCCCGAAACACTGGAAAAAGGGGCGTCGCAGCTACGACGGAGAGCAGTCGGCGACAGGGCTTTTTGGCGAAACACTAATCGCCTGTTTCTGCAGAACGGAAGGCTGCGCGGCATCAACACCTGCAAGAAGACGTTTCAATTTTTTGACTGACAAGATTCAAGCCAGCGGCCGCAATCAGCCGACTGGATCATCAGCGATAAGAGCGGCTACAGCGACACCACGCTCCCGAAACACTGGAAAAAGGGGCGTCGCAGCTTCGACGGAGAACAGTCGGCGACAGGGCTTTTTGGCGAAACACTAATCGCCTGTTTCTGCAGAACGGAAGGCTGCGCGGCATCAACACCTGCAAGAAGATGTTTCAATTTTTTGACTGACAAGATTCAAGCCAGCGGCCGCAATCAGGCGACTGGATCATCAGCGATAAGAGCGGCTACAGCGACACCACGCTCCCGAAACACTGGAAAAAGGGGCGTCGCAGCTTCGACGGAGAGCAGTCGGCGACAGGGCTTTTTGGCGAAACACTAATCGCCTGTTTCTGCAGAACGGAAGGCTGCGCGGCATCAACACCTGCAAGAACACGTTTCAATTTTTTGACTGACAAGATTCAAGCCAGCGGCCGCAATCAGGCGACTGGATCATCAGCGATAAGAGCGGCTACAGCGACACCACGCTCCCGAAACACTGGAAAAAGGGGCGTCGCAGCTTCGACGGAGAGCAGTCGGCGACAGGGCTTTTTGGCGAAACACTAATCGCCTGTTTCTGCAGAACGGAAGGCTGCGCGGCATCAACACCTGCAAGAACACGTTTCAATTTTTTGACTGACAAGATTCAAGCCAGCGGCCGCAATCAGGCGAGTGGATCATCAGCGATAAGAGCGGCTACAGCGACACCACGCTCCCGAAACACTGGAAAAAGGGGCGTCGCAGCTACGACGGAGAGCAGTCGGCGACAGGGCTTTTTGGCGAAACACTAATCGCCTGTTTCTGCAGAACGGAAGGCTGCGCGGCATCAACACCTGCAAGAAGACGTTTCAATTTTTTGACTGACAAGATTCAAGCCAGCGGCCGCAATCAGGCGACTGGATCATCAGCGATAAGAGCGGCTACAGCGACACCACGCTCCCGAAACACTGGAAAAAGGGGCGTCGCAGCTTCGACGGAGAACAGTCGGCGACAGGGCTTTTTGGCGAAACACTAATCGCCTGTTTCTGCAGAACGGAAGGCTGCGCGGCATCAACACCTGCAAGAAGACGTTTCAATTTTTTGACTGACAAGATTCAAGCCAGCGGCCGCAATCAGGCGACTGGATCATCAGCGATAAGAGCGGCTACAGCGACACCACGCTCCCGAAACTCTGGAAAAAGGGGCGTCGCAGCTTCGACGGAGAGGAGTCGGCGACAGGGCTTTTTGGCGAAACACTAATCGCCTGTTTCTGCAGAACGGAAGGCTGCGCGGCATCAACACCTGCAAGAAGACGTTTCAATTTTTTGACTGACAACATTCAAGCCAGCGGCCGCAATCAGGCGACTGGATCATCAGCGATAAGAGCGGCTACAGCGACACCACGCTCCCGAAACACTGGAAAAAGGGGCGTCGCAGCTTCGACGGAGAGCAGTTGGCGACAGGGCTTTTTGGCGAAACACTAATCGCCTGTTTCTGCAGAACGGAAGGCTGCGCGGCATCAACACCTGCAAGAAGACGTTTCAATTTTTTGACTGACGAGATTCAAGCCAGCGGCCGCAATCAGGCGACTGGATCATCAGCGATAAGAGCGGCTACAGCGACACCACGCTCCCGAAACACTGGAAAAAGGGGCGTCGCAGCTTCGACGGAGAGCAGTCGGCGACAGGGCTTTTTGGCGAAACACTAATCGCCTGTTTCTGCAGAACGGAAGGCTGCGCGGCATCAACACCTGCAAGAAGACGTTTCAATTTTTTGACTGACAAGATTCAAGTCAGCGGCCGCAATCAGGCGACTGGATCATCAGCGATAAGAGCGGCTACAGCGACACCACGCTCCCGAAACACTGGAAAAAGGGGCGTCGCAGCTTCGACGGAGAGCAGTCGGCGACAGGGCTTTTTGGCGAAACACTAATCGCCTGTTTCTGCAGAACGGAAGGCTGCGCGGCATCAACACCTGCAAGAAGACGTTTCAATTTTTTGACTGACAAGATTCAAGCCAGCGGCCGCAATCAGGCGACTGGATCATCAGCGATAAGAGCGGCTACAGCGACACCACGCTCCGGAAACACTGGAAAAAGAGGCGTCGCAGCTTCGACGGAGAGCAGTCGGCGACAGGGCTTTTTGGCGAAACACTAATAGCCTGTTTCTGCAGATCCTGTCATGTTTGCCACCGGAAGGCTGCGCGGCATCAACACCTGCAGGACGACGTTTCAATTTTTTGACTGACAAGAATCAAGCCAGCGGCCGCAATCAGGCGACTGGATCATCAGCGATAAGAGCGGCTACAGCGACACCACGCTCCCGAAACACTGGAAAAAGGGGCGTCGCAGCTTCGACGGAGAGCAGTCGGCGACAGGGCTTTTTGGCGAAACACTAATCGCCTGTTTCTGCGGATCCTGTCATGTTTGCCAACGGAAGGCTGCGCGGCATCAACACCTGCAAGACGACGTTTCAATTTTTTGACTGACAAGATTCAAGCCAGCGGCCGCAATCAGGCGACTGGATCATCAGCGATAAGAGCGGCTGCAGCGACACCACGCTTCCGAAACACTGGAAAAAGGGGCGTCGCAGCTTCGACGGAGAGCAGTCGGCGACAGGGCTTTTTGGCGAAACACTAATCGCCTGTTTCTGCGGATCCTGTCATGTTTGCCATCGGAAGGCTGCGCGGCATCAACACCTGCAAGACGACGTTTTAATTTTTTGACTGACAAGATTCAAGCCAGCGGCCGCAATCAGGCGACTGGATCATCAGCGATTAGAGCGGCTGCAGCAACACCACGCTCCCGAAACACTGGAAAAAGGGGCGTCGCAGCTTCGACGGAGAGCAATCGGCGACAGGGCTTTTTGGCGAAACACTAATCGCCTGTTTCTGCGGATCCTGTCATGTTTGCCAACGGAAGGCTGCGCGGCATCAATACCTGCAAGACGACGTTTCAATTTTTTGACTGACAAGATTCAAGCCAGCGGCCGCAATCAGGCGACTGGATCATCAGCGATAAGAGCGGCTGCAGCGACACCACGCTCCCGAAACACTGGAAAAAGGGGCGTCGCAGCTTCGACGGAGAGCAGTCGGCGACAGGGCTTTTTGGCGAAACACTAATCGCCTGTTTCTGCGGATCCTGTCATGCTTGCCAACGGAAGGCTGCGCGGCATCAACACCTGCAAAACGACGTTTCAATTTTTTGACTGACAAGATTCAAGCCAGCGGCCGCAATCAGCGACTGGATCATCAGCGATAAGAGCGGCTGCAGCGACACCACGCTCCCGAAACACTGGAAAAAGGGGCGCCGCAGCTTCGACGGAGAGCAGTCGGCGACAGGGCTTTTTGGCGAAACACTAATCGCCTGTTTCTGCGGATCCTGTCATGTTTGCCAACGGAAGGCTGCGCGGCATCAACACCTGCAAGACGACGTTTCAATTTTTTGACTGACAAGATTCAAGCCAGCGGCCGCAATCAGGCGACTGGATCATCAGCGATAAGAGCGGCTGCAGCGACACTACGCTCCCGAAACACTGGAAAAAGGGGCGTCGCAGCTTCGACGGAGAGCAATCGGCGACAGGGCTTTTTGGCGAAACACTAATCGCCTGTTTCTGCGGATCCTGTCATGTTTGCCAACGGAAGGCTGCGCGGCATCAACACCTGCAAGACGACGTTTCAATTTTTTGACTGACAAGATTCAAGCCAGTGGCCGCAATCAGGCGACTGGATAATCAGCGATAAGAGCGGCTGCAGCGACTCCACGCTCCCGAAACACTGGAAAAAGGGGCGCCGCAGCTTCGACGGAGAGCAGTCGGCGACAGGGCTTTTTGGCGAAACACTAATCGCCTGGTTCTGCGGATCCTGTCATGTTTGCCAACGGAAGGCTGCGCGGCATCAACACCTGCAAGACGACGTTTCAATTTTTCGACTGACAAGATTCAAGCCAGCGGCCGCAATCAGGCGACTGGATCATCAGCGATAAGAGCAGCTGCAGCGACACCACGCTCCCGAAACACTGGAAAAAGGGGCGTCGCAGCTTCGATGGAGAGCAGTCGGCGACAGGGCTTTTTGGCGAAACACTAATCGCCTGTTTCTGCGGATCCTGTCATGTTTGCCAACGGAAGGCTGCGCGGCATCAACACCTGCAAGACGACGTTTCAATTTTTTGACTGACAAGATTCAAGCCAGCGGCCACAATCAGGCGACTGGATCATCAGCGATAAGAGCGGCTGCAGCGACACCACGCTCCCGAAACACTGGAAGAAGGGGCGTCGCAGCTTCGACGGAGAGCAGTCGGCGACAGGGCTTTTTGGCGAAACACTAATCGCCTGTTTCTGCGGATCCTGTCATGTTTGCCAACGGAAGGCTGCGCGGCATCAACACCTGCAAGACGACGTTTCAATTTTTTGACTGACAAGATTCAAACCAGCGGCCACAATCAGGCGACTGGATCATCAGCGATAAGAGCGGCTGCAGCGACACCACGCTCCCGAAACACTGGAAAAAGGGGCGACGCAGCTTCGACGGAGAGCAGTCGGCGACCGGGCTTTTTGGCGAAACACTAATCGCCTGTTTCTGCGGATCCTGCCATGTTTGCCAACGGAAGGCTGCGCGGCATCAACACCTGCAAGACGACGTTTCAATTTTTGACTGACAAGATTCAAGCCAGCGGCCACAATCAGGCGACTGGATCATCAGCGATAAGAGCGGCTGCAGCGACACCACGCTCCCGAAACACTGGAAAAAGGGGCGTCGCAGCTTCGACGGAGAGCAGTCGGCGACAGGGCTTTTTGGCGAAACACTAATCGCCTGTTTCTGCAGATCCTGTCATGTTTGCCAACGGAAGGCTGCGCGGCATCAACACCTGCAAGACGACGTTTCAATTTTTTGACTGACAAGATTCAAGCCAGCGGCCACAATCAGGCGACTGGATCATCAGCGATAAGAGCGGCTGCAGCGACACCACGCTCCCGAAACACTGGAAAAAGGGGCGTCGCAGCTTCGACGGAGAGCAGTCGGCGACAGGGCTTTTTGGCGAAACACTAATCGCCGGTTTCTGCGGATCCTGTCATGTTTGCCAACGGAAGGCTGCGCGGCATCAACACCTGCAAGACGACGTTTCAATTTTTTGACTGACAAGATTCAAGCCAGCGGCCACAATCAGGCGACTGGATCATCAGCGCTAAGAGCGGCTGCAGCGACACCACGCTCCCGAAACACTGGAAAAAGGGGCGTCGCAGCTTCGACGGAGAGCAGTCGGCGACAGGGCTTTTTGGCGAAACACTAATCGCCTGTTTCTGCGGATCCTGTCATGTTTGCCAACGGAAGGCTGCGCGGCATCAACACCTGCAAGACGACGTTTCAATTTTTTGACTGACAAGATTCAAGCCAGCGGCCGCAATCAGGCGACTGGATCATCAGCGATAAGAGCGGCTGCAGCGACACCACGCTCCCGAAACACTGGAAAAAGGGGCGTCGTAGCTTCGACGGAGAGCAGTCGGCGACAGGGCTTTTTGGCGAAACACTAATCGCCTGTTTCTGCGGATCCTGTCATGTTTGCCAACGGAAGGCTGCGCGGCATCAACACCTGCAAGACGACGTTTCAATTTTTTGACTGACAAGATTCAAGCCAGCGACCGGAATCAGGCGACTGGATCATCAGCGATAAGAGCGGCTGCAGCGACACCACGCTCCCGAAACACTGGAAAAAGGGGCGTCGCAGCTTTGACGGAGAGCAGTCGGCGACAGGGCTTTTTGGCGAAACACTAATCGCCTGTTTCTGTGGATCCTGTCATGTTTGCCAACGGAAGGCTGCGCGGCATCAACACCTGCAAGACGACGTTTAAATTTTTTGACTGACAAGATTCAAGCCAGCGACCGCAATCAGGTGACTGGATCATCAGCGATAAGAGCGGCTACAGCGACACCACGCTCCCGAAACACTGGAAAAAGGGGCGTCGCAGCTTCGACGGAGAGCAGTCGGCGACAGGGCTTTTTGGCGAAACACTAATCGCCTGTTTCTGCAGAACGGAAGGCTGCGCGGCATCAACACCTGCAAGAACACGTTTCAATTTTTTGACTGACAAGATTCAAGCCAGCGGCCGCAATCAGGCGAGTGGATCATCAGCGATAAGAGCGGCTACAGCGACACCACGCTCCCGAAACACTGGAAAAAGGGGCGTCGCAGCTACGACGGAGAGCAGTCGGCGACAGGGCTTTTTGGCGAAACACTAATCGCCTGTTTCTGCAGAACGGAAGGCTGCGCGGCATCAACACCTGCAAGAAGACGTTTCAATTTTTTGACTGACAAGATTCAAGCCAGCGGCCGCAATCAGCCGACTGGATCATCAGCGATAAGAGCGGCTACAGCGACACCACGCTCCCGAAACACTGGAAAAAGGGGCGTCGCAGCTTCGACGGAGAACAGTCGGCGACAGGGCTTTTTGGCGAAACACTAATCGCCTGTTTCTGCAGAACGGAAGGCTGCGCGGCATCAACACCTGCAAGAAGATGTTTCAATTTTTTGACTGACAAGATTCAAGCCAGCGGCCGCAATCAGGCGACTGGATCATCAGCGATAAGAGCGGCTACAGCGACACCACGCTCCCGAAACACTGGAAAAAGGGGCGTCGCAGCTTCGACGGAGAGCAGTCGGCGACAGGGCTTTTTGGCGAAACACTAATCGCCTGTTTCTGCAGAACGGAAGGCTGCGCGGCATCAACACCTGCAAGAACACGTTTCAATTTTTTGACTGACAAGATTCAAGCCAGCGGCCGCAATCAGGCGACTGGATCATCAGCGATAAGAGCGGCTACAGCGACACCACGCTCCCGAAACACTGGAAAAAGGGGCGTCGCAGCTTCGACGGAGAGCAGTCGGCGACAGGGCTTTTTGGCGAAACACTAATCGCCTGTTTCTGCAGAACGGAAGGCTGCGCGGCATCAACACCTGCAAGAACACGTTTCAATTTTTTGACTGACAAGATTCAAGCCAGCGGCCGCAATCAGGCGAGTGGATCATCAGCGATAAGAGCGGCTACAGCGACACCACGCTCCCGAAACACTGGAAAAAGGGGCGTCGCAGCTACGACGGAGAGCAGTCGGCGACAGGGCTTTTTGGCGAAACACTAATCGCCTGTTTCTGCAGAACGGAAGGCTGCGCGGCATCAACACCTGCAAGAAGACGTTTCAATTTTTTGACTGACAAGATTCAAGCCAGCGGCCGCAATCAGGCGACTGGATCATCAGCGATAAGAGCGGCTACAGCGACACCACGCTCCCGAAACACTGGAAAAAGGGGCGTCGCAGCTTCGACGGAGAACAGTCGGCGACAGGGCTTTTTGGCGAAACACTAATCGCCTGTTTCTGCAGAACGGAAGGCTGCGCGGCATCAACACCTGCAAGAAGACGTTTCAATTTTTTGACTGACAAGATTCAAGCCAGCGGCCGCAATCAGGCGACTGGATCATCAGCGATAAGAGCGGCTACAGCGACACCACGCTCCCGAAACTCTGGAAAAAGGGGCGTCGCAGCTTCGACGGAGAGGAGTCGGCGACAGGGCTTTTTGGCGAAACACTAATCGCCTGTTTCTGCAGAACGGAAGGCTGCGCGGCATCAACACCTGCAAGAAGACGTTTCAATTTTTTGACTGACAACATTCAAGCCAGCGGCCGCAATCAGGCGACTGGATCATCAGCGATAAGAGCGGCTACAGCGACACCACGCTCCCGAAACACTGGAAAAAGGGGCGTCGCAGCTTCGACGGAGAGCAGTTGGCGACAGGGCTTTTTGGCGAAACACTAATCGCCTGTTTCTGCAGAACGGAAGGCTGCGCGGCATCAACACCTGCAAGAAGACGTTTCAATTTTTTGACTGACGAGATTCAAGCCAGCGGCCGCAATCAGGCGACTGGATCATCAGCGATAAGAGCGGCTACAGCGACACCACGCTCCCGAAACACTGGAAAAAGGGGCGTCGCAGCTTCGACGGAGAGCAGTCGGCGACAGGGCTTTTTGGCGAAACACTAATCGCCTGTTTCTGCAGAACGGAAGGCTGCGCGGCATCAACACCTGCAAGAAGACGTTTCAATTTTTTGACTGACAAGATTCAAGTCAGCGGCCGCAATCAGGCGACTGGATCATCAGCGATAAGAGCGGCTACAGCGACACCACGCTCCCGAAACACTGGAAAAAGGGGCGTCGCAGCTTCGACGGAGAGCAGTCGGCGACAGGGCTTTTTGGCGAAACACTAATCGCCTGTTTCTGCAGAACGGAAGGCTGCGCGGCATCAACACCTGCAAGAAGACGTTTCAATTTTTTGACTGACAAGATTCAAGCCAGCGGCCGCAATCAGGCGACTGGATCATCAGCGATAAGAGCGGCTACAGCGACACCACGCTCCGGAAACACTGGAAAAAGAGGCGTCGCAGCTTCGACGGAGAGCAGTCGGCGACAGGGCTTTTTGGCGAAACACTAATAGCCTGTTTCTGCAGATCCTGTCATGTTTGCCACCGGAAGGCTGCGCGGCATCAACACCTGCAGGACGACGTTTCAATTTTTTGACTGACAAGATTCAAGCCAGCGGCCGCAATCAGGCGACTGGATCATCAGCGATAAGAGCGGCTACAGCGACACCACGCTCCCGAAACACTGGAAAAAGGGGCGTCGCAGCTTCGACGGAGAGCAGTCGGCGACAGGGCTTTTTGGCGAAACACTAATCGCCTGTTTCTGCGGATCCTGTCATGTTTGCCAACGGAAGGCTGCGCGGCATCAACACCTGCAAGACGACGTTTCAATTTTTTGACTGACAAGATTCAAGCCAGCGGCCGCAATCAGGCGACTGGATCATCAGCGATAAGAGCGGCTGCAGCGACACCACGCTTCCGAAACACTGGAAAAAGGGGCGTCGCAGCTTCGACGGAGAGCAGTCGGCGACAGGGCTTTTTGGCGAAACACTAATCGCCTGTTTCTGCGGATCCTGTCATGTTTGCCATCGGAAGGCTGCGCGGCATCAACACCTGCAAGACGACGTTTTAATTTTTTGACTGACAAGATTCAAGCCAGCGGCCGCAATCAGGCGACTGGATCATCAGCGATTAGAGCGGCTGCAGCAACACCACGCTCCCGAAACACTGGAAAAAGGGGCGTCGCAGCTTCGACGGAGAGCAATCGGCGACAGGGCTTTTTGGCGAAACACTAATCGCCTGTTTCTGCGGATCCTGTCATGTTTGCCAACGGAAGGCTGCGCGGCATCAATACCTGCAAGACGACGTTTCAATTTTTTGACTGACAAGATTCAAGCCAGCGGCCGCAATCAGGCGACTGGATCATCAGCGATAAGAGCGGCTGCAGCGACACCACGCTCCCGAAACACTGGAAAAAGGGGCGTCGCAGCTTCGACGGAGAGCAGTCGGCGACAGGGCTTTTTGGCGAAACACTAATCGCCTGTTTCTGCGGATCCTGTCATGCTTGCCAACGGAAGGCTGCGCGGCATCAACACCTGCAAAACGACGTTTCAATTTTTTGACTGACAAGATTCAAGCCAGCGGCCGCAATCAGCGACTGGATCATCAGCGATAAGAGCGGCTGCAGCGACACCACGCTCCCGAAACACTGGAAAAAGGGGCGCCGCAGCTTCGACGGAGAGCAGTCGGCGACAGGGCTTTTTGGCGAAACACTAATCGCCTGTTTCTGCGGATCCTGTCATGTTTGCCAACGGAAGGCTGCGCGGCATCAACACCTGCAAGACGACGTTTCAATTTTTTGACTGACAAGATTCAAGCCAGCGGCCGCAATCAGGCGACTGGATCATCAGCGATAAGAGCGGCTGCAGCGACACTACGCTCCCGAAACACTGGAAAAAGGGGCGTCGCAGCTTCGACGGAGAGCAATCGGCGACAGGGCTTTTTGGCGAAACACTAATCGCCTGTTTCTGCGGATCCTGTCATGTTTGCCAACGGAAGGCTGCGCGGCATCAACACCTGCAAGACGACGTTTCAATTTTTTGACTGACAAGATTCAAGCCAGTGGCCGCAATCAGGCGACTGGATAATCAGCGATAAGAGCGGCTGCAGCGACTCCACGCTCCCGAAACACTGGAAAAAGGGGCGCCGCAGCTTCGACGGAGAGCAGTCGGCGACAGGGCTTTTTGGCGAAACACTAATCGCCTGGTTCTGCGGATCCTGTCATGTTTGCCAACGGAAGGCTGCGCGGCATCAACACCTGCAAGACGACGTTTCAATTTTTCGACTGACAAGATTCAAGCCAGCGGCCGCAATCAGGCGACTGGATCATCAGCGATAAGAGCAGCTGCAGCGACACCACGCTCCCGAAACACTGGAAAAAGGGGCGTCGCAGCTTCGATGGAGAGCAGTCGGCGACAGGGCTTTTTGGCGAAACACTAATCGCCTGTTTCTGCGGATCCTGTCATGTTTGCCAACGGAAGGCTGCGCGGCATCAACACCTGCAAGACGACGTTTCAATTTTTTGACTGACAAGATTCAAGCCAGCGGCCACAATCAGGCGACTGGATCATCAGCGATAAGAGCGGCTGCAGCGACACCACGCTCCCGAAACACTGGAAGAAGGGGCGTCGCAGCTTCGACGGAGAGCAGTCGGCGACAGGGCTTTTTGGCGAAACACTAATCGCCTGTTTCTGCGGATCCTGTCATGTTTGCCAACGGAAGGCTGCGCGGCATCAACACCTGCAAGACGACGTTTCAATTTTTTGACTGACAAGATTCAAACCAGCGGCCACAATCAGGCGACTGGATCATCAGCGATAAGAGCGGCTGCAGCGACACCACGCTCCCGAAACACTGGAAAAAGGGGCGACGCAGCTTCGACGGAGAGCAGTCGGCGACCGGGCTTTTTGGCGAAACACTAATCGCCTGTTTCTGCGGATCCTGCCATGTTTGCCAACGGAAGGCTGCGCGGCATCAACACCTGCAAGACGACGTTTCAATTTTTGACTGACAAGATTCAAGCCAGCGGCCACAATCAGGCGACTGGATCATCAGCGATAAGAGCGGCTGCAGCGACACCACGCTCCCGAAACACTGGAAAAAGGGGCGTCGCAGCTTCGACGGAGAGCAGTCGGCGACAGGGCTTTTTGGCGAAACACTAATCGCCTGTTTCTGCAGATCCTGTCATGTTTGCCAACGGAAGGCTGCGCGGCATCAACACCTGCAAGACGACGTTTCAATTTTTTGACTGACAAGATTCAAGCCAGCGGCCACAATCAGGCGACTGGATCATCAGCGATAAGAGCGGCTGCAGCGACACCACGCTCCCGAAACACTGGAAAAAGGGGCGTCGCAGCTTCGACGGAGAGCAGTCGGCGACAGGGCTTTTTGGCGAAACACTAATCGCCGGTTTCTGCGGATCCTGTCATGTTTGCCAACGGAAGGCTGCGCGGCATCAACACCTGCAAGACGACGTTTCAATTTTTTGACTGACAAGATTCAAGCCAGCGGCCACAATCAGGCGACTGGATCATCAGCGCTAAGAGCGGCTGCAGCGACACCACGCTCCCGAAACACTGGAAAAAGGGGCGTCGCAGCTTCGACGGAGAGCAGTCGGCGACAGGGCTTTTTGGCGAAACACTAATCGCCTGTTTCTGCGGATCCTGTCATGTTTGCCAACGGAAGGCTGCGCGGCATCAACACCTGCAAGACGACGTTTCAATTTTTTGACTGACAAGATTCAAGCCAGCGGCCGCAATCAGGCGACTGGATCATCAGCGATAAGAGCGGCTGCAGCGACACCACGCTCCCGAAACACTGGAAAAAGGGGCGTCGTAGCTTCGACGGAGAGCAGTCGGCGACAGGGCTTTTTGGCGAAACACTAATCGCCTGTTTCTGCGGATCCTGTCATGTTTGCCAACGGAAGGCTGCGCGGCATCAACACCTGCAAGACGACGTTTCAATTTTTTGACTGACAAGATTCAAGCCAGCGACCGGAATCAGGCGACTGGATCATCAGCGATAAGAGCGGCTGCAGCGACACCACGCTCCCGAAACACTGGAAAAAGGGGCGTCGCAGCTTTGACGGAGAGCAGTCGGCGACAGGGCTTTTTGGCGAAACACTAATCGCCTGTTTCTGTGGATCCTGTCATGTTTGCCAACGGAAGGCTGCGCGGCATCAACACCTGCAAGACGACGTTTAAATTTTTTGACTGACAAGATTCAAGCCAGCGACCGCAATCAGGTGACTGGATCATCAGCGATAAGAGCGGCTACAGCGACACCACGCTCCCGAAACACTGGAAAAAGGGGCGTCGCAGCTTCGACGGAGAGCAGTCGGCGACAGGGCTTTTTGGCGAAACACTAATCGCCTGTTTCTGCGGATCCTGTCATGTTTGCCAACGGAAGGCTGCGCGGCATCAACACCTGCAAGACGACGTTTCAATTTTTTGACTGACAAGATTCAAGCCAGCGGCCGCAATCAGGCGACTGGATCATCAGCGATAAGAGCGGCTACAGCGACACCACGCTCCCGAGACACTGAAAAAAGGGGCGTCGCAGCTTCGACAGAGAGCCGTCGGCGACAGGGCTTTCTGGCGAAACACTAATCGCCTGTTCCTGCAGGTACGAAAAAGTGTCTTTATTTTTAACTAAACACTTGGTAATCCCTGTCGCTGAATGCTGCTCGAGAGTGTCATTTGAGATGTCGAATAGTGATGACGTTGATGACGTGTGCCTGCATTGTAAAAAGACAATATACGATGATAACACTGTTTTGCACTGTACCGAATGTCACTCCAGTTATCACCTTGGTACTTGCGCGGGCCTAACCGAAAAATCGCTCCGGGGAAAAAGCCGGGGTTTAAAGAAACCTGGAAGTGCCAAGCTTGACTGGGAGCCAAGGGAAAACTTCGCAGCACTCATGAAGACGTATCGACTACAAAGGTGACACCAGATGTACCGCAGCAGCTAACTCAAATAACGAGCATGTTGGCAATACTCGAGCAACTCAAACAACAATTTGACGAGTTGGCAGTGATGAAAGAAACCGTCATTCACATTGAAAAGTCAGTGCAGGCAATGTCTGACAACTACGACGAGGTGCTAAAAAAGATGAAAGAACACGACAGCGAGATTAAACAATTAATAAAGAAAGTAAACCAACTGGAACAAGACCGAAAGACTGATGAAATTGAGCAATTGAAGAAAGAACTAAATAAGTTGGAACAATATGGACGGAAAAACAATCTCCAAGTGCACGGTCTTATGGAAACCTTGAGTGAAAACCTGGAAAAACTAAACAAAACCAATGACAAGATAGAAGTTCCACGGCTGACAAAAGAAAACGTAGAGGCGGTCCACCGCGTTCCAACTAGAGCAAAGAAAGCGCTCCTGGTGATTGTGCGTTTTGTAAATCAACATGAGCGAAACGCATGGCTTCATAACAAGCAGAAGTTGAGGTCTGAAACTGGTAATGATAACGTGAATTTCTCAGAGAATATGACGGCATTAAACAGACAGTTGTTTTACGACGTCAGAATGAACGCCAAACTCCTCGGCTATGAGTGTTCTTTGCACATAGAAGGGTGCTCGTACCTGAGGAAGCAAGAAGGCGAACCGAGAATTCGAATTGAGCACGTGGGCGATCTGGAAAAGACTAAGTAAGGAAGTACTTATGATAAACTTTTTTATTTTTATTTTTTGTTTGAAATGGCAACCCTAAAGCACACTTGCCTCGCGGCAGACAGGCAATATGAGTACGGCTATCACAACAGCTTTATTTTTAATGAATACTTTCACGATGAAGGACATTGTTATACAATTTATTTACAATTTGGTATCCGAGGGTGGGCGCTGATACGATATGCGTATGTTATCTTAAATTTAGTGGCAAATGAAGGCCTTGTGGTACCGCAAAACTTGAAAAGTAATCTTGGTGCGGACTGTATATCATGTATGACGTGCTTTCCTTTAAACGTTAGGTCGGCAAAAACAAAGCTGTCGAACTCGAGTTGCTTTTTGACAAATTTGGTTTTAATTTTGAAGAAAAAATGCTTACTGAAACATGGTACACAGGAGAAACTGATATATTAAGACTGCCTTCGTACCGTTCTTTTTATATAAATCGTACTTACAAACGCGGTGGTAGTTTAGTGATACTGACAAAGTATGTTCTATGTGAATTAGATAGTAATTACAGTGTTATCACTCCGGATTACGAAATACTGTGTATACGTAATAATAAGCATATTTTTGCAGCGATTTACAGACCACCAAACGGTAATGTTGAGTCGTTTTTTTCAATTTTTTATATCTTTCTTGGTTTTTGTTAACAAAGAAAAGTGCATTGTAATATATTTGTGTGGAATTTAACATTGATATGTGTGCTGATACCGCTGTTAAAAGGGCTTTAGAATCGCTAATCAATGCAAATGGCTGTGCTAATGTTATCAATAGACCTACACGTGTTACTCTTTTATCTGAAACGCTAATAGATTTGTTCATTTCTAATAGCTCTGTTGAATATATAAAGGCCGGTGCCATATGTCGTGATCTGAGTGACCACTTCCCTATATTCATTTCTCTTAAAAACATCCCGAAAAAGATCTGCAAAACGAAGCGGACACTGATTCAAAAAATAACTTTAGATCAACTAGACGCCTTCGAAATCGCTGTCTCAAAGACAAATTGGAATAGTATACTTTGCGAACTTAGTGCCGATGGTGCTTACAACACTTTTATTGAATTATTTCTAAGTTTGTATAAGACATACTTTCCCTTCAATATCACACCTATAAAAACAAATAAACGCATAAGAAAACCTTGGATAACCCCAGAGCAATTTGGTAAAATTAACACAAAAAAACGTCTTGTACGGTAAATTCGCAAAGTCAAAAGACAAGAATGATCTATCAATATTCAAAAACTATCGCAACAACTTAACGAAAGAACTACGGCGTGCGAGACAGCGTTATCATTTCGACATGTTTAAAGCCGCACAGGGTCGTGCAGATGTCATGCGGAAGCAGCTGAACACTCTTTCTCATCGTGATCGCCCATCCAGTTCTATTAAAAAAATTATGCATAACGGCACTGAATTTACTGGTTGCTCATTGGCAAATGCTTTCAACGAACATTTTGTAAATGTTGCGAGTACGGCTGCAACAAATAATGCTGCTATTTTAGCGATAAAAGAAACAGTGACACGATATTTTTAGACCCTGTGGTAGAACCGGAAGTGTTGAGTGTATTTTTGCAGCTTAAATATAGTGGAAGCTGTGACGTAGATGGTATTCAAATAAGCCCTGTAAAGCACGTGATTCATTTGTTAACACCTGCAATAACTCACATATTTAATATTTCTCTAGCCACCGGAGTATTTCCTAAGCGAATGCAGACTGCTAAGGTTTCAGTATTGCATGAAAAAGGAAGCGTTAATAAACTGGGAAATTGCAGACCCATCTCAATATTGCCAGTGTTTTCCAAGGCACTCGAAAAAGTCATTCATACCCGATTAACTACCTTTTCTAATAAGTACGACTTGATAATAGCGTCTCAGTACGGTTTTAAAAAGCCCAAATCTACGGAATCCGCTCTACTTGTTCAAATATAATTCATTTTGCAAAGCTTTGAAAACAAAATGATGGCCCTTGGATTATTCATAGACTTTACTAAAGCTTTCGACAGTCTCGATCATCAAATTCTACTTTCTAAATTAGATAAATATGGAATTCGAGGGCACGCTTTAGAGTTAATACGGTCGTATCTGGGGCATCGGAGGCAATATGTTAGTATTAATGAAAACTCCTCCACGATAAAACCTATTCTTTCTGGCGTACCACAGGGCAGTATTTTGGGTCCTTTCCTTTTTAATATATATGTTAATGATATTACCAATATTAATCCAAATGCAAAATTTGTCAACTACGCTGACGACACAAGTATACTCTTTAATTTAAATAATGCTGATACCTTAATTGATATGGCAAACCTTACTCTGTCTAGATTAAAAATATGGAGTGAGAACAACGCGTTGCAAATAAATGTGAAGTAAACAAAAGCCGTGCTTTTTCGCCCAAAAAATAAACTTGTAAACATTACAAAAGACCTAAATTTAAGATCTAGCAACGTTGAAATGGTAAACTAATTTAAGCTCTTAGGTGTTACTTTCTCTGAGAATATGTCGTGGAAAAATCATACAAACAACCTTATTCCAAAGCTGTCCCGGGCTGTGGGCATGTTAAATCGCCATCGTCATATTTTGCCAGAAAAAGTAAAATTATTATTGTATATTTCTCTATTCCACTCCCACTTAAATTACTGCCACTTAGTTTGGGGTACAACGACTTCTACTAATCTAAAAAAGCTGCATGTGTTGCAAAAGAAAGCGCTTAGAGCTATTGGAGATGTCCCGTTTGACTTTCATACAGCTAGCTTATTCAAAAAATTTCAAGTCATAAATGTTCACACATTATATTATTACAGGCTTGCCACTAGCCTAAAAGTGGAGCGATTTAGAAATACGAATTTTTTTTATAAATCTTGCACAAATCTCGAGACACATTCATAGTTACTCTACCCGCAGAGCTGAATGTTGGGAGGTGGTCACACCGAGAACAAACTATGGAACACAAACGCTGAAATATGCTGTTCCCAAATTATTTAATATGTTTTTAGCTAAAGGTATTGATTGGGACAAGCTATAGTTGAGTGAAGTGAGGCCACCCTTTTTTCACTGATGTAGTTGCTCTCTTTACTCCGTGTTTTGTTCTTAATACTATAAGCTTGCTTTTGTTTTTGTTTGCCCGTCATGCCCTATATGTCAACATTGTGATAATCTAAGGTATTGTGCTTAACTTGTTGTAATGGCGACCATTTTTTTGTACATTTGTGTTTCTCTTTTGATTGCTCTATTATTTCCCCACTCTGTCGCTGCTGCTGTAGGCGGTCAAGAACCCGCCAAGCTGTACCTCACAGCTTTTTTTTCTGATCGCTACCATAATCTTATGGTGGAAATAAACACTATTATAACTTGTCTCAAAATAGATGAATTGGTGTCTAGGCCAAAATAAAGTCAGCTTTGTCGAAAGTTACTCGAAGTAATAAAAAAGGGTAAGATACGTGTAAGTTCAGCTCATAAAAGATATATCTGTGGTATAACTCGAAGTTGCGAAAAAAATTCACTAAGATGTATATTGGTCCGAATTGAAGTCCATTCGGTAAATAGTAACTCAACGTAATCAAATGACGAATCATAGTGTCAACTAGGCTCATAATATATTGATTATTTTAATACAAGCTCACAGTAACCAAAAGAGTCATCACCATGTCATGTAGGTAGAAATAAAGTTAATTGTGTCAACATTAACTCGAAGGAATCAAAAGAGTAATAATGTGACTTTAGATCATAATACATCAATTAATGGCAGAATAACTAGACGTAATCAGGATTCACCAAAATGTTAGTTAAGTCGAATTAAATTCCATTGGGGTAATAGTAACTCGAAGTGATCAAGATTAATCAAACTGTTTGTTTGACTCATAATAAATTTTTTGGTTCAATATTAGCACAAAGTAATCAAGAGTCATCACAATGTTAATTAGTCCGTAATAAAGTCAGTTTGAAGTAATCCAAATAGTTATAAAAGGTGAATTGAGCTTGTAATAGATAAATTAATTTGTGGGATAGCAACTCGAAGTAATCAAGGGAGTCACCAAACTACCAATTAGGCCGATTTAACGTTCATTGGGTTCATATTGACTGAAAGTAGACCAAACAGCAATCATAATGTCAATCGAGCTTATATAAACATCTCGTTGAATGCTAGCTCAGTAATCAAAAGAGCCATTATGATGTTAATTAGGTCGAATTCAAGTCCGTTGGGACAAAAGTAAATCGAAATAGTCAAAAGTGAAATGTAATGTGAATTCAGCTCATTTTAGATCAACTGCTTGTAAAATAACTTGAAGTAATCAGAAGAGACACCAAAATGTCAATTAGGTCGACATAAATCCATTTGAGTAAATAATAAATAGAAATAATTAATGATAACGTAAATTGAGCTCATAATCCTTAAATTGGTTTAATATAAGCTCAAAGTATTTAAAGAAGTCATCAACATGTCATTTAGGTAGAAAAAATCCATTAGGTCACAAGAGTAACCCGAAGTAATCAAGTGCAGACTTGTACGTAATCCGTTACAAGTAACGAAATTACTTGTAATCCCTTACAGTTATCGGTAATTTAGTAACGGAATAATTACATATTTTCTAGGGTAATTTTAAAGTAATTCCCTTACATTTTTTTACGTAACGGATTTCTTGTAATCCGTTACATTTTTTTGTCAGACCCCCCCCCCCCCCCCCCCGCCCCCATTCTAAATAAAGTTTTTTTTTTTCGTTTTGGTAAAGTTGAGCGCAGTGACACTGTCACGCGAATTGACCACCGCAAAGGGATCTTTTTTTTTATTTTTTTGCAACACCAAGCCCCTGAGTCTATTATTTTTTTTTTAGACTCTAACAACAATGTCAAAAAATCCAAATGAACATTTCTACAAAAAAAAAGGGGGGGGGGAGGGGGTTGCAGGTTATTTCCGCTTTTTTTTTGTCTTTTTTTTGCGATCGAAGACGAGGGGAGGAGGACACCAAGTTATTGTGTGCCTCTTCGGCAAGCTCGTGGTGGTAAGTGCACTGAAAAGGATTAACAATGTCCTTCCCGGTTATAGTGACTACGACCGTTTTCATAATGTCACCACACGAGACAACGCTCCGTCTACCCTACCCTTTTTTGAGTCAGCTTTTTGCGAGCACTTAGAAAATGGTAATAGTCTTCCTTTCTTCTTCTTCCGGTTTTGCCCCAGCAGAACGCATCTTATCTCAAGCAGATATTTTTACAAATCAAACATAATGTTGGCTGACGTAGACTTGATATTCTGGGCTTGAGGAGAGAGCGAAACTCGTGATTGTTACCATAGCGCAGCTTACTTCTCTGCCCTTGGCTGCTCGTGGCATCAGCGGATGTCTATCTGGAGAACACCGGAGTAAACTGCAGTCGGTTCGTGCTCCGTGCATTTTTGAACTGCACCAAGAAAGGTGCACACGGCAAAGGTGCGTATACATTTCCTTGTTTTAACCGACGTTCTAATTAATTGTTGTTATGAGTGTCCTTCTTTTTCTTCTGTTACTTATATTTATATACTGGAAACTTATTTTTATTCACCAACGTCTCAAGTGGGGCACGAACTGTTCAGAACCAAAGGAAGAAGAAAATCGAGCCAAAACTGTTCAGAACCAAAGGAAGAAGAATATTGAGCGAAACCTTATTTATTATGTAATTATCACCTCACTGTTACAAACTGTTTTGCCATTGATGACTTCCACAGCTTCGCGATTTAAACAATGGAGAATTTTTGTAGCTCGGTCCGATGACTCCGATAACGGTATCCGATACTTCGCCGCCGTCTTTGCGCAGCCATCATATCGTTATCGCGGGTATCGGAGGTATCGGAAGGGTCTACTAAATCTCTCGAATATCAGACAACTCCTGCAACGACGAAGCTTTGTTCTATCTTCGAGGTAAATAGTACTTCCCTTGCTTCACTGAAAAAGCTCAACGCAGAGCATAAAACATTCATGAGGAACAATTTGGCACTCCCATCCAGTGCCTCAGCTCAAATGGTGTTCAGCGTAGCAGTCGACATATTGAGTAAGAAATACCGCAAGATGTTTGACGAGACTTTCGAGAGCCAGCTGTTGCTCAAAACACTCAAGGTCTTAAATGGAACAGGTTGCAACTATAAGAACTTGAATAATTCCTCTTTCCTTTGTTTCTTACTTGAGGACAACAATGTTGAAAGTAACGCCACGAAAGTAACGGATTACTTTTTGGGGTAACGGTCAGTTACTTTTATGGGAGGGTAATTGTAATTGTAATAAATTACAATTTAGCCTTGAGTAATTGTAAATGTAATTCCTTACTATTTTCAGTAACGTGTACAAGTCTGATCAAGTGTGTGCACAATATGACATCATAATAAATCAGTTAGTTGATTATTAGCTCAAAGTATTCACAGGAGTGATCTAGATGTCAATTAGGCCCAATCAAACACCATTGAGACAATAGTAATTTGATGTGGTCAAAAGAGTTATCGTAACGGTAAGTGACCTGAGAATAAATCACTTGTTTGTATAAAAACTCAAAGTAATAAAAAGAGATGATTATGTCAATTAGACCAATAAAAAGGTAAATGGGTCGCTAGTTGCTCGATGTAAAGATGTCAATAATGCTGATATAAAATTTGCTGTGTGGCTAACATTTCGGCGAAAAATAGAAAAAAGTAACCACTAACTTAATTCAGTTAATTTAAAGTAAATTCGGCGAATAGTAACACGGATTAGTTAAATTGGTAATCCAAACCTTAGCTGAGCTTATATAAAGTCGCATTCGCCAATAATATTTTCAAGAATGACAATCGATGACGCGATGATAACTGAAGAAACTAAACGTTTAATGGGGCGAACTTGTGCCCCAAGAAACAAAACAAAAAAAGGAAACAGGAGAAAACAGCAGAGCGTCGCGGGCGTCGATGTCGGCGAAACCGCAGGATCGAGCGCGGGGGCGAGACTGAGTCCGGCTGGCCACGCGGAGCCCCTTTAGTACACGCGTGGACTTCTGGAACAATCGGCGTGGAAGGTTCGGCGTGTAGCACATCCTAACCTCGAATCAGCCAACACGGTTCTAGAATTTACCATAAGATTACATTAGAATCAACAAAAATGCGTAGCCGCGGCCAGGAATCGAACCCTGGCTCACTGCACGAAAAGCACGCGCGATAACCGTTAGGCCACGAGCGCGCTGCCTACTTACTCGGCTGCGCTCGTGGCATTATTCCCCCCTTTAAAAAAGTGCATCGTCCCCATGCAGCACAAAGCGAAAACAAAAATACACAACAAAAGGATAGCCGAGTCGTGAGCCACAATTAACGGTTAACAGTTCACAGTTCACTCTTTGACTAGAGTCCAAAGTTCTGTCGTTCGTAATACGGCTTGAGCTGGACGACGTGCACCACGCGCCCATCTGCAAGGCTGGCGCCTTGCAGATGGGCGCGTTCCGTCTGGTAGAACTTCGTAGTTCAGATCGCCGAGTCGTCGGATGATTTTGTAGGGTCCGAACTAGCGTTTGAGAAGCGTCTCGCTGAGACCGCGGCGTCGTATCGGTGTCCACACCCATACCGGGTGTCCGGGTTTGAAATGGACGTCCCTGCGACGAAGGTTATACGGGCGTGCGTCAGCTCGCTTTTGCTCTTGAATCTTGATTCTTGCCAGTTGACGAGCTTCCTCCGCGCGTTGAGAGATCAGTTGAGCGTCGTCGCTGCCATCTTCGGTTGGCACATGAGGCAGCATGGCGTCCAGCATCGTGGTAACCGTCCTCCAGTGTACTAGTTGGAACGGCGTCATTCCTGTGGTTTCTTGTACCACTGTGTTGTACGCAAATGTAACGCACGGCAAGGCGTCAGCAAGCCTGACATGTCGCATGAATGTTTTTTTCCTTGTACGCAGTTTTTGCTGCTGCTACTGCTGTCGCACCACAGTTCATCGCCAACGGAGGACACGCGCGGACACAATCAACTGGGGACCATCAGCCTACAGGACTACGCGGCAACTAAAGTGCTCGTCACCTAGATTACAGCATCACCTCGTCACCGAGTGCACAATGACAAGGACTACAGTCACGTGTTTGATCGGCAAATGAAAATCCTGGGAGGCATTTCAACGTCGGCCTTCGGGGCTATAAAGCCACAGCTGCACGGATCAACGATCAGTGGGCAAGGCGACAGCAAGCCTGACATGTCGCATAAATGTTTTTTTTTTTCTTGTACGCAGGTATGTGGAAATTTTGATGATTACTCGTACCGCTCAGATGACCGTTGTTTATTGCTGTCGCCTTGCCCAAGGCGCGTGAAACTGCTCCTTGTTGCCATTATTGATAGTCGCTGGAGAGCGTTCGTGCTTTTAAGGGGGGAGATGTTGAAGAAAATCCTGGCCCAGATAGAGATACAATGCGGGAAATACTGGAAAGTCAGGAAGAGATGGCGGCTAACATATCAACACTGGTACAGGGTCAGAAAAGCTTTGAAAAACGATTAGAGGCTTTTGGAGCGTCTACTTCCAAGATAAAGGATCTCAGTAAGGAGCTAAATGACACACAAGGAAAACTAGTGCACTTAGAAGCGACCGTAGTAAAGCTCGAGCCAAAGATCGATGACTTGGAAAATAGAAGTAGGAGAAATAACTTGGTAATCTACGGAGTAGAGGAGTCTGACGCAGAAACAGAGCAACATTTGGGGGAAAAAGTGGTGGAAGGCTTCTTGAAATCAAAAATGGGTCTTGAAGTTAAATCTCTCGAAAGAATTCACCGTCTCGGAAGGGTGGCTAGGGGTAAGCCGAGACCAGTAATCTTGCGCTTTGGAAACTGCAATGAAAGGCAAAATATTCTCAGAAATGCTAAAAAATTAAAAGGAACGCGCATATTAATTAGCAAGGACTTTTCGAAAAATGTTAGAATGATAAGGAAAAAACTGTGGGGCAGTGCAAAAGAAAACAGGCAAAGGGGAGAGAAGGTATGCTTAGCGTATGATAAATTGAAGATTAATGGAATGACTTACGCATGGGAAGTGGATACAAACCAGAGAGTTGAACTTTACTCAGCCAGAGAAGTACCTTCACCCAAGCATGATAATTGACAGGCATCTGATTTCCCACAGGCAAAACGTGTTCTATTTATAAACCTTAATGCAAGAAGAATCGTGAATAAAACCCTCGAGCTAGAAGATATTATAATAGAGCATGACCCCGATGTAGTAGCTATCATTGAAACCTGGTTAGACTCGTCTGTGACAGATGATACCATAATACCTCCCGGTTACGTGCTCTATCGAAAGGACAGAGAAAGTAGAGGAGGGGGCGCTGCTCTAGTAATCAATTCTTGTTTAAGTTCTTCAGAAATCGAAGAAGCTCCAGGCATAGAAAATGTATGGTGTAGCATCCAAATGGGAAAAAGTTAGTTAATTCTAGGAGTGCTGTATCGACCCCCGCAAATGCCATGTGGATATTTGCAAGAACTAAGTGAGTTCCTTTTTAAACTGAAAGTAAGTTCCAAGAAGTTTGTTTTAATAGGTGATTTCAATGTCGGTGGAATTGATTGGGTAACGTTAAGATCTGGGAACCATGAAGTATCATGTGCTGAGGAACTTTTAGATATAGTTTTCTCACATAATTTAACTCAAATTGTTAAGGGACATACCAGGATACAAGGGAAATCAGAGCTCTTTTGGATTTAATATTTATAATTGAGAGCCTTAGAAACCACGCATATGATTGCAAGATTAGCCCGGGAGTTTCGGACCACCGCACTGTACATTTTACGTTGTCCTTAAAGCCTATGCTCAGGAGAATTGAAATTACTTCGTATAAAAACTTTGAAAAAGCCAATCAGGTGTCAGTTATTGATCAACTTAGCCTGAACTATGATAACTTCGAGCACACAGCCGGCAACCCGTAAATAGAAGTGAATGACCTATGGCTCAATTTTAAGGAAATTATACTTGAATGCACTCGTAAGTTTGTCCCAGTGGAAATAAGAAAGAAAAACTTGAACAGTCCTTGCTTGCAAGGGACATAATCCACTACAAACGACGATTGTCAAGGTGTGGAGCAAGAGCACGCAAAAAACACGACGGTTTCCAGCAGGCAAAAATACAGTCACTGAGCGAAGAGCTGAAAGCAAAAATAAAAACTTCGAAAACGATTTTCTTAATGTAAAAATGAAAATCTTTTTGAGATATTCACCACAGAAGTTTTGGCGACAACTAAAACCAAGTAAAAAAGTAATTACCAGAGTGATAGTAGAAGAAGAAGTGATCGAGGACAAAACTGAAATTGCGAATTGCTTTAACCAATATTTTGTCAGTGTTTTTTCCGCTGATAATAACATTTTACCAACATTTTGCTTGTTTGAGAATGTGCCCCCAATCGAAGACGTGGAAGTCTCAGGGGAAGGAATTTTTTCACAGCTACTTCTTATCGATCCAAAAAAACCGCCGCACCGGATGACATTCATAATCAATATTTAAGGCGTTATAGCGAATGGTGTTCAAAATATCTCACGATCATTTTTAATAAATCGCTTTTAGGTGGGTCCGTTCCCTATGACTGGAAGCTGGCCAAAATAATACATATTCTTAAGACTGGAAATACCTGCAAGGTCACGAATTATAGACCCATATCATTAATATCTACTTGTAAAATACTTGAGCATGTTGTTTCGAAGCATAAAGGATGTTTTTAGATGCCTACTTTGTATTTGATGAAAAACAGCATGGCTTTCGAAAAGGCCTGTCTACCACAACTCAATTAACAGAATTAATTCACGATTTTTCTTCGACCCTTGACAGAAGAGGTCAAATTGATGTAATTTTTTTAGACTTTCAAAAAGCATTCGATAAGGTAAACCATAATAAATTACTTTTAAAGCTCAAGCATTTACTAAAAAACACGAAAGTTATGCGATGGATAGAAATGTTTTTGTTTTGTAGTAGGCAATTTGTGAGCATTGATGGTCACGCTTCCATGCCTCGCGGGGTCGACTCGGGAGTCCCCCAAGGTTCTGTAATTGGGCCCCTGCTATTTTTGGTTTTTATCAATGACGTTCTTCGCGATATTGCAGTAAAGGCATGACGTTTTGCTGAGGATTGTATATTGTATACATACATAAACGATGATTCTGACCATGCTGAACTAAACGACTGTTTGCAGAAAATTAGCACATTGTGCGAGATCTGGCAAATGTCTTTAAATACTGACAAAACAGTTTGCATGTCAATAAAACATAGGAGAGTTTTTTCTTTGTATAACCACTAATTGAAGAGTGAACCATTGTCTAGGGTAGATGAATTTATGTATTTAGGAGTAACAATAACCAGTGATTTAAGTTGGAACAAACACGTCAGTAAAATAATAAAAAAAGCCACAGCTAAACTCCTTGATCACTAAGACGGTCATTAAAATTGGCAACCACTGAAACTAAATTGCTATCTAATAAAATGCTAATAAGACCTAGATTGGAGTATGCTAGTGAAGTTTGGGATCCTCACGCAACAGGTTTAATATTGAAATTAGAAAAAGTTCAAAGAATGGCACTGCGTTTCATTTTTTCGAAGTACAGAAAACTGGATTCCCCAACTGAGCTCTATTCTAAGGCAAGCATTTCCTTATTAGAAGAGAGGAGAAAAAACAAGCGTTTAAAAATGCTTTTTATAATTTTAGATGGCACACTGCAGATTGATAAAAATAGATTCATCAAATATCATCTATCTAGAATCACACGTAATAAGCATACTAGGACAATCGAAAAGTACTGATTCCACAAAGAATGTTTCAAGAATTCGTATTTCCCTCGGACGATAAGGGAATGAAATACACTTCCTAAAAGCGTTGTTAAATCCAAAACGGTCTTGGATTTTTTAAAGTGTCTCCCATGTAACTAATAGACCTCCTGTTATCATTTTTGCTGTACCTTCTGCTTTTAATATGAGTATTAGGTGTCGTATAGTCCTTCATTTTTTGTCATTGTGTTCTCATCTGTATTACATTGTCTACTGTTTTTTGTACTCACTCCTATCATAGTCCCCACTGGGGGACTGATAGCATTATGAAATAAATAAATAAATAAAACACCTCGTCCCACGCCTTGTGCTCTACGTCGACGTACATGGAGATCATGTCGGCGATGGTCTTGTTGAGCCGCACTGTTAGCCCGTTGGTCTGCGGGTGATAAGCGGTGGTTCGACGATGGCTGGTGGGACTGAGCGGAAGCACCTCTTGAGTCAGCTGTGCCAGGAAGGATGACCCTCAATCTGGGATCAGCACTTCAGGTGCGCCGTGTCGAAGGAGAATGGACTCGACGAAAAACTTGGTGACTTCCACCGCTGTTCCCGATGAAAGGGCTTTCGTCTCGGCATATCGTATCAGATAATCGGTCGCGACGATAATCCACCGGTTTCCTTGCGTCGATGTCGGGAACGGCCCAAGAAAATCCATTCCGACCAGCTGGAAGGGCGTAGTCGGGGCAGATATCGGCTGCCGGAGTCCTGCTAGCTTTGTCGGAGGCTTCTTACGTCGTTGGCGCTCATGGCACGACCGTGTGTACAAATGGACGGCGGGAGTCTCGGCTAGTAGCACATGTCACGAATTCGGGCGAGCGTCCTGCTGTAGCCAAGGTGTCCAGCCGTCGGGTCGTCGTAGCACGCTTGAAAGATTTCTTCTCGCAGGCTGGCAGGTACAACCAGCAGCCAGGCAGGGTTGCTGGTTCCGAAGTTCTTCTTGAAGAGCACGCCTCGGCGCAGAACGAAGCTTGACAAGTCTCGGGCCAAGACTCACGAAATGGAACTTCCTTGACCTTCGAGGTGGTCGATCATGGCGCGAAGTTCCGGGTCGTCTCGTTTAAGTGCCCCCATGTCGGTATCTGTAACTGCTCTGAGGAAATGGAAGTCATCGTGGAACTCTGTGCTGTCGGGAGGAGGTTCGACTGGGGCCCTAGACAAGCAGTCGGCGTCATTGTGTTTGCGGCCAGACTTGTGCACAATGGTTACGTCGAATTCTTACAGTCGAAGACTCCAGCGAGCGAGGCATCCTGACGGGTCCTTGATGTTCTCGAGCCAGCAGAGGGCGTGGTGGTCTCTGTCCACGCGAACAGGATCCCGTACAAGTACGGACGGAACTTGGTTATCGCCTTGACGACAGCAAGGCATTCTTTGTCGGTCGCTGAATAATTTTGCTCTGCCTTAGACAGCGCCCGGCTTGCAAAAGCGATTATTCTCTCTGCCCTCTTGTCGCCGAACGAGTACCGCACCTAGACCGGTCTTGCTGGAGTCCGTGTGTATTTCTGTCTCCGCCGACTGATCAAAATGTCCGAGGATAGGGGCGACTGCAGCCTTCGCTTTAATTCGTCGAACGCTAGTTCTTGCGCCTCTCCCCACTAGAACTGCACGTCGTCCTTCGTGAGATGCGTCAGCGGTGCAGAAATCTGTGCAAAGTCACGCACGAAACGTCTGTAGTAGGTGCACAGCTCAAGGAATCTTCAGACGACCTTCTTGTCTGATGGCTTCGGGAATTCGGCGACAGTGGACGTCTTTCCAGGAGCAGGGCTTACACCCTGAGCACTCACGACGTGGTCCAAGAATTGGAGCTCACCATAGGCGAACCGACACTTCGAAGTCTTGAGTGTCAGCCCAGGAGTCTTTTGAAGGCCCGTAGCACGGCTCGCAGTCGTCTGAGGTGCTCGTCGAACTCGCTTGCAAACACGACAACGTCGTCGAGGTATACGAGACAGCTCTGCCATTTCAAGCCGGAAAGGACGGTGTCCAGAACACGATGGAAGGTTGCCGGTGTTGTGCACAGCCCGAAACGGCATTACTTTGAATTCATACGGTCCGTCCGGTGTGACGAAGGCCGTCTTCTCACGATCTTGTTCGTCGACCTCAATCTGCCAGTGCCGGCTCTTCAATTCCGCCGATGAAAAGTATCGGGGGTGGCGCAGCCGGTCCAGGGTGTCGTCGATGCGGTACAGCGGATTTACGTCCTTTTTTGTTACTGCATTAAGCCGGCGGTAGTCCACGCTGAACCTCAGGTTTCCGTCTTTTTTCTTCACTATGATTACTGAGGATGCCCACGGACTGTTTGAGGGGTGGACGATGTCGTCATCAAGCGTTTTCTAAACTTGCTTCTGGATAACTTCCCTTTCTTTTACGGAGACTCGGTACCGTGGCCAATGCTCAGGGACCGCGTCGTCATCAGCAATCATCCTCGTTTCGCAACCGTCACTTGGCGCACCTTTGACGACGTGGAGGAGCATTCATTGAACTCGGCGAGAAAGTCGCTGTGTTGTCGTCGATGTGGGGCTGGGAGGGACTGGTCGATGTCGACCTCTGATGGCGTGGTTCTCTCGTGCTGCGTCGGAGAGGCGTCTTCTGAGATCGCGGCGAACGCGGCTGAGTCCTGAATTTCCTCGACATATCCCACAGCTGTATCCTGTGTAAGGTGCTGCGACTCTTGCCGGAAGTTGGAGACAAGGGCAACGGTACGCCCGTCCTGGAGCTCGGTTACGCCTCTTGCAATGCCAGTCCGTCGCCCAAAGAGATATTGGACGCTTCCTTCAAACAGTCCTACATCGGAGGTGGCCTCTTCGGTCCCGACGGGCACAAAAACACTCGACAGCGGCGGCAGGTTTGCGTGGCTGGTAAGGACTCGCACTGTAGCTAATGTCGCTTTGGGATTTCCCGCAGACGGGAGAGGTTTCCGAAGCGTCAGCTTGTTCTCCGCAAGGTCGATGATGTCGCCGTATTCACACAAGAAGTCCATTCCGAAAATGACGTCCCTCGAAGAGTCTTGCAGAAAGACGAATTTCACAGGGCAGGTTTCACCGTGGATTTCAACGCGAGCGGTGCACCCACATGCAAACAGGTGTGATGCGATGTCCGCCGGCGGTTCGCGTCTGCGCTCCGTTCCACGACGTCGTAACTTTCCGAAGGCGGCGAGAGAGTCTCCCACTCAAAACGGAGTAATCTACTCGGGTGTCGACGAGTGCCGTCGTGTCGTGGCCGTTGATGATAACGTTGTGGTTATTCGGCACTCTTGCAGAAACGTCGTTTCGGCGCGTTGCGGCGTTAGAGTGGGAGTGCTCCGACAAACTTGGAGGATATTGGCATCGTTCGTCTTCGGCAACACCCCCTCCCGGCATTGCCGCGCCTAGTTTTCCCGACGGGAAGCGATGGGTGACAGGCTGTCGCGGCGAGACTGGCGGAAGGGCGATGGCGAGTGTCGGGGGGACGGTGAACGGAATCCTCGGCGGAGAGTTAACTCAGGAGATGAAGAGTGGTGGAGGTAGTCCTCAATGTCCCGAGGTCGCTCTCCGAGACGTGGTTGAGGGTCGTTGGGTGCAAAACCTCGTAGGCCCAGCTGGTGGTAGGGGCATCGTAGGTAGATGTGGTACGCTTCACCGCAGTGGTAACACAGCGGGCGTCGGTCGGCCGTCCTCCAGACGTCGGCCATTCTTGACGCAACTTGTTCTGGGCGAACGTGCGCCCCGATCTTCCTGGCGTTCGGAATGCTGCGGCTCTGGAGGCACACTTCGGGGAGGCGCCATGTACGGACGCGGGACTGGTGGGGCTCGTCGGACTATTGCGGCGCAGCTTAACGTCGGTTCCTCCGGTGTCGCTGTGTTGATGGGAAATTAAGGGTGAACCGCCCGTTGTACTTCCTCGCGCACGGCCTCGGTGATTGAGAGGGTCGCTGGATGGCTTGGGTCTGGCAGTAACCGGCAGAATTTCTCCTGGACGACCTCGCGGATAATCTCGCAGATGTCCGTACAAGAAGCGTTTTAGCCGCTAAGCAGAGTGATTGCAGTGACGCTTGGATACCGCTGGTAATGGAAGCGCAAGCTTGGAGGGCGCGCTCGATGTTGGTTGCCTGGGTGACTAAGGCGTAGACCGTTGCCGGCGGGTTGCGGACGAGGCCTCCAAAGATGTCGTCTCTGACCCCGCGCATAGGATTCGTAGCTTCTTCTCTTCTGCAGCTCAAGGGTCGGCGCGGGCGCTCAGGCCCAGAACGTCGTTTACGAAGCCGGGGACGCTCTCATTGGGGCCCCGGGGTTCTGGCTTGCAGTAGGTCCTCGGCTCTCTCTCGGCGGTGGTGGTTGATGAATGTATCCTTCAGATCGGTCTTGAAAATATCCCACGACGTCAAAAAGGACTCGTGGTTCTTGTACCAGTGCTTGGCGGTCCCCTTGAGCGAAAAATGAACGTTGTGCAGGCGGCGTTCGTCGGTCCAGCCATTCTGGCCGGCAACGCGTTCATACTGGTCAATCCTGTCTTCGACGTCTTCGTAGAGTTCACCGTGGAAGGGGGCAGCCCTCCGCGGTGCAACGGGCATGTAAATGACGGGAGAAGCGGCGGGGGCCCATCGTCGTCTTCTTCGGACTTGGCTTGTCCGGCAGCAGACCCAATTCAGCAGCCTTTCCCTAGATGCGGCGGTTAGCCCGAGTTTCACGTTCCTCGTAGAGCGGTCTTCTTGACGGGCCTGGAATCGGAATTTCGCTGTGGGCCATCGTAGGGGTACCCTGCAAGTACATGAGTTACCCCGCACCTCCACCAACATGTCACGAATGACAATCGATGAGGCGATGATAACTGAATAAACTAAACGTTCAATGGGCCGAACGTGTGCCCAAAACAAATAAAACAAAAAAAGCGAACAAGGGAAAAGAGATGAGGGTCGCGGGCCTCGACTTCGGCGAAACCATAGGATCGAGCGCTGGGGCGACACTGAGTCGGGCTGGCCACGCGGAGCCCTTTTGTACACGCCTGGGCTTCTGAAATAATCGGATTGGAATGTTCAGCGTGTAGCACATTCTAACCTCAAACCAGCCAACACGGTTCTCGAACTTACCAGAACATTACATTAGAGTCAACGAAAATGCGTACCCGCGGCCAGGAATCGAACCCTGGCTTTCTGCGTGGAAGGCACGCGCGATAACCGTTAGGCTACGTGCGCGCTGTTTACTTAGTCAGGTGCGCTCGCGGCCATATTTCGAAGTGATCGACTGAGTAACGATAGTGTTGCTTCTTTGATGTTATTTGCCAGGGCGATATTACCACGCGCACTGTAGAGCCAGCGCGTGCGTGTCCGAGTGGTTAGCATGCTTGGCTGTCACGCGAAGGATCCAGGTTCGATTGCAGGGAGCGTAATCTTATTTAATTTATTCATTCTACTAGGCGTTCTCATAACTGTGAGAACCTTCTCGTCCGATCCAGTTATGACCGTTCTACGAGCCGAGCGTTCTAGGCCGAATGTTCCAGAGAAACACGCGGGTACAAAAAGTGCTCCACGTGACGGACCGGAGCCAGTCTCGCCCCAGCGTTCAATCTTGCTATTACGCCGACTTCAACGCCCGCGACAATCTGTTGTTATCTTCTGTTTACTTTTCGTTTTGGGCACAAGTTCGCCCCATTAAACATTTCAGTTTCCTCAGTTATTTTTTGTTTCGTCACCTCGTCATTCTTGACATTTCGCCATCCGTTATGGCGGGCCACTTGTTCGTAATGTTTCAGCCTATCTTCAATATCCTCGTGGACCTCCCCGCGGTAGAGCGTCGGAGTCCGGGGTGCGACGGAAAGGTATACGACGCCGGTGGCGGCCGGAGTCTGTGACGACTGCTTGTCCATCTTTAGCCTCGTTGGCTGCCTGGTCTTGTTCGGCAGAAGTCCATACTCCGGGTGTAGGCCTTGGTTGTGGTGACTCGGTCGGGTCTCGGCCTGGTCTGGTTATTTCGTTTTGGAAGCCACAGCACGGTAGTCGTTTGAAAACCACGGAGCGTCAATCACCTCCTGAGAGCAACTGAAGGCTGAGCTCCGAGGTACGCTCGCCAACCAATAGCGGAGAGAACGTGCCGAAGAGCTTCTTCAAGCAAGGATCCAAGTCCGTAACGAGAGCGTCGTAAGCTTCGTCGAAGATGTTCTTCGACTCTGCAACCACGCCGATCCTTAAGCCTCGGAACCCTAGAAGCTGAAAATCTTGATGCGAGGTGTCAAGGAGAGCATCCTTGGAGGCCTGGTGCGATGTCCACCTACAACCGTCGAAACGTTTGTAACGGAGGCGACCAACATTGAACGGGCCCTACAAGAGCGCGCCGCTCACTTCCATCTACCTCCTGGCGTCGCTGCACCCACACCGTCCGCCTGCGCGCTCGGTTTCAATATTTCGGGGATCCGCGAAATTGTCCGGGACATCGTCCATGAAGAACTGAAGGCGCTGGTACCTGCCGTCGAACGTCCAGCTCCACTCTCGATCGTCGAGATTGTTCAAGAAGAATTCCATGGCAAGCGCCTTAGCAAGACGTTCTTGCCGACGCCGAATCGGAACCACCAGCTTTGACCTACGCCGCAGTTGTTCGTCGTCTGCAGCCTCCTCTCTACGGGCACTACTCAGCTGCTCCCCGACGAGAAGTCTTTTCGCCGCAGTATGCTTCGCGCCAAGAGCAGCGTGGATGACGGCGCACGGATGACGGACGCCCGGTGTGCTTCCACTGCTTGGAGGCTAGTCACGTTTACCGAAAGTGTACCTACCGCCAGCTCGGCTTGCGAGGATTCGCACTAAACGACCGTCGACCTCGTTTTGGGGAACTACCAAGGGACATCAAGGAATACATCCTTCGCCTCCGTCGTCAGCGCCGACAGCACCACGAGGTTCGCGTTCTCCATCCCCCCGACGTTCCGCCTCGCCTTTCCGTCGGTCGCGTCGACAGCCTGTCCCCCTATCTCGTCGGAAAAACTAGGTGCGGCAACGCCTGGAGGTGGCGTTGCCGAAGACGACCCAAGTAAAGAGCCTCCAAGAACGCCGGAGCATTTCCACTCTCTCAACACCACGTATCGGAACACGCCCCTGCAACGGTGTCCAACAACCTAAACGTCGACATCGACGGCCGCGACGCATCGGCACTCCTGGACACTGCAACAGACTACTCTGTCATGAGTGGGAGGCTCTTTCGCAGCCTACGAAAAGTGACGACGCCGTAGGATGGACCTCAAATACGAACCGCCGGAGGGCACCTTATCACACCAGTTGGAGAGTGAACTGCCCGCGTCGAGATCCACGGTGAGACGTGCCCTGTGAAGTTCGTCATTCTGCAAGACTGTGGGAGGGACGTTATCCTCGGAATGGCCCTTCGCTGAGAGCATGGCGCTGTCATTGACCTCGGGGCAAACCAGTTGAAACTGCGAAAGCCTGTTCTGCCGCCGGTGGAGACCAACACGAGGTCCACCGCAATCCGAGTTATCGCCGACCATATGAACTTTCCGCCACGGCCGATTGTTTTCGTCACCATAATAACTGACGAAGCCATGCACGGTGAATTTCTTCTGGAAGGCAGTGTCCAAATGCTAAATGAAAAAGGATTTGGCATCGCGCGAGGCGTAACAGATCTCCAAGAAGGACGTACAACTGTTCTCGTGACAAACTTTCGGGAGGAGCCACAGCACCTAACGATGTGTTCCACCGTGGGCCACGTTGAGGAGCTTCTGATGCCAGCCATGGTCACCGCAATTTCTGAAGAAACCTCGTCGTCACAGCAAAAGAGCACGTCGCCGCTGCAGTTCGACTTCCACCCCGAGCTCCCAGCTCCTAAACGCCAGCAACTAGTTCATCTCCTCGCCGAATACATAGGCTGTTTTGCCACGCCGTCGAAAGTTCGCCAAACACCAATGGCGAAACATCGCATTATTACCGATGATGACGCGCTCCCTGTCCACTAGTCACCGTATCGAGTCTCTTTAAATGAAAGAAGGGTGATTCAATTTCAAGTCCAAGAAATGCTCAATGACGACATCATTCAACCCTCAAGAAGTTTGTGGGCGTCCCCAGTCGTCCTTGTAAAGAAGGACGGAACCCTGAGGTTCTGCGTGGACTATCGTCGGCTGAACGCTGTGACAAAGAGTGACGTCTATCTGCTCCCCCGCGTCGACTATATGTTAGACCGACTGCGCCACTCCCAATATTTTTCGTCGATGGACCTAAAGCATGGTTACTGGCAGATTAAAGTCGACGAACGCGACCGCGAAAAAACTGCGTTCGTCACAACATGTCACGAATGACGAGGTGACGAACACGGAATAATTGAGGAAACTGGAACGTTAAAGGGGGCGAACTTGTGCCCCCCAAAAAAAAAAAAAGAAACAGAGGATAAGAGCAGAGCGTCGCAGGAGTCGAAGTCGGTGTAACAGAAGGATCGATCGCTAGGGCGAGATTGACTCAGCTCACCACGTGGAGCACCTTTTGTACCCGCGTGTTTCTATGAAACATTCGGCCTAGAACATTCGGCTCATAGAACATTCGTAACTGGATCGGACGAGAAGGTTCTTGAACTTACGAGAACGCCAAGTAGAAAGAATAAATAAAAGAAGTTTCCGCTCCCTGGAATAGAACCCGAATCCTCCGCGGGACAGCCAAGCATGCTAACCCCTCGGCCACGCAAGCGTTCGCTGGGCAACGCGCGTGGCAATCACGGCAATGTAATCATGTCACATGAGCTTCTACCAAGATATATATTAGTCAATAATTTCTTCAAGTAATGGGTATAGTGTGCTACTGTGGCTGATATGAACTAAACACTCGTGACAATGAAATCTAATGCCTTAATTGTAGAGCAGCTGAAAACCGCGGTGGTCGAGGCCAGACGTGTTTGTGATAACGCGCGAAAGGCAATCGTCGCTTTGCTGGCACGGCTTGACTAGGCGGGAAGACCAATCTCGTCGAAATAGCTTGTTATGTTTGCGGGTTAGCGACGCCGTATCTGAGGCGTGGGCAAAGCCTGAAGAAATAATTTTGAGCGTTTTTTAGAGATCACTTAACATGCAAACCACAGGTGACTTGATAATTCGTGGTCATCGGTTAGGAATATATTTTTAAGAATAACTTCCGACCAATCATTATGCAATTTACGCCCTTCAAGCTACGGGACCTAATACAGCTGATTAGTTGAGCATTAAAAGAGCTCCGAATTTCGGAGAGCGAGGATTTATCCCTCACCACACGTAAAGCCAGAAGAAAGCTAATATATTTCGGCAAAACAAACAGAGGTACACTTAGACTGCGCTACAACAAACTAAATATTAACAACAAGTGCTACGCAATCAATCAAGCAACCAAAGAAATTTATGAGCTTGATTTTTCCCGACTGTCTGCACCCCCTAACACGTAGCCAACTGCTCCTCAGTGACCGTTATGTATAGCTCAGAGTTCTAATCAGGATCTCTCGAGGGGAAGGCATGCGCATCGCGATCCTCGGATATTTCTCTTGTCTCCACCAACATAAAAGTGTACTAAAAAAATTGTGACGATGTGCGTTCAAGTGTAGATACCTCAGATGCTGATATCATTGTGTTAACCGAGACGTGGCTTTCGGGAAAATACAAAACAGCTAACTCTTCGATGGTAGCAAAACGTTCAATTTTTACAGAAATGATAGACAGGACAGATACGGCGGTGGAGTGTTGATTGCAATTGCTGATTATATTAAATATTTTTCTGGGGCCACTTTATGTGAATTCCAAATAACGTGGGTTTGCCTACTTGTTAATCATAAGAACACGATTATGGGAGTCTCTTATGGGCCATCCTCGTATTTGTTATCAATTCTTGAATCGCAACATTATCCACTAAACACCCTTGTGATGCGCTTTCCTGTTTGACCAATTTTTCTTCTCGGTGACTTCAATTCCTCTTCTACATCATGGTCAAGTGATATTTCTTGTGTGAATGCACGTTCTACGGAATGTATTTTGTTCAATAACCTATGGGAGCTTAGATTTTAGCCTTTCGCATTTGGTTCATCTCACCAGAGTTACCGAGTTGACAGCCAATGTATTAGACCTCATTTTGACTAATCATCCATAATATGCAAATGACATAACGTGTCTGCTACGAGTTAGTGATCATGAAGTGCGGTATTTTTTTTTTAAAAGCGTCGGTAACTAAACTCACTTTTGAGTCAAACAGATTCGTGATTACTGTAAGGCCAACTTCCAGCAAATTAATAGTAACCTAGCCATTTTCTTGTAGCAGTATTTGTCATGTGTTTCGATCCGTTCTGTCGAAGACAACAGTGTGTCATAAAGCCTACATTTATCTCTCTTATCAACAAGTATGTCCCCCTAAGAAAGAATTTTGAAACTACCCAATTACCATGCTTCACGAAATCCCTAAAAGGGCTATCAAACAAGAAAAAAAACGCGTATACCACGTTACGAAGTTCTCGACGTCTGAACCTCGCTGGTCTGGGTGTCAGTGTTCCGCAGAAATATACAAAAAAAAAAAAATCGAATAAAGATTCTCATTCAGCTTTTTTTTTTTTTAAATGCTTTCCTAAACATGTCAATAAATGACACAAACAAATTTTGGAACACTGTCAACAGAAAAAACAGTCTTTTAATTTCACTCAAAACTTCAAGTTTGGATAATATCTCTAGTGATGGCTGCGCTAGCATACAAAATATTTTGTTTATTGAATCCTTTTCCAATACTATCAACATCAGCTACCCATTCAAAAACAGTGCCGATTATTTACGAAAGCACCAAGTTATATTCCTCCCCTATTCTTGCCAAATTATTTGAACAGTCACTCCAAGACGGCGACATACCCTCCGACTTTAAAGTGGGGAAGGTAATCCCTATTCCAAAAGCTGTTGATAAACATCCGCTACCCAAGTATCGTCTCATTTTGCTACCAAGCACCCCATGTAAACTTCTCGAGCACATAATATTTCCTATCTTGTAAACTTCTTAGAAATGAATAATTTGTGACTCCAGTTTAGCACGGATTTCGTAAATCATTGTGGTGTGAAGTTCATCTTCTATCGTTCACACACACCAATAATTCTATCGTTGACCAATGCTTTTAGGTGAACTGCGTCGTCTTGGATTTCGCTAAGGCTTTTGATAAAGTGTGTCATAATCTGTTACTACTGAAACTTGCTAAACTTAGAATTGACCCCAACGTTATTGCATGAATTCAATCTTTTCTTACTAGTCGCTCACATTTCGTTACAGTCAATAATGAATACTGTCCACTTGCGTCAAAAAAACTTTGGTGTTCCGCAGGGGTTTGTTTTGGGCCCCTTACTATTCTTAATTTATATAAACGACCTATCAGTTAATATGCCTGCATCTAGCTGTCTCTTTGCTAACGATTGCGCAATAGACCGTTCAGTCCGTAGTAACCATGACATTCCCGCTCTTTAGTCTGATATTAACACATAAGAGTATCCCGCAAACCTAATGAAAGTCCTTTTTATTACCTTGGAAAAAGTTACATAATAGAAATACCTTGGTGTTCACTTAACTTTTAACCTTTTATGAAAACCCCGTATTGAGTATATTACTAATCGTGCTAGCATCATGCTGGGTTACCTAAAACGTAATTTTTCCATGGCGCTGGTCTCGCTTAAATTGGTTCTCTATAAAACATTGATAAAACCTAAGCTAGAGTATGCAGCCTCTATCTGGGATCCCGGTCACATTACATTCGTCAATGCTTTGGAAGCAATTTACAATAGATCAACCTATTTCATTCTATCGAAATATCACCATACCGTCAGTGCCTCGCCAATAAAAATAGTTTACCTTTACCATCTATTTTACTTCGCCGTACAATTTCACGCTTATGCCTTTTCTATTAAGTTCTTTTTTTCATAATCTCCTATTACGCGACAATTTCATAACTCCTCCAAATTACATATCGCCTCGTGTTGATCACCAGCACAAAGTTGGAGTCCCAAGCTCATTAACCTATACATTTCATTTATATGTACTACCACGCACAGCTGAAGAATGGAACCACCTCCCCTGATTGATTGTTGCCATATCTGACTAAAGTCTTTCGAAGTGCCATTGCAAACCATTTTTGCGCTGACTTTTGACTTGTTTGTTTGGCTCATTATAATCTGCTTACTGTATTACACATTTTTTTTTACATTTTCCTTTCTTTTTTATACGCTCTCCCCCTCTGTAATACCTTCGGGCCCTGAAGGTGCAATAGATAAGTAAATAGATTGAGAGACTAATTGTAAATGTTTGTTGAACTTTTGTTTTAAGACAGCTTTGTCAAAACCAGCGCGAAAAGACCAAGCAGTAGTCAAAAACGTAATTTGCTTATCTGATCTGAATTATGCCAATAACAAGTCGAAGTAAAAAGACAGGCTCAACAAAACTTCTATTCACCTAAAATAGTGTCGAGTGCGCCCCTAGAAACTCGAGGTTCGCGAAATAGCAATCAACATGTCAATTAAGCTCGTCAATCGTGCGTTTAGTAACTCCAAGTGAGTGAAATAGTCATAAAAATATCAGTTGTCCCAACATAATCTAATTGTATAAAGAATTACTCAAGTTTATCAAAACGTGTAAGTGAAGCACGAGCACTAATGACAAATATGTGCATGTATATATTGTAGATTAAATTGACTGACCACAAGATTAAATATGGTTTCGATAAGATTTAATTGGATGGCGCTTGAATTTAATTGATCGGAAAATGGGTTAGGTTGATCATCGTTTTGATTAAAATGAGCGGACGAAACTGGATTAGGGTCCTGAAGTATCTATTTAGTGCGAAAAAAGTCAGCGATCATTTCAATTTTTAGACCGCCAGTGAATCCTCATGATTTTTTTTTTAATTGGCTAACTGGATCTCAGATCCCGCAAAAACCATAAGAACGCAGGATGACATCTATTACCCCATTGAAGCCCCCTTACCGTTGTGTCATAAGGCAAATAAATTCAACGAACTTGTACTGGGAAGTCCGCTATATAACATTCATATTGAGAGGAAGAAATTATTTAAATTTTCTTTCGATAAAAACTAAGTAATGGTAATAAACAATTAAACAGGAAGTTATCCTTATTAATAAATAAAATAATTATTTATTTACTCTATCAATCACTCGAGATTTCACAATCCCAAGAAGCAATCGAGTGACTTTTCGCATATATTCTTGTTACTTAGCATTGTAAAGAAAATAATATGAAAACAAAATGTATCACCTATATTTCGTATCCGGTTAAACGCAGCCGACGCTACGAGCTAATGGGTCCGATCAAGCAGCGCCAAAAGCACAAGTCCCTACAGGTATTTTTTTCATGATTGATTTAGCGATGATAGAACACGCACAGAAACATGACAAACACCATGATCGTGCGCTTTTGACGCTGTCTGATCGGTCCCATGACCTCTTAGCTTTGGCTGCGTCTGGACTTGAGGTGAAACAAAGTATAACACTCTCTTATAAATCAAAAACACACCGAAAACGCTTAAGACTGCTTACGTGTAGGAATACAAAAGCATCATAGTCCGGCGGCGACATAACTCTCCCCCAGTGCGCAGGAGCGTTGCACCCACCGGCTAAACTTCTTCCGTGACGAAGTATCTGCGTCGCTGCGCTTTTCATTACTATATTTGCGAGGCGCTTTCGCTTTGACCTTCAGCAGCGGTGCTCCCGCGAGCTTCACGGCTTCCGTGACGAAGCATCTGCGTTGATGGGCTTTTCTTTGTGTTTTATTTCCGAGGCGCGGCCGCTTTGGCCTTGAGTAGCGCGTGCTTTGTGACGTATTTTTATGGCCATCTTTCGGGGACAACACCGACGCCGTTCAGTAGTGGGACATGCAAGGCTTTCGCCTTAAAAATGCAAAACGCGGACCGATAGACTGTTATAGGCAGAGGTAAAATAAAACACAACGAAAGTAGGTTAAATAAACAGGCCAGCTGCTTAACGTTACACATGATTCTAACAGGACACGACACACGACAATGGGATCAGGGACAGAAACATGTCTCGCCGTTGAGACGTTGAGACCTATGTGTTTCTTCCCCTCCTGTCGTCCGTTGCCTCCAGTTAGAATTATGTGTGACAATAAAATAACTTTACTGTCTTATCAATTCATAAAAAAGAACACAGGGAAAAAGAGTAAAAGAAGAAAGCTTCAGGTGTCCTTGGCCCTTTACAATACACACACACAGAAGTTCGAGAGGAAAAACACACACACACAATAAAAAGCTTTTCGTTTGACATATTGTACAAATCGATAAAAGCTAAATCAAAATACAAAAATACAACTAAAAACAAAACTTGTGGTTTGACACACTATGATACTTTTATGCTGAATTAAATGGTTTGTTGTGGCAACTCATGTAATGCTGTTTCATTTATCGCTTTTTGTGACCCGCTAGACATTGAAACCAGCTCACAGAGCAAAACCTTTTTAAAACATGGCATGCTTTCTTCCTTATATAAGCAGGGATATGAGGTTTCTGATAAATTCTCGCTCTATTGATAAACGCCGCCCGATCTGCATAAGTTTCACTCGTCTCCCATGCAGGGACAGACACACTGCAACGAAAAGACAGTGAATCGGCTCACTGCACTTCGCCGTTGCCCGACCTCGAAAGCCGGCACTCTGGGCCCACCGACCCTGGTTGTCGCCAGTCCTTCAGAGTTCACAGTCGGAGTCCGTGTCCAGGCCTGTGGGTCGTCCTTCTCACGCCAGCGCTGCCCAGGCTAGCTGTCCCGGGCTATCATAGCCCGAGTCTCGCGTCGGAACTACTCCGGGATCGTCATGGCTCAGGCCGGCATGGCCAATGCTCACCGTTCCCAACGGTCCTGGTCGGAACCTCGCTCGTGGACCGCTCCGGGTGTCATTATGGGCCAGGCCAGCCAGACCGGCTCCCTCGTACCTGAACGGCTCCAGCATCGCGCAGCACGCTCTGTCTGTCACCAGCTCGTTTCTTCTCGGCCGACCGCCTCTCACGTGCCCTCCGAACCGTCCTCTTTCACCCTCGTCTTCCACACCCTCCCCCCTCAAGGCCCGGACTTCGGAGGACTTCAGTACTCGGGATTTCATGGGCCTCAGGGAGGAGTTTTTCCACGTGGATGGACTCGGAGAACAGGTGAAAGCTCCGGTCGGGGCCGTGTGAGATGTCGGAGAGGCGGCTGCTGTTGGTATTGCCGAAGTGGCCATGAAGCAGCACCCGAAAGCGGTGTAGGTAATGGTCGGTCCCTTGGCGTCGGTCTTTCTTGATGCCCGCCTCAGCTGACTCTACTAGAGAAGCCGGCAGACAATGTCCATCTCTCCGTTGCTCGCTATCCCACTCACCATTATGCAGCAGAGGCCTGCTCTTAGCTGGTCCCCCTGACGCAGACGGACCTGCCCTGTTCAGCTTGGAGGTCGCCGCGGGCGCATAACTGCCCGCTTGAACCGTTCGTCAGGCCGAACAAGTGTCAGCCACCCTGAGCACTTGGAAAACCGGATGGGCTTATATTTCTTCCCGGTGGACTTCCTGGGTGACGCCGTCTATAGCAGTCTTGCCGAGAAGTCAATCTGCGCGGAACAAAATGTTGAAACAACATACAACGAACAAATACAATGCCGCGGATCGTGCAGCGGTCATAACCTCCACAGCAAAATTTGTTGCCGAGTGGTTCGTGTACCGTGCGGCTAACTCAGCGAGTCCGCATTACGGAGCTTGCTCTTGGGTCGCAAGAACAGGGATTTCCCGTGTCCTACCGCAATCTCATGTTAATCATCTTCCCCATAGCGACGGTAGTATCCCTTCATGTCAGCGATGTGAACTGGGCCAGACTCCTCGTTTGTATCTCGCCGAGTAAGCCTAGGAGTGATACAGGACTCTCGCGTCTTTACCTCGAGGGCCCCTCTCACCTCGGAGCAAGCGATGCGGCAAAAGCACTAGCTACGTTGCTCAAAGCGTGATTTTCCTTCAGGACAGGTAGCGATGGTGTGAACCTAGTCCATCTGTTGCGCAAGCAAAGGGATCTAAAGCCCGCGACAGGATAGCCACACCATACCCGCGTTCCGCAACAGCCGCGTACACCGTGTGCGAATCGGTGTAAGCGTCAGCGATTCGTCCTGTCCACTACATAAGGGCTCTAAGGACTCATCGGTCCTCAGAAGGGGCGGCCGCTCAGCGAGCAAGCCCGCTTGAACAGTTCGCGCCTGAAGGCAAGCTAGACAGCTACGAGCCCTCCTACATGTCTATCATATCATCCCGGCCAGGTCGTGACGAGACATAACTTATGAAATGTTTTGCTGTTGCTGCCACGAAAGGCCAGGATGAAGTCGAAACAGCATCTTAGAAATCGCCTCCGCAGCTTTCTAGGGACCAAAACCATGAAGGGAGAGTCGTCCCTCCGCCTTCATCGTTCATTGGAATGACGCGAAGCAACGAGCCGTCTTGGCCCATTGATTCGCCTGCCAGCGTTCCTGGTGTCAACTACTATTCCGCCATTTTTCCGACACCCGCTAACAAACTCGTCCGCCAGCGTTCCCGGTGTCAACTGCTGTTCGCGCAATTTTTCCGACACCCGCTGACAATCTCGTCCGACAGCGTTCCCGGTGTCCAGTGCTATTCCCGCAACTTTCCCCACCCCCGCTAACAAACTTGTCCGCCAGCGTTTCCGGTGTCAACTGCTATTCACGCAATGTTTCCGACACCCGCTGACTGAAAACCATCTGCAGCCTGGGCCTCGACAAGCGTTTACTTGCACACCGCATCACCCAAAGCCTAAATCCTAAATCTGTCTTCTCGTCTTAAATTCTTAATTTTAAATCCCAATCAAAAACAAGTCCTTAATCTGCAACGAGTCCTGGCTGTTTCTCTTCCTTCCAGTCGTTATCCAGCCTTCCAGGGAACACTCTCCCTCCGAAGACGACTTACATACATCTTAACTGCGCTCCTCGTGTTCCCCCTGGTAGCGTCACCTTCTGCCAACCACTCTTTTTAGGTAGCCTAGAAAGCGCATTCGCAACCTCGTCTTTTGAGTTCTTTCGGTACTCGACATCAGGAGACAGCTGCTGAGCTCTGCTGTGAGACAAGTCACCGAAATTCCAACAGACTTTATTTCGATGGTCATCGTTAGCGTTAGTGAGCAACCCGCTCAACGCATCCGAGAGACTCCCTGGGGACGACAAGAAGCAAAGGCATACCGACCGGGCCCCACGTTGGATGCGCCATTTGTGGTATATTCTGGCTCTATTAATAATCGCCGAAAAATCGGTAGGCTCTTCGCTCATCTCCGAGGGGGAGACACACTGCAACGAGAAGACAGCGAATGGGCTTACTGTACTTTTGGCGTTCTGTCCAACGAGTGAATATAGAATAAATAAAATCAAACAAAAATGTCATCGTCTAAAAACAAGGCATTATACGTTTGTTGCAACCGTGTCATCAGACAGATTGATCGCATGTTAGGATAAAAAGTGTCAGGGCAGCTGGATGACCGTCCGAAGGGCACACTGAATCTCAAGGCCATCAACAACTCTAAACAGCCAATAGCACCATGCACAACCTGATGTAAAAAGTGCATATCTCTAGCGATTTGTCTTTCATGCAGAGGCAAACGATTGAGGTTAACCAAAAAAAAGTTGGAGCGGTAAAAGCGACCACGGCGAAAATGTGTATCATATAAAATTCGGATAAATCTACGCTGAACATTTCAATTAAATTTCTTTGTGACATCGTAATAAAGTTCCATATTACGGACGTAAACTCAAGACGGGATCTAGCAAGTGCACAGTACAAGGTTAACAGACACTCAGAAAAACGAAGCTTTCTTGTCAACCTTGAAATGACGCCAAGGCAGCGGAGACCACGACTAACAATACGAGAAACGTGTAAAAAAAGTATAATCTCGAGTCTACAATCACACCAAGGTCACACGCATGCGACTCTCGCTGCACTTCTGCTTCAAAAAGGGGGTAGTTTTACATTGTCCTCTCTTCCTTCCTAGTGAGGGACATAACTACTGACTTTTTGGTGCTCAGTAGAAGTCTATTTGTCATTTTGAAAACCTAATAGCGGTTCAGGACAGGGACGAGAGTAGGAACGAGACAACACAATGCGCCAATTTCAACTGGTTTAGATCTTCAATTTAGAACACAAATTCCAGTACCAACTCGCCCACGAATCTGCATTACTCTATTTGTCAAGTGCCATTTTTGAGGATAGCGGATATCATATCGGATATGTACGCACTCACGGATATTTTAAACCTTGAGGAACATTTATAAGTCGTCAGCAAACATGGGCATCTTTGAGTTTTTGATACAGGACGTTAAATCGTTAATAAACACTAAAAACAGAAGTGGTCTCAGGTTAGAACCCTGCTCAAGTCCAGATAACGATGCATATAATTCAGACAAACAATAAAAAAAAATCTAACCCACATTTGACGACTTTCAAGGTAACTTTCAAACCAAGCACAATACACTGGACATAGTTTGTATTCTTTTAGTTTCAGCAAAAGTATTTGGTGGAAAACCTCGTCAAAGGCCTTAGTCATGTGAAATTAAATTGTGTTCGCCGGACCGCTGTTATATACGGTAGGTCCACTTTGAACGAGGAAAGCACTTAAGTTTGTTCCAACAGATCTGCCTTTCAGGAATCCGTGCTGTAATGGTGTAACTTTCTGTTTAAAAAAGAGTACAAGCGCTTACAGACCACCATTTCAAAAACCTTCGAAAAGATAGAAAGAAGAGACACAGGACGAAAGTTATTAACATCGCAATGATTTCCAGACTTTAAGACTGGTATTACAAGTGACATTCTCTAAGAGGAATGATAAAACCCACTTTAGAGACAAGTCAAATATCCATGTAAGAATAGGCACGAATAATTCACTACATCCTTTGATAATAAAGTTCGGAATGCCATCCCAGCCAACAGATAGTTTCGCCCTAAGCTTCCGAAAGGAACACGCGACATCATTCTCTGCAATATCGTGGTATGCCAAGCAGTCAGCGAAATCGCCGATAGCGATAGCCGCAGGTGCATCAGAAGGTTGCGAAAAACAGGCGCTAAAATGTTGAGCAAAAGCGTCATACACATGTGCGTACCAACCGGGGGGGGGCAAGGGGGGCGCTTTCCCCCCAGCTCTCGGAGTGGGGGAGGCAAGTCATGTGTTTGCCCCTCCCCCCCCCCCCCCCCTGAAACATCCAGCACCGGGCATGGCCGGCGGCGCCCGAGGGATACCACGGGCACCCACCCCCCGGCCCTGGGGGGGGGGGGGGGGGGGGGGAGGGAGGTCTAGTTCGAGATACCAAGGGCACCGCCCGGGGGGGGGGGGGGGGTCTAGTTGGCCCCCCTACTAGAAAACAAGTTGGTACGCTACTGGTCATACACTTCCTTTGGTTTGAGACATTTCTTATCTCCTGCCTTGAGCACGACAGTGTTGACATCATTTTTGGTTTGCGAACGCGCATACGGTCAGAAGCAACTAGCATCTTTCATAAATTTGTCTTCCAGCCGGCTGTGATAACGCTTCTCATCTCGAGAAGCAAGCCTTGTGACATTTTTTCTACAAATCGAAAGTCTTTGATACCAATATTAACTTTTGAAACTTTTGTATAATCTGTGGTGCCTCTGTTTTTTTATGCGTATAATGCTTATTTGATAAACTCTAATATGTTGAAGAATAAAAAGCACAGTAGCTCATTACTCGTGCAAAATATTTAAACAATTATTAAATTCGGGGAGGCAACCGGATGACTGGAACGTAAAAAAGAAATACTGTCCAGTCACAAAACGGGGGACCGGAACCAAATAGCCAACTATCTACCCATATCAACCACCAGTGTTCCTTGCAAGCTTCTCGAGCACATGAAATATTGAAACGTAATTAACTACTTGGAATCTAATAATCTGTTAGATCTAATAATCTGTTCGAACCAGCATGTGTTCCGCAAAATGTGTTCCTGTGAAACCCAGCTGTTACACTTTACATGTGACCTCTTTTCTAACCTAGATAACAAATTCCGAACTGACGCCATATTTATCGATTTCTTAAACTCAATTCATAGTGTACCTCATAAATGCCCCATTAAGAAGTTATATTTTCTTAAACTTCTCCAAACGTAATAAACGGAATCAGAGAGTTCCTAGCAAATCAAACGCATTATACAGTCATCAATACCAAAATGTCACCTAGGTCCCCTGTCGCCTCAGGCGTCCCACAGGGAACCGAACTAGGCCCATTATTATTATTGCCATAGGTAAATGATTTAACAATGCTTCTATCATCCCCCTTGCGGCTCTCCGCAGACAACTGCGACATTTACACACACTTAAAGCAAGGGTATCGATAGTCCTCCCTAAAGGGAGGAACGGTCCCTGAAGTAGGGAGCAAAATTCCTCCGTCGCCTGCATCTTATTATGGCGGCCCCGAAGCGAGCAAGTCGAGCTCAATAAGGCTGAACGAGGGCGCTCTTGTACGGGACGAAATGAGCAGCAAATAAAAGCGTAACGCGAGCCTTCCGCGAAGTCTGTTTATTTCTGAAGCCAGATTTCCCCCGCAGTTAAAGAAACTTGGGTTTCAAAAGCAGTAACTCAGTCTTCTCGTAGTCAGCACTGCGATGTTAAACGGAGACAACCGATACCCAGTTACTTGGCGCACTTTACGTCTTACTTTTGCTATTCCTCGAGTCACAATTCCTTTGTCAACTGCACATCACGGAGGAAGGGCAAATTAATCTGTGAAACAAAAGGCCGCTCTCAAAAGAACACACTCGAAGCCGCTGTTTATCGTGTAGCTGGAAGAAGGTTGAATGGGTTAAATCGCTTGCCACCAGATGGCAGGGTCAAGCAGATTAATTGCAAGTAGCTAGGATAGGTGGCGCTAGGTAGTCCCCAATTCATGTTCTGCAAGAAACATTTTCTTTTTGTCACGCCAACAGTGCGCATCGGGAACCCTTATTAAACACACATGTAGACACATTACGCATACTACTAGCATCACCATATACACTAAGCACACACACATAAAAGGCACATAGAAACATCAATACAACAGCACATTAACCCGATCACTGCTGCCACGTTCAGCGATTCCGTCTTTTTTACTGGTCATTTTCAACGTACGGAATTTCTCGATGACTGGCGAAGCAATAAAAAAAATATTCCCAAAATGCTCTTTTCCTTCCAGCAATGTCATACCTCTGAAAGTGTTTTTAATGGGCCAGGGGATGAATCTGTTAATAAAAAGAAAACGCTCGACCATGCCGTAATTATTTGAAACCCAATAAATCAAGCCGCTCCAATGCAGTTCCAAGCCATGTTTGCTTCCCCATACGGCACGTCGTAGCCAGTATTTGTATTGTAGTGTTTGTTTTTCTATTTGTGCTGTTCACGCGCAGCTGCAATTGTCGTCTTGAATTGATCTCTGTAGAGCGGATACTCGCTCAGCTGGAAGTGATGCTTCAAGGGCTGAGAAATCACTTTTCGATCAACTTGAATGCAGTCAAAGCCACGACTCGTGGCAGGTGTTAAGTCTACGGAGCTTCGTAGTGGCGAGCTCGAAAACCTCTAGCGCTCAACCCAACGAGCCACTTGGAGGGCAGTTTCTCCAGTAACCGTAGTACATTTAAGCAGCAAAATAAAGGATAGCTTTTTTATTATTTTACCGACCATACTTCCTTAATGCTAAAATTCCAGTCTTTAAATATACGTACATTCCGTCATATTTTCGTACTCTTAAGTTCTCTCCCCAGAGCTCAATCGCTCTCGGGAAGGACACAACCAAAAGTCACATTGGCCAATATACGATAGGAAATTACGGATCAGACCAGCGTTCCAACATTACCATCCGGACGTCGATCGATTGCATCTAATTCCTCAAGGTGTCTTAAACTCTTTAATGTAAAGTGGAATGTCACCCTGCGACACCCCGCCCCCTCCTATCACGGCCCGACCAGTGGCATCAATGCCCGACAGTTTACGTCAGCTCATCTTGTTGTTATACCACTGATACGCGAACACACGGTCACATCGACGATAATTGCAGTCTTCTGTTCACAACGCACAACACTGCCATCACGATGTTGCTGCTGTGTTACTGACACGCAGAAATACAGAACCACGTTGATTGCCGGTTCGCACTCGGCATGGGAAAACAGAACCGTACTCAGCACAGAAGGCACCCAGGCACCCGGCAGCATAACCTGCCTGTCTTGGACGCAGTTTCTGCGATTTCGATAATGTCTAAAATGTCGACACAGTTCCCGTGGGTCCCACACTCCAGAGACGGCCATCTTACCCAGTGTAGGTAGCGCTGCTGGCACTGTTCCGGAATTTCGCTGTTTCTAGCGGCTTTGTTTCTTAGTTTGATAAAATTAGTGGTAAAAACCTCAATGCAGCCGAAATGTTCTGCTTATCTGGACTGGGAGGCAGAATTACAGGTGGCTTCGCTGCCGCTGAAGCTCAATCAACTCAACAACATTTACTAAACAACGTGCGCGACGTGGTCGAAAAACGAAACCAAACGAAGATGAGTCGGGAAGGCGAAAGATTTTTCCCGTCTGCGTGGAGAACGAGAAAAACGTCTCGTTCCTCCCGTCTTCTCGTGTCTGCTGGGGGGCGCATCAGAAGAAGGGAGGAAAATGCGCCATTGCTTCCGTTTTCCTCCATTTTTTCTTAGAGTGCAGAGTCACTAAAACACCAGATGACCGTAGAACACTTTAAAATTACCTCAGTATAATTGTACAGGGGTGTAACAATTGGTACGTGACCATAAACATGGAAATGCGCAAGTTTCTAACTTTCACTTGTCGAAACACTTGGTCTAGTTTTTCTTACCAACTAAGTATCAGTAAGATTGGTCGATGCTCATTATATGAGTACCTAGTACTGCACATCATATAAGTACCTAGCATGAAGGAACCACGTTAAAAAAAGTTGTCCCAAAAGCTTACCGCGCACTTGGATACTTAAAACGTAACCTCAAACTCTGGTCGCTCTAAATCAAAACGGTAGCCTACAAAACCCTAATTCGGTCCCAACTAGAATACGCATCATCGATTTGTTCACCATTTCAACATTATCTCTCTAACGAACTAGTAAAAATTCGAAACAGGGCACTAACGTGCATTTATTCCGACGGTTCTTTCTATACATGCAGTATCAATTCATTTGGTAATCCCGCTGATCTCCAAACACTCTCATTTTCTCGAAGAATATATATGACTTGCCCTTCTTAATAAAACATATCATCACAATCCGCAGATAAAAATAGCTTTTCTCAGCGAACCATATCTAATTTCCGCTAAGGTTGGCAACGTTTTTTGATTCAATTTCGTTCACACCTCATCCTTGTTTTTCGCAAATTTCATGCGACCTCTTGCTATTGATGATTAGAATTCATTACCCAATGACTTTGTACTAGAAATTGACACCTCTAAGTTTTGTAAATCTCTCAATGTTTTTGTTTGATCAAATGAACGCGTTACCAATTTCTATAGGGATTTGTTAACTTATCTCCATTTAAAAAGTGTACGATGCTTCTTTTTTTCTTTTTCTTCCTTTTTTTTAATTTCACTTTCGTGTTTAAATAACTGTCTTCTTACCCTACCCTGTGTAATGCGCGGACGTGGATCCTCAAGACAAACAAATGAAATGAAATGAAATTAGTGAAATGCGGTGGCCCGATCGCTCGTCTAGAGTAAGTCAAACTGGTAAATTTCAAGGCCGATATAAATCATATTGACTTATTTTTTTCTTGACCATTGCACTGTACTTATTGTAATACACAAACGTGCAAGTGACGCATTGCGACATTGTGGTAAACGACAAGCGTCGCTTTTGGATGCCAATCCCTGCCGTACGAGTTTGGAAATTCATAAGATAGCCAAATGGTATCAGGGCTCCCGTCCCAACAAAAACAAACGGAGGGGCGGTGCGGTGTGCGGTTTCTCGCTGGGTTTTTTAGTGGTTGATTGCGGGTTGAAACGAAGTATCGTGTTTTTATGTGATCAAATTTTCTTTTTTTTTAATTTTTGTTGTTTTGCTTTTTGGGAGGCTGGTCAGCAGGCGCACTCGCGTACCGGTTTTCGCTATTCTGCTTCGGCTCGCACGCCTCCCAGAGATAGCTTGTACTGGTGGTAATGAAGATTAATAAGTCGAAAGGAAACCGCGCAAAACATGCAGAAAATAAACAACTCAAAACGCAGGCTTGCACCACTGATTGATTCCCTCAGCATAGCCAAATAACACTTCAATGAGACCCCGTTTTCGGTGCCGAAACACTGCTGACCCGTTTAGTTCCATCTTTTATTAGCATAATGAGTGACATACTGTTTGTTTCACCATAAACGCGAGCGTAGCCGAAACTACGAAAACGATCGAGCCCCTTACTGTGCACGCCGTAGAGGTGCGTTCGTGTAGTGACATCGTTATTGAAACTAAAAGCTTTAGCTTCGCTGAAGTTTATGAAACGGTCTAAAAAGGTTAGAAAACCTGAATCGTATGCCGTGATTGCAAAAGCGGAAGCCAAGCCCGCGTTTAACGAGATGGATGGATGATTCATTACGTCCGAGTGATTCGTCCCTACTAAGGTACTTGTATTCGTGATCGTATGTAATTGGGTGATAAGGTCTTCACCAGATGGTGCGGTTCACGCGTGCAGTTGAAAGAGTTGTCGAGGAATTTGAAAACAGCACCACGAGGAATGGTGCTGCTGACTACGTGGGATACGTAGAAGAACTGAAGCAACTCACCCAGCAACACTCTACGAAGGCTCGAAATGGGCGAAGGCGGAAAAGCTCTGGTTGGACGCGGAGGTTCAAGCCGCCATCCGAGTACGGCAAAAAACTGAACAGAGAACACCGCATGGCCCTTCATATGGGGACCAGCGCCGAAGTAAAGACAAAATGGCAGATGTTCCTGTCGCAAAAGGAAGCCGCAAAGCAACTCGTCCAGGAGAAAATGTCGCAGGCTGATTTGCACACAACAAGAGACAATAGCTCAAGCGGGAGAGATTCGCCTAGAAAGTTCTGGATATACCTTGGAACACTGGATGAGAAGATCAGAGGCCGACTATACTTGACGAGAACACAAGGCTGACCGCAGATAACCTTGGACATAGCCTGGCAGACCACCTAGTGAAGACATCTTTGCCCCCGGGAACAGCGCCACCTCAGGACATCTTTCCAAATCGAAATCCGGATGGTACTCTGTTTGATGTCAAGAGTGGAGGAATCGGCAAGGTGTCAATTATACGCGCTTTGGCTCATCTAAACAGCAACACCGCCCAGGACTGGTTGAGATTCCGGCAAGCGTCTTCAAAGCACTAGGGAAAGGTTCTAGGTATCAGCTGGCAGAAATTTAAAAAAAAAACCAAAACGAAAAAAAATTGCACCTGGAAAAGAAGACGTTCCTGGAGACTGAAGGAGAGACAAAATTGTTCTCGTTCCTAAGGAAGGTTGTGATCAGCGTTACCTCTGCAACCACAGACCACTCACTGTAACCAGCACGATACATAGGACTTTTGTGCATGTTCTTAAGGAGCACATGACTGCATGGGCAGAGGAGGAAGGCTTGTTTAAGAAACTTCAAGGAGGTTTTCGACGAAGTTGCTGGTTTACATATACTCTATTTATGCTTGAGGTGGCCTGCAAGGAGCAGAGGGCCCTAATATGTGGTTTTTCGGACATCGCCAAGGCCTACGATAGTGTGCCACATGCCCAGAAGATATGTCGACTACAACATCTTGACATGCGACCAGAGTGGGTCACCGTCATTCACCACTTACACCTTGGAAACAGGGTTAGGACAAAGTTGGGTGGCTAACTCTGGGGAAGTACTTGTAACAAGAGGCTTGCTCCAGGGGTGCCAGCCCTCCTCACTATTGGACATGCTTTACGGAGCCGGAATCGAGACGCAACTGATTCGATCTGAGCTGGGCTTCTCGTTGGCAAACTTATAGTTCGTTTCGCCTTATGTGAGAGCGAAGCTAACGCTACAAGCGCAAGCATGCTGCTTGTAACAGCGCTTGTAGTGCACGAGCGCACGTGCGAAGTAGGAACGCTCAGAGCGTTGGGCTCGCGCTTCTAGCTTTGACTGCGCTCGTACATAACGTGAAACGAAGTATAGAAGATGGTCTGACCGTCGAATGGGTTCTACCCGGACTTACCTACGCAGACAGTGTAGTACTGATTGCGGCATCAGTCTGTGACATGCAGAAACTCCTAGATATCTGCACTGAGGTAGAAACAGGACTTGGATTGAAATTCAACGCCCACAAGTCAGCAGCGGTGCTGTTTCCAGGTCCACAAGACTGCACAATCCGCAGTCTTCGACTCGAGGGGGACTGTGTACCCGTAGTGACTCGTACAGGTACATGGGCATTGCACTCACAAATACAGAGGACTACTTGGAAGAGAACCACGCCCATCTCCGATAAAACAGCCATCAAAGGAACCGGCATTCTTGGCAGACGGAATCTCTGGAGCTGTAATAGATTCGTTGTGACCCGGAAGCTGTGGAAGACGGTGGTTGTACCAGGACTGACTTTTGCTAACGCTGTGGTGTGTGTCCTTGGAGATATCTGAGCTCACATAGAACGTAGGCTGAGGGAGGTCGGGCGCCAAGCGCTAAGCTGTTATGGTACAGTAGCATATGAGGCTGTCGAGGGTGATTCGAATGGTCCTGTTATGAAGCCCGTGAAGCTACCAGAAAAATCGCTTACCACGGACGTCTCCGACATATGGACACCTGCCGGTAGGCCAAAAGGCACACCCGCTGGCAGAAACGCCTATACCAGCTCGAAAGGAAGTACGGCTTTTTGCAGACCCTATCCAAGCGTCGTCGGCCACGGAATGGGAGAGGGAGGTTTGGAAAAAGATTCGCGACCAGGAAACACAACACTGGTTCAAAGATGCCAAGTCAAAGACTACGCTCGATGTGTACGTTGCACACAAGAGGACCTTCGGCTCGGAGTCTACGCTATACGATAATAGCCTGAATAGTTGTCTGCTATTTGAGGCACGAGCCGGGGCACTAAGGACGCTGTCTTACAGACGACACTTCGATTCCACCGTGACCACGGGCGTGTGCCTGGTGTGTGGGGCCCATGACGAAACAGTAGCACACATTCTACTGGAATGTGCAGAACTCCGGTGATCCCGGTTACGAGACAACGACCGAGACCCTCAAACCCTCTGGAGCCTGCCGAAGCGTTGGGCTTCACTGTTTCTAGAAATGGACACCAATCCATTGAGGTTAGGCCAGCCGCATCAGCGGACAGGCCTGCCTCGAACCAGACTACGGCTTCCAGTGGCTCGCATAGGCCTTCTGTCGAGTGAACAAAGAGACGATTAGAGCACTGGAGGGAAAATATCTACCTTAGGGGGAAAAACACGCAAATGCCCCCAGACTTGGGCATGAATATTGTTCGAGCCCACTCGATCTAAAGGGAACAGCCGCATCATCATCATCATCACCGTGTAGCAACTTCCGGTCGACTCGTACGACGTCGTGCGAATAGCATCACGTGTGTAATTTAGGCAATTGTCCGCTCCTTTCAATACCAGTTTCTTGAGTCAACAGGAAATGCAATGGCTATGAGGATAATACAGAGGTCATCTGCTAGAAAGAGGTCGTTGCGGAATATTGAGTGATTAGCTTCCAATGAAGCTTTCCTACGCTTTCACCGGAGTCGCTCGGCACGATTCCGGCGATCCTGTCGAGTGGCTAGCTTCGACGAACGCGATATTGTAACCATCTGTTTTCTTTTTTTTTCGCTAACATGACATTTGGTAGAAAATAAATGCTGCATTGCACTCGTTATCCCAATCTTCTGCTTGTCCTTCAACTACTATCCACTGTCCCAAGCCCAAATCGCTGCTTTGAAGCTTGACCACACGACACGGTCGGACCCGACGACGAACCACACCGACCGTTCGCATGGGTGGTACACGGGGACGCGCAAGCACAAAGTGGAGCAGTTCGCCGGGGCACGCTGACCTGCGCTTGACTGTAAGCACGGTGGTTCCGGCTCTTCTCGGCGCGGCATCTCGCGGAGTTACGTCTGACGAACATCGTTTTGCGCCGGGGTGCGTTGCATTCGTCGACTCTGCAGTGTTAAAAACCTTTAAAAAATCGAATTGTTAAATAAGGCTAGGCACACCCCAACTCTAAGAAAGACTATCGTAATAGAAGTTGTTTTATGACAAAGGGGGCTACACCTCCCTTTCGCCTCCTGCAACCAAATACAGCGGCGCAGCAAAAATGAAGCACAACTGGAGGCAACACTCTCACAAAACGAGTGTGCTCAAGTCCCTAAAACCCAGCCCAGCTTTCCAAATTGCCAATTTGCAAGGACAATTTGATTTCTCTCAGCTACGACGATGTTCTCTTCCGACTTCAGATGGCTTCAAGGAACATCATGATGGAATCTGTCCCTCCCTTCAATTTCTATTTCCCGCGTAAAAAAAGAAAAAAAAAAAACAATATCAAGACGACAAAAAAAAAAAAGAAGGAATTTCAGCGTTCCTTTAAGAAACCAATTTGCATGTAAATTATGAAACGTGGCAACGCTTCTCACCACGACCTCTCTTCCCACTCCCTTGTTTTCGAAAAGACCCCGAGGCTCTGCGGTGCCGTCTAGGCGCCTAGAAACTGCCGAAACTCAATTCCCTCTTTGACGGCGACGACTGCCCAGTAGTAGAAAAGAAAAAAGGAGGGTTCCCTGGCCATCCCTGTCCCACCTAAACAGCGGTCCCGGTCGTCGAGAAAAAAGGAGACACTTGTCGGCGGAACGATGTCTCGTTTACAGCCTCCCGCCCGCAGCGTAACACAGACCCTTGAAGTGGACGTCTCTAATATCGGCGGCAGGTCGAGCAGGTCCCTGAGCAAGGACGGAACCAATTACTGACTCTTTGCCACGAGGCACATAAAGAAAAACGCGTAAAATGTGGTAATATAATAGCACTGCGGAAGCACCAGGCTCTTCTTCAGTTACAGTATTTTTATAAAGCGAGAAATATAAGTAGTGATTGGAAACAAACGCTTTATCGTTTAACAGCTAGTGCCGACTCTTTTGAAGTTATCTGTATAAAGAGGAGTACGCAAAGTATATGTGCTTTTAGGAAACCCATGAAGAACTCAAATTGTTTTAACGCCCATTCATGAGTTCATCGGGCATGTGCCGTCTTTGGAACCGCTAAATATAAAATAGTAATCTGAACTAAGATTTGGGAGGGACGCGCGTACTTGGAGAGCCTCACAAGCTACAAGAATGATTTCGAAGTACGGGGTATAAAGATTTATGTGGTATTTTAGTTCACAAATAACATAATCTGGGTAAGGAAGAAAACACGGCTAGCATTCCCGATTCCAAAATAAAGTGCGCGAAGGGTACAGTGATGAATTTCATATTTCATGAGCTCAAGAAAGTAATGCCAATGTATAGTGGAAATAATACGAATATCAACACACTGCCTACTGAGTTTTCCATGAAACGTTGTTTTGGTTGACAGGTTGTTCTTATTTATATGTTTTATCGTGTCCGACAGAATAAGAATAGTAAGATGGCGTTTTCATGTGTCTACAGCATTACCGAAAGAAAGATGGTCTATTCTTTTGTGTAAGTGTCAAGCAATGTCATTAGAGGAAACACTTTCTTGGGCACCAACATCTTCTTTAAAGGAGGTACTACAAACGCAAGACGGAATGCAACATGAACTTTTCATTCTTCTAAATTACGCCGGAGGCACATTAAACTAATCGTTTTGCTGAATGTTTTCTTCGGATGCCGTAAAGAGTTTCTTACACGCGACGTTCTTCCGGAGATTTCACGACCGTAAAATTGCTCTTAAAAAAAAAAAAAAAAAAATGTGCACCAAAAGGCCGTTGACCCCGTTCACTTTTTTCAAAGTTTGCTTTCAGCGTTTCAGTTTATTTTTATGTCTAACCCCTTCTCTAGATTATCTCCGGCGTGGCAGTTGGTGACCCTCCGTGCTCCTCTTTCGAACAGGGACCCCACCGAAAAGACCGTGTCCTACCAGGGCCGGCGGGGTCTACTTCCGAGGCGGCTCCCTCGTAGCGTGCTGCAATCGTTCTTCATCATTTCCGTCTCCGCGAGCACTGGACGAAGTCTCGGTCTCGAAACCGGCGCCGCCGGGGCTCCTTTCAAGGGAGACGCAGAGACGAAGACGCCTTGCAGGACGCCCGCAGAGACGGTATGGCGGTGCCGAGATAGAGGAGCACGAATCAAAACTAGTTGTGCTCGCTGGCTTGGAAACACTCTAGGGGAGGTCGAGAAAATTGCGCGACTCGTGACAGAGACGAGCGGGATGGGGATGTCTGTTCTTTTTGTCACTTCCTCGTGTTCTCAGTCCCCATCTCGGCTTCCGCATGCACGGGCCCGTCGTCGTCTTAGCGCCCAAACGCCTCCTCTTAGTTTCTTCAGTTTCGGCGTCGTGCGGAAGAAGTTGATTTCGCGGCGCCAGCGCGCTGCCCGCAAATGAAAAACAACAATAACAATAGGGGCAAATATGCAGGCACTGTGCCCAAAATGACTTCTGCCGCTTTCCGTGCACGTACGTAAGTTGGCACGTATTACGGTAAACATAAATCAATTGAGGTTCTTAATTTAAATAATCTTGTCTTTGGGACACTCACAAAACGACAGAATATGTGGCCAATGGCGGTCAAGGAAAATGAAAAACATGTACTTGAGGACAAGATGCAGCGTATTTTATTGCAGAATATGTTTGAAAATTTTGTTGCTGCTTAGTACTGCTTACTATAGATTTTGCACTGAAAGCCAACCTTTTTGTAGTTACATCTCGTACACTTTTGTTACCACGGTGGCTATTTTATATAAAGTCGCAGTGTCTATTGATACGTTTGCCAAACTCTTCAAAAAATCACACTGTGAAGAATGGCAGTTCTTGAACATGGTGGGGTGCAAAAATAATTTCAGCAAGGGTTTAACATATCAAAAGACGGTTCTGAGTCTCCTACATTAAGATTGTGTTCAGTGACTAGCCACCGAGCAGCAACGGTGATCCCACTCTTATTTAAAATTTCTTTACCCCTCCGTTGCGCGGCACCTTATTACATTTGTGCAAGAGCCAGGATGTCATTTTACGAATAGACGGAATGATTGAGCCACCTTCAACGAAGTCTTCTTTAAAGAAACAAAGTTTCGTCCTCTCTCTAAAGCAGTGCTGACATGTTCCGCAAAAAAAGAAACAGAAGTTCGTTCCTCCTTCCTTCTCAATTTTGGAACGCGTTTCCGTTACATGTTCCATACGTGAAAAGGAACTCTTTCCCGCTCCAGTTAAAAAAATGCGACGTATCGTTACATATATGCTACATTTGTATTTTGCTGATTACGATATTTAGTTACATCTAGGAAAGTTTTCTATCTTTTTTTATCTATCCCATCAAGTTGGAACATATGAAATTGGATACCGTGATGCAAGGTCACCAGAAAAAAAATACAATATGAGGAAGCTAGGTTCGATGTCTGGTAGCCTGTTCTTTTGCTGTAACTATATGTCTCTTTGTGGAAGTTTAGTGATGGCTGTAGTCGGCCTATTTCTGGGTGTATGAGGAACCGCGGAAGCAAAGAAAGTAGTTGAGTTTAAAACATCCATCTTTGTGTCTTTTTCTTTGACTAAAAGCTTTGCTTTTTGTACCGCAGTCTGGGGCACTGAAAAAAGAATTTATGTTTACCAGCTCTCCGGCACGCGACTGTTACCATGCGAGGACCACAAAAATAAACCATCAGATAAGTAACCAAAAAGGTAACGAGATCCTGCTCTTTGTAAATATATTGTTTTTATACTTTTAAAACTTCCCTCTTAGAAATAACATACAAATTACCCCAAAAAACGAAAAAAAAATGCCGTTCTTTTTTCTGTTTATGTAGAATGTAACAAGTTCCCCTTCCGGTTCCACCGATACAAAATAGATCGGCGGCGTTCCTTCGTTCCCCCTAAAAGGGAAGCGTTCCAGTAACGCCGTTCCTTGAAACGCCGTTCCATACAACACTGCTCTAAAGACGCTGCGAAAGGGAAAAAATTGAACCATGGGCGATCCACTGTTTCTTCAGCAAACAACCAGAAACGGTCGACCATGTATTTTTAGAGCGCAGCTCTTTGGCGGCCTTTCCGGGTTGAGCGGCGTCAGCGTCGGCGTAAACACGGGCGTTGCATTATGGGACGCTTCCCCACTAAGTTAGCGGGGAAATTTTACAGCTAAAGTTTCCAGGGAAGTTGACGTCACGTGACCTCAAGACCACTTCCGTTTCCTTGCTAAATTTAGCGGGAAAAATGACGTCACGATGTCGTGTCACGTCAGCCATGAACGAATTCAGCGGCAGGAGGAGAGAAGGAGGAAAGAAGGGAAAGAGGAGGAGGAGAGAAGGAGGAGGAGGGGAGGGGCATATCCTCCCCTCCACCGGAAGAGCTGCGCGCATTACAGAGGCTTGCAAACGTCTTTCATTTTTTATTTTTTTTTATTTTCAGATGTTTTACAGTGAACCTCGAAGTCATGTCTTTAAATACACGTCACAGAATCCCTTCGTGGCTGGAAAAGCAAATTGTGTGCCCTATAACATGTTCTTTTCAAAAGAACTGCGTAGTCTTTGGAAATCGTGGATGGCAGTGGAACATGCAGAGTACATAGAAAAAAAGGTGTGGGCATATTTTTATTCAACAATTGACGAGCACACAAAAATTGCTTATAGCGCGCTTTGTGCGCATTATCCGCAGGATGCGTTCAGACCAGTCAAAATCTGCGATAACTTTAAATTAAAGGCCCCGAAATGTGTTCAGTATAGGTGATACCAATTGTGTGAGTAGACTGGTGATTGCTTACCCCCATGGAATAATATTAAAACAAGACAAAAAAAGACGTACAGGTTGCCAAGCACAGTGCCAGCAGATAAATGCCCATTTAGCAGGTTTTAATTTGGGTGTAAAAGCCCAAACATGTCGAAGGCCCAATGTCGGATGCGCATGCTCAACTAAAAATCAGATTTGCATAACAAAAGATGACAGCATGGTTCAACAAAATCTCATTCCTTCTCTGTGGCTTGCCGAGTACCTTGTTTTAGTTCACTGGAGACAAACATCAAGAACGAGGATAATATAGGAGGTCTCCAGATAAGCCCTCTATGACTTTCCAATGTTTGATACCGGAAACTTTAAAGGTGGACTTTCTTTTTAATCATATGTGCATACATAAATTTTGTTGTAGAGATATATCACCATTTGAAACAACAATATTTACATAAAACCAGTAACAGTATTATTACCTACCTACACTGCAATTCAGATGACTAATATGTAACGCCTTCACACTGACCGATAACTGTAAAATAGCATTAGGGAAATAAAAGCAAGGAGGGAGCTGAATTATCGTTTTATATATTATTTCTTGTGTGCAAATTATCTGCTGAGCGGGGTATTTCTGGAGCGTCATTCTGTTTCAGCCAGCTGTCAAAGACGTGGGAGAACACCTACAACAAAACACCTAGAACCTGAGCCAAAGGGTGACTTTGAAGTCATCGGAAGCGGAAGAGCGAACACTTCGTATGTTAGCGCACGCACTCCTGGTTTTGAAGTCAATGTATAGTTACAACGTCCTATCCTTGCACCATGGGAACAGCAGCGTGTCGAATTCCTCAACAGGTAAGCCATCCGTGCAATCACATGCCTACCCGAGTTTGCGGCGATCAACGAACTACAAATTCAAGGCCGCGCAACACTATCAAGGACAGAACAGAGGGTCTCTTAGCATCTCAAAAGCTTCGACTAAAGATCAGACTTGTATGTAGCTGAACAACTCTACTCAAGTTACTCTAGTTGAACTACTTTTCTGAATAGTTTAGTAGCTTTCAATTGCATTTTAGAGCGCAGCTCTTAGGGGCCCGTTCCCGGCTTGAGCGGCGTCGCCGTCGGCGTCGCCGTCGCCGTCGGCGTCGGCGTCGGCGTAACCAAGGTCATCCCAAGGTCACGTGACCCCCACGGTCACGTGACCCCTCCCAAGGTCATCTCAAGCTCACGTGACCCCACGTGACCCCCTGAAGGTCACGTGACCCCTCGAGGTCACGTGACCCCTTCCAAGGTCATCTCAAGGTCACGTGACCCCAAGATGACCCCACGTGACCCTTTGAAGGTCACGTGACCCCCAAGTCACGTGACCCCCGAGGTCACGTGGTCGCCTCCCCAAGGTCACGTGACCCCTTCCAAGGTCATCTCAAGCTCACGTGACCCCACGTGACCCCCTGAAGGTCACGTGACCCCTCGAGGTCACGTGACCCCTTCCAAGGTCATCTCAAGGTCACGTGACCCCAAGATGACCCCACGTGACCCTTTGAAGGTCACGTGACCCCCAAGTCACGTGACCCCCGAGGTCACGTGGTCGCCTCCCCAAGGTCACGTGACCCCTTCCAAGGTCATCTCAAGGTCACGTGACCCCACGTGACCTCCAGGTCACGTGACCCCTCTGAGGTCACGTGACCCCCCGAGGTCACGTGACCCCTCCAGGTCACGTGACCCCCAAGGTCACGTGGGGGTCACCTTTGGGGTCACGTGGCCTTGAGGTCACCCCCAGGTCACGCCTCCCCGAGGTCACGTGACCCCCTCCCCGAAGTCACGTGACACCCCCCCCGGAGCATATTAAAGAATGAGGGGAGGAGGAGGAGAAGGGGGAGGGGTCTACCCTCCCCTCAGTACCCTTCACTCCTCCTCCTCAAGAGCTGCGCTCCAATTCGGCGTTACAGGGATTTGTAAACGGCTTTCACTTTTTTATTTCGGTATTTAATAATAATAATGATAATAATTTTATTGCATGTAAAGTACACAAACAAATACAGACCTGCCAAAGCCGCATTGGGCGTGTCTGGCAGCGTCTGGCAGTCAGCAAACGAAACAAACACAAATAGAATACATTAAAAAAAAAACGAAATCACAACTGAAACCAAAGTCAACCAAGGGGGGGGGGGGGGGGGGGGTTGACAGTAATATTTCCCAGCGCTTTCTTCAGTTTATACTTTGTTGTGGCATCAATAACACACTACGGGAGTTTATTAAAGCATGCTGGAACATAATACAATCGGGTTCTTTTACCATATCTCGTAGAACACCGAGGTGTCCAATATTGCTCTTCCTGTCTCATATTACGGGCAGGGACGTAGGGAGTCTTAAAACTGCTACGCCAAAAATGTCTATGCACGATAGTTTCAATCAATAATGAGTTAAAATTCGGCATAGACAGCGTCGCGAACACATCAATGTTTTTATCGAGGCCTAAGTCGTAGGAAATGGTATGTAACATAGAACGCAGTATTGTGTTAATTCTGGTTTGCCAACGTTGGGCACAATGACCGTACACAGATATGCCATAACGAAGTACACTGTAGCCCAGAGTATGTATAATCACTTTTCGGACAGATAGCGGCATATAGCATTGAATTTTCTACAGCAAACAAGACACTAAACGAATCTTCTTACAAATATAAGCAAGGTGGGAGTTCCACGAAAGATCACCGTCGAAAAAAATACCAAGATACTTCACAGTTGATGTATATTATACCGGCTCACAAGCACACGATAAACAATTTGACGCATGTAAGGGTAAAGGATAGCTGGGTCTAACTTTTTTTAAGGGGTTATGAAAAGAAATGAGCTGCGTTTTGGAAGCATTAACAATAATTAAATTAGCTGCAAACCAGTCCACAATTTTAATCGCAGCAGCTTGCAGAGAAGAGATTGCATCTAAATAATTGGTAGCTCTGGATAAAATAACCGTATCGCCTGCATATTAAAATAACGAAACTGGCACAGCGTTGTGGAGGTCATTAACATAAATATTAAACAGCAATGGGCTCAGAACTGACCCCTGCGGTACACCAGGTTTGATTGACGAAAATGTGCTCCGAAAATGCCCAATCAAAACACACTGTCGTCGATCGCTTAGGAATCCTAATTTCGAAAGTTTCATTTGCAAAAGTCGATGGCATACGCTGTCAAATGCTTTGCTGACGTCCAAGAATAGTCCGCAGGCAATCTGATTCCGTTCGAAAGTTGAATTCAGTATATCAGACAAATCCTATAGAAGCGTCTGTGTCCCTCGACCCAGAATGAAACCATACTGATGAGGTGAAAGAGTACTGTGCTTGTCTAAAAAACTTCCCATAGAAATGCACAAATGTTTCTCCAACACCTTACTAATACAAGGCAAAATTGAAACAGTCGATAATATTCGATGTTTTTACGCACACCACCCTTAAAAAGCGGACTAACCACCGCAGTTTTCATTTGTATCGGAACTATTCCGCTTAAGATAACGTTATTCAAAAGCGAAAGAAGGAAATGCCTAAGTACAGCAAAATGTCTGCGTAACTCATTATTTGAGATGCCATCAATGCCCGGAGCCTTGTTAGGCTTAAGGCTAAAAACAATTGACCTAAGGTCGTTTTGAGACAATTGGGGCAAGAAAGCGGAATCCAACACATTATCTAGCAAAGAGCAGGAGTCTGGGTGTTGTTTAGCGATGCCCGACACCCGAGAAAAAAAGTTGCTAAAATCATTGGCCACATTTTGCTCATCAGAAAAAAAAAGCGAAAAAAACAAATTATCACTAGCCGAGGACTTCTTAGTATCGCTCAGGTTGTTGATCAGAAACCACGTTTTTTTAATGTCGAAACGAGAGTTGTTAAATTTATTTCGATAATGAACTCGTTTGGCGAGACATATCATGGCATTCACCTTGTTTCTACTCTGCTTAAAGTTGACCGCAGCATGTTGCAACTGGGGGAGCGCTTTGATTGTATCCAAAACAAGTATTTTTCCTTGATTGCTGCTAGTATTGCAGCAGTCATCCATTTCTGGTTGATATTACGCTACTTAATTTTCACAGTACGAGTAGCTGCCTGGCGAAAGAGATTAAGTTGCGCTACTAAGTGCTCGTAACTGTCGGCAGGTGGCACTGTCAGTAGAAACAATTATGCTGTGTCAGCAGTTTATCAAAGTGCCTGCGGTCAACAATTGAGACTTATTTCTTAGGGCTGGTAGTAGTAGAAGAATGAGATAACGGGGTTACAGAGCAACATACGAAATAATGATCTGCAAGTTTTTTTTCTACCATTGCTGATTTAACTTCGGATTTGTGGGACCGGACATTTATGTGGTAGATAGTAAATACGGCCAGCTTGCCAGTTAACAACTCCTGTCTTGTGGAACTGGTAATCGCAGTTTCTAGTCCCCATTTTGAGAGAATATCGAGATAGTCGGCAACTATGCGTATTGTGGGACGAAGTATATCAATATTTATATCACAAATTACACGCACGCATTCTTCCCATGAAAGGGTGGAGAGAGCTTTATCAAGTTCGGCTAAAAAAAAGTGAAAGCCGTTTACAAATCCCTGTAACGCCGAATTGGAGCGCAGCTCTTGAGGAGGAGGAGTGAAGGGTACTGAGGGGAGGGTAGACCCCTCCCCCTTCTCCTCCTCCTCCCCTCATTCTTTAATATGCTCCGGGGAGGGGGTCACGTGACCTCGGGGAGGCGTGACCTGGGGGTGACCTCAAGGCCACGTGACCCCAAAGGTGACCCCCACGTGACCTTGGGGGTCACGTGACCTGGAGGGGTCACGTGACCTCGGGGGGTCACGTGACCTCAGAGGGGTCACGTGACCTGGAGGTCACGTGGGGTCACGTGACCTTGAGATGACCTTGGAAGGGGTCACGTGACCTTGGGGAGGCGACCACGTGACCTCGGGGGTCACGTGACTTGGGGGTCACGTGACCTTCAAAGGGTCACGTGGGGTCATCTTGGGGTCACGTGACCTTGAGATGACCTTGGAAGGGGTCACGTGACCTCGAGGGGTCACGTGACCTTCAGGGGGTCACGTGGGGTCACGTGAGCTTGAGATGACCTTGGAAGGGGTCACGTGACCTTGGGGAGGCGACCACGTGACCTCGGGGGTCACGTGACTTGGGGGTCACGTGACCTTCAAAGGGTCACGTGGGGTCATCTTGGGGTCACGTGACCTTGAGATGACCTTGGAAGGGGTCACGTGACCTCGAGGGGTCACGTGACCTTCAGGGGGTCACGTGGGGTCACGTGAGCTTGAGATGACCTTGGGAGGGGTCACGTGACCGTGGGGGTCACGTGACCTTGGGATGACCTTGGTTACGCCGACGCCGACGCCGACGGCGACGGCGACGCCGACGGCGACGCCGCTCAAGCCGGGAACGGGCCCCTAAGAGCTGCGCTCTAAAAAGTGAAAGCCGTTTACAAACCCCTGTAACGCCGAATTGGAGCGCAGCTCTTGAGGAGGAGGAGTGAAGGGTACTGAGGGGAGGGTAGACCCCTCCTCCTCCTCCCCTCATTCTTTAATATGCTCCGGGGGGGTCACGTGACCTCGGGGGGGGTGTCACGTGACTTCAGGGAGGGGGTCACGTGACCTCGGGGAGGCGTGACCTGGGGGTCACCTCAAGGTCACGTGACCTCGGGGGGTCACGTGACCTCAGAGGGGTCACGTGACCTGAGGGGTCACGTGGGGGTCACGTGACCTTGAGATGACCTTGGAAGGGGTCACGTGACCTCGGGGGTCACGTGACCTTGGGGAGGAGACCACGTGACCTCGGGGGGGTCACATGACCTCGGGGGGTCACATGACCTCAGAGGGGTCACGTGACTAGGGGGTCACGTGACCTTCAAAGGGTAACGTGGGGTCATCTTGGGGTCACGTGACCTTGAGATAACCTTGGAAGGGGTCACGTGACCTCGAGGGGTCACGTGACCTTGGGGGTCACGTGATCCCAAGAGGACCCCACGTGACCCCCAAGGTCACGTGACAGGGGTCACGTGACCTTCAGGGGGTCACGTGGGGTCACGTGACCTTCAAATGACCTTGGGAGGGGTCACGTGACCTTGGGATGACCTTGGTTACGCCGACGCCGACGGCGACGGCGACGCCAACGGCGACGCCGACGCCGCTCAAGCCGGGAACGGGCCCCTAAGAGCTGCGCTCTAACAAGCGACCATTACAGCTCGGAGGGCGATAGACTGACAGTAAGATAAGTGATAACCAAGGGGTGCTTAAGCGCAGTGCAACTACTTCTGCTTGAATGAAGGAAAAGCTCAGCTCAGACACTGACAAAATGTGTTTTATAAATACTGCAATACCCCTCCCCTTCCCGTAGGACGATTGTAAGAGAACACTTGATAACCTGGAATCGAATAGTTTAAAAAATATTTCGAAGAAACGTTGATTTCAGCAGCAATGAAAACATCAAAAAGAGAAATAAATGGAGAGATTAAAACAAGAAAGTAATCCTAGTGCTTCCGAATACTTCGCATATTAACATGGGTGACACACAAGGAGTTCCTCACACAATTTGTAAAAAAATTGTGAACTTCCCCAAAGGTTGTACAGGAACGAAAACTCTCAGAATCCATAAACTAAACAAACCGAAAAGCCAACTGTCCCGTCTTACACTAGCTTAGAGAAGGTCCCGTATCGTGGCTATGCGTATTACAGGAGCTCCCTCATCTTTTCTCGCATAATTTTTTGTGTTTTTAAGCCAAACAAATCTGTACCCATGCTCCTTCCCCTTCGTTCTTGCCGACCAGAACAGTTCTGTGTTTACTTGGGTGAGGTTATCATTAAAAAACAGCGATTGGTCCCCTCCTTGTCTCGGCTTTCGCAATTCCCCACGTGCAGCCATCCATGTTTCCTTTATGCCAACCGATGCGAATCTTATCACAACTAATGGGGCTGTGTCACGTTTTGCCGGTAAGCGATGCATCGTTAAGATATCAGACGACTGAAATGATGGAAGGCCAAGATTTTGAGACAGATCTCTTACCGTTGCCATTAAATCCTCTCCAGGAACAAAAGCCAGGCCATGAATTTCCATACTGCAACGACGACTGTACTGTTACGTGTCGTTTAGCTCTTCTTTTAGTCGAGAAATTTCCCGCGATTGGTCTTCCATCGACACCCTGACTGTGCAGATCTCTTGCTGCAGATCTTTCACCGGTTCTTGGGTCGTGATAGCTAGAGCAAGTACGGAATCATAATTCGTTCTAAAAGTGTAAACGGTTGTTTGAAGTACGCTGACCGTGCTGCGAAACTCCTCTACCACCGGATTTAATGTCAATAGTTGGTCGACCTTAGCCGGTAGAGGCAGAAGGACTTCAGCACTCGTTTTTAAAGGAAGGACTTGATTAAGCGTGGTACTGATAGAAGTGATCTGATTAGAGACAGTAGTGGCGTGCTCCTGTTGAACCTTTTCCGCCTGATGGACGGCGCGTACTGGGGCGTTACTGCTGGCTGCGCAACCTGAGCGAAGCTCTCCGGTACGGCAAGTAGGGCACCTCCAACGTTCTTTTCTAGATGCACCCATTGCCAAAAACGTACTCTCTGAAACGACGGAGCAGTATTTTTCAAGGTGGTAACCATTTTCACAATCAGTGCACGTCAAAAACTTTTCATTCATGGGATGCTAATGAGCACATTTAAGACAATCCATGGGTGACATAAGAATCGCATCTAACAAATAGGTTTGTAAACAGTTATAATCAAGTAGCGGTAAAGAAACTACACAAAACAAAACACCCTGCAGTTGGCGGCAGAAACAAGTGGCAGAGTTTAAAACAGAGAGACCTTTGGACTCACCTGTAAAAAAATGTCGAGGTTAGCTCTTTGCAACGAATCGCCGCCGACTGCGGTGTTTGCTTTTCCAGGAGCCGCGTTTGTAGAAGATGATGCCCCAAGAGTGACGTAGCGCGCCAGGGGGTTGATCTTCGCTCTTGACAAGCACAGCGATGACACGTGTGGTGTCAATACGTGGTGGTAGCAGGTTTCAGCGATCGGGCCATTATCTTGTCAGTCGTTCCGAGATGATTCCGTGGTTGTCGCCTGTACAGAAATGTCGAGGTTAGCTCTTTGCAACGAATCGCCGCCGACTGCTAATAGTTTATTTTAATTACTATATTTAGTAAATTCTACTGAAGTTACAAGCTGCTTTCGAATTTTAGTGGTTGTCTTGCCTCTTAAACATTCCTGCACAAAGGAGATAAGGTGGTGGCAGATAGCTGATATTTGCAAAGAGGGGGAAGCATGTGGCGTAGGAAAGGGGGGGGGCAAAAAATAGTTTGGAGAGTCCAAGAAGACCCCAAAAATGTTCACAAGTCCCCCCCCCCCATCGCCACAACGTGCTACGCGGAGCTGGACGCAACAAACACGACGCAAGAGGGGCCGTGTAACTGTGGGATTAGCGCCGAAGACTGGCGTCTCTTTGTGTCCCGAAGCTCAAGCAGACTTGATCCATTTGAAGAAAGGGCGGGTTCAAGCTTTTCCCCAAAGTAGAAACTCTTGCCCATTACAGGAGGTGCACACCCGTTATCCTCACTCAAAGGAGGCATCAAATGCAGCACCTACTCTGAAACTCATCTGGTGCTCCCGTAGTTTGTGCTGTACTCGAAGAATTGCGTGCTCAATGGCAACGCAAAGATTACCTTTTTGCGTTGCCTTTCCTCCCAAAACTATGAATATGCAGATCTTCAAAGACTCAAAGACCGTTCGAGAAACATGAAGTAACTCCCCCAACGTTTTTATGTAAAAAAATAATAAACAAGCATTGTTGGGAAGTACTCTGTGTACATGGTACTTAAAGTACTCCTGTTTAGAAAAATCGTACTTCACTTGAAGTAAATTCCCTGAACATGTAGTTGTATTTTCCGAGGAAAGTAAAACTCCCGAGTTGATTGTACATCCCCTGAATTTGAAAAAAACAAAATTGCGGTATCGTCATGTGAAAACGCGCTCTTTCGAGACGTCATCTGGTCATTTCGCTGAGTGAAGTAATGGCGGCTGTAAGACCGATGGAAATAAGTGCCTTATAAGTTGATTGTGCCAAATAGCTCGTCAGCGAGAAACAACTACTCTGCGACGATTTTACCTTATACAATATTTGCTGCCATTTCCGTGAAAGACTGATGCACCTCCTATTATCCCTGACGCAAAGCATACCAGTTAAAAGAACACTGTATAGGGAATGAAACGGCATCATGAAAGATTGTGTTAAAAAGTACTTGTACTTTATCTTGAAATATATTGTATTTATATATGTTACTTCAAGTACTCTTTGGATGTACTTTATGCAACACCATAAACAAGCATACACTGTCTAAAATATCAAGCTCTGGCGGTGCCAAAGCTCAAGGTAGAAATGACACATCCGCAGTACATCATTGATCAAACAAACAAGAAAGTACAAAACAAGTAGGCACGCTGAAGCAGAAGCCGCTATTAAAAAATTTCTGTGAAAAAAAACAACAAGCGATTCATTATTGGCTAGCACAATTTCGCTAAGAGATCAAAACCTCCTGTACTTTTTTTACCATAAAAACATACAAAAGTAACTCTAAAAGTAACTTACAAAGTAATTCGATACTTTTTATGGTAATTAATAGTTTGCTCAATTACTTTCTATTTGAGTAATTTCTACTCTACTCAAATTACCTTTTAAGTAAATACTCAATAACGTAACTTCATTACTTTTTTTAGTAACTTGTACATGTCTGCTGGAGAGTACGAAAGCCGGCAGGCATATCTTGCAGGCACTGGGACAGAACGTTCAAGGAAAGTCTGAGCTGGCCCCAAATCTCGTGCCTTGGGATGCGGTAGATATCACGGACACAAGCTACCTGCGAAAAACTTGGGACAGGGCACACCGCGCCGCGAAAAGCCAGTAACGAAGCACCAGAGAGAAGTAGAAGCGACAATAAGCGACGGAAAGGCGCTGCGCCTCTACACTGACGCTGCACAGCAGGGCGAACGCACTGCAATCGCATGGTACTTCGATACCACTGAGCCAAGAGAGGGGCTAGAACTTTCCGGTAACCTGACAGTGACGGAAGCAAAGCTTCAGGCCCAGGGACGCTTACTCGATGAAACAAGTAAGCCAAGTCACATCTACTCCTACTCTGAGTCCAGGCAAGTAGTGTACGAATGTGGGAAGCATTGCAGCCGAGGCCATTTCGTCGAAAAGATTCACGCAGTCGCAAAGTAACTCCGACGAGACGGCCACAAGTTTACGGTGAAGAGGATCCCAGGCCATCAGGGAGTTTACGGCAACGAGATTGCCCACAACGCCGAACGGGAAAGTTTAAATTAAATCCCCGAAAAATGACCAGGATTAACTAGCTAGGAAACTAAACAGAACAACACAATGACTAGAAGGAGGCGCTGCAACTTAGCTGCAGGTTGTCAATAAGGAACGGCGAGGAGCGCTCAGGCTCCTGATTCTGGATGAGGAAAACCTGGTCCCCCCTGGCTACAGTCGGTGGACGGCCGTTAGACTCCGGAGGACACGGGCCGGCGCCACTGTCACCCCAGCCAAACGAGCACTCTCACCGCTCATTCACACTGGAAGCGGATCCGCGTGCGTAAAGCGGTTGCGAACGCGGTTGTATAAAGGTCCAGTACAATTTCACGCGCACTTGATGTCGCAACCGCTTTGCGAACGCGGATCCGCTTCCAGTGTGAATGAGCGGTTAGAGAAGAAACCTAAAGAAGGTCGCTGCACTCGGTGTACCCCAGAAGGACTTGGTGCTCCAACTTCCATCCTCCGGCACCTTCTCTGGGAATGCCCTGTGCTACAAGGAACATCGGAAAGCCGCATGGGCTCAGCTACCTTAAAGGGATACTACAACGAAATTTCGGCGCTCATTTTTTGGTCTTTATGTATTCAAAGGAGCAGTATCACATCGAACATACCACTATCTCGTTAAAAAAAGTCAGGAAAAAGAATTTTAAAACGAATTAAACGATTAGCAAAGAGCGCCTGGTGGATGTCGCTAACGCCTCACTTGTAATGCCCGTCTGGGAACCTTGACAGGTAGTGACGGTGAGTGTCTCACCTCCGGCCTCGACGAGAGAAGAGGGGAAGGAGGAACTCCCCTCTTCCCGAGATTATCTTTTTGTGTGTCGCAGAAGTCGCTATTGTCCCCCTACAAGATTATAGAAGAATAAGCCGTCACTCAAAATTCGTACAAAGCAGCCGCTTCGGTGGCTAGAACGACCAGGCCATCCTCTTGACGTCAGCCTCGCCGTAGCTTTGCCCGTCCCGAGCCGACCAACGTCACGATTGCGTTAACTGTCACGTGGTCTCCGCTGGGCCTTCTCTGAGCGCTTGCCAGACTGGGCCGTTTATAACGAAAAATACAGCCACCAGGCTCAAAATACAAACATGCGGTTGTCATTTACGGATATCGGGGATCATATTCAATTAACCTATTTTTGAACTCGACGGGAATATTTCAAATTTCGTTGAAGTATCATTATAAGACTTAGAAAACCTACGAGTCAACGTCCCTGGACTCACTCTACACTCTAAGAAAAAATGGAGGAACAAAATAGCAACGGCGCGTCTTCCTCCCTTCTACTGACGCGCCCCCAAGCGGACACCAGAAACGGGGAGAAACGAAACGTTTTTCTCCTTCTCCAGGCAGACGAGAGAAAGCCTTCGCCCTCCCAACTCATCGTCTTTCGGTTTCGTTTTTCGAGCAGGTCGCGCACGTTGTTTAATAAATAGGTGTTGAGTTGATTGAGCTTCAGCGGCAGCGAAGGCCGCCTATAATTCCATCTTCTAGTCTAAACGTGCAGAACATTTCGGTTGCATTGACGTTTTTATCACTAATTTTATCAAACGAGCAAACGAAGCCGCTAGAAACAGCGAAGTTCCGGAGCAGTGCCAGCAGCGCCACATACACTGTGTAAGATTGCCGTCTCCGGATTGCGCGGATTGCGGAACTCACGCGGCGCGGAACTACAGTAGCGAAACCACGCTGAACTGTGTCGACGTTTTCGACGTTATGGAAATCGCAGGAACTGCGACCAAGAAAGGCAGGTTTTGCTGCCGGCTGCCTGGGTGCCTTCAGTGCTGAGTTTGGTTTTGTTTTCCGATGCCGAGTGCAACCGGCGTTCAACGTGGTTCTGTATTTGTGCGTGTGAGCAACATAGCAGCATCATCATGATGGCAGTGTTGTGGGTTGTGAACAGAAGACTGGAATTATCGCCGATGTGTCCGTGTGCTCGCGTTTCAGTGGTGTAACAAGAGGAGATCGTAAACTGTCGGGCACTGATGCCGCTGGTCGGACCGTGATCGGAGGGGGCGGGTGTGGCAGGTTGACATTCCGCTTTACATTAAAAAAGTTTATTACCACTTGAGGGATTAGGTGCAATCGATCGACGTGCGGATAGTCATGTTGGAACGTTGGTCAGAACAGTAAACTCCTATCGTACAGTGGCCAATGTGGCTGTCGGTTGTCTCGACCGAAGAGAGCGATGGCGCTCTGGGGAAATGACAACAGTACGAAATCGTCACGGAAAGTACGTATATTTACAGTGTGGAATTTTAGAATTAAAAAACAATAATCGTTAAAATGGAAAAAATAAACTACTGTTTATTTTGTACTACGGTTCCTGGAAAAACTGCCCTCCAAGTGGCGCGCTGGAATGAGCGCGCTAGAGGTTTTCGAGCTCGCCACGGCATAGCTCCGTACACTTAACACCTGCCGGAAGTGGCGGCTTTGACTGCATTCAAGTTGATCGAAAAGCGATTTCTCAGTCCTTGAAGCATCACTTCCAGCTGAGTGAATATCCGCTCTACAGAGATTAATTCAAGACGGCAATTGCAGCTTTGCGCGAACAGCACAAATAGAAAAACCAACACTACAATAGAAATACACGCTATGACATGCCGTGTGGAGAAACAAACTCATGGCTTCGTACCGCATTGGAGCGGCTTGGTTTATTGGCTTTCAAATAATTACGGCATGATCGAGCGTTTGCTTTTTTAATAAGAGATTCATCCCCTGAGCTATTCAAAATACTCTCAGAGGTATGACATTGCTGGGAGAAAATCAACATTCTGGGAATATTTTTAGTGCTTATTCAGTCACCGAGAAATTCCGTGCGTTCAAAACGACCAGTATAAAAGACGGAAACGCAGAGTATGGGTGTAGTGTTCGGGTTAGTGTGGTGCGCCGCTGTATTGATGTTTGTATGTGCCATGTATGCGTACGTGCTCAATGTATGTTCACCTGATGCTTGTACTGTTCATAATATGTGTATAGTAGAGGATCCCCAAGCGAAGTAGTGGCCTGAGAAAATAAAATATTCTTTTAGAACATGAATTGGGCGGTACCTAGCGCCACCTAACCTAGCTACTTGCAACTACTCTGCTTGACCCTGTTTATCTGGTGGCAAGCGATTTAACCTTCTTTCACGCTACGCGATAAACAGCGGCTTCGAGTTTGTTGTTTCGAGAGCGGCTTTTGGTTTCGCGGTTAGAGTTCGCCATTCTCCGTGATGTGCGGTTGACGAAGGAATTGTGACTCCAGGAACACCGAAGGTAAGACGCAAAGTGCGCGAAGTAGGGTATCGGTTGTCTCCGTTTATCATCGCAGTGCTGTCGACGTGAAGACTGAGTAACTGCTTTCGAAACGCAAGTTTCTGTACGTGTGGGGGAAATCTGGCTTCGGAAATAAACACAGTTCGCGGAAAGCTCGTGTTACGCTTTTATTTGCTGCTGCTCTCGTCCCGTGCAAGAGACGTAGCGTCCTTGTTGAGCCTTATTAAGCTCGATTTGCTCGATTCAGGGCCACCAGAATGAGATGCAGGCGACGGAGGAACTAGTTGCTGCAATGCTTCAAGACGAAAGTTTCTCCCTTTCTAAAAGAACATAGGTTACAAGAGCGTTCCTCCCCTAAGGGAGGACTATCCATACCCTTTTTTCTAAGAGTGTATGCGGTCTCCAAAAAACCAAAGAGCGGTCCTAGACTCGCTTCTCGAGTTTTCGTGGGAGGCGGGCCTCCTGAGCTGTGTCTGACTCCCTTCCCCTTTCGCCTGATCCTGCTGGTCAAGCGAAGGATAACACTCATTAAATAACATGATAATAATAATGTATTCACTCACGCACAAATATTATAGATAAATCCTTTTTCAGTAGTTTTAATATATTCAGTGGAGTTTTATTAAAACCCAGAATTCAATGAGTGCATTTGGAGCGGCTCGTGCAGAAAAATGCGCCGTCCTTGTCGCTTTCTGTTTGGGGACCATTAAAGCATCGTTACAATGGCGATTTTTACGTTTCCCTATAAGCAGATATACATTAGTGCCGTTGCGCAGTGCTGTGAGATTCTTCCTGTGATACTACCGAGTGACCACAGGACTCTAAGGTTCAAAAGTGTGGTTTGTTTTTCACCTGCTTTAAAAAATATTTTCACTAGAATTTAGAAATTTGAATTGCGATAGCTTAGAAAGGACAATATAAAAATTGCTGTGCAAATATATACAAAACTATGGTTGAATGGCAGCAAGCTTTCGACGATATCTCAGTTATTATACTGATACTTATTACGTTTGAAGAGAGCAGCGGCGTCTCAGAAAGGTGCCTGGCTCTTATCTTAAAGGCCTGTGGCGATGCGACGGCTAGGAAATCAAACTTGTCATATCGGAAAAACAAACAGGAAGCGACAAGGGTCTCAGCTGCATCGTTAGTAATTTATGAAGCGCCGTTTTTATGTCAATATTAAATATTGACAGATCGGCAAGAACTTCACAGACTTTTGTCAGTCTGATTTCGCTATGTGCGTCGTTCTTTATCATCCCAAATATCATGCATGTCGCAAACAAGGCCTTTTAAATTATGTTTAAATAAACACTAAGGTGAAAAAAAGGAGAGTCGTTCTCTTTTTTAAGTTTTTGTACGAACAAAAAACCGGAATACTTACACCGTTGGGCGCAAATATAGGTGAAGGTCACGCCCGCCCTATGGCTCGCCCATTGATTATTTATTAGTGGCCCCGCCAATTGTTACTGGATTGGCTTGGCTGCTCGGCCCAACACGCTTTCAAGCCTGGGCCCGTTTGTTCGAAGCGCTAACCGCGGCTAAAGTTAGCCGGAGTACCTAGGAGAGGGATTTTTAAATCACGTGAGTGCCTCAGTAGGGGTGCGGGGAAACATGGCGGTGGACCGGTGAATGAGCGCTGCTCGTTTTAAGACTATGTCGTTGTAGCTGTAATATAATATCGCGCGCATTAGTCAGCAACGAGTGGTGCAGAAGGCTTTCGCTTTGCTTTACCTCACTTAATCGCAAGGCATGAACAATGACCTCACCTCATTTTTTAGATAGTGTTTCGATTCTGGCCATTCCTAAGCCTAAATGAACGCGATAATTGTGGGCATGGCAACGTCTTTGGAAAGTGGATTGCCTTGGCTCAATCGTCGGGGTATTGATAGCACACAAAAGCAGACAGCGTTCCAATAGACCTTTTTCAAATTTCCCAAGCACCGAGGTGCATGCTACAAGTGTAGTTACACGCGTTGCACGTGCTGGTGTCTGCAGCAGTAATTGCTCTAAAGCAAAAAGTCTAAAAAAATTTTGCCTGGCACGCGCATTCGTCAAAGCCTTATTATAATTATTTACTTCGAATCTTTTATAAGAGGAAGGCCAGCGCGCGCGGACCGTAGAATTGCACTTTCAGCGTTCTCTTCGATACTTGGTTAGTCTAGAAAAAGGTGTATTGGGACGCAATCTGCTTTTGTGTGCTATCAATATTCGACCGATTGAACCAAGGCAATCCGCTTTCCAAGGACGTTGCCATGCCGACATTTATCGCGTTCATTTAGGCTTCGGAATGGCCAGAATCGAAAGACTATCGTAAAAATGCGGCAAGGTCATTGCTTATGCTTTGCGATTTAAGTGAGGTAAGGCAAAGCGAAAGCGTCCTGCACCATTCGTTGCTGACTAACGCGCCCGATATTGCAGCTACAATTACATATTAGTTCCAAAGCGAGCGGCGTTCACACACCGGGGCACCGCCATGTTTCCCCGCATCCCTACCGAGCCAGTCATGTGATTTCAAAATCCCCCTCCTAGGTACTGCGGCTTACTTTAGCCGCGGTTAGCGCTTCGAGCAAACGGGCCCAGGGCCCGTTTGCTCGAAGCGCTAACCGCGGCTAAAGTTAGCCGCAGTGCCTAGGAGAGGGATTTGTTTAAATCACGTGACTGGCTCGCTAGGGATGCGGGGAAACGTGGCGGTACCCAAGTGAGTGAGCGCCGCTCGCTTTGGAAATAATATGTCTCTGTAGCTGCAATATCGGGCGCGTTAGTCAGCAACGAATGGTGCAGGAGGCTTTCGCTTTGCTTTACCTCACTTAAACCGCAAAGCATGGGCAATGACATCGCCGCATTTTTTAGATAGTCTTTCGATTGTGGGCATTCCTAAGCCTAAATGAACGCGATAACTGTAGGAATGGCAACGTCTTTGGAAAGCGGATTGTTGATAGCACACAAAAGCAGACAGCGTCCCAACATTTCTAAATTATCCAAGCACCGAGGTGCGTGCTACGATTGTAGTTGCACGCGTCGCACGTGCTGGCGTCTGCAGTAGTAACCGTTCTAAAGCAAAAAAGTATAAAGCAAATTTTGCCTTGCACGCGCGTTCGTTGAAGCCTTATGATTGTTTGCTTCGAATCTTTTATAAGATGAAGGACAGCGCGCGTGGACCGTAGAATTACACTTCCAGCGTTCTCCTCACGATGCTTGGATAATTTAGAAGAAAGTCTGTTGGGACGCTGCCTGCTTTTGTGAGCTATCAATACCTGGCCGATTGAGTCGAGGCAATCCGCTTTCCAAAGACGTTGCCTTACCGGCAATTATCGCGTTCATTTAGGCTTAGGAATGCCCAGAATCGAAACACTATCTGAAAAATGCGGCGATGTCATTGTCCATGCTTTGCGGTTTAAGTGAGGTAAGGCAAAGCGAAAGCCTCCTGCACCATTCGTTGCTGACTAAAGCGCCCGATATTGCAGCTACAACGACATATTAGTTCCAAAGCGAGCGGCGCTCAGTCACTGGGCGCCGCCATGTTTTCCCGCATCCCTACCGAGCCAGTCAAGTGATTTTAAAATACCTCTCCTAGGTACTGCGACTAACTTTAGCCGCGGTTAGTGCTTCGAGCGAACGGGCCCTGGTGTCTCTCTGCCGTGACGTCCGGTGCTTCGAGTGTGAGGTATGACAACCTAACACCGTCTGCTAGTGGTGCGAGCAGTCGTCAGGACGCGTTCGGCATCGTCTGCTGTTAGAACACGCTCTACTACCACCCGGAACACCAATATGACGCAGCCATAGAAGCAGCGCCTCCGTGTCCGCCATCGCTTGCGTCCGTCTGCTACTCCGCCGCTGTCTTAAGCCGTCTACAAGGCTCGAAAGACGCGACAATGAAAGCTGCGTCCTAGAGTTCCCTCATGCGCGAGTCACGGTCCAATACAAGCGTCTGTCAATGCTCTGTAAAAAAGCGGTCGAAAGGACTAAAAGCAGCTGAACAAAATAAATACGCGGACCTTTTAGCTTTTTTGATTGTTTCCTTGCATGGCCTCCGCGTGCAAGGTGTGTGAGCTTCATGGCGCACAATCAAAATGCGACCTAAAAATATGGGCTCTAGCAACCCAGGTGCACTGCTCAAAACGTGAGAGCTACGGGCCTTCCGAAAAGAAATGATGAAAACATACTTGGAAAAAAACTAATGCCAGGCGAACACCCAATTGCTTCCAGGTCCTTAAAGGGGCGGTGCAACAATTTGCGAACTTTGGCTAATTAATTGCGGGAATTGATCCCGGCCACATATAAAACGAAGGACCGAAAACTATTCTTTCCTGCTTGCCCTAGTTTTCATTAAAAAAAAAAAAAAGGTATCTCTGGCACCCCTCAACTCAACGTTGAAGCGGCACCAGCGTCGCCTGTGACGTCATTCGGAGTGGCGTTGGTTTCCGGTTGGGTGCTTCTGGCTTCCGTTTCCCCAGTGCTCGCCGGCTCGCCGCTCTCCCGCCTGCTCCCGCTCTCCCGTCGATTCCCGACCAACATGGCGGCATGGGCGGACGGCCTGAGCGACGTCGAGCGCAATATGCTTGCGTATAGTCAGTCAGTTGGACTTGTGCGGCAAGCAGTCGACGCGTCGGGCAGTCGAAGTCGAGGTCGAGACACCAAGAACAATAACGATACCACGATACTACGGACCACGACCAACGCACTCCGTCGAGCGAGGGAAAGACAAAACTTCCGGGTTGCTCGTGTAGCCGCCGTAGGCGCCTCGGGCGTCGACGGATGACGGCGACGGCAGGTTTCGTTGACTTGCGGTAGATGGTGCCACAAATCTTCTAGCTGCAATATTAGGCTTTTGAAGCGTTTCTGCATGCCGAAACAACAAGATTTTTTAAACTTAACCTTAAATCAAGCTTACAATTGCCTAACACTGTCACTTACAAAAACCACTCCGAATGACGTCACACCACAGGTTCCATTTGCGGCCACATGGTGGCCGCAGGTTGTGAAAAAAAGCGTTTTTTATTTTGCGATTAAGCAGCGAAATAGAGGTATTTTGGGGTATAATGGCGCTTTTTCTCTTACTTATGCCGAAGTAAACAATATAAAAAATACAAGCTGCACATTCGTTCAGTGTTAAAATCATTGCACAGCCCCTTATATTCTTACCTGTGGAGGTTACCTCCAAGTACTGAAACCATGGTCGCAACAGGATTCTCTGTGTAGAAGCCCGGGGGCTGCTTTTCGGCGTACCAACAGGTTTATATATGCCAACGAAACGCGTAAACGAACGAATCGAGCAAGATCAAGCAAAATAGGTGACGTGTGACGCTAACCTTAGGCCAGTACCGCTACAAAGAAAAAAAAAAGCTCCTGCACAGCGCTTCCGAAGGTATTTATTTCAGACAGTTGTTTACTGAAAACTTCGTCTGGTGAGAACTCCCACTGAACATCTCGGTGAACGCGAAACAACTGGCACTCATAAAAATAGACGAACTCGAGGAGTCACACGGTGCATAAACCGCTCGCCGGTTGTTATGTTTGTTATCGTATAAAACAGAAGCGGAAAAGGCGATCTCGTTATAGTTTGGAAAAAGAATAATGACAATAACAAAACAATAACTTATATCGTTCGTTTCTGAAGCATAACAAGTCTTTAAAAAGACTACCCAGAGAAACAATTTTACAACAAGCATCCCACACGTATATCATCTATCCAACCACTGAGAACCAAGAAACGGAGCTTAGCTAGCTAAGCTCCTTTTGTTACGGGCGGAAGCTAGAGCAGGATTGCGTCTAACGACGTAAATATTGTGCGAAAAGAGATGAAAATATTGTTTTCATTTAATAAATGTCCTATCAAAGCCCTTTTTTTATGTTTTTCTTCATCTCAGTGTTTTTGTTTAGCTTAAGAGATTTATTTAAAGAAAGCAAGGAAGCAAAAAAACAAAAAAACTGCTTCTTGCTTTCTTGTTTAAAGAAAGCAAGCAAGGAAGAAAGAAAGAAAGCTGTACGTATGCTGTTTGTGCAGGTTACTCACACGGCCAGAAGGACACAGTGTAGAGGGCTAATAGCAACGATCAGTCGGCTAATTAAGTAAAATATGTCAATTTACTTTTTATGTAGAGAACATAGACATATAGTTCCAATTAAAAACTTGCTGAGAGTAATCGAAAACCACTAAATCAATACCTTGTATAAATACTTTCCGCTCATGAGAAGCGTAGTAGTGCGCTGAAGTTAACTCTCGTGCTGCAGAAGGAAGGCTACCGGTGCGATTACGCGCTCGCGGGATTTTCCAGTCTCTTCTCATGGCTTCAGGCTTGTACATGCTGCATGAGATTTGGCTTTAACGCAATACTGCGCTTCACACGCACTCAGAGTTTCTGAAAGTGACTGATTTAGTGGTTCTAATTGATAGACAGCAAGTTTCTAATTGGGACTATATCTTTATTTTCACTAATTAAGAAGTTAATGAACAAATTTTCTTAATGAGCTGCCTGATCGCTACAATTAGCCCCCTATGCTATGTCCCACTGACCGTATAACTCACCTTCACAAACTGTTAAGTGTAGATTTCACTGCTTTTTTAAACAAATTTGTTTAAGCTTAAAAAAAAATACCCTGCATATGGGCGTAAAAGAAGTCTTAGTTAGGACACATATGTACTTTACTACATTCTGTTCGGTGCACAGGCTAGAAACAAATACATCTAAAAAGTTGAAGACGCTTCGCAAACTCCGTTAAGAGTTAAAGGCGAGACATGCCTCGACAAAACGACCGACCGTCGTGTGACGCGCCTGAACGGATTTGCATGGGATTAGTCTCCCACGTTTGGCATTGTGCAATTTGCCCATCGTCATTCTGCATGGCTGCATGTTGGATGTTTTTCGTGCATCTGTCTGGACCTCACATACTATTCGGCATGAATCCTGTTATAATTGATTGCTTGGTGTGCTTAGCATAATAAAAAATTTAAAAGTTTCTTCTTCATCTGGAACTGACGGGATTATTTCTAAATTTCTGAAGAACACTGAAATGCTCTCTTCTGTAATACTGTCTAAACTTTTCTCGCAGTCCCTAGATCTTTGTTTGTTGCCCAGCGATTGGAAGGTGGGTAAGGTGGGACCTTTGTTTAAATTAGGTGATGCTCACTCTCCTCTTAATTACAGGCCTATATCTTTAACTAGTGTCCCATGTAAAATGTTGGAGCATATCATCTATTCTAACCTAGTTAACTATCTTGAATCCAACTCATTTTTCACATATCGTCAGCATGGTTTTCGTAAATCATTCTCATGTGAAACGCAACTGGTTTGTTTCACGAACGATGTTCTCTCTGCACTAGACAATAACCTTTCAATCGACTGCATATTTCTTGATTTTTCGAAAGACTTTGATTTAGTCACTCACCAACTGCTCTGCTTAAAATTAAAAAAAAAACTAAACATTGACTCTAACATTCTTGCATGGATCGAAAATGTTCTCTCTAACAGAACACAGTTTGTAACTGCAAACGACTCAGACTCTCTTCCCTGCCCTGTTACTTCGGGTGTGCCGCAAGGTTCCGTCCTCGGCCCCCTTCTTTTCCTCATATACATAAATGACCTCGTTAACAATGTCCAGTCATCCATAAGGTTGTTTGCAGATGATTGTGTCATTTATCGTGTAATCTATTCTGATACTGATACGTCTTTTCTTCAGACTGACCCAAATTCCATTACTAACTGGTGTGACGTCTGGAAAATGCGCCTTAATGCCAGTAAATGTAAAGTAATGAGAATTTCACGGAAAGCTGCCTGTACTAACTTTCCTCAATGCAACATTGGTTCTGTTCTTGAGCAGGTGACATCGTAGAAGTACCTAGGTGTCCATATAACATCTTACCTCTCCTGGCAAACTCACATTAATTTTATTGCTAACAACACTAATCGCATGCTAGGTTACATACGCCGCAACTTCTCAAGAGCTCCTTCATCATTAAAACTACTACTGTACAAGACCCTCGTTAGATCCAAGCTTGAGTATGCGAGTTCGGTGTGGGACCCAGGCCATGAATTTCTAATTAATCAAATGGAATCCGTACAAAATCGTGGCGCACGTTTTATTTTGTCTAATTTCTCGCATTTTTCCAGTGTATCATCCATGAAACTAACTTTACATCTTCCGAATCTTTCATTGCGTAGAAAATTATCTCGTTTGTCCTTATTTCACAAAATTTATCATCACAACCAGCATCTAAGTGAAGAGCTTTTTTCTGAACCATCGTATGTATCCCATCGAAATGATCATCACCATAAAGTCAACGTTCCTTTCAGTCGCACGAAGCTCTTTTTTGATTATTTTATCCCAAGAACTACTAATGACTGGAACCACCTGCCCACCTCCATCGCCACAATCACAGACGCTCCTGCATTCAAGTCTGCCATTGAAAACTATTATGTTAACTAATATGTGTTGAATTCTATTTTTTGTACTTTTGTTTTTCCCCCACTCCCTTCTGTAATGCCGTGTGGCCTTCAAGGTACTGAAATAAATAAATAAATAAATAAACTCCATTTTCAGCTGTCATGTGGCATTTTCTTTTTTGAAGTTTTTCACGAATGGCACTTTATTTTAAAGTTTTTTTGAGAGGCCTACGAAAGAGGTTCATTATGTTTGCATAGCTCGCGACTCAGCCAAAGCTTGATACTATTTCAGCATTTTTCGACGAAAGAAGCCATTTTTTAACGCAGTTCCAACGAACGTCATCTTCATTAGCATCGATCGGAATTTCGTTCGTATAAATTTTCCCCTCAAGATCTCAATGCCAACTTTCATAAGACTACCCCAGTATAAAATACTTTTAGGTTTTGAAGAACCTAAACAAGTCTATTCAATTTCCAAAAAAAAAAAGGCTGAAACTGCTTTTGTTTTTATATTTGTCTTCAAATGCTAGGTGTGGTGACTCAATGCCGGCCTTTTTGCGTGCTCCTCGGACGGTAACACTGGTGTGTCGTGCCGAGAATCCTGTCGGGAGGTAGACACAAACCAAGAGTAACTTTTGTTTTTTTCTTGAAAAAGTTTTGAGTCAACTTTATATGTGCGTCCATGTATTTTCTATCAGAGCCGCCTCATGACTTTGGCGAGGAATTTCACGTGGCTAGAGAAGCCCGCAGAAAAAGGTAAGGCGGTCTCCGTGGATTATGGAAATGAGGTATTGGGATGCAGAAAGTAGGCGTACGCAGACATCGATGTTTGCTTGCTTCAAGTCTGGCGGAGCTCTATCCCTCCCAGACACGCATTGATCTGCGAGGCCGAAGCTCATGTCAGGCGAGCGAGCTTGAGTACACAAGGAGTCGTGAGGCCACGCTAGTCGAGCCGAGAAGGAGGATAGATTTCAGGGGCAAGGGCTTGCAAGGAGGCGGAGAGGGAGGGGCTTCCGTCGACGCAGTAATGTCTGCACACAAGCTTTTCTCTTGTTATTATTTTGCTTCTGGTTTGAGACCTCGGTGTTTCTGAAGTTTGCGGTGGACTGCCGGGTTCGGTGGAGCGTTCTATTGTATTTCGTACCGTGGTGGTTTCAAAACGCCTTGCGAATTTGATGCTTTGATTGCAGGGACTCAGGCTCAGTTTTCGGAGACTTTTGATATAGAAGCTTTTTTGACGATGTGTCCTATCAAATTCATGTTTCACAACGTTCTCTATTTTACTTGCTGTAAATTCCAAATTTGATTTATGAGAAAAATACTACCCAATATTGGAGCGCTCGAGCCGCCGAATGCCTATTTTCACCGATCGACCACGGGAGTGTAGAGCAGACGAAATGGGTGCACAAGCTTTTAGCGATAGGAATTCATTGCCTTTTCTGTTGCAGTATGTCTGGTGAGGAATTCATTGGGGCGTACGATTTTTATAGGTATACATTTTTTGCTAATATTGCTTTTAGTGAGTATGTCGGAAAACTTAGAAATAATCCCAAGAATAAGTTATATTCTTAATAAGAGGAGGCATTGCGTTAGAATATATTGGGTGGAAATATTCCCCAGCAAAACGTCTGCTCAAAAATTGGCTTGGTTGAAATAATTAATTTTAAAGCAATCATACTAAGGTAGCAAGAAAGGCAATTCGTGTTAAGGCATTCCTAATAGTAGCACAACAAAGAAAATAACAAGACAAACCGCAGTCAAGACGGGTTTTATTATAGTTTTTACGACCTCTGAACAGTTTCTTTTTTGTTCCGTATATCACCCTAATGATGACATGAATCACCAATAAGCAAAGAAATTGTGCCCTTCTCATATATTTAGTGATTCTAAAAACGCACCGAAGCTAAGCGCCGCGTGGAGGAGAATCTGGCCGTTCTAAAGTTAAATTTACATCTTTTACCGGTTTTCATAGAAATAGGCATTGTACAAGTGTCGATTTATATGAGCCCGACTGAGTGATGCGCATGACAAATATCTGTTTAGAAGTCGTATTCGATTGGCTGAATTTTTTCGGTGGAGGTATTGGTCGCTTTAGTTTAAAGCAGAGTAGTTCTCCATTGGAAGAAAACCAACACCAAAACTTTGAGCAGGCAAACATGTTGAAACTAAAGTAACTGAATCCTGGGGAAGTAGTGCTAAGCTTTCTGTATGGTCGTCATTTTGGTTCAAAGAATGAGCAATTTCCTCTGGTTTTTCCGATTCTTGGTGGTGATGCTATCTAAATTCGCTGGTAACGGATAGTCGTATAAAGACGTTGCTTGTATACCGAGATTTCCCTATCCAGACGCCGGAGAAACAAGCGTGCATCGTCATACCGCCACCACATGCGGCATCGGTGCTTGGAGGCACTTAACAGTAAGTGTCCTGCCTTGAAATACTCGAGAAGAGAAATATCGTTCTAAAAGATCTGTGGAGATAAGCATGACTGATTAGTTGATTGAATGCACAGAGCCAAAGACGCGTATATTGGCAAGGAACTCTTTCAGAACAATGATGCTACATGACGACCTTGGCGCGACAGATTCAGGACGACACTTTTTAATCTTTGAAGACTTGAATAAACCAAAACGGCAATTTCCACCACGATCATCATCATCGCCATGGTCGTCATCACGCTTTTATTTCTGCCAATAAACAAGCCACGGTCTGTAATGTGGCACAGTGAAAAAATTTATACATGTAGAAAACGTGCTCAGCTATACATAATAAATAACGCCAATAACAATAGATCTAGCATGCGACAAAATAAGACATTGCACAGCTAATGACAAAAATATACTCATTCATTTTCTTTTTTACTTTACATAGCTGTCAAAAATAACAAAACTTTCATGCCCAATATTTTGTTACACATGTCTGCGTTACAGTACATGGTGATGACAGAACTTGATTGTGAGGACAAAAAGAATTTTCCTATCATTCAAATCCAAATTCAATTCAAATTCACTCTATAGAAAAGCGTCGAACAAATGTCCCCGTGAACTACTCTATGCAAAAATGCTACGTCGTCCGACAGCCCTTTGATCGGGATGACAACTGAGACTGATAAGACAATGACCTTGCTAGGTTTGGTCGTCTGTATGTTGGTGTTTTTGTGTGTCCGGCAAGCAAACAGGGAAGGCAATGGCGCTACTTTCCCAAAATTCAGTGTCTTTAGTCAAAATAAGGCTGAATGAGTGTGCTTATTAGAAGGACTCTCGCTCTCAGCAAAAAGCGAGAAATAGCGCAAATTCTGAATCTTAACCTGAAAGGTTTTGGTAGAAAGCACAAGAACCCGCACCAACAAGATCATGTTCCATTTATTGCATTTTAATTGCGTCGTCGTCGGTGCCTACATCCAAGGGCATATATAATTTCTCATTTTAAAGAAGCCGTCTTCAAGAGGCTAGTCTTCTTCGCGTCTGACAAGCATGACTGTTTGTGAACGGAGGCGACAATCGAAATAAAACGCGATATCTTGGAAACAATGTCTGGGATCGGGGGACACGAGTTGCCGCTACAGCGTTTCTTCGATTCCACGCTGCGAGCCATTTCTCTCTGCTCTCAAAACTGTGCACCACAACGGGGGCAAGTCGAAATACGAACTAAGGCACTTTGCATACGACAAGACATCTAAAAACATGCCCGCGTTTGCACATGGCGTTTGGGAGTACTGTAGGTCCACATAAACCAAATTTTCGCAAGGTGAGCCGTATGCACGTGCGGGCGCTTCTGAAGTCCCTTGATAAAGTCGATTTTCATAATTACCGCCAACCATTGTCGTGGAAACGCGCAAGACACGTGCTATGAGGGGGTGCTCCGCCGACTTTTGTTTCCAAGGGCACCGAATTTCAGTGTTGTTCCGCCGTTTGCTCCCAAGGGCCGCTCGAGACACGGGCCTCTTGCAGAGGTACACTTGATGCTACTTGCAAAACGAACGCAAATACATCGAGGGGCTTTAGACGCTTCACTGTAGTTTCGCCACCGTAGCAGAGTGACACGAGGGCCACACGATCATACGTAGACACGTGCGCGATATTAATTGGATATGCAAAAATGATTAAAATAAACTGAAGTAAGTTTAATACGCTGAAATAAAGGAGAAAATCGGGAGGGATCGATCACGCGTGGGACCAAACTTCGCCCTAGTTGACGGCATTGTCTTCGGTTGTAAAAAAAGAATTCCATCTCGGCCGCGAATTCTTTGTTGATTGTGGCGCCTTTTGGAAACGGAAAAGGAAATATACGTCCAGGTATTTCCTGTTCTTTTTTTTTTTGTTTTGTTTTTAATACCGAGTCCTCGTTAGTAGAAAAGCGATGGATTTCCGACAGCAGAAGAAAGAGCAAGTCAGCCATCGCCGCGACTAAAAGGCACCGCCGCTTTTCTTTTTTTTTTTTTATCCACAGCAGCGCCGCAGCACATTCTCCGTATAGGACAGAAATCGATAGTAGAAGCCGTGGCGCAGTATTTTGTGCTCCGGCAGATTTTTGGTAGTATCTCCATCTATTCTTCCACTACATACAGCGGTCGGGAAATTTCTAATTTATTTGTTAAATAAATAAGAGTTATTTAATTACTTAAAAAACAAATTGCAATAAAAAAACTAAAAAAATGTAAGTTTGTAAGAAACCGCCAATAATGGGCGGCAGGGAGGATGCTTACAGACAAGCAGCGGTAATATACAAAAATTGGGTTGTGTGTATGTTTACACAGCCTAGAGCTTGGTTTGCTTAACGGGGGACGAGTCTCCCAGCTGTGGATGATAAATTTAGCCAGTGCAGTACAACCGCTAGCCTGGGGTCTTGAACGTGCATCACGCAGTAGTAATACTCGACCGCAGGGCGGTACGGTTCTTATGCAGATCAAAACGGGCAGGGGTGTGGATCTAACCAAGGGGCGGTTTGCACATCTCGCGGCCGCGGCGGCGGCTGCGGCCAAGAGGAATGCTTACGTCACGTGATCAGCTCCATGGGGACAAGAAAGTACCTAGCGTCCTTGCCTAAACGCAGAGAAATCCGTGTCGCTTCGAGTACAAAAGTATAATTTCGCTCGCAGAAACTGACTGCGAAGGCTTTCAACTGGAGTCCAATTAGCCGCCCCTTTATAGTTTAGGAACGGCAGGTAAAGTTACGGCAAGGGAAGGTAAATATGAGCCAAAATAAATGACAAATCACGGGAGCTAAAACCGGTGGCAGTATATTCATATACCTGCGGCTGCGCTGCAGGCTCGTTCCTTCTGCTATAGTCGAAAGGTAAGTGCGCCAGGACTTGTCGTCGCGGCGTGAACGTTCCAGGTTCAAGTCAGTTTTTTTTTTTTTCGTGCTTACTTTGAGGAAGTTTTTTTTAATGATTAACACAACTGCAATGGTGTGTATTAGTACTAAATAGTCGCATCCTCTTATTGAAAATAGTGGTACCTAGAGCGTTGTATATTTAAAAGCACTTAGAAATGTAGTAGCTGCAGAAAGAATGCTTGTTTCGGCCCCGTTTGTGTGAAAGTCATACCGATGCTGTAATGTCGCTTTCCTTTTAATGAACATTATGAAACGAATGTATTAGAGCGTTAACTTGGCTTGATCTTTTTCTTTTTTTAATGCGAAAGCATTAACGGTCTCATGGACCGAGCTGATGTCATCAGACTGAAGGGCGAAAGTGGCAGATAGTTTCCTTCGGTTTCATTGGCTGGCGCGCATCAACGGACTCCCATTGGCCGCTGCGCTGGTCAGTTTCAACGACCGCTCACCCCATGGCGCTGCGTGTCCATCAGCGCGGAGCGTCCGAGGTCACCAGGGGGAGCACACGCGCCGACCAGCGACAAACATTAAGCAGCAGACGAAAGAGGGAGCGGACGAGTGGCTTGCAGGCATTCGCATTCAGAACTCTTATAAGGAATGCTTAGATACAGTGGCGTTACGAGGGTCAGTGGCACCCGGGGCGGTAGGCCGTCGCGAACCCCCCCCCCCCCCCCACCCCCTCTCTCTCGTGAACCGCCGCGACACCCCCCTGTGCGCTGCACCCGGTGCAGGTCCGCCCCCTCCCCTCGCGCCCCCCCCCCCCCCCCCCCTCTTGTGACGCCACTGTTTAGGTGTACCTCGATCTTTTTTATCCAAGCACTGCTGGAAGCAACCGCCGTTCTTGCAGGAGAGAGACGCGCATGGTCATTCTGCCTCTCCGCTTGATGGCAAAATATGGCAAGCGAAAATTGCCCGCAAAAAGTTTTTTTCTTCCGGTGCGTCGATTCAACAGGTAGGACAAATAGTAAAAAAACGTTTAAGGCGCTGCAATGCAAGTGGATGATTTGTAAAAAGAATCACAGTTAAAAATAAGGCACACACTCAAAATATATAAAAAAAGTTTTTTGCGCGAATCGAATTCGAAAAATTTACGCCGCGACGAGAAGTTACAACGTTCCTACCTTTCGACAAGAGCAGAAACCAATTTCCACGACACTGGCGCACGTATATAAATATAGTTCTACTGTTTTTATTTCGCGTGACGTTTCCTTAATTTAGGCTCATATTTACCTTCCCAGGCCGTAATAGTACTTGTAGCGCGAGCTTTCGCTCCACGTGCTCTGAGCAAGTGTGCGCCAGCCCACTTGGGACAGTAAACAGTGAGCAGTAAACACTTGAGTTTTACTGATCTGCGCAATTGAGCACATTGATATTCCGGTTTCGACCAGGTTTTTCACTATGCTTCCGTACACTAGTATCTTGATTAATTTTGTTTTTCTGGAAACTGGTGTGAGGCGGTCCGTAGAACTTCCACAAAAAGTGCCCATTGGTATACGCTTGTTCACCGACTCTTGAAAGAAGTTCGTTCTGAAGGTCTTTAAAGTGCCCAAGAGGCAGGGCTGTAAAAACGTTAAACAAATCTATTTTGCCTGTTTTTCTAAGAATATGCCGAAGGCTTTGCTGAATATTGTTACATTTTTATAAGCTTTCAGAATGCTTTTAGTCTTAGCCCGCCATGGGAAGGGTCTCTGAAACTTCACCCTTAGGCTATATTTCGCCTTCAGTGTAGGCCAGAAACCTTCGATCAAATTTAGCTATAACGCAGGAAAGACAAGAAATGCTTAGGGCGATAATGTAGGCATTTTCTAAGATATAAAGTGCCTTCCATTCTTTTACAAACTTTGGCGAACCGGGTTACATTCTGCTCCATCTAATATTCGCTTCAGTCTGCTCTTAAAGTCTCAGTCGATCGAACAATTAAATTTACTCTTACTAAAAGCTTCTTTTGTTCGGCCCTGTTTTAGACACGGAAGTGCTTTTAAGACTATTAAATTCATTAAAAATCCACCTGACAGATTAGAGCTTTTATGTACCTTGCAAGACGTTCCCTTAGTGCTTCCTTGGGCAGAACAACTCCGTTAAGTCGCTTGATTAGAAATGGACATGTCAAGAATAGCTTTCGATTTCCACCTTTTCAGCTAATTCTTAATCTATGTTGTAACGAAGTCGCCTCCCGCCATTTCGATGGCCCCATTTCCCGTAATTTTCGTACATTATTCATCGCGAACTATGCTCGTCGTCCATTTGTCTCCATTATGGCCCGAATATTCCACCACCTGCAGTTCTGCTAAGTGCTGGCGGGTCTCTCTCCTTTACTTTGTTTCTAGTTCAAAAAGAGCACATTTGCGGAGCCCGGCCGAGCACTTCGGAGGCTCTGAACATTGCGCGTTTCCTTCCATTGTTTTGCTTAAGAAAACCAAATGGGAACTGCGGTCTTTACTTTTTGTGTGCAGCCGCCCTTGCAGCCGCATACGCTTGGGCTCTAAAAGTGATGAGAAGTTTGTATTGAGCACCGCTTTCCATCTCCTCCGCATGAATGACGTTGGTGCTGTTTTCGAACTGCGCAAGACGACCTTGCGGTTTTATTTTTAAATTTATATGCACCCCCCAACTTGATTTCCCAGGAGAAGTACTTTCAAAATTTGCTTTTTCAGGTGCCTCTGTTGTGTCCTACCGGTTACGGGAATATCCGCAAACATGTGGATGACTGTTTGGTTTGCCTGTTTGCGTAGCCTGGAATTATGAGATAATCTTGGGTTCGTTCCTCTTTTCTTCTTCGAAAATATGCTTCTTTGTGAGCAATCTTAAAATATTGCGGTCCCCTTTTGTGTGAGTAACTCGGCGGTTTGGTAAAAAAAAAAAGAAAAAAAAAAGAACCTCGTCGATTTGCCTCCGTGGACTTGTATTGAATTATCGGGAAATGTGTTTCGGTTACAAACGTAAACGGAGCCGGCGCTTTTAAAAATTAATATCAGGTCGTTGCGAATAACCGGGAACGCTAGAAATACGCATAGTTAGCTAGGCAGACATATGGAAGCGTCTATGCCGTCTTACAGCGTTGCATAGAACAGAAATCAATATCTTAGTTTCACTGCGCCGATTATTACTTGTTGTCAGTCCGAGCCTTTGAAGACATCTTTCTATTCCAATTTTAATATTATTAATTTATGCTCTTGTGAGTGCAGCTAATGCCTGATTCACATGGTGCGAATTTGCCTGCGATTTCGCAATTGCGACGCTGTTCTTGCGGCACAACGCAGTTGCGGTGCGAATTCGACTAATTCGCAACTCCGTATTTTGCCAAACTTTCCTTGCGAACGGCCGCTCTTGCGAAGGGGACGGACAGCCAATCAAACGCGGCTCGTGAAAGACGTCACGGTGGTCATAGCAACGTGGGAATCAAAAATACGAAAAATGCGTCACCTACGTCGTCGTCTTCGAAATTCGCTGCTAAGGTGGGGCGGCGGGTGTGCTTCTTCCATGTGAATATTTTTCGCCGGGGGATGTAAGCTTCAGTACGGCATTAAAACGAACTGGCGTTTGCGTACCACGCGAGGGTTGTGATTGCTTCCTTTGTAAAATTGCAGGCGATAACAACTGACGCTTCTGTTCGATCACTTTGCGTAAGGGACTCGTGGTGTAGTAGAAGGATCCTTTCTTCAAATCTGTTTGCAGATGACGCGAGGGTCTGTCTAGAAACCGAGAAACGCTGAACAGCACCTTGTTATTAAAGCCATTTGATAAAAATCGAGCTTCACATTTTTACGTATAATGACAACAACTATTGATATGTAAACGCTCTGGACGCGTGCTACGCGAGCGACACGCGTGTAAAATGGCTTTAATTACAAGGTGCCGATCAGCGATTCTCGGTTTCTGGACAGACCTTCGAGTCAGATCCCCAAACAGATTTCAAGAAAGGGTCTTTCTACTATCCAATGAGTCCCCTACGGAAATGTCACACGTGCTACGCGTCACATTTGTCATAGAAATCCTGTGACAATTTGGTTTCGTGCATAGTTTGCGATTATTTCACCAACATGATTGTTTTGGCTTTTTTTGCATCTGAAAACCTGTGGTTTTTTATTTATGTCGTTTCCTTTATCTTCAGTGTTTTTGTCATGTTCGCAATTGCTAATATTGTTTTGAATTTAAAAAAAAAAACTAAACGTTTACATTAGATGTTCATGCTAACCTGCACTGAGGAAGTACAGAATGTGTTTCGCATGTCCAGCGTGTCGTTCATTTCATGAAAGTCGGCCGATAAAACGCATTCTGTGTTAAGTAAAGACCCGATGGGCAGCGTAGGTCCAACGAAAACAGTAAAATAGCACCTCACCCTGTGGGGAATCAGCCAGTGCTCTGTCGATCTACTTTGGGCTATAACTGCCACAAAAAGTGTCCGCCAGTTTGTCCGTAAAAGGGGCAAAGACCACAACCCATTTTCTACAAAAAGATTGACTGATTTGCAGGCAACAGGTCCGGGGTGGAAATGAACTAGAGAGATGACATGATGCAGGGGTGATTCAGAAATCAATTTTTTATTGCTGGCTTTAAATGTTGAAAGATAACAACTAACAAAAGACAAAAAAGATGCAATTACAAAAGAAAAAAAATCAAGTACAGGCTCACCTTTTTGGCAGACATCAAATATGAATAAAGAGGACATAACACGTTGCTGGAGTCATGGGGTGCACCGGCGCCAAAAGGCAAATATTTGCATTGTGCGCCGGTGTTGCAAGGCCGCCCACTCATCTACGCACGCCACCGACGATCCGAGTACCCCTTGTCAATGGCCAGACGAAATCGACCCCTACGTGACCCGGAAGCTACAACGCAAGGCACGACGAGAAGGAAACTCGCCGTGCCTTCTGTTATAGTTTCGTCGTAACCACATAACCCCCTACAGCCCACATCACACTGCAGAGAGGGCAGATAATACGCTTCTTCGGCGTGTACCAACACACTCCCTCTCAACACTACACTACCTCCAGCACGTTGCAGATTTACCTGAACCACCTAATGCACATACTTCCGGAGACTACTCAAATAACTCTCACACACCAAGTTAAAAAGAAGCTGAAGCGGTTTTGTATTTGAGGAAACACACTTAAGTCGTCTTCATTTCACCTCCAGGATCTCGAATATTGAAATTATTTCTTTTATAATTTGGGGCATGGAGGTTGCAGAAAATCATTTTCAGAGTACCACCGAAGGCCCTCCTTCCAGGAGCGTGTCGCCATACAAGGAGTTCTCGGAATCTTCCATCCAGCAGCGTCCACCACAGCTATGCACGCGTACTCTTGCTATTTTTTTTTTAAGAAGGGCAAAAAAAGATGTTAACACTTGTGCCAGTACGGGGGAATACACCTGGCAAGCTAGGGATTGCATGCGCGGCCCTCGAGTGACACGAGCTTTGCGGCCGAAAGGCCCTCTTATGACGCCACGACGAGTCGGGTGTTTTTCGTGTTTTCTCGCGTTAAGTTACATCTTCGGGGAAAACGAACACGATATTCATATCCACGGGATAAAACTACGCTAGAATCAAGCTCTATCTCACTTTTTTTTTAAAGAAGTGTTCCGGCTTCCCTTTAAGGACTGTGCCTCAGTTCAGGATCTTGCAGAACGTGCACTGAAAGCACTCGTCCCACTTATCCAACCAAGGATCTGAGAGGACTGTGTCACTCCTCCACGGGTGGCAGAGCATAAATTACGTCCACTCCTAGTTAAGCACATTAAGAGCGTACATGAACAGGGAAAGTCCCTAATTTCATCCCTTTCCAGTAGCACCGGTCTTGGTGCAATAGAGATGTTTCACTTTCTCTGTTGAAAGTCCTAGTGGGCCTCACGCAGAAGCCGTCTCTCACCAGAGCGCCCGTTCAAAGGTAGCTAACTCGCAGCGGGAGAATATTGTTGTAATGGTAGCCTCAGCTCCCTGCTCCACTGGAAATAGGTCAGACGATCCTCACACACAAAAACTTGAAAACTTCGTGATTTGCCACCATACCGCTGACACTACTTAGGATTTCAGTCCAGCGCGGTTCCTTTGCCATGACAATGCAGCTTCCTTTACAAAGTACCTGCAATACCAGTCTCTCACTGCGGTGGCCACTGTGTTGCATTTTCGGGCAGATTGGTCGACGTGCCGCGATCTCAGCCTCGGTTGGTGGAGCAACGCGTTTGTCTGTTGAGAGACCTCCTTGCGCCACTGGCCATCAACGATGTTGCCGAAGTGGTCGACTTCAATCAGCATTGGCATTTAGCATGTGCAACTTGTCGTCTTGTAGGTAGTTGTGCAGTACACAAGCTGCGCGGACGACTCCAGTGGCGTGGTCTGGGAGGAGGTCGATTGGCCTGCGGAAGATGCAAAATCTAGTAGCCCAAATTTCGAATGCGTTCTGGACGCACCTTCTGGAAATGGGACAAAGACAACACTGTGATTTTTGTTATTATAATGCAAGTGCAAAAATTCTAAAGGTTACCTCGCTCTACGCAGTCGATAGTTGAATATTTTTAGATAATCGCTGAGGTATCAACCAGGACAGGGCCTCAGAAAGTACGACCTCAGTTGAAATGCCTCGTCTCCAACGAAGACGGACGCGGCGATAACATGGGAAGATGGCAGCAGATTTGGTGGTGGACAATTCAAGGCAGCTTGACTGAGGCACTGTCCTATCCTTGATGCCTTGAAGACGCCACCATCGGTTTGGTGGCCATACGCTCCAGCGTCTGTGGCCATAAACCTCGACTTGCTGTCCACGACGGCCATCAGCACTACAGAGTAGGTTACCCTGAAAAGCCGAATGTTACGTCACTTCATGCACTCTTCCAAAACATGATAGGTGTTAAAGTAAATTTGTAGACCCATAAACAGCACCTTGTAGTTATAGTACAGGCTTCAAGAATCGGAAAGGGCTTCGATATGTCCGTGTTTTCCGTCAACGTTCCCCACACAATGAGGAAAATTCCGCCCTGTCTCAAAGCCCTTGGCAATTTCCCTTGGTCTGTGATTCTTGATGGGAGCTAGAAGTACAGCACAAAGTTCATACATGGTTTTACGTTGTTATTTAAAAGCCGTTCATGTAATCTTTACCTATAGTAACACTGGTAATAAATGCATGCTCAAATATGAGAAATACTTGTTGACGCTTAACAATTGCGAATACTTTTGTAATTGGATCTGAAAAGCTGTGTGTCTGTTTTTTTTTCTCCCTCGCTCCTTTTTTTCTACGTTCAGCTGGAAACTTTCAGAAGCATGTTTAGCCAAGTAGCCCAGCTCCAGGCACACAGTACTTACTTTTGTAAACTATCATATTATGCCCAAGTCAGGCCGGTGTCAGACTGCTTATACAAAAGACAAAAAACAGTCTGCAGACATCGATCGAACGCGACTCACTGACGCATCTGTGTTTCATAAGCCGCGTGCCAGGCTGCTCCTTTCATTGGTTGCCGTGCGACATAAAAAAGCAGGGATGCTGCGGTGCCTCAAATTACTATTTGTCTGCAAACTGTATTCGTAGGATGCGTAATGTGTGACCCCATCTTTCGAAGGTGGCACAGTAATAGCATTGGGGCCCTCAACATCCTCAGGTCTGCAGCCCTCTCTTCCCAAGTTCGTCCCTAGAATCATAAATCAATGGCTCTCTGTTGTGTAAACTTTTTGAGAAACCATTTTTGACAGTACAGCTCTCAACATGATTCATTTAGATATTTCGGCTGCGAATAGTTAGGAGCAGCTGCAAAGGACGAGTTAGCTGCAGTGATTTGAACACCCGACTCCCATAATTATCTCCAGGTGGGGTGTGACACCCCCCCCCCCCCCCCCCCAGGATGTCTTAAGCAATGTATATAAACCTAAAGCCAGCCCCTTCTAACACCCCCTTGCTTATCTTCAGGTTGGGGGCGACGCCCCTCAGAATTTCTTGACCAATGCATCTAGACCTAAGGCCACCCCCTCCCAACAGCCCCCCCCCCCCCCCCCACCCCCCGAATAATTGCAACACCCCCTGATTTAGAATTCGGGATGATTCCGTGGTTTGGTAGTGTGTAGAAAGAGTACACCGGGGCAGGGGGGGGGGGGGGAACTTGAATTCATCAATTTCCCAAGACCACCACTGTGAGTCTTGTTGTTCGTCATGATCTACATCTTTAAAGGCGGTATTTAGTGGACGCCGTATTGGCGCGCATTGTTCGCAGCTAGAGCTCAAAAAGAACTGCTACGTACTGCTGGCAAAGATAAACAATCTTGACGGTGTGAAATATACGTTGCAGAAGCGTTGTGCAAATTCACTAACAGCACGTGCTCTCAACAGCAACCGGCGCAAGCTATGGCCTCCAGTGAATACCCCACGACCGGAATACCACCTCCATTTTCAAGTTTTTTTCATTACGAGACGCCAGCGACTCTTTCACAGCATGCATGCGACACTAAGGATACGGTTGGTTTTGGATGAGGCGCGTTTTTATTGGCTGTCTTTTCGTACCGTCGCAGCGGCGCTGGTGACGTCTCGAAGGATGTTTGACAATTGACGCAGCTCCGATTATTTCATAATCGCATTGAACCTGCCTGTTTGCCGCAACAGCGCCGTCGCAACTGCGAAATCGTAACTAAAATCGCTCCATGTGAAACCGCCCTCTTTTCCACAAGTTACCAAAAACGAAATCAGATTTCTTTGCTTACCTTCATGTGTTTTGGGCGAAGCACCTTTCATATATGCGGACATCTCTAATGCACGATGGATGCCCCTGTTGACACTCCAACCTTGAATTGCAGTGCAAGATCCTGCATTGACATTGCCGATGACAGGTACCTGAATAAAAACCAAACGTTACTGTGTACATCAATGTCTGGAAGCCGAAAAACTAGTAATGAGTTCGCCATATAAACCAGTTTAAATGCACCTCGTATTCACTCCAAACAGTGAAGTTTAAAGAGAATACCATCTTACCTCAAAGTGATAGCAAGCCGCACCCGCGACGAAATGGGCTCTCTGACGACATATTGCTTCGTAAGCTTTGTTTCCAGGCGAGTGTGGAGTCTTTCAAAGGCGTTCCGCATTATCCGGTAATATCTTCGAAACTGCTCCGGGCCGCTGTGCAGCATAAAAAGGGTCTGCAGAGATAAAGTATTCTAGAAACCTGCTCGCAGAAAAGCACAAGTCGACTTACCAATGAGTAAAACTCCAATTCTTTGGCTCTGTTTTGCCTGCACGGCCTGACCCGCCATCACCGCGGGCTGCCGTCTAGGAGCAGGAGTTTTTTTTCCGCAGAAGTAGGTATTCCTTTTTACAGAGCAGTCTGAACTCGTCGTCATCAGCGGCCATCATGCTCTATGAAAGTCAAGACGCGCTGCTACTTGCCATCTTTCAATATGGAACATCGTCCACGTGACGAAGCCACCGGGACAACTGTTCGCCTTGCGCGATATGCCAAGCAACGCAACAACTAGCTTGCTCAGGCAGTTATGAGCTGTGACTCTCCCGGTGTCCTTGTCGCGTTCGTCGTACTCGTTGTTTTCGTTGATGCGAATGCAGTCGATGCAAAAGTCTGAATCGGCCCTAAATATAAGTACACGGCGTACTTTTTACCAGAAGCTAATAAATAAATCTGAAAATCTTATAATTTTGTTAAATATCGAAATTAGTATCGTCAAACGAATTCAAGGGTTCCAACCATGTGCTTCGCAAGTGCGAAAAATCGCATATGTTCTCAATCAATGTGAAAGGAAACGCGAAATTTCGCATGTGCGGTTTATCGCTTCACCGATTTCGCAGGAGAAAATCGCACCATGTGAATCAGGCTTAAGACCCTATTACAACTTACGAAGTGCCCAAGTATCTGTCAGAATCGGGGGATCCCTGTAGGGACGAGTATCCTTATTATTTTTATAGTTTATACCTGATCTGTTGTGACGATATGCGTGCATACAGTCTGCCGTAAGTGGCTTTTCGGTTAGACAAACATTTCAGCATTGTTTTGGAAACTGTTTATGGTCTTATGTTTATTATGTTTATGGCATCTGTAATCAATTATCATTATTTTGGTTTCCTTCCACTAGCTTCGCAATGATTTCGCAACTATGCACATTCTCCAATAATGGGACCTGAGGTTTTATTGAGAGTAAACAAAGGAGGCGGCATAAATTAACTTCTAATTTGCAATGCTAATTAGTAATAGCTTGCTGAGTCTCTTAGCGAAACGTCGCTGCCACTGGTGGCTTCGCGGAGGTACAGTCGCCACCAATATGAAAGACCCACTCGTGACGCGTGGCCGAGGGGATGGCTCGTGGTGTTGCGGCGTGCACTGTTTAGTATCTCTTTAAGGGGAGTGAGGCACGACAGCACTTCTGAACTGAATTGGCGCGCAGTAACAAAACACCTTGCCTTATAAAGGAGCGACAGAGAATTTCCCGACGCACAAGCACCGTCTCCAACAGCCACCGCCTCGGCCACGCGCCTTTCAAGCTCCCATTAAACAAAAGAATCAGCGACTTGGACACTCACAAAAAAGTAGCCCAATTACTCAAAACAAGAATAGACAAGAGAGAATCTCGTTATTCTACAAAATACCCTGAAAGCAAATCCCCGCAATATGTAGGGAAGTATTCGTACCCCGAGAACTACTGGTTACACGAACACACATATATATATATATATATATTTATTTTTTTAAACCGTGTTTTGCGTTATGTCACAGTGACCTGTTTTTAGCTGTCGAGCATCTTCAAGCAAATTGGCGCGGATAGTACATCCAAAAGACTGACTTTTTTTTATGAAAGTGAAAAGATCATTCTAAGGTTTTTTTTTTCTTTCAAAGCGTGTGCTTTTAACCGTTACCTTCACAGCGTAGGACTGACCAGCGACCGTACGTTTCGCACATCAAAATCAAAATAGCATCAAAATTTGAAAACACACTGAAAATAAAGTGAATCTGAGTGGCGATGATATGATTATAATATGAACCCCTTTCTGCCCATCCCCTAAGACGACGACGCCCTTCGCGAGGGATTAACAATTCGTCGTGTTTTTTTGTTTCCCTTTTTTATGTTAGAACTAAGACATTATATAGTTATATATATATTTAACCACGCACCGCCTTTTGTAGACAGCCTTCCAAAAAGTGGAATGGTACACATTGTGCGATGAACAATGGACGTAGCAGTGGGAAAATAAAAAGGCGCAAATACATGCTTAACAGTAAAAAAAAATATACTAAGCATAAAGCTTTAGAGTTTGAGGCGACCAATTGCTGTAAAACATTACAATACCCAAAAAAAGGACAGCAGCATTTATAAATTGCAAGAAAACGCGTAATATGAAATATACGGTGCCGCTTTCGTTTACTACACACTAATGTTCGTAGAAAAAAAATTATTTAGAGACATATGCCAGGAAGGGTGATTTTCCCTGGGGCCATACATGCTGTTGGAGGCCATGAGATAAAAATATGTCAGATTGATTCCGTGCAAACAAACTAATAAGATAATGAGGAGTAATTCAATAAATGCATATTTTTATGCTTGAATGACACCTGAACTACAAAGGCATCAGTTAGGTGCCCGGCACACATATACCGATCTCATTTGTCTTTTCTGTTGAGTGGACTCTCTGCTGTTTGTAAGGTTCACAGAAAAAACGCCGAAAGAATTACCAAAATTACCTCTATTCACAACATCTGGAAAGAACTTACCGCTGATTAAACTTTAAAATGGGTCTTACCTTCCTCCTCCCCCTCCCCTCCTCCTTCTCCATCGTTTTCGTACAGACACGCTCAAATAGTAAAAAAGAAACCAATTAAAAAAAGCGTGTTGACTCACGAACTTTCATGCTCCAGTGGCGTTCGAGCTATCATTTATATTGATGTCGCAGTTGACTTCCAAAAACACCCTTTTTTTGCGACGACGAAGAGGCGTCTAGAACATAAGCTCTTTCCCGCGTTATTCCTTGTCGCTGCTTGTTTCTGCGAAAAACACTTCGTAGCACCTAATTCCCGGGGTCCCGACGAACCCTGGCCGGTCTTTCCTGCCCACTGAAGAGACTACTCTTATCTTATTGGCTCCACCAATATCCCATTCCACGAGCACGGCTGCCTTATAACTTATAGTGGCTTCTTGTCGTAAATATAAGAAAAAAAGGAAATATAAGACGTATTAGATGGCGTCTGCGTATGTCTATATATATATGTCGGTGCTGCTGATTGCGCAATGTGTTGCCCCTCCACCGGAGGCTTCTTCATTCTTTTGAATTTCTATCTTTTTGTCTGTGTGCCTTCGCTTTGCTTGGCTTCCCCGCTGTGTGCTGATAAACTCAGCGGCCACGCGCTGGAACAGACTCGATGAAGGTGTAATCTTCTCCAACTCTCGAGGAACGTCCTGCTTGTTCTTTGTTCCTTTGATTGTTTCGCGATATTTTTCCGCCGAGATTGCAATTTCTCCGGGAGACCTCCAGGACTGCTTCTGACGGCTTCTGAGTGCTGTTCTGCGAAATCTATTGCAAGAACAGTTCATACAGACATATATGCCTTGGATTGTTAAATTAAGTCATTCATTTGCTCTTTCTGCTATGCACGTATTTATGTAGTGGCATAGAAATAATATTACCAGCAACATGCGAGCGTATTTTATTGGTTATTTATGTAACGTGACACAATGACTTATATCCGCGTCGGGTATACTCCGTGCACCTTAAGCTGAGACTAAAAGCTCCGCTTTCAGCGCGACCTTCCGGCCTTGCTAACACAAGCATAGGCGTAGACTAGGGGGGGGGGGGGGGGCATCAGGACTCGTGCCCCCCTTCCCCCTTCGCTGGGCTTAGGCCATGACCTTTACCGAGACGCTGTTCACGTGCCATGTAACGATCTTCTAGTCGTGGCATGTAAACAAAATAACGCCCACATTGAAGTAGAGTAGACAGTTGGGCGAGTTGGTAGTTATTGAACATAGTGACAGTTGCGCACACAGGGACAAGGACAGAGAAGAGGAGCACGTAGACTACAGACAAGCGCACACTCACAACTCATCTATTAACGAAAGAAGAAAAGAAAGTGGTACAGAACGCGGAATCCGCTCGAGCGTTGGCCACACAGGCACGAGGGACCACAGGCCCCAGGGCTCGAGGGGTACTGTTAAAATTACCTACACGAAAATGATTTTAAAAAGGCAATTTCCTCCTCTGCTAATGAAACAGACGGAAAGCTGACACATCGCTCGCCCATGCTTAGAATAATGAAAGCTTCAAAAATCTCTCTGGTGTGTTTTTCTCGGTACCTGCCTGTTATCTTGGTTTCCGCTAAGGATGGCGTACAGGGCAGGTACATTGTTGGATGTGCCAGGACACAGCCCGGGCGCTGCACACACTTTGGGCGGCCAGGTTGACGAGAAGAATAGGGTTAAGGAAGGGAAGATTGCAGGAGACAGAAGAAGAGCCCGATGTACAAGAAATAAACTGAAGTAGAGTAGGCAGTTGGGCGAGTTGGTAGTTATTGAACATAGTGACAGTTGCGCACACAGGGACAAGGACAGAGAAGAGGAACACGTAGACGACAGCGGATTCCGCGTTCTGTACCACTTTCTTTTCTTCTTTCGTTAATACATGAGTTGTGAGTGTGCTCTTGTCTGTCGTCTACGTGTTCCTCTTCTCTGTCCTTGTCCCTGTGTGCGCAACTGTCACTATGTTCAATAACTACCAACTCGCCCAACTGTCTACTCTACTTCAGTTTATTTCTTGAACATCGGGCTCTTCTTCTGTCTCCTGCAATCTTCCCTTCCTTAACCCTGTTCTTCTCGTCAACCTGGCCGCCCAAAGTGTGTGCAGCGCCCGGCTGCGTCCTGGCACATCGAACAAGGTACCTGCCCTGTACGCCATCCTTAGCGGAAACCAAGATAATAGGCAGGTACAGAGAAAAACACACCAGAGAGATTTTTGAAGCTTTCATTATTCCAAGCCTGGGCGAGCAATGTGTCAGCTTTCCGTCTGTTTCATTAACAGAGGAGGAAATTGCCTTTTTAAAATCATTTTCGTGTGGGTAATTTTAACAGTACCCCTCGAGCCCTGGGGCCTGTGGTCCCTCGTGCCTGTGTGGCCAACGCTCGAGCGGATTCCGCGTTCTGTACCACTTTCTTTTCTTCTTTCGTTAATACATGAGTTGTGAGTGTGCGCTTGTCTGTCGTCTACGTGTTCCTCTTCTCTGTCCTTGTCCCTGTGTGCGCAACTGTCACTATGTTCAACGCCAACATTGCCTGTATTGACAAAATAAATGGGAAATGGAATCCCAGCCTGCTTTCGTTTGCTTCAATCTCTAGTTCTGGCGAAAAGGTAACGCGCAGCACCCTCCCCCCCCCCCCCCCCCTGAAAAACTTTTCAGCCTGCCCCCCCCCCCCCCCCCCCCCCGGGAAATTGGGAAGTCTACGACGCTGAACACAAGTGTGAACGCGCAAGCAAACGCAACCAAAGCACTGTGGAATCCAGCGAGGTTGCACTGAAGGCGGAGCTTCTCGTCTTTAAGTGTGAAAGGGGTATTGCAGCCTCCGTCTATATTACCTTACAAAAGACAAAAGGTCGGACATCCCAAAGTGCGTAGATATCTTTAAGTGCGTCTGATATGACGTTTTCATATAGCCGTGGTATGTTCAACGTGTGAATAGACTGTTCGCAAAGAAAAACTATAAAACAAACGTAACATTTTTTTGGAGCTTAATGCTCAGAATGTTCTTGCTCCTGAGGCGTCAAGTTTTATCGCTTCACAAGTTCTGTTCGTTTTCTTCTTTTCTTCTGTTCTTAAGTGACAACACATATTGAAGATTTAGAGGCTTTTGAAGAAGCGGACAATGAAGATTCAAAGATGCCATTTACTTGAAGCTTGTTTACAGATGAGGTGGTAAATTTCAAAACAGGAACAACGTCTTTTTTTTACGGGACTGAAGTTTACTAAATCATAGCATCATAAAAATGTTTTTAAAAAATTTGCATTTACTGTACAATTATAACCGGCTTAAGTACCATCTTAGGAAGTGATTACGGTCATTACATATTACAGCGTCAACTGTTAGTGACCAGTTCCCCGGTTTTTCGACGGCGTGACCGTAAACGAAGAGTTTCCCCGCTAAATTTAGCGAAAAAATTGGCGTCACGTAACCAATGCAGCAACTAAGCTTCCCCGCTAAATTTAGAGAAAAAATCGACGTCACATGACCTATGCGCCAATTCAGTTTTCCGCTAAATTTAGCGGAAACATTGGCGTCACGTAATTTATGCACCAATTAAGTTTCCCCGCTAACTTTGGCGGGATTATCAATGTCACGTGGCCTACGCAGAAATTTATTTTCCACTCTAAATTCAGCGAAAAAATTGGCGTCACCTGTCATATGCACCATTCCAGTTTCCCCGCTAAACCTAGCGGGAAAATTGACGTCACGTGACCTGACCTCACAGGATCTACAGACAAACTCAGGCTTCCGCTAAAATTAAACGAAAAGATTGACGTTACGTGACTTATGCACCAATTTAGTTTCCCCGCTAAATTTAATAGGAAATCACATCACGACATTGAGATCATTTATTCGTCAACAACGTATCGACGCAAGGCAACATCATCTCACTATCCAAATCAGATTCCACGTCATAATGTCTAACGAGACAAAGTGTCCAATGAATCAGAATGTCCAATAGTGGACATTTGTCTCGGTGCACATTTGTCTCGGTGCACATTTCGTCTCGTTGGGCATTTTGACCCGGTTGGACATTTTGTCTGAACATTTTGACCCTATTGCACATTTCGTCTCGTTGGACATTTTGACTTTTTGGACATTTTGACCCTTTGGTCATTTTGACCCGATTGGACATTTCGTCTAGTTGGACATTTGGAGTCTGACATTTTAACCCGATTGGACACTTCGACTCGGTGGACGTTTTCACCCAAT